>NC_066315.1:38859048-41358423 GCF_022539315.1 Serinus canaria
CGATTCCTTGAAAATTTGAAAATGGATTCCCTTGAAAATTTAAGAACTACTTAGCAGACATTTTTAACTTAAATGGAATATGTACTTTTGCACCTCTTGAGTTGACACTGTAGAGGTCTTTGTGAGTGACTGTGACTCTTGATTGTGGAATTCCTCAATGGAATTCTTGTGTGCTTTTATGCATGTTGTCAAATGTCTCTTTTATTAGAGTGGAAATACATAGGAAGAGAGGTCCATTAATGTGGATGCGTGGATCATGAACCTGTGGATAGCAAATTTTGTTATTCTTACTTGAAGATAGTCTTGCCAGGAAAATAATGTAGGCTTCCAGAAGAAAAATTTGTGTTAACACTAGAAGGGGATCTTCAAAAAAATTCTTGTATGACCATCTTTTTCCTCTTCTCCAGATTCAGAAATCTGGAAGAAAATCTAAGGATGAAAGATTTTTTTTTTTTCTGGGTCATAAATGTTAAGCAGTGCATACCTACGAGCATGGGAATCTGATGCAAAAGTTATGATCAGATAAGAAAACTGAGAAGGTCTATCCAGAATGAACACCCTTAGGAGATAGAAAAAGAAATTAAAGTATGCACTAATTGGTCCTGTTTTTGTAGAAACTGATCTTCTGCATTTTTATTTGGTGCTGAGTGATGTAGACTTTCATTATTAGGTGTTTTGAATTAGGTGGTATAGAGCTAGCAGGAGATCTGGGGCTAGAGCTCCAGACATCATGTCAGTTCTACTCTCTATTTGCCAGTCATTTATTCTCATAAAGAAAAAAAATAAGACAAAAGAAGATAAAATTAGTCAATGATCCATACTGTTGATATGTATGTTACAAGCCTGCAGGAATGCTAAGCACATTTGACTGTTCTGGAGTTTTACTGGGAATTTCTCACCAGCCCTTGGGATGATGGTCCATGTTTCTCACCACAGCTTTACTTAGGCAGGGAGGAGATGGTGCCTCTGCATTCTGGATGCATGGGGCCTCTTTGAAGAAATCTTTGCAGAGAAGACAGGAGCTTGTGTGTGCACTAATGTAGGTCTGAACAACTTGTGCATTAATGGCACCTGGGGACATGATTTTAGTGGCAGGCTTGGCAGTGCTGGGGAGTGATGGACCCAATGATATTAAAGGTCTTTTCCAACCTACATGATTCCATTCTTTGATTCCATATTTTATGTATGACCCTACCCCCTCAGAGTTGCATAAACTCCATCTTGCTCCAAAATTGGGGTGCTGATGCCTGCTGCAAGCTCGAGGACTGTAGTGTAAGGAAAGACTGGGGAAAATGTGGTGTGGGACAGACAAGGTTTGTCTCTCAGGAACATGAAGTCATCCTAAAGATTCTTGCCTTTGGCTGCACAGCTTTAGTCAGAGTTGTAAAAAATTAATTTTTCACTTGCTGAAAATCACTGAGCACTCTCCACCAGCATCTTTCTTCAGAGAGAGACAGAGTCTATGTGAAAAATGTTCAGCAGTGAGGACTGGGTGCAATAGCAAATATCAACCAATTTTTGGCTGGAGCTTACATTCATTTTGACTGGTTTTGACTACTATATGCCTTGGCTTTCCAAAAGCTGCTGTGTATCAAAAAACGGAATTTTAAATGTCTGGAAAAAAGGGGCCCAACCCCCTGCAGATAATTCACGTTGTCCAGAAGGGAAGAGACATGTGAGGAGCGGTGCTAACAGCCTTTTGTCTCCACATCCCCTAGTGGTTTTTTCTACTGTCTTGTTTGAAAGCAGATTGTGCGTGAAGGGTATTTAAAAATATCCAAACTGATCAAAATCATCTATGGCACGGAGGCAGAAATAGCCGGGAAAACAAACAGACCGGAGATGAAATATGGATGAGATAGACATACCAGTGTTTCATGAAAGAGAGAGCTTAAAACCCAAAGCCAAAAAACACAAATACAGGGAGTTAAAGTACAGATACTTTATGATTCACGTTACTGTCTTCAATTAACTATGATATAGAATTGCGTGATTTTTTTCCCTTTCAAAAGAGAAATCCATCTCCTTGCTTATTTTTCCACTTGCTGCTTTCTGTTTAAGTTAATTCAGCAGTAATTGGATACACTGTGTCTAATTCTTAATAAATCAACGGAACTTTATGGTGATATTGACAGTGGCTTTGCTTGCCCCATTGTTTCTATCA
The DNA here is from genome assembly GCF_022539315.1 of Serinus canaria. Taxonomy (NCBI): domain Eukaryota; kingdom Metazoa; phylum Chordata; class Aves; order Passeriformes; family Fringillidae; genus Serinus; species Serinus canaria. The sequence goes on from NC_066315.1 coordinate 38,861,213, forward strand.
AGAGTTTTATTCTGCTTCAAAACAATTTGCTGTGAACGCCCTTGTTTGTTTGCCACACTAGGCTTTGTTCTGGCTGAAAACTTTGATTTATAACTGTATATAATTGATGGCTGTGGGGTAGGTGGACTATAGCTCTTGCTCCTCCTCTTTTAATCTAGCTTTGCGTAGAAATCCATGTAGTGGAGCATTCTCAAGGGAACCAGGCTGGGAAATTCTCTGTATACCCAATGGGAGGCCATTAATCATAGTGAAGAGTCCCTTACTGGCTGCAAGCATGTTTGTGAAAGTCAGGAAAACAAAAGTGGACCACCTCAAAATGACTGATCAAGAGAATAGACGTTAAAGCCAATGTATTCATTGTGATACATCAAAAAAAAAAAAAAAGAAAAAAAAGAGGAATAGTTTATGCATTGAAGTATATTTATTCAGATATACTTGGCACATTTAAATATATTTTATACACTAGTAAATAACTGTAATTGTAGATGTTAGAGATCAGAATCCTAGGAAAATGAAATAAAAGTTTTGCTTGCTACTGTGGATCTGAGAGAAACTTTGAAAGCACCAGATAAGAAATGCCCAAAGCATTTGCTGAATGTGTGTTAGAGCTGAGCTGGTAAAAGAAATGTGCTAAAAAGTCTAAAATGTCCGGTGAGATTTCGATGAATATTTGTCACAAAATGTGACAAATATTTGGTAGTTCAGAACTACTAAAAAAAATATTAAAAATAAATTTTACCATTTTTTAGATATAGCTGTTTCCTGCAACTCATTCTTTTGGCTGTGGTCCAGTGCAGGTGAGGAAGCACCTGAGAGCACCTGCAAGCTCTCAGAGGTGGCACTCACCTGCGTGCTGTGAAGCCCAAACCCCCACGGTATCAGGACTGGGGTGTCAGTGCTTCTGCAGGTCCTGCTGTCTTCTCAAAAATGTTCTGCTCAGATGCAAACCTAATGGGTTCCAGTTGTGACTGCTTGGAAGGTATTGGTACAACAAAGGGATTGTGCTCAAATTTGAGCATATCCAAGTTGGATATGAGATGGAGTTACAGGAGGTATTTTTGTGATTAAAAATTTCTGCCCAGCAGGGAGAAATCAAGGAAGTAAAGAGGCTCAAATGCAGTTTTAAAGCATTGTCAGTCTGGACTTTTTCTCATAAAAATAGCCATGAACTATAGGAAGAGAGGTATTGTAACATGGCATAACAACATCAGCTTTATTTACTAGGCAAACTGTTGTTGTTTTTACTTTAGAGGATGAATTTGATGCAGTCAAAGATTAATGCTACAGTCTGTGTTCTCATGAAGCTGTGGTACAGCATCACACTTATCGGTTAAGTTAATAAACTTATCAGTTTATTTACCTCACAAAAGTCTTCAATGAACCTTCCTATCGATTCCTAACAATTCCAGCCTATGTACTTGAAAAGAGTTACTAAAATTCATAAACAGTTTCTCCTTGAATAAAGCTTAAATGTAAAAATGGAAATAGTGCTTTTCAGAAATTATAATACATTGTTTCAATCATCTGATAAAGTAAGATGGAAACATTTTCTCCAGACACTGGTACAGTAAAAGCTACAACTTATCCTGACAAAATAATTACGAAGTTAAAAGTGGCATAGCAAGCAGTAAATTAAATCTCAATACAATATGTGGAAGAATCAATGTTCTTTCTGAAGCACTAAGTATTTTTTTTTCTTAGTTTACACTAAATTTATGGCATTGGGGAATAGGAATAAGATATAAAATTACATCTGGTAATTTTTTAAAGATCAAGGGGAAAAAACCCTAACTTTCCTGTGATTAAGAGTAATAAAAACTCACCTTAGTCTGTCTTTTTTCCTATTTATGGAAAGGGATTCATTTCAGATACGTGTTTTGCCATTTCCAGTACTTGTGTCCCATTTTTATTCAATACTGCTTTATTCATTAGCATGACTTAATTTCTTTTTTTCTCATACTAAGTTGAAAGGAAAATGCAGTCTATGTCCCAAAGATGTACATTCATGCTTGATGCACAGCATATGTTAAGCTCTGGTTTTTTCAAGTTAAGCAAATGCTTAAGCTGCTCTCAGCAAAGGTGGCTTCTCTGAGCTGCAACTTGCACCCTTATGTACTTTATTAAATTACAGCCTAGTCAAACTGAGGGCTGTGTCCTATTTTAGTGGTGTTCCACACGTGGCTGTAAGACTGCCACTAATCTTAAATCCCTTTTAATTACTGCCCCTTCACTTGTTTTCTTGTTTCCTGGTATGGTGGAAGTCCAACCAGAATGAAGTCCAGGCTTAAGTGTTCATCTCAGCTATTCATCTTAGCTTTCCCTATTGTTATGTTTATGCAGAGCTTTTATTAGACTCATGGGATCAAAATGTATTCCCTTAGTTTTACAAAAAATGAGATTTTGTACATTCTTAGCATTTAAAGTAAACACAGTGAGTTTTTAAAGTGCTCTTTTTTTTCCCCAATAACTAAAATATGGTCATCTGTTCTAAGCATAAATCATAATTTCATTATCAACAGAGAGAGGTCCAACGCAATATATATGTATAGTTGAATGATATAAGTGGCATTTCTGTGTAAAATGTATTCCCTTGCCCAAGTAAACACGTCATAACAACATGAGTGAAAGGGTGTATTTAAAAAACGAGGGCTTAAAGCACGTTACTTACGAGTTACATGGAATGCAGCTTTTGTAAAATATGAAGCTCACTGGATATGATCCAAACCAGCTGAACTATGTTAAAAGGTATAATAAACAGTCATAGCTTTGCATGCAGTTATTTAATTGGCAAATAGATTTTTCTATCACTGTCACTGGCAATAGCAGCCATTTGATACCAGGGCTTGGATTAAATGTTTCATCAGTAGTGCCTATTTAAGGATCTTTATGGAACAACAAGTTAGTCCCCTGGGCAAGCCCATGTCAACTGCAATAAAGAGATCCACACAAGTGAATGAGATGTATTTTTGCAGGATTTACAGGGAGACTACGATTCTCTTTTCTATCTGGATGCTTTGAGGGCTGCTTCCCATTTTGTTTAACAGCAGTGTCTGCTGGTGGCAAATGTTGAACACGGAACATTGCATATCCAAAGGATTTTTATAGTTTTCTTGTGGAAACGGATTCATAAATGGTTGTCATCTCTCTGGAAATAGGTGAGTCTATGATAAAAGCAGATATTGCAGGATTTCAGTAGTTTTAATTTTCTGGTAAATATTCTGCATTTGGATTAAACCTCCAGATACTCCAAGTATCTGCTGTATTTTCTCCTCTCTCCAAAGCTAAAAGTCAGAGCCTTCTGAACACCTCTCTCACCCTTTTGATACAGGGAAAATGTAATGTCTGTGGATTTCAAGATTGCTTGACTTTATTTAGTCCACTGTCCTGCTCCCAGGGTGCTCATAAGATCTGTGCATGTAGTTAATGCTTGCTGCAATGTTTTATAATTGGTTCGTATAATATGTGCGTTTGTCATTTTATAGCACATTAGTTGAATTTAGAAGCTTTTTTAGAGTTAATTTAGAATATGTATCTGTGCTTGTCATGGAGCCCTAGTCAGTTCTTCTTGGCAACTAGATTAATTTTTCCCTGGTTGATTTTAATTTCAGGGTTTTGTTTAATATTTTTCATTCTGAAATTCTTTAAGAACAGGCGAAAATACATGATAGAGCTGAAACCGATTACATCTACTGTTCGTTTTCATGTCCACGTAACCATGCTGGGTATAAATTTAAGTCTCAGCTGTTCACTGGCATCTTTTTGATCTGAACTGGTGATACTGCATTTAACCTTCTTAGCTAGGTTACTGCTTTCTGAGGTTGAAAAGTGGAGAGCAAATGCCTCTGAGGTTGAATTAAATGAGCCATTTGCAACAGATTCAAACTCTGGTGAATAAACAACTTTCAGCCTCACTTGAAACAGTTCAAACTTTTGTTCACTGACTCTTCTCTGGTGTGAAGCAGAACTTATACTACTATTATTTCAAGAGTTGATTCTGGGCTTCTGGTGAGAGTAGGAGAGGAGTTGAATTGTTACACTCTCTCGGCAATTTGTATTCTCAAGAGAGTTGTAAAAAAAAAAATATATATATATATATATGTGTGTGTGTGTGTGTTCTAGTTATATCTCCATGTGTACCAATCATATGTGTATCCATATATATTGAAAAGCACTTGTATTTATAAGTTTATGTAATTTGTATATATTATATACATATACATATGCATTAGTAGGTGTCTTTCTTTTTACTTAAACATGCTTTTTGAACAAAACTCGTCATTGTGTTTTTATCATACATAGGAAAACAAAAATTCCTAACTGCACAAGGGCTCTTTTACACCAGCTGGTAGTGCAGAAATGCTTCTAAATAGTAGTATAGTATTTTATACCCACTGTAATGTCTTCACAGTCATGTCAATGTAAAAGGGCATAAGTTTAATGTGCACTTAAGAGTTGTAACTGTGCAAATTTTTCTGTGCAAAATGGAAAGGGGAAGCAAGGGAGCAGGTGCATGGCTCAGCCAGCCTTCTTTTCCTCGTACTCCCCTTAGTCCCTGTTGTTTCCTGCAGCCTCCTGAAGAGCTCCCAGCCAGTGTTAACTCAGATCTTTTTTATGGGTTATATAGTCATGAATTTAGATGATTAACATAGGGCTGTTCTTGTTTTGTGACTCGCCTCATATGTGGTTATTTCCTGGGCTGATGTAAAGAATGGGTGTTTTTGTGATAGAAACAGTGTTCGGGAGATATGTCTTTCTATCCCACTTAGGTCTGTCCTGCTTGTAGTTATATCAAAGAGGATTAAAGAATGAGGGTTAGGTTTTGTCTAGGGACTAGAAGAGTGAAATCTTTTCATGCCTGCAATATTATCAGTATTTAAAAAACAGAAGGAAAAAAGATTTCTAGTTTGAGCCCAAAGTAAAATCCCTTCTACATTTTACAGTAAGTTGGAAATGGGAAGGTCTCTTCACTCTGCTTTATATACATTGCTATTAAGGAATAGCATGCTGTAAAACTACGAAAAAACTACTAGTCTGTCCTTGAAAGCAAGACTTCAAGGCTCTGTCCTCCTGAAGAACTTGGAGGGAATCTTCTAACTAATCAACTATTGACTGAACAGCAGGTGGAGATTACTTAGTTTATTGATAAATCATCAAACAAGTAGATGGAAAAAAATGCTAGTGACTAATCTTTGTGTCTCTGTCTACTTAAAACCTTGAATTGTCTTCTGCCCTTGTGGCTTTGTGTGGTCGCTTAAGTTGGCAAGATTTTCGTGGCAATAAACATATTTCTAGAGCCAAGCCATTTCAGGATGTGACCATCTTTGAATAATTTGCATTGCTGTTGCAGGAAAAAATAATACCATGTTATCATCACTGAATAAATCTGTCCTGTTCCATTGCTCCTCACCAGGAGCGCGCATCCGTCGGTTTCTGTGCTCTCTCCCCTGTAGGTTGCTTGTGCCCTCCTCTGTGGCTCGAGGAGGCAAGAGATGTGTATCAATTTGCATGATAGTTCAGCCTTGTAACCTGGAGTGCAGTGGCTGCTAATGTGTTTTTTGGGTAGGTTTTTCTGCTTGTACAGATTAATGACCCGATTCGGAAGCCGTTCTACATGCTGGACTCCTGCTGATTTCTGTTTGTGCAGAACTGCAAGGGAAGCTAACTCTGAGCATATATCCTGGCATAATTTATTTTGGGTCCAGTCCTGGTGCCCAGCCAAAGTTGAAATATTAATAAACTGGCCTTCACACTTCCATCTTTCTTTCTCTCAGCTTGAGGCAGAGATTTTTCCTATCTGCTGAAGGAGGTGCACTCAGTACTGTGGGCATGGGTAGAGGTTTCTGTGGACCTCTGGTACTACTCCAGGCACATTTTCAAGCTGCCACAGAGCACACAGCTTGGGGACAAGAAGCAAGTATTTGCTTCTCCCTAAGGTGCCATGCCATTAGAGTGGCTCCAGTATTTTGGGGAAAAGTTGAGCATTTCCCCAATGGTTTTATTGCACCTTTAATTCGCACTTTCGAAACACTGTAGATTTTCTTGAAGTTCAACAATGGAAGCCTCTGTTCCCTTTGTCAAGGCCTCTGTTTGGTGTTGCATGGACTCAGCTCTCAGGGGAGCAGGCATGTGATGGGTCTGTCTGGCTTAAGGAATGATGGTTTTGCTGTAGGTGATCCAAGAGTAGCTGTGCATGTTACCACTCTGTCAGTATCTGGAGGGCTTCAGCACTTGACCCCATCTTCAACTGTGGATATGCATCTCCAAGCTGTTTACTGCTTAGTGACTGAACTATGAGTTTGCCTTTTAGAAATCCTGTATTTCTGTCTCCTAGAAATAGTAATGGTCCTGAAAACCCATAGTAACCTTGTTTCCTAAGAATTTAAAGATCTTATTTCTATCCACTTTGAAGAGCAGTATATTTGTACCTAAATCTTTCCTGGCTTCTTGACAATACACTTTTGAGGAGCAATTCTTTCTTGCAGAAGTCAGTTGTTCAAAGTACCTTGGAGATTTGTAATGCTAGAAGTAGCCAAGGTGAGGATGGATTACTGGGTAGAGTGCAGGTGCATGTTAAATGCAGTTTGTCACATGGATGCCACCCTCAGGTATGTGGGTGGATGGGTTGAGAGATGCCTACCTAAAGCTTTAACTTGGTCAGTGAACACTTAATTCAGAGGATTTTCAGTTTTCACTGCTTCCAACAGCATTCTGCAGTTGTAGTTTCATGAGATTAGCTATTCTTGAATAGGTTTTCCATTGTATTAGGTGTAGGCACATTGCTCTGCAGAATCACTCAAGCATGGATGCCTTTTTTTTCCCATCTAGTTGTTTCAACAACATGCCTGTTGTGACCACTGAGAGATTATCACTGCTTGGTAGGTAGTATTGTGTCTTCTTGTGGGGGATTTCATCTCTAGGTTTCCTGCACACATTTATGGGGAAGAATTCTGTTGTGAAAATCTTTGTGTGTCTCCACCATCTCTTTTTTCAGCAGCACTGGACACTTAGATTCTGATTTTACCTATGCATTGGTGTGACACTGTTGAGGTATCAGTGGATTTATGTGATGAAATCCTTAAGACCAAGTTATCTGATTTTGTAACTTGCATTTGGCTTGTACTGTCTCCCAAGAATATCTATTTGCATTTTCGTCAGAGACTTCAGAGGCAGTATCTTTTCAGATATGAAAAGTAACAGCAATAAACTACATTAGCAAATCCTCCTACAAGCTACTTCTGTTTCCTCAAACTTCATGCTTAATAGCTGCTGGTAAATATTCTGTCTTTTCATCAAAGTAGCTTGTAAAGATCAGTGATTTTCAAGAATTCATGCTAAAACTGCACAGATCTGCTTAGTTATAGCTGCTAATTGACTGCAATATGAGAATAAAAAGAGGATGTATAAATCTGAAAATGCTGCAAAAAGTTGATAGGAAAGTGACTGTGATTTTGAAATGACGCTGTGTCTTTTTTGGTCATGGGTGGGAGAGACCGGATTCATTTAATGCCAATAGCAAAGCGTCATTGTCTTCAACTGGTCTGAGATTTTGCTGTAATGGGTGTGGTGAGAGACATTTGACATTTTCACTTTGATACCTGAAACCACCAAAAAAAAAAAAAAAAAAAAAAGTAAAATACTGTGGTTTCTTTTTCTGTTTCCATGTAGAAAAAGTTCAGCTCGTCCCTCACAGCTGAGCTGAAAAATCAAATACCAAATCTGATACGCTTGCATTCCATGTGGAAAAGAAAGCCTGGATTTGGAGTCAGTCCTGCCTCTGAATGAATAGAGTCTGCTTTTTCAAACAAATCTAGGCTGATTAATAATGCACTCCTGTACTGTGCCAAAGTAAATTTTGCACATGGGTAGTGAAAAAATACATGAAACTTGATAATCCACAGTGAGTTTTAATTTTGCTTGATGTGAACTTGAAATTCAGGGGCTCAGAACTATACTAAAACAGTAAAGCTTGATCTGCTGCTATCTCTAGGAACTGCTGCATTTTGCACACTTCTTCTGCAGGTTTGTGGGGGTTTTGGTTCTTTCAAGGAAAAAAGCAAGTCCAAAGCTTTGATTCCTCTTTTTCTTTTCTCCCTGAGCAAAATCCCTTCAGTACTAAAAGGAAGAAGCAAAGAAGTGTAACAGACCATAAGCCATTAATGCTTGTTGTCTATAACATATAGTTAAAGTGTATTTCTCCTGGTACTGGCACTTCTGAAGCCAGATGCAAAGCCTGAGCAAGCAAGGGGATGCAAGTCTGGGCTTGAGCATCCTGGGGAGACTAACTGGTGGTGGTCCCTGTTGGGAATTTATGCTTCTACTGAATTCCTGAGCTTTGAGCATGGCATTATCGTTGGCTTTGTGCAGCCTGGATCTTGTTTCTTTGTGCGGTGTGCATCCACAGTGAGACTGCAGTGGAAAAGAGCTGTGAGTTCAGAAGAGTAAGGTAATGCAGTGAGAGCATGGTGGTAGTAGTAAGAAAAATGTGTACTTTGAAGTGGATGTAAACATTTAAAAAGGAATACGTTTGCAGTTCATGGTTTTTCATGGTTGGCCTGAATACAAGAACACCAATGCGTTGTAAAAAGATAATTTCTCTAAATACTGACAGCACCATCTTTGGTGGAGGTGAGGAATCATTTTGCAGCTCTTCATATTTCAGTATGTCGAGGCTGACCATGTTTTGTATTTATTCAGGAATTATTGCAGTGTAGCAAAAGGTGAAATTTTTGCAACAGTGTGTAATCAGTTCATCTGTTGGCTGGTGGATCAAGCTATGCAGAGAAGCAGTTAAGACATCACTCTCCTCTTAGCTGTTTGCATTACTTTTGCATCCAGCTGCTTTGTCTCAGCTAGTGCCCAGTCCTGTTGTGCTCGACTCAGTAAATCAGGGCTAATAAACAGCAATTTGTTAATGCGGTGACGTACAGAAATATGGCAGTATATATGGGGCTATGGCTTTTACATGCTAATGAGCTCTCTGTTCCTTATTGTATAATTCTTCCCCATTGCCTTCCTGTGATGGAAGTGCTCTGTTCACAGCTTCTGCCATGTGCAATGTCCCCATGGAGACCGTGTGCGGCGTACACCTCCCTTTTTTTATCTAATAAGTTCCTAGATGCTTATAGAGATGCTTTCAGAGATGCTTATAGAAGCTTCTCTGAAATATACTGTGAAAGATACTACTGAAATTAATACTTTGAAAGATTACTTATTGCAGAGAAAATGGTGATGGATGGTATCAACTTTGTGGGAGCTAGGGGGAGGTGAGGGGCTAATTTATGATATTGTGAGCTTTAAAAGAATATATTCAAAGAAATTTTTTTTGGCCTGGTGAGGATGCTGCCTGTCTTATTTACATTCCTTTTCCTCCTGCCTAGAATTGCTTTCTTTTGTTATAGGAAGCTGCTGTACCTACGTTATTGACTGGTGGGGTACCCAAGTGCTAAGTTAGCAGTTTTTCTGAAAGCTGTTTGGTTCTGATTATATCCAGTTCAATCTGTTCTGTAACTTCGTCTGCTTTCCTATTTACTGTTGTATGCCTTTATTTATAAATATCTTTTTGTCCTTTTTTTTTTGTATGCCTGGCTCATAAAATCACAGCCAGAAGTACAAGCTTTATGACTATAAAACAAGTCATGCCTACCTTGTAGACTGTGTCATCTGCTGTGATGTTGTATTCTATGTATTATCAATTTTACTGTAAGAGGAAAATTAGAGCATGCATTTTCCACATGAAGAAATCAAATGTAATCTAAATGCAAACCACAGGTTTTATTGCACAGTAATATTTGATGGCACTGCTATTACTAATCCCAGCATGACAAGAAACACAGCATAGTTATGAAGTTTGCAGCACTCGTTTTTTAATGGTCTTTTTTTGGTTAGGAAAGCCACAAAGCCAGGGCAGATTGTTTGCCAGTTGTAGTCTCAGACTTTCAGAAATGTTAGTGGAATATTGTACATTCTTAGAAATCATTTCAGGTCTGATAAGAATCTGTATCCTTTCTAATTTCCATGAAAACATTATTGAGTAGTAAAAATAAAATGAGATAATTAACCACATCCAATAAATACCTTATCATCAGTGCTTTTGCTTCTGTATGGTACTTTATAGAGAGTTCTATTTTTTTTTTAAATTTAGGGGGTTAGTATCTATAATCATAGGAATAAAAGACAAATTATTGTATTACAGTAGAGTGCATCCACCTCCCAGTTGGGGAACACACTGCCACTGGTCTTGTAGGTTATGCAGAACTATTAAGATGACAGTGAATGAGCTTCTTTCAGTCAGTTTTGGTCAGCTTTTGTAAAAGTGTTGTAACTGACTTGATAATACAGTGGTGACCCAAGAGTATTATGCAAGTGTGCAGTTTGGGAGTGTTGGGTATGATAACCCATTTGCAGATGATAAATAGTATTGAGTATAAATCCTCAACAGCTGTTGGGAGCTCATCCTGAAATCAGAACCATGGTACTCACTAGTAGGTGTCTGGATTGATATTTACTTAAAATGAAAAACACTACCTACCACATTGTTGTTTCTATTAGATAAAATTTTCACACAGACCTCTCTTATTGAAGCAGGGATTTAAACCAGGTGTGTTGGACACGTCAGACCAGGAGAAAATCAGTGCTGCTACACAGGAAGCACTTCCTGGGGGCTGATCCCTGCTCCATGGGCACCAGTTCTGCAGCTGTTCCTTCAGTATGCATGCTGTAACCATAAATGGGAGTGGATAAGGGAAGAGAGTTTAATGGGAAAGGGAGAAACATGCTACCATTTGAAGTCTTTCCTTTTATATTAGTGGGGAATGATGCTAATCCATGTTCTGGGGGGGTAAATACATGCCCTGTGTTTGTGATTGGCCAGACTATATGATGAGAGTGCTTCTTCCTTTTCTGTATGTAGGAGGTTTGTTAGCTGCACTGAGTTAATAATGACTTTCTATCTAGTTAGGGGTTTTTCTTTTCATTTAATCTGTTAATGTCTGGGCATCCAGTCTTGTTTCTGTTAAGGGATATTAGCAAGATACCTGGAAGGAACTGGCTTACTTAAGTGATATACACTGTGACTTAAGATAAAATAAATCAAATTCAGAAGTAATATCACCAGTACTTATGACATGCTCCTTTGATCATATCTGGTTGATTCAATGTTATTTACTTTTGGTGAGTGATAATGGTTTGTCTGCCTTATCTCCTCTGCTCTGTCAGTAGCTTTGACTCTGCCCATATTCACTTGTCTCAATTAATAATGCTTTTAGCTCATTGATTTTATTTTCCAGCTGGCTGGATTTATCTGTCCAACTCTGCATTTATACAGTTTTCCCAAATCTTCCTTGCAAGCGCTCATCCCTTTCTTCTTCTGAAGGAAGCTAAGAAATGTTAGTTATTTCTGATGATAGTGTCCAGTTAAAGGAAAGAGATGTTTTTGAGAGAGTGAAGTTCTGTTTATTCCACTAAAACTCTTTCCTCAGGAGATCTTTACTTTCAAGAAGGCCATGGCTGTGTTTTGCTCTTCTGGATGCAGTTACAGCCAGCCTTTATGTGGTACTGATCAAGAGGAAGCAATGGACCACACTGGAGTCTGTTTTGGTAGTTTGCAGTATTAGCTGTATGTGTCAGGGCACAGAAAACTCAAACACTCTCAGTGTGGGTATGCATGCATGCATCCTTTGTGCTGGGTAGAAGTTATACCAAGGATTTTAGATCTTCCCAGCCCAGCATTGTTTTGGTGCTGGAAACCTGTAAATCTCTGAAAATGTCACTGTGGATGTTATCAGGTAGTATCCAGTGACCCTTTCAGTCATGGCATCCTTCTGAACTTATCAGTTCCCCTAAATGTGGATTCATTTTGGAAAATCCAGCTGACTTTACAGCTTGATTTACACACTTACATGCTTGTTTTTGTTGACACCTTCTAAAATGCATTCTCTCTCTCATAGTCTTGCTGGTAGGTGGTTGTGGGACAGAGTCACTAGTTCCCAAAAAGTTGTTTACCACGTACAGATGTGCTATTTTTAAATATACTTTAAAATGAGTTTTTCATGTATTTTATCCCCAGTTACAGGGGATGTTGTGCAAGTACCTCAAGACATATTTTCAGAGCCTACACCTCTTTTACAGACAGCAGGTTCAACAGCATGGCTTTCATTTTTTTTAATGATCTTCTCTATTTCTCATCTTCTGTAAAGCCAGTTTTTGGAGTTGTTTTTTTTTCCTTTCCCCCCTCCCCCCGTCTTTTCCATACTTTTTTGGTTTTTTTTTTTTTTTTACTTTTCTGGGCTTTTTCCCTTTTCTTTTTTATACTTCTTTGTATTCTGAGTCTCCCATGTAAAGAAGAGTGAATAAACGGGGCAGTACATAATGTAATAATATCAATTTTTATTTCAATTTTTGATTTACATTTTGAAGGTAAGTTCAGCAGGCAGTGATTATAATCAACTGAGGATGTCCAGAATACAAGAGAAAGCAGTACTTGATTACAGCAGTTTACAGTTTTACAGTTAAAAGATAGGAAAAAACACAAATAGTCCCTTTGGGAAAGGAAATATAATGGAAGTGTGGTTATTAAAAACTAGATATAATGTACACTAGTTATTACCTATTACGGTAAATCACCACAAGATGCAGGGAGCACATCAGACAGATAAAACAGCCGTCTTGGAATATGTTGCCTTATTTTCCAGCGGATACTTTTTTTTCTTCTTAGGCACTGAATTGATTTGGGGTGTGGAATTCATTTAGGAGCATGCACATTGCCCTTTTCAGGAGGGCTATTGAAATGAAGTTGTTATCTGTGCTGAGCTGTAAGTCATGTTCCCCCGTACCCCCAGGAAAGCCGCTTCGGGGGGCAATCCTGTACTCCAGGTACTAATAGCTATTAGTTACTTAGAGCTAATGATGTTGCCAGCCTTGAGTATTCCACTTATCTTAAAATGGAAGTGCATGTTGATTTCCATTTCACAAATGGAAAAATTGAGTCAGATGGAGTTCAAATGACTTTCCTGAAGTCACTAGCAAATCACTGTCAGATCTGAAGATGCAATCCAGCCGCCCTCTCGCCTGTGCCCTATGTGGTTATGTGCAACTCTGAAGTGCCTGAGTGAGTAATTTTGGTTCATTAATGCCTTTATGCTTGTTTGACAAATATATGAGCAACTTTACAGCTTTTCAAGGGTCTTTCATCTGGCTGGTATCTGCCAGTGCTCTCCCTGTACATCACACACATCCAACACAACTTGATTGAGTTACTACCACTTGGATCAATTGGGATCTTGCACTTCTGATATTCTTTCTGTTGTCATGTCCTAAGGATTGCCTGAAATAATTCTTAGAAATGAAAACATTACTTTTATTTTGTGGATTAGAGAGAGTGGGGTTGGCCTAAGAGGACATCCAACTTCAGCCAGTGACTTTGTGTAAATCTGTTGTGATTCCAAGCATGCAATGATGCTAACTGAGTCAGCTGTTATGTCAAGAATTTCTTTGATCTGCTAAATTAATATGGTTTAATTAGATTAATTAAACAGAAGATAACTAGAGATGAAGAAGGAGGTCAAGAAGAAAATTATTGGCAGTTGTAGCCTTGTGCTGGGTTAGCCTTGGCTAACAGCCAGTTACCCACATGGCTGCTCACTCCTGCATTCTCTCATGAGATGGAGAGGAAATAGAAGGAAGGTGAGAAGATTTGTGGCTCAAGATAATGGCATTTTAATCATGACAGCAAGAGCTGTACACGGAAGCAAAGTAAAAAGAGTAATTCATTCACTACTTCAAATCAGCAGGCAGACATCCAGCTGCTTCCTGGGAAGCATGGCCTCAGCACACATGGCAGTTGCTTGGGAAGACAAACACCACGACCATGAACATTCCTCTTTCCCCTCTGCTCCTTGAGCATCCACTGCTGAACACAACATGATGTGGTCTGTAGTATCCCTTTGGTCAGTGCAGGTTGGGTGTCCCAGCTGTGTCCCCTCCCAGTTCCATGCCTTCTTGCAGCCTATATACTGGAGTGGGATGGTGCAGGGCAGAGTGGGCACAAGAGGAGGTCTTGCTGCTGTGCAAACCCTGCTCAGCAATAACAAAAACATCAGTGGGTTATCAACTCAATTCCAGCCAAAGATTGAAAGTATGGCATTGTAAGGACTGCTATAACAGCAAGACCAATACAACCCTAAACATGGTTTTTCCAACACTGAAGGGTTGAAAAAGTACTTTACTTTGGCAGACTATGGAAAAAAAAAGCCACAAAAACCAAATAATGAAAAAACCAAACCTCCCAAACCCCCTTTTCTAAGGAGTGAACAGCAGCAGGCTAACAATAGCCATTCATAACACAAAATTGTTGCAGAGAGCAGTGGGTAAATTGGACATGAACAAATTTCCCACAATGAATGGAACTCAGTCTGTGCATCTTGAAGAGTGGGGTAAGGAAATGGCACTGTCAAAGCCTCTCTGAAACCATATGCTGTAACAGCAAAATAACCATGGATAGCTGGAGAGACATTGGGATTACAGAATACTGGGGGTTGTGTCAAAGGAGGATGTATTCATTTCTGAGAAGAGAAGCAAAGGTGAAATTGCTAGAGACATTTTAATTAGCTTATGTGCCAGTACAGTTTTTGTTTGTATTTTATTAATAACTTGATCCATGACAAGGTTATGGAAAAGCCTGTGTTTGGGCAGCTAGCAAGAGAAAGCAGTGGAAAAAAACTATAACTTATTTCCAGGCACTTACTTAATTAAAATACAAAACAGGCAATATGGTCTCTGGATTTATTTTTCCCATGAAGACTAGAAGCAATAAGCTGAGACTGCACAGCAGAAAAGGTACACTTGCACCTTCTTATCTGGACCTTTGAGCTGCTTCTTCTCTGAGCCTGATGTAATCCAGTCCCAGCTTTAAGATATTGAGAGGCATATGTTTGCCTAACCCTAGGTGGGAATTCCTCCCTCAGGAAGCCCTTAAATCCTAATGGGAATAGTAAGCCTTGAAGTCTCTTGGTTTACCAGTGTTTCTTTTCAAGTCTCATTGAGGGGAGATGCAGCCTTGGGGACCCCTTATTTGGTATACTCCTCTCCTTCCTCACTAACACCTGAAATTAAAAACCAGCCCAGAACTGTTTTCTGGTGTTTCTGAAATGTTCCCTTCTCAAGGAGTTATGGTTTGTGACCCTCCCATTTCTGGCTCTGTGAGTTTCCATCTGACTGACCCCCTGAGCTGTGGTGGTCTCATTGCACCCAGGTCTGTAGGTTTCACTCTGCATGGTGCCTCAGTACCTAGGGAGGCTTGCTTCCAGCCCTGTGTGAACATCTCTTAGTTGGCATTTTCTGGCTACAAGGGTAAGCATAGAGCTGCATGAAGAATTGCATGGTCTTTGCAGCTGGGATTTCTGTCCCTTGAATCTTGGATACTGATAGATGCAAGTGGAATACAGGTAGCCCTCTGATGAGAACTGGTCTGGAGGTGTGGAAAGCTTAAGGTTGGGAAGTGTATATACAGTTTTTTTATTTTAGTTTTTCTTGGGATTCCTTTCTCGAGCTTTTAGAAGCTGCCATTGCAGGGATTGCTTCACTTGATGTTTACAACCTTGGCTCATACCAGCTGCTTGGGACCAGAATGGGTTGGCAGCAGCAGGAACGTATGCTCACCCCAGTGCCATCCCTTCCTGTCTGAGACTCCAGACCCGGGCAGTCCAAATGTATTCATGTTTTAGAAGTAGTAAAACTAGTGGTAGATGACATATGATGGTTTTAAAGGTTAATTTTGTAATTAATGAAGTCAAATAAAGTTGGTTTTTCTGGATTTTTCACTAGCAAGTTTAAAATAAAGCTTAAATCAACAAATTAAAAAATAAATACTGTTTTCTTGCCCATATTCATCTCTATCATAATGAAATGTAAAAAAGATTTCCATCCTGCAAACAAAGTAGACAACACTTCGGCTTTCCTCAATTTACTGTGACCTGTATTTACAATAGAAGAGATCTGAACTTCTTCTAGAGTCTAACTAAAGGCTGTTCTGAGCTGGACACTGCAAACATGAACATGTATAAAATCCAGTTCTATGCACACAATTAATTAAAGGATATTGCAACTACAACCAGCCTACATAGAAACACGTGGGACACTTGTGAGGGAATAACTATGGTTTGTATGGTTTAGCTGAGGCTAAAGTGAGGAATTCTTTGTGTCTGAGGAGATAAACCCTCTCCCAAAACAGCATGGCAGTGTATCTATGTGCATTCAGGGATCATTTTGGAAGCCTGGGTGCTGTATCCTGGCCGTAGTTAGTGTGGCCAGTTGGAATGGGTTCGCAGGGCTGCTCACCCAGGAGCTGGCCATGAGAGATCTGCTTCTCAGCAGAGCTCCTCTGGGTGGGTGCTTTAGGGGAGGGAGGCTCCAGTGTATCCCAGGGACCCTGCTGCTTGAGGGCTGCAGCTGTACCAGGACACAATTGCCATTGTTCCCAGGAGCAGCCCCGGTGGGTGTGAGTCCTCACCACCCTGTGGCTGCTCTGGTTTGGGCAGATGTGGAAGTGTGTGCTCTGCACTAACACCTCTGCTGATTTAAGGAGGGGTCCTACTGTGGCTTACAGCCCTGGGTCAGCCGCAGCCCACGCTGCCCCCGTGGCTCCTGGGCTCTCCTGACCTGCAACAGAGGATGCTGCCAACAAAAATCTCAAAGCTGCCCAAGTTGCGAGCAAAAGCGTGTGCTGAAGTTGTGTCTTTCATTCAGTCGCTGGCGTTGGTTGCTGCGGTGTTGCTGTGACTCTGCCTGTTCATTTTAATAACCACGCGATAACAGTTGCAAAAAATGTCGCTATAAATAGAGGAGATCATGTTGAGCAGTCACAGAAGGGTGAATATCCTGAAAAGCTGAGAGCTGGAAGTCAGTACGCTGCTATCAGAAGTTCCTCCTCCTGAACTGTTGCCATGCTCAGAGGAACACGCACCAGTGTCTGTCTGTAACATTTGTAGTGTGTTTTTGTTTCCAGAATGTGTTTAGTTTTCCATTAATGGGCTTTTGTAGTCTCCCTGCTAATTAAATGTATGTACTTTGCTATGCTTTTGATCCTAAAATGAAGCTTGTAGTGGGGAATATGCTGCTTTTACTGTTCCTTTCTGGAAAGATCAAAATATTGTTCAGAAAACCTGCCGAGTTTATGAGTTGAGTTTTTCTGGGTTGGGTTTTTTTTGGCATTGTGCTCTCAGTGCTGTATTATGCTTCTTTATTTGGAAATTTATGGGAAAATGCTTTTATTGTTCATTAGAAGTTTAAAGACCTTATATATGTGCATTTGGTAACCTTTGATTTTTGGCAGTCACTGGAAGGATGAGGTGTTTACATGTTCAGTGAAGAGGCCCTTTATTCAAAATGCTAATTAGCCTTTGAAACCAAATAGGCCTAAAATCTTGCTAAATGTTTCAGATGAACTTACCACTCCCCCAAACTCTCTCCTTCCTCCTGCTGGATTTTCCCTGTTGGCTTTCAGCATCTCCTCCTGCTCTGGTGCTTGGAAACCTCCAGCATGTGCAGCACACGGGTGCTCAGCAGAAGCCATGGATAACCCCCCCATCCTCTTTCTTTCCCAGATAAACAGAGAGCCTGAGGTGTGCACTGAAGTGGAGGCACACTTTGCCACACAGTGGTGTGCTTTTTTTTCACTCTCCATTTTTTTTTTTTTTTTTGCATAAAGAAAGGAGGTCTATAAGAAGACCTAACAATGCCCTTACTGTTCTGTCAGAAGCTGCCTGGCTACATCTTGTTTTATTTGGCCCTGGCTGAATGGCAGTTTCATTTATGTTTTGGGTGTTTGGCAGATATTTCATCTTTGTCAAACTTCACTTTTAACATTTGTTTAGATTACTTGTCACAACACTTTCTTTTTTTTTTTTTCCAAACTCTTAAGATTTCAGTCAGCTTGACAGTGCTCAGAAGTGGTTTCTAATATTTTTGAACTCACTTCTTACATGTTGTCCCTTTTAGAGACATACCAGTTAAGCTGGTTGATATATAGCTTCGTTTTTGTACTTTGATGATAGTGCAAGACTTTATTTTGAGCCCCTGGCTCTCCTTGATGGTGGGGTAAGCATCTCCTAAGCCCTGTGAATAATAAACAAAAACATTACAGTGGCAGTCATAAAATCCTGAATGCATCCATTTTATTCCATCTTGCTTTGTATTTAAGACATTTTGAGCAGCTGTGCTGAGATCAGGAGCTTTTTCCCCCCTGTTCTGTCTGATAGGTGATGTTATTTGCTTTTTATGAAGAGTTGATATTTGCTTTTTGTGAGGCATTGTGAGGGACAGGTGACACTAGAGTATGAGCTGGTCCCCGGGTGCAAACCTGGTTCTGTTTTTTATCTGCCCATGCGATGGCTTCATTTCACTGAATTTGTTTGGAAGTCCTGCAGTAAGAGACGGGGGGGATACCAGTGAGAGACTTCCCAGCTCTCCATCAGTGGCTGTTTCTGTGCATTCAACTCCTCTTTCAGCCCAAACCTCAAGCAGTGACCAGACTCTTAGGGTGTCTGCTGTGTCCTTTCACTAGAGATAGGTGGAACTGAATGGGAGAATGTAATTCTGGATGAGGCTGAGCAGCCTTGAAGTACACTCACACTATGTGTGAATTTTTGCTTATGAATGTTTATTTTCATTTTTATTGAAATGAATGCTTAAGAACTTGTTCAAAAATGGAAATTAAGAAAAATAACCCCATGTAGCCTTTCCTTGTTCAGGTACTCTGTCAGAACTGATTCCATAGGGCTGATTTGCTTATGCTAGTGTTATTCACAGCAATAACTTTTGGAGGATTATCACCGTCCAGATCTGTGTGAACTGATGCACTTCTTTGCAAAGTTTTTTAATATAGAAGTTACATTTCTGAGCTGCAGATGCTTTGGTTTGGCAAAAGGCAGCCTACCAAAAGTAATGTGATTGCTGAAATAATTTAGTCTAATACTTGCTCATGCTCTAGTCATTTCCATGCTTGAGCTCACTTGCAGATGAAGACATATGGACATGGACAATGTGAATATATTAGGAAAAATTGCAAATGTTCAACCTTCTCTAGAAATCCTGGAGACAGCCGGCAGACTTCAGCCGGTGTGGATGAATCCCAGGTGACCCTAAAGCCAAGCAGAGGTCAATGGAGGGGGCAGGCTGCCAGAGAGCCAGAGTGTCCCTGCTCATCTGGAGCTTCCCCATTAGCTGTTTGCTGGGGCCCAGTTGAGAGCATGGCAAGCAGACTGGTAATGGCCTGGTGTGTTAACAGAGTTTAAGTGTTTACTTGCAGATGCAAATGCAGGTTTTGGACAGCTTGGGTCCATATTATTCCCCTTCTGCTTTCGTTTGGAATCTGGCATTGTGTTTGCCTCAGGAGAGAATGGAGTCCTCTTGGTAGTGTTTATCTGTCAGCTGCTATTATTAATTGATGCAATTGTTTCTTTACTAATATTTACCTAGGGTTTTAACATGGAAGTGACTATACAGATAATTCTAGTGCAATCTTAGTAGAAAGTCAATGCCTTAATTAGAAAAACGACTTGCTATTCTTGACTTATTCAAGAATTGATTTTTTTTCCTGCCCTGAAAAGTGTTTGCCCTGAAATCTAAGGAAGTTGTTAACTAGGAAGGGTGATGTTTGAAGAAGTGTATACTAGCAATTAAGAAGAACAAGTAAATTTGACAAAGGAGCTAATATTTGTCCTGAAGGAAACCTGAACGTTTGGTGTGGGGGAAAAGGAATTTTGGAGGCATTTCTGCCATTTCCAGGCTGCTTTCTTAAGAGTCACTGCAGTAAACTGTGTTGAGGAAAGGTGACCAGAAAGGTCTCTTGAGGAAGGTGAGTTAGATCCATTTAACTTTTCTTTTACTGTGGTGTACTAGGTACTATAACTACATAGGATCATCCAGGGAAGACGTGAGAGTTATTTAAAAGCAGAGCAGAATATTATTTTAAACAGCAAGCTGGCGGTGTTGAAACTCTGTGACTCTCAATTCTGCTAGGGCCAACAATTCTGAGGATTAAAAACATATGGGCCATAGATAGAGAAGATATCCACAGTGCTTGGGGTATTATTTAGTGCTATTTGTATTATTCAGGCTAGCAAAAACAAACAAAAAGACAAGAAGAAAATCTCCTATTACAGGGCATAAGCCATCCAGTAGATGATGTGAGTTGGAAAGAAATTTTATGGGAAAGTTTTTTTCTGTAATTGCTCTCCTAGAGATTTCTTCATCCCTTCCCTAAAGCATCTGATTCTGGCTGCTGTCAAATAAGAGGTTACTGAACTAAATGTACTATTAATCTGACCTAGTATAAGAATTCCTGTGTTTCTGTTTAAAAGCAGGCTTTGTCTGCTGAGGGTTGTCTCTCTGGAATAAACCCTCCATTGGAGGCAAGGGAAAGGAAATGGTTCAGAAGCTTTTACACTGTTGCTATGTAATTTTGTAGCTGTTTTGAAAAACTGTGTCTTTTTTTTTTTCCTCCCTCTCCCCTTTTATGTGTATGAATGTTTTAAATTATAAAATTTAGCTTCCCATTTGATGCATTTTCTGTTCCGTAGTACTCAGGTCCATTGAGCAACATAATTATTTAGAATTATGTGCTTTTAAAAATTGAGGGACAAAGTCTTGGTTGGCTGGTACGTGGCTAAATGATGGGTTCTATTCAGAAGACTATGAGCTGGGTGCATTCACTGCCACTGACCAGACCTATTAATGTTTCTGTTTCTCTTTAAAAGTGGAGAATTTCTTAAAGGAGTGTGTATTATTATTATGGTTGTTATTAATCAGAGTTGGTGACATTCTAGTGAACCAAACTTTCTTCTTTCACTCATTTTTGTTAAAGGTCTTTTTATTTTGCTTGAGCTGAAGAGGTTCAGGGAGCAGCCAACCTACCTCTGCAGTGAGGTATGTGAAGCAGAGCTGTAATGCCAAGGAACCGTGCGCCTTGGGTTTGTTGCGTAAATGTTAAATTGGATTTCCTTATTTTCAAAGGCTTAACAGTGGATGTGGCAGTCAGGCTATTTAACTCGGACCCTTTTAGCACGTCAGATAAAACTGCTTCATGTAGATGCCTTCCAGTTCTCCTTATTGCTTTAAAAGGTGCCTTAGAGACACGAGGTACAACTGTGCTTTGTTTCACCCAAAAAAATGTGAACTTCATATAGGGAGAATGTGTTTCATTTCCTTACCATGTGTCAACAACTGGATCTTAAACCTGTATTTATCAGATGCAGAACTGGTTTTGGAGGATTATCACTAAATCAAATGCTAGGGTGGAATTTATGTTCTCCCTACAGCATTTCTCAAATGTTCGTATTATTCTACTTTTAAGCATTTAGTCTTTGATGCTTAGATCTGACATGCAGAGGCTACATTTTTACATTCCTCTTTGTACAAGAGACTAGACATCTCTTTCTGTTTTCAAACCCCTTATACTCTCACAATAAAAACAATACACCTGTTTCTTTTTTTATTATTATTAGGGCCCATCATTACTGTTCAAACACATGCAGGAAAAAGTTGTCATAGCTCACACATGGTAAAACTGTAGTCTAGGTGTATTACTGTGATTACAAAGTGTGTTAGAAGGAAGGAGATCTTATGGTTTTCTTTAACACCTGGACTGCCATTATTATTGTGGAGAATATCTCCTGATTTCTAATATATATTATTAAAAAATCTCCACAAGTTTTTTTCTGGCAAAAACAGGGGCAGAGTGGTTGTGTGAATATGGTCCATGTTGTACATGCAGCTGTTTATACAAAATTATGTTCCACAGGAGTGCTTTTTCTTGATGATCTCCAGTATCTCTTCCATCTCTTGCTATATTTGAACTGCATTATTTTTCTTGGAGTATTCTTTCATGTGATGTTCAGTCAGGTATGTTGATTGTAGTATGTCCTTGAATATCTAAGTGTTCCACACAATTTAGTCACTTTTCACTATTTTATTTATATAGGCTGAGGGGTTTTTTTCAGTCTGTTGTCACTGTGGAGCTCTGACAGTGCACACAGGTTCACATTCTTGAAAGGGAGATCTTCACATCTGTCATCAAATTAAGCAGCAGTGACTGCACCCAACATGGTCATTTTTCTTCTCACTTCTGGCTCCTTCCCCTCTCCTTCAAAAACTTGGATATGCATTGTGGAGCAACACCATTCTCTCCATCTCACAGTGATGGGATTTGGAGAGATGTATGGGTGGAATATCTTCAAGAACTGCGGCTTACGTAAAGGAAGTGACAGCCTTTAGAGATGTCACTTATTTTGAGAGGTTATTTCCATTAGCTGACATCTTTATTGCATTCTCTGGCTTATGCATCATTTTGAGGAAACAAATTGTTTTTTTCTGCTTTCTTTGGATTTGCTTTAGCATATGGTGCTCTGTGAGAGCCCATATAATGGACAAGTGTTTCACTCTCAGTTGGTATAGACACCATTAGCTGGAAAGAGGATGCAGTTGGGATTATGCTGAGGGATACTGTGCTTGAGTCAACATCTGAGTGGACTATTCCACTCAGAGATATTTTTTTTTTATTATAATCACAAAAGACAGGAGTGGATTTTGAATGGCTTTATCTCTGTAACTGAGACCATTGTTTTGTCTTGGAATTTTTTTTCTTGGTTTTTGTTGTTGTTGTTGTTGTTTTTGGTTTTAGTTTTTTGGGGTTTTTTTTCTTGTCTTTTTTTTTTTACTTGGGTATTAATTCATTTTCTCACCTAATGTGCATCTGTTGAAGGAACTTCAGGTGCTGTTAGAAAAGCTCTCTCTGTTGTGACATGCCTGGCTTGACGTTCCCAGTTCCAAGATATGCTCTACTTGGTTGCTGGTATTTTCATGGTTAAATCAGATTGTCTTATCAGCCTTGGGCACCCAGCTGGGCTTTCAGGCTTCTCACTCCTCTGTGCTCTTTGTAATGCATTGGTGTGCTGGATCCTGACTTGTGAAATGCTGCTGTCCTGAAAATCATGCAGGGAGAGCCTTGGTAAGATCATTCTGCTGCAGTGGGGAAGGGCCTTTACCAGACACATAACAAGTGGTATGGAATGCACACCTGCCCACCTCTCTGGCTCTGGGTATTTTTTTTTTAAGCCAATAAATGCAGAGTGCCTGGCAAAGTGACTCAGGCAGCATAGCCTGGTAAGCACAGATGAAGGATGCAGCAGAGATGGTGCTGTTGGTACCAGGAGATGGGTCTGTGCTGGCTTATACTCAGCAGCACACTGGGCTTGACTGCTGTCTTGGGGGTAAAGGTGCTGCTGAAGCTTTGAGAGGATTGCTTTTCCTACTGGCTTGCATTTATTGTTGTCTGTGGGTTGGAGGTTGCAGAGAGGAGCACCTTGTTGCCAAGGCTGTTTATCCTTGCTGTTGTTCTGCTTGTGGTGGTTCAGAATTGGTTGGAGGCTTGTTGGAAGAAGCTCTGCCTGATCCACGCTGTCTTTCCACAAGAGAAATCGTCTTTGGCAATGTTAGCCAAGTTTACCATCTCCTGGGGGTTTCCAAAAGTTTTTGAGAGCTTTGCTCTTGACCCATGTCTCATGACCTAATTATGAAAATGCTCACTGTTACTTTTTAAAATGTTTTCAAAATTCATTATTTTAATACATTACTTGGCTAATTAGGCTGAAAGATTAGTGATCCCAATGGATTCAGGAGGTGAATAAGAGTCTGATCCAGCTTTTGGTTGAAATGTTTAAATATGATGGCAGGTTTGGGCAGGTCTGAGTGCTGCATGGTGGTGTATGACCTGTCTCCATCCCTAAGAGTCTGCATGAAACTTCTGTCTGCACCATGAGCATGAGCTAATTCAGGCTGGTGTCTCTGCCCACATAAGTGGGAAAGTTGTCTTATGTTTACCAGTGGAAAGGTCCTTTCAGGAAAGGGTTTGTTGGGAATGACTGCTGTGCAGTTAACTCACACACTTGCTTACTCTGCAAGAATACCTTTGTGCTGTATCAGAAGTCCTGCCTTGCAGACTGGCGGGCATGACACAAGTCTCCTTGAATTTTGTCAGTGTTTAGGTTCCTCTTAGATGCTTTTGCCTGTTAAATGTAAGGTCATAGTTCATGTTGGTCTTTCTGACAATGTAATCCATCTGTCCAGTGCCTCTAGCAGACAATTCTGGGATATAGATCTTCTGAATGTTAGAATGTGGAAAAGATGTGCTGGTTTTGTGGCTACCGTGATTGATTATTGCACCTCTGTCCTTATGACCTGACTGATAAGGTTTTTGCAACATTTTCAGATGATTCAGAGGATGGCTCTGAGGGTGCTTACATGTGCAGTGTTATCTCAGCGTATTATTAGCATTTTACAATTGCTTTATTGGCTCCCTGTTAAGCAAAATATTGACAATAAAAATGCTATTTTTGTTCTGTGATCCATGCTATGGCTTTGTCCCCTCCTAGTTAATGGCTGCGCTTGTTCCTAATTTTGCTACCCTATTGTTCCTGTGACAGGGAGCTACAGAGAACAGAGGTTTTAAAATAGATGTTCATAATCTCCACCAGCCCTCTGGCATATTCTGCTGACCCTCAGGGAGTCTTACTGGGAATATATTGAAACTTGTGATATCTAATAAGTAAAGGTTCAGGAGCCTGACGTAGACAGCAGAAATGTCGTCTTCTGGGTAAAGTAGGACAGAAGACTCTAATAACTCAGTGGAATTGCAGAACCTTTCAGCAGACACACTACTAGACTTGATGTATACAACAAAAGGTGATAAATTATGTGTGTTAAGTTATTTTGTGTTAGCACAGCGTCCACACCTCCATGTATATTAAGATGATAGATGCACCTCTAGTCCAACAGACTGGTCTTCAGAAACAAAGTTCACAACCAGTGCTTGAACCCTCTTTTTCCCCCTGTTCCACTTGGATCACTGTCCTCACTTGATAAATGGGGACAGCAGAGATGCAAACTCCTCTAGCTCAGAGGAAGAAGAACTTCCAGCCTCGTAGTGCAAAAAACTGGACTGCCAACAGATTGAACCTACCTCCTGAACATAGTTGTGCCTCCCAGCTCTTGAGGGATTGGGAAATCTATATTATTTCACAATTCATGCACAACCTCTACAAAATCCTCTTTCAGGTTTCTCAGACAGCCTCCCGAATAAGCATTATTCATTTTTTGAGTGAATCCACATGCTTATCCTAACAATGAGTTTAGATTACTCCAGATAGCAGAATTTTTCTTTGCAACTAAGTGGATTCTTGCAGGATCCTTCTTTGTGTGCCTTATAAAGTGAAGTGCGCTGAGCTGAGGTGGCACCTTCTGCTGTAGTACATGTTTTCCAAATTAAACAGAATTTTATTCTCATCTTTTTTTTTATCTCAATAACTGTTGAATTCTGTTTGTTTCTTTGCACAGTGTGTGAAGATCTCATACTGCACTGACCTGTCAGTGCATTTCCAGGCAGCATATTTGTGCCATAGTGGGGCACAAAAGGATGTGTACTTACTGGTTATCCAGATAATGAACAAAGTAGAAATTAAAGATGTAGAGCATTTTCTATCTTAATTTGGTGGTGAGAGCAAGATATCCTACCCATGCAGAGGAAGACTACTCAAATAACCTCAGGCAGGGACAGGATGTGGTGCTTAGTTTTATTGCAGTGGTTCTGCTAGGACAAGGACTTCTCAGGAATACTCCTTTAAGGCTAAGCAGAGAGATGAGTCTTGCTTCTGTCCTGGGACAGTCATCTCTAGAAATTCAAAAAACTCACAGCAAAGGCTTCAGGTCTAAATTGCCCTGATCTTTCCTAACATAACCCTGTGGGTAATTAACGTCACCTACGTCGATGTTCAGATAAAGCATAGCCATCAAAACTAATGGTTTCTGTACCCGCCACTCATAAAGCATTTGATGAATAATCTCCTTGACTCCTGGTTTCATTGCTTGGGGTTTTGAGATCAGTACAAGTAAAAGTTGCCACTGGTGTTGCATGCCTTTGTGCTCTCCTTTAAGGAAGTATCTCGTCATCCTTTTTCTGCAGTGCATGTTGTGACTGTAGAGTGTTGGCCTCCCAAAGAAATGTACTTTTCTGTCAAGGAACCGCCCTCCAAAGCTGCTTTCCTCTTCAGCTTCTGGGCTGATGAAGTACTCCATTCTTTTAATAACTCCCAGGCCACTGGGATAATTTACTAGGGATCTTCCGTCTGTCACCAAAACAATAACATCACTTGACCCCCTCTTACTGATCTCGGAGGCCTCTTAAAAGTTATAAACAGCCAGTATAAGACCTTTTTAGTAGTTGCAGTGATGGCAAGTGCTGTATTTGCTGTTGGTCGCCATGACATGTTTCTCATCAGCTAGAAGGTTAAAGATGAGCGTTCTGAAAGCATGCTGGGGAGGCTTCAGATAGATTCCTCACTCTTCCTCACTGTAATACCACTTGGGAAGTGATTGGCATACTTGTAAATGTCTGCACACCCCATAATATTGGATGACAATACTGAACATAGGCAGCAGGATGTGGTTTTTCTTGCTTACTCAGTCTCCCTTCCCTTGGCCTCCCATCTCTTTCCAAGAGCTCTTCTCACAAAATCTTGCTTTGGCTGGGAGTCTGTGTGATGTTATCTTGTGGTGCCTTGTAGGCAAGGGCAAAAACCAATTAATTGCCAGTTAAGGAGAAGACTTCTGTGGAAGTTTGTTTTTGCTGGACAGGGAGCATATTCCACTCTGAACTTTATCAGAGATGCTACCTTTCCTTCAAGGATAAGGATCATGGATGCTGATTATGCTGCCAGTTTAAGGTACTACCTGTTGGCCTGTGTAAATCTTCCCAAATCCTGGAAGCATGTTGGTGCTGGTTACAGCTTACCTTTGTTACCTATGCCTTCTTTGACTTGATGAGGGGGGACCCCTAAGCATAGGTTCCTTATTCCTGTTCAGTGATCATATCTCATCTTCCTGGTTGCCATCTCACATAGAAGCAGATATGAACAAAACAATCTGATTGGGCACATAGTACAGTAAAGGATAATTTAGATTGCTAAATCAAGCCTTGTTTTTCTGAACTGTAGGGATAAACTGTTCAGAAGCACAGAACACCTGCTGGAAAAACGTGGCCAGAGAACTAAAGCAATAGGCACAGTACCTTGAGTGGGGAAAGCTTCCTACTGGAGTTTCTGGTTCTGTGTAACTTGAGGAGCCAACCTTCTTTTTAGGAGCTAAGTACCCTGTGCTATTTAAATTGTGGATCAACTGAATTGTGTTTGAGAGAAAGGATTTGTTTTTCCTCTTCAGTTTTGTGGACAAGCAGAAACAAGGAAACAGGTTCAGTCTGCAGAAAAGCCCTGCAGCTTTGGTCTGGCAAATCTCTGATTTCCTAAGCCTCTGTAGCACACGGGTTAGTCTCTCATGAAGGATATTCTCAGTATGGAGTTACTGTTTTACATCCTTGGAAATGTTAATAAGGAATAACAGAGATGACTATGCAAGAACAGAAGTGTTAATTCTGTTGAAAGAGCAATTTTAAGCATTAAGAAATAGCTATTAAATTTGGGGACCAAAGTGTACAAGTTCACTTAAACTCAGGAAAGAGGAAGCCCAGTTACCTTTCCTTTGGTTTCCATAGATGAAAGAGAACTTTTTTCCTTGACTGTCCTTCAGGATTTTTTGAATGTGACAGAGTAAGTAAGGAATGCATTTAGATACAAAGCAGAGTGTCCTATATTCCAGCACAAAATGTATTCAGAGCCCTTTGAATTCTCTGCAGAAAACTGCAAGAGAGTCCCTTACAGAGGTGATTGAAAGCCACTGCACAGGAAATCAACTTCTCATCCTGTACATAAACATGAGCCAATTCTCCTATATCTGGCTCTCAGAGCAGTACACACAGTAAATTGTTAACCCCATCACCTGACCTAACCATTTATCTTTGCTTCTCAGTATAGTTTTGGCAACTGCTGAGTAATGAAAGAAAAAACATGGAATGCAGATAGCTATAGGGAAAAAAAAAAAAAGGCAACAATCAACCCCCTGACCCTCCACCAAAAAAAAAAATCCAACCCAGAAACCCAACCACCTCACACTTCAGTTACAAACAGCTCTTTAAAGCAGAAAACAACAGGAGATGAGAAAGTGCTTGATACAGTGGTAGGATCTTAAATATCGTTAGTATAGAACAGAATTAACATTTCTATAGAATAACAGACATGTGAATCATGGATTTTCAATCCTTCACACTTCTTGGTTGTGTTAGCACAAATAAATTAATAACTCCCCTGAACCTTTGTGGAACAAATAACCATAGTGCCTTTCAGGTTTTGAAATGTAAGCTCTGTGTGTTTTTAATGTTAGTTGTTATACAAGAAGGTTGCCTGAAATAGGTTATTCTGCTTATGGAGTATTGTTCCCATATGAGGATTCAAGCTATGTACTCACAGCTGCTGCTCTCCAACATGGACTCTCAGTTCCACTAAAATCAATAGTTGGCACAGCAGGGTACTGTTGTATGGTGTGTAAATAAATGGGTGTCATTGTGTCTCACTTTTTTTTTCCCTTTTCCCCTTTCAGATTTAGATTTGCTCTTTTTCAGGCATACATCAGTGTGTGTTTGCAATGCAGGCAATTCGAAGCATAGCTGCTTAGGGAGAAAGAAGCTTCCCCCCCCCTCCTTTTTATACTTCCCAATAGGATTTTAAAATAAACATCAATTGCATTAATTATATTAATTATCTCTTAACAATGTCAGGGGGAAAAGACCCCAAATAAAACACAGACCCCCAAATAAAATATTTTGCAAGTGTCAGCTTTATGACAAAAAGGAATTCACAGTCCCCCAGCAGACAGCTATCTTGCATACCAAGATGCAGGAAAAGTGTCATAGAAAGAGTGTCTTAATTCTGTTACAACAATTTATCTTCCCTCTTTCTTTAAGTCTTGTACCTATATTTGAAAATATGTGACAATTGTGGTTATGGGATGTAAGAGCTACAGATCTGCTTTTCAATAAACTGACTTTGAAGTTCTGTTTCATGCATTTGCTTTTTTATTCATGCATCTGGTCATATAGAGTAGTTTACTTTTTTTGGCTGCAGACTTGGCAGATACAAAATGCAGATGTTGTTCTTCTGACTTAAGCTGCTATTTTAAGCTTTTTTGGCCAGCGGTTGGAAATTTTAGGTTCAGTTGTTTATTTGCTTATCATCAAAGTGGTTTTTGTCATATAATTCATATATGAGTATTAGCTTTCTGTGTTTACTTTCAGAGTTTGAGATTAAGAGTATGGTCTTTTTTTTCCCCTTTACTTTTTTGAAACCAGCATGCTCTTTTGATTAATAATACAGTAGAATATGTTATGCTTCAGAGAGCTTTTATTTGCAAAGAAAAAAAAGACCCTCAAAAAAAAACCCCAAAAAACCCAACCAAAAACCAGCCCAACCCTCACATTGTGCTGCAATGCTTTCCCTTTAAGAAAACCATATCTCTCTCCAGATGCCTGCATCTCTTTGATACAAAAGGGTACACTAAGTTCCATCTATAAACAGAATCCACTAATTAAGAGTAATTGCTTCGGAGATTGGTACAGACTATTCAGCATCAGATGCATGTTCCTCTCAGATATCCATTAGCCTCTAATAAGATAATGCAGATGTGCCAGTCTGTTTCCTGTTTCCTTCTATTGTACCTTTATTGCCGTATATGGACCAATGGGATGGGCTGAACAATAAGTGGATGTCCTTTTGCTCCCAGAGCCCTTCTCAAAGGAATGTTTGTTATTAGATTGCTTTTTCTGTTTAGTTTCACATCACTATGCTAATAAAGGAAACATAACACTCCAAAGGCTTTTTTTTTTTTTTTTTTTACTTCTGCCATGGTAACTAGTTTATTGTTTAATTAAATCTCGTTGGATAGCCATGAAAACAAAAAATGCAACATCTCACAGTCAGTGAGAACTGGTGCAGAATGGAGTCCAGCCTCTTTTTGAAATAAAAGTTTCCATGCATTTTTAAGAGTTTAAAGGCAGTGTGGTTATCGTGTTACTGGATCTGACTGATTTACACTTGAGTCGTGCTAAATCTGCTGAATTATTCAGTACTGCTGAATGCAACACCATCAGCCAGCATAATAGAAAGCATATGCATAATCAGGGATTTCAATACAAACTATACATTAAATACAGTAAGCATTCTCAAAACTCGACTTGTTTTGAAAACAGCATTAGAATATGTGTTGAAGTCAGCTAATAAATAAGGACTCCACCAACTCTGTCCCTTGGGGAAAACAGGTAATAAATATATTGTTGAAAGGTTTTATATGCAAAATTTCTCTGAAATTGTTTTTGTTGCTCTGAGAAGAGCAACTTGCCTCTCCTGTCTTACTGCCCAGGCTGCCCTCCCAGTCCAGTGATTCCTGTTTTAGCCTAAGATTTAAGGGAGGGGCGGGGGGTTTGGCGTTGGCAGGAAAATGGGAAATGAACTTAGAAGAGACTTCCTCTGTGACCCTGGAAACTTCGGGGACAGCAGTGCTGCAGAGCAAGGGCTTGGAGAAGCAAATTCCAAAGTGCCCAGCTGTGTGCAGAACATGTCCTCGTGTTGGGGTGCCTCTTCAGCATTCCTGGTTTTGTCCCCCAGTTGTAAAGGAAGAGCAGCAGCAGTTTAATGTGGCAGAAAGGTGTAGGGATGGCAGATTTAGCTTAGAAGTTTTTTGGATGCTGCATCATGGATATCTTTAAAAGACTGCTGAATTTCATTACCATAGATAGAGCAGAACACCCCAGGACCTTTTCAGAAGTGAAGGAAGAAAAAAAAGACAAAAATCCTGCTTTACTTGCAATGCTGACGACTTAATTCCCTGCTATGGCTAGTGAGAGGGGAGGAAGAGGAATGTGGAATTGGGATGTTGTTGGCAAAAGGGAGGATGGAGCGTAACCTTCCTACTGACACAGAACAATTGGCCAAGCCTCCTGCTTTGGCTTCTTGCCTGTCCAGCTGTTGATGTGCATCAAAGTCACCTGTAACAGCAAAGGGATTTTAGGAATTCAAATAAATCTTAAAACAAGCAAAAAATTCAGAAGGATGAGTTATGGTACAGTAATACCAAATATTGTTACTGAATGGAAGCTAAATAGCAATATAATGAATGATACTCAATACATTTAATATATTTTAGGAGAACTGACAGATGTCTGAAGAGCAAAGCTGCTTTCTGTTGTGAAGCCTGTGCAAAATCCATGGGAAATTAAGAGACAATAAGAAAAGTTGGGTTACTGTTTATCCAGTAAAATTTGAAGCTTATATGTGAAAATTTGTAGATTTAAATTTCTGCTCAGCTGCACAAACACTGAGAAGAAGTGTGGAAGAGACAGATACACCTGCTGCATTAACTGCAGCTGATAGATATTCTGCTCTGCACTAGAGCTACTGTAGCCTCCTTCCCCTGTGGCCATCTGCTTTATCACTGAAGTCAAGTCAATAGAAGACCTGTAAAAACCAAAAAGGAGGAGGCATATGTTCTGTCAAAGAAAAGTCATTGGCCGCTGTTCAATGCAAAGTAGTGCACAGTGTGATCATCTCTTGGTGAACTTTCAAAGGAACTTTTCTGTATGATCCTTTTCCATACTGCTTGTACTAAGGGCCTTGTACTCATGAACAGTCACTGAGGAGAAGTCTGTGGAAGAGGATTTTCATAGTATGCTGAGGAGATCCTCTGAAGTTCCTTTTTCACAGCCATTTTCTGAAAATTTTGCCTTCTGCCTCCAGGGCAGAAATCCATGCTGTTGCTGTGGGTATTTACCGTAGCAAATGACAACACAGGAAAATCTCTTTCACAAAGTGAAAATCTTTTTCACTGTATGGCACACATACAGTGTTTTGAGCTATGGTACAGGTTTAGTTAAGCAATAGAAATGTTTTCACCTTGGAATCACATGCAGCCCAGACATCTGTGGCTGATGTCCGGTGCTAGGTTCAGGGATGTGAATGTGTCCATCTGGTGATACATTAGTGAAATGTGTCATGGGAGTTGTGCCATGGAGCTGGTGTGAATGGGAAAGTGGATTGTTGGGTTTCCTGTTCTGCAGCAGTTTCTACTTTGGGATGTTCTCTGCTGGGCAGTATGAAGGTGATGGGTCTGTAATTTCTGTTAGCAGAGCTGCTGACTTGAAGTTCCTTGGAAACCATGGAACACGAGTGGCATTTGCTTCTTTACAAGAAGCTGGAGCTGCTCATATGTAGCTATCTGCCTACAATTTGCTCCTTGACCATCACATGTTCAGCCATTTGCTCCCAAGGGACACAGCTTGTAGTCAAATGATACACTCTTTGGAGTATCATGACTTTTACACTGCCTATGGAAAGTACATTTCTGAAGAGCTCTGAAGACGAACAAGTTCTGAAGGTTTATCTCTAGCACAGCTATCTTCAGGAAATTTCTGGCTACGAGTGGAGAAAGGCAGGTGATTTCTGAGTAAGGCAAGAAAAACTTACTTTAATGTAGTAATTTCAGTTTATAATTCCATCTCATGTAAAATTATAAGCATGCAAAACTGTATGATTATAACTTAGTTTTGGCACTGTTAAATATATGTATTTGTATATTGAGGAGCTATAACACTGCTGGTGTTCTGCCATCACCAGCTCCACCACAGATCATGTTCCTTCAGTAATGAAGAACTGACCTGAGGGTTTTCCTGAGTGCGTTTTTGCTCCCCTCTGTCCTGAAGGCGTTGCTTTTTTCTCAATACTTTTCACTTAAATATGAAAATATATCTGATGTGGTTCTAGGGACGTTTTTAACTTATGATGAGCTCTGCATTTTTCTGGCTAATAGAAATATAATTGAAGGTGTTAGATAGTTTTATAAGATGAATTTTGTTTCCAGAGCCCTACATCATTTAAAAATAGATGACCTTGTTCTGTGTTTAATTTAATGCACACATTTTAGGGCTGGTATTCATCAGCATCCCTCTCCTGTTCTTTTTTTTTTTTTTTTTCCAAACACTTAGAAGCGTGGTATTTTTGCCGGCTTTTGTGGAATTGCTTTATAAAACTTTGCGTGTTCCTTTGATACTTGACTTTTCTTGTCTCTTAATCTTAGTAAAGCCTTAGCTAGGTTAAGCAGGCACCAGCGATGGTTCATCTCATTTTGTGTTGTTAGTGAGTTGATGTATTTTAGCTGCTGGGGCTCCCTCAAAAGATCTGCCTGGTTTCACTGGTCTTCAGGCATGTGGTCTTCGAGCTCAGCTTGGGCAGCAACTGTGTCTCCACTTGCTGTATCCCCTTCTTGCAGCCTCATCTCTGCATACGTTTGCATCCATTAGCATTAAAGGCATTTTGTGCATAATTTACACAGTTATCAAATACTTACAAGCTACATTTCGGTTATCCCCAAGCAGGCTGCACTCAGCAGAAGCTGCTGTCTGACAACATGCACAGCTGGTAACCTTTGCTGGTATTCCACACAGAGGAGAAACACTCCGCTGCTCTCTGACAGGCAAACATATGCATCTGAGTTGGGTTTTTTCCTTTTTTCTCCTTGCTCATTTGAATTCTTACCGACAACTGGTGCTCTGAGCAGCAGCAGTGATAGTCAGTATTGCGTTGTCACAGTTTTCCTCCTCTGGCGGCAGTTTCGCTTCGTGACCTTGACACATCATTTCACTGCTCTTTTGTTTTCCCACCCAAAAATCCTCTTGCCTTTGGTTTCAGGCTATAATTTCAGAGAATTACAGATAAAAGTGCTATATAGCGGTGGATGTGGTTACTGATCACTGACTGTGGCAGATGCAAGAGTGTAGTACATTGTCTCAGGAAACAAAGCTTTACTCAGCCGTGGACTTCCTTTCTTTTGAGTGGCTGAGTTTGCTCTGTGTCTCCTACTTCCTACTACAGTATGTGTTGGAGGAGATGAGTAAAGTGTTTGTGCAGGGTGAGCTCAGGAGCTGTCTGCAGCACTCACTGGCTTTTGCCTGGAGCACTGCATGAGTAGCTACAGGAGCAGTGTTTGCAATATGGAAGTGGTTGCAGCCTTCCCAGTACTGTATCTCTCAAGACACCAGTAGCCCTTAGTGGTGTTGCACCAGCAGGTTGATTCAGAGGCCACCAGCCATGTGCTCTAAGTAGATTTGAACTGCTATGGCGGGAGCAAATTTCATGGGAATATCACAAGAAGTGATATTCCTGTTCTCAGCCTGAGGCTTTTGGTACAGAGCCTGAAAAAATGAGGACCCCTTGAAAGGTGGAAGCTGTTTGGGTGAAACACTGAGGAAGGTGTGTGGAGCTCTGGATGACCTTGAAGATGGTGGTCATGAGAGCAAGCAAGTTTCCTAGCAGAGCACAGGAGCAGTGCATTGCAGTGTATTGACTCATGTCACTTACTCACCCAGATCATGAAATAATGGGTGCTTGTTTGTTTGGGCAGCTTCCCCTACCCCACAAAAAACCCCAAAAAACCAAACCATTTGTGAGGAGTCTCCTAAGGAATAATAAACTAACTATTCTTTGTGAAAGCAGTCATTATTATAGCAATTGTTGCTTTAACAGACTAAGGCCAAATTGCCCTCACACATGTGTCTGAATGTCCTGCCTGAGCCACGGCACTGAAGGGAGTTGAGAGCCTCCTCAGTGCCAATCCTTCTGTAGCTTTTAGGGGGACACTGAAAGCTTTCAAACACAAGGAAATTTTTCAGAAGTTGATTATTTTTCTCCCAAGCATTAGTATTTCAGGTAAATATTGATGCATTGGTTTTAAATCTGGCAGTTTTCACAAAAAGACTGTGTCACACCAGAATAGCTTTTGGTGTTGCACGTCGTGCAGGGAAATCAACTTAATGGGTATTCTGCTGTTAGCTTCAGTAATAGGGTGAGAGTTCTACAAAAGCTGACCTTGTGGGATACTGATAAATAAATTGTAACTTAACAAAAATAGCAATGAGAAAATAGTCTTCTATGTTCATATTTTAAAAAATATGTATGTTTTAATCAATATATTGTTTTCTTCCCCCAGACTGTGTCAGTATGCATCTGTAGAGAGCAACTGTGCCCCCAGAGAAATATTTGTAGAATC
This sequence comes from Serinus canaria, assembly GCF_022539315.1. NCBI lineage: Eukaryota > Metazoa > Chordata > Aves > Passeriformes > Fringillidae > Serinus > Serinus canaria. The sequence continues at coordinate 38,896,238 of NC_066315.1, forward strand.
AAATGAACTGCATCCTGATACCAGAGTAAGAAGACTTTCTATCCATAGTCTGCAGAGCAAGGATGTCCTAGAAGAGAGAACAGTAGGAAGCAGTGATGAAATATAGGATGGACCTGATATAGTGAATTACCTTTTCATCATCACGCAATCCAGCTTAAGCTGTACCTTCAGGCTTGACAGCCCTCATCATTCATAATTTGAGGTATCCAATTTGCTGGCCTGGAGTGATGCAACATAATACCTGTGCACTGTGAGGTGTGAACATGACAACCAGCAGCCGCACATGTCCAGTACCGGCCGTGAATGGACATATGACTCACTACCCAGCAGCACCATATCCCTTACTTTTTCCTCCAGTCATTGGTGGACTGTCACTACCTTCCCTCCATGGACTCCAGAGTCACCCACCAACTAGTGGATGCAGCACTCCATCACCTGCAAGTAAGTGCTTGGTATTAATACCTCTTATTATTGACCAGCTCTCCTCTAATAAAGACTGATCGTGTTCATTCTGAAATTTTATCGGGAGTGGTTGCAGTTGTTCATTTATGATGAATTTTATTTGGGCAAAGATCATGCATTTGTTTTAAATTACATTTTTCACTTCTTCTTTTTATAAAAATAAACAGGCAACTGTATTGCATGCCAAAGCTATGGAAGCCAAGAGTGACAGAACCTGCTATGCATTTTGGTATAACCTGCATTAGTATATTAGCTGCAGAATCCATTGTTGCTTAAAAAAAAAAAATGACCTTTTTGTAATCATGAATGGCAATGATTCCTCAGTATAAAATCTTCTGAAGTTATTAATACTGTTTTAGTTTTCTTCCATAAGTAGCTCTTTTCTTCATGTGCAGCTTCTGAAGTGCAGCCCAGGGACAGCTGGTATCTGTGAGCTGCTGGTGGCTGTAGAATGAGCCCTTGAGCCTGTGGTTGAGCTTCTGTTGTGGTTCAACCCCAGATAGCAACCAACTGTTGCACAGCTGCTGTCTCACATCTCCTTTGCCCCACAGTGGGATGAGGAAGAGTATCTAGGGGAGAAAAAAGGTAAAACCTATAGTTTGAGATAAGAACAATTTAATATTGAAATGGGATATAATATAAGAATAGTTGTCATTAATATAAGAATAGTTGTCATCAAAAGGGAGGCAACAAAAAGAGGGAGAGAAGTAAAACCCAAGAGAGACCAGAGATGCTCACTACAGTTGCTCACCACCTGCTGACAGATGCCCAGCCAGTCCATGAACAACAAATGGCCAACTCCCCCCCACCTTAATGTACTGGGGATGGCATTTTACCTCTTGGAATATCCCTTGGGCCTGTCTGGGTCAGCTGTACTGGCTGTGCTCCCTCCCAGCTTCTAGTGCACATCCTCACTGTAGAGCATGGAAAACTGAGAAGCCCTTGACTTAGAGTAAATACTACTTAACACAGTGATGCTTTGCTTGTTGCTATCAACATTATTCTCATACTCAATCCCAAAACCACAGCACTCTACCTGCTTATAGAAAGAAAATTACTCTCCCAGCCAAAACTAGAACAGTTCCGCATGCAGCACTGCTGAGTGTATTAGCTGAAGAAAGTTTTTTCTTTGCCTTATGAAAGCATGCTTTCTTAAGCATGCTTGGTCTTAGTTTTGTATGTGTTTAAGTGGCTCAAACATAGCTGTCCCAAATATAAACTTTCTAAGTAGGATCACTTAGAAAAGATACATCTCTGGAGGTCTTTGCAGTGGGTGACTGAAGTACTTATCATTCAGGAAACCCAGATATACACAGCTTTGCAGATCAGTGTGTTGTTGAAGATGCTTGTCTAAATGCATTACTGTGACTGTTGGATATGAGAAATCTTGACTAAACAGCACATGTGTGGAACGATGCACTTTCTGCTAAAGGAAAAGGAGATTTGTTATCGCAGTTTCCCTGACGCATCTTTCAACAGAAATCTCACAAAGTTTCAGCTCCAAATTTAAATGGGAAATCACAGTGAAGACAAAAAGTTGCAGGTTTTGTGCTGCTTGATACCAATTCTGGCTTCATGTCTCACACACACATACTGGAATGCTGGGCAGTAAAAAATTTGTAGGTTTGGTGGGATTTTTTCTTGGTTTTTGTTTTGTTTTTGTTTTTCTTCCCATTTCTGTGGACAGTTTTCATCCAGTCACACATGCAAAGAAGTATAATTGGATCAGGTTTTTATTTGCCCTGTTCTATTGCAGGGTGTTTGTTTTTCTTGGAGATGAAAAACAAAAGAGTCAAAAGGTCTACAAGCAACTTCAATTTTCCAATCCTATCAGAAAATATCCTGGTTGATTATCAGTTTACCATCCTGAATTTATCCTGCACTACTTCAGGAATACTCACCTGTTGAAGAAATAGTTTTATTAGTAATGGGAACATTTTCTGAGGCATAGATTGGCAAATCCCAAAATTATATAATCAGCAATGTAGAGTTTTTCTTTCCTATGAATTATTCCTCTGGAATTAAGACTGTGTTGCTGATGCATTATTAATGATTAATAAACCAGTCAGTGCTCAGCCTTTCAGCAAAGTACTGCTTAGTATTAACTTCTGTCAATATGCAAAATAAGTGGCTGCATCTAAATCTTGGGGTTGTGTCTTTATATCCTGGTCCCAGCATTTTCAGGTCAGTATTTTTGTGGAGGTGCTTTGCAACACTGGCTCTCTGTGGCTGAGCAGAAAAGCCTGGCAGCTGTTGTGCATAGCTCAAGACAATAATGTTTGCCAATACCAGCTAAAATTGGCAAGATAGGAAGGAGGATGTCTTGAATGAGAATTGTTTTTGAGACATAGTCCACTGCAGTATGATTCTTCTGGTTTGTACCACTCTGTTTTCTTACCTGTACTGTCAGCACTCTATCTATAGACTTCTGATTCTGGAACTTGAGATTTATATTGCTGGATTTATAGAGACAAGTTCTTGGAAGCATGCAGGTTGAGCTTTGGGTTGGATTTCAGGGTTCTGCTCTCCATTGTTTGTTTATATGTTTGTTTTCCCAATGAAGCCACCCATAGGCCAAAGTCAGTCTGATTGATGGTCTCTATTAAAGTTAGAATTTATACTGTGTGGTGGAATAATATGGAGCTCTCTTGAAAAGACCGGAAAAAATTAAAGGTTGGCCAAACCAGTGCTCTTTGTATGCTTGAAGCTATTGTACTATTTATCTTCCAGATTCTTTTCATTCATGTAAAATCCAATAGAAATGAGTTTACGTAACAGGAATGTTATAAAGATCTCTTTATCTTTATAAAACAATGCTGTTCAACAGCTTTTGTTCAAAGTTAGTGCCATTTGAGCTTCTGTATCAGTGTCGTGTTTTATTTTGTTCTGTCTTGGTTAGACACTTTTAATGATGGCAGAATAACCTTATATCAAGTTCCATTAAGTTATCTTAACCTACAGCTGGAGCAGGTATCTCCACTCCCATGAAACAGACAGCAGTAGACACACGAATTGTGTGAGCACAAGGGCCTTGCCATAAATGCTCAGGATGGAGTGATTTAGTTTCATTGATGTTAATAATGCCGTTGCCTCTGTGACCTGTGACTCGGCTTCTGTTTTTATCCTGAGATACATAGTGCAAAATACTTAATAATTGGAGGTCTGGTGGCGGTGCTGGAGAGGTCAGAGGATGAGCAAACCCACTTGTGCCGTGCATTAGCACCGAACGAGAGCACGGCCCAGCAGATTGTTACTCTGTGAGTCCCCTTGATTACCCCGTGCAGCATGCAGCAGACATCCTCACTCTTGACATCAGGAGCCACCCAGCCCTCCCTGGCCACATTAATGAATGAGGAGTTTCTTCCACACAGCAGAGATGGTTTCAGGAGGTTACTGCTGAGCTCATTTAGAAATGGTGAGGGAGGCAGAACTGGAGGCATTCCTGTGCTTTTTGGGTCGTGTACCAGCCTCTCATAGACCAAGAGGTTTGGGTTCTTTGCCAGACTTGGAGCAGCTACAAGAAAGGGGCAAAAGTCTTGCAGAGCCTGATGTGTTTGCAATAGGAAAATCCTAGAAGACTCGTGAAATATTTTGGGGAGGAATAAATTAATAAATATGGGCAAATATTGTTACTTGAAATTTTATTAAAGTAAAACCACCTTAGGTTCAGGTGAGTAGCAGTCACACAGGCAATTCTTGTTTCTCAGTGGCATTGCTCTCCATCAGCCCTGGAAGAAGGGTCGGGGCCCATCTGGCCATCATGAGACCTAATGCTGCTACCAGAGGTCAGTAAGGCAAATGTCACAACGTGAGGGTATCAGCTTTAGAAGAATTTACCTTCTTTATAAAACATTTGTTGTGTGGCTGTAGGGACACATTTTAATTTCTGGAGAAAGATTAGTTATAAAAATCAGTCTTACAAAAACCCCAGACTCCAAGAAAACACCCCTAACTAAGAGAATGACCACCTGAAATTTGAGAAGGAAGGTATGTAAAAAACACACAGATCATTCTGGTATATCCATGGGATTGAAAACTGGTGAGGAAAGTGCTGCCTTTTATGTTATGGCTGATGGAAACTGCAAGGCACTGCAGCGATGTTGCAGTTTCACAAGCAAATATCAGCGTGGGGAAGATGAAGCCCTGCTGGTTGTTTGTAGAGTATCTTTACAAGACTGGTTCCTCTAACTTAACTCTTCACCAGAATGAGTTTCACCAAATTAGTTTATCAAGGCTAAATACCACTACACAGCAAAGCCAGTTGGTGTGAGCTGGAGGAAAAAGCTTAATCTGAGCTAATGCTGTGATGAAAGGAATGTGAGTGGATCCTAGACCAAATTAAAAAAGGGTTTGGACAATAACCACAGTGGGAGCCACTGAATAATAAAACACTTTGTTTGGCAGTTGTTCCCTTTCTGCTTGGATTGAACATTTGCTTGAACAAGGTGATTTGTGAAGCCCATTTGATGGGAGCACCCTCATATTCTGCCTTTGACCCTGCCCTACATTTTGTTCCTCAGGCTGCCAACATGAGCCTTTGAATCCTTGATATCCCCCTTTCCATTTATTGCAAGGGAGGAATAGGAGTAGCTTGATAAGGAGCAGGGAAGAGCAGCCAGTCTGATACAAGAATGTCCTGGAATTTATATAAACTCCGTAAGGTTGCTTCATCCACATAGCTTGGAAAAAAATAATCTGAATGTGTTATTTAGAGGACTGTTGGGATGCCATGGAAAAAATTCCATATTAAGGTCACTCATTGTATTTTAGCCAAGCTTTTCCATTCTTTTCTGTCTGGGGTGTTTTAAAAGTGTATTGTAAAGAATAAAAGACTTTATGTTCTGCTTTACATAAGTCTTCGAAATATGAGAAAATGTATGGAAAGTAAGATCATCTGAGGAACTCAAAGAGGTAGACAAGGAAGCACCTACAACATTATTTCTCATTGTGCTATGTAAACACTAATTATTTTATTTATTAGTCAGTATTACATATCATTTTCAGACATGCTCAGGACAGGCAGATTGTAACTTTGGGCACTGTTTTCTGCTGGAATTTTTTTTCCTTCTATTAATGCAATTATTTACTACTTGAACTTCATCTTAAAGATTGCTTTCTTTTTTTTTTTTTCCCTCCCTGGGAAATGGATTTTCCACTGGTATCATTAAAAAAGTACAGTTAAATCCAGTGTTACTGGTATAGTACTGCAAGATATTTTTGCCAGCCCCACCCGTTGCAGGAATTCATTTACTTTTCCAGTCCTGTTGTTAATCATTATATTGACACAGAAAGTCCTCCCAAAAGCACTCTTTGGCAGATTGCATTAAATATGAATAGCAGATATTCATTACGATGTGTTGCCCCCAAGAGAACTCTAAACTATCTGCACTACTCATGAGCAGGCAAATACACTAATTCTCCAGCTATTCAAATTATTTTCAAATAGTTTAGTGTGTCTCTAATAAAAACAAGAATGTCTCTGTTTCCCTTAATTACTCAGAAGGTCAAGAACTCCCACATCTCACTTTACTTCACAAAATTGGGAATATTCCTCTTGGAGGCTGGAGTGTGGTTAGTACATGATGGATTTTCTTCCATTGGCATAGTTACTGAGGCAAGTGCTATCTGTAATGGACTGAAAAAACCCTCCTCATCACTCATTGACATTCTGGAATTATCTAAATAGTATTATAATAGTTATATTGAATTAGGAAAAAAAATTAATGGATCAACCTTGTTTGATTCTGTTGTTCAAGTTTTTTATTTTCACAGCATCTAATCTTAGTGTAACTGCCTCCCTTTTTTCCAGTCCTGCCTTCGTGGGAAAGCTTGCTGTGTGGTCATTTACGTGTATCTGCAATTAACAGATGACTTCCAATATACCTACTCAGTGCATGTGTTGTCCATCGTTATTGGAAAGACAGAACATGTGGTTGCATTCAGAAAGAGGGGGGTAAAGAGAACATGAATCTCAGATTCCTTAGCCACAGCCAATGTTGCCTCATGCTGTCAAGTCTAAGGAGCAATGTCCAGATGATACCCTGCAGATACTACTCATGACCCTGGAAACCACCATTTCTTTTCAGTTCTTCCTTTATGTCATATTGTGGATTTTTTCCTGGTGGAGATCCTTGTGCAGCTTGAAACCATCCATGCTTTGATTATTGAAATGCTGTTACACTGTCATTTTTGGATTCTAGTTGATCTGAAACTATCAAAAATTTGGACTCAGTTTTTCATGTTAGAGCTTCTTTTTCAGTATTGCCACTTTCAAATAAACCAGGAGCTCCTCCCTACTCGGTGCAGCTGGTGATTCCTGCCACACCACTGCCCTGCCAGGGTGGGTCCTCAGCACCCTGTGGATGCAGCCCACTTCAGATTTCAGTGGGCAGCATGCTCATCTGTGAGAAATCAGTCTGGGCGTGTATGGACAGGAATTTGCTTCCTGGGAGGAAGCCAAATTTAGAAATTTTCTGCTCTGGCAGGGAAAGTGTGTGGTGCAGTACTGGCATGTGCTCTGTAATGGCTCTGTGCATCCCTCGTATATATGCTGTAGTCTGAGGGAGCCTGGTGTTTGGAAGTCAAATATGAGCTGTCTGAAAATTGCTCCTTCTCTCCTTTTGGGCCCCAAAGCAGGGAAATTCCCCAAAAAATCCCCAAGAAAAAGCCTCCTTACCTAAGGCTGGAAATATATTTCCATGGAGTATTGCAGATGACCTTCTCCTCTGCTCTGGCTCTATGAAAATAACACCCAGTAGCTCCCAGTAGTGGGGACGTCAGGCATGAAGAGTGAAGGGCTTGTTGTAGCTCCCCATTGTTGGTTCATTTGGGGTGACTCCTCTGTTGCCCTTCCAGCTAGTGACAGTGTGTTTGGTGTCAGTTCCTCCATCCATGTTCAAAAGGAATGTAATGCCAGGCTTTGGGTTTGGCAAGGTGGCAGCACCCAGAGTTATTTCAATGCCCGATGTGTTTCCAATCCAAATCGAGAGGTGTAGTCTTCTGAAATTGCTAACAGTGTGATAGTTCATGATACTAAAAGTCAGCATAAGCTTTTGATTTGCCAGCTTTCTTTCTGAAGGCATATGCTCAGCAGCTAATTGTGTCATTTTAGCTATGTGGAGAGTTTCTTTCCATTCAGTCATGTTGCCGTGTTCAAAAGGCAGGTCACTGTGTGGACTGGGGGGGATTTTGTAAATACCAGGGGTTTTTTTTGTGAGCTAAAATGTGGGCATTTTATTTTGCCTCAGTGCTGGCCTTGGTAAAACTTTCTTCCTTTAGCCTACCTGAATTGTGAGTTTGTGTTTACTGTGGTTTTAGCAATATGTGGTGTTTAATTGGGAAGTCTTATTTAAGTATTAGACAGGGACAGATTTGTCTTCAGGAGGAATCAATTTATGGTTTTCCTCCGGTAGAATATCTTCCCCTTTTGCCTATTTAGGCAATATGGGGAACAAATTGTGTTATGTGGACTTTTCAGCTGTATCAATGACAACATGTTTCCCATTTAAAATGATAAATGCCCACCCTATCTGATGAGCCCTGAAAGGGCAGGGAATCCTTTTTCCCTTCCTTTGTCCTTCAGCTCTCTGTTTCCTTTCTTACTGCCCAGAATAGGCCTACATCAGTAATATTCATAAATGATTTACAAAAGTAATTCCTGTGTAATAGCTTGGGACGTCAAGATTTTATGATGCTGCCAGATGTGCTATCAAACAAAATTATCTGGTTCAAAAAACTTGTGATAAATCTAGTCAGAGGAAATTCCCCAGGGCAGACTCACCCTCTACAAAACTAACTATATCTCATAAAATTGTTAGATTTGCCTTTACCACATGTTTGAAATCAGACTTAAAGCAACAATTTTATTCATGTCAAAACTTAGGTTTGGTATAAACTAACAAACAGGAAGGACTGGCCTTAAGCAACAGAAAACTCTTTTCCTTTCAAGCCACCCCGCACACACTCAGAGGAAATGTCAGAGTAAATATCAGAAATATTCGGAAAACCAGAACCTGCATCCCTGAGATACTCAACTGTTTTGTCTAGATAATGCATTTTTAGAAAGCAGTCATGTCCTAAATATAGTGGGTCCCACCAGGGTTGGCCTGCTGAGCTCCCGACAGCTGTATCTGAGTACCCTAAGGTTGTGCAGTGAGCAACATGCCCAGCATGTTCCCTGTGTGTTTGATTCCTCATGGTCTGAGTCAGGGGAAGTGTGTTGGTAGTCAGGTGTGCGTTTTGTTCGGGAATTTGGGGTTTGAAGATGGGAAGTGCTGGAGAGGCACTGGAAGTCCCTGTGTGGCCGTGCCTCCATACTGGGGAAGGCTGGACAAAGGCAATGTGCCCTTGGCTTAGCTCCACAATATTATGGCGGTCCTTACTTCTCAGGAAAGCCCTCAAGGATGTTCAGGTGCCTACAAAAACAACCTTCACTGGTATAAGTACTTCAGTTATGCCAGAGGAACAAAAGGTTTTTGAGCATGATTTTCATCCCATAGTTCAAGGTGTCTGGGAGAGGGGCTGAAAGTCATGTCTGGCTGCTGAGAGCATCTGGGGCAGAAATGCTGAGTTCAGGTGATGAAAGAGTTTGGTTCAGCATTTCCTGGAGGCTAGAGCAGAAGAGGAGAGGTGGGTCTGGAGGCTTGTGATGTGCTATGTCTCTATGGAATGTGCTTCTGCTTTTTGGAGAACTCTGAGATATCCTGGGGCTTGGCATGCTGTTAGATAACACACTTGCTTACAGCTTCAGTTAAGCTGGAAGTCAGGTAATTCATGCAGTTAGTAGGAGTGGACCTCCAGGTAGAGCTTTGTCAGGTTTGTCTTGTCTATTTTTCAGAGCTGAAGGCCAGTTGAATTTGATTTAACCTCATCACTAGCTTTCCTGAACTTCATATGTTTCAATCTGAAACTTGCACTAAGGCTGATAACTCAACTTTTTTTTTAAGAAATGTGAACTGCAAGAAATTAAAATGGGCAGAAAAAAGCCCAGAAATAATGTGGAAAACTCAGAAAAATACCTGCCTCATCCTTATAGGATGGATTTCTTCATCCTTTCTACAGGTGGATTCAGATCCCAGCATGACCACACAGCTACTGGAAGTGCTGTGAAGACTCTGCCTGTGGTTACAACTGGAGACATTTTTTTCCTGTATGTGTCTAAAAATTAAGTAGTTGATTCTTAGAAACTAAGGCCTTGATCTCTCAGCTAGAGCAGTAAGAGCAGACTGCATTCACTCCCTAAATTTAAGACCTAAGATGCTTTTCAAAAGCTGGCTTTTACTAAAGATGTATTTTGATATTTACAGTAAAGTGGGGAATATAATTTTTGGGATAATGTGAGGGAGGCAAAATGTAGCCTTATGCAGTTCTCATTTCTCAAAGTTAAAAGTTTTCAGGTGTATTTCAAGGCTTCATAGCACAACATACCTAACTAGAACCTTTTACAACCTATGATGTTTTTTCCAGTCAATTTTTTAAAATACCTAATAGTTAGTTTCAATGAAGGAAATGCCAAAGGTCCTTTAAATACAGCTGTAATAGCATCACTTTTTCCTTTCTGTATTTAAAAATAAGAAGAAAGACATTCTTTACCAGTACTGAATACTCCAGGGAAGAAAGGTGGTGTCCTAAGGCTGCTCTGTGCAGCCTGCAGCTGTTACCAGAGATTCTGCCCAAAAACCTCTGGGCTTTAACAACTCTGCAACTGTGTTTGAGGGAGAAAAAAACTTGGCTCCCTTTTAAGATTGAAACATCCAAGCCAACAGCCGGAGTGCTGTCCTCACAATCAGGTCCCTGTCAATGGAAAATGCAGCAAAATTTCCTGCACACTCTGATTTCAGCAGGGTACCCTGGCCACTGTGGAACACAGCATCTGACAGGGGCAATACCTACCCTTCTACAGCAGAGCCAATGGCAATCCCCATTCTTCCTATCCTTATTCCCTTCCTATCCTCATTCCTTCCAGCCGCTGAGCGATCCTTGTTTGAGGGTAATGATCCTGGAGAGAGATGCATAGACATTTGTCTAGAGCCCTGAAATGAGGCCACGCTGTAAATCTGCGGTCTTTGGGAGAATCCACGTGCATCCCAGCACTACCTAGAAGCTATCAGCAAAAGCACTTGGTGGGAAGTGGGAGTGTATCATGTAAAGAAATCTGTTTATGATATACTACTTTCTCATAGCAATTCCAGGATCAAGAGTTCTGTTATTTGAGAAATTAAATCCTGCGAGGATCATTAAAAGTACAGAAATAGTGATGTCATTACAAAATTAACTGGCTATAAACCCGCAGGGTGACATGTCGATCCATAAAGGGAATAGCAAAACATAATGCAGGGCACATCTGCTGCTCCGATTCCTGCAGAACCATCAGCCTATTGGTATCTGCAGACCACTTGAAATTGAACATCTGTTAGAAGCACTCAAAAAAGCAGCAGGAGGACCTGTACACCTTGCAAAATGCTTTGCTGTCAGTAACATCACCATTTCAATAGTGGATTCTTACAAAAACTGTTATAAGTCCCCTTCAAGTCTCTAGATCTTCCTGGCATTGTTTCTTAAATAGCAACAGCATGAGTAATAGTAAAAATAACATGGACTTTTCAAAAGACTTTCCTAACATTTTTATTACTTTTTATTTATGATACCACTGCAACATGCAGACTGCTATAGAGTCTTCAAGCAAAGACGGATATGATCTCTGTTCCAAGTAGCTTGGAATCAAGAAAAGGAAGATATATGAAGAGTAAGAGAAAAGGACACAACTTCTGGGCCAAGTGAAGGAGGTGAAGAAAGGCTTGAATCCTAGAAAGGGGAAGCTGAGTTTGTGGCTTTAAGGAAAATGCTCAAATGCTTAGAAACAAGACAGCCTGTGGAGGCTGACCTGCCTCTTGTGAAGACCAGCAATAAGATACAGCAGTGCATTTCACAAAATCTGTGTGCATGGTCAACAGTTGATTAAGTATCGTAATTTAATTGCATCGTCTTAACTCCTACCCAGCCTGGATGACAGCGTGTTTCTCCAAGCTGCATGATCCAGCAGAGTCCAACTAATTTGCAATTTTCTTCTGTTTAACGAAAGCAGAAATATATTTAAGCCACAGAGAGAAAGATTTCACTATTGATTAGCAGTGGTTGGTGTTGCAAAGTGACCTGACAGACATTTGGAATGCATCAGCTGCCTCATGGCGCAGCAGCCAAATGTCTTGAAGCGCAGTTTGCTCTCTTTCACTTTTATTACTTGCAGAAGATGTGAACTCTGCCAGGGTGTTATTGGAAGGGATGTTTGCCATTTTAATATGTAATTACTCACACAAACTTGATGAAAACATGTTGCAATAGATTTGATTTTTAAATAGGTAATGGTATTTACTTATAGTAAAAATGAGGATAATTAGAAATTGTTTGAGAAAGTGAATTAAAGCGTATAGGATAAGTCACAGAAAATGCCCAGTTTTATTCTGTGAGTACCAAAATATTGTTTCAGATATATTCTCTGTTTCAGTTTTATTAACCAAAGAATTTTTTACCTCGTTGTCCAAGATGAAGCTGGAACCTTCCATAGCCAAAGCAAAGCCTAACTGAGGCAATCTAACACTAGTGCAGGGATGTGGAGAGTCACTGACGTGGGCAGTTCAGTTTGGGGTTTCTGCCAAACCTTTGTCATTGTTCTGAAGCACTCTGCGTGAGTGCCAGGGGTTTCTAATAGTGCTGAGAGTTTTATACAATGGACAGCCCGGAATTTAAAAGCCTAATGAAGTGTGCAAAGGAAGAGCATTAACACTAAACCCAGAGTGAGATATGTGCATTTTTTTTTTCTCCTGAGATGTTGATTGGTAATCCGTTGTTTAATCAGTTCTGTGCCCATGAAACTTCTTTGCCTGCCCAGAAGACTCCACAATGATAGTTCCAAAAAGAAAGCAACAAAGTGATAAGGAATATATGGCCCCGTTTGGTAAACTTTGTATCTTTTTGGGGGAAAAAAAGAAGTGAAAGTGTTTCAGAGGATGTTAATAAAATTGTTAAAGCCACTCTCCAGCAGCTGTAAGGGCATTCTGGAGCTGGTGCCTCTGCTTTGTCATCAGAGGTACTGAGCACATTTTGGGTCTAGCAGATTTCTTCTTTTTGGGGGCAAAAGGGTAATTTTTGGGTCAGATTTGTTGTTTGAAGCTGGCAAAGTGGAGCTATATCACAGAAGAAATCCAATGCCCAAAGTTCTTTTCTGTACCTGAGCTTCAAGTCACAGTCCATCTGCTGATCACCTAGGAGCTCTCTCTTTAATATTTTTCTTTACTTTCTTGTCTCTGCAACTCATCTGTTTGTGTCTGGTCTTAATTAATTTATTTATGTGGTGTTTGTGTGCTTCTGTGCTTTTAATACCATACATTCAATTACAGAAAATGTTTCTGCTCTTTCCTTGCTTGCTGAAGGAATTGCTTTGTGTTTATCCCCAAAGTGGAAGGGTGGCATCTTCAGTGAGATGTTGTGTTTGCAGTGAGAGGGATTCAGAAGTGGTTTTTTAGAAGGTTATGCTGGTTCTTGGCAGCCAAGAAAAGGGGAGCACATTTTGTGACAGGGCTTATGCCAGGACGATGACACAGGAGCTGGCTCCTGGGATATGGTGTGAAACAACTTGGGAGAACATGGGAGCCAGTGAAAAAATTCAATTTCTAAGTTTCTCTGAGATGACTACAGCCAAAGGCTGCTCTTCCTTTGTGTCTGCTGAGCACTGGTCATCCCACAAGGGTAATGAAGAAGGTGTTGGAGCCATGCTGCTGAGTCACATCACCTCTGAACTTCACATCAGAAGGTTGATGGTAAGCGTGTGTGACGATTTGCAAAAAATGCTGATCCTTTTCAATTGGCTATTGGTCCGGAAAGTTGGGAACCATTGACCTAACTTGTGTCTCTAAGGTCAGGGAGATGGATTTCCAACGATTTGTGCCCAGGATCAGACATCAGGCTGCTAGGAGCAGCATGAAGAAAGGTTGTTGTCACAATGAAGTATCACTTCTTCTTTGGATGGACTACTTTCCTCTGATTTTTTCCTCAGAATGCTTATTGTGCCTGACCTGGTTTCAGAATATCTTGAATTTTACAAGACACACCAGTACTTTGGATCAAAATTATATACTAGAATAGGTGTCACAGGGTGAAAGTGGCTCCAATGAGTTTCAGATCCAACAAGGGGGAGGCAAATTTCTTTGTGAGCCTGTTAATCACTTCAAACAAAATTGCTCCCCAAGTCGTTGGGAATCACATGTTCACCTCTGTAGCTGTATATGCCTGTGCAGGAAGTGAATAAAATCCTGCTGCCTTGCTGGGCAGCTCTCTGCATGAACATCACTGACAGGGTTGGGTCTGTCCCTCTCAGTGCAGGTCTTTGCAGAATGACCTTGGTCTGGATGCCTGTGCCAGTGTTTTTGTGTTCAGGAGGTGCATTGTTCAATTATTTTAGAAAATGTTAGTCTCAGTCAGCCCATGTTGTTTCTTTCCTAGTGAAAGGTTATTATTTTCTCTGCAGTGTTTGTGTTGCAGAGGGTCTGGGACGATTGGGAGAAAAGGTTGAAGGAGGGCAGCCAGGGCTGCTAGAAGGATTGCTGGTGTGTCTGAGGGACAGAGGGAACAGCCTTCACCCGTGGCAGACATTTGTTATAGATTCCCTCTAAGATCAGGAAATGAGTACAGTCATCGCTTTGTAATTAACTGTGAGGGGAAAATCTCGGGAGATGGCTAAAACAGATTTGTCCACTTAGAGAAGGAGCGCCGTGACTTAACAGGTGTATGGTGCCTGTACTGCACTACTTAGGAGTTCTTCAGGCTTGGCTGCAAACAAAATATTATCCGACTATAATAACATTGTGAACTCAAAGACCTTAACTGGTTTCATTATCAAGTGAGTGCCTGAGGGGAAATACACAGATGGAAAGGCATTCCTTTCCTTTGGTATAATGCTCTTGTGCCAGAGAATTTATGGCCAGGACGTGGTTGGCCCTTGCATAGCCTACTGGTGGGGGAAACACATGAAGTCATTCTGGTTTGGTTCCTTTTTTTTTTTTTTTTTTTTTTTTTTTTTTGGTGTTGTCTTGTAGCCTGTTAAAGAGGTGAACTTTCATTGCCATGCCTGAGCTTGGGGACAGCATACTGCAAACTACAAGGTGGGGTGTGTGCCATCCCCTGCTCTATACTGTGGACTTTGTTCTCTCCCTAGGAAAGAGGGAGGGAACAGCCCTGTCTGGAAAACAGGTGACAGGTGGATTCAGGCTACTGTAGGTCAGAGTGATGCTCAGCTGGCATTATCTTCTTAGAATTTAATTCATTGTAGGATGTGCTGGAGGGCTGATCAGAAGTTGTCCCCTAAAAGTGAGGGGCTTTTAAGGGAGGTTGTTTTGTTTGGTTTTCGCTTGGGTGCTTTTGGGTATTTTTTGCTTTGGTTTGGTTTGGCTTTTTTGTTTTTTTTTTCCTTTTCTGGTGCAAATCTTGGAAAGATCATCCCTTTTTTGTGTATCTCCAACCTGTGCTCTACTGGCTGGAGGTAGCACCTACAAGGCAGAACCCTATAGCTCAGGCAATCTGAAAGGCTACACATGAGGAGGTAAAAAAAGAGAAAGGAGGTGATATTAACTTATCATTTAGCTAGCTGAGGTGTCCATACTCTATTCCAGTTCATGAGTTACCCTATGGTTTCTCAATTATAGATGTCAGAAGAAAGGTATGAAAGTTACGTTTTTTAAATCTGTGACCAGAAAGGCTGCTGCTCCCTGGAGAGGAGTCTGGTCTGTTCATTTCAGAGAACCTGAAGATGAAGATGCAGAGCACATTAGTTGGTTGTCTAAAATACTGTTATGTTTTTCAGAACTAAACAGATACAAAAAGATGGAAATTGCACAAAGGATCCATGTTATATTTGTGAGTGTGCGTGTGCATGCACATTTAGACTTATTTGAGAACCCCAAAGGTATTGAAGCAAAAACTAAATAAATAATGAAGTTGTGGTTCAATTGTAAATGTTGATGTTTCTGTGAGAGACTGAAGAAGTTCTTTTATTATTCAAATTGGCTTGTTCTTTCCTTGTTTATTTACCAGTTTGCCCTCTTTTTGAATATTATATATGATTTCACGGTTAAGAGTTCACAAATCTTAAAATGTTGCCTTCTTGTCAGTGACACTGATCATACTGCAAAGGTCTTTTTAGAATTTTATACAGATCAGATAGCTCTGTTTGTTAAAAAAGGTCAGAAAAAAGGTCACCAGAATCTTTCATTGTAGTTGGAAAAACTACATATTTTTTTCTTAGTCTGGGTCATAAAGATAGCTGAACAGAACTGCTTCCACTGAATTTATTGATTAAAAACAAGCAACCACCCCCTTTCCCAACCTTCCTCCTCCTTCTAACAGACATCTGGCGTGGAAAACGTAAGTTAGGTATTTTTATCAAGGCTGTAAGCACCCAGAGCTACCCAGTAGCTATGATGGCTACTGCAGGGAAGCACAAGAATAAGGAGCTTCATCAGCTCTGTTACAGCCACTTCTTCCTTTGAAGAAGATGTTTTGCACAGGTGTTGAAATGCAATGCCAAAGTGCATCTTGATATTAGCATACTGTACATTGAAGCCTGTAATTAACAGCACCCACCTGTATGCTGGCATTTTTCTGACTCTTGCCATCCTTTGAGATGTGTGTATCTGAGGATCTAATCCATCTAAGCTCCCGGACACCCTGAACTACAAATGAAGTCAGAGAGCTGCAGGCGCACAGCTCCTGGCAGGATTATGCACCCAGTGAGCTATTGCTCTCATTATGTTGCACTGCAATATATCATCAGTGTGAAACATCATCCTAATGATGCATTAGTGTAATACATCATCAGGGGAGTCCCACCAGTAATGTATTACTCCAAGTGTGGTGCTACTCGGTAAGAAAATCGTCTCACAGTCCTTGTGTTGTTTCAGAACAGCATGAATGGAGGGCAAAATATGATGCTCAAGATTGATGCAGCTTCCCAATTTCATAACTATGTTAATGGTGGGGGTACCTTCTGTGTGCTCTGAGTTTGTGATTGTGTTTTCAGAGAGGTGTGTTTGGGCCATCTTTGGTTGCACTGCTCTTTTGGAAGGAGCAGGAATTGATTCTTTAGATGGATGGCTGGAGGGCTTCAATACGAGGCTGTAAATCTGCTGCCCAAGTGCCTTTTATATAGTTCCTGAGGATGGGGAGAGGGTTTATGTAAACTTGGTGCCAAAATTTGCAATTTTAAAGATTTTTCTAGTGTCAACCTGAAACATCTTCCTGTTTCAGTCGCACGTTCTAAGATTAATACATTTAAAAAGCACATCTTGCAAAAATTAAACCCCACCATTTCATGTGTCAACCCACTGATTTTCTTTGGTCTGAAAGATTCTATAGCAAAGCAGTCCTTCCCATGGGAGTTGTCTCTAGGGCAAGATTTACTTCAGGGGGAGAGGCAATCAGGTGCTTTTCCTTTATGCTTATGAATCACAGTTGTGATGCTGTGAGATGCTCCACGGGATTGGAGCAGTCCCAGGGACTGCCCGATGGAGGAATATGCTTGCCAGTGGTCCACCTGATATAATACAGGGACTGCACTACTCCAAATGAAAAATCTGCATTAGGATTGAAGGGAATGTTAGCTACAAAACAGACAGTTCTGGAACATGCTTCTATACATGGTCAATATTTTCTAGAATGATTTTTGGATGCATCAAGTTAACAGGTGCAAGACAAGGAAAACGAAATGGATTCTGAACTTTAGTGTGCTTTTGAGGCTGCATTGCATATTTTTGATGCTGAAATGCCGCACGCAAGTTGGTTTTTTTTTAAATCTTCCTAGTCACAGAAAAAATTCATCAAAACCAAGGGGTGGTTCTACAGTAGGTTGAGCAAAATTTGGTTTCTCTTCACTTCTGATTTTTTTGTATTACCATATAACTGGTCTGAGGAGCATGATTGTGGCCTTCTTGGGATTTGTCAGTCACCCCTTTTTTCCTGTCACACTCTCATAAGTCCTTTACCAACTGCTTCTCTCTTCATACCCAAGTCAGCAAGATACTATGACAGCATGACTGTTTTTGCAGGAGCACCTACTGAACCTTCTGTTACTGTAGGAAAATGGAGTTTTTTTTAATGTTGTTCCTTGTTTTATTCATTCATGATGTTGCTGTCCTGGTCCAAAGTATGCACATATTGGTATAACACAAGGAAAACTTCAGTGGTGTCATTCTTTTACTGGTTCAGTGTTCTATGGGCTTATTTAGGCAGCAAAACCAGTATTCCAAGCCAAAAGAACTTCTGTTGTAACTTTCTTGAAGCCTTATTTGGGCAAAATATGACTGGCCTTAAAAGACAGTAACTAGTTTATTTCTTGAAGTGCTGCTAGGTTAAGATCATCATCACAAATCACACCGTCCTCAACACCAGGGTCTCCCTCACTGCTGTAAGGAATGCAAACCTGTTCTTTTCAGGCTCCTGCTTGAGACTGGTTTAGGATCCCAGAGGTCCCAGTTCTCTCTCCAGTAGGATGGTGGGGCTGCCAGTGCAGCAAAACTCTTTTGTGGTGATGCAGAAGCAGTGGGAGGAATAAACCTTTGTACATCAGGCATGGGCAGAGGAGTTGAAGTCTGGGGACTGTCTTCTAAGGGTCAGCACCATGTCTGATAACTGCCTTTGGTTTTAAATAAAAACAGAGATCAGCCTTGTTGGCTGCATTAAATAAAGAAAATCCAGTAAAAGCAAAAACCATCCATCGAAAAGCAGGAGTTGAAAGACAGAGATCATTTAATGAGTTGATCTTTATGGTTTTTAAAGTTTTAAGATTAAAATTACTTCTTTGTTTCCCTGCTGTTGTTTGAAGTCAGGTTTTCTTTCCCAGCCTGCCTGAATTCAGCCCCAACAGTAAAAAGTTTTCATCAAGAAAAAAAAAAAAAGATAAACTTAATTTTCTGATATGGCTGCTGCTTAGGGTTTGTTTTTTACCTTCTAACTACTCAGCTCATGTCTTGGAGCCTTCTTGTTGGAGAAACACTGCCCTTCTCTGTGTATACAGAGAGTGTAATGAATCAAGATTTGCTGTAAATAATGTTTGCAGAGTGAAGTGTTTCTGCCAAATTCCCCAGCTTATTGCATAGTCATATATGGCAGGTTATTGTGTTAATAGATTATTAAACTCTGCATGTGTCCTTTAACCTTCTCTGAACTTTTGTTCTTGTCTTTTAGAAGGAATTAACTAAATCCAAATTAGTGGTGGGCAGTCAATCAGCAGCCAGATGGGGTTTTTGACCTCACCGGTATGTCCTGTTGCATGGTGCCCTGCTTTGTTCTTCCACCAGGCTGCACCGTGACTCAGGCACAAACACGACACGTCAGAGATATAACGTGATGTGACACGGCCAACAAAAATATCAGTTAAGGGCTCTGTGGGCACCTTCAGTTCGGTCAGTTCATGGGTTATTCGTTGTCCATCCATGTGTCGATAAAGGGTGCAGCAGTTTTCAACTTGCTGGCTCTTAAATGAAAGGGAAAACAAAAAAATCCCCCCCAAAAAAGCACCAAAGCAAAGAAAGGATAGCAAAGACCCTCATCTTTCAGCTGGCTTCCCTTGTGTTCAGTGCCCAGGCTTTGCGCTGTGGTTCCAGCTGGTGATATTTGGAACCTGTAAGTTAATTAGAAGGAGAAATTTCTGCAGCTAGCAATGTAGATATTCTGGGGTAAAAAAAAACATTGCCCCGGGGGAGGAATGATATTTGAGCAGATTTATGGTGCTCTGAGTGTGCATATGAATGAGATGATGGCCGTCAATGTAGCTTGCTGCTGTGGGGAACTGTCAGCTTTGCTTGGGTGGAAGGCGATCTGTGGAGGGGAGCAGTGAGAATGATGGGAAAATAATGATAAAAATTAAACTGGTTTTATAATTGGATTAAAAAATTCTTAAAAGTATGTAAAAGCAGGCTCTCTTTTTCCTCTGGAGGGGAAGGGAATAAGATAAAACACCCCACCCAGACAAGCATCACAGATTAAGTCTGCTGTGGTGGTGGGGAGATTGCCATGCGATGAAGCCTCATGTGCCCCCTTCATATCAGTGAAAATCACCCAGAGCAGAATTGGAAGCATTTTGGTTTATTCTGCTCTGACAACATGTATTGTTGGTTTTGGTAGATATGGAAAGGTCGTGGTGGTACAGGGCAGTGAGAGGGAGGGGTTTGCTGAGGAGCACAGCCAGGCCAAGCCAAGGGAGGTGTCCCAGCCTGGAGCACATTTAGCAATAAGTCTGAGATGCTGTGCTGAGGCATTGTTGAGGTGAGGGTGCTGTGTGTGACTGACACCCATGTGGGGCTGCGTCACTGTGTCCCACCTAGCTGTGCGGGCTGGAGCATGCTGGTGGCCATGGAGGGGCGATGGATGGGTAGGGCAGGTTCATTAATTACTTTTCTTTGACAGAAGAATTGCATTTTCTGTGTAGACGCTGAGAGAATGTTAAGTGGGTCGGCCAGCAGTTTTAAGAATTGCTTTTGAATCACTCCTTTCACTTTTATCTTTCTCAGCTTGAATAAATCTCTAGAGGTTGCTAATTACAGCATGTTTTCTGTAGCACTGGAGTGGCACACAGCACATTTTTAACCTCGCCTTCCACAGAGGTTTGGCTTCCCTTGGCGTGCATGTGCAGGAACAGTTGTGTGTTGCTAAACTCTGTCATTCAGAGGCCCTTCTGTTTTTAAATATTTCTCAGCGCAGCCTGCTGTCATTTACAGTGAGCCTGTATTGAGATCATTAAACGGAAAGTTTAAGATTAATTCCCTTTCAGGGCAAGAGGAGGAGGATAAATAACCAGGCCCGCTCAGTGTTCATTCTTAATGACTCCAGCACAGTGTGAAAGCGTAAACAGTTTTGACAAAAGGTGTAATTGATTGTTTGGGTTTGACTGATCACTCAAAAATGTAGCGTATCCTCATTCAGAAGGTGCTCTGTAAGGTAATGAATGTGATACTGTTAGGAAACAGGGTCTCGTGCTAAGCAAGGGCGCAGTTTCGTGCTGAGGCTCTGCTCGTGGCCAGGCTGGTGGCTGCTGGGACTGCTGCTGCTGCTCCAGCCTCCTGCACCGTGGTGGCTGAAGCCTCCTTTTCTTGGGTGCCCCTCTCATCCTTGGGCAGCCAGTTCAGAAAACCAAACTGCTACCACATGTGAGGAAGATGAAAAGTGAACTGTTTTCTGCCAGTTTAGATCCCTAAGTTGCCGCACTAATGGCCCAGGTCAGATGAACACCGAGGCTGGCATGAAGGGATTGGGATCTCGCAGCTGTGAGCTCAGGGAGAAGGAAGGTGGGACAGGTTGTTCAGTAGTAAATGGCCAGCAGATGTGCAAGCTGAATTCCAGAGTATGGTGATGGGACATGCTAACAGTGAAGGTGATGGTGGTGAGGTTAATCTGTAGGCTTTCTGCATTCTCCATCTGCCACCTCTAGTTTATTGGGAATGAAGACGAGAGCTTTAAAAACCACCTACTGTTTGCATCCTCTATGCCCTGTGGGGGGATTCATTCTGTTCACATCATGTCTAGATCTAACCTTGTCTTTTTTCTGTCCCCTTTTCCTGTGTTAAGTTTTTCTAAATGCTTCTCTTTCATCCCTTAATGTGCTAGTCTTTATGCTGATTTCTGTGCCTCCATGATTTCCCTGTCAGAAGGGTGGGTGATAAGCAGATCAGCAGTATGTTAGAGATGAAACAACTTGTTTTTACATATCTGTGGAAGAGTGTTTCATATCCATGAAGGGGATGTGCAGCAATGAAAAGTGAGAAAATATAGGAGGCATGCATGAAGCACCAGTGAATGGAATTGCCTGAGAATGCAAGTATTAAATTCCTGCCATATGAAAACGTTCTGGGTGTATACAACAAACAAAAGACTCGTATAATGTTCACGACCTTAGGATGTCTCTAGGAATGCAGAACTGTTTGAAAAGCTGAAACTGGGCCAGCCCATTCATATTATGGCTTTGTAATGCCAGTTCTGACTCTCTGGGGCTTAACTAATCCTTTCCTCCCTCATCTCACAAAACCAGAAGTAGAACACCTGCAAGGGACCACAAAGAAAAATGGAACAGTTATCTGAGTAAGTCAGTGGTGCCTATTTATGTTTAGATGATAGACTGAAAAGGATATCTATCCTTTTGCATATCTTTTGGAGCTATCCGAATAATATTTGTATTATTTTTGCTATGTATTTTGTTTCTCAGAAAATTCGTGAAATGAGAGGAAAAGCACTGTTACTGTGGTGGTTGAGGGTAGTAAGTGATTAGACATGAGTTTGAGCATCATCATGAAAGGTGGCCAGGGTCCTTGTGGTTGAATCAGGGCTGTGAAAATCCCACTGGGTGACCAAAACCTGACTCTGTGTGTGGCTAGGTGATAACTCTTCTGATTCTCTGGATTCTTCCTGCCTAGGGAGTGCTGATGTCACTGCTTTGGAAGGCAAAATAAATTGCAAGGTTTTCATCAAAATGATTGCTCAATGCTGCAAATAAATTTTCTCGAAAAGCAAGCTGAGGGTAGAAACTGCTCTGAGCTTCCTCACCAGTCAGTGCACGCACATACATAGTTCTTGTCTTCATTATAGATAGGGATGGAATTCTATGGCTGAAGAGTATGTTTATGCCTTAGGCAGAGGATTGCTGAATAGCTGGGAAAGAAAGCTTTCCTGCTTATCAGAGGGACACCGTCAATGCCCTGCTGTTTGTAGCATCAGCACTTATGCCTGGTTAGCTGCTTCCTATCTTAGTGCACGTTGCTTTGTACTTCCCAGTGCTGCTGCCTCCTCCTCCTCTTTATTCCTTCTTTCTTTCAGGTTCTGGGCCATGGAGTGTAGCTGGATAATAAGGCTGATATTAGAGGAGAAGGGGTGAGAAGTACAGTTCATCTATTTGTGTTTCCTTTTCCTTCATTCTGAGTTCATCCACTCAAGTTTTTATTGCTGTGCACGTCTGGGATTCTTTCTACAGATGATGCGAAGTGTTTCCAATTTCTCCTTCTCCTTGACAAATTGAGACCTGGACTTGAGTCTCAGGCTTTTTTTTTTCTTTTGTTCATTCAGTTGACTGTATGTCTGTGTTTTCTTTTTTGTTTCTTGTTTTCAGAATATGGCAAAGTACCTAGAGGACTTGCCCTATTGTTTGCCCTTTTCTGAGTAATTTTCAGCTTGTCAACCTCTTTTGGAAAAAGTGAGTGCCAGAAGTTTTGGTGTGCCATAAATGCTTCATTAGCATCATTTACAGCTGCAAATACAGACTTCCTTCTCCAGTTTCCATATGTGAGAGATGGTTTTCTCTGTGACTGGTTTGTGTGGTAATTGTATATTTAACTGGTCAGCCACGATGATGATAAATGCCCTTAAGTCACAGCTTTTCAAGTGCATCCTATGCCATTTGTGGTCAAACTAGATTTTTTTTGTACATATGTGAACTTGAAATGAGATAATACTCAAGGAGGGAGGCTGGTTATTTGAGGCTGAGTCTCCCCTATCAATTACTGTGTTTCACTCTCTGGAACTGATCTGGTCTGATGTTCTCTTACCTAGTACTGTTCTTCCAAAACCTTCATCAGGGATAGTGTTACTATTACTCACTTTATCCCCCAGTTACTGACAGAATTTGGACAACATTGGATCGAGACCAAATCCATGTAAAATTGCCATAGAAATATCAGTAATTGCTGATAGCTTCCCATCTACAATTACTTTTTAGGACAGATCAGACAGCTTTTTAATCTATTTTCTTCTCTATTCATTATGTCCACTGATAATTTTTAATTGGAATGTCATGTAAAACTAATTCAAATGCCTGACAGTAGTTTTAAAGGTGTTATTTCCCCAACAGTATTTCCTACCATATGTGTAATGATACCAAGCTTATGCAACAAGACTGCTTTTCCATAATACTTTGTTGATTTTCATTAGTTATGCTACCAACCCTTAATTCTTTTCTGATTGCATTTATAACGTAATTTTCTGTTATTATGCCTGAAGTCAATACCAGGTTAGCTGATCTGTAAATACCTAGCTCATCCTGATTGCCCTCTTAAAATACTGACAGAAAATCAGCATTTTCAGCTGGCTGCAACATCTCTCCCCTAGCCTGAGAGACATGATGGGATCATGGACAAATGCTGACCATGTCCTACTGCACTGTCCCGGGGAATGAAGTTTTAGCATGAGTCCTGGTTCATGTGCATCCCACAGGCTGGCTACAAGAAATATATAAATCAGAAGTAAGCTATGAAAAGGAAAATGATCATATAAAAATAAAAAAGTTCTTTTAGTCTGCCTCTGCTATCAGTATGTCTGTGAGGTGGTGGTACCAATGCATGTGATGACAATGATCAAACACTCATGAGTGGCTTCGTGCTCTCAGTCTTATAAACCTGTTGACATCTCAAATAATGTATGTGAAGCACTCAAAGATGTAAGATTTAAGATAGTATAGAGGAGAACAGCAGATAAAGTTGATTAGCCTTACCCACTGGCTGCTCAATCACTGGTGAATTCTTTGATTTGAGGAGCAGATAGCAAAAATTATATGTACAAGCTGGTATGATAATGAGCATGCTTGCACATGGATAAACATAGAGTTATTTCAATGATGGAAGAGAAAAGATCTGGGAATTGTGGTGAGAAAAATCTGTGGGCTTTGATGCCAGTACATTTCTCTATTTGGCTTGAGGAAAACTGATGCAGAATTTGACACATTCTTTTAAGTTGATTGGAAATTTGTCTTCCTCCTTATTTCGAGAGCAGTTCTGAACTGGCCCATAATTGTCAAAGTGAAAAAAGGAAATCCTGTCTTCTCTGCTATTATGGCTTACAGCACTTTTTCAATTAAATTATCATTAGGGTTACATCATGAAAGGTATCAACATAATCCGTTTAAGTATATCTTATAAGGCTTTTTACTACCAAGAAAAATCTCCTGTCTTTCAGGTACCAAAGTTACAGGAATTAATCAATCATGGACTCCAGGGGAAAATTCAGCCTTGATGTAACTCAGTAGTAGGCATTCATTTATTTCATGCCTCGGCGTGTATCTTTGTCTGTGCAAGGATTTTATATTTGTATTATCACAGGATCTTTGTGCAGCTCTTGCATGAGGCTATTACAGCCAGCACAATAACCACTCTGTACACCAGCATTCCCCGCTATTTTAGTTTCTATTTGATGTTGTGTTTTCACTTTACCTGGGCAGTATTTTTGCCTGGAGGAAATGACTGAGAAAAGAGGCGTATTTGAAAAGCTGGGAATCAAAGAAGTATAAAAAATATTTCTGAGCACAGTGAATAATTAGGAATTAACTCACTGAGTCATGGCTGGAGAGTATTTATTGCATGTAATTGAAAATTTTCTCTGAGATAATACTAATTTTTTGAGACCTTTGTAGGACAATCAGTCCTACCATATCTTGTCTGGTTGCCTGAAATACATATGTTCTTATTTTCAGAAAACTTCAGTGTGGCGAGGCATATAATTGTGTCCATGTCAGAGCTGGGGAACTGAGGCGTGGAGAAGCTTATATTTTAAAAACATTGCCATTCAAGTTGTGTTTGGAAGTCATTCCTGCTTGTGTGGGATTTCTCACCAGGAGAGAAGTTGGGAGTTTGATGAGGGTCTGCCAACAATTTTGAGATTTAAAATCTTGTGAAGGAATAGACTTTCTCCTTCTTTTTTTTACCCCCCCTTTTTGCTTTTTTTTTCTCTTCTTGCTCCACCCTCCAGTTGATAATTGCTCCACCTGCCAGCTGATAAGCTAGTGCTCCTGTGTGGGAGGGGACATTGCCAAGCACTGCCCAATGAGACGGGACTGCTCTCCAGCAGCTGGCACAGAATTTCCCAGAGAGATTGGGGTGGGATCTGTTGCCATTTTCATTCTGTGCTGTTCCAAACAACATAAACATCATGTCTAATTTGCAATGATTTGAATGTATGAATAGAAGGCAGTTTTAGAGTATTGCTATTTATGTATTTGTTCCTGCACAAGTTATCCATCACAAATGAAGAGATTTTTGATAGACCTTATCTTTATGTAGAGTGCAAGTACAGTACGTTTTGGTACTTCCTGTATCATTTTTCAGAGAGGCAAACAGCAAATGAAAGCCAAAACAAATGAAAACCTCTATGATTTCCTGATGTAAAATAACATTTCCAGTTTTAGAGGACAAATGTTTAATATCAGTCTGCATTGTGCAAGCATGGAAGAGGAAAGCTAGCTTTTTATCTTAGAAAATATGCAGTGCTGATTGTGACCTAGAGCTAGGACAAGGCTGCTCGTCCTACAGGAAAAAAAACCCAAACAAAAACCTAAAAACCAACAGACTTTCAGTTGCTGGAGCACCATCCCTCTGTGTGTCAGAGCAGATTTTGACTTAAAACTAGAGGTATTTTGAGTAAGTGTTTAAAACCACTAATTTGTAACTGTAAAGATTATCAGTTTAAACGTCTGCCAAGTGATGGCATGTAGACTGGCTCTTAGGAGATTTTCTTTAATGTTATCAAGAATCTGCAACCCCGTGAGTTTCAAGTTGCTGTTATGGCATGATCCATATTTGGAACAAACTGCAGCTCCCTATTTTAGCATTTGTGTGATCTCTTGGAATCTCCTCCTTCACTGTCCCAAACTTCGTAGTGTTTTCTGCCCAGCCATCCAGGTCTTTCTCAGCAGTGTCTCTTGAACTTGTATTTTAACCATTCCTTATATAAATGATGCCAAACCCCTGTAGTTTGATATTTACCTGTGGAATTAAAAGGCAGGGTGTTTGTGTGAGTGGCAGTCTGTCAGTGCTAGTGAGCATCCTCAGTGCTGCACGCATGGAACTCTGCCATGGCTCCCATCAAAGCTGCCGATGGAGACGAGCAGGATGCCGTCAGTGGTCGGCATGCTCCTTGTTCAAAATTCAGCTGTGTATTTATCTCTCAGAAACACTCAGGTCTTTTGTGAAACCGTGTAAGCCTAATTTCGAGCCTATAGCTGATCGTTTTCTCTGTTTGATGTGAGCTAGTCTCTTGAGGTGGCTGGCGTCCTGGAGTGAAGAGATGGAAGTGAGAGATCGGCTAAATCGGCTGTTGCTTAACGTCTCTGCCTTTGATACTGTCTCCAGAGACTGCACTGATCTCTTCTTTTCAGTCAAGAGTCTACATCCTCACTGGGGTTTTGATGGGAGATTCCTTTAAGGCATTTTGTACTGACAAGGTTATTTTTTCCATGCACATACAGTAGAATTTCACAGAAACCTTCAAAGAAAGGGGGTTTTTTTCCACTTTTGAACTGAGTTCACAGTTGCTTAGGTTCTTTGTAAAATTACCAAGAAATAAATTATAAGAGCAGCTTAATTAACAGTAAGTTAAGATGAAAGATGCCTGTTGTTCTTTTTAGAGTTACACCGTTTTTTTCATAGATATCTGTGGATGTTGAAAAGTGGCAGCTAGCAGAGTTGCCTGGGTTTTTTTGCTGAACACAACCCCTAGTGAGCATTGGCAATAGGCATTTGATTTGTACATTAAAAGAAGAACCTGTGTGTTACACAGAATTGCTGTCTTTGCAGACTTCTGCCTTTGCCTATGGGCGAGGTCATAGGTGTTGCCATAAAGATTTTTTTTTAACACAACTGTTTTAGAATTACACTTCCTTGCAAGCCTGGGAAAATGCTATTTTCAGGGATTTTTCCTCCTTTTTTACAAGAAAGGTTTCCTTTCTTAAAATAAGAGACAAGAGAAATCGATGATGTGAGAAATCTTTATTGACTGCTTTTCAGCTAGTGTCCTAACAAGAAAAGCTTGCAGCATCTTGGTTATATGTATGTAATTTTGCTTGTCTTTTAAGGAAAATCTCAGTGTTTTTGCCTGAAGTAAAACTGGTTCCTGGTTTCATTGAAAACTTATTCTTGCGATTTGGTGTGAGACCCAGCGGAGGTGACTGCTCTGAAGAACAACTTTTTTTGATTTTTCCCTTGTAAAATATTCTATTAGAGATTTTAACAACAACAAAAATATACTGAAGAGATTAGTCTTTTTTGTGCTGAGTTTCTTTAATTTTAGAGTTGCTCTCCATACTGTACCTGTATGTACCATGTGGCCAATCAGGGCTGCTGATTCAGCTGTAGGCACAAAGGAGAAGTGCATAATCCAGCGTTATGTTTGCTCTGTGTTGATGAATTGTGTTTTAGGGTCTGCAGCTATGGATACCTGCATGACAGAGCCAGATCTACCCACAACAAAGCCAGGTCTTTTGACTTTTCCACAAGGAAATGATGAGGAGTTTGAGTGGGAACAGCTAGAAGAATGGGCTGCAGCCATACAGCCCTCTGTCCTTCTTACAGGAATTCTCTCTGAAGTATGGTGCACTGATTTCCATTTGCTGTAGTTATTAAATATTCAAAACAGGGGATTAGGGATATCATGGAAATGCATACTGATCCCTCTAATGATAGCATGACTGTCAGGAGCATGCTACTATGTGTCAGAGAGAAATTGCAATCCAGGCTATTTAGATCTGTGATAAGATCTTATTCTACTGCCATTATAAAGTCTTGTGTTAATTGAGCAAATCTCTTTTGAAGTTGTTTCATTTCCCTCATTACGTGTCAGAGCAAATAATGGCTATTCTAATGTGCTAATTAAATTTATTTATTGATCTACCTTTTATTTAGGGAAGACAATCCAAACAAGAGACTGCATTATGTATTTTGGAGGCATGTGGCAAAGCATGCCCATGGTTTGGTACATCCACGGCCATGGAGAAGTTGCTGTGCCTGGGGTTTCATTTCAGAAAACTCAGAGTAGTAATGCAGACGAGTACATTAATCTCCTTAACTATTCAAAAATGAAAGACTGGGTACAATAACTTATTATTTATTGCTCTTCCAACATGTCTGTTTCATAAGATTCGCCATTAAAATTAAAATATAGGCGCTGTTACGGCTGGTTTAAGAGAGTCTATGGCTTTGCTGTTCAATGCTGGAACATTTGTCACTGTCATTTCCAGCAGGTTTCCTGCCACGCTGGTGTCCTCTGCCAATGGGGTGGCAGAGGGTTAGCCCCAAAATGATGCCAGTGGTTACTTAGAAGGACCCAAGAGGTCGGGTTTGGCAGCAGGCAGGCAGGGAAGGTGTGGTGTTGGTGAGCCACTGACAGCTGTACATTTTTACGATACAGTAGCTTCACTGAAACAAAGGGGAGCTGTTGTTTCTGTGCATAAATACAGTCCTGCATTCCACCCCCCACCCCCCACCTTTTCGTTTTTCTTTTTCTTTTTTTTTTTTTTTTTCCAGAAAACTACTGCCAGTTTTTTGGGGGGATCTTGCAGGGAGATGCATGAAGCTACTGCATTGTGCAGCTGTGAAACCAGAATGAGGTGTGTAGGCATTTTAATAACTACTCATGCCTCCAGAATGATTTTGTGTGCAATAAACTTTTACTAGGAGGAGGACAATAACTGTTCATTGCATGGCATAACTTCATTTTCATGTGTATTACAGATTTAGCCCTAATCTTTCATTACGTACTTAAACAAAATTATCCTTGAGATTCTTGGAAACAAATCAAGAAACTAAAGGTTTCTTGAGACCCTGTAAGTAGATGTCTCTGCTCATGCTATGCTGTAATGCAACTCTCCTGACTATTGATTGATTTATTTCACTGCACATGAATGTGCCAAATCCTATCAAGCCATGCTGCTTGAATCACCATATGACCACAGAGCCCCTGCTTTTAGAGTTCAACATTTAATCAGTGGAGACGGACAAATACGAAGAGCTGAGTTAATGGGAAGGGAAGCATGGGGATTAGGTTTCCCTGCCCAGGGTAACATGTGGAATTTGTGGCAGAGCTGGAAACTAAACCTGTGTGTTCCAAGCAATGGTCTGAAGCTGCCAACCCCATGGAGGATGTGGCCTCTCCTATATCTCAGGTGGGATGGAACCCTGTTGAGGGCTCCAATCAGGTGCTCTGCTGGAAGGAGAGCCAGCTCCAAGATTAGTCCAGCCCACTGCCAGCTTATTCCAGTCTGGATCTGACTGGGGGGAAGTTTGCAGGGCCTTTGTCTGGAGACCTGCCTGGCTTCTTGTAGAAAGTATTCTCCCCTGTATTCAGCCAGAGGTATCTCTTCTCTCCACCTTCCCCATCTCTTATAAGGATGATAAAACATACCAGTTATTTCATAGGCTAACAGTGGATGGCCAAAATCAGACCTGTGATCTGGGGGCCAAAAATACCATAAGCAGGTATTTGGAAATCAGAACACAACAGTGGATTTCAAAGAGGGGCAGCTCTTCCAAATTTCTTTTATGAGTTAACTGTTGCAGTATGAATGGGCTTCCCCCCTGCCAGGCCATTGTTTTCTTATGTTTCCTCTGAAGTACCATTTCTTTACCAAATTTATAAAAACTTAGCCAGTGTTGAGTAACAGGGTATTCAGCTGTTGGTTGTTATGTTATGTTGGCATTAAGTAGAGTAGATATTCATATAACTGATGTTTATATATAGATCTCTCTATCACTGCCTCTTGAGCAGCCCTTTTATTTGAAATGGCTTTGAAATTCAATTTATATTTAATTACAATGCATGTATAAATCTAGGATTAAGGGTGAAGAGTTTCATTGTTGTCTTGGCTTTTTTTTTAACTTCATTTAATGGGATTTGTGAGTAGTCAGCACTGTTCAGGATTTTGTCTCTGAGGTTTCCCTTCTTTCGGTATAATAACAACTTGTCTATCAGATAAAGAGCTTTAAAATTTTTTTTTTTTTTAGCTCTCTTTTGAAGGTATGTGCCCAGAGGGTTTGGGTTATGTGAAGGTTGTGTGTCATTCCTAATTTCTGTGCAGGGAAGTTTTTCTCAGCTGGGAGAAAAA
The DNA here is from genome assembly GCF_022539315.1 of Serinus canaria. NCBI lineage: Eukaryota > Metazoa > Chordata > Aves > Passeriformes > Fringillidae > Serinus > Serinus canaria. Next base: position 38,926,593 of record NC_066315.1, read on the forward strand.
CTGGCATTTAACCCTCAGACCACAAGTCCCCTTGGCATTTGGGCAAGCCTGTGCCCGACAGAGGTGCCATCAGTGGTGCCTCCCAACCAGTCAAACCCTGCCAGGGCTGCATATTGATCATTACTGATCATATACATATTGATCATACTGATTATATACACAGCAGAATTAAAAAAAACTACCTCACTTAGCCAAGGCAGCAAAGGTAACAACGTGATATGCAGCCTGGTATTTGTTTCACCTGTGAAACTGTTCTCCATTTAAATTTAGCTGTGAATAATCTGGCAAGGATGTTGGAAAAAAAAAAAAAAGCAGCTGACAACCTCTCCATTACCTGAAATCAAATATTTCACCTCTCCATCACACTCTTGCTCTGGGAACAGGAGGTGACGGTGCCTGAGCCTCTCCGCGAGCGGAGCTCCTGGGAGTGCTGCACTGCCTGACTCAGCCCATGGGATCAATGGTGCTTTCCAAACCCTGCTGGGGTTTGGGCTGAGGCAGTGAAGCTGTGAGGGTTAGCCAGTGAATAGTGCAAGGTCCTGCACGGGTGATAGGCCTGACCCAAGGTCTTGTTTCCACATGTATTTGTGTTTCCCTTTGGCCTGAGAAAAGCACAACTGGTTCTGGCTCAGGGTGTCTCAGCTGAATGGAGACTGAATGGATCGCAGCCATGGGCTTTTTCTTCCCTCACCACTTTGCCCCAGACCTGAGCACAAGGACTGTCCTACTCCCTGTCTTTTCCCTCCTTGCTTGTCACTGCTACATTCCCACTGAGAAACACTGTGCCCTCCTCCTGCCTTGTCTCTCTACACCAGAGCCCTCCTCAGTCCCTTTCCAGGCCTTTGCATGACGAAGGAAGGCACAGAGGGATGCTGTAGACTCCTCAGTTTCCTGGCGTGCTTGGTCCTTGCCTCCTTCTTTGGCATTGCTGGTGGAAGCAGAAGGCATTGCACAACTGTTCAGCTGCACATTCTGCCTGGATGCAGCATCTCGCCAGTGCACCCAAGGTAATTCCCTCCCATCAGGACTGGAGTAAGGAGAGAGGACTGTGGATGTGAGTTGCAACCACACTTTTGCAGTGTTTTGTTTCATTTTCCCCTGCTCACAGCAGAGTTCAATGAAAAATCTGTGCTCAACATCTGTTGTTAAGCACCTGCTTCCTTTGCAAAATAATAAATAAACCATCCATGAATGGGCATGGGTAGAACTGGCCAGCAAGAAAATAAGGCAGTTCAAGCCAGATCTTTCTCAAATGGATGAGCAGGAGCCTCCTCTAAATCCGGGTCTCCTGCATGTACCACCATTTGTCTCCCCTCTGATTAGGAATGCACTGAATAAATCGGGTAGTGCTGTGTTTCATGTGTTCGTTGCCAGCCTGCCATTTGTTGACACAGCGTTGGCATGATGAGCAGCTGCAGGTCAAATTTATTGCCAGGCTCCCCTAAGTCTGCAGCTGCTAAAAATAAACATTTTGCACAGGTGGAGGCTTTGGCTGGGCTTGTGCTTTGGCTTAACTTGCAAAGTTTGGGATCTTTTCTGAGGTATGCAAATCGCATTAGAAATATTTGGCAAGACAAGTCAGTGCCTGAACATAAAGGAATTCCACTTGAGGATCTGAAGCAGCTCTGATGGGTTTTTTGGCACAGCATCAACTGCCTGAACTTGACAGTGTCTTCCATACCTCTGTGTTTTCCAAGGTTTTGGTCATCCCTGATGAGGCGTTGGCTCCCTATAAGAAAAGTTTGTCGAGGTTGAACTTGGTCACTCTCATTGATTGATTGGTGATCAGTCTGTTGGGATATCTGCCCTGTGCTCATGGCCCTGGTGTGGGACTGCCTGATTCTTGCAGTGATATTGATACCAAGAGAGCCACTAGACAGCAGATGTTTCACTGTATCGGGAAAATGAGGCAGCTGGAGGCAGAAGTTGGCAGTGGAAGGAGCATTGAGTCCATCTCCAGGGAGCAGGAGGTTCAAGTCTAAAGAGCACTACAGATCAGAAGAGAATCCAGGTTTTAGACACCAGAGCTGCAGTCCTTGTAAAATAAGCATTCAGCTTCCTTGAGCTGGAAAGAAAAAGATGCTTTTGAAAGTTTGCAAATGCAGTTGCCCTTAGACAGCTAGCATTTAAGCAGGGTTTAAAGGATAATACTTGTGTGATATACCCATGCAAGAGAGTCCATCTAACTTAGGTGGACTGAATCTCTTTTGTTGTGTCTGGTGAGGAGATGATCCTTGAGCTTGTGGGGATCAGAAAGAGAAAGATGAAAAATGGTTTCCTTTTCCCCACTGCTCTCCATCATTGAGCTGCAGCCCCTCATCTAGAGACACCTTTGCATATTGCAGTCCCGTGTCCCTTGGGAATTGTTCCTGGCCTCTGTGCTTATACTGCACTCTTGTATATTTCAGAGACCATCAGAGCAGGTTCACACAGTTTCAATAAAGCTGTCCTGGGTCAATATCTGAGATAAGCCTCTTGCTTTCAGCAGTGCCAGCCAGTGTAGATAAGGGGTGATAGAAAAATTTCCTGAGATTCCATATACTTTCAAACAAACAAATAAATAAATGAAATTTACCATCCTTCCAACCCTGGGAATCCAACATGTTCAATTAAAGAAAAGAGAAATCCCATTTTATCTTGTTGCTATAAAATGAAATTAAGAAGGCTTTAAAAACCTTTAAAACTGGCTTCTAGATGTGCTGATTTGATTCACATGTATTTATGAAATGGGACCTTCAGTGTGAGATTTAATAGCTGGTTAAGAAGAAGAAAAAAATTATTGTTATAAGTGCTTATTATTTTATTTCCTTCTGCTGTGGCTTTGTTCAGGGAGCTTTCTTGCCTTGCTACCTGACTGCACACTGAATTTCATTGTTCAGTAATCCAGTCCAGCTGTTCCAGCTGTTAAATATTCAACCAAATACTGGGTGTTTTTCTTAACTATTCATTTGTATTTAGTTACCTTCTTCCAGTGCAGATTAGCTACTGAATAACCAGGAGTTGGAATAAGAGCTTGTAATTTTAGATGCTTCCATATGTACTTGGCTTAACACATTATTTTTCCTCAAAGATTGCACTCATAGGCATTTTATATTAATATTTTTCTAAGGTCTTAACTTCTAGATACTTTTTAGATTTTTATATACATCAGGACTTTCAGCTAGTGTCTAATTGGCACCATTCATTTTCTATTTTTCTATTGTTGGAACAGATTTTTCTAAAATAGTATACCTTATTAATTTAGGGAACTGTTGAAATACTGATGGTTTTAAATTTTGTCCAGGAAATCACGTGAATAGTGTGTTTAAAGCCTGAGGATTGAAAGTACTTAGCTTTTTTTTAAAAAAAAAAAAAAAAAAAAAGTTATATTGCATGCTCTGCTGAAGTTGTAAAAGATTTGGAGTTTGTTTGTTTTCCTTTCTGATTAATAATCCAAAATATTTTACTGAGCAATTCTGATTTTTCTGTAGGAGTTTTGAAGAGAGGTGCTCTTCTGTAGTAGAGCTATAGGAGTGCTGTGTTGTTGCATGGTGTCTTCTTTCCACAGTGTCTTTGAGTGATAGTATTCCTTGGCTAGCACTAGATGCTGCTTCACTTCCAGCCAAACCAGGCAGCCTGGAGAGCCCTGTGGGACTGTGCAGCTTTTCTGTGTATCCTCAGCCTAAAAACTCTGAGCAGGTTCTAACTGCATTGTATTTGCTACTGTGTAAATAATACATGCAAGCAGGTCCTTCAGACAGCGTGCTGGCATTCAGATGACTGCAAATTGCAAACAGTTGATTTGCTGAAACAATTCAGTTTAGGTTGAAGCAAAGTTACCTGATAATTTTGGTCATATTTAGAAAACACTTTTACTTGGAGAAAGAAAAAAACCTGGGTGTTCTGAGCTAAGAAAGCATTTTTCCTCTCCAGGTTAAAATTGAATATTAGGAGGGAAGGCTTTACCCCTCAAGAAGGAGATATTTTTCTTTTTTTTTTTTGAGTTTTAATAGGAAAGGCACGAAAGCTTGCATTTTCTCCTGCGTTTCCCATTACTTTGGAATTGCAGTAGTAACCAGGCATGTCATAAGCCTAAGTTTAAATTGGAGATTTTTAACAGATGGTTTCTGGCAGAGCACTCTAGACATAAGGTATTTTCATTTGTGTTTAACTCCTACTGAAGTAGTATTAAATTTTTTACATATTCATTGCCTGAAAAGCATAGGGATTTGTATAGGGCCTGTGAAGAAGTCTGACTTACCAACAAAAATTTAAAGATAATTTCTTTTTTTTAATACCATTTTTTTTTAGTTGGTTTGGTTCTTTGGTGGATTTTTTTGTCAATTTCTTGGGTTTTTACACTTGACTGCTAAAAGCAGCTCTTGCAAAGGGCCTTTCTTTTGGTGGTCGGTGAGAAGGTTCATCTTTGCATTTGAATGAAACTGTTTGAGATAAAACTTTATTATCTGGATGTAACTGTGCCTTTAGATGTTCTTTTGAGCACTGCATTTTGGAATCTGTGTCTGTAGAGAATGCAGAAGACATGTCCCTTTTGAGGAAAGGCAACAGGCTTGTAGTCCCTAAGAAAATCCATTTTAATGGGGTACACAGCAGCAAAACCATAGGAATGCCATTTGGCTCCAACAATGTACAGGAAGAGAGGGCTTTGACCCCAGCCCTGTCAGAGGTTGGTGTCTCCATTCTCCCTATGGTCCCTGGGAGTGGGAGATCAGAGTTTGTAGCACTGCCTTGCATCACCTCTTTATTTGCCTGCTCTTGTTGCCAATACCAGCTATTTTTCACAGCAAACGGGTTGCAAGGGGAGTCCTGTGCCTTTTGCCCAGCACACCTTTGGCTGGTGGCATGGAGGAGGGAGGGCAGCTCTTGAGCAGATCTGCCTGTGCTGCTGGATACAGAAATTAAAGAAATATCTACCTTGGGGCTTTGCTTAGCAGCACTGTTTTAGTTTGCTCAACAAAAGAGTTGCTTTTTGTTTGCTTCCACAGTAGTTTGGGTTTAGGGAAGAAAGGGCTTAAAGACAGTTGTATTTTTTCAAGGTTTTTTTCAATCAGAGATCATGCAAAATATCCATCAGTGAGATTTATGTTATTTGTATAGCAAGGCAATGGAATTATCGTCAGTCTTGAGATTTGTCTTGCATCAATAGGGGAGGAAACCATTTGCTTGGTACAGTTCCTAGTGTAATTACCTAAATAATAGACTTCATACAGCCAGAAGAAAGAAAGAGCAAATAGTTTCTGCACTGCCTGTGACAGGGTAGTGTAGGAAACATATTGCAATGAGTGTAAGAAAGGCTGTGCCGGCTCAGACCCAGGGTCTGTCTGGCCCAGCAATCTGTCTTCTGCCCTGACCATAAGCAGACACTTAGGAAAGAACAGGAAAAAGAGGAATAGATTTGTCTGTGATCCGAATTTAAGTCCTGGAATATTACCACTGGCATTAAACTTAGGGGCAGATATCAGACACTCAGAGAAGTTCCTCCTGAAAATGAAAGGGATGGGATGCAGATGGGAAAGTGTCTTCCCTGTATTCACTTTCCTCAGGATCTTTCTACAGGGTTTTGCTCAAATAGTTGCAATAGGAATTATTTTCTTTGTAACCAGAAGTCGCCACTGATGCTTAGCAAAATATTTTTGCAGCGCTGTTGACAGTTGTGCTGCAAACCCTGATGTAAAGTGCTCCCTGCTTTCAGAAACCATTTTGTTGGCTGCACTGATTAAATTTGCTTGGAGCAGGCTTAATTAAGGTGGTGTTGAAAGCTGTCACTAGAGCCAGGGACTCCTGTGTGTTGGGGTGCCTCCATGCTATTAGCGAGAGTTCAGTGGAATTAAAAAGGGAGGCTTCACCTGTTTTCTTATTTGGCTCGCTTGTTGAGGGAGGATTACTAGGGCCTCAATATTTATGTACCAATTTGTGTTATTGGTACCCACTCTGGCAGATTTCACAGCATTTTGATTTACTTCCCAACAGGCATGACTTGCTTATTTAATGTACCTATATAAATGGAAGGGAAGACTGCTGGATAAATAGAACAACAATTAAAAAAAAAAGATTTCTTGGTACCTTTTGTATCATAATGGAAGAGAAAATGCTAGAAAAAAGCTTCCAGTGCAGATGGGCTGTTTCCAGATGAGAATAAATATTTCTGCATTCCAGAGAAGTAGAGCTGTGGGTTGACCCCTGGCTCTGTGAACGGGCTGAATCAGCACCACATATCCCTAAAGCTTGAGCTTTCTGAATATTGTCCAACCTGACAATACTACTGGGTAAGCTTCCACCTTCCCTTTTGCCCAGTTTAATCTTTATGAATTACCTAAAAAATAGGATAATTTAAAATAGCAAAGTATTCTTTCCTGGGTAAAGTCTGGAAGGCTGTTTTTATCTGTGCTGTTAAATCCATTAAGGTTGTTTGAGCTGCTACAGCTGGAAAGCAGAGTATAGCCTTATGTGTGCTCTCAAATGGCAAAGGCATTTGGAAATTTAGGCATTTGATTTCCTCCATGCTTGAAGGTGTCAGCCAGCCATGTATTTTTAGGTCAGGTGTGCATACGCAGGCACAATGGATTGCTGTGGGCAGAAAGTGCATCTCCATAAGGACTTGTTAGAGGTAAAAATGGAAACGAGCTGCAGGTCATGCTCCAGATCTTTTCTATCTGTTTGCATGCTGTATGTGAAAAGAAGAGGACAAGTGTTATCTGGCAGATGACAGGGTGGCTGAGGCATCCTGTCCCCCGGGCTGGTTCCCAGTCCCTGCTGGTTGCAACTGCTGGTGCTGCAGAGCTTCTCCAGTGAGCCAGACCGGGTCCCACATCCTGTGGAGAACAGCCGGCTGGATGAGTGGAGTCAGTCGATGGAGATGTTCTGGGTGCCTCAGGCCAGGGCATAGTGAGCAGGGCAGTTTCTAGCCCAAACTGCCCCCTGAAAGAACTTTATTTTTTTCAAAATGCTCAATGTGTTCAGAGCAAGCAGGTTCCTTGTGTGTGTACCTTTAGGTGACTGCGGCTGACAAATCTGGAGTCAGCTGTGATTTTCCTGTGGAACCATACCTGCTATACAAGCAGTTGCTGCAAGGACTCTGCTGAAGTTTACAGTGTGTGTATGTAGTTGCTAATTCAATAATGCAGGAAGTATGTGCTCAGCTTTAAGCAGTTAGTGCTTGAACTGGTGTAGAAGCACAGAACGGCAGAAGAATGCCAAGTTACTGGCCAGTTACCATGCAAACAAAAACATGTTATGAAATATGACATCTCCTTGGAACAGAGGCATGCTGTGCTGGGAGTGTTGCTGGAAATTTGGAGATGTATATAATTTCTTTGTTCGTTGCCTGTATTGCATGGAAACGACCTGGAACCACACCATCACAAAACTGTGCAAAGTTGACAATCCCAGTATAGAAGCTCTGGTGCCCAAACAAGTGAGGATGCAAAAAACCTAAGTCAGAAATCTAAACTGTAGCTCTTGACTTTACAAGACAACTGCAGGGAATGTTAGAAATAAGTGCTCTCTTGTGGGCCAGGTGTCAGATTTGGAAAATACAAGTTCTGTTCCATTTTAATGGACTATTTGTAGGATCTGAAGTCATCCAGCCTGGAATATAGGTTATAATTTCTCCATATAGCTCACTTTCCTTAAAGTTAATATGCAGATTTCACTTAGATATTCTGCTTGAGGCTAATGTAATCATTCTATTTGAAAGCATCCAACCACAGGCAAAATGGAACTGCAAAATGATACCATATTCTGTTTCACTGGTCCATCATCTGATGCAAGTTGAATTCTGCCAGGAGCAGTAGATTTGTACTTGGTAATCTCTATTTTGTCACTAATAAAAACATTTTATTATGAAAAGGCAGAGATCCAGCTGCTCCTAAGAAATTCTGCTTCTCCAACAAGCTCAATTTCTTTTGGCATGAAAACTTGTTGTCCCCTCCTACCTTTTTTCTTTCTGATGCCCTACTCTCCTTGTCACTGCAAGGAAATGATCCTCTGTCTCATGCAGCTCACTTTCTTGAATTCACTGCCTGACTGATTAGCCAAGGACACGCACAGCCAAAGTACTGGGTGTGAAGTTCTGTTGCCAGACAGCTTGCTCAAAAACACTTCAGAGGAAAGAGGAGAAGGGGAAGAAACCCACTTGCCAGTTTAAGGACAAAGCTTATTTACTATTAAAACTTCTCCAGTCAGCAGAAGCAATACTAGCTGCAAAGCTGCATTTGCATTTATAGTACAAATATGAAAAATGAACTCTACCACGAGCATGCCCTTAAAGAGATTATAAATCCACTCCCTTGACTGGTATGCAGTGCAGTGTTTTGATTGTTATATCTAGATATGTTGCACTTGAAAGTGCAGTGTGTGGTGTGCTCAGAAAGACACTGACACAAGGATTTTGAAGACAAAGTAATTTTACAGTGGAAAACCCTGTAATGAGAGCAACCCCACTAGTACGGGACTGCTGTGTTGTTTTATTGGATATCTGTAAAGTTTGGCATGTGGTGGGTTAATAATGAGATACTCTTTGTGTATAGTTCAAGTGAAGGCCACCAGCTATGACTTCACTTTGGCTGGGGTTTCCCTGTAATCCATTTAGCAAATTAAAGAGATTACTTTGATTGGTGCCATTATCTCCTATTCTCTTGCGGTTGAACCACTTAACCTGTGCTTAATTGAAAGAGATAGAGAGGGTACAGTAACAAATACAATCAAATGAAAGGGGCAATAGGATCTGTAGGCCAAACAAATGATCAGCACTAGGCTAACAATAGCAGATTAGAGGTGAGATCAATTAATTAGAAGCTATTGTAGGCGTTGGGTGGCTGCCAAGCTTTCTAATAGCCTAAGCCATCATGCCGTTCTGTTTAGGAGGATTTTAATGACTGGGAGTTGATGCGGTTATTTCAATAATTACCTATTTTAATAATTACTTCATTAGAATATAAAATGTATTGTTCTGCAGGCTCTGTGGGAAAGACAGTTTTGTTAACAGTGCACCTGGATCCAGGGGTGGGTACGTAGCGGTGCCTATCATGCCCTGCAACATCCCTGGGCTGGAGCTGCCAGGATAAAGGTCACTAACCACCTTGGGATCTCCAAGCTCGTACCAAGAGGTGCCTGCCACCTGCCTGGGCGTATTTCCAGAAGTGCTGCCTGCAGGCCTTTGGCTGGTGAGAGCTTTGAACAACAGCCTGTGAGTTTTTGTTGTCTGCAGTATTGTAGGGGTGCCCAGGTATGTTCCCATTTCTGCTCAGCACCTGGAGCTCCAGGTCATGGCTCTCAGCAGCCCTGGTGGGCCTAGGTTGCACCCACTTCTGAATCAGTCAGAGCAGATAGGATAGGAGAAGATAGATGGGAGTAGGTGGTGGCTGGTAGAAGTGAGCAAGGCAGAAACAGTGTCTATCTTTTAGGAGGGAGATGAGGAGCTCTTTCCCCCACTCGTGCAGGAGTATTAGGTGAATCCTGCTGGAAAGCACCAGGTACTCTGGTTTGACCCTCATTCCAGGTGTTGGAATAACCTAGCTCCATGCCAGGTATATGTTCAGGTGAGCAAAGTTGTAACAAACAAGTTTTGATCTCCTCAAATACTTTGATTTATTAGTATTCGTTGTCCCTACAGGCATTGAGCAGTTGGTAGGTAGCATGCCTTTCATGTGCAGTACCAAATAATTTCTTTACATGAACTTTCTAGGAGTCACTGAATTTGGTTTCAGAGACAGTTGAGACTAAATTTAAAAAGTTTTCTAGGAGCAAAGAAATCACTGTAAAATCTTCAGGAAGGCTTTACTGCTAAATACTTTTCTATACTTATATATGATGAATATGGTGTCAGGTAGATTTACATATGGCCATGTGTGTGGTACTACTTTTATTTTTGTTTTGCAACATGAAGAATTTACCTGCAAGATAATGTTTAAAACACAAAACTATTTTCTTCCATTGGAGAGGGTTAAGGGAATGGAAGGGGAATTGTAGAGGGAGAATTTTTTCTGAGACATTGAAATAATCTAGGTACAAAATTTCAGCAAACTTTTCTGTGACTTTTTCAGGCTGGTGATTTTATCTGGGTGGGAATTGTGCTGAGAAACTTGAATAAACGTGCAGTTTTATTGTAGCTTTAGTTTTTGTTGTTGATGTTTCTGCAAAATGGTAAACCGGGTTCTTGTTTTGAGTGTGTGCATGAACAGGATTTGCTCTGAACTGGGATGCTAGATTCCCAGGGGATTAGCATTCAAGGAAAACCTGTAATAGAATAATGGCAAGCACTGCTCTGAATTGAGTGCCAGATGTACACAGAGATAAAGAAGAGAGCCCAGACTCCAGGAAGTAGGAGTCCTGGTCGTATCATTACTCCGTGATAATGAAGAAAATTAGAGAGTGTGGTATTTTGGGAGTGCTTGATGAGGCTGCATGTTTGGGTTTGTGAATAAGTGCTCAAAACATCTTGGGGTTTCCCAAACTATACAATCCTTCTGGAACGCTGTGTCAATAATCTCCAGATGTGTGAGAGGATATAATGGAAATAGCCATCCTGTGCCCTTTTCTGTCTCTGATCTTGATCAGAAACATGTGAAATGCACATGCATATGATAAAGCAAAATAGTTATTTAGTGTAGTTGAATTCATTATAACTTCAGGACAGATCAGTTTTATCTGAAGAGTGAATGAAGTCACTATTTAATTCAAACTGCTTGCTCCCTCCTTCTAAGGGAGGAAGGTAGTCAGTAAAGAACTTGGTATCCCTGGATGGCATTGGATCAACAGAGACACAAGAATGGCTGATACACTAAACAGATGCATTGAAGTTGGACCATTGAAAGAAATAAGCAGTCAAACTCTTTTATCTTTGTGGTACTGAAGTTTTCTTCATCATTTGACACTGGCCATATTAATCTTTGCAGTACAAGACTGCTCAGGTTTTAAAGATGTATTTTTCATAACTAACATCTATGTTTCTGAAATAACATGCAGGAATGATTAATTTTGGAGAATAGGATCTAAACCCCTTAGTTTGGATGAGGCAATTTCTTTTAAATGAGTAGGTTGAGCAGGCATCAGAGCTAAATATCCTCTTACTCCAAGGGATACTAACCCCTCAGGGCAGGATTCAGGTCATTAGCAGGTCAGTTTAGGAAAGCATATACTGTTGCTGCCTCCATCCATCCTGGCCTGAAGATAAACATAAAACTCCAGTTTCCATTGTTACCAGACCAGGAACCTTCACAGGCCATAACAGCAGCTTAACAATTGCTAAAATACATTTATGAGTTTAAAAGCTTAGAGGTTTTATCAGTGATGGAAAACATAGTGGGCTTGGTGGGCTTACAAAGGAATGTATTAATCGAATCCTTTGTGCCCCATCAGAATTTTATATGTAAATATCTACTTACATACTCCAAGAGAATTGTTATGTGTAAGGAACAAATGACGCACCGTAGACTGGTACGTTTAAGATTTATCAGCAAGAATTTAGGATGGCTGCAGTCTAAAGTTACACACTAAAAGGACAAGTAATCTGGCCATACCAACTGTATGCCAATAAACTCGTTACACAACACTATTCTATATTCATTTATATGCCATATGGGTTATAGAAAAGCTATTTAAGAACCTTTTGGAGGGCTTTAAGTTTTATTGTGTCTTTTCTCCCAAAATTCTGCTCCTGCAGAGTGAGGAGGTATGCTTATTAAACAGCAAAACACCTTCAGAAATGACCTAAGAACTTTTCTCTTACGAGGGTTGATGTTATAACCTTCAAGTTTTAACTGGTGGGCACACCAAACCTTTAGTGCTCGCTGGTAGAGCTGAAGGTAGTTGTTAAACTTTCACAAGAACAAAGAAGGTAGACTCCCTGAGCTGTCCCTTTCTGTGTAGACCAGGGAGAAGATGGCCTCTTTCCCTACCCTCATTGCTTTTCGTGGAATTACAATGCACAGCTTTAGAAAGGACCTTAACTGCATTGAAAATGAAAATTAAAAAGTTACCAGGCAAGAGGGAGGGGATGTGTTCAGTAAATTAATTTACTATATGATGCAGCACCTTTCCACATGGATATTGCCACCCTTCTGTGTTTGCTTACAAATAGCCTGTGTATGTATATTGAAGACCAAAATCTAGAATGCTGTATCCTATAGAGTGACAGAAGGTAGGATATGTATTTTTGCATATAGTTAGGGGATAGGAATTAAGCATTCTTTGTCTGCACTGTTTAGAACCTCTAAGACATTGGATGTATCCTCAGGGATTTAGAGACCCCAGGTCTAAAACTGGTGTTCGCTTAGTTGGGGTGTCAGACCTTGTGTGACTCTTATGTGGTCTCAGCAGCTCTTCCAGACGTGGGTGTGCATGCACATCCACAGGGATGTTGTATAGAATGTGATTTTAATAGTAGCATTTCTTCCTGATTTTTTTTCCTCCCCACTGACCTCTCCAGTCAAAAGGTGTACATTGGAAAGACACAAACTGAAATTTTTTGGTAAAACCCCAAATCTGTTAGTAATCTGGGCTGAAATCCTAGCCTGTGGACATCAGTGACAAAAATCCTATTACTTCAGCAGGGACTGGATTTCAGTCTTTGTGCTTTTTATGTTTATGAGATTCATGGAAAAGCCAAGTTCAACACTAAAAACACATGCAAGGTATAAAAACAAAATGCCGACATGCAGACTCTCAATAAATCAGGGTCTAATAAGTTACTGTCCAATCTGGATGACAGATATTGTGTAATACTTTTTTAGCAGTCAAATCTGCCTTCATCATGGTTTGGAGTTAAAGCAGGAGATGGTCAAAATATTGCCAGTGATTTTAATGTAAAAAATAAATTACAGGAAGTTACAGAAATGTGTCAAGAAGGAGGCCTGATGCAGGGTTCAGCAGCAGAGTGTAATGGATTTGATTGCTCCTGCTTTCCTTAGGAGGAGTCACTGTGTAAAGTATTTGGAGATAATCTGAGCAGAAGGGCCACAGCCAAAGCCCTGTATTTCTTTTTCCAAGTCTCTGATGCAGAACATTCTTAGTTCCTTCACTGCCCCTTGAATTCAAATCCTGGCTTTGTTAGTCCAAATAAAATATAAATCCAGGATATATTTCAGTCCCATCTGTATGTGCTGGGTGAAGTACAACAGGTGGAACCCATTTGCTGAATAATTACTAGGATGCAAACAACGAGGAGCTTTACAAGGAAGTCATCTCTCTTCATCACAGCTCTGGTGTTAAGGCTGTATTTGTTCTTGATAATCAGCAAAATTTCAAAAGAGCAGTAATGGAATAACTCGGAGCCCTCTCCCCAAAAGCCATATGTTCAAACAACGAAAGACTTGCTATCCTTTCAGCAAAAATTAAAACAAATCCTTTGAAGATTACTGCAATTATCCTCCCCTCTCCTTTTAACCGTAAGCAAGCTTTTGCAGCTTTTTGCTTTGACAGGGGGTTAGAAAGGGAAGTTCATTTCTGGAGAGGCTGGATTCTGGGTGCCTGACGTCAGAGTTCCTCCTGTCCATGCCTCCATTCTGCCCTCTTGAACTTGGTGGCAAAGTTCCTTTTCATTAACTTCAGCTGTACAAGGTCAGACCAACCTCAACCCCCAAGTCATCTGCCTCTGGAGAGACATTTTCGCCTTAGCGAGAGGTAGCCATTTGTTCTCTTACACCTTTTAATGCCATCTATGACTCTCACCTCTCTGTGGTCCTAAGCTTTGGCTTAAGCTGCCTTTGCACATGGAAGTTACTTCACCTACATCCATCTCATGCTGTCCTGCTGCTTTCTCAGCCATTGGTGGCTCCAGATGTTTGGTGCCCCCCAATATCATCTGTGTTCTGCAACACTAAATACACCTCAGGAACTGAAATCAGGCCTCCTTGGGAGCAACTTCAAGCAATAACTTTAAAAAAAGAAAAGGTGGTTTTGGAATTTTTCATTGGTGATGAGTGCAGGTTGATTCTGCCTGGGCGAGCCTAATGAGCATGATGGTTTGTGCAGGGTAGAGAAGCAAAACTGGTCATTTCTCCTGACAAGAGGGGGGAGTTGTTGGTTAAGGAGCATGGGCTGTGAGTAGAGAGATCATGGTTGGGGGAACTGTGGGACTGTAAAATAACGGGAGCGATAAAGATTTAATTTCTCATTTTCCTTGTTCCCCTCTATTTCTTTAAGAATTTTAATAGTATGGTGGAAGATACTGATAGGCAAGGAAGCTTTGAGGCACTGCCTTTTTCAAAATTTGTAAATTTTGATTAAATCACTGGTTTATGAATTACAGATTTCCTTTTCAGTAAGGATGGCTAGTGGAAATTCCTTGTTGAATCAAGGAGTCACATAGAAATAATTGTGGGGTTTTTTTCTTGTGTTAAAGACAGTAAGAATAATATTTCTGATTATTTTTTCTTTTTCAAAATATTTTTTCGGTTTTGTATATTTGATACTCTATCTGTTCATGCCAAGATGCAACTAAAGAAAGACTGGCATCCTACGTATTCATTTGATTTGGGTTTGTTTGGTTTTGACTTGAAGCATATACTGCCATGCAGTTTTGCAGGGGTTTTTTTGGGACCTCTGTTTGGAGCACTGCATAGGGTGATAATTTCCTCTTTCAAGACTCTAGCTTCCATATACCTACCTATTGTCAGAGTTTAGGCAGAAGACCCTTTAAAACAACATTTTTAAGTCCAGGTCTTGAGTTGTCTGTAACCTATTGACACACAGAAGTATTTCATGTGATTGCAGCATGATATGTTGTTTCTCAGTGGCATGTTCTCTGGGTTTTTTGAGTTTCATGACAAGCTGATTATTTATTATTATTATTATTATTATTATTATTATTATTATTATTATTATTATTATTATTATTATTATTATTATTATTGCCATTTTAGTTGACACCTCCCTGCACACATTGACATCAGTTGTTGCAGAGCAAAGGTTCTTCCTTGTGAATGTGTTGTTTGTTTTGCAAAAAATCCTACAAATAAATGACAACCCTGCCATTTGCTGGAATCCTGCTCACACGTAATTACCTGCTGAATAAGAAGTGGATCAGGGACAAAACCCAACAGAGCTGGAGCAGCTTGCTGCAATAAGATTTTTCAGGGTGTAAAAATCTTTGCCTATTTGTGGGCAAAGATTGTGTTATAGCTCTACTGTATTCCTGATAAATTCTTGAAAAGCCTTAAATCTGATCTTTAAGTTTGACAGATATGCTGTATTTTATGGTGGGTTTTACCTACTGTAGCTCTGTGTCCTCTGAGTACAGCTAAGAAAAACCTGTGAGATTGTTAAATGGGAGCTTCACCTGCCAGTCTGTACTGCAAGATCTCTATAGCAACCAAACATAAATCAAGAAAATGGCCCCTTTTGTAAGTTGGTTAATAGGCACAACATGCTTCTTTAGAAAATCCAACTATTCTTTCAATAGACTTTGATTGAAAGTCAGCCTTTTCTACAGACACATTCACATTCACATCTAGTAGCAGCTTGTATGGCTGTCCAAGGTCTAATTTATTACCCTTTAAAGATTGGGCAAAGAAAAAATGGTTCTCGGAACAATGTTTACATTCAGAGGCATAAGCACAGTGCCACAAAAGAGCATCCTTTTGTTCTGAACCCAGAATATTAATCTTTAACCTACTTCTTATTTCAATTCCTCCTGCTTTTATTTGGTTAGCCACATTCTTCCCTTGTAATTGAAATCTTAACGATTTAATACCTTATTTATTAGCGGTGCTAGCAGTCCTCTCTGCTGTTGTTTTTCCTAAATCTTGATGTGCATTGATACATGCCTTAGACTTTTTTGCTAGTACTGTTAGCTGACTCTTCTCTTGAATAGATTTCCAATGGCAAAGGCAGGCATTTTGGCTACTAGTGTTCCTGACATAAAATTCTGGTGTGCTAACCAGGGTGTAATCTTCTTCCTACTTTATTTAAAGAGTTATGCACTGGGAATATTTCTAACAGATATATTGTGTTCAGGCCCCCATAAATGCCAAAGGAAAACATGCAAGTGCAATACAGTAGAGGAGGAATTGGATGCCAAGGTGTTTTTATGTGAGATCTGGAGCTGACTCAAGAACCAAATTGTAGATTTTCCTTCAAAGGAGAAGGAAAACTTTGCAATTCCCATTTCTTTCTGGCTGTGGGGGAAAAATAAAAGTACATCTGGTTCAAATATATTGCAACAGGAATTAACCCACTTACTTTCAACTAAGACAGGAAGCATGGGAGAAGTGGTTTTCAGGGAGCAGATAAATTAAATGCATTTAGTTGGCGTGGGCAATTGCATATCCCTGAGCATGGGGGGCACCTTGCCTGGATGGAGGCAGAGAGGGGAATGGAACAGAGCACTTCAGGCACCTCATTCCTGGCCAAAATGGGAGGGATCAAGTGGCGCCTCCTTACTCTGAAAGCAAGAGCTTTCAGAGGAGAAGAAGAGAGCTTGGGAGGTGGGGTTGGGAGAAAGAAGTACTCTGCAAGAGCAAACTAGGGACTGTCTTTAGCAAAATCGTGAAAACACCCCTTATGGTTCTCCTGAGAAACAAAAGGATGTAAAAATATTCTTTGCCTCAGAAGTGTTCCAGTCATCCACATATGGGTGCCAGGAGAACTGTGTGCATACAGATACAGATACAGATGGGTGTGCACATGCACAGATCACATAAGTGTTTGTGTGCCTCAAGTAGGCTCAATGCTGCCTGCTTTAGATGGAAGCACAACACATAATTTGAATCCTCATTTTACTTTTCTGTTAAAAAATTTGCCAAAATATGCAAAGTTGTGCATGAAGCTGTTAGCTTGTTAGGGCTTTGTTCTGTGCCACTTTCCTGTTTGCTGTTAGTGTGCGATGTTACCTGGGGGGATTCTTTGGCAAATGGTGCCAGCAGGCACAGTGTCGTCACCCTGCCAAGTGCCAGAAGAGTTTTTACCCCTTTTGTTAATGTGCAAAAGGCTATTTAGTATATGTTACTTCATTGCATTAAAAAAATCACACAATTACAGGATGGGTCAGGTTGGAAGAGACCACAGTGGGTCATCTGGTCCAAGCTCCCTGCTCAAGCAGAGCCATCCCAGAGCACATGGCACAGGATTGTGTCCAGGTGTTTCTTGAGTATCTCCAGTGAGGGAGACTCCACACCCTCTCTGGACAACCTGTTCTAGTGCATGGTTACTCACATAGTAATGAAGTTCTTCCTCATATGCAAGTGGAACTTCGTATGCATCACTTTCTTCCCATTGCCTCTTGTCCTATTGTTTGGCACAACTGAGAAGAGCTAGGCTCCAGCCTCTTGACGCCTTCCATGCAGATACTTGTAGAAATTGTTCATGTTCCTTATCATTTTGTTTCATCTTGAGGCTGGAAATGCCCATCTCTCAGCCTTTCCTCATAACAGAGATGCTCCTGTCCCCTGTTGATCTTTGTAGCCTTCTGGTGGACCTTCTCCAGGAGCTCCATGTCTCCTTTGTACTGGAGAGCCCAGAACACAGCACTCCAAAGGAGGCATCACAAGGGCTGACTAGAGGGACAGGATCACTGCCCTTGGTCTGCTGGCAAGGCTCTTTGGGCAGGCCCAGGACACCATTTGCCTCCTTGACCCCCAAGACACACTGCTGGCTCATGGACAGCTTATTGTACATCAGGAACCCCAGGTCCATCTTCACAGAACTGCTTTCCAGAATGTCAGCCCCCAGCTTGTTCTGTGGCATGGGGTTATTCTTCCCCCATGGCAGGACCCTGCATTTGCCATGGTTGAATTTCAGACCATTTTTCTCTGCCCATCTCTCCAGTGGTATACAGTATATGTCCTGATGTTATTAACTGCATCAGTAGTATTGTAGCAAATACTTGTTAGGCATCTGTCACCCCTCAGACTGCAGTAGGTGAAATGCTGCAACCTGCAGTCCCTTCTCCTTCCAGTAGGCTGTAGGAATAGATTAGCACTGCTCACATTATTTCACGTTCATAATGGGGGCATAGGCAGACTGCTTCACAGTAGTAGGCATATGGAGGGTGTTTCTTGGCATGTTGAGGGGCTTTCAGTTCAGCTCTGCTTTCATTTCAGCTCTGGTAGCCTGCTTGATACACATGGCGGTGGAGGAGGTGTCTGCTGCATACTTCAAAAACCTCTCAAAAACGCCCAAAACTTACAAAGACCAAACACCCAAAGCAAACAAAAAAACCCCCAGCCGAACAACAAAAAAACCCCAACACATCTTTCAGAAGTGGCCACGATTTTCAGAGCCTTGGCAGGTGTGTCTGTCTCCATACTCAGGATCAGAAATACCTTTGACAAATTCTTGGGTTTGCATATTAAACCCACCACCTCGCTCTACCTACGTGGTCTCTTGTGAAGACAGATATCACAAATCCGCGCGCATTAGGGCAACAAGCTCCTGGCATGAAACTCCATTAAGTCAGCAGTTGACACATTCTGCATTTGTTTCTGCATTTTGTTTTGCCCTGTGGAGAGTGTGTTACAGCAGTCCAATTCGAAGTTGACAAAAATACGGATAAACTGTGACAAGGTTTGCGTGGAAGGGAATAGGTCATGCCCTTTTCACCGGTCTTGAGCAGAGGGAAGTGCTCTTGGGCATGACCGTTCCATGGGTGCCCAGGAATAGTCTACAACCTGAGACACAGGTTTTAAACTATTAGGAACTGACAAGTTGTTTTATTAGTGGCAACGACATAATTTTCCCCAGCTTGTCCAACTGCTTTCTTCTGTGCTGTTAACACTATCTTAGTCTCATCTTAGGCACAGGGGCCAAGTCACACATTAAGAAGATGATAGGAAAAAGGGGGTTTGAAAGCAAAGTGCAACCATAAAGCATCTCTGTTTCTTTTGTACTTCTGAAGCTTCCACTGAAAGTAATATTTTGTACCTAATTTTTTTTAATGTTCCAGCCTAGTCCCACATGTGGGATTAATTAGACAAGACAAATGGCTATGAGGAAACTCATCTCTTTCTGGGAGGTTGTTTTCTGATGTTGTCATCCCATTATTTCCACTTTTCAGTTGCTTGTTTGAATGACTGATGGACTCAATCGCTTCTTATGTTTGATAGGCAAGTACAGCATTCCACTTAGCAGTGTGTGTGTGTGTATGTGTGCATCTACAATAAACATTCATTTTTAATTTACTCTGTTTACCTTGAGGGACTGCCAAGAAGTGATTCAGATATTCCAGTGCAAAGGGTTTTTCTATTGTGATACAGGACAAAGGAATGTTGAGCATATGCTCTTTCTTCAAAGAAAAAAGAATATTATTTATTTGTGCAGCTACAAGAGGGCTGGTTTTCCTATGTAAACAGTCACTTGATTTTGTTTGTCACACAGTCTGCTAAATCTTTTATTCCTGTGTTTAAAAGGAAAAGTTTGCTGTGCAATGACAAAGAATTTCAACACACAGTTCCAGTGTTGCTACCCTCCACATGCTGTTGCATGGTGAATATTACAGGTTTCATCCATCTCATGCTGCCAGCAGTTTGCTTTGGAGTAAACTTTCTTAAGGGACTAATGAATGAAAAAAGCTCCTTTTGCAGCCCCGTTTGGACCTGCAGACAGCTGAGTGTTGTACACATTGCTGTTACTTCAGAAAGCAGTGCTGGCCCAATGGATGCTGCTTGCGTTTTAGGGACAGGCTGTGTGTCCAGCTGGTAATGTGGCTCACTGGACCTGCAGTGGCACTTGAGAAAGAGATAAAGACTTAGAAACAGTTCTGTGGCAAAATTGGTCAGAATCTGGATGGATGGATGGATGGATGGATGGATGGATGGATGGATGGATGGATGGATGGATGGATGGATGGGAGAAAGCTTAGAGAGGGAAGTCACCTGCCATGCTGGTGACAGTAGCCCTGTGTTAACTTAATGTGGAGTGTCTTTGGTGGCTCAGACCCATGCCTTTCTATCTTGGGCAGATTTTGAACTTTTTTCTTTGAAATTTGTTCTGGAGTGGGTTCCTCCATACAGTTTGATGGTTTGGGGTTGGGTTTTTTGAATGACAGGGATTCAAGGGGCTTGGGTTTGTGCGTCAGAAGAGCTTTTTCAGAATGTTGCATTACACAGCATGCAGAGGGATGTTGTACCATCCAGTGATGGGTATCACTGACATCTGATGCCAGTATTTACTGAGAAGAGAGGGGGGTTGGCTGATGTTACCTCTACTACTTGTATGGCAGAGAGTGACAAAGGCATTGCATTGACTGAAAGGCCACTCAAGATCTAAGAGCAGCAAAACTTCATAATAAAATCATCTGATTAAAGACCTTCTTGATGAAAGTACTTACTATCATACAGTGGCAATAAAAATAACACATAAACTGGAAAACAAAGTCAGCATTGCAACCTATCCCATTAAAGTTCCTGGATTTGCAGTGTTCATGGACTTTATTCTGAAGTTTAAATATGGGTTGATGATGATTTATGCTTATGTCGTAGAGCAATGTCTTCACACTCCAGCCTGCTTTTTCTCCTTTTGCTATGATTTATTGTCCCAGGAGGTGATATAACAGATTAGGGATGGTTAGCTAGACTGCAGAAAGGATATCTCAGTGTATAGGATAATAGTTTTTTGAAAATAGATTAATTTCACCTTTATCTGGTTAAGCTCTATAAAACCTTTATTTGAATGGTGCATAGAGTTTTTATGAACTGTCCCTGAGCATCTATTAAAAAACATCATTATGATTTGTTCAGCATGATTAAGGAAGAAGCTTTCTCAGAAAATTTTAAAAAAATCCTGTAAGGCCACAGCAGTCACAATTTAACATGCAACAAACAATGTGATGGATGGAGAGGGATGATGACATGTCTTTTCTTTTAGATTTATTGAACCAAATTCTATATGGAGTCTCCATTCTGGTAGGCATTTGAACAGAAGCTGAAGAATACAGATAATTTTTAAGATGTAAGTTGGAGACGTGGTAGTTATGTCCTAACCTAAGAGAACTGAGACTGAAGTGCAAAATCCAGCAGTCCAGTTTTGGTCTCTTTTTGTCATATGCTGAGATTCTGTAAAGCTGCAGTTCACAACTGTGAATTTGTTTTGAGGCAGACTGCAATTTAGAGTCACGTTTAGTAAATATTCCTTGGAGCATTTGCTTGGTAACGGTTGCTCTTAAACTGGGAGGGAGACACCAGACAAACACAACAAGATGTAATTTTGATTTCTTCATATAAACTAGGAGTAAGTAAAATAAAAAATTCATTACTAAATTAATAAGGAAGCAATGACTTATGCATTTTGGTTGTAAGATTCCTGTAGGTTATTCATTCAGCCAAATATCAGTACATACATAACACAGATTTCAAGTTTTTTCTGTACTCAATAGGCAAGTAATTAATTGGCATTGCTATTATGGTTTCCTGGAGTTCAGTTAATCCCCTCTCTTTTTCTTTTGACGTAGCAAATTACTGAAGATACAGGTGAAATAGAAACCTTTTTGCAAATGCTGTATCTTGAAAAATGCCTTACAAGAATTTTCTTTGAAGGTTGTGCATCCATCTTGCTCATCCTTCTATTTTAATGTGTTTCTACCATCTGTGTTACTCCAATACTGGTTTTAGAAATACTTGCGTATTTCTAGAGGTTGCATTGCTAGAGCTATGGTCAGCTAAGGTAAAAAATGAGGTCAGATTTGTAGCTTTTTAGTTGCTCCTGTCTGACACTTTTTCCTTGGTAGTGGATGTAGAAAAGTTTAAAGCTTGATAATGTAAGTGTGTGAGAAAATCCCCAATGCACTGTGTTTGCTGCTGAAAGATATCAAGCACAGTTCTTAGAGCAAGATTAACTCTGCTGCTTGGAAGGAAAATGGTCTAGCTTTTGTTTGTTTGTACTTGTGTAGGAAATCGCTTTTTGTTCCAGTTCTAGGAGATACCAGGTAAAAAGCCCTTAGTTTGCTGTGTTGAAAAGTAAACTGACAGAACTGCAGATAGCTCAAAATATTTGCCATTTAAAAGGGATGTGACAACAAATAGACCATAGTGATGAGCTGAGTGTAAGAGCCATGTGTGGAGAATTGGAAAAACAGGCAAAATAAAAAGGTTGAGACCTAGGTAGTGCATATTTGCATCAGGGAAATTTCCTTGCATGCAGATTTGCGTGTGCTCTTCTGCATGCCTGTGCAAGAT
Organism: Serinus canaria; assembly: GCF_022539315.1. Lineage (NCBI taxonomy): Eukaryota > Metazoa > Chordata > Aves > Passeriformes > Fringillidae > Serinus > Serinus canaria. The sequence continues at coordinate 38,948,699 of NC_066315.1, forward strand.
GGTTTCAGCGCCAGCTGTTTCAGACACCCGGTATGGAGACAGCAATTCTGAATTTGTGGGCTCCACGCACCCATGCCTTTGCATTTACCATTGTGTTACCATTCTGGGAATAAAATACTGAGGCCTTAAAGAAGAATATAATATGTGTGTGAAATAAGAGTAAAACATGTATGTGTGGCCTGTGTGGCAGTGCCTTGTCAGAGGTCTGTGCCATGAGCTGACTTGGCCAAGTCTTGCACCAGCAGCAAGAATTTGCTCCCCTTACCCAATCCCACAGCTCTCCCTTCTCTTGCCCACAGTTCTAGAATCTCCAGGGCTTGAAAAAGCCAAATCTTCCTTCTTCTCTCTCTGAAGTCCCTGCTGGGAGGAGGGATGGCCTTGGTGCATTGGGCAGAGGTGGGAGGAACACACATAGTCCTTCCTTTGATCCCACAGGCTTTGGGAAGAAGACTGAATCAGCCAGGGAGCAGGAGGTCCCAGTGGCCCTACAGCTGGTAGGTGGTTGGTGCTGCTCGGAGCCAGAGCTGGGCAGGAGCTTTGTACACAGCACTACAAGTCTTGCTGCATGTGCAGCAGGCACCAGGTAAAGGCTGAATTCTGCTTGACTTGAAAGCAATAAAAAATAACAGGAAAAATGTGCAGATAACTCATGTCATTAGAAGTTAATTAGAGAAATGTGAGTAATATTACACCCACAGCTCTAGATGCAAAATGATACTAAAGCAGCTGTTTCACTCAGGGGACACATAGACGAGGACTAAGAACTGCTTAGTTAGGGAGGAATAACAGTAAGTTTAATATAAATTGCTACCAAAAATAAATTTATTGCAAATGTTTGTTTTGCTTGATTGCCTTTGATATGTGCATACTTTTTAGGGAACGGAGAAGGAGTTGTCTGCAAGGAATTAGGCAAGTGACATAGTGAGGGAATTAGCCTCTGTTAGATCCCAGCCCTAAAGGCTCCAGCTCCCTCTCGGTAGAAGCCCTCGCCCCACATCTGGCTGCCAACTCCATCTCCTGCTTTTCATTAGTGCTCCAGCCCAAGTTGCTAGAAAGAGCAAGTGTGTAATGCATCCTCTGCCTCTCCTCGGGACGGATCGAGGTTTAATCCAAACGTGAAAAACACTTATGGCCTGAAACTGCATCTTTTTCCTCTTCTTTCTCTTTTGAGCAATCTATCTTTCGAGAGGTGTGTCGTGCAAAGGCAAAACCGAAAGGTGGGCGGCTGACAAGCGTGCAGGGAAAGTTGGAGCAAGTAGAGACGCGACTTGCGAGGCGCTGCATTAGTTTTCCCCTGTTTTTGCAGCGCTTGGCTGGCCCTGCCCTGGGTGAGAGACGGATTTGTTGACTCTGCAGCATGGGAAAGAGCCGACAACAGATTTACTGCAGAGATGACTTAGCAGCCCCCTCTAAGTGTTATGAAAAGAGTTTAAAATGTTTATATTGGCCCCTCTGATGAACAATAAATTGTTATCCGAAACAATTGAGAATAAAGAAGGGAAAAGTCATAATTGCCTCTCAGGAAATGCAGGGGCTGTTTCGGCGCGCAGGAGCGAGAGGGCGTTGGGTTTCATTGACTTGGTCTGGCTGGAAAGCAGCCTGCCCCACAGGAAGGCCGCGCATTCCTGTCCTCTCGGTGAACCTGCCTGAAAGGAATACAGGAGTTATTGGGTAATCAAGGCTTGTCAGCACCTTGGTTATGCAGCGTGGTTCAATCCGATAATGTGAATGGAACCTGTAATAGCACTGATGAAAAGCACGCCAGTTTGAAAGGGGCCTTGAATGATTTTTTTGTTCATTTTCTGTTTACATGTAACGTGTTATTGATGTCGTTGCCTTCTAATGTGCCTGCTTGTTTCATAGAAAAACTGGGAATTATTCATTATTTTTAAAGAAGAGGGAGAGAGAAAGAGAGAGGGAGAGGAAGGAGGAGTGAAAGAAAGAACCCTGTTACGTGAAGAAAATTGCATTCGAATGCTGCGACTGAAACATATTGATTTTCTGGCACAGACTTTTTAGATTAAAAATGCCAATACTAAATCCTTTCATGACCTATAGTTCATATGAAGTTCACGTGTCATTTACTATTATTCTGGAAAAAGCAGAATCTTTAATGAAAACATAGTTTGAAGGAATGTCCTGCCATCCTGGCATTTGCATGCGATTGTAATAAGACTTGATTAAGAGCTAAACATGCTACTGAGGCGGAGGTTTAGGGTGTTTTTTGTAAATTGAAGTCCATATATCTTTTTTAATTGCTTGCTTGTCTTTTGCCCTCACCTCGAGCTTTATATCTCATTTCTTTTCCTTTGTTTTTCTTTATTTTGCTCATTCTTTATATTACGATAGGAGGCCAGAGAAACTCATTTTTCCCACTGCTAAGCACTAGGATCTTGCTTCAGATTTTATGGCATTCAGGGGATCAATGAGTCAAAATGCTATTTTGATCTGCAGTACAGCAAACATTTCTCGTATAAATTCCCAGAGATGACTGTGACTTCTCCAACTGTTTTTACCCCTTCTTAATAGAGACTTTAAATGTACTGATGCCACACTAGCGTCAGATTGGAAAATTTAAGGCCAAATCCCTGGCCCAGGTGATTTCAAACTGCTGGCTATTTCCTGCTGTTAACAGGGCTAAATTTCACTTACAATTTCTTTCAAGAGGCCTTCCTTTTTGTGAGGGGAAGGCATTGCATTAGGAAGCTGCTGCGTATCTGCTGGCTTCAGCAAGAGCGCATCAGGGACACGTTCATCTCCCTACGCCGCCCTGGCATTTTGGCTCATTCAGGCTGGTCCACATTACACTTAATGCTGGCTTCTGGGTGGGAATGTGCCTTCACAGAAGGGCTCTTTTCCATTTAATCCTAAAACCACAAAAGCCCGTATCACCCGTGGCTGTAGTCATTGGAATGAGCATGGGAGCACGTATTTATCGATGATATGGCTTCAGCGTGGAATGGGTCTGACTCAGGAAAGCAATCGAGCCCTTCCTTATTTAAAAAGGGGCAGAGGAAATCTGCGTGATAAACGTATTTACTTTTCCACAGGTTTGTTTGCCAGCGGCGCTGGCAGGAAGCGGCTGTTGGAATTCAGGCGGCCAGCTGCTTTGCTGGGAAGGGCCTCGGCGCCCCGCGCCCTGGCAGGGCTGTCCTCTGGGAGAGCTGCGTCACCCCAGCCTCCAGCACAGCCTGCTGGGGACAGGAAAACTGGCCTGTTGGCTGTGGGTCATCCACTCTGGCAGGGAGACCTTCTCCCTGTGCAGGGAAGAGGCACCGCACAGTGCCCTGGGAGTGGGCAGGGCTCTTTGGGCACCGCAACTTTCAGGGCTGAATTGAGAGAGAGCTTAATGCCTTGGGGCTTCTGTCTCTCTTTTAACATATACAATATCTTATGCCTAAGCAAGATCAGTATGTGTCCCTTTGTGAGCACTCTGTGTCACTAAACATCTATAATTGTCTTTTTGTAGTTGAAACTGTGAGCTCTTTCCTGGTACCGCCTGTGCCATCCTCCCTCAGGGAGAGCATGGCTGCCTTGGCACGCCTCACTGTGGGCAGGCTCCTCTCCTGTTTGCATCAGCACCGTGCTGGCAATCCGTGGCAGCAGCGGGACAGTGCCTGCCTGGTATGAGGTGTGGCTGGCGGGACGTGGGACTGGCCTTTTCTGGGTGGCACATTCTGATCTAGGGTGTCATGGTGGCTGCCAGGTCTCTGAGCTGTCCTGGCCCCAGTCTGCATGGGCAGCCCTTACCCCTGAGTACAGCCCACGCTTTCTCTGCCTTCATCAGTCAAAGCATGCCATGCTACCTGGTTTTGTCACTGTTGCTTTCATCTCCTGCTTCCATTTGTTCTCTTGGGGAGGACCAAGAAGGAAAGACAGCCTCACTTGATCAGTTTATGCTCTTTGAATACACCCAGTAACAAAGCAAGGTTTTTCTTGGCAGGACTCCAGTGGCTGCCATAACTCCTGAGTGATCAGATGTCCTCGCTGTGCACCACTTTCCATTTGGCATTGTACTTTGGAAAACAGTTTTCCCTTTGGAGATGTCAGGTAGGGGTAGCTTACTGGCTGTAGCGCCGACGGAGGGGCAGAGCACAGCCCAGGATATAAAGCAAGCAGTTCATCTGCATCTCACCTCTGAGGCTCTGTCCTGCTTCAGCCAAAATTTTACAGTGACTTGATTAGATGCACACCTCTCATGTCTCCTTTCTGTATCACGTGTGGGTGAACGTGAGAGTCGTAGGGAGCAATGCAAGGCCAAAATGGGATGGCAGAGTAGCTGCCTTTCTCAGCCTCTTGTTACACAGCTCTACTGGATGCCTGTGGTGTAAGGTTATCACAGAGGCTGGAATTCTTCTCATGATATATACAGATTTTTGGTGTTTTTTTATCAGAAAGAAAGTTATTTATTCAACAATGGATGTCGTACAAAATATTTACTTTCTCTCCCAAAACACACAGAGCTGGGTGTATTGTTCTCTTCTTGGTGGCACCACAGCAGCCCCCCTCAGTCAGATATTCTGGAATAAAAACAAACAGGTCAGCTCACATTCAATAGGAATTAGGAACAGCATTTAAACCAGAGCTGAGGTTTCTTGCATTCAGCACACCTTTCACTACTATGGCTCTTGTGCTATGAGATAAAATATGAACACAGGGTTCGGAAAGCAAGCTTCTGCCTTACCTTGGTTAGGATGTCCTTATTTGCCTGAATATATTAAACAATTTGGAGCAAAGCAAAATTTTATTTTGAATTTGTAGTGAATAATGTGTACATTTTCTCTTACTTATATGAAGTCTCACGAAAGGTGCTGGCATGGCAACTAGAGACTCAAGTCTGTGTAGGTGCAGGGCAGTCAGCAGAAGTGCACCTTGGTTTGCCTATGAGCCTCCAGCTGGACCTGCTTGATTACTTCTAAAAACTGCATAAGGAGCTACACTCAATATCCAGGCTTACTATTTGGCCTTCATGGGGGAAAAAGCAAGGAAGTAAAGAAAGTGATATAAATAGGCCTCTACAAAAAGCTCTAGAACCACTGGAAAAGGGACTTTCCAGTGTATGTTTGCAGATCTAGCTAATAAGCCTCTTAGGAAATTATTTAAGTTAATAATAGTTATTTTGGAATAATTACAGAAAATAATAGAGAACTAATAGTAATAGGTAAGAGCAGCTACTCTGGTAGCAGTGAGCATTGAGTTCTTAAATGTAATTTCTGTTCCTGGGAGGAAAAGATACAGGCAATAAACACAGAAAAATATTTCAAGGATAATGGAATTTATGCAACATGGGTTTATGAATACAAGGCAGCACATGTGAAGTTTGGGCATGACTTACATTGGTTCCTGTACAGGCGATGCCTGAGAGCCCTCAGTTTTCTTTCTCCTCTGCACCAGGCTGGTCGCAGGCATCTTCAGGAATCCCAGTGGTCCGAAATGTGGAACCTTCCTGGAAAAAAACAATCGCTTTCTTTAGCATGTAGCTGTTTTTAATACTTGGCAGAGCACTAATTCTGAAAAATGCTAAACTGTGTTCACAAGCATTTGAGATTGCTCCTTGGTCTGGGGCCAGAAAGTTACCAATGGCCCCTTTTGTGGGACTGTGCAGAGACATTGCGTCTGGAGGAGACAAACAGACTTTGCCCTTTGTTATTGCTCAGCCCAAAGCTGAAAGGATCAGTAAGGTCTGGACATGTTATGGAAATTTTACCAAAACTGTTAAAAATGGTTGGAGGGAGTCTGAAGAATATACGAGGAATCCAAACAGATAAATCAGAAAGCTAGAAAGGAAGAGCACTATTTAAAAACCATAAGTAGGGTGTGATACACCAGGAAAATATGGAAAATTTTCACATGATGGAAAGATAACATAACCAGTAATAATGGAATAATAATATTTTAGTAGACACTGGTTTATAAGCATTACATCCCCTTCACCATAGATAGGGCATGTTAAACTATCTGTAGAGAGGAGGTTCTGATTTTCCTCTGTTACTTGTTTATTCCAGGACAGTTATCATCCTCCCTAAATTTTATTTAAAGTTCACAGCAGTCTATGCAGCTAGTGCAGTTTTAGGTTAAGCATATTTTATCTATAATTGCTATATTTGGTTCTCAAGTTATTATTGTAGTTCCTTGGGGTACATTTAAATCCACCTTATTGTAATAGATTATGGAATATAGTGGCTAATGTGTCTAATGTAAAATAAATGACTATAATGATTTATGATCCAGCACTTCAGTTTTATTGAACATAAGGATCATTGTACTAAAATGGATGGTGTATTGCTGGTTTAGCATAAAATACTGAATAACATATTCAAGGAAATGAATGGATTGGCCAGTTCATAATATTCTGCCCCTTCAGCTGAGAGGTCTTTAATAAGCAAGAGTGTCATTACACTTGAAAATGTATGTGTAGGTAATCCATTACCCAGAACAATGACAGTGATCGGATGAAGCTCTTATTAAAGAAGGGCCCTCCTTACAGGGAAATACAGAGCACTTCCCTGCCTGTGGGAAGCTGTGTCTGTATGTTTCTGGTTTGGTTAAAGTGGTTAAAGCAGTCTTTAAGTATTGTTGAATTTAAAAATTTCAGGTTTGAGGTGGGGGCTATAAGGTGTTTTTAAAGCTGTGTGTCTATATGTTTCTGGTTTGGTTAAAGTGGTTAAAACAGTCTTTAAGTATTGTTGAATTTAAAAATTTCAGGTTTGAGGTGGGGGCTATAAGGTGTTTTTAAAGGTGCAAAGCAATGACAGTAGGCTCTGCTTTGCATGGGCTCATGCTGAAGTGCACGTTTGTTGGTTGTACCTATAAGTTACATTTTTCAGCTTTTTATTTTTATCTCACTTGAAGGCCAATGCAAATGACACCTTTGCAGGCACCTTACTTCTGTTTACATCGAGCTCTGGCAGTATTGTCTCCTCCTAAATGTCAGGAAGATTGATGAATGTCACAAAGGGCTATACCACTGGGAGTATTGCTGGGACAGCTTGCCTCGGTGCCACCAGCAATGCTTGCTTTTGGACAATCACAGCCAGCAATGTCCCAACTTAAACCCTGGTCTTCCTGGGGTTTAGCTTCAACTCTTTCACTCTTTGACCTCAAAAAGGAAGTTTTTTTATTGGTAAGAGGCAAAATTATTTGGAGTCATAACACAGACAGAATACTTGAAATTTTATCTGTCTATTAAAGCATGTCTTTAAAAATGAGGAAACAAAGCTTAAATGGTGAAAAAATACAGATAACAGAGATGGTGTTCTAAAATACATTCATGTTTTAAAATATTCAAAGGTAACTGTTGGAGGAATGTGCTTTATTTCCACATTTTCATACAATCAGAATAGGATATCAAGTTGTAAAAGACTAGCTTCCAGGAGTGTGTTTATAATAATTTGTAGTAAAAGTCATATTTTGTTATGTAATGGAGAGAGAAAAAAAATGCTATGTTTTGGGGATGTTATCTTGGAATAACTCCACATCGATTTTCTTAATAGTGCTTGGATAAAGCTGAAAGACACAAACTATTAAAAAAGCATATTTGCATTCATTATACCCATTGTAAAAATGAATAAAGAACTCCTCTTGATATAATTACAGCTTAAACTATTAAAATAAACATGATCAAAGTCCTGTAGCTTTGTTACAGCATTTGCAGACAAGTCATCTCCCCATTTAAACCTCAGCAGAATTTTGGGTGGGAAGGAGTTTGTTGCTGTTTTGTCATTTAATACTAGTTTTTCCTGTCAGTGAACACATCCTTTGGCAGACATGCAGGGAGAGTTTTAAAACAATTCAAAATTATTTTGGCAAAACCTGAAGCACCTACAGTTGCAAAAAAACCACATCTTCAAAATTTTTATGTATCCAAAAACGTTCAGGCTGGCTTTGACACGTAATTGGATCTTGTTTCATAGCCAAGCCATTTCAGGTTTTTAATTTCTTACATCTTGGTATTTTAAGTAGATCAGTCATACCAGCACGCTCAGAAAATCCTAAACTAGCTGCAGCTGTGCTTCTAATGCAGGCACAAATTGCACCTATAGCTACAGTGGGCTGATTTGGCTTCTTCTAGTCTTAATTATTCTACAAACATATAGATAGATAGATAGATAGATAGATAGATAGATAGATAGATAGATAGATAGATAGATAGATAGATAGATAGATATAGTTTTGGTGGTAACAAAGTTAGAGATACTACTTTGTTGAAGCCTGCCATCGGTTTCCTTGCTGCCTTAAACATCCAGATGGTAAGGTGTATGTTTTGAACAAGTCGTTGGAGTATATATTGGCCCTTTGTTGACTCCAAGCTCAAGGTTCTTCTAAGTATCATTGCATTTTATGAGCCTCTATTTTAGTGGCCTAGATAGGCTTGAGCAGAGGTACCTAAAGAGTTCCTAAGACTAAGGATGTTGGAGCAGCATCCCTCTGCCGGCTGATGGTTGGTTGTGTTGCAGCTCACATCCCCAGTGGGGTGATGGAGCAGCCTCTTGCTGGCCTTGTGACTTGTACAGCTGCTGTCACCACGTGGGGACATATGCAATGCGGTGACTAAGGCCACATTAGCTGATGCAGGATGATGCCCAGAGCTGCTGCCACACTGGCTGGGCCCCTAGTGATTCCTAGAAGGTGAGTGAGGTGGCACTGCTGGGATGTGGCTGCTGAGAGAGAGGGTAGGGTCCCAGCTCACCCCAGTTTCCCCTGTGTTTCAACACAGGCCCATCCTGCAGCGAGAGTGCAGATGTGTTTTATCACCTATCCCTGCATGCAACCCCCCTGTCCATTGCCAGGACCCATCATGGAGAAGAATAACTCAGTCTCTGAAGCAGAATTATGACTCTCCCTGTTTCTGAAAGCCCTTTGAGTCTTTCCTTTGCCATGGACATCTGGTTTTCACATCACAGTTACTTCAGCCCATAAGCTTCCACAAGAATTTTAAATAAAATATCACTACTAGCCAGATCCGTGGGGGAAAGCAGTGGCTTTGCTCACAAATAGGCACATTGTTGAGACTGGAGAAAAAGGGGGCTCTTTCATTCACCCTGGGTTACATCACTGAGCGCCAGCCAAATGGTGGAAAATAGTGAGAGCTGTTATAGGAACAAGTTTATGTGCTGCAAATGCAGGAAACATCATTGCTAATGGTGCACATCTGATGTGTATTCAGGCCTTGGCTGTAGCATTTCAGGAGTAGGAGATGGGCCAAGTGATGGCCTGGGCGCTGTGGGCATCACATCACAGGAAGGTGGTGGTGGCCCTCAGGCATGGCAGGGAGGTCTTGTGGGTTAAAAAGAGGCTTTCCTGCACCTCTGCAAAGGCATATGTGAATGTCTGGATTTATCTTACCCAGTTTTAGACATCTCTAAAACTTATCCACTAACTCATTACTGTAAGCCCCCTTGACAGGCAGTGCACAAGCACTTCCAGAGTGACTGTCTAGACAGGATGATACTGAGGTATGCTTATAAATACCTACTAAATGTAGAAAGAGCCTTGATTGACTAACTGAGAACTAGACATCTAACTTCTAGATGTTGAAATTATGCCAGATACCATCTCTTCTTTTAGCTCTCCTTGGGCTTCTTTGTGCGTGTCTTACAAGTCTCAGTAAGTGTGTGCAGAATAAATTAAAAGGTCTGTAACTGCCTTTGCACATATTTATGATTTTAAAATAGTAACAAGGTCCTGCCATAGGAAAATTTTGTTAAATCCCTGCTTAGTGAAGATCAGTGACAGCCTAAGCACATATGTTTCCAGATACATATATATGCATATCTATCTATCTATAAAAAAACCCACGTCTTTATATTTTTGTAAGAAAATTTTCCTGTTAGCATGATTTGCTGAATGCATTCTACATTTATTCTTCTGAATGAGTACAATAAAAAATAGACATAAAGAAATAAAATAGACATTTTCTGATGCAGGAGAAACTTAGGCACCCCAAGGTTTGTGAAAGGATGAGGAACATTGTCCTGTATCTGAATGTGGATACTGTGCTTAGATGTAGGATTTCTCATAACAGAAAGACTTTTATACTGTATAGAATCAGCATAAAAATAAAAATAAATTTAGTGACTTATTGTTTACATTAAACATGAGATCATTTCTGTGGTGTGTACATCCAGCCTTTTTGAAAGTTAGTAAGATTTATGCACTTTTTGTTACAAAACATGCATTTGACTGTGTCTGATGATATAGGATGTTCCTGCCAAGTGCTCAGTTTTTCTTCACATACTTACACGTTTTTCTTCACATACCTGCATATTCAGTTGTTCTTCACATACTTTTCATGTATATGTGCCATGATATGTCCTAATTATATGCTCTTAATTATTTAAAACCATGTGTGTGTATATACACACACACACACACACACACACACACACGTCCACACCTATCTGTCTGTGTGTGCAGAGCATATAGAAAGGTGAGGATTATTATCTTATTTCCAGTTTCCAGGTTGGTTTTGTTCCTCTCAACATGTAGGAACCTTTTGCTACCTGAAGTATTGTCACTGAGTACACACTGCATTGGCCACATGCTGCCAAGAACTACCTTCCCTCTCTAATTTCTGTGGAAAGGGGTCACACCTTTTCTGGTACCTTGTCCTGGTAGTGCTCCTGCTCCAACACCCCTTGGCCACAGAGGGACAGAATGGCAGGGAGCTTTGTTGGTCTGAGCTCAGCTTGCCCACCCTGCTCTTTGCTATCCGTAGAGGCACTTGCTGGTACTCAATTATTTAAATGGCAACTTCACAATATCAACTGGATTTTGTAAAGCTACACACAGCAATTTCCCAGGTTCTCCCACTCAGCATTTGCTGCAGTTTTTGCCTTGGCATTTGGGTTTTTTTTCAGACCAGTGCATTTCCCACCATGCTCAGACGAGGCAAGTAAAACCTGCATTATGCAGCATGCATGGTTAGAAATCCCTCACAGGTTCAGAGGGCAGAGGAGTGCTTCATCTCTCCATAGTGCTTTTCTCTTCTATGTGGCCTTATTGAGGCTGGTAGGACGTTCAACTTGGTTAACAAATGGAAAGCCCAGCCAGGTATTTTCCAGGCTGTGGAGCCCAGTGTGTAGATGGAGTTAAACAGTTTCACATTCCTGAAGAGAACAAGAATGTTTTCACAGTGGAATTTGCTCTGTGTGAATTACAGGAGTTTATTTTTTCAGGATGAACTCCTTGGACAGTTTTTTTTTTGTTTGCTTGTTTTTTTAAAGAGGAGATGATATGCTATGAAAACATCTACTGTAGTAACTAATGGTGTTGTTATTAAGGCTTGATTGGGAAAATTTGGCTTAAAAAGTCCATGTGCTATTGAGGAGGGACAGGAAGAAACATGTTGCAGTATTTTGCCCTCATTTCTGTAGGCAGGGTAAGCTGTGGTAAGCTCACACAGTTGTACCATGTGTTGGTTGCTGCCAGATATTTCCTATTGCTATTTCCTGGGGAGAAAGATGCTGCTTGGGGCACATCTCTGACCAAACATGCCTATTACTGAGGCTCTGCCAGTGAAGAGATTCTGTGCCACTCAAGCTCCTGAAATGCTTTTTCCAAGCAGGTTTTACTTTGGGTTTAGAAATAGGACAAGAAGCAGTACATGAAGCTAAATATTAATTTTGTTACTTTTCTGGCAAGAAGGCCAAGGAAGCAGAGGGAGTTGTACTATTCCATCATGCAACATTAGCTGCATGTCACGTGACCATGTGTGGAGGGAATTTTTATTATCTTTTAATTTGAGCTGTAAGGGTAGGATTGAGTTTTGCCTCTAGACAAGTTCTCTAGGCTCCCTGTGGGTCTCAGTGGGAGGTTTGTGTGCTCATCCATGGGCAGAAATCACTGACAGCTTTGGAGCTTCCACACACAGAAATGTTCCTTGAGCCGTGGGGACTGGTCTTATCTCACAGCATCTTTTGTAGAGGAATTAATCAGCCTCATCTCTACCACAGCAGACACACATATGGATGCCAAAAAGCAGCTGATGGGAAATAGCCTGTTGTCCCAGTTGAAAGGTTCATGTAGCCATGCTGAAGTTTTGTTTGGCTTGACACATCCTCAGAGATGGTATTAATCTGATACATGCCACTGATGTCTTGGGGATGAATGGTCACTCAGAAAGACCTCAATTCCCTTGGTCAAGGAAGCTGGAAAATTGTTAGTGGCACCAGCTCCAGTTCAGGTGCCTTGGATCACCTACAGGAGGACTTTCTCCTTTCAGATATGGTTGCCAGACAACTGGGAGATAAGAAGATTAGGACAGGACCAAGAAACAGCAGCAACACGTGGGAGCGAGGGACTACTCTGAACTTGTGTAAGAAATGGTGTGCTGTCTGCTGCCAGGGATAGCAAACGTGACAACAGCTCTGGACCACAGAACCAGTTTTTGAGATCATCTAAGCAATATAGGCACTTTGTAGATGTTCCATCTCCTTTTCTGCTCAGGAGAAGTATAGGAGAGCTTCTTGACCTTCTTCTGAAAGAAAAAAAAATCTTTGAAGGAAATAAGCTTCAATAAACTTTAAAAGGAATTCAAGAAGTCCTTCTTTAGGGATTTGTGTATCACATGTGGCATTACCCTGTGTATTTCACTGCTGTGCTGCAGTGAAGGACTTCCTAGGCTGTCTTTTTAACCAGACCAATATACTGCTTACATTGACAGAAAAAGTGAGTTATATTCTGCATCATCATCTCTTCTACATTAAACCTAATATATATTTCAAGGCAATAGCAGAAAAAGTGGAGTTGTAAGGCTACCCCCTCTGTCTTTTCTTACTTTTTTACATGCAGAATGTGACATGACCTATCCTAGATACACAAAAATAAAATTAATGAATCGCACACGTTGTGTGAGACAAGCTTTGATCTACAGAGGCAACATAATATGAACATTGGATTTTGCTGTATTAGACATTAAAACACAGTCCTAATCAGAAACCTTAATCAAAAAGCTTATGGTGAATATTAGTTTCTATTCCAGAATAGCAAATGCTTTACATTTCATCATAGAATCAAATGATCCATAGAAGCTATTTTTTTTTATATGCTGTATTTTCACTAGGTTAGGTTATTTTATATGCATAACCTGATAACAGCCTGTTTCGTAAATGCACTGTCTAGAGGTAGTGATTTTTTTTAAAGCAAAACCAAGAAGTGGGCTCAGCACTTCCCACGTGTTAAAACTGGAACAATTGGGATTTTATGCAGTAGAGGACTGGAAGTGTGCTGTGCAATGGGAGAACGAGTGTCAGCTCGAAGAAGACATGGAGAGGGGAGGCTGAAAGAGCCCTGTGTGTTTAGTCTAGCCGAGTGCAGGCTGGGCAGTGACACCGTGGCTGCTGAGTACCCCAGAGGGGAAGGCTGCTACAGGGGAAGGTGATTAGTTACACCTAGAGGACAATGTGTGCACAAGAGTATTCTGGGAATGCAGGTCTGAAAATGAATGCAGTTTGTAGAGGAAAGGAGGCTTTGCTGGCCAGCAGGGGAGGGAGGTTCCAGAGCAGCCTCCCAAAATCAGCAACAGGGACATAAGGTGATGTCCCTTGTGTTTTGTGAGTGGACTTCAATAAATTTTGTGGCAAGATGCTGATAGGAGTCTATAATCTGGCATGTCCTTTACCTTCCTGCAAATCCACAAGTCCTTTGAAGATTCACTTGATTATGGCACATGCAGATTTGTAAGTTTTTGTCACTTAAGACTTAAAGTTCACTGAAAGAAGAAAAGTCATTGATATGTACTATTTTTGAGGAATATGCTAGTCTTTCCTCCACAAATAGGAGGAGGAGGAGGCACAGATGGTGGGGGGAGGTGCCTTCTGCTCATTGCCACTGACAAGGCAGCGTAGGTGAGGGCATCTGTGTGTTATAGCCACATTTATGTGCCAGTGATGGACATTTCCTGTTGCTACCATGTTTCTTCTGAGAGACTGTGGTCCTTCACGGCTTGGGATTGGTTTGTGCTTTGGTGGGTTACACACAACACAGAAACACTCATAAGGCTGGTAAGACTGGAGGATTCTCCTGACCATTTCTGTAGCACAAGTGCCATTCATGAAGGTGTGATTGGTCCACCACAGCATGCCCCTATTTTCCAGGGACGTGAAGATCCATCCAGGCATGCTCATTAATATCCTTTTCTTTGTGTTTCTGTGTGATTTTTCTAAACTGAACTGAATGGCTTGAATTGTGGTACTCATTACCTAAAGGTTAATGTCAGTGCTGTGATGATGGAAGTACTTTGTTTTTTCCCTTCTGTACCACAGACTGTTCAGGGAGGGAGAAAAAACCACTCAGGCCTTATTAAATCACTCATGGGCCTGGTGTTAGCATGTCTCACCCCTGTGTATTGTGGTGTTCCCAGGGTAGAAGAAAGCACTGTAAGTAACATCCAAATGGTCTGGCCTAATCTGCATATGTGGGGATGCATGGAAGAGTAAAGAAACATTTTGACAAATGTGGTAGCAATAGAGGTTCTCAGGTTTTAGGGATAAAAATCTCACTTTAAAAAATAAAAGGTATGTTCAGTAATTTTGTCTAGGGAACCAGGGCACTCATACAAATAGAAATATAGTCTTTGTTTTTACTTCAAGAAACTGTCCAAGGATCCTTTGGTGATGCAGTGTGGTGTACTGATCTGACTACTCCGTGAATCCTGGGTTTGTTGCATGTTTCTGTTATCAGAAAGTGCTGCACAACATTTGGCTGTGTCAATATGGGCTAAGAAGTGTCCCTGTTCCCTTGGCTGGACAAATAGCACTGAGTTTTAGAGTCAGCTGAAGCTACATCATACAGACAAAAGGTGGACATCTAGAGATGGGCTACAAAAAGCACAGGCAGAATTAAAAGAGGTGTGAAATTCTTCAGAACAGAAAAGATGCAACATGCCAGGTACCCGCTGCACTTGCAGAGCAATGTTTTATGATGGGGGCTATTTTACTGCATAATGAATGAGAATACAGGAATTAGGGAACATTGTGATGGATTGATTGATTTGGATTGCATATGCCAAAAATACCAGATAAAAAAATCAGACTGTAGTTTCTACCCAAATGTTTAATGAATTCCAGTTATGTACATCATTTCATAAGGAGCAGGGGAAATAAAGAGGTTCTCAAATGCACAGTAATTCTGAGGTAATCTGAATGGTATAAAAATGATAAGCAAAGATGTGTAGGGGTAAAACACTAACCATATTTGTTCTCAGCCATATCTGCAGAGAGTGTATGGCAATTTTCAAAGCAGGCAGACAGCTACCAACATTTTTCTTCAAAAGGGCAGAATTTGACTTTTACCCTTTACCAGAGCATTGAGTCGCCTGTCTGAAGAATCTCCATTTTTCCTGCCATCAGAAGGGGCACTGTGTGCACTAATGTTGATGTCATTTCTCAGCTGAAGCTGGTTGTGTCTAAAATATCAGGGCCCAAACAACTTTATAGCTGCAGAGCAAATGAAAATACCTGGTTCTGTTTATGTTTTACTTCTCAACCGTATTCACACATTGGATGCCAGTTTTTACAAATAATTTCTAGATACTTCAAGAAAAACATTCTCTGTAAAGGTCAAGCACTTTATAGGACGAAGCCTGTTTGGCATCATATGCGTGATTCCATACGTTCACATGTACGGTGACCCAAATTTAACCTTGGCCAAAGATAGTAAAGCACTGTCAGAGTCAGTATTGCACAAGGATTGCCTTTGACACGGTATTTCCTAGATTATTGCAACCTATGGGAGCTGCTAATTATCTGTGGATAACCAGAAAGGTAATACCTGTAATTTCCTTATCACCCCAGGCTGTCTACTCACAGTTGCAATGTGTTAGTATGGGATGCCAGTATTGTGCAATGTGGGTAAAATCTACAGTGACAAATGACTTATGAGCCATTTTCAAGGTGACATTTTGATCAGAGAGCTTGTGCCAACTGTTTTCTATTAAGCATTTCATTTCACTGCATGGTTAATCAGCAAAAGATTCCTCCAAAAATCCATTATGTCATATGTCATATGTAATATGTCAGGACCATTTCTCCTTGCTCAGAATGAAGGAGGGACAACAAATGCTTGAAAACCTGCAAATCTTATTTCTGCTTAAAAGTTATAAAAAAGGCAAAATAAACCTGTAGCTTTGCTTCTGACCTTGTTTAAAAGCTATCTAGATGAGAAACCAAAAATGTGAAGGTTTACACAGCTTGATATGTTATTCATTATGCAAATACTTTCAAAAGCAATACTAGCCTGTGTAGCTTTATGATATTTGATAAAATCAGTATTAACTATGTGTGTCTTTTGAAGTTGTAATAAGTCTGGGTCATTTTATATGACTGCAAAGACCTCTTGGAATACAGATCAAATCCCCAGCATGTTTTCCTTTCTTAGCAATCCCTTTTCTACATCTAGAAGGCTCAACTACTAAGACGACCCACAAGCTTGGATCAGAATTGGTCTTTCTTTTTCCTTTCTGTAAATGAGAAATGAATTTTATATATGCTTACCAACAATATGCTTCTCTTTTAAGTCAGGGTCAGCACAGATTCAGTTTTAAATGTGCTTGAACCTTGTTCTTGACTAGTTGATTCTGACAGGGCTACACATGTATCTTGTTTACTTAAGGCAGGAGGTAGTCTGAAACTTGGTTTCCTCTTACTGACCATCGCAGTAAGATGTCTAAATGGTTTCCAATTTGCCAGCTTTTAGATCAGGCTGAACTCCTTTGAAATCTTCAAGGACTGTACAACCATAGATTCATTTACAAGTCCTCACTTCTAGTTTGAATGCCAATAACTGTGAAGTAACAAAAGGCTGAGCAGACCGGCAAAGCACCCTTGTGAATTGGGCACACAAAATACTCTGTTGTAAGCCTCACCCATCCTGCTGTGTGGTAACTGCCCCAAAAGGCCAAAAAGAGTGTATGTCTCTTCTGCTTCAGAAAATCCCAGTTACATACTTAGCAATGTTTTGGGACTATCAATTAGGGGTACCAAAATGGGAATAATTTCTTAATGTCTTTCTGTGCCCAAAGTAAAAAAAATAGACATCACATGCTATAGGAAGCAAGTATCTACCATAAACACTTCCCCTATCCACCCAGTTCTTCACTTGGACAACTGAAAGTGGAAAAATCAAGAAGTATGCAAATCCTTTGTGCAAAGGGTATAATGCTAAAGATTTCTTTTTATTCTGTTTGAATTATGAGTTATTTTCAGCATGAGAACCACCAGTAAATGATTTGAAACAGTTTTATAATTCTCCTTCAAGACTTGGCTTGGTGGAGCTCTGGTCTAGTGGAAGGTTCCCTGCCCATGACAGAAGGGTTGGAACTAGACAATCTTTACAATCCCTTCCAACCCAAACCATTCTGTGAGTCTATGATTCTGTGTCATGTGAACTCCACGAGACCTTGATTCCATAGGGAGTAGCTATTACAGAATTCCTTACTTTCTCCTGTGGGATGAGGTTTACTTTGACATCAGACCAAATGGGTGTACAATCACCAGCCCAATCACCAGTCAGTGTGTCCATAACCAGCCCTTTTCCTGAACCCTTGTCAGAAGTTGCTTTCAGTGAAGGCTGTGGTGGTCAGAGTCCTTTTGTAGTGAAGCTCCTGCTTCTCAGTGTTTATCCATTCTTAAGAGGCTCAACTAGTGCATGAGATCTCTTCCACAGGGCATGGAACTGCTTTCTGCAGTATCCTACCTCCTCCCTCTGAAACCCCTTTCTGTACTATTCCCTGAAGATAGCCTGTAACACAGTCCCTATGTCTTTGCTTTCTGAGGACATAGACCCTATTGAGCAGCTAGAAATTCACATTCAGATTTTGCTCCCTCTGCTTTGCTTTGGAGAGGAGAGCATTGCTGTCTTAAGGTTTCCAGTAATGAAGAATAAAGGCCAGGGGTAGAAGTCACAGGGGCTGCTTGGCCTAGGACATCTGGAAAAGTAGAAACAGGTGAAAAACTTCAAAAGCCCATTACAAAAGTATGTAACTTATTATTTCTCTATCAGCAGGAAAAGACAGACTGACCAGGTGTATTTATGCAGGTTGTATTTTCCTGACTCTGGCTTTAAGCTGGGACGATCATGGGCAAAACTGGACCACAGCAGAGAGAGATACCTGGGGAAAGGACTGTTCTTATCAAGAAAATCCTTGTTGCAGTTGTACTTATTTGAGAGGCTTTGTTGACAGTCATTGTGGAGCTGGTTTGGAGTGATTTGGAGGACAGGCTGGGAGAACCCATACTGTTGTAGCAGCTGCTATGAGGAACATTCTACAAACCCTTAAGATTCATAGAAATAGTGTCCAGATTTTTATTGGAATAGACAAATGTATCAGTTAAATAAAAAATAGGAAACAGAAAGGAGGACAATGGCCAGCAGGGAGGAAATTCAGTGAGACACTTTTTTGTTCTCTTGTGACTATTTTTTACCTACCAACAAAAGTGCCTACAGCATATGTCCTCTTGTATTGCAAATTACCCTAAATGATGCATTCATACTCTAATCATTTGTTTCTTCCTCATAAATGAAGGCACATTTATGTTTTCATGCTTTGATAAAGCCATTACTGTAATTTTTTTGCAAAACCCCTTGCTAAGGTACTTTAATTGATGCAGGTGATAATACTGTCTGAGCCTGGCAGGGTGAATTGGAAATCTTGCCACAGTTTGTGCAAGTAAGTAGCAATTCACCTTCCTCCCTACTGGGCAGTAAGTAGGAAAACATACACTCACGTACGCCAAAATGTTCTTTCTGTAATATACTTGTCTCTGGTCCCAAGGATATTTGTTTGTTTCCAAATATGTTCCTGTGGTACTCATAAAAACACTGCCAGAGCAGTATTTGTATGATACATTTGACAGGAACAAATACTGGGCATACTTGATCCATTTAGTCTGTTTTAGAGGCTGACTTGGGCAGTGCTGTGCCCTCAAAAGCCCTGATCGCTTTAGGAGATGCCAGAAAAAAACCCAAATATTGGCAGTTGTGTTTGAAGTTTAGGGATGCCATTTCAGCAAGGGGAATGTGAGACATGTTTCTCTAAGAAGGAAAAGTGAGTGGTTGCTGAGAAGGTAAAATAAAAGAAAACAGGGAATTGAGGACCTGCTCTGTGTATATGATGATGGATTCTTACTGTTTTTTCTGGCTATGAGCAAGACTTTTCCCAAGTGTGGGGGAGAGTGGGGAGTGAGCAGTTTGACAGGGCAGTCAGATCACTTAACAGTAGAGAAAAGATTCTTAGTTAGCTTTGCCAGACAAGGATGAAATAAATAGTATGGCTACCTCTTTTTACTAGATCAAACATCAGTGAGCTTCTCTTTTATTATTTGTAAGTCAACATAAAAGTGTAAGGACATTTACTGCATTGACTGATGCTTCTCATAAAATAGTATGGGCTGAAGTACATGAGGACTGTACCACCAGGAGAAGACTCTAGGTATAAAGAGGACAGATGGATGGATCAGCCCTCATGTTCTTCCTTAGGGGAATATATGATGTCCTCATTAAGTTATTGCTATCTATACTTCTTAATTACAATGTACTCATTCTATAGGTTGCTATTACTGACCATTTATACAAGAATGTCTTTGAAGCAGTGTTAATCTTTCAGACATTTTGAATTCAGTAAGCTAGTTTTGATTTCTTTTCATAATTATTTTTAATTTGTACTCAGATTGTTGAAAACATCTTCTGTGATTCATGTGATTATTTTTTTCATTCCATCATGGTTTTTTTTCTTTCTCTTGGAACACTAATGCTGGTGTTACTGTTTTTGCTAGCAATTGTTGGTTCTTTCCCACATGTCTGGAACTGATTTTGTTCTCCGTGTTTTTAATGGAGCTGGAGTGAATGAAGCTCTTTGTTTAGCTTTCTCTCTGTGCCTCAATATCATTAGGTGTCTGAAAATGTAGAGCTTCTGTGGCACTTCACAAATGGTAACATTGACCATGCCCAGCCTTTGCAGGAATTTTAATGCTGGCTTTTGCCTTCACCTGGCACATAACTCAGGCTTGACCCAGCTGCGTTTCAGAACCTCTGGGTATCTAACAGAACCATGTAGCCCTATTGCACATGCCTTCATAACCAGCATCCTCACTAACATCACCACACACAATTTTGGTGTCTGCTGCTCTCCTAGTGCTGCTTTCCCAATAGCTTTGTCTCAGTAAGCAAGACTCAGAAAGCATCTATTCCCTCTCTCTGCCTCTCCATTCTTCCACCCTGCAGTGAACTTCTTGGATGACACAGTTTCTAAAAATCACATTTAAAAATAGAAGTGTATTAATAAATCTGTTTTATTAGGGGAAACACATTCAATCATGTAGAATTTGAAGTCTCAGTGCTTGCCAAATAACTGTGTTGCACTCAACTCCTTGGCACCAAAACACTACAATGAATGCTGCCTTCTGCAGGTTGCTGGATGGTGTGCTGGGAGGGGCTGGTGTTACTGGTTGGGTAGCATTTGCTGTGGCAGTCGTTGAATTCTGGACCTTTTCAGTGATACATGTTGATGTGCCTCTTCCAGCATCATCCTTCTCTTCCATTTCTTCTACTATCATGCTTTCCACTGTCCTCCCCCCTCTTCCCTATGGTGCTCCACTCTGGGATCCTTTATCATTCGAGACTTTCTGTTGCCTGATCTTTCCTACTGCACTGCCTTCAGTAGCCTTATTTTTCCAGGCCTTTTGCCTCCCAGTGACGGCTCCACTGCCGTAGGTGTTTGGGTCTGTCCACCTTAGGTCACAATAGCTGCAGCAGCTCTTGGCTTCATTTGGCAAATGCTAGAAAAATTCCTTCTATTTCCATAATAACAGTTGGAATTTCAGAGGACAAGCAGTGTCTTGTAATGCTCTAGTTCTGCTTGGTCCTGTTGGGACTGCAACTGTGTGAGAGCTTATAGTCTGAATGGTTGTCTCCCATAAATAAACCCCTTTTGAAACCTTGCTGGTGGTATCCCACGGGCTGTGGGCATATGAGTCCTGTCATGAGATGGCTTTAGGGCACTTACCTGTCCTTCCAGCCAGAGCGGTTCTGGACAATTTCTCTGGAGTGCTGAGAAGGGCATGGTGGTGATTTTCCTCTGCCTTGGCTGGAGGAAGCAGTGTGTTTCTTCTGCCACTTCCTCTAGTCATGCTTTCCTGCAAATACTCTCCTGAGCATTTATCAACAGCATTAAAATTAATCAAATTTTCTGAATTGGTTCATTTACCTATGCCTGAATGACAGTCTACATTCTTGCTGGATTTGGTGTTAATGAAGGTTGTTGCTCATTCCCATTACATTGGTGGAAGAGGCGTGGTTGTGTTTGGATTTTTTTGGCTTCTTCATGTCATTTTAATTTGCATTAGATATCATGGTTGAAAGCTAAATTTTATTTCAGATCTTTTGCTTTGACCAGGTGATTCTGTCCAGTGAAGTAATGAGTTTCATATTTTAGAGTATTGTTTGAAGACTGTTCTTGGTAATTTCCTCTCCTTGCTATGCTGGTCTTTCTCCATGTTGTCATGTCTAGCTATAGGAGGGTTCCTGGGAAGATCTCACAAAGCTCTGACTCCAACCTCCCCTGCCTGTCTCTATCTATTCAGGGCTCATGGCAAAGCCATGATCATGCCCCAGGAATGGTCAGTGGTATCTAGCCACGAGGCCATAGGGAACACTTTTTTTCTGTCTGCAGTCATGAGCTATTCTGGATGGTCCTGCTGCTCTGATGCTGTGCCTGTGCTGCAGAATCCTTGCTGTGGTTGCCTTACATTAGCCTTTGTGCTCCTCTCATTTCTTCACTTTCTTCCATGTGTGTATATTCTCGAGTTTTCTTAATGGATTTTTTCCCCACAAACACTTGAGAAGACTGGCGGCTGAAGGGCTGTTTGGACTTTTTGAGTAATGTTGTTATGAGCTTGGCTATACTCTCCCATAGTAAAAACTGCTGTCCACTGTGTTTAAAGGCTTGGGGCTGCTGGGGAACATCTGATTTATTAATGGCCTCTTTTCAGCTTCCGCCTCATCTTAAGAAGATATAAGCAGGTAATTAGCTAGTTGCCAAGAAAATAGTAGAAATAAACCTTAGAATTCCTACTTGTTAAATGATTTATTTAACAGTTTTATTCTGACATGTGTGTTTTATGTTTTAATCATCTGTCTATGGCTGTGAAACAGGCCAGGTCTCTTCATCTTCTGGTGTTAGATTTTAGAGGACTATTACTACATGGTTTTGTTTTTTGTTGCTTCTTGTGAGTTTTTATGTTGGCTTTCTGGTAGATGCTTAATTGGATTGTAACTGATTTTACACTAAAGACTGATGTTCCGTTTTCTTTTAGTCCTATCTGGATGGCTCCGGTTTCTGGAAGGAATCAATATTCAGAAATGTATTGAAGTCTTTTACTGTGGCTTTCCTTCAGGGACATTACTTACATTTGATTATCAGCTGCCCAGGGTGATGGAGGTGTTTGGGTACCTTGAGTAATGGCTCTGTTTCTGTTAAGGTTGCTGTTTGGAACTGGAGTTCTGGTATCTTCAGATATTTCCACCTGAATGCTGATAAAAAGGAAAAAGGCTAGCAGCTGTTGTCAGGGCTCTTCCAAGTGCTTTCCATTCCCTTTCATCCTTCCTGATCATTTCCTTTGATGGTAATTCTATTTTTCCAGTTTCCAAAGCTCATAATCTCAAAGTCCTTTTTCAGCCTGAGCCTTCTTCAGAAGCTCGTGTTAATCAGATTATTTGTGAAACAGCCTTAGTATCACCCCAGTAATCTTTATAGGTATTGAGTGACCTGTACCCTTTGTCAGGAACTTAACACTAGGTACACAACTCTCTTGAATTATCCTCTGTTACCTGCAGGCAGTTGTACTTCTGCTTCACTCAAGCATTTTCTGTTTGTACAGATCTCATTTGTCTTTCAGATCATCAGAGTCTCTAAGCATCTTTCTCCTCTGCTGAAACAGATACAATAATGTTTGAAGAAAAAGATTGATGTCTGTAACTCATCACTTGCCACTTTTATTCACTGTTAGAGCAAGAACACAAATTGACCAAAAAGAAAAATCTCTTTCTTAAAACCAAAACCTGGAAAGACCTTTGTCTGAGGTGCTGAAGACATATTTACAATTATACTCCCCAGGGATGGCCAGAGGGATTTACAGTAAATATCAGGGTTTGCATCCAGAACTGCTGACAACCCAGCTTCCTTTTGATAGATGGATTCATTATCACTTTCTAATTACAAGCACATTTCCATGTGTGTTCACCATGTTATAAATGAAACCTGTCCATTGTTATACAGTGATGGCCTCTGGGTCAGCTGTAAGGGATCTATAGCTCCTCTTCTGTCATTGGACCAAATTAATCAAATATATTTTTAACAGATAACCTTTACAAAAGTGACTGATTAATCACTCGGTAATGCAGACTGCTATCAAGTTCATCATCTCCAAATAAAGGAAGGAACTCAGCAAGACTACAATATGTCAAATGCATCAGTCTCAGTGTGTTAAAATACTTTCAGGTCCAGATGCTCCTCTTCTAAAAGGATAGAAATCTGCTACATCAAACAGGGATGTTTTCCTGCATCTGTGGGTCAGATTCTGTGCTCAGATGAAGGCTTTCTGGTTATGGAGGCTTGCTGTCAAACTGAAGCCCCATACGTGTACATCTAAGGACAGAATTTGATCACTACAAAGTAATACAATTTCTACCAGATTCTGTCATTTGATTTTTTTTTAGAACTGTGATTTTTACGAAGGTATTGAAAGCTGTATGTATCAGTGAAACACAGTCAGTCTTCATCTAATCCTAGATCCAGTGATAGATTTAAGAGTGATTTTCTATGTTCCAGTCACTTCTTTTGAAGATAAAACAGCCTGTCTTTTAATTTTGTATTGAAGAATATGCTTGACATCTCTCAAACTGAGATTAGGTTAGAGAAGGCATATCCTTGCTTATGCTGCAAAATGAAACAAGTTCCTAATTGTCAAAAGATTAATCCTTGGCAGTCATCCAGAGCAATATTTGCTGTAGCAACTTGGTATCCATCACGGTTATGGACCAAAGGTCTTGTCATATATGTATTCCTCGCAGCAGTGCTGTAGCAAGGCAGCACAGCCTCACTACCCTGGGCTGTTAGTCTCTGGGAAACTCTATCCATTCCTCAATTAGTGCCCTCATGGGGGTCACAGTCTTTGATGACTGAGCTATTTCTAAAGACTGAAATATAAAGCTCAGTAATAAAAAAAAAAAAAAAATTGGTGTGGGAGTTGCTTCTTGTGCATTGCAGTGTTCCATGTTAGAGGTTTTTGTATTTACTACAAGTTTGGTCCATCAATACTAATACCAATAATATTAGTGAAATGTGAGGCTTTTTTTTTTTACTGTGAATATCACTGTTACCTGCAGTTGATACTGCTTAAATGGGCTAATTTTAAACTTTATTTTTATTTAACTCACTTGGTTATTGAACTGCCAAGCTGCTATAGCAGCATCTTCATCTGCCAGCATGGCCGGTTCTGTTTTTGAATACTGTCTTTTTCCTTTGGAAATTCATGGGTGGAGTAGAAACAGGGACAAGAATTTGTTGTCCTGCAAGCATAACAGAAGAACAGGTCAGTATTAGAAATGCCTCATATAAATTACTAAAGGTAGCAGCCCTAAGTCTTCTTCTCTTACTGTAGCTAAATTTAGCTAAAACCCACACAAAACCACAGAACACTGCCCCCATATCCTTCCTTCTGTGTAAGCCACTTCTGCTGTGTTTTGGGTGATTGCTTCAGTGTAGATTTAAAAAAAAATTCTTCCAAGGAAGTTTTATCTCCCTTATTCATCACAGAAGTAATGATTCAGAAAATGGTCTAATTCGGTTTGGTGTTGGTTGTTGTTGATGCTGTGTACCCTTTGACTTTTCACCCTGCTAGCTGCAGGAAACTGCCTGCACATTTGCTTGGCAGGAGGAAACATGGAAAAAATTCAATCCGCTGTACATGGAAAATTTGGGGCAAAGGATGGGGGAGATACTTTAAAAATTGGGTGCAGCTTCATTTCCTTTGACTCCCATTTTGCACTGCTGAGGTTAACAGGATTGCAGGGTGCAGGCAGGATCAAGACTTGATCCCTCACTGATGAGTCTCTTCCCATTTAGTGCTTTATAGGCCCACGGGAAAGGGACAAATTGATGGAGTGTTCTGGCATGCTGCAGTCTATATTTGGATCCCTGATTTAAAGCTGACAGATGTATAAAATCCTATGTAGCCAGAAAACTCCCTAGTGAGGACACAGCTGCATATATCAATGAATCAAAGTTACTCTTGTTAAGGCTGGCATTAATTTATATGGGGCAAGTTCCCTCCAGATCTGGTCGTGTAATATCACTGAGAGTAGTTTGGGCTTGTTCCACCCTGCAAACCCTGTGCTTTTCAGATATGAATGGAGAAGACTTGTAAATCTGAAGCGCTGCTCTTCTCAGTTGCTGGGTGAATGCCATCGTACCCTCATTTAGATGTGGCAGCTGTTGTCAGTTACTTAATCTCATAAATAAAATAAAGCCAAATTTCCACAAACTGAATCCGCCTCTATCACACGGCCTCCTGCAATGCCTTAAATGAAGTGCGTATTTTTGTTTCTCAGGAATCTCCCTTTATAACCCACTCTACTGCTTGATTATTTCCTCTATGTCGTACAGGAAATGGTAAGTGATTAATAACCTGCCTCAGTTTTACTTTCCCCTCTTGCTGCAGCCTTGTGAAATAATGTGACCCACAGATGTCTAAGCAAAACAATCCATTTCTTTAGTGACAGATGCTGTTGGGGCTTGCTCAGTGAAAGTGAGCTACCACAGGCAGAGAAGCTCAGGTATTCCTGCTACTTTGATAATCTCTTTTTTTCTTTTGCTTAAATTTTGAGCGTGCTGAAAACTCCCAACAAAGCATGACATAACGCACTCTGGAAAACAGCCTGGGGTGGCTACTAGTCCCAGAGGCTCACAAGGGAGCTAGGAAGCAGGTTTGCTGAAGAAAAACAGATTTGGTACTAAAATTGGCATTCACTGGCTGTAGAAATGTTGGGAGGGATGTGACATGCACCATATTTGTACGTCAGATCTTGCTTGCTTCTTCTTTTACTAAAAACAAGATAATGGAAAATAAAGCCTCTGCGCGTAAACAAAAGAAAACTCACTGTCAAAGGTAATTATATCATTTATGTCACCCTTCACCATTTTTAACATTGTCTGAAGTGAATGAGTGATAGAAATTAAAATCTCAGAACAAGTTTTACTAGAATTTAGTTTAAGGCTGGTGTATGGGAATAGCTGTCAAGAGAAACTTCCCTGTAGTAACACTCAGAGCGGGGAAGATTCAGACTGTCATCTTCATAGAGCACCAGTGCATTCTGAGCCAAATTACAAGCTGATTGAATCTTTTAAGTATTGCTAATCGTTTCTACAGTCAGTCTATAATACACTCTTCAACCATCAGCTAATGCACTGGAGTCAGCTGTGCTCGTAGCTGGAGAGTGGCGGCGGCAGCCCAGGCATGCCGCGTGTGTCAGGCTGGCTAATTGAGGGGTGTCACCCTAGCGCTCCGCCAGATCTTTGTTTTCCTGAGTGGCTTTTACTAAAGGCAGGTTCGAGTAGTAGGGAAGAGCAAAGTTATATTATATATAGTAGCAGCAGGAGTGTGAAATCGTGCTGCCTAAAGAAGTATGACTAAGTGGTGATACTGGCCGCTCCTTTTTATGGCAAATCAGAAAAGGAAGCAGAACACACATGCACACAGATTACTCAGAGTAGCTAGTTTGATCCAAGATAGGGAATTCTACATTCGAATTCACTTTGTGGGGTGAGAAATGGTTATTTAAATTTTAGATACCAAGTGGAGAAACCTAGAAAATGGTTTAGAGGCTCAAGAATTAATCCGTTTGGCAAGGAGTTGACCAGGGTCCCAACTGCTGGGGGATCTGCAGAGATTTCTACTGTTGGGGGGAGTGTAGAGTTTGTGTACCTTTTCCACCGTTACTATTTCAGAAAATTTCCACTGCTACTCACAATATCAGTTCATATCAGCATGTCATTCATAAGCATTTTGTTTCCCATCAATTTTTTAAAATAGCAAGAATAAAAAAAAAAAAGTGAGTTGTGAAAAGGAGAAACTGAGATATAATTCTGCAGTGGATAAAGAGAACTGGAGTGCTTTGCAAACCCACAGTTCATACAATCCAGTGCTTAATATAAGTAGCAAGTGTCTTGTTCTCTTGTTCCCAAAAGGCTGAGCGTTTGTTTAAAAGTCCTTAGCTCAAGGGAATGGCTGATGTCCGGCTTCTCTGTGTTCCCTCCTTTCACCCTTACCTTAAGATGCACCATTATCTTGCAGTAATGAAACCTGAAACCAATGGTAAAGAGTTAACATCAAGGACTTCAGCAAAACCACCGACAAAATACCCCACAATCCTGCTCTAAAGAGGTTTCTATAGAACATCTGAGTTAAGCATGGCAATTACAAAGAAGCTCAAGTGGTCTTTGCTTGAAATTGCAAATGTACCACATTGCATTATCACAAGAATTCGCATGCAAGAACAGTTTGCAGATGGTTTGCATTGGCATACTTTATGTAAACGCTCCAGGGAACAGATGGCATCATGGGTTCTTGTGGCAAATGTGAATTTATAGTGCTCACAACATGCTAAATTCTTTTGCCTGTAGCTGAAAAGCAACAAAAATGAAGTGGAAGCTCAACCCTGTAAATCAGTTTGCCAGTGTCTTTGCCATTGTAGCTATGGATAACATTTAGTTTAGTCTTTATTGTGAAATTTGGGTTCTTTTATTTGCCATCTACTTGCAATTGGGTGTGAGCACATGTGGCATGTGTGTATGTTTATTTAAGTATGCAAATGCAGCTTTTAAATTAATAGACTGATATTGTATAAAGAACTGCAAGTTGAAATCTCAACTATCATTTAATCCAAAGAGTTTGAATTTTTGATCCAAAATTAAATTTGGATAATACTAAGTTTCTGTTAATGCATAGATTGCTCTGGGTAAATAATCTAATTTTAAATAAATGTTGGCAAATATTGTTAGAAGGGGTAAAATAACAACATAGGTTAGAATTGTGATTTACTGACCTCTTAGTCATTTTGCACATACATATGCAGTGGGATGAGCATCGGGGCACATTAATATAAAAAGTAAGAGCTCCATCTCATTTGGACACAAGTTAGAATTTGAACATCTGTAAAGAGGAGGAGTTATTTAAGAAACAAGACCTGGGAAGGGAGGGTGGAGGAATTGTATAAACAAGCAAGTGATACATTGAATTTGTTTGGAACTATTATATTGAACTTAGAATATAATTATTATTGCCGTATATTCCCTAATTATTTAGATGCTTGTAAAAATTGATTTTATGTAAACACAGCTTGTTCTAAAACAGCCAGGTCTTTGCAGTGAACATAAGTTGTTTAAAATTTATTGACCTGTCGTTCACATGTGTTACTTTACTAGCACTTAATGGTCTGTTTAGATAGTCTTGGTGTGTATGAACTCCCAGTGCGCTACTCCAAGCACCACACGTTGACAGGTAGCTGCCATGTAGATAAAATAAGGGGCCCTACTCCAAAGCATACAGGGACACAAAATCATTAGTTATTTTCTAATCTAAAGCAGGGATTTCCTTGGCAGCCACAGGAAAAGAATCGTTCTGATTTTGCATTATCTCTGCAGCTGAGCTCGGCCCTAAGTCCTGAACCAATATGCAGGAAGGCCAAAAGCAAACAAGCAGGAAACCCAGCCTTGCACCAAATGGAGTTGATTTAAGGAGCCTGGGCTTTGAGGGTTTCTTTTTGAATGGGTGGTGTAGACAGTGGCTGAGATTAGAAACTTGCTTTGGCCTTCAGACTCTCAGGAAAGATTAAAGACTGATAATGGAAATGTAAATTACTTTTGTAGTAGATAGAGATCACCTTAAAAACCCTCTTGTGTTAAAACTTTTTGCAGTGTTTTTTCATCCTGTGTATAAATAAAGCTGTCCAAAAACAAAAACTAAACCAACATAAAGTACTACTTCTCATGGTACTTATTTTCCTCTGGCTCAAATGTGATTTATGCCCTTTTTCCTAACTTCCAATGCTGCCATGTATTTTGTGAGTTGATACTGCTTTTTTTGATTGTTAAGTTCTCATGAAAAAAATTATGCTAATAACAGGATCAGACTAGCCCCCAAGTTACTGACCAAACTTTGCTACTCTGTTTCCACCTATGTGAGACTGAGTATTTCTAGTCACCTTTGGCTTTTCATGTTGTGATTGTGGATCAGCAGCATAGTTACCTTAGCCTGATGCAAGCAGGGGCTGCATCCCTAAAATTCACTGCTGGAGTGGATCTGTCCTGCCCACTGTGTCTGTGAACCATAAATACTTGGCACATAAAAAGATATTTATCTTAGCTTTAAATGTTTGGTTTGAAAATGCTGGCCCAAATTCATACTAATACTACATCATACTATCTGAAAGCCTGCTGTGGCCCTGAAAATTCAGCAACGAATTTTTAACAGAAAAACTAGTTTATGTCAGTGTTTAAATATTCTCAAGTAAAGAATATATTATGTTACTATTTTCTTGCATAAATGCAGCTGCAGATCTGTTCTTCTGCTTTTGTGTCAGGTCAAATTCTGCTATATTTGACCAGCAACAATTCGGAGTAACTATTATTTCCAGTGAATTTGCATCTATGTAGCTTTTTATGGAGTTTACAGCATGGAAAAGAAAAATCAGTATCAGGTTTTGTTTGCTGTGGCAGTAAAGATGTTTGTTCACCCACTTTTCCAACTACATTGACTTCTCTATAGACTGAGCAATCCCAGAATCCCTAACTCTTAAAAACAAAAACAGAAATCCACAACTGTTAAATCCTTCACTCCAGTGGCATGCACTTGGCTTTGAAGGCATGAATTTAAAACATAAATAGTAATGGAAAATGCTTTATATATAATTTTTTTTGCTCATATAATTCTGTCGAGGCTCTTTTCCCCTAACACATCATTGCAAATTTTGTTACTAGCTGTCCATTAAAATTGACAATTAGAACTTTAAGCAAGTAGACCATCCTCTGCCTGATATATTTGAACACAGTTTATTAGCAATGGAAATGTCATGTAAACCCAACAGATTAAATATATTTTGAGATCAGAACTGAGTTCACAGAAATGTTTAAAAAATGTTCTGCTCAATAACTCCATCTATTCCTCTGCAAAATATGTCAATTTTGTGCTTCAGTGTCATATTTCTTTCATAGTTTTTGCCCTAGGAGCAGCATGATTAGCTCAGGAGGGTGTTTAAGGCTAGATTGTCAACTTCCTGTACTGTCTGATTTCAAATGGTTCTATTTAGAAATAAAGTATTTGCTGTCAGCCCTGTTAACTAAGAGGTGGTCTCATGTTAATGTGCTGAACATGAACAAACCCTGCTGAAGATAAGGAAGGTGCAGAAGCACTGTGCTTCTGACAGATTAGGGTCTAGAGATTTTGCTGTTAAAAAGTCCCCTTTAAACAGTCATATCTCATGCCAGCTTCTTCCTCTCTGTCTAGCAGGTGTGAACTGCAGTTGGTCTTCCAGTGGTTCCTCCTTTTGGGTGGACTCACTGAAAGGATTCTATCCCTTGGCCACAGTGCTCAGCTCTACACCAGTCCATTGTGTGGTACTGTAGCCTGCCTTGTCCCTGGGGGTTACAGGGCAGGGACTGACTGACCTTGGCTCCTTGGCTGAGAGAGTGACCTGCCAAGGAGTGTATCCCTTCCCTCCTGGCATCTTAACTAGGTGACCAACACCTTCACCCTGGAAGAAGTCCTGTCTCCTTGTTGACAGTGGACATTCTGGGTGGGTATGGAGAGCCTACTAAACACATTAAATGATTGCTTTTTTGGACAAAGTTCTTTTACCTAGATAGGGGCAAGGGTAACGATGGCTATGATGACTAGCTAATAAATAGACAGAATTGGGACCAAACTAATGAGAGAAGATAGGGTAGGTTCCTCCCAGAAGTGAATTTGTTGCTGGTGTGATAAGCTTAGGTATCTGGGTTGTCTCAACACCAAGTTGTACAGTTAGGGGAAGCATAGCAATTTTTACTAACAAGGATGGCACCTTTTCTTCTCACTAATAAGAAACCAGTAAAAGTGTAGTTGTACTAATAAGTGACCAGCAAGCTTACCTCCAGTTTCCTGTGCCTGTGCCAGCACTAAGAGCCATGTTGTGGTTGCAGTTAAACTCCAAACAGCTGACCAGTATTCCCATGTGATAAACTGTCTATTGGTGCTTTCAAGTTATATTTTCCTACTTTTTGACCCTTTAAGTATGTCTTCAAAAGAGACATCATTTCTATGTAAGCCAAGCCCATTTGGAAGATACATGCAGGAGAGAAAGATATAAAAAACTCTTTTCACTTTTTCATCAAATAAATCTCCATATCTCAGCTCAGGAGGAGGATGATGTTGCTGAAGGCACTGACTTATTGTCTATATGCTTCAATATTAGGCAGTACAAAACCATAAAAATTCTGTGCTTTTTAATAAGGGAATGTTATATAACATATGTGAGTACCCAAGATGGGCAAACAAGCGAGCCAGCTGGAAGCCTCCAAAGTTTTTGGGTGGCTTCTGAAGGCAGTTGATCAGATTTCTTGTGTGGATCCAGTGAGCATATAAAAATGTTGCATAAGTGTTGCTAGACAAGTGGAGGCAGCTCTTCCCCAAACCACGCATCAAAGAGCACTCCTCATGGAAGGACTCCAGCCCTTTGCTAGCAATGATGCTTGAAAAGGCAGCGCCTGTTGCAGCTCTTGTTTTCAGGAACTTCTCATGGGCTTGAAGTCTCACACCTACTCACATGGGCTTTCTCCACTAGAGTGTGGTGAACTGTCCTGAGACCTAGCAAAAGCCATATGAAGCTCTCAGACTTGCTTTGTTCCTGCCCATGTTGGGGGATAGAGTGAATTGCAGGGGTTCAAAGGCTATCAGAAAAACAAGCAGGGTCAGGGCATGGGCTGAGGTCATGTCCTGTGAGTTGTCCATACTGACAGGTAGCACACAGGCCTCCTCTCCCCAGCAATGCCAGGTGTGGATCAGGTCAGCTGAGTGAGGAACTGTCTGTAGTTATCCCCAAGTCAGTGCTGAAATGCAGTGGGAGATGTTTTGAATGCAGGCTGAGCCTCAGGGCTGGAAATGAGCTCTGGCCCATTGTATTTATGAGTGTAGGTACAGTCGAAAGGAATTGTCATGCATGTGCATAGACTCTCTGGAATTCATATGGGAGAGTTAGTGCTAAAATGTTGGTTTAATACAAATTCTCAAAATATTCAGGGGGTCAGCTCGGATGCAGGGTGGTGACTGCATCTTGGCTAAGCCAAGGCTGATAGACAAGGCAGATATGCTTTGCTTTTCAGACATAAATATCCATGTATTTTCTTCTGGCTGTCACAGCATGGAATATTGAGCAGAAAAGAAAATTATTCTTTTTGTGTGTTTAACTGGCTGTTGCCATATGGTCACTAACACTGGAGAGCTGAGTCTGGCATCTTCACATAAGCTTTGAACATCCTCATGTTCGTGACTACAGATCTGGAGGTGGGGGGTAGGCAGGATGGACTTGCCACCTTTAATAATATTCATGTTTTCCTATGTATTTAGACATACTTATGTCTATTATTAGATTCAGCTCCCACATCTATTAGCTTTTTATTAAAAATTTTCTGGAAAATTGTATCTTCCCACAGTGAAGGCCTTTTTTTTATGAAGATATTCTTCTGGTTCCACTGGCAGGACCTTATTAGCAGCATTCAGAAAGCCTCCCAAAGGGAAAGTCTTGAGCCCTGAAGCTGTAGCTTTACTTATGTAGTCATTCCCTACTCTCTCTCCATCATTTGAAGGCCTGTAAGATCTTCCTCTGTATTGTTTTTAGGATTATGTTTGTTAAAGCTAGTAAACTGAGGGATAAATCAAAGGGATTTTGTGATCATAAAGATTTACAGTCATCACTATATTACATACTTGAGTAGGGTTAAAATAACAACTCAATTTTAATTTAAAGGGGGGATGGGAGGAGTATATAAAGAATACTAGTTTTTATGTAGTTGTCCAGTAAACAACTACATAAAGATTGCGCAGCCTGGACAACAGTTAATAAGGAATACAAAGCTGGTATAAGAGTGTTTTCACAGTACCTATTCAATACCTTTGTTTCCTCTTTTGTAGGTCCTGAATTCACTTTTGCATGTCTGAATTACTCAGTTTTGTCAGCCTCAAATGTAATCTAAATCTTAATGCTGACATACAAATTAAAAGGCTTAGTGCTAATAATTTAGTGTACTTCCTTATCCTTCAGTTTCTTAGCCTTTCAACATGCCAGTCTGGTCATGTTTGTAGGCCATTCTTCTGAGGCCTTAAAGTTAGAAACTTTTCAGATGAAAACTGAATGGCTCGCTTGACTGGTGAAACTTAGATGAAGAAAATAAAAAAGATTCTTTAAATCTCACAATGAATTTTATACATCTGGCAAAATTTTTTAAGTTTCTTCCATAGTTTAGTACCTTTCTTTAAGATTAAGTGGTAAGATGTGGAGACTTACTAAAACCTGTTTTGTTTAAAATCTTTAGAGCACCCACTGTGACTCAGCTTTGCAACAGCCATCAGAAATCCTCATCTTTGCCGTACGTTTGCCAGTGTAGCACACATCACAAAAAACTTCCCTTCATACAGCCAACAGCTCTAATATGCAGAAGGTATTCAGCCACCAGAAATGCCTTCTGTAATGAGGAAAGAGCATGGGAGCTTGTACTTGGCATTGGTGTGCACCCTTCCTGTCACCGTGCTGTAAGTGGTCCATGCAGCCAAGAGTAATTATGAGCAATGTGTTGTTTTGTGAAGCACAGTGGAGGCTCTGTACAAGTCTGCAAGCAGCTGAAGAGAAACCCAAGCAGTGGGCATGCATAAGGTCATGTTGGGATGAGGTAGGTGTGCATTCAGGGGTAATTGAAAAAAAAATGTATTTAATATGTATTCCTTTGGATTCTAAAGTGTGATTTTAATTGAAAGTATTCATATCAAGCCAGTCACCAGAGAGAGTCTGGTGAGGGTTCTTTTGGTCTTGTATAATGGAAGTGACACATGAAAACAGGAAAATCAAAGAATTATGTGATTCCATAATGGACTGTTTACCTATTGTAAAGGTACTACTAGTATTCCCAGCCCAGGCTCTATCATGTCCCAATTGATGATGCACCCAAGTTCCAAGAGTTTATAAAAGCAGAGCATGGGACATTTGCACCCAAGTTTTGACAGACTAGCAGAAATCTTACTTATGGGTGCAGACCCCAGGTCAGCACTTGTATTTCAAATTTTTTGGGTTTGTATCTAGATTTTTGGAGAAAGTGAGGCACACTCTGAGTATCTTAAAATAGACTAAAACCAGAGGCTGGCTCTGCATTTCTGTGTAGGACATCACAAAGTATTTTTGTTC
Source organism: Serinus canaria (assembly GCF_022539315.1). NCBI lineage: Eukaryota > Metazoa > Chordata > Aves > Passeriformes > Fringillidae > Serinus > Serinus canaria. Next base: position 38,983,181 of record NC_066315.1, read on the forward strand.
TGGACCTCCTATGATCTCCTACTAAAGCTGCTAGCTTCTAGTGTCTAACATCCTAAAAAGGCCTATTAATTATTTTAAAACCTCTGCTTTATCAGTTGACTTTTTGTGGTTCTTGTTGTCACTCTACTGTCTGTTTTCCTCCTTGTCAACCTTTCTTCCTCCTTTAGAAGGGTGTTTGAAATTAGTTTTATAGGAATAAAATTACAAGCATTTATTTACATAGAGGCTGTCAAAGCACGATACTCCATTCTCCAGAAGTAAGCACACAAAAAAAGGTTCATCCCCCTGGTTTGCTATTTTGAAATTGCAGGGACTTGGGTTTTCTAAACCCTCTTTCTTTATGTGAGTAATGATTAAAAGAAAAAAAATTCCGCCAGAAGCATGAAACCTCTAAGTTATTGTCACACTGGTGTCACTTGCTAAAGCCGTGTAATAGGTTTGTCAGAGAGACCTGCAGAAGAAAGAACCATCTCTATCTTTCAGTAGGAACTTGAAATAGAAAAGCTGTGACTTAATTCCTTACGGTGTTTTCTTGCCATCAGCTCTATCTCCCCAGCTCCTATTCAGGCTGAAAGAAAGGGCTGTTTTGTTGTGTTGTGTTTTTGCAAGAGAGTAAAATAAAATATTAACTGTGTTTTTCTTTTTAATATTGGGAGCATAATAAGGTCTCTTAAGAAAAAGAAAGCCAACCAGCTAGCCTGGAATGTCTCTCATTTCTTTAACAGCTACATAGTGTGTGCAGCTGAGATCTGCCAGTTGGATCCTAGCAGGGGAGAAACCACTTTAGTTTGTTTGGTTTGTATATGGAATAACATTTTTCTTGCCTTGGAATACTTGTTTGTCATCACTCCCCTTTTGTGTTTATGTTCTGCTTGGAAATATCCTCCATGATGTATATGCATTTGCCAGGATGTGCACATAAACAATGTTCCATTATTGACTGCTCTGCATACTCCTTATTTACACCATATACATTCACCAGTAAACACGGTGGGGAATGACAGAGAGCAAACTCTTCTAGGCCCCTTTTTTTCAGTTAGTCCAGACTTTCTGCCATATGCTTGCTGAGGTCCCACTTCTATTCATGTTTTTATTAAGTAGAAAAAAAGTGTCCAGACTTCACACAAAGCAGCTTTTGTGTTCTCTGTCAAAAAAAATCTTCTCCTATGAAATGTTGATAGAAGTACCCAGAGCCCTTGTGGGGGTGCAGAGTTTGAATAGGCCTGTGGTGAAAGCATGGGAGGGGAGAGCAGGGGAGCTGGGGTATAATTTTTGCTTCTTGTGCGCCATGAACGAGTATCACTTAACTTTCTTTTTCTCTAGTTTTCTATTTGGCAGCCAGGGTTGTATCCATCATCTGGCTGCTTGTTACAAAGGTGATGTTTAAAAGTCTTAAACTCTTTCAGAATTTTAGCTGGTAGAGATGAGAAAGGCAAAATATTGTTTAGTGTACCATAAAATGGAAGTTTGACTTAGAATATATGCTGTTTAGTAAAACTATAGAACCATGGAAAAAAGGTGTTACAGTGGCATAAATCATTTTTAGTGACTCTGCGCTTGAAAACGGTCAGATTAGATCTTTTTCTCATTGATTTTGTATTTGGTTAATGATTCCAGTTCTGAGATCATAAAGCTATATAAGATGTAAAAGATACGGGAAAATATCTTTAACCTCTACATTTAAACTATGTGTTTCTTTTGACATTGAAATACTGCAATGACCTGGTAATGTTTTCCAATGTTTTAATTTTTGCTGATGTACAAAAATATCACAGAAGAGCTGATTCGTAATTATTACACATGGTATTGCATAAATTTCTTCCTAATTAAAAAGCTTCTAAATTCTGAATAATCAATTTATGAAGACATGTGGTTTTGACAAATTATACATTTAATTTCTAAAGATTTATTAGAAATTTGACCTGCAGCTAGTTAATAAAGGTTATAGTACTGATGCAGTAATACTGGAGATTGATATAATGATATGGTTTCAAATTTATTTTGATATCACCTACCTTAGTAGGAGGACATGGGACTACACCTATGTTTTGCACCATCTTGTTTATGGTGCAGAGAGGCATTAGTTTAATGAAGAACACAAATATTTGATAGATCTATGTTGGCATTTATATGAAAATGTACTTCCAACACAACATAAGCATGTGTAACTTGGTCCTTCAGGTTTTACCCTTTTAAAGGCTACATTTCCAGTGATAGTTTTAGATGAATAATGATAACAAAATATAAACTTTTTAAAGAACTCTGTAATAATAAATTAAGTTGATTCTTCCTAATAATTTTCAGATCACAAAATATTTGTGAAGTAGCTCTGTTTGTAGTAATCTTCCACCCACTATATTAGTACTCCTAGTTTTATGAAAGTCAGCAGCTAAGTAATTCAAGATGAGTTTTCAAGATATAATACAAGAAGCCAAATAGAATTTTAAATTATATCTTTCTATCCCATCTGGATTTGCAAGTGTTGTATGAGAACCATAGAAAGAAAATGCAGATGAACTTTTAGAATGTGAGATGTTTAGAAAAGCAAGGCATATCTTAACCATGTAGACAATCCTTTCAGCAATACACAAAGGTTATCTGTTTTATTAAAGCACCTAAGAAAAAAAGAAACTTTTACCAAGACTGTGGTTTCTTCTGACTGTTCTGAATGGGAACTGAGGAGCTGCTGCTGAGCAGCAATTTTACTTCATGAAGAGATGTTGGTGGGAGGTGTGTGTTACAGGACCTGCTGTGTGTGAGAATGGTGGGTGGGGGAAGACAAGCAGAAGATGACCTGGTTCAAGGCTTTTCTCCTCTAACCTTATGGTAAGAGGGGTCCTTGGGTCTTCCAGAGTAAGGGAAAGTTATAGTCTTACCCTGTTTTTCTAAATCGGAGCAGTGTCACTGGTGCCTACCTTTCCAAGCACTGTTTAATGCCCATTCTACCATGAGTCCAATTCTGCCTGTAAAAAGAAAGAAAAGAGAAAATAGAGCTCACTTACTGTGACCAGAAGACAGTCAAAAGTAAGTGTAATGTCACATCAGACTGATCTCTTATTTTCTCCTCTGGAAGCTTAGTAGCTCCTTTTTCCTAACAGTGTACAGCTGTGGCTCAAAGCAGTGAAGTGTGACCACACCAGGGATGCCCTGAGTGAGGACATGTGCCCTTCCTGGCCCCCCGGACTGCCCAGTTCTCTTACAGGGTAGAAAATACTGTAGTTAAATTCTGACATTTAAAAAATAGAGAGCTTTAGGAGTCTTTGTCTTAGATATTTATTTTTTTAGATTTGAACATTGTCATTTCTGATAACCAGAATAACATAAATAGTGCTATGCTAATAGTATATAGTAATTGTGCTTACATTTGACATGTATACACTGCAGTGTAATGCAGTCCTAAAAACGAAATAGGGAAATTGCTGTGATGAATAAATAGAGATTGCCAAATTCATTAAATTACTTGATATCAGTAATTAGAAAGGACTATTAGAAGAAAACCAACTAGTATTATAAGATTTGCAGGAGTTATTTCAGAGTTTACAGTAATCAACCTGTACAATTCTGAATGAAAGCAACACATTCTCTGATGGTGAAAAATTATCTTTTAGATTAATTAAGTACTCTCTATGCCAGCTGAGGACTCTTTAATTCTTCAATAATTGTGTAGACAGAAGTCAATGAGTGGGCAGAATTTGGGTGAGAAAGACCACTGGCACTTGATAAATGCAGTCTGGATAAGGTCCCCACAGACTAAGCATGAACTTTTTGATGAGAAATACATTTTGTTTTTTACATGTGTCACAAAACCTGGTGATATAAAATATCATTTAGACTGATGTGAACTCCCTGCATTCTCTGTTCATTGCACCATCAGTATCCTGTGGGGAGTCAAATAGTTTTGCTTTTACCCTGGTAGCACTCAACTAATTTTTTACTAAACCATTTTTTGCACACCTATGAAATTATTCTGTAGGAGAAAGTGAAAAAGGTCTCTTAAAGCAGTGCAGATATGTTAACTGGGAAAGGGTTAATCTGCCCTCAGGAGTTGCTATGTAACTGAGTCCTGCTGGGAGAGTCAGGGTTTCCAGCCAATGGGACTCACCCCTACAATACAATGCATCTATCTTGTGTTTCTTACTTGTTGTCAGTTATTGGAGTTTTTCCTGAACTGGAATTACACTCCTGCTCCTTTCATACTCTCCCACTGAGTCTTAAATAATTGTATTCCACACCAAAGTCAGAAAATAACAGTACAATGGTGTGCTTTTATCCCTGAAAATGTTGCTTTGGACAACTTTGAGTGGTGTATAGAAAGATCTCTCATGCAGCAAAACTAGGAAACTTTTAAAAGATAAGATTTCCTAAAGAACTTTAGGGTATAACATGCTTTGGATTGCTTTTAGTCTTCCTGAAAGCCTTCTCCTACCTTTGTGTCCTCACCTGTGCAGTCTTCAGCACATTTTCTTGCCTAAAGATCAGAAGTATGTCTCAACCTTAAACTGTTCCTTCCTGCCTAAGGCATTTCAAGAAGCGAGTATTGATTTTCCCTTCATGCTGATTAGACTCTCTCCTTAGCTATTCCTCTTCTCTAAGGCCACTCAAGGCTTGAGGGCTGAAGCATGAATTCTTTAATTTCTCCTTTAGAAGAGCCAGGTGTGTTTTCTCAGCTCAAGGAAAGTCTCTGTGGTTGCACCAACATATTTGTATGGAAGAGGTGGCACTTCTGAGGGTTTTTTGGTTGTTTTATTTTTCCTTTTCTTTTCCCCCTGGAGGAGATCCACCCACAGTCCCTTTGAAGGCTGCTGATAAGATGAGGGAGAGACTAAGCCTAGCCTGTAAAAACACTGCTTAGGAATCTCTGCTTTGGCTGCTGGGCTCTGATAGGAAGCAAGAGAGTGGAGTGGTATCTGTCAACATGTCGTTCAAGTCTCAGTGAGTTTTACACTTCACTTAGATCTTTGTGCCTCATTTTTTCCAGTTAGGTTCTGTCTGATAATTTGTGTTGGCAAAGCTCTTAACCTCTCTTGCATGCTTGTGAAGTTCTACCTCTGGGTGACATAATGTTCCTGCATTGTTCAGCTAGCAGTATAGGCTTTAGTATTAGTGGTGTGCCCTTCTGCTCTTAGTAAGCCTGTTTAAAAAGTAAAATAAAATAAAACACCTAACAATTTTTAGACAAATTTAAGGTGGATCTTTAACTTTTTTAAGGTTTTAATTAGCATATATGCACCAGCTTGTTGTTTAAGATCTGATTGGGGATAAGAACTTGCTGTACTTTTTAAGGAGAATTACAACACATTTCTCAGGATTAAGAATGTGCACATGCATTTCTTGTAACTAAAGATTCTATAGATTCAGGCTTACTTTACTCATCCAACAATCTTGATAATTCCTTGAAAGTGCTTGGCCACAGCCCTGTCTTTTGGTGTAGCTTTTGGCATATTTCATGCCCAAGATAGAATGGATGGATGCAGTAAGGGTGAGATCTCAAAGCCATTTGGCAAAGGACAGAACACACATTCTTCTTCCCATGTCTCCATATGAAGTAAAGTAAGTCTGTTGTTCTAATAGTCTGATAACAATACATGGGAGAACAGTGTGTCATGAATGAAAAGCCTGTTCTTGAGGATGCTTGCTCAAAACTGTGATTGGATTGAAAGAAGCGGTTTATTTCAGTGTGATGACAAGGTCAGTGCAGAAGTTTTCAGTCAGAAGAAGGGTCGAGATACCTAAATGAAGAGGTATGCAAAACTAGTTTGATAGTTTTATAGACCTGTCAAGCTGAGGTTGATAATTTTATAGATCTGATATGCTGAGGGACCAGCACATGTTTAGAGACCAGCTTGCATGTCCACTGCTATGTTTGGACTAAAGTCCCAAAAGGGCAAAAAATCCATGATACTGCACAAAGCCTGGGGCAGTTGCTGTTCACCACCACAATATCTAACTGCACACCAGCTCTGTAAGTTGTCTTTGATTGAAGCATGTTTGTCAGTTGTGATTCTCTGAACATGGACATAATGTGTGTGGACATTCAATCCCTTCTGTGGTCCAATATGGGAGTCTTGCAATCTAAGGGTATGAGAATTTGCAGATCTAGTTAATCATGTGGGACTAGCTTAGTGAAGCAGCTTGGGACCATGCATATTTTTCTATGTTGGCTTAAATTGCACAAGTCAAGTAGAATTTGAGGAATGCACCAAAGAACAATTTGATAAGTATATTCTAGTAGAGTTTGAAAACCAGGAAACATCTTGTGAACATTTCAGACTGGGTGTCATTGATGGTGCCATTGATTGTTCGAATGCAAGTGAGGTCCAGACCAGCCTGACTTTTCCTGGGATCTCGTCTATGTTTGAATGTTACACTGGCACAACAATATAGGGTGAGGAAGCAGATGCTCCTTTTAGAAAGAGTGTTACCTGACACAGCCCAGTTACTGTAGTATAAAAGGAATATACTTTTATATATATATATATATATAGTATAAGGAAGAATCCCTTACCTGCTCGACAGTAGTTGCGCTATGATAACCTGTATGCTTGTAAAACTGACCCTGTTAGTAAAGTTTACTTTTCAGGCTACATCAATAAAGTTACAGTGATAACAGTGTCCCTCAGAAGACATGTGCCCTCAGCTAATTCACACATTATTGATGGCACAGGTTCTAAAAAAAACCCCAGACATCAATTTGCTAAACTTCAGTTTCTGGGTAATTCTACCTCATTTACAGCAAAAATTTACACAGGCTGTTCCCAAAGAGAAAGCACATCTGCATGACAGAAACAAAGGTGTGAAAGTACAGTGCATTAGGGCAACAGGCAGAGTGGAGGTGTTGGCATGATGGTCATCATTATCAGCAGATTTCAGGCAATGTCACCACATTGTCATTGCTGTCATTACCCCTGCTAGCCAGGTAGCTATGCCAACACATTTTCCAGTCACCCCTTCATTCTTCTTTCTAAGATACCAGAGATAGGATACTGGGCTGTTCTTTGAGTGTTTGAGGTAGGTTTGGGAACTAGCTAAGTGGGAACTGGATTGGCATTAATAAGCATGTCAAGCTGCTGAGCATGGGTCTGTTGCAGTTTACATTCATGGCATAATCCAGTCCCACCTGCACTGGGCTTTATGTGACCAGAGCTCCGCTCAAGTGTGTTCAGCCATCTCAGGCCTCTGCCAACCCTCTGCATGTGTTGTCCTTGTCAGCAGTGCAGGAGCACAAGCTTTAAATGCTGCTTAAGTCTGTCTTAAATGAAATAGGGCATGGGTAAGGTTAGTCTTTGTTAGGATATATGTATGTATTGAGCTGGAGTTCCAGTCACTGCTCAGTAACTTTGGTCTTCTTCTAGAAGAAAGCCATCAGGGCTAACTTTTCATCAAGAGTTTAAGCTGCAATTAGTGAACCTGTAGAAGAAGTACAGTTGTCTCAGTTTATATTCTGATTCTGCTGAGGTGGTAAGATGCCTATGTTTGGAACTCCCATTTATTCTGCATATTCTCAGATTATTTATTGATACATTCTGAGATACCTTTCAGGATATCAAACCATCAGAAAATACTATCTTTTTCTTAGGTAACTTTTTTTCTACATCTTTAAAAAAGGCAGAAACAAAGTAGTTACTTGAACAGCCTTTTTGAATCTCTGTTTTAGTTTTAATAGAGCTCTGTGCTCTTTCACCTTCAGCCAACCAAAAGCACATTCAGCATATAGGAAACTTTATTGTTAGTAGTAGTATTCTCTGCAGTTTAATATCCAGCATTTCTACTTGCACTTCTGCCTTTCATACATCTTGATTCTGCTTAGATTTTATAGATGTCCCAACCTTCATTCTCCCTGGATTATATAATGCAATGTATCAGTGCCATGCATGACACATGCATGACAGTTACCTCAGTATTTCCATTATAATTCTATGTTTTGAGGGATTTTTTGGCTAACAGTAAAAATCTCTTTCTTGGCTAAACTGTGAAACAGCAGTTTCTAGTCATTTAAAAACAAAACAAAATGAAGCAAACCTTTTTTTCCTCACTTCTTTTTTTTTTTTTCTGGCAACCATTTAGCAGTGGTGTTTGCACTGCAGGATGCTCATAAACAGCAAGTAAGATTCAGTATATAGCCAGTGTTTAATCTAATAATGTTCTTTTCTTTTTATATCCTTCAAAAAATGCATGTCGTCCTCTCTTCATGCATGTGATGTCATTGCCTCTTTACCAACCTTTCAGGAGCCTTAAGCCATCAGCTTTTGGGGCCTCAAAAAGGTGCAGTTTGGTCTCTCTCCTTTATTTGCAACGTGGATGAGTTCTACAGTGGTTTTTTGTTTGTTTGTCTGTTTTTTAAAAGTTATCCTTCTTTATCTCAAAGTCTAATAACTTACTATCTACTTCTGTGTCACAGAGCTACGAATTTATCACAATCCAAAAAGATATTGGCTACATCGGACTATCTAGAATATCAGGGCTATTAGCAAAAAAAAAAAAAAAAAAATTGGAAGGGATATTAAATCTCATGCTTTAATTCTTAAGTGATTTGCTGTTAGAGAATAGGCTATCAGAGGACCTATGGGTGAGTTATACTTCACCAATCACTGGGGATTCCTGTATTTTCCTTAGAAAGATCTAGTAGCAGTCACTCTTAGAAATGGATTGCTGAGCCAGATAAACTCCCAGTTTTATCATGTAGGGCTGTTCTCCCCTGGCTCCAGGCCAAAGGATTGTATGGATTCTAAGAAACATGTTTGTATGCTCAAGTTTGTAGAGATTAATTATTTCTATAGTCTTTAAGTTAAGTAATCAGCTTTAAAGGCATCTTTACAAATACATATCCACTGATTAAAACCGACAAAAAACCTTTATCAGTAAGTGATTTGCAAACTGGTTGCATGCCTGAGTTCTGAGTCTGGAGATGACTAACTCTGCTTTTCCCATCTAAAATAAAATACTGCTTTGCACTGAATTGTCTTTTGCCAGTTGCTGTTATATTTCAGGCCTGAAATAATTCTTAGTGCAAATTCCTGTTTCAGTCATTGCAAGCTGTGCATAGTAGTGTATAGCAGACTGAAGAAACCCCTTTTTTTATTTAATTTCACTGCATTTCATGTTTTTTCATGTCATTTGTGCCATTTCATGCCAGTAATTTTACTGTTTTACTTTCTTCAGGGCAATTCTTGCTCACAGTTGATACCCATTTCCTAGGACTACCTTAGAGTTTTAAATATTCAGCCATTCTCTTGTGACCTAGTGATTTCCTTCCCCATAATTTTTTGACATCATTCATGTGCTCAAGACATGAAGAAAACATCCTACAACACTAAAAACTACATGTAGTGAAGGGGGAATTCAGGTTTTCAGATTTTTCAGATTTGTATCACCAGTTGGGGGGGGGGGGGAAACTGCCAAGGCAGGCAAGTACTGTTTCATATTAACATCTATCGTCAATGAAGAGGTAAAAATCAAAGCCCCTGTGTGTGAGGCAGGGTTAGTGAACTGCCAGTGATTCTCCCAGCAACTGACACAAAGGAATCTGTGAGTATCAAAGCTGAGGCAGCAAGCTTAGTGTCAGCTCTTGCCTAGGGAGTAGAAGAAAACATCACTTTGTCTCTGCTTTCACTGCTTAAACACACACATCATTCACTAGTAACCATTTACTCTGCTGTCAAAACTGTTTCAAGAGAGTGCTACATTTGATTAATAGTAAAATGCATGCAAAAGAAAAAAAAGTCTGCTTCCCCCAAGGTACTTAGTTGGGGAGAATTTCTGCATGCACTTCTTAATTTTTCCATGCTATAAATATGCCTGTAATGTTCCAGAAGTGCTCTGTTGCTTCTAGTAAAGTAATTTTTTATTAGAGAGCCTGGTGCACTCATCCTAATTCTAGTTAATGCTCTCTCTCTCTCTCTCAGTGAAGAACATTATGGCATCCTCAGCCTCTTGTACTAACAAAAAAGTGACCAGCACTACCATGTGTGCAGTACATGATTCATAGTGCTGCTTTCTGAATTGTCCAGTGGGTAATTGCAGTACAAAAACCAGAGAAACAGATGTAGACCCTAAACCTTGGCTGTAAATTTTTGTTTTATGATTATGGGTTTCAAATATGCTATGTCACACTGACAAATATACAATAACACCAGAGGAAATAGATTTCTGAGTTGAACTTGGGCTTTTTATTTCATTTATAGCTAAGAATATGTTTATTGTAAAGTTTCTGCTATCACAGTCTGAGAGAAAACAGATCAAAGCACTGATGTGAAACCACAATTTCTTTGCATGGACAAAGTCAAAGATATTGGAGAGTTGTTGCCTCCTCGCACCTCTGTGGGTGCTGGATAGGCATTTAAAATATGTGGCATACTTAAGCTTCGGTTGCATTTGAACTAGAGGACTATTAGTTAGCACAATTATGATTAGTTCTGATCTAAATTAGAAAATGCTCCCCATTTTATGAATGTAGCTTTTCCTGATTCTCTGTGGAAGAAAAACAAGTGCTGTGCTATTTCAAAGTGAAATAAAAGATGCATTGGTTACTGTGGTGTAGAAATAATTGTGAGCAAACCATTAGGTGATTTGAGGAATTTTTAAATTATGCATGCATTTAGTAATAAATATAAACATGAGTGCAACTATTATTTGTAACACAGCATGATGAGCTGCCTGGCTCATTTTGATTCAGAGAGATAAAGCAGTCTTTTTCCAATTCATACACACTTAAGCGTCACTTCCCGACATTGACTTTCAGAAGTTGCCACTCTACATTTTGAGGTACAACCAACAGGTATTATTTTTGAATATGGTATTATAAGACTGCTAATGGGATAATCATAACTGTATTTCTGTTTGTCTGATTCTGTTTACTTTTAACTCACATATGTAACATGTTTTTCTTGGCATAAGCTTAAACTGTTCCAAGAACTCTGGTCCACACAAAAAGCTGTTTTCTCCCTAAATTGGAGACTGAAAATAACCATACTGTGTTTTGTGTCATCCTTTCCAGTTATTTTTGTGGTGATACATTAGGTATTCCAAATTTCTCGTGCATCCTGTGTCGTCTGGTTAGAAAATAACTGTCTTTTAATTTAGCTTTGCTATTCCAAACAAAACTGTAGCAATGTAGCCAGCCAAGATTAACAAAAAAAAAAAAAAAAAAAAAAAGTTTAGCTACTTTTCCACTTGGCTATTTTAATGCAACAAACACTGTTTTGCTGTGCTGAAATAGTTTAAACAAGCCTTCCCTGAAGTATGGCTTTTTCAGTAAGCATATGCTGTGCATAAATTTTAGATTAGAGAGTGTCAGGGGCTTCTTCAGCTGCAGGAGTTCAGGCTAGGGGAGGACACCCCAAAGGGCTGAGAAAGTCCTTAAAAAGTCCTTTAAAAAGACGCTGTTAAACTCCAGTGTTTGTAAGTCTTCTGCCTGAAGGGAAGAGGGAAAAGAGGCTGCCTGCTGCAGGGACAACTACAGCTCTCCTGTGGAGGGGGGAAGGAGGCTAAGAAAAGCTTTTGTTTTAATCTCTTCAAAAGGATTCGCTTCCAGATTGCAGCAGGTCTTTTTGCTGGCCGCTGGTTTTCAATGTGGGTATATCAGTTTCAGGGAACAAGTGTGTGTGCTGTGTGGGGGATTTGTTTTGTGGTCTGGGTTTTTTTTTTTTTTTGTAAATTCTTGAATCTGTGTGAAAAGTTTTGTTAATACAATCTGCAGGCATTGTCAGAGAGCTTTCGGTTCATCAAAGGACTTTTTGTGGAGAGGGGACACCACATCCATTAAAGTGGCTGCGCAGGTCCCAGGGTGAGTCTCTCTCCAGCATTTCTTTACGGTCGCCAGTGGTGTGCCATGCCTGCTCAGTGTGCCCCTCTCTGCCCGACTCCTATCTTGGGCTTTGCAAGAAATCAAGTGTTCAGTTTTCTAGTTTGTGCACCTGAGCTTGCTTTGGAGCGGGGAAAGCAAGGCTCCTGTGTACCTTGCTCCTGGATGATGCTCACTGCTGGGGCTGAGGTGGCTTGGCTTAAAATTAAAGCATGCATGTGGCTGTTGAGCTCATGTCCTTCCCACTGGGGCGGAGGGAGTGTTTCCAGGCTGTTGTTTTTTAATTTTGAAATTGTCCATAGGAATAAGAACTGGTGGAAGCCTTCATGGAATCTTTCTCAGTGAGCAAGATTTTGGAGAAGGTAGTTACCTATCTAAAAAGCACCGAGCTGTCTGCTGGCTCCATGCAAGTGGTGGGCCCGCACAGGGCTGGCTGTGGCATCGTGGCCACAGCCTTGGCAAGCCTTTGACACCCACACCGGCCATGAGGGAGGGCTGTCGGCAGCGTGGTTTAGCACGGACCTTAGCGGGTGGGAGCAGCCCCTTGTCTTCAGAGCGGCTGTGAGGGCTTGGCCGGGGCCGCCTGCCCCAGGGAGGTCTCCCCGCTCAGCACCATGGGCCGGGTCCTGTTGCCCACGGATTAGCTCGTGGCCTTTCTCCCCTCCCGGGGAGCTGGGGCTCATTAGCCCTCTGAAAGCCGATACAGCCCCTCCGGGGCTACCCTAGCGGCCCCAGCCCCTCTCTGCTAATCAGAGACAGGCAGAACCCGGCGGCGGCGGGGCTGGGGAGGGACAAGCGGGGTGCGTGGCTGCTTCCTGCCCTGGGCGCAGTCGTGGGGACAGACCCTCCCGGGCAGGGCCAAATCTGACCCATCGGGGAAGCCAGAGAGCGCTGGGTGCCTTAGGAGCCGCGGTGAGGGATGGATGGTGCGGAGAGATGGGGCCTGACCTCTCCCCCCCCTTACGCCCAGGAGGGACGGGCCCCTGCGATTCCCCGCTGGGAGTAGTGCTGGCACCGGCCGCAGTCCCTGCGAGTGGTATTGAGCAGGGTCCCCGCGGGTGGCATTGAGCGGGGTCCCCGCTGGAGTGTGCCGGGGCAGCGCCGGGATGAGGCTGCTCCCAAGCCCAGCCCGCCAGCCCAGCAGCTGGGGCGAAGCCCGTGTCCCGGGCTCTGGAACAGCGGCAGCGCCTGCGCCTCGCTCATGGCCTCTCCGGGGAGGAAAGGAATGTGTGTGTGTGTCTGAGGGAGGGAGGGGGGCACAGAACTTTCAGCAAATTGAGCTGGAATTTTCAAATTCTCCGTTCCCTGCAACCGCTGAAAACGCCGCTTTTTTACTTCCCACCCCCTTCCCCTCCTCCTCCTCGTTGTTGTGTTCGGCTTTTTTTTTTTTTTTTTAATTACTTTATTATTTTGGATCTTTTTGTAAGTTGCGCTCCCGTCCGCACCCGCCCGCTCGGCGGCCGCGGGGCGACTCCGGCAGGGCTGGGGCTCGCCTTTGCCTGCCCGCCCGCCTGCCTGGCTTTATTGCAGGGCTGCTGGGAGTTGTGAAGGCGTGTGAGAATCCTGGGAGCTGGTGATGTCAGACCGCTTGGGTCATTTGAAGGTTAGCAGCCTGGGAAGGGTTCACGGAAAGTTCACTCGCATATATTAGGCAATTCAATCTTTCATTCCCTGTGACACAAGTAGTAGGAAGTGAGCTGTTCAGAGGCAGAAGCATCTATTCACGGCCGAGGGGGATCCCGCGCCTCCACCGGAGCTGTTTTATCCCGGGGAGGTGGGCGATCGGCACGGCGTGGGACGCGGCACACACCCGGCGAGCGCCTCAGGAGCTGGACTGACTCTCAAGAAATTTTGGGGGGAAATTGATGGTAGCTAAAACTTGGAATGCGGCTCGCATCCCCCCTTCTTGCTGGATTGGCTGGGCAGCCTGGAAAATGGTAAATGATCATTTGGATCAATTACAGGCTTTTAGCTGTGTTGTCTGTCATAATTCATGATTCTGGTCTGGGAAAAAGACCAACAGCCTACGTGCCAAAAAAGGGGCAGAGTTTGATGGAGTTGGGTGTACTTTTATGTGCCATTTTCCTCCACACCTAGAGGAAAGCACTTTTGCAGGCATTCTGTGCAGGGGGAATCATGTTTGACTGTATGGACGTTCTAGCAGTGAGCCCTGCTCAGATGCTGGATTTCTACACTGCGAGTCCGTCTTCCTGCATGCTCCAGGAGAAGGCTCTCAAAGCATGCTTCAGTGGATTGGCACAAACAGAGTGGCAACACCGGCACAGTGCTCAATGTAGGTCCCAACTGTTATTTTTACACTTTAAAGCAATTACTATTATTATAATTGTTGTTGTTGTTATTTATTTAATTTATTTACTTGCATGTATTTAAAAAAGAAAGACCAGTAATTAAGTGCAGAGGTAATGAGGGGTGGGGTGAGTTTTTGTGCAAAATGCGGTTTGCAAGCTATTTTTTTCTCCTTTTGGCAAGAAAGGAAAAAGGAAAGAAGCACCGGACTTCTTTCTGTTTATCCCTTCTCATGTGGCATATTGATCCTAACAACAGTTGTGGAGCCAAACAGGAACACATAAAATCGTAATGTAATACAGTGAATACTTGCAAAACTCCAACCAGTGAAAGACAAATTTACATAACATCTCTGTGGTAGCTTCCCCCCCCCCCCCTTCCTTAATCTAATTTTGTAGCACATTTGCTAATCAGGATGCATGTTGTCTTGAAGTGCATTTTAGCAGAGCAGCCAAGCAATTAAAATGTTAATCTCTACAGTTCTTGCAAAGATGTGGAATTGCAGTGGGTAGGTTGCCATTCCAAAAATCAGACAGTAGTTACAAGTTTCCGAAGAAAAGGCAATATTTCTTTGTACTGACCTTGCTGCCACCTTTCTTCTTCACTTTGTTGCTCTAAGAAGTTGCTGTTTTGCTAGAAAACTACTTACTGTGAACACCCTTTGAGTTTAACCATCAATTATTTCTATACCTTGAGATTCAGACAGTGATGCACTGTTAACAGAGGAGTGAGAGTTAGTGGTAGGACACTTCTGAAAATGTGTTACTATGTTATAGGGTCTTGATTTGTTGCTGAAATATATAGATGATAACCAGTAGAAGTATTTTAACACCCCAGTTTCAAGTTTGAGAAATGACAAAAAGTGCCAGAAAACATCATTTTATACTATGCTTAAAAGCTTGCAGGATGCTTCACTGCTCTGACAGTGATTTAGATAAATGACTTGGCTATCTATCAAAATGTTTTTAGCATGCTCTCGAACACTTCAGTACACCATTAACTGCATAATGCTGTTGGAAATTTCTGTTTTGCGGATGTTAAAAAGTTAACTAGGAATTAGAGGAGTTCTTTCTTCAACATTTCAAAGGGGTGGAGTAGGTAATTGAAAAATAAATTTAAGAGTGCTTGGCGAAATAGTGTGTTTCACGCGGCTCAAAAGTTTTCAGACACCATATGACATTTGTGTGGGTTGAGTAATGAAAACAGAATTATAAAAATCAGTGACTAGCGGCCTATAACACTGCAAATGTTTTGATGTCTTTACAATTAAAGGAGACTGCAAAGTTCAGCATGGGATATTTATTTTTTTCCGCACTGTTTTTAAAATGCTTAAAACAAAATATGAAACAAAGCTTTTACTTCAAAATAGTTGTTACTAGCTATGGGAGAGCTTCAGTTAGCAAAAACAAAAATCCAAACCAGATGTTTTACTAAAATGCTTTTTCCTCCTTTCATGGTTTAAACTTTAGCATAACTTCAGTGGTGATATTGCGGAAACTTGGAATTAGATAAACTTTCCTGGAGTCGGAGGCATATATACTGTTGTTAAAAGCTTACACTTGCAAAATATTCTTTAAATAACTCCTGGCTTTAAAATGTCCTGCTCTTTCTCTTGTATGTTGTTAATACCTAGAAGCAGGATTCTTAAAAACAAAATATATGGTGTTTGTTCTTGGGCAAGTTAAACACAGGATTACCCTTATCAGAATGGAATGAGTGGTAAATATGTCATTTGCCCAGGGCCTGTGATAAGAGACAAGTGTTGATAACAGGAAAGTTTAGCTAATCAAAGAAACTCATATTAACAAGAGTAAATAAAAGTACAGGAAAATGCGTTCAGGAATCCAGTCTTGTAACTTGGTAAGCAGTAGGATTAATCTTCACTTCATGGGAATTTAAAATCGGGTCGAAACCTGAATCATAGTACAGTGGCTATAATTTGAACTGTGAAAGTTAATGGTATAGAAATGTGGAAAAACTATTTAGTTAGAGTCCAAATTAAGATTTCTGCTTGAAACCTTAGAGCAGATTTTGTTTTCAGTTTTGAAGAAAGTGTAAGCTGTTTATGCATGAGTAAATATATAAACAGATTATGAAATACTAAAATTCTCTCAAAGGCTAAGACTTTTATCTTACATCTTGTGAAAATATGACAGAGCTAGAAATTTTGTGGTCCAGAAAGCTTTTAATAGTTTAAAGGTTGCTCCAGTGCTTATAAATGCAAAGATAGCAATGTTCAATTCTAACTGAAGCATTTCCTGATTCTCCATTTTTACGAAGACCTCTGTGATTTGATGTAATGTAATAATAATAAAATTTTGTAATTGTTAGAAGTGTGATAGGGGTTTTTTGGTCTAATTTGTTCTTTAAATTTTGGCTCTGCAAAAAAAATCCAAGCCAGTACACCTGCAGCCGTTGCCTTAGGCCTTAGAAATATTGCTTTGATAGAGACGTGATTGTAGAGTAAAAGGTAAATGGTTGTTGAGGGAATAGTACATGGATAGTGCAAACTCAGAGTAGGCCAGTAACAATCCCAGACAGCATCAGGGTTTCAACTGAAATGCTGGCAAAATTGGCCATTGCAGGGTTTAGGGCAGAATGCTGTAGGTTTCCAACTTCAGCACATCTTCCGTACGTTAATCCTGTTACAATTCACTAAGCTAGTGCACTCCTGCAGCATCATGAATTTTCTAGTCCATGAGGGTCTGCAAAGTAAAAATAGAGGATAAGACACAACCCTAACATGACCTTAACTTGTGTGGTATTTTTTCCCTCTCCCTTGTGGGAGGAAAAACCTGCCCTGGGTTTGCAACACAACTGTTAGCAACTGCATATTGCACGGTGTGTTACAAGAATACAAAAAAAACCTCCCTGACTTTGCACTCATATGAGTTTATGTTTTATGTGATTCTAGTTGTATTGTTGTAGATTTAAAATGAGATTATTTGCAAACAAAATTGTGGACTCAGAAATGAGACTAGAACCAACTGCACTGTTAATCTTAATTCGTTCTCACACATTTTGTCGTAAGATAAAAATTAGGTTGGTGCAATTAAATTAGACAAGGATAGTTCTTAAGAGGACAAAAGAGTTAAGATTGTAAGAATGAGTAATTTATAGTTTCTTAAGAAAGTTAGAATATTCTGCTCCCTCATTGTGCAGTGGTGGCAAATACTGAGAGAAAACCAAAAACTTTAGGTGAAACATGAGCTAACTAAATACTGAGGAAGTGGGAACAGGACAGGTCCTGAGAGAGGAGCTGCAAAGAATGGAGATCTGACCTTGGAAAAGTCTATTTAAAAAAGTCTTCATTAGTCTTCATTAATTAAACAGGCAAAAAACCAAATGAGCAGGCCCAAAACAAGAGTTGTTTGGCATTATGTAGTGTTTCAGCTAATTATATCAAGTAGATAACTACTGCTTACTGCATTTCCTTAGGGTTAGAAGCATAAAAAATTTGATGAAGTCAAAAGTTACGGACACGGCAGCAGAACACGCTGGGATGTTGAGGCTGACATAGTATACAGTTCTTATTTCAGTTTGGTAAGGAAGTGTTTGCCTTGAGAGCGGGCATTAACTTTCAGAAAGTTCATGAAGATGGGACTCCCGAAAGCACACCTTTTCCTTCAAAATTCTGGATTATTGCAGTGTTTGGGTTAGGTTCCCATTCCCTGCAAGCACTGGAAACATCTGTGTTCCACAAAAAAAAAAAAAAAAAAAAAAAAAGCTCACTACTTTATTTTCTTTCATCTTTCTGAATTAAAAAACAAACATTTTGAAGTGAAGGACTTGTAATCTGCATTCCCAAGTATCAAATTGCTGCAGGTGTGTTTGCTGGTGCCCAGAAGGCAAGATCTGTTTGAACCAGGTTATTTTCTTTGAAGTTCATCTATAAACTTTACAGCTAAATGGCTAGGACTGATTTGCTTAGGGATAGAGCCTTTGTTTAAATTTTTATACGTCTAGCTTAATGCTCTGAAATATGTGATGAAAAAAATATTTGTTTCTGATCCACTTCATTTAAAAAAAATTGTGTGGGGGGTATTTTTCTTCCAAAATAACTGAAAGGGGAAAACTGTTCTCTACGTAGACTGTGATGAAGTTAGTCTGATTCGGCAGCTGGCACAGGAAAACCCTAATGGACACGCACCACTGTCAAAAACTCCTGCAGACAAAAATGATGAGAGGCTTTCGCTGGTGAAGTCAGGGTGGGATAAGCTTGAAGGAAAAGCCATGTATCTTTGGGTGACTCCCTGCTTGCCTAATGAGTCTGTGCAGCAAAGGTGCAACTTGTCAGAACAAAGCCAGGCTTCAGAGGCGATGCCTTGAAGAGGGTTAAGGTGAAGTTAAGGAGTTGAAAGAGGGAGATAGTGTTTCAGACAGCGAAGTTAGTCATCCTCACATCCAGTTAAATCCCTACTTACTGCTGAGCGGTTTTTGTTAACCATGTGTGCGTCACGCCAGCCCAGCAGCCCGGCCAAGCCGAGGGGCTTTGCTCGGGGGAGCGAGGCGCCCTGCTCGGCGGATTACGGTCCCACCTCCCCGAAACACGCCAAGTGACTGGTTTTGCTCAGGTCTAATTTATATACCGCCCTTTACGCAGCCGATGAAGTGCTGCTGTGTTACACAGCCAGCATTTAGATTTGGGAGCGGGGCTGTGAAAGGGACATTGTGCTCGGAAGGACTGCTGTCTGCCGCGGTCGGCCACGCTATGCCCCGTCCTATTGAGACCTCAAAAGCAGAGCACAGCTGTGATGAGTTTCCAGATCTGTTTGGCCGTGGGCACCGGCCCTGGTATGCGTGCGAGCCGGGGGGGAGCATCCCTCTCCTGCCTGGGGGGCTGGCAGCAGCTTCTGAGCACTGAATTTACAGGGGCGAGTGGCTGGGGCCAAATTAGTTGTGGTTTCAGAGGGCTTTCCAGAGCTTTGCTAGGCTGTAGCACGCAGCCCCGTGAGGAAGGATATCAGTTGATGTATAAAATGGCCAAGGAACTTCGGTAAATAGACTTTACCCTTCAAATCCAGAGGTCCTGGCAGCGGCTGTGCGGGAGGGTGGGGTTGTACTTTTCCCCTTCCTGTACTTGGACACTTTTGATTATCCAGACTTTCTGGGGCTGAGCAGGGCTGCCTAATAACAAAGCCTGCATAATATAATTGCCTAAATAGGCCTATTGTCCTTTTCAAGTCACTGTGCTGTGAAATCTTTCAACTTTTTGCAGAAAATGTTGCATCTAACATTAAGATGGCTTAGTGGCTGCAGCGAGGAGGGGATCCTTCACCCTCATTTCTCGTTGCCGAGTGGTTAAGAAGCTGATTATATTCCTGCCCCCTATTGATGTTTACTCCTTTTGGGAGGCAAATATTTTAGCCCCTTCTGGCAGGGTAAACTGCCAAAAGTAATAGGCCTGGAAATACAAAGCTATGATTGATTTTGACCTTTGCTCATGTGCATGAAGTCTGTCCCCATGCACTGTGACCCATGCCACTTCTTGCTGAAATCCAAGCCCTCTCAAACCAAATGGAACCACCAAAATACAAGCCGCAAAATGCTCAAAATTATTCTAAAGTAACAGAATAATAATTTTCTCTGTGCTTCAGGAAAAATATAGACAGGAGGGTAACAAAACTGGATTTTCTAGCAGGCAAATGAGGAGTAATGTCTTACTGCTGCCACCTTTTTATGAGAACCATATTCCAGTTATAAAAGAAACCAACTGATATAATGTGAAAATGATTCTGTGTAGAGTTTTGGTCACAGTAATTGTAGCTGCTCCTCCTAATTGTAATCTGTAAACAACTTGCATCCAAAACCATGGATTTTAAACTGACTTCTTAAAAATAATCTAAGGTCTGGGATTTTATTAATTTGTCGTTGAATGTGCAAATGTGTTTCAATAGTTAAGAATGTCAGAAACAGTAGCCTAAAGTTAGCATCCTAAATTCACATTTCATGGCTTCATTTCCAAATATGCTGAGCATCTAGGAGCTCCCTCAGCACTTTTTAAAGCAGGCCATATATTTGAATGATCAAATACTATTTAAAACCTTCATTTAATATTAAAAATGTTTACAGGACTGTTCCACTTCCCCCAAACATGAAAAAGTAATTCCGTGACAGGGTTCACAACATCAACAGTGAAAATAGAGACACTTATATGACAAAGTAGGACTTGCTTATAAAAATATATTACTCTCTTTCCATAAATTTACAAATCAGCTGAGCTTTTTTCCTTCTATTTTGTCTGACTCACACATTTCTCTGATTCTCTCTTTTCTTCCCTGCAATAAAGTCTGCTCAGCAGATATTAATTGTGGTATAGATTTTAAGAGCTAGATTATCTTCTTCAGATACTTACTTATTTGCAGCTGCTCAGGATTGCTTTCCCAGTGGCAGCGAATTAATATGACTTCGGTCACTGTGGATTTTGCTTATTTGGGGGGGGGGGGGAGGGGAAATCTAGCTTTCTTCAGCTCATTTTAGTAATCTGAATAGGAGTGTAGAACTTGCATCATGTGACAGGTCAGCTCACCAGCATGGGGTCCCTGTGTGAGAACCTCCCTTGTACATGACAATCTGATAAGGATATCATGTGGTTTAGAAACACATTCCCACAATGTTCACTTCTTTGTCCCTTTATTTGGGAGTGGGTAGGAAAAAAACTTTTAACAAACCGGTGCTAGCCCTTATATAACTGACCCCACTTTCTTTTAGTGTTCTGTTTGAGCTTTGAATCTTCTTCAAATACTTTTGTTAAGAGAGATGGAAATATAATCCAGCAAGTCTGTGTTAAAGAATCCTAGACACAAAGTATATAATATACCTTCTGTTCCCCTTGGACAAGGTGATTTTTCTTTCTCCTGCTTATACCATATATAAACTGAATATTATAAAACTATGTAAGTTAAATATACACATACGGGCTACACTTGTATAGGTTTAATAGGTTAAAGCTTGAATGAGTATTTATAAATTCTCAGAGTGCTCTGGATCTTCACTGCTAAGGACATGATTTTAGAGTCCATCCATAGTTTGGAAGGATTTCCGTTTTATGCACTTTCAGTGACTTACATTTTAGCCTCTAAGTGCATCCCTAAGAAAAAATGCAGAAAAATGTCTTTCAACAAAGAGATTTTTTTTAGCACCGCTTAGTTTCTTTTAATGGTTTGGAGGATCTCTTTCCATTGAACCATAATATTTTTCTCTAGGCTCACATTGTATTTTTAGCAAGGGTCTTTGAACAATAAAATGACAAATTAGGGATATCTTTGTCTTTTACAGCCTTATCTAGTGAAGCACTTAAAGTCACTCAACCCTCCACCGTCAATTTTAATAAGAGTTTTGAAGACAGAATGGTTGTATGAGTGAGCCTTTGGTGTATTTGTGTACTGGTACTTTTAGGAAATAGCAGTAAAAGTTCATGTCACTGTGCTGGATGTTCAGCACAATGAACATCCAGCATCTTTTCTTATAAAGAAAGAAGGATCAGTCTTCTTTTAAAGATGCATTGCAGAGGTGTGGAACAATCAAACAGGTTGACCAGTGTTGCACCAACTGGAGACAATAAGCACAGTTTGATTTAACACAGATTTCCTTCAGTGGGTCCGTTGATTATAGAAAGCCATTTGTGCCTGTAAGATAGAAACAGTGGAAGAAATGGTTCAATTACCACTTCCCCAAAACTGAAACACAACTCCCCCCCCCCCCCCCCAAAAAAAAACCCAACAAAGCAAATCAAAAGGAAACCAACCAAAAAAATCCCTACCCCACCAATACAGTTAAAGAACACAAAAAGTCTCTTGAATCCTCTTATTTTATTTATTTTTTAATCTGAATGCAGCTTGATTTAATTCCTGAAGTGGCCATTAAACCACATTGCTGGTCCTCTCTGCCAGGCTGGCTGATGACACAGCAGCACATCATATAAGGTGTGCATCTCATCTCCTATGAGAGTTCCCTCATCTTCCAGTCCTGTACCAGAATCACTCTGCCAGCTGGTGACTAATACCAAGAGGATTATCTAGGTTCTTTGCATGATAAGTGAATGCAACATCATCTGAGCTGATTTAAGTATTACACTTGTTCACAAATACCAATTTGGGACAGAGGTGTTCAGGTGCAGCGCAGCTGTACCCTGGCTTTTAGGGGTCTCAGAGCCTCCAGCACTTTTGCTCAGGGACTGCCCCTGGGCAGAACCTGGGGCAGGAAACAGGCTCCTCTGCCACTTTAATTCCTCATCTTCTACTCAAAAACTCACAAGAAGACCAGGGTTGCCTGTCTTCCCAAGACTGAACATTGACTCTCTCATTAAGAAGAGGGAGTTGGAAAACTGTGTCACAGTGCCATCTGGCGATTCCTGACACCCAGACCTCCCCTTGGGCAAGGGATCTGCAGGCAGATGCCTCCCCCAGGACCTTGGTTTAGGCACAGGAAAACGCCTGTGCCCCCCAAAGCTTGTCTCTGGATTTTACACTCCTCTCTGGGTTGCTCTAATCAAAGGTCCTAACTACTCATCAAACTTTTCTTCCTTCACAGAGATCCACTCTCATTGATCCACCAGCCTAGAGAGTTTTGGTTTAGGGCACAAGTGAAAGGACTGGCTAAAATGCCATGCATGGGTGAACTTTCTTATTGTTAAGATCAGGTCTTAAGCTTGGGGGTTCTTTCTTTGGTTTAAAGCTATTGTTCATACTACTGTCTTTCAACTTTTGGTCTGAGGAGGTTTTTTCTTTTTCCCCTCGACTTGCAGAGTAATCCTTAGCATTGCTTTGTTGTTAGCATAGTTCTTTTCATTCAGCTGAGGAAGAAATTTTATTAGTTGCTGGGTGAGGGTATATGTCAAATCCTCCTTAGAGGTTAGCTAAGTCTTGGACTTTCTAAAGATCTTTCTGATTTCACTCCACACTTTGAACACTAAGGTGTAAAATGCAGAACAAATGGCAAATCACCTATGTCTTTCAGCGTCTTTGATCAGGGAGCTAACAGGGCAAGCTCCTTTTCCCAAGTCTTCATTCTCTCGTGAACCTCTGCCTTCCTCTCTCCGTTTGGAGAGCACATTCCAGCTGTGTTTTTCTAGTTGCACATGCAGTCACATGCTATGCAGGTTAGGTATGTGAACTGCTCATCTTTCTATGCTTTGTGCCTATTGCCACATTCAGTTCTCTGACACCACACCAAGAAGGATCCATTATCTCCCTGAAGTTTTGAAAAGAAGCCTTCAGCTCCCTGCAAGAAGTCAGAGCTGACTCATATCCTCCTGTGGTTTTGGTTTTTTTTTCCTCTTCCTTATCCGAATCCTTTCCTTTCTCTGTGTATTGGTGAGGTCCTGCAAGACTTTTGTGGTTAAAGCATGAGCTGTGTGTTAGGATGCACTGCATGTCTGGAGGCAGTTTGGGCAAATAGCTGTCCCCTTCACCCTGAAATGCAGTCCATTAGGAGCACTTCAATTTTTCACCTTCACCAAAATGTGAAAGCAGAGCTCAGTTACAGTGTGATACACTGGCACTGCCCTACAGTACTGTGTTTGTTATGCTTTTGCTAACTTGAATTTCTGTGGAGAACAAGAAAATACTCTGAGAAAAAGAGGTTAGGAAGGAATGACGCAATCAAATGAGATTAAATCAGAGTATTGGTTTCCTTGGAACACATATTTGGCTTTTTATCAACAATCTTTTCCCCATTTTTCAAATAAACACATATTTTCACATGATAACTCTATTTGAAATATTAATCCTTCCAGGGCTGCGTTACCTTTGTGTCTTCTTCAAAGTCCATTACTATGAAAAGGTTGCTGTTCCTTAGGCTGTTTCAGCTTCAAAAGAATTTCAGGGCCTGGTCTATTGGAAAGCTTGGGGGTATAATTAGTGAAAATGGAAATAGATGCAAGAGAAATTTAGTTCCTGATGTTTTAATTTAGTGTGATACTACCATGTGTTGTTGAAGAGGATTCTGAAAGGCAAACATAATTATTTCATTATGGTCTTCAGTTTGCTTTCATTGGTCTTAATGACAAGAAGCTGTATAAGGAGTCATACATTTTAATTAGACCTTCTTATATTTACATCAGATAAATAACAAATAATTGATGAAAAACAAGTCTTCTGAATGGATGATTTCACACAGAGCTCTGGTTACATTTTAATGATAAAATATTTCTCTTATTGTTTTGCATTTTAATTATGTAGCATTTCTACTTTAGCAGAGATCTCAGAATACTGTTATTTTCATCCATTTAAATAGATTCACTATTTATTTCTATAAATTAATAAAAATTCTGAAGAGAGAAGGTGTTTTTCAACATTTATACCTGAAAATCAGTTTCCATTAATTTAATTTTAAATAATTTCCTAGATACTTTTTTTTTTTTGTAATAATCTCCAGTAAAAGCTAGTTGGAAAAGGAGTCAGAGCTCTTCCTTTGTCTTCAGTTATCTACATAAGAGCTAGTCCTGCCATGGTTAACAACCCTATAGAGGTTAAGGAGTATGAAATTGTAGGACTTGTAGTGGAATTTTCTAAGGAAAACTTGGGTGTCTCTTTCTCACCACTTTCATTGAGAGTTTTATTCCTTTGAAAATCCTAGCAATATCTTTTTATAATTGTGTATGTAGTTCTGCGTGCATTTAAAATACCTGCTTTTAATTTTCTTTGCCTTCCTTTACTGGACACTCTAATACCAAGAGAAATTATTTTAGAGTTTTGCTATTTACAAGAGTCTTTCCTGTTTGCAAGCTCTTCAGCATTTCATTTTAGTAACAAAGCATATTTCACATGATTCATTCCTCAGAGTATAACAAACACTAATTGTTGTTATTGATTTTAAATTTCACAACCATTACAAGTAACCCAGATGAGTGGCAGATAAAGAGTAATAATCCATGGAGTTCTGGAAGTGTTTCATGTTTGTCTGTAGTACTTTAAGTGATCAATAGTAACTGCCCCATTGAAACTAACTGCTATATCAAATAACAGTAAATCAAATGAATGTGCTTACAGATTATTTATTGAAAGCTCTAATTGTTCACTGGGGCCCTGCTTATCTCAGGAAACAATAGAAGCTAGTGATCAGGCAAACTGGTTTGCAAATGCCGGGGGTGCCATGAAACAGCGGGGTCTCCCTGTTCCTGGGTGGTATGAGAGCTTTCCAAAATGTGCCCCAGTCCCACTGGGATTGTCTGGTCCCAGGGTAAGGTCGTCAGGAGTTTTCTGAGAGAGCATCCCTTGAGCTCACAGGTTGCACTTTTTTAAAAATTACTGTTTTTATAGGTTGTCATCTTTGGATGACAAACTTGTGTCTGGTGGGTAAAGTGTGGGAAAAGAACTAAGAAGATTTTCCAAAATTTTTGACAAGTCTGTGTAATGAAAAGCAAAACAGGATCAGACCTTAGAATGGGAAGTAATAGAAAGCATATTGAACTTACTATGTGGAAAGCTTGCCTAGTTTATATTACAGTTTGGGGCAACTCTGTGCAGCTGTGCAGTTGTGCAAATACAAAGAAGTTAAAAGCAGTGATTTCTAACCAGCAACCCTCCACCGTTGATTTTACTAATTCCTTAAAATGGCTGTTCTGCCTTGTCACAGTGACTCAGTGAAATAGTAGTGCCACAGGTTGGAGGTTTTCTGGACCTTCAAGTGAAATGGGTAATCTTACAGACAGTTTCACAGCTATCTACATTTTTTAATAGCCTTGGTGTGTTGACAGTAATACTTTGCTGTGTCTTCAGAATCCTTTGGGTATTGGCAGAGGCACCAAAGCAGTCCTTCAGAAAGTTTGGGAAGATTGCATTGAATGAACTGTGACAACTGGAAAAGCATTTGTAAATATTAGCCTAATTTCTCAGAAAATAATGGCCCAAATCTCTCAAACATGGCAGGAAAAGGGGCTTTTTTCACCCTAAAAAAAAGGTATGTTTTATAAAACATAATTATATGTGTATTCTAGTAGTGAGTGTTCAGAATATAGACATTTTAAAATTATTAGAGCACAGTAACCAGAGATCTTCTGTATTTTAACCTCATAGGGGAAAAGTAACTTCACTTTTTCAGAGTATGTTTTGCCTTAAGTTTCTTGGGACATCAGCTACTAGGACTGAATGTTGCTTTTTCAGTTCTTCGGAAACAGAGTACTTTCCTTCTGTCATATTCTATATAAAGTATGTCTGACGTGTTTCCTGTTTGCAAGGCAGGGATATTGCAGTCAGTTTTGAGTAGCTTATCTGGGAAAAAAAGGAATCACTGCTGAAGGCAGGTATTGAATAAGAAAGACCAGGTGACCAGGAAATACTGTTAGCACATATGTGTTTTCCTGAATTATAGCGTGTGCATATTTTTTTCTCTTCTGAGTGAGAATAGTAATGACAGACAACATACAGATAAAATTAGGAGTATTCCTCATTTCAGCAGTTCAGTAGGAAAATCTACTGCAGGTAGAGAATAGGAAAACAGAATATTGGGAAATAGGCTAGGCTCTTGTGAATGTCTTTTTTTATTGATCTTAGCTCTTCTAGGCAGAATGTGGAAGTGTGCTCTGAGCCACAATCAAGAGAACTGCTACCAGTTGGCTCTGGGACACCACACTTCTTCCCAGATTTCAGCTTTTGCTCAACCTACTGTGAGCAGGGCAAATGGGTGTTTGCCATGTTAATTGCACTGATGGAAAATTATAAGTAAAAAAAAAAAAAAACCAGATCAAAATATTTTATAAACTCAATGTCAAGGTACTGTGAATTACAAGGAAAGGAAATTTGTTAGTGTCTTAGTTTTCATGTTACCTTCCCCACTGTGTTACCATTTTTAGTCTGGCAGGTACTAACTCAATTCTAAAATACTGAAATTCCACTCAGGTGAGTATTACAGCTTGATAAACTCCATATTTCATTTGCTCTCTCAAAAGATAGTGACAGAGTTCTTAAATATTTATAAACTGGAATTACTTTCATTAGCATCAGAAATGTTGGGGTGAGCTGCTCTTAGTATTGCCCTGTCCTAGTCTGGCAGGCTGAGGGGACGAAGGAGGACAGAGTATGTCCCTGTTTTGGTCTCAGATGTTGCAAATGTACGTGTGCTGTAGGATGTTAGAAAGGTCAAGTTTTGGTCTGACTGTCCTATTTGCAGATAAGCTCAAGTGATGAAAGCCATATTTTTCCTGTTATTGTGTCATGTCTAAATGGAAATAATGGATTGTTTTAATTATACCCCCACAGAGCAGCGACGTGGGTGCAATTAGGCTAGTGTAAGGAATAATCTTAACACTTGGAAAGTGAGCTACATGGATGTAAAACATGCATGTACAAGCGAGGATTGCACAGGGGTTCACTGCAGTGAGGCTGGGGTGTGGGAGATGTGTACTGGGATATCTGTGTGGTTTGAGAAGCTACCTTTGCTCCTCCCAGTCTACACACTGCCCTGTCCTCTTGCAGCAGGCTGCTGCTGAACAGCAGCAGGAAACTCATGGCTCCATTTTGTGGCCTGAGCCTTGCCAGCTTCAGCAAATGGCACTGGGTTGCAGGGGCATGGCTGGGAAGCTGGAAGTGTGCTCCTCCCCTTCCCACTATGCCAGAGTGTTGGTAACCTCTGGGAAAGGGCTGAAGGGTGGCTGCCTGGGGTGTGCTGGTCCAGCAAGTTTCATCCCAGCTTCGTTGTGCCATGAAACCTTTCTTGATAAGGAATCATACCTCTGGGTGGCATAATGCCAAACAAAGGTCTGCAGCGAGGGCCTGAGAGTGAGATCCCCAGGAAGGAGATATAAAGCTTCACAATTGTCCACTGCCTTGTAAAAAAGGCCAGTGCTGTGTGATGGGGCTGTCAAAGAAAAGTAAGGAATTAGACATCCTTTTCAAAGGAAATCAAAACTTAGAATTAGCAAAGCAATAAAAGCCTTCTAAAGTGAAAGCTGGAAACAATACATTTTTAATAAAATGGGCAGTTACTCTAATTGCTGAACCCCTACTGTTCAATTTCTTTTAGTGCCCTTATTCATTAAATTCAGCATACTTACACTTATTATTTACAGATGTATGCATTTTAACTTGTTTATAGAAACCATGCCTTGCAGAAAGCTGTGGATGGTATAATACTAATTTGTGTTTATTGCTGCCTATAATATGCAATTTTAAAAACAATTAAAGATAGCGGTGGAGCTCATCATTGGAGCCAACCTCCAACTGCCCATGAAAAGTAAAATATTAGCATCATGTGCTGCCTTAAAAGGTTACAGGCCATTTGTAGTGAGTTGATAACATACCCATTAATGAAGAATTTACCTGTTCTTAAGGATTTTAAGCTCAGCAGTCTAGTTTCCAGATAATGTTCTAATGTATCCCATTTAAACATATGTGATGGAGTTCATAATTGCCCTTGTAAATGGGTATAGAAAGAGGGTATATAAATCAATTAGTGATATCCAGCAGTGTGGCTGTAATACAAATTAATTGTAATGATAAGCATTTTAACTGCTACTCTACTAAGTTGAAGTAGTTTTGATCACTGAATTGGCTCTTGTTGAGTCACTCTATTAATTTTAAGATTTGAAAACACTTTAAGATCAGAATGTTCTGAACTAATGGTCCTAAAATTTGAGAAATGAAATGATATGTAAAATATTACACAGCAAGTCAGTTTTATGGCATTTCCAAAGAGAGCACAATAGCTTCATTTTGTCCATGTGGTACTGAACAACTGTGTAATAGTATTACATGATTAAAGATGTTAAAACACTCCTTTTCTTGCTGGATTCAAGCCACAGCAAAAAGCCATGATGACTAGTGTTATATGTTGAACATACAGAAAATAAAATAATTATTTGGCAGACATAGTAATACCAAAAACTAATACCAACTTAGATAGGAGGTGAGTTCTGAAGAAAAAAATCATTCCTTTAGAATAATACTCTGAATTATTCTGTTTCAATGCTTGAAAAGAGTTAAAAATAAAAATCCTTAAAACATTATAAAACACTTAATAACTATAAATGGAGACTTTATGACTTACTAAAATATCTGGATGTGTGTAGAGATTATATCAACTATTTCATTGCCCTTGCAATTTTCATTTCTTACTGAGGATACTGGATCTGATTTTTCTCCCATTTATGTTTACAAGAGTCTTTTTTTGGAATTAGTGGAGTAGCAACACCATAAAACATAGCTGAAAAAAAGGATCAGACCCCTTTTATTTTTAAGTGTTTCTTTCCTTACAGTGGGCTTTTTCTTAAAATTTTTGATCCAGTAGGGAAAGCACTGAATTTGTTACATCACATTTGTATCAATAGGCCACAGAAACAGGCTTATTTTTCATAAAGAATAAGAGGTCAGAGTTCTCACCTTCTCTACATTTGTGTCTCTTCTTTGCCTATGCCACTGTATTCCACATAAAGATCTGACCACAGGAATTCACAGGTGAAGCAGCCAGGGTATGAATTGTAAGAAAATTTCATTTTCAAAGGAAAATCTAACTTCACACAGATGATGGCACAATTATGTATTTTTTTTAAGGAAGACCCTATTTTTCAGTTTTGCAGTAATGCAGAATTTTCACTCGAGACTGATGTGGCTTTGCATGGTAATGGACGGGCAGAAAATCACCGACCTGAAAAAACCACAGAGCTAGCATCTTTCGGATGTTTTTCTTCAGTTTTCCATACGATTTATTTTTTTCATTTAACATGTTTTCTTTTTCATTTCGAAGGTAGGCTCCTAATACAAAGTGATGAGCTGCTGCCCTGTAAACTCTGCCTGCCAAACCCTGCGGCCATGCTGTCTCTACTCTTACTCTCACCCTGGCTCACTCATGGTGTCTGCCTGGCCATTTATTTAGCGAAAGACGCTCCTGTTCTCAGTTACTAGCACGTCATTAGGTCTCGCTGTCTTGAGAGTAACACAGGTATAACCAGATGCAGTTCTTGGCCCTGATATAATTAATTCTGACAAGCTTTCTGCTTTCCACGTTTGCTCAGGTGTAAATACATCTATCTGGCTATATGGACACATAAACCCAAATGTAGAACTGCTCTGCTGACATAACTGTTAAAAAAAAAAAGTCCGCCTGAAAAGCAGTATAATTTTCTTTGAAAAGGTGATGTTAGTTATACATACTACCTCAGGGTTCAGTGGAGCTGGTGCTTGAGAACCAGAAATTGCAAACCTATGGAGCAGCTGCAGCCCCCTCGTTGTCCTTTACTGCTAACTGTAGTAAATATGTGTGTAGAGAATGTACTTGCAAAAAGTTGTGGCTCTGCTGGGAGAAGTATCAAAAGTGGTTGCAGTGACAGCTCCCCCTGTGTACCTGTGGGACACAGCAAAAAGATGCAGCAGTTTCAGACAAAGGTTTTTTAGGGTGTTTTCTTTCAGAAATACCTGATTGTGTGTTGGTGATTTTCAGGTCATATATATTTAATTTATAAGACTGCTAGATTCAGACTTAACATCTTGGTGGTATGTGAGGCTTGGACAGTACAGGAGAGGATTCAGGGTTTCTCTCAGGCAAGTCCATTCCCTGCTAGGGCACTCCTGTGTAATTGTATATATGATGGTAGTTTTATAGAAAGCTGATTCTCAGCTGGCTGCAGAGATCAGAAAATAAAGGCAAGGTTTCATCATCTCTCCTGAGTTCCCTGCTGGCAGCAGCAGTGGCTCTTGGAGGCAGGGAGCACCCAGCCCTGTCCTGTCTCACAATGGGCAGGTGAGTGGGGTGTACATGCAGACTTGGGGGTGCTTCAAAGCCCCTGCAACAGAGGAGCCAAGCACAAACTTAACAGAATTCCCTGCTTTGTCATGTATCCCATATGAAATGTAGAGCGAGACATGTAAGGCTATATTCTGAGGACACTGCTTTGTGCTGTAGAGAGCTTAAAAAAAAAAATCCCAGTTGGGTTCTGCTTGCATTTTTCTAGGAATTTATGGTGCAAGCAAATAAAGCTCTTTCACTGTCAGTGCTTCTCTTTCCTGTCTGTAAAGTAAGAATAGCTCTTCCCTTATCTCACTTAGGTATTACAGAGGTAAAAATACAAATGCTCATGGATTATTCACTACTGGAGTGGCAGGGACCATGCTTGTAGATCAGATAAGCAGAAAAGAGAAGGATCTTTCACACTGCTAAATATGGTGGAACCAGAAGCAGTGCTGGTGCTGTTGTGTGGCCAGGGACAGCAGTGTCTGAGGAGAGTCAATCAGGGAATCTGTGCAGTAATATTACTCCAGAAGATGTGCTGGCAGGTGGGGCTCCTGGAGTGCCTTATTAAATGCCAGCATAAAGTCAGGGGATTGAATTGCCATGTTTAACTAATGGATTGTTAAAGAGGCCAAATTGTGTCATAACAGAAAAGTATGTTACAAAAGAATCTCTACTCTTCAATGGGCAACAGATAGAAATTATTTGGGGGAATAATAAAATCTGTGAAAAAGTTAGCTGCTAAATAACAGAAATTATATTATGAGAGTAGAACAGAAAAATAACCAGAAGATAGATGTTGTTGTTATCTAACTTCGAACAAAAAAATCTGGATACCTCTGCTATGCTGGTAGTAGGATACTAAACTGTTTCTTGGCCCTAATCACCTGGTATGAATACAGGTTTCAAAGGGCAATGCTGTTGTATGGCCAAGATCAGTATCCACTGACTCCATTGACTTATGTTACACGACTCTGCTGGTTAACATTACAGATTTGCAACTGAAACTTGGCAATTTTGTTGATGAAAGGCATGAAGGAATATGATGCAGCTCTCTCTCTCCTAGTTCTTAACTGGGGAAGATGCAGCAAAGGAGTGTAAACACTTTTTTTTCTGTCAGTTGACAAATACAACTAGGTATATACACAACGAGGCATTTGTTGAATATGAAGCTTTTTTTTTTTTTTTTTTCAAATCATACTTTAAATTTAGTATGTGTTTTAACATTGAAATGCTTCAATAGTTAAAATGAAAGCGCTCTAAGGACCTGCTTTGCAAGTAATGTCTTCCCCCAAGGCTGTGGAGGCCTTTCAGGGTTCATTCTTTCAAATATCTTTTGACTTGGCAGGATCATGATCATTACCATTATTTGAATTGGAGTATCACTGGAAAGTCCTGCAGCGCCAGTTACTGTGCAGCACATTCTGAGGCCCTGCCCAAAATAGTGCACTGTCTAAATGCATGAGATGCAGAAGGGTGGGGGAAGAAAATACTGTCCTGATGGTATGTCTGGCTGCAGTGGAGCAATGGCTAAATTTGTACTTGGAACTTCATTAGGGTGAGGATATCAGAGCAGAGAGTGTGCTTCACTGCTTCTTGTACTCCGAGGCGAGGGCAGAGTTCAGCAGGACCCCTCTTCTCCCAGATGCTTTGGGACAGAAGCCAGCTGTCCCTATCGCTCTTTAGCTGACAAGAGTTGTAGCAGCAAAAGTACTTCAGCTTTAGAGAACTCCTGCCAACTCGGCTGCGCCTATCGGGACTTGCACCTTGTCTGAGATAGTTTTGGCAGCAGCAGCCTCTGCCCTTTGCATGGCCCTTAAAGTGCCCTGGGTCTGAGACCCCTTTTAGGTGACCTTGCATGCAGTTTTGTCCATTAGTCCAGTCCTTGCAGAGCGGGCTTCTGAGCTCTGTAACCTTTACCTCTTTCTAGTTCTGTTGTTATTTTAATCATACTGTATGAATCCCTAGCAGCACATAGTGGAAACCTGTTAGATACTCTCTATTAGCTTTTAAAGTAACAGAAAAGGATCGTTTTTGATTGGGCACTCTTAAAAAGAAACAAGGTCATGGAGTTTCATCTTCTGATGTCCCTGTTGAAAGTAAAATGCCCCTTTTCAAACTAAATGCAAGCCAGTAGATTTTAGAGGGTTTCTTTGGCTTTCTTCCATAATACCAACCCTTTTTTTAAGGTCAGTCTAGTAGAGATGCATGACTTGATTAAAATTACTGCTTCAAAAATTGTAACCAAGAATTAAAATATAATAAATATATCTAACATCATAGCTTTAAGGAATATGTGTGTCGATACAAAGACATAAATAAAAAGGAAACCCTCAAATGTGGAAAACAAAGTTTCTTATGTACTTCTGAAAATCCTGGTAATAATATCTCAATCTGCAGTTTTTGTAGGTTTTAATCCAGGTATGTTGTGTTCACTTGTAATAAAAATCATTCCTTCTCGAACATTGATGCATTCCCAGCTCTATAAGGAAAGATTTTTGACTGTGGTGATTTGTTCTGTGTTGATTAACATTTGCACATGGCTTCCCCTGAGCCTTTTCCTTGGTCCTCCTGCTCTCAGCCCACTCCACCTCCGTGCATCCACCCCCGGGGGGAAAACAAGATCCAGCTCAGCAAGTGCCAGTACTGAAGCAGTAGCACAACTTCTTTGCTTTGTGCTTCTATTCTTTGCAAGGGAGAAAATGGGAGTCTTCCCACAAGGGGAGACTTTGTTTTCCTCTTTCTGTTGTCTGTGATCCCCACCTGTTGTATATATGGTAAAAATATCTGGGACTTATAACCCAGCAACAGTACGCAGCTAGAGTCATGTGTGACCGGGTCAAACACACACTCGCTGGAGGGTCATGGCCAGGTTACTAAGTCAAGGCTGGCAAGTCTCCACGATAATGTTTTCTTTCTCTCTCACTCTTTTTTTTTTTCTTCTCCCCTTGTCTGTCTTCCAAACAAGAGTTTAAAAAAACCCAAACCCTCATAACAATGCAAACTATTTAAGCATGACAAATTCAAAGAAGTTTTTTATTAAGAAAAAAAAATGGGGGGGGGCAAAGTCAATGATATTTTGGATTTAATTTTATAGTATAGTTTTATGTGGCACATGAAAGAGAGAAATTTGTATTGAAACAATAGAGACCCACTTTCCCAGTTCCTGGCTCTTTCCTGGAAGATGATTAAAAGCAGACTTTTTTTTCCAGACGAGACATAAAAATTAAATGATCTACAGTATATAGTTATTTTTTCAAATGTTTGGAGGCTTATAAATAACTTCTACAATGAAATGCACACATACAAGCAGCAGAGAATCTGGTTCTAATTACTTGTACTTTAGTTGAACTTTGGCGTTTCCTTTGACTTTCTGCCTAATGTATGTGAGCTGAGTGCCTTGCACTCCTGCAGTGAATTCACAAAAAAAAAAAAAAAAAGAAAAAGAAAAGAAAAGGCAAAAAAATCCAGACTCTTGTTGGTGCCAACAAAAATGAGGGTTAACAGAATGTTTTGACCAAATGCAACACTTTGCTATTCACCCTAATTAGCTGAAATTGCGGCTTCCCACCAGGGACCCTGAGCTCAGTATTCAAAATTCCCTTGAGGCTATCCAGGAAATGCCATTTGCTTTACAACTTCTTATTCTTTTAAAACTCAACTGTCCAAAGTGTGCATTAACATGCAAGCTTAATAATCTGAGCTTCTAGAAGAACATGAAGCATTTTGCAGTGCCTGACTGCTTCTTGTTGGTCTCAAAATAAAATACCTTCTCCATCTGTCAACACGGTTTAGCTGGCAGTAAATTAGCTCTCAGAAAGCACGCTGTGCTTTTAAAGATCTTATCTGCTACTTTATCTAACCTTTAGAAAAATTTCAGACATCTTAGGAATTGTGAAGTGACCGATTGTTTGAGAGTCCCTGTGTGCTTAAGCTGCATTCAGGTGTTGGGTGACAGCACCAGGCTCTGTTGTCTCAGGTGAGCAGGGATCCTGAAGTGTCACATCCCATAGGACAAAAAAGCAGGGCAAGGAAACAAGTTGCATTTTTTTAATTCTCTTTTTTTCCTTCTTGAATTCTTCCTAAAGTTCTAGGACTGCTTTAAAAATGCTTCTTCTGGAAAAGTCGACTATTCATCCACCATACTTTCTTTTTTTCCCTTTTGCTTGTGTGGACATGCATAGAAAAAAGCAGCTTCTGCTGTCATGCATCCATTAGCTGTCAACATGTTGCAAAAATAACACTTTATACCTGCTGAGCATGAGTTGCTACAGATGCCTGTGCAGGACTTCTGCCCAGGCCCTGCATACTTTTTTTCACATAAGAATTACAAAAGCTAAATCCAAGGAAGAATGGTAAGTCAGAAACTGGAGTAAGAGTCAAGCATGGCTTGAACCCAGGTTCAAGCTTCTCCAGAAAACTGCACACCTTGCTTGTGGTCAAAAGTGAATGTGACCAAACTGTGTTTTATTATACAAAAACACACCATCAAGACCCCACCCCCCCAAAAAAAACCCAAACAAAAAACAACAACAACAAAACAAAACCCAAACAAAGACAAACCAACAACAACAAAAAAAAAACCAAACACCCCAAACCTACCAACCAAAAAAACCAACCAAAAAACCAAACCCCCTAGACAGTTGTTCAGCTAATGCAAGTTTTATTTTTAGTAGATTAAGTCCTTTTAGTGGCACATGTATATGTGAGTTTTAGGGAGGATCTTCAGATTTCTGTTGGCTCTTTCCTTATCATATACCTTTTCAAATTGTCCTGAAAAATATTCTCTGGCAATACCTTAAACACTTCACTTGCTGACTGTGTTGTGTATTTATGAACTGAGTTGGTTGCATAATCTCTTCTGGATATCACAAGCTCCTGTTTTTTCTACAGTGCCTGACAGACCTCTCTGGTGTACAATACTGTTTGTGATTGGAACACATTGTTTAGGATGAATTGATGAATAAACAGAAGTGTATCAGTATTATTCCTGAAAGGCTGCTTTCCCCATACTGAAATCACAGAAAGATTGCAGGAGAGCAGTTGTTTTATTGAATGACACAACCTTGTTTTCCCATGGGGATCCTAAAAACTGCCTTTTAAGTGGACCAGGAAAGTTGAATGAGCTAATACAAAACACATTGTCTGTTGGTATTGGAGTTTTAAAGCTAAAATTTTGTCATTCCACAGACTCATTGGAAGCCACCATAATTCATGTACGAGCATGAAATAAGGCAAGGAATGTTTGAGGCTTCTCAAGGGCATTTGATGAATCTAACTTTAATTTAGAAGTACTAATAGATTATTGATTCAAGCAGGGTGGCTGTGTAGAGATCAATAACAGAGCACTCTCTATCTCTCTTAAATACCAAAAATTACTGTTGAAAAGAAATGATCATTCTCATATAAGTTTTCATTAAGAAAAATCTTCATTAAAGTTTGCTTGGTGCAGTATGAACACATAGATGCTTGCCAAGTTCAGTTTATTTAATACTGAAGAAGATGACTGTAGTTCTGGACATTGTCTTAATGTCACAATTTATGGAGCCATGTTATTTGACTTATTTTAGTTTTCTGTTTTTTCACAGCCTCCTTATCGTTAGATATATAAATAAATTTCAATAAATAATTTTTTTTTCACAGCCTCCTTATCGTTAGATATATAAATAAATTTCTGCTTAGATCAGAGCCTTTAATACTTTACTCTAGCATTTATTTTCTTCTCAAGAAGTGTTTGTCCTTGAAGTTGATACTAGCTTAACCCAAGGAAAAAAGGCAGAAAGGAGCCCTTCTCTCACGGGTAATCAGAGGTTGCCTCATGTGCTGTGATGCCCTCTGTGAATTCGGCAACACATGGGTTGACAATGAATCATGAGTTTAATACAAATGTATCATCGTTGTAATCTGAAAAATATAATGTACAGTAAATCTTGTCTAAGATTTTTCCATTGAGTAATATTCTTTAGGGCCTGCTGTTAGTACTCTGGAGATTTAGCTCTGCTGATAGTGCCTAATATTTCTGGCTAGATCTGAGTTCACAGATCCTGTCATTCCTATATGTCTGTTGAAAAGTTAGAGGGATTTATCTGAGAAGCAGCAGACGGCTAGGTGAAACATGAAAACGTATTGCACATCCACAATAAACGTGAGGAATGATGACAGCATATCACAGAAAACTAATGCAGATGTTTTGGAAAGATGTAGTTCACATGTCTTGTCTTGCATCGTAGAGCTTTCACGTCCTTTCCCTGAAAGGGGTTACTGGCTTTTCAACAGGCTCAAAACAAATGACCATCCAGAAATATTAAGGCAATAAAGGGATGTGGGGATCATAATATATAAGTAGCTTTTTCTCAGCAAGGTTTCCTGATATTCAGGTCCTAAGGTAAGTAAGGAAGTGTTGCTGTGTTGTGCTAGTTTTACAGATTTAAAAAGAAAAAGAAAAACTTGTTTAGGTAATTTTCACTTCAGCTCTCTCTCTCTTTTCACACTCTTTACATATATCCTGATATGTGCTGCTATCCTGCTAGGTCAGAATTGCATACTGAGCTAGAAAAAGGCAAGATATTAAAAAACTCTTCCAAGATTAGGTACCAATTGCAGTTTCCCTTTAAAGGCTGATATCCAACCTGCACACATGGATGCTATACAATTCAATAGGCTAAAACCAGAACATAAGCTCTAAGTTGTCCTTTTTGGGAGCCTGGTAAGATTCGTGCATTACATCTAAATTATTGAGTACTTTAAAATGCAGTTTTGAGGCTGTAGGAGGTAGTCCTGCCATTATTTGCCTTGCTTAGCTCCCTTTAAATTTTACTAGGAAAGACAAATTAATGTTTGTTATGGAAAGAAAATATTGATACTTACAATATGGTTATTTATAGTAATTTATTCAAAATTATTATGAATCATTCAATTTTTTGTTTTTCTTTTGTAGCAGTTGAAACTCAGAGCACCAGTTCTGAGGAACTTGTTCCGAGTCCTCCTTCACCACTTCCACCCCCTCGTGTTTACAAGCCCTGTTTTGTTTGTCAAGACAAGTCATCTGGATATCACTATGGTGTCAGTGCTTGTGAGGGATGTAAGGTGAGTGCCATCATCTCCCTTTCCTTTTATAGGGCTGCATTTCGTCTTAGGAGAAGGATAAAGCAACCCAGTTTGGTGTGACTTGATTGTCTTCAAAGACAGCTGTAACTTTCTTGCATGACTTAGTTCTGATTCACGACTAAAGACAAGTAAATTACCATCATTCTTGGAATTAATTCCCTTCATAACTTCTGCCAAATATGTCTTTCAGGGACTTCCTTAACTATTGACTCTCATGAGAATGTGGTCATAGATGTAGACATGATCAAAGAATAAATGGAAAACATTTTGAGACTCTTCATTGTACATCTGTAGGTCAGATATTCCCTGAGATCTCACACGGCCCTTGGCTGCTCTTGGCCTTTTTCTGTGTGCTGCTACCTCTCTGTACTCAGGGGGTGGAATTTGGGAACAAGATCTGATCATCTGGAAATTTTTGGTGTAGTCTCTAGCTATGTAACTAATCTCAAATCAATTTGGGAATTTGAGGATTAGCAGGTTTGTATTTGTAAAATTTAATCTGTCAGACTTCACTGCTGGTTCATCTGCCACTTGCCTTCCTCTGCCGTGATTGTCAGAGCATGAATTGATGGCTGTCCATAGGATGAAATAATAAAGCACACCACTCAAAAGTAGAATATACCTGAAGAGAAGACACCCAGCAGAGAACAAATGTTAGCTACACCTTGTTTGTATGGAGGTTATTGGAGGTGTGCATACTGTGTGCACTTCCATGCATGCAAGGAAGAAGGTAGAGTGAAAAATGGGAAAGAATGATATCATAGGGCAGATGGTCTCACAGATAAATTTTTTTAGCATACCCTAGTGCAATGATCTTTCTTAACAGTTAAAGAAAATACCTATGATTTTCATCCTTTAGCTTAAAATAGATGTGTAGTGTTTAGTACAGTACTAATGCATGCTGAAAATGTGACAGGTGCTATAGCCATATAAATAAAGTTCTTAGAATAAATTAACAAAAAAATTTTGCTGGTTTATTTTTGTGAAATGATATATTTTTCAGATAGTGTGCAGTTAGCCATTTTTACTTTATCCTTTGAACCTTCAACTTCTTCCATTCTAGTGGCCTTTAAAATAGTTCTGGGTTGGTCATTAGACAAAATACTAAAGGATTGAAATCTGATTTCCCCCCTCTTTATAACTGTAGAGACTGAATTAGTGAAAGTAACTTCTTAATCTCACCTCAGTTTTAGAACTGCTTTCTGGTACAGAGGTTTTTCTTGGATGTCCTGTCTGTATTTTTTTCTTTTAGATAACACAAAACTACCAAAATTTAACTGTTTTTTAAGAATAACTATGGAAAGAATGTGCTGCAGCTGATTTCCTTAAGTGGTAAATCTCATCATACTCAGATGCTAATATGCAAATGCTGGTAGTGTAACTTGCTCACCCACGTTACCTCTAAGAACAGACATAATTGCAGACTGTGGTCAGAAAGGTCACATGTCCCTAAGAATTAATTTTTTGAAAAATATCCAAAAATACACTGTAGGACTTTTACTGGCCTACTGCAAAGCATTTTCACAAATAATTAAGCAAGATCTCACTTGTCAAAATACATGAGGAAATCCATCTTGTAATGTGTTAGCCATTACTCAACAAGAACAGAAATATTATCTTCACTTATTTGCTGATTTGCAAGATGGGGTAATTCAGCACTTAACAATAGCTGATGTTAAAAGAAGAAGAAAAAAAAGATTAGTTACACAAAGCCTGTCAGTCTATGAGAAATAACAAGATTCCAAAGTAGTAACTTGGCTGCTTGAGACTGGTAATATTTGGGTTTGTTGATGTTAGCTCTGCAACAGGTTGGACTAAGGTTTTATGAAATCTCTTCCATGGATTGAACCAAATTCCTTAGCAAATGCTAGAAAATTGCAAGAACATGATGTGGCTGCTGAATCAACCACAGGTCCCTTTGGTGGACAGGGACGTAGCACAGGTCCCTCAGGTGCTACATTTGCTATTGAAAGTTGTCTGAGCTGGATGTCAGCAGAGAGCAGAAAGCAGACAGCAACACCAGAGGCCACCTCAGAAACCTGTGTTGCCAGTTTCCACTCTTTCTCTGAAAAATGTTATCCTTTTCTCTTGAACCCTTTTTGACTGTTTGGTTTATTTTTCTTTTCCTTCATCTTTGCACTTGCTTTCATACTGTCATCAGCTGTTGGTCCTGTACCTCAAGAAAACTACCACCTTGAACTTCTGGTTTGTGTCCATACAGGCTTCTGCATGTTCTCAAGTCTGCTTTCCCCTTCTGTTCTCAATATTAGCTCTTCATGCACCTCTTTTCATTATAGCCTTCTTCCTACAAAAAATAGCCAGTTGCTTTGCAAATTTCAGTAAGCACTGAGAACTGAGCACTGCTGCTTGAGGAAGCCTTCTTTCCTGTGGATCTCTGC
The DNA here is from genome assembly GCF_022539315.1 of Serinus canaria. NCBI lineage: Eukaryota > Metazoa > Chordata > Aves > Passeriformes > Fringillidae > Serinus > Serinus canaria. Next base: position 39,023,456 of record NC_066315.1, read on the forward strand.
CTTTCAGTTGATTAACCTAAGTTTATTGGAGAGCCTGTGTTTCAGTGAGGGCTTCTGCTTGGTATGGAGCTGCAGCTTCATGCTGATTCTCTGGTAAATCAAGGGAGCAATAATAACAAGGAAGAATTCATGTTACAGCCTTTTGTGCTGTTAGGAAACTCAGATTCACTACCCTTTTGAAGACACATTTCCACGCAATTCCAAGGAGCTGTTTTCTTCAGGATTTGTCACTGAAGCTGACCAGCATATTCAGACGCTGTTGAGATGGGGAGAGACAATCTCATTCCATAAGAAGCTAGACTAAAATATCAACCAATCCCTTTCTTTCTCTTTTCATCTGACTGTGTTGCAATTTTCTCCTTTTTCACTTCTATTTTCCCTTCTTCTTTCTTCATCAGATTTGCAATCTGCATTCTGTGATGTTAAATCTTAAATTCACTCGTTTTTTTCTCCTGCATTTGCACCTTCCTCTGTTCTTAAGTCCTTTTCTCCAGTCTTTTTCTTTTTTCCTTTCTGACTCATTTACCTTTAATTTTGAACTCCTGGCAGCCTTGTTTCCCAAGGGAAACACAAATGGAAAACTCTGCTCCCATCATATTTACCTAATTAGGACCCTGATCTTTTGGTTCTCTGTGCTGGCTTTCCATTGGTTTTCTTCTAGTTTTCTCTCTGTTTCCTTCTCTTTTGCCTTTCTCCTTTGAGCTCCAGTGAAGCGGCTGCCACAGTGATCATTATTAGTCATCATCTAATGCAAGGAACAGTTTTCTATCCATCAGGTTTTGGGTTGATGGCTGCCTTTGATTCATCAGGCTTTCTTTTTCCTGTCTTTCAGGGCTCTTTCCTTGCTGACTTTTCAATATCTCTTTAAATGGCTCTTTATCCACTTCCTGATGCCATTCCCCAAGGTTCAGTTCTTTGGTTTTCTATTTAGAAAAGCCTTGTTTACTGACCTCTTTTTGTGGTAGACCAATGGGGGATGTCATGGCAATATTCTGCTTATAACAGGTGTATTTTTAATTGAGACCTTCCAGCCAGGAGCCCTTGGAGACCTGTGGATGGTGACTATGACCTTGTGATGTTCAATTTGGGAAACACTGTGCTATAAATTTTATCTTCCCTCAGCTACCACCAACTGTTGGATAATTTCCAAAGTACTCCTCTCTCTGACTTCTCCCCTCCCATCTTTCCCTGGCGTGTCATCTTGCTCACCTCTCTGCTACCTTGGACACAGAGTTCATGAAGACAGAACTTTCCACCCTCTCTTTGTGTCATCACCAACTATAATGTCAGTTCTTTCAGACATCCTGCCATGATGACATAATTTCTGATCTGTAGTATTCTATTTTACCTGATCTGTTGTCATTTTTTCTCCAGAATCTGAGAATCTGGCTTCAGCTGTCTTAATTGTCAAACCATTGCTGTAGTCTTCTCACATGGGATTGGTGCCTTCTCCTGTCCTTCCTTCCTCTTTTCCCATTCACTGTCATCCTTAGTTCTTATTTTTCCAGGTACCAGAGAACAACCTCCTAACCTCCTTTGCCAAATACTTTAGTGACCTTGCTGTCTTATTCATTACTGGAGTCTTCAATACTGTGCTGTAGTAGGAAGACTGTTCTGTGGCTTGTGTTGATATATTAATAATTTAAGGTTTTTAGAGTATGGAGTATTTCATAAAAGGCACTTGTCAACCACAGGGGGAATTTCAAAGTGGTTATAAAAAATCCCAAAACCATGCTTTTGTGTTTATTTCTGGGTTTTACACAAAACACAGAAGTGTGTGTGCCTCATACCTGGTGATAGGCTTTCTGTATGTGAGTTTCAAAATCAAACTGATCTTCACAGTGTACTTGTATTTTGTAAGAAAAATTCCATAGACATTCCATCTTTTTATGTGTAAAAGACTACATTGACAATATTCAGCTTATTTACAACTTTTCCATTTTGTAAACTGCATGGCATCTCAGAGATGGGTTTTGCAATCTTCTTATGTTGTTTCATGACCTCAGTTACAGACTTCTGAGATTTTTCTCTCACCCCCCCACCAGTCTCTGGGTGTTGCTAGACAGCACGCAAACAAATTCCATTGAAAATAAGCAATTTGGATTTATCCAGCTGGTGCGACTGGTTATAGGGCTGACTCTCACCAAGCGCTCAGCTCTTTGGTCCTGACTTCAGTCGTTGTAGCCGGGTTTGCAGAAAGGGGGACTGAGAGTAGTGGGCTGGATTCCCCACACAATGCCATCATTGTGTGGGTGAGGAGGAGAAGCTGGTGTTCTGGCGGCTTCAGCTGTCTCTGAAAGCCTTGTCTCTTGTTCTGGGCATTTAAAAGACGGCATTCCTCTGCCGACAGTCCTGCCCGGATTACTGGCTTGAATTCGGTGGGCAGCAAAGATGCCTAGAGCAGTTTCATGGGAGAAGACAGCGCAGCATATAAGAGGGTAGGTTTACGGTCCAGCAGTTTTGTCTGAATGATGAAGATGCCTCTCTGCCTGTTATTGATGCTAACAGACAAAAATGTAGATAAATCTGCTTCAATACTGAGTGATCCCAAGTTGGCCTTTATCATAAAATAAGGATAGCTTTCCTTCCATCAGAGTTTTCATATAGAATCACATCTAATGTGAGATCATTAAATTAAAAGGGTAGCCACATTAAATACATTTTCAAGCGTCTTCAGCTCTGAAAATATGTCTGTTTGTTTGACATATTCCTTACTCAAATATGTATTTTTATTATGGAAAAGACTTGAAGCAATATGAAAAAATAGGCTTTGATATAAACCTTGACATTCAGGTCTGTAATTTTGTAGGACTGACTCCCCAAAAAAGGCAAAATACACACAAGGGGAAAAAAAAGAGAAAATGAAACCCTTTTTGCTTCATTCAAATTTATTGTTAAGCTTACGATATTAAACTTAGGAGAAAAGCTGTCATTTTGTTACAGTTTTAACTTAATCACTTGCAGATGCAGTGCGAGGCAGTCCCACTACTCAACTTGAGGCCCAAAATTACTTGCCTAAGGCTGAGCTTTCTGCAGTCTTTTAAGAGAGAGAGAAGCTCTCCTGATTGCTTATTCAAAGCATCTAAACTAGATCTGCTCTGGGTCACCCCCTAGAACAGCCTGTCCCCATGAGCCTTTGGGTTAGGTGCCCAAGCACAACTGAGTTAATGTTCTCTGATATGAAGTTCCCTATGATTATGTCCCTCTGGATGCTGAGAGGCTTGGGGTTTCCCTATTGCAGGCCATGAATCCTTGACCAGCATAGGTACAACAACTGGTCTATGAAATGCTACAGAGAGACAGAGAGACAGAGAGAGAGAAAGAGAGAGAGAGAGAGAGAGAGAGAGAGAGAGAGAGAGAGAGAAAGGAGCTGGCTTTCATTTTATTTGTTTGTTTGAAATTTGATGGCAAGAATGTTATTTCCACCCTCAATGATATCCTGATTCTATGATATTATGCTTTGGTCTGCGAGAAATGTTGCTGAGAGAACCTAAAATATTTTATGGATTGTTATAAAAAAGTTCCCTTTATGGAACAGTGTCCTTTGGGACAGATGCCTTTTCATTTTAATAATGTCTCTTACATCATGTGAGAACAGATTTGCATTTTCTTAGGCAGTTTGGGATTGTGGAGGGATCATAAGCTGCAGTTCTTTTTGATAACACCACTCTTGCACATGTTAGCTTCTAGCTATAATATAATTATGTTTAAGCCTATATTTATGCCTCTTTACGGGGAATTAAGGATCCAGACATAGAATTTTCTCAGCTATTTAGCAGTGAAAAATAAAAGCACACTTCATAAAGCTAGCTAACTAACATTCCATGTATTTGTTTGGTTTTGTTTTCTTGGCATGTTTTAATCACCTACAACTGAAACAGAAAATAAGAAACGTAAACTTGAAAACATGTACACAGCATGATTTGTATCCGGGAAAGAAGTAACATTGTTTGCAGCAATGCAATGGGAAAAGCTTCTGTTGGTTCAAAGGAAAATATAGATCAGCTTGAATGATCAAGCTGTATTCGTCTCCATTTAGGCTGTGTTAGCGACAGTGCCAGCAGTAGAGATGCATGCTGTCATCCATGCACAGCTATGAAAAATTCCTCAAATCACAGAAAATTGCTCCTAGTTTCAGTTAAATCAACAATACTTTTTAGAAGGTGAAAAATGTATTTCGAAATACATTTCTGCATACTATTAATATAATCTGATCTTAAACTGTAAGCACTTTGTAGCATAGCAACATTCCAAGCCATTCATTTGCAGAAAGCAGTGCCATATGCAGAAAGACACTAAATGAGTTGCAACTTCTTTAAATGTAGTACTGAAACCCTGGAAATTTTATTCATTTTGTGCTATCAGAGGAGACCTGATTGTTTTAATGCCATCATTGAAATTTTAGCTTTTCAGATAACAAACCCAGGAAGGGCAGGTGCTCCGTGAAAAAGGTGGTAGATATTTCAGTAAATTTTTAATTATTTTTTGTTATGTTTTTGTTTCTTTGTTTGGTAGACAAAACTTTTGACAGATCCTGAATTGATTTTAAAAGATGGGACGCATGTATTAGTTGGAAGCACTCTGAGAGCAAGAAAAAGTGATGAAATAGATGGAATTGGGAACAAAAAAAAAAAAAAATTACCAGGTTTATTAAAATTTCTGTCTGGGTTTTGTGAATGCCATAAATGAAGAAATAAAATTACTTCCTTACCACAACAGGTAGCAAAAATGTAAATTGTGTTGTGTGCCAAGTATGCTTTCCAGTTTTTTGTGCCCAGGTTGTGGGTTATAGCTCAGCTGCTCCCCTGTGATGGGCTTCTGGGAGCAGAGATGGACAAAGAGCAGCAGTGTCTCCATGAGGGTACAGCACCTACATCCACAGCTAATCTTCCTCTTACCCTGCCCCTTGTCATAAACCAGGGTTCATCTTAAACTGTGAGAATAGTTGTTTTTTTGCTAATTACTGTATTTTTTTCTGGCAACCATGCTGATGCTATAAAAGCACAGAGATTACCCCAGACTGACTTTCTAACTGTGCTAGCCCTGCTGCTCCACTTATTTGTGAGCATAAGGGCTAATGTCCTGTGGAAAGAGGAGCTGGAAAGTACTCACTCTCTTATTTTCCATGAACTGTCACATAACAATGTATAATTGTTTGGCTTAAATCTTGCACTCCGTTCTCTCATAAAATTCCTGATACCATCATTAAAGGCTTTCTCAAAAAAGAACAGCAATATCTGACTCTTGATCTCTGGTGTGTTGGTGACCAGCCACGTTTTGGGGCACAGCTCTGCTGTGATGTGTACCTTGAAGGTTTCTGGTAGCAAGTGATGTTCCTCCTGCAGGCAGTCACCTCCTGTGGACAGTTTGGATACAACTGTCCCATGTCAGAGGTCAGAAGAAGATATCTAAGGTAGATGTGGACTTTCCCATTGTATGCCAGCAAGCCATACTGCCCATGACTGTTCGCAGGAGCATTTCCCAATATAAATGTAGCCTTCATGCCTGCTGACCTTGCATATCTTTTCAGAGTCTTTGGGCACTAACTAGTCCATTACAATTACGGGGTTTTTGTTGTTGTTGTTATTAATAAACTAAAATTGTTAAGTCTTCCTGTTTTGGTAGTGTCCATGCCTTTCCCTGTTTTGGAATATTCACTGTAAAAATAAGAAACTTCAAATTTATATGTGTATGTACATGTTGTTGCTGGAATTGAATCATCATTTCTAACACCACAATGGATGGTAAAGAGTCCTTGTAGATGTAGTTATCACATTTCCATCCAGCTTTCACCTGCCCATAGCTGATATGGCTTATTAGCAAACGGCTGAGAGAGCTCAGGCTCACACTGGATCAGTAATGTGTGTGGTTTACAACACCTTCAGCAGAATTAAGTACAATATATCCACATATAAAACTGCTGTCTATGCACATCACACCGTGAGGTATGACTAGAGATGCCAGAAGCAGGTGGGCTGCAATTCAGGCTAGCACACTTGCCTGCTGAGAAGTCCCCTGCTTTGCATGCAGGGAATGTGGAGTGTGTTTTTATTTTCCTGTCACTAGGTTCTAATGGGTTTTACTTTTTCAATTTTCTTCACTAGAAAGAGGGAAAAACCTTTTATTTTGTTCTCATCTTGTCAATCAATTTCATACCTCTCTATTAGTTTAAGGAGCACATGTGGCCTTTAATTATAGTTGCAGAGTACAGGCTGTTCTGTGCACACTCCACAAATTGTACAAGTGTAGGAAAAAATGCAGCTTTCCACCACATTTAACACAATATTTTGTAATATGATCTTTAAAAGTATTGTTTACAGATGTAATCCAGCAAATAAGAAAATAAGGATATCAGCACAAACATTTCAGAAATTAAATACTGTGAGATCTTCTGATAACAGTACTAGCCTATTTTTTTTAATACTATGCCATATTTATGCAATTACAAATGTATAAAATTACAATGAACTAGCTTTCATTTTTTAACTCTGGAACTTAAAAAAAAATCTGGTTGATGAGAAGTTGATAGAGAATGATATACAATTGATTTGTTGAATGTTTAGGATAGCTTGCTGCACCCCATAAGAAAGTGCACTGTTTTTCCTGTTGGAAAAAGGAATAGAATAGCTTGCCAAGAGTAGTTCTGGCTGAGTGTGATTTTGGTGCTGGTGAGATGGTTGAAGTTACTGCTGTTCTTGCTTTAGGCATCTTTTCAAATTGTAGTTTGATTTTTTCTTAGCAAGTACTTAAAGACTTTCTAATTGGCTCATCTTAGAGAAGTAAATCCAAAATTAAGGGGTTTCATAATGGTAGAAAATGGAATAAATCCTTATCTAATTCTGTTCACACTTATTTATTAAATAGATACTCAGGTGCTCTTTGCTACAATTTTGTAATTACTTTGAAATATATACCTATCTATATTTTCTGGTTATTGTGAACCATCACCCAGTTTGTAAAGGGTCAGCTTCCCAATTTTCAGAAATACTTAGGCCTTGGAAAGTAGCCTTCCATTGCCATCTGCACTTGCTGACTGACCTGATAATGAAAACAGAGGTTCTTTCTAATACTGAATGAAGTGTTCCTTTGAGAAAATTTCCTAGAAGGGTATTTGCTTTAGATTCTTCTGGAAATGGAGAGCAATTGAATTTGCACCATGGATCCCAGAGCTGGTCTTCAGATTGGTGGAGCTGGTCTTTGTCTGTGCCGTAGCAGAAAAGACAACTGGATGTAATTTTCCAAGATTCAGTATTTCCAATGAAGTCAGCTTTAGAGATTCTTTATCCAATTTGTTTATAATATACATTCTTCTTTTTCTTCACCCTGTAAAACAAAACAAATGCCTTGCTAAAAAAACTTTCACTTTTGGGTATCCATTCAAAAGAGCAGAAAATGACAAAACTGAGATTACAGCCTATCTTTCTTTCTTTGTATCTAGGTTGTACTGTAGTCTTGAGATATGGGTACCTTGTCTCCTGAGAATCATGTAAATTATATACATGTTGTATCCTTCTTCCTTATTATTCTTATTAACTGTCCACAGGCTTGGAGCCCTGTCCACTTGTAATAAATATATATGCAAATTCATTCCTATTATTTCAGAGGAACTTCCCATATACAGGGGACACCTCTAGGTGTGACACCTGTGCATCTCAGTATTCCTGTTATGAAAACTTGTAGTGTTAAAGTAGTCATGCACCCAATTCTGCAATTGGTACTTTTGGTATGTTGGCATGGAAACTGTTAAAGTGGTGTGCTGCTGCAGCTGGTTTGCCAAATATTCAGAATCCCTACTCATAAATTGTTTTTCCTTTTGATAATAAGCAGGAGCCCCCACAATTTCCACAGCTCAACTCAGGAGACAGCTGAGAAGTAGAAAAAGATTTTTGTATATTAAGTCCCTTATGATTTCATGTAGCCATGCAAATGGCAAATTTCTCATTTAATATATTTCAGTGGGAAAAGTTACTATGCAATAAAAAGCAGATCATGATACAGTATTTTAGAGGGGAAAAGTATATTGTTTCTGGATCCCCAGTCTAGAATAATGGGTGCATAAATTATAAGGTGAGACACAGTTACAAGTAGTGCCAAAAATGTAGATTTGGTTGGCTGTAAATGCAGTCAGTGATTTCACTCCAGCTATTCAGCTGCCAGAGGGGAGGGCCAGCAGCCCCCAGCCAGTGCACGTGAGCAGGGTCTGCCATTGCCTGGTGTCAGGCAAACTGATCAAATGCTTATGAAGCAAGTTTGTTCTCATTTTAGAGTCTCTTTAAAAGCGACAATTTAATGGGACCCATTACTGTCAGCTGTGGCCAGTTCCGTCTCCCTCCTCCCAGGCGCTTAACAGGGAAAGCAGAGATTTATAGCTGTGGTGTAACCACTCCAATGGGCTACTGTTCACTCCTCCTGCAAGTCCTCTCTGGCTGCTCTCCAGATGAATTTTCCAAACAGGAGAGAGGTCTTCCCTGTCTCTGGAGTGCTTGCCTTGCTTGGAGCCCTGTGCACCTGTGATAAGTATATATGCAAATTATTAGGTCCTCACTTCAGTGTGTGCTGTGATCCTTACATGTTTTCTGCTGGTCCAAAAGAGTGGCAGTTCTCCAGATTTAGCAATATTTAAACAAAGCTATAAGAGAGAGAGCTCTGCAACCCATCATTTTTTAATGAATGAGCACAACCTTTTTTTTGTTTTGTTTTTTTTTGTTTTTAATCAGAGGATCAAGGCATTTCAGAGATGCTGCTGCAAATGATCTTGCCCAGTCCGCATTTGTTGATACTAATGCACAAATGCGCAGTGGTCATTACATGTACAGAAACAAAAATGAAAACTACATATTTTTATTTAAAGGAAAGAAAAGGGAGTGTTAGATGAACAGAAGAGATGTAAGCAGAGCATCCAAATGGAACCAAATGGATGAACTAACTAAAACAATCTTTCATCTCACCCTAAATCCATGTGATTTTCGTAAACTGAAAGAATGATCGTCTTGTGATTCTGTGAGCTCTGTGCTTGAATCTGGCCATTGATTGAAGTCTGGCAGGGGAGGGAGAAAACAGGAAAACATCTTGCTAAGATTTTCCTGTGTTAGATTAATCAGCTCCAGTTCATTCACTCATCTCTGAAAGGTCATGTTTTCTCATCATCAAAGTTGCCCAGTCTGAGACTCTCCCTTGATTCCCTACAGCTTGGCTGAATGATCCACTGGGCAAGGCAGATTCAGCACTGCCTTTGTCCTGCGATGCTTTTTCAGCATCTTTCTGTGATTTGTGTTGGGGTTTGCAGCAAGATGCATCTCTCTGATTAGTGTTACCCTGAGAGTCTTTATTTCTTGGAGGAACTAGTCAGTTGATTCCTCTTAGTCTGTTTCTGCAGTTGCTAATCCCTGCACAGACTGCATTTCATCCACCTTTCTCAGCCTGCTTTCCTATGTTGTCCAGACCGTTTTGACAGTGGGTGCTCTGACTGTGTATGGAAACTGGGCAGGGGGATATGGCCACTATCTCACTCTTAAAAATGGTGGGTTTTCCAAGCTGGTCCAGCTCCAACTCATCCCTCTGCTGTCGCCTTTCGTAATGAGTTTCAGCTGCAGTGTGGAAAGGTAATTTTCCTTGACTACTGCCAGTACTAGAGAGCCAGACTTGCATATTTCTGGGTGTTTACTTGAACTCTGTTTTCTAGTCTCCAGGCATCCAAGTTTCACTAAACTCTAGGCTTTAGAGGATTTTAGTGCATAGTTCAATATTAGCAGAGTTTCTTCGTTGCCGAACACAGGGGAATGAGAGTGCAGCATAAAGTAGTAAGTACAAGATATTACTTGCCAGATTTCAAGAGATCTGGTGCAACATATTTGTTTAGATGTCAACTGTCAAAACTAAGAGCAAAAAAAATTACAGGGAGATAGTGAACGTGTGTGGATGAGTCATTCAGATAGATGCCTGAAAACTGTACCAGGAAGCATAATGCTCAAGACATCTGGTTTATTTTGGCATGTTTATGTCCATGTTATTTCATCTGAGTATTTTTAAGTTGCTTTCTGCATTATTTTCATACGTCACTTCATCCCTCCTCAGAAACTTCTCTGCTGCAGATCGGGCGTGTTTTAAAACTCCTCCCAGGTTAGACAAAGAGAATAGAAACATGCTGGGTGTTGAAGGTAAGCAGGGGCCAGCTCTTTGCCAGCACCCACAAGCACCCACCCAGCCAGCCAGGCTCAGGCTTGGCTGCTGCACTGGCTCCGGGTCAGCTGGGGCGAGAGCAGGGAACAGCTGGCTGTGCAGGCAAACTGTGCAGATCTCTGCTAGCGTGAGGGGAATTGCTCCTCAGCCAGCTTGCAGGCATATATAAATATTTGTGGCATAGTTTGCATTATTATTTCAGCTGAGCTCTAAACATTCGGTTGCTGATAGCAGGAAAGAAACTAGTGCTGCTATAAATTTCAGATGGTGCAGAAGTGCAGGGATTTTTGTATCGGCTGACAATTAAATCAAGTCCCTTTGCCTCTTTTATAAATAACTCTGCTGCCAAATATGTGCGGGAACTCTGCAAGCCTTTGTGGGGAAGGCTGGGAGGGGAAAAGGAGGAGGACACAAAGCCTGCCTGTGCTGGGAATTTCCTTGGAACACACACACACACACACACACACACACACACACACACACACCTTCTTTCTCCTGTGTAGGGTTGTGTTTGAGCTTGCCCTTTCCTCTTCACGTTTCCATCTCTGCCAAGCAGCTAAATGGAGAGGTTAATTTGAGAGACTGCTACAAGTACTTGCAGCATGGTAATTGCATAGCTAACATGAGTCTTCTCCTTGTCCTGCCTGCTGCAGGAATCTACATGTCACTGCAGGGGCTGATCTTGGCGGAGATTTTTTTTTGTTTTTACTAGGAGGTCCACTACTTTGTTAGAGTAGCTGTTGTTTAATATCTTTCCATTGTAGCTCTGTGCAAAAAAAAAAAAAACAACAACCTATATGTGTCCTAGTAAAATTGTGACATTGTCCATAGAAGATGGTGCCCCCGCTCCAGCCATCTGAAAACCCAGTGGATAAAAAGAAAGACACAAATTATGATTGTAAACCAAAATCAGTCATACAATTGAGGGATAACAATTTGAGAAGTCTTCTGTGATACTGTGCTTCCATGCAGGAGGGCAGCTACATAAATGGTTTGGAAAAGTGTCATTCTTTACGAAGAAATACTGCGCTTAATTAATTCTTGCTCCTGGGAGGTCAACCTGGGGCACTCATTATTGTCTTAATTGGTGGTATAAATCCTGAGGCACTGGAGGGGAAGAGAGGAAAAAAACGATGAGCAGTTAGCAACATACAGCCTTTTGGATAAGTGCTAGCCAGTTGTACAACCATCCTAGTGACATTTTATGGTTTTATTGGGTTGTAGGTCTGATCCTTCACAAATTTGGTTAAAGGGAATTGATTTGCATAAACAAAAATATAAAACAACAGCAAAATGCAATAATTCATTCTTGAGTTCTCCATTAAACTGTGTGAAATAACTCAGAAAAGCACTTCTTTGATCTCCTGTTATTTGTATTAAATTATATTCATTACTCTTCCCATCTGGAGTTTCATAGCAGGCCAAAAATCATCCTACAGACACGACTGAAAGGAAGTTAACTGTAACTTTTTAATTATATGCATTCCTTCTCCTTTTTTTCCTTAATTTGAAAAAAGCAGATGGAAGCGCATACCAGCGCCTTCCTCTCCGTTTAAATCACTGAAGTGGAGAAGCAGAAAATCTCAGCCGTTCTTTCCCCTCACATATTGTTTCAAGGTGATGACTGTTCTGTCTGGAGACTTTGACATGTTTGCTAAAAAGGTCAGGAGTTCAGTGAAAATCGAAATTGTGGAAAATACGTGCGTAGTCCTAGGGATGCCGTGGTACCCTCGCTGGAAGAATCTGGTTGTTGCAGATTTGCACTTGATGGAATACATCTCCCCTGTTTTGTTGGTAGCTGCGTCTCTGCCAGCTGGCCAGCAGAAGTCTTTCAAACTCCCCAGGAAAAAAAAAAAGTAGTCAATGTTTAGATGGTTTATAGAATGTTTTTCACATTAAACCAAGGTTTGTGGAATCAGAATATGTTTTGGCGAGGGGAACAATAAAAAATGGCAGTTTTTTCAAGCCTCCCCAGGGGCTAATGGCTAATTGGCATTACTAGCTCCATGATCAGTTTTCTTCAAGCTCTGTCATCATAATTTTTTTTTTTTTTTTTTTTGGCCTGTGAAGTCCATAAGACCTTTTACACCTTAGAAACTATTAGGATTTATCAAATATGGCCTGCTCTGTCTTTGCTGTAGTTTTTGCAGGTTTTTTGTAGTTGCAACAAGTATCCCCTCTGTGGTAGCTTAAAAAAGAGCAACATGTTCTTCATCTGCTCATCCTGTCCTTTGGGCCCTTTTCTCTTTTTAAGAAATGAGAAAACCCTGGGATATTTCCAACTTTTCCATTTGTGTAACAACAACGAAAAGATAATAGACCTTTTTTGCCCATAGAGGATTGCACTTAAATCCAGAGGTCTGTATTTCCATATGCAAGATGTGGGATGACAGCTGCTTCTTTTTATTGAATTTTGAGTTCTGTTGATTAAAAAGAATTAAATTCACTGCCACACTAGTTTCAAGAGCAAATTTAGGTTTCTTTGGCCATAGAATCTTAGAGCTGCTCTTAATCTGCAGAATAAATGGCTAGACAAGCAGAAGTGTGGATGGCAAGCTGGAAATACCAGCAATAACAGACAAAGCCAGAGCCCTTCCCAGGGCGGGCTGGTGCTGAGTTCCTCCACCACTGGCTGGTTGGCATTTCTAGGTGCTCTCTACCAGCTATTGAAATTTGTTTTTGCAAAGACTTTCCTGTCCTGCCCTGACATATATTATCAGCACAATTTCCCTACTTTCTGGCAGTGAGCCTTTTTTTACTTATTGTTGTAGCTGCTTCCATTTTGTGCCAGCAGTCGTTTCCAGCCACAATGTCAGACAATTAATTTGTTTATTCTGCAAGCCATGGCTTCCAAAGTGTGATAGACAGTGCAGACATCCTGGAAAAGTGCTGTGCAACTGGGAATAAGCTCATTTGAGCTTCCTTTTAGATAGCTGCTTTGGTAGTATTCATTACTTGTGGGGTCTCCTATTCTGGCTGCAGCCATTTTGCAGTGTTTTGTCTGTATGGTATCACTGAGCAGCATATGCTGGGTTGTAGATCTTTTGTAAGCCTTTCTATGCAACTCCAGTTGCAGGTTTGCATGTTACCTAGGCCTCCCAGAGTAAATCTTCCTGATTAACAACCAAAAATTACATGTCTTTGCCCCAGCTTGACTGTTGAGCATACCAGGATTTGGTGAGGCAGGAGTTTTTTGTTCCCTGTCTGCTGCCACTCGTTAAAAATACTGCAAACTGCATTTAGTTCATGCATGTACCTGAGCAATTCCCTGGTCACAGAAAAAAGCAGTTTTGTGCAGATCCCATCACTGAGAGATACCTTAAATGTCTGCTGATACTCCAGAGAGAGCAGGAATGGGAGCTTTACCTTCTCTAAATATAGTTTACAGGGTTAGCAAGGATAGAGGGTAACTTAAATTATTAAAATAGACAGATTGAAAAGAAGCCATACATCACAAACATTTCTTTTGTAAAAAGTGTACATATTTACCCAGCTCCTATTTCAGAATAAAGCTAAGTGCAGAGGTCTCAGGTGTGTGGTGGGCTGGATTTTCTTTTCAGCTGCTACTGGTATTTATCTTTCTTCTCAGAGCTCAGTCAGAGTTTATAAACGACTGATAAACTTTACAATGGAAAAGTCCTTCCTACTCCTTTGGTTTTTTTACCATAGAGTAGCCATATGCTTCACTCGGAAGCTTATTTTGCAAATTTACCAAAGAATGGCCTCTAAATCTGCAGGAGTCATAGCTGGCTGCCTGTATTTGGGGGTAATCAAAGCTGAACCCGATGAACTGAGCAGGCTGTTCAAACAGATTGAGCTTGCAATAGCCCTTCTCTGCTGATTACCCTGTCCCTGGCTTGCAGTGCAAGTTTTCAGCTTGCAAGCCCACTATGCCTGCAAATAGGACTTGGCATGCCCTGTGCTGGCAAAATATTTTTAAGATGTTGTTATCAAATGATCCATCTCTTCATGCATGTGCATAACTTGATCACTAAATCATCTGCCCTGCCAAAATCAACTGGACAGAGAAGGAGAGGGAGTTGTATGGATTCCCTATCAAATATGTAAGGGTAGCAGTTCATGCTAACAAATCCATAAGACTTCATAAGTTTAAACACTTAACTTTGTCTTGAAGGCTCATCCTTAATGAGGTCCTTTGTATTCAGACAGCCAGTGGCATAACAGCATTCAAAATATTACTGAAATAGTTCATATTCTCTGTGTGCACTCTGTTCTTTACTGAGATCCCACAGTTTGACTAATTCACAGACACCTGCTGCAAAAGTAAGTGGTGAATGGGATGAGGTGGTTTCTTCAGAGTTGAGTTGAGGTTGGATTGATTAAATAGATTATTTACTTCTGTGCAATAGACCTAGGAAACCGGGTTTGTTTGCTGCTTGATACATACGGTTTCACATATCACTCTCTGCTTTCAGTGCAGCAGGTAAGATATCAACACAATTAAAAGTGAAAAATAATCTGTCTGCTCTGCCACTGGTGGATGCTCAGGGAACACACGCTGATACAATAGATTTCTGAATAATTTATACTCAGCATTTTTTCCTTGTGCTCGGTAAATGAGGATGCCTAATGTGGCATGGTCAGAGTGATACTCTATCTGTCATCCATTAAGATAACAAGATTGGTGGGCCTGGGAGGAACGTGGCATGATACACAGAAAAGATGAGATTAAAAATTGAAGTGTTGGTCTAAAATGTTCTCTGTAAAGGATGCTGATGAAAGCAGCTCAGAAAAACAGAATTAATTCAAAAATGTGATTTCCACAAAGCTTTGTCTTGTCTAAAATAAAAACACAAGATACATGTTCCTTTCAAAAGCTGTGGATAAAAGGAATATTGGAGTAAATCACTGTTCCTGATAGGCCTTCAGTAGCTTCCACTCCTTTAAATTCAGGTACTTTGTAGGTGCTATCAGAAACAGTTATGTATGACAGTAATGCTTTATGTCTCACAGAATGGGATTTTTTTTTATATTCATGAACCTTTTTAAATTACAAAGAAAAAATAATTTGTGATTGGTTTTGGCACTGGAGTATCTCATCT
The DNA here is from genome assembly GCF_022539315.1 of Serinus canaria. NCBI lineage: Eukaryota > Metazoa > Chordata > Aves > Passeriformes > Fringillidae > Serinus > Serinus canaria. Next base: position 39,038,698 of record NC_066315.1, read on the forward strand.
CTCTTCACAGGGTGTTAATTTGGATGGGATGCTAAAATATTTGCATAAAAAATGGCTCATGTAAATATTCGGCCAACCAGATTCATTTCGAGGTGACTGAATTACAGTTGCTAGTATATTGTTTTCCAAGAGCCAATAGGCACTAGTAATTGATTAATTTATAAGCAGTGGTGGTTTACAGTCTCTGAAGTTTCTGACAACTTCTTAGCATCAGGTCACATTTGGATTTTCTTGGTTTTTGAAGAAACTGTTGGGATTGTGAGATCAGATGGGAGTCATTTGACAGAAAGCACTTGGAGGAAAACTAGGACTTGCTTCTAACTTAAGTATTTTTAGTGAAAAGGCCACAGTTGTTATACCTGTGCTATTTGGAACCCAGCCTTGAAAGGGTTTAGATGTGCTTTTCTCTTTAGCTGGGCAGCACGCACCTGCTCTGCCATCTCTGTGTCCTGCGCAGTTTTCTTTTGCTGCAGAGCTGCAGTTGGGGTCCAAACCCCTGCAGAGGGAAAGACAGGACACTCTATTTTTCAGCCCAGATTTAGGAAGATCTCTGAGCATTGCCCTGCTTGCAGTGCCATCCATAACTTTTGGCTGTACCACACCAGGCTTCTGGAGGCAGGTGAGGAAACTGAGCCCCCAGTGCCCAGCAAAAGGTGCTCCTCACCCACCAGTGCCCAAGCTCCTGTCCTGGCTCGGTTTGGGTTTTGTGTGCAAAGATAATTATAATCTTAGTGCCTGTCCCAAGGAAAATTTAAAAATGGAATCTTTTTGATAATGTATTGCTGAGCTTTTAAAATGAGTTTGTCACAAATGTTACAAGGAATGGTATCCTAATGCTGACTTTGAGAAGAATACTTCTGAGTAGGCACTAATACATTGTTGAGAATCATGTCCTCAGCTTTGACCAGGACTACATTAAACCTTTTTTTCACCTGAATATTTTGTATAAACAAGTTTATTTTTATTTATGTTCCATTATTAAGTCCAGAAAGAAAATCAGATATAGTTCTTAAAAAGTAATTTGTCAAACAGCAGTGAAAGCTTCCACAGTTAGTATCTTCCTCTATATCTTACACTCTGTGGAGGACATTGCCTGGGGATGTTAGGCTGATGAGGAAACTGTCTTCATGTCAGTCTGGAGATCTGCTTTTTCCAAATTTGTTCTTCTTAAGCCTTTTTTATTAGTAATGAGTTCATGAATGCTTTATACTTGCTGTCTGCAGATGGATCACATTTTTCAGCTGCACTGTGTGGTCAAGTTTGTCTGGTAAGGACTTAGGCAGCCTCCTCTGCTTTTCTTCCTGATGGGCTGTAATTAAACCCTGGCGTATAAGGATGCACATCCTGCAGCTATATATCAGAGCAACTGATCAGTAGGTGCAATTAGCTACTGGTTATATTTTGGTATAGTACAGATGTATTTGGAGAAGACTGTCTCTTCTTTTTCCAGTATTGGGTGACTTGTTCATTTGGGCCATTTTGTCTCTTGCCCCAGTCAGGCTGGTGGTAGGAGAGTAATGCTATTGGTGGCTGTGGGTGTTAAATCACCTGCAGCAGCCCTGGATTAGGCTGGGTGGCTGCCATAGAAGTTACTAGTTTTGGCTTGTGCTGTGTCTTTCCAGCTAGAAAGTGATGACCAAATAAGCTGTAGAGAGACAGCACAGCTCACATTTTATACCTGTTGAATTAAACCAAAATAGATGCCATAGATGCCTCACTGTTGTTGTTAGCCGTATCAGCAATTACCCCAGAGCCAGGCATCACAGGGGAATATCAAAGCAAGAAATGAGTGAATATTGCCATAAATTTTCTTTTTTGGCAAGTAAACAAATGTAGAAACACTTACCATACTTGCCATTGCAACAATTCAAGCAGTGTTAATGATCAGAAGTGTAGAATATAAAATAGCAGTGTTTATTGATAACTTGAAAGGTTTTAATTATCCAAACAAATAGCTTTAAATTCTTCTTCTGGGTCCAGTAGCTTAAGGAAAAGATGTGGAGAGTTTTTATTTACCACTTTGATGGTAGTAATAAATATCTCTTAAATCAGAGGAGCTAACCTCAGGATGAGGCTTGCCTGTGCAAGAGCTGCACAAAACTTTTGCCAGGGGTTACGTGATTAAGGAGGCATTTTTCAGTTCTGAGTGAATCTGAGGTATTTTCATAACATTAGCATCTCTAGCACGTTGGTTGTGCAAGGAATTTATGACCAGCCCTTTCTACCTGTCCTACCACTCCCTGATCATATAGCCAGAAAGTCTCTCAGTCAGCTCTGAACGATGGGAGTTTTGTCTTTTGAGCTGCTCACATATCTCAGTGAGCACTTTGAGGGGAGCCAATTTTATAGCTTACCATGATTGCATCTTTAGACAAATGCATTGTGGGCACAGAGCTATCGTCTGCGGCATCAAGTTTACAGCTTCCCTGTAGGGTGTAAACATGTGGCTGGTTGAAGGGTTTTAACCTCTGAAGCCCTCCAACAAATATTAAATTGCTAACTATTCTTCCATAATGTTGTGATGTTGACTGAAATTTGACCCTGGTGCTCGCTGAAACCATTTTCAAAATCTGAGTGAGAAGGTTAAATAGTGCTGTCAAATTTCCAAATGTCTGTTGCAGAAATACTTTTCCTGAATATCTGTGGGTTGAGCTCTAAAATGCTTAAAGTAATCCTCCTTTTTTTTTCTTCATTATTACATGATATTATCTAAAGCTTGGGGTTTAGTGAAATTAACTTGGGTTTTGCCTTTTTTCTGTGCCACCTAACCTTACCATTTATGGCTATTTTTCTCTTTTTCACTTGTTGAAGGAGGATTTCAGTTAAATGGTGTTCCTTAAGTACAACCAGACCTCTAAGTTTCTTTAATTTCTGTTCAAGATCATTGTAATTACTTGATTATTTTCACAGCTGTATCTGAGTAAGAAAAAAAGTGCTGTAATTGGCAACTTTTACAAGCTCACAACTCAATAACCTGATACTGGAACTCTTCCACCTGCAGAAGCCTCATTAATTGCTGTAGGAGTTTCAGCAGTTAAGAGACCTGGGTTTCAGATTATTTCTTTTTGGAGTCTGCAGTAACAAAAATAGATGGGACCTTCAGGCTGAGTGAGTCTGTTTGTTATTGGATGAGTGTCTAACTTCCAAGTGGATCTGTTAGGAAGGCTGTTGTTTACCCAACTCATTACTTACATTCATAAGCTCAAACAATTTTTAGTTGAGCTTTTTTGTAAAATCTAGGATTTCATTTCCGGAATGCTCTTACTAGTTCTAGCTTTGTTTATTTTGGCCTTAGGTTGCATTAGATAATTAGTTTTTATTTAGGAGATGAGTCTTATGTTGCAACAAACAGTACTAAATTATAGTAAGACTGAGTCTTTTAAAATACCATACTCCAGTCATAACTTTGAATTAGTTTTGTTACTTTAAAGCAACATTTGTGCCTGTCTCTAAGGTTTACAGAAAACTCAGAAGCTTACTTGATTTCTTTTTTTTCTTGATTCCAGGGCTTTTTCCGCAGGAGTATCCAGAAGAACATGGTTTACACATGTCACAGAGATAAAAACTGTGTTATCAATAAAGTTACCAGAAATCGCTGCCAGTACTGCAGACTACAGAAGTGCTTTGAAGTGGGAATGTCCAAAGAATGTAAGTTGTCTCAGAAACAATTTATTGTTTGTCATATCCTGCATATATGTGGCAGTCCTGAGGGAAAAAATTATTATGCAATTATGTGATTGAAGCCAGTATCTGCACTCATATGGAGGAAAAGGAGTATGAATTTGGTACTCAACTTTAGACCTGCATTTACAGACTTCTGAGTCCTTAACACTGCAGCCTAAAAGCTGTGTGTTCTTACTGCCTGGACTCTCTCTGAAAGGTGAAACGAGCTGGCAAATGCACTTCTCTAAACCTGACTATGCAAAGCACACCAAAGCCCCAAAGGATTTCCTTCTTCCTTCTTTTCTAGAAATCCCTGGTTTGCCCTTTAAATTAACATTTTAAAATATTTATGTAGAAATATGTGATATTCTCTTTTTCCGGTTTATTGATATCCCCATCAAGGCTGAAAATATAGCTAAAAATGCCTTTTTCAGATCCCATGGGGTAATGCTTCTCTCAACTTTCTCATTTTTGATTGGATTGATTGCAGTAGCAAAAAAGTCTCTGGTGTAGTGATCTGTTTGATTGTTGAGGGTTTCTACCTCTATCAGCGATGTTCCTGGTGTCAGTAGGTCAATACCAGTAATAACCACTGCAGAAATTTGCAGTGTGTGCATAAGAGAGATGGGGAAATTGCCCAACCAGTTCTTAACTTTAATTCACCCACAAGAGTTTCTTGGAGAGAGTTTAAGATCACAAGAAAAGAAAAATTGATGATGATGAGGCATTTATGTCTGAATTGTGATTTAAACTGGTTCTCATCTTCAGCATTTTACATCTCTGAATTGTGTGGGACATCCGAGTAGTTCCCTTCTCTGTACTTGGTCAGGTGCTAGAGGTCCTAAAGTTATATTTGTCCCTCCTCACTGTATGCCATTTCTCTCTCCCACCCTCTCTTTCCTCTCAAAGAAAGAGTGTTGAGAAGTGGAGAAAGAACCAGGTGCATCCTTTGGACCACTGTGCTGTGTTTCCAGCTCCTTTTCATGGGAATGTGAAGTTCTGGTTATTGGAAAGTTTCAAGCTACTGAGGGAGGAGGTCTTAGGATTTCCATTAATTCACTGTCTGTGTTGGGTTTTCTATTTTTCTTGTGTGCCTGAAGTGCACTTTTCTATACTTAGATGTAGATCTGTTGGAGTGGAGACTATGATGGGAGTAAAGGAGAAGGTAGGCTAAAATGCAAAGATATAAGATTGAATGAGGAGGATTTTACTGATAGCTATTTCAGTGCATATGAACTGCACATGAAGCTGGGTTTTTTTCCATAAAACCAGTATGATGTAGTTTGGAAGAGAAGAAAAAACACTTTTCTCACCTGAGGGCTTGTTGGTCTTGAGTTCCTAAGTACTTTATTGCTGACGTGAAACAGTAATCTTATTAAATGCTGTAACGTCACTTCGGAGTACATTTTGGAAGTATCAGCAGTATTTCTAACATGTTAACCAAAGTTACTTTGGATAAACTAGAAAAGACTTACTGCCTTTTAGGTGATGGATTGTTTTTTCCCATAGGGTAGCTGGAGCTTTGCTGGCAGGAATTAAGGTTTTGCTCTGCCTGTTTTCTGGGGTGAACTAAGTGAAATTGCCCTTTGGCAGTTGCCTTTATCTCAAAATTCTACAGGCACTGAAAGGGGGATAACAGGTTGGAGGGGAACAGAGGATCCTGGAGAGAAGTGAGGGATGTCCTCTGGCTGCATTTCTGTAGAAGGCATTTGCAAGGGAACAGAGAAATTATTTTAAATGTCATCGGTTTGAATGCAGTGTGTCTTGTCTTCTGGGTTTAAGAACTAAGTCTGAACTGATTCTGTGTTATCCCTTCATAAACAGGAGCTTTTCATCTCTTAAGAGATTTGAGAAACTATTTTCTTATCTGACCTTCTTTCATACATATCTCTAGGTTTTAACTCCATTTCTTTAGAAGTTTATGTAAACAAAGGCACATCTGTCATTCGGGTTTTTCTTTTTCCCCCGGTGCATTATTCACTTTTTTTTTTTTGTCTTCTTACAGTTCTGTTATCTTGTAATGTGAAAGCCATGAACAAAGGACAGAAAAAAGTATCAGAGAAATCTCACAGGGAAATAAGCCTACAATGCTCAAACCAGTCCCAGTTGGGGAAAGTAATCATAATGGCACCTGCAAATAGGAACCCCAAGGTCTCTTCCCAGGAGCTAAGGAGGAGTAGATACTGGTTTTCAGTATACAGAGTAATCTGTGCTTAAAAGTTGCAGTCCTGTGTTTATTTGTTCTGTCTTTAAAGGGCATGCAAAAGTACCTGCATATGCAGCTCCCTTTGAGCTTAATGAGTGTTCCTCACAAACATCAGAGGAGAGATGGGAACTAGGTGCATAGCCAGTGTGATAAGTAGAGGTTTAAGAATGGGGGTACAGTGTTTAGTGTTTGAAAGACGAGATACTGAGCTGTTCTTGTATGCTTTTATCTTGTTTCAGAGAATGAAGTGAGATGATAAAGGAATGCAGCAAATTTGCATTTCTTTATAGGTTGTTTTGTTCGTGTAGGGGGGGAAAAAAAGCTATCTTCGACCCCATTTTACTCTCCAGATCTGATCAAGAGAGGTCAATAACTACACTACCTCCAGGGCAGAAGTGGAGCTATTTGCCTTGTGATAATATCTGCAAGACCTACTGAAACTGGATCCCACTAGTGTCAGGACCATCTTTCATTGTGTAGTCCCTGTTGCAAAAAGTTTGTGCTCCAGATAGGCAAGACAAAGAGTGTGAGGGGAAACAACTTAGTGATGACTGCCTTATCATCCTACAACAGGACAAAACGTAGCTTGAAATAAAACCCTGCTGTCTTTAATCAGATACCTTCCTTCAGAAACTCCAGAGCTTTGTCCCTGAAACCTGAGCTGCAGCTCTTGGTTCAGGGCCTGGAGCCAGTCCCTCCACCAGCACTGCATCAGGTTTGGGCATTGTTCTATGGCTGTCCCACCTCAGCTCATGTAGGAGAGCTTAGGGCAGTGAAGGTTCAGCTGGGGCTCTGGACCCCACTCCAAACCACTTCTGTCCTTCGTGGCCTCCCAGTCTGTTCGGTGTTTTTAATCGCCGCATAGAGACAAACGGTGATCACGCAGGATTCTTTTCTTGCTGCTGCTGAAGTGAGAAGGCTACTAAGGCTGACAGTGGCTCATTATGTGATGGAGAGCCTTAGGAAACTAACCTTTGCCCTTCTATTACGTGATCTCTAGGCTGCTGTTGAAGCCCCATCCTCGGCGTGACCCCAGGTGCCCGCCAGCATCTCGCTGTTGCCTGGATGCGGGCCCTGGGTGCTCAGGAGCTGCCGAGGGGTCACACGTATGGCACTGCCTCCTGCAATTAAGGGAGCACGCAGGAAGCTGGGCAAACCTCTCCCACAAGAATGGACTCTTTCAAGCAGGATGCTGCAACAGTTACTTTGTAAGGTGAAGCCTGCTCATAAAGAGAGCCCAAACTGGATTTTTTGGTAGGGTATAAGGGGGAAGAAAATGGAGCTCCCTTCTGCCGCAACTGCCCAGCTTAGCCCAGCAGCTCTTCACCTTCCATCCCTTTTCATAAACTGTGTAGGCTGCAGGGACTGTCACTGTACTTGATGATCTTTGGGGTCCCCTCAGACACAACCCAGCCCACGTACTAGTGTGCGATGCAGAGAAGCCCTCTTTATACTGGCATAAATCTTGTCTGCAGTGTGCTCTAATAGAGCAAAATTATATTTATAAAGGCACAGAATTGTTCCAGATTACTTCAGTGCACTGAAGCAATGTTCAGATTTGCAAATCTCCTTACAATTAATTTCTCTGGAGGAAGGGAAGGAGGAAGGGAGGGAATGCAGGGAAATTATCATGAAGAGGAGAGAATCTGGTTTCTGTGCTCTGTATTTGTTGGGGATTTTTTAACTTGCCCAGAAATGTCTGTTACTCTTTGTCACAGACTTGAGTCTTATAATATTTAAATGTTCATGCTTCTTGGAACATGTGATTACATTCTGCTACTGAACAATAGAGTGAATGGATTTACTTATTTTCATTCTAGTTGAAATTGGCAAGCAGGAAACATCAACTTGAGGAACTGTCATGTTTGTATTTTTTATTTCTCTTTAATTTTTTCACTCTCCTTAATGAAGCATGATTCCATCTGCAGTGAGTGGCTAAGTGGAGGGCCAGTCTGCATAGTTGCATTTGGGGAAGTTCATGCAGATTTCACTGATGTAGTTTTAAAGTGAACTAATTAGAATGCATGCAATCTTTATTTAGCTGTTAGTCAAAACTGAACTAGGCTTGTTTTATTCTTTTTAGCCAGCACGAAGCACCGGATTTAGGAATTGTTTCTGCTTTGCTACAGGCTAGATTTTTAACTGGATGCCTAAATACCACAGAGTGGCTGGGGGCTTTTTCAAAAATTCCAGAGTAGTTGCCTTGCCTGTTAACTTGCTTTCTCGAGAGGCAGGAGCTAAATATCAGAGTAGAAATCACAAACCCCTGAATTCTGTTCTGGGATTAATTCCTCTCTCTAAACTCTCCAAGCTGATTATTCTGTCTTTCCTATCTTGAGAGATAAAAATTACATCTTTTCACAGGGGCTGGGAGACCTTGTATTGTAAGTGCTTTGAAAGTAGAAAGATGTAAACTGTGAAAATACCAATTAAATTAAGAATTGGAGAATATAGTTAGTGAGGAAGCTATGCCCAAGCCATAGAGATCACATATTTTTAATTTTGTTTTATAAGGACGGATTGCTTCACAGATTTTTTCAGTTGCTAATCAGATAGGAAATCTTGGAATTTTTTTTTGAACCGGCTGAAAAATTGGGAACTTTTAAAAGTTAATGCCAAACTCTCAATATCACTAATGGGGAAATTGTTTTAAGATGACAGCAAAGCTAATGGGGAAGGTTCTTCCCTGCAATAAAAACCACAGTGCTCTAGTGTCAGCCTGTGCTCTGCCAGTGATAATGCACACTTTGTTAAGCTGGGTGGATGAAAATGATCTACATACAATTAAAATTCTCTTGTAGAGAACTGGGTTCTACTTGTTGTGCATTGTTTCCCATGGTTAAACAAACATCTCTTGCTTTTCACATCTTTTTTTTTGTCTTCAAAGAAGCAGATCTGATTTTCCTTTCTTGTTTTGGGATCTGCTTCTTCTGTGTTTTAGCCTTTACCCCTGATTTTGCATAGCTTTCACTTGCCAGCTTTAATGTTTAAAGGAGCAACTTAGATTGAATGTTATTATCCATAATTTACTCTATGTTCTGTGAAGATGGTTATGTAATAGCAGTAATTGCATCAACTCACCTAATGAGCTTTCCCTCCAGTGCCATGTACAGCAGATTAATAGCCCATGAATTCATTTGCAGCTCGTTGTGTTTCAGAAAAGTATTTCAGTCAGCAATTAATAAACTGCTAAAGAAAATAACATAAAAAATGATTTTTTTTATTATGTTAACTCTCCAGCTGAACAATTTATTGGCACCTTTCATGATGCGGCTAAGTAAATTCTCTCCTAATTCCTCAAGCAGAGTGTGATTAGTGAACCCTGCTCAGCTCAAGACTGTCTGGTAATTAGTCTGATCTTTATATCCTAAAATGTTAGGGGAAAGTAAGAATAGCATCCTAATGTTCTCTTTTTCTTCTATTCCTTGCCTTTCAGGCATTATGCAAATAGCTGTAACTTTAAATTGCAGCATGCTCATGCTGCAAATTTTTTTTCCCCCTTCCTTGCATAGAAACCCCATAATTGTGTAAGCTAAGAATTGAAGACCTCAGCCAATAAACAACCCCTGGCACTGTTTCTGCACTGCTTGTTGTGGGCTGCAGTGTCTCATACCTCCCAAGTGGTGGGACACAGCCCGAAGCAGGGACCCGAGAAAGGTCATGGGGTGCTGCTGCCCTGAGGAAGGTAAACCAGGGGTCAAATGCCACTGGAGAGGGAGATGCCAGGAGAAAGGCATGGAGAGGGAAGAGAGAACAGGGGAAGTCCTGTGTTTTGCAGTGTAAAAGGGGATGAGGTGATTGAACCCAACAGGAGAAGAGCAGCAGTGAAATGCCAGGGAGCAACCACCTTTGCTGTGAAAGTGTCTGGGGAAAGGGGAAGAAACTGCTGCATGTGGCCAAATTTGCTGCTGCATAGAATTACTATTTCCGTGCTTTTTGTTTTGGTTGGTGCTAGTGTTTGGGGATTTTTTAAAATTGAATATCAAGTTTTCCATGTTTTACATAATTTCTTTTTCAAAAGAAACTGTTATCTTCTTGCCACTACCATCCCTACTCTCCCAGTCCAAAAGCAGCGCTTGGATTGTCTTCAAATGTAGTAAAATATATATTTTAAAATATTTTCCCTCATTTTGGGCTCTTGGGGACTGAGTAAGCATAAAGGGAATTCCTTCAATAAGCTCATACAGAGATTGATTACATGTCCTCAGCTGGAAGTTACATTAAGACTTATTCACTAAGGTATAGCTACCGTTGTGAACTTTTCAACGCTCTCTGCTGTCTCTATGACAACACAGATCCTGGCAGAAGTTACCAGGGCTTGTGTGCTCTCTGCAGCCTTAGTCTGCATCCATCAATCCTAGTCCTCGATGACTGTAAATGTGTGCCTTTCTTATGTTTTTGCATAACAAGGTGTTTTATTAAATTTGTGACACGTCTAAAGTTATTACACTAAATGTTGGTACTGCCATATGCAACCATGCTCTAAAAGACGTGTGCTTTAGGAAAGGACTTTCTGAAAGGCTCTCAGTCTTGTCTTGTGGAAGATATTCAGCTGAGTGGCACAGAGCCCTTGTACAAGTAACTTTTCTTTAATTACAGGTGAACTTAAGGTAGCTAGAACCTGGGAAAAGCATAATGCACGCCCAGTCTAATTTCTGCTTAGATCTGCAGCACACTCCAGAGAAGTGCTCACTACTCTTCAGTGCTCTAGCAAAGTCCACAGACCTTGCTGAAGACATCCTTATTTTAAAGGAGCCCATAGTGTGTCTGTCTGCTTGCAGCTCAGGTTTCTGTGGCAGTCCTGCCATGTGCCACCTTCTGCAGAGATCCTTCTCTAGAGATGGGCCTTTTTCTTGAGAACGGTTGGCATGGACACAGGTCTTAGTTTTCGTTTTACAATTTTGGGGTGTTTTAGGAATCATCAGATGCTTTCTTTTCCGTCACTTTCCCAGTAAAAGGCGTTTTGGGCAAGTATCTCTTACAAAATCACTTCTCAACATAGATCTTGTTCTTTTTCTGGCCTTTTTCTGTTATTTCTCATCCCCTGCTTTGGTTTATAGCATTATTTCAAATTGTACTTGTAAAGACACTGGTTCTATGCATATGTGTTGCATTGCAGGTTGCCTTTGCCTCTTCTGTAAGAGCAGATGAGAAACCTAGAGGTAGCCAGTCCCTACCCAGTCCTTGCTCTCCTAAGAATGATGCTGAGGCCACATTTGCTTTGTCATGCGGACATAACTGCTGAGACCCCAATCCCATGACCTCAAAAGCTTTGTTTCAGAGCTTCCATTCTTCCTTTATGCACTCAGTTCACTGCCTCGTATTCCTCATTCGGATCATTTTGTTGTTTGGGGACGCGGGGCATCTTTGCATCTCTCTTTCTAATTGCCATTGTGCCATGTGGCTTGCGCTTTCTTTTGGCCATTGTGGTTTCTCTGCTATCTTTTTTTCTCCCTTTTTTTTTTTCTCCCCTAATTTTTTTTTTTTTATTTTGGGATGTTGAATCCGAAGGATGGAGAAATGTCAATGAGATAAATATCAGTCTGGGAACGAGCAAATTGCCAGCGTTCTGGGCCTTGAAGCTAAACATGGGTTATTTGGTTGTCAGGCCAACCTGAAAATGTTATCTACAGTAGCCAAGGTTCATGAGAAATGCAGTAAATTGTTCCCAAGAGTTCTGGGAAGTCTGAACTGTAGCAACCCGAATGTTCCTGAAGGACTCTCTATCAAAGGAGAGGCGTATTTGGTCCTTCTCCTCAGAAGAAACAAATGGGAGAGTGGGTATATCTTCCTGCTGGTTTATATCCACAAACTTTTGTTTTCCTGGTGATCGCTTTACTGGAGGCAGTCTCGCACGGGGTAGGTGCCTCTGCAAAAGGCCAAGAAGCAAAGCTTTCACTGGCCTCTCTGCGGAGAGCAGCTCCCGTGCTGTTGGTGTGGAAGATGGAAAGCAGGCACTCAGAAACCAGTAAGCGCTCAAAGGCGCTTTAGGAAGATCTCTCCATAAGTAGAGGAGGCCATGGATTTCCCTCTGCTGCTGTCAGGCTCTCACGGCTTGCTTTCATCTGCTGGATGAATTGTTAGAGCAGAGGGAGTTTTCCACTGCCGTGCCTGCGATAAGCCGGCTGACACGTTGCAGCTCCTCCTGCTGAGATGCTGGCCCTAGGACTGTGCTCTAAAAATAGCCTCGATTTGTTTTTAGTTTGACTTTGTATCACATGCTCGTTTTAAAATACATCGGAACAGTTAATTTCCAGTTCTTCAGCGCTCATGTGGAAAGTGTAAAGGATTTTGTAAAGTAGATGGTGCAAAAGGAGTAGAAATAGCACCCTTTCTATCCAAACTTAAATAACACTCAGCTGCCAATTCTATAAAAGGAAAAAGAAAGATCATAAGGCGTTAGAATTTTTAATGTCCTCTAGCCCAAAATGAACAGAAATGGTTTTGCCCCATCTTATTTTACTCCAGTACTTGTTTGCACGCTTGCCTGTTTCTGAAAGCCCCTAAATGTTTAAATCTAGGTCTCATGAAAAGTCTGTCAATCAGACAACAGCTCTGAAACCTGACTTCTACAAGTTGTAGCTTAAAGCCCTACAGGCGGTGCCTGTGGCTGATCGGCATTTAATGAGCTGTGGGATCGTTTCTCAGTGCCATGCATCCATAACCAGTTGCTTGTTGTTGATATAAACAAATTTGGTAAGTAAATGTGAGGAAATTGTCTGACTTTGGAGACATTTACCTGAATTTCAGCGTTAAAGCTAAGTGGAATTCTTCCTTTCCCCTGGCAAAAAGTGCAACAGAAAGCAAACATGCTTTTAGTTGGATTACAGGCATGGTTAGTCATCTGACAGACAGTTTTAATGGAGTCAGAAAGACATGCTGGGGAAACATGCTGACCTACTTTTCTTTCTTTCTTTTCCTTCAAACTTCGAAGCAAGTGAAATGTTAAATTTAAAACTCTCCTTAAAGTTAGACTTTGGTGTAGGAGCTCATTTTGTAATTTAATTTATTTACACTTCTGTTTAGGGTATGATAGATTGTTTTGGTAACGGAATTTCATCAGGTTGTTTTTGTTAGGAAATTGGGTTACATCTGAGAAATCCATATTCTTCTCCCTTTGCAGGACAAAGCAATCAGCTTCAAGTTAATGAATGATTTAAGTCCAGTCCTCTGAGGGAGGACTTTACAAACCTTTGAAAATAACAGACTAACAAAGCGTATTACATTTTTATCATTTTCAATGCATTACATTTTTAAACATTTGCTGTCTTTAAACTTGGGGGAAGAAGGATTACTGGCAGATAGCGTGGTGCATTTTTTACTTTTTTTTTTTCCTATGTTAAGGAGGTTGATGCTCCACCTAAGTATTTTCTTGGAGGCAGAACTTGATGTATTTGAACCTGGGAAGCTCTTTACAGTAAAACTTGAGAGCTTAGGGGGAAAAAAAGCCTTAAATTAAATAGGAAAACTTAGCAGTGAGGATGGATTAAAACATCACAGAGATACTAAATTGAATGATACTGGGTGATGAAGGAAAGTGTTTCAGAAATGCTGTGGACCACCTCACTCCTTCAGCAGTGGGCGCACACACAATTTGTCAGATGGCTGAGGGGTGCCAGGTCCCTGGCAGAGAGCTGAGCTCCATTCACTTTGCAAGTGGGTTTGGTGGGAATGTCACTGCGCAGTTGAAGGAGCAGGAGAGGACATCATTCCTTGACACTCTAGTCGATCCAGGGACACTGTTTTCACCTGTTCTGTCTCCTCCTGTTTCCATCATTAACAGGTTTTCTGCTGTCACTCAGCCCTGGTGCAATGGGTGCTGCTGCAAATCCTTAGCTTCCTCCCATCTCTCCTTGTTCTTAGCTCCCAACAAGCTGATTTACAGTTGGCATTATGGAAATAGTAATACAATGGAAGAGAGACAGAAAAAATGGAAATTGACAGAAGTCCTGAAGTTTATGGGGAGTTTTACATTTCACAGAATCCACAAGTTACATGTACTCTTATGAAGTGCAGTCATTTTATATACTGTGTACTTCTAGAGAATGTTTCAGTGGCAAAGATTGAGATCAAATTTTTATAGTTTTTAAAATTAAGTATAAGATGTTGGCTAATACATGAGAGTTTCTTCTCTATCCCAAGAAGGCGTTGCACAGGTCTTAGCCATTTTGTAAGCTGGAGACACCAGTAGAGGAGGCATCAGCCCAAGAGGACAAAGCAGCAGTAAGTGAATGTCCTTATGCACTGAACTGCTGCACCTCGCATGTTCAGCATCCCTCACTGCGCCATAGCTGAGCTTCATGCAAGGACTATCTTTCCTGTGTCTTTCTTGCCATAGCACTTCTTCTAGGTGAATTGTGACATGGTATGTGTTGATTCTAGTGGAGACACAACTGGGAAAACACACTCAAAAAAGCATCACATCTAAAATTTCATTCAAGAATGAATGATTTTTTTTTTTTTTTCTGATACAAGAAAGTTGTTGCTGCTGGATGAGCTTGAATTGCTCTCTGACAGTACCAGGCTGCCTCTTTCGGTCCGGGAGCTCTCGTGTTTCCAATTAGGAGTCTTATGAAGATTGGTGAAGAGGTCCAGAGCTCAGTGTGTGTTTGGTCTTGTAGTCTGCATTGTACTGGGCTGCACCATCTGGTTATCCCATTGAGTGGCTCCAGGATCAAACCCAAGTGATCCAGAGCCCTGGAACAAGTGACTGTTAGTTCATAAGAGCCTGCTGACAGCACTTTTTTACAAGAAAGATGTTTGATTTTCCCTTTCAGTAATTTGGAAGAGAAGCTCAATGCATACTTTCCCCCCCTGCCCCTTCTTTGGATGTCTCTTCAGGTGAATACTGCTATTAAATCAGAACACCCAGAAAATAATTTTAAATGGAAAAGGAATTAAAATAATAAAAAAGACAATAAACAGAAGCAAGAGGATAGTTGTTACTAAGAAGAAGAAGAAGAAGCCCTATTATGTTCAAACCTCTCTCATAACACAGGGAAAAGTAAACAGGGCTAGAGGAGAATAAGCATAAATATTTTATTCCTTTAGTTCTGAAGAAGGCTTAAATCCTGTTTGTCCTCAAAAGAGAGTCAAAGCCTTTTCTTGGCAACTTTTCCTGTTGTTTTCTGAGTCAGCTACAGCTATTTCACATGTTTATTAGGAACATTATTTCTACTAGAACTTAGGCATTGTGAGGTGTGAACATACATAAACTACACAGACATATCAGCTGCCACTCATAGGGTATGCAGTATAAACCCATGATATTTGGGGTCTTCTTTCTTGGCTGGGGGAGTGAGGCAGGGAGGTAATCCTATGGTAAAGGATTGCACTAATGGAAGAGGAATATTTACAAATATTCCCTAGAAACCAGGGTGTGGGAAAAATGAGGCAATTAAAAGGAATCACTAGATACCCTGTCTTAACAGTTTATTATATATATTTTTAATGAGTATTTAATCCCTAATGCTGTGTGATGGATTAGAAAGAGGGGGACTCAGGCCTCTTTCTGTGCATACTTTTATGTTTCCCCTTCATTGAACATTTTCTCTGGGCAAATTGTTTAACTTGAGCTGGTTGGAGGAGTTCCAGCACAACAGAGCTTTGCTGAAAATAACATTGGGTTGAATCCCAAAATGAAGAATTGTCTGTTTTGTTCAGATTTGCAGAATCTCGGGATGAGTTACAAGGGGGGGCCGGGAAGGAGTCTTGTCTGTTCCTGTCCTCCATGTTGCACATCCCAGGCCCTGGGGGACTTGGCTGTACTGTGTCTACCATGCAGCCTGGTGCTCTGGGCAGTTCTGCAGCTGGATGGGCAGGTGGATGTTCATCAGCTTTTTTAGGAACTGAATAAACCTCTGCGTTTGGAAATCTTGAGTTTTTAGCCCATGCTTCCCATGGGGGTTGTAACCCTAGAGCAATATCCTGTGGACCTCATAGAAGCCCTTCTGTTAGTGCATCTTTCATCTTGCACTTGCCACAGTCTTGGAGAAGACCACCCTAGCTGGACACAGGCACCCAACCTGTGTGCAATCAGGGCCCAATCCCACACTGGTGATAGATGTGAAAGATTCATCATCAGCATCAATGAGAAATGACGGGGTTAGCAGACCCCTGTGATGCAAGATGATCTGTGCTAGGTAGTCACTTCTAGTGACAACTGGGGACCACCGCCCTCATTTAGTTAAGGACCAGCTGTGTGTTAAATTCAGTCTCCTTGCCCAGCCCTTGGCTTCCCTTTCAGATGTCATCTCATGTCCAAGTTGCATCCTTTGTTTTCGTGGAGAAGTCTGGGAAAACTAGGTCAGTTTATCCAAGTAGAAATTATTATTCTATTGAGTTAACTCTGTGTTGACCTGCTGCCTATTTGCCTTCTCAAAATGAAGTCCCTTGTGTGCACTAAATCTTGCCCTGGAAGTTGCAGAGTCCTCAGTAATCACTTTGATTTCAAATAAAAAATAAAAAGACTGCTTTTCTTAGTATCTTTATATTTCCTGGAAACAAGTATCTGTCTGCTTTGTTTCTTGTGTGATCACTACATCAGGCTGGTCTGGTGTGCTGTGAAAGCACTTAATGTAAAAAGGTTATGTGCTGGCTTTTCTGGGGATATTTAAAAGATCTTATGGAGAAATCAGGATTTGATTCTGCTTGACCTTGACTGACAGAATTAAGCTCTTTAAGCCAGTTCTGTAGTTACTAGCATGACTTCTTTAAAAATAATCTGGTCCACTTACTCCTGCTATTTCAGAACTTCAGTCCCACACAAGAAAGCTTTTTTTCCCTTTTTTTTTCCTTTTTCTTTTTTTTTTTTTTTTTTTAATGAAAGAATATTTGGTATGTATTTTAAAGAACTTCTTTGACATTGTACATGAAAGATAAAATATATCAAAATAGACAGTCTGATAATTAGGTGCAGGCTTGTGGAGTGATTCATGTCATAATGTGAATGCTGAAACAGCTGAGGTTGCTGCAGGTGTGCTAAGGGAATTCAACCCTGTAATGCCGTGATGCTTTTGCCTCTACATAAAGCAGGAGTACAGATGTCTGGAGAGCCTGCACTAATAGATGAAAAGCAGTATTTTTGCATGTCAATTATGGATCGAGCAGTATTTATTAAAGGCAAAAACAAGGGCCTTTCTCTCCCAGGCACGTTTTGCTTTGAAGAGTCGCACTAAAGCCTGCTGCTGTCCCAGGGACTGAGATCCCAGAAGTAAGCTGGGGCTTCAGCTGCTGCCTGTTAAGCCTGGCTGGAGCTCAGAGCTGTTATCCCATGCATGGGCAGAAAGGGATCTGAAGAAAAGCCTGGGAAGCAGAGGCCTTTAAAGTGCCTCAGCTGGCGGGTGTAGTGCTTCGGGGTGGGCAGCGAGACGCTGAAGCTGAAAATGAATAACTTGTTTACCTGTGGCAGGAGCCAGCTTCAGCAGGGCTTTCCTTGAGACTGCTGGCTGGCTTGGCATGGCTTTCCTGAAATCCTGAGATGGAAAGAAAAAGAAGTCCCCTGACCTCACTCCTTGCTTTCTCCTTAGTTTACAGTTGGTGAAAACAGGACTATGTAATCTTCAAAAAAAAAATGCCCCACCCCAACAACAAATCTGCAGATTGTTTATTCCAATTGCTCAGCTTTTGGAAAGGGAAAGGATGTAAACAACACACTAAAATGCAGTGAGATGCAACAGTGTTGTTTGGGCATGTTACTTTCCCATTTGATGAAGCTTTTTTTTTTTGTAGTATTATGGCAAAACAGCTTTAACAACACACACTGTTCTTTAAAAAAAATCAAGCCCACCTGCTGTCCAAGCCCCCTGGCCAGTGCAGATCTGTGCCCACCAGCTGTGTTGGACTGTGCATCAGTGTGAGGCTTAAACAGACAATTTTTTCTGGCTGATCAAGCAGGGCTTCTGGTCCACCTGGCTAAATGATACTGTTCTTCCCTTCTCCTGCTGCTTCAGCTAGCCAGGAGGATAAGCTTGAGTGGGGCGGTTGAGCGTGGTTGTGGGGTGCACAGTCTTTCCCCCCTGCCCTCCACTTCGGGTGCCAATCCTTGCACTTTGAGAGATGGAAATAACCTCCCAATTGCAATTCTATTTTATTTTGTTTTAGTAGTAGGAGTATGAACAAGCTTTTGCATTTAGGAAGGAATGTGAGTAAGCTCGTAATGGTGTGTTTTCCACATTTGCTTTGGAGGAATAGGTAAATAGATTCTGAGCTATTTCTCTGCTTTTATTGTCCCTGGCCTAGTGGGAGGCCAGGGCTGCAAGCTGCTGAGGCTGTAAGGCAGACAAGCGCTGCGATTCAAGACTGCAGCTCCCTTTCTTTGAACATGCCGGGAACAACTGTTCCTGCACCTCCATGAGCTCAATTTACGGTTGCGGGAGGCGATGTGTTCCCCACGCCTGACGAAGCGCCCGCGCACGCAAAGCCTCTGCAGACGTGTTGTCAGTTGGCAGCTCTCTCGCTAGATGCACCTTTACACAATTGCACAAGCCACCAGGAGGTACAAATGTGAAATTCAGCCTTGGGGGCAAAACAAAGAAATGAAACTTAGGTATGAATGCGGTGTTATCCATCTGCAGATACAGATATTAGACCTGATCTCCCACCACGCTACTGTAGTTTTACACTAATAGGACTCTGCTGCGATTGGTGGAGTAGCACCACTGCAAGACAAAAACAGCAGTGGGGATAAGTTGGGGCTGTTATTTTTAATTCTGGTAAATAATGTAGAGAGTGAACCCTGTTTGGGGAAAGCCAGCCTGTGTTCACTGCATGAAACTGCCCATAATAAAAGGGAGAAATGCAGTGACACACTGTCTTGGTATTGCTCCTGAACTTCTCTTCTTACTTCGGAGGAGCCATTGCCCTGAGTCCTTTGTGTTCATGTGCAAGCAAAGCCCTTTCAGCTCACCTCCTTTTTTTGGTAGCCTTTCCATATGCTGTCCCATAAAGTCAGTTTTATCATTCATGACCAGAATTTGTCCTGTAGCTTGGACTCATTCATTGCATTGAATAAACGTGCTTATTATGGAAAGTTATTTTGTGGAAGGAGTCAGTTGATGGCATTGTCAGGAAAAGGGTTGCAATTTGTTATGGTAGGTAGCTTGCTAGTTAAGTAAAAAGTAAGTCATGTTCTTTTCCTCGGTGTATGTCAGGATAAGAAATAAAATAGCTGTGGCAGGTTGAAGCATGAAGTGTTACAGGCTGGCAGTGGGCAGTGATAGTGTGCAGTGTCTAGTCTTAGCTTACAGCCATGCGCTCCCTTGGCCATCAGTGGTCCTGGATAATGCCCAGCAAATTGAAATGAGGACTTTGAATAACCCCAGCATCTCCCAGTTGCGAGGCATCATACTACCATGACTGTCTCCTAAGAGAAATTAATGTAATATCTGTAGATAAGTAGACTGATTTACCTTTTGATGACCCTGGAGAGAAAGGTCAAATTCAGGATAGTTTTGCTCATAATCGGTTATCCATAAAGAGTTAGTGTACCAGGCTTCAAGATTGTAGCTCAAAAGGGCAGTTGCTTTGAGAAGATAGCTTGAAAGGGCACCTCAACAGCTGAAATCAGATGAGACAGATTTAATGGCCTCTCAGTAATTTCTGACTGAAAGTTCAGAGTTTGAAATTTAGGGATTTTTTTCTTCACCCAGCCTGTGGTAAAAGAAATGCACTATAGCCTAATAGAAATTTATTTTCAAGCTGAGTATTTAGAAGAGGTTTTCAACTGCTGCGTATACATTCGGTCACTTCAGCTGTAAGGAAGAGAAAAAATAATCACTTTGTGTTTGTGGTCCTGTGTATTTTTAGCTGATGTGTTAAGACACTGCAATTCCAGAAAAGCTGTCCTTCATTTCCCCAGAGTATTTTGATTTAACCATCTGCATGCAGAATTTTACCTAGACTGCCACAGAAGTTAGTAGTAAATCCACTGGGGTCTTGGCAACGAAAACCGTAGATAGTAAGCACAGTGCTTTGCTTCCCTGAGGGTTTTCATTTCACGGGGATTCTGCCACAGGCTGGCACTTCTCAATTTGTTACCTGCAAAAGCCCTGTAAATTTAGGGAACCACCCCAGAGCAAGTGATTGATTCCCAAATCTCCTTCCCACTTCTGCACTGTGCAGGGAAGGGAAAGACTGGCAATACCCACTGGGCGATGCAATTACTTGCAAACCTGTTGCAAGTGGCATGGTAGATCTTAATAAAAAATCATAGGTTTTATGTTGAGAGTAAGGAAGTGACTGATTTCATGCAGAATACTGAGAGAGATGGGGCATGACTGGAGTGAGGAGGGAATGACATGTGCAGTTTAATTTAACAGCTGCACAAAATGCACAGAGACATTGCAAGACCTGCATGTGAAGATACTTCATCTCACATAAGGGAATTTCTGGTTATATTAAGTAACTCGAGGTGATGCCTATGTGAAATACAGATGGAAACATACCAGTGAGTAAATTTTGTCCGAGTCAATGAGTATGGCTAGGCTGTTTCCACGGCAGATATGTTGGTGGGTCTTCACAGGAAATATTAGTGATTTATTCTGCCTGCAATTGTTAATGCTAACAACCTTCAATAGCTGTTTAAGCATCAGCTGCTTAGAGCGTGTGGATTATCCTATTTCACACTGGCAATTAGTTGATGATATTAGAGCACTTTGAAAATGGAAATCACAGGGCAAATGCTATTTAAACAGTTCATCATTTAATGTATAATCCCATATCTCCAGCTACTTTGATTGCAATATGTAGGAAGATGGTAAGGGAGACCAAGGAGTCTGCTTTCAGTTCAAGCCCTAGTACAGGTGCTGTGCCCTGTCTGTCCTGCCTCTGACTCAGCTGCTCCTCATCCTCTACCTGCCCACACCCATGTGTTGCAAAACACATTTTCTTCTGTTTTTTTTTTTTCCTCCCACTTGTTTACTGTCTTTCTGTTTTTGCAACTTCTTCGTTTCTCATTTGTTCTTAGGACCTGTTTGAGGAGTATTCCATTTGTATTTCTGGAGTCCTGATTTTTATTCTTTGTGCAGTTAGTACTCTGTTTGGCATGTTCTGCAGACCTTGAACCACTCCCAAAATACTATAGGAAATATAAAGCTAGGCATTAGTTGGTGTATTCATAAACTTGGAAACAGCTTACGGGATTCAGGGTGTGGGGGGAGTTTGTTTGGTTGGTTTTGTGAGGTTTATTTAGTTGGTTTGGTTTTTATTTTTTTTTGTCCTCTCGTTCTGCAACGTTCAAGACAAATGTGCCAGCAGCACCATTAGGTTTCCTTCAGGAGTGGTTTTGGGTCTTGGATTGGAAGTTCTAGGTATCCCAAGTATGATAGCTGCTGATTTTGCCTCTGGATGACTTAAAATTTAAAAAAAAAAGTGAACAATTTTTTTTAAAAGATAGTGCAATAATATAAAATTTTAAATAAATAAGCAAAAGAATACCAAAGGCTACCTTTCAGCTGATTTCAAGGGTTATTTTTCTCAGCCTTTTGTTTTGCATTGGCTTTTCAGTTTTGGTCCTACATCTGATTTTAGATGCTATGGGTTTTTTTAAAGGACTAGAAACTCCTTTTCTTTAGCTCATTCCACTTACTAATATTTCAGGGATGTGACAACAGCAGGTGCCAAATTTCACATCTAAAATAAAATTGTTCAGACTGATGAGAATCCTTGAAACCACAGGTGAAGTTTCAGGCAGGTTAAATAAAGCTGTAGAGCATCCATTTGTATCATTCATTCATATAATGGAACCTGTTCTTATAACTCAGCTCTGATATATTAACCCCGCAGTTATCCTCACACATAAATGGGAGATGTGTTGCTTTCGTCAGGATATAACCATATAAATCCCCTGTGCATGAATGGAAAAATAGGGGCCCTAAGGCTATAGGTATCAAAGGTCTCCCCTATACTTACAATAGCCTAATAAGGTTATTTTGAAGGCATAGGTAATTACTCACAGGCTCCCTATAGCCAGTGATTCATTGTTCACTACTGAAACATTTCTAAATGAATTATGTTTTAAACAAGCAAATCCTTGGCCTTCTCTTTTATGGGAGGAATAAGAAAATGGGAGGGACACAAAATTCCACCATTTTCTGTGTTAAGTAAGGTACACTGCTTGCTAGTTAAAAGGTCCCTGGTATTTGTAGCAGTTTAAATGTACTGCCGTGCTTCTTGCTGTTTGGAATGCCTATTTCTGTATTTCACATTTTGATAAAAATATTACTGCTGTCATTAAACTGATATTTAGGAAAGACTGGATACTAGAGCTCAGTGCAATGAATAAAACAGTTGGAGTTAACTATCCCTGGGGATAGAATCAATCACTGTTGTAGAAGAGGGTGACATTTAAAAAAGAAACTCAGAAGAAAATGTCATGCTTAAAAAATTAGATTTAAACGCACTAGCTCCTGATTGATTTCTATTGCATTCACATGGATACACTGATTGATTATCAGCCTTACAAATGTTTAGTACCTTTCTCACTTCTCTAATAATTAGAATAATCTAATTTTCAATGTCATTTAAGTTACCATATTCAAGGTTATAATAGATCATATTTCTAATAAAACACAGCAATTATGTAATGAATAATACAAAGCTGCAAGGCAGAGTTCAAATTTACCTTCCTCAAAAAAAAAAAGGTTAAAAAAAAAATACCAGGAGTGGCTGGAAGGGCCAGTGTACGTGAAGACAGGAGACAGGACGATGTCTTCTAGATGTGTGTGGTGTGTTCCCCTGTGGTTGAACTGAGGTTCCTGGCGCGTTGGCCAGGGCGGGTTTGCCATAGCTGAATGTTATTTCTCAATAGGAAACCCTGGGCGGGCTCGAAATCTGTAATGGATGTGCTTGCTCTGTGCCTGGGGAAAAATGATAGCGTGCCAGGTGCTTATGAAATGTCTTCCATGATTGTTTCTCTGTGCTCCCTGTTAATTTTGATATGTTGTCTGTAGAGAGATACTATCTCACTTAATTTGAGATGTTTTCTTCTGGCGATTGTTATCCAACAGCTGACATGGTTGATTTCTCAGAATCAGCTACAAAATATGCAGGTTTTGATGTGTTTTGGTTTTGTAAGCCCCTTACACAACTGTGTTCTTGCTATTTGCTTTGTCCATTAGAAATGAGAGTTTTGTGTTTGAAATGGGCTTTGTCTCCAATAATTCTCCATATGTCAAAGCCAACTTTTGGCATGGAAATTTGTTTCAAAATAGTTTCCTGGCCTTTTTTAAGACTGAGCTGTTTTGCCTAAAAGAAAACATTATTTCATCTGGAAATCACAACCTAGGAAACCAATCTATTTATAACTACCTGGCGTTCTGCATGTTTGGCTTGCAATTGCAGTGCTGTTAATATGAACAGGAGTCCCACCATCCTGAATTGATGGCTTGTCCGTTTGTCGAGTGTGATTTTGATGCTTTTGAGATTATTGTTTTGTTCCTTTACGTGTCTTGGTGATAGGAAACTCAAACTCCTTGAGTTCCCTCATCTTTGTGCTTTATTCCACCAGTTCTTAGGCCTGGAATTTGCCTAGGATGTGCAGCTGGGCGTTCTTTGGACCATGGGTTCAGACCACCCAGTTTAGCAGCAGCAGCAGCAGGGTTGCTAAGGCTCCCTTGATTTGAAATTTTCCAAGGTGACTGTTGGGAAAGACACCCTTATGGACTGCCGTTCCATACCATTTAACATAGTTTGTTGAAGAGTAATGTGTGGTATATATTGGGACTTTAACCTGATGGTGCACACCTGGCATTGGCAGTGGGTAAGCATTTTGTTTATTTGACTGAAATATTTGACTGAAATTGGCCACAGCTGCTAACTTGTGCCAGAATTAGAATTTTTTTAGCAGCTGCCTCTGGAGCTGGAGAAGCAAGAGCATGGAGAAGCTGTGCAAGGTTTGTGGGTTTCCACCCTAGCATGCAGCTTGGTGCTGCTGGATTTCCCAGCTGCAGTGCTGGGGATTGGCCCCACGGCCACGTGTGGCACCATTGGCCTGGCGATGGGAGCCCAGGCTCCCTGGTGTTCAGACAGGGAGAGGTGGCTTCCCAAGGAGCAGGAGGACAGGTGGGACAGTGAGCCTCAGCCCAGAAAGGAGAACTGGCAGCTCTGCAGCTTTCCTACCTCAGTTCACCTCTCACTTCTCTTCTCATTGGGTTTTACAAACAAAAGGAGTCTTTTTGCAGACCGACCTGGTGCCCAGCTCTGTGCAATTACTGACTTGCTCTGTGTGCTTTATGGTGCTTTTGAGGTTTGTTAGCTTAACGAGTAACTTCCAAAATATTTGGGGACAAGAGAAGTGTGGTTTTACAGGAATGTGAACTGACTGGAAGCACTAGTAGTTGTTGCTACAGGAACAAAACCAGCTAACTAGTACACAGAGCTCTTCAAAGGTCACGGGGATATCCAAGAGGCAAAACTGCAGTGATAGCATTTCAAATCATGAATTTATAGCTGATTAATCATTTTAATACATGAAAGGAGCTGTCTGTGAATCTTCTGGACATCTGGGGAAGCGCAGGTTGTGCAAGTAGTAGGAAAAATTGCATTGTGAATGGCAAGTTCTTCTCCCTTGGACATGTTTGTCCACCTTTGACAAATGGATGTACAAATATTCACTATTCAGTGATTTTACCTGATTGTCCAGTAACTGTCTAAATCTCATGGGCTGGATCCCAGCTTATCCTTAGCCAAACAGTGTCTAAGTTTGGTGGACCTGAGGGGTTTATGTTTAAGACTGGACGATTCCCTGCATTAGGACATGCTTGAAATGACCCCACTCAGGCAGGAGAATTGCTGCAAGGTTACTAAATGAGAGCACTGGGGTTCTCCAAGAGAAGCTGTTTGTATCTTCTCTGTACTTAGTTCCATCTACAGCAGGCCCTGCTTTCCTTGAAGAATGCATCTCACCCTCATGCAATTTTTGTGCCCTGTCCATCACTTTGAGCAGAAAAGGGAAAGTGTATCTGAGGCTAAGGAAAAAGCAGTGGCAGTCCTGGAGTGAGGAGAACAGACTGAGCGGGAGGAGGCTGAACATCTGAAGGTAGGGGCTAGTTCTTAAGGCAACAAAGTACCTTTGCCAGCTTGCAAACCCTGCTGTGGCTGCCTGGAGGTTTCTGGGTGTGGAAGTGCAAGTCCTGGCGTGTGTGTCAAGGGGACAGGGAAGCTGTCACAGGAAGATGGATTGAAGCAGACGTGCACAGGTGTGGGCGTGTGTCACTCAGCCTTCTGAGACGCGCCAAGGCCTGGCTTCCTCACGTATCAAGATACACCTTTTTTTCATTCTCCTTCCCCACACTACCACCTTATTTTTCTTTGACTTCCAAGAGTTCTCATAGGGCAAGAGAGCTTCCATACTGTCCCCTGTTGGGAGCTCCTAATTAATGCAGCCATCAAGTCAGAATTTAGTGCGCAAGTAATGAAATTCATAATCTGAGTTTTCTACGGCAGCATTAACTGTGACACAGATTCATCACTGGCGTATCATCATTAAAAGGCAGTGGAATTGCATCGGGGATTGATGTGATCATATGCATGTAAAGATCAAGATACCAAAAGGTGTGATTTATGTAATATAAGCATAAGCTGTAATCCAAAACCCTTCCCACATGCGGTGTGACAGTTCCTGTTCCCAGAGCAGTGATGGTTTTAAAATTTACTGCGTAAATGTGTGTGTGTGTGTTTATATGTTTTTATTTAACTCTTTTAAACATAGTCATGTCTTAAGGTCATTCTGTCCTTTTTTTTTTTTTTTTTTGTGTGTTGATTTATAACTGTAGTTAAATCTGCCCAATAGTTCAGTGTTATTGAAATGCTTTATATTTTTGGGGCCTGGGTGTTATACATCAGCACTTTAATCCATTATCTTACAGGGAATATGGAAACACTGACAGGTCTGATGCAGTCTTAATGAATAAAGTAAGAAGATATATATTATTCTGGATTTTCATTATTTTAAAAGCTATCAGAATCATATAAGAAAGTTAATGAGGAACAAAAACATTCCTAGTTTTCAGGCTGCGTTACTTCTCCCCTTTCTACCTTCTGATGCACCGAAAGAGAAAGAGGACAGAGCTGGGCCAATTTGGTGATGAGGACTGATCAGCAGCTGTCCCTCCGGTGGCCTTTGGAGGGAAAGGAACTTCTGGTACACTGCAGAAGGAGCAGTGCTGGGATAGCAAAGGAGCATGGCAGGGTTCCTGCTAGAGTTATCTCCTGGTCTCTGGGAGCCCTTGGCACCTGCTTTAAAGCCTGGTCTGTATAATGTTCATTTTGCACAAGGAGTTCAAAACTGTTGAGGGAAGTAGTTGTTGAGGCCACCTGCTTGGCAAATTTGTCAGTCAGCTTGTGGAGCTATAAGTAAGTGGGGCTTTGTGACAAAGGTTTATTGCTCTTTGTGGCTGTGTAGGAGTTTACGGAGTTTTCTAAGGAACTCTTTTATCTCCCAAGTACAGCAGTGGTTAGGATTTGTTTCTAAAGTGCAGTGGCAGTTTGCAGCACTTGAGGCATAGCTCTGGGTCTTGTTGTTTTTTCAGTGCAAAGCATGGTGCTTGTGCTCTGCTCTGGGGTCCAGCAAACAAATCAGACCATTTGCTTGAGGGGAAAACTTGCAAAAGGAAGTGGGGAGGAACCAGTCCATCCCCCTAAACGTGACTACGCCGGTAGCATTGCACCTTTGCAAGGAATAACCTGTTTGGTCCACTCATGCAGGTGGGTGGGTCTGTGCTCTCCAAACACCAAAACTGATGGTGTTCAAGTTAGGTTTTAATCCAGTGGGGTGCTCAGCATCCCAGCCCTGATCCAGCCAAGCACATGACTGACTTTAGTGAGGTCTGCCACACAGTTAAGTCAGGTTCATGCTTAAAATGTGAATTGCTGGGTTCAATTTCAAATTCAGACCTTTAGTAAGAAGACCAGAGCATGGAACATTGCATGGACTGTGTGCCTAATGGCCTTGTGAAGGAGAAACAAATACTCTCCACATCTCTACTCCTTGTTTTCTATTACAAGCAATATGTTATTTCTGTAGATGCCTCTGACTCCAATGCTTTCCCAGCCCACTATTTTTTCTGCTCTTTATGATTATTGTGGCTCACTGGCATGTAAGAAGCGACCACAGAAGATGTGGAGATGGGCCTGGGAAACCCACAGGGAAAAAGACTGGCATGGAGGTGGCTTTGTGCTTCCCTCCCTCTGGCACAGATAGATGCACTTTCTGGGGCAGGACAGTACAAATAAGAATCAGCAGGTCTTTGGCCATCCAAAATCCCCAGCCATGCTCACATGTGCCAAACCCACCAGCTGCACCCTCCGAGTTTAGGGCCTTGTTTTAAATATCGTGAGGTTTTGAATACTAACAATGTTAAGATTGGTTTTATTTATCCAGTAAGATTTAGTCTTCAGGGTGTTTAATATTGACATGGAGTCTTTGGGGAGAGGGATTGATTTTGCTTGGCTTTGTTGTAAAGCCTTATGCATCTGGTTACACTTAAGACGTTAGCTTTAGCTAACAGCAAGACTCTTGGTAAAATTCACAATTACTGGCAGTACTGCGGACATGGACTTATCTCCTGGGCACGTTTTGTAAAATTAAGCTATTTTCATTAAAAGAACAAAGAGCAGCATGGTGATGGAGCAGCTGTCATATTTTATTACAAAACACAAATATGTGGGAAATCAATTACAGCACGAGTGAGCACAATGCATATTTCCAGTAATCCCCCACGGCCGGGGGAAGGTAGAAGGATGATCTGAGTGCAGAAGCAGATGGCAAGCAACTTTAGATAGCTTCACTGCCATTTTTTCTCTTTCAAGTGTTTGTGCTTCTCCTTTGATCTTCAGAACTTGAGTTTAACGTGTTTCATCTTCTTTTGTTTACTGTTTTCACATTTAACTTCCCTTTTAAATAACTTCTGTTTGGTGGAGTTTGTATTAGTGTGGGGCTTTGTTATCTTCCATGCTGAGGTACTTGAGAAGAAAGACAGTTTCTGTCTTTTTTTAATGTTGCTCACATCCAATAAAATAGTGACTGCTTCACTGCAGAGGGCTTTGCCATCCACCATGCAAAACTGACTGTAGTTCTACAGTGAAAAAATCCCACCTCACAAAGTTACTAAGACACTGTGCCTATGAAGTTGCAGTAGACTTTCCTGGAAGGCAGATAATGTGGGATTGTGATGACACACCCACAACAAACCCCTGTGGAAGTTTGATTTAATCACTGCTCACTACATTTAGTTCTTAAATTATTTTTAAATGAGTAAGCTGGAATTAATGACCTCTGTGCATATAACATTTTTATATTCACTTAAAATAATGTGTGTTTTAAATAGCAGCATTTTGCAGTGATTTGAAATAGAGCAGCTAAAGCAATGTAGGTTGATCTGAATAACCCCATGTGATCTGTATCTCTGATTTTCTTACAGCTGTCAGAAATGACAGGAACAAAAAGAAGAAGGAACCTTCAAAGCAGGAGTCCACAGAAAACTATGAAATGACAGCAGAGTTAGATGATCTCACTGAGAAGATCCGAAAAGCTCACCAGGAAACCTTCCCCTCGCTCTGCCAGCTGGGAAAATACACTACAGTGAGTATGGTTTGGGGCACAAAGCGTGCTGGATATGCCTGGATGATGTGAGTTTGGAGGCTCTGGACATGTTTAATAGATGGAGCAGTAGATTCACTCTTTGCACCTCCTAAGCCAGGAAAAAACCAGAGGTGTGTGTGCAAAGGCTGCCTGCTGGGGAGAGAAATTGCACTTAGATGTGAGCGCTACTTAGCGGTATCACAAGAGACTCCTGGAGGATTAATCCAGCCAAACAACCAGCTCTGAGACCATGAGTCAGTTACATTCCATCATTCATTAGAAATTTCTTGGCTTCCAAAAATGTGATCTCTGCTCGTGCATCAGCAGATTACAACTTTGCAGGTGTAGGGAGTTCTTAAATGCTGCTGGATTACTGGTGATAGTCCCAAAGCTACTAAGGTCAAGGAAAATATGAAATGTTTAAGTAAAACAGTTTCCAAAATGCTCATTTGCAGTTTTTTTTCCTAGAATCATAGAATATCCTGAGTTGGAAGGGACCCACAAGGATCACTGAGTTCAACTCCTGGCTCTGCACATGACAGCCCCAAAAATTATACATCCTTTCCCAGTCTACCAAAACATCCCATAACAACAAAAACTTCTGCTGCTTTTAGAAATTAAAAATCAGCTGCCCCCCCCCATTAAGAAGCTCAGTATTATGCGAATTTCTCCTGAGATGAGTCAGGGAAATAATTTTTCATCTATACATATAGATGTTGCTAAATACAGGGAAAGTCAGTGATATTAGTTGATTAAAGAAAATTCAATGTCAAGTTTGCAAATCCAATAATAAAAGAAATGATGAAAAATAACTGTTAGGTAATGTTTAGAACCTTATCAGTAAAAAAAAATGACTACTGGGTTTGGGCTTGCTGTTGGTTGCAGCAGCATTGACTGTTTCGGAGGGATGTGCAAAACATCCCTCTGAAAGTGGGGAGGTAGTCAAGCATGTGCTCTCATTGCTGAGAGCAGGAGTTTAGGAGTGACATGGCTGGGGCAAGGAGACAGCTGCCTCCATGGTTCTTGCCCTCCAGCCCCAGCTGAAGATCTGGGACCAGTCCTCAGAGGCCTGATGAAGTATTGCTCTCACTGGATTGCTCTCTGGCTTGAGTAAATTTTCTGCTATTGAAACAAACATTAAATTTCTCAGAGTGATGTTGGCAAATCCATGTGTGCCATCAATATTCACTGTTTTAGCAATCAGGGTGCTTTTTAATCTATTTACAAAACAGAGTGCAAGGCTCAAAACTGAGGTCTGAGTGTAAGAGTTGGTATTTAAGTGCAAGAAAAGCAAGCACATATGGTGTGATTTTAGAAAAAGGCACGTTTTTCATGTTGCTGACAGTATTTTCACAAGCACTTTTCGCATTTAAATCTGAGCCCCATGTAAACTGGTTAGTACTGGGGAAGGAGTCTGTTCTCCCTATGTTTCTCTGGTCCTTCCAGCAGGAACACATTAGTATGTATTTCCACCTTACCTGGGAGTTAGCAGAGTGCACTGCAGCTGGTGGGATGGCACTGTACTGCATCCTGGTAATTGCCAAAGATCCTCAAGGGTTGAAAGATAAACCTTGGCACCTCTACACTTGCATTAGGTACTGGATGCTGGAGTATCATTAATCTTTTAGCTCTTGAAATGATACGAATGGATGAAATTAGAGAGGGCCTTGTTGCATAGCACACCTACTGCTGATGCCTTCGTCCTCAGGTTCTGTCTGAACCCCATGGGGAGTTTGTGCCCCTATTGGAATTTCAGAGCCCTTGTTGAGAGCTCCTGGATCTCAGTAATGAGCAGATGAATCTGGTCTGTCTATGGAACACAAGTAGCCATGCTATGACTGCACTCTTTCTGAGGCTGGATATTGGTCATTCATATCTCAAGCCTGATGGCACAGTCTGGGGCAGATTTCTTGTTTTTAGCTTTGCTCTGCTGGAAGTCCAAAGCAGGGAACTGCTGCACAGGTCTCACCTCCTCCTGCTTTGTCATGGTACAAGTTGCAATAACAAAATTATACTGAAAGAGTTATTTTTGGCTTACCTTGAATCTTTGAGAGCTATGCATCTTCCTTCAAACACTTCAGAACTAATAGCAGTGGTGCTAAATACTGTCTTCTTGCTGCATTTTCATTGTCTGTGTGTGAAGTGCAGATTGTTTAAATCTCTCATCTAGGTAAGGTATGGAAGCCACTTTGGCATTTTATGCAGGACTTCAGTGTTACGAGCTCATGTGGGAAGGACAGAGTAGTGCTGGGGCTGGAGTAAGGGTCATCTTCCCCTCCAGCCTCCCACTAGCCCAGGGGCAGGAGATAATCCCTTCAGCACTGAGGATCCAAGAGAATCTGGGGTGTGGAAGCTGTATGTGCTGGTCCCAAGAGCACAGCTCCAGTGCCTGGACACCACCACCAGCTGCTGATCAAACAGCAGGCCTCCGACAACAACCTGAGACACTTGAAGCAGAGACCAGAAATCAAAAAATAAAGGAGCACTGAGCCCTTTTTCTAAGTGCTGAGTCCAAGGCTAGTCCATAGGCTAAAAGCCTACACCACTCTGCTTTTTTTGATAGTAACAATCCAGTACATGTGGAAGATTGCCCCTGGTCCTGCTTTTATGCCTGGCTCTGTGTGCTGTCAGTTGTGAGGCATGGCGTGCTCACACTACAGAGCACACAGATTGCTTTTATAACCTTAGAGTTTTTAATTTAATTCTCTATGTGAGAGGTGAGAAGTGAGTGTTTCTAACCAATGTGGATTCCATTGAATTTTGTGAGCCTTGCATTTGTGTACTGACAGGGATGGTGGATGGAAGAAAGTGCTCTGCAAGAGCAGCCCACGAGTGCCTTTGGTTACATGATCATTCAGACTATTTTAAAGAAGATTTTGTTTGTTGCTTAAAAGTGCAAAAAATTATAGGAGTGTAAAATAAAAGAGACCTTACAGAGATAGAGTAAAAATAAAAACCTGTTCAGGCTTTTGGCTTGTGTATCTGGCTCCTCTCACTCTTGAGCACTGCAGCCTGCATTTCCCAATTTCCCAGAGGGAAGGGTTACATGGTGATTTCCCTCCCCACCATTGTGTGGTTTTAGCTGTTAAAAACGGTTTTGGAGAAGCATTTCCAATTTTTTTATATCCATCTGCTCTTTAGAAAGAAAAAGTGGCCCCATACTTTGCATAGCTAATAGAAGTCTGCTTAAAATAATGGGAGAATAGCCCTTGTATTAAATTCCCTGTGTCATTTGACTTAACAGTTGCATTTGGTGGGCAGTGACAAGTACAGTTCTACCAATGATGAGAATCAGCAAGCTTTTTAAATGTAATGGATTCCAAAAGTCCATCATAAACAGATTTGTTTTATTACTGTCATCCAGGTAAGAGAGAGTGCCTGAGTAATTTCTCTGGAGATGTCATACTTTATAGTATAATTGAGTGTAACTATACTGCTTGTCCCTTGAGAGTGATATTATTTGTAAGTCTACAGCTGTGTTACATCCAGCCTTCTGATAAAGGGAGGATAAAACAGAAAGCAATTTTGGCTCTGCAGACCCTTGCTGCAGATTCTCCTGTGTTGCTCTTGGCTAGCTGGAAGTGAAGAGGTTCCACATCTTGATGGTATTTTGTTCTTCATAAGTGCTGGTCTTAGAAGTTACATAGGTATTGTTCAGTGCCATTGAAGAGGAATATATATACATATATATACACATATATATATATATGTGTATATTTATATATGTGTGTGTGTATATATATATATATATATATATATATATATATATATAAATGTGTGTATCTCCTGATACTGGGACTGAGCAGGGACATGTGCTGTGGTCCTCAGTGAACTCACTGGAGCTGGAGTGCATTGCTGCTTTTACTAAAGAGGCATCACGAGTGTTCCTGATTAGGGCAGAGTGCCCCTGTGAGCCTTGTTTCCTTTGTAAAGTGGATTTTAAAGACAGTAGGGATTCTGCTGCTGTGTATGTTTCTATGAGTACCTCATCCCATATTGTTAATGTGGAGACAGAGCAGCCTGCAATGAAAAAACAAAAATGATGGAAAAAATGGGATCAATTTATGTGGCAAAAATGGCTGTTTAATTGGATTTCATAGCAAGGTTGGGCTTTTCCACTGATAAAGATGCCACTAGGGTGTATTACAGTATTGTTCCACCATATGTGCACTGGTGCATAGGCCTGAAAAACATGTGAGACTGCTTCTGGAAAAAGACACCCAAAAACCCACTTCAGTAAAATATTCAGGAAAAGTCATAGCGTCTGCATCTTTTTCACAGCATGGATAGAGGAGATCTCCAGGCAAATTTAATCAGTTTTTGTTTCTGTTTGCATTTTTTTAACCCTGTGTTGTATTGTTCAACCTATACATAGATATTGAGCCAGTTTTGGCTTTTCAATGCTGAGAGATGCTGCCAAAAATCCATCTTTTTTTCCAGTGACACTTGTCTTGACATTCATTAACAGATAGAATGTTAAAACCCTTTCCATTTGTAGCATCTCAAAGGTAATGTGCAAACCACATTAGCTCCAGTGCTGAGGGATCTGGCGCCTGGCATAATAAAACACCTGGTTATTTTGTATTTTATTAACTGCCCCTTCTCTTCAGTTTGCATAATAGAGAGTTAGATTTACATTAGTTACGACGGTCGTGCATTACTCCTAATAGAAGACACGTCAAACTTCCCATTGCTGGCACTGCAGCATGATAAAGTAACCTCATATGATACTGATGAAGATTTTGTTCACACTTGCTGGTTTCATGCAATGTCTTTTTTTCCAGATGGATACCCTATTGTAAAATGATTTCCTGCTTTAGGCTCTGCTTTGTGTAGCTCTCTGCTATGCCATCTTTCTATGAACTGGATAAACTGCCTATTAAATTTAATTACAGCCTGAATGACTGCACATCTTGATCTTATTTTTCCTCCAATGTACTGTATTTCACCAAGGTCCTTGAGGATGAAATAAAATAAATCTGAGGGATGCATACTCCAGTAGCCAAAAGAAATGTTTCAAAGGGCATTACAATCACTGTTAACTCATTAGTTTTGGACCGTTTTGAAGGCAATACTTTAGGTTTAGCATTATAGAGACATTTTCTTTTGTCATTTAAAAAAACCCAAAAGAAAATAGAGGAAATTCCCAGAATAAAAATTCAAATAGAAATGATGAAATGAATTAACTATCCCCTAAAGAGAGGGGTAGCAGGAAAGAGCATGCATGCTCCTTCAGACTGCTCAGCACAGTCAGCGTTTATTTTTTCCAATTAGGGCCTAATGTAAATATGCCTGGCTCAAATCTCCACTCTGTTCCTAGTGAGGGTGGAAGTCAGGCTGGTGGCGCCCTGGGGACCTGTCAGGACTTTCCCCTTCATGACTGATGGTAGTGGTGGTGTCTTGTGAAGGCAGCACCGGGATGGGGTCCAGAGCATCACAACCAAGCTGAGCTCACTCCACATTGCCTCAGCAACCTCTTCCAGCCCTGTGTCCTTCCCATGAACCAAAGAAAGATGACAAGAGAATGGCTTCAATGGTTTTCTAAGAGGTGGATGCCCTCACCATCAGCAGTGGTGGTGGCAGGCTCATTGGAAATGTTTCCTCCAAGGAAGTGTGATCTGTGTAATTCGAATGCTTTTTGATGGCTATTTAATCTGCCATGTCTGTTAGACTTTTAGGTTGAGACTCTGCTCATTTAACTTTAATTTTAAAGTTAATTTAACATTTTAACTTCAACCAGCTGAGACTGAGGCAGCTGATCACATGGGCTTCCTCTGCAGCTGGGGAGGAAGCCACTGCCTGAGAATATTTTTATAGGTAAAATTCCTGCTGCAGTGAAGAGGAGATCACCCAGATGGTGAAGGCAGCTGCAATGCACACTGAACCTGGTGGCTTGTGAAACAGGGGGTTGGGGGGCACCCAACACACTGGCTGCATCCTAAACAGCATTGGGTCAAATGGTGACAATGCACTGCATGTGAGGGGCAGAAGGAGAGATTTGGGTATTTCAGAGCTCTGTCATTACCTGTTTCTTGTCACTCTACTGGAGTCCTGGGTGGCCTGGAATGGGCTCACCAGGTCTTCTCATGACACCCAGTGTTGGTGGGCTGGCATCAAATGGGTCACAGCAGATTTTGAGTCAGATTGTTCTTGGCTGACATGTTCAGTTTTTTCAAGATTTAAGTGATTGGACCAAATGTATGAAAATGTGAGTTTGATCACAAACTTAACACAAGTTTCCTATGCACTCTAGAAAATGATGGAGACTTTGAGGTAGGTGAATATAAACATTCCCTGAGAGATGCCACCAGAATGTCCTTGTTACACCTCCAGCAGTGGGGGGGGTATGTTGGATGCACAATCAAATGAGCACGTAGCATTCATCAAGGCACATGGGATTTTCCTTAACATCATGTAAATAAATGCTCTGTAAGTCATGGGAGACTGTAGCTTCAGAAAGCTGTGGCAGAGCCACAGAGCAGAGAAATTAAGCAGAACCAATTCTCTAAGACCTTAAGTATGTGAAACTATGTTCCAAATATCGTGCTGCTTTTTCCAGAGGAGGACCCAATATTCTTGTTCCACTGTTCATTTATATTTTCTGGGGTACAACTGTAAATTGTCTTTCTCAATGCACTTATTATATAATGGCAAGGAAGAATAATGAGGGTGGCATTTGGAAATGTTTAAGTTCATTTGTATTCCTTGTACAGATGGCCTCTGCAATCATAAGTAACAGAAAAGTATCCAAGGAATTTTCAGGCGATTAATCCAAGTTTAAAACCAGCATCATCCCAACAGCAAGCTGCAGAAAATGCCTGGAATGTTAATAGAAAGTACTTCTGGAAGGAAAACGTGGTTGTTGTTTCCTTCCCTTGAAAACCGATTGCTGAAAGGGACGTTGATGATTTATGGTGCCTTGTCTGTCTGTCTTTCCAGAACTCCAGCGCAGATCACCGGGTTCGACTGGACCTTGGGCTTTGGGACAAATTCAGTGAACTTGCAACAAAGTGCATTATTAAAATAGTGGAATTTGCAAAGCGATTGCCAGGCTTTACAAGTTTGACCATTGCAGACCAAATAACTCTACTGAAAGCAGCCTGCCTGGATATACTGGTATGTATATTTAACATCATTGTTCTCCTACTAATCTGTTTCCTATTCTTCTTTTTACTGAAATTGACAGGAAGAAGGGGGTGAAATATGGCCTTGACCTTACTGTTGGAAAATTGAACTTACTGGGTAGTCTGGTGCAGTCAGAAGATGGCTCCAGCACACCTACAGAGGTGTGTTTTGGGGGATGAGCATACTTCTCAAAATAAGTCCTTACACTTTTTGGGTTTCAGTAAAAAAAAAATTGGGTGTTGTGGCATGTGTAACTTTGGAAAATTTTCTTTACTGTTAACACTGAAGAGAGACCTGTTTCTCCTTCATTTCTCCTTCATCCTTCCTCCTCCCTCTGCATGATCCTATGCGTAAAGGATATCTAGAGGAACAGTTTATATGGTTTAGGAATGCGCTGTGCCTGTGGACATGAGGGAATTTAAGGAATAGAACACAAGTCTTAGAGGTTTTAAGGTTTTAGAGGGGAAGCTGGTGTGCCTGGAGCCTGTCAGATGCAAGCCTCTGGCACTCATATCCCCATGCTTTCTCCAGTGCTGCAGGTATCTGTGAAAGTGGCCGATGTAATGGGCTCACTACAGGTTTTAGCTAAATGTAATTTAATTTTAAACAGGCAAACATGCTTCTTGCAGGAGGAAACTGTGCAGGTGGGCTGGGAGTTTTTCTCCAGACTTTGCCTTGCCACTATGTCAAGGCAAAGCTGTCTTCCCTCCCTTTGTCTCTGGTTGTTTCTGTCATGCTGACCTTCAGAGGAGCCCTCTGGGATCTCAGCATTTCTTTATCGAGACCTTAGAGGTCTTCAGGCTTTTAGTGGCAAATATGCTTCGTATTACTGGTTGTAGCAATAACTTGCAGTTAAGCAGCATTTCAATGTAAACATATTTTAAATGTTTCATTCTGAGCACAAACCTTCAGGTCCTCATTGAGCCAAGCTTGGCCAGTCTAGAAGCATCTTGTAGGATGGCTACTGTAGATATTTTTTTTGTCATGACACAGGAGTTTAAACTAGGGAAGCTGAAGTTGAAGTAATTAATCTTGGAATTTCTAAAAGTGCATTGCTTCAAACAGGATCATGTTGAGGGGGACGTTAACTGCTGTGACCTTTTCCTCTTGTTTTGTCAAAAGCTGTTTGGAAGAATCGCATCAAGAGGACATTGATGAAGGAGGAAGAGGGGTAGGAGAGGGGAAGGGGTATCATTCTTTGGCCTATAGAAAAAGGGAAGGTTGAGGTTGCCCTGCCATGCTTGAGAGTCACCTCTTGTTGTTCCCTTAATCCAGGCACTCATTCAGAGTGAGCCATGTCATTGTTGCTGAGAGTGTCCCTCCGTGGGGCAGGGCCATTCGTTACCGATTGCACGCCTGTCATCACCAGCTCTGTCCCAATCAGATTCTGTTACATTCCCCTCACACCAGAGGCAGATGGTGATCAAAAAACTGCAGCATTGCCTCGAGTGTGTTCTGCCAGCAGCAGGGGATGGGAACTGCTTTGTGCTCTGCTGCTGTAACCCGGAGCAAATAGTTAATACAGAAACTATACAAAAAGGGTGGGGAGGAGTCAGGATATGGCAAGAACCTGCTCATCCAAACCTTTTACCCCTAAAACTTCAGCCCTCAAGCTGCCACCCTGTTTGTTTGGGTCATGCCCTAGCTCCAGAGCTGCAGAATAACAAATACCCTAATTCTCTAATCCTGCGAGCTCCTGATGCTCTTTTTTGGGGTGGGCAGTGGCAGCTTGCCCTGGGAACGTGCACAACCCCTGCAGCAGCTCCACTCAGTGCTGCCATTGCCAACACTGGCTAAAAAATTGAGGGGACCCTTTTTGGTAGTGGTTTTATCTGAAGCACCTCGATAAAGGCACTTTGGTCAAAGTGATTAAATAAAAGCCTAGTTGCCAGATTAGAAAGAGAATAAAGCAGGTGGTAAATGGTGACTTTATTTCAACTAATTAATGGATAGAAAAGTTGATTCTTTAATACGATTCACCATTTTTACTTTGTGGCCATTGGCAACCTTCAAGCTCTAGTCATAAACTTCATTGAGGCCTGACATTCCACATCACCTGCTCATTCTGTTTTTTATTTTTTACAAAGCCAGAGAAGGTGACACATCCAAGTGAGCAGTGCATAGTGAGCACCATAGGAGCCTGCAGCTGGGTGGAGCTGGTGCTTTTCCAAAGCCAGGAACAGACATGGCACGGCTAATAGTCCTAACTTTTCCTGTGTGACATTTACACAAACTTTATGTGACTATTTTATGTGCTGCTTAAAAAGAAAATGGGATAATTACCATGGCACAGTAATGCGTAGTGTGCGCGCCGCCTGTGAAATGCTGTATCCATTAAACCAGCATCACCTGCACATAATCGGAATTGCAGTGCTGCTCTCTATCTTTATTTAAGCTGAACATCAGTACTGGAGCAGTTGTAATAGCACACATTCCCCCCCTCCACCAAACAAGCCAGTTGTCCTAGTTATGAGTGTTTTGTTTTGCTGTGCCTTGAGATGCAGAGCGAGTGATGCTGCCCCTCCTGCTGCACTGAGCGCTCAGTGGCTGCTGTGTGAGCTCTGCTGAGCAGGGCCATGAGCCTCAGCAGTGTGCCCTCATGATCCTGCTGCTCTGCCATGCCCTGGACGTGTTCCCAGAACTGCAGCATGTGGGAGGAGCAGTGTGGAGCTCCCAGGTTGGGTGGCCAGACTTCCCTGCCAGCGGGACCTTTTCACTGCCTGCCTGCCCTTCAGCACCAGCTGTGGAGATTCTTAAGCATTTATAGACCCTGCCAAGGTCTCTGCTCAATTGGTTCCTGTGACTGTGGATGCTTAAACCCTTCTTAAACAGGCTGACAAGGGAAATGGTGCCAGGAGCTCAGTAAACTCCGATGGGTATGGGCCAAAGAATTGTTTTATGTACAAACAAACACTAACTCTGGAAGGGAAAAAGCATCAAGCTTCCTGAGGCAGCTTGAGGCGCCAGATGAGGATCATGGAATTTATATCTTGTCTGAAGCCAAAAGTTTTAGGGATAAATATTACCAAAATTCAGTCTATAACCCTTGTAAAAGCGCGTGCTTCTGTCTGCTGGTACATACACTGGTCCAGCAGCAGCCAAACATCCCCAGCCTCTCTGAGCTCTGGCAAGACAAATATGGAAAGTATCCAGAGTCCAGTCTATCTTAAATCCAATGGATAAAAACCTGAGAAGTCCTTGAATGCTAATCCCTAATGATGTAATTTTTGTTTTCTGTTGTAAGCCCCTGTGCCTTAATGCCAGGCAGGAATTTGTGTGTGCAGAACAAGCTGTGCTGACGGCGTTTGGCAGTGCCACAAGGCATCATTGCTTCAGAGTCACCTGCCTGGGTTTCTCTTCTCAAGGAACTGCTCCAGCCAGCTGAGGCAGCTTGTGTCTAACAACAGGATTTCTTAAAAAATAGGCCCAGCTTTTTCCCTACCTAATCTGTTTAAAATGAGTATCAATTCTGTAGCAGCAATGTCATAAATGCAACTTTCTGGCTGACTTTGGTTTTGTGCCTCTGGTAGGGTTTTTGTTTTGCACTTTATAACAGGCTCATAAGAATCCCTAATGCTTTAATATATAAATATTCCTTAAAACAAAGGGCCCTTTAATAATGAGGGAAAACCATATTTATGGCTGCAAGTGGCATTTAAGAGCAGAGTGACAACTAAAATACTTGGCTTGGTTGCAAAATCTAAACAACATTGAGGACACTGGGAGTTCAGTTTAAAATGGAGAAAGATATCGTGATTTCTTATTTTGAAGTGCTGATGTTTCCCATATGTTCTTCAGTGAATATGAGCTTGAAATCAGCTTTACTTTGACACTGGAAATTTGCCCAAGAACAGTTTAGCAACAATCAGCAATATCCATGGCGTTTCACAGATCCTGATGAAGGACAGAAATTAAAAAAAAAAAAAAAAAGAAAAAAAAAAATGTAAAACCCCATTTCAAATGATCTGTCTTGGAGTTTAATAACAGCGTGTTGTGGGATAATGTCAAAGGAATGCAGAGGAAACCTGAGACCTGATTGCTGCAGTCAAGTTAAGTGCATTGCTGAAAACACATAGTTGATCTTCAGCTGTGCCAGTGCCCAGCGGAGCCGCTGCAGGCTCCTCCAGGCTGGGGCAGCACTTGGGGTACAAGGGCCTGAAGGCTGCCTTCAACAAAAACCTGTCCTACTTGCTGCCTAAGCCTGGAGTAGCTAAATTCTACCTGACTTTATGTTTTAATTATGAATTTTGCAGGGCCCCTGCAGGTCCCTTACTTTGCATGCCCACAGGGGCTGGCTTGAGGCTGAGTAAACTCACCCAGATTTGTTCCCAATGAGGATTCAGCCTGGATGTTCTTCCTCTGTTTTAGCCCTGGGGGTCTCTTTGCTGAGCACTCCTATCCTGCACCCCCAAGCACAGTGGGGCTTGTAACACTGGGAAACAAGGACAGGGAGCTTTGCTGCCAGGGAGCCAGCAGCCTGGTGCGTGGTGGCAGGTGTGTGTTCAGCCTCTGGGAAGATCGCTCCAGGGCACCCCAGTCCCTCTGGGCAGGGATCTCTGTGGCAGCTGGTGTCCAGACCTGCCCTCTGAGGGAGGATCTGGGGCATCCATATCTGCCAGCCCTGTATGGGCAGCTGCCAGGGAAGCTGCAGGCAGCCTGGGGAATACACCACAGCAATTCCCAATTAAGCTCCCAATCCTGCTCTGCTCATTTGTCGGGAAGGGAGTCCTGAGGCTGTGGAGGGAGGAACTCTCCTTGCTAAGGCTTACCAATTGAAACAGCACTGGAGTCAAGGGGCTGCCTTTCTGCCTGGCTGAGCTAAGGGAAAAGCAGTACCAGGTAAGAAGTACAGAGTCTTGTTCCTCCCAAAGTCGGATACCTGACCTTCTTCAGCCATGCACCCTTACTGGAAGGCAGCTACTGTCTGTGCAGACCTCAGGTGGGAAGAGCTGCACTCCAGTTCCTCTTGCATGCCATTAGAGAAGTGAACCAAGCAGCTCTTGGGTGTCACAGTACATATGTAGCTTAGGAACCTTTGTTTTCTTGAACACCAGGTATTCTCCATGTTTCTTCTGCTTTCTATACAATCTTTTAACGGTTTAAAAGAGCAAGCCAATGTGAACTTCAGGGAAGGGCATGGCCAGTGGTTACTGGCAGTTCCAAATGTGGTAAAGATGCTGCCTCTTACTTACAGAGTGCTGTGCTTTATAATGTTAATTTTTTCTAATGATCCTGAACAATACATTGGCTACTACATAAAGCCTAGCAACCAGCAGCCTTTTAAGATGGCATATATTATGGGAAATTTGTGGTCACTGAGGAATTAATGTGCTGTGTGCTTGTATTTATGACTCTCTTGGTCATTGATTTAAGTAATTTCAAAAATGTACTGTAATTTGGGGGTAAGGCAACTGTGTCAAACATGCCTGTCCAACCACACAAAGTTTCACTGCTTCAAGGTATACCCAGAATGTGAGATAAGATTATTGCTGAGACAGAAGATAGTTGAAGATGCATCTGCAGAAACAGACCCTATTAAGTCTCTTACCAAGGAACTGAAGAAGAGAAATAAAAGCTTGTGTCTTAGAGATCGTGTTCTCCCCACTCTCCTCCCTGTTTATTTGAAGCAGTGTTGCCAGGCAAAGATGAAAGTGGGAGAACCAAGCCCAGACTGGTCAGCTGCCATGTGCTGGGGCCTCTGACTCAGAGCCTCAGAAGCTATAGGAGTAATTAAATTCTCCCAGTGCTCTCTTATATTCATGTAAACCTTTTTTGTTGTATCTTTAAAACCAAGTAGGATGGGAAATAAATACAGTCAAGCCCTGAAAAAACACAGCTGTAGTCTTAGCTCAGCTAATCAGCCTGACTTCGGCAAGCTTTTGGTTCACTTTAGTTTCAGCATAAGCCCTCTCCCACCTCTGATTATTTTAAACATTAAGCACTAATATATAGAACAGAAATATGTCAACCTGATGGACGCCTCTTTTATTTGGTGCTTACGGTCCTGCTCATTAATTGCAGCTGTACAAATGATCCTGTGCCACAAATGGTGGCACACATCCTGGGTGTGCTCTGGGAGCGGAAGCGCTCACGACACGCTGCCTCTCGGGCCCTGCTGCCACCTCTGCTGTGACAGCGCTCTTGATGCTGCCCTTACCCCAGAGGCGTTTACTAACAAAATGCAGAGCATCCTCGGTGTTTTATTCATGTGTTTTGCATTCCTCCGTGCCCAGTTAGAGGTGTGAATCCCAGTCCTCCCCTCGAAGGTTCTTTCATCTGGGGTCAGCGCTGGGTGGCTGTCGGCATACAAGCGGACTTGCCAAAGCCAACAGTGCCTGGGCGTGCGCGGGAATGAGCGGCGCTGTCAGCGGCTCTGCGCCAGGCAGGCGGAGTCTGCCACCGCTGGGGCTCCGCAGGGGGAAGCGCCAGAGCCTGCAGGAAGGCTGGCAGCCAGCAGGCTGGTGGGGAGGTTTGCTGTTACAGCACACAGAAGTAACAACCACTGTGAAAGTAAAAAAAAAAGCTGGGCCAACTCCTCAGACCACTGGCCAGGCTGCCAGGAGTCGCGTGTGCTGCCGTTTGGAGGAGCAGAGTTTGATATTCCGCTGGGTGTGAACTCCCAGGCTGACAAGGCAAGCAGTGCTCCAAGGAAACCATACCTGCAGCTGCTGGGGAGATGGAGGGCTTTGTCCCCGTATCAGTGTTTGCCTCTCTGCTCTTGCAGAAGAGAGGAAGGCAGCCCAAAATTCTGCCTCTTCAGCAGCTCACAGCTGTCCACGCTCACTCCCACCAGCTTCCGCTCCCACAACATTGTCCTTGTCAAAGATACAACCCAGGGAAGTGCTGCTGTGCAAAAGCAATCCCCAAAATCAGTGAGATATGCCTTTGTTCAAAGAGGTGAGATGCTCTCAGGAGTTGGATTAGATCAGCAGTTCATCAGGTCAGTCACATTTTATAGTTAGGTGCAGGTGGCAGACTAATGAAAGAACTGTTTTTGTGGATATCACTGCAGCGTTGGTGACGTGAGTGGTGAGAGTCACTCCAAAGTTTTGATTATTTCATAACTAGGGGAAAAATTCTGTTCTTATCATTTGTGTTACAAGGAATACACATAGTCAATAGAGTATATTTGTGTTGTACCTGAGAGTTTTTGTGCAGCTAGAACTGCACAAACTGGAGTTTGTTTTCAGATTGTTCTGACGTGGCCAAGTACTGAAGCTCCACTGTCATTCGCCGCACCGAGAAAAGGCAACAAACCTCTCATGGATTAAATTCTTCAGATTCCATTTTTCTTGTTTCTTTCCACAGATCCTTAGAATTTGCACAAGATACACACCAGAACAAGACACCATGACCTTTTCAGATGGCCTTACCCTAAACAGAACTCAGATGCACAACGCCGGATTTGGCCCACTGACCGATCTCGTGTTCACATTTGCCAACCAGCTCCTGCCTTTGGAAATGGATGATACAGAAACAGGTCTCCTTAGTGCCATCTGCCTCATCTGTGGAGGTATTGTACTGCATGGATTCTAATGCATTTCAAAAGGACAGACATGATCATGTCCTCATTTATGTTCTACTTGTTTTGCTTTCCTTTACTTAAACATATTTTATATATATATATATATATATATATATATATATGTAAGATTATTATATGTATTATATAAGCCACTTAATGCTAAAGGTTTGATTTCCACTGGTGATAGTTACTAGTTTTATTACTGATAATTTGAAAAAAGTACTGAAATCATTCTGTTAAGCAACCAGTCCTATTGTTTGCCTGACAAAGGGCATTGAGATGCTTCACAGAATGGCTGGAGTTGGGAGGGACCTCTGGAGATCAGGTTTTTGCTAAGCAGTGTATGGGTACCTGCATGAGTGAGCTTTCTTACAGCAAGATGCCCAGTTACTCAGCTTTTACTCATAAATATAATTGTGTGCATCTGCACTGGTTTCAGTCACATGGTAGCCATTGGTGATTACTTTCTTTA
The DNA here is from genome assembly GCF_022539315.1 of Serinus canaria. Taxonomy (NCBI): domain Eukaryota; kingdom Metazoa; phylum Chordata; class Aves; order Passeriformes; family Fringillidae; genus Serinus; species Serinus canaria. The sequence goes on from NC_066315.1 coordinate 39,082,268, forward strand.
GCAAAAAAATGTGTTTTGCTTCCAAACTGGGGCTGAAGGTAACTTAACAGGGTGATAATCAATTAAAATCATAGGCTTAAAATGCAAAAAGTGAATTCTCAGATAATTTCCAAAATACTCTGTAAATTTCTGTTGGTTTAATCACTTGGTCTCTCTCCTCCTTGACAAAATCTGGATTAGCAGTAGAAACACACCTTGTTTTGCTGGACCATGTTGTTGAAACACAAACTGGGTACTACAAGTGAGTGTTTGAAACACAAGAGTCAGTCTTTGCTGGCGGTGGCCCTTTAGTACAAAATCATTCCGATTTTATGTGTCTCTAACCCTAACCCATTAAAAGCATTGATGGGCTCCTCGATGTCAGTGATATGTGACTCCTGTGTCCCGGTGCAGATGGTGGCATCTGTTGTCATCCAAGCCAGCACTGCCATCTGCTGATTCCTGATGGTAACTCACTTTTCTGTAGTAGTGGTAAAAAATAGCTATAACCTCTGAGTACCTGGGATGCCTATCAGTGACATATATAAAATCAATTCCAAAATATTGTTTGCAGCAATGTGTTTTCCCCTTGAAGAGGAAGGTACAAGAGCAAACTGGTTATTCTTGACCACCCACTTTCCTTTCCAATCACCAAGGAAAAAAATGAATCCATGTTTCAGAAAGTTGTGGTTTATCCTCTTCCTATGGAAGGCTCACTATACAGTGTGCATTGTTTAGTGGGGAAGAAAATTCATGGAGTTCTAATTGAGAAGATGGAGGAGATTCTGTGATTTGGAGTTTATTTTAAAAAATAAATATTTAAAATCATATGATGATAATTTTTCTACAGATCGCCAGGACCTTGAAGAACCAATGAAAGTGGATAAGCTTCAGGAACCCTTGCTTGAAGCACTGAAAATTTATATCCGAAAGAGACGACCCAACAAGCCTCATATGTTCCCAAAGATCTTAATGAAAATCACGGATCTTCGTAGCATCAGTGCAAAAGGTACAGTTTCTCCCAATAACTCAGCAGGAGTGGCAGTGTTGCATTTCAGAGGAACTGGCCTAGACACCTGGGTTGTTATTTTCTAAACACATCTAAGAAAGGTCCTTGTGACCTGATTCTTCCCAGCTTCTTTACATAGTTCCTGCCTTGAAATTGGTTTTGTTTTAAACATGCATGGTGCTCCATTCTCCATGCAAGTGACAGTAAAAAAGATGTTGTAGGTGCAAGTAGTGGCAAATCATTAGCATCTTGCCTTTGTTAGTCATTTTAGGACAAGAAAAAACCTTTGTTAATGTTTACAAGAGGGTCCAGATCAACATGTGCTTTGTATCACCAATGGCTTTTAAAAGCATCTGGTTACAGACTGCAGAAAACCCGTGTGCAACCAAAATTCCCCTGAACTGTGGTCTGATGTATTAGAGATTTAGAACTGATTTGAGCCAGCATTTTGGAGATTCAGCCCAAACTAATCCAAACTAACCATACCTAAACACATTTTATGCAGTCTTGTATGTGCTGGATTGATCCTGTGCAATTCATAGTCTAAGCACTGTCACACATTCTCTATAGCACAGGCGTAGCTGAATGCTTTCATTTCATCAGAACAGGTTCCCTGACATACCAGTCTGAATAGAGTCTAAAGTGCAACAATTCTTATTCTTATGGTGGCTGATGCAGTTTCACCTTCTTACTCTGCTTACTCAGCAACAGATTTCTACCCCTGATAGATGAGAAGGCACATGAGCTTGTATGTACAGGTACCTGTGTAGGCTGGATCTGTGCTTTTGGTAAGATTACTGATTTCATTTGACATGGTTTGAGGAAAGACCCAGGGGAAAAACCCCAGCAGTTAATTCACACAACTAAACATGCTTGTTTTGAATTTAATCCTTAACTGCTCCACTTCAAACAATATAAATCCAAGTTAAAATATTAAGTTACAGCTATCTTAATAAAAAGAAGAGAGCAAATTAATTGGATTGATTAGACCCAAAAGAAGTGACTTGGAAGGGAAACACCAGAGCTAGAAGCAAAAGCATTCCTAAAAAGGAACTTTACCAGGTTATCTAAAGCTTGCAGTTTACCCTCAAGTAAAACAAGCTCCATCCAACTGAATCTACAAAATAAACTTAGAGCAGCATTGAGCTATAAAAGCATTTAGGGGAGCCCTTTTGTTCCACTGTTTATACTTGTGGGAATTCCATTTCCACTTCCCTCCTTCTTTACCAGAGCCTTCCCGCTCCTCAAGAACACAACTCCTTAATTCAATTCTTTTCATTCTGACATAAGTATTTAACTCTAATTATATCATTAATGTTTCATAGTAGAACTAAATCATACCAAGGGATGGTGATGTCCTGGAGGGCTGGGGATGTCTTGAGTTTCGTTTTAAAAGATGTACGTTAGACGATAATGACTTGGGGTGGTACCTGATCCCTGAAAGCAAACACCAAAGAAAGCATTGATCTGAAACACTGAGAGTGTCTGCTTTGGCATTAGAGGTATTGCAGCCAAAGGGTGAAGTGTTTGTGGGACTGAAGCGAGACAATTCTGAGTTCTTCTCATCTTCTGAGTTCTCTCTGGCTCTGCACTGAATGACCACACAAACACTTCAGTGCACCTGACATAACAGTAGAAAGCAGGTGTTTAACATGGCCAAATTGAATCCATCAGCACAGCTCTGACAATAGCTGGCTTTTGGAGAACCTCTCAGCATCAATCTGCATTAATATCTTTCCCATTACAGTTATTTAAGGGACTCTTAAATCCACTTGGAAAGTCAATCATCGCCTTTGTAGATGATTTTTTTGATGCTCCTCATCTAAGGCATAAACACTTAAATTCTCCCTTCCAGCCTGGAGTGAGTAGTGCTCTCTCCAGCACGTCCACTGTAGCAGCATTGATAAGCTGAGTATTTATTTCCAAAGGATCACTCTTCTGGAATGGTTTTTCAATAACCAAACTATTTTCTCTGTAATTTTTTTTTTGTTCTTGTTGTTTAAAAAACACAGGTTCCTCTTCCATTGGACTCCAATTTTAAGATGCTCAGGAATGCTGAGGTTTATGGCTATAAATTGCTTGATGCAGAGTTCCCTCAGTGCTGCCTGCCCAGTGTCCAGCAGGGCATTGGCTGCTGTGTCCATGCTGTGTCCCTGCCTGCTGACCACACACTGAGACTTTGTGCTGGGCTTTTTTTCTCCCTAAACCAGGTGTTGAGGGCTTCCAGTATGAGTGGGCAGGACGGATGCAGTAATTTTGTTTAATCCTGCACGCCCTCATCTGCAGAGCCCCCTCTGCCTGGTACTCATGACAAGCCCAGCACAAAGAGCCTCAGCCAAGGCAGAGCTGAGCACTACTGAAGGCTCCTTCACACCTTGGTTGTTCATTAGCACAAGACAAGATGCCTGAAGAATACAGAAGGCAGCTTCCCCCCCACCCCACAAAAAAAAAAGTACCATTTTGCCTGAATGTGTTATTTTATAAAGTAATTGTTTGTTAAATTCTGCATCTCATTTCACAGTTTTCTCTATGGGAAGGAAACATTTTGACTTAGATCGCTGCAGTCAGTTCTCCTGCAGGATTCACCTCACCTATTTAACATAGGCAGAATTTTTATCATTCTTTGCAGAGTCAGTACAGTATAAAGACTAAATGTTATTCCAGTTTAAAAAGACATCGACATGATCACAGCCTAATTTAATTTGTCAGTATAATTTAATGCCATTTTGGGTCCTTCTTTAAAAATAGGCAGCTCATCCAATTCACCTGTATTGACATATCAGTTGTATGTGATAGATTTGAATTAATTTGTTAAGGAGTACTCACCTCCCTCCCTCTTGAACTGCATGAAGCAGATCACTCACACACCTTTGTGTGCAAGAAGTATAGAAGGAGACACCCAATCTATGAACAGAATACATGCTGAAATTCCTCCTGTAATACTAACAGAAAGGAAATTGTATGAATCGTGCTCATGGGAAGGATTTTGTGTTTTCTTTTTAAAGGTGCAGAACGTGTCATTACATTGAAAATGGAAATTCCTGGATCCATGCCACCTCTTATTCAGGAAATGCTGGAGAACTCTGAAGGACATGAACCACTGACACCAACCTCAAATGGAAATACTGCAGAACACAGTCCCAGTATCTCACCTAGTTCAGTGGATAACAGCAGTGTCAGTCAATCCCCTATGGTGGAATAAGACATTTTCCAGCTACTTCAGACATTCCTAATACCTTATGTACAGGGATGAAAAGCAAGAAAACATTTTTACTGCTGCTTAGTTTCTGGACTTAATATATATCTATATATGTATATATATATAGATAAACTCAACAAGGACCAAGAAATTTTCATATGTATCGATATATACTCCTTGCTGTTTAAACTCTTAAAACTAGAAAATGCAAACTTTTGAAACTCTAAATCAGCCATTTCATGCAAAAAAAAAAAAAAAAAAAAAGAAAAAAAAGTTAAGCTTCTGTTTTCTTCTCTGAACACTCAATATTGCATGGTGACAAGACAGATCTCAGTCTTCAAATTCTGGTTGCATTTCTGATGACTTTGTACATACAAATCTATGGCTGTACTCTCCATACTGGATGTTTGGTGCTTTCCTTTTATCTCTCATACCTAAAACGATCAAGACACCAACCACAGGACATGGACTACTGTACACATCCAGAGAAGGAAGTTGAAAGGACCGTCTGATTTAGTTGAAATACGAAAACTTGTCCTTGCTACCCTCAGTTTGCATCTCCTTCCTTGTAAAAAGTATACAAAATGTCACTGCCCCAGCAGAAGAGGTATCAGTATCAGCATTAACTGCCAGATCAGTTATTCAGATGTCATTTGTTCCACTGTTAATGTCACTTTAAAGTTTAAAGAAGTGGTTTCTTAGCTGGCTGGTGACCTAGCTCCACAATTACCTGCTCCATTTTGACAGCAATGCTATAGCCTCCAAGGCAGGAAACACTTTTCAGTGTTACCATGTTTTTTGTTTACTTGTTCACAAGCCATTAGGGAAACTTCATGGGATGATAACCAGCAGACTCACTTAGAGCTTTTCAATCGCTGAGTCCAGGGTATTTCCTTAAGAATCAACTGCCAGGAATAGCTGGGCTTTCCAGCCTTCCTGGTGCTAAGGAAGTACAGCTAGGACTTCCAGAAACACAAGGAGAGAATCTGCCTTCTTGGCCTTGTTAAATCACTATGAAGCAGAGTGAAAACTGTGGTAGAATGGTTAACAGATTTAAAGTGTCAGTTTCTTAGGTTTCATTTAAAGCACTAGTGGAATTTTTTTTTTTTTATATATTCTAGCAAGTCTGTGATGTACTTTCACTGGCTCTGTTTGTACATTGAGATTGTTTAACAATGCTTTCTATGTTCATATACTGTTTACCTTTTTCCATGGAGTCTCCTGGCAAAGAATAAAATATATTTATTTTAAAAATTGTGTATAAGCAGTCCCTCTAGCTCAAATTTTACACACACACACACACACACACACAGTAGTTTTCCATTTTTTAATGTTTAAACTTCATTTCAAAAAGCAGGTTTGCTGTTTGCAACCATGACAATTAAAATGTGCTTTAGCACAGCTGTCTAGAACATCTCTACAAGCCAGTCAGACAAATACATGACATTTCAATGAGTAAAAAAGAGCATAAAACTGTAGGTGTAAGAACAAAATGTTAAAATGCCTACACACAATAATAAAAACCATCAATTACATTATCACATAAAATAAGTCAAATGTACAAAAGTTTGCAACAGAGGGGACAAAAGGACAACACAAGATACTTGTTGGAAAACATTTTTGTGCTCTTTGGGCACTTAATTAAACATATCAAAATCATCATCTTCATCAGACTCTGCAAAATATTTCACTTCTTTTCTAGCCCGGCCCGTCCGTGGCTTTGGGGCAGTTTCGGAGGCAAAGCCTGACTGGAAGATTTCCACATCAGAATCCTGGTCAAAAGCGGCCTTCTTGGATTTCTTTAGAAAAGAAAAGACAAATCAGTTCTGATGCTTTGTACATTTTCTATTTTAACACTCAGAATTGAAAAAAAACCTCTTTAGCATCCAATTGCTAATGACACGTCAGCCCCCAACACCATATTAGCAACTTATAAGGACTTAACTTTTATGTAAAGGAATTCGTGAGGTTCTTTTACAAAGAGAAGAGAGCATGGAACTGACCTTGCTTGGTGTGGACTTGGGTGTTTTCTTCCCAGGGTTGTATTCGCCTTCATTTTCTGAACCAGATGCTTTCCTTTTCTTTGCCCCTCTGCCTTTTCCTAGGTCAGAGATTATGAGTTAACTTTGTTGCTTTTTTTAAAAAATAAACTCCAGACTTCATCAAACTGAAAAACCCCCCAGTGAAGTCACTTTAGTATGTCCACATGTTAAGCTCAAACCCAGTTTACTACTCAAGCTTCTTCACAACATCAGTATGGTACAGTATTTTTTTATTTTCTCAGTTTTAAATCTTTTCTACTTGTTCCACAGTCACCATTCACCCTGACAGCTCAAGCTGTCAGTTCAAGACAGGCACAAAGTTCATGAGATCAGATAATTTCTACACTGAAGTAGAACTACAAGTCCTTGGTCACCTTCTGCACTGATTACAAAGCATTAATTCACTGTTACTGTTTAGTAAATTTACTTTTAACCTCAACCATCAACACTGGCGCATCCTTTACAGACCCCTCCAATTACACTGCTTGCTGTGCTGTGTTGTGAGGGCTCAAGACAACTGGGATACCAAAAAATGGGCTTAAAACCCCAGAAAGTGCTACTTAATACAATTACTACCAGAATTTTACTGGCTTGGAAGGAGTTAAGCTCAAAAAAAATGAGCAATATCCAGTAGAATGGAAGATGGTGTGTGGGGGGTGCAGCTATTAAATGCATTCCCAGCAGTGAAGGTCAGATAAAACATCCACACATGGTTTGCCAAGAAGTCAATACATTGTATTTGCCATAGGAAAGGCTGAGTAATTTACCAGTGATCACTGTACTCATAACTCACCACAATTATTGTGGTTCTTACAATAATTGTGAGCCCTGTGCTCCGGAGAGCCCAGGGGTGACTCTTACCTTTGGGTGCTGCCGTCTTCTTTGGAATGCCAAATTCTGAATCTGAATCAGAGTTCACAGTTTCCACCTTCTTGGCCTTGGGAGCTCTTTTAGGCTTAGGGGGCGCATCTAGTTTTGCTGTTGGAAGTTAAAAGATACTAAATGAATTCACAAATTGGTTGGACATATTAAATTGTACTAGATACTCCAATTATGGCATGAATGGCAGACATTAAAACAAGATGAGTGATTTCTGCACTTGGGGAAAACATACTTCTGGTTTTATGCTGGAACTGTGTGGAATAAGCAGGAGGTTTCCTGGGTCCTGCTCTGAGAAGGATTGGCACACCCAGTACTATTCCAGGGTTCCTGGCTGAATACTGTTTCATCTTTTCGAGTACAAACAGGTTACTAGTAGGTAAAGAAGCAACAGAAGTCCTCCAGCTTGAATACTGTGACCATGTCTGGATACATTACAGTATCCAGCTGCTTGTGACATTTTTGCTTTCAGGGCGGTATAACTGTGGACATCTTTCCCCAGGATTACTGCAGGAGTTTGGGAAGCAGTGCCTCTGTCTCTGGGACATTGCTTTCCATCAATCTCAGTGAAAAGAATTTTGGAAAATGCTGAAAGGAGAGGAAGGGAACATTCTGCATTTCCTGGAGAATTTCACTCAGTGCCACACAATTAATGTGGCCATCTTTAAAAGATGGTCATTGGAATGTTCCCACAGTGAGTGTCAAGGGATCGAATCACGGAAGCATTTTGGTCAGAGAAGACCCTTAAGATCATCAGGTCATGTGTTGTGTAGGCTCACAGATAAAGTGAGCCATGCAGAAACCTCAGATACACACCTGACCTACCCTCTATCAGCCACAGGTGCCTCAAACAGGCACCTGTACAAACACTCCAGATACCAGGGATGTGGGTGTTGGTGAGAACTCAAATTTAATTTTTGGGATCACAAGGGGGATGTGGCTGGAGAACAAGAGAGTGTCTCCACAAGCATTCTGGTTATGATGCCTTGAATTGCAGAGAGGCACAACACACTGCCACTGGATTTGCTCTTCTCTGGAAACAGAGCCTGGTATCAGTGGGTAACTCCTGTGAAGTCTGTCCAAGGGACAGCAAACCTCTTAGCTGCTACCTGGTGGCTAAAGGAACAGTCCAGAACACTGACTTCCCTCTGTACTAAACATAGGGGGATTCTCATCTGCTACTTTAACTTACAGCCCTAATGGCTGCACAGGTGTGAAGGATCTCCTGACAGCAGCTTGATGGCAAATCAGCTCAGCCAAGCTCTCCACTAGGTAGCAGGGCAGGAAACAGAGCATGCGGCACAATCAATGTACACAGGCTCTCAAGAGCCCAAGTGTTTGGCAGGATGTCCAGGTACGGTATCAGTCCCACAGGTGATGCAAAGAGTAGATCTCACTGCTAGAATCTCAGCAGCTGGGCTGTTCAAAGGTGTTCAAGCTGAGCAGCTCCTTATCAAGAGTTAGCCTGCTTTTCAAACTTCCTTTAGGCTTTACTATAAAGCCCTAAAACCACAGACAGCTCAAATAGTTATGGAAAAGTTCAGCTGTCTCTTGATCCTCTGTAGTGAACAGCAGAGGTCAAGAGATTTCATCGCAAACAGATTGGAGTCTGAAGTCACAGAAAATCAAACAACTCTGGAACAATTGTTTCAGCCCCACACAATAAGCACTACCAGTGTGAGGGTGAGTGGGTGGAACATTATATTACCGGAAAATGGGCTCTGAGGAGGTGCTGCCAAGTCCATGAAGATGGACTTAAAATCAAAGACACTATGAAAAAGGGTAACCAGATGACCAATGAACTAAACCTGCTGGGTTATCACTGAACTGTCCAGCTGTGATGATGAAAGTGTGGCATGTCTGATCTGGACAGGAAAGAAGAGAAGAGCTGAAAACTGGTGAAAGCAACCTGTCACGTTGCCATGCACTGAAAAGGTGTGCTCCTAAGGCTACTCAGAAGGCAAAAATTTAACTCTTGCTTGCAAGAGAGCTGGTTTATACCTATTTTGTGTGTGTACACGTTAATCAGAAACTCAGAAATAGGTCACAGCTCTATTTTAAGGTTTCAAGTTAGGCTAATGACAATTCACTTACATCCAGACTCTCAAAAAACAGAGAGGGAGAAAGATTGAATGTTAAATTGCATCCATGCCTGGCTACTGCATACAGAGTTCACTCTTCCATTTGCTGGAGTAGAGAAATTCAATATAAAAGACTATTCTATTAGAGATCAGCTATTTCTGTATGCAAATCTTTATTTACTGTACTACAGAACTCTACCAACAACTGGAAGTGTTTTCAAATCAGTGAATTCAGGCATTCACTGATTTGAACTGTTAACAAATTAGAGTGGACACAAAGCATCAAGAAATAGATTAGAAATACAGAGGCAATGGGGGAAAGGGTGAAAAGATGCTGCGGTTCACTGGTGCCTAAAAGAGAAAACAACTTTTTTTTTCTCATTTTTAAGAGAATAAGTTAACTATTTTAACTGGCTGCTTTCTTGTCATTCTTCTTGAGGTATCTTTTTTTACAGAAGAATTAATATTAAGTTCAGCTGCAAGTTGGTCAAAAGAAGTTTAAAAAAACAAAGGCCCTAGTATCACAGGGAAAAAATGCAAGATGACAGTTCTAAAAGCTGTCTAATAACTGAAAGTTGACTCTCCTCTGAGAGTCAACTTCAGAGGAGAGACTCTCCTCTGAAGTCTGAGGAGAGTCTCTCATCCTCTGTTTCAAGAGGAAAAAATGATAGCCATCTGTGCTGGTTTTGGCTGGGACAGAGTTTGTTTTCTTCATTGTAGGTGGTATGGGACTGTCTTTTGTATTAGGGCTGGAGATGATGTTGACAATGCAGGGATATTTTGTTGCAGCTGACACTGACTCAAGTCCTTTTCTCTTTCTCACACCATCACACCAGCAAGGAGCTGGGGGTGCACAAGGAGCTGTGAGGGGACAGTCTAGACAGCTGCCTCCAACTGAACCAAGGGATATTCCACACCTCCTGGTGTCATGCTCCACTTTACTTAACCCCTGAAGCTAAAAACCTCCCATTAGTTAAACTATTTGAAGGCTGAACACCACCTCCGGACGTGGATGGTAAGAAGTTCTGACACTACTAAGTAACCAGTGGAAATAAATAAATTAATATTATTAAAGACCTGGAGAAAGTTCATACCCTGTTGCTGAATTTCACAGAGCTCAAAATAAATGAAAGCAGTTCCCACTTTGAAGGCTGAAGAGACAATGAAAAGGTGAAGGTGATGACTTTCAAATAAAAGGACTGGCTTCCAGGCCAATTCTATACATACCCTTTTTAGCAGCTACTGTTTTACTTGGAATTTTCTCTGTTTGTTTTGGGGCAAAAGATGATGAGAAAACAGGAGCAGAATCCTCATCATCACTGTCCAATTTTGTTGTATCTACAATCACATAGTAAGTTTAGAATAAGATCCATTCATGGCATATATTAATTACATCAATATTAATTACAGAAAAAATTATTCTCAATAAGTGTTTGTGATGCTACAGCTATGGATGTACTGTGACTTCCTTACCTATGATACAAGCTTTGTTCCTCTAAAGATCAGAACTTCTTTCACTTTTCCCCTTTATGAAGAGAGAGGATGTGGACATCCTTCTACTGCAGCTACTCTGTGAAGTTTGTGTGTACCACTCCCCAAAACATCCCATTAATAGTTGCTATCAAAGTTAAACAGAACTGTGAAAACAATCTCACCATCATCTGTCTTCTGAGAGTAAGATGGAAAAGAGAAGATGTTCCCAAAATCTTGATTTTTCTTGGCTTGAGATGTTTTTCTACTTACAAGAAAGAAAAAAAAAAAATTCAAAAAAAAGGGAATTACATGAGTTACATCAAGCACATACTGAAGTACGTGGACATCATAATATCCATGCAAAATTTAAATAATCCTGTTTTAACATTTCCAGCAGCAGTCAAACCCTTTAAACTGACATCTAGCCAAGAACTCCAGGCATTTAAACTTAACAGAATTACATTTTTTTTCCATAGTTCCCTATACCAGACTGGCAAAAGACAGAAAAGAGAGAACCTTTAAAAACATAGTTTACCACATAATGCTACAGACACTGTATCATAACTATTTTTATATATTATTATATTATTCTTTTAAATCATGAGTCACCCCTGCATAGGTCAGCTGCAAGGCTGGGATAACATACACTTGAATTCCTCCACAGTTTATTTTTCATGGTGCATGTAGAGCAGCAACAGGCTGCTGTTTCTCAGTTTTGTTCAGACACTTTTGCATTGAAAAGATTATTAATAAAAAAATCCTACTGAGTTACAATACTTACTCTGGAGATGGCTTTGATTTGGCTGGGGAGAAGTCATACTCATCTTTTTCTAAACTGTCTGAGGGAACAAACTCATCCTCTCTGTCATTTGTAACTGGAGAGGCTTTTACTTTGAGCTCATCCAAATCGTTGTTATTGTTGGCATCATCATCATCGTCTGCATCATCTTCTTCTTCTGAGAAGTCAAAAGTGTACTTGGGCCTCTCAGCTGAGAAAAATCACACATGCACACAATTCAGGAGAGTTCTTCATGTTATATAATACAGGTACATATACAAATCAAACTGGAAGTCAGTGAACAATCCCTGCCTCAGAGTACACAAGACAAAAGAGTGGTGGATAATAAATTTGTTTCAGCCTGGAAGAATAAAGGGCTCAAAAGAATAAAAAATAATTTAGATGTTAGCAAACATCCAACACCCCTTGTGGCTTGCCCAGACACCTTCAGCTAAAGGCATTATGGAGACATTGTGCATCAGTACCTTGAGAAGCCTTCACTTAAAATTGAAGCTTTCTTGAATCCACCATTTGAACATTCTTCCTTAGTTTCCAGAAACTCTGTGGGGGTTTTTTAAATGATCATATACTCATATATTTTCCAAACTTTATGTCTTGGTTTTCATGGAGTGTTCAGATTTTCTTGATAATTTTTTCTTGCCTTGTAGGCCTTATTTGGCAGTATAATTGTATCAGATTATTTTTGTTTGTAAGAATATCGTCTTGTCTGTTTCTTCTATAATTCCCTAGTTTAGTGAGTAATTTCTATTCCAGTGCTAAGAATAGGGGACAAGATTTCTGATCCAAATTACAAAATCTTTCATAAGAAATTCCTGATCTTGACATTAAGAGTACTCTTCACACAGTGAAGAAAATGTAATGCAAGTTACCTGTAGGCAATAAAGTCCTAAGGGAAGTCCTATGGTCAAAGGAAAATGTGGGTTTATAGTTGAAACTTTCAGTCACAATACACAATTCACAAAATCTTGGGTACCTGCAGCTCTCCTAAGCAGAGAGTCTCTTGGAATAATCACGGGCTCATTATCTTCCAAATCACTTTCAGACTTGGATTCATCATCTGACCATGGGTTTCGTTTCTTCACTTTTTTTGCACTGGATTTTGTAGATGATGGTGTCCTTCTTACCCTGGCACCTGCCAAAAGTAAAAGCATTTACTACAGTCAGGTTAAAAAAAATATTTTCATCTTTTTTAATTGTTTACAAATTTAGCATAAATTTTCATCTTAAGAAGTTCTCCTTTAAACATTGTAAATTTTCTTCTCCTCCAAACGTTGTAAATGTTCTTTTGCTCCCTGAAGGAAGATTCAACATGAAATTATTTCACACAGAACCTGACTGGCTCCTGCCAAAGAAATTTGGTTTGGGACTGAAAAACAAAGTCCCTAATTTTAAGTTTTGCCATCAAACTTGTGTTTCTTTAAAGGCTTCTAGAGTTTTACAGGAAAAGAATGTGCAGTTTTCCATTATTCAGGGAACATGATCAGAAACAGTTTTTGGAAAAATACAACAAACATGGGAAGTAGAGGATATCCTATTGCAGGGAGGGGGTAAAAATGTGGTCAGCCAGCTGCAGGGCAAGCTCAGGGCTAGCTGAGCTAATTTGCGCTGGCTCAACAGCGACTGTGGGAGATTTGAGCTGCAAGTACACAAGTCAGTCATAACTGCACTCAGTGAATCTACTCAGGCTGGATAATCCCCTGAATAATTAAACCCAGATCTTATCTCAGAATAATGATTTGTGCAACAACATTTTTTTTCCTTTTTTCTGAATAAATAAACCCCCTCATACTTAAACCTTCTCTTCTGTCTCCAGCTTTCTTTTTTTGTTGCTGCTTCCCTGTTACTGTGTATTCCTCAAACAGCAATAATAAATTCCCACTAGCAGAGGAAATGGGGAAGTGAATGTTGGTCACCTGCCAAGCCACAGCACCCACAATTTTCTGAAAGTCAGAACGACTGAATATGTCAATAGAAAAATACATTTATTTAATCAAGTCCTACAATCTATACTACTACTCTGACTGAGGGGCTGAAGGTGACTGCCCTGTCCTTCAGTATCAAAGAGCACAGAAACTAGACATTTCAGTTTGCAAGGAATTAAACTCATTATGTAAAAATAATCTATTTTTCTATACACAAATTTGAAGATTTAGGACACCCCTGCCCCCACAATTCAAATGTAGAAAATGTAAGATCCATCACCCCCAGAAGAGTAGCTTACACAAAGAAATTTCAGAGTACTTTCAAATATTTCATTTTAGGGAAGAAAACCAGATGAAATAGTGATTATTGTGCTGTATTTCCCTTCTCACACTATTAAAAATGCATTTCATGCCCAGTAAATACTCAACTAAGGTGAACTATGGCTGTGCAAGGGTCTTACCAGGCTCCTTCTTCTCTCTCTTGGGTTTAGGGGTTTTAGCTGCTGCAGCTGATGCATTCAGTGAGTCATCCCCACCACCCTCAGCTGGCACACCACCAAACTCTTCATCAAATTCCATTTTTATTGCTAGAGAATCAGTTTCACCCTAAAATTACAAAATAAAATTATTTACACCTTTATATTTCAAAACTGAACTGGAACAGTTTTTCAGATGATAATAAATGAATGTAGACTAGTATATCAACACTTGTTGAGTAGTCTTGGAAAGAAGTTATCTCAATCAAAACACCTGAACAATAAGCAGTCTCAAGAGGTTTTCAAATGTAAAAGAAATCCAGTACAAACTTCTAATGCATTAGGTCAGCAAAACAGTGCAAATACAGCACCAGTGACAATCCGGCAATTTGGATTTATGCTACTGGAGTAGAAAAATACACCAGCTAAATAATAAATAACTGCAGCAGTCATTTTGTTTTACCTTTTTCTTTTTCAGCAATTTCCTGCTGGCATCAGCTTTCATGGCAGATGTAATCTGTGGAACTATTCTTCTGCCAAATGGTGATGGCATGGTCTCTTCCAGCTGGAGTTTCTTCATCTTGGGTTTCCCCACTTTGCCTTTTATTGGTTTGCCAACCATGCCAGCCAGAACATCTTCTCTTTCCTGTGCTTCTACTTTCTAACAAACAAGGGGAGGCAGGAGGGGGGACACACATTATTTTTAAAGAGGACAAAGTGGAACATGATGATTATTTAAGATTCAGCTCCTTTTTACATGAAGCATAAGGCTCCCCTTAATTCTCACTTGAATTGGAACACAATTTTCAGTTCTGGAACAGAGTTCATTAATCTTGGTAAATTCATTACTCTGTAGAGCTAAAACCTAGATTTTTATTCAAGAATAAATACAAACTTTTGGACATTGTTGCACTGAAAAATCTTTCTTCTCTTAAGTTTTTATTTCACAAGTATGTGTCTGGTACTGTTATAAGTTTCCATTATTTCAGCATTTAACTTAGAAGTTTAGCTTTGAAGTGTGTCACTTCAAAAGACTGTACCAGCCCTTTTCAGACAACATGGAAAACTGAGGTTCAGCAGGTTACCCACCAAAGGGACTTAATCTTTTTTCCAGAATTACTGATGAGGCAAACTAAGGACCTCTCATATAGTGTTTATAGTCTACACATATAATTCCTGAATGTACAATTCTGAATTTGGTAATACTTCCTGCCTCACAAAAAATTAGATCATGTAGAACTACTGTATTAACATGACCAGTTACTACTCACAGGTTTTTGTGTCATAGAAAAACTAACCTTCTCCTGGTTATTTTTCTTTTAATATCACTGACTTGGAAAAAACAACAATTGGATAGATGCAAAAACAGTCCCTGAGAAACACTACTAAGACACAGATATCCAATACTGATTTCCCAGTTACCATTATATTGTGAAATGAATCTACTTTTGTTTCAAAATGTGGTATTTTAAAATTATTTTTCTTAAATTCTAACTCATTTTTATTAGCTAGTGTTTTTAATTAAATTAATATGAATTTCATGTTTTAGAAATATATATAAAGTAAAACATACTTCAAGCTCTTCAACAAAGGCTGCCAGATCTTCTTTCCAGAGGTCTGAAGGAGATTTCCTTTTAAGATCATTTAGTTCTCTCTCCTAAAACATCAAAGTAGTATAGAAAATATAAGCACAACTAAAGCAAATGCCACGGAAGACTAAGCATTCCCAACAAGCACATCAGCATTTACTGTGCCATTTTAGAACAAGCCTTCCAGGTGTACCAACCTTGGAATCTCTCTGCTTGATCAACTCTTCCACCTTCTCTTTTGTGAGTGACCACAGGGACATGTTCAAAATGTAGTTGAAGTCAGGGCCAGAGGCTGGACCAGAAGCAGAGGAAGCATCATCATTTGCATTCTGAGAGTCCTCCTCTTCTGCTGCCTGAGGTGAAACATTCCCAATTACAAGTATTAGTGATCTTAGCTGTGTGCATGAACTGTGACTCTGCTCCAAGGCACCATCACAGAGTAGCAAGGAGTGCCCTCACAGATTCAATAACCTGAACATATTCTGGACCTTTCCAAAAGGCCGTGTTTCTGTGACCTTCTAGAGCTGATTATTTAATCATTTGATTTAAGAAAACAAATTGAACCTGTGCTAGAGCCTTGCATGCTGCTGGCTGCAGATACTGGTCCTGTCCCACCCATCTCTCAGGGCTGAGACATTTGTCCTTTGGGTATTCATAGATATCTGTTCCTTTAGAAAATGAGCACAGTCCTTTGAATAACAACTGGTATCAAAGACCCAAATGTGCAAACTGGGGCTTGAGAGCAGATAAAAATTTCTCTAATTAACAGTTTTGTTTTAAAATAGAAATCATTCCACAAAGTTAAAATATAATATTAAAAATAAAAAACAAATGTGAAATCAAAACAAATAGCAAAAACATTGGCACACATACAGGAAAGGGATGGGTGACAGAAATTCAAAGCTGCTTTTCAAAGCAGTTCCATGTGCCCTTAGTAATGGAGATGTAACTTTGAAATTAAACTCATCACATCTCTCTTTTGGAACAACAAAAACTGGTTGGTTTTAAAAAAAGCAGAAACAAACATAGGTCAAGGTCATGGTCAAATTCACTACAATAACTTTAAAAGTCATGGCCTTTTTCTGTAAAGAAACCCATGTTTCTTTACAGAAAAACAATAAGTTATGAAGAAATAATTACATTGACTAATTAGTTGTAAGTGTGGGGAAACTGATGCAGCACTTTCTGCATCAGCCAGTCAGAAATCAAGTTGCCAGTTTTGATTTGGGTATATTAAGAAATTCAGTCCTCTGCAATCTCATTTTTAGACTTGTACTATCTAGTTTTCTTCTAAGCATTTTCCATATACAATACCAATATTACATGACTTTATTTATGTGTAAGTTCAATGGTTTTTTAAATGGAAGCCAATAAGGAGAAATGAATAATGTTTTTAAAGTGCTATGTGTGTGTTATAAATTAAGTTAGACTACTAGAAAACAAGCAATATAATTTATAACCGTAACATCATCAACAATATCTAGATTATTACCTTTTCCTGTGCTTCTTTCCAGGCTTTTACTGGATCAGATTCATAACCTCTCTGGACCAACATCTGAATCAAATCTCTTTTTGATCTGTTCTCTACAAGATGCACACAAACATAGAGGAGGCGAGGTTAAAAAAAGAAGGAAAGTCAGTGTCGTGAAAATCGTGCATGTAAGTATTTTTTACTACACTTAAATACTTTCCAGATCTCCCCCCACTGTTAACAATTCTAATTTCCGTTTACTCACCAATTGTAATTTTTCCTTGTATCTTCTCCAGGATGAAACGAGCTTGGTTGTTCAGCTTGGTGGACTCCGCACCCAGCATTCCCACGAGCCACTCCTTGCGCAGGCTGTAATAATGTAACCGCAGATCAAAGAACTCCTTCAAGATGTCCTGCACAGTTTCGTACTTCTTTAAGCACCCCATGTGATCAAACAGCACCTAGAAAATACAGGACAGACTTGAGAGAGGCTGTGTCAAACTTTGTTGGCCCTTGTGTAAGTGTTCAGTTCTACTGCACAATAAAAGCACCGTATAAAAAGTGGTACTAGAGTGTGAACTTAAACCTGACTTTGGAGCTACACAGCACAGAGCTGGATGGTCTTTATTTTTAGTCACAAGGAGATTTAGGATGAGATTTATGGCAGTACAATCAAATAAAAAGACAGCTATATAGAGGGATATGCCTGAATTCACTTGAATGACTAATTTTATCTACATATTAAATCACAAGTTCAGCAGCAACTGATGATTCACAACTATTTAATATAACAGTTGCAAAGCTTAATAATCCTTAATAATCTTTCAATTCAGCTGTGAAATCTGTCACTTTTCAGCTGTGAAAACTACCATCCTTTAAGTCCAAGCACAAAGTAAGAAATCATTTTTACTTGATCGGTGGAATCAATCCTGTCTGGCTTCTGACATCTCCAGTTTAGACATTTATAGGTGAACTAGTCACCCTTGGTGCCCTCCATAGTCAACTGAAAGAAATAAACCCCTCTAGGGGATAATTCATCTATCCAAAATAGCTATCTGGGAGCTGGGGTACAATGGCCAAGCTCACATAACTTTTTAAGGTTCTTACCCTAGGGCAGATTAATTCCCACACAGGTACAGAAAGCAGCCCTTACAATTTATTATTTATTTTGGCAGGCAGAAAATGCAGGAATTCAGCTGCAAAACCTTTTGTAATCTGTGAAATGTAAAACTGACAACAGATTCTCACAGTAGTTCCTACAGTTGTTTAAACATGTGAGAAATACCATCACCCTGATCTGGTAGATTGGCTTTTCAAGTACAATCTAGAAAATTAGTTGAGCAATTCTAAGGTCATTAATTTATTTTTAACCTATTTTCACATAGCTTTTGATGTACACAGCAATAGCAACAATAATGATATTTGTGTTTTGTGGTAATATCTGAAAGTAGCATCTCCCATTAAAAAAACAGAACTGTTTTTCAGTCTCTGTAAAGACAGGATGTTTGGAAGTCTTTGCAGACATTAACTTAAATTACATTTAAATCCCTCTCAGAATAGACAGACATGTATATTTATTCATATTCTTAGTAATTAACAGCACTATTATGTCTTCAGCAGCTTAAGAACTGTGTTTACTACACCTTACCACCTAAAATTTGATTTATGCTGGTGGAAACATTGGATCATTTAATTCATATTAGAGGAGTTAGGGTCCTGCAGAAAATGTAATTTGTCTCAAGTTTAAAACTCAAATCTAATTATAATATGGCAGAAAGTTATTTGTATGATCTACTTTACTTTGACCACTTTTGGTTCACTGCACAGGAGATTTTCAATTACAGGAAGGCAACCACCCCAGGCCTGTCTTATTTGAAAGACTCATCATAAAACGGATTCACTTATTCATATTGACTTATTATTGGTCATCACTACAGTTTTCTACTATTGATACAACTTCAAATACACAATGCACTATTCAATACCAAGAACCAAAGTTTACTACAAAAACATTTGATTTTACAACAAACAACAGTAGGGATTCTAATAGCCAAACATGAAAAAGTTACCATAGAATTACAAGTAAGACTTGTTTGAAGCTTAAAGACTTTGTGCAATCCAGCAGCTTCTGCCTGCGCAAGCTTTTCTTCTGTCATTTTCACAACGAATTTCACAGTTGTATCAGTGTGGTATTCCTTATAGTCAGAAATTAATGCTGGAGTTTTTTCGGTCCCATTCAACATAGGCTCTAGAACCTGTTCTTTGTACACCTGTTTAAAATAGGGCAGCAAAAATCAGAACCACTTGAAAGGCCTTGAAACTGTAAACCAAATAAACAACATAAACTTTCAAAGCTCTGTGCATTACATCTGGTACCAGTTACAACTTACAGAACCAGTGTAACCTGCGAAATGCAGGCCAAGAGTAGCACAAACAAAAGAGGCAGAAACCAGGACAGAAAAGCCTCCTGTAAAGTGGATTAAGAATGAGAAGCAGGTGTTCTCTGTAGCATGGACAGCTGATGGCACAAACAGAGAACCATCTTCTACAAAAGCACACTGGAGAATGAAACCATGTTCCCTTCCATGTATGTTTAATCAGAAATTGTGTTAGAAGTTCACACAGATGAAGGACTAAATAATTCAATGAGGAATTCTTCACTGTTTTTTATTTATATTAAAATGTATTTCACTATTACTTACCTGGGTCCATGTCCTTACAGGAAGCTCTGTAATCTCTACTGTGTTCCTGTCAACAACAAATATTTCACCACTCACTACATACTGATTTTGACCAAGTTCCTGAATGGTTCCTTTGAAGTTTTTGTAGTTTGGAAGCTGAAATTGGAAAAACCATCAAAGTGGTAATATTTAAAATGATAAAAAATTATCTTTATAATAAAATGTCAAAAAATATTTCTTTTCCATACTCCATACACTTATCACTATATTGCCCTAACCCGTCAACAAACATCTCAGACTGTGAAAATCTGAGGTCATAGGAAAAATACTACAGAAAAAAACAGAATACATACATGCAAGTGACAGCACCAATTATCCTACTGTCCACAGATTAGAAAAATTATTAAGAAGATGCAGCTGAACCCAGTGAGGTGGTGGGGTTTTGTTTTGATTCTTTAGTTTGGTTTTTTCTTCCTCTTTCTTAAAGAAAACTCTAAGCACAATTAAGGCATGACAGAAAGCAGATTAACACCACACAATAAGTTTACAGAAGTGGTGCTACCTCCCCTAACCATTTTTCCATTTTTGTGCTGTTTGGCAAAGATAGTGGACCCATCCAGGTCAAATTGTAACTAACAGGCTGAGGAATTTTTTTTAACAGGATTGATTTCCTTATCCAGCTTGACACAAACACATACCAGCATACAGAAAGGAGCTAGATGGAGGCAGAACTGCCTCTTTCAAGCACAGTGAGCTTCAATTGACTGTGAGACTACACAGAAGGCCTAGGAGTCCTAAAGGAAGGGCAATAGATTGCATTAATTTAAAAAATAAAAAAAAATCTCATTATTCCCAAGAATTTGAAAAAGGAAAGCCACTATGTCTTGAAAATTGATGTTGCATACTTAGTGAACTGCGATCTAAATAGGGAAGAAAAGATGTTTCTGCTTCTTTGGCTTAGTAAACACAGCCAAGCAGCAATATTCATCAGTTATAAAAGATTACATCAACTGTATTTCATCTCCTGGTTACAGATATTATGGGTTCACACAGGTATTCTTCCTGCCCAATTTTTTTCACAACACTTCTGACACTTCTAGAATTTTGAATAAACAGATGCTAAATGCACTTCAGAAGTTGCTGATTTCCTTGAACAGCAGCAATATCTTTTCCTCTGCCTACAGACATATAAAACAGAGAACAATTCAGACAAAAGAAAGGAAAAGTTATCTTTAGCTGAAGATAACTTGAGTAGTACCTTCATAAAGGAGGAATGATACAACTTTTTACTCTACTGCCATGTCACAACTACCCTGCAAGGCTTGTAACAGTCAGCAGACTTAATAAAAAGTCCAGTAAAATAATTGCTAAAAATACAAATAGCAATGTTTTTGCTTCAAAGTTCACTTCCTCAGCCTCATCCCAACAGTCAAGTAAAGCTTCTACATAAAATTACTGGGACAAACCAACTCAGATGCTCCAATAATTAAGAAGTTCTAGAGAGATAGGAATTGATTTTGTAAGTACACACATATAAAATACAAGTATATACTAGTATTTTTACCATTGGGTGGGGATCTAGGCCATCCAGCATTCGTCTGACATTGTTTACAATCTCTCTGGTATCATAGTTTGGAAGTTTGCATGCCCAGCCAGTGCCAATTCCTTCAGCTCCGTTTACTAAGACCATGGGAATGATGGGAATATACCATTCAGGTTCTACACGTTGGTTGTCATCATACAGGAATTTAAGCAAGTTGTCATCCACTGATGGAAAAAGTAGCCTTGCTAAAGGGCTTTAAAAAGCAAAAAAAGAAAACCGTTTAACCTCAAGTCCAGTAAGTAAAGAACATTTTGCTTTAACAGCCTTTGGGCCCAGATATGATCTGTTTGCAGATTTTTCTCACATCTTTCTCTCTCTTTGCCATTCTGAAGCTGAAAAACCAATGTACACATCTCCTGTGATAATGAAGTTCTTCCCAATGGAAGAGTGTGTTCATAATAGATGAAGTTGGTTTCCTTCACAGAAACACATGTACCTGGTACACTAGCAACTACTGACATTTAGCATCTACAAAATATCATTCTTTGAAGCTTTCAGAACACACAGCTCAGTGTGACACTGGGGCACTCAGTAATAAAGCAACACAGCATCCAAATAGTTGCAAAATTTCCTTGCTTAACTGTAAGAGTAGCAAAATGTTACAGATGTTCAAAACCACACTTAAGAGATCCAAAACAAAATATGAGCTTCTATCGAAATATTTCAATCTTTCTCCATTTCTCTCCCCCACCACCCCCAAAAAAAGGAGTGCTGTTGAGTTTCATAAGAAGGCTGTTTAAAAGTATGCATTTAGCTTTACATTAACAGTTTACCTTAACATGGTGAAAATATAACGAGGGCTGGCAGCATCCTTTCCACCATGAAGCCTGGTGCCAAACTGACCAATAGGTTGTAGCAGATTCACATTGTTACTTCCAACAAAATTCTGAGCCAAGTTGACTATAGTCATCATTAATGCTTGCTGCAAGAATATACATATTCATAGTAAGAAGTATGAGACAGTCTACACCCTAATCAGCTAGCAAAATCTATTTTTAATGGCCCAAAATTGTGTGACTAACCTGAATTAAATTTTTAAGAAAGCAGTCTCCCTGAGAAAGGACTGTGGTAACCTATTACAAGGGCTGCTGGGAATACATATTCTGTGCTTATGAAAAGCCCTGAGCTTCTCAATTTCTTCTAAAGCACTTCTCTGGGGGAAGTAAGGGACATAAACTGACCACACCTGCATGCACAAACCACTACTCATGGCTTCTAAAGGGAGAAGCGAAGGGATGGATGGGGTTGTTAATATGGCCACTCTTGCTAATATTTCAGATAAATATAAACAAAACAGGAGCTAGAAAAAAATCTTTGTTCTGACACTGCAATAAGTTTTTGAAGAACAGTCTTGGCGTCTTCCCTTAAAATACTGTGTTTCTTGTTTCAGACAAAAACTGTCCTAGAACATAGTTCCTACATTCCTATGATTTCAGAATCTAGAAGTTGTTTAGGTAATTAGTTATCTACTATTTTGCCACAACCCACAATGTGCTTGGGATAACACTGTGCACCAACACTTGGAAAGAAAGGAAATATGCTGTCTTATTAAGTTACATACAGCGTGTGGTTCATTTCCTTTAAAAGCAAACCTGTGATTAGCAGAATTATAGTCAATAGTTTGCAATTTTAATAGCAGAAACATTTACCCAGTATTTTACACAGGCTAAAAGTCCTTACAACATCACCATCCTCCATACTCACCTCCCCATGGTGATAAGCTGACATTTCAGCCACAGAACCAGCCAGCTGAGCAACCTTTACTTCACGTTTATCATTCCTCTTAAAGCAAGTGAACAGAACCTTGCGTTGCCCTGGTTTCAGACCTATTGAGAAGAACATCCCATTTTCAACACACACACAAGCAAATGTTTTCAAGTGATAAACTTGTTTTGCCTTATTATCATTTCTAATCTCTCAAAAGAAGTCTAAACATTGAATAGAAGCAAATTTACACTGGAATATTAATAAAATAATAAATATATATTTTTTAAAAAGTAATTTAAAATATTTTACCAAACCCAAAAAAATACCAAAAAGGTGGAAACACAACCTTTTCAGCCAATTATACAGCATCCAACACATCATTCTAATAAACTGCACCTTGATCCTAAATGTGCAACTTCCACAAGTCAAGAATTCTTTCCATTCTACTCAGCAAAATCTTTTTCCTAAGAATATCAGCACAAATTCAGCAATGACAGCTGTAACTGCAGCTTACACGTATTTCACAGAACTCTGAAATTTTACTTCCTGTGTGAAATTCTCAAATACGTATTAAAATTCAATACCAAAAAATGTTATCCTCTTGAGATCTTTTAAAGTTTTAAGAAAGAAGACAGTCTCTGATCTTCTGAAAATGTTTATTTTCATTGCTTAGGCACACTTTAGGAACAACAGCTGTGTGGAAGGGATTGCATTATATTTCCTGCTTGTTATCCAGAACCTGATAACCAGTTCCAGATCAAGCTTATTGAGCTAGTCAGTGTTTTAATTCACACACAATTCTAAAACGCACTAAAATATTGTTTAATGTTACCATTAGTACAGTGGGTCAAACATAAGAGCAAAAGCTGGAAGGAAGACCAAAAAAAAAAAAAAAGAAAAAGAAAAAAAAGAGACTGACTTCAATTTCCATTTCATTCAAATATTAATATGCAAACCTTTTTACACTGGCTCTGCATTATGTTATTATGTTTTTCTACCAGCACTCTGTGGAATACAACAGACTTAAAGGACTTCCTTTACAAAGGAGAATCATCAAGCAGCAAGAATTGTAACTATCAGCTCTGAAAAGATAGTCAAAATGTTCTTCCTCTTCATTATTTTTTCTGAGATTTGCCACCAGGCTAGCCTGTCATATATCACCGGATGATGCTTAAGGACAAAAACGATTGCTAGAGCACTACACCTCCTGCACAATTCATATCCATGCCCAGAACGCAGAATTACAGCCAAAGCTCATAGAAATAGGAATTATATTGGAATTATATATAATAGGAAATAGGAATTATAATTCCTCATAGGAATTATATATAATATTTGTAGTATTATACATACACCTACATTGTTACATATACACATAGACACACACAAATATAGAAATAACTGTGTGCCCTTCTTATTTTCTTACATTTCTGTAGAAACAGTCCACTGCAAGTTCATTCTTAAATATTTAAAGTTCCAGCAAAATCATTCTGCTATTTCTGAGAAGGCAGTCTGGGTACAGTATGTTGTAAGGAGCAATGATTTCTTGAAACGTACAGCTCTGTAAGTACCCAGGTATGGGAGGAAGTAAGTCTGGAGAAGCTGAAACAGAGACTGACATCTTTTGGTTCCCTAGGTGTGTATCTGCATACCTAACTCAGTTTCATCAAAACTGGGATCCATCTTACTGGGAATCTTACTGCCCCTACCCCCTGAATGATCCGTCTCTTTCATGCAAAACACAAAAAGCTCTTGCTGCATGAATATTTTGGTATAAGTGTGTAGTGTTAAGAAGGCTGACCAGCTTCTCTATAAAATGTACTGAGAACTGGAGATAAATGCACTTCACCCCTCCCCGAAGTCTCAAGGCCTTTTTCCTGATCATAGTAAGCTTGTGCACACAGACAATGACATGGGCAGAAATTCCTGCTCACGCTGTCTGCAGACAGTTTTACAAATGAAGCTGTAGTGCAGTAAAACTGCTCCTTTTAATGTACATGCTATTGCAAGGGGAGGGTTAGTAAACTGACTGACAGAAGCCTAGCAAGATTACAGGTCAGTAAACACTAGAGCACTGCCTGTGGTGCAAGACTGAGGGGAGAAAACATTTGCATCTTCATCTGCACTCAGCTGCTGACTTGAATGTTAATTATTATAAGCACTTAAGAGACTTGCTTTCTCTGATGGTATGAGCAGAAACAAAGCACCAGTAGGGCCTAGGGAATAGATCTGGTTAAGTAAAAAGCCTGCACAGCAACAGCTTCAGCTTCCTTACAGAAGAAACATGGTAATTCCTTAGCACACAAATCATGAAATTGTTCAGGCTGGAAAGGGACCACAGCAGCTCATCTGGTCCAAACTCCCCAGGCAGAACCATCCTAGAGCACATTGCACAGGATATGGTGTCTCTCTCAAATATCTCCACTGAGGGAGACTCCACACCCTCTCTGGGCAATCTGTTCCAGTCTGCAGTCACTGCACACTGAAGAAGTTCTTCCTCATGTTCAGGTGGAACTTCCACCTGAAGTGCATTAGTGTCCACTGCCTCTTGTCCTATTGTTTGGCATCACTGAGAAGATCGTGGCTCCATCCTCTTGACACCTTCCCTTTAGATACTTGTGCACATTAATAAGGTCCCCTAGCCACCATCTCTTGAGACTGAACAGGTTCAGCTTCCTCAGCCTTTCCTCATATGAGAGTTGTCCAGACCCTTAATCATCTTCCCAACCCTTCACTGGACCTGCTCCAGGAGCTCCAAGTCTCTCTTGTACTGAGGAGCCCAGAACTGGACACAGCAGATGTGGCCTCACCAGGGCTGCACCTCCCTTGACCACCTGGCACTGGCTCTTCCTAAAGCACCCAGGATACCACTGATATACAAAATGAAAAACACATGCATGGAAGTTCTTATATTCTCTACTTGAATGCATTGATTCCACTGCAAATCACAGCTCTAAAAACCATCAATAAACAGAAATATTAAAAAAAATGATAATGAATTATCAGCTTACCATCAACAAGGGAAGGGATAGATCTCTCATTGTCCGAATTTGAGAAAAGGATCAACTCCTTGTTAATGAAATCATTGTAAGTCAAATGTTTTGTTGCTGTACCATATAAAAATTGCTGAAAAAAAAACCACATACATTATTCATTCAATACAAAAACTACATTACATTTAAATCTCACCTGGCAGATTTATTGCTATTATCTAGGACTAACCTCGGGAAGGCCATGTAGCCGACGCTGTCGCCTGTCTTCCATGAAATTTGTTAACCATTCTTTTCGGTCATCAATCTTCTTCTTACTGAAGGCCTGGAAAGATTCCAAGTACACTAAAGTATCAGCATATATATGTTTGTGCAAATGTATGTTACTTCAGTCAGAATTTTAAGTATATTGCACTTTTTAATCAAGTATTCAATAAGGCTTATTTGGACAAGCTAATCCGTATAACTAACGTTTACATTTAAGAAGCAGTAAAAGTACACGACTTTTCAGACATTTTTGCACAAGGTTTTTTGTAATGACAGATCTCTCACTGTTTGCATTTTAAAATTTATATTGCTTTCCTGAAATCTGCACACATTTAGACAAATCTTATCATTCTTCTTCCCTTCTTCACATCTGAGTTGTGCTTTGACACACAGGTTTGAAGGTCTTTCCCCACACAGCTTTAAGGTTGGATTCATCATCTAGACCGAGCTGTAACCAGCTCTCATCAAGACAATCAAGTGAAGGTATTAGAAAAAATATCCCACTCTTGTCCTCTCCATGCCCTTTTTGCTCTGTCAATAACTTGCACCTGTTCCTGGCTGGCCATCCCTAGTCTTCTAGTGAAAATTGACAACCTGACAGAATTGACACTGCACAAAAGGCCTAAGCCAGAGTTTGGGCCAGCTGACTGACGGCCTCAGCCTTCATGATGGCAAGGCATCACTTTCCAGCAACCAATTATCACTACAAAAGGACACAGGAATGTTCTGACTTTGTGGTGGTACCGAAACAGAGTTCCCCTCCAGTGAGTTTCTTCCCCCAAAAAGAAAAAAGACATAAAAACTGAATATGAGGTTTAAACAAGATTTTGACTACATCGGAGAAATTCTGTGAGCTGCTGAGGTACTGCCTTTTTTTCTCAGGGAGTAACATATAGAAACTTTATCATGTCCTGATTTCAACCACTCTCCTGCATAAGGACACACTCAACAGCACCATCTTTTTCAAAGGACTCCAACTGGAGCACTCCAAAAGAGCTCAAATGAGCAGTGGTAATTCCTTGAAGACCAAGATGCTACATAAGAAATATTAAATGTAACTTAGTTTCTGAGAAAGGGCCTTAGCCATATCAATCTGTTTTGCATCAAACTTCCCTTGTGAACAAAGCTTGGTAATTCACAGTGCCAGATATCTTAAAATTTAAGATTAGGCTTTTATAAAAAACAGGACTAAATTCTTACAATTTTCTTCTGGCTTCTTTCAGGTTATCTATACCTTTTCTAGACCACTGAAGTGATGAATGACCAAGAGCTGGATCAGCATAAAAATTATTTCAATAGAATAAAAATAGAATGAATGGAATTAAGAGCTGTTCTCAAATATTTATTTTTCAAAAGAATAAGAAGGGGATTTTTTTTTTTTGCTTCTCCACTTAAAACTGCTCTTCTAATACTTCATTTACTAGTAAAAGAGTTCTTCCGAATGGTGAAGAAGTTGCTCTGTGAAAGAATTTTTGCTTTCCTAGATTTCAGCTATCATGAGGTCTGGCAGGGCCCGTGAATCACACAGCACCCAGAGGTAAACTTGGGGCTGGGATTCCAGGGATCAGCTGAGGAAATGCAGGTGGAAGTGTAAGGGAAGCTTCTGTACACAGCTCCAGCACTAGCTGGTAGTTGCTGAGGTGTAGCTTCCTCCCAGACTGACAGAATACTATTTTAGGTAACAGTGAGGATCAGCCATAACTGGTTTTATGACCTCATATACCAGTCTGTGTATGGAGGTATCTTTGCAGAAATAGAGATCAGAATTCTGTTAGTAAAACCACACATTTTACTGTACCCACAGGATAAGAAAAAAGTTTTTTTGTCTAAGATAGGTATTTTTACATTTTCTTTTTTTCTCTCTTACCCTTTTTCTCACTACTGTCACCTATAATTAAAATAGCAAAGAAAAGTAGACAAAAGTTGAAATATTTCTTGAGAAAACTGCTTCGTTCCAGACACTTTATACTTTACCCTCCCACAAGCTTTCTTTGGAACAGAAGTATTTTCCTACTCACAACTATTCACACAACTTCAAATTCAAATAACGTAGAGCACGTGCATGAATACATATATGACACACTGACAGATCTTCAATGAATAAACAATATTTATCTGATCTTGTTTGCTCAGAAACACAATACAGACAAGTAGACATGAAACATAATTTGTTTTGGCTCTATTGCCCAAAAAATAAAAAACCCTCAGATTACTTTTTTGTATGTTCTGTCTTTAAAAGCAATTCTGACTGTAACATTTCTTGATATTCACACCACACAAATTATCAAATCTAAAAGCAGAAGGTAGAGTTCATTTTGTGGTGTGGATTAAGCTTATGCCAGGATTTAAAGCATTTTCAAAAGATTTTTTTTCTCCACCCACAGTATTTCTTTCAGTGTCATGGTTCAATGCAGTTTGATTTTTAGCTGGGGAGAGAGTCACAAGCTGCAGAAGTGGTTCCCTGTGGGGGCCTTGGCAGCTTCCTTCTGGCCTGGCATAACCAAACAGCTGGCTAGTTCTGAATACTGACACCGTGTTAAACCATCCAACAAAGCTGAACACACCTCTGTGAGATTCACATTTAAAAATTAACAAGGCCCATGAAAAGCTCTCTGGCTTCCAACCTTTGAACAGGTAACTGGGCGCTGCCTGGCCCGGCCCTGCGCGGCCCTCGCGGCCTGGTGGGGCTGGGCCGGGCTCTCCCGCAGCGCTGCTCCCTGCTCGGGAAAGCCCACCGGGCCCCATCCTGGCAGGGCCCCTTCCCAGAGGAGTCTGTTGGTCCATTTTTCTCTTCTGCCGGCAGCACCACTGGGCTATGCCGCTGGGGGCCATCCCACTGCCAGGAGCAACCCGGGACCAGTGCTGGGAGTGGCCCTGCAGCCGGCCCTGAGGCTGGGAGCAGCCACGTGGCTGGGATTGCTTGGCCAAAATCGGTGTGGCTGCAGCTGCCTCAGCATGGCTGGCAATGAACTTTGTTTGCTTAGCTGCTTTTAGCCAGCCATGCCTCGGACAGAAGGACAAAAGCAGCAGCAGCTTTCCCTTTTTATGATTTTCTGGTGCCCCACATGAAGAGAAGATGCGGGGTGGCACCAGCAGCCAGCGCGACTCGCACGGTGTTGGCAGAGACCACGTGACCAACAGAGAGTCATTGCAAGCGATTTCCCCGATGGAGAGCCTGGATGAGATCAACCTTTCAGCACTGCAGAACTTATGAAAACTGCTTCAACTGATAAAGCTTGAGAAAAAATGAACCTAGGTACACCAATTCTCTCCTGCATCAAGAAAAAGAAAAGGGTGAAGACACGTGAAGAAAACAACATGGAACACTGAGGTCAGTGAAGTAGTCAAATTCTAAATGGGAGGAGATGCCTTAGTTTTGAGCTGAAATTCTCTTGTAAAGCTATGGTGAAGATATAATTGATATATCAGACTTTGTTTTTCCCTGTAATTCATGGAATGCATTGGGGGGATGTAGCATTCTAACTACAGCCATGAGCAGAAGCAACAGTGTTGAAATAAGCAGATGTTGAAGTAGCTGTGATCCAGTGAGAAGCTTGAACTGGGAGAGATGAGAGACATGAGAAACCTTGCTCCAGGAGGGATAGAAGAAGGAAACCTCTGTTCCCAGAGAGAGAAAAGAAGATAACTTTTGTTTCTACACTAGAAAATCTCATCCTTAAAATTGTACCCCCATAACCTGAAATGACCTATGGCAGTAGTTATGGGAAAAAACTATCAAAACATGGGAGGGACTTCACAATTGAGGATTTCTGGGCAGCTGCTGATTCACTGTGACACTGAAGCCATGAGAGAACTGTTTCTTTTGAAGAAGTCTCCATGGCATGGCAAGAGAGACTCCTCTCCCTAAGAGAACAGAAGAAAGACTATTTTAGAGGTGGCAAACTGACTGAAAGCCCCAGGTTTTGTCTCTTTACGTTGTCAGTGGGAAAGAAAAGAGGCTGTGGGGGCAGAAGTGTTCTGAAGGTTTATTCTGATTTTCTTGTTATTTTTCTTTTAATTCTGTGAATCAAGTTTTTTTTATACCCTTTAAAAGTTTCAGCCTGCTTTGCTCTCTTCCTAATCCTTATCTCACAGCAGAAAATGAGTAAATAATTCTAAGTGGGTGCACTGGCATTTGGCCCACTTCATTAACAGGTGCACCGGCCAGGAAACGAATGATTGGCGAACCAAAACCACTACACTTAATCGGTGTTTCCACCCAGCTTCCAAAACCACTACATTCAGGTACTAAAAAAAACCCAAAAACAAAACAAGCCCTGTCAAGACTTCCTCATCTGTCATTTTCAGCAACAAATGAAAAATAAAACATATATAGAAGCACTTTTGTGAGTTCTTACCAGTGTAATGGCAGCATCATCCTCAGGCCCAGCATATCGAAACAAAATCCGATGTCTTTCCATGTCTGCAAAATACTCTTTTGCTTCTTTAGCAGTGCTGGTGCCCAACCCTGTACAATAAAAAGAA
Organism: Serinus canaria; assembly: GCF_022539315.1. Classification (NCBI taxonomy): domain Eukaryota; kingdom Metazoa; phylum Chordata; class Aves; order Passeriformes; family Fringillidae; genus Serinus; species Serinus canaria. The sequence continues at coordinate 39,112,920 of NC_066315.1, forward strand.
ATACTTATTCAATATTCAAAATTTAAGTTTTATTATTTTATCCCTTTTATTTTACTGGGAATATGATAAAATCACTATGTAAGATACTATCATGAAAAGCTATAATAAAACTTCACAGCATCCATTTATTAATATTTATTCACAGGGTTCACATATTTGTTTTTAAACAAACCTTTGTAGTATTTTATCTTCCATGCTTTATGATTTTCCATATGCTTTTTCCACTCATCAAATTCAGGAATACTATAGAATGAAAGTTCTTGCTTATTTTTGCTTGCCTTTGAAAAAACAAACAAACAAAATCAACATTTCTGTTGTGCTGTAAGTAATCCATAAAATCTCAATAACAGAACCCATACCTTCACAATAGGGGTGATGAATTCCTCAAGAAAACCATGTTTCAACAGTGATGGCCAATTGTGATGGATAAAATTGATCAACAAGCCCTTTATGTGAGATCCATCCTGATCCTGAATCAGAACATGAAAACATGAAGCAATCTTGTATCAGATTCCCCAAACCACCAAAAAATCCACTCACTGGCCTGAATACATCAACACAATGTCTGATGACAGAAAGCATAGAAAGGAACAGTTGGCTTTAATTTGGATTCCAAACTGGACCCAGGTATGAAATAACCACCTGTGAAGGTCACTGAGCTATGATAAAGCTCTTCAAAGCCAAGTACATGGTTGTTGTTCAAGGTTTCTCTGCCTGTGGCATGTTTTTGCTGAGAGCTAGACAGCTCTCCCAGACACCACAGAGTTGAGTTTTTGTGGAGAAAAGCCAAACCCAGCCACAGTTCTCACTGGTGGCAAGGTGCTTGATAGTTCAATCATGAGATTATCCAAAAAAAAAATTGCCTACAGTCTTGTTTCTACCTGACTTGCTAGCAATACCACCTCATTTACTGTCTACTTTTGTCCTTACTTTCAACGTATTTTTGAATTATCAACAGCATGTTTCTATTATTACTTTGGTTTCTTGCTATTTTCTGCAGCAAAGTTCAGCTGTACATTTAGAGCAACCAAAACAACACAGATAGATTAATCACTTAAAGAAACCTCAGAACCTACGAAATTGCAGCAAAACACATTTTAAGAAACTCTGCAGATTAAAACCTGTGAATTTCAGACTTACCTGATCTGTCATGATCATAATTTTTCCATATCTCAAGCTTTTCAGAGATTCTGGATCTTCATAGCTTTTCTTGTATTGTAATCCAACTATTTTGATGATGTTGTTGATTTCTGCATTTTCCATAATCTGTACAAAAAAGTTATTTTCCAGACAGCGTAAAAAGCAGAGATTCAGAAACATCCCAATCTTGATTTATAGATTTTTTTTTCAATGCACCCTGACCTCACCATCATTGTATTTTTATTCCCACCCCTTGAAGCCTTTGCACTTTTAATGATTTCTCCTGTACAGTCAATTTTCAAGACTGCACCACTCTTTCTCCTCTCCAGCCAGAGCACTTTGGATCAGGAAGGCTGGGAGAAAACTGAATGTGTAACAAAAAGTCACCCGACAAAGCTGCCTTCTTTTTCCACTGTTTTTATGGGCATCTGCAGCACACCTCTTATTACAGACAAATTATGAATGGCAGCAGGAGCAATATGATGGGGTAATGCTGCTGGCTGCTGACTCACGTTGTGAGTCCATGAAATCACATAGTAAAGGAGAGAATACAAAGTGTTAGGGGCTTTAGGTACTCATGTAAAATGTGAATATGAGTCATAGAAAGATTTCCTTCCACTTGTAAAGATATTAATCTTATCATCGCACTACTGCACTGATACAGTTAATATTTACAGGCTTATCCCAAGCTTCAAAATAGCTGGTCCTTTATGAAATCTCAGTCACAAAACTTCCATGAAAAAATTAAAATATGAAGATGTAAATCTAGAAATCAAGAATAAACAGGAGGACATCCATTTGTCAGTAAAAAGGAAAGGACAAACTACACACCTGTTTGTGAGAAGCTTCTCGGACATTGAGAATTTTGCCCCTGAGTGGGAAGACTCCATATCTGTCTCTACCAATAACACCTAGGCCAGAGACAGCTAAAGATTTGGCCGAGTCTCCTTCTGTTAATATCAACGTGCAGTCCAAGGAATGTTTGCCACCTGCAGCCCAGGAAGAAGTAGAGGAAAGGCAAAAAAACAGAAAGTGTAACTCAAACAGAAGAAATGCAGTTAAATTCTTTCTACTCTACAGGTAATTTCCTCTCATCAGTTAATTTAAGTAGGCTGAATTTCTCTTCTTAGGGATGTCCTTCCATACCACTAAAATTGCACAGCAATGAGTATCCTTGCCCTTAGAAGGACACTATGGATTGCTATGGACAAGGAGCAAAATAGGCAAAATGGGATGCAATGGTGATACATCTTATATAATTGTTCCCACACATCTGCACAAAAAAGATAGATTGTTTCTCTACCTTCACCATTTCAGTTTGCTAGCTGCAAATTTCTTACACACATACATTATGCATGTCTGAGTTACACAGAGGAGTTATTTCCCATTCTGCATTTTTACTTTCCTCACAGTATATTTTAAATAGTAAATTGTTAACTCACATTTTTGTGGTTTTCCCTTTAAATTGTCTATCACCTAAAGCCAGACAACTGTACAAAAATTTGTGAGAAAAGCTCAAACGATGAGAACATTTGCACTTCTTATACCTCACAAATTTCTCAAACAGAAAAACAAATCTTCACTAACAATGTAATTTGGATTCTACAAGACACACAGCATTTCAGTGCCTGTGTGCTCAAAACTGGAATGACATTTATGTTCTGCCTATTGCAACTGTAGCAGTGGAATAGATGTTCTAAATAACAAGCAGGCTAAAAAGGAACCCACCCTTCTGCTACAGTGCAAATGCTCATTAAGCAGCTTTGCTATTTTATCAAGGCCTATGGTAGGACAGACGCCAAAAAAACTTTAAGCTGGTTGAGTCTCACCTACTGATAAGGTAGTTTTGAATATAGTGGTATTTAAAATGTGTGCAGTAATTTGCCTTTACCTGGTAGGTAAAGACCACCCCATCCTTCCTACAACACAGAACCCACATTCAGCACCTTTGTTTTTCTGAATCACGACATGGGGCTTAATATAATCTAAGGCAGTTTTTCACACTGGCAGTGACTACCTACCAGCAAGGTGGACTCCAAATACCTACAAAAACATCATTCTGCTGTTTTAGAATATATAAAAGCCAGTATTTTTCATAAATGAACTGCAGAAAACACATGTGAATGTCATCCAAGTTCACTTTCTTCTGGAATGGATGCAATCAGTAGCAATTAATGTCACGGAAATACAATATGCCAGGTATTTTCCTGAGCACAGCTCTAAAGAACTCCAAGACAAAACTACATGAACTGACAGGTTCAAAAATTGCTTTTATGCTTCACCTGATTTAGTAATCTAGCTGCTCCCTTATAATTCTATATTCTTTTGTTTTGATTTCTACCACTTCTCCCCCAACAAGCCACAGAACTATGTAGAGCTGTTCAAGATGGCAAGAATGACCAGCTATATGACCCTTTCTTTACAGAGGAGGGGGAGGAAATCTGCAGCACGTGCATCACTCTACAGATACACATCTCTCCTATACTTTAGCATTAACTGGCAATGATTAAAACATTCAGGGTATCAGGCACACAAGAGACCTGTGGATGCTGGACCTTGGCTTCACAGTCGCTCTTTAAGTAAAGATAAAAATCTAAAAACCACAGAAATAACTAAAGCCAGAGGGGTTTGTGGCCAGAGACTGTTCTCTCCCTGCTGCACTTCCTGGATGTCCACCCTGAATTTGCAATGTCTTCAGTGTAAGAAATTCAGTATATTTCATATCTTCAACAAACCAATACCGGGCTAAGCCTCCTCAGGAGATACAGAGTTCCCTCAACATGAAACAATAATTAGGCATCAGAGAAATACCTGGGGTTACCAGGCATTCAAGTCATGCAAAGCTTTAGGCATGAGTGTTCAGCCCAAATGAATCCCTGTATGTCTTTTTAGTTGAGGAACTTACAGGATGAAAACCAATAGAATATTTTATTAGCTCCATTGTTAGAGATTCTCCGTTCCCCTCACCCCCAGTCAAAAAAAAGAGTAAGAAGTGATTTTGAAGCCTGATAGCTTGATCTCCAAAGCAAAGCTAAAAAACTACCCAAAAAGTGTGTCCAAAATCATTCACTATGAGTTAGGAGTACTAAGCTTGATATCCATGAAAATACATAATTTCTTCAAGCACACAATTCTTATTGGCAAGAAAAGTATCAAGAACATATATCTGAATGAGGAGTGAAAATTCCACAGGCAAAATACTAGAGTAGATCTGATTATCAACTTTTAAGGCAAAATATGACATCTGAATAAATTAAAAAGTAATTAAATACTAAAGAAAATTTAATTAAAGAAATTAATAACCAAGGAACCAAAAAGAAAGGGAGGAAAATTAGATAGAACCATCATCTAATCAAGTCATCTTTGGCTTGAACGTTGAAGCACAAAAAAACTACCTAAACCAACCAAAACCAAGTCTCTTTCTTAGTGTTCCATGCTTTTACCTACTCAGCCCACCCACACACTTCACTGCAATTTCTCTACCTTTACTTAATGTGAGGATGTATTAAAAAACAACTAACAAAAACACAGACTGGCAACATTTTGAGCTCTTTAGCCACGTGTGCCCCTCAAATCATTCCACAACTCCCATCCCATTGCTATTGGCACAAAGACTGCCAGCTGATCCTGATCCCTAATCTGAGCTAAGGAAGCCAGCCAGAGATTGCCAGCTTGCCCTATATTCCCAGACAGGAACCCAATGGCATTTCAAGTCTAATGAAATAAGTCTCTTGAGCCATTCCCTTAGGTCTGCACACTATGTGATTTACTTCTTATCCCTTCTGACCCTACAAAGATTTTGATCTTTCTACATTAGAAAGGTCAAGAAGACCAGTCACCTCCAAAACGGAGTATTGGTACCACCATTTAGCAGGAAACCACAATTAGAAGATGCACACTCTTCCAATACCAACCTAGACTGCCACTTTTGTTCAGTGTTACTAATTCTCTACCCTAAACGGGGCAGCATACCTGACACCAAACTCACCATCACATTTCCATTCTAGCTCTCGAAAGTTTAGAAAACCAGAAAGATTTTTACTAAAAACACATAAGGATGAGAAATAAAAGTCAGGTTTCAAACTAGCATGTCTGTTAAGAATTTATGAAACAGTAAAGAATTTAAAAGTAAGTGCTCTTACCAGCATCATTAGCATCATCCAGTTTGGGAATGCCCTTGATTTTACTGTGTTTCACTGAAGAACATTTTTTGTTCAGTTGAGTTTGTGCCTTGAATTTGACCCAATTCAAAATACTCTCTATGATACCACAGTTAGAGGCCTACAAGCAACAAATCAGAATTGTGGATGAGAAAAATAAAGCTTCAGATAGCAGATTCTTACATCTCAGTTTTAAGTCATTAACACTATTTCTAAGGTCCTCTAAATTTTAAAAACTGAACCTATGAAAGGTCAAGGGATTAACACACACCTTAGTATTTAGCACTTTATGCACATACAACTAAAACACCACACAAAAAGAGTTTTCTTTTCCACCACTTCTGTAACTGATGGAAAGAGCAAAGGAGACCTAACAAGAGGATGTCCTATATTTTGTAGTTGATGTGCTGAGACGTCTTAGGTACTAAGCACTTGTTTCCTGGATTCTGACAGCAAAATCAGCCTTATGGGGTATTTATGACCATTTTAATTTTCTTTGGAAATGACTGAAAATGGCTGAAAGACAATCAAAACTATCTGAGAACAAGCTTTCTACCAATCACTTGAGAATATGATACCAATTTTAGAAACACATCTGCAGCAAAAATAGCATATCACATATTTTCTAAACTAAAACTGCTTTAGGTTTTGTTTCACATCAAAAGAAAACACAGATGGAGCAAAATACTATGAGCTTTGGCTTTTAATTATCCCCCATAATACAGCATTCATTGTTGAGATTGTGCTGCACATTTAATGCATCTGGAAATCAATGTTTACTTCTGGGAATATTAAAAACACTATAAATCAAACCTGCTGATGGTAATACAACATGTATTTATTCTTCAGATTTTGTTATACAAGACTGTTGTGTTATTTTCTTTTCCTCTAAATTCTATAGGAATGTCACCCATAACAAAGAACTAGAAGAAAAAAACACTATACAATCACACATAAAAAACACTTTACAATACAGTAAAGTTTTGATGCCAGGAGTATTAGCAGTGGCACTGTTCTCCTCACTAGTGGAGTTTCATTTAAGGCTACTGGCATTAAATAGGACTTAGTAAAATGAGTTCTGGCTAACAGAATTCTAGCTTTCCTTCATTTTATGAAAATTTTATGAATACTCTCTGATGTATTTCTACAAATACATTCATTTAGGACAGCAATTCTTAACCCATCTACAGAAAAATTCTTAAACTTACTTCCTGACAATAATGATCACTTTGAATACTACAGGCACCATTTTGCATTTCCTTGATTACTGGACAAACAAGTAAAATGTGAAATGCCCTCTCCCTCTCTCTTCACTCCAGTGAAACAGAATAGAATTGATACCAAAGGGTAAGGCAGACAATATTCTCAACTTCAGAAAAATATTTTAACACAAAATACATCAATCAAGGACCTCATTTACATTTTAAGAGTCAAATTTATTTCATTTACCAATGTAAATGCCAGAATCTCCAACAAACAAGTTGATCAGGTGAAGCTCACTTTTAAATCCAGGGTAACAATCAAAACACAGTCACTGCATCCATTATTAAGACCAGAGAATGAACAGCCATTCATTCCTTCACCCCACTTCCCAAGTATGCAAATGTCACTGCAGTACCACAATGGACAATAACTAATCTTCTGCTATAGAACATACACACACTTGGTCCAGTGTGTCAATTACCACTTCACAAAGGAAAAAAAAAGAGGTTTACTTACTGCTTTAAAAAATTTCTCAGATAGCTGGCACTTGGACCCAAAACTTTTAGGCTGCAATGTCATGTTTTCCTTTGTCTGGGAATCAAATGATGGGTTTTCAATCAAGCAATTAACAAAAACCCATATATGGTTCTTCACCTGTTTAAAACATAGAAACCATTTACTCAACAAAATTCTCACATTCACCTTTTTCAGTATTTTTGCATTAAGTTACTTGCCTGAAATGGTTTGACTGAAACTCCAGCTTTATTCTTCTTTTTCACCACTTCTATCAGTTTGCCAACAACCTGATCCACCACATAATCAACATGCCTACCACCCTGAATAAGGGAAGAGAAAAACAAAAACAAATAATAAACAAAATAACCATTAAATTTCCTAATAGTTTTTAGCTGTATTAACAAAATTCCTGTAGGTACAGAAATCCATGCACACTGAATTGCAGCATAAAATAGAAAAATCTGTTTTTTCCAGGTGATTCAGTCTTCATTCAAGTGACGATGACAGAAGTTAATTGATGGATTACTCAAATACCTTCCTTTAAATTTGTAGACAAAAAAGCCAGAATATTTATAAAATGTTAAATTCTAGTGGCTGTCATTGGAAGTTCATGTCACTTTGACTAAAATCTTTTAATGAAAAGTGTAGTGATGCAGGCATATCCCATAAAATGAAAACATACCTAACTCAACATTCCATGTTTTACACAGATGACCTTTGCTTTAGATCAGTTAGCACCTTACAAAAATACAGACTAAATACAAGAACAATCTACATTAGGGCAGACAAAACAAAGAACACTTGTCTATGGAGAAATTCATCATGAAGTAACAAACAGAAAAACCCTGGCTCTTTAAATCTGTATTTAAAACAGAACTGAGGAGGGGGAAAAAAGCTCTTGACAGGTATAAGGAAGTATAGGATAGATAAGAAATAAGTAAGAGAAAACAAAACCAAGAATAAACAGCGGCCAAAAAGAGGAAAACAACATGCAATCAAACCCCAAAAGTTGGGATTCTACATTTTAAGGCAGAATATGCATATGAAAAGATTGAAGATGTAAAGATGATGAATTGATGGTATAGCAGCTGTTCTCAGCTTCATGCAGAAAACAGAGATTTAAATTAAAAAAAAAAAAAATAGTAGATAAAACCAAAATGGTTAAGCTAGTAAATATTATTAGTCATAACCAAACCAGTAGTTGCACTTCAAAGAAACCATCTATGGTTTCTCTCAGGTCCTAGAGTCATCTACTAAACCAGCAACACAAACCATTAGAAGCACCATGCAAAGTCTTTTCTCATGGCATTTCTTCTAAAAAAAACAGCCAACCAAAGAACCCACATCCAAACCCCAAAAGCTGCCAAAATTAAAACACAACTCTTTTTATCCACATATGGATAACAGAGTTTCAGAAGAGGGAGAGTTCAATGAAAAGCTGATCTATCAATATCCTGCCACTTTAAAGAAAAATAAATCCATTTCCAAACTGTAAAGAAAAGCTGTTACTGGAAAATATCAAATTACACATTTCAAAATCATTCCACACTTGAATGGCAATCTTGAAATACATTTCTTTTACTCATCACATTACTGAAAATTTATGCTTATGGGAACATTTCAATATATTTTTGCATTTAAAACTTTATCAATTTTTAAATTTTGCTAAAAGTAGCATCTGACATACCAAGAAAACCAGCAATTTACTAGTTATTACAGCAGTTCCCTATTCCTGAGTCCATTCTTAAGCAGCTGTGAGTGAGGGATGTGCAGAGTTGGGACCTTCTCAACCATCTCACCAGCAGGTGGCAAATGGACCAGAACAGCCTGGAACTGCCCCAGCTGTCAGAACAATTCCATAAAAGACACAAAGGCAAAAAATACCCTCTGAATCTAGAGGGCTGCCAAAGATTATTACAACTTTTGAATTATGGGGAAAGAGAGCTAGAACTGCATACCTTCTTTTTCCAGAAGGTAATGACGGAATCTCTATCTTGCAAACTTCAGGATGCTAAGGTATCTAATTAAGTGCTAACAAAAATCTTAAAAATGAAACTTTGACTGCCTCCTATAAACTGTTGTATTCTTCTCATAGCCAACAGTTTCCATTGATTTGGAGGTAAGCTACATCTAAACTCTATGGACAGATAAATGGTTTATAGGGTAGAAAAATTCAGAAGCTAACTATAAATTTGAAGTTTTCATTTAATTAGTTTTGCAATTTCGATCCTATTTTCTTCTCCATTTTTAAAAATTATATTTATTTTATGAAAATAAATCTGAAATCTAGAATAATCCTGAACTTCTTGCTGAACTCCAGCAAATTTTAGCAGGTTGGGATTCTCTCTCCAAGCAAGTCTACCTTCTAACACTATGAATGTATTGGCTGAACATACAGCTAACTATTTGAAATTCAGAACTTAGGAACACAATGTTTAATCAGTTTTCAAGTCTCAGTGAAGGTTATCTCCACAACTGTCAATAGCCACAAACATTCTTTGAAATGCTGTATCAGAGCCTGAAGTCGAATTTTGTGGTGGTCTACTATGGCAAAATTTTGTTTAATGGGGAGCTAAAAAAGGTAACAAATTTACAAGAACTAAACAAGGGAGTTGGACCTCAACATACTGCCTGACCTCCCAAAGACCCCTCAAAAAACTCCATGCCAGCAATCTAAAACTTACTTGGAATTTATAGCAAGTTTAAATAAGGTGGGGGCAAGTTACAGCTGGTGAAATTTACCCAGATGCAGAAACAAAAAGCTGTCAGCAAACAGTGACATTCTGACCCATCACTGGGTAGCTGCTCAGAAATTGCTGGTGAGGGGGTTCACTGCCCAAACATCCCACACCCACTAAACACACATAAACTGAGAGAGTGGGGAAAACTAGAAATTACGACATTTACTTTTGAAGAATACACAGAACTTTTTCCTAAGCATTTTCCGAAAGAATATACAACAACAATGTATGTGTAACTGCATGACAGTGAAATTTGATCCAGAAGAGTAAAATCCAAAATCTTCAGAGTAAGATTTTGGATGTATGCAATTTTTTGTTTTGGAGTATGCAATTTATCTTACTTAGGAAGTATTCAGTTTTTTCAAACAGTTTTTTTTAGCTTGGTATCAGACATAATGAAGTTTCTCTACATTGCCAGTTTCTTCATAAAAAGATTGTACACATCTTTAAGGTCATGTTATTTCTCTTTATGTTGCACAAAGAGGCCTGAACTAAAACAAAGACGTAACCCTTCAACTACCTGATTTGTCATCCCAAGATCTGACAAAGTTTTTAACTGCAATGCACACTTAAAAAGTAAATATTCTACAATGAAATAAACTTACCCTGTTACCACAGAATATTCATCCAGCCACACTGAGAGTGACTGAAAAGAATTTATGTTAGAAAAATTATGTCCCACCAAACACTGGCTACACATCACCCACCACCAAGATTAACACTGACATTCCTGGGCACTTGTTAGACTAAGTGTAATCACAGGTGCTTATGAACCATTTGTACTACCATTAGAATTTTCTTCTGACTCTTTCAACAGAGATGTGAGCAGTGAGAGGCTTCAAAGTGTCTGATTAACAATTCTTATCTTTCCCATTTTTTGGAAAGCTCACCATTAAGATTTTCTAGAAACAGTCTCACCAGTTACTAGGACTGCTTGTTCTAGTCTTTTTAAATCCAGCTTACTAGATGTGCTACCTCTAATAACTAGACTGTTTAGTAAGGGCTAAGAACTTAACTCCCTAGTTGTTAGGGCACTTATTTAGAGCAATTGTGAAGAGCAGAAATGACAAAGACTTTTTTTTCACCATGGTGGACTACAGATCCCTAAACCTGGTCCATGCCAAAAGGATGTAAATAAGAGTTATGCTGGTTGATTTCAGGTGATCCCCTTCCTGCCTGACTATCCCCACAAACTGAGAAGCACCAAGCTGTACTTTATTTGGTATGCTGAGCACATTGCTAACTTAAGATCTTTCTTTCTGATTATATCACTACTACTATAGTTGCAAAGAAAACCTAGGTATCCTTATGAAGATATACAAATAAAAGAAAATTAATCTCAACAACTTCAGGGCAATTTTTTCCATCATAAAGCAACAAATGGACAGCCATTTCTCAAGCACACCAAAAGCCATTTTTGTCCTCCAAAACTTGCTACTGGTAGCTTTAAAGGCATTTGTACACTTTTAAACCTTAGTTTCAGAATTATCTTATTACAATGTGTTAAAGAGGAAGAAATAAATTAGTTCCATTTTCTTCAACACCATGTATGCTCACCTAAGATATCAATATCACCAATAATGATAACTAGCGTTTTCAAAACTAGTGCTTATGTAGAAATACTGCTATGAATGTATTTTGATTGCATCCAATTGCTCTGCCAGCTCCTCTCATGCAGTGGATTACCTCACCTATTTATTTATAGCAACCAGACTCACTGTTTTATCAAACACCTGACTGGGCATAGCCTCAGCACACATTTTATCATTTCCATTTTGTACCTTTTGATCGAACCACTCACCTTTGTGGTAGCTATACTATTTACAAAGCTGATCTGCTGGAACCCTTTCTCACTCAGAGTGAGGCACACATCCCATCGTTCATTCACAACTTCGTGGATGACTTTGAGTGCAACTCCGGTTTCATCCAGCTTGTCCTTCACGTAAAGATCTACGTAGCTGCGAAATCCATTTACCTACAAGTAACAGGAAACAGTCACTACCCTCTGCACCAAATACTCAGTACACTCAAGGGAGATCAAGTGATGTTCTTACAGGCAGTTTCTTCCCATTCAACATGACTTTGACTCCTTTGCACGACCCAGCCAAATCATACGCTCGTCTTGTCATCAGGGCCACAATATCCTTATCAAGCTTTTCCATTTTAAATTTAGACAGATCTGGCTGGAATGTAATGCATGTGTAGTCATCACCTTCAAAATGCTTAATCTTGGGTTCAGAGGTCTTCATCATGTTGTTCATCCAAGTCTTTGGAAACAAAACATTTTAGATGTTAGTTTACAACACATTATTCTCCTCCTTTATTCCCTTTTCTAGCAATGCTGGGATTACAACAGTTACACAAGAAAAAGCTCACAAACTTCCTTTAGAAATTTCCTCTGGTAAAACACTACACAAAGTTAATTGATTTACAGAGGTAAGCACAAGCATAGGTGACAGCATATTTGTGGTTTCTGGAAACATACAGGTATTATTACACTGATGGACATGATTCTAATGCAAATGGAGCCTCCCACAGAACTTACAAAATTAGATACAAGTGAGCTGGGATTACAGTCCTTGCTCCCCATCCGTTTAACACTTTCAATCTACTACACACCACTACAGAGAGGCTTTTTATTCACTGTGCAGAGACTCAGTCATCTCCAAGACAGCATCTTGGTGGCTGTGCAGTGTACCAAAAAAAACCCCAAAAACCCATGGTGTTCAGATTTGACTCAGGAATCTTGTATCATTCCCTGTTTAAGAACATGGACACATCTGCATGATCAAGCAGAACATCTGCTCACAGCATATATCAAAGTCCTGTTCTAATAAATTTCCACAGATTTTGAAAATACTGCAAACGTAGCACTTTAAGCCATAAAGCATTTAGTCATTTTCAAAAAGTACACTTAAACCAATATTAATTTGCCCTTTGGCAGTCAGCATAAAATATTACATTTTTTAAGAGACAGGCATAACAGATTAAGTGTATTATTTATGTATTGATATGACAGCATGACCAGAAATTAATTAATTGTCCAGAAAGTAAGAGAAGAAAGTACCCAGCTGGGAAAGACTGTAAAGCCAAGGAACTTTGGTATCTAATACTCTGCCAAAGTACTTTAAACTTTTAGAAAGGTGGCCATTTCAAAGCTATATACAGTAGACCTGATCTCATTCTTGGTCTGTATGCTAACAATGAGCAATGGGTTCAGGTGAGGGATTTGCACTTAAATCCACATGGGGCTAGTTAATAAATTCATGACCAAAAAAATCTTTCTTAACACCATACAAAATTACACAGATAATGGTTTCCATGTTTGCATAGCTAAGTAGAAAGATTTTTTTGACAAATCATACAACAGCAATTTCAAAATGCTTCAACTGACTATATTCCCTTTTCAAAGGTACATTAATATACTTTAGTTTTAACAGAAATTTGGGTTTTTTTATTCACCTAACAGTCCAAAGAAAGTATTATTTTACCCAAAAAGCCTAACATATAGAAATACCAATTTTTACCAACTGAACTAACCTAGCCTATAAATTCTACACATCCCTTTGAATGAGAAATTATCCATTTTGTTAAACATTCCTGAAATATATGTATTCAATTTTAGGCCTGTAACTACAAAAAAAAAAGGACAGAAGCTTTGAACACTTCTTTACCTGCTTAAAGCTGTGTTTGTACTCCTTGCAAGCAGTTTCAACTGTAAACTTTGTACTAAATATGTTACAAAGTTTTGCACCATAGCCATTGCGTCCACCTGAAAAAAATGACATATAGTAAACTGGGGTCAATTTAAATTTAGGAAAATAAACCATATCCTAATTTATCCAATTTATTTTTCCCTGCATTTCAGGAGCAAAAGTGTTTAAATACTCATATACATTGCAATTAAAATATAGAAGTATGTTGTTTGTTACTCAGTAATGACTACTGACATTAGAGATGTAAAGTTCTCTGTAAATACTGGTATTAAGAAAAGAAAAAGTAAGATCTTAAGTCTTAAGTAAGATCTTAAGTCCTTAAGTCTTTTTACTCTAATAAAGAGCTAAAGTAATGGTGACTGAGTAAATCACCTGTTATGAAACAGGAAATAAAGACAGAAATTAAGAAGGGGAAGCATACTGAAGAGTCACACAATGGCTTAACTGAATAAAACAAAGCCCATTAAATAGCCTTGCCTGTAACTTTTTTCTCATCATCATCATAGTTGCTGGACGTTAGTAGCTGCCCAAAGATTAAAGCAGGAACGTATACTTTTTCTACTTTGTGTTCCACAACTGGTATCCCCTTTCCATTATTCCATATGCTGATAATGTTTGATTCCCTAGAAAATAGTGAAGACATTAAGCAAATGAATGCAGTCTTGAAAACAGACTTCTGCATGCCTGTTTAAATACAGTAAATAAAATAACTACATAAAAATATAGCAAAAAACCATATTCTTAGCACATTTACTTTGAGCTCTAACAATTTTAATTACAAAAAACTCCACTTATTTTTGCTCATTAGATGCCTTGGAAGAAGGAGTTTAATTGTCCACACATGACAGTATTTCATACAATAATAAACCCAAAAAATCTGTTTGAAGATCTTTCACTGTCAACATGAACTGCAAGAGGAGCCTGACACTTAGTGTCAGAATTAAACTCAAGATAGAGATGCAGCTTTTAATGCCTCATTGCAGCCCATCCAGACAAGTTATCATCTGTTTAAAAGAGTTATTTCTGAGCTATGGTAAATATTGTGACTTATTTTATGTATCAGTGCCAAAATCCATCAATATCTGGCATCATTAATATTTTTAGCTCTTACACAGGATTTTCATTTTTGAGTATTAGAGAGTTCAAAATCTGGACAGGTCAGGCAAATTTACACATTTACAATTTCCCTCCCACTCCATGATGGAAGTAGAAAAATCGCTTCTCAGCTTATTTATCCTAAAGGTTAGGTCTAAAAAGCAGCTTTCTAAATAATTGATTATTCAGTTAAATGTCACTGAAAAAGTACTACTAAAGGACCCCAATCAGCATCTATTTAAATACAGTACTTCTCACCAGAAATTATCTCTTCGGGTATTCAGTTTCAAAAGACATGGCAATGATGTCTTTGCAATATGAAGTTTCAGTGTGACACAGATGACTAATTCAGTCTTACCCTAATGCTAAAGGAGTTAACACAGAAGTTCAAGAGGGACAAAACTGTGTTACAAAACCTCAAAGCTGGTATTTAGGATTTATAAAGAACCTGGCTATAGTTATGCACTGCCAATTTAAATTTATCATAAATTTTATGAACTTCTGATTTTAAGTTTGAATCAAACCTTAACAAATGGTTAAGGAAAGCAATTATAATAAATTCAGAATGGTAGCCATTAATGATAATCACTTTTAATTCACCTCTTCATCTTAAAATATGAGGCTATTGGAAACAATTCCAAAAATATTATGTTTTCAAAAAATTCAATTTCATTAGTAAAATCATTTGTACAAATCTAAATTACAGTAGCAATGGTAGGGAAAGCAAATGAAAACATGCTTTTACTTACGGATCAATGGATATTTTAATACAAGTCATATTCTTGTCCCTCTGCTTATTGTCAGCAGCATTTACTATGAAACAAAGTAGCACAAATTAACACTTCATAGGCAATTATTAATCTCTGGGTCTGTAAAACTGATTTTATACATATTCCACCACCAGTTACAACAGTTCAGGTATTTCTTAATCTGGCAGCTCTTTGTATATATTTTGTATCTTAGCACTGGTGTCTATAAATATAACCAAGTATCTACAAGAAGATATTTTTCAACCTTCTTATAAATACTGATTCTATTTCTAGAACTTAGACTATCTCAGAAATAAATATAGAAATGTATTTTGTGAGCTCATAACTGTTCTTAACATACTGAGCACTTAATTCTTCTCTTGTTTTTCTTGTTTGGATATTCACTGCAACATGTAGGCGAAAAACTCTAGAAACTAATATGCAGCACCAGACCAGTTTACACATGGAAACCCACCAAAAAAATGACATTCATTAAGGAGTGTTTTGACTGCAGCAAAAGCTCTTTTTAAAGAGCCTGCAAGACTTGTAACTAACAGTCTAATCAAAACAAGATTAACTGGAAATTAACACTTATCAGAATTTAGTTAAATTGCACGCAGTGTATATGAACTACAGGAAGCAGAAATGTGACTGTGGCCACTAAACATGAAAACACATTGCAGACATTTTCAGTTTCTGTCTCATCATCCATGAAACAGATGTATGTGAAACTCCAAAACACCACACTACAATACCTTAACAGCTGACAAGGACCTCAGTATAAGATCAGATATTTCAAAGTGCTTTTGCTAAAATCATGAAGTTTCAATTCAAAAGCATGCATAGCTAAAATGTCCCATTTTCATAATTTTATTACACTATCCCCTAGCTCTCAAACCACACTCTCTGAAGCACTTATCAGTGCTTCATAAAGCAGCAATAAGCCGTAAAGTGCTACAATAATGTCAGAATATGATCTTCCTTCTCAATGGGACAATATGGAAGTGGTCTCCCTAACATGAAAAGCCAAAAAACCTAGACCTGTGAGGCAGCACTCAAAACAGAAGTGATTAAAGGTTTTCATTCCCATGTTTATCAAATAAAGTAATAAGTTAAAAATAATATAGAAAAAATATTAAGCATTATTTTCCATCTGGTAAAGATGTATTGCCTCAAAGACAACAATGCTGTAAAGCAATTTTAGAGACGTAGAAAAGCTGTGAACCAAATGAAGGTCACGACAAAACTGACCTCAGTAGATCATAATTTAATTTATGAGGTAGTCCTACCAATCCTTTAAACAGAATTTCATAAAAGCTCGTAAGTCCAGGATTTCGTGTCAATTAGATCAGTTCAGAAGACAGCAGAGTATTCAGATACTTCCCATCTCTACTGATGATTAGTGTGTGCCTGCCACCAACAGAATTTCATCAACTAGTAAGTCACAGTAACTCACAATTGTGACAAAATTTTCTAAAAATATTTTTTTGTGCCTCAGTCATAATGCTTTTTAATGGCAGTATGATACTCATTTATTTTAAAACTGTATGAAGTCTAGAAATGATCCATGAAAACTACCACCACTATCCCTCTGTAGAGAAGGAGGAAGTTTTAATGATTGATGAAAGGATGATCTAAGTGAACACTCAGACATCTCAGAAGTTGCATTCTTTCAGAGGAATAATCTTCTTTCAAATGTCACTTTAAATTGGAGCCCTAATAACACTTCACAGATTAAAAATCTTGTAGCAATATTGATCATAAAGAATGTTCTAGTTTGGACATGCAGTAACAAATATTTAAATTTCTCTTACAAGTTCAGCTGAAACCTCTTCTCTTTTAAACTGTTCTATAGTTCTAGAATGCACTACATTTTTATGCTCTGTAGTTTAGCAGGACTCAAGTCTGGGATTTAAACTTAGATGCAAGTTGATGTACTTTGAGAGCACTTAGAAAAGCTTGTACTCCACAATGCTAAACCAGTACTATTGTTAAAAATACTTACCAAGAATTTCATCAAAGATCTTGTACAAGCCTGGAACAAAGGTAACTTCTCTGCAATTCATTCCTACATCTTCATCATACACCCACATTAACTACATGGGAACAAAATAAAAGAAAAGTATTTACTGTCTTGGTAAACCAGTCTATGATTCTCTAAGACCTATTTCCTTCAGGATCTTTCCTCTTACAGTCTGATTACTGCAGCCATACAAGACAAAAGCAGTAGTCTGCAGAAGTTATAGCAGTACCCACAAAGAATTCCATAATGAAAATCCATTATTTTCTGCTTGACAGGGAACTCCCAACAGTACAGACAGTGAAGTTCAAAGCCATTTACAACTTCACAAAAACAATTGCAGAAAGTGTCAGCAGGAGGCTTAAACTCTCTGTTCTCTACCTAAACCAAGAGACCAAAGCGTTTTTGCACCTCGTATAAATGCTACTTACAAATATGCATACATATGTGTGTGCACATAAGCATGTTTGTGAGCACAGACCTTCACATACAATGCTGCTTACACACATAGGTGTTTGTGTTTTGACTGGATTTCAGTATTTTTTGATCCTATCTTTTCAGATGAACCAAGCACTAAATGCCTTAAAGCTAGTCTTATCTCCTTCTTACACATGCATACATAAACAAGACCACAGTTTTCAACCTTCTAATTCAGAAAAGTGTGAAAAACAGAGATGCATCTATTTATTAACCATAACAGACCTCATTAAAACAACAAAAACCATTAAGACTGTAAATTTAGTGACACTTACCTGAGTTAAGGGTTCAACTGACCCAATGTAGGTATCTGGACGGAGGAGGATATGCTCAAGCTGAGTCTTTTTCTGATAAACTCTCTCAACAGACATCTTCTTTGAAGTGTCATTTTTATTAATGCTTTCTGAGTCTTCCTTCTTTGAAGCATTCATCTGATTATCAAATAATGTCTAAAAAACCAAACCAAACCAACAATCAACCTCATTCAACCTGTCACTCTTGAGATATAAACAAAATCCGACAGAAATTTAAATTACAATCAAAACTTGTCATGTAATTTAAATGTTATGTTTTCAGATGTTTTAAGAGAAAGCTATCCTTGCAACAGAGAAAAACCAGCAGATTACATGACAGATCCTTAACAAATTGTTGCATATTCAAACTTCAGCAATTTACTAAGCACAATAAACCAAAATAAGGAAACAACAGCACAAAAGGCATCCATTTCTTCAGGTTAAGTATTTATATCATCCATTTTGTGTATAAGCATTTGAATCCAAACCACTGAATACTGTTCCAAATGGTAACAGCAATACTACACTTTTATATTATAGTCTGGACAATTCATTCAGCAGGACTTAAGAAACACTGCAATGCCTCTCCTACTGGCTTCTCAATTACTATAATTTACATTCTCTACTGAAATGCTCAGACCTGATACAATCCCTGATGATGATGAAAGGAGAGACATTACTTACAGTAGCATACAGAGGAATGACAAGGGGGAATGGCTTCAAACTGGAAGAGTAGGTTTAGATTACATATTGGAAAGACATTCTTTACATATTGGGAAGACATTCTTTACTGGGAAGCTGGTGAGGCACTGGAACAGGTTGCCCAGAAAAGCTGTGGATGCTCCATCCCTAGGAATGTTCAAGGACAGGCTGGATGGAACTTTGAGCGACCTGGTCTAGTGGGAGGTGTCCCTGCCCATGGCAAGAGGGTTGGAACTCCATGATCTTTAAGGTCCCTTCTAACCCAGGTCATTCTATGATTCTATTAAATAAGCCAAGGACTGTAAGAAGAGAGAATCAGATAGGCTAATGTTGGAATTTAAACAGAATTCAAGCCAAATCTGTCTGGATTTTATGAAAAATACCTTAAAGAACAGTTTTATGGTAAACTAACCCACTTTGGGAGGGAGGTGAGATAAAGAGATTTGATGCACTTTCAGGAATTTATCCTGATAGATACTTCCTTGCCATTGAATAAAAACCACATAAAAAAGTTAATCTCAGAACAACCAAGTAAAGACTACTCCTCTTCTGAGACAGTAAAAGCATAGAAAGAGACTAGCAATGATGTTTTACGGTATGCATTCCTATCTATAAATTGCAATTATCTGAATTATCTTAAAAATGCCAGTAAATGTAACTTTAACTCAGATGATTTATTTGCCTGGCTTAGGAAGATATAAGAAATTCTGTCCCCACCCACCCAGTACCTGAAGTTGCCTCCTTCTCTCAGAGGGGCTTTATCAACTCTGAAGTAGGTGTTAGATGACAGGGAGAAACCACCACCAGACAAATGAGGGCAAAACCCACTTGCCACTCAGGCAAATTTTCTTCCCCTCATTTAGCTGTTTCCAGTATGTGTCTATATAAAGTAAATACAGGCTAAACTCCAACTTCAATTAACCAGTCACCCTGCAAATTTTGTGGCCAAAAGGAAGTGCAATCACCTCTCCCTCAATCTAGCTTTTGTTGCAGCCTCAGATAGCACTAAAAGCAAAGGGCAAGAAAGCACATAAATCCTAAGGAAAAAGGAGGAAAGGATACTGAACTCACACAACCAACTTCAGCAGAATCAAGAAGGCCAAACACCACCGTACAGCACACAACTCTCCACATATTAATCTCATTTATCTTCTCCAGCTTCTAGTACTCAGGCTTTGATGCCTCTACACCTCCTCCCTCCCAGCCCAGCCAGCACAAGAACAGAGCAGTTATGCCTATTCTTAACAGGGGAAATTACCTTTCTCCTCCAGATTTAGAGATCACATTTTTCTAGTTTATTTATGGAAAGCACGCTTTCTGTTCTAGGAAGCACGCTTCCAGAACTTTGAGAGAGGCAGATTGTTTGCAACAGTGATGACAACAACCAATTATTTGGCCACAAGTACACATGAATATGCCAAATGAGAACAAAATTCTCTATTACCTACTCCTGTATCTGACAGCATCCAGAGGAAAAGGGGAAAGAACCCAGGGAAGCTCACAATCTGGCACCAGGATTACACACAGCAGACTTGGAACCACAACACTAGCTCTCATGACTATTCTTCTGGAGTCTATCTCATTTTCTGCCAAACAGGGAAGTTGCAAAATCACATGGGTGATTAGAGGGCTTTGGTATCCAAGTTAATTTAGCTTTCACAGTTATTTGGTTGCAAACTGTGATAACCCTGCCACCATCACTCTAAAAATATTAGCTGTGGATTAACTAAGCAAGCAGAAATGAACAGAAATTTGCAAACAGATGCATTAAAGTGATACATGGAAGAGGAGGAATAAGAATTGATACTACAGAAGCACTGACAATAGTAGCAACATAATTTTTTTTTCCCATTGAAGTAGTTCTGTGAATGATGTCCAGGCTTCCAATGAGTTTCACTGTACATGTATATAAATATTTTTATTGTATTACCATCTTTGACATCATATCTCCATAGGAGTTACCCTTAGCTCACTTACTAGTCCCACAGCTCTGTTAACACTGTTTTATTTGTTCTGAAGGGACCAGTGACTAGCAGGAAAATAATATACTATTTCTCAGATTAAATAAGTGTTGGAAAAAATGCAAGAGAGGAGATGCAATTGATATAGAATGCAAAAAAATTCCAGGTGGAAAGACCATTAAAATCTTGTTCAAACAGAACTGTTCCATTTGCTCCCAATTCTTAGGTCATAGGAAGTTTGTACAGTCAGGGAAGTTTGTGATAGGCAGTTACCCCATGATAGTTCTTCAGCTGACATGTATAACAGTACTATATTCTCAGGACTGTTCTGAGACAGTTCTCCAAAATGCTTCTACTCATCCAGTGTGAGGACTGGGGTCTAACTAACCATGCATCACAAATCGGCAAACACATGAACACAAAGTGAGAACTTAAACCTTAGCCTAAAAATTTAGGCTACAATTTTCCTACCTCCAATAGCAAAAATGCTATGGGACAAGTAGAATACAAGTCAGATTAACAAAAGTCCATTTGGTTGTGACCAAGTAGCTCTAGATTGGGAAAAATTATTACAGAATAGAATATTGGGAAGGGATTTCCACAAGGTATGGCCGTTAATACAATGCTAGGAAATGCATTTCTGCTTTCCAGTGAAAGTCTTACTGACAGCTTAGAGGAGTTTACACTTTCCAATTTATCAATAATAAATGTAGAGTATCTAAACTCTATCTTCTGTTGAGATGCTATTTTCAAATTGCTGTCACATTGACAGACAAGGGAGGTCACACCTAAACAAACTCTACTGCCTAAAAAGAGCTGGCCCTGCAGAAGTGTCCCTTCTTGGGGACACTTGAGGTCCCTTGTTGTAGGACAGCACTAGTAAGGATCTTCTGCTATTGTACTCCCTGGGACACCTATGTCCATTATTGTTTATAACACACTCATAGGAACACGACAGGAGAAAAATACACAAAGGATCAGCAAAACATATTTTCTTTCTGTTCAATGATTAAAAAAAAACAAAGGAAAAAAATAATCTTAAAAAACTTCAATGAACTTTAATGCTATAGTTTTTATTAAGACATCAGAAAAGTATGCCAAGCTTAAGTTCATTTCATTGTCATAGAGGACAGATTTTATTCACGATGTATGATTTTATTCATACAATACTTCAAGAATCATACATATTCTGCATGCAAAAACCCCTCGTGTTATAAAAATTCAGAACTTATTTAACACTCTATTCAAACTCAAGCAAAAAAGCAAAAGCCCAAAAGTATTCAACTCTACAAATGAATGTAATTATGCAGGTATGCAAGGATCAGAAGTCCACAGAACTGCAGATTCCCAGGCCAAGCATTTTGGGCTGTGCTTAACCCAGAAAACCAATTCTGAATATCTTTATCTCTATCTAAATGGACATTTTAGAGTTCAAGTGATACTTAGAACTCATTCCAAAGAAGAAAAAATCTTCATCACCAAAGACAGGAGAGATATCTAAGGACACAAATATACTCCACAGTCTTCACATTTTGTGTTCCTTGATAAAAAAGCAAAATAAATTTTAGATGTTTTCAACTTCTGAATTTTTACTACTTAAAATACAAATAAATGCAACAGGAAAGTCCTCCCCCGCCTTTCTTTTTTTTTTTTTTTTTTTTTTTTGTTTTAAACTGGGCAAGCACTTAACCACAGTGCTGTTTAACTGACAATCTCTGCTGTATATTTTGGAACTGTCTCAAGAATGCCTTTTGTATTTTGTCCTCTATGAAAGATCTTCATATTGTTAAAGCTTCAATAACACTTCTCAAAACAGCATCAGCTGTTGTTTCATGAGAAAACCCCTAAAGAGAATTAACCAAGTGCCACAAAGGGCTTATGTCTTCTGCTTCACAGTAAGACTGCTTTTTGCTTGTTTGTTTACAGGTTACCCAATGGTCAAGATCTGCTTTGCAATTTTAATGTTGCCAATTTTTTTTAATTATTATTTTTATTATTTTTTTTAGACACAGAGTATGACTTTCCCAACGCTCTTGTGATATTCAAGACTTTACAAATTCTTACCAATCTTGTGGACTTTTTAACCCTCCAGATTGATGACAAATACACACATATGGGAAAGTCAGCAAGACAACCATGCTTAACTAGTTTGGAAAGCTACAATCTATTGAACAGTTCATACTCTTTCAAAGACAGGCAGTCAAACTTTATACAGTGACCTCTGATGGTTCCAGCTTCCTACATGCTCTTTAACACAGCATAGTGACAACTGGATAGAAAAACCCCAATTCTCAGGTGACAGCAATTGCCACAAGTTACCACATCACGACTATCGTGCATGCTGTCACAACCAGGTCTTATCATGGCAACTGCTTTCCCCAGGATGATTGAAATATCTGCAGAGTTTCCCTTTTGAAGGTGTTTTTGCCACGAATTTATCTAAGTACTGTGTGAGAGCTGCAGTCATTCTTTCCTTTGGTGATCTCCACAGCCAGAACCCAAGCAGACGCTGATAGGCAACAGTTTGGCAACAAGGCTTTTACAGTCTACCTTAAACCCATGAACTCACATATATCCTGCTTTGGTATCTTCTTCACATTTTGCCCTTTTTTTTCCCCATGCTGTGTTCTCACCCATTGACATTTCTGTGTGTAACAAGGCATGTATGACATCCATATTAAGTTAGAGATTTTTATTGCTTTTTTGTAATGAAAACCAGGTCATGTCATCTTTCTTTGCATTTTGAGCCACCGTGCTGAATTTGGTTACCTATGCTGCAAACAGCTGTACTAAATACATCTAAATCTTAGTACACACTTGATCTAGAGAGTTTGGCAGTACCAGAGAAAAGCTATTCCTATCTAAAGACACAATAACATATAAAGCTACAACAAAGAAGGCAGGTTTCATCATCAGTTTTAATCTTGGCATAGCTGGAATATACATCCTTGCTTTGACTCCTTACTTTAGGTGAAGGCTTTACTCTTACTTAAGTAGATTAATTTCACACCACAGAAAGTGGAAAAACATGAAAATGTTAACATTAATGTCTCTCTCCACTTACACAAACTTAATTTTGTATTGGTCACTGTCACAGTCTCCTCCACTGCAAAATATCACCATACAACAACACTAACAAACCATTTTTCTTTAGTCTGCCCATTCCTTTTTATCCCTATTAGCTGGCAAGAAAAGGGCTCATTTTCTACATTGGCAGAGTATAAATGAGCCTAGAAGAGAATATGTTGGTGAACAAGAAGTTTCCTCCCCTTTGGCTTTGTCTTTTCTGCCTTAAACTCATAAAACTACTCCATATAATGAATACTCCTGATACATACTCCTCAACAGGCAAATGCAGCCCTGGGACATAACAATTTAGAAAAGTACATGCCATGTGTCCTACATTTCCTTAAATAAAGTGTAGGATAAGCACATTTAGTGGGACAAGACAGTAAATTTTGAGTGTAATTAAGCTGTAAAAACCTTGGGAGGTTAATTAAGTAATGAAATCCACAGAATACAGTTCAAAACAAAACTACTTCTTCTGAGGGAGATATGCTATATCTACAAAAAAAAAGTGTATAGGTGCCTTATGATAATTATTAGGGAATTCTATATAAAACATGCTGTAGTGTACCATATTGGATCATAATGGCTTCTTCTTGCCCTAGAAAAATTGACAAGGAATACAATTTTACCTAAACATTTTGCAATCTTCTCAAAGAAAACTCTGGCTGAGAATACCTCCCACCATGCAAACAAAACTGGAGGGAGTTTCAAAATAAACTACTCTCTTGCTGTGTTTAACAAATGGTTGGACTTTCCTGCCAAGATGAAAACACATAAAAGTAACAGCTCCCTTTTACCACAGAAAACTTCTATAGACTGTCGCATACCATTAGTGACATGAACTAAATCTCTCTATCACATCCTTCCCAAAGCTGATAATTTCCTGAAAACTCCCCCAGAACTAGTCTCACCACTGAGGCTAATCCATCTGTTCATTTTAAATTCCTATTTTTTTTTTTTTAATACCCTGATTCTGACACTTCACTCTGGACTCTGAAACTATCACATTACATAGTTTAGTGATGATGATCCAGTTATGGAATAGCTTCAGAATGGGCAGATTTCCCTGTCAGAGAAGCCCAAAACTATTAATTGCTGCCCAAAGGGCAAAATTCCTTCTTTCTTCCCCCCTCCATTCCTTACAATGGAATCAAATCCACCTCCCAACAATCTGGTTCAGGGAGCAAAAAGAGCTTCTCCCCATTCTTCCTCAACCAGAAGCAACCAGTTGTCCACTAGCTCACTTTTCTGAACAAGCTTGCTAGAGAATCAGACAAGTTAGTGGTGCAAGAAAAAAAGCAGAAACATACAGCTAGGAGGATATGGTTAAAAAAAAACCCCACACTTTTCAACAGGTACTGCTAGATTGCTTAGCTGCACGATGGAATGACACCCTTGGAATTACAGAGCTTCATCTTCCTAGTAAATACCTAAATGCCATAAAAGTAGCATCATTTTTATTTTAGGAGTATTACTACACAACATAGAGGCACAGAAGATTTAAATAAAAATTTAGGGATTTTCTTTCTTCATTCTTTTTGAAGAATAACACCTTTGTGCAAATAACACCTTTGTGCTCATTGTAATTACTTCTGACTAGAAAATGATATATATTGTTTTAAATATGAATTCATTTTCAGTCATATTAAGTTAGTACAACAAATGTCATGCTTCACTTGGCACAGGCTTCTACACAACCTGCAAAACATTCAGATCCTGATCTTTACTATGCTCTTTAAAAGCAGGTGTCTAACATCTGCCCTTGCATGATGACAATTAAATTGAATGTTATTGCTAGTTTTCTGTTTTCTGTTTTTTCTGTTGGTCTGAAATTTTTTCGTTGTCTATCCACTGACAAGTTCTATTCCAATACCTCAACATTTTACTGCTCACACAGTATCAAAAAAGTACACAATGGATGATCTGGTAACAAATTAATCTTTAAGAATCTCTTATTTCCAGCTAAAATTCAGAGACAAACAAGGGAAAAAAAACTCTAACACAAAAAAGAATTTATTAATATTATACTTTAAGACACCTTATGACTGTGTTCTTACAGATTCTGGTAACAGTGGTCTTTGAAACCACTGGCTGAAGCTGTTTGATGACAGAATCCCCAAATCTGTCTGGTCCACTGTTTCACCAGCAAGCTCACATACAAGCCCTCCACTAGCCAAGAAATCAAAAAGTTTGAGGTTCTGATATCTGAACTTCAGGTTATCAGTATCTGGCTGCACCTCTTTATAACTCTGTGTTTCCCACATCCTTGACCTTTTCCTAAGGCTTTACCGCATGACTAGTTTGAGCCCTGTGAAAGTATTCCAGAATCCCAGCACATTTCCACTACCCAAGTGTGCAAGGATTATTTGCCATATCCTGATAGATTTTTGTTTCTGAAAAACAAAATCTTTGAAACCCATACAGGCTGTATGTCAAACATCACATCAGCACTGTGATATTTTCTTTCAGATGCTCTGGGTCCCATGGCCAGCTTGAACCCATACCATACTACTAGGTATTTTT
This sequence comes from Serinus canaria, assembly GCF_022539315.1. Lineage (NCBI taxonomy): Eukaryota > Metazoa > Chordata > Aves > Passeriformes > Fringillidae > Serinus > Serinus canaria. The sequence goes on from NC_066315.1 coordinate 39,139,285, forward strand.
TCCCTGCTGACCTTCATTATTAATTATCTTCATTATTAACAAACCAACTTTAGAAAAAACTTTGGGCATGACTAAGGAAACATTCAAGACATTCATGCTGCAAGACAGAAGAGAACAAATCCAACAGGTAGTTTTTGAGCTCATGTTAACTGGCATACATGAAGATTTCATTCTGCAGAGCACCCCAAACCCTGGTTAGGTTTCTGGTTAGGTTCAGGACTACCACTCACACTACATTAGTAATAGAGGAGAGCCCAAATATCATTCAGAGGTTACTTATCCAACTGCACTCTTCAGTGGGAAGCAATCCTCTGCTGAACAAGAGAAGCAAATTTTTAGACTCTCACAAATGTAACAGCCATCAGAATATTAGAATTTGTTTATAATAACACAGCTTTATGTTACTTGCCTGTCTACTTTGCACTGAAATACTAAACCACCTTGACTGTGATACATGGGTTTTTCACACTTTTAATACTCAAGGTGCCCTAAAAAGGAGTGCAATATGATCAGTAGAAACTATTAGAAGTCTCCTCCCTGGAACCTTCCACAGAAAAGCAGTAGCAACATATTTACTTAAAACAAAGCACCACATAAATGAAAATTAATGAGCTTTATTCCTTTTAAAAATCTGTTCCAAACATTGAAGAAACTCTACACATTCATACCCCATATTACATTTGGTCAACACTAAAAACTACTTTTTTATCATTAGAAGCACCTATGGTAACACAGCCACATTTTCTGGTCTCCTCTAGTTTAAAAATTTATTTTTTTTTTCTGCGACATTAAAATAAATATGAATCCAATGTTCCTTAAAAAAAAGCTGCTTGAGTTTAATTGCTCAGCTCCTACTATGCAACATCTACTCCTCCTCTGGAGACTTTACAAGCCTTGAAACGTTTTATAAGCCTCATAAACATACTACAAATTCTAGTCTCACTCCTGTAGTAAATTCCATGAGAAAAGAACAGAGGGTTGGTTTTCCAGACATTGACAGCAATTTAGAAGGAGGAAAACAGATGCATCAATGAGTCAATAAACCCTTAATGCTGTTCCAAAACTCCCCTCTCTTCCTCAGCCACTCATCCTCCCACAACAACATTCCTACAGAAGTCATTAGGAAAAGTCTTTCAGGATTGTTCATTAAAAGTGCTGACAATCTTGAAGATCATCAAAACTCTACCCTTTAATTTGCTATTTAAGAATTGTGTCTTGGCAGGCAGAAGAATCAAGATCTCCTTAAAGGTACCATATAAAAGACTCATTAAATAACTTCAAATATATTTTGAGATTAATTTTTAAGTTGTTTTGCATTTTCATCACCTTTCTGTTACCTGACATGCATGTTTATCACTCAGCTGGCAAAGAAGAAAGTCTACATGGCATATTCTGAAGGACTTAACTAATATCAGGAAGAGCAGGTTAACATGATACAACTGTAGGTTATTCTCCCAAGCATCTGGACAATCTGCCTCTGTCTCCACCATCAAACCAGTAAGGAACTTCTTCCTCTGCTCCCAGCCAATTTCTCACATGCTTGTACAGTCTCCCATTTGAGAGTTTGAGAAAAACCCTTTTCTGGATCTACTTAATACCAAAAAAAGAATAACTGCCTCACTTCTTGCAACTGCTCTCCCCCAAGCAGCTTGCCTTCCTTTTACTCCAAGATTGTGACATGACACCTCCAAGTTTTCATGATGATGCTGTAACACAACAGTGGTGGATAAGTTAGGATCACTGAACAGAGTATGACAAAAAACACTACCTCAGCCAACAAAAAGCTCGGTGCTGACGCATGGAATAACAGCCTGGATGACTTCAGGCAGCAGAACTCTCTATATCAGCTGGACTGAGACAAAGTTATTTTTCCCCAGACACCTTGCCATTCTTGTACCTTCATATCATGGCACACAACTGGAGAATAAAACACAGGGCTGAAATGCTCACACACTACTACACTATTGTCCCTAAAAACTCCAAATAGCCCAGAGCTACCGTGGATTACACAGCTGGAAATATCCAGTGAAGCTCATGCTGTCCATTTCTCTTAAGTAAAGATGCCCTGCTTAGGGGGATGACCCAGAATTCTAACTGTTCTTGTGGAAATACTACATATCAAGTTATCTGGTTGCAAGAGCTTTTTTTTATTATTATTATTGTTTTCCTCTACTTTATCTCAGCTTCTTTTGATTTATAGGAAAATAACTTCTCACTGTTATCTTATAGCTCCTGTATTTTGTCATGACAAGAAAATATTATTTCTTGCTCTCTCCTTAAAGATTCCTTCAGAGATTGAGAAAGATGGTGTGAGCTCTTGGCACCTCACTAAGGTAGACATTTGCCCAGTTTTTAATACATGTGCTCTTCTCATAAGTTTCCAATGTCTGAAGAAGGAACAGGAAACCCAAGACTAACTAGGCCCACTCATTCACTTAGAAAGAGCAAAAAAAAAATTAAGACGTGGTATCCATGAGAGGAGGACTGTTTATATCTCAACTGCAATTCTACTTCACAAATCAGGAAAAAAAAAAGGGTAGATTAAGCATTTAAATCCTTTTTAACATACTTCCTTTCTTTTTCCCCCTTTAAGGTAGCTTTTTAAATTATGTCCAAAGGAAAATATAGATGTGATGTTTAGGTCTGAATCTTTCAAACATGTTCTAGGTCAAGTAGATTTTACACTAACTTGGCTAACACTGTTTTTGCTTACTTGCTGAAAAAACCACTAAATTTGCTATATGTGCATAGTGTAACAAATACACAGATTTATCACTTTCACAAAATAAAAAAAATAGAAGTAGTAGCTTACTTTCAGTGGTAAACTGTATTTCTATGCAAATTGGAATTGCATTGAGACACAGACAGGATATTAAAATAGCTTTATTCAATGAAACTAGATGAGCTGATATCATAGAATAAGTTAACAACTCACTTCAAAACACAACTTTAAAAGATTTAGCTCATAAGAGTAAAAGCATTTGCAATCACGGTGAAATTTAAAAAATAGAAGATCTGATGCTCACTTGTCAAGGAGGGGAGGAATATTTTTCTGCTCTTCACAACAAATTTTTGAGTACTCATAACTGAAATACCTGAAGAATACAGCTAGGAAACACTTTTGAATAAAAATTACTAAGAGCTGGTTTATCACTTCACTTATGAAAAACAGTTTTCTTCTATATTTGCAACGCAAATAAAAATTTGGTGGTTGATCTTGACACTTTGTTTTTATCACTAGAACTTAAAACATAGTTCAGATTTTAGTATTTATTTTCAAAGTTATGTAATAACATTTTATATGCCTTGATTTAGAATTTCACAAAGCACCTATTTAATGCAGAACAATATTTTCACTGTTGGTGGCTTGCAAGAAATTTACTGTTTCAAATGAGGAGAATTAAGTCTTCTGTAACAGTTTTCACTCTTAAGCTTTCTATATATAATCTATACATATACATATATATACATATATATATAAACTAACTCCCAGGGATGGAATTGCTCCCATCTATCAGCTATGAATCACATGTGCTGCTTTTCATTAATTGAAACATAAACATGCATTTGCAGACTATCTTTGAACATAGACACACAAGACAGTTTAGATGCAAGGTAAAAACCTACTTCTGGAAAAATCAAGTCAATGCAAATGAAATACTAAATTTAATCAGTAATTTTTTCAGACATAAGGTGTCTATCTTAGACTAGCTGTATGTCTTTTATTTGGAAAGGTTACTTTATCTGTCCAAATAAAGTAATTCCTTACTTACTAGCACAATATAGCCACAGGCATATTAGAAATTAAATGCACACACACACTCAAATCTCACAGGTCAAATATTAACAGAGGGCACGTGCTCGAATGTACATCTTTCCTCCTGAACATCTAAAGCAATTGCCCACAAACCTTCTAAAATCGATTCCTCCCCAAACCCTGGGATATACATCCCTTCCTAGACTTGGTTACAATTGAGCTCCCCACCCCTATGCATCCATCACTCTTTCACCTAGGCCAGAAGAAGGTTTCCTCCCAGCTCAGAATACAGAGGGTGCAGATGCACATCCTGAGCTGTGGGACTGGCTCAGCTGTGGGCAAAGACGTGGCCCCAGTCGTGTCCCAGTACCAAGCCTCCACCTGATATCACCTCTACCACTTCTCTGGTCCTGCATTATTCAGCACTTTGACAAGGAGAAGACTGGACAACAAAAGTATTTAATGAATAGTGTGTGGAGGGTAAAGGATAAGAAGCAACCACTTTTTTTTTTTTGTCAGGCAAACCAAAATGCCTCAGGAATCCCTCTTCAGAACTATTGTGTCTGACTCACCCAAGTGAGCCACAAACATTTCCCTCTGGTGCTGTAAAGAGATGTCATGACCCAGGGAAGTCATGACATCTCTTTACAGCACTGCTTCCTTAAGGGCAGCAGAATCAGAAATACTACAGGAGGGAATGCTGCTCCCCCTCAACTGTGGGATATAACTATATAGCTCAAAGCCTACAAAACACATTCTGTTTAGCAAAAGTAAATATTAATATCAATACACTGGGGCAAGTATTTCAGGTCTGACCTTCCTTGCATTGTATAACTGTGACAAAAAGAGAGGGAAGGAGACTAAGGACACACAGGACAAGAAACCTCTCAGTTCTCTGGTCATCATAATAGCAAAAGACAGACACTCATATAAAGGAAGAGAAGAGCACTGAAACAAGGCTTGGCAACTACACAAGCCTTTCCCCCCACACCCCGCCTGCTCCTCAGACACCACAGCGTAGCAGAGGAAAGATAAGACAAGCTAACAGCACATGTAACAAGTGTTACATATGTGACAACTGCGTCCTAGCCCAGCTGCAGCCAGCAGAGAAACAGAAGGCCTGATCCAGATAAAGAAACTGAAAGAACAGAAAGCTAATTCTGAGCTCTAACCTGGATCTAGAGAGGCAACTAAAGAGGTCTAAAGGACTCAGGAGCAGGAACTTCAGCCATCTACTCCTCCTTTGAAATGAACAGCATTGTAATGATCAGCAATAAAAAGGATAAAGGACCATTTACCCTTGGTCCACCTCTAGGACAGTATGCATATTTCCAAAACCAGAAGACTTCATTAGGATTTGTTCATATTGCTGAACATATCTGCCAACTGTTTGTACTTGAGGCAGGCAGAACCCTGATAGCTTAGAGAAACACACCCGTGACAGAGCAGTGACGCAATGCAACTCCTGGGTACACTGTCTCAGCCCAGCACTCTCCCTCCAAGGACTATATGGACAGAAGAAGGGAACTCTTGCTCCCATCCAAAAGCCCCTGCTTCCAAGTCAGAGGAACGGTCTAAGCTCGGTGTAGCAGTGATGGGCAGATCCTCAGGGCAGCAGAGATGCACTTCAGATTTCAGATGCAAAAAACCCACGCATAAAGCTAAAAACCACCCAGTGCAGAAGCCATAACCAGTGAGTTATGGCACATCACTAGAAGTTATTGGACATTATTCAAGAGGAGCACTTGTTTTAACCCCCTCAGAACGTATTAAAAGCCAAATCAAACTAAAAGTCATTCCTTTATTAAGTTAAATGTATTTGATTTCAAACAAAACAATAAAAGACATGATCCCTTTAATAGGATTAGGGTGGGCTTTATTTGTTGGTGCTTTTTAAAAAAATATATCTTGAGCCTACTATCTCATCAATTACATTCACTCTTCATATTTAAAAAAAATGACAATACTAAGTTAAAATTACCTTATTTTTAAGGTAAACTCTGAATTTTCTGAAAGATGCTTATATCTGAATTTAGAGTATTAAAAAGGCTGCTTCTTTTCACTTACCAATATGCTACTGTATTTATTCAAGGAAGTATAACCCAAAAATAGGCAATATTTCACCTACTAACAATATTCGTTACTTCCATTCCACTCCATCTAAAGAGTAGATACTAATGATATTTTTTAAAAGAGAAGTCACATGAACACTCAGCATACATTTACTTTAAGCTAGCATTTCCTAGAGTCAAAACCTGTCCCTTTCAACAGGGACAGGAAAGTGGAAGTAGTGTTCAAAGTCCTAAATTTTTATCAGCACTCTCAGCTTCCATAGCTCTTACGGTCGAGGAAAAAGTCTTGAAAACACTGACAGAATTAAGTAATTAAATGCTGCTTGTTTGAAACATTCAGTTTTGTGGGCATTACCACTGTATCAGAACCAATGCACTTCAAAGTGTTCTCACAATGACTTCACCTTCACTATAAAAGGCATATTTAGAAAAACAAATTAAGTACTATTACTGCGCCATTACAATTCATTTTTAGCAGTTCCTAAACACACACAGAGGCTGAAGAATTATTTCTTTTGTTCACAGTAATTTTTTCTAGCTTTAGAAAACACCATTACGTTTCACAAATAAAAACTCTCCTAGCTATAAATCCACACTTTGTTAACTCTTAAGGGTTAAGTTATTAAGAGTTAGTTTTATCTTAATACAACTTAGCACTTTTGTGAGTGACTCTTGGAGATCACCCATCAAAAGTAATTTATATCACTCTGAGAAAACTCCACCTTCTACCAACTATCAGAGTGCAGAGCTGCAAGTTGATTTCAGAAAATCATCAACCAGACCAAGGGGAAAAAAAAAGCTATTAGAAAACCACGAAAGTACATTTTATAAATCAGAGGTTATCTTGGTTTGTCTCCAGTTAAATAACACTAGATTATTTTCCCAATACACATGTTCAGTTTTTGCACTCTCATGTGTTCCCATCATTGGTAATTGTGCCTAACTAGTTATATTTCTCTAAGTCCTGTTACAGCTGAATACACAGATAACTTGCTGTTTGTTTCCATAAGCATTCAATTCTTCTTTCTTTTAAAAGTAAAATTAGGTATCACCTGATGCTTGTATGATGTCTCATTATGAAATTCACTCTAGGGGAAATTCTCTATTATAGGAAGTATCTTTCCTTTTTCACAACTGCATGTAATTCTTTCCTACCTACAAGCATGCTCTTTGAATCACACCCAAAACTGAAGTTGCACATGCAACTCTTTACTAAAATGAGAGCAACTAGGTTACGTACACAGGATCTCCTAGTTTGAAACACAAATTAACATCCCACCAAGTTTTAAATGATTCCTCATCTTTAGGGCCAGATTTTCTTCTGTTACCCTTCAATTGTTTAACTCGTGGTCTTATTAAGAAACCACAAGCTACAGAGAATACATTACTCAGACAGAGAAGCATCCTGGTGGTTTCAACACACTGGCAAGAATTCTAAAAAAATCAAGGTGGTTTCAAAACGACCTACAACTGAACTGCAAGTGGTTGCATGTCCAGCAGATATATAGCAAGCAGATTAAAGCCAGACAGCTGAAACTATTCTGTCCCTACCACTGTCACTCTCACCCTCCTCAAGGACAGCATATGATCATCTACAAATGAACCACCACCTAAACCAAGGTTTTTTTCTGCCTGGCACACAGGCCATGGCCCCATTCAATTCAGTGCTACAACAATATTGTTCTTTTGCATGCCAGTGCTCTACAGCTGACATGGAACAGGTCCGGTTTTAGGAGCTGGCTCAGAAATCCTACCTCCACCATTTAAAATGCACATGAGAGAAAGAAAGAATGTCCCACTGTTTTCTGAAAAAATAAATGAACACGGCTTCAACTAAAATCCAATTATTTCCCTACAACTACTCTTGAGTTGACAAAAACACTTTTAACTTTTACTGCTTTTAGAGAATGAAAAGTTTGATCATTTCCAGTTGTAGGAAACTGTTGACTCACCATAATTTCAACCCCATTACATTTAAGAACATGTTTCAATAAAAATGCCTATTCGGTAATTTTCACACTTCATTCTGCAGTTTTCTGTATGAGCTGTAAAACTTTCAATTACTTGGTCAAACCTAGATGGTAAAATCTTAATTCTGAAGAGCCATCCAAAGATCACAGTTGATAAAGACAGCAAAGTATTGTGAAAAGAAAGGAGAATAGCTTCTCAACTTAGACATGTTTCCATGGCTAAACTGTGATTTCAAGTGGCACACCCAGAAACTTGCACTTTTTTTTTTTTAATATACCTTTCCATGCTACCAGTTTCTTAAAATTAAAGAGAATTACCAACATAAAATGCAGTAATTAGATCCATGGAAATAGTCCACCATCAGAACACACAGGATTTGTTCACTCCAATAATACTTCATTTTCAACAGCTCCAAGATGTAGAGGGACACAAGAACAAGTTTGCTGTTATTCTCTGTAACAAGACTCATTAAAAGTTCCCACTTCAGTAAAGCACATGTGTCTCATTAAAGATACCTGGCCATCAAGATCTAGTGTCTTCTGCTTAAACATTAAAGAAGTTACCCCTCTATGCTGAGCAAGAGAAAGGCAGGGGAGTTACCGATTGGCTGAACCAGACCCCTTCAGGTCACCTTTGCTCCTCCTTCCTCTCAGGTCTCACCAAAACCTGAGAGCATCCGCTCTTACTACTGACGAGGAGAGCACCTCAGCACTGGGAGCCAGCACTCCTAAGGGACTATAAGGAGGCTCAAAAGAATTCACCAATTCTAGAGTCAGCCATCACCAACACCCTCTCTAATCTTAATACTTCCGACCAATCCAGGAGAGGCAGTCAAACACCCCCTTCTTGGGTCTGTTACAGAGTTACAACTTCTGGAGGATGATGAAGTTGAATGCCAAGATGGAACAGCAAGCACACAGCTCCTGCTTCCTGTCTCAGAAACTTGGGAACTTCAGGTATTGTCTTCACACACAGTTGGAAAAGAAAACGGGATCAACACAAAGACCCTCAGCTAGCCTGCAAAGGATTTGCTCTAGAAATAAGAGGCAATACCCCCAACTCTGGCGGGACGACAGACAGACAAACCATATCTCGCTTTGGAGGACAGCAACTTCAAGACAGCCCTGATGACCCAGCCGCCACCCCGGGGAGCTTCCCACTTGTTTGCTCAGAGAGTGACCTCTTCCATACGGCTCCCAGCACCCCGAAAAGCCCCATACAGGGATAAAATCTCCCCTCCTGTAGCATCAATTCCAAGCCCTGACTTCCTCCTCCTATCCCGGAGCCCTCCACAGAGCGGCGGCTCTACAGCGCTTCGCTTTCCACGCCAGCCCCCAGCTTCTTCCCTCAGCTTCTTCCCTCCTTTCAAAGCCAACCCGCGCTCTTTCCACACACGCAAGGGACGCAAACATAAATAATAGTAATAATAACAAAACACGAGTAGCAAAACCCACGAACAACAAGATGCAGCCCCACAACTTACCACCCAAGTCAGTCCTCCGCTGCCGCCGCCGCCACCGCCGCCTCCTCCTCCTCCTCCTCCAGACTTTGCCATTTTCTGTCCGTCTCTCCTCAGCCGAGGCGAGGGCGCTCGGAGGCGGCCGGGAGGGCCGGCACCGACACCGCGCCTGGGGCCGCTCCGCGCCCGCCCTCTGCGCCTCTCCCGCCCTCACCGGAGCCCCGGCACCGAGGAAGGGCGGCCGAGGGGCCCGCACAAAGCGCCCCTTCCGCCGGCGGGGAGGCAGCTAGAGGGAGGGAGGGAGGGCCCGGCCGGGCCTGCGGCTCTCGCTAGTTTAAAGGGGCGACGGGCCGGTCCCTTCGCCTGGCGGCGGCAGCGGCGGCAACAACAGCCACCGCTATCGCCGCCGTAGCGCTACTGCCTCCCGCCCTCCTCCTCACCCTCGGGCCTTCCCCCCCCCCGGCAGCCACAAAGGCCCGGAAAACAGATTAATAATAAAAAAAATCTCCCCCTCCCTCCCTCCTCCCTCGTCCCCTCCCTCCCTCGTTCACTCCCTCCCTTCCCGCCCCTCGCGCGCGCTCCTGCGCAGACCCCGCGCCCCCGGCACACACGCACACCCGGAGCTGGCCCGGCCCCCTCCTTCTTCCCCTCCTCTTTCCACCCTGCGTCCCGGCGCCCGGTGCCGCTCCCCCGCCGTCGCCTCCTCCCCCTCCTCTCCCCACACAACCCCCGAAGCGCCGCCGCCGCCGGGACACCGCGCGTAGACAATAAATAACCGCGCCGGCCCCGCTGGGCGTCCGCGCTGCGGCCGCTTCTCCCCGCGAAGCCAGCCCGGGCCTCTTCTCCCCCCGCGCCTTATGCCCGCCAATCACAGGCCGGCCCGCCAATCGCGCGCTGGAGGCGGGAAGGCTGCGCGAGGCGCCGGCCAATCCGAGAAGCCAGAAGGAGAGGCCGTGTGTGACGTCACCGAGTGTGGCAACAGGGCGCGAACGGCCCGCACGGGGGCGCTGCGGCGTGCGCGGGGGGCGGTGCGAGGGGAGGCGGAGCGTTTGGATCGGGATAGGGATAGGGATGGGGACAGCGGCAAAGCGGAGCTCAGCTACCGAGTCAGCGACGGACTCTCTCAGCCCATCTTCCCGCTTTTCGACGGCGGGCAAGGAGACGCCTTCTTTCCCGTGACCGCACAGGGGAATTGGTGTGGGGACTGGCAGAGCACGGCTGTCCCGTTTCCCTGGTGTTCCGAGTGGATGATGCTGCGATGCGGGGCGGAGAAGAGGTGATGCGGTAGCTGGGCCGGCTTTTCGGGGCACGGCGGGCAGCTGCCCCCTTTACGCCAGCCCCGAAACTGTTCCCTGCAATTGACGCCCCTGTGACCTGCGGCGGTAGTAGCAGGGTGGAAGTCCCAGAGCTCCAGGGAGGAGAGTGTTTACAATCCACTGCCCTCTTCTGGGCTCTGGGGATCGGCCCGAGGAGCTCTTTAACTCGGACAGCTCACAGACCTTTATCCTACATTTGAGCATCACTGTGTCAAGTCCTCACACAGGGTCACACAGCACAGCACCCCATTCTGGGCACAGCACACATCCCTGTGTAGTACAACCCTGTTCGCGGTTTTGAAAAAAATGCTGTGGCCAAAAAGCATCTGCTTCCTAGGTCTAACCAGTGTATGTACAAAGCCCAAAATTCATGTCATTTTAGGTATCAGCACAAAAAATATGTACAGGTTTACATACTTTGCACCAAATGTATACATATACTTACCTATATAACTTTAAATATTATAACCAGATTTTGTGACAGTGCTTCAGCACACACAGCTTCTCAATGAGCAATTTTCATTCTGCTCTGTGAAATGCAAAAAATACCTACCTAGTCCAGCCTGTTCCACTCCTTGAATTATTAAGAATGTAAAGTCTCAAAAGGAGGGATCAGTAGGAGCACTGCATCTGAACTAGCAGACAAATCAGAGAACCATTTCAAAGAAAGAGCAATAATTTAAAGGTTTTTCCTTTTGCAAAATGCTTTTCCTAAGGAGTAAAGGGATTGGAAATGGAGCAGCTACTTTTGAGGAGTCAGTAGTAATGTTCAATTATGCCTCAAGGGAAGGATCATAAGAATTTCTAGTAAATATTGCTTATTTAGCATAATTTTACTCTGCCAGTTTCTAAGGAAGCTATTAAACTAATATTTTAGTGCTGCATAGGGATTATGGAAAATAATGGCATCTGCCTAGAAGGGACAGTAAGTTATCTGTTCCAGCCTAGTTTCCAGCAGCTGCATGTACCTCTGAGCTATAGGCTGTGTTTTCTTCTACTTTTAGCAAGATAAAGAGTGTTTCTTGCAGAACCACTGGCAGGGTTATGCCTAGTGCTTCAGAATTTTAAGCTTGCTGATTTAGAACCGTGTTGATTTTATTTTTTTTTTACCAAAATCTCAAATTTATATGAAGGACCCATTAAAATGAATCACGTACAGCAAACTGCTGCAATGAATATTGTGTGGATCAGTGAAAACAGAAGGAGTGCATCTGTTCAAAGCCTTTTATATCGGTGGAGGACCATCATTGTATTCAGCAGAAAAAGAGCAAGTCCCAAACATTCGTGTACCATGTTTTCATTAGCTCCAGTTGTTTAGTAAATACATTGTCCTTAGTGTGGGAATTGTGCCTTTTGCAATGTGAGCCAAGGAGAAGATAGCAATCTCACTTGAAGGCAGCCAATTCCATATACATTAGAGAGAGACAGAGGGAGTTTCTTCTTGGCAGCTACTGGTCTTTGAACGTGCATGGGCAGACATGTTCTGTCTGTGTCACACTGGAGCAGATTTATGAGGAAATGCTGATGTTCCCTCAAGCATTTTCTTTAGTCTTTGAAATTACTTCGTCCAGGTTGGATTTTATTTAATTCTCATCCTATGCTACACTAGCTGCACAGCGTGTTACTGGCCTATTGTTGATGTTGGTTTTATCCCTAATACTTACATGTGTATGCTGAGTGGTTGCATTGCTAGTCATGTAGGATTGTGGGACAAAGTTCTCAAGAGACTAAAAGCAGCTGCTTCTGTGGGCTGCAGAGGTGAAGCAGTGAAATGAGGTTGCTCATCACATTTTAAGAGATCCCTGTGAAAACAAACATAGAAGTAGATTTGAGCATGAATCAAATTCAAGTACCATAACATTTTGATAGGAGTGGAATTACTTTACTGGATGCAACCTGCCCAAATCATGCACTACCAGTTCCTGTAAAATACTTCACACTTACTGTGTGACATTTTAAATTAATAATCCCCTTGAGATAGTACACACAAAGTCCTATTTCAATTCATTGGAGATTTACTTGTCCTCATAGCTGTAGACCATAACATAAATAGAAGTACCCTAGAGGCTCTCAAAACAATGATCTGCTTAAACCAGTTTCACTACTGCTTTTAGTAAGCAAAATATTTATTGTAATACTACTTTGTGTTCAATCATTTTAGCAGTAAGACAGCTGTATGTATGATCTTTAGGCATTTCTGTACTTGGTATGTACAAACTTCCCATCTATTCTAAGTTATTTGCTGCTTCTAGTTTACTTACTATCTAATAAAACCTTTTCTTTCTATGTGGCTTTTCTGGACTCAGATTTAAAGGGCCTAAAATATTACTATTTGTGAAACTATGTACATTTATCTAATCTGTGAACATACTCAGATACAAGCACTTACTTAAACAACCAACCACAGTTCTCCTTTTTCTGCAAACTACACAGGAAAAAGCATAATTTTGTGCTAAAATATTTATGAAACTAAGTTGATGCCCATTACATTATACATTCCACATTGTATGTAGTTGTAATGAGGTATAAACAAACATTGCATATTTTAATATTAAATATCTATACTCACAATAAAATAATTTCCATATTCTACTGCATTTTAAAATTTCATTGTAATTCATTAACATAATTTTGAAATAATTGACCAAGTATTGAGTAGGGTTGTGACAGTACAATATGAGAGTGACCAACACACTCGTACTGTGTTGATTGCGAATGATCTTCAGGCCACGGATCCAAAGTATTTAAGAGAAGTCTACCCATGGCTGGATCACCCTATGATATAAATTTAGCCAGGTCAGGTGTTCTTACACAACTGTATCTCAAACACCTTTGTTGAATTAGCAAGAGGCCACACTAGTGGTTTTCTGTGGGTGTGCACTGTCAATGAACTGCCCGACACTCTCAGCTCAACTGTGCCCAGGACTGACATACCTGATGTATCCATGGCACTTTTGTTAGTAGCTGTTCCTGGGGCCAGACTGTTCCACAGCCAGTCTCTTGAAAAACACCAGGTCATTTCCATCTTAATCCTCCAGAAACAATGTCCCACTTGTGACAGTTTGACAGAGGGTTTGGACGTCTTGAACCCTGTTTACCCTCCAATTCTTCCTCTGGTGACTCACCTGTTAAGTGCTGAGCTGTTGGCAGAGGTGTGGAAAACTCAAGTGGAGCATGTTGTGAATGCTACTGCCAGGTTGTTGCTGGGAAAGAGGTCCCTCAGAATCCCTAGGGTTAGCTACAGGTCCCCCTGGGCTGCATCCTGGACTGCCCATCCCATGGCTGTACTGATTTCCTCCTGGATGGCACCACCTCCCTGCTGCAGGAGAAGCAGGCTGGGTTAGAGACCATCGTCCTGACATGCTTGGCCTCTCGCCTGATTTGCAGTCTCTCACACAGAACAGGGAAGTTGAGTCACTTGTAAACTTTAAATATTTATCTGTGACTAGAAGGGCTTTAGTATCCAAGTCCACCCAGTCTCCTCACTGTCAGCTCAATCTTAAATTGTGACACACTTTCACTGAGCAGCATGAACAAAGTTGTTGCTTTGGCAGAGGCTGATCATAGAAATTAAATATATTTGTATCAAAATTCCTTATATAGGACAAAGCTCCCATGTGCAGTGACCACACACAGCAAGAGAAGTTGCATGCAGAGGTGAAGCAGCAGAAGCTGAGCTGGCCATACTGGGAGGAATTCTCAACATCAGTAGAATTACTATCCATGCTATTAACACTGAGTCTTTTAGAAGAGCTGGTGGCAGTTGGAAAAGATGCAAATGCCTGGAGGGACAAAAACAATGGAAAAAACCACAGAATGGAGAAGGTGATGTATTTTGAGATCTGCGCTGAACATACATGAGATAGCAGTGGCCAACTCAGCAGTTATACTGAGCTGAGAGGAGATTGCTGAGATTTGGAGGTTGGGAATTACCAACTGCATTATGGCATTGTTAATCAGTGTGGAGAATGTAAACAGCCAGCAACGTTTGGGCATGCCATGCCATTCAGAAAGGTGCTCCCTTGAGCTCAGGGTGATGAATACTGCAAAGCATGCTAGGCTTTCCTTGAGAAGCTTTTCTGATATTAGCCACATATTCCTTTTTTACTGTCCCTCTATCCCAGCCCCTCTGTAAAGGAGCTCTCTGTTTCCAAAGTGGAATTTTCTTTTGACTAAAACATGCAAGTTTTTTCCTAGCACTTCACTCAAACAAGACTGTTTGGGCAAGAATATGTGAGTGGCAGTTCATTTTTACCCAGCAAGACTCTTCTGGCTCATTGAAGGTATCTATCACCAGTGTATTTCTCCAGTCTCCCAGACAGAAATCCATTATAGATTTTGAGTGAGTATCAACACTGCTTCCTAATAGCAGAAGGTCATGTCTAGTCATTCCTGGAATGACAGGAAGGTGGAGTTTTTTCTATACAAGGCACGTGTGGATATGTTGAATCTGTGGGGAAAAGTGATGAGTGATGTAGACAGCAGAGAAGCCCACTATTCTAGGAAATGTCTAAATAAATGGTACTTTGCTCTCTTGAGCTAAAATTCTACCACCTCTGACACATAATGTTTTGACTTATTATGAGGAGGAAATAGAAAGGGCAAGCTTTTCTGTACAGCTTCATAGTATCACCAGTTTTAAGTAGAATCAATGATGACTAGGTCAGGGTGTTGCATTCCCTCTCTCAGAAGGGAGTTGTGTGGTTCTTGTGGTAACCCAAGAAGAGAAAAGTCTCAAGCAATACCCAAGACAGGCAGATGGCTCAACCTCCACCAAGGCAGAGCATGTAATTGAAGTGTGGCCAGTGTACCCACGTGGTTTATGCTAAGGTCAAAGGCAAAAAGAGAAGGAGGCCACAAGTTTTAGAATACTTCAACAAATGAATGTCTGAGGCAAAGAGCATCAAAAGAGTTGGGTGAATGACCTGTGAACATCCTTCTGAAAGAGGACTAGGGTAGGGACAAATGATACACCAGAGCACAGAAAGTGGGGAAGACAAGAAGTAGTAACTAACAAAAAGAAAAGTCAGGGATTACTATGAAGGTCCAGTCAGGCACAGAATAGCAGAATCACAGACAGAGAGTTGGCACGTACATATCCAACAAATTATTGAAGAAACCCTTAGAGTAAATTTGTACTGGCAGCTTGAGTTTAGACTGATGTAATGCTTTGAATTATTAGACCATAGTGGTTTTGATTTGGTACTGGATGGCCTAAAATTTGAATTATTCTTTTATAGCCCACAGCACAGGGAATGTGCTCACCGTGTTCTTCTGAGAATTAAAAGGCAGTTTAGAAAAGGAAGTTTATGCAATAATACTTTTGTGAGTATTATTTCTAGATGACTTAAGTTGTTATTCTTTCCAGTAACCTGTTCACTACTAATTCTCTTTGCTTAAATGCATTGTTTCAGATTACCTGTGTCATCAGAATATTCTAAAGCTTTTGAGAATTAATTTTTCAGAAGTCCTTGAGAAAGTAATTATAGAAATAAGATGCATGCTTCAACTAAAAAAATAAAGGGTATAGCAAAACTGGTAAAATGTGGCCAAGACTCAGCCGCCCACTTAACAATAAACATCTGAATTTACAACTCCCTAACAATTACTTGTTATAGATTAGCTATTCCATAATTCCTAAAGTGGCCTCATTTATAACAAGGCTCAGCAGCAGCAGTTCCTATTTATTTCAGTAGGAGTTGAGTAATTCAACAGCTTGAGTGATTGGGCAAGCAGTATTTTAAAATGGCCACTGCTAGCTGCTTCATGCACTTTTTTATTTTCCTTAAGTGTTATTATTATTAATATTAAGCAAAGGTGATCAGAAATTAATAAAAAAACTTTTTTTATCCCTTTAAATTCTTTAACACATTGGTATTTCTGGGTCTTGAATGTTTCTCTCCCAGTACCATGCAGCTCTCCTCCATTATTTTTTTCAACAGTGCTATTTCTGCTTAGCATTTTAGTCTTGCTGTATTTACTAGGAGAATGGGTAAATAAAGCACCAAATGCAACACATTAAATATGATTTTATGTTTAGATTATGGTGTCCTGTTCTATTTTTACCCAATTAACACTGCTTAATTCTCTTTCCACTACATACCTTACATTGCTCCAATCAGCTCTGCAGATACTTTCTGCTCCTTAGTGCACTCCTGTTTTTCTTAGAGAAATGTAAAAACACATTACCTCAGTTTTCAGATGAAGTAAAATCATCCAGATCAGTGGTTCTTATATGCCTCTTGCTCACTATAGTTGTAGTCACTGCTGGTAGTGGTAGCAGAAGTTGCAGTAGCAACAGCTTTCAGTACAGGCCAGGACAATGTGTGTGACTGCTTAGGCATCATTTAGCCAGCACTTTGCTGTGCCATATTTTTATTAGAATTTGGGAATCTCAGTCTAGGTCTTCAGTTCAGCATGGTTTCCAAAAGCATCTTTCCATTTCTAAGCACTTCAGAAAGCTGCATCCTGTTCACAGCATTTCTTTCTTTGATTTAGGATTCCTGGCTGTCACCTGTGAAGAAGGAAAGCAGTCTTTTGAATGACTTTGAATATATGTGCTTTAGTAATTTGTGAATTCACTTTAATGCTAGAAAAAAGTTCTTTATCTGCAGGATGTGTTAAAAGTAACTTGCTTTGATATACATGTACCTGTGGGGGTTTTTAACCTAAACAATATGGATGCTGTAGTCCTCATTATTTTATATATTTCTTTTTGCAATCTACTGTGGATCTAACTTGCAGAACAGTAACGAAAAATGTTTTTCATCAATGCAGTTTTTTTACAATATTCCTTCATTTCTTGCAAACAATGAAGCAAAGAAAAGGTACTGTATGTTTTTATCTTGCTGACAGACCTAAGTGTCAAAAAAGGCAGCATATCTATTTTTGCAACAGATCTGTTAACTGTTATACTATAATCACATTCCTCATTTTTAAAAAATAATTTTGCAAGGAACAACTTAGTGATACCCTGTGTTCCCAGATAACAGTTAGAGAGAATACATTTCCTGTGCCTCATAGTAAGCTCATGTCAAAGTTTTACCATCATGCTATAGAACCATAATAACAACTCACCTTTCTTTTCATTTCGTTGGTTTTTACTGAGCTTTGTTATTCCACATATGCTCTTCTGCTGGAAACTTTTATTGCAGAAAGCCTTTGAAGAGCGGGAAGCTCTGAAGCTCTTGAAATTTATCTGAAAGTAATATGGTTCCTTTTACCTTGGTTTTTACTGCTGCTCACATTCTTCTATTTCCAGGTTAAAAGTACAATGAATTCATCAGGTTTTCATGAAAAGGCAATACACATTACCCAGAAATTTCAACATAGTATCAGTTTCCGTCCCATTCAACATTTTCCTTTTTCTAACATGTTTTAAATTAGAACATAGAGTTTATGTATCAACATATTTTCTAGCAGGTTTTGAAACTATTTGACACTAATCATGTCAGAATTCCATTTACTTCGGAATACTTTACTTTCAGTACTAATGTTAGTTCTTTGGGAAAATACAGATATATTATTACAGATTCTTTTATATTCTGTACCCTTTGAGACATGTTGGACATGCTACTGAAACATGACATTTTTTGCTGAGTTCATTTCTCTTGTGACTCATGATAAGAAGCATGGAAGCTCCTTTTTTTACTTTATATCTTACAGTTAGTTTATTGAAAAGCCATTTGTTAGTTCTCATGCATGAGAATTCCACTGGTTTGCTAACCCGTCTTTTTTTAAATTGCTCATTTTCTATAATTTCTCCCAAAAATATCTTGGACTCAGTTCTCTGGGACATGAGTAATGATGATGAAAGAGCACACTGGCATAAAGGCTGAAAATACAATGAAATTACTTGAAGTCATAGACTAGCTAAAGTTTAAGAAATCAATTGCATACATATGGTTCTTTGTGACATTTAATTCTCAAATCATAAAGCCTTCCTCAGCTCTCTAGTCAAACAATCCATTCTCCCAAATAATTAAAGGTATTAATTTTGAATTGCTGTGTAGAATTGAAGAGGATTCAGAGCAAACAATGCTTTCTTTCCTGATAATTGTGGCTGAAGTACAGCAAAGCCTGAGCCACACCAGCTCTTTGCTTACAGTAAAGACAGAGCACGGTCTCAGGCCATAGAGACAGGCACATTAACCAACCCATGGGAACATAGCACAAGCTGCAGCACTCACACATAATCCATGGCACATGTTTCAGCTCTGAGCTGCTTCACCAAACCAGCATGACTGCTTTTAGCCACAAAGCCAAACATCTCCTTAGCCAGGCACAGCACACAGCACTCCCAAGCTGCCCGGTACAAGACATTCTCCCAACAGAGCGTACATGCGGAACACAGCACTCCCTCCTGCTCCATGCTTCAATCTGCCCTGCTCATTTATGATCACTCCTCTGTGTTTCACAAACAGGAAGATTGCAGTGCCTGTCATCCCACCTTTGACCTATGCTACTCCCATGCTGTACGTGGTGGGACATCCCACGAACCCTAAGGCTGATGCTCCCTCCAGGGTTGTTAAACTATGCCATGGGCATGGTGGCTTAACAGGTTCTGTAACAGACTAGCACGGACATGCAAATAAAATAGTTGAAACTACTTTTTCAGTTCCTGCCAAATGAATTAGCATGTTAATGGGGTGAATGCCGTGCTTTGCATTTCCATTCCTACAGGTCTTTGCATATTTATATAACGCAATAGTTAATCTTTCAAAAAAGACATTAAATAAAAATATTGTTCTCAATTCCGCATTTGTTTGGGTTAATCTCTAGAGTTAAATTGAATATATAACAGCACTCATAGCCTTACAACAGATACCTGCAGCACAGCCTGCAAACTTAATGTATAGTCATTCATTCAGCTCTTTGAATTTCCATGGCAATTCCTTCATGCAGTAAAATCTGCCTATTTAATTTGGTCAGGGTCCTCATTGCCCTTTTGAATTATATGCACAGACTATATACCAAAACACTAAGTTGTAGTGTTGGTCCTAAAACCCTTCCCTTAAAATGGCTGCTGGTTCGCTTTCCCCTGCTTTGTGGGCCCTACACCACCTCTCTCAGGCTCCTGGAGGACAATGGATCTCAAAATGAGAAGGCCTGTGTACCAGGCCTGCAGTAGGCTACCCTTGGTGGCCAGTAGACTTGCTGGGAAGCAGAACAATACTGGGAACAAAGGAAGATACCAGAGAGGGACACATTCCTGGAACAACAGGGGCGGAGGCTTCAGTTGTGCCATGGGGAGTAGGGTGACACTACATGACGACACAACACAAAAAGCAGGTAGGAAATAAAATGATAAAAGAGATGAACAAAATCTTCCAACAATGAAGACTGTGGTAAATTTAGAGAACCACATTTAAGGAACTCCCTCAGCAGACCATGCTACTGTCATCCTCACAGCTTCTCCCATTTCCCACCAGTGAAGGAGAGGGAACAGCAGCTGTCATAAACTAAGGGAATACATGGAGTCTGTAAGGGGTTGGGTACCAGCCTGTGATACACCAGGAAAGAGAGAAAAGGACAGAATCCAGGGATGGTGCAGAAGCCTTCAGATGTTACATATGAGGCACTGGGAAGTTGCCTTGATTGCCACTGCAGACACTGCTTCAAAGGATGAAAAACCACCAGTTTAGAAAAAAGGAAATTTGGAAGGGCTTTTAACAGTGAAGACAGCAGTGAGGGTTATCCCAAGAGACAGCTGATATCACATGTTAAACAAAGGAATCTTCCAAAGATGAACAAAACATCTGCTTATGTTTGTTTCACTGTAGAATCCCTCCATCTCACCACTAGTATAGCTAATGCTACTATGTAGTGCTAGTCCTGGTTTTCTCATTCTAATGTGTGTTAAACACAAAATCCACTGACCAGTTCTGCTCATAATTACTCCTTCTCCACACACAAACACTACATGACTGGAGTGTCCCTTCCATACAACTTTTTCAATAAAATATTTCCCAGGATTTAACATTCAATCCTTGGAACAGAATAGGTTCTAGTTGATTTCCACTGAATTGGTTATCACGTGCCAGTAAATCTCATTATCTTTAGAAATGAATAATATTTTTTTCCACATCCAAAATCTTTCAGCCACTCTTTTACTGGCATACGTTGCCTCTATTCACAGATGGACTTTGTATTTTTCACTGAATACTTACAAAAGATTGAATTTCCTCATATGATTGGTAATCAGTCCTGTATGTGAAATAAAGGAAATCAAAAGTAGAAAAGGTAAATGTATTCTGGCAAGTGTTTCTTAGTCTGTTTCCAATCACAGATTTTATTTCTGTGGGCCAGAAATGCATGTCTCTGTGTCTTCAGAAAGTTATTCTTATGTTTTGTCTGGCTAAAAGCCCATTTCTTCAGGGTTTTTTTTCCATCAATAATCTGGTGTACAAATATAAATTACTAACAAGCCTTAAAACGTGAAATAAAACTACAAAATGAAGTTTCAGAGCATATAGTTAGAGTGCACAGTCAAGAAAAATTGAAATGTCTGTTGCAATGAGTATTAACTTCAGGGTTTCGCCTTTACTAAAAAAAAAATCAAATAGACTTATATTTTTAAAATACTAATATCAGACTTTGAAGTGTAGAGGAAGAACTCATATGACTAGTAAGATAACTGATAAAGGCAGATCATGCATAGTACTGACACTTGGTCAAGAACTTCCTAAGGTTCCGTTTTGAAAGGCTCCATGATGATACAAATTTCTTTCAAAAAAAATATTTGTTTTATTAAAAAAAAAAAGGAAACACTCAGCTTTTCTAAACAATCTCCCAAACGATTCAAATTTGACATTCATTAATCAGTGTTGAGATTAACTTTTTTCCATCCTCTAGTGCTAAAATTAAGCTGCAGCCTCTAACACTTCCTGTTTGTGTTCCTACATCCTTAGTGGGGGTGTTTTTATTTTTTATTTTGAATGTTTTGTTTTAGGTATTTTTGGGGCACGGGGAGGGGGGAAACGGGACTGTTTTCTTTTAAACCATTATTGCCAACATCATGGAAATCAGTTAGCATACTCAGGCAGAAACTCCAACCTACACAACCTAAAAAAAGAAAACACAATTCAAAACAAGTTTTGGGCATGCTTCATACTAAACCAAACCAGGACAGCACCACAATTCTTAATGTAGTCCAAAACCAGGCACTTCCTTTTTGGCCAATAAAGTTTTACATCCTTTTTGCCAGTAGTGAACTTAGCTTTTTAATACACCATGCATTTCCCGGGCACTTTGGCTAAAAGTGAAAGCTGCTGCAGCCCAACTATGTTATTTTGACTTCTGATACAACACAAGCATGGACACACATACACTGCATTACCTTCCATCCTTCTCTTCACAGTGGTAATAATGCAGAGGCGAGAAGTGAGGCTTTCTCCTTCCACTCTGTACTCTGCTGCTCCATTTGCTCTAAGAGACTGTGACCAACTGTTCCACCTACTTTAGCTCGAGTTTGCTTGAACAGCGCTCTCAGATGTCTTCATTCTCTTATGCCAACTGGTTTCCTTACGACTGATCCACATGGGAGTCTGTATTTTGTGATCCAAACTGCTCATCTAAACTAAGTCCAGCATTTCTTCTTGATTGCAACAGAAATAAGCTGCTAGTCAATGATTTTCAGTGAGGAAAATATGTTCCCCTGGGACTTCAAGGTTAATATACTATATTAATGAAGTTCCAAGGATATGAAATAACACTCAGCATTATGTAATAAAAGGATCAAGTTAACAGAACATATGCTGAATTATCACCATTGAAGTGCATAGCAAAATCATCTTTCCCCCATTTGTAAGACCTCTAAAGGGAGACTCAGTCCTTCAAGGCTAAGCAGGTGCTCAATGCCACACTGAAATCTCACACCCTTATAGGTAATGCAGACCTAAATTTCTTGTTTGCAACATGTCACTAAACACACTTTTTCCAAAATCAAAGATCCAGATTATTCACAGGAACAAAAGAAGGAATTACCTATAACAAGTAGGATCCTGTTCTTAATCCTAAAATTATTTCCATAGCTTAAACTACTAAAAATAAAAAATATTTAAACTCAGATATTCCTTAAATCTCACAGAGATTAAAAAAAAAACCTGTTCATTGTCTCAGCAATTTTCTTCTATTGAAAACTTTCAGGAACCTAAATATAAATAAACACACAGCAAAATGTCTCAGAAACAGGGTCAGTCATTGGAAGCTACTTTTGCCAGCATCAGTTTATGTAGCCCATTACACTTCTTTTGCCATAAAATTTTATTAAGTCCTAGTAACTTTATTGGTTTCTGGGCATCATCAGTTTTAATTACTATTGCTTTTTGTTCTGCTGAGTTTGAATATTTTTAATCTATCCCTTTCATCTCCTTTTACCAAATAAATAAATCAACTTATTTTTTGTTGTAGTATTTACCATACAGCTGCAACTGTGTACATAAATTAAATTAAAATGTATTTTAAGTTAGATGAGAAAAAATAAAGCTGAAGAAACTGAAGAAGGCTAATCATAAACAAAGTGAGACCCTAATTACAAAGCTTAAAAAAAAAGCCCCCAAGCCCAAGAATAAGAACAAAAATCTTAACAATGGAGAAAATAATTTTTATCTTATTCGTGGTCACATTTAAGCCTTTACACATTTCATAATACCTGTACACCTAAAACACATATATTTTACCTTGGCTTGTTAATTTGTCATTGCTAAGCTCCATAATAGAGGCTGGGAGGTCTCAAAATTCTGCTCCTGAAATTCAAAACTTAAATAAAGAAGGAACTTTTTCAATCTAATAAAGACACTTTTTTTTTTTTTTTACTATACTGTCCTTCTGCTTGGAATAAACACCCAAGAGTAGCATAAAAAACCCAAAATTGTCCCATGTATTACTGCTATTACTCTTCCCTTCTGCTCATGTTGACAACTATATAACCAGTGACCATATAGGTACACATAATATACATTACATTGCTGATTACTGTTTAGACAGGCCATAAGGTACAAGGCATATAGCATTGTTTGCTTGCAACAGCAGTACCCTGTAAAGAACCTTCAGAACCAGCACCAGGTAAGCTGAACTACTGCAAATAATGTTGAATAAATTCCCCCAAAATACTCAAAGTATAGAAAGGATCTAAGCCAGCAACTGAGTTTAAGGAAGGCATGTGTCTGCAATTTCCTTCTCAACCTTCCATATGATATGAAGCTGAGATAAGAAGTACCTTCAATACTGACACATTTTTTTATGTTGTTGAATTACTTGGACAACAGTGGCAAAACTTCAAATTTTGTCCAAATCCGGAGGTTTGAACGGAATATCTGATTTCCTACAATGGAAATCAGATATTTATTTTAACTAATGCCTACACTTAAGAAATGCAAAGTTTTGACAAATACTTAGGAGGTCCATTAAATTCTTAACTAGCAGTTTACTTCCATTTCTAGCTTGAGCAACCAGAGGTAAAGCAATGAGGAGTGTGGGTGTGGAGAAGAGACAGATATCCTGATATCTGCTTGGAACAATCTCTGCCCCTCTCGGAGTTCCTTTGTTTTGGCTTGTTTTGTTTAGAGCTGCAAGAACTCTGCAAATGGGTGTTCCCAGCTTCTGGCAGCCATATGTGCTGCCTGCCATCTGTTTTCATTCCACTGCACTATGGAGACAAGCACACTTTATTTTTAGTGTTCTACATTTCCTGATGTTGCACATAATAAGGATTATATCTTAAATCCAACCCACTATATGTGAAAAATCTTCCAATGTTAACAAATGAGTTAAGGAGACAGATTTTCCTACAAGACCAGATAAGATAATTTTCACTACTTATTTCTCTTTGTAGGTTATATAGTTTACACTGAAGTTTGTTTGATTCCTGCATAGCTGTGCTTTGTACCTCTTCTTTCTTTCTACACTGCCTAGAAGGGGCTTCCTTCATGTATTTTAAGGATACATCTTCCCAGCAGCTTCCTGGGGTGTAGGAAATTACTAAGCATTAAATGTCAAAACAGGATATGAAGAAATCAACAGCTGGACGATCAACTCTAGACAGACAACAGTGCAACAAATACTTGTTTAAAAGGAGGAATTCTGTGCACAGGCTCCCACACAGTTCTGTTGCAAACCATGCACCCCAGAATTAGTTTGCAAGCATTAACTGGGTAATATAGTATTTATGTAAACTTTTAATGGAAAAGATTTGACTCTTAGATCTCAGTGCAACCTTGGAAGGCATCCATGGATGGCACAGTGGACAGCCAGCTGTTCTTTAAAATGTACCTGACTAACCTGTATTCTAGAAAACATTGCTGATTTTACCTGTATTAAGCCATATATTTCTAGGCAACAGTATTTTTAATTACCCCATTTAATCTCCACCTCCTTAAACTTCTAAAAAGTTATGTAAACACTGACTTCTATCTACATGTGCCCTGATCACCACCTACCACTCACCCAGCATTGTACTATTGCCAGTATAACTTAATAACCATACTTTTAGAGCAGATAGCAGCACAGACCTTTCCACCATGTAATACTGCAAATTCAGGATATTGTAAGTTAACATTAAACAACTGTGGATGAGGAATTACCTCTAGTTAAAAAAAAAAATGTATTAAAAGCTGGGCTAAAATGGAGATTAACAGAGGAAATGAGTGCCTTTAAAACAGCTTATGTGTGAAGAGATTCAAAGTGTTCATTGTTTATAGGGTACTCCAAAAGACAACTGAACGAGTTCCATTTAAATTTTTCATATTAGCTCTACTCAGCGTAGGTTACTTATTAATTCTTTTCTAAAATAAGCACTTCTATTCATTGCATGTGATCTTATAGATACAGAAGTAATTCTTGATTAATTAGACTGGCAAGGAATTTTTCCAACTTTTTTAATTCATTTAAAAGTTTTTAAAAATGACAAAATTCAATTACTTTACTGTTTTAAGTTATCTGCAGCTATCACTCTTCCTCCTGAGATTCTGACCAAAATGATGAGAAAATTACTTTATCTTACTACTTTTAAATAGAGTCTGCCTTCTGATTTTACAAATTATCAGATGCCGTTAAGGAATTCTGCAATTCCTCAAGGTCTTTTAATACACTGCAAAAACAATTTCTGCTTTAAAGCAGTAACTTTTTCAGCTATCAAAATATTAAGTAGAAACACTTTTGTTGACTGGTAGCACCTGAGTCGTCTTTCTTTTCCTTTTTTCTACCAAGACAGTATCCATATTAGCCTAAAATACTCTTCTGTTGGGCTCCCACTCAAAATTTCAGAGAAAGTGTTTTACTGAAACCAAATACAGTAGTTTTAAATGGAGACTGGCAAATTCACTTTGCATTAGTCAAGCACTGATAAACAGTCTTCCAGTGTGTATTCTTCCCTTCCAGTGTGTACAACACAGTAAGTACTCTGTCACTGTGTTAATCTGTATTGTAGGGGTGAGGCTTTTCTAATTCCCCTCATAAACTGTCCATTTACATTCTGAAGTAAAGTATATAATCCATCACACATTGTTCTGTCACTTCTGAGCTGCCATGATCTACTATTTGTTAAGATTCCTTTGTTCACTGTGCATATGCAGTTTTCTAATAAAATCTGAATAGTTTTATATTTGCTTAGATTTGTTGAAAGGTCAGCAAACATTTATTTCAACATAAATTATTTTTGACAAACACTGCAAATCAATACAGAGGTTGGAAAGATGAGAAAAAGAAAGAAAAACTTTAAAAACACTGATCTTGAGAGCATCATCCTTAATTCTCACTTATTTAAAAATAAAACCATAGTTTGAACTTTGTATTTTAGTTCTCTATTAGAATATCTCTTGTATAATCCAGGCAAGGCCTTCCTCACATTCTGATAAAGACTATCTAATCTGAACATTCACTCCATGTTTTATTCATATCACTGCAACATCTGATGTCTCCTGGATAGTATTTTTTATTATATTGACTGAATATTTAACACTGAATTAATTGAACAGAAAAAAAATGTATATACTTTAACATAAAATTTGGGAAGAGTATTTAAAGAAAATCAAGACAACAGCTTAAAAGGATTTAAACCTACATGCCTAACTTTTAAAAGATTTATTAAGCAAATCTGAATTAATATCATTAAAAAGTATTTATAATGAATAACCTATTTTTTCATAGAAAAAATATGATGTTCTTACTCAGTTATAAGCCTAAATTTCATATCACAGGCCATGACAATTTTAGGTACATAATAAACACTTCTTTAAAAATGAGGTTATTTTTCCAGGAACCACCATGCTTCCAAATAGTTTTAGGTATTAAACACAGGTTTAATACTTAGACATCTAACAAGGAAATTTTGAAGCAATATTAAAATTAACTTAATTTCAGCACTTCTGGATAATACACAAAATCAATTTTTAAAAAAATGTCTAAATCCTCTAATATTGTTTAAAATATTTTAAAATCATCAGAAGCATCTGTTATAATTGGAAAACAGAATTCAATCTGTTTTTCCAAGTCGATTATAAAAACCCAAAAAAAAAGCAAACCAATCCCAAAAACCAAATTAAAGTCAATTACAATTGCTTTGTGCTTCTATGATCATGTTTTGCTTCCTAAAAATTGTTTCCTTGTCATTGTAAAATTTAAGAAAAGGGTACTTTATGGTTCAGTCCCTTAATTTTTGTGTTTGTTTTTATAGCAAAGAGGTTTTCATTGTGATGTTTACCTATTCAACACACGTGCAGTTTCAAGTTGGTTTAATGGAAGCAGTGAAACAGGAAATAATCTGCCAGCAGGATGAAGAGGAATTGCCAAGCAAATCTTCATGTTGTATCCATGGTATAATGTCTTCAAGGAATCCAAAGTACACTTCTGCAGTTCAGATTCTCAGAGGTCACTGAGTTTTATAATTATTTCCAAGCAATTTTCCCCACATCCTGTTAAGCTCTCTCTGAACAGCTGTGTGTGTTGCCATGCAGCTTCACCATCCCCTCCATTTAGAACTGCTTCCAACATAACTTCCGTTGCTCCAGAAAAATCTGAATAGGAGCAAAGATTTTTATCTATTGGAGGAAAAGACAGATAATTCAGTAAGTCACAGCTCCAGACAGTATATAATAACAGAATGCAGGTTAAAAATGGTAAGCTGTAATGGATGTCTGATGATTTCAGTTGCAACTTCTCAGATTCATCTGCCACCAGATATAAAAGCATCTATCCTTCCTAGTAAAACACAAATATCTTGTATTCACTCTGTGTTCTTGCTTGCCCTGCTCTGCTGCAGGTAGACTGTGTATATTAATAAAACTGAGTTTTGTACCAGCTTTAAATAAATGCACAGTATTTTCTTGACCTTGCTAAGAAATGTTGCTGGAAAAGTAAAGAGTATTCATATTTTGTTTTTAATGTTTGCACAGTACTCTCTCCATTTAAACTATTTCTTTCCAGTAACACCTCTGCTACATGATATAATTCATTATTTAAATTCCACACTTACCTCCTATCAGAGCAATTTCTGCTGTAGGAGAGCGAAGTCTCCACTGTATTCTTCCACTCTGAAAGGTTTGACTGCTTGTCCTAACTGAAATACTATCTATTTTTAGACCAATTGACTTGCACTCAAACTTCCAGCTGATGGAAGCAGAGGATGACCCTTCTTTTCGGGCTAAATAAACCTACATGGAAAGAAGACACAACCAGCACGTCAAAAACTGAGATGACCAACACACATCAAATTAATCCTCATAACAAGAACATAAAAATTTTAAGATAGCACACTTTCATTCTCTGTCAAGCCCCTGAACCTTTTAAACTGTACAAAGAACAATTTTATATTAAAAAAACCTCTTTCTTCATCCCCAAGTATATTCCACAGTTAGGTAATTGTACATGTTCACAGCCCCTCACTAGGAAACACTAAACTATTTCAACTTCCATAGTAAAGTTCAAGCCACAAAACCACCTAAATTATTATTTTGTAAAGAAGGAGAATACGGGGTCTTTTTAAATGCACGCAACACTTCAGTTGTTCAGTGTTGTTGATGAAAAGAACTGTGCAATCAGTAGACTCACCAGCTGTGGCTGCACACTGCTTCTCCTAGGACCTGACATGTCTCAGTTAAAGCAAATCATACATGCCAGCCATTTATAAATCCCATATTAACATTATCTGAACTGTTACAACTTTGTATAATTTAATTTAGTCCCAATGCTGTCCTGAACTTCACCTGGCTGAACAGTCACACTCACATATTAACATTAATGAATGTTACTATGATCCCTCTCAAGAATTTGGTCACAAGTGCCTGACAGTTCTTTCAAGTCCAACATCTATCATCAGCAAACCTAAATAACAGACACTACAGATTAAAGAGTCCAAATTACCATGATCCTTTTGGAATCCTAAATTAATAAAAATTCTGTCATGTTGAAGCTTCTGATTAATATCATACTGAGTGGACTTAGTCAGCTCTTTATTTTTTAATCTTGAGAGAACAAACCAGAATAAAATGATAATAAAACACAGTAGTTTGTTTTACTAAAGATCCCACCTAATATAGAAATGTAATTGACAGACTATTAAACAGAATTTTAGTGTTACTATTTTCACATTGAAGTAAGCTCAAAACTCCTAAAGGTGTGAGGTCTTACACTGAAGACCACCTATTAAAATGTAATGATTTAAGCTGTTTTCATGTCAGTTTAATCCTAATGTTCATCAAGGTGCTGAACTCCACATACTTTTTTGAGTATCTCAGCTGGTACTAGCAAGAGCTAGTTTCTCAATGCATCACCTCATCCTTTTGAGGTGCCACTGAATACAAGGGTAGTCTTTTTTCCTGATCTTATAGATTAGTCCCACCTTGTCTTAAATGATTAGTAGAGCTGAGAAAAATTGTAGTTTAGTTTAAGTGCAGGGACAACATGTTTCTTGTAAAAGTGAGGATAACTGATCATTGCAGAATTGCAAACAATGTACTATCAGATTTTTAGCAGATCCTGGGGAAACAGAGAACATCTGTTCCTTACTCTGAGTTTCTGTTACTTCTCTTTTACTATTAAGTCTACCCTGTTGTGACATCTTTTGTACTATTCTCCCATTTCTTTCTCTCTAGGGCAGTATAGCCTAGTGATTCCCCCACTGCATTTGGCAAGTCAGTTATGTACAGACCCAGGAGAGAAAATCTAAAGAAGCAGATACATACTTAGCTCTATTTTCATCAATGGGAAGCTAGAATAATATTTGGTCAGAGACTCTTCAGACTAGTAAAATGACAGAGGAAAAAAGCAGTGACATGGTCTAGTCCCTGACAAGAATGTTCAGTTCCACAGTTGGTTGCTGTTGTGGGAAAAGCTGTTTGCTAGTACATGACCCCTTCCCACTCCACAGGTAGCGACTCTCTTCTTAGATTTAGAGCCTATGACTCTTGTGCTGCTCGGTCCTGAAACTAGGGAAGGATTCTGGGCAGGGTATACAATATTCTGGATAACTGATAGGTTTTTCTCTTCTTGCAGATGGAATTGCATTATTTAGGATGACAATTTCTTCCTCTGGCTGTACATCAAAGAGATACGATATGCTATATAACTATTCTTAAAACAACAAATACCTTTTTTTATTTCCAGAGAAGTACTGCTTTTCAATAAAACAGCATTTTCCCACAAGCCTAAGAAGGAAGCCATTTTATAAATTTGGCATTCTGGCAAGGATTTTACCTACCTGCAGAGAATTCAATCATCCTTTCTGAAAGACAAGTTAAATTTATTTCTAATTTCTTGTACCATCTGGCAATCTTACTGAATCTTAACAACAGCATTTACTAACATCTGCTAAATTCTATGGGCACCAAGAGAGGTTTCGAATCCAAACACTGGCAAGGATTTTCTGTTTTACTGGAGTTATCATAATTTTACTGTACCTTATAGGCTTTTAATAATTGCTATTCTTACCATTTTCCAATCTGTTTCAACCTTTCTCCAAATAGATTCTGCCTTCCAAACACCTGCTTCCCAGCCACTTATTTTTTCATTATTATTGGAAATCCGTGTATAACTATCATCTATCACATTGTAGACAAGATGGAACAGTTTAGATGTCTTCTCCTTTTCAGAGGGAATAAAAACTACTTCTTTTCTTTTCTGAAAAAAAGCCAAAACATACAAGCACCTTCATTCCCCAATGCCTAAATTCCCTCAAGACTACATTACTTATAAACAGTATGTCACAGTTTTGTAATTCAGTTTTGCTGCCAAGTGAAAAAAAAAAAAGGTCCTTTTTAAGAGAGGTCATGTACAAAATCATTTCTCCAGAAGAAAAGTTTTAAACCAGTTTATTACAGCACACTTACAACTTTTTCAGAGTGGAGGAGTAATTTTATTTCTTAAATCTTCAAATAATTACTTTTAGAAGTAATTTTTTAACAAACTAACATGAAGTAGGATCATTTAAATAAGAAATCAGAGTTTCAGAACAGAAAATTTTTATGCTGAGTACATTGCTCATACAGTGAATAAGTAAATGGTTATTCTGAATAGCAAACCTGTGACTAACATATACAGGTACTTATGTACACCAGTTTACAAATCAACTTCAAAAAACTTAAAAGTACAAACATTTTAACTTCACAGTATTAGATTTTTTTAAGTAATTGTTCATAAGAGTTTCATAAATTAAGTCTTCCAAACAACAGAGAACTGCAATAAACTATTATTTTCTCAAACTAAGACAATCTTAGCAAGCTCATTACTTTCACTTAACTGTTTCTGTACAGGACAGTTAGACATTCCACATGATGGGATTGCTACAAAATTGAGGTCACATCTTTGCATCCTGACTGAAGCTAAATATTATTATGGTTCTGGGAAAGTCTATCTTAGCACAAAGGTCAAGCCTTGCTTTTGGAAAAAACTGAAAAAATACTGATGTGAAAATCAATAAAGCTTATTACTTAAGAGACTGCCTAATTTAAACAATTCTAATTGCTCCCACATTTTATTAACAAAAATAGTTGGTCAAAATCTACTATTGTTTAAAACCTGGAAGAACCTAATAATACAAATACAAAATTTTTTTACAGTTTTCCCAATTTACCTAACTTAAACTTTCTAGCTCTGTCAAACTAATTAGTTTAAATGAAAAAAGTATTTTTAACTTTTAAGAACAAAACACACTTGCTATCAAGGAGTCCCAAACATTATTAGAATCAATAAACCACCATCAATTCTCAAAAATTACTTGCAGACCTCTACTGAATTTACATCAAACTTTCACCTAATGTTTCTGCAAGATTCACTTGTTTTAGCTGAATCTGGCTAACTACCATGAAGTGCCTTTTTCTTTTTTTTTTTTTCTTTTTTTTTTTTTTTTTTTTTACAGACCATAAACACAAAGCCTTAATTAGCCACCTCTAAGATGGTCATCAGTGCAAAAGTTAAATACCTCTGGACCAATTTCACCTCTGGCTACTCGCCAAGCCATTGAGCCTGATGTCCTTCCACCATATTCTCCGGGTTTAGGTGTTTTAGGTGAAATAAACTCAACAAGCTCCACAATAGTCCTCTCCAGGAGCTCTCTTTTTCTATTTTCTGACAAAGACTGTTGTCTCTGAAAAAAGACATTTAGGAAAAAAGAAAACATTCAGAAAAAATGGTATTTGTAATTCTGCTCTAGAGTGACACCAACAGGGAAAAATAGGATTGAAAAAACTGATTAACATTTAAAGTCTAAGCCAATTGTTAGAAACATTAATCTTATACCACAGACACAAATACAAACTAGTCATAAGCACACAGTTATGTGACAGCAGTGCTTTCTCTAGGAACTTGCAGGCACTATGTGGAATTCTTTTAAAATAATGTTTGTGCTATGTTTTTAATACATTTATTTGGACAATAAACCACTTCCATAACAGTTTTTTTTTGGCTATTCATATGTATACTGGACCATAGCCATAAATTCTCAATACTATTTGGAGGAAAGAGAAGGCAAGAATCATTTGTGGTCAAATTTTTCTTCTCTAAGGTGGAGTGACTGAGTTGGCAACAGTTTTGGTTTTGTGATTAAGCCCAAACAAAAATCTTTGAAAGCGTTATTTCACTGATTTGGTCATAAACAGACCATGGCATCTGTTTTTTAGATGTCAGAAAATTAAGAAAAACTTAGTTCTAGAAAGATTAGTGAAAGAATTACATGTCTTAGCCTACACGGATAGAACTTTGAGCATTTTTTTGATAAACAACTTTAAAAAATCAATTGAGATGTTAGTATTATGGCTACATGATCTTCATGTCAAATATACAAATCTGGAATGTGAAGCCTTTAGTTTTTTAACTGTAGATAAACCCACATGGGGCTGAAAAAAGTTCAGCATTGAGTATGTAAATTATTACACACATCATCTTTTTTTCTGCTTTGGTGATCACCCAAGGCATGCACACTCAGCCCACTGGGACCTGAAACTTGAGGCTGATAAGCATTTCAATTATCTCAAAAGCAGTTCTGACCCCAGCAACTTTTGCTAATAGACATTACAAAAAGAAACATTTGAAGACTTTTTTGTTCCAGACAACAATGTGGAACTGTATAAAGGAAAGTAGATACAGAGAAATGATGAGAAACAGCTCCAGCTGAACAAATTCCAGATGCCAAATACCAGTTCTATCACAGCAAGGGGGTAAACACACCTCTACTTGGGTTGATGGATGACAACCAGTGGCTGCAGCAGTTTTCCATGAAACATCATGCCTTCCTGAGTCTAACAATTGCCCTGACACTTAGGATATCTCTATGCAGCACTACTGATCTTGCTTCAGCTCAGAGGAAGCTTGATATGGTTTATTCTACATTAACAACACCAATCCACAATTTCCTATAAGGACCTTGATGCTCTGGTTACTCTTCTCAGTGCTCTGCTCCATGACTCTAATTTTTCATTACTCTTAAAATTATTTCAAGCCATGGTCTCAAAATATTAGTCCAGCTCAATTACTCACAGTCTTAATGTATGGCTATAACTCTCAAAACAGCAGGCCTCAAAAAAGGTCTAATCTGTTTTTTAAGTCATCAGCTGCATACTACCACTGGAACTAAAGCTTCCATGCATGGGAATTAGCCCTGTAAGGAAGGGAGGACAAAATGGAAACCTCTAGGTAGGTCAAGGTTTTATGGTATTCTAGTATATTGAATCAAGTTCCTAGTGTCCCAAGTAGGGAGTGGAAAAAGCTTAGCAGAGAAGTTCTGCAACTATGACATGCAGGTGCAAATGGCTCCACATAATTTGGGGATGTTAAGCATGAACAGTGTAAATACAAGTGGCTCTGAGTCAAAGCTCTGCTGATGGTATCAAGACCTTTTGGAAGTCTTGTAAATAGCCCATGAATCATTCCTCTCACATCCTAGAGCTTGTAAAAAGTCATTAAAAGAAAATTAAACCTTCATTTCTTACAACTGTAAATGCTACTGTTCTTAAGTTATAGCAGCCCTGATGTGGAAAATGTTCAGTCACCCTGAAGGAGTCCACATAGTAACTAAAGACTTGCAGTTTACTCCCAGCAAGTCTAAGTCTGCTCCAAAGTCCCTAAGAAAAACAATATATACACACACATCTGAGTATGTAAGAGATAATATGATAATACTCTTACATACATTATTTATCTTATTTCCCACAAGTTCAGAGCTGCGACTGATTCTTATGTATTCAGGGTAAAATGGGTAATTAACATTAGCATTTTTTATTATCCACAGTGCATGTAACCTCATAGGAATATGAGGTTACCTCCTTTGTTTGAGGACTTCCCATTCAGTAGATACTTGAGTTTCATTCTCAGAAACCCACTAAAGAGAAGTTACATACCGTTCTATTTAGGGCATTAATTGTCTCTCGCAGTGTAGCTTCGCTGAGTGCTGTCCTTCTAGAGAGTACCTCTTCATGTTTACAGCTGTATCTCCAGGTCACATCAACCACCTCAAGCACAAGTGGAAGAAAATAAAGCAACTAAAAATTTCCACATATCTTGCTACATTTAAAGAGGCTAGTTAATGAAATATGCTTTTCTACAATAATTCTGAAAATCACATTAAGGTGGAATACACTGCACGCTTGCTTCAGGGCAAGTTTGTTAATTATTAGCATCATTACTCCTACCTCATCTTTGGAGAATGCAATTATGTAGGAGAGCTTCTTTCCCCAGCCATTTTCATAGAGAAGAGGCTTATCACAGACATTTTCACAAGGATCACAGTGAAGCCATCTTTTCTGAGATGAAGAATATACTTCGGTCCACACATGATCTATGTAACAAAGGTCAAGAGTAAACAATGACTTATAAAGATAAAGCCTCTATTGTAATCTTGCAGAACATTGTAACTTTTTCCAATTCATTAAATAAAGGAACAGGTGAAAGTACATGTTTTCTGTTCATCTACATATAGAAACACTACCAAAGCTTCCTCTTTCTTAGGATTACAGTTCCTTATATTCAGCTAAAGATTGTACCATTCAGAAATCAGTCATCTAACCTTACTTGCAGAACAGTATTTCATCTCATCAGGCAGGACAGGAAATTGAACGTATATTGTCTTTGTTGGCTGACTGTGTAACTGCACAAGCTGCCTGATGGTTAATATGATCTGAGAGACATAAAATGCATAACCTCCTTTTGCACAGGTTTGTATTAATGTTACAATACTCCAGAACACTGATACCTGTATGGTCCCAGACGTATCTTGCTTCAAACCCTACAGCTCTGCAGCACAGTGTAAAACAGTTGGCCCACTCGCCACAGCGTCCACGTCTGGTTTCCAGAAGTTTTTCAGGGTTGTTATACCTACAGGAGAAAAATAACACCAAACAAGAATTAAAAATACATTTCACCTTTCAGAAATCTTTACATCATGTTCTGATGATCTGAACAGACTTCAGTACCAATCAGTCCACAGAAGATAATGGAAATATTTGCTATACTGCACAAAATACATCCGAGCAGAATGCTACCTCAACTCACATGACTCCATCATATGCTTATAGCAGCCCCAAAATAAATCTGGTGAAGTTTTCAAAATTGATTTAGATATCTTACAATATTACTTTTATGCTGATCCTTTAAATAGTTAGCAAAATGTCTAAGTGTCACAAAAGTATAAATAAATTGTATACTTGTTCTTCTGCTACAGACTCAGCAAAAGATGTACATTACACTGTGATTTCCTGCAGAAGTGTAGTTTTCTCTGCAATAATAAAACACTACCTACATATAGTTGCCAATATTAACATATTTTATTTAGAAGCTATAGCTCATCAAATTAACATTAAAAACCCCCCAAACAAGCTAGGCAAGTATTCAGAACAAGTCCACATAAGAGAAAGCACATATTGTTTTTAAAAATCTCTGATCTTGCAGAGAAATTGCTTGTTCATCGTTCTATCATGTTACTTAAAATTGCTCCTCTACTCTCTGAACGAACAACTTCTCATTTGTTCACAAAATGCACAATACAAAGCTGTTTCTTGAAAGACAAAAGACAGAAGTTTCTGTATGCTCACCTTGGGAATCTATTACAGAGCTGACACTGGTTGCAGTAATGGTTTTCCACTCGTCTGGCATCCCACCTTAGATCATCATCAGTAGGCAACAGGTAGCCACTTTTAGGCTCTGTCTGCCCACCACACCTGCTGCAAGGAAGACTATTTACCCAATGAAAAAAGGAAGTCTTAAACCAGTCCAAAAGCTCCAACAATAAGAAGTCCTCTTCACTCACATGTGCACCTGTAAAATTTTTACAACACATAGTTAGTTCAAATGAAAAAGTAATTTAGTTGAACTTAACAGTGCCTATGCAAATTAGCATCTCTAGGCCTTTATATATTTTTACGTACTCTTAAATATAAAATCCATATTGAAAAGCTTTGTATATTACTTAAACACATGCAAAAAAGAAAATCTAAATTGTCAAGACTGAGTAAGTTCAAACTTAAGAACAATAAACAGCTACTACAGCTGTAATACTACAGCTAGAATGAGAATAAGAAATTGCTCAGAAAAATGAGTCAGATTTACATTTCATCCTGGTAAAGTTCCTGATGCCCTTCGTACTCTTCCAGCACTTTGGAACAGAGAGTTAATTATTTTTCTGCTCCAAAATATTTTCCTATTCATAGGAATTGCTTTGATTTCAACATACCAAAGAACCAGACACTGGGAGCAATCTAAACAACCAGGTGCACAGGCTTTCTATAAACAGACCTTCTACAAACACAGCTTAATTATTATAGAAAATATGTATATACCATGCAAACATGTTGAGTTTGTTCTAATTTCAGCAAATAAACACCTTTCTCAGCTTACCCAAGGCAGACACAGGATCTCTTTTGTTTTCTACTCTAGCTGATTTCACCACACCAGACTCCTCTGGCTCATTTTCCTGCTTACAACAGGTGTTAGAATCTACTTACATATTCTCACTGTTCTGACACCTGGAAACAGCCCCATTTTACCTAAAAAACAAATCTAAAAATCCAGCTTTTCAAGAAAGATCCATTCTTTTAAGCTCCTTAGAATTTTTAAATGCACATCCTGTTACAATGTGCAGAGAGACACTCTTCCTCCTCAGACACATAAATATTCAAATAATTCTTCCTAATAACTTTATCACCTAGGCCACACTGCAACCATAGGTATTTCTGCCTGATTATTTTTATGCACTACAGCTTTATTCTAGTCACAGTGCAGACAGGTTTGCCTAATGAATATTAACATATAAAATAGATTTGTAAAAATGCTGCAAAAAGGAAATTGAAGGTAGTTGCACTAAACTAGCTGCTTTTTCAGGATGGTGAAAAAAACCCCCTAAGATGAGTGTTTAAGCTCATTTCACATCTTGCTCTGAAGCTGTAGCCATTCTTGGTACAAAAGGCTCTGTAGGAGCACTGACGCCATTAAACACACATTGCCAAGATCAGGAAGTACATGGGAAGAGATCACCTGTTAATCAAAACAAGAATACCTGGCTTTGAATTATAGTAAAATTTCTATTTTTACTTGTGTATGTGGAATAACCTTTGTGCTGGAACACTCCGAGAAAGGTTCACTGCTTCAAAATGGATATGCTTGTATATTCAAGCTTTTTGCTAAAAGCTGAATGAAAAGATTTCAAGCACAGGTCATACTCTCTTTTCCTGGATAACAACATTCAAACTAGAACCTATCTGTGAAAATAGGACTGCTACGCTATAAACATTCTTCCCTTGATTTGCAAAATAAATCCATGATTAAAACATCACGTGGAAAAATGACAAATGTGATTTATTTGAACCGTGATACATAGCTATTTTTGACTGTACAGTCCATCTTTTTAATGAAATGTGGCAAAGGGAAATAATAAAATCAAAGCTATAACTCTTGTCAAATGACTATTATCTTCTAGTAGAGTCTTTATGAGCCAAAAATGCTCATAATGTGTTGCAAGACCTACCCTAAAACCAAATGTCCCCTAGCACTAAGTATTCATTCCTAGAGGTGACAGTCTTAATGTAGCAGGACAGAAACGAAGGAAGCTGAAAGCCAATTACCCAAACATCTCATATACAGTCCATTCCAAAACAAATGTTTCTATAAAGCTCTTGAAAAATGCTTCCAAGCTGTCACAATCCATAACAGTGGAATTCCATCTCTTCCCCTTTATCTGTATCTAAATTAAGGTCTGGAAGCCATTTTGACTAAATCAGCCTGATAGTTTGGGAAGAAGCACCCAGGACACTACCTTCCCCCTTCCTTCCCCTTTGTAAACAATGTGCACAGTAGTATTAGAACAGTCTCTAAGAGGCAGGCTTGTTCTTTATTTTTTTCTTTTATAAAGAAATTTAGCAGTTGCAACTTATTACTGCTAAATCTCTTTTCCCCACTGTATTGTCCCATGCTGCTGAATAAGAATGCTTTGTACTTGTTCATTTGGTGTCTTACTTCCTAATACAGTTTTATAAAAGAAAAATTACTAAGAAAATCCATTGTCAAAAATTTCCTTAATGCCAATGACACAATTACATATTACCATGTGGCTGCATGAGACACCACAAAGTAATTTATAAAAAAACATGTGAATAGATTATTTTTGGTTTGCAAACCAACACCATTCCTATAAAGTTAGCAAAAAAATTGCCTGAAACAGTCTTCTATCAAAGATTCATGGTGAAAAAGATTTTTTCTTTAAATATGATATTGGATTTGTATTTTTTAAAATATTTATCCTATAGAAGTAACATTTCACCGTACCACTGAAACAAATCTAAAACCATCACCTGAAAATAGAAATATGTCATTTCAACTGACAAAAACTTAATGCATTCAAAACAAATTCACATTTATGAAGAAAATATAAATTTTAAACACTGATGCCAAAAGTATTTATGGCTACATGTCATATCTAGCTCCATGAGGAATAGGGAATAACCCTATTCATTTAAGTATGAGGAAGGAAAGTGATCATTTGTTTGGATCAGGTTGCATCTTGGAAAGATTTCATTCAAAATCTCACCAATATCACTTCAAAAAAGAGAAGTGGTATTTAAAATTTTTATTCTGAATTTAGAACTGTAGTACATACAGGAAAACTGCACTCTGGGAATTTCATAACAATGACTACTTGAACAAGAAGCTCCCCTCCTCTTCTTGAAGCTATTTCATTTGAGATTCAGGGAATGCAACATTTGTTTCCCCGCTGCTTTTTCCTACTAATTCAGAAATTAAGAGTCCAAAATTTCTACATAAAAAGCTGTAAAAGATGAATGACAAAAGTGAAATAAAAATAAGAGAAGTAGTAAATTAGGAAGAAGGCAATTCCAATTTAGAAACAGCATTTGGAACCTGCAGACATATGACAAAACACACACCAACAACATATGGTATGTTTGAAAGAACATTTCTACTTTCATATACACTTTAACTTGGCAGCATTACCTTTGTCCAGTCTTGTAGCTTGTGCTAGCTTTTTCTGAGCTTTGCTTTTCAATTCCTGGAGGGGAATTGCAGCCAGTGCTTTTTGCTGAATAGAAGGATTCTCATACATCAATACAAGACCCTCAAATTTTGTTTGAATCATTTTCAAGATTTTTGCAGCCTGCAAAAGGATTTTCAATCACAAGATGATTTATGAATTTTAACTTTTAGGCAGAATAACCAAACTCTCCTATTTTAGTTTAAGTCAGTCATAATTCTAGGTACATATTTACATTATATATTTATTTACAGGTGAAATGTTTATTTCAACAAGACATCAACAAGAACTGAGGACACCACCACCCAAACTGTAAAGCTAGTCTTGTTGTCTCTGAGCATTCTGAATGGTGTCTTGACTGAAAAATCAATTAACTTAGGGAGAAAACTGGTTTTAAAGACACCTCTAATGGGAAAGTCTTTGACTTCTCTTCCCCAGCTAATCTCCCCCACCGTTCTTTTGGAATGTTTACCCAAAATCCACAAAAAGACATGCAATCACTTTCATTTTCTGGACATTGCTACACTGGTTTTTAGAACTATATTATTGATGAATTCTGCTTATTATTTCTTATTCATGAATGTTGCTTGTCTGTTTCTACTTCCTTCTTTTATAGATCAACTCTGGTAGAGGTTTATACAGAGAGCCCAGTAACCAGCCACTGAACCATGCAGTCTGTTTCAGTAGCAACTGGATATAAGAACAAGGTTTCCTTCAGTCAGTTATCCTAAGTGTCACCTAGAGGCATGTTGCACACAATAAGGTACACATATAGATACCAAAACTAACAGCTGAGGTTAATAATGAATAATGGTTAATAATGAATGAAGTTAATAATGAAGCTGGTAGCTGAGCAAACCATTTGTTCCCATTTAAAAAGGAACAATACAGAACGTGAAATGGGATTTTGAAAGAAAGAGTCTGAAATATTTTTGGGGGAAGCCTGTGGCACTGCTAAATTACATTTTCTCCACTGCTACATCTTGTTTCAGCCTTTAGCCTTGTTAACTACGATTTTAATTTAATCAAAAATGCAATGCTTTCCTAAGATCCCTGCAGCAAATGCAGTATCATACAGCCAGGTGTGAAAACTCTTCAGAAGAAAACTTCTTTTAAAGGAGCGTTCAAATGACAACTGATTGCTTTGATGCTGTTACAGTACTTCAGGATCAGTCCTTAATTTTCATAACTGCTAAAACAGAAGAGAGCTTGTTTTGCTTTTCCTGGAGCTCATCAGCTGTAAGTAACTGGTTTAACATTATAAACTCCATTGTGTCCAGATTCATTTAATGCAAGTTGAAAGGAAGAAATAAGGGACATTAGAGACTGCCAAAGGCCTTAAGACCTTCATGGTCCATCAGCTTCCTGAAAGGGTATGCAGGGATATTGCTCAGGACAACAGGAAGTCTCCCAGACTCTTTGTCAACTCAGGTTTCTGATGCAAAATCATCAGTGTTACAGTAGTGCTTAATCTGCTTTATAAAAGCCACTGTATGAAGTGTTATGCAAACATTTAATTGTAGAAGCCAGGTGAACCTTGCTGCAGCTCTAAGTTTGGATACAGCTTTCCTCCTTTAATCACTATGCCATTCAGGAAGGGATCAGAATCCATCCACCAGAATTAAAAACTAGCCATAGCTCTCCTTCTCCTAAGTCTTAAGAATATTTTATGACAAGAAATGCAGAGGAAAACACTGAGGCAAATTCATGGTGGGCTTGGTTCCTAGAACTGTGTATTTATGAATATTCCTCTGTTATTTCAAGTAAGATGCTTTTCCCTGCATTTACCAGGCCTCCCATGAATGACAGGTGAAACACACAAGCAAGAAAAAAATGCTTGCACTACAGACACAACTCTAAACCTCTCTGACATCTGTCAGCAGTGCATACAATGATAATACAACTGAAACTATGCAGCGTACTCACTGGAAAACAAACCCCCCACTGCTGTGCAAGCAAAATGGCCAAGTCACTGCCAGACTTACTTCCAGTCAATTCAGACTATAAAGACCAAATTCAATGGCTCAGAGACCTATCAGTATAGTTCCCTGTAGAGATCAGCTAAATACAGCATTCTAACAGAGTGAAAACACTGCATTACTAATGCCTCTAAATAGTAATAAGTTTGGTCCCACCAACCAGGCATGGAAAATGAATAGTTTCAGAGAAATGGATCCACAACTCTGATGACTAGTGTATGTTGGGGCAGAATAACCAGAAATTGGAAGGATTAACCTCAGAATACATTGTGTCAACATCGTGCAACATCGTAGTCAGTGCAGGAACTTTTAAAGCTTCCCTTACTAAGCAGTACTGCAGCAGCAAATCACTCTACAGGTTTCATAATAGCTTCCAACCACCACTGCAGAAGTGGCTGAAACAGTACAAATCTAGAAGCAGGCCAAAAAACCAACCCAGAAACCTCCAAACAAAATAAAACAAATTCAGTCAGCATATTTTAGAGGCAACTACTGCCATGCTAATATAATTAGATTAAATGTTTCAATACAACATGCCTACAACAGTGGCTTTCCCAAAAGACCTTTTCTGTGAGGATGGCTCATTCAGTGCTCTTCATCACCAAAAGCAATCACTTCAAATAATGCTTTGCCATTTCTCATTCACTGACTTCGGTAGGGATTGGGAAAAAACAGTATGTCATAGTTCATATCCAACAATATACTGATAATAACATAAAACATGCAAATTGTGTTTAAGGATGCATGGAAAGTGAGCTTTTGGAAGGATTCATCTTACACCAACTTTAATCTTAAAGTGACACTGGTTCTAGGAGGAAAAACTCTTCCAAAAGATAAACCAAAGCATCCTTAAAAGCTTCTATCAAGAGGTGTAACTTAGTTTTTCAAAGCTGTATGAGGTGCTGAGTCTTCTCCCATCAGGGCCAGTTAACAGCAGATGAAAAGACTTTGCTCTGTCTTGATCAGGACAAATGTCCTCAACATTTTGGACAGGGGAAACTTAGCCTAAATAACTATAAATTTGTCCTTGTCTGTCTAAATTTCTGTTTTTAATGACAGGTACATGCGAAAAAAGAAAGCCCTCCTCACAGGCCATACATACAGATCATAATGCATGAACCAAGACACCAACAATTATAAGAATTATGGTTATGCTCCTTTCCTTTTCAAACATAACCCTAGTCTTAGCTCTCCCACTCTCTCCCTTGTTCTCCATCTTGCTATTCCTTTGCAATACATATTAGCTTTTTCTTCTTGACACCCTGACCAACAGAATATTCATACACATCTTCAACAAAATCTCTTGATGATATTCTGTTTATAGCACATTTTATGCTTAAGTTGAATGTAAACTGAAGAAAACACAAAAAACCTTCAGAAACCACTGGGGGAAAAAATGTCTAGTCCAACCTTCTTAAAGCAAGATTAGCTATGCGGTCAGACCAAGATGCTCTAGGCTTAACAGTGTGCTTACTTGGAGTCTACTCATTCATTTTCTCTGAGCATTTAACTATCCTAACAGTTAACTCTTCTTCAATCTTTATAAGCAAGACTAATGAGCCTATGAAGTTTGCCGATTATAATTACCGTTTCAAGAGATTGCACAAGCGATGTTTCTGGTTGCTGACGGGCAGGGGCAGGGGCAACGGGTCTTGAAGGCCATTGTGCAGCTGTCTGAGTGCTGCTGACAGTTTCAGAGGATCCTGATCTGTGGATTTGGTTTGACTCATTCAGTCTGCTACTTCTCTCTCCAGCAATTAAGTCTCTGATTTTACGTAGCTGCTCAATTGAAGCTTCCTTAGGGAAAACCAGGTGAGTTTCTCCCTGAAATTTAGACAAGTGAATTCAGGAGTTAATGCAGGTCTAAGCTGGTCAATGATCTGTAGCTATAGCTGAAGAATTTACTGGAAGTTAGCATCTTAAGGCTTGGCAGGATTCAGCTTTTTAGATTAGGTCCCTTACAATAGAAGCTTGAAGCCTCTCACAGCTTCAGAAGCCTACCAGATAAAGAACCTAGAGTCAATCTAGAGAAAGAGGGCTCATAACAACATGCTTTGGTTGGTAACTTATTTTGTGGAGCAATTCATGGGCTATGTAGTTATGGTTTGGCACAGAAAGCAGCAACAACAGAAATGAACAATTAATGCTCAGTTCTCACAGTATAGCAATGAAATCCTAGGCAACACAGGAAGACATCCAATGTTGAGGGAAGAAGCCCCTAAAACAGCATCTGCTGGAAATTCTCATACAGACTGGTATCTTTCATGTTGAAGTTTTAAGTTCTCAGATAGGCAATATCACTCTTATTACAACTGGTACCTGGGTTGATTTTTGGGTTTTATTTTTGACTGCAACATGACTACTGGTAGCATAACAAGAGATCAATAATTATGACAGAATCAGGTATCTGTGTACTTAACATAAAGGAACAGGTTACTAAAAACACGAATATCCTGAAGCATTCATCCTTTAACAGTTTCAGTTTCTACCACTGAAGCACTTCTATTTATTAGGGTAATTTGTTTACCTACAGTTACTTGAGGTCACATATCATTGCAGATGAGACTTGGTGTTAACACTTAAAAAACCCACAAAACGAAATGGAATGTATCAATCTATTATCAAGCAGAAACAAAATTAAGAACAATATTAGCCATGCAGGTGAAGAAAAGCTTGTGAGCTCCAGCTTTGACTGACACAATAACCATAAAACTGAGGCAACACACTCTCAGAGACCCACCCTTAGGTACACAACTCACCTCCTGGTTAAAATACACCATTAAAAATCTCCTGAGCACCAGCATAAGAATAAATCCACAAACCATTTCTCCCTCTGCAGTCACCACTTCTTTCAGTACACTTTTTCTTTTAATTAAAAAATTACAGTAATGACTTTACCCAAAGAGAAG
Organism: Serinus canaria; assembly: GCF_022539315.1. Lineage (NCBI taxonomy): Eukaryota > Metazoa > Chordata > Aves > Passeriformes > Fringillidae > Serinus > Serinus canaria. Next base: position 39,183,708 of record NC_066315.1, read on the forward strand.
GCAGAGGTCTCATGACAGCTGGACCTAAGTACCCTAATGTACATACCCATACAGTTTGTGGCTTTAAACAGACAAATTAAAGCAAAGCAAGAGCTTTGCACTGTTAAACAAGAGCTGGGTTTTTAGACCAGCTTTCCAGTAATTATAAATACTGCTTCTGGTTTAACAGGCTTTGGCAGTTTAAGTTCCACCAAGACAGAGACTACCTCAGAAAACAAAGCAATCTTTGAAATGCATCCTTCTGACTGCAAGAGAATCAAGATTCAACACCATTTTAGGATAACATTTCATAACTTTTAAAAATGGGTTTTGAAGGACTCACCCTCCTACTACTACTCAAACAGTCTATTGCCCTTCACTGCTGTCATGACAACACCAGGACTTGTGGAGCTGCACTGGGAATTACTGAAAAACATTTCTGGTTTTGTTTTGGAAGATTAAGGTTTCATCAGATCAGCTTCCCTTATCTAAATCACTACAGGGCCCTACTAATGGTAGGAACATGAAGAACAGGGCTTTTAAAATTTTTTTTTTCTCCCTTTAAAATGGCAGTTTCAACACTCATTTACAATGTTCACCCAACAGCTAATTACTACAAAGAGAAGGGGTTTCCACCCTGCTTCCCACCACTTCCTTTGTGCCAGCATGGATATGTATCCAGCCATTCAGCAAACCAGCAGTGCCTGAGCAGCAAAAAAGAAAACCTTGTTATGCATTAGGTTAGCTCATCACTTTTCTGCAGCCACATCTAAATTCTCTGCTGGTTAGCTACAGATATTTGCAGACAAGGACTGAAAGAAAATACCAATTGCCCTAAAATCTACTGCCTTGCAACTAGAAAAGCAGAAAAAAAAAATTCCAAATTTAAATTTTACTGTGTAAACAGATGAAGATACCTGTAGTTACTACAGTTTACTCACCTCTTGAAACCCCATCTCAAACAAACATTCAACAGCTCCTCTGACGGGCAACAACCTTGTGGAAAATGCAGGATTTCCAATCCGAATTAATCTGTATTTTTCCTCATAGGGATTCCTGAACAAATTGAAAGTTATAATTATATCTGCAAATGAAGTAGATGCTTAAAAGCTGGGTAACTGCACTCTGAAAGATTTTTTTAAAGTTTAGTTTCATTTACATCACTTGGGCAAAACCTACATAAAACTTTGACTTTATAAATGTTTTTTTATACTTAGTTCTGAGTTACCAACTGGTGCTAAAGTTTAGCTTGCAACTTATGCTCATGAATTCATGCTTTATAGTCATACCCAGCAGGGATAAGTCTGTAGTGACACTTAGAGACAACTTCACATCCCCATATACCTGGTGCATTCTAATTGAACCAGTCAGATTAATGCTGGATGGCTTTGGTCCCACCACGGAAGCTGTATTAAACTGCCCAGTACTTGAGTGGAACGACTGTTGTCTCTGTACTATCTCTCAGTTCCCCTTTCAATTCCTTTAAAAACCTTTTTCTCTCGCCTCTTTCTTTAAAAGAAGCCAGCCCGGGACTCGGCGTTCTCTGTCACACAGCAGCTTTAACAAGTGCTTGACGAGGCAGATATAGACAGGGAGGGGCAGCTCATACACCTCGAGCTGCTGGAAAACATCAAGGTCAATCACACGTACTGCCGAGTATGGGCACCCTACAGAGCCACCTCGCAGAAATTCAGCTCTAATTAAAGTCTTGGGTACCACCCTTGCGAAGTCAGAAGCATAGGGCAAGCAAAAATATAGAATAAAAAAAATTAAGTAAAAAAAAGAAGTAAATAATAAGTTTAAATCAAGTGAAATTACTTGCTGTGCATCCACTTCTTTTTAGGTAGCTCAATATCCACCTAAAGTGGAAAATCAGGAATAAGGCATCATTTTGTGGTTAATACACTAACTCCTAAACTTTGAAAACAAACCAACCGGCAATAAATACAGAAACAGAAATCCAGAACACTACACATCTGTTAATCTGTTAAACAACATTCACTTTAAAATAACGACAAAACCACGCGAGACGCTTCTGAACTCGGTATTACACAACAGAACCGAAGGCGCCGCGCTGAGCCGGGGAGCGGCCGGCGGGACCCTGCAGCACCGCCTGCGGACCGAGGGCGGAGACCCCGCTCACCGGAGGATGTTGTCAGCGTAAGTGAGGAGCAGCCGCGACGCCTCCAGGAAGATCTCCCGCCTGTTCTGGCATAGCTCGCTCACGGCGGGGGAACCCGGCGAGGTCGAGAGCTCCAGGGCGGCCGCCATCGCTGCCCGCCCCCCGCGCCGCCCGTCCGCCCGCCCCCGGCGCTGCGCCAAGCGCATGCGCCGAGCGAGCACCGAGGTGACCACCCTCAGCCGGGCAGCACCGCCCGCCGCAGGGCGCATGCGCAGTAGGAGCGGCAGGGTCGCCGCCCGCAGCCTCTTCGTCCGCAGCCGCGCATTTTGGGGGGCCTTAAGGAGCCTTTAAACACTTAAAGAGTTTAACCCTGACCCCGCACCCCCCTGGGCAGCGGGACTTCCCGGCCACACCGGGCCCTGTATCCCAAAGCAGCTGCTTTTACCCGGTGTGCAAGGCGCCAATCCACGCCCAGGGTCGAGGTATTTGATTTATTTATAGGTCTGCGCAGAAAGGGGTGCACAAGGCCAGCACGATGGCTACCAAAATGTATCACTATTTATACATTCTAGCAAACAAAGGCACTCATGTTCATTGCTACACAGTTACACAGTTCTCTTACTAATAAACATGCTATCTTCTATTGGTTAAATGATTCCTTTACTTCTTATGCTGATTATTCCACGTGCTCATTTTTTGCACGGGTTGCAAAGTTCCGTGCCAGAATTACCTTTTATCCCGTCAGAGCTGATCCCAGCACTGCTGCTGAGTTGGCTTTGCTAGTTTCTTCTTCGGAGTTCTGCCAAGTATCCTTGTGTCCAATAAATTCCTCATTCTTTCTGCCCACTGACAGTGGTACATCCTTCTTCCCAAGCTTTGTAAACCTCCACCCCTTTGAGGTGTGATTTCACTGAAACATGTGGAGCCCTAAAAAAGCATTCAACAAACAATTTGTCTTTCTAACACCTGGACATAATTTAGAGCTTGATTACATCTCCTTTCTAGTCGATTGGGCTTGAAAGTATACAAAGATCAAAGAACATAATTTCTTAGGACAATGTTTACCTATTCCATATTTTTGCAACATCAAGAGCCCCTTGGCAGGCAGTAACGTCATTAAGGACATTAATCCCCTTTCCTACTGCCCTGGTTTGACAGTACTGAGGATGCCACATCTCCAGGTCACCAGGGCTGCCTGCGCAGGAATGTCACTGCAGTGACTCGCCCCCATTGGGACATCTGCCCTGCACTACCCACAGTCTGTCCCAGAGAGGCAAAAAAACCACCACCCAGGTCTTCTTCTAGATGTCTGGTTTGTGCTGCTACTGAAAGAACTGTGATGAGGAACCTTGGGCACAAAGGCCTGTGGAGATTTGCTTTATTAGGAATGCAGATTTAAAGAGTTCCAAGCCAAAGAGATCTTTAAAATTCAAGGTGCCTTCGGATTTTGTTGGTGATATTACACCATGGCTCTGCTGCCTGCTTCTGACAGGTCACTGCTCAGCTTCTATGACTTTTTAAGATAGTGGTACATATCCCTCACAAAGGCTGAGATTTAACACAGAGCACTTCAATTTTGCTGAGATTACATTTATTATTTCTACTAGCATAGTTAAAGTGTTACTATTTCAGCCCTCAGGAACTGGTACCAAAGTAATAAAATTTTAATTTAGGATGATGCCATATTCCTTGGCTGCTACTTCAGCTTTTAATTTCCTTTCCATGTGTTTCATGTAGATATGTGAGTCTCAATGTTGGCTGCCTTAGGAAATGCAAAGATTAACTAAGATGCTATACATGTATGCATATAAATACATCATGCATCTCAGGCATTTGTAAACAATGCTTTGGAAGTCCTCATAGGACTGCTTATAGCAAGCAGTATGAAAAATTTAGAAAACCAAGTGCCAACTTCCAACAAATCGCTAACATATTAAATATCCAAAGAATTTTATTTCTAAATTAAGACTCTTCATTAAAAAAAAGACTCTTCATTAAAAAAAAATGCATTTTTTCCCTTTATTAAATATCATGCATTTATCTCCTTTCTGGTTTTTTTTCCTTTTTCCTACAGTATGTGCCTCATTACTGTGCTACAGTTTGTATTTTTAGGCAGCTGTGTTTGCAGCTAATAGACCTTATTGTGTGGGGGCAAATTCATTTCAGTTTTCTTATTGCTGTTTACTGAAATTATATAAAAGTATCACCTAACAAGTAAACTCACAATGTAACTAATTCATGTCTCTGTTGATGAGACTTTGACAAACATTTTATGCTCTGCCATGGAAGTCTGTTCGGGATAAGGTCTTGCCTATTACTCTACCGGAGTGGTTGTTTGAAGGCTTTTAGGTTTGTTTTTTGTGGGGTGGTTTTTATGGTTTTTTTGGTTTTTTGGTTTTTTTTTTTTTTTTTTTTTTTTTTTGTAACTCATCCTTTGCGTGATTGAAACACGTGGCTTGGGAAGGAAATAATTTCATCACCTTTTCCTGGTCGCTGGGCTATCCACGCGCTCACGCTGCCCGCCCGCCCACACCGGCGCCCGCGGGGCGGGGCCGGGTGGGAGGAAGCGCCGTGGGCCGTCCGTACCCGCATACCTCCTTCTTTCCCCCCTTTCCCGTGGAGTGGTGCGGCCTCGCGTCGTCGGAGCGGGAGAGCGAGGCAGAGCGAACCATCGCCGGGTGGGGGGGAGCGCGGCCGGCAGAGGTACCCCTGAAAGCTGGCGGAGGGAGGCGGGTATTTCAGCGCGGGCCCAGGGGACACCGCCTCCAGCGTGGCGGGCCCGGCCGGCAATGGCGGCGCTGGGAAGTGTGGTGTGATCGGGGTTTGGTTCCTGGTTTACACATCAAAAGTAGTCATTGCCCTTGAAACACCGGGGGGTATTCGGTAGCGCTTGTTCCCGGGGGAAATTGTCCTGCGCCTGGCTTTCCCGCACAGCAGGTATCGGGCGTTGTTGGGTCGGACAGGACGGCTCGGCGCCGGCTGACGGCATTTCAGTAAAGGCTGCGTGAGGCTGCGGGACGAGCTGCCTTACAGAGCTCTGCAGTTATATTATATGTGCATATATATGGATATAGATATATATATATATACACACTGATAAAATGTGTTATCTTATACATTATTATGCGCATGTGTAATAATATGTATAAAATACATTATCTTACATATTATATATGCTATACAATATGTATCATCTAGTGTATCTACAGAACATATATAATACATTATACTCTATAAATATGCATATAATATGACTACAGATGTGTTTTATATTTTAATATTATATATAAAATATTATTTCTATATGTAACTTGCATTTTATAGTACATAATATATATATTTTTATACATGTGTACACACACACTACCTCTTTTATGGAGTCCAGGCTAAGTGTCTTAAAAAACTGAAATGGCAAATTTGGGTCAGGATTAAAAAGAGGCTCCTTTAAAAGTACATCCTTAATAATCAAATTTAATATTTGCATAGAATATGTATAAAAAATAATATGTGATTGTTTACTATTTTTATTCCCTATCCTGAGTGTTCTTGGCCAGGCTGGATGCTGATCTCTGCTGCCTGGTCTAGTGAAAGGTGTCCGTGCCCATTGATTGTTAGAATGGGATGATCTTTAAGGTCCCTTCAAACCCAGCCTTTCCGTGGTTCCATGACATTTTTTGCTAACACTGCTGTGCACTTGTGCAGCCACAGGTCTGGGTATTTTAGCAGGAGTCACCAGCAGCCCCTTATGGTCTTCATACGGTTCTCCCCATCTTACCAAAGAGCTGGTGATACCAAGGTGCTCTTTGGACAAGGAAAAAAGCAGGCAACCTGTTGAAGCCTGTTTTGTAGGTGTAGGCAGAGCTGTACTGCAGCCTCTGCCCTGCTCCAGCATATCAGATGTGTGCATTTAGACTGGCTCTAGACTCTGGCACAGTACAGCACCATCACTGCTTGGCGTAGTCCTCTGGTCCTTCCTCAAGTACTTGTTCTCAGCAGAGGCCTTCTGCCATCACTTGCTGTGCCTCTTGTGCTGAGGGGTCTGGTGGTGTTGCCTTCAACAGAGGTGCTGCTGTGCTACGCATCTTGCTCCAGCTACTTGAGATACTGTCCCCTGACAGTGTAATAACCCAAGGCTGATAAAGCATAGGTGGAGGTGGAAAGAGAAGGAGTCTTGTCCTAGATGTGTAATTACATTAGTAGCAGAACCAGGACAAGTTTATTGACTCCTGTTTGAGGTTCCTAGGCTGTTCTGCTAGACATGAAGGTTGAGATGACAATATCCTCAACTTGGTGGGACATACACTTTCCAGTGAACACACTTTCCCTTAGAAGAGTGAAGCTGTTAATGCTCATTGTTTCTGCCTCCAGCCAGCTGGTGGTTAAAGCTCTCAGGAAAATTTTGCAGCAAAACCAGAGAGTGCTTCACAGTCCACAGTGGTGCAAAGTCATATTCATCAGCAGCTTAAGCTAGAGGAGCCCACTAGAGGCATTCCCAAAGTGAACGTTTCTTTGCCATTATTTGCCATAACTCATACTATTCCTCATTACAGACACAGAAACTATATCCATTTCTTCAGGGTTGTAAACAGGCTGTCAAGTAAAAAGCAGGTTATTAATTTAATGTTCTTGGAATGTTTTCCACATTGTCTGCTTTATTGTTGTGTTTGTCTTTCCCCACCCCCTCCATCCCGCTCCATTTACAGGAACGTGCTTGATTATTGCCACCATGTTCTCACAGTTCTCACAGGATTTGTTAAAGATTGCAAATCTTCATCTCCGGAGTCTGAATTTAAATCTACATTTACAAAACCACAGAAGGGCTTTCAGCAAGTCACTGCCTGCATGTCGAAGGAAAGTAGTTGTTACAGGTATTGGCTTAGTGTCCCCTCTTGGTGTGGGGACTCAGTTTGTGTGGAAGCACCTTCTGGAAGGAGGCAGTGGGATTATATCACTAGATGGGGATGAATATGCAGACATCCCATGTAGAGTGGCTGCGTGTGTGCCAAGGGGAAACAAGGAGGGTGAGTTCAGTGAAGAAAGCTTTGTGTCGAAGTCAGAGATCAAATCCATGAGTTCTGCCACCGTGATGGCCATCGGTGCAGCAGAGCTTGCAATGAAGGACTCTGGCTGGTCTCCCCAGTCTGAACAGGACCGCTTAACGGCCGGTGTGGCAATTGGAATGGGAATGGTTCCACTGGAAGAAATTTCTGACACAGCTGCCTTATTTAAAACAAAGGGTTACAATAAAGTCAGCCCTTTTTTTGTCCCGAAGATTTTGGTCAATATGGCAGCAGGCCATATCAGCATTAAATACCAACTGAAAGGGCCGAATCACGCTGTGTCGACCGCTTGTACCACAGGTGCACATGCAGTTGGAGACTCCTTTAGATTCATTGCTGCTGGTGATGCTGATGTCATGTTGGCTGGAGGGACAGAAGCTTGCATTAGTCCTTTGTCTTTGGCTGGATTCTCAAGGGCCCGGGCCCTCAGCACGAGTTTTAACTCGAGCCCTAAAACAGCGTGTCGACCCTTTGATTCGCAGAGGGAGGGGTTTGTAATGGGAGAGGGTGCTGCTGTGCTGGTCTTGGAAGAGCATGGACATGCTGTGCAAAGAGGTGCTAGGATCTATGCGGAAGTCTTGGGTTATGGACTGTCTGGTGATGCTTGCCACATAACAGCACCTAATCCCGAGGGAGACGGTGCATTCAGGTAAGAACTCTATGTTGATTGTAATAGCTACTTCATATGTTAATTGTAGTGGGTGCATTTGTTTCTATCATTGTATATTTTTCACAGAGAAGGGATGATCGGTCTTGAATTAATATTACAAAAGCTTAAAAATCTGAAAAATGAAAGAGCTTCTGGTAACACTGTACCCTGATTCTCTTTTTTTAGTAGGAGGGTGAAGGCCAATTCTCAGTAGAATCAACTTTTTTCCACAGAGTTATGAACACTTCCTCTGTGTGAAAACATTTTTCCTTTGGTGCATATAGCTGTTCATATAAATAAGTCTCAATGGAAACCTCTTTTTAAATGTTTATGGTGAGACAGAATCTTTTTCCGTCAAGAAGATAGACCCTCACCTCCCTGCAAAAGCATGTTGCAAGGAATCTCAGGTGATGAAAGCTGTAGAGCACTTAGAAGATCTAGTTTGTTAGAGTATTCAGTACTTCAGATGCATCTGAGAGTGTTGGTGAAGTAGCATAGCAGAAATACACTTTAGTACTGTTTAGGGAGGTGGTAAAGTTTCATCAGTGTTTATCTCATCAAAACCAGTTCACAAGTAGATGATACTCATCTCATCATTATCATTGACCTAATTAAATTGTCAGCTAAATTACATGTGTAAGTTGGAGAGCTTTGTGTAGGCTGAGTACTATTGCTGGCATTGGAATCCTTAGTAAAGATTTAGTTTGCCTTATTCTGAATGTATGTGAATATTTAGTACCAAAATTCAATATATCACTGCACAAATAGATCAAACTTCTGCATGGTATTGTAAAGCTGTGTTTGCATCTTTACAAGGCTAACAGATTTTTCTAGAACTGTAAATATACCGTGTTTCCATCGATGCTCTTTGATTAATATTTAATTGTTCTGTAGACTTAGGTGTGAGATGAGTAATCAGGAGTGTCTTAGCTCGTATTTTCAGACTTGTTTACCCTTGAGATGATATGGCAATATATTATAATAGAATTTTTGTGTATTTTATGATTGCAGTAGAATATAAATTAAATTCACAATAGGAAGAGTTGAAAGTTAATCTGGGTATCTCCAAAGTGTTGAGCATTTCCACCCTTGAGATAAGATAATACACTTTAATACTGTCTTCAAGCCAGTAATTTGTGTCTGCACTGGTATATGGATTAAATCTGGAATGTATGTGCTTATCTCACTTTCCTGTAGGAATTTTATTTGCCACATCAAAAAAATTCAGAGGAATATATTTTTTGCCATCTTCTAATAACTGCTTCTGTTGGAGGCCAATACATATGTTGGAATAAACCAGCAGGAAAGGAGAGGCAAAGCCAGACTCAGAATTGTGGATATAAAGAGTGTCCTGCACAAGTAATCTGGTATCTCCTTAAGTGAATAGGTTCATTGCAGATAATGTATTTAACTAAATTAATATATCTCATAGTTATCAGTAATCTCTTTTGCCTGAATATGGCTCACTATCTAGTGACAGTGAGTGTCAGTGGCCTCCACCCTAAGCTAAGCTGGATGCTTCTAAGGGTAGAAGGCTGTAGTAGAGACATTTAAATTTGTCCAGAAGCCTGTGCTGTCTGTTTTTGAGCTTCCTTTTATTTCCTTTTGTTTCATAAATTTCAAAAGAGTCGGTGGTCTTTTGCTCAGAGGTGCTTTGTTGCTATGTGCAAGGAGAGATATCTGATTAATCTTCTTGGAGGGAAATCAATGAGAAATCGCAGTGTGGAGCTGTGTTGATACTTCCACAGTTTCAATTAAAAAACATGTTTTAAAGAGGCAGTCACAGTGCACAAGTCATCAGGAGTCAAACGAAACATACCATGCCAGGGGTTGAAGAGTGTGACTTTCAGTAAATTTCATTACAATATGAAATATAGGGATTTGTGCTATCTCCTTGACATTTTCTAGTCTCTGGACAGCATGCAAAAGAAGCTCATGTGGAGTTTGGCTGCAGATTTTTTTTCTTTAATTTCTCAGTATTTTTGTTGGGGAATGCACATCCACATTTTTGTAATAATATCGGTAGTTATTTCTCAAATATTTTCAAATTTGAGAAATATTTTCACCCCAGTGAAAAGGGTGTTTGATACATTAATGTAGTCTGTAGAGACTGATTTTCATATCTTCTTTTCTTCTTCTTTGTATTTTTCCTAGCTGTGGAATTTTTAACAGCAAGTCTGATTTTATAGTGGGCCTCACTTTTATTGTCTTCCTCTGGTACCTAATGTAGTTGTTAACATGCTTAGTTAGATGAGTTAACCTCTTGTCATTTACATCTCTGCTGAAGCAGATTTTCACACTTGATAAACATTTTAAAACAATCTATACTTTTTCTTTTGGTTTGTACATTTGACAGAAATACTTTGGGCAAATCAGCATTCTGTTGTCTTCTTTTCCTTAGGTGCATGTCTGCAGCAATAAAGGATTCTGGGATCAAACCTGAAGATGTAACATATGTCAATGCACATGCCACTTCTACACCTCTAGGAGATGCTGCTGAGAATCAAGCAATCAAGAGACTTTTTAAAGATCACTCACGAAATATTGCAGTTTCCTCAACAAAAGGAGCAACAGGACATCTTTTGGGGGCTGCAGGAGCTATTGAAGCAGCTTTTACTGCACTGTCCTGCTACCATGGGATTTTGCCACCTACTCTAAACTTACAGAAAACAGAGGCAGAGTTTGATCTCAATTATGTTCCATTGACAGCTCAGGAGTGGAAAACTGACAAACGGCGTATAGCACTCACAAATTCATTTGGCTTTGGTGGCACTAATGCTACTTTGTGCTTTGCAAGTGTTTAACTTACGCTGTCAGTGGTGTGAAAAAACGGCACCAATTATGATTTTCTGTACTGCCATCTCTTGTGTGTTCTGTAATATTTCCTCAGCTTTGAGAGTTGCTCATTTGATACACAGGAACTTTATTCACCCTGGCATTTACACCAGGGTGATTATTTTAGAAAGAGGGAACTTCTCTTACTCATTTTAATAAAAATAAAAAAAGATCTATTCTTTGTGTGATGAAGAAGTTTTTGTTCTTGACTAGAGCAGGTGACATGGTTAAACTATGTTAGAAAAGATTTTTCTATGCATGTGACAAAGAAATTGTTTGGAATCTTTTGTACAAAAGAGAGGCTGGCTAACAAGCTTGGATGCCACACCTGACAAATTAACTGCATGGTAATACAAGGTTTATGACTGAGATCCCCTTTGTTACCTACTCCATATGGAGTTCTGCCTTTTTCCTCATGGTGAGTTGTCTCAAATATCATAATTCTTCCACAGAAGTGATATTCAGGGGTCAATAATATAGACAGACAATAATAAGATTTCTGGCACTGGTTCATTTTCTTTTCATCTTTATTCTTTTCCTTTTGTTGTGTTTCCTCATTGGCCATGAGCTAACATTGAAGGATGCATACAGCATGGCCTGTACATCTTCCATGTGGCACAGGGATAGAATTAGTAGGTCATGCATGACCTGTTGAGTTCTGAAATCTTGTACAAACATAGTAAGGTAGATGTTCGAGTATGGCACTGAAGATTTTAAAAATAGTTAGACAATTAAGTATCTCAGGAAGTATCTATTTTTTCTGCCAAAGTGGAAAAGTAGAACTAGCAAAATTTGTCAAACAAGGCTTCTTTTAGGGAAAAAATTATCTTGAAGAAATAAATCTGAGAGAACAGGAACAATAAACTATACCTAAAGCTAACATATTGATGCAAAGCAAAATTAAAAGACTTAGTCCATTCCTTCTGGCACCAGCCAAGCATCCTAGCCAAATAGTGGCTTGATTGATAGCACATATGTGAGTGAAGTTTGATATTCCCCTTGGTGGGTTAGTTCATTAAAAAAATTTTCATCAGTGTTCTTTTAGAAATTGCCAGTCTTAGCCTTTGACCTGTGTAAGTGGAGGCAAAGTAACTCCACTTAAACTAGATTTAAAATAAGTGACATAATAAGTAGCTGCACTTCTAAGTAAATTTCATTCTGGAATGAGCTTACTAAAGGGCTATCATGAGGCTGAGCTGTACCCTAAAATCTCATTATTTACGCAAATGGTCTGAATGCTGATATTGAACAGCATAATTTTTGCCTTTGCTGTCTTTACTGAATAGAAAGTTAAAGAGGCTGTTGTGAAAAATGATTGGAGAATCATGTGTTGGAGAATGATTAAGACTATTTCAGAAGCTGAATTCATACAGAACAATGCAGCCCAGAACAGATTAATGAATAATAAGTGTGAAAGTAAAATGATATATTAGCAAAGGGAAAATGTGAAAGAATACAAGCAAGACAGAGTATGGGAGTTTGCTGTCAAGGAAAATACCAACAAATCTCTTACCTTATGTTAATTAACAGTGGCACTACAATGAATGAGAATCTGGATTGCATGCAATATAAAAGGCAAAATACAAAATTCAACAATACCCTCTGCAAATTATAATAAAAGTAAGTTGATTTAAAGAACTCAGACTCCAGGAGAGAGTGAGCAGGAGGATGGTGAATGTGGAGGAAGTTGCGTAAGAAGTTTCTCACATTTCAATTTGTATTTAAATCTGGTTTTAAATTTGTGCCCATTGCCTCATCCTTTCAGAGGACACTACTGGGAAGAGTCTGGCTCCCTCTTCTTCCTTCCTCCATTTAATTATGTTGATAAGACCTCACTGGAACTTTGTCTCGTCCAGGCCAAACAGTCCCAGCTCCCTCATCCTCTCCTCCCATGTCAGATACCCCAGGTTTTTTATCATCTTTGTAGCTCTTCCCTGGGTTTATTCCAGTATGAAAACATTTCTCATGTACTGGGGAGCCCAGGACTGAACCCAGCTCTGCAGATATGTCTCTGATGAGTAGGGGGGGAAGGATCATCTCCCACGAGCTGCTGCTGCTCTTTCTGATGCCCACAATGATGGTCTTCTTCACTACAAAGGCAGCTGGTCCACGAGGACCACTGCACTTGTTTTGTCATGCTACTTTCCAGCTGGTTAAAATATTGTTTAGATTTGAATCAAGGATCTTAACTTAAGCAAATATTTTTAGAAATAAATGCATTTGAAACAAAATTTGGAACTATGGTAACTCACCTGAACTCATTTGCTTAGAGGAATCCAATAAAAATATGTTATAAAAAATGTAAACAGCATGTGCTTGATGAAATCTTACAAACATCAAGCTGCTGCTCAGGGTTAATTACTGTCTGTCTCCAGAAACAGTTTTTTAAAAATTATAAACCTAATTTCATTTCAGACTTCTGTAGCCTGTTCTGCAAGTGTAGAGAGCAAATATTCCTCAAATTAGTTTACTCCAGATCACTTTAGTTCAGTGTGAAGAAGTGTTTTACTTAGGTATACAGCATATTTTTTGCTAATGAATGAACATATAATATAATGACTTGACAGTTCCTAAATTATTTCAAATAAATTTAGTTAAAGTTTGAAACAATCCCTGAGCAAAAGCTTATATTTTCAGTAAAAAGGGGACTCATAGTTTACAAATATGATAATGAAAATCAAAAATAGTTATATATTGTAGTTATTTTGAGGCATCTATGGCACTCTTTTGAACAAAAAGCTAACTAACACAACCTTTAGATGCAAGTCAGCATGATTTCCTGCTTACCAGCCTTTTTCTAGCATGGACACTTCATGATTTCTCAAGCCATGAGTGGGTCTATAGTGAGAAATATGTACTATAAAACCATGGGTGTCTGAGGATCAACCTTGTCCTGTCACCCTTCCCAACATGCCTGACAGCCAGGGCCATGGATGAGACATCCATGCTGGGGGGCTGTGCCAAGCCCCTCGGTGCTGTCAGAGTGTCTGGGGTGGCATCTTTGTGGGACCACTCTTTGGACTTTTGTGACCAAAAGGGGAATGGGAAAACAAGTGGTACAAAAACATCCAGGGAGTTTGCTCCCAGTTCTCTGTGACCTAATTTGTCTTTCCTTTTGTTTTATTTGTTTATTTGTTTATTTATTTATTAAAGATGGGCTCCCATTTGTTTTCCAAAGCTAGCAACAGTAATGAAAAAAACTAGGATGAAGGCAGTTTTATAACCTAAGCAAAATGTGCAATAGTTTCTGCTTGGGCAGTAGACACCACTCCAAATTTTGTAACAGTGATGATTAATTTTAGTTTGGTAGAAAGTCAATTTCCTAGCTGCAGTTATTGAACTGTAAAGAAACATGCCAATATCAATTGCTTATAGCCAGTACCTCTGTGTAAGAAGCAAAATAATTTTAGTATGATAGCTAATAAACAGGTATATCAAACTGGTAGCATATAGGGTATTGCAGCCCAAGGTCTCCAGCAAAATATAATAGGAATGAAGTGAAATAAAATTGCAATAAGGATTGAAAAAAGACCCTATGCTCATGAAGGGCAGAAGAAATGCAAATGAGGAACTAAAATTGAAAAAGAGATGAATATTTTTTAATATGTGTCTTGTAGTTCTCCTAGAGTGCCATAAAGCAGACCAGACGCTAAATACCTGGACATCCCTGTGATAGTTAATATCATTTTGTAGTTTTCTTCTTTTTGTCATTGTCAGGATTTTGGTGTTAAATGTTATTGCTCTAAGCAGCGGTCAGTTGTTTCATGCCTAATGGACTGTTTCCTGGAGTTCAGAATGCCACCAAGCAGTCTCTGGGCTGAAACAAGACATAAAATGTATTCTAGGAATTCATTTAAGAGTCAATTCTCATGGTGTTTTGAGTTTGATGGAAGAGAGGAAGGAAGGAAGGAAGGAAGGAAGGAAGGAAGGAAGGAAGGAAGGAAGGAAGGAAGGAAGGAAGGAAGGAAGGAAGGAAGGAAGGAAGGAAGGCAGGAAGGAGGAAGGAAGGACGGACAGTGAAGGAAGGACGGAAGGAAGGAAGGAAGGACAGGCTAAGGAAGGCAGGAAGGAACGGCAGGCAGGCAGGCACGGAAGGCACGGTCAGGAAGGAAGGAAGGAAGGAAGGAAGGAAGGAAGGAAGGAAGGAAGGAAGGAGGATTGCTGACATCGAGCTTGACATGGAATATTTGTATACAAAAAGTTCTGAAAGAGTGTCAGAAAGCAGTAATTCTATCTTCAATTTAATTATTTTATAGGAGTATTATAATTTCCTATTTTTTTCCTGAGGACTTTTTTTTCTGAGAGTGGTGTCTGGCCTAGGGAGGCTTACATGAAGCTTGGTATCATCTATCTGTATTTATCGTGAATTTTTTTGGGATCACCTAGGAGTGCTCAGGGAATTTCTTAAATCAGTGGAAGCAATACTCTTGGCTGTTGAGAAAACTGGATATCATTTGAATAGGAGAACTAGCAGGTTCAGCCACTTCCATAATTGTTTCTGTTGGGACCAGACAAATTCTCCACACTTGGTGAACATCATAAAGACCTTGGATGTGTGCAGGGGGTCAGGGCAGTAAAACTGAGGTTGCACTTTGCTGGTCCTGATCTAACAAAACCCAATCTGCAACAAGCCAAATGGACAAAGAGAAATTGAGAGATATAGAGCATAAATAGGATAAAGAGATAAAGAGTCTCTGGAGTCCTAACACTGCCCTTTAGCCATCCATTCCTTTCACATTAGAAATTACTTAGACACATTAATTAGCTCACCCCAATGATAGGCTTGCCTCAGCTTTGTCTATTGGAACATCAGTGGACAGAATGACTCCTCTTTTGGATGGAAAGTAAAGGCCAGAGCTGTGCATAAGTGAGTAAAATTCAGTCTGATCTACATCCTGTCACCCAAGTCATCCTTTGATTTCAAAAAGAATAGTCTTATGCATACCTTTAATTTAAGTGCTAGATGGGGGATGTTACTGATTTTTACTCTTTGTATCAGAACATAAAGGAGTTGCTTCTGTTTGCCTTTTTGGAAAAGAAAGAGAATAGCAACCTTTGTCATAGATGCAAGTCAGTTTTTGTCAGTGCATTTTTTCACATTAATGTAGGCAAATTACTCATTGCATAAGCCCTTCTTAGCAGACTATGTGGGCGTGAAATTTATAGAAATAGCTCTTGCTGATTTTCTTCAATAACACAGAGAGATGGATTCAGATTAATTTAGAATTAAAAAAAAAATAGCCAGAAGTTCTAAGAAAAGCAGATTCCTGAGACTGCTAATAAATTGTATAGGGAGTCTAACTGAGCAATGAAGACAAGGAGTAGTAATTTCTCTATTCAAATCTGTTTCAGAGACATTCTCTTTGTAATTCAGCAATATAAGGTGTAAAGAGAGTAGAGGACACCTTTGTTCTGTTTTAGGTAGCTGAAATGTGTGTGGAAGAGAGTGCTCAGAATAACAATTGGTGAAGCCCTTGAAAATAATGGAACATGCTCCCCTAGAGGCAACTGCAATATCCTCCAACAAGCTAGGTGAAGTTACCGCTGGATGCATTTGGGATTCTTGCCAATGTCATGCTTATAATAGGAGTGAATAATTTGGCCTTTATTCAATTAATTAGTCTTTGTTTCTCCTCTGAATGGCAATGATTGGTTGTGATGGTTGTATTTTGAATGTGAGTGCCTTTCTGCGGGGAAATGGACTGACAAAAAAGCTCTCACTCCCAAGGGTCACCTTGCCTGAAATAATCATGCTTATTTAAAACCTTAGCTGTATTTACTATTTAGAAACCCAAATTTTACAGGGCTCCTAGAAAGCGCTTGTACCTGGTTACCAGGTCACTGAGACATCCTCATTTCTGTACTGAATGATTCGTTCCTGGTCTGAAACAACACTGTCCTCTTTAGAAACAGATTAAAAAGGTAGTATTGTGGTTTGCAAACTGTGAGCCAGGGTTTGCTGGCTGATAGCCAGGTTCATTTGAAAGCACACTGGTCTGTCCTGGAATGTTACGGATTCCTGCACTGGGCCAAGTTGGTCTGTACCTCATGATGGATGCTATAGGATCACTTTAGGAAGAGGTGTGCTGTAGGATTTCTGGGAAGAATTTTAATATCTCTTCCACTCAGCTCCTGTAGGTCTCCAGAGGAATCCTTAAAAATGCCTTGGTTAAAGAGTGTGTGCTTGATCCCCCAGCCATACTCAGTGTAACAAGCTCCAGAAGCATTTCCACCATTAGTAAATGTCCATGAGGAAATGGACTCAGCAGGCTGTTTATGTCTGTGACACTTAAAGGCCAAAATATTGTGTCAGAACAGCCTGAATATTAAACATTTTAAACAGTCATCAGCTGTCAATCTTATGGGAAGAAATTGAATGGACCTTTGCTGCTTTGAAAAGCAGCTACTTCTGCCCTGAGCACTTCTGTTTGGGTGATGCTGGGGGACCAGTGCAGAGCCATCAGAAGCCACAGCAGAGCATCTTGTGAAACTGGGTAAAACTGGTGAGCCTCCATCTACTGAGAGCAGCCGCCCCTGCTCTCCAAACGCGCATCAAACTCACTTAGGCTTGGCTGGTTGACCTTAGGGTGAAGCTAAGGGTTTGGCCCAGGGCACGTCCGTGCGAGGAGCAGTTTTGCAGCAAGACCTCTTCTCTCGGAAGCGGGACCCTTTTCCGCGGCAGCATCCCGCGCTGGGGCCGGCCGAGCCGGGACGCTGGCGGGCGGAGCGGGGTGAGCACACGGTGGCAGCAAAATCCCAGTTATCCCCGAGCTCGGGCCGCCGCGGCGGCGCCCGGCGCCCCTGGAGGCACGGAACGGCTTGGGATGGCAGGGACCGCCAAAGGTCACCCTGCCCGGTGCCCGGCAGAGAGCAGGAACATCGCCCACCAGGCCAGATGGCTCAGTCTTTGCTTTCCTTTTCAAATCGCCACCGAGCCGCTGCTCACAAAGGAAAAGAGCAGGGCACGGAAGAAAGACTTAACGCACCTCATCCGGCCTTTGTTTTTCCTTTATAAAGTTAATCTGAGTTCCTCTGTGTGAATTAAACTGGAGTTTGCACTGACTTACTGAATGGCACACACTTTGAAGGGGTCAGCAGCTCTTTAAAGCCTTGATGTTACACTAGTAGGCACTAGAAGCACAGGCAGAGCAGTGAAGAGGGGAAATAATTCGACGTTTCCTAAGCAGCATACTGTGCAATTATTGAATTATCTGCAGCACACTTTTACTGCTGAAAGGAAGGAAATATAAGATTAAAGAAAAAGAACTTGTTTAAATATGCTGTACTGCTTGGATGTCTCTGCTGATGCAGAGAGGACAAGAGAGGTGCCTGTTGCTGTTGGGTCTGGCCCTGAAGGAACCAAAAGTTTGAAAATAAAAGTATGTTGGGGATAATTCAATAATTGCTGTGACTCACTCTTCTTGTTTTGGACCTTCTTAGTGAGTGTTGTAGGACTACTTATTTCCCATTATAAATTGCAAATTAATTGAGACACCCTAAGAATCCCTCTACTCTACTTGAAATTAAATGTGATTCAGACATTGTCCCTGCTCTTGTTCCTTTTCTCCTCTGGCTTCGTCTATTGACACCTCCATTCTGTGTGGAGTGGCCTACAGGACTGAAAGAAAGGAAGATTCTCCTGGGAGCTGTTTCAAAATTCCTAAATTGCATTCATAAGCAAACAATAACATTTTACTGTGTAAAATCTTCCCTTTCCTGTTTCCTCTAAACTACACTACTGTACACAGTAGTGTAGTTTAGAGGAAACAGGAAAGGGAAGATTTTAAAAAAAGACAGTGAGTGCTCTTTCCTCATGCTTCTTTGTAATGGACCAGGTAAAATACAACTAAAAAGTTACAGGGATTTGATTCCGAAGATACTTTAGGTGTTTGAGGGTGAATTCCAGAACTGGTTTGGCAGACAGAGGGACTTACTTCCATGGTTTCTTCAGTGCAAGTGCCAGGCCCCAGGGATGAGAGCCTCGGGGCTCAGAGGTGGCTCAGAGCTGGGGCAGTGGGGGCTGCCGCTCCTGCTGAGGGGAGAGGCTCTGGGAGGACTGACCCCTGCCTGGAGGAGCTGCTCTTGGCTGAGGCCGGAGTACAAGGCCAGATCCCGGGTCCTGCACTTGAGTCACAGAAACCCCAGGCCGTGCTATGGGCATGGGGAAGAGCGGCTGGAAAACTGCCTGATGGAAAAGGACCTGGGGGAGCTGGTCCACAGCAGCTGAACATGAGGCAAAGTGCACCCAGGTGGCCGAGCAGGCCCATGGCATCCTGGCCTGTATCAGCAGTGGGGTGGCCAGCAGGAGCAGGGCAGGGATTGTCCCCCTGTGCTCGGCACTGGTGAGGCCACACCTCAAATCCTGTGTTCAGTTCTGCGGCCCTCACTGCAAAAAAGATTCTGAGGGGCTGGAGTGCATCCAGAGAAGGGCAAGGAGCTGATGAAGGGTCTGGAGCACAAGTCCTGTGAGGAATGTCTGAGGGAGCTGGAGAAAAGGAGGCTCAGGGAAGACCTTATCGCTCTCCGTGACTGTGTGATAAGGGTTGTAGCAAGGTGGAGGTCAGCCTCTTCTGCCAGGTAACAAGTGAGAAATGGACTCGAGTTACCCCAGGGGAGGTTTAAATTGGATAGCAATTTTTTTTCATGGTAAGGGTTGTCAAGCATTGGAATAGGCTGCCCAGGGGAGTGTTAGAACCACCATTCCTAGAGGTATTTAAAATATATATGGATGTGGCACTTGAGGACATGGTTTAGTTGTGGATTTGGCAGTGCTGGATTAGCAGTTGGACTGGATGATCTTAGAGATCTTTTCCAACATAAACTATTCCATGATTCTATGAATATCCCCAGGCTGACTCACAGTTATCTAAGATGGTGCTTTTTGAACAACCATGAACTCTAGGAATGATAGGGAGGTCAGCTTCAGAAGGCTTTCCGATCCTTTTCTGACTTTGTTACTCAAAACCTGCCTACCCTAAATTGCAAAACTGCTACTGCCTTCAGCAGGAATAAGGCTGTCAGTCTGCTCAAGGGCTCCAGTGCTCTAAGAAACATGCCTGTTGCTGTAGGTGTGCTTGCACAGTGACTTGCATATCTCAGAGAAAAAAAAATTCAATCTGTTGAGAGAGCAAAGTATGTTTTTTCTCCTTGATTTATAGAGCATATAACCCAAATCCAATCACCTCTCAGCTAATGCAAGGGGACACAATGATGTCTTTTTATTGACTCTAAACACTCACCAACCCTTTGCACATCTATGCATATGTGTATGTGTGTGCCAGGACCCTGTGGGCACTTGTAGGCTGTAATTGCCCTGAGGGCCCTCAGCTGTGTCCCCCCCCCCCCCCCACTCTCTGCCCACTGCTCAGGAGCCTATTTAAGCCCAGATCCAGCACCAAGGCTCACTCTGTGTTCTATGAGTTATCTATGTGTCTTAATTGCAACCCCCTGCTCTCCCTGATATGCTGTATGTACATCCTGCATTGGTGGCAAATCCTAGTTTATTTCCTAGCCTTTGGCTGAAGACCACCACATGGTTGATGTGTTCTGTTGTGTTTTTTTAAAAAATAGCAGATCTAATCATCGAGATGATCTAGCTCTTCCTAAGAGAGGAATGACTTCAATGTACAGGTAAATGGGATCAATAACAATTATGCAGTAGTTTTATGTCTGTAATTTTAAAATATTCTGATAAAATATGAGAACAGCTGGTCTTAGCACTAAGTGTTAGTCTCTTTAGGTATATCACATCTCAGGAAAGTATTAGTTCTTGTCTCAGTTTCTGCATTTTGTTTAAAATCTAACTTAGTTTAGGTTAGTGCCAAAGGACACAGAAGGTCAGGACCACTGGGCTAGGTGCTGAACATGCATTCCTTTTCCCAAAATCTGAACAAAAGGACAGATAATGGAGCCATTCAGAAGATGAGATAGTGTTGGCTCTAACTGTGCTATTGAGTCTTTTCAAAGCCATTGATTCTCCAACTCTAAATGTCAGTAGGATCCTCAAATTTTCTGTATTCTGTCCTGACAGGTTAAAATGAAATTTAGAATACAGGCTGCTCCTCACCAAGAGCACCTTAGGATATTTGATCCTTTGTTTTTTTTGCTGGTGCTTTGGCTCTAAAGTTATAGACAGCTTGGAAATATATGTTCTGCCGAGTCTCTGGGGTTAGTTACTCATCTGTAGGCTTTTCCATCATTTTGAAATATGCAGGGTATGGGTTAGGAAGTAAACAGAGAAATAAATTGTTCATTCCCAGCATTTGTTTGAGCAGAAACACGCTATCTATAACAGATGGAGGGTTCCAAGATTATTCTAGTGATAGATTCTCTTCTCTTTGCTTATAAGGAAGCAGTTAAATAAATTATTTGCTAGCTACACAAGTCAGGAATACTTATTTGATGAAGTAAAGAGCATTAACTTGTCTGTTCTGATGCAAGAAGCCAGGGAAATAAAGAAAGTGAAGGAGATTTAGACCAAGGTGTGGAGAACTGAATAAAGTAATGATTAAACAGGTATTCTAATAGTAAAATATGAAAAACAATTAAATTCCTTTGAACTGCTTTTTATTTATGATGTTGTCTTTGATATATTTTTCTCTTAAAATGCTTCTATGCTTTGTGATAGTTGGGCTGCTACTGAGAGAAAAGATACCATCAGGTACTGAAGATAAAATTGTGCTTGTCACATTTCCACTATTTTGCTGCATATCTTGTTTTTGTAAACACTTGTTTCATGAGGTTCAGTAGAGTTTTGTTGTCTTTTGGAAGGTGTGTTTTAACAAGGGACTTGTTGAAAGAGAACTTTTATTGACTGACCCTTTTAAAAGCGGAGTCAGACACACAGAAGAACACCAGAAGCCAAATATCTTGGGCAAAGCAAAGTGAAGAACAATATTAGCAGAGAATAAGTGGAAGGCTGAATTGCTCCAGATCTTGAGAACTGGAATACATTTCAAAAGATAAAGAGGGGATTATGTATCTGTTCAGGAAGTTTGTGCCATCCTTATTCTTATGAAAAATAGGCAGTATGTAAATTACCTCTGCAGCTTTCCTGGAGATGTCATGTTAAGCTTAAGCCACTCCCTGTCAGTACCTTAGTGGATATTCTACACTTGGACTTCAGCTGTGTGGTCTCTTTCAGGGCTTATCCACAGCCCTATTATTTATGAGACAAAGTCACCATTTCACCAGCTATTTTTGAGCTTGGTCATAGATACATTTAGCCGCTGATTAGTTAAGCAAGAGGCTGATACACCTTGGCTTGTCTCCTTCCCCTGCAAAGCTGTGTCCCAAACAGGTGGGAGATATTAATTGCTTGGGGTCCAGCTCTGTCCATGACTAGATCATGTTGGTGTGTTCTTGCAGAAATCATTCTTGCTCAGAGCTTCTTGTTCAGTAATATATGCTACTCATGGCAATGATATATGAAGGTTTTGAAGGATATTTGGAGGTCTTGAATTTTATGAACTTTTCTAGGCTTTGTCCTGCATACATGCTAGACATAAAGCCTGGAAACCTTCATAAAATTCTTAGCAAACACCATAATTACAGGTGAATTCTCCCTCAGTGCTTAGTTCTTCCTTGGCACTACTTACAATATTTTGAATTGTCTCTTATTCTTCCACTTCTCTGGTTATTTTTTATCTTGGTCCAATCACCAGGTATGTTGACATGGATTTAGTTCTTTCAGCTTTTCCTTTCAACCTTTTCTCTGTTTTTGAGTAATTAACAACAACAACAGTAAATAACGATCTCCACTTTTTTCCATGTGATTTTTCATGTTATTCAAAATACTTATATTTAATCTCTAGAGGAGTTTTCTGCTATGAGTCCTGAACTTTCGTTTGAAAGTTTTCATATTCTGTTTTTTCTTTAAAAAAAGTAATCTTGAGCATTTTATTTAGCGGTTGTGTTATGTTTATTCCAAGCAGACTCAGGCTGTGCCAAGAAGTCAAGTATTTGAGTACTAATCTCAAACTGGTATCCTCTTAATATCAGAGGGCCTAATAGCCTTGCATCAGTATCACTCTGTACTGAAACATAGGGAGTGGTTCAGAACACAGAAAGAATTTTTTATCTCCTACCTTTCCCAACCATGTCATGCATTTTGATACCAATAAATTATTTGACATTGTCACTGGGGGCACTTTTGTATTAATGCAGACTAGGGCTATCTCCCACTGTGCTGTTTCCACTAAGTCTGGGATACCTGATAAAAAGTGAGAGTAAATGTCATGTACAGAAGGCTTTGGATATGCTGGTCTGAGCAAAAGGAAATGTATTTGTCTGAAGCTGAAAATCAGGAGGCTAAATTTTTAAGTACATGTTCTGAGGGAAGTGGTTTATGTGAAGTATAATATTTGGATGGGAGGCCTGGAATATTTCTGTGTAAATTAAGAACAGGTCTGGGCTGCTAATATTAAAGGCATTTTGATGGCTCAAGTTCAAGATGAAATAGAAACATGAACAATGACTTGAGAATCAGCCTATAGGTTAGGATTTGTCATCCTCAGGGAATTATTCCAGAAAAGTTTTGATGGTAACAGCTAGGTGATAAAAAACCCAACCTGCAAACCAACAAAAACCCCAAATAGTAGCAATGGTTCTTTAGCCATTCTCCTTTCTAATCTGTCAAGGTTTCTAGAAGCTTTCATTTTGGAATATGCATTAGAAATGAAGACCAAAGAGAGAGAGCTTCATCCAACCTTATTTTATCTGTGTTCTTTTAATGATTGATAATAAAAAAAATTTAAAATATTCATATAGGATCAAGCTGCTATTTAACTTTCTGAAAAGACATAGATATATCTACCAGTGCTGTATTTTCTTGTGTTCAGGCTCAGACCACAAATAAAAATGTGAATTACAAGAAAGGTTTTTCAGTGTTGAAGATCAAACACAAAAATAGGTCTGTTTCTTATGTGTAGTGGTGGGGGGAAAAAAGTTTTGGCATACAGAAGGGCATTGTAGAAATAAGTTGTCCAGTTTGTAATTTTGGAGGAAAAAGCAGAGTTCAGAGTTCCTCAGAAGTGCTTTAGAGCAGGGTGCCCCCAGAGCTAGGACTGAAGTGATGGCTTAATGGAATCAAAAAGCAAGTCTGTCTTTTCATGTTTTCCTACTTTTAATGTCAGTCTTGCTTTGTACCATTCTCATTGCTCATGTGAATGAAATGTACATTCACAAAGTGATTGCAAGAAGGTATAGCTTTACTAAAGGCAGTCATCAGTGCTTTTTATTACATCTGGTAAAGCCCAAAATGCGTTGAAACCCTCCTTTTTAGTCTGCATGTGCATTAGCTTTCCTTGAACTTCAGATATTCTTAGCTGCATTACATGCATGAGAATGAATCTGCATATTATGCAACAGGTTTAAATTTAGCAAGGCATGTTAGGAGGCATAAATTTCCCACAGACCCATGCAGCTTTGGATCTGCCAAATTGACACTAATAGCTGCCAATTATTGCACAAAGAGAAGCTGCTTGTTCAAAAAGAAAATAAAAGGGCAAAATTTGGAGTGAGATCCTAGACCTACTGATATCAGTGGGAGTTTTGCTCTTGGGCGTTTTAAAAGCTGATGCTACTCTTCTATCAATTTATAACAGACAATTAAATAGAGACGATATTTATCTACCAAGATTTAATGTCAAATGCTTAATGTTACGCTTTTTCTGTGTGCAGTAGATGAAGTATTTTCTACCTTTAACAGGCTTACCTGAAAAAATAAAGCAAAATCTGTTTTATATTAAATGTGTTCACTTTCCATAATTTAAAGAGAAAAAAGGAGAGAAAGAACAGAGAAAATCAATATAAGGCCACAGAAGCTCAAAAGCTAGGATTATAAAAATGACAGAGAATCAGATGAATCGTTACCCCTATCTCCAATAGTGCCTAGTCCCTTCTTATTTTTAAAATGGATCTTATTTGATTTTTCAAACTGTGCATAAAATCCTGGTAAAGTTCTCACTGCATTCAAATGTGTCAGCATTTCCATACTCTGATTTGTGATATTGCACTTGGTGTGTTATGCACTAACTGGAAACACTGGATTAATTAAAAGCAGCAAGTGTACACTAATACTGGGGAAAGATTGTAAATCTGACTGCCTGGCATTTGGCTTCTACAAAACTGAAATAATCAATACGAAAATGTTGGGAGGCTGAAATGTTGATTTTTTTGCTGAGAAAATATTTTGAACCCATTTGCAAGTTTGTCTGCCTGAAATGCTGTGGTGCACTGTGAAAAGGCATCCATCCCCTTCGGAGTTTTCTGGCCTCCCTGTGCAAAACAAGGCTGTGCTTTGTCCTCTGTTTAGGTGTTCTGTGTATTGTGGAAGTGTCATGACCGAAGCAGTCTGGTGGAAAGGTCCAGGCTGTGAAAGATCCATAATTAGCTCCATACCCCTTGAGGCTTTGCATAGAATGGAAGCATTTCGGGCTTGAGCTCCAACATGTCTTGACACCGTGAGGTTTGAAAGGAGGGAGAAGACAACTTCACATTCAGTAAAAGTTGCAGGGCTGCAGCATCTTCCCTGAGATGGAAATATTGTTCATGGGTAAGAGTTTCTTAATGGAAGAGATATTCCAATTTCTGATCACATGAGTATTTTATCATATTTTCAAGAAAAATAATTTTTCTTTGGATTAAAACTAAGACAGTGTCTGCCTTAGCGCATATCCCATGTGAATGAAACAATATTTCTGGTTAGGTTTTATGTAAGCTGAACAAGTGTAAGCGATTGGTATCTTTTGGTGCTAAGCATTGGTGAAAGAACTTCAGAAAATCCGTCTGCTTATCCTTTCTGTTTCCTATTCTGATTCCTTATAAACAGATTACATCTGCAATGATTTTTAGGTCTATCTGGCTCAATAGATGCTGCTTTGACCTTGTTGCACATGTTCCATCCTGGTCTGTCTTCTCTTGCCTGGCAATGCCTTACCACACTTTGCTCTAAACTTACTAGCCAGTTCTCTGTGCCTTTGAGATATTCCTTCTCGTTTACAAGTAAGCATGGAAAAAATATATTTGATGAAACATTCCACATGATCCCAAGCTGGTTGGATGCTTGTGGATTCCATTACATGTCCAGCCTTGCTGGAATTTTTAAAATTTTGAGCTATGAGTCTTATGGTCATTTTGCTGGGTTTTTTTTCTCATTCTTCTGGCTTCTGTTAAATTGAAATGAGCAGATTTCCTGCATATCTCTAAAGAAAATGTAAATTTCAGTTCAGCTTCTCTACTGGCACACTCTTACTTTTCTTGTTCATCTTGATTAACTCACTTGATTTTGTGCTGATATATTTTATAGGCTTTTAAAGAGCTAGGTGGAGATTTTTAAGGATCTGGGAAAAGAACATACTTTTTTTTATAGAACCTGGATACTTCCAAGGATTTCTAATAACTTTAGGTATATGTTTTTGGGTAGAGGTGAATGGTGGAGTGAAAAATGTTATTTGTTTTTCATTTTTCTGGAAGATATGCTGCTTGTGACACTGCACTAAGATTTGGAGGTGCAGTTTATCTCCCAGCTCTCAACTGGAATTAATCTTTTGCTTCTCCAAAAGTCTGCTTTGAATCAGACAGTGCAGAAACTAGACTGAATCTTCTCAGACTATGGCCCTCACTTTCAGTGTGCTTACAAAAGCTCCTCACCCTAATCCAGACAAGACTGCTATGCATTTTGAGGTTTAATCTGAGAACACTTATGCTTGTCCTTTAAAAAATTATTTTCAGAGTTTTGGTTTTGATTTGAACAAAACAGAAATAAGTCTCTAACTTTTGAAAGGTGTTGCAAGAGGAACTGGCTTTTCCTCATGTTCCTGCTTTCATGCAGGATGTAAAGATGAGCTATTAGCCTTGAACAGAGTATTACACACATCAGAAAGTTCAGTAGACAGGTGTGAAGTGTATTTGACAGTGGTCTCATTAAGACAGAATTAAATCCATTGGTTGCTATCTGATTGGTATACTTATCTGTGCATGTGCGTTAGTTTTGCTTTCAGGGAAAGGTTAGTTAATCTCTGGAGTATATCCTAGAAATACAGTGCATGCCTGTGTGAAACTTAAATAACCAGTGATTGAAAATTTTTGGTTCATGAGCAGTGATTGGAAAATGTACTGCCTCTGTCAATTTGTTTCTATTTTTGGAAAGCTGTGAAATATCAGACTTGTGGATCCCATCAGCTTTATCAACTTCATGCTGTGCTATTTGGTTTTATTTCTAATAGAAATTGGAAAGTCTTGTGAATCACTGGAGTTAGAGATTAAGGATCTGGTTTTCAGACAGTGGGGGTCTGACTGCATTTTAATTCTCATTTCACTTGAGGTAGATGCTGTTTTCACAAGTGTGGCACTTTTCAGTTAGAGGAGCTACAAACAAAAAATTTGGATTATGTAGGAACATAGCATCTCCGTGCCCTAATCTCAGCCTTTTAAGCATCTACTTGCTCTTTTGCAAGCTGGTGACTAGCTTTGCAGTCACATTCCCAGCTCCAGGGGAAGGGTGATGGCAGGGGTTTAAGCACTCCCTCCTTTCCTGAGCAACAGATGAGATTTGTGCTTCAGACAAGCTCCTTTTCTCCTGAATATCCCCATTTGCCTCTGAGTGGGCAGGCAGGCACATAAAGCAGTGGTAGTGTGTGAAATGCCAGCAGCTGTGTGTGAGTCTGCTCCCTGGAGCAGCACCACTTGTGCCACGTCAGGGTGATTCAGATGCTCCTGAAAATGATTGATTTCTCTGTATTACAAAGCAATCATACTTTCTCAGAAGGGTGGTAGAGATGTCTACTTTGTTCCAGAGTTTTGCCTCAATTATTTCTTTGTAGTTAGGAGCAGACATTGTATAGTACAACCCTACCTGGCATACCATTTTTCCTGGCTCAAACTGCTGACTGAAAATCTACTTTGATTTTGTTACAATATGGAATGACTTTTTTTAAAGTTTTCCTTGGCAAACTGAAATATCTGAGGGTGGATGATTCATCTTATTTGCCTGAGAAGCATGTTTTATTGTAGGAAACTAACACTCCTTTCTTAAGGAAAATATGGACATTTGGAAAGTTAAAGAGTAATTCTGCTATGAGAAATAATCCCATCCCATTTTATGGGGTCTGTTCAAGTTTGGAATAATCAAATGAACATTCTTGGAGCAAAAGCAAGAATAACTACCACTTCCATGTAGCAGAGCCTATGGTGAGGAATTATCAGGTACTCGGTTTTCCTCATGCAATTCTTAGCATGATGGAATTTGGTGACTAGAATATGAAAACCTTTTAGTGTAGCATGGAAGATGGTGGAAAGAAAGTTAAATATGCATGTAGTGAGATGCTCTTCTGTCATACTGAACACAAGGAAATCAGAACCGGTGAAGCACACAAACAGTATGAAAGAGTGGTTTCATGTACTTTATCTATTTCAAATTAATTAGTATGCAAATGTACTTGCTCTCTGTATAGGAAGACCCACTCTAGGGTCTGCAAAATTGGTCTCTAAAAATGGAAATATTTTCAGAATTAAATATACATTAGAAGTGCCCTTTGCACACACATCATAAAAACCCTTGCAATTACAAGGTTATATACTGAGTTTACTTCGTAATTTTAATCCTTTAATATGTGGACTATATGGTACTTTTTAGGACAGATTAATTTCATCTCAGTTTAGCCGCTTACCAATTAGGCACGTAGCTTAAACCTGATCTCTAACTTCTGTCTTGAGTGAAAGGGGAAATAGGAGCTCTGGATGGTTGTTCTTCCTGCTCATCTCAGAAGACTATCTTGGGATCATATGGGTTGCTGCTGGAGATGTCTGCATCTCTTCAGCAAGAGCAGAGTCTACCTGACTACATTAGAGTGGACTTTTTGTACTGCTAAATTTAGGTGGGATATATCCTGCCTTTAATGGGCAGCTGCTCAATGTTGTTTTAGTGCCTCAATGTTCAGTATGCAGTTCTTTACTGCCATGTTTTAACATCCTGTTAAAACCCAGCTCTGAAGAAAGAAGTATTAATTTCCTCTGACCTTTTCTACAGCATTTGTCCATATTTTATCGGTTTGTTTCACAAACATTCTTATAGCCACCTTGAGACACAGTCATTTTATAAGGCAAACTTCAGTTTTGGCATTTCCTTGTGTTTTGAGTTTCTGACTTTTGACTTTGCCTCTTCAATAGCGTACCTTAGTAACTTTTTTTAATCAAAGATAAAGCTAGCCATGACAATCTGATGATAATGCAGAGTTGTGTCTTTCCAACTCCCTTTCAGAAGGTTTCTGCTTGGTGGGGAAGATATCCTCAAACCTGCCCCTTATTGATGGTAGCCCTGAAAGAAGTGATTACAGTTTGGTGGTGGAGATCTCCTAACTCATGCCCAGATCACTGGTGCCCCTAGAAAGGTGAGTAATTGAAAATGTGAGTACCTCTTGTTTCTCACTTTCACCTGTTTTTTCTGTAGTAATCAAAACATTTCAGGATAAAAGATATTATTCTACTATGCAAAAATTTTACTACTGATAACAAAGTTGTGAGCATACATTCAATACTGAATTTTCATAGCTTCTCATGGAGATGCCCTGAAGCACAAGAGTAAAGGGAAGGACTTGGCTCCCAACGTACATTTTCCATGCTGATTTAGGGTGACTTACTGAGTTGTGATTTTGGCCAGCCTGTGAGGGTCAAATTAAGTTAAATGAAATATTTTCGGGGTTCTAAAAGAATAAAAGCCAAGATTGGAATTTCTCTTCTGTCTTTAAGAACTTGAAAATTCTGTCTTCTCAAAAGTTACCTACTTTACAGAGACTTAATGTTCTGGTTTTTCCAGAATTCTCACAGGCATTTCTGAAATACGCTGGAAGGGGAGCATGGCACTTAGGATTTTCTTCATCATCTTCATCATGAAGATGTCTGGTTTAGGGGTCATTCTAGCTAACTGAAGGAAGTTAGAACCACCTAAATGATTGCTTATGTTAATGGATACAGGTAATAAGGGGATTAAATTATATTACTTTTCACCATGGGTGGTCTTTTCTAATATTGACAAGCTTATGGAGATATGACTCACTTTGAGCTTCAAACGGAAAAGGTTTGGGGTTTTTTTGTAGTTTTTTTTTTGTTGTTTGGTTTGGTTTTTTTTAATTTTAAAAAAAAAATTTAAAATGAAAAATACTGCTATTTTCCTCCAAGAAGTTTTACATCTGGTCCAAACCTTCTGAAAAACACTCATGTTGAGGAAGATAGAGGAGGACTTTATCCTGAGTGGTGAAAGCCATAAGCAATAGAAAAGAGAGGTTTTTAATAGGAAATACTGAGAAGAGGTTTTGTCAGTGCCTGCAAGTAGAACTTCTTGTTTGCTAAGAAATTTTTATAATGTAAAAAGGGAGCTTTGCAGTGCATACATAACAAGGAAAAGTTGTGTTCATGGTACCATTTCTGCAGAATTCTGACTTAAATTAAAAATAAACACTTGAACTCATGAGCATATGAGATAGGAATTTGAGCACTGACTGCATGTTGGTTACCAAAATGAAATTATTATTGCATTGGGTTACAGTGAAATGTTCCTATGAAAACTCTTTTTGAGGTCAGGGGTTTGCTTTTGAAACTGATTGTAGAGCATACACTGAACAATTGTATTTAACATGCTATTCTACTTCTCGTTCTAAGCAAAAGAGAAAGTTTTGTTGGAGACTTTCCAAGTCTACATGGCAAGAATGTTCAATTTATTTGATACATAGTATTGTGACTTGACTTTTATGTTTTGCAATTCATAAAAGAAGAAAGAATTTTCTTGCTTTCAACATATGAATGTCGAATATCTCAGACTGTTTGAAAAAAACAAGAGATTACTGAAATGACCCAGACAACTATGCTTCTGTTCATTAATTTCTAATTTCAGTTTTCCATGTGTGATTTTAAATTCTCCCTCAAAGATATGTAACTATGGCTTACAGGTTTCACTGGTCTTGTTCTAAATATCTTGTGTGATGTTTCTACACTTCCTGATGCTTAGAATTTTATCTTGAACTTATGTGTTCTTTAACATTATGAACTATCATTATTCCCGGTCCCATAAATTGCAAAGAAGTCTGAAAAACTGCATGATAAAAAGATTCCTGCGTGTCAAGTATCATTACTATCTTTAATATTACTTGATGAGATGGAAAAGATTCTTTCTAAAAATCAGAAAGATTGATTTATTAACCTCTATGACCTTTAACTGTCAGGAAACAGATGAATTCTTATTAATGATACATAGGAGCTCATTTTAAGTCTCATAAATCAGATCTTTTCTTTAGAAATGCCCACTGGAAAATAATCTGCAGTGAGCATCATAATTCTTTAAAAGTGTTGTTGTATGTGCCAGAACACGTGGAAACATTTGTCTTTACATCACCCCTAGAAAGCCTGTATTGCTGGTGGCCTAGCAGTTTTAAAATTGATTGATCTTTTCTGCTGTTTCTTTTTTATAATGAAAGGAATACCTAGCAAAGGCTGCAAAACTTTGTACTGTGAGGCTGTGCAAACCTGGCTGTGGGTTCCGTCACTGAGGCATCAAAGGAATTACGTTTTGCACCTACCTTTTACCTGAACTTAAAGTTGTGATATAGATTGGTGAAGTTGCTTGCTGAACTTCTGCGTTCCTCTTTTGCTGCCATAACCCAACTCTTTCTTAGGAGACAGAAGAGGCTCTGAGTGACACCAGATCAACACAATGCTCCTCATCCATTGGGACGCAGTACAACATATTCCTGCCTTTGGAAGATGGAGTGAGGTTTATATTTAGTGAAATGGGGCGGTAAATTTAGTCAGAGAGAACATAGTTACAATGGACCAGAAAGTGAAAGGCAAAACCAGTGATCTTTTGAAAAGATTACTGTATATTTAAAGATGAGGGACCAAGACCTTTATTTTACAGTCTCTTGCAGGTCTGAGGAGAGTTTGTACACTAGTATATACACCTTTTGGAGAAAAATCTCATCGTTTTCACTACTCAAATTCACTCCATATAGTCATACTTTAAACTAGCATAATCACAGCTGATTTGTTGCCACAACTAATTTATGTTGTTAGCTGCTTGCATGCCTGGAAGACTTGAATAATTATCACAGGAAAAAATAAAAAAGAAGGCATTTTTTTCTTGTTATACAAAAAGACAAACATCTTTTTCATATGTAACAGTTTTACTTTTTCATTATCTACTCTATACCAGTTTTATGGGAAGTGAAAATCATGTATTCGATATGTAGTAATTCAACTGGTTTATTTAATATAATTTTATCTCCATTTGAATACATAGTATTTGAAAATATCTTCTGCCAAACTAGAGTATAGCTTAGGAGTTGGTTTTTATGAGTAAAACACATAGGCAATATATTGGACCGTGGCTGTTAAGGTACCAAGAAAGAATGTAATGAACTGCTGTTCAAGATATTTGTAGTTTCAAGTTGGTGGTAATGGTCCCTTTGAAATAGTCAAGATACCAAGGGTGGAGAATTAGGCAAGATCTTGCTAAAGCTGTCTTGAAGCACACTGTGTTCTGCTGTAACAACAGAGGAAAAATTTCTGCTGCTAGGTTTGGAAAAACACTCCCCCTCTTCACTACCAATTTAAATATTTCACTAAAGGATCCTAAATGGATATGTAGTAAATTTGGTGATGCAGATGACAGAAAAGGAATGTCAAATTCAGGTCTTGAGGATGATTGGATTTTGGCTTATTTCAAACTCTTTAAAGGCATGCCTCAGTGGGTAACTGTGGAGAAAGGGACCTGAGAAAGTGGTGCACTTCCCCTTACCTTTGTAGATTCTGGTCCTCTTTGACTGTTTAAACCTTTAGGATGGGTGAAACAAAATTTTCTTCCATGTTTTGTGTGTAGCAACTTAGTGTTGGGATGACCAAAATATTATTCCAACTGCCAGATTTTGGACAAACAGAATCCCACCAATGGTCTTTTTTTCTAAGATAGTGCTTACAACATGAACATAGTCTGGAGTTTGAGTACCAGGATTGCAGACTTCCTGTGCTTAGAGTATTATTGAATACAGAGATAAATCCAATGAAAACCTACTGTTGTACTGAGTTCCTAAGAATTTGGCCGGAAAAGTTACTCTGATGAAGTAAATATATTTTTGATAGTTGGAAGCACTCACCTGTGCAATATAAAAAAAAATATTTGTGATTCTGTCATTGAGGCATCAATGAGAATCAAGTTCAGTGGGAGTTTATGCTTCAGGATAATACCAGTTAAAATATTTATAAATATATTTTAAATATTGTATTTTTTCTTCATATTGGTTTGCTTACAGCACTGCAGAGTTAGTGTCCTGAAAGCGTTTGACAGCATGGAAGGTTTTGGGATGAGCACATCTAACAGCCTGACACAATGGCTGCAGTTGGCAATTGCATGCAAAGAATACTACGGTCATTTAAAATACATGAGGGATTTAAATATCTTCCTTGATAACAAGGATCTCCTGATCAACAAAGAGACTAATACTTTTTTTAAAAGATATATTTTACTTGAGAAGAGCTGCCTCTGTTGTTAGAAATAAGTAAACATGGAATTATACACACTGATGATCCCCAGGTGCAAAGATGGACTAGTTATTGAAGAAAGTGTGGTGGGTTCTGGTATCAGAAGATAAACAGTTATGCTAGAGGCCTTATTTAAGAATAAAAGAACTTTGTGAGGAATATATATTCCTCACAAAATATATTCCAAGGAATTTTGGAAACATCAGGATTATTTAGAGTTATTTTAGAAACAACTTTGAGAAAACAGAAGGGAGGGTAGTATGTAATTTTAATAGAAGACAACCTGTAGTTTCCTATAACAAATCAGGTGTTTAAAGCTGACAATAAGGAAAGAAGACTGGAGAATCTTGATATGTTGTCAGATATACTTAGACATGAATAGTTGGTGGTTTTTTTCTGAAGTTTGTTCCTGGTTTTAAAATAGTTATGTTGTTCTGTAGAAAGGAACTAAAACAAATGATGGTTATTTCAAGCCCCAACAGATAAAGCTTTAGCTTTGACTCAAGCTTGCTATACTACATATCCCTCCAAGACATGCCTTAGGACATTAAAATGAGTGATGCAGTCTGTCAGCTTCTACTTTATACTCTATTCATGTGTTACCATTTGCCTTTCACACTTCAGTATCTCCAACACTCAGAACAGGCATTATTATTCACCTGTGCCTATTACTGAGATACTTGCCTTTTTAACAAATAGGTAGTGTTTAACTGCAGCCTGAAATGAAAACAGATGCAATTTGGTGTGTGTTGATACTCATGGGCCATAGCTGGCCATTCTCAGAGTGGGTGGAAATGTATGTCCTGAAGGAAAGGTTACTGTTGTTGAAATCTATATACTGGTGGGTAGAATGCTGGAGAGCAGCTTATTTGCTGTACTCCATTCTGGCGAGCTCTCTCTAGAAAAGAGAGATGCAAGCATAAAATTATGTGTATGGAGTCTTTCTGTTTAATAATTTTGCATAAAAATGAGCACTTACTTGTTATTAGGCAGCATTAGTAGCATGTTTTCTTGTAGCGCTCCCTTACTCCTAATGCTTTCTTGCGGTGTGGTATCCTTTTTTTTCTTGAAGCTCCCTATAGGCATGTTCTGGCCTGACACCACTCTAGTCAAAAACAGCTGTTCCTCTGATTTTTCTCACTGTTTTTTTCTGTTACATGTGCTTCCATCTCCCCATCTTGCTCCTTTACAAGCTATTTTAGTGTTATAACAGTCTCTCCTTTTTAATCATAATTTTGGAACAGTGGCCATCAATCAACACAGTACTTTGGATGCTTAAATGTTTAGACTTCAGAGCACAATCCAGCATGCTCTTGTGACTGAACTTGCATGGCTTAAGAAGTTCCTACCTCTTGATTTCTATCTGACACTCTCCCTGCCAAGCTCTGGCACAGTAACAGATGGGTTGAGCTCAGGGACTGTGCTCAACTGACCAGGCTGTTGTACATTCTGTGTACAAGTATCATAATACACAGCCCAGTAATGATGAATTTTTCTCACATATCAGTTGGTTTTAGCATCATTATCCCTGATGTGTTACTGAGTATCACAACTGGGGTTTTAACCCAAAGGTCACTAAATATTGTGGTTTAATCTTGTATGGATTCTCAAGTGAATTTCTGCATGAAGAAAAATCCTGAAAGTGTTTGGGGAAAACTGCATTGAATCAGTCTCTTCTTTTTGTTTTCCAGTTTTACTTGTAATACTATTTAGAATTGTTTGCTATATTTCTGTCTTTACAATTGAGTAAAGGGTATTTCTTCTGTTTATCAAAATTCCTTCAAAGCCATGGAGTACACAATGCTAACATTATTTTGTATTCTAATAATTTCAAGACTGCATTTGCTATATAACTTCTATTAAAAAACCCCAACAAATCAGCATTAGCCTCCTCAAATGCAGTCACCTTTTCTTCATACAGATTAATTCAGACAATATTTTGTGTTTTAGTATGCAGGATGCTTTAATGCTACTGTTTGTCCATTTAGATGATTAGGATTTATGCAATATTGCAGAACTATGGCATCCTGTCTACTGAAGTTAGAGAAGTTTTATTACAATAGTACATCTTTAAATAAGAAACCTCTCAATTGTATCTATCAATGCTCTCTCACTCATAGCTTGTACACATAATCAGCAGCAGTACAATTTTATTTTACTGCAAGTTTTATGTGTGCTCTTCTTACCTCTCAAATCATCACAGTAGTTCCATGACTAACTAGCCAAACATGTGCTGTTTAGTATGGGGGCACCATGTTAATGAACAATGATTAATATCCTGCTACAGGACCAGGGCCAGAATCTTTAATATCTAATAATTTTTGATCCTTCTGCATTTTTATGCCCATAATCAGGGTGTTATTCAGCCTGATTTGTTTGGTGCTCAGATTAGATGCCAAGAGGCTCCTGACTCAATCTGCCTACAGTCCCTGTTTATTGACAGAGAGCATTCCTGCTGCCTACACAAGCACCCTTAGAAGTGAGTGAGGAAAGAACTGTATCTGTCAGAAATACCCAATGGATTTTTAGAGGGCTATTCAGAAGCAGCTCTGTCTGGTACAGCTTGGACTCCTCTCTTTTCCTCTTTCCCTCCCTTCCTCTCTCCTTGACTTTACTCAGGGACATAATTCAAGAGCTGGAGCATAGCACCATTGGAGACAGTGCTGTATTCCCAAAGCTAAAAGGATTGCTGCCATTATATAAAAGTATTGCATAGCAACTTTCTTAAATCAGGTGGGGTATTGATTGCTTTTCTGAAAGGGCTAATTGAATCTGATAACTCAACAGAGAAAGCAATTTTTTTGAAACACTGCCTTAAGAACTGTATTATCTGAAAGACACATTAGATGAATGCAGCAACCAACATTTTTGTCAATAGCTCCAAGAATGAAGACTGTTCTTTAAAGCTGTTAAAATACAAACATTTTGCATCTCTGTTCCAAAAAAGGGGTGTATTAGGTAAAAATAATCTTTAAAAGCTTTCTTATTTGTCCTTAAATGTGACTTCCCTAGTATGCCTTTCAAAAATAGCCTGTGCTTACTAACATTTACAAAAGGCTCACATGGAAATTCGTGTAAAGTCAGAACTCCTGATTTAGGAATTGTACTTTGTACCTGTGCTTAAAGTTCTGAATGCTCTACTGGATATGACCAGAAAAAAATTGACGTAGGATAGATGTAATATCTGATTTGAAAACATCCAAATGTCCAAACTCCTGAAGGAAGTTTGACCAATGTCAGTGTATTAATAAAGTAAAAAGTCTTGTTTTAGAAGTGCTAAGCTGATCACTGAATCTTCTGGATAGGTTCTTGAGCTCTCCAGTAATCCAGGGCTAGGGGGTTTAGGAGATCAGGACATGTGGAAAACTTGTGTTTGTTAGTTTGAAACTAACAAACAACTGTTAGTTTGAAACATGAAGGAATATTAGCCCCTGGGAGTGATGTTTGTTGACTTAGTGAAACGCCCTGAAACTGAAAGCCATTCTCACATTATTGCAGCTCTTGAACAGAAGAGTCAATCACATCAATGTTGTCAATCACACCATCACATCAATGTAATACTGTTGTTCTCATATATATTCATAACATTATATGAAGATATATGAGAACATCAGTATTACATTGATGTGAAGAATGAACAGCTGGATGCTGTTGGCATTTGGATTGGTACAAAACAAGGTGATCAGATGTCTTTGACTTTGTTTAACTCATCTAAGTTGTAACTGTATAACTTGGATGAGGAAGGTTTCAATATTGCTTGAAAAATAAACAACTGTGAACTTTGCACACAATTTGCTTCTATTGAGTGGATCCTTTTTAGGAATGCAGAAAAAAATACTAAAACTGGGGAGGTCTTCTGTGAGCTAACTGGCCTCAAGACATAAAAGCATTTACATTAAGACCACTAAAGACTCACATGATCAATTACTGTCCTACACGGGCAGTTAACATCACCCCCTCTAAATGATTGAACCTGGTAACCCCTGAAAAGTACCTGGACTAAGTATTGACTGGAATATCAAACCCAGAACTAATGGAAAAGATAAAGGGATGATTGCAGCAGGTTGGAAAGGCTCCATTTGAGAGATTTTTTTTCCAAAGGTGATGTCCTGAAAGGATATACTATTCTGTGATTACATCTCTTTGGTCTGCCAGGTAATGCATAACGTATGTTCCTGGAAACCCTGGACTTGCAACTTGACCTGCTGTCAAGGAAAGGGTGCATCTACAGGAAAGCACCTGCTAAGTCATAGCATAGCATGTGACATGGGTGTTGAGGTACTACCAGACTGATCTCAGGACTGATCCCTAGTGTGGCCAGCTTCAAGATTGCACAGAATTGTACTGTCTTTGAATGAGACATAAAGAGAAATTGTTGAGCAGGATGGCATTGAGAAAGAGCTTGAAAGTTTGTGAATTGCAGCAGAAAGTGATAAAGATTTAATCTTTCAAATATTTTCAAATTCCATACCTTTTGAAACACAAAAGAAGTCATGGTTATATCAGAGGAATTATGTTCGGAGGAACCAAACCTGGAAGGGAGATAACCACTGCAAAGGTAATTTTTCTGAAAACCTGTAACTGGCAAAACCAATAATTCCTAAGTTGGACCCAGCTTGTATCCCATGGCTGTGAAATTTTCAGCTTTGAGAAGGATATCAGTAACAGCTGGATTGAACATCAGAGGAATTCTTCATAGAAAGCTAATTACAGAGGAACCTTTGAGAGCTAATGCCTACCCAGCCACAGTTTTTGATTAAGGATAGGCAGCACTCAAGTCATGCAGACACTGCCAGAATGAGAGCTGTGCGCATATTATTGCACACTGCCCTGTGGTACAAGATGCTAAGATTGAGACATAACCAACTATGTGCCATCTAGGTGAAGGAAACTTAAAAAAAGTGTAGTATTCCAGGAAGTAATGTTAAAAAATGAATAAAATGAACTGTGTAAACCAGATATGGTATTTGTTAAGGAAAATCAGGCTTTTGTAGTAGATATTATAGTTAGATATGAGAGTAAATCAATATGTTGGGAAGACAGAATGACAGAAAAAGTAAAGAAATAAACATCTTAAAGTTCAAGAACTGACCAAGGCCATTAGTATTAAATTTATAGTATTTCCTTTAGGAGCACATGGGAGGTGGTATGAAGGAAACAATTAATTATTAGATGGAATAGGACTCTGTACAGTTCCTGACAGGAAAAGGTTGTTCCTGTCCTCATGCACTTTTTACTTCAATGGACATTGTACACATGTTTGCTAGTTGAACTTGGATTCATCTAAGATCTTTATGAATTGTACATAAATTCGTCTTCATGAATTATAAACTTTCTTTTTTCTTCTATTGATTGAAGAGCAATGCCACTGTGTATGCTGCAAACCAATTATCTAGTTTTTTTAAGGTTGCAATTAGGAGGGTGTTGACAATATGTAGAGACAACAGTGGACTTGGAATGATGATGTGTCACTCATCCTGACAGAAAAAAAACAGTTATTGATCTTTACTTAGGTGAATGAGATCTTTACTTAGCTGTCTTTCTTAATGCAGAAAAGCAACATGTTTACCTATAAATTTGGTAAATAGCATGCAAGGAGGGCTTGTATCTGGCTTGGGAAATGACACTTTCACTGCCTCTCACTCTTCATTCTAGCCATGTTCACAAAACACCTTTTGACAATGAGCCTGTTGGGGTCACCATTGTTTACTCTTCCCCTGCTACCGGAGCAATGTGGTCCCTTCAGCTCAAGAGACGCTCTCAGGTTCAACCTCTCCACCTGGGTTATGTGAGAACAAGGGACAGAGGTTTTTCTTCCTGTCCTCAGAAAGGACAGTTTGGTGTGTCTGTTATTGCTGACTTTGTCAGCCCATTGTGTTAAGCAGCAGAGTTTCTGCTCTGGTTTCAGTTAGTTTGAAGCCCCCGGTGAATCAGTTTTGTTCTTGCAGGCTGCTGTGAAACAGTATAATAGGCATATTTACAAAGGGATCCATGGGGCTTTAGCTACACGGTGCCCATTAATTTCAGGAGAACAGTCAAGATCTTATTATCTTACTGTACTATGTCTTGTTTAAGGTACATTTAGTGATATTGACTTTTATTAGACTTGTGTGTTATGTGTCTACTTTCTCTAACATCCTGTTATTTTTTCTGTGAAGGCATCACAAAGAAAAAAATTGCAATATGAGTTTGCTTAATGAGGTACTTCCTGAGTATAAATTCATAACTCTCTTGAAGTACTAAAGATTACTTTCAGATTGGTGAAATTTCTGTTTCAAACGGAATCTCTGAGTGTCTGAGGTTTAGTCATAGAATCCTAGAACAGTAGAATCTCCTGAACAGGAAGGCACCCACAAGGATCATCTAAGTCCAACTCCCAGCTCTGGTTTCTGCTGCTTCCTTGAAGTTTGATTCTAAAACTACCAACGCAGGTTACTGTTGTATGGCTATGGAACCTAAAACAAGATTTATTTGAGTCTTGTTATCTTTTACCAACAGTGCATGGGGAGGACTTTCAAGTACTTGACTGTTGTTTCATTTGCATCTTTAAGCTACTTTTTTCAGGGCAAGGAAAATAATAAAGAAATTACCCAGCGCTACAGAACATAGCCTCTGATTTAGTGGTTCTATTACCATTGTGATTCATGGCTAATTCATACAAATTAAACTAGGTTATATATTACTGTTAGGAGATTAACATTTCATGAATTTAATAAATGTTTTCATGGCTACTCTGAAATCTAATTCCCTGGCCTAAAATGTCACTGATGTCTGCTTGTTTTAGGCAAACCAATCTAATTCAGTTTAATAGTGCTGGGAGAATGTTAGCTGAGATTTGTTTTAAGTGGAGTCACTGCCCTTTTCTTCCACCCTCTGCCCCCCCCCCCACCCCGTACATCTAAAATGCTATAATGTTAGAATGATGCGGGAAAAACACTCTGTTAGTTGACCACATGCAGGAGAGAATCAGCATTGGAAATGTTAGGTTGTTAAGGATAAGCCTTTCAGATACATACATATAAAAGTTAATTTATGGTATTATGTGTAGGCAGTGGTTGTATTCTGTTAACTTGAGCATATGATCATTGTGCTGTTCTCCATGGCATAATATGATAATATGATTTTCTTAAAGGCCCTCAGCAGGGTTCATTGCAGCCTTGGCATGGGTAATATTAAAGTCTTTATTAAATCTCTAACTCAGATTCAGATTTACTCATGTTATGGATGAAACAAGGACGTCTTGCTGCATTTGGTTATAAACCTTGTTCTTTTTTCTTCTTGTACCAGCTTCTGAAGGATTCTGCAACACTTGTTCAATCAAAACTAAGACCCTACAGCCTCCCCTTGAATATTTAGCACTGTTAAATTTTATGGACTTCTTCATGGCAAAGTTCTGCCTCTGCCCAACTTTAGTTTGGTCATGGTACCCTGGAGCAACTGAAGCCATAGCCAAAGCCTGGAAATACAGGATTTATTTTTGTCCTCTGTTTTTGGTGTAGTTAAACTTTGTAGTGGGTTAGTTGTGGGAATTTTTGTTGTTTATTTTTCCTCCTTTCCCCCGCTGCAACAGGGAGCAGTGAGAACTAGGAGGAGGGAGAGGACCTCTTCTCAAGGCCCGTGCTTCGCTGCCTGGAGTGCTTGTAGCAGGTCTGTGAGAGTGGGATGAATCCTGATCAGGTTGAAGAGAAAGATGGGGTAGAGCTGGGCTGGAACTGAATCTGAATCAAAAATCTTCTTATTGGTGAGCTGTTACGTAAAAGAAGGCTAGATCAGTTATGGGATTTTAACTTAGAAAAATAGGTAAACCATTATTTGTCACATGAAATAAATGTCTTGAATACCAAATGCCAGGAAATAACTAACTGAGCTCTGAAGGGAAGCCAAAGCTCTAAAGAAAATTGGCTGTATTTAAACTGCTTGTCGTGGTCAAGCTTAAAGGCCTGGCCAAACCCCAATGTGCTTTACAACTATTAGCTATGGGTGATTGTGCCAGGTCTCAGTTGCAACTCCTTTGCTTTGCTGTGCCTGAGGGAGGCTGAGTCAGTGCCTGAACTTACCCCACACTGTTATGTTTTGGAGTATCTTGCTTCTCCTTAGCCCCAAGATGAGAGGTTGTCCCTCTATGACTTGCTCCTCCATCTGGATTCCCTGGCAACAGGGGGGCTTAGGAGATGAAGCAGGATCAAGCCCTAAAACCTTGCCTGGGAGATCATAAACCTGTATACATTTCTTTATGCTCTGCATTTACAAATATGGCCTCCTTGAGCCATTAAACAAGAGAGAACACTTTCTTCATTTGAGAGGAAGAGGCTTCTGTGACAAGTACTTTCACAAAGACTTCTCGGCCTTTTAGGTAGCATACATTTCCATTACCTGCACTTTTCCATGTTTCCAGTGTACTTGTATTATTTCAGGAATTTCTTTCCAAGTGGATAGCAGTCTCTAAATGATATCTGATCTACTCCTCACTTGCTCTCAAAATCCATTCCCTGAATCATCTTTATTACAGTGCCT
Organism: Serinus canaria; assembly: GCF_022539315.1. Classification (NCBI taxonomy): domain Eukaryota; kingdom Metazoa; phylum Chordata; class Aves; order Passeriformes; family Fringillidae; genus Serinus; species Serinus canaria. Next base: position 39,225,394 of record NC_066315.1, read on the forward strand.
AAAAGACACTTATGATGCATTGTTAATTGGCAGCTGGGGATCACTTATCGTTATTGATTTACTTTTAAATTACTCTGACAAGATGAAGAACAATAAACCTGAGCATGTAACTCACTTTCATAATGGCATATTGTTGCTGTTATCCTCATGTCCATAAATTCATATTTGCAGTTTGCCTAAAATCACTGACTTGTTTTTGTTCTGAGACAACCCTGTCAGCAGGCAGTGCTTTCCTGTCTCATTCAACGGCAAATGCAATATTCCCCTGATACTCCTTAGAGAAATGGAAAGACTCTAAAGAAAAGAGTTTGTATTCTTACTGAGGTTTAGTTGGCAATACTTTGAACAGAATTGACAAAATGAAACAACAGATTGTAGCATTTTTTTTTGACCTACAACCCTATTTGAAATGAAAACTTGTGTTCTAATATGAGAATATTCCTGCTAAGCTGTCACAAGTTTTTCTGTTTATTTTTACTGTTTTTTTCATGGGCTAGACACTTTTTGATTGATTATTGATAAAAATGTCTCTAAAAAGAATAATGCTTTCCATATATTAGTGGGAGAATGTAACTTATAAGTATTTATTAATTTAATTATGCCAATCCTGAATTATATTCAAAGGTAATTTAGAAAATTTTAAAAGCTCTAAGGTTTCAGGCTTTGTGATTGGCAACACTACATGAAGTTTAAAAATGCTCAGATAAATTTCCTTCCCTAGTTGAGTTGATTAACAGAACTTGATCATGGTGCATGCCTATGTGCTGACTTGTTTGCCTAAGGATCTTAATGGGAAGCTTTGCAAGGCTTAACAAACAAAATTCAAGAAGAAAGGGAAGTTTGTGGCAAAAAACTCAAACAACTCTTCTTAAAATCCTCTTGTGGACAATCTTGAAAAGAAGCAGCGAAAATACTAACAGGAAACTGCAGCTTGTAACCAATCTTGAGGCCTCCCTCTGTGCCGTCACTGTGGGTGCTTTGGTCCCTGATGCTGCCCCAGCACTTACACATGAGAGGCCAGGAAACTCTACCCTAATGCATTTATGAATCCCTAATAGTCTTAAGCATAACTTTTTATCCTAATCTCATTTTTATTGCTTGTATTTTATTAGGATGAGTGATATCCCAACTTTAATTTTAGGCCATCGGTGCATTTGAAAGCTTTGTGAGCTCCAGTAAAACACATGTTAGTAAAAGAATAAAAAAGAAAAGTTTTGCAAATGGAAATAATTCTGAAAGCGTGGCTTCAGGTACCTGAACTTTTGGGGTCTATATTGGAACTTCTAGGGGCTTTGGAACCACACTGTGTAAACCTGCACTTAGTAAAAAGCAGCTTTCCCAGAAGGAAACTCAAGTAGCCTGAGATTGCAGATTAGATAACTCTGCTTCACTGCTGTGTGAATGCGCTTTAAAATACTCTGGCTTCAGCTGGAGATTCAGTAGATTGATTGTTACTTTCTAGAATTTGCAAACAGATTATTTCTTGAAGAAATGTTGTTGATTTAATGCTTTCTATAATTGACTCTTGATTCTTTGCTGTAGAAGATTGATTTGATTTTAAATTTGGCAGCAACTTTTTTTGATTCTTAAGTTAAAGTTAGTAACAATTGAACTATGGCAACATTTTCTTATTTTTATTGGGTTTTTTTGGTTGTAATTTATTGCTAATTATTTTAATAATATTCATGCAAAGAGGTAAAATCAGCTTTCTTTCAGCAAGGAATGTGCATCTTAAATCCTCTAAGACTACATTCACTTTTTTAGTTCTTGATTCATAAGCCTCAGGATAATAAAATTGCTAGGTTTATGTTGATTTTAAATTTGATATTTTGCCATTTGGATGCATAAAGATTCAGGCATACTGTTTCAGCTAAGCTGGAGTATATGGAAGGAAATATAACCACTACCTGGTGATGTGGTTGTACAATAGGTTCACACAGGCCTTATCTGATAGCAGGTGAAAGCTGCTATTCCTTCTGCTTCTATTTTAGGATAGCTTTGATCTTATTAACTAATTTTCATCCATCCTTTCTATGTACTGTTAAATAAGGGGATAAGAGTAGCAGCTGCAGCCCAGTGGTTGGAAGACTTGTATTTTTCTTAAATGGGAACATAAATGTATGCTCCCATTTAAGAAAAATAGTCTTGTGATGTTATTTTGATTTTGGTGAGACAGGATGGCTTATGGGCTTCTGTTTCAGAAACTGTCTGGAGGGGTACAAAGGTGCCACTGAGTAGGTTCATGGAGAGAAACAGATTTTTTTTTTTTTGTGATATGCAGTAGAATAACTAAATACTCCTCAATTTTGTTCCAATGTTTTTGATAAGGAGAACAAAAGCTGAGGGAACCTCTGTGGGGAAGGGCCAGACTTCTTCTGTGCTTGGAGCAGAGCCTTTGTGTTTGTTTGTGGGAGAGATCTCAGCTCTCTGCAAGCAGTACTACTGGGTTTGGACACTGCCTAAGTTTCGTACCTGGTGATTAATTTTCTTAGCTGTTTTATCCCTGCTGGCCTCAGACTTTCTTTGCACAAATCAGATTGTAGGTATGGACAGACCAACAGTTTGGAAGGGGCTTGCTTCATTTCGTGCTTGCATTTTGGAGAGGCTTTTCCTCACGAGGTGGTGGATGTGACACAGTGACCTAGCTTTCCTTACACATCTCCTGGTTTTAATGAGAATTTTAGATGGATAAAAATGGCATGGAGGAGCTCCCACATCTTCTCTTATTTGTCTTGTTTGTTTTGGGGCAATACCAATATCGTAAAAACTGACACCATGAAGGGGTTCAAACTGCTTAGTGGTGTATTTTTAACATAGAAGACCCGGACTATAACCACAATCTTGCAGTATTTATTCTCTGTTTCTGTGTAAGAACTGCTAACATGGTTTCAGCTGCAGCACTGAAGAAATAATTTTTGAGTATTAAATATCTCTTGCATGTCAAGATTTTGATATTGCTTTAATTCTCCCACCATCACTAGTAGTCACTTGTTTCCATGACTCTTTTGATCTGTTGCTCCACTCCATTGGCAGGATGTTAAAACTTACTCAAATGTTAGAAACAAATTGCACATTCCACTGATTTTAATAAAACATTATCTATTCCAGGAGAGAACATCCCCAGCTTCTTCTAGAAGGTACTCAGTTTCCTTTTATAATCCGTATGGAGTTCTTGTATGAATTAAATTAGATTGCTGTCAGCTTTTTGGAAAAAAAAAGTAAGTTTAATATTATTGACTATTTTAAGATTAAATACCACTTCCAGCTGGCAAAAGATTTTATACTTTCAAGCACAAATTTTCAGAAAATCAACTGCAAAAGCTGGGAAAGAGAAAACAAAATAATCTTTAAAAATCTGTTAATTATTTTTCTGGAGCGTGTTTAAGCCTACAGCTTACTCTGTCTCAGAGATTTAACAGTTTAGGAAGCCTTAGCATTAAGCAACTGCAGGAGACTAATTTTTTTCTAGAACTGTGGAACCGTGGAAGAAAGATATGTCTGTATCCATGATTGATCTGCAGTGCTGTTCAGTTGTTATATGACTCTGCTAAATGTGTGCAGTTCAAGGCAGGGTTACTCCCTGATAAGAAAGAAATTCAGGCACCAGGACTGTGTGAATATTTATGTCTGTGGTTTCTTTACACAGTCTGCTCAAGATTGACTGTGGTTAAAAAAAAATGACATCTGCAATACCTGGTTTTTGCAATAGGTCATGTTTATAGATGTGCTAATTTCTTACTTTTCAAAACATTCTAATCCTTTGCCACCCTTCTTTGGCAGCCTCTTACTCTACTTTCTTCAAAAATTAGCTCTGTGAATGTTGTATCGTCTACTTCTTTATTTTCTTCGGTATTTAAAGTAATACAGCATTACTTATTGTCTTCTTTCAGCTGGCATTCAGTCTTTTGTTTCCAAGTGACTCCAAGTCAGTCACCTCACCTAATTTCTTTCCTTACAATCAGGTCAGCATCTCAGTTTTCATCTGCTTTGAACTGGATCAAATGCTGGTTGTTGGGGCTGAGAAACCATGGATTTCTGGAAGGGAGTTTATGGCTGCTATTCAGCCACCTCATAACTAGTCTTTATACTTTTTTTTTTTTCTTGTACAATATTTTGGCTGCTGATGGCACCTTTCTCTAACAGCTAAAATTACAGAAAACGTACTGATGATAAGAGATTTTGGAAGATTTTCTGCATGGTTGTTACCACACACAGGTTATTTATTATGCCTGGCAGTGTCTGTGCACTGGGTTTCACAGGGTACTACTTCTGGTTGCCCTGTATTTGGAGGCTTCCATGGACCTCACCTGACTGGGTCATCTCCTTCATGCAATGGCCACCACTCACTTCTGCCTGTTCAGTACTTCAGTACTGCCTGTTTCCAGTCTGTTTTTCTCATTTCTGGGATTAGCTCCTCTGTGCCTTGCTCAGGCCTAGGGCCCAGAAGGTCATTTCTAACCCAGGTAATGTTAGGTCAGAGATGCCAGGCTGTGCACCCAGGACCAAGCAGCCCACCTGGGCCTTCACCAGGCAGAGCCCAGGCATCCCAAATCAGGCATGCAGCTCTATATAAGCACTGTGCCAGGCCCTCAGATACTTTTTCCTCAGCCTCCTCTCAGCGGTTATCTTCCCTAATGCGTCCATCATGATGTATTAAATTGGTTAATTAACTTATCCACTGAGCATGAACTCAGGCTCCTGCAGCTGGCAGCATTAGGCATTCTTTAGATACAGTGCAACTTTAAATGCTGTCTCTGATTATTTTCCTCTTACAGTAGCAGACTTCTAGTGCATAGCCCTTGTTAGACCTTTGATGAACTATGCATATCTATTAGCCTTCTATCTAGCCGCTTTTCAGTCATATTCTCAAGTTCCCCACTGCTTCTGTGGCACTGCAAGTATAATTAGATGTAATATTTTTTCAGCTCTACACCACATTAAATCTTCATGGCTAAGCAAAAATGGTTTAATCTCAAGAGTTTTTTCAGAATTTTTCTTACAACATGCTCTACATAGTCATTGATTCATTCAGTTAATTAACTAAATTAAATAGTTAATTAATTTTCAACTGTAAGATATTACTAGGCATTTTTTAGGAACAGAGAACATTTTATAGCCGTGAAAAAACTAAAAAAAAATCTGCACACTTGCCTTTTCTGCTGTTGTGAGATGAAAACACTATGATAAAAGTAATTTTGTTACTCTGATACTTAAAATTGTACCAAAAAATCCTCCACTTGAAAGAATAAAATTTCAATACATAAACATATATCTGTACATGTATACTGGGGTCTGTGCACAGTATATATATCTATATACATATGCATACCTGTATCTATGTATCTATATCTCCTATTGATCTTGAGAAAGGTTTTATCCACATGAAGTATTTTATTCTATAAAGTGAGCACAGTCAGGAATATGTACCTGAGATATTTTCCTGGAGAGGCATGTGTGGCCCTGTGGCACCAAGTGTTCTTACCTCAGTGCTGGTCAGTCCTTCATGCTGGTTGGGACTTCCTTGGCTGCACACTGCCTGTAGGGAGTGACTGGTGAGAAGGTCAGGCAGCTTCTGGCCTGAGTGCCTGAGGCCTCAGGGTCTTTCATTGCATGTTTAAACTTTGTCTCATAGTATACAGATGAGTCACACCCTCTTCCCTCACCCTAAATTTTTTATTCATTCACATTACCTTAATATACTTTGTGGGATTTTCTAGACATTTTCTTTTTATACACTTAATTTTCTTTTCTTCATTGTCCTACAATTTTCAAAAAGGAATAGTGTGCAGTGGTGCAACAAACTTCTTATTTCTGTGGTTTCTTGGTTCTCTGGTTTAGAGGAGTCTAACTTAACTTTTTTTTTTTGGTCTGGCTTTCAAAATACACTTAGGAATGGCCTTTTATTTATTTTTTTTTCTGGACAAAGATCTGAGCTATAAATTAAAATAACATACGTGCTCTTTGACATCCAGGAATTACAATAATATGGCAAACTCAAGGAGAAATGTATAGATTTCTAAGTACTCAGACATTTCACAGTTTCACTCCAGTCAAAAATAAATGTGCAAGTTATAACCAAAAATTTGCAGGAAGACTATCTATGCTCACATAAATTAGAAAAGCAGTGAACTGTAGGTAATTAAGAATAGCCTGGATACTGCAATTCTGAAAGAAGTGTGAATATATAACTACTTCAATTTATTAGCAAATAGTTGAACCTAAGCTATTTTGAAATCATTTTATATCTTGCTGTAAGGAAACTGTTGGACCTAGGACCTCCTTTGCAAATGCTCCAATCCACTGCTTTACATTGGCTGTGCAAAATTCTGTTGCTAGGACACGATGCTACCAGAACTTCATCTTATTTCCTTTAAAACTGATATTTTAATGTCTAAGACCATGATTCCTTCTCAAAGATCTGCTCAGGTCACTCATGTTTCTGTGTTTACTGCTGAATCTAAGTTAATACTTTCTTGCATGTACAGGAGAGAAGAGACCTCTATTTCTTCCTCCCTTACAATGAAACGTCATTGAATCAGAGAAAGGTTTGGGTTGGAAGAGACTTTAAAGAACATCTAGTTCCAAGTCCCTGCCAAGGGCAGGGACACCTCCTACTAGACCAGGTTGCTCAGAGCCCCATCCAACCCAGTCTTGAATGCTTCCAGGGATGGGGCTTCCACAACATCTCCAAGCAACCTGTTGCAGTGTCCCACCACCTTCACATTAGGAAGAATTTCTTCCTAATACATAGTCTAAAGCTACCCTCTTTCCATTTAAAGGCACCACCCCTATCACTACCTGCCCTTGTAGTCCCTCTCCAGCTTTCTTGTAGGTTCTCTTTATAAAGTCCCAATGGGCCCTTTCCTTCTCCAGGCTGAACGACCCCCACTAGTGAGTCCTCACAGAAGCAGTGCTCCAGCCCTTGGATTATCTTTGTGATCCTCCTCTGGGTTGCCTTCAGCACATTCACATCCTTCTCATGTTGGGGGACCCAGGTAAGATGTTGCTATTTGTTTCAGTCATGGCTTTTTTTGTAGCTGTGTCAGGGGTGTGAATGAAGAATAGAATTTGTTGGAAAACTTCTTATTAAAAAACTGGGAACAAATTTTAGTAAACATTTGCCTAAAATACATTTGGGGTTTCCTAAGTGATGATATTAGTGGGCATGCTCAGGAGGTGAAATCATAAGAAAGTAAGGAAAATTTGGGATACAGGTGTTAGGATATTTTTTCTATGGGTTAGAATGCAATCCTTGAGCATGGCAAGAACAATTTACTGAGGTGAAAATTATTATTATTTAAAAAGATCTTGAGAAAAAAAAATTCTTACATGAAAACTTGGATGAAAACTTTTTTTTTTAGGGCCTTATCCCAATGCACTGCTGGAAGCCAGACAGGACTTTTTACTTGCCCTGATAAAGCTGTTTAGTGTACTTACAACTGAAAGATCTCTATGTGTCTAGTTCCAAGGATCATAAGTTCCCACATGCAACCTCTTTAAACATAATGAAAAGCATTTTTTTTTTTTAAATGCCTGAATAACAAGTCTTTTTAAGAGTCAAGTCTTGTAAGAGTGGTACTGGGAGGCGAGCACATACAGCTAGAAACACTTAGGAGCACACTTTACTTCAGCCACAGCTAAGTGACCCCTTGTGGCTTCCTGATGTTCAAAAAGGGAGAGGCAGAGAAATATTGCAAGTTTGGAGTACAATATGTTTATACTTTGGGCTGCTAGAGAGAAATGGGTGAGTGTTTGATTTTACATGGGGTGTGTGTAGTTTAGGAGCCACTCTAAGAGGATAAACCTGAAAGGAAATTTTATTCCTGTTGGGTTGCAGAGCGTTTTTAGCTGCCTCGAAGATAATCCCGTTTTGAGCTGCCTTCTAGGGGCAATCCTGGATGCTAGCACATCATGGATACTGCAGTTAAGGGCAGCCAGCTGAGCAGACTCATACCTGCATAGAATGTTCATTTAAATGGAAGTAGTTTAGGCAGAGTCCACTGCATGGGTTGACTTCCCCAGGGTGGGTTTCATTCTTCAGTGGAATGACAGCACCCTTGTGTGAGACAAATAGTATCCATTAGAGTAAAGTGCTGCTGCTGGGCTGGACTTGTGACCTTCAGCTGCTTGGCAAAATGGGTGCAGCATTCATCTGTAGTTAATATTGCGTAGTTGTGCTTTTTTATTTTATATTTTTGATGTTACAGGAATTTCCTTTTTTGCTGATGGAGACTTCATTCATCCAGGACATGGCTTCATTCTGCAGTGTCTTGGTTTTGTCTATAAATCTTTTTTGCTTGTTTATTTGTTTTTTTCCCAAATTCCCACGGCAAGAATTGCTTTTCCTTTTTAAAAATATGTGTTATAAAGTAGCTTTGTAAAACTCTGCATTATAATATTTATATGGGATGAAAAAAAATTATATGATATCATCCTATTAAATAATGTAATGTGTATTAGACTCTTCATTTCTCAGAGCCCATGGAAAGAATCTGGCTTTGTGTTTATTACTGGCTAGTGTATATTACAAGAATATTTTCACTAGATTTAAATCCAGGGGTATAAGATACCATTCTGAATTTTCCATATACAAAGTAGTCATACATAAAATGTCTGCCTCCTGGGCAGAGAAACCAAGCAGTAATCATACATCTGGAAGTCACAGAAATAAAATGGACTTGAAGGGCCTTTAATGCACATTTCATTTCTCGTCTTTATTCTGTTTCAGCTCCCAGGCTTCTGGTTTTGCAATAACAGAGACTGGAATTATTGTTGGGTGGGCACAAGATGAATGCTAACAATCACCTTCATCCTAGGATACTTTTGCACAAAAAAACATGAGTTGCAAAAAGTACTTTCACTAGTTTAGAATAATTTCACTGACTATATGCACTATTACACCAGTAAAATCTGTGAGACTACACAGTACTTGCCATGTCTCTTGGCACTTGGAGGATGCTCACCTCTGACTTTTAAATCTCTTTGAAAGCTCATTTATGTATCCACAGATTCATTTATATATTTGCTAACCTGAGACAAGTATTTTGCACAAGCTGTTAATTTGAACCTGTATGTTAAACTCTGGGGAATTGTTTGGGTATGTTTTTTGAAGCAGATTTTGTATCCCTTTAAAATGGGATCATTAGACTTTGGATCGCATGTTATTCTGACATCCACAAGACTTGGGCTTTATTTTATTCCCTTCCAGCAGGCTGGGAGGTTTTGTTAGGATATTTTTTTTGTTTTGTTTTGTTCTTGTTTTTAATATGTGCACCCTAAGATCTGGGCTTATGAGCAAAAATTTTAAAAGGATTAGGACTGAAGCTGAGATACCACCATGACAAGGGTGGTAAGACTGTGCAGGGACATACCCACCCAACTGCACTGCAACTTGTTCATTTTCCATTAGCTCTCAATTTGCAGAGAAGGCTTGGGAAAAACTTGGCAAGCGTGGAAAGCCGCTTGCCAGGTTTTTCCGTGGGACATTAAGGGTCATGAGGAGGATGTGCTGGCAGCTGCCCCAGCTTAAGTACTGTGCTAGGTCATCAGCTGTGCACAACTGGCCATGGCCAGAAAGAGCCTACCCAGTGCCTAGAGCTGGACTAACCCAGGCTGGCCAGTGCCACTGGAGGTTTGGCCGCTTCTGAGCTCTACTCTCAGCAGCTTTGCGATGCCAAATTCTCACCTTCAGCATGAACTGCAGAAGCCTCCGCAAGTGGTGGACTTTGAGGACAATAATGTCTGTTACTCTTATGGGTCTCCTTTAGCTTCCCTCATTGAAAATCACCTAAGGAGCAGCTTACTTGGGACTTAGGCCACGTGTTGTAGGTGTTGCGAAAATTCTGGCTGGGGGCAGCTGAGTGAAATTATGTCTGAGCCAGCAGCTGGACTTCTGAGGGTTTGATTTGGCAGCATAGGACATCTTTTTGTCTTTCAAGTTTCTGTTTTATCATCTGTTATGTCATTGCAGACTGTCTTATTGAAAAAGATGTGAGATCAGCACCTAAACGTGCTAAGCCAAAGTTAATACTTGGTGTTGAAGTATAGGCTAGTCTGCAATATAAAATCAGGATTTTCCAGGCTGTGTAATATAATTTGCCATTCATATCTTCCATATTAACCTCTCCTGGAGAAAATCCTGGCCATTTGCCTGAAATCTACTTTTTGCAGCATTTGGGCTCTGTGGGGAAGGGAAAAGGAAGGATCTTTCAACCTGAAGACCTGTTTTTTTCCTAACTGTTTAATTTGAACCTTCATTTGAAAAACAGAAAAAAGCTAAACAGGTTTTAACCTGTTTAGCTTTTTTTTTTTTTTAACCTTTTTAACCATTTCATTAACCCTTAATCACTTTTTTGTAAGTGATTAAGGGTTAATGAAATGGTTTTTCTGAGACATTCAAACAGAGAAAGGTGTCTTAAATTTTGGGAGACTCAGATAAAAAAAATCTCAGTCTCCACCTTCACACTGACTTTTGCAGAGCTATTCAACTAGTAGATCAACTTTTGGAAGGTAAAAAAACCAACTGAAGAATTTATATTTATATTACAGTAGCACAAAATTAGGCTTCCTTTCTTTCCACTTTGTACTGTTCTTAAGAAGAAAGAAGATGGATAAAAATATGTGCTTTAAAGCTGTAAGTCAGACGTCTATTTACAGAGTTCCAGCCTCCTGAGGGAATGAATTTGTACTAGAAATCACAGGGAGGAAGACTGTCATGAGCTTTCCCATCGATTTTCCCATGGTGCCTTGCTGCATTTTGATGGCTATAGCAGATGATTCCTCAAAGGGCCAGAAACATTTTGTCAAATATTTTAGAATTTCCAAGGCCTGTTTTGGGTTGTCACAGAACATTACTGAAAAAACAGTGGGGTGCATTCCCACCTTGAAGAATGCACTCTGCTTTTGCCAGATTTTAACAGGGGCACAGGAGTGCTCATCTTTCAACAGAAATCTATAACAATGTTATCAGGCCTTTGCACCAAGCAGCAAGAATAGCACAGTAAGGCCAAAACAAAATTCAGGTACCTGCAGTTGCTTCTCAGGTTTGCTGGATTCCCAGGAAGATGTCATTCATTCAAGCAGAACATAAACAGGCTTAATTAGCACAGGATTGGCAAGAGAGCATATTTCTTTTCAGCATGAGTTCTGCTTATGAGCAGCCTGTTGAGGACTTTTGAAAAGCTGTTTATCTATAAGAAATCTTGAAGAGAATACAAGAGAGCTTTTCTGAAGCCTTCCTTTTTCTATTATGTTATTAATAACAGTTGCTTCCCAGGTCACTGTTTCTCTTCTTTGATGAGTGGGTGCCTTCATCCCCCCTGCTCACTGCAGCTACAAGAAATACTGTGTTGAGATCATTCTGTCTCCTAAGCTTTAGCTTTCTTGCCTCTCTCTGGAAAGATGGCAGAGTTCAGCTTTTGCCTTCCTTTGCTGCTCTGGCTAAGGAGGGATAGGTAAAGGAATAAACACTGGGTGGCAAAACTCCACCGTACTAGAAACTTATTAAACAGTTTAATGGGCTGTAAGTCATATCCATCAGCCCAGAAGGAACCTAGACACATATACAGAGAACTCAGAGTGCCAGGACAATGAATAAAATGCTAGGAATCCCATTGTATAAGGCAGTCAGCAACAAAGATGCATTCGCATGCTCTTAAATAATGTAGTGGTGGGATCAGATACAGATGAGATCTAGGTTGTTCTGGAATTGCATTGGCCATTCTTGCTTACCTCCACAGGATTTTTAAGAAGTAGTGTGTGTTTCAGAAAAAGATACAGACTTTGGAATAAACAGGTTGAATTTAAGGGTTCTTTTGATTTTTGTTCAGTTGGATTATCCTTTCGAGTTCTGGAATCTGCATCTGGCTATGAATTGAAATTTGCTTCCTTTCAAAAGAAAAAGAAGGGTGATCTTGATAGCAGTTAGAAAAGAAGATTGCTCTCCCATTCTGTTAGCAGGAGACCAAAGGGACAACTATTTAGAGAGAGAAGTTTAAAAAATAATTTTAAAGCAATTTTCTGGTATTTTATTCTATTTAAATTACAATGAAGCCTCTAGGGGGAGGAGTGGGTACCAGACCAAGCAAAAGCAGTAAAATACAACCAAAAGCAATAGAGATTATTTTTTCCCTTTAATAATTAAGAAATCATCTGTCCCTATCAATACAGTGTAACAGATTGCTCTATTCTGAAAAATTCATCCTGCACAGCCAGTTGCTTTCATTGTAGTCATAGATAATCTGAAGACAGCTTTGCCTAAGCTACCGATCTTGAGCAACTGCAATAAATTGTACTGCAAGTCTCTATGTTTTATAGTTGTTTCTTAGAACTGGTTTTACCCTGCTCTCAAAAGTGGATTAACTCAGTGACCAGTAGCAGATTATTTGTGGCTGGCAATCAACACTTGGGGTGTCCTGTAGTTCAAGCATCTGTTCTCTTGTGCTCCCAAGGGTCTCTGTTGCTCTTCTCTGGACTTTTTCAGCAGCCTTTAACATGTCACCTCTCAGTAACACAACTATTGCTTTGTTAGTGCAGCCTTGTCTAAAAATAATGGTCCATTAGGAGATACAGATATACGACACTCACTGCTGTGCTATTACATCTATTTTACAACAGGCACATTAGTCTGTCACGAGATACTGTTATTGCCAAGATTAAGCAAAGTTAAGGCATCAGACCTCTGTATAAAGATTGAGACTATCTGGAGTTTTCAATAATAACATCTATAACTGGGAAAAGACTGTCAAGTGGTAGGGAAGGATAATTAACTTCTGTAATTAAGCCAAAAACCACTAGAGGCTGGGAAATGACCTAATGCTAGAATGGGCAGGCTACCCCATGCTCTTGGAAGGATGTGACAATAACTCTGAATGATGCCCACTTTGTGACTATAACTCAGGTCTGGCTTCTTGGGACAGCTGCTGCTGTCGTCTAATGGTGTCTGATGGAGCAGCTCAGCTGGTGCTTCCTGACCAGCCTCCTGTGGCTTTGAGGTAGGGGAGGAGCCTGTGGAGGACACTCAGGGAGAGCTACAGAGAGGCTTAAACTGTCTGTAAGCAGCTGTATGGGAAATGGAGGCTTTATAATACTCCCCAGCCTGGCAAATTGAGGTATAAAAAACATCCTTCAGAAGGGGGTTGTTACTAGAAATAGATCAAAGTGGGCAAAACACTCTGAAAGTGGCTGCGGCCAGTCACTGGAGCAGTTGGTGAAATGGGGGATTCTATCCTTGCAGAGACATTGGAAGTATTCTCCTTGAAAAGATATCTTGATTCGCTCAGCCATTAACTAAAGACTTTGTGTTACATAGTTTAGACCAGCCAATCCTGGCGGACTCTTTCAGCTCTGGGACCCCACCAGCTCTTTGACTTTCTGACTTCTTCACAAAACTAAGAATATAAAATCTCTCTTTGCTGAGTTTCATTTCAGTTCTCCTCTCCAGGAAGCATGTTTTACTGTGGCACTGGACAGAAGACATAGGAAGAGAGGTCTTTGAACTTTATGTCCTTGCAGGATCAGCTGCTCTGCACTTGCTATTTGCACTTGCTGAGCTGTACAGTCAGAATAGATCCCTAAAGCTTTAAGGCTGTGGCTAATTCTTCCCTTCTCCATCACAAAGAAATAAGTGTAGCTCCATGTGTTTGTTGTAGAAACTGTTTCGTACACAAAGTCCAGTGGAAATCATGCTGGTGTGGCAAGGAATAAGGCTTGGAGGGATTTTCCCTGCCTCTGCTCTCCATCCCCTCAAAAGGGAATTTGCACTTGCTGTGTGATGTTGCAGTGAAAGTTTTATTATGGATGTGTACTTGCTGCTGACTTCTGCTCTTCATGTGTCTGTCTTCATGCTGGGCTGCAGAAGGGATAGGTCAGAGTGCGACACCTGGGAAAAAAAGAGGTATAAAGAGGGAAGTGGGGTGATCAGGGAACAATTTCTTTTGCTGGCAAGACTCTGTGAAGAAAACAAAACTAGATGTAGAATAGAAATAGTATGTAGGGACTGGAATGTGCAGTGCCCAGCCTAGAAATGTTTTGTGTCCCTATTTGCAGGTCTGTCAGACAGTGCTGTCAGACCACGGGGTGGCAATATTTAGGCTCGGTGTGCAGAAGTTAGCCATTTGAGGGAGTCATGTTGTGCTCAGTATGCCGGCGGAGATAGAAAACAAAATGACTTCAGTTATTGTTCCTGTTAATACTTGGTGTTCTTTGTTATATTTCACACAAGGCTATCACCCCCTCTGATGAAAACAGCAGTATGTCTAAGGATGCAAGTTGTATTCTTTCTGGTCGTCTTTGTCCTAAGCTAAAGGCTATACCTGTGTTTATATATCATATACTGTGTCTTTCTTAGGAGGAAAACCAGATGCCTCAGGAAGAAAATAGCTTTAAGTACTGGTTCTTATGAAATAATGATGTTCAATAGCAAAGTTAGAACTTCATGATTGTAAAAATCTTTGGGGAATAAAATGTACCTTTTCTTATGTAGTTGATGACTGAACTATAAGGAGAAGGCTGTAGAGCAGTGGTAAAAAAATCCCGTGTAGTTTTTTGCTAATGATGCCAAATGAATAACCTTTTGCTAATAAATAGGAGTGGGACAAGAAATAGACTGCTCTCTTTCCTAAAATTACCAGTAAAAGCACAGATCAAAATTTAAACTCCTGCCTTTGTGTTTGCTTTTGATTTTGGAAAGCTAATGTCCATTACTTAATTTTGTTGATGTAGAAAAAAAAAGGGTGGAAGTAGATTTAAGCCCTATTTAATTTTGACATCTGTCCAACATACTCATTACCACAACCTGAGTGAAGAGAGCTATAAGTAACAGCAGCTTTATTTTGATCCTGAAACACAGGAATGTTTTTTGCCTGTGCTTACATACCTGAGGGAAGAACTTAGCGTTGCTTAATGAAGGCTCATAGTTTTATTAGCTATTCAGGCTTCAAACAGTCTTTCATACAGTGGAAAATAAAATAAATATTTCACTGAGCTAAACAGTGGAGAAGTTATTGCGGATGGTGACAGAGCTGAACTGTGCTGTAAAAAAAGCAGTATATAAACAGAAGCTCGTATATTTTTTTTATGTGCTCAGTCCTTGTTCCTTTAGTGAAAACCCTGCCACAGATCAAGGGTTTCACCTAAGGATGAAAGGTCATCTCAGCTGGCTGGCTACCTCAGGCAACCCTGAATATTCAGCATCCTGTGAGAACTTAGCACAGAGAAAATGGACCCATTTCTTAAAGCTGTAGATTTCTATCTAAGAGCTGGTAACGTAGGTGAGTTGCACTGGAAATCTGATGCCTGTATTGTGATTGGTATTGTGGGGTGCTTAATTGTTTTTTCATCTCTTGTGAGTTTATATAAAATACCTGCTGCTTTATAGAAATGCTATATATGACGGAATAATTAAACACTTTGATATTTACATAGAATCTTGAATAACACTGTTTGAAAAATTGAATAGTTAGAACAGTGGGACATAAATGCAGCTTGACATAATAGAGCAGATATTCAGGCTGGTAAGGAATTTGGATTCCTCTTCTATTTAAAATGACCAGCACAGAATTTCTTTAGCAGCCATTATCCTGACAAGGACTAATATGCTGTGTTTCCAATAGAATTTATTATGTGGATTTACAGAAGAATGGTTCTTGACCTCTCTTTGCAATTTGACTCAAAACTTTACACTACCTTGGTTTTGCTGCTTGCTATTGAACTAGCAGAGCAAGAATTTAATAGAGGCTTTCAGACTGAACTCTAAAAGTAGAGTGAAAACTGAATTAAGCCTTGCAATGAGAACACTCATTAGCTGGGGAATAAGGGCATTTAGCAGGCAATATTAACTTAATTGGTTATGATATGAAAATTTCTCAAAATCCCTGTTATCTAGACATCCATGGAAGACCTTGGACCAGTATCTCCAGTGTAGTGTGCATGAAGCTCTGGGGATGTCTTTTAGTTGCCAGCTGGAGGCACCAGTGCTGAAAGGGCCACTCCAGCTCAAGGGGGACCCTCCAGTGGCTGAGGGGAACTATAAATGCTACTGTCAGAGCTCTTGCTCTTGGCACAGGCAAAATTTTCATTTTATCATTCAACAGAGTGAGTTGTGGTTCAAACACAAAATGGCTGCCTTTGACCAATGTTGGTGGTGGCTAGGGAGCTGCTGCTCAAATAATCCAGAACTGGGGAGATCAAGTGGCTCCATCCAGAAAGAGATGCAAAACCGATCACATTATCATGGCAGGCCCAGCTGGGCTTGCCACCTGCAAGCTCTTTGGTCTGGGAGACACTGTCAGCAGCTGATTAAAGAAGCTCAGAAATTACTTATTCAGAAGTGAGCAGTCATTAGTCACTGAGAGGTATCTGGTGTATCTGAGAGCTATCAGATTTTAAAGAGGGCCTGAAGTGTTGGTGTCCCTTTGTAGGCAGGGCCTGAAGGAGCCTCTCCACAGACCCTTTGGTTTTAATGCCAGATTTTCACTGTGTGCCTTGGAAATATCCTCTAAGCAAAGTTATTGTTATCTCTGGCTTGCTGATGTGGCTGTTTGCTGCGTTTTCACCCTTACTGCATCTTGGCCAGCTGCATCTAGCTGAAGGCCACTTACTTTTCTACTTCCTGTATTATTTTGAGCCATTGTGCAGTTTCTGACTGCCATGGCTGTGACAATCTGATCTCTTGCACTGTTGTGTCATTCCCAGTACAGAGAAGTTCTGCATCACACTGCCCAGTCTTTTTTAACCTGTGTTTCCAGAAACTGTTTACCTCATATCTTATTTCTATTTTTGTTTTGTTTTCTGTTTACGAGGAAATTAAACTTCAGTGCCCAGTTCTTCATAAAAGTAATCTGAACAGCCAGTTCCTTTTGCTCCCTGTGCTGCTACAGTTTTCCTGAGCATCAATTTCTGGCTGCTGTTCTGGTCCTGTGAGGCAGTGCCTGAACAGGACAGCCTGCTGTAATTTACACAGACAGGCTTGCCCTTGCTCCAGCATATGAAATATACAAAAGTGAGTTTCCAGAAAGTATTGTACTTTCTTTGTAACTGGCCCCAAGTCCTGCTGGGTCTGGCTGTCAGTGGGTTAAAAAGTTCCCTTTGCAGTGTTGAAATAAAAAGTAAGTCTGTGTTTCTTCACTGCTGGATCCCCCCTTGGATCCTACTTAGCAAGGTTATTCCATTTCTATTTCCAACTTTCATGTTGGTTTGGCACATGTGCTTTAAGGAATCCAAAGTAATTTGAGCTTAAATAGCAGCCTGGTTTTATTTACATGTAAAACTGCTAAAGTGAAATGCGTTAGACAGTTCTGAACAAACTTGGACACCTGGGGAATTTATCTTCATCTGCAATTTTAGTCTCTGTTTCCATTATCTTTAGAGAACAATGTTATAGTCACAGCAGAAGTCTCAGCAGCAGCACTCAGATTCAGATAAGTAGCCTACAAGGACATACAGCAGTGCTGCCAATTCCTTGGTTTCTCTAGATGCACCCAGCTTCCTCAAAGGCTTTTTTTTGTGCTGAAGGAGGTGGACTCGAATTCAGTACATCTGTATTTTAATTTTATGAAGAGAGAAAGGAGTGAAATAGAAATTCAAGGGTGTTTCCTAGAGAACTCTTTTTTTTCATCTTATATCTTGCTTATAATCTCCACCATGGGGATATAAAGATCTTTTTACAGGATAGTTCCAAGGTATTTCCATATGTCAAAGTAAAGATGCCAAAATGGGTTGGGACTGTAAGCTCTTTGAGAGGGGATTGTATCAAAGGTTCTCTCTGTGACCAGGATCCTAAGTAAATGATCCGACAACCACAAATAACAAAAAACTCTGAGCAAGGAACCACCTTGTTGCTTATGTAGAAGTCAACATCAAGGTAGTGACTGGAGGTTTAAGCAGTTCTGTATTTAGCTGGATCTCTACTGCCAAGGAAAAAGACTTCTGAGCAAGTTTCCATGCTCTGCTGAGCACTAACGAGTAACCACAGTGCTGAGCAGAGCTCCTGTTGCTTTTCAAATATGTGTGCACTCTATGTAGCCTGAGTATTCCTTGGTGCAGATTGGTCTCCTGAACAGGAAATGCTTCATTCTGATATCCTTCAGTTAGGCAACTCAGATCTCTCAGTACCAAATCCTTCCCCCATCAGTGATGATTAAATTCTTGTTTATCCCTTTCACTGAAAGCAGTGACCAAGACTGGTTGTCTGGTATTCCTTTTCCCTCTGACATGGATGTTGCACTTTGCCTACCACAATTAAGTAAATAAATTTACTTACTGAACCCATATTTGTGATTTTTGGGCACAAGAGATTAAGAAGCAGAGTTTGAAATGCATAATTTATCTTTGCATCGATATTCTCTGTGTCTGTCTTTGCCACAACTTTTGAACAATCCTTAATGCTTATTGTTAGGATGCTTCCTCCCTGTTAAGAGGGAGTATTGTTCTTATGGTAGAATTCTGCTGTCTCTCTTTGTGTCTTGCTTTTCCTCCCAGTAAGAGAAGAAATAATAGTGATAAAATATCTAATGCAAGCTTTGATGTGCCTCTGGTCCTTACCATAAGTATATAAAACCTGTTAATGTTTCCTGTGAAAGCAAGAGAGATCACTCAGAATTTGACTTGAGTGTTCTAGGCACTGACAAGTGGGAAGAGAGAGTGTCATTGATAGTGAAAAATGTGTTGAAATTAATATGCATTCTGGAACAGTGCAGTGTTTGCAAAGTATCTGTTTGATGCCTGTAAATTTTCCCTCCTGTTACACAGAAATTTATATTTGCATTCTATGATGACTTATCAAGGTATCTTGAAATACCAGTTTTTGGAGCACTAATCTAACTTTGTATATGAAACAGCAGGTCATCTCCCAGATCTGAAGTGGTTTGGCTTCTATCAGCCAGGGACTTCAAAGAGCTTGGATCTTCTTTCACAGAGTCCCCCAGGGAATCCTTAGAGATTATTGAAAGTGAAATGGGTTTACAGGAATGTACGCTGGAAAAAAAAAAACATCGTGTAAGGTGAAATCAAGAAACCATCCTTGAAATGCTGTATAAATTGGTTATGAAATAGAATCTTCAGATACTCAGAGCTTATGTTCTCAGATGGAAATAAGAGGTGTAACTTTATTCATGGCTGCTCATTTTTTGTTGTCTTCTGTAGCTCTCAGCTTTGTTAAATATGATGTACAATATGCTGTATCTTGATATTATGGTCCAAGTTGCAAATCTGCTGAGAAAATTGCATAGGCCTGGTAATAATATTCTCACCTACTGAAGTAAATAGTAGAAGAGAATAAGGCATGTTCACAAATCAATTTAGAATATAGTTTCTGAACCTCCAGAAAGACGCTGCTCTCCTCCCTAATGGAAAGATTTGATAATCAGGCTCGCATGTCACTCGCATTCCATAAAACATTGCTTTCATAACTTGTAATTTCATTTTAGCTGAAAGGAAGACCTAACCTGCATTGTTTTGGGGGTTTTGTTTGTTTGTATGTTTTGTGTCCTTTTTTATTGTTGTTTAGTTTTGTTAGTTTGTTGTTCATTTTTATTTTTTCCCCGTCTGAATTATCAGAAGATTGGGGTTTTTTTGTTTTTCTGTTTTTGTTTGTTTGTTGGGTGGTTTTTTTGGTGGTTTTTTTTTTTCAGGGAAGAAGTGTAGTAATTGCCAAATCAACTGTTGTAGTAAATCTTCAGTACTATGCTTCAATTACTTTGTCTGTTGGCTGAAGTCAGGACTGCTGCTGTCTATAAAAGAGAATAAATTACTTTTCTGTATAATAGCCAAACCAGACAGGAATTCTCAGTCTTCCTTTCATTACAATACTGATGCCAGAAATGTTGTGTTACAAAACAACACTTAAACAATTTTCTGATTATGCAATGTCTCTGATAATACCTCTTTTAATAACTTGCCATAAAAAAATTCCTAAAATTACCACAGGAATACATTAATTCTAGAAATACTAACAAATTACCTGCCCCTATTAACTGCTTCTTAAGTTAAATTAGGAAATTACTTAATTACATTTCCTTAAAACTATGGAGAAAATTCTCTTACTGGAAAGAAGTGTCATGTTTATGATTGTGGAATCTGTAGTTCCATGTTTTTCATAGGAGAAGCAAATTTTGGGACCTGGTGCTTTGTTTGTGCTGTGTTTGCTTTTTAACATACCCTACAAAGTGCTGCTCTTCTGGAACCAAGGCTCCATGATCATTAGCACTGGCTCTGGCAGCAGGGATGCAGCAGGATGCATTTGACTTGATTGTGGGCAAGAGTCTGCGTTTCTTTTGACTTAGGCAGAATACATGATAGTCAGGGTTGACTTTGAGGGTTTTATATCTGCCTCCTTCTGGCTGCTGGAGGCACTCTCAGCCATAAAGCATTCTATAAAAATACTGAACCTACGACACTCTTTGAATGCCTTTGCACATGGAGGATGTGTCCTTAGAAGGATTCGTGCTTTGCCTCGTGTGGTGGGTGCACTTCTCATCTTGCACAGGCAGCTCTGAAATCCAATTTACTGTTTGCTGAATCATGATGCATCCTTGCAAGTAGACTTGTTAGTTAGTTGGGCAGTGTCCATTCTCAGGTAGTCTTTAGCCTCCCTCACTTGCTGGCATGGTCTTTGAAGGTTATTTGGCCCATGGATAACTGAAATAAAATTTACCCAGTGATAATGTTTGTATTAGCAGTTTTCATTTTATTGGGAAAGTCCTAGAAATTCTTTTATTCCTTGCAGCAAGAGACTATCCTTTTACCTATGCAAAATTTATTTTGTAAAATTTTTAAATTGGATTTTTAGAGGAAGGATGAGGGATTGATAAAAAACCATCAGTTCCTTATAGGAAAGATGCATGAAAACATGACAGCTTCTGGAAAAACTAGGAATATTTTTTTTTTTTTGTGAAATATTGGAAAATATGCAGCACTAATAATCATACCTCACACATGCTTGGGATGGATAGAGTCCAAATGTCAAAAGGCAGATCAAAATATATTATTTACTCGTGGACTTTATAAATAGAGAATCTGGGGTGTGATGGGGTTGGGTAGCCAAAATGTAAAGCCTCTCTCAAAAGATATAAAATCCAAATACAGGGTAAGAGACGAGATATCTGCAATAAATATGGTTAGAGGTCTAAGAGATATCTTCTCACTATTTAATACACATTGATCATAGCCACATGGAATTATTCTGTAAAATCCAGTCTTTAACATGTTTGCACAGATGTATGTACAGGAGGACTAAGCAAAATTCTTCATTCTGACTTTAAACACAGATTTAGGAAAAAAAAAAGCTTGAATTCTTTTTGATGAAGTTGTTTTTAATAAATTCTAGTAACTATTCACTGTGAGTATTTAATATTCAATATTTGAAATTAAAACTGTGTAAAGTATAGGGTACAAACTTTTGCAGCATTGTATCTGAACAATGACTGAACATTTACATAAATAGTATTTTTATCTCCCACTTAGGTGAGAATACATCTTTTTTATTTTAAGAAAGCAAAGGCAGAAACTTCACCATTTTTCTGTGTGTTACCAGGGTAGCAGATTCAACTAAATAAGATTACTAATTCAACTGAGGAAAAAATTTGAATAATATGTGAAAATAAGTTTTAGCAGATCTCTCTATATAGATCTATATGGATAGGCTTGAAATCTATTTATCTTAATATGGGAGTGTTAATAAAATAGATAGCAGGATCAAAAGAAAAAGTGAGTGATCTATTCCTATGAGCAGTTGACTTTATTTTGTTTAGTTACCAGGGTACTTGTTATTTAACACGTTTAACATGAAGATATTAACCTGCTCTTAATTTTGTTCAAATACATTAACTATCATAGCTAATTCGAGAAACAATGGTCAATATCTTCAGTTCTAATTATCCCTCTTCAGAAGAAAACTTGTTTATAACTGTGCTTTAATAGATCCACAACATACTTCTTCTTGAGATGGTTTGATTTGAGGTCTCCCTTGGGTGTGCTCTTGATTCCCTGTGATTTGATGTCTCCCATGGGTGTACTGTTATTCAGCTCTGCTGCAGTTGCTCTGAGTGCAGGAAGTATAGAATCAGAGACCATCCAGTATTACAGCCTACAAAATAAACAATTTTTTTTCTCATGCAGTGTCCTAAAATAACTGAAAAGGTTTACAGTATTATCTGCAAAGCCCATGTTACTGCTTTCTTGTGCCAAAATGCTTGTGGGTCATTAATATAACAACCAGTGAGCAAGGTTCTAACTTATTTTTACATTCATTTGTAAGATATTTAACACATTTCTGCTACAAGTTTTCCTCTTCATCAGCTAACATCATATTTATGCTAATTTTTATTATATTTGAGTTATTTGTAGTTTGTAAAAAAATTGCTGGGAACTGTAAAATAGCCATGATGTCAACCAGTATGATTCTTTCAGCTCCTCCTACTCTCGATGCTCTGGTAGTGTTCCTATAGCAAAATAGATTTATGTTCATGGATATTGTATGGGAAAATTGCTTCTTTTTCAACTGGCGTACATTCAAGTAATACTTTTGTGATTACACAGTTTATTTCTGGTCAGATGTATCCTTTAGTGTTAACAGAGAAAAGGAAGGGGCCTCTATAATACCACATATTTGACAATGAACCTAAATTTATAAAGTCAAGCATGTTTTCCAACATTTTATTCAAATAAAAACACAGGTAACTGAATGGGAAATACTATGTTTAGAAATATACAGAAGACTGGGAAAACAGGCAATTTTTAGCTGTCAGCTTAACTTCAAAAGTAACTACTAAAACTCTGTGAAATTTCATGGTCATCTGTAGGTAAGTATAAATCTCTGTGTTCCTAAAGCAATCTGCATTTTATTGCCAAAAATGAGCTGGAAAATTATTACTGGCATTAAGTTTTAACAATATTGCTCCATTACTTGAATGCACAGAAATGCACAATATTTAAAAATGCACAAAATCATCTGTATGTTTTATAATACAAGTAAAATATTTGATTTTTTTCTGTGAGTACCTTGAAAAAGCATGATCTACTTTTTCATACTCTCATTGAAAAACCTCCCCCCAACACAAACTCATCAAATAAATGTAAAAAAGTTGTCCTTAGCATCAGCCTGTCCCTCTGAGTCAATATATCATGTAACACAATTGCATTTTGGCTTAATTTCCAGTGGAACTGAGCTATCTCAGGTAACTGCTTAATGACTTAGTGTATTATCAAGTGTGTGAGTGAGCTGTACTGAGATTCAGAATCCAAAAAGGGCTCTCACTAGAAATCAAAACCAGAAAAGGTGGACAGAGGCCACAGTCAACTCTTGCTCTGGGATCACCATTTGCTTCACTTACTGACTGTCCTCAGCAGTCAGAGAAACACAGAGGACAAGGAGTAAAGGCAGTGCCTCTCCCTCTCTCTATTTCAACCCAGGGTGGCAGAGTGGGCATCACTCTCAGGATGGCACCCAGGCTTTTCCAGCCCTGGGAACTGACTCCCTCTCACTGGAAAGAGGAAAATCTTTCCTGTCTTTCACTGTTTCTTCTGCCTGCTATTTCAGGAACCTTTCTAAATTTTATTTCTCCTATTCAGTTTGTTTCAAGTGGTGGCTGTCTCCCCTCAGATCCAGAGGCACATCACTGCATCCCTGAATGCAGCCTACTGCCAGGTACTTTTTCCTGCTGTTTGAGCTAACTCTTCATACAACTCCAGTGGATCCCTGCTCTGCAGATGCCCAGCAAGCTCACCTCTGCATGGGTCTTCACAGCTGATGACTCTGTGTGAATTTCTCATATTAGGGTAGTCCAAAATGACATTGCACAGGTGACATCTTAATATAATTTGCCCATAATTTGGCCTTTTATGTACATGTGGAAATAATTATATAAATATTTACATAGCTTGCATATATACATCATTCTGAGGCAACTAAAGAAAGCATTTTAAAGCCAGAAATATGGCTTTAAGAGATGCAAAGACATCTCTGCTGGACAAGGCATAATCTACTTCAATTGCTACTAAATTGCATTGCTGTCTCTTATAGAGTTGTGGAGCTGGAGAAAGGACAGCATGTCCAGTTGCTCCTAGGTATTTGGAGTGCCTTTCTCTATTAGGGGTATCTAATAGCAGAGATCTGGCAGCAGCAGAAAACTAATTTTCTGTCTCTGGGTCTCTCCTCTCTGCATGGGCATGTTTTACAGCAGTGTAATGCTCTGATAATGCTCATGGGAAGCTGCTTTGTCTGATGTCATTCCCCAAGGGCTGCTGAAGTGAAAATGATTGACAGGAGACCCCAGAAGACACAAAAGTACTTTTAAATTGATAGGTGTGGTCAGCACCTGGCATGAGTATGTGAAACCTGGAAGGGCTGGGCAGAGAGAGATGGAAATCCTCTGAATCCCACAGTGCTGCCTCTGCCAGGTGAATCTCACCCACTTTCATTCAGTTCAGCTGCTGCCCCAGGACAGAAATGGGCTTTTATAACTCCAAGGGGAGCTGAGCATCATCAAAGTGAACAGGAACTCTGCTAGTGACCCATATGGCCTCAGGCAAGTGGAGTTTCTTCTCAGTGCTTCCCACTCTGTGTGTCTACAGTCTCTCCATCTCATTTATTGATTGCAGAGCCTTTTGAGGTGGGGTATGGCCTCTTGTGTTTGGAAATGCTTGGCACAGCAGGTCTTAGATTGTGGTCAGGTTTTCTGGGGCAGTGTTTTTTAATCCATGTTCCACCGACCCTCGAAGGTTCAAAAATTACTTCTATGGAAGTGATGGAAAGTACAGAAGGAAAGCAAACCAATTTCAGAAGGGCTGAACCCAATTTTCTGGGGCAGCAGCTCCACAGCTAATTTTGCAGCGTTCCACATAAGCAAGGTTGAAGCTCCATTTTGTTGAATTGGGCAAAAATAAATTTTTGAAAGAGACAAATAATTTGGCTCACTTTACCATATGTTCTTTATTTGCAGGCTATACATCTACATATGGCATTGTTTTTTTTATGAACACAAGCAGAAACACACACATGTTTCTTTTCTGCTATCTATCTTTCTAAAGTGGAAGAGTGCCTGCCAGTGTCATGAGCCCAGTTTGTACCACACGTATTTTCTAAGGCCACACTTCATCTTTTCCCTTTTCTTTTCCCTTTTCCCAGCATTTTTGTCAAACATTAAAGAGCAGCATCACAGAATGTGCCTTTACCGGACAGGTGCTCCAGAGCTGCCATCCTTAGGCATTTACCATGTCTGCAGCACTGGGGACTGACTCTGCTGCTTTATTGCACTCACTGTTGCTTCCCTTCCATGCTTCCTGCTGGGAATACTTTCAGGAGAGCTGCCTTTGATTGCTTGCTGTAGACACTGTTTTGAAAGCTGGGGGGTTTTTGGGTTTTGAGATTTTTATTTTCCCTCTTTCTCTGAACTCCCTCTCCTGGCTGACAGTGGAAGATATGATGTGTGTGCTGAGTCAGTATTTGTGTGCCCTTGGGAATTAGGTAGCTGATGTGGAGGAGATTTACAGCTGGCTCACATTAACTCTTGCACAGCTAGTGGTGATGCTTGCAGGGGGAGTGCAACTGGCTTCAAACATGGTTCCCAGCCTTTTTTTCCCAACCAATGCACTGTCAAAGATAGAAATTATTCTTTCTTTTGTTTGGGTCGAACTCCTTCCCACCATAGCTTTACAGCTGTCTCCCCCATTCCAGAGGTGAAGTCAAACACAGAGCAGTAATTTCTTGACTGACCTTGCTAACCCAGATCTGACAGGTATTTTGCTGAGCTTCTGGACCTTACTTGCAAAGCATTTGAGCCTGTCTCCTTGACACTGTAAGTTACATTTTTTTTTTTTTTGCTAGTTTTTAAATAATATGAAAGATTACATCCAAAATAAAGACAGTGTAACTCAGCTGATGGGTATGGACAGACAATTACAAGCTGTTTGACTTTGTCAGCTGAGCTTCACATTACTTCACAATGTTAATTAATACCTCTTGTGGCCCTAAGAATGGTTTCAGTCTCATGGTTTTGTGGCTCTGCTGAAAGGTAGGAGTGATCATTTCGATGGTTTTGTAGCTCTGTATACAAATAGTAACCCATGGAGCAGTACAGCTCAGCTGCAGCTGTCTATAGCTGAAATCTCCAAGAGAGAGAGAGCTGTGAGATATGATATGAGATGAGATTTGGGAAATAAATCTTTGGGCTATGAGAGTTTAGTGGTCTCCAGAGCAGCAACATAATGTGAAAGATCTAGGGCTAGGGTGACTCAAGAAAATTGGGTGCACTTTGTACTGAGCATTTCTCAAAGCCCTCTGACTAGAGATAAAGGATACCAACAAATGCTTTCAGTGGAATTACTTCAGCCTGTAAGCCACCAAAAGGTATAACAAGTTCAGTTCATCTGTACTCTCTGGAGATCCTGTGTGTCCTTCTCTGCATACCTGGGCATGTCCCCAAGCTGTCAAAAGGCAGCCAAGCTAGCGTGGAGCCTGTCCTGGAATAGTCCTGTGCCCTGTTGTACTCTTCTGGTCTATGGACCTCCTGAGCTCACCTCTGTCTTCAAGGAAAGGTTCCTCATCTGTAAAGTGAGGTTTCCCAGGCAGAAGGGTCATGTGTGTCTCCTGATGCTGCACAGACTCCTGGTGGGGCAGAATTAACAAGGGGGTTACAGGTAAATCTCAGGCATGAAACTGGCTCACAGGCTGGAATTGTAGTCAATGGGGTGACATCAGACTGGTGGCCTGCATTAGAGAGGTTCCACAGAGCTCCATCCTCAGCTCCATCCTTATTCTGTGTTTTTCTATGTCTTCATAAATGACTTGGGTGCGGGACTGGAAGGGATACTGAGCAAGTTTGACAATACTAAATTGGGAGGAGCTGTTGACTCCCTCAAAGCCAGAGAGACCTTGACAAATTGTAGGGTTGGGCAATCATGAACAGTATGAAATTCAACAAAGACAGGTGGAGAATTCTGCACCTGGGACACGACTGCCCTGTATGTATGTACAGACTGGGGAATGAGAGGCTGGAGAGTAAAGCTGCAGAAAGGTACCTGGGTGTCCTTGTTGACAGAAAGTTGAGTGAGAGTCAGCAGTGCCCTGGCAGCCAGGAGGGCCAGCCCTGTCCTGAGGGCATCAGGCACAGCATCACCAGCCAGGCAAGGGAGGGGATTGTCCTGCTCTGCTCCAAGCTGGGGCTGCCTCACCTCCAGTTCTGGGGGATATAATCTAAAAAAGATATTAAGATTTTAGAGGGCATCCAAAAGAGATCTATGAAGGTGGTGGTGGACCTAAAGGGGAAGCCTTATGAGGAACAGCTGAGGTGACTTGATCTGTTTAGCCTGGAGGAGGGTGAGGCTGAAGGGGGAACCACATCACAGTCTGTAAATTCCTCACGAGGGGAAGAACAGGAGCAGGCAGTGATCCATCTCATGACCCATGACAGAACCTGAGAGGGCTGTGACCAGGAGGATTAGATTGGATATTAGAAAAAGGTTTTTTACCCAGAGGGTGTTTGGGCACTGGAACAGGCTCTCCAGGGAAGTGGTCACAGAAGCAAGCCTGACAGATTTCAAGAGACATTTGGACAATGTTCTCAGGCATATGGTGTGATTCTTGGAGCTATTCTGTGCAGGGCCAGGAGTTGGACTTCAGCAATCCTGGTGAGTCCCTTCCAACTCAGGATAATCTATGACTGATTCTATGATGCAGTAGAAAAAACCGTATGCAGGTCAACCTACTGTTTTATGCCTCTTTCAGTACATTGTAATAATCAACCCCCTCTTAACAGCAGATAACAGGTACTCAGTGGCAAGTTGAAGCAATTTGAGATTTTGAGTTGTCCCCTTTGCAATCAGTGGCACAGTGCAGCAAAAGGCTGCTGATGGCTACCTTGCCATCTAATCAGGTAGCAGAGTACTGCACTGCACAGTGGCAATCAGCTGTGCTGCAGGCTCCTTCCTCTAGCTATCACCACAGTTAGATACTCCCTTTTTTTCACAAGCCTCTTCCTTCTGCATAAACTATCTTTTCTATATAACTTAAGTGATTACAAGTCTAAAATGTGCTTGAGTATTAGCATATCCATTCTCAAAAATACCTTCAAGGGATATTTTATCTAAATCTTCTGTGCAGTGGGAAATGCATTTGTGGCTCTCTAAAGCATATTAAGTGAATTTATTCTTATATTCCATGGAGTTGGCTACTTAATTTTAGTCCTTCTCAGAGGTAGGAGCTGAGGGAGGTGGATCAGGATTCTGATTTGGCAAACGAATTAAGAGGTCTGAGCTGGTGTCTGGTCACATGTGGACATCTAAATCTTGGTCTCAATCCAGCTCACTTGTCACTGGGATTCCATGGGATTTTCTCCCTGTAGGATTTATCAGGTTTGCTGTACCTAGAAGTGCTCCAACAGCCCTATCCAGGCTACTTTCCTTTTTTTGAAAATTGCAAATCTTGATATCCAGTCCAGTGTAACACGAAGCCAATTTGCAGGAAGGGCTTTGCCTGGAGCCAATTTGCAGGAAGAGCTTTGCCTGGAGATGTCTCTCGGGGGATGTGACCTGGTGGAACACTGCTTGACAAGAGTGTTTCTTCCCATGAGGGCCTTGGCTGCTCATGAACTTCATACTGCAGGACAGAAAAAAATAAATTTACGGTTATGATCACACTCAGTTCATTTATGCAGATTTTCAGAAGTCTTTCTATACTCCATTAAAACCTGGACTACGTTCTTCATGGGTGACTTTCACCACTTGTCTTCACCCACCCTGTTTCAGAAAATACCTGTTTTAATGTTCATTGCTGCCACACAAGTGTCACTAATTGCTACTAATCACAAAATTTACACAAAATCAATACAAAAAGAGACAGTAACCGAAATAGGAATGTTGACAATAAAGTCCCATCTTAGCTTAAATAAACTGAAAAAAAAATTGCTTCTTCCACAAGAATGTTTTTTGTTTAGGATTTTTTTTATTTATTCTTTATGCTTAGTAGTAGAAAAAGTATAATATTACTGAGGCACGATGAGCAGTTTTGACTTCTGCCCTGCCTGTCTTCAGAGTCCTCTCAGCAGGGCTAGGATGGAAATAATCATGAGCATCATGATCCATGAAGTAAAGTTCCCACCCCAAAAGAAGTAAGAAAGTTAGTCTCACTATTTGTGAGTAGGGAATAGTGAGATTAAGAAAAATAAGATGATGAAGAGGAGGAAAGTAAGATGTTATATTTTGCCAATATATAACTTATCTTCCACCATGGTGAGATGGTTAGTAAATGATTACATTTATCTCCCACTCAATCTGCATTTATTTCTGCAGGTCTGTTCCTTACATGAGACACAGTGAAGAAATAAATCAAGTTCCTTAATGTCCAAAGCCAAAGCTTGAAGTTCATAAACTCAGAGAATAAAAGCATTTTAGAAATTGAACTCTTTTTTTTTTTTAAACACCAGATGTGATTCAGAACACACAACTCAACCTGAACATATACAGTTACACGTACAAACAGTTATCTACAGATCAAATAGAGAATTAGAGAAAAATGGCCTTTTGTACTACAAAATAGGATAAAATCCCTATCCCTCTAAACAATCTTATTCTTTGCATTTTAATTAGCAGCCACAAAAAAGAATTCCAGAGAAAAAGCATTTCCCTATAATGTGATTTATGGTCCATTGTCAAACTGTTGCATCTGGAATATTTGGCTGAGGACGTTCCTAGCACCAACACAACAGATGCAACCAAACATTAGACGTGGGCCAAGTCTCAGCATAACTTTGCAACACTGTAGGAGAGCAGCCCTTCCCAGCTGTCCTATCTCTTGCCTTCCCAGTGAAGGAGGTGGATGCAATAAAGCACTTTGTTTCTCTTCCCTGAGTGTGTCCCAAGTAATGAGAGATGTCTACTCTGGCAACTCCCAATTGCTGCTTTTTGGCAGCAGCAGCCCCAGGAGAAGCCTAATGGAAGGACCAGGGCAAGACAGATCACAAACCTGAAGTGCATGAGTCTGATGTACATCTTTGCAAGGCACGGTGAGGCTCCTCTCCACTAGCAACAGGGATTGTTTGTCCACAAGAAACCTTTGCTTATTGTTTCCCACTGGGTTCTTAATTTCAAGGGAGATGAAAACCTCTCAAAATAGCAAGTGCCAGAAACATCACTGCCGTGTTTGTGCCATTATCATGTTGTTAAGGAAACTGCTGAAGGTCCTTCATCCTCCTGTGATTTATTTTGCAGTTAGATCAACCTTGTGAGACCTATTTATATCCAATAAAAACCCTACAGAGAAGAAAACATGATATTTTCTTTAAGACAAAACTGAGCTGAGCAAATAAATATCTGGTGAACCCAAGCTCTTTATGTTTACAAGTTGTTTGCAAGTATATTACAAACCTGATACCTTCACAGCCCGAAATTAATTTCCAAGTAATTTATATGAATAATATTTGGTTTATATTGTGTGTGTGTACAATATATATGTGTAGCTTGTTATGAATATACTAAAGATTTCAGATGGTTCTGTACAGTAGAAAGCATGCTTCGGTCGCTTGGTTGGATGTGGATCAGGCTTCTGGGGAGGATTTATGTGAATGATAAATAATAGACCCTTCAGAAGAAGCCAGTGAACATTCCTGTCAGATTCTTAGCTTGCTTGAGTATTTATGGAACACTTGATTACATAAGTATTATGGGCTTATTTTAAGTGAACATTAAATAAACCAAGTCACCACTCAGGATGAATATTTTCCTGGTTTCTATAATAGAGACCTTGTATACTTTCTGCTGGCATGGAGAACAAAGTGAAAATCACTTTGAAGTTTTGCATTACTGCAGGTCTTAAGCACTATGGTTTGTGTCCTCTGTATGCAAAGAAATGGCTTCATCAAATTTGACTTCATCAAATAAAGAATTTTGGAATAAATTTTTGACCTGCCTTGACACCTGGATGGTATTTTTGAGTTTCTCTCTGGATTCATGAGGGCCAGAGTTCCACGATGAATACTGAGATTCCCAGAAACACTGATTAAAACCACCGCATAATCTCAGACTGGAAATAAAATCACCAGAATTGATGCCACCAGCCTGGTACAGGTGTTCAGCTCCTTGGTCAATGAGCTCATCATAAATATGCAGGTAGGATCTGATGGTTCAGAGCAGCTGAACACCCATTGCTCCTGCTAATTTGCATACAGGCTGTGGATGTTTGCTAAAATTTAGTCCTTAATGTGTCCCTAAGCTAAAGGAGGTGAGGGGAATGGAGACGTAGGGAAAGTGAAAACGTGAATAGCCGCACATATTTCAGCATTAAACATTGTTTGACTGGGAAGGACGAAGAAGAGCCAGATGCAGTATTGGCTGAAATGGAAATGATCAGGGGGAAATTGACAGAAGTAATACAAATTATACTGTGCTGCTAAAACCTTGGAAAAACTGTGGGCTTGCAAACACAAAAAGAAAGGCTGGAATACTACACAACATCCAGGACTTGTTCAGAGGATCATGGCCACTCTGTGACCGTCTTCTGATGTCAAATGGAGCTGAAGAAAGCCCAGATTTCATTCTGCATCCACAGCAGTGACCAAAGCATATGAAATGGCAAAACAAAACAAAAACGCCAACAAACTATACCCCCTTCCTCAAACCACCCAATGAAAAAGATCAAGCACAGAGGACTAATGAAGGAACATGAATTTTAAAGTTCTCAAAATAGCAAGATGAGACAAATCTTTCTCTGTTTTTGCAAAGTCTTCACAAGGTGGATACCTAAAAATGCAGTCAAATATTCCTTTGACAAATTGGCCATGGGTGATTTGTGCATCGCAGCTGTAAAGCTTTGTAAATAATGAAGTTTTCTATGTGCTTTTAAAAGCCTCCAAGGATGCTGCAGAACTATCAGCTGTCAAAATAGCATTCCCCAGTTTGTGCACAGCATAAACAAGTGCTCTTGCACCTGCCAAATTCAATTGTACAAGAGGAAGCACCGGTTGACCAGTGCGAAAAGAGAGGAAGAAGATCTGCAAAAAGGGTAAGTACGTCTGCTGGATACAGATACACACCACTGGAAGATGAGAAAACTTTAAAAAAGCCCAGCTCATAATATCCCCAACCCTGACATCTGCAATAGGTAAAATCCTTTTGACTTCAGTGTAGTTGCATTCCCTGTTGCTGTCTTCTGGCATGGTAGGAATGCAGAGGTTCAAACAGTGGATTTTTTTAAAGCTTGTATTATTGGAATGGAATAGGAATGAAAATTATTACTGTTTTTGAAAAACTAGTATGGTTAAGATCAATCCCAAATTCAAAGACAACAAAATATCAAGAGGTGTTCAAAATTGTGATTTTCCTTGGGGTTCTTCTAGGTGCCATTTTGTCAGAGAACACTGTAGTAGTTTTCAAACCAAGAGCAAATGAACTTCCATTTACTGTGTAAATAAGCTGTGTCAGGGGAGGTTTAGGTTGGATGTTAGGAAATGATTCTTCACCCAGAGGGTGGTTGGGCACTGAACAGGCTCCCCAGGGAAGTGGTGACAGCACCAAGCCTGTCTGAGGTCAAGAAGCATTTGGACGATGCTCTTAGGCCCATGGTGAGATTGTTAGGGATATCCTGTGCAGGGCCAGGAGGTGGACTTTGGTGATCCTGTGGGTCCCTTCTAACTCAAGATTGCTCTACTCTACTCTACTCTACTCTACTCTACTCTACTCTACTCTACTCTACTCTACTCTACTCTACTCTACTCTACTCTACTCTACTCTACTCTACTCTGATTTTACACTCTGCATGAAGGGGGAAGGAATGAACAGGTAGATGTTACTGCATAGAGAAGACAAATTAAAAACAAATCTCATTATTTGCTATGATCTTGAGAATTATCAAGCGCCTGAGCTCCTTTAAAATGGAAGACTGCTCTGTGTATCTGGTATCTCAAAACAGTCCATACACTGACAGACAAATACTGAGGCAGTGTTATTATCCAAATCTGCCTTCATCTGCACTTGGGGTATTTCCCTTTGTCTGAAATCTGTGTGTTTCCAGGGAGACATGGAGAAAGGATAGCACAGATTAGCTGGTCTAACAAGGATTCTGCCTAAGGATCAACAGAAGGATAACTAATGCCAAGGACAAACTTCCTAGAAGTGCCACAGGCTTCAGTATAAATACACAGCTGTTATGCGTTTGAGC
The DNA here is from genome assembly GCF_022539315.1 of Serinus canaria. Classification (NCBI taxonomy): domain Eukaryota; kingdom Metazoa; phylum Chordata; class Aves; order Passeriformes; family Fringillidae; genus Serinus; species Serinus canaria. The sequence goes on from NC_066315.1 coordinate 39,258,536, forward strand.
TGGGCAGCTGTAGTTCAAAGCTCATAGATCCTCACATAATGAATTTTTCTGTTTTGTCAATCTTCTCTTTTGCAAGAACCAGCTTGGGTGATTGATTTTGCAATTAGGGTGCTATAAACCATCCTAGGGAAACCAGGTATAAATGCTCTGCTGGGATGGGTGCAAGGCAAGAACCCTTGTGAGAGATTGTGCAAACTGTTACACTATTGAAAATAAAACTTGATGTAGTTGGTAAGGGTACGTTAAAAGACAAAGAATCTAAAAGTGATTAAATAAGAGCAGGATGCCATATACTGCACTTACCCCTTGATAGAGTGCAAGGGTTCATACTTTATAGAGTAGTGACCTAAAAATCCCTTTTTAATTCTTAAAAGCCTAATCTTGAACTGGCTGCTCTCTGGAAACACAATCTTACACTCAGGTGCTAGTAATTCAGGGAAAAGAAAAAGCTTTTACTACATAGATTGGTATTACTGCAGAGCCTAGTGAGAGGAAGGCACACAAAATGTGACAGTTTCTCCCCAAATATTTTGACCTTCTGACCATGGAAAGAGGAAAATGGGGACAGAGAGAGATAATGAAAGTACACATGGTCAGTGGCAAAGTAAGTGGTAAAACACATGGTCTCCTGAGATCCATCCTGGAGTACATTTCCCTTGGATGACACTGTGTGTCTAAGAGAGAACTCAGAGCACTACATAAATACTATTCATCCAAAACAAATCTGCTGCAAGAGAGGCTGATTACTAGTCAAGTAGTGAACATATTGCAATAAGAAAATAAGGAGAAAAAAATCTCACTAAGAAAATGTAATACTGAATCTGTAATTGCTTTTTAATTTTTTTCCTGTTATTAATGCTGATTGATAGTATAACAGAATATTGAAATTTATGTGATAAAGATATTTTAAATTTTATTGAAGGAGATGTTTTTCAGTATAATCTTGTTGCTATCAAAATAAAATTTTAGTGATTTCTCTTAAGCTACATATTTATTAGGCATAAATATTTGCCATGTGATCTTTCAAGTTTGAATTAGCAGTGTTTCATTAATATGGCAGGTGATCATTCCAAAGTACAGAACTGCTGAAATGTAGTTTAATTTATGTATCTGTCATACTGCAGAGTTGGCATCAACTTCTTTCCCTCCTGGTTTTGCTGATACTAGGCAGCAGCAGCAGCCTTGAATTGGAACCTTTAGATACTTAAGGTACAAGTGTAAATGATAAAATAAAGCTGGGGAAAAGTTTTGTGTTACTTTCAGATAAACATTATTTGAACATTATTTGAATATAGAGGAGTTATTCTGGAATGAGTTTCCTGGATTTGAACAGTTTGAATTTCATCCCAGATCTAAATATGAATTAATACAAATATGAATGAGGAGCTTCAGGAACCTAGTAGGCTATTGGATTTGGGGCTATTTAAATAATTGAGCTTCTTAAGAAGCATGAAATCCATGTGTAGCTTGTAATATTGGATCAATTTGAGTGAGCTGCTTTATGCAACAGAAGAAAATTTTCATCCACTCTTTTTGGGGTATGAATGTTGATGACAGCGTTTTCATACAGAGTAGGATGAAATACATGACCTTGAAGAATAACCTTCATTTTTCACATGTAAAACAATGCTGTAATTCTGTCATTCTTGAAAGTCAATTGCAAGGTCTTTTGTTCAATACTGCTTACAGAAGTTTTTGGAGCATAAAATTATGGAGTATATGATTGTCTGATAACAGGACATATGAAGGGCAGACACGTTTCTGAACCTTCTCAAAGAATGGAGATCTTCAAGCAAATATACTTGCAGACCCTAATCACTTTTTTAAGTCCGTGTCGTCTATTGAATTTCATTGGCAGCTTAACATGTGGAAAGTATAACTTCATAAACACTAAAACATATCTCAATACACATAGAAAATTATACACAATAAAAGATTTTGGAGGTGCTGAAGGTGGTATAGACTGTTTGAAAGCACTCACTGTAAAGCAGAGACTTATCCTTCTGAAGGATGAGGATCTAAAAGAAACTCTGTACACCCTTTCTCATCTGCTGAGCTTAATTTCAGGGCATCCTTGAGTGGCTTTGTCTGTAGAGTAGTACTGGCATCCCTACAATGATATGTGTAGGCCAAAAATAGCTGTTCCTAAGGTGCTTCTGAAGTGAAATTTTTGAAAGGAAAAGTAAAAGCTAAATATACTTACTGAGACTCCAGAGAACAAGGTTTAAATAAGCTCTGTGAATGTGAAGATTTACCTCTGTCCATTTATCACATCAAAATCTTAAATATATTTATGTATCTGAAATTTATAGTCTTTCTCTGAGTCAGAGAACTGAATAGTGCTTTATTTTTCTTATTTTTTTAATCATACAAGTTGTTAATCAAATGGTTAATACACCAGCATGATTTTTCATGCCCTAAATGCCATCAACAAAAAAGTGAGCCACTAATCATTTAGATAAAGTGGATTCATAAACCTGCATTATACACTGTATATCTTCATTCTGAAACCAAGTCTGCTACTAATCTTAATTATTTCTTCTGCAGTTTTATGTCACAGATGGCTCTTATTAAATTTATTTTCCTTTAGAGCTTACATGGTAAAGATGCTGATTAAAAATGAGATCTAACATGAAAAAAATATTGTCCTTCTGTGATACATCCTGAGATACTTGCTCTCTGACACCAACTTGATAATGAGTGGTGAAATGGAAAAGTGCCATGGTCAGCCAGTGAAAGCTTTCAAAGAGAGCCTGTGTGAGAAAGTAAATCTTGCTAGTGGTTTCCAGCTCTTCCTGACGTACACATAATGAGTGATTAAATAGCACAGGATGTTGCACAATACATACACATGAAATTTTTAGCTTGGACTGTATTTATTTTGCATTTTTAAAAGTCTAAAAGATGAAAAGCATTATCTCCTGTAGCTGCAGTAACCTGCAGTGCTGAGGGCTGCCAACAGAAGAGCTGGTGTTAAGGGTCTAATCCTGCTTTGATATCATGGCACACCCACAGCACGCCAAGTCAGGGGAGGAATTTCATTGAAGTTGATCCTGATTTTTCCATTAACTTTGCTAAGATGAGGTTTGACCTCAGGAGAGGAAAATATGGCTGCTGCTACACTGATATATTTTGTTTATTAGTCTTTGAAGTTTTCTTTTCTCATTTTTCTCCATACCTCAGCAGAGGTTTGGGGATTATTTTCTAACACCCATTTGATCAGGCTCCTACATTCTAGCTGTTTTCAGCTCAAAATGTTAGAAAAAATAAAAAAAGCCACTTCTGTTGATGCATGAAAATTGCTTTTAATTTCATGGGCTGTCTTGTATCTTTAAATTCTGGATTAACTATGTAACAGAGAGAGTAGAAATGCCTAAGAATAGGAAATCATATCAAAATAGAAATAAAAAGAGTTGCATTTAAAGCACTGCTCCTCAAAGAGCTTTTTTAAAAAAGAATTTGCTCTCACTGAACATGAAAAGCAGCATTTTACTGAGCTAGAGAAATAGCCTACACATAACAGGCAACCCAAGATCCTCTGTCTGAGAAATGGTTACTCTGAGGACACCTGATGAAGGTGGAGGTACCGCAACAGGGGCTGTGTAACCTCGAATGAGTGGGAGAGGAAGGACAACTATTCACATGGGTATAAATCAGGCCATTCAAGATTCTGTTTTCTCTGTTCTGCTTTTATGATATTGATCTGCAGTAGTGTTACAGACCTTCTGGAAGGTTGTACAGGTTGCTGTTGGCCTGTGGAAGGTGATGTTACCATTGCCTGCTTGTGATCATTCTACTATAGCAAATCAAAGATCAAGCAAATGATAAAAAATTCACATAGAAAATGGGATGCAGAGATGAAGAACCACTAGATGAAGGATGACCACACTTATTGGGGTGGTGTTTTTGTTTTGGAGCAGGTGAATGTGCTTCTCAGCTTTCCTTATGGGGATGCTGTCCTTTGTGGGGAGGGATGTTATGATCTGGTTACTGAGAGATGCCTCTGCCCGGATCAAGGTGCAAATGTTGAATCTATATTGAAGTCAACAGCATGAATTTAACTTAACATTGAATGTGAGGCAGAGAGATAGAAAGAAACAGAAAGAGAGGAGAGAGAGAGACAGACAGACTAGGCAGAAGATAGATAGTCACCACCTATGGATCCAGCAGCATCTTGTTGGTCCTTCTTCACCCTGGGCTTCTCAGTGTTGAGAGAGCCAAGTATATTCAAAATTTTTCACTATTTATACATTTTTGCAAACAAAGGGACAAGTGCTCATTGGCTAAACAATTCTCTTCTTATGTTGTTTAAATTATTTTCTTGTTTCTAATGCTAAATAGACCTATGCTCAATGTTTCACTTCTTCTGAGCCAGTGAATTTCTTGGGTTGATGGTATTTGAGTTGGTGGGCATGATCTCCCCTGCCACAATTACCTTATACACTGCCTGGGCTGATTTCAGCACTGTTGCTGAGCTGGCTTTTCTTGTGCCCCATAAATTCTGCCATTTTTAGCATTATGTTCTTCTGCCACAGATTTGTTAAACTCACCCTGGGTCTGAGATAACACCCAGACAATAGCACCACCTTTATCTTACCCCAAGCTCCTGCTGGTTTAATTTACAGTCCAAGTTCCAGGTATCCACAGAGACATATTCCATGGGGACTCCAGTGCTGGTGGTGGTCACAGGTGCCATCTGACCTGTAACTTTGGGTGATCCTTGTTTGACAGGTGATGTGCTCATGAGCTTCTTTACACAGTTTGCCAAAGTTGGAATTTTTGTCTGGATGCGTCACCCAGGATGTGCTACCCAGGTCTTGCCTCTGCCAGGCTCGGAGTTGGTGCCATCCTGCTGCTGTCTCATGGTAAAGTCCTTCTGGGGCCTTAGCAAGTGTTTGAGACAGGCAGCTGTGACACTGAAATCCTTATACCATGCTATGACTCAAATACTGTTTTCCAGGGACTTTTTGTCAGTTCACTGATTGTGCATGGGGGTGATGTGTTCATAGCAGATATAAGAAGGAAAGACAAAAGCAGCAGAAACAATAATGCATTTTACCATACAGCGTGCAATAGCTATCTCAGTCATTAAAAATGTAAATCCAATTGCAATCATCAACCAATTCTCATTAGCCACTGCCCCCACCCCACGAGTACCAAGGATCAGAGTGTTCTTTAATGAATAGGATTATATCTATCCTATAATGAAGGATTCCATAATACTGTGCCTGTTGGATCGAGTCCCAATATGTATTGAAACTAGCCACAGAATTACACAGAGGCTCTCAATTTTTAAATCCCATGGAGGGGAAACCTCAACAGATCACTTATTAGGATGCATCTTAATCAGCCAGATCTCAAGGGGATCTTGAGGTCCCATACAACAATTGATTACCTTTGCACACTGGAACAAGTGTGAATGGGTTTGCTGAGGAGGTGTGTTCACATAATTCAAAAGCTTTAAAATAGGTTTTTCTCTAGATCACATCCACATACTGTTTGAAGAATTTTATAGTCAATGCTCCAGTCCAACCTGGTTAATTCTGTTCACCACGAAAAATTGGCTTTTTATGTACAAACTTCTCATGCTAAAAACAGAAAGTTTTCACACAAAAGGCTCTTATGCAAAGATGTCCTTATAGTGAGCCATGCTCTATTCACCAGGGGGCAGTGTACAGATCTGCTGTGATTTAATCCTGACACAAAACAACAACTATGTCTTTACTGTTGGTGGAGTTATAAGTGAAATTATTATCCTTTTCAAATTTAGTTTTATTATCTCAGGATGCTTTTTCTTTTTTTGAATTTCAGAGGGCAAATTGCCCTCACCACATTAATTGCTGCCACAGTAAATTGTGCCCACAACTGAGAAGAACTGCTTGAGACAGGCAACTGTGATCTTTAATTCCTTACAAGGGGGAAGAGAAAGACATGCAGCAATTGCAATTTTCCACACCACCAATGTGTGTTAGGACTCAGAAGAAACCCTTTGAAAAACACCTCTCTAAACTCTGCATTCCTTTCTTCTTTACCTGCTTTTCATGTTCAGTTGCTTACAGCTATATGCAGAGATAAAGTCCAGTAACTTCATGTAGGTCTTACTTCCTCTTTTTAAACCATCAGACTGGATGTTGATTTGTGTGGTTGGGACCTAAAAGTGACTTTGTACTGCATCTGGGATTAAAAAGGTTTTGGGTTATTGTATCAGCCTTTACAATGAAATTTAAGTATTTTAATTATATCTAGATTTTATTGCAAAATAAGCTGGTTTAATTTTAGAACATATTTTCTTATGTTTATAAGGATAGGAGATTGATAGTGTTATTCTATGTGACTGCTTATGATAAAAGTTCATTCTGATTTTTATTAAAGAAATTTATGATTATGAATTAAGCTATTTCTGAGATGCATATATATCATGTGAGGCACATTAATATATTTATAAAATGCATAAACTGTTTTGCTGTCAAGTGGCAATTCTTGCTTGCAGTTGTGAGCAAGGGAAACGAGACAATTGCTATGCTATAAAACCTACCCTGTGAGGGATTTTTAAAAAGCTTTTGTTTCACTATTAGTAATGAATAATTTCTGTTTAAAACTAAATTTATTGGATAACTGCTCTGTCCTACTTACAGACTATTCTAAACCACCAGGGATGACAGAGAAAAGCCTGCCTAATTGAAAGGATGATGTAGCTGCTCTGCTACATTGAGGCAGCTATTCATAGTCCTTAACTAACATTCAGGTCTAGAGTAAAAGACTTAAACTATTACTGAATATCAGCAAAAATTCATCAGATAATGTCCAATATAAAAATCGATTGTTTGCAATCCAGGTAATTGTCTTATGCATTATTGCCCGTGTAATGAAGCAACACCAGTGTTTAAATCTCTGCCTTTTAGGACTAGTTCCTTTTTGAGTCTATGGCTAAATATACATAAATGGATAATGAATGGGGTTCTCATAACTTGGCACTGTTTAGTTTTGAGGAAATGTGTGTTAAGCTGACTTGGTTTAAGTAAAATGTCTATTTTGTATTTACTGTTGGTAAAATGCTGCAGTATGGAGGGTACTGGAAATAGCTTTATATCCATTTGGTAATATTTCTGTGTTTTATATTTTCCATCTCTCAGCTTGCTCTTATAAATAGATTTCAGAGCATATTTGATATGAATTTCTCTTTCCTGTAAATATCTGAAGGAAGTGTCAGAATCAGTTCAAGTTTTGGTGACTGTTTATAAATTATTCCTTGGTTCTTGATCTCAGGCTGCTTTTATTTATTTACTTATTTTCTTTTAAAAAATATTTGAGTCAGCAAAAGCAATCGCAGTAAAAGGTGCAGGTGCCTTACAGTATTAGAGATACAAATCAGACTTTCCCTGTAGAAATAAACTTTCTTAGGGTTGTGGTGTCTGAATCAACAGCAGTCCCCAAGGACTTTCTCAGCTGACTTTGTGCTGACAGCTCTCTGTCATATGTTTAGGTGGAAACAATCCATCCAGAAATTTAATGCCACTTGAGCCCTACATGAGAAGAGGACAGTGTTAACAGGACAGCAGGAGATGTGACAGCCAGTGACTTGATGATGGGATGTGATATGGGGGAGGCTGTCAACAATGTGGCACAAAACTTCCTGGGAGATGTTGGCCAAGATCTGTTGCTCTATTGAAATAAGCCTTCCAAAGACACCTTTAAGTTTGGATAAAGTTTAAAGGGATACAAAGTTGAATGGTGGTAAAACCTTCTTTGTGCCAGATTGACTGTGTCTGGTTTTCCTTTTGGCCACCTCTGTCTTCCCAGATCCAGGACTCTGGAAGAGACTCTGTGGTAATGGCCTCAGAGATGGAGGGCTATGAAACCCCCATGATTTAGGACCTCTTTAGCACTGTTACCTCGTTTCCTGCTGTCTCTGCTCTCATGGACAAATTCAACCAGACAGAGCTACAGGGGAAACATGGCAGCTCTCTATGTCATTTCACATACATCAGTCTGTGAGACAGGGCAGCTCCAGCACGTGGCACCTGCAGGAGCAGGACCATGCCTGCCTTGTCTGGAGAGCTGTTTTTGCCAAAGGCCCCACAGTAGCAGCTGCACAGAAGAGCAGCTCATCCACACCTTGCATATTTTTGCTCAGAAGTGGCTGTGTGGGAAATTACAGAAGGGAATAAACTGCAGTTGGCTTTATCATATTATTTCTTTCTAACTGGAAACTGGCTGGAGAAGCTGCTTCATGTAGTTTCACGCAATTTAAGGAGGAAGTGGACTATTTGCTCATCTGTTTCAAGGTCCATAAAACTGTCTTTCTGATTCAGGAGTGCAATACAGGCTACAAAGATGAAAGCTGTACTCGCAGACTGACTGACCACCAGTAAGGATGCTATGCATAGAGATGAAGATAGAGACAAAAGCCAATAATTTAATTTCACTCAGGAACAAGTCCTTTTCTTAGCTGGAAAAACATCTATAAAATGTAGAAATCCCCAGAGGTTTGTAACCCCCTAGTTAAGATAGTCCTTCAGAAAAGAAGGACTACCTGTATACGACAAGTTACTTGCCTTCCTCTAGTAAGGGTTAAAAAAAATAGAATTTCTAAACTATTGTATAAATGGTGTCTTGTAAAAGGAGAGTCACCTGAAAAATCTATATTTTTCTATATATCTCGTATTTTTATATAAGTAGGTTGTATTATGCTGTGGTGCATTTCTGTCAGCTTCAGCCGGGTTACTCCAGGCTTGAGGGTTATCTGGACCCCTGCAGGATCCTCTTAGCCTGTATGCTTACTTTTCTCTGAGTCTGACATAATCTAACAAGATTATTCCCAAAGTTCTTATTGGTCCTTTTTTATAAATCTACTCCACCAATGTGCTTCTTTTTTTTACAACCCTCTTGCAGGTAATGTTATCTTATGCTCAGTAAAAAACCCCCTTGTACTGCTGATCTAAAGCAACAGGGATTCTTTCTCACAGCCGTGACAAGGCAAAGGTTTCCAGGGAAGATGCTGTATCTCCTGCCTGCCTTCCTCTTGGATGGAAAGTTAGCAGCCTGCCCTCTTCTTACAGAAATGCAAGCACTAAGGTTCTGCCTATTTGCTCTGCACAGTTCTAGAAGCACCTTGTTTTCCTCACCTGAAACATGACTGTGAGTAGTTTATTCTGACTTTGGAAGCTATGAACCAAATCTGTCTTCAAAGTTGAATTACTTTTAGCTCATGTGTCAACTGGGCACACATCTTGTCATAATCAAAATTAACCAGGATGAATCAGCAATTTAATTTTCCTGTAAATTATGTTCATTTTTGGTCTGGAGGCTTTTTTTACATTATCTTGGTACTTTTAAATTAAAGTACTGTTGCATATGCCTGCTGCCAACTCTAGTTATTGCTCTATCAGGATTAGTTTTGAATTTTTCATTGTAGCTTTTATGATAACACACAGCTGATAATTTGGGAATGTGCTCAGAAGTGTTCATTTCAGGCTAACCAGAGGATACTTCATTACTGTGTAACTTAAACTGGAGCCCTAGGCTCCTAAATCTACTGGGATTTTTATGATGGACTATTGCATCTGAGTGCTTGATTTTTGGAGGCTTGAATTTGAGATGATTTTATGATGTATGATTAGATTTTCCCTTCCCCTGAATGTTGATCTGGTCCTGTTTATTTATTTTTTTTTTCTTTTGGTGCCATGTCTAAAGATGAGTTCTTGGTGTTTTGAAAATCAGCCTGAATGACTGAGTGAAATATCAGAATCTCTTTGTGACTGTCTTAAAATCACTGCCTCTAGGTTTAGATCTTGGAGGTAATGAGTAGTGACACTCCAGCAGTGTAGGGTTCAGATTGGTTTTGTCCCCCTCAGCAGATGGACCGAAGTCAGAGTGAAAGCTCTGAACACTACACACTCAGTGGCCAGGCTGTATCTGTCTCTGATGAAGAAAGGGTTTTGTTCTGAGCAATGTCACACCTGGTTTTCAGAAGCATTAAACTCACACTTGCACAAGTCACTGGATCAAAGTCCTTATGTGTGACCACTAATTTCTGCAGCCTACAGGGAGCCTTGCTTCTAAAAGGAGAATGTAACGATAGCATTACATGACAATCCTGGCTGTCTCAGTCAGGGTCTTTCCTCCACACCGAAATCGTAAGATAATACCTTCATTTTCAAACCTGTGTTACAGCCATGTGAGACCAGACTTGTCTTTTTATCCTGCCTGGAGACTGGACAGTGCTAGGGAAAGGATTACAGAAACTCACAGTGGTTTTGAGGCATCAGTTCTTTCATTTGGACTGATGACTTTACCAGCATGAGCGGCTTGGATTGGAAGAAAGCAAATTCAAAATCCCTGCAAATTGATGTTGTGTGCTGGAGGGGAGCCACAGGGACAACCACTGAAAGGCAAGCAGGTTCTATGAAATAATAACTTGGTTTCAGAGCTAAAATGAGAGGCTGTAAAGGACAGGTGGCTGCAGCAAATCTGTCCCTGCCTGAGGGGAGGATGCTGCTGAATCTGCTTTCATTGTGAGGAGGAAAGATAACCACAAACCTATGCCAGAGGAACGGGTGGGAAAAATCAGGGAGGGAAAAATTACAAGCAAAAGTCAACAAAATGAGTGGGCTCTTGGCCAGGCTCTCCAAGGCAGATGGATGGTACTGCTGGTTATGACAGCTGCAACTGAAAATGCAGGAGACAACGGGGGAAGCTGACAAATATTTAAAGATTACCACCAGCTGTTTAGCCCAAACCATATCTCTTCTGCTGGGTAAACAAAGCTTTATTCTGGAACTGCTTTACTTCTTCTTCATCACTGGATGGCAAAGATGATACTTGAACATCATTATCAAGATCAAGCTTCTGAATGCCAGCAATGTCTTATCCTGCAGTAAAATCCTCAAGCCTGACAGACTCACAGCCCCCTGTCTTCACAGCAAAGCCAATGGGATATTGTGCCTTCCTCTTTTATCTGGCTCTGCAGCCTGCTGCTCTCTCCACAGCTACCTGCGGAGGCTGGGTTGGCAGGATGGTTGGGTTCCTGGACAGGGTTTCGTGGGGGAGAGAAGTGTCCCCGTATGTCAAACTGAGCTCTTTCACATTGAGATCTGCTTCCTGTGCCTTTGCTTGCTCTGGGTGCCTACCAAGTGCAGCTAACATTGCAATTCTGTCCTTTGGAAGCTCCATGGCCCTCACCTATCACCTCTGCTGCATTTTCTCCCACGTGCTGCTTGGCCTAGCAAACAGTCAGAGCCTCTGGCTGGTTCTCTGCCCCTTGTAGATGCTCATCTTACTAAAGAAGCTGGGCTCCTCTGAGAAGCGAAGTACATCTCCATGCTGCTCTTACTATGCACTTTCCTGTGCTGATAAATTTGGCTTCAGCCTCCAGTACTTCTCCTCCCCTAGGAACACTTTATTTTTATTCATGGCTGGAAATGCAAGCTTAACTGCCGATGCTTAAGGTACCCATTCTAAATGTGACAGACTTCACCCAAAGGAGTGCTGAGAAATGTATTTTTTTTGCCCACAGAATATTTGCAATAGTGAGACTTTGTCAAATTTCTTTTGGGTCCCCACTCCATTCTTAAACATCAGAAAAATGGATCAAATTTAGGAGTCTCTTTTCTCTCCTAGCCTTGTACTGCTATTTCATCTGAGATTCATCAAAAATACTTAAACTGAGTTAGAGAGACAAAAGCTAAATGATTAAGAATCTGCAGGTGACTAAAAGGAAGAACAGAGAACATTGAAGAAACTTTTTTTTTTTTTTAAAGTTTACCATCAGAACTGCTTACAGCTAAAGGTGATGACTAAATATACTGGAATCATTGAATTCATCCATCTGAATCCTAATAAGAACATAAAAGCACGAAGGGATGTTGGAGGATATGGCTGGTCAGTGGCAGGGGAAAAGAAGATGCTGCAGTTCACCAAGGTGAGCAATACTAGGACAAGATTATCTTTCCTGTCATGTACTTGCCAAGCTGCAGCTCTTACTTTGGTTTGCTCCCTGGATTTGGTGTCATATTCTCTCCCTCCACAGACAATGAAGTGAAGCTTTAGGATGGAGAAAATGGGTAATGAAATTATGTAAATAAACCAGCCAATTGGTTTAGCCCCTGAGATATTCTGGAGTCTCAGCTTGCCAAATTTCTCCTTGAGCAGGAGAAGAAGAATTTTCCTGCCTGGCCATCCTACTTTGCCAGTGCAGGAGCAGCAGAAGCTGAACTGGACACTCTGTGCTGGTCCAAATGTTAGGTGGGAAGGCAGCTGCTCCAGGGCTGTTTCTCTGGGATTCAGAGTGGCATTACTGATGTCATGCCCTTGGCAGGTCTGCAGGGAAAGAATGGGAGAGAAACATCCACAACTGAGACTTGTGGGGAGAGTCCAGCCCCAAATGAACACCTGTGCCATTGCACTGCGTACATCTGTTCGTGGGAGACTCCATCACTCAGGCACACCAAGATACATATTTTACTTGGCAGTTGTATGGATGTGTGAGTCTGTTCATTTTAGTATAGGTAATTATACCCAAATGTCTTTAGCCTTTCTCTGTTAGAGAAGTATTGCCAACAGGATCTCCCTTAAGAGAGGCCATACCTACATTGCTGTAATCATCTGATTAAGGCTTTTGTGGTTTTGGGGCTTAATTACCCTGCATAGAAGCATGAACACAAGCAGGGTGCCTAAACTGATCTTTTCCCAGATGTGGGCATTTACTTCTCTGTTGCAGATCCAGCTCATGTATTTGGTGATTTTCTCATCCCTGTAGTTCCTGTAAAGGTTCTACCCTATAGAACCTATCAGGTGGTTACCCCTGATTTATTATTGAAATTTAATTTAGTATGTTCATTCAGCCTCTCCAGAAAGAAACTTGTTGGAAATTTTCAGCTGGAACATTTTATGTTGGGCTTTATAAAAGTAAGATTATTTCAAAAATTATGCATGCAATGGCATTTAGAAAGGCAACAGAGATTTTTACTGAAGAGCTTGACATAGGTGGCATGAAACATTTAAGGGGTTTAGTAATAGATTTAATTTCCTTTTCAATTGACAATGTTCAGAAAAAAATGTTAAAACAAATATTTCAGTGAGCCTAGATGATTTTTTAAATCTGTTTCTTGTGACAGATTAAAAATCAGATTTTAATCTATTAAATAATAGATTAACATCTTAGATTTTAATATATTTCATCTTCCACTTAAAATTTCTCATGGCAACTTTTTGCAGGGTGTTTAGTCAGAGAGGGGCATAGTCAGTTTTCAAGCAGCTTTATTATGGCATTAACTTGTGGGGCATTTTACATTATCATGAAGAGTGGTGGGACCGTGGCATGACTCCAAGGGAATATGTATGTGACTACTGAAAACCCTCAATGGCCACTCTAATAATCTGGTACAGCTATAGAATGACTCTTAAATAATGGCTTCTATCACAGTTAGTGCATACCCAGTGGAGCTCACAAAATCCTCGGGGTCCTTGCACTCCCAGCATGTGGGCACTGCTGGGAACTCCATGGAGATGCTGCCCTCAGCCAGGGAGTTGGTTGCCTGTGGAGCAGCTGTGCTCAGGAGAGAGAAAAGGAGAAGCAGAGGAGGTGGGCTCAGGGTTACTCTAAGAGTTGGTCTTCCAGAGCCTCTTCTGCTGCTAGTGTGTTCACACCAGAAGATGAAAATGAGATCTTGCAAATATTTTTGTAATAACTACTTAATGAACAAATCTGTAAAAAATCAGAGATTTTCCTTCAGAAAATAGTTCAAGATACCAGAATGACATTGTTTCATTATTATTTTTTTAAAACTGAAAACTGATTCTTTTACTTCTTCTATAAATGCTGTATTTGGGATTGCATTTTGGAAATGGACAGCCTGGGCAATATGAGATTTGAAGTCCACCCCTGTGGCCAGGGAAGCTTTGGAAGAGTGTTAATGCTTTTAAAGACTAAGTGTGTCCTCCCTAGAGTAGCCCTCAAACCTTAGGATCAATTTCTTCTTTTTTCATGTGGGACAATGCAGACATTTTTTCCTGAATCATACATTCCAGTGTCATGCCATGCTGATCTGTCATGGACTGGACTATGCAATGCCATTCCTTCTCAGTTGCTGTGTTTTCTGCATCCTGCTCACTCATTTGGAGATGCTGAATAAAGTCAGCCACTGCCATCATCAGCACATAGTTCTTGGATAAACATCTGAATGCTTACTTCATCATTTTCCATCAGATCTGCTTGTTTGATACATGATAGAAGGGAAAGATAATGGGAAAGGTCTAACAAAATTAGGAGAAACTTCTCCTCTTCCAACAGGATTAAAAACTGATTCCACAAATTATTGCTGATGAGAAGGCAGATTACATGTACTTTGAAAAATTAAATTTTACATGGCAAAATGCAACATTTTTCATTGGCTGGGATTTCTAAACCTGTGTCTGGTTCCCAAACTTTCTCTCAAAGCATGCACTCTGTTTAGAAAACACACATATCTTTCTAGACTCACTAGAGGTCTGTTTACTACCAAGGGAAAAATCCCTCAGACAGCGCTGGTTTGTTGCTGGCCACCTATCAAATACAGGTTTTTGATTTAGGAATTCTGATGACTAAAGTCAAGCCAATAATGCAGAGAAGAGAAGCAAAATGATGAGTGAGGCTTGGCAGAATTTTTTTTTGAGGAAAACTGAACTGGGAGATTTTGTTGCTTGAGAGATGACTACTAGAGATAAAAGGGGATCATGCATCCAACTTACAACTGAGGGAGTACAAGGATGCAGAAATACATCTTTACATGATAAAATAAAAATTCTTTTCAGCAGGAGAAAATTTAAGCAGTGGAAAGTGTTATAAAATTTAACAGTAGAAAACCTCCGGTGAATACATCCTTCCCCATAAAAAATGTTTAGAAAAAAGCACTCAATTTGTGATTTATTCCCCACTGTTTTGAAGAAAATACTGCTCATTTTCTTACTTGCTGCAGTTACTTTGAGAGCAAGTAAAGCACTCAGCCAAGGTTTTGCATCTCGTTGTGGCTAGGAGGCTCGCAGTGCTCATCTACTGCACCACAAACTGCTCCAGGCTTGACAAAGCATTGCCAGGAATGTTCTTATTCCCATTTTCTCTGTGAATTTTGGAGCTGGTTGTGTTTTTAGCCACATCTTCAGGTACCAGGTGTTATCTGTAATCCTGGCAAGCATTGTGTCTCTGTCTCACTGGTGTCTAAGCTGATGTGAGGTACTGCATGTTAGCACTTCTCCATTGCACTGTGGAAATACAGGCAGAGAACAGAAATAAATTCCTTATTGTACTGTGGGTTATTGCCTGGGAGGAGAAAAGCCAAAACTTCTTCTATTCCTTGTCTCTCTTATTTTGGATTGCTTTCAAGTAGATTTAGTAGTTTTCATGGGGACCAGAAAATAAATTTTCTTATAAAAAGCAAGTTCTTTGAGTACCCTAAAATATTTAACATTGTTTATATAAATAAAGGAAATAAAAACAAAACACCAGGATGCCTTTTGACTATTTCTGATATTGTTTTTCTTTTTCTCAGCAGTGTCATCTTACTCTTTTGTTGGCTTGAATTTATTTAGGTGATCATGTCAATGATGTATATGTATATGTATATGTCTATGTCTATGTCTATGTCTATGTCTATGTCTATGTCTATGTCTATGTCTATGTATATGTATATGTATATGTATATGTATATGTATATGTATATGTATGTATATATATATGTATTATTTATTTTTGCTTTTCATCTTCTTCTCTCCTGGTCTCTTCATGAAGCTGCAGCAGCATTGCCTGGAAAGTCTGGTGCCTGGGCCAATTCTGTTTAAAATAAAAGGCAAAATAATACTAGGCAATGGAGTTTCACCAGAGAGGATCTTGGCCTGCCGTCCTGATACTGCTAAAAACCAGCTACTAATGAAATCACTCTGTAACTGCTTATTCTCATGTCTGGGGTGAGAAGAGGGGGCTCTAAATGCAGAAACTTTCATGAACGTCAGGGGAGAAGTTGTGTCCTTCTTCTGAGAAATCACAGGGGTATATATTTATCATCAGTGCAGGAGACCTGACCTGCCTGGTGTGAGTTTACACAGCATTTAGAATGCCCTCCCATGGCTTTATAAAAAGGTCATGTTATTTTTGTGGTACGATAATTCAGAGACCCAAAGACAATAGCTATGCAAGGAATTTCTCAGCTTTGCTCTGCTGTGTCACCTCCATGTCTAACTGTCGTCCTGAAACTCCAGTTAAGACACCAGGATATCACTAAAAAAAGACTTCTTTGGAATGAAAGTTTAAATTATGATTTTGCATCAAATTAGATTGCTTCTTCAATGCACCAATGAAATGGGAATCGTTTTTTTTTGCTAATTCATTAGCCTGGTATAAAACTTAAAATAAGATGTACGTAGATAAAGATTGAATATATACCATACATTTCTTAACTTTAAATCTGTAGTCTTAGAAAGTTTGTCTTACATTATTGGTTCAGCACCATTTTCATACATGGTGCAAAAACATACGTGAAATATGAAAAAAATATAATCTAGTCTGTTTAACGGAAATTCTACATAGGCTAGTTTAAGAGGGAGAATTTTGATTACAGTTAAACTAAGACTGTATTTATTAATAACTTCCAGACTGATTTCATTTTATTTTACTCAGATTTTAGAAATTATTTCTAAAGAATTAGGTTAAAAATTTGTATTCCAAATCATATCTCAGTTGCAAAATATCCCTAAACACTTACCATTTAAAGGCTTCTATAATATTGGAAGTTTTCAGATTTTTCTTAAAGCTACATGGTATTTATGACATAAATTTATAATTTATAACATAAATTTATATATGAATTTTATACCAAATTTGTATGTACCAACTGTACTTTATAAATAATGAAATTTCCTTTGATAAAGAATTGTTTTTTCATATTTCCCAGGGTTTTCTTTCACAAATTATCACAGGATAGAATGACATATTTTAAATGGAATTTTAAATCCTGTAGTGTGTTTTCAAAATTTTTCAACTTGAAATGATTATTTACTTATGTTAAAATGAGATGTAGAGTGAAAAAACAAGCCAAAACAGTTCAGCCTTTTATAGTGAAGATAAAATAATTATAATTGATTGTAATAAAAAGTTTTCTTCAACTGGACAATTTTTTTTTGGTCCCGCTCTTCCATTTTTGCTTTCTGATCTAGCAAGGATGCTGATTCTCATAGAACAGCTGTCCTTGATTAGCTCAAGCTGTGCTTCTGATCTTTTAAAATCTCCTATAAAGGTGGTTTACCATTCGAAAAAAACCCCATCTACTCCATCTTTTCTCCCATATGACCTCCAAAAGGGGAGGTCATATTTCTCAGTGAATTTTTCAGTGTAACTTGGTGTAATTATCCTTAAGAATGACACTTTTTAAATTTTGGAAGGTTGGGGTTTTTTGTCACGTGTTTCCAAATCTATAAGGCAGGAGTTTTCACTTGCAGGGCAATGATTTATCAGGTAAAAGCCATTTTCTCAAAGGGGTTTCATTCTCCAGAGCCATGCCAATGCCTGTGCCTGTAAAGAGCAGATTTATCTTCTGAGTTCAGTTACCAGTACAGCTCTTCATTGCCATAGGTTCAACTGGCACATCCAGGCTTGTCTCTGTTGGGTAATGTCACAGCTTTATTTAAGATCCTAAAAGCTTGACTCTGATAGTATTCAGATCCTATATAAAACAAATATCTCTGTGTCAACAAATATAAACTGCATTTAAGTTTCTAGCATCTTGTAATGTTATCTCTTTCCGGATGAAGTGAATTCTCTCCATGCCTTTAGTGGACATCATTTAGCCCAGCTTGCATGTGGCTGAAGTCACAGATCTTGCCCTGCAGGATTTAACTGCATTGTGGCTACTGTTTGTGGTAGCAGAGGTAGCAAAGACTAAGCAGATAGAATAATTACAGCAAAATTTACCTGTGATAAAATAATACAGAGTCCTTACATTTTCCTTTCTCTTTTTTTTTTTTTCCCCTCAAAGAATCAGTAATTTCAAGCTGTTTCAAGCTCTGCAA
This sequence comes from Serinus canaria, assembly GCF_022539315.1. Classification (NCBI taxonomy): domain Eukaryota; kingdom Metazoa; phylum Chordata; class Aves; order Passeriformes; family Fringillidae; genus Serinus; species Serinus canaria. The sequence continues at coordinate 39,276,572 of NC_066315.1, forward strand.
CCCCCAGTGCCAGGAACCAGCCACTGACAATGTTTGCATTCACACAGATCACCTCATTATATAAGGTAAACCTTAATTTCTTTTTTTTTTTACACATTTCCTTTGTATTAATGCCCTACTCTGGAAAGCAGAAAGTGTCCAGGGACCCAGGAATGTAGTTTCCTAAGTCAGTCCTTGAAAATGCAATCCTTGGGGGTAAGGCAGGGGTTGAGTAAAGCTTTAGGTTTGTGGTTTGTTTGGGTGTTGTTTTTATTTGTTTTGTTTTCTTTCTTTTCTTTCTTTCTTTTTTTTTTTTTCCTGATGGCATGTAATAACTCTAAAATTGCACGGGTTTATTTGATCAGTGTCAGAAGATGTTTTGGTTCTCGAATGTATCTGTGGTACAAAGAGAATGAAAGCGAAATATTAGCCAGTATATTTTTATTAGGTACAGTGTCAGGGAATAAGCCAGTTATTAATGGTATTTTTTCTGGTCGTGGAATTAAATCCTATTTTAATCTAAGAGTGGAGAAGGAAAATTAATACTGTTTGTTCTGAAATATGGCACTGTTCTCTGCATAGCTGAGAACAGACTGGAAGTTTTCTCTTTCTGAAAAAATAGTTTGCTTACTACATGCTATCAATATGAATTCAATTTGCAAAGTATCTGTAGTCCCAGAACAGTACAATCTCAAAAATAATAGCTTTCTGCTTTCTCCTTGCCAATCTCCACCCTGGCTCGTGCCAGTGCATCACAATGTGTGGTGCAAAGCCGCCTCCTCGCTGTACCGGCACGGAACGCTTCACCTATAAATCATGAAGGAACAGTCTGTACTGTCTTATCTCCTCCTTGACCTGGGTACTGCTCTGACCACAGGATATTGTAATTTACTGTCTTTCACACAAGTGCAGAGGAGGTTGTGTGATGCCTCCAGGCTGAACAAACGCAGACGTGTTTAGGTGGGTCCACATCATGGACTGACCTTCCGTATTACTTGCCAGTTCCTGCGGATGAGGATGATTATGGGAGAGGGTCAGACACCAAGTGAGCTCCTGCAGCATCACATCCTGTTCCTTAAGTCAGAGAATGTCAGGGTTTCTCCCTCTATGTTTTAATAACTATCATGAGGGTGGGGTGGGGGATGTGACCAGCATTCTGGAAAATCTCCCTCGCTTGCAAGGTATGGAACAGGCCTTTGGGTTCCTGGCATAGGTTAGAGAAGGGACATCCCTTGACATGTGGTGGTTCTTCACTCACAGAAAAACATGAATGCCTCAAATTCCTGTCATCTCCCTCATCTCCTGCAATTCCTGTTAAAGCGGTTTTTTTTGTGCTGAGCTTAGACTAGCTAAACCTGTCCTAACTAGCTGCTTTTTCTTCTTCTAGATCTTTTCCCTTCTCTGTATTTTCTTATTTACCCTTTTATCTTCTATTACATTGCACCCTGTGCTTACCTGTCATTTGTACTGGCTTTTATTTAATTCCTTCCTTCCAAAACTGCAGCTTTTTTACATTCATCACAAATTATTATTTTCCTCTCCTTTTCAATCCAAGCCTTTTCTTCTCCAGATACATTTAATTCAGGAAGTCTTCTGTGGAATGCCACAAATACATCTTTGCCCCTCTGTGTTTGGTGTTTCTGACGTGCTGAACTTTAGTGTCCATATCCTTCTGTTATTACCCTGGAAAGACTCCATTGTTTCTTACCCATAAGTATGTGGCTGAAAAATCAGTAGATTAAAGCAGAAGATCTTGGAATTCTGTAGTTAAGTTAGAAGTGCTAGTGTTGCTCTGCATCTACCAAGGCTTTGTTAGATTTGAGAGTCGATTACCTTGAAGGTAAACAATTTTCTTCTGCAAGCTGCCATGGCTTCTATGCAACATATGATGATTAAACATCTGTTTCCCTGTCTTGATGGTCTTGTCAAGCTTGACCTGAACCTATAGGTTTAAAACATAATTCAGTCATATTCCGTTCTATAGGTTAAACAAATTAGTATTGATTAGTTAATAAAGTTGTCCAAATCCAGCCCTGGTGTTACACCTGTTTTATGCCAAGACTGAACTGTGTCCCATATCAATAGCAATGGATCTTTACAGATGCATTTCTAGTGGAATACTGTACTGAATTTATTCCTTGTTTTGTTTCCTTAACAGTATAAGAAAAGCAAGTGTGTTTCAAAATTAAATCGCTTGGCTGGCTCACACATCGTCAGGCTGAATGCTAATTATTCAGCCTAATTAAGTCCAAAATAAAACAAGGGTTATAAATTACAAATTGAACTCTGATATAGAAACTTTTGTAAAGCTTTCACCTTGACATCTTCGTGCTCCTGACTTTATTAACAACTGAGATTACTTCAGCCCTGGACTACCAATGTTTTGGTCAGCAGGGTTTGGCACAGATAGCTGTCCCTTGTGCTGAGCAGCTAGATCCCTGCATGGAGCAGTCTGTAGGGAGTACTTCCACGTGCCCTATGCGCCACAGGTGATTTCTCAGTCCCAGTGTTGTGAATGCACCTTTCCTTTTAAAACCCTTTCCAGAACTATGCTGCTGAGACAATATGAAGCCTTTACCTTGATAGTAGCCTGAGTTAGTCAGGCTTGTTTTATATCCTTTTGTTCTTGGGCCAGTATAGCCTTGTAGGTCCATTAGATGCATAATTGCTCATGTTTATTCTCTTGTACCTCTGCCCAGTCTTCCTTTTGCTGTTTCGTCTGCCAAGTTCTTCTAGCACCTTTTCCTAATGGTCCTACCAGTCCTTTGCTGCACCTCCTTCAGTTTTAGTTTACCTTTGCTGTGGAGTCTTTTATTGCCACAAGAGAGACAAAGTGAAAAGCAATATTGCTGCCAATACTTATGTGTGTGTGTAGCCTTATGCAAGAAAGCAGTGTCCAGTTCTATGGACATTGTCCTTGTCTTCCTTACAAAGTTAAGAATGGCTTGTCAGCAGCCCTTAGACACCTGAGCTCTAATTCTGCTGGTTATTTCTAGGTGTTACCTCTCCAGTTGCTTAGATTGAGAACAAGGGTGTTGTACAGAGGGCTCGGGATGTCTGTGGGCAGGCTGAGCACTCATTCTTGCTCAGCTCATCCAGAACATATGGTCAGCTAAGTGCTTAGGTATTGCTGGGATTCTCCCTCAAATGAGGGCCGGAGCTTAACCCATATGAATATTTAGAGGGAAAAATACCTGCTAGGTGGATCTGTATTTTTGAGCACCCCAACTGCCAGAGTCTGGCACCCTCTGTGTAACTGTTCTCCAAGCTCCTTGCCACAATTTCAGTCCCTGGGTACCTACTGTAGAAGGCTCCTCCCTCTTCCCACCCCCAGGTCCAGGCAAGGGTCATGGTGGAGCCCTTTGCCGTGGACAAGAGAAATCCCTGCAGTCCTTCCACTGCTGGTGCCAGGATATAAGGACGAGCAATGAATGGGCTGGCAATGACAAAGTAGATTTTTAGAAGACTACAGTTGGAGAGGTTCATTAAACACCAAGGTCATAGATGGGAACTGTGAAATATTCAGATTCCTGAGTGCCAGAAATCTCGTAGTCTATCTCTAATGGCTTTTAAAGTGTTAGGGTTGAAAAACAGCCTGAGTAGGACAAGGTGATGAGTTTTTACAGATGCATCATATCTCTGAGGACTGCAGTCACAGTAAGTTAGAAGGCAACAAGCAAAAATATAATGGTGAGTACTAAGAAGAATGTGTTGGACTCTTTTTTCAGAAGTGCTGTAAAATCTATTTCACATAGCACAAGCATTAATTCAAAGCATTTGTTCACAAGGCACTACCTTACCTGATCTGCTTTCCTTGGCTGATATATGTACTGCAGCTGCAGATTTATTTCTACAGATACATAGTTTTGTATTTTGGTAATAAATTCTTTTCAATAGAGTGACTCCCCAGGACTGTGAGCTTATGAACTGATTGATTTAACTGCCTGTTTGAGACTGTGCTTTCACTGTCTGACAAAACACATGACATAAATTTGACTCTGGAGCCAAATAAATTGGAGAATTGTACTAAATTGTGCTAAAGAGGTAAGATGAATCGTGAAAGAAGCCACTTCAACAAGTAATGCATACTCAGAGTGTCAAATGTAAAATAAATAAAAACCTTATGAAAACAGAAAACTTGTTTCCAGCAGAAGAGTCTGAGGTCTTAAAATTACTACACACGTACTCTCATAGGGATACATATTCTGCTCCCTTGACAGAAATATTAGATGTACTTAATCATATTTGTGATATTAATTAGAAAAATGGTGATAGAGAGAGAGCAAGAACATTTCTTTATTTTCTTGCTATAAATGGCAAAGTTCCCTGAACTTCAATGAGACAAGAACTGTACCAAATACCACAACAATAGTTAATCCATAAAAGAATAAAAAGCCCAGGCAATTATTTGATTTAGTTTTGTGTCACTCCAGGCTTATTCTAGAAAAGTAACTTTATTTTTCCTGCTTTAAGATGAAGTAATGCAATGTGGGAGAAAAAACCAAACCAGAATGTGTTGCATAGCTCATCATTACAGCAGAAACAAACCAAAGCTCAAGGGCATATGATTTTCAACGCCTTTGATTCTTAAAAATTTAGAGGGAGGGTAATGCAAAATTGGTTTACTTTCTTAATTTTTAGTAATTGTCTTCAGCATTCTCGAGGTCCCTAGGAGGTTGCATGTGTGAAGGATTATGTCACTTTTTGGGGGCTTTTATTCAGAAATATTTCACTGACACTAAATGTGAACTAACAATTCATCTTCTTTGAAATGAGTCAAATGTGAGATGAAAGACAGTACAAACTGGAAACAAAAAAAGATGTAAGCCTGTGCAAATTCAGCTTTTTCTTCTCTTGAAATGTTGACTGAAAAGAAATTTAAGGTATTGTATTTCATAAATGTGTTTTTAAAAGCCTGTCTTTCAGTCTGTTTTTTACTTTCTTATGTTTCTCAGTATTAATATAACACCAGAAATATTTTACAGCTTCTCTCTTTGATGCATTCTCATCACATGTGTTGAGTAATGCCTTGCATCTGTTATAAGGAAACAAACTACAATAATCTTTAGTGGCTGGGCTAAAAGGCTCTAAGGATAACATAAAAACAGCTTTTTATGTCATGAATGTGGGAAACAGAGAGTCAGACTTCAGTTGTTCCAGAGAGAGTGTTCCCATCACATGAAGGGAGCTCGTCCCTTTAGCTTGTGGACGTGCTAGGACATAATTACATTTTATAGCTGCAAATGCCTGCTGCTTCTCCACTGGTAAGCAGTGCTCCCTGGTAGCTGCTCACAGCACTTGGCCCTCCAGGAAAAGAAGTCTAGAAGGGACCCAACAGGACTGGTGAGCTCCTCGGAAAAGAGTAGAAAGCTTGGGAAGGTGCTCTCTCATTGTCCTTCAGTATGGTTACAGAGCAGAACTGTAGTAACATCATGTTATGGCCCTCTTACCAATTTGGTGTCTCCTACCAAGTATGGCTTTAGTGTGAGACACCTGAACTCTTCAAGAATGGATCTGTGCACTGGCTGGCTTGCCTGGCTAATGCTGTAGGAAGTAGGCAAGGGGAGAAAGTAGTGGTGAGGGAGGATGGAATTTGCAAAGGCAATAGTTAGAGAGGAGCAGGAGTGTGAAGCCCTGGAGCTGGATAAATACAGGACATGACAGTTTGCTGAGTTCAAGGCCTTACTCTGCTGCTTTGTCTGTCCCTGTGCTCTGGGGCATCTCACCTCTGACATCAGCTAAGATTTGATCTGTAGTGAGAAGCAAGAGGACAATGAAACTGTAGATACATTTTGAGGATGGTATTTATATACATTTAGTGCTGAGACGGATTGGCTGGGAAGGGAAAGAAGCTGCTGAGCTTGTTATAGACCCACAGGGGAGAAAGTGCTCTATGAGATAGTTTGAGAATTGTTAGTTGTTTTGGCAACTGGCCCATAATTACTTCTGTAGCTATGGAGGAGTGTAATTTGCTTTTAATTACTGTATTAGCAAATATATCAGTAGGGAAACCAACTGAAAAAAAAAATGCTGACTTTCTTTCAGTCCTCTTCTTTATGACTGTAGGAAGGCAAAAATATTTGGACAAAAAAAAAAAAAAAGCTCTAATGAGTCCCAAACAGGCACATTCTGAGAAATTAACATGCTGAGGGGGGAAATAACTATTCTAGATAGCAGAGACCTGGCTTCTATCATAGTTCTACAAAGTGGAAATAATAGCTTCTTTCCATTGTAATTTTAAAATTGTAACTCAGCGCTGTTCTTCTGATGCTTTGTGATAGATGCCAGGAGTGGAGACTGCTCTGCTCCAAGTGTGAGTCAGATAACAAAGCAATTTCTGAGCTGTAGCAGCATCGCACCTTTTCTTTTGTTTCCTCTGAGAGATACTGTAAGGCTGCATTATCAAGATTCACCCTTGCAGAACAATATTTTATTTTTAAATCATCCTTTAAAAGAATTTGTGAGTACTGGAGGGGACATCTTATCTGTCATCGTGGTCATGTCTCTGGGAGAATTCACACAGGAAAATGCTGAATTCATTTTCTTACCTTGAATCACAAAGAATAGAAATTCAGTAGTTTTCCTGGCCTCTTAATCTTCTCACTGAGATACTGCTCTAAACACTAATGAACAATAAATCGCTATTGCTCTGTTGGTGTGTAGAGCTTCAGTCAGCAGTCCTTCCAGAGTCAATAACAGCAGGCAATCTATTGCAGCTCCTCTGGTGTTTATTTTTAAAGATAATACTTGAAATACTTTAAAAAATGAAACATTTCATTTTGAAGGTGACAGAGCTGGAAAAGCTGAAAAAGTTCAAGATGCTTTCACAGCATGTGACAGGGACAAACCATTTGGATTTCAATTTCATCTCCCTGCTGCCTAGTTGGCCATTGAGCTGTGGAGGAAGCATGAATTTTGGCAGGCCAGGGGTGGCTTTCCCTGCTGGCTTCCCCCATCAGCAAAGCACGGGAGCCTGTGCAAGTGCAGCTTCCTAGAGGAATCATTGAATGAGGAAATGGGGCAGCTAAAACAAGGGCAGGTGGTAAAGGATGATAAAATCCACAGTACTTTGTTTTAAGGTGAAACCCTTCATGCAGCCTGCCATGGTTGAGCATGCATCTCCAGTTGTACCATCCAGGTAAACAAGGGCATTATGTCAGCTAGAGAGGCTTTTGAAGTGGATTGGCTGTGGAGCTGGCTCAGAGTTGTATTCAGGTCCTGCACATGGGCATTTCCTAACCTCTGACTATTTGGTTTTACCACTGCCTCAGCAGTGGTGCTTTAACATCATTTTATGTGAGGTATTTATAGACCACGTTGTCTATCAGTAGTAACTTCCTGACTAGCAGTTCCAGCTGAAAGCTTGTCTGTGTCCATAAGGGAATTGGTATTTTTTCCCTGTCTGACAGCCAAAATAGTCTGTCTGATTGTGAGATGGAGTCTGGGGGAAGATGTGTCATTCTGTAATGTTAAAACAAAAATGATGATGAGAAACTCTAATGCTGCACTGAGCTTTAAATTGAAAACTACTGTGAGCAGTGCAGGAAGAGAGAACCAGGAGGCATTGCAGGGGGGCAGTGCCGCAGCAAGGGTGGGAGATGTGAAGAGTTTGGTGGAGAGGAAAACCAAGCAGGGCAGGTAGGTGCTAGTCTATCTCAAGAAGCTGTGCCTCTATGTTTTTCACAGCAGACATCTCTGTCTTTCTATATTGCTTACCTGCTTACTCAAATTATGCAGTTAAAAAGAAGCAGAGTCTGAGGAAAAATAAAACTGCAGATGCCAAGGACCTGTGTGCACTGAGGAGGCTTGGGAAACAGCAGCTTTAATCTCCATTCTTTAATTCCCCTCTTGTAAGGGTAGAGCTATCAGTTGTGCAGAGAGATGCCATAAAGATGCATGTATTCAAATTTGGAACACTAGGAAGAAATAACATAATTTTGTATTCAGTACAGAGTAGTTTAAATAAGGGCTGCAGGCCACTCAATATTGGGGATAAAAAAAAGTCTTCACTGAACAAGTCAGACATCCTGCAGAAGAAACAGTACATGAGCTTGTAATTAAAAACCAAATTTATACATAAAATGGCCTGAATTAAGACTTCTTGTACATCAATAATCCTGGCATGTCCTAACTTTACAGTGTTTGATTTTGCACTGAAGTGTTTCTTTCAAAGTTGCTGTTCTGTATATAAACTATAAGGAAGACACATGGAAGCACATGAAAAGGTCAAAGAAAGACAAATTGGGCAGAAAAAAGACAAATACTGTCACTCTTATGCATGAAGTATGAGGTTAGCACAGGTTTTCACTTTTCCTCAAATCTTTGAGTAACATATGAATAAGGAGAGAAAAGCCTTTGGGCAGGACAGCCAGTTCTTCACTGCACCTTGAAAACATGGAAAATTTTTCCCCAATTTCTTTTCCATCACTTTGATATTTCATTTACTTTTACTTCTCTCAGAGACCTTGATTTCATTCTTCTAATGGACACTGCTGAACTCCTTCTCCCTCACCTTGCAGAGATAAGGATGTTGCGATCTCTGTGCTCCTGCTAAGAGAGAGCTGGAAAGGCAACACAAGGGAATGAACCATTAAAAATACACCCAAAACCCCAAAGCAGCAAGTAAGCAGAAAAATGTGGACAGAAAAACCTTAATTAGAATTTTTGTTTCACTTCTGCTCTGTGTCCAAGCTGACAGAGAGGAGGTTTTTTCTTTATGCCTGTTTCTCCCAGATATCCTTGTGAGATATTAGACATTTCAGAAGAGGCAAGTCAACATCATACAGACTACAAGCTTACAGCTGGCCTAATGATGTAGAAGATTTTGCCCTCAGGGCTGAAATTGGTAATGGGCCTCCCCTCCTAGTACCTCTGTGGGCAAGTGCAGGCTCTGTTTTTGCATATTTAGGTGGCTCAGACTGTTTGTAGAAGTATGTATCTCAAATGCTTTCAAGGAAATCCTAAATGAGGCTGCAAGAATGGCAATGAGCCTTTGAAAGGCTTTGCTTAGGGATTTTTAGCAATGTAGGAAAGCTGGACAAGGGCAGTGAAACTGAATTTTGTAGAAAACACAGATTAAAGAAAAATGAAGCAGGGCACTGTGAGTGTTCTTTTAATTCCCTCACTGAAGTTTTGCTAAAAGGTATTAACAAATTATCTCTCAAGCTTGAAGCTTGCCTTTTAAATCCACACTTAGGTGTCTCTTTAAATATCCTGATATTAAGACAAACAGACAAACAAAACAATGCTCCTATTAAAGCCTGTGAAAATTATGTTTCTCCTGACCATGTTTATCCATCCCTTATCACAATGGGACCTGGATTCTTGATTTAAATGAAATGCTCTTGCTGTACATACAGATGATAATGTATTAATGACAAGGACTGGAGATGAAACCCTTGTCTCATGTATTGCTGGCAAAACAGAAATCCTATTGTGCCTCTGTAACAGAAAATTTCAAATATTTTTGGGGGGCTTTATGTTTGCAGCTGGGTACACCGGTAGAAAAGTAAACAGCACACTAGCACAAAAGGGCTCAGAATCATATTAATAAAAAGTGTATTATCACAGATATTGATGTCCAAAGATATTTATCTGGCAGAGAAAAAAACCTGATTTCCCCAAAGCAGTGAGGAAGAGGGTATTGAAAGTAACACTAAGTCCTCAGAATGTAGGCCTAGGCATGTCCCCTGTGAATAAATTGTTGTTTTGGTGAAGTTATTTCTTACAGCTGGCAGCATCTTTCCTCTGTGGTCCCAAGCTCAAGCCAAAAACTCCCTGTCTTTTGGAAAGTTACACCACTTAGCAAGATGTTACAGAAAGAGTAAAAGGAAAAATGGCAACCCAATGAATACTGAGAAACATACTTCAGTATTCTAGTGACTGAAAACAGATTTGGTATTCAACAGCTGCAGGAGAAAATGTTTGACATGTTTGCCTCTGCAGCCAGTTTCAAGGAAAGGAGGGTCATTAAGTGTGAACAGTGTCAGCTAAAAGCCTCCCACTTCTCTCTCAAGCCTGCTGCTAAATCTGACCCTGTAGTAAAGGTCATTTCTCAACTCCTCAGGTATGCAGCTGTATAAGGACCTCAGAGTATATCACAATAAATTTTTTGCATCTCTGTAGAACTTCTTTGCTTGGAGGTTTGAATATAAATACTGCTGGTTTCCTGTTATGCTATGATTTCCTGGTAGTGCTTTATCAAATAGCAGGAATTTCATACTGTTCCTGAGGGCAATTTTTTAAACTGAATTGTTCCTTATGGATTTTCACTATAAGCAACACACTATTTTCCAAGCTTATTGTCAATTGTGAATGAACATAAAGTTAATTCAGTTTTGTGAGTGCCTGTTCACCTAGTATAGGTCTATTATCTATGCAAATTAATGGCTTTCGTATTTTAAAAATTGAGATTAATCTTTGATTTAAAAACATCACTAGTAACTGATATACCCAGATGGACCTACTTGCTCTGGATGATTTATTAATGAATTTTATAAATACATTTTCTTCGTCCCTTTTAATGGCATGGTGAACATTCGTTATGATGAGATTCTCATTCCTAATAGTGGATTTGACTGATTTATTTAAAATTAAGTTGCTCAGTAGAGCAGTGTTCCAAAATTGCTTTATATTCAGGTCTTTCACTCTTACTTTGCATTGGACTAGCCCTGACTGTTGCATTCTCAGTCGTCACAGTGACTTTTCCTGCTTAAGAATATGAGAAGAACAAGGTTTGTAGATAGTTATTTCTGAGTGGCTTGAATATCTCATTCACTCACCTAAGACACTGCTCAGGAGGCATAAATCCATTCTTTATCCTTAGCTGCAATACTAACATAAGAAAAGACAGAGTCTTTCCATCTGACTAACATGGTTTAATTTGATCAAGAAAACCTATGCTGTCCAGAGTTATAATGACCATGTAACTACATGCACCAGAATTAATGACAGCTTGGAAAAATTGCTGGTTACTGTAGCTTCTTCTCTAATCACTTGGAAAAGTGTTAACACATGTTCAAGTATTGTCCTCATTGCCAATTTAGAGCATCATTAAGTTTTGCTAGGAAAATCTTATCTTAATTTTTGTTCTTACACTCTGTGAGTTTAGATTTGGCTGCTTTTTTGAAATCCCTCTGCTTTTGTGTGCTTTAATTCCTATTTTTCAACATCAGATGCTGGCGTCTGAGTATGAAAGATCAAAGCATCTAAAGTACAGATGGTCAGTGTCTCTGTAAATTAGCTTCTTAAAACAGGGCATCACAAATTTTCTTTGTGAGAATGATTTTGCCACCAAAAATGAAACTGGAATTGAATTAAAACTACTGATATCCTTGGCTCAAGTTAACCTGCTAGTTTGCAGACCAAACTGTGGTTTACACATCTTCCATCCAAGTAAATATGAACCTCAAGCTCCAGGACTAGTGGTTTGGCCAACCAGATAATAATGGCAGAGGGAGGAGCAGAAGGGGTTGGAACAGGGATGCCATCCCTCTGTGGCTCTCCTGTGTCTGGAAAACCCTGAAAGTGCAGGCAGCACTTCCCAACACACATGACAGAAAAATGCAGTGTTTTATCTTGGTTTTCTTGCATTATCTTCTAATGCAGCTTTCATTATATATCTGGTGAATTGTGGCAATTGCACATATAAAACCCATTAAGTGGCTGCTGTTTATTTTTAGAGTAATTAAAAATTATTCCTTCAAAAAGGGAAAAAGCTTGTTTAATTTTTTAAGGTTTAATTTTGCACTCTAAATATGAAATGGAAAATACATAGGAAATGTGAATCATCTTGCATAGTAGTAAATTGCATGCAATCCCATTTGCCTTTTTTCTGCACAGTATTCACATCCAATTTGTATTCTGCACTGTAGCAATTCACTGATAGTTTATAGTGATAAACCACCATTTTAACAATAAGTACATACGAGCAGAATTAAAAAGGCTGTGCTTTTAAACTAACTTGAATTTCTTGATTTTCATATTTAGTTCTCATACTTATTCTCCCATAAATGCTTGTTGTTGTTAGCTTTTTTCTTCCATGAAATGCCTCTTAAAATTCATAAGCTCATTAAAAAAACTAATAGGTAATGATAGTTGCCTTTCATTCTATCTTTTATAAACCAGTTTAAAGTGAATGGACTATTTGAATTGCAAACTCAGCTCTTGCCTATATCCATGAAACAATCAGTGGTAAACACAAAATGATCATAATTTTTCATCAAAGTGCTTTAACCTCAGCCCTGTTGGCTTGTCTCCCAGATAACAAGGTAGGGTAATTTCTATGATTAATTAGGTAAAGTTTATCAAACTGAATGAAGATGAAAGGTTTGGAGGACTGTATGGTATTAAATGTGTTTTAAACATAGCAAAACGGTCTCTTACAAACTTTTTACATACATTCTATAGTTTCTGAAATATTTGGCTCCTTGACAGCACAGTCAGAAACATCTGGTCCAAAGCTACAAGCTCCCCTTGCTCACCCAAAGGTTCAAAATAATAGATACTGGTTACTGCCTGCAAAGAGATTTTGAATCGATCTTTGTCCTAAATATGTGTGTGAGAAAAGGTGTGAATACAACAGGAGTACAGGAAAACTCCATGGGCCACTGCTTAATGTCTGTAAGAATTACAGCAGAATTTTGCACATTTGAGATGGCAAACATCTTGCTCTATTTTTCCCTAAGATTTAAGATCAATAAATAAGATAATGTAATCTTAAAAAATTTTGTATGGACAGTGCTCTGGGCAACCTGATCTAGTTGAAGATGTTCCTGCTCATTGCATGGAGGTTGGACAAGTTATCCTTTGAAAGTCCCTTCCAACCCAAACTACTGATTACTTACTACTATTCTGTGATATGTAATCAGTACTGTTACTCATTTTTTTACTCATGATGAATGTCTTTTATTAAGGAGTGGTTTTTATTTTAAAAAGTTAATGTTTTGATTTTAAAATGGCTAAACAAAAGGGTTTGGTTGAAAATTGTTAGTATTTCCACTTAGCTCTATAAGTTCAGAATGATCATTTTATGATTTATCCTTCTTTAATTCCCAAAATTGAGGATTCTTTTTGTAGGTGGGAATTTCTACTTGACAAAAACCTGTCTTTTCATGTCTAGTTTTTTTTCTTTTTTTGACTACTTTTGTTATGAAAATGCATTACTCAAGGCAGAACTTAGGTCTTGGGCTTTAAAGAGATGATTGCCATCACAAACCACCCCTTCTTATCCCACATGAAGATGATTAATGTGTTTCAGGCAGGCAATTCTGTTGTGACCAGACTGTGATGTTCAAACCAGCTGACTGCTGGCTGCAGGCTTTGAAAAAGGGTTTCACAACACTAGGATATGGCCACTGAAGTACTACAGTAGTAAAAGTAAAGGTGCTGTCCCTGTACCTACCTTTTTAATTAACATTTGCAACTGATGGACGATGGTTTTGTGTTTGCACAGACTCTTTGTGTTGAAGGCAGGTGTCTACAACCAGCAGACCATCATGGCTCTCACAGCAGGAAAATCTCTGTAACTAACTGATGCCAAAGCAAGCTGCTCAGCTTGTGTCATGCTGATAAGGAAATTAAAGGGTAGCAGAGTAACATGTCTTGTTCATAATTGCTGTAAAGTATGTTCAAAATGTAAATTAAAGGACAAGTTCTGAAGGTTACTGAGCATGCACAGTGCACACTGAAGTCAGCAGGAACAGCAGCTGCTGTAGACCCTCTAAGAGCTGACCCAAATAAAGTGCAAATGTAAAGAAAATCACTTGAAAGCCTTGGGGCCCTGACTGCATTGCACACAAGTCTAATTGTGTTTATCAGCAGAGTGGTGCTATATCTCTTTTGCTGTTTATTTAGGAAATCCAACTTTTCATTGACTCAACAGCAGCTTTGAATGCCCCAAGCACCTAAATAAATCTAATCACAGGAAATCCTTCCCCTCCATCATTTCATTTGAACGAGTCCTCCTTAAAGTACCATCTCATCAGCAGAGACTGAAGGAAGCATATCTTGCCTCTCACTGGTAGGAGGGAAGAAATCACATTCCTGGGAAAAAGATGTCCTTTCCATAGTGCCTCTTTTCATGTGTACTTTATCTTCTTCACTGCAAGACTCTAACACTGATGAGCCCTGCGGGTCCTAAAGATTCAAACACAATGGCACAACAGGAAGATTAAGCCTAGAAAAAGAAAAATTGGATTTCATTTCCTCCAACACTGAAAAGAGATGATTTTTTTTCCATTAAAGAAAATTTTTCCATTAGAGTGTTTTCCATTAAAAACTGCTTCCTGTGGAAAACTGAGTTTCTATTTAAAAGAGCATTTTCACAGCAGGAATTTATTCTCTCAAGAAGGAAGCATGCTATTCATATGCACTTCCAACTTTAAGATATTGGTTAAAAATTCAGTGTCTCAATTCCTCTATAATTTAGTGCAAAATTACCAGTTTTGGCAGGAATTCCCTCTGCCATTATTGTTTTATGCAAAATGCATGTCAGGGCCTGCAAGACACTTGTAAGCTGTGATTAACTTGAGCAGTCTCAGTTGGGACCCCCATCCCTGCTACCCCTCCTCATGTCCCAGGCCTCCCTTTAAGCTCAGACCCAGAAAGCACCTAGACCTAGCCTGAGCTCCATCAGAAATGTACTTGTGCCTACTCCTGTCTGCTGCTGTCCTGGTTTAGGGATTTATTATTTTTACTGGATTATTTCCAAAGCTACACTGTCTTCAACATTTTGTCCATGCCCCTGGATGGGTTCTGGATCTGTACTGGAATCCTGACTGGTCTTTTGGTGTCATTCATCAGTGTACCTTTTTTGGAGGCTTCAGGGAGACTGGTTGCCATCCTGACACTGTTCATCTCCTGTGGGAGGACATCCTGGTGGGGAGGTCTCCACTGTGTTGGGATTCTCCTTGGCTTCCAGCTCATCCCTGCTTGTGGGGGAGCCCTGATCCTGCTGATCCCTGCTGTTACAGTGGTGAAGTGTAGCTTGTCACTTGGATGCCAGTGAATAACAACCAAAATATTTCTCTATGTGAATTGTGTATTTTGGGTCACTGTTCTTGACAATGCTAGCTTTTAGCTGAGCCTGTGAGCAGTGCAGAATGAAGGAGACATATTTAAATGCTGGCCTGCAAAGACTGTGTGATAGAGCCTCATGTCAGCATTCTCAGATGCCATATTTTCTTGTGTTATAATGCTTCCTGCAGCCTTTCCAGTGCTTTGATGCTCTCTCTGACAATAAATCCTTGGATCTTCCACACATTTCTTTTCTCCGTGTGGATTCATGCGCTGAAGTTCTTGATGGTGACTAAATTAAACGTCCTTTTTGATGATACCAAGAGGCAGTTGCAGGAACAGATAGAACTATTGGAATTCTACATACCATGTTCCCAGCAAGATTGGCTACCATGGGTAAAAGTGTTGTGTGATGAGGATAAAAATGGTAATGTCATTAAGCTCTTGCAAAAGACAGCAAAAAGGCTAAAAAGGAGATGAAGAAATGAATTAAAGCTAAGCTGATTGCAGAATAATTAATTTATAATTGAAATTAAAGGTTAAGAATTGATACTGTGAGATCACTCTACTAAATAGTAATTTACTTTCTTTTACTTATTTCTATTGGACCAGAAGGTCAATGGCCTTTTCTGACAGCATCTGGGCAAATAGCAGTCTGTTCTTTAAATTAAAAGAAATGCCTGTTTTAGCAATTTCCTCTGGCAGGAAAGCAAGCATATATTCTTGCTTCATTCTTTTTATTGAAAGGGCACTATCAAGCTTTCAATCCCCATCTACATTTTTAGACTGGTTTCCTAAGGAAATGAAGCTTATATAATGATACTGACTTTCTCTTCAACTGTCAAGTCCTATGGAGTAACTTTTAAACTGTCTAGCCAACTGCAACTAAACTTAAAAGTGGATGGAAAAATATCAGCTAGAACAATGTTCTTAAAATCTTTGTCAAAAGCAGAATCTGAGGAGAAGAGAGAGATGCAATTAGTGCTCACACTGAGGGAAAGTGCCAGCCTTGGCTTCTGTGCTGTTGTTTGGCATTAATGTGCTGGCCAGCCAGCCTGTCACAGGGCCCATCAGCACACATCTAGGCTTTCTCTTGTCTTCTGTAATGTGTTGCCTCCAGCAATGTGGATTAAACTGAAGCAGTTCAGGGAGGGAGCTGGGCACAATGACCGAGCTAAGAAATCTGTAGGAAACAGCTCATGAGTAATTCTGCTGCTCATGAAAATATTTGTTGCTTTAGAGTAGAAAATCAAGCTAAGGTGGGTGTAAACTCCTCAATGTGCATTTTGTCTGTCTAGTCTGACAGATATGTTCTTTTCACTGATCACTTGAAAATCAAAATGCAAATAAATGGGTTGAAATGTCCTAGTGAATGACTTTCAGGCCAGGTTTCATACCAAAATTATTTAAAAACTACATATATCTCAGGGAATTTGAGAATATGTTTCAAGTTCTATGAACCAATGCATTTGACAACTGAATTTTTCAGATTATTGAAGATTAATTTTTAAGATAAAAGCCGTGCTAATTTCAGTTATGAATGCTGATCAATTAATGCTTTGACTATAGGACCAGGATCAATAATTTTTGTGTTCTATCCTGACTTTCCACATAACCTAGAAAACTTTCTTGAGGTAATTCTTGCTTGGAAGTTTTTTTAGAGGGGAAAAATAGCCACTATTAATTTAAAAATCACAATGATATACCACCCAATTTGCTACAAAGTAAGAGAGGTGCTGAAAATTTTTTTTTACCTTTTTTAAGAAAAAAACCCTGTTGTTTTGACTTTAAGTTAATGAACCTTGCAGTGCTAGTCATTAGATTGTGTTGTACTTTAATCTATAATAATTAACAGCCCTTTGAATTCCTTGAAGATATTTAACTCTGGTCAGATGGTACTGTGTTGTGCTTTGTACTCAATATACTCCTTAGGAAAATCTCTGGTAGTCATTTTCTTCCTCTTACCCCTTGCCACCATCTTCTCAGTTTCTTAACATAATCCTTGAGGTAGGAATATAGAAGTGGACAACCTGTTCTGATAGAGATCCTACTTAAGTGCACTAAAAAGACATGTGTAGTTGATTGTCTGTTATGATTTCTCCTCTGCTATGTTCAGTGTTGGTAGTGTCTCAGAAATCCTAAACTTGGCTCTTTCCTAGAGATCAGACTCTACAGTGGGGTTTTGTGTCCATACCACCTGCTGGTTGAGTCTGTTCAGTATTAGTGGTCTAAGTTATTGGAGGATGTCCAAAGGAGGGCCACAAGGATGGTGGAGGGACCCAAAGGGAAACTTTAGGAAGAACAGCTGAGGTCACTGAGTCTGTTCAGCCTGGAAAATAGAGACTGAGGGGAGACCTCACTGTGGTCTTCAACATCCTTATGAGGGGAAGTGGAGGGGCATGTGCAGATCTCTTCACTCTCATGATCAGTGACAGGAGCAGAGGAAATGACATGAAACTGAGTTGAAGGAGGTTTAGATTGGATATTAGGAAGAGGTTTTTCATCCAGAGGGTGGTGGACCACTAAACAGGCTCCCCAGGGAAGCGATCACAGTACCAGCCTGAGTTTAAGACATATTTGGACAAGGTACTCAGGCACATGGTGTGGTTCTTGGAACTGCCCTGTTCAGGGCCAGAAGTTGGACTCAATGATCCTGGTGAGTCCCCTCCAACTCAGCTTATTCTATGACTCTATAATTTTATACCTTCTTTTAAATTTGCCATCATCTATGGTACCATTTTTTCTTTGTTTCTCAGTAGGTTATCAACAAGCACATTAAAAAGATTCAGGGCCCCATGAAAGAATGCTTGATGGTCTGTTATTTACAATTGTATTTTCAAGACTGGTTACCCAGTGTTTAATGTATCTAATGTTACCATGCTAACTCTGTAGTGTTCTAGTTCCTGACTACATGATCTTGATCTATCAAATCAACAGATTTAAAGAACCATTTCATTAATACTACTGCTTTTATAAACCAACCTTAATCTTATCAGTAATGTAAAATTAGATTGATAAAATGTACTACTTAGTTTTTAAAGCAACAGTGGGGGCAAACACAGCTAAGGAATGTTAGTCCAAGACTCAGACTAATATTCCTTAGCTCTGTTTGCCCCCACTGTTGCTTTAAAAACTGAGTCCTGTGACAACTTCCGTGACACTTCTCTTCTGGTGCATAAAAAATTAAAAATTTCTATAAATAGGACAGATATACTTCTACTTGGGTTTCTATTACAACATGTATTAACACGTTTTTTTCTTTAAAACTGCCCTTCACTATTGAAGAACTAAAACATCTACTGAAAAATTGTCAGAGACAAAACTATTAGGAAGCAGTGTTTTATTTCATTACACCATGATAAAAACTGTCTCTTTGTTTTGCGTCTTCAGATATCTGTTTTAAAGTTGGAGTGTTCTGGACTTTAGCTTAAACTTATTATCAGTATTCTTTGTAACAGTGGCTTAAGCCTTTTTTATAGAACACTTTCTTTTACCACCTCTTGTTCCTCTGTGGACCAGTGACCTCATTTTACTTGCCTGCCAAGATGACTACTAATTGCCATAGCTGTATGTTTACTGAGATGGAGCTGTTCCTAGCTCTCCAAACTCTTTCGTCTGTGTTTCTTAATTTGCTTTTTGAAGCATGCGCATTGAAAGCTTCTGGATCTCGAATGGAGTTTCAAACTGAAACTACACAGTTGGTGTGCACAGACACAACCATGAGTTTGCTATGCTATCTCTAACAGGTATCCCATCTATGCCCTTGTAATCAAACAAGATTAAACAAGATACCAAAATAAAGAATTAGGTATCTTGCATTCTCCACACTTCCCTTTATGTATGGTTGAAATTGAGCTAAAACTGGTAAGGTGTATCTATGTTCAATGGGCTGCTAGTACTATTCCCTTTAGATCTTCTCACTTTGTATAGGATACCTGCACTAAGCAAGAATAGAGTGAGATATTTTGATGTGTTCCCAATACACTCAGCCTGGTGGAGTCTCTTAAACGTTTAGCAGTGAAGAGCTAGTGGGCAGCAGCATGTGACAAGTGTGCATCATGTTTGGGTTAAGCCACATTTTTACTCCTGAGAGAGGACAGAGCAGCTTTCCACTCCGTTCCTACATTCATAGTCATGCTCATTGGGGAAAGCACCGTCACACTGGAAAAGCAATTTAATCTAATGCTGCCACCCAGACACTATTTGTTATTAATTCTAGTCCTTTAAAGGGGGGATTTAGATAAGGATCAGAGATCACGGAGTTGGACTAGGCCTATTCTGTATGTGGCTGGCTAAGGAATAAACAAATAAAAGAGATGGTAAATCTCCTGGTGCAAATTGCTGAATTAATTTCAACAACATAATTGGGCTGGGAAAAGAAAAATCATGAATTCTAGTGTGACAGTTATTCTGGCCCTTTGGGAACTAAGGCGGGAATTATGCTTTTGCTCAGAGGCAGAGTTTCACAAACAAAGTGATACTTAACTGCTTCTCTTGCCCTTCATAACCTCTCATTACTCATTCCCCCATGCCTGATTGAAATTGGTCCAGTTAAATTCAAACATCGTAAATTTTAAGCAAATTTTTGGGGAAAAAAAATGATCTGAAATATGTGGTGCTCACTGTAGCAGAGGATGCAGACATGCTATGATATTTAGCTAAAGGATGTCAAAGGACGTGGTCTCTTTTTACAAATATTTCCTGAAAAGATGAGATACCAAATCTTTGACAAGCATTGAAAGAGCAAAGCTGAGATTAAAAATTAAATGCAACAGCCTACTTCCAAAAGGCAGCAAAAGATTGCAGATGTTAATAGGCACAGTTTAAAAGATTGTGGCTTATTAATGTTGTTATTGTGCATATTTTTGTACTTTGACAGTTTGATTGTTGCCTTTTCAAAGCATTTATTTATAATTTCAAATACCATCAAGATTTTAATGGTGAGTTAAATTCTGATCATATTTAGTCTGTTCAGAGCAATGGAAGCTACTAGCCATGGCATACATACTGAAGTGGTATTGGTTGCATGCTGCTTTTTTGTGTTCATAATATGTATAGCCAAGATCCTGTTGGCTATGAAGATCTGAGAGTGTTTTCCTTCTCAATAATGAGGAGCAAGAAATATTGTCCTCTTCTATGGGGTCTGGCTGAGATGGAGTTCATTTTCCCATGGCAGCCCTCACAGTACTGTGCTTTCCATTGGTAGTTAGAAAGGTGTTGATGACACACCAGTGTTTTGGGTACTGCTGAGCAGTGTTGGCACAGCATCTCTGCTGGCTCCCCAACATTCCCCCCCCCATCAAGTGGTTACCCTGGAGAAACCACTACATGTGCTGAAGTGCAGCTTTCTGGAGAGTGGCCAGACATTGCTTGCTGATGGGAAGTAGAGAAAAAACATTTTTTTAGCTGTTCGCTTGTGTTCATGCTAATTTTTGCTTTTGCTTTAGTAAACTGCTTTAGCTCAACCTATGAGTCATTTTCCATCTTATTTTCTCTCCCCTGTCCAGCTGGGAAGGGGGAAGGATAGAGCAGCTTGGTGTGCACCTGGCATCCAGCCAAGGTCAATGCACTACACCTCTTAATTTTAGTGCTCTGACAGTGTTTTGTGAAGCATAGTTTAGGCAATTTTTTCATAACCTGCTAACATGCTGAACACACTAAATTTGTTCTAACATAAATAGTGATTCATCATCCAGCAAAGCAGAATTTGAAAATTATCTGTTATTCTGTAGGAATAGCTGGATGTTTTTGACACATGATGGAAAAAGCAGGGTAATGTTGGTGTTTTACTCTCCTGATTTTCCTTAAAACAAGTTACCAATTTGAATACCTTTCGTCACCAAAACTGAGAATTATTTACTTTCCCAGTTGCATGAAACCTGAGAATGATTTACCTGAGAGAAACACTGACAATTAACCACACCTTTAAAACAACAAAAGGCTGGAAGGTGCTGCAAACTATGCTTGTACCATATACTGTATGATGGTGGTGTGTGGCTGCAATTATTTTCTACATTCCCATTGAACAGCAAATAAGTTCTCAAAACAAAGAAAAGCATTTCCCCTGAGTTTGCTGCATCAAGATTAATTTTTGTCTATGAAATGCTTGGAGATTTAAGCTGCCTTTTATTTCTGAATAAAGTCTAAGTGCTCTTCGTTCCAAAAGATTTCAGCAGGGTAGATTTAAAACCAAGAGCAATTACATGTGACAGCTCAGCCCTTCCTGCTGTGAGTTATACACTTCCTGTCCTTTCTCTTATTCCATGGCTAATAATTTAACTAGAGGAATTTGGTATACTGAACAAAGAAGCTGTGTAGAGAAGGGACCAAACCCATCTTTAGGTGATTGATTGAATTATGTGGGCTGAATTTTCAAAGGGTGTTCAACTTTCTTGTATATTTGCTGCTGTTTTGCCTGCTCAGTGTTTGAAATGAAAAGCCCCTTCCCCAGCCTGCACTGCACACATACACATGCATAAACATGCATATGTACTTTTAGTGCACAGCTGCTCAATGAACAAACTCATGTGGCTACATAGCTCTTTATTTTTTGCCACCCAGGTGAAGACTATATTTGTGAGACTGTAGGCTGGTTTTGCTGAAGTGTTCTTAAAACATTTGCAAAAGTAAATTCTTTGTGTGAGTTTTGGCATGCTTAGTTCAAAAGAGGTATGAAACTGACTTTTGTTATTAAAGAAAATTAGAAATTTTGTTTTGAAAGATCTTATAAGTTAAAGTGAGTTGAATGGAACTCAGTCATTCTTGTATTTATTTTACACTGAGTATTATAGGTATAGCCACACTTGCTGGCCCTCTACTTTGAAAATTAGACTTGTTGACTTTATTAAGACTTATAAGTTTTCCCTGAGTAGCTGCTTTAAGTAGAAAGTTAGTATTTTCAATACCTGGAAAATTAAGGGAGTCTAAAATTCAGCACCACAGTCAGAAGGAAGGAATGAGTTACTTTTAGCAAGGTCAGAAGACTTGTATGTGTCCTGCTTTTTCATCTCTGCAAGCAAGATTTATTGTTGTTGAAAGTGGTGGCATCTATACTTTCTGTCACTTAGGTGCCTCCTTAAGGAAATAGATGTGATGGGAATTTTCTTGCTATTTCATGTTTTGTGGGTTCATTATCATTCACTGTCTCATGAGGACTGGGCTGACAGTCACAACATTTTGGGAGCACTGAACATCTGTGTGAGCCCAGCTGCTTGTTGTCAGGGTACTCTTGAACAGGCAAAGCCAATATCAGAAGACAGGAAATAGGAGGCAATATTTTTACTGTTTTGGTTCTTTGTTTTCCAATTTGTGTGAAGTTGAGGTTCTTTGCTGAAATCTGTTCTTTATATTTTAGCATATGTTGACTCAAGAGCTCTTACGTTGACTTGAGAACTCTTCCAGAGAAATTGCATAAATATTACCTCCTAAAGGATGGTAACAAGTTGGCCTGAATAAATATTTAGATAAGGAAGTCAGGAATGGAAGAATTGCTGCTTATAGTAAATTTCTTTTGCAGGCTACTCGAGAACAATGGTGCTGATGGATAAAATAAGGTGAAACACAGAACTCTGTCTAGAGTAGCTGTCATAAGCAAATTTCAAAATTTCCCCAATACATCTACATTTTGACTAGTGGATTTTTGTTAATTTCTTATTTTCTTTTGTTTTAATATAAAAAATATTTTAGAGCTTGGTAGCATCCAAGAACGTTTTGCAAACAAATCATATTGGTGGTTTAGTTTGCCTGGTAATGCAGGGAATTTTATAACAAACAGGGAATTGTTTGACCAGTATGAAAATTTAACATTTGTATTTATGTCCACTTACAGCCTTCAGATTATTCCAAAGGAATAATCTCTTTGTAAAATAATTACGAGAAATATCTTTAAATGAGCAAACAGAGATCATGTGGAGGTTTGGTACTGTTTAGTCACTGGCGTCATCAATATGTTTATTAAAGATGTTCAAAGTGATGAATCCAGTAAAATTTTACCACCCTGTCAGAAAGCATCTCTTTCACTTTTTTTGAAAATTCTTTGATATCTGAAGGGCTCCATATCAGCTGAATACTCAAGGTTTGTCTCTGTGCCCATAGATATTATTGATGCACTTGGAAGATTATCTTGTGATGGTGACTTAAGTTTTTCTTGGTTTTGAGTTTATTGGCACTGTCTCTGTCAGATGAAGGAATTACATTTTACAAGTGCACATTTTAGGTTAATCCTGCCCCTGTTTCCCTGAATGAAGTGAATTTTATTTGTAATAAGTAGCAAAAAATATCAACTAACCAAAAGTGCTCCCTTTAAGAAAGGAGAAACTTTCTGCTCCTGAGGTTGTATACCATTGTCAGACTTCATTCATAAGACTTGACACTTTTGAATTAATCTACTCCTTCATGTGGGAATTCTCACAAGTGTGATTAAAGTTCCATTTTTTACACCTACTACAATCTGATCTTATATCAGTCACATCACTATTCCCAATATTGAGACTGTGATGTTGTACAGTATATGTTCCCTGGAGTTCAAGTACAATAGAAGATCTGCACAGAAGTGAAGTATGAGTGGAACATAAATAAACCAGATCAAAGTGCAAAATCTTGGCTTCAAAGTTCAAAGAATGTAAAAGTGCTCAGAGAATAGTAGGAATGAATAAACCACTAGTGCCACTAACAAAGTGAGCCATGTACTTAAGTTAGAACTATGACTCAAGCATAGCCCGCAGCAAGTGCTGAATGTATAATGATGATCCAAACTTTCAGCATCATTAGAATATCATGGAACACTTAGCTTAGCTGTTGCCATGTATTCCTATAAAACACAGTTCTACCACTAAAAACAAATGTAAAAGAGTTGAAAAATTAAAAATTTTAATTCACACAGTAACAATCAAGACGTTATCTCTGTTGCCTTTACTTGCTGTCTCTCTTATTTGAATTTGTTTTTCTATTCTTCTCAAGAATTATTTAATTTATTTCTATGAGACAAGTTATCTGTCATAAATCATACAGGCTATTCAAAAGACAAAAATCTAATGGCAATCTTAGCCATGTTACCTCTTCCTTTTCCAGGATTTTTCCTCTAAGAAGTGGAATCTTACTGCATGGACTTTAGCATTTTTATGAATTGAAGTAGAGGAGTCTGGCAATTGATAGAGACAGAAAGAAAGATAAATGAAATATTTTAAAGCAATTTAATTGTTTAGGAAATACAGCCAGGGCTTTGGAAATTCTATAAAATCCCTCACTTTTAAGGGTATAGGCTAGTCTCGGCATCAAGAGAAACTTGCCCTTATGTCCAGGTATTGTGACTGCTATTTTTCAGTAGTATGCTTTCCCATTTACTGAAGAAGAAAATGGCAACCAGTGCCAGATGTTAAATACCATATGGGTTGCTCTCTGCTCATGATGATTTCTACATACACAAACCAGAGGCATTGAGGGGAGGAGTGGGATCTTGCATTGAGGGGAGGAGTGGGATCTTGCATAGGGTTATCCACAAACCTCGCAATATGAAATGCTTTCTTCAACAGTAGAAGAGAATCAGTAATAAAACGTTCTTTAGATACTTAAGTGCTGCTTCTTCCCTTTCTCTTTCCCTCTCCCTAAGTTATTATATGTGCTATACAGGATAGATCCTACAAAGTAGAAATGGGAAGCTCTGCCAGCAAAAAATTAGCATGTGAAGTCACAATTTCATATGCATCAGATATAGAAACAAAAGTAAGACTATGTTAATAAATTTATGTCTTAAACAAATTACAGCTGTCTTTGTAGATGATCACTCCTGTATGAAATATTGTGATATTTATTATATTTAACATATTTTAGTATGGTTGTTAGGACAAAAAGATAGTCAATATAAAAGAGAAAAAGAGTTTATTTTTCTTTTATTGTTGATTCTTTTCTTGCTTACAAGCAGCTATTTCCACTTGGGAATGTCTGACAGAAACAAGCTCTTGCAGCTGGGTTCCACTTAATGGAGAGAGAAATCCTTTGAACCCTGCAGAATGCACCAGGTCTGACCTTTTATTTTCTAGTAGAATGGTGGCCACAGGCAAGTTGCCCCTTTGTAGCCCAGTCAATGTTGCAACAGAAAAGGCCAGAAAGAAGGCACAGATAAACTCCCTCTGCAGCAATCCTGAGTCCTGGAAGTAAGTAAAAGAGCCCAGAGAGTGAGAGAGACACATAAAATATTTGCTCCAGCAATCCCTGATGCACTGTATATTTATAAGTACTACCTGCTAGCCTGGAGGTTTGATGTGCCAGACAGCAAATAGCCATGCTCAGCTTGCAAACCTCCAGAGAGATGGAAAATAATTCCTCTTCAGCACCAAACACGGGTGACAGAATATTTGTCGCTGAAGACTGAAGTTAAGATGGTTTCAAATGCCAAATTTCTTTTTACCTGACTACATTCTTATTGCTGTCTCATGTCACTCTATGAGTGCTGGACAGAAATTGTTACACAATTGGCCCATCAACAAGATGAAAATATTTCCTTTGTTTGCCATTATGTAAAGCAAATATTCGTAGAGTTAATAGAATCAATTTCATTTAAAGACTCTGGCTCATGTGTGATAGGTATTAATTCTCTCCTGACCCAATAATGTTTCTGACAAATAATGCCTAAGAAGTGGGCTAACTTTTATCCTGCTGGTAGGAATGCTCTCTCTGAGTATTCTGAATTTTGTTTTTAAATTGTGATATCTTTATAAACACTAAACTCAATTCTTTTGTGCTTCTGTGAGAATTTGGCCACAACTGTCCCCTCTTGCTGCAGTACATTTCTTCTGAGGTTAAGCTTTTGTTTCTCTGTGGACTCTACTCCTAAAAGTTTCCTATAAAAATGAGCAATGCTCAAACCAGCATTATCATCTGTGCAAGCTCCCTAATGCTTCCACCCCGGTTTTTAAGCAGGTGATTTACCCACTTAAAATCAAGAGCCAAATTAGGAAAGGATGTGACTCTTTAAAGAAACACGACCTAAACCACTGGCACTGGGAAAGGGATGAATTACTCAGTTCATCAGCAGGGGAGAAGTTGGTTCTGAAATTTAATAATATGAATTTCTACACCAGTATTGATGTTTTAAGGGTTGATATAATATGAATAATTCCACAGATCTAAATGATTTCTTATACCCATAAAAGTTTCAGTTCTCCTCAATCTCATTCCCAAAATTACCTTTTTTTCCCTCTCTGATAAATTCCATAGTTTGACATAACATTTCACAGTACTATGGAAACATTAAAAATGTAGCAGTATAAAATGATTGATATAAATATCAAGTTAAATAACAGAGAAGATGCTGTAGTGATTGCATTATTCATTTTTATAGTATTCAGTAACACTTTTACTTCAAAATTAACTGAAGGTGCCTTTGAATTTTCCTCATTGAAAAGCCCAAAGGTTTTTTCAGGTCAAACTTGCGGTAAAGAAACCCGGGGCTTTAGCCATGATGTACTTAGGAAGTCAGTTTTTCTACAGTGTTTTGATTTTCACTGTTGATGTTTTCTGTACTGATTTTTCTGGATGAACAAGTTGGTCAAAACATTTGATCTGGTCTAGTAGGAGTAGCATAAGGGTGAGCATCAGAAACTGCCTTATTCTGAACCCTTTGAGGGTTTAAATGTGATGAACTGCATCCTGAAACACTCACTTGAATATCCTACTTGACAAAGGAAGTTTAGGAAACTCATATCCCGTGACTCTCCAGCAAGTAGGTAATTTTTTTTTCCCTACTGGCTCAAAGTAGGCTTTCTGCTTCTACTTTAACCAGGACTTAAGATCTGGGGAGATGGCTAAGAAGACAGCTTTGTGTTCAAAAAGTGTCAAAACACTTGGTGGTGTGATTCATCACAGCTGCCCTTGTCTGTGGTGTGCTTCCCTGGGGAACAAGTCCCAGGTCCTATCAGGTCTGGCCAAGCCCAGGAGGAAACTCTGCTTCATATGTGCAGAGAAGGATGTTCACCACACCCTGCTGCAGGCTGTCCTTATGGACTGCAGCAGAAAAGGGCTCCTGTCTGGGCTGCTTTCTGCTGCCTTCTGCATGAACAGCCCTTCTTCCCACTGGTTTTGGGATACAGAGAAATTTGGGGAAAACTCCCATGAGTAAAGGTTAGTGTTTCCATTTTCCAGGGAGTGGGGGAAGGAAATCAAGGTCATCCAGAGCTCTGGTGGGCAGTGGCTCCACAGGAGAGGAAGATATATTCCTCTCTACATGTGAGAAGACAGAAGTATTGTTAGAGAAAGCTTTTTTCCTGTGTATAGTGAGAGCTCCTCAATTTGCCTCTCAGGAGTTGTTATGTCTGTGTGTTCCCTGAGCAGAATTGAGAGACAGAAGGGGGAATGGCCTTTTCTAGGTAGTTAGGTTTTGGCCACTTGGTGAAATTTCTGTTATGGGTTTTAGCACTCAGTGAGAATTCTTTTTTGAGCTGATAGGGCTCTGCTAGAGCTGCTAGGGGGGGAGGATGGACAAACTTACTGGAGGAGTACACTAAGACAGAGCTAGGGAATGCCCATGCAACACTTGGCTTGTTTTTACAGTCCTGTCTTGTTCACTGACATAAAATCATTTCACAAATGAATAAGTGGGAACTGATATGACAGAGAGACATTTGTGTAATATATATTGGCAACCCCATACTGGCATATGGGGAACTAAATCCAGGGAATGCTGCCAAAATTATTCTGAAGATGTGTTTTACTCACCTTGTAGAGGGGGAGTGCTATGGTGTTTGTTTTCCCTTTTTATTTATGTGAATTTTAAGATGGATAATTTTAAGAGATCCATCTTAAAATTTAAGACACCCATCTTAAAATTCCACTTCCAGGAAAGAGAATACATAGAAATGAATATAAAAAAGATTAAAGTTTTCATGTTGAAAAAATATACGGGGATGGAGAAACTGTTTTGACTTTTTTTCCCATTTTTTCTTGTCTTTATCTTTCTGCGTATTTGTATCAAATTCAGCCTCAAAAAAATCGAAGACAATCTTATTAGTTTTTATATAAAGACATGGTAAAAATTTATATAATTCCAACATTGTCAGGGACTTGACAGGGGCTGAAGGTCATATACTCTTTTCTTCATATTGAAATTAAATGGTCATTAGGCAACTGAACAAATTACATTGTTTATGGTTTGTCTTTTGTGTATTTTTTGGGTTTTTTTCCCCCTTATCTTTATTTAGAAAGAGGTAATAACACTCAGGAATGAAATT
The DNA here is from genome assembly GCF_022539315.1 of Serinus canaria. Classification (NCBI taxonomy): domain Eukaryota; kingdom Metazoa; phylum Chordata; class Aves; order Passeriformes; family Fringillidae; genus Serinus; species Serinus canaria. The sequence goes on from NC_066315.1 coordinate 39,304,789, forward strand.
TCCTGACACTATAGCAGATTATTTTATACATTTATTAGTAAAAGAGAGAGAAATTACATCAATAATCTGTCCAGTTCTAACATTCAGCCATATGGGAAGTGGGAACATTTCTAGTTTTAGGAATAAGAACCACTGGTGAAATCTTGACTTAATGTTGCAATTTAGCCTATAAAAGGCAAGGGTTAGGATTGAGCAACATGATAACAAAGGTTATTTGTCTCCTATTAACATACTTTTGTTACATGTTACTGAAAATTGTGAATGTTGTGCCTGTATCTTTGACCTGGCAGACTGATCTGACAGGAAAAATGATTTTGTAGCAAGTGATCTGTCCAAAGACTGAAGAAAGGATAAGATACAGAGGGACTTCATGATAATATAAATTAGTTGTATATAGAAACAACATCCCCGTCACTTAAATGTCATAGACCTCCATTTCAAGACAAATTCAGGACAATGATGAATGCCTCAGTAGGACTCTCAGTTGATTTAATTCACACTACAAACCTGTCACTTACAAATCAGTGAAGGCTGAGCTATCTTCCTGAGGGACAGCATTGAGATCAACCTGTGTCAGGGTTTCCCCTGAGCTTTCTGACTGATGTTTAGACCTAATTTTCTATATAATTATGGTCACGTTTGTTTTTTCAGTGTGGTGTATTTATTGCAAGAATAACATTATTGAGTACATGTTTCCCACCAAATCACATATATCCAACAACAAGAAGAGGGAATGAGTCAGGAGTCTGGGTTTAAAAATATTCTGGCAGTTTTCTAAAGTTACATGAATATTGCTTTTCATAGAGAAAGCTGAAAAATATCTGAGGTATTTGCTTTGGCATGCTGGCCTCAAATTTCAGTTACTCAGAATGTTTTATTTGCAGAAAAACAGTGGGGAAGAAAGAATCCTCCCTAAACAGGTGCCAGTTGAGAGGATATACATCAACCCGTATGTGTACTATCATGGTTTCCTCTTAAAAAATAAAACAATTTCCATGGGCTGATGACAACAGTTTAGTATGTTAAAATATGTGCAGTTTAGTATGTAAAATTATGTGCTGCAATCTGGAAGGTAAATTCCTCTGTGAAACTGTCAGAGTAGCTCATTAAACCAGCTGTAAGGACTTTGAGATCACAGCTGCCTGTCTCAAACACTTGCTGGGGCCACAGAAGGACTTTACCATGAGCACAGCACAGAGCACAGCAGCAGGATGGCACCAACTCCAAGCCTGGCAGAGGCAAGACCTGGGTAGCACATCCTGGGTAACGCATCCAGACAAAAATTCCAACTTTGGCAAACCATGTAAAGAAGCTCATGAGCACATCACCTGTCAAACAAGGATCACCCAATGTTACAGGTCAGATGGCACCTGTGACCACCACCAGATACTGCAGCCCCCAAAGAATATGCCTCTGTGGATACCTAGAACTTGGACTGTAAATTAAACTAGCACAGCAGAAGCTTGAGGTAAGATAAAGGTGGTGCTATTGCCTGGGTGTTATCTCAGACCCAGGGTGAGTTTAACAAATCTGTGGCAGAAGAATGTGTTGCTGAAAATGGCAAAATTTATGGGGCACAAGAAAAGCCAGCTAAGCAACAGTGCTGAAATCAGCCCAGGCAGTGTATAAGGTAATTGTGGCAGGGGAGATCATGCCCACCAACTCAAATACCATCAACCCAAGAAATTCACTGACTCAGAAGAGAAAGACAGCATGGGACTAATTATCATTAGAGGCAAGGACATCATCTAACCAACAGCATCACAGAACTGTGTAGCCAATAAGAATTAATTCCTTTTTTTGCTAGAACGTTTAAATAATGAAAAGTTTGGAATGGTCTCAGGACCTCTCCCACCAAGAAACCCAGGGTGAAGAAGGACTAACAGGATGCTGCTGAATCCACAGGTGGTGACCATCTTCTGCTTGATCATGCTCTCTCTCCCCACCCCCATGACCCCTCTCTTTTTTATTTCTTTCTATCTCTCTACCTAACATTCATTACGAAGTAAAATCCATACCATTGACTTTGGTGTATGCACCTTAATTTGGACAGAGGCATCTCTCAGTGACTGGATCATGACACCAGCTCACCATGACCAGGATTTTCCCAGCTTCTGTAATATTCTTCTGGTATGACATGCATTGCACATTGCCCTTGAGGGTTCTATGTGAATGATGCTCCAGTAGTGCATCCCCAAGCTACACCATTGTTTGAGATTCCAGTCATGGCCCTGTGGAAGGTGGGGGCCACTGAAAACAGCACAATGAATTGTAGGCTGGTGAGCCTTGATGTGAGATCTTTTATTCCCTTTCTTTTATTCCCTTTCTCTTTCCTATTTGAGAGCACATCAGTAGTGTGCATCATGGATAAGATGCTCATTTTCAAGACATCACTAGAGAGACATTTCAGGGCATAAATAGAGAAATAATTTTTCAGGGGAAAAATGCAGGAGCAAATAACAGTTAAAGGATGAAAAATGCCCACTATTTCCCCAGTAAAGTCAGTTATCCTGCAAACCACATAGATACACTTGAAATAGAAAAATAAAACACTTGTGAGACTGTCATAAATGTTTTTTTCGGTAAGACTTCACCCATAAAATAATTATTTTAGATCTGAGAGATAGTGATTTCTTTTCCCCTTGAACTTTATATTGGGAATGAGAGCGAAATTTATTTTTACCTTGCAACTGATATTTAAATATATTTACTGAAGATTCAAGGACAGTCGAATACTTCATCCAGCATGAAATAAGCTCCAAACAACCTTTTGTCTCTGAATTTTTTTACATCTGTAGTAATAAATTGTAGGCTTTAGTCTTTTAAATCTATTGACTCCAGAAGAAGAAGAGAAATCTTTCTACCAGTTTCAAAATTATGGACTGTTCATTTGAACTCAAGAGGACTTGCAGGCCTCTTAAACCTTTTGAATCCCAATGGGAAGGAGAATTTAAGATGCAGAATTTATGAATGTACTTATATCTAAAATATTCCAATTACTAAAAAATATATTTAGAAATTTGGAAAAAATAATTGAATTATATGGGCTATTTCTAGAGAAAATTCTCTCATTTACAATAAAATTGGTGTCTGAAGTTAGTATTTCAAAAGAAGGCGGTGAGTATTTCAAAAGAAGAATATATAAAATTCATATAAAAGAATTCATATAAATAAGAAGTCTAAATCAATGTTTGGAAAGCTGCATTTTTTTTTTCTCTGCCAACCTATAAATTAGAGCTCAATTTCACTGAAGCACTAGCTGTGCCTTTTAAAGGAGGCAGATTGGAGCTGAAGATAATAATAAGGAAAGAACTATAATATCAGGCTTAAAAAAACAGTAACTGCCTAGAAGTCTTTTCAGATGTGCAAAGTAGTGCATGTGTGTTCTGATTCATTTGCAATGCATTTAATTTAAACACAGTATGATTCAGTTAAATAGAATACAGTATAGTCAAGTAAATGCTGCTACTTACCTCCTGTGGGAGGAATTTTTGACATGATATGATCACTAAACCACACTGGAAACAGAGAGCTGAAAATGCCGTAAATAAATTACTAAAAATTATTAATAACTCCAGATTTCAAATTTAAATATTCTTCCTCCAGCAACTGTAGTTAGAAGCCATGAATGAAAAGTGTTTGAAGCTAAAATTGTCTCCTGATACTTAGAACTGATCCCATCACATCGGTCTGGATGACTCGAAGAAATGTGAAACTTGTTCTGTGGCCACCTGTGCTTTTAAATCTTCTCTGGAAAAAAATGACCATTTCAGCCTGAACCCTTAATGAATTTCCTCAATTTAAATCTAAAAAAAGCCATTTTTGAGATGTCTATTTCGGATTCATTGGAGGAACCCATTCTATAGAGATTTAAGTACCTACATTTCTGAAGTTCATGTTATTTTGAGGTATGAGAAGCTGCAGACTAAAAAGTGGCTGGTCATTTTTGAAAATGTAGGCTTAATACTGTAAGTCAGAAATTTATTTGCCATAGGAAATATATTTATACTGTATCCTGGAGAAAAATTATGTTACTGACACACTGTGGATGATAAAAACAACTCTCCTTTTAGTTTTCCAAAGTGTTTCAGAGTGGAGTGTTCGAAGTGGGGTTTTACTCACTAAGAACATTTTTGAGTTGCACATCTGTTGTCTTAGATCTAGTTCTAATATAAAAATTTTGTTAGTTTATGTCACTCATGATTTGTTTTTGGCAATAAGAAAAAATTGCTTGGTTTTTCCCAGGAGAGTGTTTTTTCTTAGCTTGGTTCTAAGTGGAGTCCCAATCTCATATCTGCCACACATACACTCCTTGTATTCTGTTGCTCTTGACAACTTTTATATCAGCTATTGAACAGTTAATACATTTAATATTATCTTGCTTCAAATTATAGTGATTTTTACTAAGAATCATTTATTCAATTCCGTTTGTGCCTGGTTAACACATCATTTTTGAACACATCATTTTTAACACATCATTTCTGAAACACCAGGAAAATGATAACTGAAAAGATAAAATGACATTGCTTCAGAGCTCCCTCCTTGGTAGATTGTTTAACAATATTCTAAATGTATATTTTCCAGTGTCTCCTTGTGAAAGCAGCAGCACCTTGGTTTCTGCATTAATGGCACAGTGATTCCTGGCTTATTTCACTGATCCTCTATAGAAGTATTTACATTGTGCTATGATTTGATGTGGTCTTCCAATTCATAACTATGAGGCAGAGAATTCCAACTCAGCCATTAAATGTTCCTAAAACCTCCTTTAAGTACTGGAGTGTCTTAGCCTAATTCTTCTAGGGAAGGACAGACAAGGGCAATGCACCTGCGGGCTTGCCAATTTCCCTTTATGTTTGCACTACCTTGTCCCAAGGATATAGACAGCTGTAAATCTAATTTTTAACAATTGAGTATGGCATTTGAAGATATCCCCTTAAAAAGGTCCACTCATGAATTTTGCAACAGCAAATTAAAATTTGCATTTTTATAGTTCTTTTATCCTAGGATATTTTGCTAAACCTGGTCAAAACTTTATGAAGAACAACTTTCACACACTGTCTGTGTGATAACTTTACAAACAGAATCACACCTTTTCTATCCCAGACAGCCAATCAGTATGTGTTTATTAATTTAGAAATACACAGATTACAATGAAAAGAAATATGTGATGTTTCAACCATGGTGGCATTGGACATTGTGGAAGTATGTGGCAGGTAGTTCCAGAGAGCCCTTCCTACTTTTTCATTTTACTGAAGGCATCTGTGCTTTTTAATGTAGCACTTAAGTGGTGGAGGAGGAAATTAGGATCTTACTGATGTTGGTGAGATGTCACCCTGATTTTCTAGGATTCTCTAAGCCTTCTGATGTTGACATTCTTGTGGAGAACTTTCTCACACACTGTCTGTAGATAACACCTTGTTTTGCATTCCTTTATGGAGGAGGAAAAACTTGATAGACTGTTGGTTTGCCCAGTGGCATTGGAGAGGTGGCACTGTCACTCTCCAATCCACTGTCACTTTTGGAAAACTATAAATGCTGGAGTCAGGAAATAAACTTCCCTTTTGTTCTTCACCTTAGAGCAGCGGTGTGCTCCTGTGTTCTTTCGTGTTCCATAGTGACAGATGAGAGATTATCCAATGATGTCAGTGGGTCAGGATTTTCAAGCTGAGTGAAAGACATAACTTGCATTCTTTGCAGCAACTCTGCACAGCTGGAAAATGTATTTCATTGAAATAAAACTAGAAGCCAAATACCGGATATAGGAATAAAAGTAATTGTGGTTTCATGTAGCTTTGGCTTCTGCACTGCATTAATGATCAGTGTATAATCAATTGGTAGCCAGCTGGCATCATCAGGAGAATTTAGTACCATGCCCCACGTACAGCATGGCAGCAGCAGGGTGAGAAGTTTTGAAGTTGTGGTATACAAGGAAAATGGGGCAGGCTGGCTGCTGGGGGTCCCAGAGGAGAGCTGCCTGGCTTGACAAGAATTTGCTTTCAGTTTCCTTATAGATCCCGTTGTCTTTTCAGCATTCCTTGACCCAACACAATTGACTACCTTCTTTTCACTTGTGTAGCAGTTAAAAAATGCCCATAATCTCTTACTTGAATGTGGAGTAAGAGGAAATATTTGTGATAATTTCTATCATATTAAGAAGAATTATTTGTGACAATTTCTGGTCTCTTGTATAACTCAGGCATCTTTGTCTTGAACTGTTTTGAGTGCAATGCCATGCCTTGTAGGACATACATTTAGACTAAGAAATTTATTGTTAAGGAGAAGTCAACACAATCTTTGCTAATGATCCACAGTACCTATAAATGATGACTTATTACTAGTGTGACCTTGCATGCTTCTCTCCATTCAATCACTGTGTAATTTTCTTGGCTAACCTTGAATACCTTGTGTTCATCTGGCCCACACACTGGTGTGGGAACAACTTGCAGTTGTCTGAAAGTTTTGAAAATACTGCATTTTTTCAGGCAAAGTGGACACTGGATCAAGTTTGGGTTTATTTGTGTAAGATCACAAGCTGAGGTAAGAACCTGAGCCTCTGCACACAAACTGGCTTCTGAGGCAATGGAACTATCATTTAATTTTCAAGTGCATAATTATGATAAAAATTAACATGCTAAAAAGGTGCTGAAAATTCTAATATATCCTCACAAGGTTGAGCTTCTTAAATAAGTGTTAAAGGGTGTTGCAGTTTAACCCCAGCTGTTAACTAAGTACAATGCCATTGCTTATTCAATTCCCCACCCCCTTGGTGGGATGTGGAGGAAAATTGAGAAAAAAAGTAAAAACCCTTGGGCTGACATAAGAACAGTTTAAATGATTGAAAGAAAATAAAATACACTACTAATGCTAATAATAGTATTACTATTTTTAATGGAAAAGAGAAAGAGCAGGGAATAAAATCTAATATAGTTAAGGCTTTATTGTACACAGCTTTCATTCAGGTTGTTGGACTTGAATGCTCAGATGGGCATACATGCATGTGTGGCCTCTATATTCAGTGATAGAAAATCACTGTCTATGGAGAGAGGGAAGGGCATAAGAGCTACTAAGGCAAGACAGGCAGGACTGATGTCTGGGAGCAAGACAGACACTTGCTGTCCTTACAGGTCACATGTTACACTTCTTTTGTGCATGTGTTACAGTGCACTGGCAGCAGCGAGGGGGAAACTGATCATCTGAGCCCAGAGAGTGCTGAGTTTTCCTGTGGAAACATTGTCCATCTTTGTAAATAAGCACAGGAAGATAATGTAAAAAGAAGTTTTCCAGTTTCACCTGTGAAATGAGTCATCAGAGAATGAAAATATAAATTGTACATTGTAAATTCTTGTAAATTATTCAGAATTTGGTGAGATGTAAGACAGGATCTGTGCCCCACTTTCACAAGTTTTTTACTGCTTGCATGTCAAGACAAGCTGTAAATGAACAACATAACAGGCTAAAAGTGATCGCTCCAGACACTCCACTCTGACTTCCCAAGAGATGCAATTCGTGCAGCCTCAGTGCTGTATCAGCAGGTGGCCAGAAGCCAGAGAAGAGAGCTTTAAGTCTACATGGAAAAAGGCATGCAAAAGAAAAATAACATGGGATGAGGAGTAAGAAGCCTTCTGCAAAGCCTCTGTTTCCTAGGTGCCAAATGACAGGGAAGGACAGGAAGATGAACTGAAATGGAAAATAGAGAAGGGGAAGTTGGAAGTTAAAAGAAGCAGCTGTCCAGCCCAATTGCTTCAGGGACTATTGAACTGAACTCAGAAGACAGCTGAGGTGCTGGAGTACACAGGGAAATTCCACTCTCTCAGAAAATTTTGAAGCACATTTGTTATTCTCTCTTTTGAGTGTGTATTTCATCATAGCAAGTCTAGATATTAGTTTATCCTCAAATATATTTTTTCTAGTTGTAAAGCTCAGTCTTGAAAACCTGATGCAAGAAAACCTCCCCTCTCTATGGGAGCAGGGATTCTAACAAGTTAAAATACATTGGCAGTGACTGGTACTATAATCCATTTTGTCTGAACAGTGAGCAGAGGGTTTTCTGCTTAACTCTGCAAGCTGGCCTGAGAGTTGCTCACACAAATGTTGGGGATGGAAATTTACCCATTGGAAGCCAAAGTTAATAGGCATGCTGGTGTTATTAGCTAGTTTGTAACAGCATTGCCAGCAATAGCTGATGTTTCTAAGAGCTGGTACAGCCATAACAATTTACTTTTGAGGCACTCTGCCCAAAAATTCTTTTGATCTTTTAACAAGTCTATCAGCCCATTAGTTTTCCTATAAACACATTGTTCCATTGCCAGGTTACAAAGGGGATTTTCTACCCTCAACCCTTGTAGTACAGTATGGTTATTAACCTGAAAATAAGCTGAGCCCTTGGGAAAGTAATCAGAAGGATTGAAATCAGTCAACATACAAAAATGAATTAATTTTTTGTGAAATGATATATAAATTAAGAGTAGTCTCAGATATTTTTCCAAATCTGTGGTTCACTGTGAGCCTTTTACAGCTTGTGGTTAGACATAGATCCCTGTTAGCATCCCAAAAGGGCTGTTTATTGGAGCATTCTTTTACAGGAAGGAATCCATGCCTTCTTTGTGGTGTGTGTGTCTCTGTGCATGGGTGGGAAAATGTTGCTTACACATTACTCTTGTTGGTGGGATTTAAGGGATATTAATATTTCAGCTCAGGGCTTTTTCTTTTCCAGAAAATAACTAGGGAAATTAACAAGTAGAATATCAGAGATTTTATGTAGGGATAAATACTTGGCAAATGTTGAAAAGTAAATGTCAAAATAGCAAAATATATGTGACTCCCCCCCTCAAAATGACTTCATAATAGTCTATTCAATATTATTATTTCTGCTATGGAGCACATTTTTGTCAGACAGTACTCTGTCTTTTTCTTACCTACAAAAACGAGTAACCTTCTATTGTTGCCAAACTGCAGCAATTTTTTCTCCATCTGATTTTTTTTTTAATTAACCTTAGTGAAATGAAAAGTTCTGAACAAAACAGCAGCAATAAAAATGTTTGTCAAAGTGCTTCTAGTTCCAGTGAGTTTGCTTTAAGGCTTGAGTTTCACACCTGAAAGGGAAGGCTTGGGTTGTGACCATAGCAAGTGACCTCTTAAAATCAATAACTTCTGTTATGAAGTACAGATTAGAGTTAAAAGAGTTAAACAAAATTTGGCTTCTTGAAATCATGAGATTTCAGAGCAGCCTTTAAGAAGGCTTCTTTTCTGCAACTGCTCCCTGCACAAATTTGGTGAGACAAAGGCTAAATTAAGCACAGGATGTTGAACTTTGGAGCAAGAGAGCCCCTCTGGCAGTGATAGCTCAGCTCTGTGGCTGAGAGCAGCCTTCGGAGAGTTGTAGTTCAGCTTCTGAGCAAGCAGGCCAGCAATTAAGCTTCAGGTCTTTGATTGTTATGCTCACCCTTCAAAATTAAAGACTAATTCTTTTGAACTTTGTTTTGAACTTTGTTACAATAGTCTCAGCCTTTCAAGCCACAGTGGGAGCAGTGGTGCCTGCTCCTGTCGGTAGGGAAATGCATTTTGGTTATTTGGCAGAACTAGATCTTGTCAATTAACTTCAGAGTGATGAAACAATTATTTGTCTGATTCTGAACCAATCTAATTTCCAAAATCAGAGACAGACTTACTCTGTGATTATAAGGAAAATTGTACATTACAAGCTGCAATACAGATGGTTTTCCCATTTAATTTTTATGAAATTCAGGTAAAGTGATTTTTCATCAAGTTGTGTGTGTAGATGTCATCAGATATGATGTATGACACTAGGTAACAGTTTTATACCATTAACATGTGTTGCCTCTGCAAGATGTTGCCATTCCTTGTTAAATGTAGCTCATGGATGCATTCCAGTTTCTGAAATTCTGGTTTCATTTTAAAATTTGAATATTTTTGCATTTGTTTGCACTCCTTTGTTTTTTTTTTCCTGTTCATGAATATTCAAAGTAATGAGTCTACTGTCAGAAAAACTGGTAAAATAGCAAATTTTAAACCAGCGGTAGAGGATATTGCAATGCTTCAAGAATGGGACCATGGGAGTCACCTGGGCATGGAGGAAGAATTATTTCTAGCAAGAAAACTGAAAACCTGTCAAAATTTCTGGTTTGAGTTTTTTCCCCAAATCTTTAGGAAGAAAACCCCCACTGAATTTTAGAAAACCACCAAACCCCACATGCCTGTTCTTCAGAAAATCCTTATTTTCAACAAATTCCTGCTCCTATGAATCTGACAATATCTCTGACTTAGCAGTGTGACAATTTTTACAGTTATAGAAATAACATGAAAGCAAATGCAAGGCAGTAACAATCTTGCATCTCCAGGAGTGGTTTCCAAGGCTGCTTCTTTGGTGTGTGGTTGAGAAGAGCAATTAAAGTTTCAGTGTTCTTTAGGCAGGGAACATGAGAAGCAACTCCTTTGCTTTGCCACAATCTGGCTGCACCTTCAGGAGCAGTTTTTCTCCCACTGGGTTGCTCTCTGCAATCTCCTGATGATGCATGATGCAAATGCTGAGGGTTTTGGGTTAGGATCTTTTTCCTCCATGCTGTCTTTTCCTCTCCAGAGCCCATTTCCATCAGGTGTTTATACCAGACGGGATTAGTTTTGCTTGATTCTTTGACTCTTTTGTCCCTTTTCACTTTTCATTCTTCATGAAGCCGAATGCTATTGCTTAGCATCTCGTTCTTTTTATCATCCTCGTTTCATATCTGTCCATCAGCATTAAGTACTGTCAGGTTTAAGCCTTTGAATGATCAAAGCCTTTCAACATCTCTCTGTTGCATCTGGTTTCCTTTGTTAACCGGTCTTTCAGTGTTTCTATCATTCATACAAGACGCAGCTGCTTTTTCCAATCCTTTCCCTGTGCTTCATGTAACTCTTTTGAATTTTCTAGGTCACTTTTCCATTTGTTTCATGATTTCCACACCTCAGATTTTGGTATTAACCTTGAGTATGTGATATTGTGAAAAATGCTTTCCGAAGTGAAAACCCCTTCATCATATCAAAAGGATGTCTTCTGATACCTGTTAAAGCATGTCATCGATTTAATCCTGGGAGTGATTGTGTCCATCATCTGTAACTATTGACTTTCCAGAGACAACCACAGCAATCATAGAAATGGATGTTTGAAAATACAAATCTCCAAACTGTGAGTGCCAAATCCCTCTCCCATCCCAAGGAATGGGAAATGCTTGTTGCCATTCTGGAAGTGAGAGCCATTGCTTTCATGGTGTCACGTCCTAAAGGTCTCTTTTCCCATCAGGTGCTAGCCCACCTTTCTGTATTTGAGGGAATCTGGAGATGGGTTTGCCAGGGGCTGGACGTGCTCAGTCGTGGAGGGAAATGGTTGTTCTGATCCACAGGATGTTTTGAGTGGGCACCCAAAGCAGTGCTTTTGGCCAGGTATGTCAGGGTGCAAACTGGTTGTCGTTATGGTCTTCATGGAAGCTCTAGGGCAATTCCGAGAAGCAACTTGGGAAACCCATAGTACAGCCACTTGCTTTGCAGTGCTACATCCCCCTTGCTAATGCTACAGAGCAGGCTGAAGAGAGATGGGACTATTTTGCCTTTGAATACCTACTTCAGGGATTGGATAATTTACATGATTTAGCCTCTAAAGGTGCAAAAAGTGATTTAGTTTTGTTATTTGCTTTTAATGCATAAATGTCCCTGCTATGCTTTGTTTCATGATGCTGCCTACCCAAGTATGTATGAACAGGATTTAATTTCCAAACAGCCCTGCTCTGAGCCTCAATATGTCTCTTGGCTGAAAGTGGTGCAGTAAAATCCAGTGTTCATAGCAACCTTTCTATGTTGAAACACTAAAGTTTTACATTTGTCTAATATATTTTCACTTGGACCTTAGAACTCTCATAAAGTCTTTGCTCATGTTGCCAATTTTACCTGTTCTCCTAATACAAAGAATCCCACTTATTACTTTGTCTGACACTTTGGGCAATGAATTTCATGGTAATTATTGTTCTTACCCTTTGCTTTCTTCCCTCATATAACATTGCCTGACACTTTCTATAATAAAACAGAAAAGCTTAAGTACTATCCATGATTCACTGCTTTCTGCCAGAGCTAAACCCTCCTCTTTTTCCTGTGTCTGACTGGTTAAGATGCTCAGTGGACCCCATGCCAGCATGGCCAGCATGAGCTGAAATGGATCTGCCTCTCAGCTGGTCTCTGATTTTTGTCACTCAGCACAAAAGGCACATTGAAGTAACTATCTTGGACTTTTGTGACTGTTTTGAACCACAGTCTTATTTTTCAGATTAATTCATAAAAACAGATACATTCTTAATGGAAGATTGAGACGACAAGAACCACTGTTAGATTATGTATTTACTGAAAGCTACAAAATCCTCTTTGAAAATTAATCCTTGGACCATCAGTTGATGAAATTGAACCAAACCACTGCAGGTTGCCTTAACAGGACTGCATAATACTGAGGCTTTGCCATCTTGAAAAAGGTTTATGGAGAAGGTCAAGATTACTGTTTTGCCCTGAAGAAATTTGTGTTGTTTCCGTCTAGGCATTATCTATCATTCCACACAGAAAAGGCAAAATTTGTGTGGTCTTAGAAGAGAGTAACCGGAAGTCACAGAAAATCAATTTTAAATAGTTGCTCCTGTGGACAGCAGTTCACATGAAAAATGTGCTCCGCTTTGTGGGACTGAGAGGGTTTTGTGGATGAATTTGTTTGCATACATATGGAGAAAGAGACTTGCTGAAGTTAGAAAATGTGTAAATCAAGGTAGTATGAACATTTTATACAGCAAAAATGAGTTAGGTTTGGGAAGTGATTCCTGTGGCTGTTGTTTACCTGTTAAATAAGAGTCAGTTATTGGCGTGCTAGAGCACTCCAAACCCCTTGACGGAAAATTCCATAATTGCATAAATAGGGATAAGAAATTCTTCTTCTTACCTCCCCTCTCCAAACCTACGTGCTCCAGAAATCACACTATTCAGAAATATAGGATGAATTACATCTTGTGTTTGATTTATGGCAAGTTTAAGATGTAGTGTCTACTGCAAGCTAGAAATATAACCTTTGTTCATGTAGAAAATAATCGTCATCTGTTTGAGGTACACACTTTAGGAAGGATAATGGGAAAATCCATAGTGATCACTAAGCTAACTATAAAGCCTCACAGAAAGACCCTGGTGCAAAACTGAGTGGTTATCAGAAAAAGCATCCTGGCTCAATATTTTTCAGTGGCAGTATAAGGAAGAAAATGAATAAATAGACATAGGGAAGCTAAAATAGTTGGATGAGGAAGAAGAATAAGATGAGTAACAATACTGAAAATATGAGAAAGCCATAATATAAATTGAACATGTCACTGACAGCATCACCTTGAACAGCAGGTACGGTTCTCCTGCTGTGTCTCAAAAAGGGTTTCTCTAAAATAAAACACATTCAGAAAAGCAAACAGCCTTAGCTGCATGAGAAGTGTTCATAGACCAGGGGAAAGATAAAAGGAAAAGATTAAAAGCAAGAAAAAACAATAGCCCTAGGACACAATCAACAAACAATAAAGGGCAGGTTATCATTTCTGTTCACTATCCAGAGAGTGGACGAACAAGTAATTGTTATCCAATGAAATTAAAAAGCTGCAAATCCAAAAAGAATGCAAAAAGGTCTTACATTTTTCCCAATAATTTGGAGACCTATTGCTACAAAGATCTGAAGAGATTTTTTATTAAAATTACCTGAATGTGAAGGGGGGGAAAAAGAAAAAAGAAATTCATGTTTTATTCAGAGAGTAAAAATAATTTTGGGTTTTTTTTTAAGGACGTCCCTTTCCAGGACAGCCTTTTGACACATGCTTTACTCAACATTATGATAACAGACAACTTGCAGGAGATCTGGGCTTGTATATGTACATTCAGAAGTTTTTCTGAATCTTAGGTGGATGAGACAGATATTACCAGCTACCTGTTGCCTCAATGTAGGTTTTGTGTGCCTCACCACAAGAGTCTATTTCTGGCTACAGACTGTAGTTTACATGTATGAGTGGCCAGGGCTGATGTGACAAACATTTTTGTATTTTTTTTCAAGCTGTTTGTGGTTTATAAGGCATGATAAACCTCCCAGATTATCAGGCTCCTGAGCTGACTGCCAAAACCTGGATGGTACATCTGAGGCCATACACCTGCTTCAGTGCTGTGGAAAAGACTCCTTTAACTAGACCCATAATATCTGCTATGTTCCTCAGGAACATAAGTTTTCTTTCCTTTTATTATTACTTCCTTGCATGAAAGTAGTGTGAGCATAACTTTTATAGTTAGTGCTTAATGCCTAGATTTTAAAATAATTGAGAAGGAGGCTTTGTTATTTAAAAGTAGATATTTTGCTATAGTTCTTATCAAATTAATAGTATCTTCATTTGTGCATATATTTACTAGAAATAGCTTAATTACTTTTATGATGCCAGAATGTCTCTTATCTGATGACTTCTTAGGAGCACATTAAAAGAAGAAGGTGCCATATTTGATAAGTCTCTGTGGCTTCCCTTAGGAGGGAAGAGAAGGGAGTGTTTGAGGGATTAGAGGTCTGATTAGCACATAATGAGGAACTTTACTTTCTAAAATAAAATTAGGGTAATTATAAAATGACATGTTCACATATCAATGCAATGACTTTACTAAGGTTGCCATAGAGCTGGAGATCATAACACATGGAACTGCCGTAATTTCTGACGCGAAAGAGAGAAATTTGCATGGGGCACATTTCTTTATTTTGCAGTTGCTTTCCTTGACACTTGCTAGTTCCTTATTCCTTTTGCTTCCTCTAGTCTCCCCCTGACTCTTCTCCATGTTCTGATATGGTTTTGAGGAGGTGCACTCCAATGATGCTGCTCCTTTGCACTGCCGGTGATCTGTTGACAGAGCCACCCACACAGACAGCTGACCTAGAGATCGTGCTCTGAAAGTACTTTGAACGAGGCTGTGGGTTGGAAGCCTGATGCAAACATATTCTACTTGCATTACAAATCTGACCTCTGATCTGGTTGGGGACTTCACTTATTTATCTTATTTCTGCGAGGCACTGACTCTTAGGGAAGCTCTGTGCACAGATAAGCTTACTAAGAGACCTTTGCTGACTTCAAGTAGAGCTGAAGACCCTCACAGACAAAGACAAAATGAAAGGCCAGTAGTGCTGTCCCTAGAAGTCCTGTCCTGATAAAGTGACTTGTTAATTAATCATTCTCTCAAAACAAATATCGGATTTCTTTTCCTTTAGCAGTATTTCATCAGTTATTCTAAAGCATTAAACCATGTTCAGCATAAAAACCAATAAAAGCTAGTTCCAGTTTTGTTATTTGGGTATTTATTAAAATCTCTTCAAGTGGGGTTATGTTTGCTACAGTAGACTCTCCTGTTTGACATATATGTTATGCTATATGTTTGGCAGGTAGCAGTTTTTTTGCACCACTGTATTATTACATTATTATTATGGCTCTATAACTTTGAAATAAGATTTGGTTCTACCAAGGTTTTTTATCAGGCAACATAAGGGAGGGAGGTGTAAAACCTGTTTGGGCAGAGGTTTCAGTTCCTGCAACCTATCTGCCAGAAATATTTATAAGAATACTTTTGGAGAAGAAGTAGATGTTGTATTATAACTTGCAACACCAACTCTAAACCAACTGTACAATGCAGGAATTTTCCTAGCTAACTATGCAACGAATTTACCACAAATGCAGCACAGAGTAACACACAAATAAATATTTGATGAAATTTTGGTCTCGTAAGATAGTTCTAACCGAGGAAAAACTTCACTTAGAAGGTGCACAGCTGTATGGTATTGTGTATGGTAAGGCATATATTCATTTAGGATACTTGGATTTGATTTATATTTATAGTTCTTTACTACTGTAAGGATGATCCTTCTATAGTTATTTTCCTTTTTATACATAATATCCCTGTATGCTTCCATTTGGAAACCAAGTGTGCCAGCACTGAGGAGTAGAGTGGTCTAACACTCGTGTTTTTGTATCTTGTAACCTTGACAAAGTCTGATGATTATCATTACTGATGACATGCAGAGGTGGCATGATGCAGCAGAGGTAGCTACAGACTTTGTGTGAACATCAACTACAACACTTTTCCATGATAATAACCCCAACATATATATGTATAAAACCCACACAAATATGTAAAATCAGTGCTTAACTATATTACAGTTTCCCATGCATTTTTCTGCCTCTGCACAAAAGAGGTTGAGGGAGGACTTGAGCAGCAAACACTTGCACAGGTAGCTCTTTTGCATCTCTCTACGGAGTTAGAAAATTGGTATATCTGCTAAAAGCTGCCAGACCCTTGGGTTGCCCCACCTATTCTTCTCTTTATCATGACACCATTTGCTCCCTGAGTGGACCCTTTCTGTAAGTAATCTCTGCCCTTCCAGCTTTGCATGTGCAAGAGACTGTCTCCTCCGCAGCTTATTTTGCAAACTCCTTACACCAGGACATGTAATTCACTGTGACAGCACTGCCCCCCGCACCACCCCTCACCCCCCACAAAAAAAAATTCCCTTGGCTCCCTATAGGTCTTGTCTAGAGTCTGTTCAGATTTGCCAGGGCAAGATAAGTTTGCACAAAATTAGCAAGAAATATGTGTAAAAAACTGAGCTTTAGTTGGCAGAGGATGTTCCATTTTCAGTTATTGCCCTTTAGTCCAGTTCTTGACCCAAATTTTTCTCTTTTGTATGTGACAGACATCCATTTTTTTCGGTGACAGCTGCTTTTTACCCATTCCAAAGTTTATATGCTAATACACTTGCTGCTCCCTGCTAACTAAAGCAGAAGTTAGCCCAACCTCCTTAATTAAGGTTTGCATGCCTCCATTCAGCTCAGCTGCTTGCAGGAAAGCAGGGTGAGCTATCTCCTCTATAGGGTGCTGCCCTCCTCTTTGGATGATGCTTCTGAGCCAGGTAGGGAAGATGCTTTTTTTTCTTGCCCTTTGGAGGTAAGGAGAACTGTTGTGCAGACAGAAACTAATAGGGACACATCAAAGCTTCTTTTAGTTTCTTTCCTCTCCAATTTCCTCAGTTACAAGGGAGAGGAGGAAGCATTTTCTATCTTTAAAGTTTTTATTGAGGACTGGTTGGTGTTGTCTACTCAAGGCTGGACTGAATAACTCTGTGTCTTTATTTCTCTTTGTTCTAGATGGGGGCTAAGATTTCTGAGCAATCATTTTATTTCCTGGTCTGTTTGGAATAAAACTTCAGAATACTTTTCATTATTGCATATTGCAGAAATATGACTTGAAAGTGGTTGTTTTATTGACTTGTACAGATCCTGTGAAAGTGGAGCAGGTTTACTCAAGCCACAGATGCAGCAGTGCTTGTACCAAAGACACAGCTAAGGCACATGTTCAACTGAGCAGCACATAAAGTTGTGAGCATTGGTGAGCTACCTTAGGGACTGTTCTGGTTTTGGCTAGGATAGAGTTGACTTTTTTTCTAAGCATCTGGTACAGTGCTGTGTTTTAGATTTAATATGGGAGAGGTCTGTTGGATAGGCAGTCCCTTCTGGGCTATTGATGGAAATCATACTGGGGGATGAACAAGAAACAAATTTTGTCTTTAAATAAGATATTGATAGATTAGCTCCCACAACCATGTCTAGATTTATTTCTTGACATGCATATTTCTATCTGCTCAATGGATTAAAAAGCAACAGCAAAGTAAGCTGTAATTCTGGAGGAATTGGAACACAATAATGCTACATAGAGTTGCCTAATTAACAAGACTGTGAAGTAACTGGAGTAAATTAGCAGAGACAATTAATTTAGGTTGCATCAAAATACACACTGGAATGCTGCATAGCAAATGCATAATTTTCATCCTTGATTGCTCAAAAGAACTTATGGGACCTGATGTTCAGTTTATTTTCACCTGATCCCTGAAAAGCATGTGGAGGCTTCTAATATTTTCAAATTTTAGTGTTCAATAACTGGAGTTTAAAGTATTTTTCTGCTTCAAGAGTGTGGAGTAGCAGTGTATCAATAATATTAGTTTCTCGTCTCCAAGGCTACGATTACAATCTAAAGTTGCATGTGCACCAGTGGTGATGGTGGTAACTCTTTGTGACCATTTCTAAGAATAAGATTCTTTTAGGTGCAGAATGTAGATAGGCCCTGAAAGTCAAATAAAGGGGTTTAAAAAGGACAGGATTGTCATCGCCAGCAAAAATCGTCTGATCCAATGGATAATTTGAATCCTGTCTCAGATGCCCCCTCACAATGGCAGCTAAGGCAAGTTAGTGAAAACCTTTCATTATATTGACACATCACAGACGAGGCCCATGATTACATGCTAATTGCACTGTAAATTTCAAGTGCTGCACATCTTTAAAACTCACAAACTACTTCTCTGCTACCAGAGGAAGGTAAGCTATGATAACTCTGTAGAGTTTCTTGGTGGTATGCATTTGATTCTCAGCAGAGGATTTAGCAACTCAAAAGGTTCTTCTGAATGACTAATAAAGTGCATCTCAGGAAGTCATGTAATTGAATGCAGACCAACTTGTTCTTGTTTCTGCTCCACTTTATTCTTTATTCACAGTCCAATAATTGCAAAACACGGCGGCTTCTCTTCACATGTGTTAAGAATTCATGTCTTGAAGGCCAGTTCAAAACATCATAATGAGCAAAGTTAAGTCTGAAGTGGGTCTATAGCCAAATAAATACCCACCAGAAGTAAGTGTTGGCTCTGGAGAAACCTGTCTTCAGATTAATGACTTCGGCACTTCTGTGTACTTGCGGCAAGTAATTCAAGGTGCCTGCTGTTGTAATGATGGCTGGTAACAGTAAAGCAAAACCCCATTCCTCTGTGTATTAAATGTTTGGTGCTGTAGTGAGTGATGAACTAAGTGCATTTAGCTAGAAGACCTGTGTTACTGTCCCCTCTAATGCAAGTGTGCCTTTGAAACAGCTGCTATAAATTACACCAGGCAGAATTTGTATATTGGTAGACTTGGGTCATTTTCTAAGTGTGGATTGTTGATGTGAGTATAATGCTTTGTAATTGGGGACATCCTCTTTGGGCATGCCCTACTTACTATATAAATGAGGTGCTTCTGAGAAAGAAAATATAGAAGTGTCTGCCCTTCCTCAATTGAATAGCTCTGCAGAGAATCTGAGTGCTGGAGTTACCACTTGCACATTAATGAGCAACAAATACTTAAACTATACCAGTCTAACCTGAAGACTCACATGCAATTGCATGTGGGTACCAGAGGCAAGAGAAATGTTAGCTTTGAATAAGAACTCTTTTATTTTCATTTCTTCACTGGTTAAAAAATCATAAAAACCACAGAAACCTTAGGTGGAAAAGTGTAACAACGGCTTTGAATAATTTTATAGTTATGTCTTGAAATGAACGTTTTATTTGCTTTGAGTAAAACAAACAAACAAACAAACAAAAAAATAAACAAAAAAAAAAAAAAAGAAAACATGCCAAGAAGTTTTTTGTCCAGCTTTTGTGACTTTTACTTTGTAATGTCTACTGAGAAATCCCTGCTGAAGAGGATGATTGCTGTTCTTTACCAACACTTCTTTAGGAACTGTGAATCTGAATTCCTTGATCTTTCATGAAGGATTTGATTCCATCAATGAAAATTACACTTCTGATTGATTTTTAAATTTTTTTGTTTTATTTTGGTTTGGTTTGGTTTTCTTTATAAGATATATCTATTTCACAGTAAGGACAAACCCAGAAAAAGTCACAGGAGCATATGTGGGAGAAAGATTTTGGTTTTCAGTGAGAACTAACTGGCTGAATAAGTTTTTGAAATTGAGATCATTAGGCAGACTTTTTTTTTTCTTGTAGGAAGGATATGGAGAAGATTCAATATTTTTCAATCAGGGTTTAATTTAATTGATGTTCTGATTCTAAAAGTACAAAAGATTTAATCAGGATTGGCTTTAGTATAATTATTTAGTAAGCTTTAGTGCTGGAGGAATGAATTTAAGTGGGAATGAGACATTACTTCACTCAACTGCAAAACAGAACTTTTGAACTTGATGAAAGGTTTGACCTTCTTTCTTTTTATTAATCTCATTTTGCCCTCTGTACTTCAAGTTGTTTGGCCAAGAACAATAGCAGACGAACCATGATGCTGCCTCAGAGGATGTTTCCTGCAGAAAATGGTCCTGGGAAATCACACTGGATAGATGATGTTTTTGGGAATGTGGAAATCAAGAAGTCCACTTGTTGTTCTGTGTAGAGTCTCCTAAATCAAGCCCCATATTTTGACAAAAGTAGGGAAAATGTTCCAGAGTGAGTTGGCTTTTTATGACCTCCTCTGCAGACTGACTCACGTTCATAGTGTGGAGTGCTGTGGTTTGAAGTGTTGCTGCCTGCCCCTGGGCTGTCCTTCACTGGAGATCCCTGCACCCATTGTTGAAATGGCTCAAGGGAATGTGTCAATTTTTATTTGCAATTTTGGTGAATATGAAAGGGGAAGTTCACCAGAGCCCATGGCTTGGTGGGCTGGGGACCAGCAGCTCAAAGTGCAGGTTGCCAACTGCTGTGACTTGGCAATGCAGGGCACCCCAACAGGTCACCTTGGGGGCCTAAGCACGAGAAGAAAATAAGACTTAAGATATCGGAATAATTTTTTAAACCACACATTTAGAGAAATTGCCACCAGATAGGAAGATCAAGTTAAATTTCAGAAATTATATTATTTTATGCTTCCTGGAGGTTTTATTGAAACCTATTTAAAATGAAAATTAAAAATCTGTAATATAACCACAACCACCTTGTTTCCCCTGGTTCAAGCTGAGAACAGGTATCATACCGGGGTACCATAAATTAAATTCCTCTTTTGTGACATTTTATTATAATTTTTATTTTCTTTGTGAAATATCCCATCCCAGATGGGACTTTGAGATTCACCAGGTGGTACTTATGGATATTTTGCTTGCCCATGTTTGTCTGGTAAAACAGGTGGACCTGGATTAGAAGAGTGAAAAGGGAGGTTGTGTTTTGGAAACCAAGGGCATGTGGCAGCTGGCAGCCTTTGCCAAGGGAAGCCTGCTTGTGAATGTGGAATAATTCCTGGAAAACTCATTTAGCTCCAGCTAAGCCATTGTTGTAGCTAGAAAAAGAGACCAAGAGAAATAAAAAAAATGAGTACGTTATTGAATAATTCAGATGGAGAAACTCACAGAGAAAGATTCTTGAAAGTCTCTTTTCACTTAAAAAGCTGAAGCCAGAAATAGATCTCAACTTTAATAATTTGAAGGGGATAAAATTGGACAGTTACTTTTGGGGTTTAATCTTTCTGATGGTATCATCAGAAGGAAGCAGCTTAGTGTAACATGAGAGTTTGTCAAGTATTTTTCAAGATGTTTAATGTTTGAGAGCAAGGGAAAGGTAAGACAAAATCCCTCAGTGAAAGCTTCCATTATTTCCTTTGTTTGCATTCTGATGACATCTGATTACTTAACTTATAAAGATATTCAAGTGGCTGTAAGTACTTTACCAAGCCCTTGTGTGTTATAACTGCATAAACAGTTGAGCAATAAATACGGAGCAGAGCTTTTAGGAGCTGTGAGATGCTGCTCCCACATCTGTTGGTGGATATGTCTAGGCCAAGCTGAGATTTGCCTCGATGAAGTGCAAATTTTCCTTACTTGTGGTAATGAACCTGGGAGCTGAATGACAGGTGGTTTGGGGGACAACTGGGCTATTTTACTTCCAGGCATAACCGAGCTGCTTCAGCAGGTCAGAGAATTTCAGAAAGCAATCTGGGTAGCTAATGGGAGTGGCAGCTTAGCTGTCTCTTCCAAAAATTCATTCTAAGTCTTCTCATTCAAGCACCCATTCAGAGGCTCTGTCTAAATTGGGATGTCTGACTAGTTGCTGGTTTACTTCCGAATATACATACCTTTGCTGAAAGTGCTGTCTGCAGACAATTAGGTGTTTGTTCCTTCTGTTAGCACTGACTCCATTTCTAAAGCTCCCAGAGATCCAAATTGGGGAACTCAATGACTTTTTTTAGAAGATGCTGAAGATTTAATGTTTAATATTACTGGGAGTGTTTCCTCTGTGGCCTCATAGACTAGATTTGGCCCTTGCATTTCACCAGCTCTGTTGTTGTAGTGAGTGACCCTGGTGACAAATTACTCTCGATGCATCTTTAAATTGCTATGTGTCAGTGTATAAACAGGTACTTCCATTATAGGTCTTGAGTGTATCATCATCTGCATTTTCTTGATTGTGTCTGAGCAAATGTTCTTGCCCTAAAGGGGTCAGCACTAAAAATAAACATTTCACATGGTGAAATACTGCAATTCAACTGGTATATTCAATGAAGGAAATGAGAAAGAACAAAAGAAACTACACTGCTGTCCTTGGCCATTACAGGGAAGAATGAAAATCACACGCTGAGGAGAGGAACAATGAGGGAATAAAGGAATATTGCATTAAAAACTGGAAATACTTCAAAATGAAGTACAAATACATATCTCTATTTGTGTCTGTCATTAACTCTATACTGGGGTGCAAGAGGTCTGGGGTAAAATTTTATAGAAAATGTCTATCAGGAGAGTGATGAAGCCCCTCTTGACCTTAAATTTGTTTGCTTTTCTGGAGGTTTTGCTTGGGTTTTTTTGGGTGGTGATATTTTGTGGTTTTATTGAGGAGGTTTGTTTGGATTTTTGGGGTTTTTGTTTGTTTGGTTGGTTTTGGGGTTTTTTATTTGTTTTTGAATTGACAAAAAAACAACAAAAATATATAACAGAAACCACATAATAGAAATGAATGTCAATAGGATAAAATGTAGAATTCTGAGTCTATAACTGCCTCAATGGTTTGTTCCCAGCTCTTTTCCTGGGAAGTTAGCAAATCTATACTGCATCACTTGCAGGTTCTGTGTGTTCCTTAAACCATCTAATGACATGTCAAGCATGACAAAACATTTGGACACACTTAGCAGCATACTTTATTTTATTGTCATCTTTGCTTGCTAGAATAGGGACAACAAACTATAGTACTTAACATTTACAGTTCAATAGCCACAAAGATTCATCTTTCCCATGGGCTCCAGTCACACACTTAGGAAGAAGAAAAATCCTTTGAGTTAATTGGAAATCACTCATGTTGTATGCCAAACCACAGTTATAGCAAAGTTGTTTTGAAAAATCAGTGTCATGAATGATTGTTTGCACAACACTTTCTGGTAGTTGCAGAGAAAGAATAGATTGGCATAAGTCAGGAAAGTCAGATCTTTTAGTCTGCTCTTTTCCAGGGCAGGGCTGAAAATAATGTGTCTTTTAGGACTACAGCAGAAGCCATATACAAATTAGTCATGTAAAGCAAAAGTTTAAAAAAATAAATATTAGTCAGTTCTAATCAAAGGTGATACAGCCTGATGAAGTAGAGGGGAGAAGATGGAAAGAAACAGACGACCCACTTAGTGTCCTTGTTAGGCAGTGGCTTCTGAACAGAATTCAATACAGCTGCAGTCCAGCAAAGCACTTTTTTGTATGTCCTTTTCATCTTTAATAATGAACCCACACCCATATATACACTTATGGTCTCCTACATGCTGAGCAGCTCTGACAAATCAAACCTTACATTATGAAGTCTTTCAAAGTGATGTTTAGAAACTGACAAGTAATGTTGCTCTGGGTGGGAAAACATGAAGCAGTGTTTATCAGACCTCTGTAAAATGCAGAGATCTTCTAGAAGCAATGTTTCTGTTCAGATATTTTTGTACCCACAAATATGACCGTGTGTTCCTTTTAAAATGGAGAACTGCTGTTTTGTCTGGGGTTTTTTTTCCTTTCTGTTTTTGGTTTGGTGTCCCCTGCCGTTGCATCATTCATATTGTTTGGAGCAAATGGTAATCCCATCACTTGACACAGCTACAGGAAGAATTGTAGCACGGAATTTGTGCTACTTGATAAAAAAACCCTAGGAAAGAGCAGCACTTTCTCTCTTTGCTCATCAGCAGCTAAATAAATGTGGTTCCGAGGGAACAATATTTGCATGATACAGGGGGGTTTTTCTCTCATTCAGGAGCTAGGAAATTCACAAAGCTGATTTTTAATTCTCAACCATCATCCAGAGTGTGTAAAGGTTGTTTTGAGTAGAGTGGCAAACAGGTTATTGTGTACCAAGGCTGAATCTGCAGTGCATGAGGAAAATGCCCTCTGCTACCTACTTACATCAATCTGCCTGTATAAGATATTTGGGTCTATTCTGGTAAAATGTTACTGCTAATGAAACCAAACAGGGATTTTTTTACCAAGTGCTACAGTAGCTTTTCCCTGCTTCTATATTTGCATATATCTTATTCATGTTTACATCAGCTTATAAAATAAATTTAGAATTCTCTAGGATCTTCTTCTTAAATATTCTGTGCAGACTGCCGAATGCCGTAATATTAGGATTCCTTTAGATCCAAGAGCTGCCTTGGATAACATTGGCCATACGGTGTTATTTATGTTTGTGCTCCCTACCAGGAGCAGATGGAATCTCCTTTGAGGAGCTTTGCTGCTTTTCCACATGGGAGGCCTGGAGAGTAACTGTTGGTAACTACTCCTCTGCCCTGCATCCCATTCCATCCTTCCACCTCCCCTCCGTGAGCCGGGGTGAAATGCAGGCTCTGCTCAAATCTTGCCATTGAGGCCAACTCAGTGAAGTCTTTCTGTGAAGCCCTGTCCCTTCAGCCTGCTGTTGCTGGAGACACGAGATGGCATGGAGCTCACAGGGAACTGTTAGGTGAGTTGGTGAGAGCTCAAGGCTCAGTTCAGATATGGCTTGGAAATAAATGGTGCACAGCACCCTTTCTTTAACAAGCTTTGGTATCACCATGCTGGGTATCTCTGCACAAGCCTGAGGGAAGCTGCTGCAGCATCCTTCTGGGCTCCAGCTTACCTGTGTAAGCCCTTCCACATCCTCTTGGAAAGATTTCAGGGAGCCTGGCACTACCATGACAATGCTGCCAGGAAAAGCAGAGCTATCTGTTTTAGTTGACTGGGGTTGAATGAAAAAAAGTGAAGCAACTTTCTGGGAGGGTGTTTTCTCATTTAAAGGTTATATTCATGGCTGTGCCTGGGTGCACAGGTTCCCATCTTTCCCACTGTGCTTTATGCCTGTGCAGCACCAGTGAAGCAAGACTAACTTGTTCTTGGCATGTGACTGTTTGAAGGTGCAGACTGATATGGCACAAATACATGCAGTGATTAAATAACACTATTTTACAAAAGAAGATAAATTCCTTGAGCTGATAACCAGATTGAAAATGGCATGTGCATAGGAAATGGCTGAAACTGAGAGTGTAGTAAGAGTAAACAAATATGGCTTTTATTTCCCCAGTAACAGTATGGTTCTTCAGGACTCTATCTTAGGCCCACTGCTATTCAACATCTTCATAAACAATTAGGATGCAGGACTGGAAGGAATGCTGAATAAATTTGCTGATGATACAAAATCGGGTGGAGATGTTGGCTCCCTCAAAGGCAGAGAGGTCTTGCTAGGAGACCTTGACAAATGAGAGGGCTGGGCTATCATCAAGCGTGTGAAGTTCAGCAAAGACAAGCGGAGAATCCTGCAGCTGGGATGGGGCAACCCTGGATGTATGGGGAGGCTGGGGAATGAGAGGCTGGAGAGCAGTGCTGAGGAAAGGGACTGGGGGGTCCTTGTGGATGGCAAGTGAATGACAGTCAGCAGCACCCTGGCAGTCAGGAGGGCCAGCCCTGTCCTGGGGGCATCAGACACAGCATCACCAGCCAGGCAAGGAAGGGGATTGTCCCGCTCTGCTCTGAGCTGGGGCTGCCTCACCTTCAGTGCTGGTGACAGTTTTGGCTGCCACAGCATAAGAAAGATATTAAGCTATTGGAGGGTGTCCAAAGGAGAGCAAAAGAGATGGTGAAGGGTTTTCTAGAGGGGAAGACATATGAGGACTGGCTGAAGTTATTTGGTTTGTCCTTCTCACTGGAGGAGACCAACGGGAGACTCTTGTTCTCCACAGCTGTCTTGGGAGGGGAAGAGGAGGGGCAGGCACTGATCTCTTCTTTCTGGTGGCCAGTGACAGGACCTGAGGGAATGGCCTGAAGTTGTTTAATGGAAGGTTTAGGTTGAATATCAGGAAAAAGTTTTTCACCAGGAGGTGGTTGGGCACTGGAACAGGCTCCCCAGGGAAGTGGTTATGGCACCAGCCTGACAGAGTTCAAGAGGTGTTTGGACAGTACTCCTGGACACATGGTGCAATTCCTGGGGATGTCCTGCGCAGCCCTAGGAGTTGGACTTGGTGATCCTTGTGTGTCCCTTACAACTCAAGGTATTCTGTGATTATATGATAACAGTTCACAATACAATTTATCAGAAAACCTTAAAAAGGTTGTTTTTCTCTTTTTTCTCTGTTTTTTCTTCTTTTTCTCTCTTTTTTATTTTCTGTGTAATTCAAAGCCTCACTTCAAAACAGTGGGATAACACATTCACACTGCATAGCTCTTGGCAGTTTATGTTTGGGTTTTTTTTAAATTCAGCATCTATGAAAGGCAGCTGTTCCATGAAAACCAGCAGTGTCTAGTTACATGAGAAATCATGACCTCCTCTGTTCATGATTATTTATTGATTAAAATACAATGTAATGAATTGCAAATTACTTCTTGGACAGCTTGAATGCCAGATCATTCTTTTATGGCTTTAAAATACAGCAATACATTGGAAACACAGTGTTCTGAGTACATCTACCTATTCTCACCTTCCATTTACAAATTATAAAGTGGTTGGTTTTGATAATAGTAGATTGTGTGTGTCTCAATAGTGCAAAACCTTTATAGTTATAAGTAAAAAGAACATCTAGACTGAATTTTGATTAAATGTGGCTTTTTTTCCTAATTGGAAAACCCTTTCAGCAACAGCTTGGAAACACACAAGGAATGCTTTCTTAGTGTTTCTATTATCTATTCAAGTCTCAAAGGAGTTTTCCCATGTTGTTATCTATGGCTTATGTGAACCACAGGTACTTTCAGACTCTTAGTACACTTCTGATGTTTTAATTCATATGCCTCTAATTAAGTAATTTTAAGATTCCTTTTCAGCCTGTTAGAACTAATATATACACATTGCTCCCATAATGTATTAGGGTATTTTAAAGCTGAATCACATGTATCCATTGGGCACACTTTAGAACTAAAAAGTGGTTTTTGTAAGATTCAAGAAATCAGCCTGATGATTTAGAGGACCAGACACAGTAAAATAGGCTCTGTGTGTGTAAACAATTTTAGGACCACTCGTGGTTTAGGAATTTATTACAAGTATTTTCAACAACCTGATTTAAAGCACATGTGAGGGAATGTTGATGAAACACTAAGTAAAGGTTTAACAGGGCACAAGTGCATCATTTTATAGCAATGACCTTCATTAATGAATGGTTGACAAACACATTCATATGGTGGTGGCCCTAAAGCATTAATAGTAAAGATAGTAATAAATTTGTATCAAAAATATGTGTCTGTTTTCATAATTCAAGTGATCCTGCTTACAAAACCCCTCTACTGCAAATGCTTTCCCCCCACCAATAAGCAAAATGTAAATTTACTTGGATATTAAAATCCATCTACCCTGTATTTTTCCATGACCATGTGAGCATGACCATTCTCATAGATCCTTATTCTCTGCTGATTCCTGTTGGCCCTGCACTCTCACACCTAGGCTAAGTGTTGAGGAATGCATAGTGCAGGTAGCTCAGCATGCAAGCTGCAGATTGAAGCTCTGGGAAGCTTCCAGTGGAAGGTTTGGGAGCTTCCACTTCCTACTGAATGATCATGACAACCCATTTTCTTGGTCATGTTGATGGTTGAAATGGCAGGGGAACCAAAAACAAAAGTGACTTGGTGAAGCTCACAGAGCTACTTGTGGCAGGGGTGGAAACTCAGCCCATCTTTGTTCATTCCCATCTCAATGTGTTTATGCTCCAGATATTCAAATCTTTTTGGGTGTTGTGGCAATCCCTCTGCATCTAGCCAAAGGCTACCAATAACAGGAGTGTACAAAAGCTAAGAAAAACAACTTTCACAAATTATTCTGAAGTCCTTTGGGACATATGGGCTGTAAGAGCAAGATCTCTCCACAGCCTGTGTTATTAGATCCCTTTGAAATGCCTGCCTGAGCACATATCTCTATTTTATTGTTATTTTACACAATCACTCTACAGTTAAATTATTAATTTCACCCAGACTAGTACAGTATATAAAATCTACTCTTTCTTATCTTATCTCTCTTGATGAAAAAAAAAGAAAAGGCAATTTATTATGCATTATATTTGCCTAAACCCCTCCTCTATACTCATTTTACTACATGGAAATTTTATCAAGAGAATGTGCCATTCACTACCTATGTTAGTCCTGTGTAAATCTAAACAAGCTCCATTCATTTCTTTGCAGGCTTAAAATGCTGTTGCTGATAGCAGGATGTGTCCTATGGCTCCCTTTTTCCAATGATATTCTAAACTTATCATGTAAATTCACAGTTTTATGTGCTAGAAGTAGGCATTTGTATGCAAATGTTGTACTGCCTTGACTATTCTAAACGGAAAAAATAAAGACTTATTTTTCCAGTAATACCTGGCAGAGGATAGTAAAGATTTTTATTGTATAAATTTGAAGAATTTGTCATTATTTTGGTTGGTTAAGGCTATTGGGGAAACAATCTTTTTAGATCTTTTTAAAGGACTTACGTTAGAGACCATATAGGTAAGCAAATAATGTTTTAGCTCATTAATGTCAGTGGAATGTAGTATTTATTTATTGCCTGTAACTATTGTGCCTGTAACTAAAGTTGTGTGGGAAATGAGTGAAAGATGATTTTCAGTGAATATTCTGTGCTGAATAATCTGAGAGTGTGAATCACAGTATGCCACTGATATTATATTTTGATGAAGAGTGTGCACTGGTTACCATAAAATTTCTCTTCAGAGACAAGAGGAAATGAGGTGAAACCATCTGCTGTGTATGTGTGTGTGTGTATGCACATCCACATATATGTAAAAATAAAATCTCCTTTGACTTTTCAGAAGTTCAGTTTAATTCAGTAGAACTATTTCTAGTGAAATGGGATTTTTTTGGTCTGGGATTGCAGACTGATTCAGTGAGTTATCAGGATGACTAACAGCACCTCCTGATTCAGATACATCTATGGTGATCTTTCCCTGGGATGACCACATTGTAGAATCATAGAAACCTGTCACTCATGAAGATCAGCATGCAAGTGAAGAGATCCAAAGGAGAAAGAGTAATGTTGTAGCTCTTTTTAAAAAGTACATAAATAATTCAGTTAAATTATAACAGAACATATATTATTTAAAAAATGAGAACGTAGTTAGTAATATGGTTTTTTTTTACATTCCCCACATTGTCTTCCCCTGTTTCTCTCATTTGGTTTGGTGTGTGTGTCACCCTGAGTGCTATGTGTCAGCACCAGATTCTGAATTTCTGATTTCTAATTTCTGAAATTAATTACCAAGTGCTTTCTCATGACGCTGACCTTGTCTTGGCTAAGATCTCTCTCATTCTTGTTAGTGTTTTGGGGGAGCTGCTCCTTAGTTTTTCTTTTTTTCCCCCCTCCCCTCCCTTCTAGGATAAGTTCAGGAACCCATCCTTTATCCCCCATGTTTGTGAGGCAAACAGGCAAGCAGACAAGCTAGCTTTCGACTTTCTGTTTTTGTCAAGCCTCAGTAAAACAGAAGAGAGAAGATAAAAAAGAGACATCTAATTTTCTTTGAAAGGAATCACACTATTGTTCCACTTGTTTATTCAAATGTGGCTTCATGTAACTGTAAAGACTGCTTTTCTTTCTTTTTCTTTGTTTTTTTTTTTTTTTTAATTAACTTTTGTTTCACTCTTACAGAAATGACATGGTGCATTTGCCAGAAAGCCCTCCAAAAACTTTGATTTAAATAAGCTGTATTGATGCACCAGAAACTCTTACTGAAGTCTGAAGTGGTTTTGCCCATCCTTTTCTGTGCTCCTGTCACAGCTTTCTTGCTCTGTTCTTTATCCACTGTTGCTTTTAATTATTTTCACTATTTTTTACCCTTTATTTTGAAAATGCAGAACAGAGTTAAATACAAGCCCAGACACTTCTCATTCAAGGTCCTTAGGACTGTTCTTAAAGCAGGTGGGCTGGTACTTTGTAAGGGATAACTTGCCTCCTCCTCTTTCTTTCCTACCTCACTTGAACAAGAACTAAGGAAGGATTTATTTTAGCAGTGTGCTGCTATGTCTAGGCAAAAAAAACCTTGCTCAAATATGTTTTCAAAAGCTGAATGAGTGTGCAAGTGCATTCCAATTATCTGATTCCCTCTTCATCCTAATGAGCTAAGAAGATTTATCCTGACAGACAGTGCTTGACTGCCTGCTGCTCTTTCCAAATTGTTGCTCTGTCTTACCTGCTACAGCTGCCTCCAGGCTGTCTGTGAAAGTTCACAGACTCTAATTGTTTGGGTCATATATTAGCCTTTGGTTTACAAAAGAGGCTAAGTAATCTGAAAATTTCCATGGCACTCCTGACAACTTTAATAATCTATTATTGAATCTATAAGGATTTGAGGTACTCCATGCTTCACCTTAGTTTTTCTGTGCTAATAAGAGCAAAAAGTCAATCCCATTGCAAAGATGACTTTGCAATGGAAATTGGGTGAATAATGTGTTGTTGAGGCAGAAGCCAGAGGGAAAAATACCATCTAATTTTTGAGAAAACATGACTAACTAGAAAGATGCTTTGGGGGTTAGTAGGGCTGGCTGTGCTTCCCTGGATATGCCCTACAGTACCAGCTGTCCAAACTTTGAAGGCTGAACTGCAAGCATCTTTCACCAGGCACTAAAATCTCTGGAGCCATTGGACATTAAATTCTTGACCTCTCTGAATTAAGGTTTGTTCTCAACTCACAGAAAAAAGTTTCAAATTTTTTTAAAATATAAATAGAACAATGAATTAAGAACCTCCTAACATATAATTACTAGTTGGTTTTTTTTTTTAATTTTAAGGTGAGTAAAGTGTAATCCTTCTAAAGAAGAGCTTCAAGTCACATTGATTTAACTCTCTAGGACATAAATAGCTGTAGCAGTGATCTGCCACTGCAGAGCCATAGCTTGACAGCAGATATTTCTCAAGATTTTTAGCTCAATCTGCAGCTCCTCTATTCAGAAACCTTTTGGCAAGTTGCTTTCCTTTAGGTCTGTGTTTGAATTCCACAGCAAATCTCTTGTTTAGTGATGCTCTCACTAGCTAGGAAGAGCACCCAGCGACAACAGAGCTCAGCTTGAGATACAGACAGCAGTGATAGTATACTACTCTGATATTTTTAAGAAGTACTGGCAGCAGGTTTGCACCTGGAAATTTTCCTTCCTGAGAAGAACATCCAATGTGCCTAAAGCTTCCAAACAAACCACTCCTGTTAGCATTTGAGCTAATGAATTTTTTACCGTGAGCGTATCAGATTTAAACACCTGGGGCAAACACACGTGTGGAGAGATCAAAAAGCATCTTGTTTGGGTTTTTGTGTGCTTGAACTTTTGCCAGCATCAGCTGTAGTGAGCAATCAAAGAGCTGTTTGGTGGTTGTACTGGGATTTTTCAGACCAAATGAGATCAGCAGTCTAGAATCCACATTTTTGCTTAACAAGTTAATTTGCAATTAAGAGAATGTACAAGGGAATCCACCTCTGCTATATAAATATTAATTATTAGTAATATTATTGCCTCTCTCCTAACTTATTTCACTGTCTCACAGTCTTCTTTTCTGTCTTCAGTCTCCAAGTTTTGAGTCCTGTGCAATATTTAAGAAAATGGATTTCTGCAACTTTAATGTTCTTTTACTGGGAGGAAAAAAAAAGCAGATGGTGAGATTGTTTGTCAAGAAGCAAAATCTTCCTGCACAAAAGTAAGCTCAGTCTTAAAACCAACGCTAATAAAATATTCTCTATGTACTTATAATGGAAGTTTTAGCAATTAAAAATCTTCTGACCCTTTATTTGGAAAGGTAAACACTGAATATCCCTTGCCTCTTTCCTTCTGTTTGTTCTAAGATGTTCCTCACAGAAAGACTTGGACCTACCTGAGTTTCCTAAGAAGGGAGACAATTCAATCAGTAGACCCACAGATGTAGGGATATATTTTCAAAATAATGCAATTGTATGAATGTTCTTGGGGCTACATCTGCCTGAAAATTAGCTGAAGCTAGACAGGTGGATATACAGCTCTGAATTTGATGCAAAACATTATAAAATGCTTTTTAAATGCAAAATTTGTTATGAAATCAACAGAAGCATCATCAGTCATCATGACAAATTCTGAACAATGTGCTTTGAAAAGTTAATCTTTCTTACTAAAATGATTAATCTAAAGGAACATGTAACTTGTCATTGGAGTAGACTAATTTCTCCATTTGGTTTAATGTCTTGCATCAAAGCATATTATCAGATGCTATAAACCTGTTGTGGCTGGCCTCATTTCACTAAACAAGTTTATTGAACACCCTCAAGTGTGAAGGTGTCTCAAACACTTTTGGAGCACCCTCTGTCTTTGAGAGGACTGTAGAGATGTCTCTGCCTGTGCTGCTTCATAACCATTGTTATACTGTCTGCCTGTATGCCCTCATCCTTCTGGAATCCCCCAGCAATGCTTCCCTTGATGGAACTTCCACCCCTCCACTGAGTCCTGCCCACTAAAGGTGTGTCCCTTCAGACAGGACAGGATGTGCATGTCTTGGCTGACTGGGATGCATGGAGATGCCTGTGCTTTGGAGGGGATGCTGCACGTCAGGGGTGCACCCCATCCAGCGTGCAAGGCTGGCCTGAGTCACAGTCCCAGCCTTCTCTACAGGGTCCACCACTCCAACAGTTCCTACTGGGCCTATTTGTATAATTATGACTGAGTAAAACCCCCAAAGGTAAATATTAATGTCATGTACAGCTTTGTACTCTGCTAGTTATTTGAAGGTGCTGTCAGCATAGGCAGATATAACCAGCTCTGAAAGCTATCTAAACCAAATCCCACAGGTAATAAAGTTTTATTTTTTCCCCTTCTGCAAATGTAGGTTATTGCTTCCAAGCTTTTCCTTATCAAAGGGGAGCACTTCTATTTCATTGAAACTCTAGTGCTCTGCTGTGTGGAGAGGTGTTTGTTGCTGCTGGTGGCTCTCACCATGGTCCCTCCAGGCTTTGTCCTGTTTGTTGCTAGACTCCAATATGGCTGCATGCTATTTCAAGGTTGTGGCCCAAAGTTTTGGGTCCTAAATGATGCCCTGGACTTATATAATGTGAAAAGTACCAGTGGCTGAGCATAACATGTTAGGAAAGGAACAGAAAATTTAAGGGTGACAGGGAGAAATGAATGGCTGTGCAAGGAAAAGCACTCTGAGCTTTAAATTGAGGGTAGACTTGGCTCTTCTGTGTGGTGACCTGATTTTTGTTTTCTTTTTTTTTCCTGTGGTATTTATAAAACATCAGATGTTATTGGGAGATGATGCACCTAGTCCTGAGAAGTGCTGAATGCAATCCATAAACTTCTGACAAGCCCTGACCAGCCAAGATTCTTTGTCTTGCCAATACTTTTGTCTGTCATTTGCCCAGAAACAGGATTCTGTTACAATGAAATGAAAATATGTTTGTGGGAAAAGAAGTGGATATTAGGGTTGTTTTTTTGCCATAAAAACTTTTGTGTGCATGTGTTCTGGAGGGGAAATGGGGAAATGAATAGAGCCTTGGATTTTTCCGGCATGTGTTTGCCTTCCAACAGTTTTATTTCCAGTAGATAATTCTCCAGTATTTTTTCAGGATAATATGAAGCAGATAAGCTCATGCATAGTGTAAGAAAATGAAAGTAATTCCAAAATATCTGGCAGAGACATTTTAATCCTAATTAAAACTGAAGGAGGAAAGAGAAGGAATGAAATGCATTTTGTAGTCCTGACTTATTCCCCATCAAGGAGATTTTTTTCTATTCTAGAATGCCCCTGCATAATTTCTAATCAGCCTTTCAGCCTTCACCATGAGTGACAGAGCAAGGAGGAGAATGTCTGCCAGTGTCTTGGGAGAATTTATTTAAGGTTCTCCTGAGCTGTGGAAGGGATTTGTCATTGTCAATATCAGCAACGCGGCAGATCAGCAGCCTGGTCAGTCTTGTCATCAGAAGAGGAAATAGAGTACGAGTATGTGACAGATAAAGAGAGAGCAAGAGAGAAATTGCTTCACAGAAAAATAATACTCATTCTAGCCATCTGTGTCTGTGTGTATTCTAGCTGTTGTTCCACTAATTCTTGGGGAAATAAAAATAAGAACTGCAATTCAATTTACTCTCTAATTTACTTCACTGAGCACTTGGGAGATGAACCTGTGAGGGAGAGCATGCTGGCCTGGGGAAAAAGGAATGCAGTGCTCATTCCCAAGACATCCTCTTCTATACACCATGAAATTTTGTCAGTTAATTTCAGGAGACCCCAAAGAAACTGTGATAAGTGAGCCTCTTGTGTTAAGTGGTTTGGGATCTGCAAAGCATCCAGAGTTCCAGGGGCTTATCTGGGCTTATCAGCAGTAGCTGACACTCTTTGATCTGCCAAGTGAGTCAGGAATCTCTTTGAAACAGGTGTCTGTGTGAGGTTTTCCATTGCATTATGATTCTGGTCAGCTTCAGGCTCTCACTGTACTTCCAATTTGATCTAAAAATACTTTTGCTGATGTGGGCTATAAAACACTCAGTTGTGGATGAGGTACTGTCTTCCCTAATTGCAAGATTTAGTTATTTGTAATTTCAAAAGTTGAGAGGTACATCTCTGCTAAAACAATTCACCAACATATTTGAGCTCTTCTGACACAAGCAGGAGGTTTTCCTTCCAGATCATAGATAAATGCAGAAGGCATTTTCTGTACAAAAAGAGATTACTTTTGCTGAAGCCTGAGATGTCACCGACATGTTTTATGAAAAATCCTTTCCTTAGGATTTCTCCCCTCCTGAGAAGCTGAGAGGCCTCAGGAACAAACTGTAAACAATTCTTATCTGCTGCTGTGGAATGCAACAGGGGAGATCTGTGATTGGCCTCCTCAGGCTGTTTCCAATTAAGAGCCAATCACAGTTCACCTGTCCGGCCAGTCTCGGTCTGAGACAAGACTTTGTTATTCATTCCTTTTCTATTCTTAGCTTAGCCTTGTAGTGAAATCCTTTCCTCTATTCTTTTAGTATAGTTTTAATATATTATCTATCATATAATAATAAATCAAGCCTTCTGATACATGGAGTCAACTTTCTCGTCTCTTCCCTCATCCTGGAACCCCTGTGAACAAGACGACACCTGAGATGCCTCAGACCTTCTATTATTGCTTTCTTTTTCTTGCTGGAGCCAAAGAGCTGCTGGATGTTAGGGAATCATGGTCAGCCTGTACAGCAAATCCCTTCCAAGCTGTTCCTACAGTCAAAAGGGAATGGCTGTGGCCAATGTGCAGAGTTCCTCTTAGTTGATTCAGCCTCCTTGGAAGCCATTAGCTGGCTCCAAATGGCTAAAGTTTAAGTTTAGTGAAGCCATGGCATAAGAGGACAGACAGAATATTAGCAGACACACTTAGTTTGCTGATTTTGGGCTCATGTCCTCTTCCCATGTCCTTGAAGTCCTGAAATTGGGGACAGAAGAAATCAGCTGGATATTATCTTTTCATATACTCATAATTCTGTATTTAGATACTGCTTCTTTAGGTCCTGTGCTTGGCATATGGGAAAGAATAACACTGTAAATCCTTTTTGCTAGCTTGAAGAATATTCAAGGACTGGGATTGAAGCTGGATATCTAGATTACAAAATTTTAATACGCTATCAAAATTTTAATAAGCTATCAGATAATCACCCTGTTTTTATTTCTTTTATTTGCTGATTTCAATCATGAACCAGCTGTACTCTTTACTACATTACAGGGTCTACAAATGTTCTTGAATCTTTTTAGAAATAGTAACAAAAGCTGCTCTGAAGTTCTTGACTTTAATTTCATTGGCATATCTATCATAAGAGGCTATTAAGGAAATTAAGCAGTGATAGAGTGAGAACTAAATTTGTATGAGGCACTAGAAAAAATCTGATGTGCAAAAATTGTTTGAATAAACGGCTGGTTTCCAACATCACCGAAATTCTGTAGCTGGCATCTAAAGCCCAAACAAAATTGCTAGAATTGATGGTGGGTGGGGGAGAGGGAGGGATTTTTGCATTATTTTTTAAAGAAGGAATTTTCAATGTTTCAGACTTGAAATGTTAATTGGAAACAATTTGATCTCATGACATTCTAGTGAAATCTAGTTTTTTATTGTGCTTGCCTATCCAAGACATTTCTAGATGTTATGACTCCAAGACAACTTGGAAGGTGGGTTTTCCACAGGTGGAGTGTTGGTTCTCATTCAAGAGGGAAGCAGTGGTGCTTGGGGCAGAATATTTCAAACAGTTTAATCTTATCTAAGGAAGATAGTGCTGTCACTCTCTCCTGAGTTTGACTGAAATAGAGTTAATTTTCTTCCCAGTAGGTGGTACAGTGCTGTGTTTTGGATTCAGTATGAGAATAATGTTGATAACACCCTGATGTTTTAGCTGTTGCTAAGCAGTGCTTATTCTACATCAGGGACTCCTCAGCTTCTCCTGTCCTGTCAGCGAGAAGGGTGGAGGGGCACAAGAAGCTGGGAGGGGACACAGCCAGGACAACAGACCCAAATTGGCCAAGGGGATATTCCATATCATATGACATCATGCCCAGGATATAAGCTGGGGAGAAAGTTGACTTGGGCCCCAGTTGGCAAGTGGTGAGAAATTGCATTGTGCTTCACTTGTTTTGGTTATTCTTCCTCTTTTGCTATTACTATTATTTTCTTTCATTTCTGTCAAATTAAACTGTCTTTATGTCAACCCATGACTTTGTCACTTTTGTCACTCTTCTGATTCTTTCCCTCATCCTGTTGGGAGTGCATGGTGGCAGCGAGCGAGCGGCTGCAAGGTGCTTAGTTGCCAGCTGAGGTTAAATCAAGACACTTTCTCTGACTGAGACTTTTATAGAGCACTTTCCTCTAAAAATATTTTTAGAACAAATTGAGAGTGCAAATTGGGTGAGGAAATTGGAATGAAACTCACTTTGAAGCTGTTACTCATCATTTGGAAAACAAGCCCAGAAAGGAAACCAGCATAGGGATAAGCTAAGCCTTAACTATGAAGAATTTAGAGAAATAATGAAGCTGAATGTGGAAAGGACTAATCCTATCCTAAATTTTAAATTTTGGCCGGCTTCTGTTGAAAACCACACAGCTAAAAAAGCTCCCTCACGAGAATATTCTCATTTCTTTGAATTTTTTTTCTTTGTTGACTTGTTTGGGTTTTGTCCTGTTTTGCCAGCCAGATCTCTACAGCCATGTAAGAAGACAGGTTGTAACAAGTGAAAGTAAGAATTTTGCTGGAAAAATAACTGGATCTGCTTACACATATTGCTGGATTCTGCATTGCTTTTATCTTGGGGGAGGAAACACAGAGAAAGTCTTGGTCAGCCAGCCCAAACCATTGCTGCTAGCCACAGAATTTATTGCTGAAGAGAGCTCAGGTTAATCGATTCCCAGTGCAGAGTCCATACTTCTATATTTGGCTCCTGCTCAGAAGGGAAATAATATCTAGGCAACAAAATGTTTTGCACTGTTTACCTTAAAATTAAGAACAACAACAAGTAGCTTGAAGGCTGAAATTAATTGTGAGAGATCTTATCCCATAAACACATATGAAAGACAAGAGCTATAAAAAATAGGGTCAAATACAGGATGTCTTCTGCTACCATAGGTGAAACATCCTGGGGGTGACTCAATATATATGGAATTTTTCTATATAAAGAAGCATGGTGGCTATGTGGATGAGCAGAAAATGGTTTCTCCCCACCCCACTAAAATTCAAATTACTCTGCTGGTTTTTTTTCTTTTCCTAAAGTCCTGGATGCTTCGGATCTCTCCCTCAGAGCACCACATATACAGTGATTTGATTGTCTGCCAGGAAACTGGTGAGAAGCTAATTTACTGAAAGGAAAACAAACAGTGATTGCAAATAAGCAGCAAACCTGCAACTGTGGTCAAGGGCCCTGTCATACATGTGGATTTTCTCTGTCATGACAGTAATCGTGTTCCACACAGAGCAGGTGCCAAAAAAAAATTCTAACCTCTCTAGGAGAAAGGCAATTTTCCTGAATGGAAATCCCAGGCTATCCCATAGCTTTAAATCTATCTATGGGGAAATATAAGGAACGTAAGGTATTAATTTGATTTTATTTGAAAGTATAGATTAAATATATCTAACACCTGGGGGAAATGCATATTTATTATATGTCTTTACTGAGTTCTGACACACTCTGAATCAAAAAAGGTGACAAATTATCTTCTGTGGATGATT
This sequence comes from Serinus canaria, assembly GCF_022539315.1. Taxonomy (NCBI): domain Eukaryota; kingdom Metazoa; phylum Chordata; class Aves; order Passeriformes; family Fringillidae; genus Serinus; species Serinus canaria. The sequence continues at coordinate 39,343,243 of NC_066315.1, forward strand.
CTTTTCTCCATTTGTGTTGTTAGATTTCTTAAAGGAGTGTAGCTCTTCATGCACTTCTCACAGGAACAGAGCACTTCCCAGGGAAGGGAAAGGTCACCTTCTTCAAGCTGCAACTGTAAATGACCAGGGTGGAGTCCAGTAATTCATAACTAAATCATATCTGACAGAACTGATAAGTTGTTTTGTTGTGAGTGTAAATAACAGAACTGCACTTATTAACCTATGCATACAAAACCTGTCCAGAAAGCCCACTTAAAATCATGGCAGACTTATGCTTTTTGTCAGACTTGAAGAGAATAACAGTGTACAAATATATACACTTCTAATTAAGAAAGCATCTGTCAGGAGTTGGTGTTGATATTTTTAATTTCCTTGCTTTTGCTTTTCACATTTAAATGGCCAGGTTTAAGGTGGCACAATCATGACCCCATGAAGCAGGGCAGCACTGTGTTAGAAATCCCCAAGCTGCCTCCAAGCCGTGAGCAATGTCCGTGTGGCACAGTGTGGCATCAGGAAACCAGGCTAGCACAGCTCCCCAAAGTCCTGACTGGCATCAGAGGTTCCACATGTGGAAGGAGAAGCCCTGCTGGCACAGCACAGGAGCCTTGGCACCAGGCTCCATTGCTTGCTGTGCTTCTTATTCCATAGTTCATGCAAGGCTGCTGAGCTGCCCGTATCTCACAGTGCTGCACGTGGTCCTGACCTGGGTGACTACTGCAGCTGAAGGCATAGACTGAACTATGAGTACAATCATTTACTATTAAAGTTTAATCCCTGGTGAGCTGGTTTCACAGAGTTCCACGTGTGACTCTGGGAATAATGATGAAGCTGGTTGCCTCGTGAATGTCTTATAGCGCTGGCTAAATATAGACAGCCCATTAAAGTTCTATCTATGGTTTCCCTCAGGATCTGCTTAGAGATGAATTTTATCCTGAAGACACTCCCTCCCCAAAATTATATTAAAAAAAAAAAAAATGAGCATGCAATTTGTTTACATGCTTTGCATTCCTAAAAGGATGTAAAATTCATTGAAAGGTGCTTTTGCTGTGTAGAGGCACATGAAAAGAAACTTAGTGAAAAAAAGACAGCAAAGTTTCAGTCATGTATTGAAAAGCCTTTATACTGGCCCGATTTAATAAAAACATATCCAAATGAACTATTTTAAATATTTTTTTAATAAGCTAGGTTATTTTCCTTCTCCAAGTTTCTTTAGGAAACAAAAACCTCAATTTTGAAAATTGCGAAGAAGAAAAATCCGGGTTAAACCAGCTCCTTCATTTTGTAGCACAAAATTTCCATCACTTCCTTTAGTGCATCAGCACTGCAGCTATAAAAGAAAGCAAGCATACAGTACACTTGGCACAGCTCACAAGAAATAATTCACAGCAAATAAGATCGTTTTGCAGTAGGGTCTTAATTAGTTTTTTTGAAGCCAAAAGAGGAGTTCTCCAAACCTCCTTTCCCTCCACCCTTTTCTGTTGTAGCAGCACGAGAGAGAAGAGCCACTCAGTAGTTGGAGATTATCTTCAGGCTCAGTGCTGAGGCCTTTGTAAGCCTTTTGCATATGGATACAGCATTTATCAGTAGCTTCAACATTACAAAGACCTGAAGACCCCCTGTAATTTCCGCCTTTTTGTCAAAATTAATGTCATATTCTTACTTGTGTCCTATGAAAGTGCATGGAATAGGGCAGGCTCTTTCTACTACTTTACAGAAGAGGCACAAAGTGTGAGAAGATGCAACAAATAATTGATTTTGATGATGCATTTATTAATTTCCAGATCCATGGGGAGAATTTAGCTGAGACTCTGCTTTAATTACCTCTGACAGTGAACCCTATATCCAGACTTTAAGGCATTTGCTATTCCTGGCAGAGGGCTGAGGGTCTCACTGAAAGCACTGTTTTGGAAAAGGATATTTTTCACAGTCCCAGGAACTCCAAGGTAATCCTTAGAATTTTGAGCAGTTAATTTTGTTTCTGCTTTGGAGGCCAACAGACTGAATTCATGTCAGACAGTGGTGAAGGGAAATATCCATCTGGGAAGTGAAATGAAGGGCACTGTGAGCACAAGAAAGTAAAGCAGGATACAAATATTGGAGAAAAAGAAAAGAGAGGAAAAGTGTGGATGTTGTTCTTCCTCTCTCTTCCTTTTGATCCCAGGAGTCCTTCAATGCTGCCTCACAGGGAACAAGTGTAACACCTGACCAGGGAGTCAAAAGGATGAACCTGTGAGAGATGTTTCATCTAAGTGCCAAGTTAGGCACAAAACTCGAGAGGGAATGATGCCATTTGTACTGAGAATATTGCTAAGGCCAGGGGATTGAAGGCTTCACTGCTTCACTAAACTGTGCCCCAGGGACAGATGCAGCGTTTGCCTCTCATCCTTTCTTCTGCCCATTGTTCTGCTATAAAAGATATGCCAGCAACAGAGGGGAGGTGAAGTTACAAGTATGCTTTTTCTCCAGACAAATCATATTGTGGGAGATTAGAGAGGCTTCATCTTCTTGGTTTGCCCACAATAAGGTAAAAATAATAGATAATAAACTAAAGACTGTTAATGAGGAAAAACAAATTGTTAATCCTTAAGCTTTTGGTGCTGGATATACTCAATGAAAAATTGAGTGATTTTTGAGTTATTCTCATTACTAAGAATAATTATTCACCCAGTATTCCCAATTATTTCCATTATTCTCATGAAATACTTATTACAAATCTATCTAGCATTCTTACTCCACTCTATCAATTGAGGTGACATAGATGCAGATGATCTTGCCTTGGGTCAAGGGAAAGCACAAAATTATCTTACCTCACACTTTGTTTTCCATTTCATTTTTTTATTAATTGGTGGTTTGAAGAAGCATAGTCTCATATTTTTGGAAAGCAAATCTCTATGAGGCTTGTCCAAGGTAAGAGAGTGTGATTGTACATGTTTTCTAATGTATGTTTTGGCTGTCATCAGTGCACTCTGACACTCAGTTGCACATCTGAGATATTCTCAGGGGTCTGTTAAAGTGTTTCTCTGTAATGTCATGGTCATGGGGCAGCAAAACTCTGCTTTTATGGGTGGATAAGTCCAAATCTTGGAGTGCCATCCCTGTGAACTGAACTCAGACTTAACTGCTGTACTCTAATGATCCTTCCACTTTGATCTTCTATTTTATACTTAGTTCAGCTACAGAAGTGAATACAAAACCTCAGCATGAAAAATGATTTCAGTGTGGAAATTGAATTTGTCATTTAGAATTTAAAAATGCAGGCTTTCATATCTATCTCCTGAGGAAGGGGTTCAAAAAATGAGAGTGAGAGAAAAGGGGGGAAAAAAAAGAAAACAAATAAATTTTTATTTTGCAAATGCAGTACTGTTGGCTAAGTCCACTGGACTATCAATGTTGTTAGCTGGAATGCCTGGGATTTGAAAGTAGTTGAAAAACAAACAGTGTATGTTTATATGGGACCACAGTGGAATATAAGCATGCAGTAATATGGGAATGAAAAATATTTAGGAATTGGAAATTATTGTCATCCAACATTTGTCTACCATCACCTATCCAAGGCATGGTGCATATCAAGGAGTGAGCAATGGGAATCATGTTTCTTCTGTCTCTGCTGGTGTTTTCATATGTAAGAAAAGTAACGTTACGTTTCATCTTTAGAAATAAAAAGGAACTTCTTTAAAATTATTTTTTAAGAGTAGCAGAGAGCTAGCAAGATGCAGGAGTTTTAAATACTTAATTTTTTGTAATCTTCATGCTAAAATAGAGCCATATTTGCCTTGCTTGGACTTTTGTTTTCCACAGACAGTTCTATGCAAGCTACCCAGAGCCTGTGTGCAGTCAGCTTGGCTGAGCTGTCTGCATTCTGGGTTGGATTCTTACTGATTGTCTGTACAGCTACCTTGAATGCATTGAATAGCATCAAGAAAGTGGGAGTTATTATTAAAAGAAAACAGTGCAGTTACCTTTTTTCCCCCACCAAATTTCCATTTCCTGTTCACAGCCCTGTGAGGAGCTTTTTTTTTTTTTTTTTGGTCACCTGCTTTCTGCAATGATGGGCTGACTTTCTCTTGAAAACTCTCATTTCCAACCAATTGCTTGGGTATCCTTACATTTTTTTCACCACCAGTTCAATCAGTCATATTACTTTGACTCCTATAGGTGTTGAAAGCAAGCACACAACCTGGAAAGTGAATCCAGACATTCCAAACATTGGATCCAGCCAGACAATGTGATGCCTTAGGTTTTAGCTTTTATGTTTTTCAGATTCTGTACTGCTTTAGTGTGTAGTTCTGAGCTTCATATTAAGGGATGGTAAGGTCTCTTCACAGAGTAGGCAGACAAAACAATTCCTTTTCTAGCTTGGGACCAGTGATAACTAATCCAAATTTCAGGCCCAAGATCATAAACAATGTGGACTGCAGAGAGAAAAACAAGCAGGATGGGACTTCATAACCTAAAGCTATAACTGGACAATTAACTCCAACATGCAAATGGACCAGAAATTATAAAGGTGAGAGACCTCGTGACCGGTCATTCATTCTGTGACCATTTGGAGTTCATCTTGGGTGTAGCCCTGGCTGGGCTCTTCTACTGCCCAAGGTGCATCCATTGAGGCCTTTTAATAAATATCTACTTTATTCTTTAACTCCATCTAGCCTCTGTTCTCGGTCAGCCTTCACAAGGCATCAATGAAACTTATTTGGGCTTTTTATAAACAATTATTTAAAATGCTAAAATATCCACAGAGTTGGTTTCAGTCTGTCTTGCTCTTTTCAAATTTTTATTCCATAGAAGGTAGTCAGACTGAGTGTCAATATGCTGTATCATTGATAACTATCACCAGCATCTCTCCATAAATGTGCGTGTTGTTTCTATCTTTATGGACAGATATTTACATATATATGTGTATTTTATATGCTGCTCATAGTGGATCATTTTGTTCTTGCCAGCTTGAAATTCAGCAGGAATTTTAAAAATCTCACAAGTTTCAAGTGCTCTTCCTTAAGCTCCAGAGCAAAAGAAATCCTAAGTGGTGGGAATTAATGCAATATACACAAAAATAGGGGAAAAGTTTACAATAAACAGATCAGTTTACCAAATAGCTCTAGATCTAGGAACATACCTACTAGCAGCTGAGCTGCCTAATGAAAGACAGTGATCTTAATCCTTAATTGAAAATTAAATTATTTAAAAATTCTAAAATTTGCTTAAGGGAAAAAAATACTGGTGAGATGCCTGTTTTACCTTTGCTGAAGATTGTGTTATTTTATAGTGGTAAATGAACACTTTGCAATCTTGTTTTCTTCAGAATTTAATAAAGTTTTAAAAAATATCCTTGGGACCTGTCAGCTCCCCATGAGGAGAGGATTTGGTACCATGTGAGAAATGGGAATATTTACCCCAGAGTGATAGTTCATTTACTACTGAAGTTCTTTATGTATGTGATAATGGCAGATCTTTGAATCAATATTCAGGATTAGTTCACTTGTCTTTATTCAAAGTTCTGTGCAGAAACAGACAAGAGTGATTTGAGTTATACTTGTGTTTTGAACATAAAAGCCAAAGTAGATATTTTCTTCCTTTTTGCCAACATACTTCTAAAGATGTGTATGCCACCTCTTAGAGTATTTGTGTTTTGTTTTGTTGTTTTATTGAGGGTTTTGGGTTTTGTTTTGGTGGGTTTTTTTGTTTGTTTTGGTTTTTTTAACATAGGCAGGGTTGCTGGAGATTTTCATGGAAATAAAGAAGCAGATTCATTCTTGGAGTTTATAGCTTGTATGTATTTTGTATTGTCAAAAACTATGAACTACTTTGGGTCAGGAGCAATATTGGAATAGCAGCTGATGATGAAGCCCTGCAGACTTTTGCACTTGTGGTTCCTCCTGAGCACAGCATGTTCACAAGCTCAACCTTATATGCTAGATATTAAATTAAAGCCATAGAAAGGCTAATTAGTAGGTTAGCTGTTGCCTTTGTGTGTATAATCATAACACAGCCCTGGATATTGGTCTCAAACCCGATGTGTTTGAGAAGGAATGTGAGATGATCCTTTTGGGAATGTAACAACCATACATTCACCTTGTGCTAGAGAAACATATTTACTTGGTACTAAGTTGACCAATTTTTCTTGATAATTTGGAGATTTTGATGAAAGGGTATAAGCTTTGGGTACTAAGCCACATGCATAGTTTTTGCCCCTGGAATGCTGTCACAATCACAAAGACTGATCCAGGAGACACTACCTACAGGCCTAAGGAAAGATGACAATTCCTTAAGGACCCAGTCTGGGGTGAGACAGAGGGTGATCCAAAGCTCATCCCACCTTGATCTGCTGCCTTTGTCTTTAAGAAGATGTTGCTGCACCCATGGGAGAGGAAGGGAAGTGCACGGAGGCACACCTCGTGCCCACAAGCAGCACTGCATACGTGGGCTGTGCCCACATCACCAGAGATGGAGAAGATACAAATCAAAAATAAGGCCCAGGCAGACCCAAAAGGCCCTGTCTGACTAGGTGTGCTTTGACACTGCAGCCAAACAGGTCTCAGAATTCAAAGGGGTGCCTATGTGAGTAATTAGAAACTTGCTCCACTGTTCTTGGCTGAGTTACAAACTGCCCTTTGTGTGCTGAGATACTGACCTCAGTCAGCATTTGCAGGATTGCTCCCAAAAGTTTTTGAATCTGCAAGATAACCAATATTTTGGCAGATGTTCAAGACCTGTATGTGTGTATGTGATATTTATTTCTATATCCTGAGTTGTAGTGTTGTGTGAAACTTCCATCAAGACATTAGGATGTTTCAAATTTCAAGTCAAGTGATTTAGACTTCCATTGTGCTTGTTATTCTACTGATTAATTTTTTTTCCCCCTTTGGCTTTCAGGAGAAAATGAAGGCCAAAAAGCAAATACAAAGGAACAAAATATACCTCACTTCTTATCCAGTTAGTTTCCAGATTATTCATACTCTTCACATCAGTGGAGTATTGATGACCAGGATGGAAGAGGAGCTTCAGACAGGCATTAGTTCAGGCTGATACAGGCAATTCTGCAACTTGACAGTCTGGGAGCTAAGGAGGATTTGAGGGGAAGGATGAAAGGCTTATTTGCCCCCATAGACCCAACACTTATGTATTTTGCTGGTTTTGCAGCTAAGAAGGTGAAGTAAATGTGGAGGTTTTTTTCTGGAGCAAGGCCAGCTCTTACTTCCACAGAACAGCAAGGCTAATTGTACCCGTGACCTTTTTCTGGCTTGGACCTCTGATCACTTTACCAGTCTTGAAGGATGTAATAAAACTAAAATAAGTATTAAGCTAAAAACAATTGAATTATTTGAAAAAGGAGAGTAGAGATGTGGATTTTCTAAATGTAGAGCAGTAATTAAATAGAAGTTAGAATGCCAGATTTGGAGGAGCTTTTAGTTCTTGAAGCTGAAAGAAATATTCCATGCTGAAGCCAGAATCTTTGTCACCTGTAACCTAGTGTCATGTGCTGCTTTAATATGTCTGTGATGTCTTTGCAATGTGGGACAGAGCTATGTCCAGAATGATGTCCTGCGTCCTCTTCTAACCTGCAGTACTCTTCACTCTTGAAAGTCACAGTGACTCCCATAATTTATTCAGTGTAATATTTACATATGGCTCTAAATTCTCTTTTGCTACAAAGTTACATCACCAACAGAAAAGTTGGAAAAATCAAAATTCAAGTGGTGGGGGTTATGCCTGTTCTTGGATGTTATATATAAATTATATACAATGACCTATTGAGTCAGGAAGATGCTGGTATCACTTTATCCTCCTGGAAACTTGTACCTGGGTAAGGTTGCACCTTTTCAGTATTCCAAAACCTTATTTTTCTCCACTTTTGCTGGTGTTTCAAATTGCTAACATCTCAGAGGTGCCAATCTCCAGCACCACTTTTACTGGAAATTCAATTCAGAAGGTAATTCTACTGAAGAGCCTCTGGAAGTGAAAGCCAGTAATGCACCTCAATGACCTATGGGTGTTTGAGCTGCTCAATAATATTCAACCATAAGCCCTATCAGATTTAACAGATAAGGTCTAATTACAAGAGCTCCAGTGGTAGACCCTGTGCCTGAGAAGAATAAGGTCTCAGGGATGTTTTAGGTAGAGTTAGATTAACCAAGAAGAGAAGATAAAGTATGGATAATAGACCATGTAGGAGGAGGTATTAGTGAACTAGTAATTTAAGAGATGTTTATACTATTTTCTGTAAAGTTCACATGGGGGAAAGGATAATGGTTAATTAGGTCAGTAACTCAGAAGTTGTACTGGGGCTGTTCATGTGGTGAGCCAATGGTAAGGACCAGAAAAACTCTTCAGTCTCAAGTACAGAAAAATACTTCACTGAAGGGAAGTCCAGGGACACGGAGGCTCTGTGATAGTGTGAGTCTGGAGGATGATTTTCATCCAAATGCAGGTAGCAAGCACAGGTCAGTCCCTAAATGTAACACTTGCTCCACTCACTTGTGGAAGGGCAGTCTGGTGCTAGCTCCCACTTCTATCCTAGAGATGTCCTGTGCTCTTCTGGCCCAAGATGCTCATGGGGAAAGCATTGTCTGTGCAGTATCTGTCTTGGTCTTTTATAGCAAATAATTGCTGTATTTTTTTTCTTGTGATTCTATGTGTTAGGTGAGCAAGGCCCTATCTTGCCATCAAGACGGAATTGCTTTCTATTCTTGGAAGTGCAAGTCTGCTGTGGGGACTGTGCTGAAGTGCTGCTTTACTCTGAGATATGACTGGGCCAGATGTATCTCCCTTCCACTGCAGTTGAAAGGGTGAACAACCTGAGCAAACCCAGTCACTGCTGACATTCTCCTCATTTGTGCCTCCATAGCCCCCTATGTTTGGCAAAGTGTTTAAGAAATACTACACTTCTGAGGCAATTATACCACCCTCTTGACTTGCATGCTGAAAACTAAACACTGGCTTTAGTGTTGTGTTTTGTCCCCTACCAAAGATTAAGGAGAAGGAGTAATAGTTCAATGAGTTCCCTGGCCAGCTACCCTCCTAGTTCATTCTTTCCACTTTGTTGGCAACTCCAAATGGCTGTCTTGAGCCAAGGGGGAAGGACCTGTTCTACTTTGTTGTGCTATTAAGCATATTTCGGCAACTGTGCTTACATTAGGTTGTTCACTGTGACTTCCTTGAAAGGCTAAGTGCAGCTCAGTGCAAGTAAGGGTTGCAGAATAGTCTTCAAAGACTCTTTCATGTTATATTTTTATCTTTGTCCAAAGATAGGCTAGTCATATCCATAAAGCTGTGATTTCTCTTTGATAAACAAGATTCCTTAAGATTCTCAAACAGCTTAATAACATCTATGACAGAACCTCCTATTTATGGTGCTAATCAAAACCCTTTGGGATCCCTACAGACCAAATACCTAAGCTGCTGTCTCTACATCCTTCCTATCTTTATTCACAGCCAGGGTCCCCAAGGCATCTTATAGACATATTCTCTATGAAGTCATTTTCACTTTGTTGTATTTTGTTAGAGCTCATAAAAAGATCTATCAGTAAAAAAGTTGTTCTAACTCACCTCACATAAACATACTGATGCCACATTTCTCACAGTACCCTGCCAGACTTTTAAATATTTCATTATTTATTTACTACTGATTAGATGGATTTTTTTAAACTAAATTATCTCTTCTTACAGTTTCCATTATTCCAGTTTCCTGTTGATGATAACAGTAAAAATGTGTGTGATACGGGGTGGAATAATGAGCCTGCTGAATACAAAATAAGGTGAGATTTCCTCTATGTAATCATATAGCAAAGATAAGATGTTAGATATTCTTCTTTGCTACTATTTAAAATGTATTGACCTCATCCAGGGATGCTGGATTCATTGGGTACATGCAGAAAGTTTCCAGAGATCATTACAAAGGCAGCATTCCAATAGCAACAAAATATAACCAGTACTAACAGGGTCCAAAATTCCAAATTCTTCAAGCTGTGGTGAAATGTTCAAAGCTTTTTTGATTGCTGAATTGTCTGTTTGAGATGTGGCTAGCAAGTTACTGCTTTTTCTCCTGACAGTCAGATGGTATAATCAGAACCTACATGACATATTTGTCTGTCTTAAACATTTTATCACATCGGTCTGTTCTTTCATCTAGAAACTAGTACTTGTCCTACTATGCAAATGTATCTATCTATTCATTAGTCTGTCAGAATGTCTATAAATATTAGATTGTTTTGAGGAGGCAGTGCCTAATTTGTCAAATGAAAATATTTTTCACCAGCTTTCTAGCATACAAACGGTGATGGATGCAGTAAAACCCAGAAGTTACAGCTATTTAGCTGGTGGGTGCCTTGAAAGTGTGTCACACAAATTACCCAGCTGGAGAAAATTGAAACCACTGTGAAAATCCTGTTATTATCTTCAAAAACATATGGACAGGGAAAAAAAATCGACTTTATGTGGCAGTTGAGGCCCTTTTTTAATGACTTTTTCAGTCACCCATCTGTAGGAGCTCAGTCGATGTATGGAGTACCCTGAATGATATTTCAATCCTCACATTTCACTGAAGATCTATTTTCTTTCTTGCCCTCATTGAAACCTCTTAGACTATCTGGTTACGAAATGTCTCCAAATGTCCTCTGGCAGCCAAGTGAAAGTAGGAAAGTGGTTTTGCTTCTTTTGCCTTTTTTCCAAAGTGGAACCATTCTGAAATCCATCAAGCAGCATAACAGCAACACGTTGTGCATACCCTGAAATAGAAGAGGTGTAAAATGATGTTGACAACAAGTGTTATTATTAAGAGTGCCTGTCCTTTGTCAGATAGCTTTGGAAGAAGAGAGAGGCATTGCAAGGAATGATATTCACACTGATAAGCACATGTCCATTTGTGCTCACACATGCACTTTTCAGAACGCTACAGTGTTCACTGACAGCCTGCAGAGAATCAGCTTCAAAAATTTCCTTTCAGTCATTTCTTAGCCTCCAGCAGTGTCTGGGAAAGGTGTTTGTGATCAAACTGAAATGTAAAACTGTGGTACTATAAATAGTAGTAAGTTCTGCTTCATGGAGAATATCCTTCTCTGAAATTACATCGAGTTCTTCTTGAAGACAGTAAAATCAATGTTGTATTGACATTTCTTTTGTATCTATTTTGTGTTAAAGGATGTTGATAATTGCTTACTCTAAGTATTTCTGCCTCAGGTAAATATTGGTATTGTTCTGAAAGAAAAGCTTATTTTCATATTACATTAGGGTTTTGTGGGGTTTTTCTTATATTACTTCTACTCTGATCTGTGGTGAGTCATACACTTTGATACAACATTTGTTGATTTCCCTGCAAACATTTCATTGGGTGACAAGTACCTGGAGTACTCCACCCTTTGGATAAAAAAATGCCCAACCTGCCTTTCCCCTTTACATAAATTTCCTCTTTTGTAAGTTTCCAATACTGCACCTCAATCTGCCTATCAGTTTTTCTGCTTCTTCTTAGCCCAGTGCCTTCAAGCCCTACTGCAGCAACATGAAAACAGGAATAAGGAATCAGGAATCTGTGTGCAGTTTGAAGGAGTTGGATGACTGGATAGTCTGGAGGTTCTAGAGCTGTATTTTCAAAGTCACTTGGTTGACAGCCACTACCAATTTGTCCTCTTGAGGAACAGTTAGAGAGCAATCATAGCAGCCTGCATCCCATTGGTATTTGAAGTTTCCATTCCTAAGCAGGAAACTATGCTGCCTGCTCAAAGGTCTCAGACACCTTTGGGCACTTGCCTGGGGTTGGGAGGCATCTTGAGTGTTGGAGCCATTCCTCTGTGTGTCTAAGATGCCACTAAGCACCTGTGAACTGCCAGTAGTGTCAAGAGCTTTTTGTATCTCAGACATGACCTTTAATCATTGACCAGAGATTTTCAGGACCTGAATGAGAAATATGCATATGACTTCTTTTTCAAGACACAGTTCAGTTTTTCTTTCTTTAAGTAAGTTGGACAATTAATTCCCTTCTAGAGTGTCAAGGATTTGCAGCAGAAGGTATCCAGCATATATCTTATTATTCTGCACTGCTTTCTTATTGTAAGGCTGCAAAATTGGGAGGATTAAGAATTCTGAAGTTCTGTATTCTTTTCTTCCAAGAAAATGCAGTACATTATGATGGCTTTATTACTGAAGAATTAGGGAGAATAAAGCTACTTTACAGAGGAGAATTGGTTCATTCACTACAGTGCTTACTAAATACCTGTATACTTCTATAATGAATACTAGCCTCGGGAGGATGGAGATAGCTCCTTTCTTCCTGACAGAGGCTCTGACAGTGATTCTAGGCCACATGGGGTTCCATCTCTCCAGGAAAGAATTTGAATTATGAGTGATCATTCTTCAGAGCTCTTTCTGATTTTTTTTCTTGTCAACATTGATCTTATTTACATGTACAAGGCCAGATGTGCACAGGAAAAATGAGGCAGTTACACACATGACCCCCAGATAAATTACTGCTTGTAAGTGCAAATGTTATTTTCACTAACAGAGTGGATGGCTGGGGCCCTGTTTGGTATTTGACCTGTAAGAGGCAGCTGGTGACAAGCCATTAACAAAGGAGAGCAGCAGATTGGTTTTGTTGGGACAGCAGGCTAGGCAGTTTCAGTGGTGCCATGCTTACCCACAGAAGGGAAATGACTGATAAAAGACACCAAAAATGTCTTATTATGGGTTTTATTCGCATCCGTTTTCTCTTTAAAGTAAAGGAAAATAGTGGCTGTAGTAACAGTTAAAAAGTATTTGGAACAGTAAAGGAACTGTGTGGTACCTCTATTACTCTTCCTTTGTTGCAGTTCTTCCTAAATCTGTTCCATTCAGTTTTGTTTTTTTCTTCAGTTAATGAGTCTATGCAGTAATTTTCACAACTGAGAAGGAAACACCCCTTTTAACAGAAAGATAGTGGTTAAATCTGCAAGTGGGGTTAAATCATCCAGTTGAGTAAAGGATAGGAAATACTTTGAAGGCTGGGTACATGAGCCACTTCTTGGACAGTCAGTGATTAAAAAGAGAGTCTAAAAGTCCTAAATAAATAACATACAGAGAAGAATTACGAGTTTAACAAAAATAGCAATGTGATAGAATAGGAGTTTCATGTATGTTACTGCTTCCAGTAAAGAGAATAAATAAATCTGCAGTAAATAAAGACAAGGAGGAAATGGCAAAGCAAACAGATTGAGGGAACAATAATTTCAGAGAGGCTGAATGAGTGTTCCACAAACTAAATTTTCAGGATAATGCTGGTTCTCTATTTCTATTGGAGTAGAAAAGCTGAGTTTAAGAATCAGCAAAAGGCTGTGCCAAGGCTACAGCTTGACTTGTCAAACATCAACCTCATACATCAGCCCTAGGAGAAGCCTTCAGGTGGATGAGCATGAGCTCCTCTTTGGAGCAAGATTTCTTTCACAGGCATTATGTAGAGCTCTCCATTTGATGGAGAAATGTTGGAGATGTGTTTAAACAGTTGTAAGTTTATAAAACACAGTAAGATTTTTCAGGATCATATCTTTCAAGTACAATACTCCTCTGCCTTCTTTTGGTGGTAACACTAAACATTCAGAAATTATAGGTTCATAGTTAGATTTCTGGATGCTAACAGGGTGCAAATATGGAGATATACTCCATTCAACACGAACCAAAGATTTTAAGATAACCAAAAATAAAGTCAAAAGAAGGTTTTTGTAAACCAGCAGGATTGAAGCCAAAGGTACCCATCTGACTAGTGTTCATAGGGGCACCTATTCAAGGCTCATAGCTTGAAAAACAGAAAACAAGAGAGCCACATTCAGGAGCCAGAAGCCTTTTCTGTCCCTTCTGCCATTGCCCAAAAGGCTGTGCTGAATTATAAGGCTGCTGAAACAGAGGCAGCAAGAAGACACAAGCAGTCTGTGCTTTGTGAGGGATGGCAGCTGTAGGGTGCCACTGGCACTGCCTGCCCTTGTGCTTGCCCACCCCATGCAGCGCTACAAGCTTGGGAAAGAGTGGCTGGAAAGCTGCCCAGTGAAAAAGGATCTGGGGGTGCTGGTCAACAGCCAGCTGAGCACGAGCCAGCGTGTGCCCAGGTGGCCAAGAAGGCCAATGGCATCCTGACGTTTATCACAAATAATGTCAGCAGAAGGACCATGGCAGTACCCAGCACCAGTGAGGCCACACCTTGAGTGCCGTGTTCAGTTCCTGGGCCCTCACTGCAAGAAAGACATTGAGGAGCTGGAAGGTGTCCAGAGAAGGGCAACGAAGCTGGTGAAGAGTCTGGAGCACAACTCCTCTGAGGAGCAACTGAGGAAGCTAGAGGTGTTTAGTCTGGAAAAGAGGAAGCTCAACCTCTACTTAAGCCAGTCTGCCTTTCCCACACAGCTGAGCCATTTTACATGAAGAACTTTGTTTTAAACGAGAAGGGGTTAAATACCTCATATTCCTGTGCTTCAAGCTCTAAATAGTGTTGAATGTTCATTTTTCTTAATGAAAAATGCATTTAAATAATGTAGGCTTTTTTTATTTTGTTGTAACTATCTGTTGTAACAGATTGCTCATAATATGAGTGCCTATAGCCATTTGGAAGCATGGCTACTATCATGTTGACTATAAATCTAAATTAACAGAGATACATGATTTATGTGCATATGATGCAGGCACTCAAGAGGGAGGCTATTTGTAAGAGAAACATAATTCTTTTATTAACTTCCAAAACCACCCTGCTTACTCCTTTGGGAATTCACAGAGAATATGTGCATATATAATCTCATAGGAGCAGTGCAAAAAGGGGTGTGATTATAGGAAATAAAATTCTGTTTAAGATCTATAACATCTTTGATTGTTGATTGTTCTTATCTCAGTGCCAAAAAGAGTCAGAATATTGCCAGGAGTTAGTTCAGGACTGTGGATTGTGATGAGTATGATTGTGATCCCTTTAGATGGAGAAGAAAAATTTTTTTTCTCTGTCTACAAAACTGGAATTAAATCCTAATTTCCTCCATCTACTTGCAGTAGAGCTCCTACAAACATAAAGACCAAAAAATGAGTTCATATTAAAGGACCCTGATTCAACATATTTGGGCTCATTCATTGATTTTTCCACTTGGCCTTTGACATATCACCTAATTTCCCTACTAAAATTCCTCTGTGGAACTAATTAATAATATTAATGTATTTGGCTAATTTATTTAGAGTATGTGCAGAATCTGGAAAGTGGGGGTTAGTCTGTGCTATGGAGGAATTACTTTATTACAACTAGCCTGCGATAAGAAGGACCTAGTCCAAAATCCTGCTGTGCCTTAGATTTCTGTTAGTAAGCAAGAGGAATAAGGTCTCCTGATCTCCAAGACATGCTAGAAAGCCTGCTGATTTAACAATGGCTCATTATCATATTAAAGTGTTTATTGGACTCATTAAGCACGGGAAGCTGTGGATGAAAAAGAGGACGTGCTTTAATTTCCTCATTCCTGCTGCCACTTTTCTCGCTTTCTTCACACTGACATTCCTGCTTTAATTAAATGTTCAGCTCCTCCTTGTGATTTCTGCACACACCATTTCAACAGCATAAAGTGATGTTTCTTTTTGGCAAAAATATGCCTAGACTGTTAGTAGATCCTCTGGTGTTTTAGAGATTACTTACTGGGAATGTCCTCCTAAATATTCCACCTAAAGTGTATTTGTCTGACTTTTTCCTCTGAGTAAAGAAAGTATTGCCTGGGACTGGCTAGACAAGCCTGCTGTGCAGAATTGATTTTCATGTTTTATAAGGTGCTGATGACTCCAGTGCCTCTGTTGCAAGTCATTTGCCTCTTGATGGGCTCTCTTTCACACCATCAGCCCAAACAGCAGCAGTAAGCTGATCTACATTAGAACTTCAGCAACTACAAATACTGAACCCCTTGCAAGAGAGGACAACTAAATGTTTAAAATATTATTTTTAGGCATTTTAACCAGTTTAGTGTATTTGTGGGCTGACAGTAACGTCTGTCATGTTGCCTGCCTAATTATTTGACTTAACCAACTAACCTAGAGTAGGAATATGATTTGAATACAAACCTTCTGGAGACAGATGAGCCAAATTATTAGTTCAATACCACTGAATTCAACCCAACACAAATTCTCCATTTATGCCTGTACAGCATTTTGAAGAGTGCTGCTCTTTGTAGTCAGACTAAATGAGAAATGCAGAATACTTTAGGAGCTGTCAGGAGGTTTCAGCTCAGCTGTCCTTCTGTCCTTCCTTCATTCTTCTGGTTTTGGTTTTTGTTTTTTTTTTTTTTTTTTTTTTTTTGTTTGTTTTGTTTGTTTGTTTTTCCTTCTGAGTATTTAACATAATTTCTTACTGTTTACTATTTTTTGGCATTATTCTACTGCATATAACAACTTGGAGGTGAAAATTCAAAGAAATTATTTTTTCAGGTTTCCCATAATTTATCATTAAAGTCGAGTTACTGAGAAGTATTTGTTCTTAAAACAGACAGAGGATAAGAGCATTTGGAGTGATTTTTATTTTCTGGAATAGTGACAAAAACATGGGGTGACCTTCTCACAGAGGCCTGTGATGTCATCAATATTTTCTTTAAAGTGCAGTGGAAATTAGTATTTTATTTCTCTTCAAACTGACTTCATAGGACTACTTTTCATAGCTTTGTACTTGTCAAGGCTCATTGAGTAAAAGTTTGAGACAGTAAAGTGTCATAACTACCTCAGCACATGCCATTCTATCCATCCTTATTTAAGATTTACAATTACTTCTGGCTGTATTTTCTCTTTATTTTTAATTTCTTTCTGCAGTTAATTTTTATCTTTATAGTCCTTACTGTCTTAGTTGCTTAGAAAGGTCTTATTTTTATACTCTTGATGCATATTTTCACAAGCAGTTCATTAAACACAAGGTAATATTATTTTTAACCCTAAAATTTTCATGGGAAAAAAAAACCACATCATGTTGATAAAGACTGTGTTTTACTTAGCTAATGTTTAAGAGGTCCAGGTCTTATTCTCCAGTTCTGGGACAAAAATATTTATATTGTGGTATTAAGAAACCGACTTCTTATCCCCTTATTTTACACAGAAAACAGATGATCTGTGTTGGATACCAGAAATGAGGAACAAAAATCCAGAAGATTCTTTTTCTCTCATTTTTCTGTATTCTGGAACATTTTCTTATCTTTTTCAAATTTTGAAGCTGTTGGCAGGAGTCACTGAGATTACATGCATTCTTTGACTTATGGCTCTCTTCTGAAAACTTCTCAAGAGCTTAAATGTCAGCAGTTTGTCAGCCCTAGTGGAAGCAAATTGATCCTCAATAAGGGAACAATGGTTTGGGAAATAGGAAATGCTGTTTTAAACTTTGTAAGATAAATCTCTGTCCCCGAGAATTGCATTGAACATGAGAAGTGTTGATGCTGTGTCTCATTTCTAAAATTAGGTTTTGTTCTTTTCCTTGTTAGTATTATGGTTCAGAATTATAGTGAACTTCTTTTTAATTAATATTATGCAGAATAATGAAATTATTAATGTTTAAATTTTAAATTAGTTTAATTTGTTTAATTAAATTAATTAATTTAATTAAAACAAGAAAGCCTTATTAATTGAGCTTTTCAGTCTTTTCACATCCTCTTGGAAGCTTTTTGTTCTCAGTAAAAGTACTTCATGGTGTGCAGGGAGAGAGAGCATACCTGTCCACTTGTTCAGGTACTTAGAAGTATATAGTTTGTATCAAAAATATGGATATTACTCCGCAAGTTTGAGGAGGCCTTAGACTGAAGTCATACAGTGTCCAGGATGCTTTGTATATTAATCCTCTTTTATGTATCTTCTTGTTTCTTATGTAATTTCCTGGTTTTAAACTTAAGAGCTTTTCATGTGTCTAAATTACAATCAGTTATGGTTAAAAAGATGATTTCACCACTCAGATGACAACAGGCATATTCTGTTTTGGGGTAGATAAAATTTTTTAGTATTTCAGATGGGCATTTTTGCTCCTGTCTTCTTTCAGTGGTTTCAAATGTGAAATATTTTTGATGAGCAAAGAAAGATGTTCCCTTTCTAATTCCTTGAGGTTTCAGAAATAATGGGCTTATCTTCATAATTTACTGACATTCTGCTCTTTGCAGTTGTTCTAATGTTAGAAGCTACGTTTTAAAAATATCTGAACTTGCTTTATAATGGGAAGAAGTATTTTGGAAGAGTAGGAGTTGACGAGGGAGGAAAGCCTTGACTATTCTGTGAGGAAGAATAAAAGAATTGGTTCTAAGGAGAATCAAGAAGATAAAAAATGGTGTTTGGCCTCAGACTGAGGATTAGATCTGTTTCATTTGCTCTTACCAGGAAAAGTCTGACTTCTTATAGAGTGGCTAATGGGAGCCCATTGTTTCAATTTCAGGAGTAATTCAGTAATCTGCTAGAGTGTGTATTTCAGAGTGAGATAGCAGAGATCCTCTTATTTCGCTGCTACCATTTTCCTCACAGTCCTCTGGAGTCCTGGGATCTGGACCTCAACAGTGGAGACACCAGCCATGCCCAAGTCCCTTCCTGTGTGTAAATTCCTCCCTAAAATATTAATTTCTCCTCCTTTCTGTTCTTTCCTTGCTTATTCCAGAGTTAAAAAGTAAGGCTTTCTATCTTTGTGTTTCCCAGGTAACCTTTTTCAGCTTTGTTTCTTGTTGTCTTCTTACCACATTGGTCTCTTTAGAGGATTGGCATTCCCAGTGTGTACTGCCCTCAGTTGTCACTAGCCTTGACGTCCCCACTGAGAAGCTGAAAGTTTGCCATCAGGTGGCTATCCTAACTAGGAGATGATCACTGGAGTTCTACATTTTCGCTAGTCTTGTGCTATGCAAAAAATTTTTTTGCATCCTCTCCTATGGAGCTCAAGCTCTACAGCAGAACAAGGCAGAGTAGAGAAGATAGCCAGCTCTGCATTCCAACTGAAGACTGGAATTTCCTGCAAACGCCCTGAAGGAGCATGCTAGGTCACATTCATAAGTTCAAACAAATCCTCCATTGTGTTACGGATTTTTCTCTCTCTGTCTCTCTCTCTCTCTTTTTTTTTTTTTTTTTGTTTTAAGATGAGGCATTTTAATATTCTGAACTTAACTTTTTTCTTTGTCTTTGCCTATTATGTTAGAAGTCATGATTACGAAGCAATAAAAGAAAGTAATTGTGCAGTAATATGTACTCACATTCACTTTCTCATTTCTCTTACTGTTTGCTAGTGGTACTTCTTACTCTGGAAATTTGAATTATTTCTTCTAGATTTCTTCCAATAATGTTTAGTTGCAATGTGTTCCTTGTGTCCTTGTTTTAGGCTTTTCTTCACTGCACTATCAGCAAAATACACAGTTTAAATTGCAGAGAGACAGCCTTAAATAATGCAGTGTCATTAGAGGTTTCTTGCCTGTGTTCATTACAGCTGATATTTTTCAACTTTCTCACGTTGTGCTGTAGTGGTAAATGCTTCCCTTATGCCTCTGACCTTTAATACATTCATTAAATTTAATGAGTTTAAAATGTAAAAGAAAAATAATCTTGCCAAACAGAATCATCAGGACTCTTATTTAATAGGAAAAAGAGGACCAGATTCACAAAGCTGGTCTATACAAAACTACTTTGTACTCTTTCTACCTGCTATGATATTGTGTTGATACAGTATGTTCAGTCTGAAAAGCTGAGGGAAAAATAACAGCAGGCACTTGAATACCATTTTCCCTACGTGGTGTAAGAGAATTTGCTTTTTCATGGTTAGCCAGGCACTACTTATATCCAGACATGACCAAAGAGTGTACTACAAAATGTAAAAAGTGTCTTGTCAGAAGAATCAAAACTGGTTTATCATTTGTTCACTTTTGATTTTATAGGAAGAGTTTAGCCACTGCTGCCTTAGTTGTGATCACCAGTAGTTCTTGAAAATTGTGCTGAAGTAATAGACTATGAAAAATTTACTTGCTTGTCCTGTCGAGAAAGATCTCCCCATTGTATCAGGTTTGGGAGTGGGACTTGCTCCCTGTACTGTGATACAATGAGAGAAACTCCTTTTTCAGTACCACTGCAGAAGAAACCTCCTTTCCAGGGGCAGATTCTGCAAACCGCCTTTTCTCACTTTGTCATACTGGAGAGTGCTAAAGTCCTTATACAGACATGCAGGTGTTTCCTTGGTGAAGAGAAGAGTGGGCTCTTCCCTATCCTTTTCTGTAATTATTTACTTTTTGTTGGCTGGGTTTGCAAAGAATGTAGCTTCTGTTATCATTTTAGCAGTCAAAATTTCTAGTTGTGTGCAGAAGCTGCAAGAAGTCAACGAGACCTGGCACAGTGTCACCAACATGTTTTATGAAAAATCCTTTCCTTAGGATTTTTCCCCTCCTGAGAAGCTGAGAGGCCTCAGGAACAAACGGTAAACAATTCTTATCTGCTGCTGTGGAATGCAACAGGGGGAATCTGTGATTGGCCTCATTTGGCTGTTTCCAATTAAGGGCCAATCACAGATGACCTGTCTGGACTGTCTCAGTCAGAGACGAGCCTTTGTTATTGATTCCTTTTCTATTCTTAGCTTAGCCTTCTGATGAAATCCTTTCCTCTATTCTTTTAGTATAGTTTTAATATATTATCTATAATAAAATAATAAATCAAGCTTTCTGATACATGGAGTCAACTTTCTCGTCTTTTCCCTCATCCTGGGACCCTTGTGGACAATACCACAGCACAGTATCAGCAGTGACAATGCTGACATTGCCTGGGTTTCTCCTGGACTAATCACACTGAACATGGTACCACTTGTGTCCATGGGCTCTTTGCCCCAGCTTCTCCTTGGTCTCCTACCCTCTTCCTGAACAAGGCATCCTGATACAATAATGTATCAGGATTCATACAAGCAAAACCAGAAAAATAGCATGGAGTCAAATTATATTTGCCACTCTTGGATTATTCATTCTGTGCATAAGGCATGTTTTTATCTGCTTCTCTTTGCCTTGACCATTTAGACAGTAAACTCTCTGGGACAGGGACTGGTTTGCGGAAAGATTTTGCTCAGCTAATTGCAAGGGTGTTCTAGCAGTTGAGATAAGAAGGAATTATAATCAGCAAATATGACTAAGAGGTCGTGACTCTATTGCTTATTTCTTCATGATTTACATGCCATCTTGAGAACAGACAATGCATGATGATCAGCTATCTTTTAAAGAAGGAAGACCAGCCATATCCTTTAGACATTATTGTTGTGTAGACTTTCAGACTGTAAAAAGAGGCAAGATACAGCCTTCTTATTTATAAGGTTTAAAAAGGTCTTCAAATGGTTAAATTTGAAAATATTGACATCCTGTTGAAGCCTTCATAAGAAGTGGAAAAGCATAGAGGGGAATTACCTCAGGGTAATGTATTACCCAGCTGTGATGCATGGGAGAAATTTGAAGCAGAACATAAAACCTGTGCAAAGCCACTACATATGTGTAATTCTCTTGGGTATGACCAGAGGATAAAGATAAGTGTATTGATGACCTCCTAAACTTCTGCAATGACACCTCAGGGCATTTCAAACAGTGATAACCTCAAGACACCTGAACAAAATTTTCTACTACAAAAAAGTCATATAAAAGGATGGAGACATTTTTTTCATTTAACATCTTGCAAGTCCACTCCCTAGACAAATCTGCAGAACTGGTACATCAGCTTTAGGGTCTTCTGAGGGAAAACATTGTTTTGTTTCTGTTTAATCCTTCCATTCTTTAATCTGACAGTGAGCCAGCACTTAAATTCAGGGTGGCTTTGACAGGTTTCATGCTTTATAACTCTATTTTCCCTCTCTAATTCTTATATCCTAAATCTTTGACTTCTTTTTCTGTTTTCCAACTCATATTTGGGCAAAAGTCATTCTAGCCTAATCTTATGGGAGATTTATGAAAAAGGGTTTTGCATGTATTCAGTAAGGATGTTGTGAATTGGCTCAATAAAGCTGAAATAGCTTTACAGTAGCTATTGTCTATTCCATAACACTGCTCTGAACATAAGCTATGGCATTACAATGGAATTAACCAGCTTGACAGATGACTTCAGTCTTGTTTTGAATACATTGATTGGCATGTCATTTTGACCTGGAAATAATAATGGAATGCTGGAAAGAGTCTACAAATTTAGGCATCAAAGAATTGCTCAATTTACTTCAATAGTCTTCAACCTTTATAATACAGCTGCAGAATACATTAAAGATAATTTTGGTATTAGATGATAATCTAACTGAAAATGTTATTTTCATGCCTATTTACAATATTAATTATTTACTATTGCTTTTCCTTATGCTATTAGTAAATTTAAAGCTGAGGAAAATACTATATTACTTGGAAAATTAATCAGATTTCATATTAATTTTTACCTCTCCCTGCAGTCTGAGAATGGATAGCATGAAAAGTACTATTTCTAAAATTTGGTTTTATTAATTGGATTTTACTGAATGTGTTAGCAGAGAGGAGGCATAAGGATGATCTCTCCTGATTTTGGTTAGGAGGTACATACTTTACTTTCCAGTATCTAATGAATTCTGATGGCTCCAGCTTGTCTGTTTCCTCCTCCTTGGAATGGTTTTAACACACAACTTCCATTTTCTTGTTTTTAGTTGACCTATGGTGCCCCAGTGTGCTCATATGGAATGCCATAAATTGATATCTATATATTGCTTTTCTAAGGAGTACTCTGTGTTTAACATTGGCTTCTTTCTACTTAACTGCTTTGTATCAAGAATATCTTGTGTTACCATCATTATTGTCCTTTGTATTGGTTTAAAAAGCTGAAAATCCAGGAAGTACAAAACAGATCACATGCCTTTGTCATGGGTCTCCTCTGCATCCATCTCTGTTCTCCTGGTATGATTTCAGTAGGGTGTTTTTTGTGGTTTTTTAAGTAGTTAGAAATTTAATATCCCTCAATTTTCTCAGTTTTATCTTTTCCACATGTGTAGCAAGCCTGTTCCTTTTTGTAGCATAAGCAACCAAAAGTATAGACAGTGATTGAAATTAATTTTCATTCCATTGTGTTGGTGTAATTTCCTTTGGGTTACAGTACTCAAAATGTACTCACAGTCTAAAGTGGTATATAATCTGATTTTTCTGCTGACATTCTTTTTGTTCAATAATGGCAATAGTTAGTCCTGGCTTATGGTATATTAAAAGAAAGCAGCAGTTATCATAATGTCTCTTAAAAAAAATTCAAAACTTTTTCAGCTTTCTTATTTCATAATCTCTCCCTATTTCATTATTTTGGTGTATTTAATTGCCTGACTCACTTATCTACACAATTGTATTAGACTGACCAGTGCATTTTGAGTTTTGCTTTTCCCCCTTCAATATACCGTTTACTGTTTAGCCTTCTAATTTACATCACTCTGGATCTTCCATTATTTTAAAATTAAAATTTTCACTTTCTTTCCTCACATCAAACAGGAGTAGTGAACACCACTTAATCCCAGCACACTGCAGCAGTTGAAACAGTGTCAGTGGAACTGACTCCAGCCACACTTACCCATTACATGAGATTTTATAACTAGTTTTTATCCTTCCATACCCAAATCTCCTAAGGTCTGATGATCTTCCTCACAATGAAGAGAGCCAATAGTATTAGTAGCCATGGACATCCAAGGATGTATTTTCATTAATTTTCTAAAGGTGCTCTGAAAGTAATTTTCAAATTCCCAGAAATTCTCATTGCTCTTCTTTCCCTTTCTCTGGATATTGATTATGAAGAAGAAAGGGCATAAAAATTATGACTAGCATTGCCAGCACTAATCAGCAAACTAATCATCACTAATGCAGCAAACTGAGTAGGTGGCAGTCCTAAACTCAGGCTTTATCAGAAAATTCTCAAATATATCTGCCAGGTATCAGGGCAGGCTTTCCTGTGAAGTATTACGACGTATCCAGGAAAATGACTCTGTGGTAGGAAATCCCCACTGCCCTGGAGTTATACAATAAACTTCAGGCAGGCATTTGTACTCCATTTTTCTCAAGAGTGGTGACAAGATTATAACTATGCAGTTCAGGTTTTATTTAATCACGGATGGAATTTCTTTTAACAGAATAGCGTTTGTTTTATTTGGAGAACCCTTAACAACATAAAATGGTATTTTCCTTAGCAAAAGATGATTGCTAGTGACAGACTGGCAGGAGGACAGCTGCATTCTAGGACTTAATACTGCTCTGACAAATGAATGGACTGATGCTGTTTTTTACCAGCTGAAGACTGGTCCCACAACTTGCTTCTGCTGCTGGCAGAAGGAGAGGCAAAGTGTAAAGTTCTGCAGAGGTCAGGACATAAGTTAAGGCTCTTCACAAGTGCAGCTGCCCCAGTGTCAAGCACTACTGTGGTAGCCTAGCACCTCTCCAACTGCATCCTCTAGAATCAGTCTGGTGAGCCATTGCTGAATATCTGAGACAAGTGAGCCCCCCTGCAGGCAAACTTGGGCTTGGAGGAACACGTTCTTGATCCTTGTGGCAAGCCTGGTTTGAGCTGGCTCACCTTTCCCAGGATATTACCGCCTGTCTGGCAGCAAATCACACCTCTATCCCATGGGCTACTGTTTAGGTCTCCCCACATCAGGAGTTTATCTGGTTATTACAGAATCCTGCAGGTTACTCTCTTTTTTCTTGAAAATACCTCCATACACTACGCTTTCTGTCAAAAGCTTGTTAGTCTGATGTCATTATCCCAAAGTAGTCACAAGAGCAGAATTGTGCAGTGACTGGGGGAAAAATACTACGCAATCCGAAGAACTTTGTATATTTTCCCTTCCATCTCCAGAAGCGTGCATCAAATTAAATTTATTCAAAATGCAACAAACTTGTCCTACATCAAAAGTTATAAAGTGGAATGTAAGTTTTCAAATGCATGTAATAACATTGATTTGCCATTCCTCATACAGAGGAATTTTTACTGGATTTTTTGTAGTCTGTGTCTTTGTCATAGGCAAAAGTACAAATGTTCTACTGGGCCTATTCTCTCTTCTTTGGGTTGTATATGCAGTCAAAGAAGGAAACAGATAAAGCAACAGTGAAGGACTCAGACTTTTCCAAAGGGTTTGACTAATAATTATGAATGTAGGATTACATTTCAGCATGATTTCAGGAGAATTCTGAATAGCTTTCACTGATAACCTCTATGCTAGGATCTGCTCGGTGCTGGTGGTGTTTTCAGCCTGGTGCAAACTCTCAGAATAAGAACATCCAACCTTTAAGAGTGTCCAGGTTCAGCAACTGAAAGAGGAAAAGCTAAGGCTCTGCATGAAGAAGCATGAAAGCTGCAATGAATGCAGAGAAGTTCTCTCTTCCACTAGCATGGTCAATTAACATAAAATGGACACTGCAGGTAAAACAAGTCTTAAAGAAATTGAAATTGAAAATGATAAGTGAAAGTGATGATATCTGGATTTGTGAATCCAGATAAGTAAGGCTGCCAGGAGGTCTGTGTAAGATGAAGGAATGGAGATGTAGGAGAATAAAACAAACACAGCATTGACACTGACTTGGCTTTTATTCTTCAGTTTTAGTTCTAGTTTTTGTTTTGCTTTGCTTTTTCTAAAGGAGGCTATAAATAATCTAACATGAAATGTAAAATAAATTATTCCAGCATAACAGTCCCCTAAATCTTGCTCCAACCCCCCTTCTTAGTCACTAGATATGTATGAAAAATGCAAATCACTGAACTCAAAAACTTACAGCCTCAGTCACTGAGGTAACAGGGTTTTGTTTATAAGAATAGCATAGCACTCTGCAGCATAAACCTTCAATTAATCCTTTGGTGCAACCTACAACGATAGACTGCGTGGCATTATCAAATTCTGTTTTAGCTGTACCACAAGCACACTGAGTTAAAAGTGCTTCAGGCAGCTAAAATGACACACTTGAAATTTTTTGTTGTGTTTCTCTGTTCTGCTTTCAGTTGTGCTAACAGGGGAAAAAGGTGAGGGGGAGAGAAGATCAGAGAAACCCACACAGGTTTTAAAATAGTATTTGAAAGGCAGTGTTCTTTATTTACGTATTTTACTGTGTTTTTTCCATTGTGTATGCATATAATCCTTTCAATCCTGACCTTTTTACGTGGGTGTGGGTACAGATCCTTACCTGAGGCAGGCAAGATTGGTGTCAGTGGGAGTGGCGTGGTGCCACTCTAAATACAGGTTAGATGTAAAGGCTCAGTTTTGACTACCTAGGTTTTGGTACTCGCCCTAGATTCAGGTTAGGTGGGCAGGATGAATATGTGGGTCAGGGAGAAACCAGGCTCTTTGCTCAGGCAAGACCTAGATGTGCACCACCCTCTTTTTCCCTGTGCCCTGGCATGTTGATACAGGGAAGGAGAAGCCAGCAGACAAGGGCTCTTATTGGGATAGTGAGGATGACCAGGAATGCCATGCTCTGCCCACTGTCTCTGTTTGCCTTTGAGATGCAGCAAGACCTGGCTCAGATTTCCTGGATAATCCCCATGGATGTCTGTTGAGTCTAACTTTACTCTGGGACAACCAATGACTTTCCTTTGACCATAAGGAAGCTAGGACAGAATATATTTCCAATATAGACTATTCAAGAAAATATCTAAAGTTAGTGGGAAGAAACTACTGAAAAGCTCTCTCTTTGGAAAAAACCTCATTTATATGAGATGTATACAGGAAATTACCTATAACATACCTTTCTTTGTCTGTGTCCATCCTGCATTCTGCTAACATTGAATATATGTTTGGCATAAGAATGCACTTAGTGCATCTCTAGTATGCTGGGATTATATCATTGTCCTTTTTGGCTAGTCTGACAAGAAACAGAAATGCATTTCTTCAGTTTATTTGCATAGCCTGTATCTTCTCAGCCAGGATTTCCTTTCCCACCTTCCTCAAAAGCTTTTGTTGCTCTGTATTATTTTGTGTTGTTAGAGTTTTCCTATTGGCATTAATCAGATATACAGGCACATATGCATTCTCTGTGGACTATAATGCAAACTACTGCTTTACTCTAACAGGAGTATTTGCATGAAAGAGGACCAGAGATCTTTGAATTTAATTTTATTCAGGAAAAAATCCTGCAGGCCACAAAGAACATGTGCTAGGTGATTTTCATTCCACTGCTTTGAAACAGTACTGATAATGGGATGTCCTGTAGGGATGGCTTTGGAGAGACAAGTAGTCAGTGTTGCAATGCAGTGATGGCAGTGCCTGTGGTGCTTTGCACATGTTATTGCCACTGCACTGTGCTCTGGAAGATAAGAGAAACAGAGTAGTTATGAGCTGTTTGGCCAGTGTTGTTGGAGGGCAGTGGTTGTGGTTTCTGCAGTGTGGGCTCCTCTCAAGCTATTCTGTGAATGATAAAATCTAGGAGGAAGAAGTGGCATTACCCGAGAGAAAATGAACAAAGAGATTCCTTGGAGTGTTATTTCTGGCAAGCAATGTTTTTCCCTTAGATAGTTTTCACATTGCTGGAAGAGCCAGCGGGCATCAAAGTGCTAAGGCATGCTATGTTTTCAGACACCTGTGAAGATAAATTGGTTGTGAATTTGGGTTTTTTGAGTTAAGTGCCCTCAGGATAGGAGATGAAAAATTAGTCCTCCTGTTTGTGAAATGTTTTCTGTTTAGCTAAGACAAGTTTTTAAAACCTGGTAGGTTTATTCCAGTGAAAACCAAATCTGCATAGAAAAATAATTTCAAGATTAACCCCATTTGTCTATGGTTTTTTTTTTTTTTTTTTTTTTTTTTTTTGTCCACAGTAAAGCAGTGTGCTCCAAGGCATTTCATTTTACTTCCAGTATTTCTTTGGAGGATAAACTCCAGTCTCGCATGTGTGATTTCAAGAAACTTTTATTTTCTTTCAGCATTTTGTGTTGGTGTTAAGATGGGCTAATCAAAGGTGTGGCTTCACTGCATCTCTTTCTCTTCAGGTGGCACCAGGCAGAACAGTGTGCCCACCTTACCACCTGCAGCTAGAAGGTGTGCCCTCAGAACTGCAGCTAGATGTGTGCCCACTCCCTCTTTTCTCTCTCAAAAGTGATAATTACTTTCTCTCACCCTTTATCTTATCTCCTCAGATTATTAACACTGTGGGGCAATAATATTTCTTTGCTTTGTCTTTTAACTTCACTGAGAAAAATGGGATGCTGATCTCTTATAGTTTCTGGGAAAAATTGAACCAACCTCTATAAACTATTTATGCATATTACAAAGAAAGGCTATGACTCCAGCTAGTAGGAAAACCACAGACATTATTTTGTCTGTTTCAGGAATGGAAAGAAAAGACTCATGTTGTTCAAAAGGCTTTGTCTTTCTTTTATATTACTTTTTCTTCCTATTATGAGTTGTTCAAGTGCTGCCTAAAGCAGCTTCTAGATTTCTAATCTAATGGCCATGTTGTTAAAGGTCTTTTTCTAAGCCCCTGGCTGTGTTGTCTCTTAATCCCACTCATTTTTTTCTTCTCTGTTCCCTTCCCTTGTGTGACTGGCCCTGGTGCAGCTACCAGGTCCCTCCTGTCCCTGACAAGCCAACCAGCCCAAAAAATACCAGGGACCTCATTGGTTAGAGGGCTGTGGGTCCCCTTGTGCTGTCTCTGCTTGGTTCTGTGGCATATACAGACTACTTTCTTTTAAAAAATCTCTTTGTTTTCTGTCCCTTTTTTTTCTTTTTTTTTTTTTGTCCAAGGGCTTCATTCATAGTAAGCAGAGAGGGCTGACAAGTGATAACCTGGACTAGGTCTTGCATCCACAGTCCTTGATAAACTGGGAAGGGGTTATCCTTTCATTACTGATCCTCTTTGCGCCCCTAATATGAAAAAGATGGAAAATTTTGATGAGCTTTTTGTCCTCATTTTCTGACTGGTTAGAGAGAGTAGTGAGAACTGGCAGTGGGGCAGATGCCTCTTTCCCTTCACAACCCTCAGTGCTGCTGTAGTTATGTGACAGGGAAAGGACAGTAAGAGCTGAATGGCCCTCAAAACTCTCTTTCTCACATCTGTTCAGTCTTCTTTCCTATGACAAGTGGATATTCCTATTGAGAAATTACAATTTGTCCTCTCTAGCACATTTGTACCACAGCACTGCCAGCAGTGGAAGTGCATTCATTACCAAGTGTGCATTATCAATCCATACCATATGCAGTCCTTCAAGTTTCAGCAGAAAATGAAGTATTTTGGAAGAAAAAAATGGGTTCTTTTGCTACTACTCAGGCGGGGGTAGATGAAGGCCACAAGAAGAGGATCAGTGAAGTTGGCATGTAATGACATTAGTTTGCTTTGAAAACGGCTGAGGTGTTTGAATTTGAAGCCTTTGAAATTCACAGGAAATCCTTGCTGTGGTGTCAGGTGTTGGCTGCACACTTTAATACAGTTGTTTATAATTTTTTCCACTTGTTAAATCTGTGTACATAGCCTCATGTATTTTTTTAATATGAATATTTGCATTTTTATCTTGGGATCACTGAAAAGGAGACGTAGTGAAGCAGTTATGTGTACTGTTGTGCACATTTTCTTCCTTTGCTGTGAGGAAAAATAGTAAACATGGTATTTAAAAATATCCAGAGGTCTTAAATGTCACTTTTGCAAGAACAGAGTGCTGCAGATGAAGTCTTTGATCTCTGAGAGGCTCCTTCAACTAAGCTTTAATGAATGTGTTACCTAACTGTCCTTCTAGAAAGGCCATGATTATTACTTTGTTGTGTAACATTTCAGAAACTGAAATGCTGAAATTCTTCAGCAGAAATGATTGTCCTCTCACATGCCTGGCTCTGATTTGCAGTGAAGCAGCATCTTCTGTGCTGCTGGAATACAAGTTTGTTAAATGTTGGCTCAGGATAGTCAGTGTCTATGGATGGACTCCCTTTAGGTGAGGCTGATGTTCCTGCAGACCAGAAAATGTTGCTCCTCCCCAGCTGACCTCGCTGAATCACTGAGTCCCTGCTCCACAGGGTGTGCTGACATGCAAAATACGTGGTTTTGGACACCCTCAAAAGTGAACAGCCTGACACCCCATTTTTCCCTGGTGGATTCTGGGTGGGGTGAGATGGGTACCTGGAGGAATCCTGTGCTGCTCATCTGTGGCAGAAGTGCAGAGGAGATCTGTGAAGTTCTCCTAAAGCAAACATTGCTTCCAGACAACATAGCCCGGGAGCAGTGCAATTACCATATAGCTCAGAGAAACCCATGAAATCCACTGTTCCTGTGGTTCCTGTGCTGAGCCTTGGACAACACCTGAGTGAGCTATTAATGGGGAGTACAAAAACCTGCCCACTGGTGTCAAAACCCTTCAAAAGTGAGGGGTTCGCTACAGTTTCTAGGTTTAGGGAATATCTTACAAATAAATGTGCAAAGCTGCTTCATGAAGAAATTTCTGTCTATTCATAACATTAGGCATTAATTCCAAGCCTCTGAACTCTTTTCAGTCCATTGGCTTCACTCCTGGCTAATGTACAGCATGCCTTACACCAAACTCAACAGAACTTTTAATTATAATTTCAGAAGGTGGGGTTTGGGGTTTTTCCAGTGATTATTTAGTATGTCATGCATGGTTAGTGCTTTCCAAAATGTTTAAAAAATGTGACTTAGAGCATTTTTAACTTCAGGGCAAACCAGGGAATGCAAAAGCTGGGCTACTTACAAGATTTATGTTTCTGTTTGCCACTGGCCAGATGGATTGTTGACTTGCAGGTAGGAGAGAATAGAAAAGAGTCAATGAATCACAGGGGCAGCCCCTGGTAGAAATGCCTCCAAAAGCTCAAATGAGTATTTCTAAGGACCATCTATTCAGGGCCTCGGTCTGCAGCACTCACTCTGCACAGCTTTCTCATCTTACTTGCTCATGAAGAACAAAGCACTTGGCTTAGCAGATTTGTCAGTAGTGCCACCCTGCTCACAACTAACCTCCATGTTCTTCCAAGCAGGAATAAATCCTTAAAGACAGCAACAAAATATTCTCACACATCATATGGCAAATGATGGCCCAAAGTCAGGGTGTGTTATTTACTAACCAGAAGGAAAATGTCTGTGTGCACACTCATTCACAAAGAAGAAAAAGTTACTATATTATTTTTCTTTCCTTAGTAATTAAAGATTAAAACTCCAGTCCTGATTTGGCTCCTCCTGCATAGTCCAAACCCTACAAAGATTTCAACAGTCTTAGGAACACCACTGATATCTTCATGTAATGCTTGACAAATGCTTTAATGCTGTGATCAAGAGGAAAGCAAGATTTCATCCTAAAAGCTGCATTTGTTTTATAACCCTGATTTTAAAAACAAGGGTTTCTGTCACTGCCATCTGGATGTGTTACCCATCTGGAAATTCTCAGATAGTCTTTGAGTGCATATGAGGTTCCCCAGTGTAGGATAGTGGGGAGCTGGTGTGGGACCAGCAGCCTGGCTTTGGTCTCCTCTGCCTGCTGCTGTAGGTGCTTTATGCAGAAGCGCCTTCAGCTCACTTTAAATGTCAATGAGACATCAGCAAGATAATTTCCTTGGGAAAAAAAAAAACAAAAAAAAACCAAACCTAACCACAACCCCTCAGCATGTTATTTTCCTCTAGAAAATACAGGAGAGGAAAAGAGAAGAGGAAAGAGGAAAGAGGAAAGAGGAAAGAGGAAAGAGGAAAGAGGAAAGAGGAAAGAGGAAAGAGGAAAGAGGAAAGAGGAAAGAGGAAAGAGGAAAGAGGAAAGAGGAAAGAAGGACAGGAAAGGAAAGGAAAGGAAAGGAAATGAAAGGAAAGGAAAGGAAAGGAACGGAAAGGAACGTGCAATGAAATGCCAGTTACTTAAAGGTACCATTAACTGCCTTCACATCCGCATGCACCGTTCAAACCGTGCACCGCCCCATGGCCCTACACCGTACCCTCCATCCCCGCCACCTCCCCTCCCACTCCCCGCCACGCCACGCCCCTCCCATCACCACTCCCGTCCCCTACCCGACAGACACGCACCACCAGACCCCGCAAAGAAAATCAAGCACACCACACAGAAAGAACCGACAAGACAGAACAGAAAGAAAAGAAAAGACAACAGAATGTTGGCAGCAGAGAAAAAAATCAAGTTTCAAGAGACTTTAGGTTACTGACTATCTTCCCTAGGGGATAAGAAAGTGTGAGCTTTCAGGAGTTTAACTGCCCTACTGGCAGCAGCTACTTGGGGGCTACTCTGCCCAGGTCTGGCTTTCACCATCAGGCACTTATTAAGTGTCAGGGAGTGCAGTCTTTACTCACATGATCCTGCTTGTACTCTGCTTACTCATTTCCTGGAGCCTACCCTGCTGGTTTGATCCCTGTTTTGATGACCCTGGACTGCATTGCCATTCATTTCACCCTTGGAACAGATGGGTTTTTAATCTTTTTTTACTTGCTCACCTTGACCTGCCTTGATTGTGGCCTTTTTCACTTGCTTTCACCTGATTGTGAATGCAGCCTACAAAATAGATTTATTGCCTTGTCCCTGTCAAAATGGAGAGAACCTTTCTCTCATTGTTCAGTAATCAGGGGGTTTTGTGCCATTCCTTGTCACAGCAACCACTAGTTACTGGTGATAAGGCAATGGAGCTGGCAGACCACAGAGTTTGATCAGTTATAGAAATGCTTTCTTTCTTGCTTTGTGTCATTTGTAATTGCTGTAGTACTAGAAGTCAAATAAAATGAAAGAAATCATAACTAATAAGGATATGATGGAGATGTGTTATTTAACTAGAAATCCCTTGTACTCTAAAAAGAAAGTTAGACTGTTGCAGAAGGAAATAACCTGGGAGTTAGTTCACGTACTGAACCTGAGTAGAACTGGTAGAAGGTTGATATTACAACATGTAATATTCATTACTTCTTCTTGATTTTTGCACTTCACATGCAACATGATTCATAGCTTTGTACTCCACTGTATAAAATGAATATTTGTTGTGCTGGAAACACTGATTCTAGAAGTGTATGACAGTCTGTTTCTCTGCCACATTGTTCTTCTGCTAAAAAAGAACAAAAGATGAAAAACTCCTTTTACAAGGAATTTCTGGCATACGCCTTGTTTGGAATTCAGATTTTTGTATTATTATCATGGGATCAAATCCTGCTGCCCTTATTCAGTCAAAACTGTCACAGATTTCAGCAAAGCCTTGCCTAACTAAGTAGGGTGCTAAGATCGGGAAGGAAGGTCTAGATTTTTGCAGGTACAATATTTAAGAAGTCATGAATATCTGTGTTACTTTCTGTTCATAACATCGTGGAGAGGATTTTTTAAAAATAATGGCATTGTCCTGGGTATCTAGGAACAATGCTATTAGGACATGTGGTCCAGTTTCTTACTTTACTGATGACAGTTTGTGGGTCTTCAGCCACTTCTGACCCATTGTGGTTTTGTTAAATTTCATGACAATATCCAGGTTGCTGGCAAAACTGGAAGTGCCAATGATCTTTAGATCTGTTGTTTTTCCTATAAACAGTGAAGAGTTTTGTGATTGCAATTATTTTATACAATTTCATTAGAGATGTGAGATATTTACAAATAC
Organism: Serinus canaria; assembly: GCF_022539315.1. Lineage (NCBI taxonomy): Eukaryota > Metazoa > Chordata > Aves > Passeriformes > Fringillidae > Serinus > Serinus canaria. The sequence goes on from NC_066315.1 coordinate 39,376,694, forward strand.
ATTCAGAATGGGAACTTCAGCATGTTGGAGGAGGACAGCTTAAGGTTACTATGCAAGTAATCTTCATCCATTTATGTTATGCAATTTGCTCAGGTTAACCCACTTCTCTTGCAGTATCCAAGGTACTTGTCCAATTGTTACAGGCAACTAGAAGTCTGAAATAGCTAAATATTTAATTATTTAATTTTTAGTAAACTGGTACATTAATCAGCCTTGACACTTTCCTTTCAGGGTTATTTTTTCAGCTTAGGTTTTTACCTTTAGGAGGAGTTAGAATGAGGAAACTAGTTGGACAGCTGAAACATTACAGTTTAGTACCAACAGAATTATTCTAACCAAATTGCCCACTCAATCCAAATCCCTTGCTACTTTACTGAGGTATAATGTAGCACAGAAAAAGTACTTCCAAGTCTAGAAAATAGACAAAAGCTGGTTCTGCTCAAAAGAGAAGCAGAGACTGTAATAAAACTCACTTTTTTTCCAAGTGAAGAATATCAATGAGAACACTCACTATTTCTGTCAATGCCAAAGGAAGACCTGGTCTTTAAAGCAAATCTGACAGTGATAATGCAGTATAAAACTACTTCAGTTTTGAGACCGTTGCAATTTCCCAGCTAATGTGTGCACAGATTGCTTATGAGGCACTCCTGTGAAAGGCATTTGCCTGAACATCAGGCTAGACTGCAGTGTATTAAAGGGCACACAGAAAGGAATCCTTAATAAGTCATCCCCCTGACACCCTCTGTTTCAGCAAAAGGCTTGCAGAAAGCTGCTAGTGAAGATTGGCATCTTCTGGTGACCAAAAAGTCTCATTCATGCCCAGCACTTCTGGGGAGGTTCAGTCCTGGCTGACAGCGTGGGCATTCCAACCACACAGCTCCTTTCTGCTGGCACATGCTGTCCTCATTAAGGAATCTTTTTGCAGACTACCACTCTTTGTGAATTTTGCCAAGGGCAGTACAACAGGGGCTTCTCATGGAGCACAGTATGGTGTCTTATGAAGACTTCTTTATTTTTGCAGGCTAGTGAGTCTTTCACTTTCATGATTTTATAAGGGTACTTCAAAATATGAACAAGAAAAGAACAGAAGAGGAAGAATGTACTTTTTGTCATCACAATGCTAGTCAGAGTCTTTAATGATTTACAGCAAGGAGCTTATATTTTCATTATCTTCCTTTAATGAAAAACTACAGGAAACAAAATTAACAACACCAGGCAAAAGGTCATTGTCAAATTGGCCTGAAATCTAATAATGAAGACTGACCACAAGTTCACATCAAATAGCAATGGCTTGTTTTCTTTTGCATTAGTAAAATGTTCTGTAGGTAGGTGGCTTGCCCCTCTGAAATACTTTTGAAAAGAAAAGCAGATGGGCTGTGATGGCCCCTCCTAAAAAGAACCAGCTGTTCAATGACAGGTAGGAAAAGCTGAGCAAATTTATGACTCCAGATGCAAATCTGGAGTTGGGCTATTTCATTACAAGCAAACCAGGAAAAAGAGAACATGTTTGATGTCCTGCTGTATTTACCTTTTGTCTAGGACTGAAAAATAGAAGTTCTTATGCCTGTTCTGTTGTTATGCCTGGTGCTCATCTATTCACCTGGTCCAGGTCCAAGTTGTTGTTTATTAAATCATAACTGCAACAATGATTTTCCCCTGTAAGCAATCAGAAAATTAGAATAAAAAAAGATTTCCTTTTCAATAGCTGAGCTAAACTAAAGGGAGACTTATACAGCACAGTGAGAAGCACGGCAGTAAATTATTCCACTCTCATATTTATCTGTCCAAATAATCAGTGTCTTGTAGAAGCGAAGTTGAAAGGAAACTCTGGTTCAGTCACTGTCCATCACTGCAGATCAAGTGCTGAGCTGTCAGCTGCAGTGTGGGGATGGGAAAATGAGAGCAAACTCTTTCTCTGACCTCTATAATGGCTGTGCATATATTGATGATTGGTGCACAGTTGCAGTGTTTGATGGGGACTTGTATCTGTCCATTTGCTGGTAAATCAGCACCAATGCTGGCACTTTTTGGGGAAGGAAAACAGGGCAGGAGAGCAGGAGGCTGGATCTCTGAATTTTCCTCCGGTACTTCAGAAGTCACAATGTGAGCATTGGCCTTGTGTATTTGGCACCCTACCTGTGCTAGTAAGTGGTAAAAAAATACTTGATTTGCTTACATATTTTTACCATCATGGATGCAGAAAAACTACATAAATGCAATCTCTCACCCACACCCAGAGCTCATTTCTACAGACCACATTTGTAAAATAATTTTCTCAAGTGTTTTCGAGGCCTGGAATCATTGGCAGGTAAATAGTAGCAAATTATAATAATGAAAGCTAGTGATGAAACTCCTAGGCCCAATTTATATAGAAGAGAACTCTATCCCTTTTTAGTATTCATATGAAAACAAATCATGAAAGTATAAAAGGATTTTTTGTTTTGGATTTTGGAAGAACTGAGGAGCACAACAGAAATGAGGTCCTTACCATACCAATCAACAAAAAACAATCTGCAGAGCTGCCCCTCTGTTTGGAGAAAAGTGAAATCAAAACCAAAACACTCATACCTCAATTTTGCTAAAGAACACGGACACAGAACTATTAATTGGCTTGCCCAGTGTCATGCAGGATTTGTGTGACTGATCAAAGAACAGAAATCAGGTCTCCTGAGTCCTGTTCTTCTGCCTCGACCACAAGATAATCCTTCATTTCAAATGCCTGCCTATCAGCTCTCCTGGATATAATGCTGGCTGAAGTGTTACCCTTGCAGTATGTAAATGAAACTAGTCAATGTACATCAAAGCTGGACAAACAAAGGAAACTCCCATTACCCAGGACTTCAGGTACTGCTTTTTTAGGATTTAGAACAAAATTAAATGGGACAAACTCTGTGAAACTAGAAAATTCAATAAATCCCCCTTACGAAACAGGGCAGTCTGAATAAAACATGGCCCTGAGCAAGGGGATCGCCTACTTTTATCTTTTTCCTTCAAGAATAATTTCATTTTTAACAGCAGCTGTAGACCTCTTTGATTGGGTTTTTGATAAGCACACAGTCAAGAGGTCCAGATTTGATCTCCTTGCTGTGGTCCAGCTGTTCCCTGTGCCAGGAACATGGACACACTGTAGGGAAGGGCTCTCCATGCTGCCATCTAGCATGTCTATTTCTTTATTTTGTGATGCTCAGCATTGACACGTGTGTGTCATGGTCTGTGCAACAGGACAAGGGTGAAAAACTCTCCATGAGAAGATACAGGCTGTGTCTTCTCACCCATTTTCCTCCCTGTTTTCAGAGACCTGAAAACCCATTTAGGGGAGGAGCAGAAGAGTTTTGCGTGTTAAAAAGGAGTCCACAGAGCTGAAAAAATGCACTGACTTGGCAAGTGCCTGTAGTGTGAGCCAGCCCCTGTCAGCTCCTGTGTAATGACAGCTGAGAGCCCCTTCCCTGCACGGGGAACCTCAGTTAATCATTCCCTGGAAATAAAGTGTGTAGCCATAGCCCGAGCACCAATACGCTGCAACTCTTTAAGGAGATAGGAGCGAGTTAGAAAATTAAAGGTAGAAGTTTAAAAAAGAAACCTTTCAACTATTTGTGTTAGAGTTTTACCCTTAAAAACGAGGCCTAAGACCTGAGGCTTCAAAAATCCAGCCTTAAAGCCCAAATCCTCAAAGGTCTTTAGACAGTCAATTCTCAGTGGCATAAATTGCTTTTGAAGAGATATTTTATGCATCTAGCACACACAATTATTTTTTAAAAGAGCTTGCAAAGGCAGCATTGCTGCTGTTGATAATGGAGCCTCTGCATGTTTAAATTTCAAAGAAATTATCTTTCTGAATGAGAAAATAATGTGTTTGCTAAAAAAAAAAAACAAACCAACCCAAACCCTAATGTTTTGTCCTATTTATTTATGTATTTATTTATATCAATTATTGAAGAGTAGATTTCAGTCCAGGCCTACAGAATTTATCTGATTACACATAGCTGTAGGATGCTGTAGACAAATTATAGGCTTTGGTCTGCTCACCCAAGAGTAGTTATAATAAATTTGGCTGGCTTACCTGGAAACATTTTATTTGAATTTTGGACTCCTTTCAGACAGCTGCCTGATTTTCCTCCTCTGGGTACCATTCACTAATAGGTAGCTTTGAACTGCAAATTAAAATTATGCTTTCTGTGACCAAAGTTAATTTTTGAACTGTTTCTTCTTACCCAAAAATCTCCTCCTCTGAGAGGCAAATTGCATTTTGTGTTAAAAAGAGGGAACAAGAATCAATTTGCACCAGCTCAGTGACTACAAAAGTGTGATGTGTCATGAGAGCTGGCAGCACTGCAGCTGCCTGGACTTCCCTTGCTAAAGCTGCTGCACAGAGTGAGTCACTGATGATACAGGAATATTTGGCCCATAGTGCTCCCACTCCTCAAGCAGGGCATGCTGCTGGTGTTCAGGAGTCGTGCATGGTGCTGCTACCCACTGGTGGTGTCACAGCAGCTCAGCCCTTCTCCCATCAGCGCTAAAAGCGTGACTGCTCTCGTCTCGAGCAACTGCTGCTGAGCAAATTCATTGTTTGTGCTCTTGAGCCCATGTGCCCAGCACAATACACTATGGGGAATTCTGTGTGGCCCTGCAGCTAATTCTATTGCTAGGGTGCCTGGGAGGGCAGTGAGCTGTAGACTGGTGGTTTTGCTTTTGTGGGTAAAAAGCAATAAAACGGTGATGTATTTTCCTTACTAGATCAAGCCAACCTGTAAACCCTGGAAAGCTCAGTGAGGTGTCACGGACACTGCTGTACTGTCATTCCTTGATTTGTGATCCCTAAACCAGGAACTCAGTTTGGCATGCTGAAGTCTTGATCCCAGCTGCTCTATCTAGCAAGAATTAGTGCTCTTTTACTGATCTGGCCCTTGATTCTGTTAAGCACTGGAGCTAGTAGGAATCCTTTCACTACACTGACTTTTGTCTTTTCTAACTATATGGTACTAGAATTTGTAATGAGAAAAAGTGTGTATTATTAGTAACATCTGCATTTTCTTTAGTACCAAATAATATTATTTGATAGTCAAATATATGCCTCTCACTTCATTAAAAGGGTAATTTGTTCTTCTTAGAGCTAACTTTCAAGAGTGGGTTGTGATATTTTTAGCTCCAGACAGTGTGTTTTCTCATTGCTGTATCATATTACCTCCTTGTACACCTTAGCTGCAAATGTCAGAAGTGAAGGATTAATTCTAATTGATAAGAGAGTTGCTTTAATATAACTTCATTTGTTGAATAATTTATTATCTGAACCAATGCTTTGTCTTAAGAAACAGACTACACACACAAGGCAGTAAAAATTTTGTCAAACTGTAGAGTCTTTGCCTCATCACGTCAAAAGATAAGGTTTGTTTCTCAGGTAAAGTGAGTCAAAGAACCCTACAAACCTTCTATTTCTGCCCCTTATAGACAGCTTAAATTCATGCTAGAATTTTAATGCTGCATGGTGCGTTTTATTAATTGATATTGTCATTTTGAAATCTCATTGATAATGAGCTTGTTCAGGTCATGCTGGTATTTCTCTCCTGGTCCTAATTGCACTGTTCCCCTGGAGTGGCAAGACTAAGCTAGTGATAATTGTTCCTCTTTTGTCTTCACACTTTACCTATGGGCACCAACCTACACCTGAGCTGAAAAACATCTTGAGTCTCTGGTTTCTTCATTTTTCTGTGTCATATTTCTGCACTAAAAACAAAATTAAGAACCTTTTAGAACGAATTATTGTGCAATAAAATATACCGATGAGTATCATCTAGGCTTAAAAATCTTCAATCAGACCTATTTACATGCCTTCCCTTCCTATCCCACCCTCAAAAAGACTATAAAATTCCAGTCAAAGGCTCCAGTAATGATGATCCATCATATCTATTTCTGTACTCCATTTTCTTAGTAACATAGAATAGTTCCTAATTTGCCTCTGAATCTTCTTTGTTGCAATTGAGACTCACATCTGAACAGACAAGTTTTTCCCTTCCCCTTTGCAATTGTCTTGTCTGTATTCTAAGACTTCTTTTGAGATAAATAAAATTATCTCAGTTACTATTCACTGGTGATGTTTCTTAGTTTTCTGGTAGTATGGTGTTCCTTCTCATGCTCTCCAGGTGCTCCAGGTCATTCTCCAAATGTTTGATCCAGAACTGGTCATTCCACTCCAGCTGAGATCTTACCAACAGAGCACCTTCCAGGTGTTTCTCCTCTTTTTATAATTCGAGGGGATTTTTTCACTTTCCAATAGCATTGTCCCATGAAAACATTATAATCCATTGTAATTATTAGAAACTTTTCTAGATCTTGCTGTCCAGCTCAATCTATACTCATCTGCTTAGCTGACTTTGCCTGCCTGGGTGTAGTTAACTGCACTCATCCCTGCTGAGAACCACCTTGATGTTTGTCCAGAAAGCTTTTCCAATTTATCAAGAGTATTTTGTATTCTAACCATATTCAGCCATCAAAAATTTGCCAAATATTTATTCACCTGACTTAAGCTCCCCTTAAAAACTCAAATACCTGTTTAAAAGTAACTCTGTATTAAAAATTAAAAAGTATCTACAAGATTACATTATCAGAATGCTGGGCATATGAACTAGCTTAATTATATACTCTGCTTCCTTTTGCCTTGGTGATTTTTCTCAGTTTCATTGCCAGAATCATCCCTTGGGAAGAAGGAGAGTCAGAAAGCATTCCTAAAGCCACTCTGATTTGACCCTTAGACCTAAAGATTTACACCAGCTTCTGCTGCCAGCAGAACTTTCCTAGTTATGAGTGGGCATCTCCAGAGTGGTTGTGGGTGAGAGGGCACTGGGAACAATGGGGAGAGAATATGGATAAGATTTGCCTTCAGAGATATTCTCTAGATGGTGCCATGCATTTTGCAAGGGTAAAACCACATGGAGATCCAAGACCTTGTGCTGAAGTGCAGGTGCAGGGCACAGAAAGCTGCCATGATGAATTAAGCTTTTGCCACATCTGAGCTACAGTGCAACTTTCTGTGTGAACATACCCCCAATTTATGGGCTTCTGGATCAATACAGACTATTTTCCACTTGGCTAAGGTATCCTCATCCTTACAGTATCCCTGGAGAAATTTCACTGACTCCAGTGGTATTATTAATTTTCCCTAGATGACTCGTCTATTCTTTATACCTGAGATCCTGGCAAGACTCATACTTAGCAGCTACGTGGTTGCTGGGGGAGGGTAAGTCAGCCCTATTCCTGCCATGAGTTATGGGTCATATGATCCATCAGCTAATGTCAACTGTAGTACTCTTCTCTCTTTTTCTTGCCTCTTTGCCATCTTTCTCCCTGTTCTCTCCTTTATTTTAATTTTTTTTAAAATTCCTCTCCCAAAGACAGCAAAGGTAAAAAATCTAAATTATGAGAAGCCACAAGCATTTCTGGGTAAGAGCTCAGGCTTCCCTTTCCACACAGCTGTTCAGCAGGAAGTTTAGATTACAGCTCTTAATGTCAATTTTGTCTTCTTGCTATAGACTATTGAATTTGCCTAAAAGGTACCATAAATAAAGCACAGGTAGAGCTTTATAAATGATGTTCAGAAATTTCTCTTAAACATTGCACAGCTTCCTCCTTCCCTGTCTTCCCTCTCTGTGAAAACAAGCTGTGTTTATGAGCCATTCACCCAAACATTTTTCCTTTTTGCATTCATGGCATAGAGGATCCTGGGGAGAGTGAATGTTCCCACAGCTACAGAGCAAACAGCAGCTAAGACTCAAGTCTGCCAGGATGGGGGTATATTGCAGTTTTGAAGCTGCTTGATGGGTTGGTTTGTATATTCACATTTTTATATGCATATTTATTGCCTAGAAGCTTATGTAGTCATTTCTTTGAGGAATCTGGAAGATAAATGTTAAAATGGCACAATCTCAGCGTGTCCCCATGGCAACCCTCACACATGATAAGTTCAGAGTCAGTGGATCAGAGATGTTTCTCTGGAAAAACACCAGATGTGGCAGACAGGACTTTGACCCAGGCAAGAGGCTCTCCTCTTTACAGATGCTGGTCCTACTCATGCGGTAGCTAATGCTAAGAGAGTGTTTACAGACCTTTCAAAGTTGGTTTGATTTCCCATCTGAAGATGTTCTAATTTGCACCCTGATCCAGCAGTTCCTCTAGACTTGGTGCATCAAAGGACTGCCCTGTTTCTCATTTCTGACAAGTTCTCCTGGCCTGGTTTGACTCCCATGGAGTGCCTGTGCCTATAAGCACTGCATATGACTGCTCAATTCCCTGCTTTCTCTAGTATTTCTGAAGCTTATTTTGTGCTGGTCTCTGCAATGGAGCAGAGTAGCTGGGGAGCAGTGGGAAGTGCTACGTGCTATCACTGGTAGTGACTGAACTTCTAGTAATCAAATACATACTGAAATCCCTTATTAATACAGGTCCACTCTCTTCTGCTTCCAAATTCTTCTGTTATCAGCTGGATCAGAACAGATGCCCAGTACCATCTGTTGAATACAGAGATTTCTTGCCAGCATTGTACAAAGTGTCTGTGTTGTGTTAAATGCCCTGGCTTTGGAAAGGAGAGCATGAAAGTGTTGGGCACCAAAGGAAATTACACATTACAGACACACTCTGTATTCTCCTGCTGTCCTTGCCATTGCAACAGCTGTACCCTGCAGCAGTACCTGTTCTGGAGCAGTTTGAAATGTGGACATGTGGGTGTCTGGTGCTGTTTCCCTGCAGGTCCTAAAGAAATTGTTCTCATCCTCAGGAGGTGAGCAGAGGGCTGAGTGCATGAAGAGAGCTGCACTGGAAAGGGCTTAAATGGGGAACCTGTACAAGGCTGACTTCACTGTTGGATTGTTTGATCTAATTGGAACTGGTGTTTTTTGTCAAAACATCTTAAAGGACAGTTAACAGTATCTGGAGTCCTCTTGTCAGGTACTTAAAAAAACTGGGGAATGAATGTATAAATAACAGCAGGCCCAAGGAACAGTTTAACATACGTAAGAAATCTGGTCCAATCAAACCCTTAATATGAATTCAAATAGAATTAATGGGAAAACAGCACAATAGCCCATCAGAATCAAAGGACAATTGCAGCTGCTGTGAAACAAAATAAAACAAGATGGTCAAGCCTCAGAGCAAAACAGACAACGTCCAGCTCTAGTTCTAGATAAAAACTGGGGATTTATGAAATTCATAGCCTTTTTCTTCTTTCCTGAAGACCTCCTTTGATGTTGAAAGCTAATTTTGTTTGCTGTGAACCACGTCTTTTGTTACACTTATGTATCTGCTTATAGGGAGCAGCTGTTCCATATCCTGGGTGTTGAGCTAACCAGACGAAGCAGTTAAGCAGGCCTTTATAAAATGATGAGATGTCACAGGAAGTCACTGCTTGCCAGGTATCCTGGCAGCAATGATGCTGTGGCTCTGGGGAGGGTTCCCTAAGGCAGGTGGCAAAGGCAAAGTTTTGGGAATTGTTCTCTGAAATGGTTGTGTGAAGAGGAAAAAAAAAAAGAATAGATATGAAAAACAAAATAGAGAAATCGGAGGAAATGAAAGCAGTGATATTTAGCACAAACTCCTTTGGGAAGGCAGAATCAGGGATCTCAGAATATGGTGACTGATTCTGTATAGCTGCTGCCACTTTCATGGAAATAGTGCTCACTGTGCAGTCTTTGTCAATAGAGGAGGGCACCAAAGGAATTACTTGACTAGCATCATCTATTTATCTTTGCCATGAAAAAAAGAGAGCTAGATCCACAATGTTGTCCACAGCCTCAGGCAAAAGTATGACAAAAATAAGTGTGTAATTACGTTCCTCACTTTGGGCTTTGCTGTTATCAGAAGGCACACAACTGCCTCTCCCTGCCCACAAGCTCTTTCTGAGACGAAGATAGAGGTTATGTATCACCAGCACTCATAGTTAATAGTCTTGCCTCTTCTTCATACATGGCTACTGTGCAAACAATATCTAATTCATAGTTATTAAATAAGTAGATATTAATGTTTTCATTTTGATGATAGAACAGAGGAGCAATTTCTCTCTTAATGTCATGTATTGAGTCATTTTCTTGGCAATGCTCGGGCATGGCTGACTGGAAAGGGGGTTAAGCACCGGATTGTGCCATGAACTAAACAACCTGATCTTGGTCTTCCTGAGCAGTAGCACAGCAGCAGAGAGAACATATGTCTGTTCTCAAAATGGGAAGAACAGAAGTGAATCAGGCCTGGCCACCACACTCCAAAATACTGGCTACCATCTGGCCCAACGAGATCTGACCACTGTGATGATGTAGTCCAGTTAACAAGACTACTCCCCCAAGGAAGTCGGGGAGGAACTGCCCTAATCCTGGCTAACAGGGTCTTTCAGAGACTCTTCTTCACATTTTTGGTCTTTCAGAGGCTCTTCTTGACATTTTGGGTACATTGTCTTGGTCATGAACCCTGCTTGATTCATAAGGTAGGCCCATAAGCAAATTGGCCTAAGTCAAAAAGCAGGCTTTTACTGGTATGGCTGTAGTAGGACAGATGTGTGCCATCTGGGGCTCCTAGGTTAGATGACGAGTGTTAACTCATTAAATTAGGATATTACCACAGAAATATGTGCTTGTTTTTTTGGTGGATAGTGTAGTAAGACTAGGCACCTCCACAGAAACTATTCAAAGCTCCCAGGAGCGAAGAACAAGAAGCTTGGTTTGCCAAAGAGAAACAGCAAGACAGGTGTGTATCTTAATGGGCATCTAAATCAGGTTTTCTCATTAAATATGTCCACCCTTAAATCCATCCTTTCAGTACTTAGCCTGTGCCAGAGGGTGGCTGTTTGCTGGAAGGGGAGGAGGCAGAAATAACTCGCAGAGCTTACCTGGGAAGTGTGGGTTCTTCTCAGCCTGAGGGCTTCTGTGCAACTGCTCCCTTTTCTAAAAAAAGCTGAGTCTTTCCCACAAGGCTGAAATAGAGTTTCTTGCCATTTCTGTGCAGATTGGCCTCTGTGCAGGAAGGCAAGATGAAGCAATGAGGAATGTCCTGCAGCAGCACAGGGCCAGGCAGGGGACCAGCTAGAGAACAGCAAGGAGAATATCATTATAATGGTAATTTTCTTGACCTACTTTATTCAACTTTGGCACTTTGAAAGCAGGATCCCTAGCAACAGCATTACAGTCCTGAGAATTCCTGATAGGGGCTTGGTATTTGGTTGTTTTCAGCTGCTGTTCCGCATCCTGAGCAAGGCAACTTGCCAGCAGCTTAACAAGGACATTGCCAAAGAACCTGTCTCTCTTACCCATGCTCTCTCACCTGTTCACTACTTTATATTGTTACAGTAGTCATGTTTGGGATGAAAAAAATCAAACAAAACTTCATGCTAAGTCAAAAAAAAAAAAAAAAAAAGGTGAGGAAAAGAATGCTGTAGGCTACCTGTGCTGTTATGGGGGTTGCTCTGTGTATCTGAGCTCATGATCCCATGGTTAGATACAGGTAATGAGCCAGAGCTGAATGCTTCCCATGGAAGCATTACATTTTCAACAACACACTACTTGGGGAGGGGGGTGGGTTATGAAGTTAAAAGCACACACAGACATACACTGATGAATAGACACTCTTGGGGGAATAGGGAGGGACCTAAAAGCATTTCATGTGTTTGAGAGTCTGTTTAGGTAATGGCATTAGCCTAGAAAAAAAATTAATAAATACTACTTGGATTTCTTTCATTCAGACATTTTTCTCCTTGTTTCTTTTTAAGTTTCTAGGAACTCAGGAGAGAAAATAAAACATTACCAAACCTTTTACTGTTAGGGTTCTGCTGGCCATCATATTGCTCATGTAACCAGACATAGTGTCTATATTGTATAGGTCATATGAAATAAGTTAGTGTCCTCAGTCCAGCCTGTAACAGACTGGAGGCATGTTGAAATAGGGTACAGACATTCTTGTGGCCATCAGGTTTGACAATACCTCAAAACCCTGGTAATTCAGATGCAGAAAAAAGCTGTCATCCCCATCTGCTCTTTCCCACTGCTCCACAGCCTTTCCTTCCTCCGCTAGGCAGAGGCCCAGAGTAGGATTTGTACCTCTCATTCATGCTTCAGTCTCTAATGGGTCTCTGCAAGCAGCACCAGAAGCATCTCAGGACCTGAGGGATGTTAACTCTTAAAAGAACAGGCCCCAGACCATTCCTCTTTTAATAAACCCAAACAGTTTCTTAAATTTTCCATTCTGTTAAACTGTTCCTTTGAAGCCATTAATCTAACAATCTTTTAGTACCACAAATGCATTTCAGCTCTGTTTTCAGTTCTCCTGGCTGTAATAGTTGCCAGGTCCAGAGCCAGTCTCAGAAAAAGAGGGTTTCAAAGATTGCCTTGTTCTTCCTGAGATGTAATCCATTTTATTACAGCTGGCCAGCAGCCTGAAGTATGTATTGTTGCTGTTGGAGATAAACACATTGTGGGTGGAAAGAAAGACAAGCAGTATTACCTGCTATTAACAGCACAACGTAGAATGTGAATCTCAGAGTACCTAAGGAAACTGAATCCCAAAATATCCATGTTTTATGGTCCTACATTTCATAATCCTGCCCATACCTTTGACTTGAAGTGGTGAACTGAGACCACTTAAATAAAAGTTCAAATAAAAGGTTCAAATGGGAGTGTTTAAATTTTCTTCTCCAGAATCGCGCAGAATCAAAGAATATGCTGAGCTGGAAGGGACCAACAGGGACCATTGAGTCCAGCTCCTGTCCATACAGAACTAACACAGTTGGTATGGTTCATGTGGGTTTTTTGAGTAGTTGTTAATAATTTGTTTACATTGATCCAAGTCAGATGCCAGGGGCACTGTGCTCGATGCTTTCTGAGTTGTTCCAGACCTGGGGCCACTGAGCACACAGCCGGGAAGCAGCACAGCAGGCTATCACACTCTGTTGGCTCTTTCTGAGGCACTCTGCTGCCTCCTGGGTTAGTACCCAGCTTGAATTGCTAATCCTCTGAGCCAAAGGAAGGAAAGGAAACATTGCCTGAGGCATGCAAGCAGAAGCAGCTGTGTGTGAGTGAAGACAGAGAGGTGGAGCTGGCAGCCGTGGGGCGTCACAGAGGCAGACCAGCACTGTGGTCACCTAGAGCTGGGGCTGGAGGCACACACAGCCTGCTAGGGTGCCAGCAGTAGTTACAAGCTGCAGGCCAAACAGCAGACTGAGGGGGTTACATCATTCTGTTCTTTTGCCCAGACTGCCTTTGGAGGCTGTTTTAGAGACAGGTGGCATTTCATCCTTGCTGTGATCTATCAAAGTCACCCATCAAAACTCTGGCTGCAGGGAAATTAAGGAATGAAACACCATGAAGGGGAGCCAGGATTTCATCCACTGCTACCAGGACATCTAACTCTCTGCTTGCAGCAGCACTGTGGCATTTCTTCCTCAATGCTGTGGGTGTACTTGTAGGAATCCACTAAAAGAGGGGCAGAGGATGCTTAACTGCTTGTCTGTATGTCCTGGTCTCACCACACAGCTGTTTACATCCTGATGTTCCAGCAAAGCCTTAACAGGCACTGAAGCCACCCCTCTGAGTATAGGTATTTACAGAAAACCCCCCTGTTCAAAACATACTGTGAGTAATATATATAGAGAGAGTTTTTCTCTCTATATGCATATATGTAACAGGGATCTTGACCTATTAAGTGAGACAGGTCTCAGCTACCTGTTGGAAAGAAGGATCTGAATGCGTGCTACTACCACTTTTCTTTGTCTGCTTTATATGGCTTGTAGGTGTGCAAAGCCTTGGCTGGCTTTGCTTGTGCATAAGGAAAACTTTTGCCATTTTTCTTCCTTTCTAAATAAGGGGAAAGGAATCATAGCATTTTATATTTTTTTTAACAGATGAACAGCTTCTTTGAATCTCTATTTTACCTTCACGAACTCACTTCTTTCAACTGCAGCACTGAAAATGCTTTGTTATAAATCATGCAACAGTGGGTGTATTTTATTTGGGCTAATACAGATTGTGCTTCTTTATGCTACTACTACACCATGAGCTGTGCATTTTTGCATGTCCTGAGGTATTTTACCCAGTTTTAGAAGTTCACAGCAGAACCTTGATTGATTAGAAGGTACAGAGAATTGCACTATAATGAAAAATTACCTGAGGGTTTTGCTGAGCTCATGGGTCTGTGAGCATTCATATACTCATTGCTATTCATAAACTGTGAGATACTGCATGCTACTTTTTAAAGATTTAGTTGGCATTATAGACCTATTGCTGGTGGCAAGCATCTTGATGAAATTGGGTGTTTCTGGGGATATCTGCTGTGGAAAAACTTCCCAGGAATCATGGTCACCTGGTTTCCAGCGGGGCTAAAAAAGAAGTTATCTGCAGGTACAAGAAAATTTTACATTTATTTTCTTGTGATGCATTTAAAATAGAATGTTAAATTTGAGCCTAGTTTCTGTTAGAGTGAGTTTGGAGGTTCTGATGCCTGCTACCGAGGTGCTGAAAGCTGAGAGGTGTTTTGATGCATGAATTTGGGTCTGCAACTCCATGTACAAAAATATATGGAAGTCATAACCCAATGTGCAGATGATCCTCATCTCCTGTTACCAGGCCTTCTGAAGGGATGGTGTCCCAACGTTTCACTTCAATCAATGCTGGTTTTCTTTGTTGTCTTTCTTTCTGTTCATCTCCCTGTCAACACTAGTTCAACATTTTACCCAGGGTTGCTTGCTGCTTTGAAAGTACATGTAAAACTAAAAGTTGCCTGGGGTCACCCAGTTTGGATGAAGACCTCCTTGGTATTGCTTTGAAGACCCCGAAGGGTGGCATAACCAAATGCAAAGTTAGCCATGACTTGTGCTCCCTCCTCTGCTGGCAGAAAGGCTGCATGAACATGATGATCTGAATTGGCTGGATCAGGCCAAGAGCGAGAAACAAATGCAGAATAACAACTCCACATACAAGGTCCTTTTGGCAGGGAGATTCAGTTTGTGGTGACTCTTTGGGGAAGCATGAATATTGCCAATAAACAAATGGGGCATAGTCTCTGAGGTTAGGCAGAGGAGGAAGGAAAGTGCTGCCAGCCATAGTCATGTCCAATTAGTGGTTATAAAAGTGACATTTTGCACACTTCTTAGGACCAGTGCTGAAAATACACCTCCCCTATTAGCCTATCTGATAAACCACAGCATTTAGCCCACTTTCTCAACATCTTGCCCAGCAGAATAGGTGAGTCTGTTTACTGAGGTATTTTTCAGAATATTTTTATAACATTACTGAGAAAATGGTCATATTTCAAACAGTGAAATTTCAGAATATTTCAGAATATGCAGAGCACTACCTGTCATGTTGGCCATGGATGGATGGCTCACTCCTCAGCTAGTATAGGATGGCACTGCTTGTGCTGGAGCTATGAAATAACTTGTGATGGGTAGAAAGGAGAAGCTCTCTTCTTATTTGCAGGCTTATTCATAAGAAAGAGATATAATAAAATAAAAAATCTCTTCTGTTCTTTAGATAGCTACATAAACAGTTAAAATTACCTCTTTGTGTAGGAGTTCTGAAGTTCTCATTCAAGTTCTGATTTATTCAAGCTTTCCTGGAAAATACACTTCATTATTGCAGAATTTTTTGTGTTTATCCAGAGGAGAAATAAAAACATTGTTTGAGCTCTTTGGAAAAGTGTGGCTGAGATTTGAACCAGATAGAAGGGGTAAATTGCTGAACTGAATGGTGATATGATATGAAGGCAATGGAAGAATGTAAAGTTGCTGTGTCATGACTGCAGCAACAAAAGTATTTTAAGGGGATGATTTCTGCTAATTGCCTTGAGCCCTTTGCTTGGATCTGGTGTCCCTTACCACTGTTCCAACAAGATCTTTCCTATTTTGGATTGTGTTCTGTAGGGAGAGATTAGTGTCTTCATGTTATTTGGACAGCACCCTGCCTGGGACTGGGCAGCCAATAATGAGCAAATAACTCATGTATTTTGGGAGCCTGTAACAGTAGCTGTGTGGAAAATGGCAAGTCTGTCTGGCTTGCACTGCTGTGTGTGTGTCCTGAGAGAGTGTCTGTACACAGCACGTGTCTCTCTGGCTGATGTGACCACCAGTAACTATGCAGATTGGGCAGAGTGAACTCTACAAAACCAGAAGTGAACTGCTGGGAAATAAGTGAGCATTTCACATTAAGCAGATCTGAGAGGACCTTGTAGCCTCTGCAGCCACCAAATCTGGTGTGTTGTGCTTCTCTGTCCTCATTTTCAGCACTGACCACAAGAGCACAATAGCATCCTGACTTGTTGGGTCAGGATGAGCTGCTCTCATCCATGACAAGGATGAAAGCCTCCCTTCCTCCCTGTCATATCTGGACAATAGGTCTTCCACAGGGGCTCCTTTTGTGCCCCACTTCCTATTCCTTTCACTCAGGAAACCCTGATTCACCACCCGTACAGCCAGCCCGAGGAAGGACATTAAGATGAAAGTGTGATGCCATCAACTAAGCCAAATAATCTCGTGGCATAATTTAACAGAATGGTGTGTGCCTTCAACCTCCTGCTGCCAAAGTCATAATTTCCTTACTTTCAGCAACGTGAGAATGCTAAAGCAAAGTGTATAACTGGGTCACTTCATTACCATCACCTTCAAAAATTCAAAGGTATGGGAAGGCAGTGATTCCAGTTCCAGCATGATACCTGGGGCAGGCAGCAGACATCTTTCTTGTACTGGACTGTAAAATAGTTTTTCCTTGGTTCAAACTGGTAAGGTTATCCTATTTTTTAAAAAATTATTTTAAATTTAAAATAATTCTTTACAAATTGAGAAAAAAAATGGCCCAGTCCCCAAATCCCATGCTGTATTAGTTCAGCATGTATATTAAAAAATTTCCTTTTATAGAGGGTTGGAAGGTTAGGAATGGGAATAGTTCTGCTAGGATTGGCTATGGGAAATGGGAAAGGCTAAGTATGTCATTCTCTGATGTGCTTAAAATAAGGCTGACTACCCAATACCAAGCACTGGAATGGATGGGTGAAGAGCAGCCCCTGTCACCAGAGGGAAGCAGACTCTCTGATCTTTTGGCTCTTCTGCATCTTCTGCAACTTAAAATCCATGAGAAATATTTATATATAATGTGGTTTTACTGGGATGTATTTTGCTTCTAACACATTGTCTACATTGCCCTGATCCCTTAATTCCAGCTATTTAGGTGAAGGTTCCTAATTTCAGGGGCTGACAAGCCCCCTAGTCCAAAGGTCACATTGCTGCTCACACATTTGTTGTCATGATCTGGCCATACAACCTTAGATTTTTCTCTGGTCTGCTACACAATATGGCCTGCTGGCCAGTTGCTGTTAGCATTTAATATTAACACTGCAGTGAGAGTGCTCTCTCCCAGAGCCCATCCTTGCTAGATTCCCAGTTACAGAAACTAAGGCCACCTCTGGTGCTTTAATCCTTGTACTCTGCTTTTCTCATGTCATCTGTGGATGTTCTTCTTTTACCTTCACCAGAGAAATCTGCAGATAAAATCTTTTTTTCCAGCCACCTTGGATGTTCAGTTATCTTTTGGTGTATTAATGCTGGTTCTTACAGAAGTCTTGCTGAAGTTTTAGAAAATCTTCCTTTTCCTTTTGAACTTCTTGATGATTTATCTCAACCCTTGCAACTAAAGCAGGGTTTGATTTGTGACACAATATTTAAATAGAAACTCACTGCAGGGTATCGTTTTAGTTTACTACGTGCAACAACAAAAAATATTCTGGCAATTCTTACACTGAAGAATTTGCAGGATGAGACAAAAATTAATTACTGTAAGTATTGCAGCCACTGTGCAGATCTGTTTTATAAAAAGAAGAAACCATCAGATTAAGACACTGAGCTCATCTACAGTTATTGCACTCAGAGAATTCAATTCAACAGAGATATTTCTCATGCAACACAACATATGCTTTCTGAAATATAAATCACAACAAATGAACTGGGAAAGGCATGGCACTGACACACATAAAATTACAGAACAAAAGAAATCTCTCTTGGTTTTCTTTGTTTGTTTACAAAAAGCTGAAAGGTAAAGATTTGTTTACCTTGTCTTTGTTAGCAAGATTCATCTGTCAGCTCTTTACACTCAGGGCTGTTTCATGAGTGTGGTCATGGCTAACTAACATTTTAGGCACACTATTATTTCATATAAATACTTTTTAGGGACTTATGGTTGTACTCAGGTAAGATCAACACACAAGGAACTCAGCAGTGATTGACTTGGAAGGTCAATACCTTGGGGGCAAACTCAGAACCAAAATGTTCCCATCAGAAGCTGATTAGGAGGCTTGGAGGGGGATTTTGTAGCTGCTGAAGAAGTCTTGCAGAGTAAGTTTTAAAGCTTTTCTTGGTTCAAATGGCAATAGTTAGTAGTTCAAAACATGGCTCAAGGCAGCAATTTCATTTCTCAGGATTTCTGCAGGAGAAAAATGTAATAGTTCACATACTTGTATTTGACTTGCAACTGAAAAGGAGCTTGCATGCTCTAAATATATTTCAAAGGCCAAGACAAAGCAGATGTGTTCTTAGAAACAGCTTTGTAAAGTCAGGTAATCTAGTGTCTGTATAGATTACACCCTCCTGGTCTCATAAGTCATGAGATATGCATAGAGAGTAGTTTATAATGTGTACATTCAGAACTTATCTGTCAGATATTTACAGGCTGGCACATTTTCTTTTCTTTTTCTTTTTTTTTTTTATTTCATTTTCATTTGATGTATTAATTTCTTGTATCTCTTTCAACTCTTTTAATCTGAGAGACAGATTTTAAAGGAATTCCAGATGTAAGGAAAACCATAAAAACTATAGTCTGTTGGCACCTAATTTTGCATGGAAATGTCCAGTGGTATTTCCAAACCACCAGGTCTCTTTGACATATAATATGCATTACTTGCAAAATGAATTAGTCTTATATCCTGTGTAGGCTTTTTTACAAATCTTATTTGATGCCTATCTGCACCTTTAAGTATCTAAATGCCTTTGCAAATCTGGATTCAAACTATTGAATATTATCTCAGATTTTAACGATAAGTTTTAATTAAATTATGAGTTTTGCCTAAGAAAGCATTTCAGTATTCAGCTTTGGAATTAATCAGGTGCAAGCCAGGAAAGGTTAGGTTCTAGATAATCCTTACAAAAATTAATATCTTAACATTCTCTGTGGGTGCTCAATCCCATATACTGTAATACAAAAAGGCAAAGATATACTCTCCATCTTTTCAGCAACTCAGTAATTTTTTCCTTTAACAAAGGGCAATAGATCAACTTCAGCCTAAGTCAACTGAGAACCTAGTATCAGATCCTGTTTAGTTGGACTGAAACTTCCAGAAATGTGTAAATAGAAACATATTTCAATGAGAAATCTTTTTATATTACATTTTCTTTCAGATACTTGAGTCTAAGTTTAATGTAAAAACCTTGTACTGCCATTCATTTTGCTAGAAAGTGCTTTGGAGAGATACTTACTTTTTAGGGCTTTTTCTTTGCTCTAAGAAGCACTTGAAAATCAGCACATCTGAAATGCAAACCAATAGAAAAGTAATCTGAGTTTTCTAAATGAGGAATAAGATCAAAATTCTTATTGTTCATCTTGCTCGCTCCGTAGCATCTAATTTTCTATTTGATATCAGAAAGAAAAGCAAAACAAAAATCAATTTTAGAAGTGAAGGAAGACATTGAAAGGAATACTGCAATATGTTATGACCATAATGACCCCAGGTGTCTTTGTCTTCCCAAATGCTATTATTTTCAACACTACACAGATTCCAGCCTTAGAAAAAGAAAGTGGCACATACACATGCTGTTATGACCTCTGTCTGTTTTCAACATAAATAAATAAAGGTCAGAATCTTCTTTTGATGTATAAGTTATGGATGAAGTGCCAGACAGGTAGCTTTTATATAATGTTTACATGTTCAGTGATAGACATATCTAAAATTAGACATCTTGCCCTTCCCTGTAGAACCCCATACACTTTCTTCCTGTCTGTGATATTTACTCCAGTGTATAACCTAGCCTCTTTAAAGATTGCTAATAAATACCAGGTGCCCATGAACAGAAATAGAGAAGAAATGAACAAGTCTAATCATGGTTGTGGTGGTAATAGCCTCTAACTAAAACTGATTTTGCTAACCCCAAAAACCAGGAACAAAGATGAGCATTGTCCAAGAAGATGGGACCCTACCTGCATTTAGTTGAGTTCTCACAGTCATAGTAGGCAACAAGCAGCTAAAATGAGTTATTTTTATTTTTTTTTTTTTTTGTAGACTTGTAAAACAATGGATCTAACTTTTGACAATGAACCTATCTAAGGAATATTTTGACATCATACTTAGTGTCTTGAGTGTGTCCAGCTGAAATGTCATGTAGCTACCTAGGCCACTTACAGACCAGCCCTTCTTACAGACATGAATCTATAAATTTCATCTCACAAACTCTATTGTTCCTGCAGAATCAGTATTTCTGTAGGAGCTCACTGAAGTTTAGGCACACAACATTCCATAGAAAATGAAAAATTCATCATGTTAAATAAAAAAACTTTTCTGTTTACTGGACCAAAGACCCAGGCATTTACAGTGTGTGGGATAAAATTAGAGCAGCCTGGGAGTTGATCAGTGAGAAATTTGAGGAAGAAACTAAAAATGCAAGTTGACCAGCAACTGCTTGTCCTGATGGGGAGAGAATTTTGGCATTGTGAGCTGAACTTAGTCAAAATTAGTGTACTATTTATAACAATGATAAAAGTGTTTGTAACTTAACTAGTTGTTTATTAGTATCATGAAGGATAGTTTTCCCTCCCACTGTGGGTACACATATATTTTGCTTTGTTTTCCCTATTCCCCTTCAGATTCTCATAAGACCTACAATATGTGAATATCAAAATCTTGTTTGTTTCAGCCAGCATTACTGATCTCATTTTTGATCTTGTTTGCTAATAGACTAGAACCTTCTGCAAGTGCCACAACAAAGACAATCTTCTTTGTGAAATGAGCAATATTAATTCTGATCATTTTCTGAAGCAGTAGAGCTTTTCACAGGAGCATTATTTTTAAGTGCTGTTACCAGAATTACTCAGGAGAACTTAGTTTAAATTAGTGATGCTTAAATTAATTAAAGAGAGCGGACTGTGAATTTTCCCATCTGAGTTAGGATTCAAGATCTTATTTGTGAAGGGTTCTTTTTTTTGTGTGTATATTTTCAGCAACAGCAAATTTGAAGAAAATCGGATTTGAATGTTGTCTGCTGCATAGGAGATTACATTAACATTTCAATTAAAAATTACATGCAGGCAATTGCTCATTTATCCTGAGATTTCATAGATCTTAGTCTTGTGTAACTCAACATAGGCCAGCTCCAAGCAATGATACTACAGTACTAATATAGGCAAGATCCTAGAGAGAATATATTTGGTAGTGAGAAAAGGACATGGCAAGTTTGGACACCTGTCTCCTTTTTGAGTACTGCCCTCATTGCACTGTGTCTTCATGGAACAGGGCAGGAGGAGATGCCCTTCATGGAGCAAATGCATGCCTGATGAGTCACTTGAAAGTGCATAAGCTAATTCAGCTTCCACTGACTTCAGGTGGATGGATTAAATGCAAGAATAAAAAGTACTGCACCTATATTGAAACATTAATTAATTTATCCAAAGTTGTCTGCTGTGTCTGGGTGCAATAGAGAGCAGTGATCTTAAGGCCTCTCACTAGTGCAGGACTTGTAGGATTTACATTGCTGGACAGGGATGAGATCAAATGGAAGTTCAGGCAGGAGCTACTAAGGAAGAATATGACTACAGATTAAATATGGATGGTGAGAGGTAGTTTACAAAATATTATGGAAATGTTTCTAAACATAACCTCATGAAATTTTGTTCTGAAATTAGTAAAGTGGCCTTCTGAAAAAAAAACATCTTTGAAGTGAAGGTCAAGTTGGCTGGAGCTGACATTTATTTAAATACCATGAGATGCTATTCCTTCTCTACTTCTCTCACTCTTTTTTTCCCATTCTCTTTTAAATAATCAAATCCCTTTGAGAGAAATGGAGCAGTTAAAATTTTTACTTTATGGAAACTGTTGGATTGACAAAGCCTACCCACTAGACCTAATTTATAAAGATCCCAAAGGCTTTGCTGAAGAAAAACAATTAGAAGTTCTTCCTAAGGAAGGGTGTTGTACTTCTGGGATGTATGTATGTGTACTAAGCATTTTCCATTCATAAGAAACCATTCCTCATTCAGACTTTTTTTCTTTTTTGCTTGCTGACTGGGACATAATTTTATTTATTAACATAGGTGGTAAAAACACCTGTGAAAATAATACAGGACTGTTAAAGATGTTAGGCTGGCATGATAAACTGGAAATGGAGTAATCTTGTTTTATGCAATCCCACTGCTCCTCTGAAAAGAAATTAGTTTTCTGATTGTAACTGGTTTAATGGTAAGATTCTGTCAGTTTTTAAGTTCTGATTTTTGTGACCTCTCCTTCTCTCAAATAAGAAAACCAGAATGAAGAGGACTTGCTTTACATAAAGTGTTACCTGTAGAAGCAAAAAAAAACCCCACCTCCAACACTTACAGATAAGTTTATTCCTTAGAAATTTCTTTCAGGGGCTTGGCATCTCTGATGAATATGAAAGGCAGTTTTAACATATATCTCCACATTTAATTCCTCAGAGCATCTGCTTTGGCAGAAATCATTACAATGGGGTTGACACATCTGTGAACCTGAGAGGCGTTGTCAGAATACGGAGGAAAGAGTGCACAAGATGAAGTCAGAGCATTTGTTCCTTGACAGCTCAGAGACACTGGCAGCCAGATAGGGCTGGGAAAAAAGAGAAGGCACTATAGTTCCTCCTCACTGATCTGAAGCCAGCAAACAGATATCATTTCAGACATAAACACTCTGAGCAGCATGGTTTCCTTGGAGGTTGTTGCAGGAGTGAAGCATACTGATGCCTTCTCTGCAGGTTTATGTTTCGTGACCCCATTTTAATGGCTGTTTTTTTCTCACAGCCAGTCTCTGCAAAGATTCACACTCAAATAACCTATTTATGGTATAAATGAGGGGTTTTGGGGAGATTCAAACTGAAATTTATCTCCTTATCCTTACAGCTTGCAAAAAAAAAAGTTTAATGTCTGAGTTGCTACTGAATTATTAGATTTAAATAAATCAAGAAAGGTAAAACCCATTTGATATGCTTAGTTTTTTTGGGTTATTAACATATGTAACTTCATGTCTGTAGGTCTTTTGTACTATAAATGAAAGTATGGCTACATTACTATCAAGTATCAGTATCAGTATCAAACATGTAACAGCAATGTCACCATTGGAAAATATTCTGAAACCTCAATATTGGAAGCCTGGTATTTCTACCTTTTTTTTTTTTTCTCCTAGAAATGCAAGGTCAGTGAATTTGAATGTTGTAAATAATCAGGCTGTGGTGTGTTTATGATTTTGTATTCAACGACTACAATGGCATGCACAGAGATGCATCCATTCTCAGCTGTCTTCCAAGCTGAAAAGCTTGTGCTATAGTATGACATGGTTAGTCCTTGGAAAAGACAGATTCTAATATTCAGTGACTAAAATTTTAGAAGTCTTCCTTCGTCTCTGCTATGAACCTAAAAAGCTTGTTCAGGACTGCTCCTTCTGCAGCTGGTGTCCCAGTGTCTGTTCTACTTATGGTGCTATTTATAACTGGTAGTAGGGCCTTACAGAACCCTACCCCCAAGTTATTGAGGAGAAGTACATGAAGAAAGGTGCAAAGATGAATCCAGGCCACTTGCATCTGCCCCATTCAGACAGAACATGTCTTTGCCAGTGAAGAGATGTCAAATAAGACACTGGCCCAACCAAAACTGGAAAGTTGTATTGCTGTCACTAGTACTCATGGCATAATGTTCACTAAGGTTTTTTGCTGGTAGAGCACAGACTTCTGTTGGTTCAGAAGACTGGGAAGTGAGTCTGTTCCTTCCACTCCTGGGATGAGAGTGGTTTTTGGATGCAGTTGGTAGCAAGGAGAGATCAATTGCCTGGCTGCCAGGCATCCTGCCATACAGCTGCCCACATGCCAGAGCAGTTCTTCACAGCACAGGTCTCCTGACATGTAATTCAGTTGCATCACTGAGGAAAAGGAGTCTAATAACAACTCTTGGGAATTTTAATTCTGCAGTTCTCATTCTGTCTCCTAATCATACATGGGTATTATTTAGATTCACAGTTTCAAAATATATCTCTACATGTCCAGCTCTGAAAATAGGTCAAAACACCTATCCCAGCATCAGCATTAAGAATTCATAGGGTAAGAACAGAAGAAAGGCACCCATAAATGTATGTCCTGAAGCCCACCCTGCCTTACCTGCAAGAGGGAAAGTGAGTGCAGAGCAGGATGCAGAGTGCATGGCTGAGAGCAAGATCTAAACCTACACAGAGGTTTTCAAGCCAGCACCTCTCTTTATGAATCTCTGCTTATCTCCCCAGTGGCACTAAGACGTGGAAGTGCAGGGCATTTCTCAAATTCCAAACCATTTAGGGCACACAAGGTTAAGGATGGCCTCTTTAGTCCCATCAAGAAGCTTGTTGGAACCAATCAGTGATTTCAGAGAATTTGTACAATGCATTTTCAACAGCTTCTCTGTGTAAGAAAGGGGCTAAGCATCACTTCAACTACACTGGCAAGCTCTAGTCTGGGTGGCACTTCTGACTAAAAAAAAAGACTATTCTATTTGCTTTAAGATTAAGAAAAATAATCTTTTTGAACAACAGTTCCAAACTCCAGTCTACTTCTTAATACCATACTCTTATGGTTGGAAGATGATTAGCTAATATTCCCACGCATTTTATTTAACATTTATTTACTCCCAAACTTGAATAACTTAATCATAATAAAAATAGATTTATTGGTCTGTTTCTCCTTCTAGCCTAATTAGGTAAAGCTCAGAATTTTATAGGATTTTTAGAACACTGAAGCAGATGCTGAATAATAACAGCTAATCTTTGTTCATTGTGATAAAGCCCAGAAGAGCTTCCAATGATGGCCAAGCTCTATAATGATCCTGGATTGCAGGAAAATTAAAGATATCTTTTAAGTACCTCCTCTACAGTACAGACCCATTTTCATTTCCTAGTTAGTCCTCTTCTCTCATATGATCAAAATCCCATGACTTCCTATAGATGCAGAATAGCTATTCCTGATCCTATGTTCGCTTAGAGGGAAAATTTGTGACTATCCCAACGTCTCTTTTAACAGGGCCAAAAAAGACTGAGGTTGCCATGGGTAATTCCAAGTGTTCCTTCATTTATGCTGATTTTACTGAAATATAATTTCAAAAATATGGTATATACAAACCCAGTATTAATGACAAGGCCACAAGTGCTTTTGGGGGTATCTATGTGGAGTCCACAGAGAGCACAACACCTGTTCAATATGAGGAGTCTCCAGTCTACAGGAGAAAAAGTCAAAATGCAATAATCCTTGTTAAACTGGTGCTGGGTCACGCTCTTCCAGGTGCCTTTCTGGATTTCATGTCATGTAAGATATTACAGCATAAGGTGTTCCTTCCCAGCTAATACACTTGTTCCACACACGTGTATCCCTGAGTTAATGTTTCTCAATCATTCTATCTTCTCTCCAGCATTGTATTTTTCTTGTCCAATCACTGTCTGGTCTCCCATTCCCAAGAAACTGAAATAAATACAGTCTGAGAGATTAAATTTTAGTAGAAATCGTGCCTGGAAAATTCTCAAGGGTGACACCGCCCATCTTGCAAGCACTGAAGTAGTAAGTCATGGCAATTAAAGTGTTGATTCTTAATGAAAGTGATGTATAGTAGCCCTGGTTTTATTGCATCCCTTGCTGCTTTTTGAAGTGTGTTAGACAACTCTAAAAATAGATATAATTGCCAGCAATTGCAAAGGAGCCTGTTTGTAAATGCCAAAGAGATTTAAAGGTAGATACATTTTGAAAAAATTGAGGTAGGGTACTTTTCCTTCATTCCACACTTTGTCTGGGGGGATGCAAGAGAAGAGAGTGTCCATGCCTGAGGAAGTGCAGTTCTGCCAGCAATCCACAGCAAAAGGGACAGTAAGGTCTGCAGACTGTAGAAATGGGGCTGTTTCATAAAACTTATGCCACCCATTTCAATACAGAATTTTCTTCCAAAGCAACAAATGCAATGGTTTTGTGCATATGTTTCAATGATTATGAAAGCTACCACTTGCAGATACTCACACAGACTGCCACAGTTTTCCTGAAGGTGGCAGAAATAAGAGTGTTTAATAATTCCTATTTGTTCCAGAGAAGTGAAAGAAAATGTGCAGTCTCGCTACTTTCTTTTGCTCCAACTTGATCCCAATCTTGAGAAGTCACCATCTTGTTCCAGAAAGACAAAATGCTTCCTTTGTCCCACTCTGCCTGCTGCCCTTGATGACAACCAGCCACTGGTGGCTTAGAGGCAGCAGACAGGGTTTGCTAGACCCTGGGCATTAATGAAAGCTTGGATGCTGCTGATGGATTGGAAGCCAGGGCAGCTCCAATGCAAAGTCTGCACAGGAATATTTAGGGAGTTAGCATGTGCCTACTTTGTAGCAGCCACAAATTATGTAGTTTGGAGGGCTGCATAAATGAACAATGGATAAGCATGGCTTATCAGAGGGTCACCTGGGGCTCTTCATTGCTCTGCTTTTGATGGGACTGGGAAAATGATCATGAAATATCCCCCAGATGTGACCATTCACTTGCAATCTGAGAAAGTTTACACTTTTTCCCCAGGCTAGTGACTGCTCTGCAAGGCCTGTTTGGTGATCTGAGACTTAGAGCAACTTTGAGCAAAAGTTTCACCACAATTGTGGCTGTTGGTAATAACTAATGGCCTATTACCATTTTAATGAGTCATCTGATTATTTGATTCAAAGCCTATAAATCTAAATTTTCAGTTGCAAGACTTTTAGCAGTACACCTCCAAATATACTTCTTTCTTAGTTCTGAAAATGTAGGGAATAACTGCCACAGGGAAAAAAATAAAAGAGAAAATGCATTCCTAGTCAAGTATATACAGTATATGATGCATTTTACATATATATATATATATATATATATATATATACACTGCAACAATTTTCAAATTCATCTTTCTTGAAATAATTTTCAGCACAAAGATTTTTTTCTTTGAAGACCTGTAATGGCCAAAAATGTTTAATTTTGTACTGAATTTTATCTTTCCTAAACAATAACAACTAAATGTAGTTAGGTGAGAACATGATTCTTTGACACTCAAAACACCTTACAAAGGGGCACAGAGTGCAATTCATCATCATACCCCACCATGTCAAATGACTCATGTTGTTACCAACAGATATTTAAAACCAAATTCCATGGAATTTCAACTGTTTACTGCACTATCTCTGAACATTATTTTTGCCAACTAGTATTGGGAATGCCAATATTGCAGTGTTTCTTGCCTAATTTGGCCTGATCATTACCTCAGATTATGAACACCCATCTTCTTGAGCAGTTAGCTTTTAAAGACAAAGATGCCTTGTAAAATCTGAATGCAGTTTCTAAAATCTGAAAACCTCCACAAACATTTTAGCTTGTCTTTGAGCTGGGTAAGAGTTGTGCTATTTAATTTTAGAAAATTACCCAAATAAACCACTCTTCTGCTGGTGGAGTGGGGTGCCAAATACTAGCCTAGAGCAGAGCTGCTTGGCACTCTTAAAACTCCTGAACTAATAGACTCTTGATGAAAACAATTCAAACCAATCTGTAAGAAGTATGGAAAGGCCCATTAAAATGGGAACCCCTCATGAAATTAATCTGTTTCTTCATTGCCATTCTGTGGTAACAGGGGTCATGTTTTGACTCACCCTCCAAAGCGTGCACAGCAATTGTGCTCTAAACCTCTCCACAAGGAGATTCCCCAATGCATATAAATGTATGACAGCAAACAAGGAACAAGATGTAAATCAGTGCTTGACTTAGAAAAGATAAAGATCCCACTTCAGTTCTGTCTTGAAGGCTTAAATGGAAGAAAATTGCACAGGCCTTTCTGCATCAGGGGTGGATGCTGTTCTGAAACCTGCTGCTGTTTAGCATGCCCAACAGGGAAGAGAGGAATGCTGTGTAAAAAATCTGCTTCTTTGTAGGTCAGATGCAGATACATGTCTTGACTCACTGATGAGTAATAAAAACTTCAAATTTAGTTATTTTTTTCTTTTCCAGTATACGGTTCCAAATGAGTTAAAGAATTTCTTTCCACCCTGTTTTTTACTGAATCATATTATTTCCAAGATCATGATCTTCTGATCTCATGTGTATACAGAGATCTTATGATCAAAATGTTTTCAAGCACTCATTTTCCTCAAATTAATTTTTACAAATATTTTCATATTGCTTCCATATGATCTAGAGAAAATTTGTTCTAAACTGGAAAACTGATGTACAGCTGACTCTTTCTTTACCTGTTCTCCTCGATTTTTGAAATGGATCTATCTTTGGTTTTAAACCAACAATTCTGTATCAGAAATGTCTTATTAGTAAAAACAATCATGTAGTTGATGTTTTTGTCCTGCCAATGTAGCATCCTATATAAGATCCAGTGATGTTTTTGTCCTGACAATGTAGCATCCTATATAAGATCCAGTATTGCTGTGCTTATGCTGCATTTCTGCAAGCACAAACAATGTATCAGCACTGGACAATAACTTTGCCAGATGAAGGCTGTGACTTTGTCCTCTGAGGGTTGTCTGTAAGCAAATAATATTGTTGAACTAGACAGAGAGATTTACAATGAAACCCTTTTTTAGTTATCATGCATAAGGCCAGGGAGCTTCTGAAAACGGTCCCTTTTTGAGTAATTTTAATATGTTTCTAAAAGATTTAAAGTGATGTAGGCTCAGTGTCAGAATTATATGTATGGCTATTTTTAAATGGTAGTGTAAAACCCAAGCTGCGCAGCTTTATCTGTGTTCATATTTTATTAATCAGTCTCTTTAATGTCCTCACTTCTATCTTGCTCTCTCTCATTATCTTCCTTTAAGTCCCTGCCCAGCTACTTCCCAGAGACCATTTTAAAATTAATTCTAATGATTTTAGGCACTTTTAGGATGACTTTCATCATGAGACTGTGCTCTTACGAACAAAGTTGTTAGCTGACAGCACTATTATTTGGGGACCTTGTCTTACTGTTTCCCCCCAGCTAGCAAGAGTCAGGCCAAATCCTTGGTCTAATCCTGTTTACTTATTTACAATTGAATGAAATTAATATGCCACAGAATAATTGACTCCCTTAAAATACAATAGGAAAATAAAGAGGGTCCAAGCTCCAGCTGTTTTTCAGAGAGGAAGACAACTCAGACAAATGCTGTGACCAGGCTCATTTCCTGAAACCAGAAAAACCCTGAACACATGGGGCATTTTCTCTGCCTGTTGGGAGTCTGGGGCAATTTGTCCCCTCTGATTAATGATCAGTATGGCTAACAGCTTCAGATACTCCACTGAATCTGAAAGAGTTCTTGGCAGACCACTGATTTTAAGTGGGATCTAATGGTTTTTTTGGGTTAAACACTCTGGATGGCAACCTTTAGTGCCTTTTAACACAATAGTGAATGAGAAGGCTAACCAGGACTTGTGTTAGTTAACTAGATTAGTTAAACAAGAGTGAAAATGTCTGATCTTATTGACATCCATAAGAAATGAGGTAATTATGCTTCAAAGATTTCTGGTTACTTGAACATCTTTTGTTTTACCATTATTGTTGTGGATCGCTGTGTATCTCTCACGAGTTTGTAACTTCAGCTTTGGCAATGTGCCTAAGATCAGTGCCTTGTAACAAAAAATCCCTTAGTGGGCTTCTTTGCAGAAAGTCCTGCCTCTCCAATTTCCTAAAAAAACCAGAAAGATTGTGTTCATGCGTGTCATTTTCTCTGGACCTCTAGTTCTTTTATGGTGCTTCTCCATCCTGGTTGTACTGGCAAAACTTAATTCAGTGGGGGGGTTCACACTGGACTTTCTGCAAAATTCTCCAAATAGGAAACTGTTGAAAGGTGATAATAAGAATCACAAACTGTGTTAAATCTCCACCAGCTTCTTTTCAGAGTTTGATTTATTACTGTGGAGAAATGCACATCTTCTTAGGGTTTCAATCTTGGTCCTCCCTAGTGTTCGACACCAGAGAAGAGTAAAAACAAGGGATGGCTAACATCTGAGAAGAGAAGGAAATCTTCACACATAGGTATATATATGTTACTACAGATCATGCCACTTCCCCTGTAATACCTGTTATTACACCAGAACATATTCTTCTATATCAGAGCACAGCTGTTACTACACCAAAACATAATTTTCTCGTGAGACAATTTCAAGGAAGATAAAAGCACTTTTTTTCAACAAACTGGCTACAGCAAAACAATAGTGATCTCATAGTAATAACTGCTTTTATGGAGCATGTTTCATCTTGTGAGCCAGATCTACCTTGAAAGCAAATTGCATACACTTTCCCATTTTACCTAGGTGCCTAAGAATGAGGTATCATTTAACCTACATATTTTGTTCTGCCAGTGTTTTTGTAGGTATTGTTACAATTATTGTTATTGTTGTTGTGTAGTCATTCAGTACAAGACTTAGGCACATAGTTTACTTTAAAACCTTTAAAAGGCTCAGTTGAAGTCAATATCAGTACTCTTAGTACTCTTGGCATATTGTATTGAGAAGATGTGTAAATACCTGCAGGATCAGTATCTTAGGTTGGCAGCTTCTTTGGGGCACACCATACTTCTATTAATGTAAAAATACCACATAAATATGTGGGAAAATATGCATTTTCTGTAAATATGGACAATATCCCAGCAAATTTGGCTAAGCATTTTGTACATTACAATAATAGACATAATTTAAAAAATCCAACTTAAAACCAGTCA
Organism: Serinus canaria; assembly: GCF_022539315.1. Taxonomy (NCBI): domain Eukaryota; kingdom Metazoa; phylum Chordata; class Aves; order Passeriformes; family Fringillidae; genus Serinus; species Serinus canaria. The sequence goes on from NC_066315.1 coordinate 39,407,618, forward strand.
GTCCAGCCAATTATTCTGAAAGACTCAAGACAGCACATCCTGGGTACCATGTGAATTCTACCAAAGCTATCAGGTTCTGTAAGTCCTCATGATACTGTACATAAAGAAAGAAATATCTTCAATATCCTCTGAACAGTGTCTCAAATGTCCACATCTCAGATGGCTGAAATGCATAGCTGTTAGGCTACTGTCAGTTGTTGCTGGACTACATTTTAAAGTGGTTGTTTTTTTCCCTTTCTGTTTAAGGAAGACAATAAATTCACCAGAGTTTCTCATTTTCTGCCCAGACACCCTGCAATCTGCTTCTGGGATAGTGCTGGTTGTTTCTTATATATACCATCATAAACAGCAATTCCTTATGGAAACATCTTTTCCATCCAGCTACTAAAAATGACAGCAAAGATTATGCAACAGAGGAATTGCTTGGAAAACATCATTTGCAGTCTGTACATACACTCAATGACACAAGCCCATTTCTTAAGTAAAATTGTAGTTTAAGAGAAACCTGTGACAAATCTAAACTGAGAAGAGTATATTGATGAGCTAAGGCTGTAATGTGTCCTTTTCTCCTACCCTTCAGCAACAAAAATACCCACTTTCTGCAATGATAGGCATTATCTGAAGCTATACCTACTGTGATTTTGTAGGCTTCCAGGTACAAACATCTTGGGGATCTACAATAGCATTTTTGTTTTTAAATAATTTGCAGTGTCACACTGTTCACTGCACTTACTAGTGATACCTACAACACATTTTACAAGTATATTATTCAGAGACAGTAAGTCATGGAGGTGTGTTTCTACCTTGTTTCACCAGTCTGAGTCTCATTCCTTTTTATGACTCTTTGGGTAAGATGTTAGAAAAAAGTTTTCACTAATTATGTCAGTCTACACAAAGAAACAGCTAATTTATGTTTATTCAGTAATTGTTTTCCTGGATGCAGCTACTCACACTTTCTAACCCCACCAAAACAACATGGTGTGTTTATAAATGCTTTGCCAGAGAAGGTGTTAAATATCCAAGTTTTCATGCAGGGATGCTGAGCACCCTCATGTCATGAAGATGGAATACCTCCTAGTTTAAGGCTGGAAGTCTTCAGAAACCTGCTTTCAGTAGGGCTTTTCCACAACCAAGCTGTCACTCTGTCCTGCAATTGTGTCTGTCAGCCTAGGCAGGATGGGACTACTGATGGCAGAGGCTGTGAGGACAGGTCTCTTCTACTACAGGCAGATACCTCTGATCACTTCTTCTGATGCTTGCAAGGCATATACCTGCAAGCAATTGGCAATATTTTATGCATGTGTATTTTTTAATTTTGGTGGGAATTGCTTGATTTTTGAATTCTCAGTGAGTTCTTCTATCTCTGACCAGTGGCACTGGAGACTATTTGGTGCTTGTGGCTCATGGTGTCACCATGGTCTGAGAGCCCTGGATATTGGAGGCTGTTGTTATGTACAAGTTTTAAATTTTCTTAAAATTTAAGGCCAAGAGAGATCATCAGCCTGTCTGATCTGTCTTGCATATAGGTGCCTACTAAATGTTGTACATGTACACCAAGGCTAAAAGAACCACTTTCACTAGCCCATAGTATTTTAGTCCTTGAGAAACCAACCTAAAACAGTGCCTAAAACAGTACCTGAGCTTCCTATGATACATGAGAACTGATTAGGCATGCCCAGACAACCAAATGAAAAAAAAACCATGCAAAATATCCACCATGCTTGCCAGTCTGAGCTATTAAAATTTCTACTGCTTCTGGACTGGGCTTAATTCAAACCCAAGCATCAGATGTCTAAAATAATTTTCTGCATTGGTTTAATCTCTTCCTGGCTACAGCAAGATAAATAATACATGGTTCAAGGGAAGGCAAAAAGTTCTTCTGCAGAATATATGAGACCAAATATCTCTCAGAGGAGTGGAGAAGAGATTCTTCCTCTCTGCTGTAGGCAGCCAACTGGAGCTCTCAAATATGGGATTTGATTATACTTATTACCTTAATGCCAGCAAGAAAATGTCTGAGTGGGCAGGGTGCAATTCAAGCCATCTTGTTCCAGCCATAATGGAAGAAGTTGCACAGATGCATTGTTCTAATGGATGGGGCCAGAGGGATCACCAGGGGATCTAGCCTGATGTGACCCTCCTCCCCTCCCTGAGCCTGCTCTGTCCATTAGAAGTTCTCCCAGAAGCTGAAGTAAAGCTGTATTTAAGAAAGACAGCCTATTTTAGGACAAGATCAAACAATGGTGAGTGCACCACCTCCCTTCATAAGCTGTTACAGAGTTTAATTACCTATACTGCTAGGAAATTGCATCTGATTTCAAGGTTGATTACATCTAACCTGAAACTTCCAGTCACTGGATTTAGTTGTGCCTTTGTCAGCAAGAGTGAAAAAGCTCACTGTTATCTATTCCCTGCATCCTCTCACTCTTTTCTTAAGTAGAATATGTCCAGCTCTTTAAGCTTCCTATCTCAAGACTTGTACTTGACATACAAAATATTTGGATTTTCTCCAACATTTTCTCATCTTCTTTAAAGTGCAGGCACCAGAACTGTGCTTGATATCTTGGAAACATGCAGAGACTGTGCTGAATCCTTTCCTCACCAAGGTACTGAGACCTCATGTACGGGGTAATTAGGATAATCACTTTTGATCATCCCCTGAGTCTCTGCTCTCTGAGACAGTGTCCATTCCTTCATGCTTTTGGACTGTAGTGAAATGAATTTAGTGTGCTGCCTGTTGGACAGTGATCATTTAGCCAAATCAAATTACTGAGAAGTAATGTATCTTCTTTATTTATTGTGCTATATGCAAGCCTTTAAAGCAAAGATTCTATCTCATGGCCCAAAGTGCTGAAAACAAAAGAAAACAGTGTCAGGCAAGACTGTTTCTGATGCTGCTTGGAAATCTCCTCACATTGAATAAAATCTCCCCATCAAAAGGCTAAATTTTGAAATTTGTCAGTGAGACACTTCTTAATCCTCGCAATAGGTGACCTGTTAATTCCATGTAATGCAAGACTTGAAATCAAAATGTCATGTGGTATTAACTGCCTTGCAGAAATTCAAGTACCTCTATCAATACAGCTGCTTTTCTCCTGCAGACCTATAATCTTTTATATAAATCTTCAAAATAACCAAAAATTCCACAAGTGTATGTGTTGAGAACTAACTGCCACTAACCTGTTTTGACCAGGATTAAATAGATTTATTCTTTTTCTAGTATTTAAGTATCCCAGAAACACATGTTATTTTGTGAGAAGACCATCAGTTTCAGCTAATGGATGGCAGGCACATAGCAGAAAAATATACTTCCCTACTTATATTGTTCTCTAAATCAGAGCTAGGTAGAGTATGAGCTGAAATAGTTGAGCTTATTTACAACCACTGTTTCTCTCTCAGAGTTAATGAATTACTGACAGTCTAAGGATCTTCTGTTATTTAAAACAGAAACTGTCTCCTAAAAGTCACTTCATCTCTTTTCTATGAAGGGACTAAGTAAAAGAACGACACAAGCTTTCAAATGATGGAATCTCCTAAACAGAGGAACAACAGAAACTACTGGTGCTTCTTGAAGGGAGTGTTTAATGCCCAGTCCTCAAAGCCTTGTGAGAGTAGCTCTGCTTAGATGGTCTGCACATTGCCAGCACAGAGCTTAAAAAGATTAAGAGACACAATGGATTTGTACTGGCCCTCTGTAAAGAGGCCTTTGATTCATTACTAATCTTCTCAGGGTAAAAGCTCATCACCTCTACAAGCAGTAGCAGCACCCATGGGCTGAGAGGAGAATGAGAACTGCTGGTACCATCAAGCCTAGAGGGAGAGCAGAAACAGGTATACAATTTAGGAATGCAGCTATAGTGTAAACATTGTGGTTTGTGGGTTTTTTCGTATTTCCAGGTTGCAAAATTTCATGCTTTTTGCTGTTCTCCTGGCTCAACATAGACTACTGCTCTAGGCCCTGCCTATGTCTTCCCTTGGAGCATGGAGTAGTCCCACAGGGAGAATGTGCCCCTGACATGTCTTTGCACTGCTCTCTACAAAAAAATCACCCCTGGACCATGAACAGAATATTCCCTCTAAACTCCTAAGCATGTGCTACTAGAGTTAAAAACATTGTGAGATTTAGCTCTTTAATGTACTGACATCCAGAATATTAATTTCATACTACTGTTGGCTATGAAAAGAATTGATCCTGTAATGAAAGGAATATTAGTCAAGGGATAAAGAGAAGGTCATTCAATTTATCTCAGCACTGGAAGCAGCGGTATTCTTCGCTGATTTTGTAAAAAGCTGTTAATATCTCAGAAAATAAAGGGAATAGATGGTACCAGATGATTCTTTAATTTAGCCATTGAAATATTTTGTTAATATTTATACATTTTTAAGGATCTAATCCTGTAAAGTCTTGTTTATATGAATAATCCCTACTCACAAACGGGCTTGCTGAATTATGCAGGGTTTTTTGCATTAGAAAAAAATAACTTGTGTAAAGATCAGTACTACCAGGCCCTTAAATATTTACAAACACTCATCAAAATTATTTTTTGAGGGAAACTGAAGAACCATCTGCTATCCCCTGTTATTTAATGCTCCCTGATTCTCCTAACTATGTGTAGAAGTCAGCAAATATTAACATTTTCTTTCTTATCTGAGGGCAGCCAAATTATCTTCTCCCTATCCTTTAAACCTACACGCCTTCCTAACAGAGGACTAATCCTTTCACTTCTACTTATGTAAAATGGACAGGCGATGCCTGTGAGCCAGTCAGCAAATCTGCTGTTGGGTTTGTTCAAGGAGCAAAGTTTCTTTCACTTAGAATGATAATACAGTCTTTCTTCTGCACACAACCACCATGACATCAGCAGTATTTCAGTCCTTAAAAATCTATGACATTTTTAACAGCAAGTAGCTGTGCATCCCTTTACAGTAATTTTCCCCAGAAAAAGTACTGTGTTCTTCTTTTCAGAGATTACTAAGCAGACACTTTTCAATTGAAGTTGTAGATGCTTAGCTGCTCTTAGGAGTGAGTCTTTGAATACAAACCTGCAAACCAGCTACACATGTGCAGTTGGTCAAAAAGCTTTATATTAGGTGCAATGTCAACAACAACAAAAGATTATTTCTATCTTTTTTTGTGAAGTTCTGTTTTCCTTGGCAATTGCACTTAAATCATTAGGATGAATGACATCATGGCTAATGCATTAAGTTATGCGTGCTAAGATCAGTCTTCTGTTATACTGTTGTGATATTTAACAATGCAAACAGTTCATTCCATAAAGTGCCACTAGAGGTTAAATTTTAATGGGAAATGACTGCATTTTTCTCTCTTTTTTTTTTTTTTTTTTTTTTGGGGGGGGGGGAATGTCCAGCCAAATGAAAAGATTTGCTAACTCTTTTTTTTTCATTACAAAATATTCAACAACAGCAAATCACTACAAGGAAGTTTGCAATGCTGGTAATGTGGTGTATTGCAACCAAGTGCATCCATTCTGGGTACTACACCCAGCTGCCATATATCTATATACCAAACAGTAAAAATATGAACAGAAGCTGTATTTGAAGGAAGGGATGCTGCATATTAGATTTTGGGTTTGGATTATCAACAATGATTAATATTTTTCTTCCTTAAAATGAATCTGAGTTGGTTTCAGCTAAAGGAATAAAACTCACAAAGCCTGAAAATTGTTTCCTATTGCAAACAATACAGGGCTGCTAATGCAGTCAGGGCTTCAGTCAGTTTCATCAGCTTTGTGACACAAACACACTACAAAAAGAAATGCATGCTCATGTACTAGGTTTTTATTTTTAACTGACTGTGTCTTCAAACCTGGGTTGTGTTGATCAGAGTGAGAGTTGTGCGAGGGACTAATGAAAGTGATTTTTATCAAGCTGCTTTTCGTATTTGTTATTTTCTCCTATACTAAGAATATAATAAGAATTTAAAATGATAGGCATACATATAAGTGTTCATGAACAAATTGGCAAATATTCCTAGGAGAAAAACCAGTGGGTTTTGCTATAGTACCAAGGCCTGGTCCTGCATTATCTTGCTAATATGATTCAGATAGATTACTCAGAGAGGTAAATATTTACTTGGATAAAAACTCACAGGACTGAGGTTTAATTATGAAAATTGACATTTGGCAATGCATTTCTTTTGTCCCCCCCTTCCCTCAAAAGACCACCTCTCTGTGGCCATAGTACTGGTCCTTCTGACCTAGAAGTTTCTTTGTAACAATGGCCGATATGGAGATAAAAGAGTTTTGTATAGTTAGAGGCAAAAAAAACCAGCCCAGAGGAAATCAATGCCAATTCATTTTCTGTTCCATGCAGCATAGGCAGCTTTCACCTTAAAGCAAACCAGCTAAGGTGGATCTTTCTAAAACCCAGCTGCTCAGGTGCTCTCAACTAGAGACAAGCAACAAAATTTTTGCTGCACAAAATGAATAGAAAGTTTACTTTGCAGAGCCAGAGTAGAAAAGTGCACAGCAGAGAAAGTATGTTCCAATGAGAGAGGCAACCAATTGGTGATGTTTCCTAAAGTCTGGGTTATGACAGGCGATGCAACTGCTGCAACACAGCATATTTCACAAAAGCACCTCTTGGAGAATAAAGTCTCCCTCGCAAGAACCGTGGTAAACCCGAAGCAGGATGTGAATAACTGGATCAGCACAAAAGGTTGGTGAGGCTGAGCATAGCATAAGTTCACCTATCGTAGCAAGTATTATACATTATACATTGGCAATGATAGCTACTCACTCAGATGAGCAAAACAATTAACCTTATTCGTATTTTGCTGGGGAACCTGGTGGGCACTGGGGGGAGCAGAAGCACCCTCTGAAAGCACCCCCCGGTGCTCCCGCCAGGCCAGGCTGTCTCTGTCTGCCCGGCGCAGGCGGCCCCGGCCCTGCCCCTAAAGCTGGAGAGTGAGAGGCACAGCCAGCCCCGGGCGGCAGACGGGCAGCATCACCCCTCGCGGGCAGCACCTCCCCGCTGTGCGGTGGGAGCGAGAGGGAGGTCTCCTCCTTCTCTCCCTCCCCGCCCCGCTCTCTCCTCCCTCCCTGCCCGCCTGCCTCCGTGCCTGCAGCCGCAGCGCAGGGCAGGGGAGCGGCGGCGCGGCAGGCACAGCCTCCCGGCGGGCGCCCGGCGGAGGCAGCAGGGCGGGCGGGCGTTGGCTGCGCCCGGCCCCGCCGCGCCGCCCGCAGGCTCCGCCCGGCGCTCCCATGGCGCGGCGGCCCCGCGCCAGGTGAGCAGCGCTGCCTGTTGCGCCGAGCGGAGCGAAACGGAGCCGCCGGGGCCACACGGCGAGAAGTTTTGCGGGAAGGCGCCGCGATGTGAGTTGCGGCGCCCCGCGGATGCGCTGGGTGGGGGGCGGCAGCTCCGGGAGCAAACTCGACGGGGAGGGAATGGGGGGAAGGCGGTCAGCGCTGCTGCCTGCAAGGGGCTACCGCCGTGCCGTGCCACCTTGCCCGGCAGCGATCGGCGAGGGCCACCGGCGATGCCCCCTCCCCCAGTCCGTGCTGGCGAACCTCCGGGGTCCGTGAGTCCTGGGGGCTGGCGGGGTCGGGATTCCACCGAGGCAGCGGGAGATGAGTAGGGAATCCAGAGGCGGAGGCTCTGGGAAGGGGGTTGACACCTTCTCGTTAGGGAGCAAACGAGGGATTTGAGACCCGCGGCCCCCGATCCCGTACCGGAGCAACATCAGAAAAAGGGGTGGAAAATAAAGCGCCCCTCCCATGCGTGTGTGCTCCCGGCGCGCCCGGCCGCTGTCCCTGCCCGGCCGGGTGCGGGCGGGCTACCGGAGGTCGGTCGCGCTGCTCAGCGTGCGGGCGGCGGCCGGGGCGCCGAGCGGGGCTGCCGGGGAAAGGGGGCGGCGGAGGCGGGGACGGGAGGGAAGACGCCGTGTGTGTTGCCGTAGGATTTTTCCACTTTGAGACCTATCAGGACCAGTTGCTACGGTTCGGGCGGCGGTGGCCGCGATGCGGCGGGAGGGGGGAAGAGGGCATCTCCCTCCAAAGCGAGCAACAAATGGCAGCGGTGGCGGCAGCCGGGCTGCAGGACAGTCGCGGTGCCCGCTGCGCTCAGGTGAGCTGCGACGCCCCCGCTGCCCGGGGACCGTAGCGGGTGGCGCTGGAGCTGCCCCGGGGGGGCTGTGACGGGGTGCGGGGTGCCCCCGGCCCGGGACAGCAACGGGGGTTCAGGGGTCCCGCGGACGTGGGGAGATCCGTGCGACCCAGCGCTCCGAGATAGGAACGGTCGCGACCTCTGAGCCCGCACAGAAATGTGGTGATCTCTCGCAGCAAGCGGGTACTGGGTACTGTGTGTCTGTGGGAACCGCGGGCTCTTCTCTCGCCTTTCTGGCAGGCTACATGTCCTGAATTTCCCTCGCCAAAAATTTGGAAAATGCCTCAGATGTGCCAGCGAGAATTCTTCTTTCCGTCTTAGCTTCTGCCTTCAAAAATTAGGAGATTTTACAGTATCGGTTAGGAAATGTGAAAGTGATTAAGGCTGCAGGTTATCATCCCGTCTTTCTGATTGTCCCTAGACAGCAGAAATAGTGAAATTACAGAATGAAAACAGCCAAACAACTTGAAAAGCATAAATAGACCAACGACCTAAAGAGTCAGAATGAGAACCAGGCAAACAACATTTAGTGCTCTCCTCAAAGAAGTAATTCTAGAGTCATTTACATAGATATGAAAATGACAGAATAAGCTAAAGCTTTTGAGATTATTGGAATGAATTAAAATATAGTAGTCATGAGAAAATGTTACTGATTTGGTTGGGAAAGGAGAACAAGCTTTCCTCAAGCTGAAAACTCTGTCTGGGGTAGCCTTTTCTGAATGTTGAAAAGACCTGTCAAAAATTTCTTCTTACGGTAACCTGTCTAATAATTTGTAGGTTTAAACTGGAAGGTGTGCGTCACACCCTACTGAAAGTGGTAGTTTGAAGGCTTTGATATAGAGCACCACAGTGTTCATATGGCTTACCTACTGATATTATTCTTAGTAATTTAATTTAAAAGTATAAGCTCCTAGTTTGGTTTAAAGGGAAGGAAAATAAGCTGTAGAATGAACTTAATTTGCAAAACCTTTGCTACGTTCAGAGTCTAATTTTCTAGTTTAGTTTCTAAATAGTAAAATTGCTCAGAATAATTATAACTGTGATTGCAGCAGCCCTTACTTGTGCAAGTTGCCTGGATTTCTGTGGGATCATTTCTACAGGTAATCTGATTGCTCAAGATAGCAGGATCAGGCCTGTGGTCAGAGAGTTCCAGCATGCAGCACCATGTAGGGTTGTGCCTATTGGCGCTAATGAGATGATTTGGACTTTGGCAAGAGGAATGTGAGGTTAAATCCAGATCTCTTGCATTTATTCAGCTATTGCTGGCTGGGTCAGTGAACCCTGATCTTGCCATTCCCTGAGGTTTGCTGTAAAATTTGCGCTGACTTCAGTCCAGCCGAAAGGAGCTCCTGTGTGATTGTAGTTTCCAGTTGCCTTAGGGCACGTCGAAGCTGCTGAGTGTCTTGGAGATCAGGGCCTGAGTGAATAAGGATTGTACCTGCAACTATCAAGAATCAATGTGCTTTGCCTCAAATGTGAGATTAATTGAAAGAGAAGTATCATTTAATAGGCATATATGTCTGTGCTCTGGATCCAGTCCTGAGCTAATAAAGTCCATGAGAGCTTTGCCATGTATAAATGGAATAGCAAGACTTAAGGGTATAGGTGTGATTTGTCTTTTCCATGTGCTTTATGGACCTGTATTTCAAATCTTTTGGGAGGTAGGAAATTCTTTCTGCTCACGCTGAAACAGCATTAGAGTAACTAGAGTAACAGAGCGAGTGCATGATATGTCAGCTCAAGAAATATCCTCCCAGCAGGAGAACTGGAATTTATAAAATTCAGCTGTATTCAGAAGTGCTAACTCAAGTGTCTAAAGCCAGAGAAAAAATGTATTGCTTCATTTCAAAAGCACCTTTAGATGTTCAGTTAAATAATAAGGTGCTTCTGAGTCTTGTTTTTAAGGATATTTCCTGTCACTTCACTAGGAATATTTATGTGAGTAGCACAAGGGATACATGGCTCACTGGCAGAAAGATTTTAAACTTTTTAATGAAGTGGATGATTTAAACAAGAAGGAATATGGGTAGAAATATTTCTTGTTGCCACTTCAGTTATTCAGAAGATGAACTAAGGAAGGTAGTTCCTCTCAAAGTGGAATACTGCATTTGTAATGACTTTCAGGATTTGCATGTAGCTACTGTCCTTGTTGTCATCTGCATGCCTGGTCCTTGGATCAGCGCTCATTAGAGAATACAAATTAAATTAGTGTTCTGTGGCTAGCAAAATAATGCCCCTGATTTTGCCTCATTCAGTAAGCTTTGTTCATAAGCTTAGAGAAAACTCTTGTGAAACAATTTAGAAACTTATAATAATAATGTTAAACAGAATCTTATTTCAAAATGATGGTATTTTGAGCCAAGAATAAATTATTTGAGTTCACAGAATATGTAGCATTTACCTTGGCTTGTTTGGCCACGCATTTTTAAGTTGATATTTTATTTACTAAAAGTAACCTCTAGAAAGTGCAATTTTGATAGGCACTTCAGTACTGGTATGGATCAAATGCCAGTATGTCTACTGAAAGTACAAGCAGAAAGGATTTAGGAATTTCTCAGCACCTTCAATAAGTATTTTTAAAGGGATTACAGCCTGTGAATACATGGATGAACAAGGTATATCTTTTGCTCTTAAATCCAATGTGCTGTGGGTGAAGTAGCATCAAATTTAGAGATGTTTTGGTGAATTTAATCCCTGCTTCTAGTTTCAGTCCAGCTCTTTTCATAAGTAGTTTCTGTGCTTCCGTCATTCTGGTGTGGTTTGTTAGTCTGGATGCACAGCAGACTTGTGGGTGCATCCCAGGGGGAAAAGGAGTGTGGTGTGGTATTGGTTTTACTCACCGCTTCATCAGAGCATCAGATAAACAGTTGCTGTAGAATTTGCTGTGGAGGAGGATGTCATTAGTTCCCAGTGCTTAAAGATGCATGATCCTGCTTCATGGAGATGTCTGTGGGTGACTGGTGCCTGTGTCTGTGCTTGCCTCTGATGACCTGAACTGCTTATCCCAACCAGCACCTGTATCCAGCGCTGGCTTTGCTTTACACACTTACTTTGAGCTTGGAAATGCAAACACAACGCTTACTGTTACCAAACAACAAAGCACCTTTTATTTCTCTCTCTGGGCTCCACTGAGTTCCTTCACCAAGCAGATCTTTTTTAAAAAGAGACATATTTCTGGCTGACTTCTGCAGTGGATGTGGGGAAGTCCTTTTCATAAGGATCATCCCTGCTCCCGAGTTCTGTTTTCCGTCAGCGAGGAAAAGGCAATGGTTGCTGAATTTAAATGGTGTTTCTTTCTCTGGAGAGTATGAAATTTTGTAATGATGAAAAAAAGAGAGGTAGACAAATGGGAATAGATGAAGAAGGCCTGATGCCCACAAAACAGGGGAGAAGTAGATGACAGAAGGGAGAAAGTAGTGGCTGATCTGAGTAGTTTGACTCTTGAAGTTGAGGTGATCTGGGCTGTTCCATGGCCCTCTGGCTCGGCTCCGTGCTGTGCCATGGATTTGTCATGGCCCTGCCATGGGCCTTCAGAAAAGATGTGTAGGTTGATTTCAGTGGGACTAGAAGCCTTGCTGAGGAATTGAATTTGGCTTTTTGTATCTCAGTTCCACTGACAGAAAGGAGATAAAGAATGCCTCTTGAGGAAATAGGACTGGTAAAAAGCCTTTTCAGAGATACATTGATCTGGATAATTGGACTTTTTACTTAAACAGAAATGAAAATTACCACTACAGATCTTGATGTACTTGATTAAGGTTTACCTCTGCTTTTCAGCTAGCAAGTGTGTGTTTTAAATTAATTTGGCACTTCATTAATAGCAGTTTCATAAAGCTGCTAACTTATCCTTTGAGAAGGAGGAAAAAAGTTAACCTCTGCTTGCCAAATAGTACTATAAAGATACACTAATAAGGAAAAATGAAAAGGGATAGACGTGAGTGACAATACATAAATGGGATGCTACTCTGGCCTGGAAGCAGGAAAGCAAATGGACACTATTTAATTATTTAAGGAACAATAAATGAGAAGTCGAGTTCTCAAGTGACAGTAAAAGGAGAGATGAACAGAATTTTAAAAGGTTAGGAATGGGAAACAATGCATAAAGAAAATAGAAGGTGGACAGGAAGAGACCAAAGGGTCAGGGGATGGACTTAAGATTTCTATGGAGTTTTCAGCTGGAAAATATTACCTCTATATTGTGGTGCTTGCATAACAGCCAGTATTTCACTCAAATTATGGAAGTTTAGTACACAGTGTCCTCCTGGGGGGGGGTCACTTCATGTTCCCACTTCATCCTCTGGATGCACAGCCTCAGTTAATAGGGCATGTGCTTTTAAAGATGGCATGTCTTAGGTGCCGGGCTCTCTTAAGAGGCTTACTTTGTGGATGTTGTTAGTTGTAATGGTGCTGTCATTTACTTCTGTCAAAGTTGCTTCCTCCACCAAACAATAGCATTGGTTTTAAGCAGAGTATTTTTTGCAGTTTACCAAAATTGGGTTACACGCTTTCGCAACTGTACTCACTGAAGATACATTGTATGTAGAGATCATAAGTATTCAGCATTTCCTTACAAATGTTTGCATTGGGAGTTAGTGGGACACATGAAAAGTATGTGAAGGCTTTATGCCTCATGTGGATTTCAAATGTGTATTGTTTTGGTGTGATTTGCTTCATGCAAAATATTCTTGTAATGCTTACAAAGTATACATTTTTGTGTGCTTGTGAATAATTTGCAGCAAAAGTGTGAAGCCTTTGGACGTGGAAATAAATCCATGGTGCTTGCCATTGTAAAGGCATTGCAGTTAAAAGAAAAGAAAAAGCACTGGGTCAACAGTGTTGAGTTCCTGCCAATATTCCCTCACCTTTAAAAGCAGAGACAAAGGCTTCTTCCTCTTTAAAAAAGGAGCTGCAAGAAAAATTTTGTATGAAGTTGCTTGTTAGGTCATATATGGTTAAGCAAGCGATGGTGGTTATGTATCTTAGAGATGAAACTTCATCTTATCAGCATTAAAACCAAAATAAATTTATGTTACTGGTGTTTTAATTCTTGACTTTTTAACCAGTTTCTGGTCTGTGTTTGGAAAAGAAAATGGGCACAATCTCTTTAGAGTTCCATTTCAATTATTTTTATTTTTAATTCTTCACATAGTAGTTTTTGTATATTGCTTTCCATACAATCTTTTATTTAAAAAAAGACAAAGAAAAGGCAAAAAAACCCAGAAAGCCTTTTCTTACACTTGTAAAAATACTTCTGTAAAGCTTTTTTTCATGCCAAAGATTTATTTGGAAATATTGATAGTCTGTTATAATTACCACCATCTATGAAAAAAAAAAAAAAGGCATTTTCCAGGAGCAAAAATTGTGGAATCAATAGGAGTTGCAGAAGAGGAAAGCAGGAGACTGTTTACAAAACTAGAAGTTGGTGAATCCAGGGGTCAGTCTTTATAGTAAATCTTGCTAGAGCTGGGTTTGGTTTTGTTGGTTTTTTCTCCTAGATATGCTGCAGATGGTCTTTAAAATTTATCTTGATTCTTACATTTTATTAAATGTAATTTTTGTTATAAATGTCAAAAGAGTGACCCTTAGTTCTTTTCTCCTAAAATGAAATTAACAGGCTAATTCTGCCATTGCAACCTTCAAATAGTATGATTGTGTTTCTGAACGTCCTTTTTGCCCTTGTTTTCAGCTTTGTTGACACCAAGTCATTGAGATGAGAATTGGTGACTTTTAAACAGTCTATTTTTAACAAAGTTTGTAATAGAGTATTACTGTTTATGAATGTGTGTCAGTCCCAGTTTGCACAAGCACTAAAAGGGAAGGCTGATATCAGAGCAGATCTGCTTCTAAGTACTCACTTTCAGCTTTGTTGTTCTCTGGCTGTTCCTGGTCCTGTTCTTCAGGTGGGAGTACCAATTTTTACTCTGCTGCTGCAAGGACATCTCCTCTTTTTCAAAGCTGAGATATTTCAAACTGAAACCTTTTGCAAAGGAATGGTCTATATCATGTTATAAATGAGATACAAGTGGGAAATTTTGGTTTCTAGGCTCTTCTAACTTAGAGTGAAATAACTCCTCAAAGTTCAGATTTCTTAGACCTTTAGTTGTCACTTCTAACACACTGCATATAACCAAAGCACACAATTCAAAAAAATAAGAACATCTCAGCTTTGACTGAGAAGCAGCACATGGATGACAGCATGCAATCCAGGTAGTCCTTTCTTTTCCTGTGTGTTTTGAGGCTGCAGAGCTGACATGTCATGTCCCTCTACACCAGATTTGTGATCCCTTCTTAGTTATGAGCAAGACTGTTGTCATTGAAAGGTTAACAATTTCTGTTCAGAAAAATATATTGGTCATTTTCTCTTTCCAGAGTCTTGCACAGGTTTTGCCCTTTGACAGAAAACATTTAATCTGTATTCTGCTCATCACTTTCATCAATTACTTGGTATACTTATTGGCATCTCTGATGCATAGTGGGTGTTAGGAATAATTTCTTGACAGAAAGGGTTATCAAGCATTGGAACAGGTGTTTGAGTCACCATCCTTGTAGGTGTTTGGAAGATGTATAGATAAGGCACTTAGGGACATGGTTTAGTGGTGGACTTGGCAGCGCTGAGTTAACAGTTGGACTCAAAGATCTTTTCTAACCTAAATGATTCCGTGATTCTATAAATACTTATTTTGCTAGAGTAGGACTTGACAGGATTTAGACATGCAAGAAACCTAAATCTTTGGCTCAGGAAACAATCGTGATGGATACAAATGGTATTTCAATAACTTTCGATCCAAAAATGTTTCTTGCAAAGCGACAGGACTGTTCTTCTTGCCAGTCATGGCAGGTGCTCCATCTGTACAAATACCACCTAATTTGAACAAGTCAAGCTTAACAGGTTTTTTTTTCCACTATCTGCCACATTTTCAACAATTTTTTCTCTATTCTTTAAACAAGTGTGAGGCGAGGCAGCAGTGTTGGAATGAAATGAACAGAGGCCAACCAATTACTTAATTGTAGTAGATTTTTTTCAACACATTGAAAAGCAACAGTCAGTGCAGTGTCAGTAGCATTGCAGCTTCCCTTGGTTATGGGCAAAAAAAGAAAAAAAAAAATTGCATGAATCTGTTAAAAATGGAAATGCATGCTGTTGTGTGGTGCCATCTCAGCCCTTCCCATTGTTATGCTATGTGAACAACTATGGACATATCAGCTGTGTGCTGTTTTTTTTCAGTCTGGTTTGTGCAGCAATAATTGATGTACCCTCTTGTATTCAGGCTTTGTTTTCTGAGAACAGCCCTTTCTCACAAGCTTGCCCTAAGGGATATTTGCTATTACACCTTTGTCAAT
Organism: Serinus canaria; assembly: GCF_022539315.1. Taxonomy (NCBI): domain Eukaryota; kingdom Metazoa; phylum Chordata; class Aves; order Passeriformes; family Fringillidae; genus Serinus; species Serinus canaria. The sequence continues at coordinate 39,423,083 of NC_066315.1, forward strand.
GATTTCAGCTCATGGATGTGTATTTATTTTTGTAGAAAGCTGTCATGCTAGGGATCTTCCTTGAGGTAAAATCTGACCACAGGTCAGATGCAATAAAATATGTTTTACATTCCTTTCAGGATTAGTTTGTATAAAAGTACCATTCCAATCTGGACTTTCTGTGACTGTATCACCACAAACATACTTTTACAGACCCTGACTGTTCTCCCAAGAACTTCCCTTAGAGAAACAATCTCTATGCAGTGTCAGCTCCATGCACTGTCATCTTAGTGGTTTTTTTTTTTTCACTGTGCATGCATGACTTGGCAGGCAGTGCTTTGATGATAAGTAAATTGATTTTAAAAGTTTATGGACATTTGAATTAACTGGGAAATCATTAGAATAATGTAAAGCGAGTGAGGTTGCACAGGTCCTTTATTTTCCCCTTGCTGTGGGCTTGCAGAGCAGGTGTTCTGTGGGGTCCCAAAAGCAGTCTTGTTGACTGGAGTTAGTGTGTTGTTTCATTGCAGCAATATTCTATCAGTGAGCTGAGACTGCTAGTTTTAAATTCTGATTCTTGAAGCTGTGGAGTGCAGCTTTGAATACCGAGCAAGTGCTTGGGCATTTGCAAAGGGAGATTAAAAATATTATCAGGCTTGCAGAGCAGTTCTTCATTAATGGAAAGCATTGGTGGGCTAGGAGCTGATTCAGTGACCTCACGTGGTTTTCCATACACTTGGCTGCTCCAAGTAGCCTCCTCCATTTCCTATGCTTCCACAGTTTCCCCAAATTATTTTTAAAGGTTTTTTGTTGCCTTTCTTCTAAAAATATGTAAGGCTAGGGGTTTGACTGTTGAATTTATTGAATATCAGTATTGAAGTAAAATTGACATTTTTGTAAATGTAGATGTGATGTATGTATGAGGAGCTCATGTGACTTTAAAAGCATTTGGTCTCGGCCCTTGCCATCTTGTTTCTGCTTTTTGGACCAGCCACTTGCAGGTAAAGGACACTGACAGGGTAACATTTTAGTGACTTTTAAATACCACAGCTGACAGAGAAAGATTGAATTTTTAAGGATCAGCTATCGGGGAAGTGCACATCAGTATTCCCATCTAGGAAAAAAAAACAACCATGTTTGTTTTTAATTACAGATACTGAGCTTGTTGTGGTCAGTTGATGCAGAGGTAGCCTGACTGCAGAGGTGGAAAGTTTGTGGTCGTGAAGATTGGAGATTGGTGAGAGGTGAGCTTCTTGCTAACATTGATATTCCTCAGATTCACTGTTTTCACTCATACACCTGACTGTTCTTGGAATTACCTAGCAGCATTTGGCATGGAAGTGTTGCTCTTGGAAACAGTTTCAATCTGAGAAATTAGCCATAAACTTTGACCCTTTTCCGGTATAACTTAGACTAGATGGTTTTATTTGACAACTTAATAGTTGTACCTAAGCTGCCTCTAAAAATATTTTGCACTTGAACTTTATTAGTCTTGAATATATTACTTTTTCAAATGAATTTTTATAGTTCCCACTAAATAAAGGATGAACCTGGAAAAAGGAAATTAAAAGCAAGTGATCTGTGTCTTCACTTACAAAACAAATGCAATATAAATAATTACATTCTTCTCAACATTTTCACACCAGCATGGGAAAAAAGCAAAAGCCCATCTGTGTAAACCTTCTGAAACCTGCTTCCTGTGCCATTGCCTGTACTCCTTCAGGTTAGAGAAACTCCTTCAAGTTAGAGAATTCCTCAGATGCCATAAGGAGAACATCACTGTTCACAACAAGCAAAGAAAACACTGGGCTGTGCTGTAGCTCCCCATAATGCTGAAAACCTTTAATTTTTCATTAGGGGTTTGACCCTTGGTTCATTTGAAAGGTGAACTTGATTTCTTTGACCCTACAGAAAAAAAAAAAAAACCCAAACAGACTAAGCAAAAGAACTGGCTGCTGTCATTACTAATTCGTCAGGTGTGACGGGGTTGGTGTTCTTCAGCTTGGGTTTGCGTGTCAGGATTTAGGGAAAATGGAATGAGAGGGAAGTGATGTCTGTAAAGAGCTGGCAGGGATGTACCAGATAAAATACCCCTGTAAGAAGGCTCATCTGAAGAGATGAAAGGCAGAGTAATCAGCACCTGCAGAAACATTTCCTTTAAGGTTTGTACTTCAGGTGAGAGGTAAAAGATAAAACACGCCACTAATACTACAGCATGTCCTTGCTAAGCCTACAGCTGCTTTCTTGGCAGCCCCAATGGAGGCATCTTGCTGGGCCCTGAGAAGATGAGTGTTTTGGACAGGTCATGAGGATTTTTCAAGGCTAAGACATGAGCCCTGGTGCAAAGGCCAAGTCACGGAGCTCCTAAGGCATCCAGGGAGGAGGCATCCCAGACAGGAGCTCAGTCTCTGGCCTCACAGCTGTCAGCAGTAATGGGCATCCCTTAAAAGTTTGTTCAAGAGCTGAGCTTTTCTAGAAAAGTGGAGTTTCTGTATAGGATGGGTGGCTGGTCCAGGGTGAAAAAGGAATGATGGCAAGTTTTTCAGTTACGCTTACTGCACTCTAAAACACCAGTTTGACTGTTAACATGAGTATTATCAGTGTAAGCAGTGTTTTTAGTTGCTGTTGTTTACATGAGGCCTTCAAGGCTGTCATTGAGGGCTACAGGAAGGCTGTTCCAAAACCTTGCTGAGCAAAAGGGCTCATTTCATTTTCCCTAATGAGTGGCATGGTGTAGGGTGAAATGGATCGATGAGTTTTCAGTGTTCTCAGCACTGGGTGGAAGGGAGTCCCCGCGTGACTTTTGCAATATGGGTTTGTAATATTTTCTAACTTGCCAGGCATTTCTCCTTTGTTTTGTTTTGCTTCCCCAGTACTTTTAAAACTTTGTTCTACTTTTCCTCTGGACCAAAGTGATGTTTAAAGAACAAAGTCCAGGAAAGATGGTGGTACAACAAAGAAAAAAACTCCTAGAAGAGGCTTAGGAGGTCTGAAATGGGAGGTGAATAGTTCTTTTTCTTTCTCAGGGGAAATTGGTCCTTCTAAATAAGAAGGTAAAGTGTTCTGAGGTGGCAGAAGAGTCTTCAAAATGCTTAAACAAGTAAAAAAATCTCTGTGTTTCCCAATGAAGGGGGTGGGGGGGGGGAGATGTTTTTTTATAACATAGACCTGTAGTAAGTTAATAAAAAGTAAATTTTGTGTAATTTTCCTTGAAAGTATTTTGATACTAATGAGAATCTTTACAGTCCCTAAACCTTCTAGAGCTTTCTTTTTTATCCTGGTGTCTTCCCCTTTCACTGCTGCTGTTCTCAGAAAAAGCTGTTTACCCTCTCTTCAAGGTGTCAGCTACAGAGGACTCTTCCAAGGCACCAACTTGACCCTTTATGTGGGCTAAGGGTTGCATGAAACAGGGCAGCAAAAGTCTTTCAGTGCAGGTGCCTGGAGCTACCCTTCCTGTACCCTTGCTGGAGCTGGTGTCTGGACCTGCTGGGGAAGAAGCTGGATTTTTTGAGAAGAAGAAAGTACAGGAATGTGCCTAGGTTCAGACCTGAGACTGGGGTTGTACAGAGGTTGTGATTAAATTGGTATTTAGTTTGGAAGCATCAGTATTGTGGATTTATTTTTCTTTTTTTGCTTGAAAATCACTCATATTTAAAGATTTCAGGTAAAGCTGTGTCTGAGCTTGGTGGAATTGCTTTGATTTATGTGGGTGTAAGGCATAATAGATTTCTGTCCATAATGTGCATGCTGTCTCAATTTTTTACAGGCTTATGCAAAATCATAATGAAAACACCTTGAGGATGGATGTTATTTGTACTGATTTGAACAGAGGATATTTCCAGATGGGAAGTGAGGTATTGTTCCTAACTTGCAATATAAAAATACTTGAAATAACTGTTTCTGGGACTTTAGGATCATCTATTGAATTCATATCTACCCTTGTCATCTGACAGACTACTAAAACAAGATTCTGCTCAAAATGATAGAAGTGACAGTCCTACAATTCATTCCTGCTGAGCCCTGTAAGGTAGTTAGTCTGAGGAGATTTGGATCTCACTTCAGTCATTCAAGGGCAGTCCTTTGGAAGCAATTTGCAGAATATGTAATTGTGCCCATAAATCCCTTGCTCCCCCCTGCAAAAAGGGTAGATTTCTGTTGCCACCCTACTGTGTTGAGGAAACAGCATTTTTCGCCCCCCCTCCCCTCTCCTTTTTCAAAGCCCATTAGTTGTGGTCAATTCCCTCTGCCGCTGGCCATGCTTTCATTCCTCTGCAGTGTGGTTACACAGAACTGCTTCTGTGTTGTGTCAGTGTTTGATCCCTTCCAGCTGGCAGAGAATCGAAGAAGTCATATGTATGGACACCCAAAGTCTGCCCTTAGCTACACTTGTGAAAACCTGTGGCATTACACAGTTGGCTTGGAAAGGCTTAAGAAATCCCACGGGATCCGCTGCGCTGAAAGTCGCTCTGTAAATGTTAGACAGGGCTGTTGTTTTTGTTCTAGTACATTTTACTTTAAAGCTGCACCTGAGCTGCAATCGACGATGCTGTTTCATAACATTGAAAAAGAGGGACAGATTTGGAGTATGAGACGTGCGGTGCTGTCAGTGGGGTTTGTCACTGAAACTGTCATAGCTGGGTGCCTCGGCAGTGTCTGTGCTGTGAGAAAAACGTGCTCAGTGGGGTTCTGGTTTCTGGCAGCTTTCAAGCCACTGGTCACCATGCAACCATCCTCCTCAACAGCCTGATCTCCTTTGGGAAAGAGCCAGGGCCATCTGCTAGCAGGGGCGGCAGCAGTGGTGTCCAGCACCCTGGGGTATCTTGGTGGACCCTGATCTTGCACAAGAGCGAGTCCCAGGCAGCAGAGGATGTTTCTTCTGGGCCAGGAAAACTGTGTTCAGGTCTGACACGTTCCTGGCATCATCCAGTATGGAGGAAGCACAGGTCTGAGGAGCCCCTTTGGTCTTCTGGCTCTGGGGAAGCTCTGGCCTATGGTGGTGTAGCTGAGTGCCCTGTGACTGTGAAACACAGTGTAAAGGAGAAGTACCTTGGTGTATGGTGTATGGGTGGGCCCATATGATCCTTTTGCTTCATGTTTAGTGCAGAACTGCAGGAAATAATGTTCAGGCAGATACTGTACTGACCCAGCATCTTTGACTCATGCTGATCTTTGCCAGTGTGGAGGATACTTATGCAGCTGGTCCACAAATAACCAAAGAGCTTGAATAGTTATATAATACTTCTTTTTAAAAGTGTTGTAGTGACCTGAGCAGATTGAAGTTGCAGTCAAAAAAGTCCTGCCCTGAGTAATTTTCTTTAATTCTTGGTTTCTGTTTCTTGGGATCCTTGGGAGACAAGGAAACAAATTATGAGATGTGAGGAAGGTAAGCAGAAGATAGGATGAAAGGTATTATACACACCTCCAGGACTGTCATTGGGTATTTTTATCTACTTCTAAATTGTGGAAAAATTTCAGAAGAAGAGTTCTGCGTATTTTTTTTCCAGACTGAATGGAAATTTTGCCATTGGTTAATATAGAAAGGAAGTCGGAAATATCAGAATTACATGTGAATTATTTATGTATCCAATTTGCTGCTGTGAATGGAGGAACAAGGATCTTAAATGCTGTTAATTACTGTGGATTTTATTTCACTGCCTATGGTCGTAGCTGCAGGCCATGTAGCCTCTGGAGGTGACCTGGGTGCCAGGCAGTTTAAGGGCACTTCTGGAAGGGAGGAGGGAATGTACAAAGCATTCATTGCTGGAAGTCAGCTGACATCTGGAGGTTTTATCATGTTAGCAGAGAAAAGTGATGTTTTTCCTTCAAGTCCTGAAGGATTAACAGCATTATTTATGTTTCTTCTGGTATGTCCAGAACAGAAAAAATAATAGAAAAAAAGTTACATTTCTGTAGTACAGCATCTTCACATTTTTATTCTGTGCTTCCTATATTCAAGGGATTTCCTAGCAAGAATAGAAACATCTGCAATAGCAGCTTCTATTTATGTTAATCTTTTCCAATCAGCATGCAGCCTGAAATAATTACAATAAATGCACTGTCTGCTCCAAACACTCACAACTTCCATTTATTTCAGGCTTCTTTGCTTTGCAAGTCTGAGAACATAATCCTTCATTCTGCTCTGCTTCATCTCCTTTGCATGAATTTATCCAACAGTATCTTTTGTGAGCTTCATTAACAATGGTCATGCCATGATAAATTACATAAATTGAGAAGTTTTTAATTAACTAAGTTAACAAAACAGCCCCACAAAGCATAATAAATTTAATTAGGTAACGTTTTCCTGTAATAAGTTTGCACACGAGGTGTGTGATGAAGTAGGGCAGAGTAAAATCTGTAATCTGAAGGTTTTTAGATTTCATAGCTGCAGAAATAGTTTCTTTTTAAAAAAGGTATTTTTATAAGATCGTGTGCTAAACATACCTTGTTGTGCAAAGGATTATGCAAACTTGGCAGAAAAACAATAGTTACTGACAAAGACATGACTAAGGGTATGTTTAAACAGAAGAAGACAGATCTTCCAGTCTTTCCCCCTCTGCTTCTGCCAGAGCTGCTCCCCAAGCCAGGGTCATTTTCTCCAGCTTGGCAGTGGTGCTTTGGCTCTGGTTGGGTGGGTTTTTTTTGGTTCTGGGCAGAATTCTTGGGTGTTTTTGGTCCAATTGGCTAATAGATGTGTTATAAAGAGCACATTCAGAGCATAGTCTCCTTGCTGGTGCTGTGTGCTTTTAGCTGGGCTGCTTGCCCGGGTATGTGGGAAGGAAAAGTAAGATCAGCCTTGGCTCATGTGTGGAGTGCTGTGGAGTGACTTCTCAGGTGTCCTCTGCAGCTAACAGCATCTGTCTTTGCTTTTTCTTTCCTAAACTTGCATCCAAAAATATTAAGATTGTTATCCCCTGCCTCCTACCTTCTTACACAGCCCAGCCAGGCTGCTTTTGCTTGGGCAATGTTCCCACCTAAGGAATTTAGTTCAAAAATAAGAACTTTGCCTTTATGTGCAGAACAGCTTCGTGACAGTAAATGGTACTCTGATTTTGATGGTGATACAAAGAAGCAATTAAACAAAAAACAGTGGGATAGGACACAGAAAGGAACTCTTTAATTTATCAATATTGGTTTGCATTTCTCCCAGACTCTCTGTAGTCACAGAGTGCAGAGGGAGTATGTGGTACATCACATTTACTGTTTTGGTTTGGTGATGCATAAAGTCAGAGTAATTGTCTTTCACAAGTGCAAATGAGTGTGCATTGAAGGCTGTGAAAAATAGTTATCAGTATTTATTATCTCTGTGAAGTATCCTTTTTATATTTTAATTTAGGGCTGATTTGGAGAGACAAGTTTGATGTCAGCAACATCAGTTTACAGTTTGGGGTGGATCTCTGGTTTTTGCAGCCCACTCACATTGTTTGTCATCAAACTCTGAAACCAGGCAATGGGACTTTTGGACATTCTGTGAAAAAACACATAGCACTGCGACATCTGATTTGTGTGTGCATGTAATTATTCTGCTATCTGCAAGAGATATGTAGTATTTAACCAGGTGAGGTCTGTTGTGAAGATGGAATGGCAACTTACCTGAGCTGGTGAATAACTCCTAACCAGAAAGGTCACAAAATTGTGAGAGGTGGATCTCTTACAGTTTTCTGACTCACAGGCTACAGTTAATTGTCCATCAGAAGACATTATAAAGCATTTCAGCATGTGTATATATCCTGTCTCTCTCTGTTCCTGCCTTTCTACAATAAAGAGTAAAGCAGCTGTAATTCTAGAGATGGTAGGAGGGCATAAAGTTTATGTAGCAGAAGCACATCTATTTTACAGAAAATGTCCCACTTAAATTTTAGGGTTCTACCTGAACAGTTTGAACAGTTGCCAGACACACTCCCAAGCTTGTAGGGTATTGCACAGAAATCATGACTGTACTCCTTTGAAGAATTCGAGATAACCTGTAGCATGCATGGTAAGTCTGGTGGTAAGGAGGGGCACACAGATCTGGAGAGCAAAACAAAGTGAAACAGTTGGTAGGAACAAAGAGGAGGGGGAAAAATTAGTGCACAGAAGCAGAGGGGGGAAATTAGTGAAGGAAATACAGGAATTAAAATACAAAGTGTTGGGTGAGAAAAGCAGCTCACCAGCAGTCGCTTGCTAGGGTGAGAACATTTTATGTTCAAGAAGAGATTCAAGCAGACCTTCTCTGGAGATTTGTGAATTTTCCAGGTGAAGGACCTCGGGATGAACAAGAAGAGCCTTTGCCTCCTAAAGTGTTACATGTTAGGTAGCTGAGGCAGAGGAATTTTCTAATATTATCTGGGAAAGAAGATATTGGAAATTAAGGTCTTGATGACAGGAGTATGTCAAATTAATGCATGATGTATTTTTGGAATTATACAATGTGTCATAAGCCAATTTTGTTCCAGGGGAAATGTGACATCTTCTCCCTTGTGAGTGAGGTTTCCAAAGGGCTGAAAAGCAAGGAAAATGGAAAGCAAAAAGTGAAGTTGTCAGGTGGAGAAGAAAAGCATCGTCCATGGTATTTAAATTGTATAAATTTGTGTTGATGTATCCTTCTCCTCAACCCCTTCTGATAGCTCTGTGTGTTTCGACTGCTACACCTGTTTTCCATTTTCAGACTGTTCCAGGACAGTAAATTTTACCTTGACCTGTGAAGCCAGTCATATCCTTTTACATAGCAGTGACTTCCCAGGAAGCAGTAACATGAGTCTGTACTGTTGCCATGAAATTCATGCTGTGCCTCACAGCAGATCTGTTTCTTAACTCACAAAAATGTGTGCAGTAGGATTTTGCTGGGCTGCTGAAAACATTTGAGCTGCAGTTTTACATACTGTATTCTTGTTTCTTCTGCTTTCAGGATCTGGACTGTTTAGAAAAGAAATGTAGAGTTAACATCTGAAATCTGATGTGGTCTTCCTTTCCAGAAAAAAATACTGTTTCTGGCATTCATGTTGGGAGAGAGGAGCCATCCTTTCCAAGACTTTCAGTATAGGTATGAAAATGTTCAAAGAGCTGACAGTTAGTAATTATTATTCATTGGTGCTACTTTGCTTCTAGTACAGTGAACATATTTTTGAACTAGAATTAAATCCAAGTCTCTCCAGGGGCTGTTGGTATTTTGCTAATGCTAAATTAAAGCGTGCCATGTGCTGTGCACTAGAGGTGGTCAGTGGTGCCTTGACAGAACCTAATTGTGTGTGTGGCAGGGGTGCTCTGAGTCACTGCGTGGTAGGTGTGATGCAGCTGCAGTCTGGTGGGAAGTCACAGCCCCTTGTTTTCATGAACAGGAAGGAGACATTCCCAAGCTGCTTTCCATCCTGCCTGCAGGTTAGGCAGTCCAGCTCCTGGAGTGGTTATCCTGCACAGCCAATTTTTGTTCCTTCTGCTTGTCACATATCCCATTGCTTTTTCAACTCCCAAGCTGTAAATGCTTAAAATGAGAAATGAGCTAATTAGAAGCCATGGAATAGAGATGGAAGCTGAGCTTCCTTAAAATGTCAGTAAGTGAAGAAGCAGGTCAGGATTGGAGAAGAAGGGATGTAGTCTTTATAATCTTCAAAATTATCATCCTATTAAGCTGTTGAATCAATCATCATGTGTTTGGATTTATCAATATAAAAATTTAGTACAATTCCATCCTTGGGACGTTCTGGTACATGTCTGAAGTTTTTTAATGGCACTGCCCCGTTTTGAGCACTCATCCTCTTAATACAATTTTGGTACTGCTTTCCTTGATGAAGTCCTCACCCTTCTCAGCTGGACACTTGGAGCGTGTTCACTGTGCCCAGATGATACAGTCAGTGTGCAGGATGTTGCAGCATGGCTGGGCTGGAATGTTAGTGGGAAGAGAAGCACCACAGTTTATACTTGTGAATGGTACTTGAGCCAGCAGAGTCACTGTGTGGGGAAGTTTCCTGAAGAGCTGAGCTGAAGGCCTTATTCCCAGGCTCTTCTTCCCACTGTCTTTTCCTTCTCTCAGTGAGGGCTAAACTAGCTCAGGCAGTCATGTACTGGATGTGGATAAGGTTCCCTGGAGATGGTAGATATGATCTCTGTAGTATGCAGTAACTAAAGGGAAATTAATGGGATGCAAAGCTCATGTACAGGTGCAGGTGAAGGACTGGGGGGGAGAATCCCCCTGATGTGTATTGCACCCTCAGTGATCCTTGGAGCAGAAAAGGAGAAGGAGCTGTGGCTGCAGCTCACTGCTGTGGCTGGTTAAGTGGAGACACAACAGAAGACTTCAGGAGAGCAAAACATCTGAAGATTCACAGGGCTAGCGTGATATTTGGGAATTGCTGTGTGGAATCATGGCATTTTGTCAATTTATTTTGTAATCTGTGATGACAGTAAACTGAATATTGAACAGCTTAAATCTAAGCAACTGTCATTTCATGCTTTGGTGAAGAGGGAGTGGGTGAGTGAGATAGTAGGGGTAAATTGTTAATAGGACTGAAACCAATATGTGCAGCTTTCTCTGAACCTGCCCACCTCTTATTTTTTTTGTGTAATATTGAGCAGCTGGGGCTGTGCTATCTCAGCTTACCATCACTAATCAGACTATGGATCTCTGGGGATGTGCTTTGCTCTCAGTTGCTGTGGTAGAAGTCTAAGCTTATTACCTAGATTACTTGCATATAGACCAGCAAAATCACATAAACAGATTTTGAGCCTGTTTTGTCAGTGTGGTTCATGAGACATACTCTCATTTTTTGAGTGCTTTTTGTTTAGTCAAAGAAGAAGCCACTTGTACTCAAAATGAGAGAGCATTTGCAGTGTTGCCTTTTTTTTCTTCTTTGTGAAAAATTGTACTGCTTTTAGTATAACTAAAATTAATAGGGTTCACTGGAAATTAAATTATTTACTTTGTTTAAAAATGACATTTTCATAGTCCACAGTCTTCATGTCTGCCTGTAAAAACACAGGACACAAACTTAACCGACTTAGTTACAGAAGTGTTTGCCGCTGTAAGTGAATTTCTTCAGCTGTTTCAAGCATTTTTCAGGGTGATTCTCCCCCTTCCTTGAATTCCATGGAGTCTTTATCTGAAGTATCCCACTGGTGACCCTATATATACTTTTTAATGCTGTGTTAGGTAGGTCTATTTATGAGTTGCTGTTCTAGACTGCTCTCTCCAGAGATGTAATTTAGAACTGGTGTTCCATTCATTACTATGCTTACCTTGGTCTGAATCTACAATTTTGTCTGTTCCTTAACTTTCAGACCGATGACTCATTCCTTTGCTTCATGGGATTGCTGCATGTGATCTTATCCCACTCTGAGATGAGCTTTGGAAGTGAGCTAAAAAGAAATGTTTACAGCATTCAGCATAAATCACAATTCCAATGAGAAACTTAAGGGAAAAATAACGGAAAAAAAAGTTATAGGAAACTCAGAGATGAATCTATACCTAAGAGATTCCTTGTTTTCTCCCAGGTAGCAAGTGACAGGACCAGAGAAGATGGCCTTATTGCACCAGGGGAGGTTTAGACTGGATATTAGGAAAATGTTCTTCACTGAAGTGAAGGCATTGGAATGGGCTGCCCAGGAGGTGGTGGAATCACCATCTCTGGAAGCATTCAAAAGGTGTGTGCATGTGGCACTTGTGGACATGCTTTAGTGATGGATGTGGATGTGGCCAGGTTAATGGTTGGACTCAATGGTTTTAGAGGTCTTTTCCAATTTCAATGAGTCTGTGATTTTAAACCATTTTAATTATTTATCTGTTTTATTTAACTCCCTTGAGTCTTGGTGTATGCAGGAAGATGCTCTCCACCCCTTTCTAACCTTCATAAGAAGGTGTGCACAAGCAGAGTAGTGCTTCCATTCAGGAACAGAGTGTAGCAAAACCACCTGTGGGAATCCATGTGAAAGAAGAAATCTTAGTGGGATGTCCATTGTATTTGCAGGCATTTTCTTTAGAAGAGCAGTTCCCTGCATGCTGTGTCCCTGCATGACTTAGCAGCATCCTGTAGGTGTGAATGCCTGTCTCTGCAGAGCAGGATATGCAAAAGATGAGGGCATGGGTGGTGGAGGTAGACATAGTGACTAACTCTTTATTCCTGGAAGTGCACCCTCCGTGTGGAGGACGGCATTAAGTATGTCCCAGATAGGCTTCTCACACTGCGTCATTGCTGGGGATTAAACCATTTTCCCCAAGGATTCTGTGCTTGGCAGAAAGCTCTGCAGGAAGTGCTAGTGTTCCTCCAGATTTGAACGTATCAGCACTTGCATAATAGGTTTATTCTTTATTATCCACCTTTTTTTTTTGCTGTTCTGTGGCACGGGCTTCAGATACTGCACATGATGATTTTGCTCCTGCTGCCATGTGGTCCTACCACATGGTGAAGGAAGGATGTTTGGACATGAATTATTTCATCTCCCAGAATCTTGACAGTTTTACACTACTACTTCACTTTGTTTTCTTTCTAGTATCTCTTCTGGTATTTTTATTTTTATTTTTAAAAAATCAAACATTACGGACAGTGATTGTTACCACAAAACTGGTTGTTCTTGTTTCCAACTAAAAGATAATTAGTGAACTCCAACTGAAAGAATTATCAGGGTGTAATTTTGCCTTTTTTGAGGAGGTGGAAGGAATTCCCTTACATCAATCTTTCTGTTTTGCTAGGTTTGTGAAGACCACAACGCTTCAGTTCTCTAGGTGATTCTAACTTGCTCATGCTGATTTTAAATGATAAGGGGAAATTTGCAATAAAGACTTGTCATGAAATTTGAGGAGTGAGTGCTTTTATGGTCAAGGTAAATGAATAATCTCTTTCTGTTTTTAGGTACAAGACCCAGCCAGCCCTCTTGCTGATGGTATCCTTTAGAACTGATCTGGGTTATTGTATGTGCAGAGTGCAGACTGTGAAATGATACCAGGCAATGTTTTTGGGGTTATCTGTTTCTAAGGGGTGTCGTGGTAGCTAAAGGCAGTGTAGCATGTTCAGCATGTTCAACTTGTCTTCCAAATGCTGTGTCCATACCCCTTTGCTGCCAGCCACCTGGGACCTGTTTTCACCTGGTAAATGTTTCTTGTGGCCATTTGTAGGGTCTGCGTGACTACAGTCCACAAGATCTTTCTTCAGCCTGGCAAACCATGTTTGCACAAGTTAGTGGCTAGTGGTAAGGGTCAAAGCTGGGATTTCTCGAAAGTCTGTGAATTAGGTTCCTTCAGAGCACAGGAAAAATGTGACAGAGGAGCATGGACTAATTCTGTTTAACAGCTTGTGCAAAATATATGTAGGAGTGTAAAGAAGAAACTGTCACTACTGAATCTCAGAAGAAGTAAATGTAAGAAAAATGTTTAGAATTCAGGGAAGAAGGAAAAAATAATGTGCACAGATATTATGTGAACCATCAAGTTCTTGTTCAAAAAAGAAAAATATTCAAAAGCCATTTGGGAAATTTGGGTAGTTTTCAGTGGGCATATTCTAATGTATCTTGCTACCAGTTAACAAGTCTCTAAGTTTTGGTGTGTGTCATAGTTTTGGTGCATACCACTGCAGCTTGCTGACTAAGGCTAGTGAAATTTGTTTTTACTGAGGATGGGTGTCCTCATAGGACATGCATAAAGAGTTTGGCTGATTTATTCTTCACCTTTTGAGAGAGCTAAAATGTTCATTACAAACAGCTTGTAAAATAGCAAAGAGCATTTTGTTGTTAATGTTATGTGAACACAAATTTTCTGTGTGATTTTATATGAAGCAAACAGAAAAAAAGTACAGCAGTTTACCCCACATATTTGGCTTCTATCAATATAGAAAAATATTTGCTTAAATGAATGTGACTTCCGTTTGGTGTTATAAGGGAAAATATGTTTGTACTTCTCTTCTTCTCTTTGCCATACTGTTTAATCTTGCTTACTTTATGTAGGCATGCTCAAATATACCATATTATATAGTATTTTTATGAATTACATGGGCATTTGAATTTCCTCTGCATGGCTCTTTTCCGCCATGAGAAAAGCAGTGAGCAGGGGTTTTCAGTGCTCAAAATTAATGACTGTGGGCAAGTATGTGGTGGGCTCCCTTTTATTTGGCTTAGTACCTAAGGGAGCTTCTCTTCAGTGTAAAACTTGTTGTTTTGAAGTGTAAAACCAAATTGTTCAGGTTTAAGAGGAATTTGTCTGCTATCAGTGCTATTACTGCACGAATTTCAAAGGTATTTCTGTTACTGTGAATGCGAAAATTCAGGTGGTAGTTGGTGTTTTTTCCCAAGGCAGGAACTACATGATCCTGTAGGTCCTTTGCTTATGTGTGGAGGTTATCCTCATGGATGGCTCCCTCGGTGGCTTTGGAAAAAGTCTGGTCAAGCAGAGGTGCCCCCCTTCTCACCTCCAGATTACCTGGACCTGTAGAAGCGTTGGGCAGAGGTGGTATGCCTTGCTTCTGCAGTGTCTTCTGGTGCTTGAACTTTCCTCCAGAGCTTGGACTGCTGTGGGGGCTCTGGGATTTCTGGGTTAAGCAAATAGCCTGATAGAGTGTTTGAATGATGCCAGGAGATGAAAACAGCCATGCTGGATCTGCTGGAAGATAGCAAGAGAAAGCCACACAGAATCCCTGAGCGAATGCAGTGACAGATACCAAGCACACCCGAGGGCTCTTTGTTTGGCAAGCTGAGGACCAACATAAAAAAAGCCTTTTTTCCTTTTAAGGTTACAGATCCCAACAGGAAGCTTCAGGGAAAACCTTGGTGGCTTGCTCCTGCAGAGTTGGGTTTTTTTCTCTAGGCAAATGTCATCTCCCTGTAGAGGGTTGTGAATTGGCCTCAGATGTTCTAAGAGAGTATTGTAAATGAAGGATGGAAAAATGTATTTCCTATTACAATCCACTTGACTGACATCTTAAAATTAATAACAAAAGTTGGAATTTTAGAAAGCTTGTTCAGTGGGCTTGTTTAATTTTGAAGCTTTCTAGCTACACTTTGAGGATTATCTTCTGTAATTTTTGTACAGAAAACAGAATGAAAGTTTCCCCTTGTTTTCTTGCCAGCTTGAGTGTTATTTTGGTGGTCAAAAGCATTTTAAAAAAAGGCTCAAACTTCTTTTTTCTCTCTGTTTGGTTTCTTTAAGAGCAGTGTTTTTAAAACAGCTTGTATGAGAGGAGGCACCCAAGTTGATGTTTGATGCATTGAATTCAGTTAATCACTTAATTGGTCCATTAGGTTCTTAGGAATTTATTTACCTAAATAAATTGACTGCATGTAACTTGTTGTCATTTAAAAAACTTCTCCTTTCAAGAGTTTATAGATAAGTTTATGCATATTTACTGGGGATATTGTCATGCTATCAATTCAGTAATTCAATTTGTTGACTTCAGTTATAAAAATGAATAAACATTTGCAGTTTTGGTCCTTTGCTTTTGCATGCTGGCGTGAGTTAAAAAAGAAGAATACTATTTTGATTTAGAGTCACAGAGCAACCCAGTAATTGTGTCTCTTCAATGTTAGTTGGCTAATATAACCGTTTCTCAGGAAGCACTGTTCTTGAGGAAATGAACATCATTTCAATTAATGCTTTACACCATGTTCCTTTCAAATAGTATTTTTAAAAGAGAACATCTGTAATTGGATCTGCTTACTTACTGTAGTCATAGTGGAAACTATACTCAATGGTAAGATAGTTCATAAAATCTGAGTGATAGAAAACATCTACAGCCAAGTTCTGCTTTGGAGTATGTGTTTATAACTAACTCCGTGTTGCAGGTGAAGAACCCCATGAATTGTATCTCTTCTTTACAGACCACACAGGTTGTACAGTCATATGTAACATAAAGAGGAAATAAAAATGTGCATCTGTAGGATTTAAGCATTATGCTGCAAAGCCTAGAATTACCTCTGTCTTAAGTTCTGCTGCCTTTGAGTATTTTCTTCTTGAGCTGTAGTTCTTTCAGCTGTTCTGTTTAACTTGATTGGAAGTAATCATGGAATGGCTGAGGCTGGAAGGAATCTCTGGAGATTGCTTAGTCCACTGCCATGCTCAAGCATGTTGCTCAGAGCTATGTCCACCAGGCTTGGATGGAGATGCCACAACCTCTGTCAGTAATCTGTTCCAGGTGTGACCACCCTCACAGTAAGAAGAGGGAAAAAAAGAAAAATAAATTATTTTCTTACTTTCAGATGGAGTTCCCTGTACTTCAGTTTGTGCCCACTGACTCCTGTCTCTTTGCTGGACACAATTGGGAAGAGTCTGTCTTCATTATTGTCTCCCATCAGTTGTTTATACATACTGGTGAGACCTGCCCTGAGCCTTCTCCAAACTGAGCAGTCCTTGGAATCTCAGCCTCTCATACATCAGATCTTCCAGTTCTCTTATCACCTTTGTGGCCTTTGCTGACTTGTTTCAGTCCATGTTTTGCACATACCAGGAAGCCCAGGACTAACTCAGCTCTGTGCATTTGTCTCACTGGGGATGAGTGGAGGGGGAGGAGCATCCTTAACCTCTTGGTGCTGGCCTTTCTAAAGCAGCCCATGATGCTGTTACCCACCTTGCTGTGAGGGCACACACTTTGTGTCTGTCAGGGCCCTGATGTTGCTCTCTGCAAGCCTGCTTTCCAGCTGATCAGGCCCCGGCTCGTAGTGATGCATGGAGTTAACCATACCCAGGTGCAGAACTTGGAATTCACCTTTGTTGAGCTTCATGAGGTTCCTGCCAGCATGTTCTCCAGCCAGTCCAGGTCCTTCTGGATGGCAGCACACCCACCTGGTGCATCAACTGCTCCTCCCTGGTTTCTGTTATCAGCCAACTTGCTGGAGATTCTCTCCCACCCTCTGGGCTGGTTGTGAAAATGTTAAATGATGCTGGTCCCAGTACTGACCCCTGTAGTACTCCACTTGTGATGGGCCTCTTGCTGGATTTCTTGCTGCTGTGCACAGCCTTTTGAGCCAAGCAGTTCAGCCAGTGTTCTCTCCACCTCACCATTTCCTTATTTAGTCTGTACTTCATCAGTATGTCAATGAGGATGTTACTGGAGACAGCATCAAAAGCTCTGCTGAAGTCAAGATAAATAACATCCACTTCTCTCTCATCTCAGCAGGCATCTCATAGCAGAAAACTATTAGGTTGGTCAGATGTGATTTCTGACTTCATAAATCTATGCTGACTGTTCCCAGTCATTTAATTTTACTCCACATGTTAAGGTAATTGTTCCCAGATTTATTTGCTGATCGCCTCCCCAGGGCTGGAGGTGAAACTGACCTGCCTGTAGTTTATGGGATCCTCTTTCTTGAAAATAGGACTGGCTTTCATGCAGTCCTCAAGAAATTCCTCTGATCCCTATGATCTTTGAAGGATAGTTTAGAGTAGCCTCCTGTTAACTTCAGCACTCATGGATGCATCCCCGCTAGATCCTTGGCCTTGTGTGTGTCCAGTGTGGTTAAATGTCCCTTCACTGGATCCTCCTCTGCTGACAACAAGCCTTTATGGCCCCAGATTTTCTCACTGGTTGCAGAGCCCTTGGTTTTCTAAGCATAGAATATTGAAGGAAGAAGTACCCTTTAAATTGATGGCCTTTTTCCTAGTAGTCTGTCTTTCCAGAGACAGAGATTCACTTAATGTGCTTTAGACACAAACCAGTCCTGTGCAGAGTGCATGTATTAAAAAAAATAAGAGTCTGTTGATAGACCTGTATTTAAATTAAGCTGTTAATGTCTTTCCATGATTACACTAAAAAAGAATTCTGCCCAAAGCAGTATGAATCTACCAAAAAGGTGTGAGTTTTTACTGTGTGCTTCTTTCCTGTGTTGGCTTGGCTGAGTGCTGACTGTGCAGAGATGTGTAACAGGAGTGACTACAGACAGTGCAGTGATTTCAGAGATGGTTTTCATGTGTCAGAACAAGGGGAATTAGTCTGCAGTCACATTCGTGTTGCCATTGAGAGCTGTCGTCCGTGCCTGAGCACGGTTGTTTTAAGCTTGCAGGGGTGTAACAGTCCCAATCTACAAGTGTTTATGTGCAGTTGTCAAATGGGGAGAAAGAAGGAGGAAAAAAAAAAGCAAAGCTTTTATTTCCAGCTCAGCAGGAACCTGACAGCTCCTGAGCTCAGCAGGACCAGAAACTGCTGCTTCTTGGGTGAAGCCATCAGCCCGAGGCAGGATTTTGGCTCCAAGTCTGGCAGCAGTCTGGGTGCAAAGCACAGATCATCCCTTTGCTGCTGAGTATGTGCCACTGATGGGGAGCAGAGACTGGTCAGCCCTGCCCTCCAAAGAAACATGGGGCATCCACACTGAATGGAGTG
The DNA here is from genome assembly GCF_022539315.1 of Serinus canaria. Taxonomy (NCBI): domain Eukaryota; kingdom Metazoa; phylum Chordata; class Aves; order Passeriformes; family Fringillidae; genus Serinus; species Serinus canaria. Next base: position 39,441,328 of record NC_066315.1, read on the forward strand.
AGAGCTGAGCAGCCACTCGTCCTCAGCAGTGTTCGTTTTCCTTTCCAGCATGGCTCCACCAGATTTAAGTTCATCATAACTTTTTAAAAGCCTTTCCCTTTCTTAAATTCCAGAAACAGCCAGTGACTCTTAGAGGATTGCATAGCACTTAGGACTCAGCCTAGCAGCACGTGGAGATCAGCCAGGCTTGCTCCTCCTCCTGCATGGAAGCAAGAATGGCTGTGCATGGGAACTGTGGCACTGCCTCAAAATTAGTGGGAGGCTGCAAATGTTGCAGTAATTATTCCCAAGAGTAGCTGTACCAACTTCTGGGCTGCTTTCTGCTGGCACTACTACACAAAAAAGGTTGTTTATTTTCCTCAGCATATCTGGTGCTGTCATCACATCTTGTGAAGAATTGCAGTGTGTGTGTCTGTTCGTGGTGGACCCTTCGTAACACAGCCCACATCAGGTGTCTCCTGTGAAAACACATGGCAGGACCTCACCACAACCATCTGAGCTTCTGCTTCAGATCATTGCTCAGCTCCTGAGTGTGAGCCCAGCCAAGCAGCATTCAGTGGGGCCGCCTTGTTCACCTGTTCCTAAAGAGCTGCAACCTTTAGTGTACCAAGGAAGCAGCGTCTCTTGTTTTGAAGAGAGCTGACTGAAAGCTCCAGAAGGAGGAACTGATAAAGAAAAAGTACCATATTTTTAGAAAGACAGAAAAAATGCCAGTGTGGCTAAAATTTTGTATTTTGGTTGAAGTTTTTCATGTTGTATAATGTTTTTAATTTTTCCAAAAATTTTAAAATTCATATTTAATAAAACACGTATGTTCCAGTAGCACTAAATATCCATAAAAATTTTAGTAGCTGTATTGATTGATATTGGTGCTATGAAAAATGCAGCAAAATTAACAAAACTATTTAACTGAAAGAATGCCACTGTATAGGAAACGATACTAAATTTTTTTTTTCCTCTTCATTAAACTTCAGGCCATGTCCTGTTTTAATGAGTAAAGGCAGGGTGTAGCATTTTGCCTGGGAAATACTTGGGTAACTTTAAATAAAATATGTACTCCCATGTTATAAATAGAGTCTTTTTTCCTCTCATTTTACTACTAAAATTTATTCTAAGAGAAGCCTAGGTATTTATTTTGTTATTAATAAATAATTGCCTTACTAAGGCAGATGTTAAAGTCATTGATGGAGAACTAATAATTCATTCTTAATGGAGCTTTTTGTACAGCCATGAAAATAACTTTATAATATGAAATGATGATGTGGTGGGTTAGTATTGTAGATGAACTTGTAAGACACTTCCTGGATTGATGGTTGACTTGCCCACTCCACCCTGTTTGCAGAGGTCTTTGCCAAAGTGCATTTTTGTGTGCAACTTTGAAGAATTCTAGAGGGGTTATTTGCAAAATGACAGCTTTTTGGTGAAAGGAAAGAGGTTGAATATCTTAATCAAAAGGAAAGCAGACCCATCATAGTAGCTTTTCAAGGCTGTTGAGACTTGTACCCCACGGAGCCAGGGGCTTGCCAGCCTGCTGTGTCCTTGCTTGCCATGGTGCAGCCGTGTGGTGGCTGGTAGCACACTCTGATGCTGTAGCTGTGGGTGTCTCCCTTTCATGTTCTGGGGATACTTTTGAGTGCAGAGCACTGTGAGAGCCCTGGTGGTGCAATAATATGTGGCTGTTGCCACTTTGGACACCCTACTGTTGCTCACATACCATGGATCGGTGTGAAGATGGGTCAACAGCACTATGTTGACTGAGGTTTAACACTGCTCCTCAGGTTAGCAACAGTTTTAAATGTAGGATTGTAAGCATGGGCTCTCCTTGCAGCTGAAGAGATGGAAGATTTGTCATTTTCAGAAAGCGTCCTTTTGGGGTGCATGCAAACTGTCCTTGAACCAGAACAAGTCTGAAAACACTTCATTACAGAAGCTTAATCTGTTCTGTTGTGCTTGAGCTAGTCTGTTATCCTCACTGTCCAGTGAGGAAGGGCAGGATGGAACTGGAGGATACCTTTGCCAGACTGAAAGCAGGAGGGGAAGCAGTCAGGAGTGCAGGAGTGCTCAGCTCTGAACCAGCTTTTGAAGATGGCTGCGTGTTGCTGCAGCACTGTGGCACTGCATCTATGGCAACTAAGGAAAGAAGAATGAGTAAGATAATGTTTCCCGTGATGGGAAGCACAGGAAAAAAGATTTGAAAATGCTGCTCTCAAGTGATACAGTTTGGTTTACTTGTTATTGTGGTGTTCTTCATGGTACGTAACCTGGGACTCGATATCAATGTTGTTTAGGCCATTTGAACTTTTTGTATGTCCTGGACTCCTGACTTGTATTCAGATGGGGAAATTGAATGCATAAGAGGTAAAAGTGCCTTCAAAAAAAGAAGGACAGTTAATAGGGTGCTTTTCATTATTGACTCTCAGTGTGAAGATGTGTAAATATGGGGAAAACTATGGTTTTTTCACCATACCAGTGCATATCTCCCTATTATGTTAGTCAGTAGAATGCTGCTGCTGCTGAGCTGTTTCATGGTTTGTCATGTAGCTCCCAGAAACATGGTATATTTTATAGAACTTGTTAAGGCTTGGCAGTTTTGCTGGGCTCCAGGCTGTAAGGAGTTCACCCATGGGCTTGTGAGCCAATGTGGTCTCTCATGTGAAACTCCCACATCTGGCTTCCTCCCTTCATGGTGGCTGCACAGGCCTGAGATTAACTTCTGGTTCTCTTTATTCTTTGCTATTCCTACAATTCCACAGGGTTGTCTGACAGCCTTAAACTTTCCTGTAGGTACCACTATTCTTCTAGCCTCTATCTTTTTTGTCCTTGAATTAGTAGTCCTCTCAGTGAGACAAAGACTTTTCTTTGTAGCTGGGCCATCTCTGTAAGAATCCCTGAATTGTAATATTTGCTTCTCACAGAGGAAAAAAAGTGGGTGAGTTGCTTTGAACTCACATGCTTTTATTTGGGCCAAACAAAAGAGCAAACCAAAGAAACAAACAAAAAAGAGGCAGCTGACAAATAAACAGATAAAAATGTCTTAATTTCAAAAGAATATCCATCATTTATTTGCTTTGCCATTACATTTCATTATTTCTCCATTACTTTTTTTTTTTTTTAAGAAATTGTTTCAGGAGAGGAAATAGAAGTCTCATTTCACCAACCAGTGCCCAGACTGTTTTGGGAAAGTGTGACACAAGGAGCGCTTACTGGCAGATAATGCCACCATCATAGTTGTGCTGAGCACACCTCACTGAGAGTAGCTGTTGCTTCAGGAACTCAAGGACAAGCAGGCAAGAAGGAGGGTGTGCCATGTGCCAGGCACAGATTCCCCTTGCTTTGATTTGACTTTTATACATCTTACTAGAAATGAGTGGGTTAGTGACTGGGCAGGGATCGCAGGTGACACACTGGGGCTTGGCATACCAAGGAAAACCTGAGGCCACTTGGACTCCTGTACTGAGTGAAGAAATTCAGCTTTATGGCTCTCCTGGAGTTCTGACTGAAATAAGACTGGTAGTAAACAACTTATGTGCTAATAGCAGGGTGCCTTATCGTGCAGGTGGTTTGGAACAGAAGTGAGTGCCTTTAAGCATTGTTTTATGGTGTTGTGCGTTTCAGGCTGAAAAATGGCCACAAGCTCTATTACTTCAATGTTAACACTTTTTCATTACTCTGTCCCTCCCCCCTCCTGCAAACTGCTGCATTCATCCATTATAGTGACTTGTTTCCCCTTCACCTGGCGTTTTTCACAGCGTGGGGGACGTGGGTGGCAGGAGGGACAGCTGAGGACATAATGGACCTCATCTGTTGCCTAGTGAAGCCAAAGCCCAGGCAGCCACCGGATTACCTGTTGAGGTACCTTGTAGAGCCTTCAATGATGATAGCATCCCTCCTGCCATTTCTGCTGGTTTCCAGTGACCTACAAGGGGACTGCACCTCTTATGAGACCTTTTCCCATTAGGTTTTTCCATCCTCCCTCCTGCTCCTTGATGGCCGGGGCTTTGCAGTGCAAATGTTGTTATCCATCCTTTCCCAACCCTTGCAATCAGCTGTTTTCAATGCACTTGCCACTGAGGGCTGTGTGCCAGGAGGTTTTAAAATTGGGAAATAAGCAGTCATGATTCACAGGATTGAATTTGCCCTGCTTTCTCCTGCAATGTGGAGAAATGGTGTTAAAAAGTTTTTTTTAAAAGTCCTATTCTTATATTCTCTTTCCTATTCCAAGTGTGTCAAGTCAAGTTTATCTCAGTGCCAGTACCAACAGTAACCAGAGTTAAATTAGCCTTCCTGTTTGCTCTGCTTGGGTTTCACTTTTCAACAAGCCTTAGTAAAATAAATGGTGCCCCACATGTCTTTAAATTTCATTATCATGACCTAACTTAATTTGCTATAAATTATTTCTACCTGAGCTTCTTCAGCTGTGAACTTGCAGCCTCGAGTGTCTTGCTTATTGGATCATTGCCCAGCTAATCAAGATTTTTTTTTTCCTTCACAACTCCTGCTTTTTGTATCACTTAGGTCTGCCAAAGTCAACTTGGCTGTATAACCTCAGAGGGGACACACACACAGCTGATACATTCTTGTCTTTAAAATAAGGGTTTTATTGAACCAAGTTCCAGTCTGTTCCTGTTGTGCTCTAGTGCTACTGATAAAGACCTCTTTTCCTTTAGTGAAAATGTGACCTCAAGGGTTTGTTCTCTTCTTGGAGATAGCCATTGCAACACTTCATTTTGGCTCTTCCTTCCTTTTGTTTTCTCCTTGGGAAAAGTGACTGACAGGAAGATCTGTGCACACTCAATGTCGAGCAGCTGTGCCTTGCTTTTGTTTTTTGCACAGCTAGGTTCCATGTCTGATAAAGGCTGGTGCTTATTTCCACTGAGAAAAGCAGTTTTATTTTTTTTAGAGCTGTTCCTTTCATTTAGCAGTTGGTGATAACTTTTATTTCAGTGCTGTGAATGCGCAAGGCTCGCTTGCCTCTCACCAAGGTGATGAGCTGCAAACAGGCTAAAGGTTTTTGCTGAGTAAGGGTCAGAGAACCCTTTAAGGATTTCAGCCTGCAACCTCAAGTTGTAATAACTACTTGCTATCATCATATGTCCTCAGAAAAGAAACTTAATACAGCAAGTTTATTATGACTTTGGAAAAGTACTACTACATGGTTAAAAAAAAAAAAAAATTACCTGACTTCCTGGGAAGCCTTGGGGATGCTCCAGAGCACTTACTTCAAAATGAAAACATGCTGATTGTTCCTTAGATGTAACACATGTAATTTGAACAGTTCTTTAATGGCAGCTGAGGGCCTGATGTAACTCACCAGCAGATTAAAAAATAGCCAGTTTGTTTAACTTTCATTTGGAGAAAGTGGTAACATGCAGCTCTTGATGATGATCAGTGGAACATTATCTTTCAGTATAGCCTTTCTTTTGAAAACAGACACTCTTGCTTGGTGTCTGGATCCTGGTGGAGCAGATATGTCTGCTAGGGTAGTTTAGCTCCTATGGTGATTGTTCATACAGGGTGCTGCAAGCGCAGTGGGCACAAAAGGTATCGCCCTGGGCACACAGAAGTCTTCTCAGTTCAGACATAAGCTTCAGTCTGACCTAAATTTTTGGGCTCAATATGAGGTTTACTGGTAAAATGACACGTCATGTGGTAGGCAGGGGGTCAGATTAGATGATCTAATGGCTCCATCTGGCCTTAAATTCTTAATTAGGGAAGTGCTGCCAGCACAAGATGGCATTGAATCTTTACACTGCTAGATTTTGCTGTCTTGGGAGATCCTCACCTGAAGCAGGGCTGCAGAAGTTGTACTTGGACTAGATTTTTCCACAGACTCTAATGGCAGTAGCAGCCAGCAGAGCTGAAAGTGTGTCCTGATGGGAACCTGGTAATCATGTTTCCATGAAAGTTCAAAATCCCTGTGTTTGACTATTCCAGATTACCACATGTTGAGCTTTTAGAGTTATAATGATACCTAAATATAGAAGGAAAATATATTATTAGAACTGAAAAAAAAAAGAGGTAAGTTTCTCTGGCAAGCTAATGAAAGAGAAATTACAGTTATTTAAAGCTGTTCATGTATTAAAATATCAGAGGTGGGGATGCGGTTTTTTGGGTGGTTTGATACAGTTGGTTATGATACCTTTGCTTGACACCTTTGGTGCAGAAATGGAAGTGTGGTGTTGTAGATGTGCTCTTGGCGCTCTCAGCTATGCAAATGGCAGTGTGCAGATGTAATACAGCAAAACCAGCATCACTGATCAGCCAATTTCTTTGGCAAGGTCAAAAGGCTTGCAGCTAACTCAGTGTGTCACTTGATTGTAGAAGGTCACTTGAGTGTCTTTTAAAGTTGCTTAATTGCTTATTGATCTCATAATTATTCCATACTTGCTGTCTCTTTTGCTATTTTCTGAATTATATTATAAGTCACAATTTTAATTTCATTAGGAGAAGCTTGTGGTTTTGTGGTGTTAAGCATTCACTTTTAGGTTTAGAGCTTTTAATTGGAACTTTCAAACTTGATTGGTTTCTTTTATATGCTGGTACACATTTTATTTTTCTTGCATTTTTCTAAATGAGTTACTCTACTTCTGCAAGCTTCTTTAAGGTCCTGTTAATATACAGGTAGCATATTTCAAAGCACAAGGAGCTGAATTAATAACTGCTGAGGTACTATATTTTAACTGCTGTCCCTTTTTGCTAATTTGTCTTGTGGGGTTTTTCTCCCCTTTAAGATTTTTTCAAAGTAATTGCTCTGGAAGTATGTTCTTTTTCTTGCTAGTCTCATCTTGTGTATTATTATTATTCAGGTTGCTTCATTTTAGTAATAGCTTCTGCTGGCTTCTTTCCTTTCAAATTCTTTGTGCCATGAATTATTGCTCTGTGTTTGTGTCACTGGGAAGTTGTGCAGGAAGAGAAGCAGCCTTGATTTCCTGGGTTTTAATGCTGCAGGATAATCTAGACCCAGTAAAAGCAAGAATTTTTGAAAATGGGTGCTGAACTGTCACTGTGGCACTTCCTCTGCTCACATCTGTATTCCTGTTGGGCTGTCTAACCCAAAAAATGGTTTCAACTGTGGTGACCCATTGTAGTTCCTGGGACAGAGGGTCAGCTGGGAAAAGCAGCGTTCAGCCATTCTCTGCTTTGTTCTCCTTCTCCCTGTCGTGCTTCGGAGCCCGCAGCACCTCTTGCAGCATTCCCTGGTGCCCAGGTGTCTGCTGCCAGCAGCTGTCCTGCTGCTGCCTTGGGCAACTGATGGCAGCTTTGCAGAGCCACCAGCGTGTCCCTTGCTGAACCATACCCTCAGGTCAGCATGCTCATTTCTGCCTTGCTGACTTTATTATCAGCACAGCCTCCCCAGCCTAATTACAAGCCCTGTCTTCTAGTAAGTTGCAGGAGCATTTGGATGAACCTCAAATGAGCCTAAAGTACACAGAACCAAATAAACACCCTTAAAAGTGGAAGAAGGGTCTCTAGGTGGTCTGAATCTTGCTTATCTTTGCAATAGCCTTAGTTCCTTTAAGGCCTGTCACGGTTTTGTTAGCGGGGGTTAGATTTGCGCTTTGCAAAAGTAGAATGAGGTCTTCAACTGGGCAAGGACACCATCTGCAGTCACCAGATGCAGTTATCAAGATTAAATTGCAAGACTTGCCACTGATTATGCTGGTAATCATTGAGGTAATCAGTGTAATTATCTTGAGATCAAGACAAGATTTTCTCTGATCTGATGGATTCTGCCTAATTAAGTTGAAGGAGCATCCATCATTAGCTACTGGTAAGAATATGGCTCCAACTGGGCACTTGTCTCTTTCACTTTGATCATGTTATTTTATAATTTGGGAGAAAATTAAGTCAGCAAATATTGTGAAATTGACATCTTATGATGAAAGCATTTTCCATTGGGTTGTATCAGATTTCTTGAAAACCTACAGCATTCCTTATTCATGAAAGGCTCCTAGGTATTCTCCTCATAACCAGACTTCAGAAAAGACTTTAGTCTGGATCTCTTTACCCAAGGAAGATGAAGCATTTCCACTTCAGGTTATTTTAAGCTTTCAGAGTATTTATTTTTTTTTACTATAGATCATGTGGAGGATTGACTCAGCTGCAACCGGAAAGGATTTTCTTGCCAAATAGAATGGTTGTTGATGTTTTCTCAGAAAATGTGACTGACGCTTGGTAGAATATAATCCCAAACTCTGATGCACACTAATAATCTAGAAAAAAGTGAGGAGGCTTTGGAGAGCTCTTCACAAGTAGTCATTTGTGTGTGTTGGAGCATTTTCCTTTAGCATCTGTAATGTGGTTCTTCATGTTCTTACATAGTGGTAAAAAAATCTTCCAGATGTGTTTGCTGAGCAGTAACTGGCATATCTTGAGCCTTTGTTCATTTCTTCTATAGGTTGTCAAGACAATTTCTTCTGAATATAGTGATAAAAGATGTTAAAGATTATCATGTATCTTACATCTTGTGCCTTTAATTTTTTCTTGCTTTATGTTGCAACTACATATGCGCTGTAAGTGTATGCAGCATTTTGCTTTCTTTTTCAAATGGCATAGGTGTGCACACAAAATGCTGTTTATATTTCCCATCAGGGTATGTTGCTCAGGGAAGGGAAAGGAGCCGTCTGCAGTCTACATCAGATGAAGAAGATGCTGGACATAACAAAGAGAAGTAGGCAGCACTGAATACCTTCTAAAAAGCAGGTGATTCAATCTTTGTTAAGGCTCAAAAGAATGAGGTCTAACAGCATCCCCAGCAGCTGTTTCTTTAATTTCCAGCAAGTTACCAAATTTCATTCCAAGAATTGTGTTGCCACAGAAGACTTCCAAGAGCAAAGCATCATAGGGGATGATTGGTAATATTTTTTCTGTCATCAATCTGTTATTATATCTGCTAAGTTTCACACAATTATTTATCAGCTGAGAGCTGCAAAATAATTCCTGACTTGATGTGAAAAGGGAAAAAAGTCAAATACATTTTTTAACAGGAACCCAACCCATCAGTCTTAAAGTGCTGATTCATTTGCCCACACAGTATAATTAAGATGTTAATCTGTAATAAGGAGTGATACATTCAGTGATTTCACAATCAGAAAGTAATTATAGCTTAAAATGTTCATTTGGCTCTCCTCAACCATCTTATTACTCTGTGACAGGTAAGGGAGGGCACTCATAGCTTAGGATCTATAAACCTTTACCTACACACTTTGCTTCTACAACTGGAAAAGGTTTGCAGTTATATATAGATGCCTATACTGGATAGTTTTTGGGAACAAAATGTCGATTGGCATTCTGAGTCCTGTCCTAGGGGAGAATATTTCAGTTTGAGTACATTTGGTGTTTCATTAGATAATGAATCCATTATGTAGTTTAAGTTCAGGCTCACACTGATTAATCATGACATTTCAATTATTCATAGAATCAGTGATCTTTTGCACCCCTTTTTTCCCACCTCATTTGCCATTGGCTCCTATTAATTTCTCTTTTTACTGCTTCAGGATTTTTCATCTTGCCAAATTCTGAAATCCCGAAACTCTTCCACTGCTGGAGACTTTAATCTGGGAATTTAAATGACCTGGCACCTTGCAAGCAGGTCGTGGCACCTCTCTGGTTTGGTGCTTCATGGCATCTTAACTGCCTACCTTCAGGGTGGCTGAGCTGTGAAGCAGCCAGGCCTCCGTGTTTGAGGGGTGACAGGGAGAGATGTGTGAAAGACACAGGTTGTCCTGGCAATCCAAATCAGGTTCTTGTTTCATCTGCTAAATGGAATTTCCTCATGTTGTCCTGGAGCCATGGAGAGGGTTGAGTTGCCTGACTCGCAGTCCGTCTGTGCCCTTGGCCGTAGTGTGCTAACTGCACATAGGTGGCATTGTTTTAAAGAACTGTACTGTTTGTTTGGAGGAATTCTCTTGGTACCCATGCAGTTTGATGTTCTATGGTGCACAGACAGTGCAGGGGTCAGAAGTGGCTGCTGCATTCCCCTTTGGGTCCTACTGCTCCTGTCCAGCTCCAGCTCTCAAGTATGCTCACTTTTCAGCTCAGTGCCCACTCAGTCAGTCACATTGCCATGGTGTAGTTTTATCATATATCCATAGGTGTGCAAAAAAAAAAAAAAACCCTCAAGTTCTTATTTTTACATCAGTATTGTTTTTTTTAAATGTGTGGGCTGATTCAGCCTGCAGATGTTGGTGGAGCCAGGCAGGATTTGATGGAGGTTTTTCCCCAATGTGCACAGTCTGCTGGCCTCCAGAGGCTCAGATCTCTCAAACCTGTGCACAGGACAGCCCAGTGTGCAGCTTACTGGGAGGTCTGTATTTACCATTAGTGTAAGATTGATTAAGGGTAGGAGGTATATAAATAGTTCTTTCTCCAAATATCTTCTCTGTTTTAAATCTTCCTAAATATGCCATTAGGTGTTAGTGGTTTGGGAGTAGTGGTGGCAAATCTCTTTCTTTGGGTTCAGATAAAATTGTCCTGTCCTCTAACAAACTGAACTTTTCAGACTGGATAATCACTTTTCAGGCTGTTAATTTTAGCCTGTAATCTCCATCTTACGTCTGTCTTGTCAGTACTTATTGTGAGGTAATATTTTTAGAGATAAAGTAGTATATGGCTTTTTATGACAGTGGGGAAAAAAAAAAGTGTACAAAGTCATCAACCACAGCTCTATGGATGGGGGATAGCAGGGTGGGGGGGTGTGTGTTTTATAAGCAACAGACTGGCATTACAGGAAGTAGAACTCATGGGAAACAATGTTTTGTTGAAAGGGACATATTTTCTATTTCAATAGTTAATTTGCTAAACCCAATGTAACCCAAAAATATTCAATATGGCAGAGTTAAGACCTGTTTTAATAGGAAATAGAAAACTAGATTTATCAATGAGGATCGTTTCTATAAACCAACGTAGTCAATGTCTTAAAGGAGGGAAAAAAGTTATAATAATGTCAGATCTTTCAAAACTATAAAGCATCTCATTAATTTTTTGGAAGTTAAAATAATGATCTTTTTCAGTGCTCCGTTTATTGGATTTTTAGTTATAAAATTTTAATATTTATTCAAAGTGCAAGTTTGCTTTAAAGATGTCTAAAAAAGGAGCCCTGTAGGAGTCTAATTTCCTGGACTTTTCTAATTCTGTATCAAAATTCCGATGCTGGCACAGAAGAAAGTTGTTCGTTTGCAGGGTAGGACTTCACTTAGACCAGGCTTGAAAAGTTGAGCTCTTTTTCAGAGATCTCCTGAGGGCTTATTGGGAGATGAGAGCTTCCTTTGAAGGAAGTAGAGCTGCCCACAGAAATAGAAGCTGTCTCTAGATTCATATATGAGTTGTATGGGCTGTATGAGAGGACGATGGGAGGCACCCTGATAGGTGCAGTGCACCTCTGATGTGGGGGGCCTGCAGTTGTTTGTGGGGATACCTTCAGTATTAACTGAGAACTCAGTTATGTTTGTTGTGAGCTCTGAGATCCCAGGGATTGTGGAGCTCTGCAGTGCCATTTGGGATCCATTTTCAAATGAGGGCTTCTCTGGGTACTGTGCCTAAAGTTAGTAGCAAAGTCACTTAAGCTTTACAGCTGTATGTCCTTGGAAGCATGGTAAGCCTAGGCAGGTGAATTGTGCATCAGTCCCTATGATCCACATTCTTAGGAATCTGGATTGTACATAATTTTTTCCATTTTTTCTGGTGGTTGAAAAGTGACAGACCAGACAGTTTGAGTTGCAGTCATGATGCAGCCAACAGCTCACCCTCTGTGGTTGAGCCATTGGCTTCTTCCTTTTCCCTGTTCTGATCCTGCCTGCTCATTTGAGCACATCAGCTACAGTAAAAAGAAATTCCTTTCTAATCATGGAGCCTTCAGTAACCTTAAGTACAAACTGTGTGTGCAGTTGCTGAGCATTAGTATTTGGCTGTGACCCCTTTGACATTGCTGGAGTAGTAGATGCAATCTTTTTCATCAGTGGGTCCAGCTTTGAAAAGAGAGCAGGGAGCTGCTGCTCATTCTTCCCATCAGTGTTTGACAAGCAGGCAAAACAAGTGAGGATGCTGTGTGTGAGTCTGGAGGCTCTTATATTGGCATGTACCTGTGTGATCCTGTCCTACAGACTTAATTTGTGGCCCTCATTCTGTGATTTACAACAGGAATCTTCCCATAAAAACATTTATGTTACATACATTAGGTCATGGTTTTGTCTTTATGTGTGACATTTTGCTTGGTGAAGAGCTGTCAGGAAAAGGGTAATGGTCTTGATTTTTCTCAAAAAAATGTTTGGGAGTTCACCTGACACAGTGAGAATTCAGGTGAAATTCCAAGTAGAAGTGTTGTCCTACTAGAACAACTTGAACAAAGATATTTTACTGTCACAGGTTATTTTTGTAGTGCTAGGAAGTAATCTTTGAAGGATCCTACTAAAATATAGATACACAATGCATGGAGAGGCCATCTGCTGAACAAGGAGGAGTAAATCCCTCTCTTGCATCTGAAAGATACAAATTTGCAGGAAGAGTGTCATCAACAAGTGTCTCCACTGATTTCACCTGAGGGTTTAGGGGGTTGTGTGTGTGGGTGTGTTCAACCTACTGTAGGCAGAATACCTCTCAAGGTTGGTTGTAGTCTATGCTTTAGAGTCCTCTGAGAGCAGTGGCTGGCTTTCAAGTGCAAGGATTTGGTGTCTGTTCCATTCTCTTTTATGGAGGCAGTGGATGTGTGAGTACTTGGGTGATGACCAAAGCTGCCGTGTAGACTCTGAAAGTCCCAACACTGCAGTAGAAACCCCTTCCCCTTGTCAGACAGTTTTAACTAAACATATATGTCTTTTTATGCATCTTTTGTTGTCTTAGTATTGCCCTAAACATCAAAACATCTCAGCCTGTGTCACTTTTTGGCTGTTCTGTGTGATGGTTGTAGGATTTCCTATCCTTCTATACCTTTCTTTGAAGACAAAACAGGATAAATTAATATTGCAGGCCATCTTGTCCTGGACTTTCTGTGTGACTTGCTTGAGTCTGTGGACCCTTTTTCCATGTTGGTAGTTGGAGGCATCAATGCTTCCTCACATCACTAGTTTCTTGTGGGGAGAAATTATTATTCAATTGGATAATTTAGTAGTGTTGCATTCAGGAGCTAAGATACATCCTCTGCACCTTGTTTGCAGTAAAGACAAACACTTGCAAGTGCCTGACACCTGAAACTCAGTAGAAATCTTACTATGTATTGAAAGCAGTGTGCTTTCCCTGAGGATTTCAGGATTTGTACATTTTCCTACATTGTTGGAAGTAGGCGCTGAGTGAATGGTCTTGGGGGAACTTGAGAAGAGGAAGCCTTGGAAACCTGTTTAAATTGCAAGACTGTAAAGAGCTCTTCTGTGCAATCTTTTGTTTGTAGTATTATTCCCCTGCAATATTGACTTGGTGTTAGGTATTCTATGTTTGTACTGGTATTTTAGAAATGTGCACAAAAAGCCTTTTTATACCACGGTGCTGCAAGTGCTCCTGGTATTGCTGTAATTTCCCTGTGCCTTCGTTCACTTCAATTTCTTTTTTTTCTTTTTGCTTTATTTGCAGATTTATAATTAATTCACATATTTATTTTAATTCTTTGTCTTTCATCCCTTTGTCTGTAGTCATTACTGTTTCTTCTGGTATATCTCTACTGTGTTTGTTCCAGCTTTGACACCTTCTTTATTTATTGTGTTCCAAGCAAGAGGAAATTAGATATAGCTCAAGAAGCCACAGATCTTCCTACTGGCATTAGAAATGTGTGAATCCTAGTTTTCTTTTATTTTCTTGCAGTCACTAGAAGTAAAGTTCTTGCTCTAAGTTTATTGTTGAAACCTAAACCTCAGAAATCCCTTCAATCATATATTCTGAAGCAAACAAAGCTCTGTTTACCCTGACTGATGCTCAGTCCCATTGTGTTTCTGTGGTTAATTTACTGGGAATTTGCTGAGCTTTGTTCTTATTCAGACAAGTTTTGTTGAGTGGGTTGTTAATTGCAGGTTTAAACTTGTATTTGCTCTATCTAGCAACTTAAAACATTGCGAGTTCTTTCCTCTCTATATTAATTTACTTAGTTAGGCCTTTAGAAGAGGCACTGCTTCATTAAACACTATCCTGTTTAGTCTGTAATGACTCTACTTCTTCCACTCCAAACACATTAATGCATTAAATAGTTTCATTTGTCTTCAGTGGGATGAGGATGTTCTGCAAAGGGGCTTGGGGCCTCTTTGATACGTGCTTTTTGGTGGTGTAACAGTGCTGTGGAGGACTTAGCAGAGTCTACTCTGTATTTCCAGGTTGACTGGGATTTTTAACCAGTGAAGCAAATTTGTTATTCATTTGTCACACAGTGATGAGAACAGGATCATTTTTTGTGCTTCTATAAAATGAAGCACCTGAGACTACTTCAGGTCTTTGCTCTTTCCCCCCAGTCCCTTCCTGCAGCAGAGCTCCAGTGCCAGTGGTGGGAAGCCACTGTGTACAAGTAGTAGGTGATGAGATGATGCCACTGTGTACAAGTAGTAGGTGATGAGATGATGCTCCTTCTGTGGTGATGAGCTGCACCACTCATCTACTCTTCTGGTGCAGCAGCACAGTAGTGAGACACATGAACATGAAGGGAAAAGGAAATAGGTGGCTGTTTTTCCAGGGGACAGGCTGTCCTGCCACAGCACCCAGGGCTGCTGGGGGGAGCAGCAGATTGCCAGCTCCGAGTGCCAGGGGGAGCAGCTGCCAGCTCCAGCTTGGCCTCCGAATGGGCCGCACATTTTAGCAAGTACTTAACGCTTTTGGGCAGGCTGGGAAAAAACAACTTCTGGAGCTTATCCCCTCCTGTGGCAGATTTCTGTCTGGTCTGAAGAGCAGGCACTCCAGTGACCAAAGAGCCAAAGGGAGAAGTGGGAAGGATGCACCCACCACAACAGGGATCTTTCATGTAAACCCTGTTTTTTCCACAGAGGTGATGAAGGATTTAATTGACTCGGGAGCTGCTACCTCACCTCTCTTTCCTCAAAGGGAGCTTTTCATGCTCTGCTTAGTTTCCTTCTAAGCAGTTCCACATTTCCAGGGTTAACTTCACAATTTCTCATTTCCAGCAATTACATTTCCTTTTAATTTTAGAGTAGGAGTTTTATGGAATCCAAGTGTAAGCTTTCTGTTTAGGTTCTTGGGCAATCACTGATTTGAACAGTAGATAAGTTGAAGATTAGAGGTGACACACTACTCTCTCCAGTAGTTGCAGTGAGTATGCTGAGCTTGTGTGAGCATTCCCAAGCCATGGAGTAGTCACAAGTAATGTACATGCTGTTAAGATTGGTTTGGGTTGTTTTATTTTTCTTTTCCTGTGGGGTTACTGACATACTGAGCCTCAGCAGAAAGGGTTAAATAGAACTTGAGCTATGAGTTTGAAATTATGCTTGACACATGCAATCCATATTACTGCAGTGTGTCAACAACTGCAGTTGGTATGTCAGTTGTGCAAGTAAAAAAGTGACTGCAGTGCAATTTCTCCTTTTTCATGTAAAATCACACATATCCTCCGTGCAAGGATTTTCTTGCTCAGTGGGCTACTGTGTGGATTTAGAAAAAAACATAATTCATTTATATGTAAATACAACCTGAAGGCTACACATATCTGAGCTTCTACAAAGACAGAGAGCATGAGCATGAAAACAAATGGACCTGTTGTTGTTTTAAATTCATAGTTTACCATAATAGGGGTGGTGGTAGTGGGGAGGAAGGGTTGTCATTGAAACCATATAGGTCAGCACTTCAGACTTCTGTATTTGTATTCCAGTTAAAGGAGAAAATGGAAAAGCTTCTGGATGTTTGCTATTTTAAAGCCAGCTTGAGGGGGAAGAAGGAGAAACAGTGTTTTTCATATGTCCTATTAGCAAATTGCATGCCATGAACAAGATATTGTAGTGTTTGGCTCGTATATAGGTTTTGGGAGTTTTATTTGTTTTGGAGGGTGGGGTATGTGAGTTTTTGGCAATTGTTCAATTTCTTTTTGTTACATGAAAAGAAAATTTTCAAAAAAACTGAAGGTAGAAATTATGTCTGTGGCTCTCACCAAATGCTGGGAGGTACAAGAAATCCAGCATTCTAAAGCAAAGGAGAAGGAGGGGGAGACAAACAAGGAGGTGGTGTGTGATTGTGGTGTCTTGTAGCAGCATTTGCTTTACCTGATTTTTGTTCCTTGATATGGTAAAAATATTTCTTTGCTGAAGTAGTTTAACTTATCTCAAAATAATGTATGCTATTTTAAGCATACATTATTTTGAGATAAGTTCACATTAAACACCACAGATTCCTCCCTTAACCTATCACTGTTGCTGGAGATGTGAGCCTTAGCTTCTATCGATGCATCTTCTACTTCAGCAAGGTAAAATGCAATTTAGTTTTATAGCTGTTTTAGAAGAGTCTGTGATAAAAGCAAACCAGTGCCTTCTCTAATAAGTATTAAAGACCAAACCTGTGCAATTTGTAGTAAGTGTACTCTATCCTCTTAAAAATGTTCTGGGGATTTATGCACTAAACTCAGATTAATGCTAATAGGAGTTACTTAAGATAATAAATCATTCCTTTATTGTGGCATTTCCCTTTAATATCTTTTTATTTCCATTTTTTTTTAATGAAAACAAAGGTAGAATTTGAGTTTGTGGTATAAAGAACCTTTTTTCCTTCTTCTCTGTAGGCATGCTTCTAAGAAGCGTATTGACCATAAGGAGGCCCACGTGCTAGTAACCAGTTTTTACTAATCCCGCCAAAGAAGATGAAGCCACGTTTCAGCCTTGCCCATCCTTTTCCCACCCTGTCGGCTGAATGAGAAATGGTCGTGTGATTATGCTGACAGCCCAGCATGCATTTGGTAGACCTGTGGTTAACTCGTTCCCTCTCCATGTGTCTGCTCTTACAAAGTTTTGTCCTCATGATACTGTGCTTTCATTCTGCCAGTATGTGCCCAAAAGGCTGCCTCTGTTCCCACTCTGGAGGTCTGAACGTCAGCTGTAGCAATGCAAACCTCAAGGAGATACCCAGAGATCTTCCTCCAGAAACAGTCTTACTTTATTTGGACTCCAATCAGATAACATCTATCCCCAACGAAATTTTTAAGGACTTACACCAACTGAGAGTCCTCAATTTATCAAAAAATGGGATTGAGTTTATCGACGAACATGCCTTTAAAGGGGTGGCAGAAACCTTGCAGACTCTGGATTTGTCCGACAACCGGATTAAAAGCGTGCACAAAAACGCTTTCAACAACCTGAAGGCCAGGGCCAGAATTGCCAACAACCCCTGGCACTGTGACTGCACGCTGCAGCAGGTGCTGCGGAGCATGGCCTCCAACCACGAGACGGCCAACAACGTCATCTGCAAGACCTCCGTGCTGGACGAGCACGCGGGGAGACCCTTCCTCAACGCTGCCAACGACGCCGACCTCTGCAACCTCCCTAAAAAGACTACTGACTACGCCATGCTGGTCACCATGTTTGGCTGGTTCACCATGGTGATCTCCTACGTGGTTTATTACGTCCGACAGAACCAGGAGGATGCAAGGAGGCACCTTGAGTACTTGAAATCCCTGCCAAGCAGGCAAAAGAAACCAGATGAAGCTGATGACATTAGCACTGTGGTATAGTATTCTGAATACAATGACTGCCTTTGTGATGGAAGCTGGAGTTGGATGACGCTAAAACCAGAGGTTTACTTCTAACGTTCATTGTAAACATTAAGACTTTTGGGGCTTTTTTTTCCTGTTTAACTGAATTACGCCACTGTTGAGCTTTCTAACAGAAAGTTTTGTCCGGGTGGTAAACTTCAATTATTTCTCTGGTGGTATCCTAAAGCAAGTGAATTAATATGTAAACATTAGTTTAGACCCATTCCACTATTTAATAACGAAATTTATTTTTTTAATTTAAAAACCAAATAAAAGCTTAAATTTGAACCATGTAAAGCAGAGTAATTTATTGAGCAGAAACCTGTCCAGTGCCAGAGCACTCTTGGCTTGTTCAGTGCCCTTGAGGTAGAAGAGAGGAGCGATGATGAAGTGGGCTGTGAGAGGTCCAGGACTGGAGAGTGCCCAAAGGGCACATCTCACCCATGGGTGCAAGGTGAGCAGCTGGTCAATGGTGCCCCATTTTGTGGGCTGCCTGCCACGGTGGGAAAGGGGGACAGTGTGGGCAGAGCAGAGTGCCCTGACTCTGAGTGTAAGGGACTGATGCTTGCTTAACCTCTCAGAGGGCATTTTGGCAGTGCTGGGAGGAGGCAACCTGGAGGAGCTGCACCTCAGGACGTCGAAGAGAGGTAAGCCAGGGGCATGTGGTGGTTTTCATCTTACACCCACTCACTGCCTTGCATGAGCTTCAGGTAGGTGACCTCAGCACTGGGGGGTACAGCAAGAAGACAGCAGCAAGCTTAATATGCTGGTCAAACTAGAGTAAATAGAGTATCACTAGTGATAATTTTGAAAAAAAGTCTGGTGGGTTTAAGCTGTATATTATTTCATAAGTAAATATGACTTCTATTTTTTAGGGAGCAGCCTTTTAAAAAATTTTAAGGTAATAAATTAATATATAGGCTAGGCATATTCTATTGTGTGTTAGGATATATGTACTTTTTTTATGATTTTGTGGCTAAATGTTTGGGAAAATAGAAGGTCCACATGAAGTTACACTCAGCCTTGCATATGACACGGATATTTTATATTTCTGCTGTCTTTAAAAACACGGTGGTTTTCTCTTTTTATAGATAAAATTTTCAAAGGGAACAAATCCACAAAAACGCATTCCTCTTGTCCTTTTTTTACCATAATAAAATGATGCTTGTCTCTGGGTCCCTATAGATCCAGTCAAACTGACATTGGAATATGTATGACAGAAGGGTGCATTAAAAAATGTATAAAACACTGCTTTGCAAGAGAAAGTGTTAAAGGTCAGCCTTAAAAAAATTTTAAAACCCTCCAGAGTAATCTCTCTGATTAGTTTATCTATTATTTCTGTCACGGTTCTGTTACAAGGGCAGAAGCTTGTTTATCTTTTTTTTTTTTTCCAAAACACTGTTAAAATAATATCTAAAACTTGTTCCAAACCAAGTAACAGAAGAGGAAAAAAAAATTAATTACCATAGTGTGAATGTAATGTCATTTTTTATGTCATCTTTGCAATTTTTGTCATCTTCATAGGGTGAGTCCTTGTGGCTGACTTAGCTGTTTGCATACCTCCATGATCAGTTTTTGGCAAATTAAGACAATGTTAATGTTTGTAAAGGGCACAGTCTGTCCATAAAATATCCACTGTCTGATATTTCTGTCCCTGCCACCAACTCTCTTAATTAAAAATGTTACTTTCTAAGGAGAGGCTCTTGTTGATGACACATCCTCCCTAGTTAGCATTTTATGTTTTCCTGGCTCCAAGCTCTATCTGACTGTCTACCCAAGCCCCCCAAACTCTGTGTGGCCTCCTGCAGGACCCAAAAGCAGTAGGGTTAAATACACATGTGAGTCTGAAGAGAACAGATAAAATGTTACACTGTAGTGGCAATATAACAATCTCTACTGAACAGGACATGGAGAGTCTCTGTGTAGGCTGAGCAAAATTACTTCCTGATGTAATTCCCCTAATTTCTCTAAAATTTCCTTCAGAGTAAAATTGTTCTCATTTCTGTCACTGTGTTCCCCAAGCAATATTTAAGATCCCAGATAATACGCTACTGTGGGAAAAAGCAGGGGGGGAGATTAGCTAAAAGATGACTCTGAGCTGGAGGTACTAACAATCAAGAATTTGGTGTTCTTTATTCACAGCTGAATGAAGGAATTTCTCCACAAAATTTGGACAGAATTATTTAAACAACATTTAAGAAATCCTGGTCAGTCTTAAAACACTTTAAAAACACTTGGAAGGTTTTAAACATTTAATTTCAAGCAACATATTCAAAAAGAACCTCTCTTCCCAAAACTGACTAAGAAAAATATAAACAAGTTATCTTTAGGTTTTCTGATTTTTTTCTTTATTGCTTGGTCCATGAGATAGGATCTGGTATAGTTTTACCCCAGCTGAACTTCTGGCTTTCCAGCTTTAAATTCTGACCCAAACAAATGTAAACAAAGTTAAGCATTACTCTGTAGAACTGCTTTGGAGGGATGGTTCCAAGAAGATAAGAAGATGCTTCTTTTTACTGTGTTTACTTCACACCTTTTTTTGCAAAACTACTGTGTCTAGAAAAGCCTAGGTGTTGCCCTTAGAAGTCAATGGCACAAACTTTCAGACTTTTATCAAAGTTAAACCTTTCAAGGAGTTATTTCATTTACAAAACAAATTTTGCTGAGAAATTAGTAATTTTATATATTTTTATCTATAATACCTTAGCATGTAAATACAGATGAGAGGAAATGGATGTTTCCTTATTCACAGGAGATAGCATATGATAAAAAATAAGAAGGGATATACATAACACAGTGATTTTATTTTTCTATTAAGATGCTTCAGGAAAAGTAGAGCTGGGACTTAATAGCTTAAATGTGATAAATTTCTCTACCCTGATTTTCTTACAGAAAACATCCATATTTTTGTTTCTAAATTGTAAAAGATAACTGTCAACATTAGTTTTTTCTTAAAACTAATGGTGATTTTTCTCTGCTAATTTTCTAGAGTTATGCTCTATGGGTGAGATCTGTGGTAGTGCATTTGGTCTGTGTAGTAAGGCTCAGGCTTTATGTGTTTATTTTGTTCTTAATTTGGCACGCTGTTAGATGCAGATCTCTTCACTGTTAATGTACATTATATTCTTAAGTCTTTGGTGGCGAGATTTTGCACTGCAATTGCCATGAATTTCCAGGGTTGAGTATGAACAGAAAATGTGGTGATCCACGTTCTGGTCTTGCCAGGAAAAAAAAAAGAGAAAATAATTTTTTTTAACCAAATAGATGCCATGCAGAAAATCTACCACAATTGCTTTTCAGCTTAAAAGGGGAAAATCAGAAGCATTAGAAAGCAAAAAAAAAAAAGGGAACTAAAAGGAGCAGCTGTAGGCTTAAACACTTGAAGGTGTCATGGAGTCTTGCAACGTGTTTAAATATGCAGTGGGGTCTCGGAGTGAATCTAAATCAATTTTAAAAAGGATGTCGCTCTACTTCCACACCTGGAAAAAGCGCTAAACAAGAGTAAATGAGATCTCTTTTAAAAAAAAAATTTAAACTTTAGGAGGGAAATCTAAAGAAGGAAAATATAGGAGAATATAAATTCTGAGGTTGCATGTAAAGCCATAGTATGGGCAAAATAAATGGGAACATTTTTTCCTAAGCAAGTGAGAAACAGGAGTCCAACTAAAGCAAGAGCAAGAGTTCATCAGGTATCAAGGGAGCACTGTGAATAGGTAGGGCAAATGTTTTGAAAGAAACTATGCTAACATTTAGTGAAGGGGAAAAAGTCACCTATCAATTAGTTACTGCTTAAAAGATAAGAAAGAAAAGTAAGATGTAATCATCTGTTGACTTGAAGGAGAATGGTTACTGAAATTTCTGAGGTGTCCCATGGAAATCAGAATGGGTGCAATGTTGTACAGTGTATTCCTGGAGAAGGAAGTTGATAATGAGCTGATAACATTTGTGGGTTATAAACAGTTACGGAGGGCAGTCCAGCCTACAGCCAACTGTGAAGAAATACAGAAGGTTCTCACATTTCTAAGTTGGCAGATGATGATGTAAAGAAGATTGGATTTTGTGTGAATAATTACAAAGTACT
Source organism: Serinus canaria (assembly GCF_022539315.1). Taxonomy (NCBI): domain Eukaryota; kingdom Metazoa; phylum Chordata; class Aves; order Passeriformes; family Fringillidae; genus Serinus; species Serinus canaria. The sequence continues at coordinate 39,463,065 of NC_066315.1, forward strand.
GCAGATGGCACATCTGAACATGAGGATATTCTCTAAATTCGCTGTAATCAAATGGAAAAAACATCTTGGAGGCACAGTGGGAAGCTCTTCAATGACAAACACCAGAAATTATTAGAAGGGAAATAATCAAACAGCATGGTGGAACGGCGTGATAAAGCACTGAATAAAATCTGTGATGAATACACATCTGGAGCATTGCATTTCAGTTTTCCTTGTCTTCAAGGAAAATGAACTTTCTTCTGAAGTACTGGATATGTAGAGAGAGATAATTGGATAATCAAGGGTATGAAGTTGTTTCCATAGGAGAAGACATCTAACATCCCCAGTCATGGAGGTGAGATGAAATTAGAACTCACTGTAATAAGTGGAGTAGTAAACAAAAGGGAAATTAAGAAGCTCTGATCTCTTGTTTCTTGCAACAAAAACCAGCAATTTGGTTAGACCATATCAAGCAATGGATGCTAGGGGGTTTTTGAACATTTTTGTAGAAAGCATGCATTTAAATGAAGTGCAGGTTACTGTAGAGAAGAAAACATTCAAAGGCAGGACTCCACAAATTCCTGGAAGTCAAGGTAGTTAGCAGTTAACAATGCTACCATTATATAGGTACAGTTCTCAACAAGGAAAGTCTCTGTTCATTCTAGGAAGCAGGGATGGTTTCCTTAGGAAATGGCTTGTGCTTCTCTTACTCTCTGAGACGCTGTTGTGGGTGTTTGTTGAGGAGAAAGGAAGATGGGCTTGATTTGTATGGCACCGATGCTCTCAAATGTCCAGCGGGACACAAATCAAGCTGCCTTCTTGAGAGGCTGGTATTTGTAGCACAGACAAGGAGATTTTCTGTGCATGGGCTGGGAATGAAGTCTAAGAAAAGAAAAATCCCATGTAAGTGTTAGTGTCTTCTCACTGTGAATTGCAGCGCTAACTGCTGGACAAGGATTGAGCACTCCGTGCCCAGTTGTGCCAAGACTGTGTTAACTGAAGGAGTGACAGCTTTCCACTGGGGATCTGTGGAAAAATTAATTCAAACCTTGCTTGACATATCAAGGCAAATTGTTACTATTCTTACAGCTCACCTGGTGGTCCATGTAGAAACGATGGGAATTTCTCTGCAGGTTCTTCATTAAAACAAGGTTGAGGACTTGATTTTCACAAAGAAATCCCTTCATTGTTGTTTCTTCAAGTGAAAACTGGTGTGATGAATTCTTGAATGTAGAAGTACTTCACCAGTGCCACTTATGACAGGGAAATGCCTGGAAGCTTTGGTTTTGTTTTGCTGCAGTCAACCTGAGGAGCAAAAGTCACCAACAAGCATCAGACAGAGGTGTATACATGCCATGCATTAGCAATATGTGAAGGAGGTGTTTTTTGCATGCCAGTGCATCCATGAATATGTACATGTGCAGATGTATGGATATACATCTCTCAAGTTCAGTCATATTTCCCTGTGGTTAGTCATGTTCAGGTAGCTGTACATACACACACATGCAGATAAAGCAGTGTCTCCTTTGGATGCTTTCATTTGCCCTATTTAATCATGAAAAAATTTGCTTTGTTGCTTCAAAGCCATGATTCATACTGCATTTAAGCCAAGTACACCTCTATCCTCAGCCTTTCACAAAGCTCCCTGATCCCAGTTCCAGCCACACAGAATGTGGAAGAAAATGAGGCAACACTGGTACAGCTCATCCTCTTTCTGAGATCCTTAGGTGCATCCATTGGCTACCATATCGAGCTGTTTGAGACCTTTGTGAACAACCTTTTGTTTTCCAGCTGGCTCAGAGAACAATACAACTTCCAAGAAACCAAGATATTTAGGTGGACGATGTAATGCCTTCAAGCTCATAAGGAACTGCCCCATTTGTGAAAACCGAGAAGTGCAACTACAGCTCATGTTCAAGAATCACTTCTCCTCTTCTGCACTTGTAAATGAGTAGGTTCTTGGCATTACAAGTGTGTTTGGCTGTGTTTTTCTCCTAGGAGATAGTTATAACCCTTGGAGGAAATTCCTTGAGATGGCTGTGGGTCTGAATACAGCTGCTAATTCCAAAAGAATTGCCAGAATGAAAAATGAGATGGTTTTAAGATTTCCCTACTGCAAGGAAACTTGAGAAGCTGTTAAGTTTATGGGAAATCAAACATCTGTATTATTCTTAATGCTGTTTTGAGGTTTTAAAAGCACATTGTGGGCATCCTGCTGCTTTGGTGGGGCAGTCTGCAAGCAGATTTCATAACAAAGCAGCAATCTCCGTAGCCTGTTAGGGGCAGATTAAACTGGACATTGAGGAGAAAAAATGCCAAAACCAAACCAACATGACAAAACCACTAACAATAACAACCAAACCCAGATAAGCAAAAAAACCAACCAAACAAAAACCCATGTTAAGCTGTCTGTTTAGTTACCTTCATCCTTCACAATCAGTAGTCACTGCCTTATAATGAAAGAGTTTGTGATCTCTTGAATTCTTCATAGCTCCATTTTAATTTGGAAAAAAATAGGTCTGTTTAATACATCTGCCCTAACACTGGTAGTGTGTGAGCTGACACTACTCTTATTTAAATGGAGATTGAAGTTGAACATGTTAGCTAAACCTTGTCTGCACTGAGGTCTGCTTCTATGCCTGTCTGCACATCTGTAAAAAACCCTTTAGGTATATGTTAGAAAAATACACATTTTCTGTATATAGGTGTAGTTATAAAATCACGCTCTTTCAAATATGCTTTGAAAGTTTTAATATATAAAAACAAGGGAAAAATTGGGAAGGAAGAACAGACCCCAGAACTTTCAGGTTGCCTTCAGACATCAAAGCGGGACAAAAAGGAGGGGGAAAAAAGCCCTATCAAAACCTATTCTCTTTTTCTTCCTTTGAGGATTAGCTTTGTGCTCAATGCTGCATTTCATGGTTTACCAATTTTTTATTTCTGTACCTAAGCCAGATTAGCATTCACTTTCAGCAAAGTCTCTTATAAATGGGGTTCTTAGCCACAGAGAATACTGAAACATATCATGTTGTCTGAAAAAAAAAACCTGTGACTGCAACAAATAAGCCCTCTAGATAGTATCTCTATACACTGTTAATTAAATTTAGTGGCAAAGTTGTTGAATTAAGGTAATACTAGAGAGATTTCAGGTGCTTGAGTAGATGCTGGCTTTTATGTTCTTAATGTGACTGTGTGGGCAACCAACACACATTTTCACTATTCTATTTCAGGAGCTCTGGGTCTGGTGGATGTTACAGGACACAAAATCCACTGTCCCTTTCTTCGTGTAGTCCTTAAGGACAAAGGCTTTGGGGAATGCCATGTCTGGGAAATGTCACCCTCACTGAGAGCAGATTGTTCAGAGTCTTACCCCAGCACTGCCCGCTGTGTTGGCTTAGGCCACTTGTAAAAGGAGGGAAATTGCTGTTTGGATGAGATCTGTGAAGCCTCTCACTCTTGAAGGGACTTGCTTACCACTAGTAGCAGATACATCACAGGTCAGGATCCCAGAGACTTCATCCTTTAAAACCATAGGGAGCTTGCTTTCCTTCAGAATGATTCAAGTTATTTTTGGTACATCAAACTTTCCAGTGAAAAACACCAGCACAGCATGTTTGATTTTCAAGACAAGGGTGTCTAACCACACTGCAGCTGTACTCAAACTAGAATATTTTCCCTTGTCTTTAGTAATTTGTTGTTTAGTTTTACATTTGTGGTTGAAAAAACTTCATGGCTCTTCAAATTAAATCTTCAAGCAAGCTTATTTTCACTTATCAGAAAAGATTTCCAATTGCTATTAATGGTAAACCTCGCTGGGAAATATATTCATGGGTCAGCAGAGATTTGTTATTTTCTCTTGTTTGTTTGTAAAATTCATGAACTGATTAATTTATTAGGGATTTTTACAGAGCAAATGATGTATGTTCGCACATGCTTTTTTTAAAAACAGGGCTAATCAAGAAATAAACGAAGTGAAATTTGATGATTCTATTCTGAAGTTCTGAAGTAAAAAAGGATGATCTGTCTAGGAGAGCTGGGTGAGGTATAAAGGTATTCCTTCAAACCACAAGCTCTGAAGTACATGGAAACATCTTTTTGTTTTCAAAATGAGTTTCAGGGTTGTGGCAACCCTGTAACTATAGTTGCAGGATAGTAGATGTAAATTGCAATGCTGAAAATAATAGTAATAATTAATTGATCTTTAATTGATAATTAAAGAAAATCCATCTCTCCATTTGGTTCTCACCCTGTGTAACGTACCAAAATTCCTGACTGAACTTGAAATTGTGCTTTCTTAGTTAGCAAGCTTTCTTCCCAAGTTCAAGAATGCACTTTGGACTGTATGTGAGACAGAATTTTGAGATTGCCTTCAGTGAGATCAGCATTTCTTTAATAAATGTATGATTATTCAGGGTGAACTGAGCCACCATACTGGCAATTGCTTTTGTACTTTTGAAAGGGTTGATTTGGGTTTAACATCTAAATAATGACATCACACAGCTCTGCAGTGTTGCACCCTCAGACTTCTAGTGTGGCAATGAGGAACTATCCTCTCCTTATCCTGGTGGCAGATAGCCATGACAATTACCTTAATTTTTTATTGTTTATATGACAAAAGACATGTAGTGTCTTTTTTTGTATTTGGCTCTACATAGACCTCTGGAATCTCTTAAGTATGTGTGTATGAGGACAAGCTTTTAGAGTGAAGAAAAAGAGGAATTTAAGAGGGTTGACTGCATGTAATTAGCTCCCAGTAATGGATCACAGTTCAGGCAGCCAACACCCACAAAGTTACTGTATAGCAAAATCGCTGGAGTCAGCAGGCTTCTGGAAAATACCCACCACTATTGTTTAAATGCTTGTGTTCCAGTATTTTTCCACAATTATTTTTGCTTCTGCAGCCTTGTGTTCGCTCTGTGAGCACCACTGTGGAGGTGATTGTTTTGGGAGGAACGAGCTCTGAACATCCAAGCTGTCCTGAGGGTGTGGAAAAAAGGTCTTTCATGGAAACTACCCCAATTAAAAATATGACAGTACATAATCATGGACCTGAGGAGACCTGACACACATTTCACGCCTGGCCCCTGACTGCCTGAGTAAATAGATGCCATACTTAGCACAGAGAACAAATGGTTTGGGCTGAGAAGGGTGAGTCATTCAAAGCCAAGTTGCTTTTCCTGAAAGCACACAGAAACGCAATGATTAAATAGGCTTTGCATTTGGAAAATCCTGCAGGCAAGTCTTTAATCAGTCTTGAAAAGCTTTCCCATGTGCTGCCAGTGGATTTGTTTTGACACAGCGTGGTGATGGCTCTGGGTACGGCAGTCAGTTTTAGCTGTAGAGGCGGCTGGGTGACGACTGCTCACGTTACGTGAGCTCCGTGTTGGGTGTCTGACGAGCCTGCTCCTTCTGCTGCAGGTGCTGCATTGAGCTCAAGGGAGAACCAGCTTTTCCACACAAACCGAGGAGATGCCTGAGCTGCGTGGGCCGCCTGAATTCAGGGAGAGGGAGCAGATGGCACCCCTCGCTGCAGGCCTGATGCTGCTGCTCCTGATGAACTTGGTTTGAAACACTAGTTCTCATCCCTTGTGGAAAACCACAGTGGTTCGTGACACAGGGACCTCAGCTGTTCCAGCTTCCACACACGTGTGTGTGTGTATGTGTGTGTGTAGTGTGTGTGCAGCAACATTGGACTCAGCTAGGTCTTGCTGGTGGGAGAGCAGAATTTCCGTGCTGGACGTTGTGAGTTACTGTGTGTACAGATGATAATGTTGGATGGCAACAATATCCCTGGGAAGCTCTCTGTGCCCTTGTTGGAGAGTGGGTGGGAGAAGGTCAGAGGGTGCTTGCCATAATCATGTGCTATTGAAGGATTCATATAAGTGGTTCGTGTTTATTCTGTTTTCTGTTTTCTTACTGGTTTAATACTGGAGCCTCTTCTGTAAAAATGAAAGAGTAATTAAATCATTACTTATCAGTAATGCCATAATGTTTCTGCTGTAATGAAGAAGTGCTTAATTACTGTATGTTACATGTCACATCAGAGCCTATCACGTCGCTTTTCTCTGGGAGATTCCCCAGGGAAGGAGTCAGCAAAGTTCTTGGTACATTCCTGCCTGACTGTAGGGCACACAGCTGAGAAAAACACACCTTGTTCACCTGGCAGCTGCACTCAGGGGGGTTCTCTGTGTCTGTCAGAATCAGACTATCCACTCATCTCTCAAACATTGTGCATTTCCACATGTAAGCTTCTTGTTGGAGGAAAGATATTATTCAGGGGGGATGGGTGGAAGATGATGAGAATCTGCGAGTTATGCTCCCAGGGAGAAAAGAGGGGTTGGGGTGGATGAAGCAGAACTTCATTTGAGACAAGGGGTTACAGGAGTAGCTAGAAAAGTCAATAAAGCCCAGAAATTTGGTGATCTGTATATGGGAGAAGCCCTGAACTCTCTGCAGAGAGTGGAGGAATAGGAGGCAGAAGCTGAGGTAAGATGCCTGCCTGGAGAGGATGCTCTGCATGGAGATATGCATTCATTCAGGCAGGTGCTGGGGAGGGAGGGGGAGATGCAGGGAATTCCCCTGTTCAGTTGCCCCAACCCTTGCTGACACCATGCCTTGTTTTCCACCTCCCAAAACACCATTGATCCTTTCTCTGCTCCAGAAAGGCTGTCTGAACTAGGAGATGGATTAGGAGGTTTATGCTTCGGATGGTCAGTTAGCCAGTCCCACCTGGCCTGGCCAGAGTGTTTCTACCTGGACAGCTGGAGCTCCGGAATCCTGGGCTGGTGGAAGGCATCCCAGCACTGGCACTGCTCCTGCTGCGAGGCTGTTTCCCACTGAGTGGAGTGGGGGAGAAAAGGTTCCAGCCTCTCTGGTGGCTGCTGGCTTGGTCTGCCTCTGCCATATTGCTACACCCCACAGCTTTGCTCTTCAGGCTGATACTTGGCTCGTCCCTTCATCAAGGGTTGTTGAGGAGGAAAGATATTTTTCTTTCTAGGAGGTGAATCATAAATAATGTCCATGCTCTGCTTTCCCACTGAAAGGTTTTTAAACCAGCTGCAAGAGCCCTTTGAAACACAAGGAAAATATAGTGTTTGTAATTAAGTCATCCCTTGTACGCTTCTATCTGCTTTGTATGTATTTTTAAAAATTTCTAAGCTGGGACACCACCTACCCTGCTGTAATGTCTGCCTGGGTGAATCCAAAAGTGTAGAGGGTCAGATCCTTACCTGCAGTAGTTTAATGTAATCCCATTAAAATCAAAGGAGCAGTTCTCATTTATCACAGTAAAGGTCCTCTTGCAGAAAGTATTTTTAACTGCCAGCATCCTCCCTGAGCATGAGGGAAAAAAATCCATGGTAATTTGGGGGGACTATTTAGCCAGTCTGCTTAAAAGGTTCTCCTGTTTCAGTTGTGCCTAGGGATTCCTATCAGAGAAAAAGATGCTGATAAAGGAGATGGTTTAGCACAAGTTTAATTCAACATTGACTTAAGCTGTCAGGGCTAAGTAGATCAAGAAGAATAGCACTCAAATTATGACAGCTTCAAGGCTTTGTAGATAAGAGAATCTAATTTTAATTAGGATCTTCACTGGATTTTGGAAAGTTTACATTGTTTCATCAGTGCATAGAAGGACAAGAAGCAACATCATCTCCTCCATCTTAATAGTAAGAGCAAACCTGTCTTTTGTTTTAGCCCAAAGCCCGGGAAGGCCAATATAACTCCTGTTCTTTTTCCTGGAATTATGTGGTTCAATATTATTGTTTCAAAGCTATACTGAAAATGATGCTGCTATACTGCAAGTACAGTAAAACAGACTTTACTAAAAGCAAAATTTTTCTTCAGCTGACTGAAGACATACCTCCCTCCCAGTTTAGAGGTGTCTCCCTCACCCAAGAAGATTTTTAAAAAATTAAGTTAGTTTTAAAATATCAGTCTCAGGCTTTAAGTTAAAAACTTTTAAACCAGAGTTTTATTAAGGTTAGTGTTTATAATGCTAAGATTATGTCACTTGCTCCTATGAGGAATTTATAGGTAATTAGTTTATAAGCAGGCATACTGCACTTAAAAACCCTTGTTTTGCAGGTTTATGTAACTAATTTTCAATACAGTGGCTGTCTCTACCTAAGATCCTTTTCATTGTCAAGGAAATGAGAATTTCTCAGGTCTACTATCACTCTTAATGCTATTAAATGTACTCAAGCACCATGAATGTAAACCTTTGTTGTCTGTTGCCAGCCTCTTCTAGGACCTCATCACTCTTAGATGGGAACAGATAGGAGGCTGGCCTGCTGGGATGCTTGATATCAAAAAAGACTGAGAAACTGCTGTTGAAGTAGAGGAAAATTGTTCAATTTTTAAACAAATATACCTGGGCGAAGCTCACTTTTGAAGGAGAGAATCTGTGGAGCATGATTTGAAAGGTGTTCAGAAAATAGATGGTTCAATTTTATTGTTTCTCTCTTTCTTCTTTTTCACTTTTGCAAATGAAGTCCTGCAAAATTTTACAGCGATTGGAGAAATAGAAAGGTAGTGAATTGCCACAGCCAAATGAGAGGATGCTTAATAAGAGAAAGGAAAGGGGATTTTTTAAGTCAGATTGCTTTAGACTCTGCTAATTTATTTTTGGTGTCTAATTAACTTCAGATAAAAGAGATTGTAAAGTCTTTAATATCAATTTCAGTTCTTCATGAAGATGCAAGGACTTGAACATCCTTGATGCACCCTTTATTAAGCCATGGAAAGTGTGAAAGTCTAAACTCTTGATCTTTCAAATTGATCTAAAGGAGACGAAAACCAAGAAGGTTTTAGCTTTATCCTCTTCATCTGTCCTTGACCCAGCAGCTGTAATTTAGCCACCAAATTGATGGGGAAGAGAAGCTTCATACAAAATATATATCTTCTCTCATGTCAGCTACAATGGAAGGAATATTTGTTGTAGTGGTTTTAATTTCTTTTTATTTCCCAAAGTTTCAAACTGACCTGTGCAGCTCTAAGTATACAGAAACTTAAAAGCAAAATTGCAAAACCTCAAGCAAAAGTCTGATTGAGTTTATAAATCTGGCCTTGATGAGGAGAATTAAGGCTGGATTATTCAGATTGTTTTGGAAGTCAAGGTGATTAAAAATTTCTCTTAAATAAGGAGGCATCCTTTAGCATGTTCTTGAGGAAGATGGAGACTGGAAATGCCTGTTTAGGACGATAGTAAAAGCCAGAAATCAAAGCATCTTTCTTTCATAAAAATAATTTTTCATTTCAGAAGTGCAGAGCAGCCTGGGAGAATGAAGACAAGACCAGGAGCCCTTCTTTTTCTTTTTGTGCTGAGCTTTGGTGCTCACAGATGCTGAGTTGGGGTCTGTGGGGATATTGCTATGGGTGGGGTGAGGATCAAGCAGGTGGGAGCTGCTGTTTCTGGCTCTGTCTGGGGAGAGGGCAAGGTGTGGCTTCGCCAGTTTGGTGGGTTGTCAGCCTGGTCATCAGCAAGAATTTGCACTGCTCCTGCCTGCATGCCTGGAACCTTCCCCACCATGCATGGGTCTGCTGTGGTGCTCACCCAGATCATCTCCCATATGGCCTCCCAGGTGTGGGAGTGTTTGTGGCAAGTGTTTCTTGCCTTTCCACTTTGATTTTTTCCTTCCTGTCAGTCACTGAAGGGAAGATTCAGTCCTCTGTGTCAATGCAGAGCAATGACAGACCCCAGCAGGGCCTAAGGGCTGGGGAGTAATCTGCAGGTATCTCCAGCTCCAAACTCTGCAGAAGAGTTTGTCTTCCCCACTCGTGATTCCCGTAGTGGGAGGAAGTGTGTTTAGATAAGGAGTCTCATGTTTTGAGAGTGCTGTTTTCTACAGGCAATGTGCTGTCTGTATCTTTTGCACGCTGGGCAAGAGGGGCTCTGGCATTGTAAGAGCAAAGCCTAAAGAACTCCTCTAAAACACACATGCAGCTTGCTAGTAACCACTTTCAAAGAGAGGACATCCTGTTTTCTAAGACTATTGCCAGAGGAAAACTGCATTTACTTCAGCATCTTGAGTGAGGATGAAGGGCTCAGAGTATCCAAATTCTTGGTTGCCAATTAGAACTAAAGTTCTTGGTATCAGATATCATATTCTAAGGGAGTATTAATTAATCATCTGGCTGGGAAAGTCTGGCTTTAGAAATATGTGACATACTGAAGTGCTTCCACTTTTGCTCATCAAATTCAGCATGAAGATCAATTTGTGCATCTGCAGCCTCTTCAAAAGTAGCTGACAACAGAATGGCTTGTTTGCTCAGAGACAGACTTCTGTGGCTTGTTACATGATATGGAGTATCTGAGTTCACCTCCTGTCTTGTATTTGCAGTTATCCTAGGAAAAGGAGTTGGGGAAACAACAGGAAACCTTGAGACAGAGTAGGATAAAAAAATATACTCAATTGACAGAATTTTATGATGGAATAAACTGTGTTTTATTTTATCCCCTTATAAGCCCAGCTGTCTAAACTATCTTCACTCACCTGAGACCTGTCAGTGTTGGGAACATCTGCTAAGATGTTCCACTGCTGATGATGGGTATGACATTCAGCAAAACACTTGCAAAATTTGATATATAGGGAGATGCAATATGTTTTTCCTGATCATCCCTATATGCCATTAAAGAACACTAAAGTTCACTCAGGGTTTTCCAGTTGGCTGGTTTGGAATTTAATTATCAAAGACCTTAAATTACTCTTAAGCCCTCAAGCACATTTGCACTTGCTCCCCCTTGCTTAATGTACTTGTTATAGAAGTAAAAGGTACTGTCTTTTCTTAGACTTGTGAATATAGCTGAGAAAAAGGGGGGGGACACCCAATAGAAAAGATCTTTCAAACTGCAGAAGAAACTGAAAAAATTCTTGCTTGTTTTTTTTTCTCCCAATTGTGTCAGTTGGCTACAAGAACATGTCAACTTCTCCCATGTATCTTGCCAGAGGCCTTATGACAGTAAAAACAATGCTCTTGCTGTTTAAATGGATACAGTATTTTCAGCTTTGAGAGCAAATAGTATTCATCATCCCACTAATATTGATATTCATAGAAGAGACCAGTGGTTCACCAATCAGCTGCTTATTTTACAAGTCTGTCTCCAAACAGCCCCAACACCACTGTCCACTTTTCAATACAATCTTGTTCCAGCCCACTGACAACATTTAAGACAGAGTTTTCTGGCAAACTGGAGAAAACATGAACTGGTAAATATGGAGTAAATGGGATTTCAAACAATCCAAATGTAATGATTTTCACTAGATGATCAGAAAGAGCTTGCCTATTATTAAACAAAGTTTGGACAGGTGTGCAAATCACATCTGTCGTTGTTGCAGACTTGGTCTGCAGTTTGTGCTACTGCACAGCCCCCAACACCCTTGTCTCTGCTGGGAGAGTATAATCACCCAGTGGGGTTTCCTTAGCATTTCAGTGCCACATGGTCACTCAGTGCCACTGCACCTGAGTGACCATGTGCAAGGCTACTGTCAGAATTTCCAGTGAGGAACAAGAAGCCTCTTGTGCACAGAAGGCAGAGTATACTCAGTATACTCATGCACATAAAGCACAGGTTCACTCTAGAATAAAGACCTGAACTAAATCTACATTAACAGAATGTAATAGAAGTGGTGACACAGCGTGTGACCAGTTGCACGGTTTCTGATATTTCTAAAGTGATTAAGTATAAATAATCAAACCATGAAAACATTTTTGCTGCTCTGCAGGCATCTTGGCACCGTCGTGTCAGCCTTGCAGGGACAGCCAGTGACACATTAGTCAGAGGATAAAGTAATGGGTTCACAGAGCACATCAGCAACAGATCAGTATTTCAAGCAAAACAGAACTAATGGAAAAAGAATCTTCAGGACACTTATGCACAAAAGAAGCCAAGGGGAAAATATTAAGAGAACAAGAAGAGCGATATTACCCTACTAAACTGTGTTTTGTGATGTTGCAGCATGGAATTGAAGTTGGTGCAAATTCTTGTTTCTTAGAAGAGATTTCTAAGCATTTGAGAAGAGTTGGTTCAAACTGATGAGGAAAAGTTGCCTTCTTTTCTTTTTGAGAAGTTGTTGATGTTTTACAAACAGGTCCAAGTAGTGTTTAAATTTTCCTGGGTTTTTTGATGTTATTTTTCAGTTTGAAATAAATTGTCTTACTTTACTACTCCATAGCAAAATTATATTTTAACCTTGAGGCATATATACTAGTTTTATTTCATTTTAGCCTATTCAGCTGCAAAGAAAGTAGTGTGAATCAAAGCTGTTGGTTTAGATGTTTTATAAATTGTTGGCTTCCATTTAAAGCCAATAACCCTAACACTTCGTGACTGTGCTAGTTCTCAAAGAAGTAACACACACATGCAGCTTTCATTGATCTTTGGGAAGGCTGGGAAGCTATTCTGTTAACATTTTTAAAGCTATGAAAACTTTCAATTAAACAGTGTGATTTTTGTGCTATCGAATTATTCCTTGACCTTATTGAAAGAGAAAATAGAGCTCTTTCTGGCACTTGTCATTCCTTGTTCACTTGTTATGCTGAGGTGCACCATCCTGAAATGGTTCATAGGAGGCTGCTCAGCTACAAATGTGTGAAATGGATGCAATGACCCAGCAGTGCATCTGGGGAGCTGGCTCTGCTACAGGGCTTTGCATTTAGCCACTGTGGGTGAAAACTGCTTCTGGATGCAATTATCCTGGCGCTGTGTGAAGGCTCAGCAGTCAGGCAGTGCTGCTTCTGCAGGAGTCACAGTCTCTGGGGGCTTAAATCAGTGTAGTGAGTACCGTGCTACTGATTTACAACAGCGAGGGTATCGCTCCTCACAAGCCTGGCCAGGGGAACGCTCGGCTTCCTGGAGCACAGCAGCCTTGGGAGGAGGCTGGTCTCAGCTCTCCAGGAATGAAGTTGCTCCTTCAGTGCATGGGAACAGTTAAATTCACTTGCACAAAACATATGTTGCTTGCATAAGATACATTTTGGGTGAAAACTCTGCTTTTAATTATAGACGGTTGCATAAAATGTCAGTGATTAAAGCACAGATTTAGCAGTATTGTTGGTCTGAAGGATGCCAGCCAGAAAGCATGTTTCTCCTCCTGTTTACTCCTCTTGGAGCAGAATTTTTCCAACTCTATGAAAGTTTTCTATGCAAGTGGAAAAAAAAAAAATCGACCAAAGAGGAAAGTAGCATTTCCTCATCTATTCTGCCTCTCAAGTTTTCTCAACACTAAGATTTCTCAGGAGCTGAGCAGGGTGGTTTTGAAACAGGGAAGATTGGAGAGCTGATATCTTGTTTCAAAGCAAGAAATCTAAAAATCAGGTTTATGTTTTCTGAGACAATCTCAGCCTTTGGTTTCCTTTTGCCCACAGGCTGATGGGGAATGCCCCTCCTTTAAAATTGCCAGTTGCCTCTGATAAGTAAAATTCCTTCAGTAATTCTCCAGAGCCTGAGATAATTATATCCAAGGCAAAACTGCTAAGGTTTGAAATGTGATCAGATATATACCCAGCTGAGCAGGATCCACTTAAGTATTTGTTCTGACTTAGCCATTGTCACTCCAAAAATACTGCCATGGAGGAAAATATAAACATGATCCCTTCCTTTTTGGGATTGTTACCATCTGTATCATAGTAACCAAGCATTTCTTGCTTAACTTGCATTTAAAATTAACTGAGTCTATGCATTGCCTGCCTTTAGTGTAATCATAATATAGCAATCACAGCTCTGTTCACAGAATGTGGTCTACTTCGATAAGCATTTTGCTTCAGCTTTGAGTAATGTTTTTTGACAAGTGCTATTTTTGCCACTTCTTCTATAAATATATAAGTTATTATTATTCTGCTGTAGTGATTCACTTCTGTACTCATTCCTCTGGAAGTACATTGAATTACACCAGCTGAGATTATGGCCTCTACTGTGCTTTTCAGAATGTTTTCTTTTAGTCTCCTCTATTTTTAGGTCAATTACTGAGTCCAAATCACATTACAGGACTGAAGATAGCACCTGTCCTTTTATTTATATCCTCATATTTTCTGAGTTCCTGTTGCTGCTTTTTTTGACCTCCCTTCTCCATGTAACTGCTTCTCATTATGCTATTTCCTGACTTAACCTAGATTACACAATATCTGTGTAGATTCAATAAACCCTTTGGAAGAATTAACTGAGCTGAAAATGCTAACAGGAGACCTGTGGGTTAACCCCAACAAAGGCAAAATCTTCAAGCACATAAGGAGGATACTTTCCTTTTTAAATGAGGTGATTAATGGTAAGATCCTATTTTACTGTGAATGCTGTGCGTGAATTACTTTGGCAAGGTTTGTTGAGAGGAAAATCATGTTTTAAGGAGTACTTCCTGGAAAGCCAGGTTCTGGCTGCTTCTAAGAAGGATCCTTACCACCAGGAGGGAGCACAAAAGGCTGCCTTCCTTTTCTGATCTCCAGTTTCTGCATTTCTTGAAAAGCCTGACAGAAGTCATTTGATTCACAAGGTGGTTGCCAGCTACGCGTTGCCAAATGTTGGGGAAGTGGAGAGGAGCCACGCATGTGGCTCTGGTCTCTGTCTGCAGTCAGACTGGCTGCTTCTGACAAATGTGGAAAGCCAACCAAAGCAGCAACCATCTGACCCTCAAAGAGCACTCTCTTGGAGTTACCAAGTTTGTACTGTCAAATGTAATGGCCAAGAGCCAAGGCTCTTCTGTGTGAAGTGCCCAGTTAATAGCTGAATGAGTATTTGGAAATCTTGGCATATAGTTAGGCTTTGTTTTCATCTGACCTTTTCTAATCTAATTTATTATATGTAGCACATAACTTTCTTTGTGTAGAGTATTTTTTGTCTTTAATAATTATACTTTATCCTTAAAAATAAGCAGTACTGATATGTCTATGGCAGCGTAAAACTAGAATTACTCACAAGTGTGGCAGATTTTAAGCATATTTCTTGCATGATTTCTAGAGATAACTTCATATGCTCAAAGAAACTTAAATTTCAGGAAAGGGCAGCTCTTCCCAAAATTCTGCACTTGCAGTAGGATGGGCTGCTGTAATTTCAGGCTATTCAATCATCAGAGTTCCCATGTCAGTGTTTGGTCTATATTTCACCATGAGCAGTTAAAGATCAAAATAAAGCTTTCAGTTTCTTGTGCTCTATCTTTGATTCTGCATCACTTTACCTATAAAGTGCCATTCCTATGGGTTTCTAGCTGAAATTTGAGCTGTGCCAAATGTAGAATGACTTCTTGGATCTCACAATGAAATGGCCCTGAGAGGAAAATAGGAAAAAAACAGTAAGTAGTGGGTGAAAATTCTACTAGTAATATATTAATCCTTTTTTCTTCCAAATATGGCACTGAATTTAACATATTGGAAATGTTGTCTCCAATTGCCTATTTCTCAACAATGTAAAACAATTACAATTTTGATTGTTAAGGCTTGTGTCTAAGATTATGCCTTGAGAATAAGGTTGGAGTGAGTTATGTGGCCAGGGTTAAGAATTCAGTGTTCGAAGTCAGTTTCTGAAGAAGAAGAAGACTGCTCTCATTTTCCAGTCAGTTTGAACTAAAACAGCACCTGAAGAACATTTATGTTTAAGGTGTTTTGAGCTCCTGTCTCTGGTATTGCTGTCACTGCTGTTAATTGCTTACTTGGGTTTCTTTCCACTTAGTGCTGATTCTTGGCCCTGGCAGACTGACTGTAAATTTACTGAGAAAGAATTCTTTCTTTGTCCTCAGCAAATCTCAATATTTAATTTTTATTTTAATCATTATTCTCCTTAGCTGATAGTATCTTCGTGAAAGAAAGAAAGAAAAGGACATGTTTAATTAAAACAAGAAAGTGCTGCAGTTAAACAACGTGTCAGTCACTCTGATAGTTGAATAGTTGGTTTTTCAGGGTTGCACGCTTGCCTTCTCAACACTATTTACTCTACCACTAATGCTTCCAAAGCTTCTTTTTGCAGCAACAATCTGCCAAAAGCTAAATCGTTTTCAATAAGCAGGGAGGAAGCTTTGTGTTTGCACCTGGAAAATATTGGTAATAATTCCTTGGCCAGGGTTGTGTGGGTGTTATGACCAGTGCCAAGCACGAGGTAGTTTGTAGTTGCTTTGGGCTGAATGAACAGGGTCTGTGCAGGGAAATTCACTGTGCTGTTTGTATTTTTGCTTCCTTCTGGGCATTTCCTTGGTCACAGTTTGGCCTTCAGGACTAAGACACTCCAGAACATTGTTGCTTTTATTGAAGATCTAACAAGAACCAATTTAATCTGTACTGGCTCTTCATGCTCAATCTCAGATTTATCTAAATCTCTTCAGAAAACACAAGGGAAGATGTTTTGCATCCCAAGATGTCTGCTTCAAGAGTGAAACCCAAAGTGAATGAAGAAAGCATTAAAGTGGTTGTTAAGCATTGAGTGGTTTAAAAGTTTTAATGTAAATTTGAATATTTATGCACTTTAAAAAACAAAAAACAACTAACCCCCCCCCCCGCAAAAAGAGAAAAGAAAAAAGAAAAGAAAATAAAGAAAAAATAAAAGAACAGAAGAGAAAGAGAGGAGAGGAGAGGAGAGGAGAGGAGAGGAGAGGAGAGGAGAGGAGAGGAGAGGAGAGGAGAGGAGAGGAGAGGAGAGGATGAGGAGAGGATGAGGAGAGGACGAGAGAATGAGAGGAGAGGAGAGTGAGAGAGAGGAGAGGAGATGGAGAGGAAGGAGGAGAGGAGAGGAGAGGAGAGGAGAGGAGAGGAGAGGAGAGGAGAGGAGAGGAGAGGAGAGGAGAGGAGCGGAGAGGAGAGGAGAGGAGAGGAGAGCGAGGAGAGGGAGAGGAGAGGAGAGGAGAGGAGAGGAGAGGAGAGGAGAGGAGAGGAGAGGAGAGGAGAGGAGAGGAGAGGAGAGGAAAACCAACACATGCTATGTGCACAGAAATTATATTTAAAATGTCTGTCCTGAATAAACATGTTTCCAGGCCTGGCTTCATGTGAATAAAGCATTCTGGCTTTCTTTTAGATAAGTTGCTTATGTGTTGAAAAATAATCTTTTCAGTGCTTTGTATATACATGTTTATGTTTCCAGCATGGATAACTGTATGGAGCTCATCACTCTGATCACAAAAATTACCCAAACTGGAAGCTATTCACTTTGGGTTGTTCCCACTGCTTATGCAGAGCAATGTGCACAGAGCATCCTGTTTTCAGGATGTCATCCTCCCAACCAGCAAGGGTAGTTCAGTGTGCTTTCTCCAGTTTGGGGACAAAAAGTGGCATGTACAAAATTCTCATTAGTGCCAACATTAGATCTTTTCTTCTAACTAACTGGGAATTAGAATAGCTGCAGAATCCATCTGTGCCAGGATAACTGAATTGGGATAGAAGGGGACTTGCCTAGGGCTGAAGTGCAGGGTACATAATGATCTGTGCCAGTGGCTGGAGAAGATGTCTTTGATATGGACATTAACATGATGGATAGGTTGAAAGAATATTGAGAATCTTCAGGATTCCAAATCGGGAAACCCAATTACTGCATTATGTGGGCGAACTTAATAAAAAAATAATGATGCCAGTGAAACTGTAGCCCTTCTTCATAGCACTCCATCAGAACTGCAGAAACACATCTTAAAAGGAACAGATGGAAGGATCAGTTTAATAAACCTTAGTGCACATTTCATTAGGCTTGAGCCAGAAGAAAGAGCAGTAAAGATGCTCTAGTACTGATTCCCTTTCAGAATGGCAGCAAGGGTGCTAGGAGCTGTACCTCACCTCATATCAGTAGAAACTCTCCTATTCCACACGTAAGGCAATAAAACCCATAACCGTTAGTGTCTTGTCCAAATCTTTCTTCTGACCCTAAGCAGACGTCTGAAACAGTCATGGAGAAACCCATCTCTATATGACCAGGCCAGATTTGTCATCAAACCCGAGGGAATACAGAGGAAGAAAACTCTGAAGGGATCCTTTGGCCAAAGGGGAGTTATCTCCCAAGTGGGAGAAAAAGACACACTTTAGAGTACAATTCTTTCTCTTCTGAAGGTGATACCTAAGTGACAGATAGGCCATGCCTTGTTTTTTCCATTGACTGGAAAGAGACTACAGGCAATAACTTATTATTATAAATGTCTTTGCTTTAGATGTCTAAGATTGGGTGAGACCAGCCTTCTTGAGGAGCACCCAGTAAATATTCTCAGTGAAGCCTCCTCTCTAATACCAGGATGAAGAGCTCACTATATGTGCCACAGTATATTGGATGGATACATCTGTCCACCAAAGTCTGTAGGAAGAATTATAATGAGTTTCTAAAAACTGGACCTGATGCTTTTAATATTATGTCATGTACCTTTTGCTGTTCAGTTTTATTACCTTCAATTTTTTTGTTATTTTACACTCCTAAAAAATCAGTGAAAAAAATGGTGCAGTCGTATGGTTTTTACCTACAATCAAGGGTACATGAAGGAAATTAATCTGTGTTTGTTATAATGCTCTGAATCTTTCCTAAAAAGACAAAATTCACAATAAATTTCCTGACATTCTATACATCAGCATTAATTTTACAGTCGCTTTTCAGTCCTGGTCATTCCTCTGTCTTAATTTGTAATGATTTCCAAGGCACCATAATCGGAATAAATTGATGAAATGTCCCTGTGTACATAAAAAGCAAATAATTTTGTCATTTCATTGCAATATAGGTGCTCTAGAGCATCTATCCACACCAAATTGAGGTCCTGGGTTGTACAACTGACTTTGCCATCTGCTTTGGGCATGGAATTCAACCAAAAGCCTTCAGAGGCTACCCCCATCAAAGAGTAAAATCTGTCTTCTGATACAGAAACTTGGCCCCCAGACTGGCACATCAGACGAAAGCACAGGAATCAAAGCCAATTTGGAATCTAAACATATTAACCAGGAGTAGATTGAAGCATACAGCACATTTCTCTAAGGC
The DNA here is from genome assembly GCF_022539315.1 of Serinus canaria. Taxonomy (NCBI): domain Eukaryota; kingdom Metazoa; phylum Chordata; class Aves; order Passeriformes; family Fringillidae; genus Serinus; species Serinus canaria. The sequence continues at coordinate 39,481,957 of NC_066315.1, forward strand.
CAGCAGGAGTTCTGATTTGTATCTTGCACTTATCACTATCTCACTGAGACTTCACAAGCAAGACATGTGCAAGTACAGAATTTGTTGCTTTGCATTTGAAGCTGTACTTTTGATTCAGTTGGTGAGAAAGTGGGAAAACAATTAAGGAAGCAGTTGTTTGGGCTGGTGAAAAAGGACAAAGGAAATGATGGTGACAAACTAAATGCTCACATATGAGCAAGGACAGATAGTCTCACCTGAATGTTCTTAAAGAGCAGGCAGAGATAATTACAGAGGCATTATCAATCATTTTTGACACCTCATTAAGAGCAGATGAATTGCCAGTGGACTGAAGGACAGGAGAGCCAAAGAACAGCCAATAGTTAAGTAGGTAATAAACAGGCCAGACAGATGTGGACCTTTGAGGCAAGCTTCAATATCCAAAGAAACAATGAAAGGGTTTATTCCTATTGCTAGGGTTTCCAAATGTACAGATTTCAGTGCCTGTGGGAGGAAATACTCTCGGGTCCAAGGAGAAGCAATCAGATGGTCAAGAATATGTTGAGCTGGTAGCTGCTGACTGAGAAGTAAGACAACCCCCATGCTACCCCCTGCCATTCCTCATATGTCAACACCAAACACTGTATTTTATATTTAGAATATATTTGGACAAATATAGAATTCTGAACAAAGAAATAGTCATGATCAATGGAAGAATCCAAGGATTAGACACATGCTTGCTCCGTGTTGGTTAATCAAATTTAGCCAGTCCTTGTATTGGGGAGTGGTTTTGGATGCTAGCACTGGATTTAGCTTAGTAGATAGAGGCATACAAGCACAGAGGCTAGAGGTACAAGAATGGGCAGCCATGTCCTGGCAGAAATAAATTTAGCCTTGCCCTGAATCTTCATTTTTCTTTCAAACAAATCCCAGGCTGAATTACTTACATTGTTTTGGAATTCTTGAATAGCATTCCAATATTTTTTCCCCCTATTGGGGTAAATTGTTTTGCTCCATTGATTTAAGACAGCTCCTTTGGGGATTTTTTTTGTTAGGATATGTATGAATGTCCATTAAGAAAGAACAGCAACAGAAGCATTAATAAACTGAGCAGATGTTAAATTAATATGAAGGCAATGATCCTATGCTGATAAATGCCAGCTAAAGATCTGTCCTACTGAATACCCAGAGAAGTCACTTGCCAAACCATGTTATCTATGCTTCATTGCCTTATCTTCGGTATGCCTGAGAAAAGCCAAAGAAAATTAGTTCCTTCTTATACCACTCACAGCCAGGAAAGGATCTGTCATCATCAGTCATGAAAACACTTGAAATATGGATGCACTGTCTTCATTTCCATGGCCATCCATATCTGGCTTATTGCCTTGCTTTAGAGGACATAGCATTTTTTCAGTGTGCATGGGTTTCAGGCATTGTTGTCAGCAGAGCAGGGTGGGGTGGTGGAGGGGAGAATGGGTTTTACTGCAATCTCTTCTTTGATTTAGAACTTTATTTACTTCATTAATTTTCAGGCACTTGAGTTTTCTACTTATGTCCCACTATTATGCATAGACCATTAATCTATTCTGAGATCTCCAGCTTTTTAACTTTTGGTCATTCATAGCATTTTCAGTCTCCTTTTGTAGATATTGTAGTCTTTGAATGGTATATTACTAGATCTTTTTAGAAATGTCAGGATATGACATTTGCAAGTGCCAAGTGACCCTTGTTCCTTTCTCCAGAAGCCAGGAGAAGACCAGGTCTGTGATATGTGAGATCTCACTCTTAATTAGGACTGGTTTAAGTCTTTATTTCATTACAATTGTAGCTACTGTTTTCATTTTGTATCTAGGATGGGCATTAAACTAAAAAGTGCAGCTGCTTTCAATTATACTCTAATGTTCTGTTTCAAGATAGCTTTCATTTTTTGTGGCATCACTTAGTTGCCCTTCCCCCTTCCCTGCTGTCTTCTGCACTCAGAGCTTTTAACCACTTGGGAATGATGCAGGGATAGGAATTAACAGATGTAATTTGCCACTGCTTCTGTTTCTGGTAGCAAGACCAATTCCACTTAGTGAAAAAATTATCTTGTTACAAGCCAACTAAAAACTTCTGTCCATGGGGAAATGCTGGAAGAAGTTGCTGAAATTGAGAGGATGCTGTTAGAGAGGTGCCAGAGATAAAACCTTTGTAGGCCTACTCCTCCCTTCTCCTTCTGTATCTCTCAGTCTGGGGCTGGGGTTACCTTAAGAGAGAGGGATCTTTGCTGGTGAGATGGAGGAAGGGCAGCAGACACAGACTTCACCTGCAAAGACATCATTCCTGCATGGAAAGGAAAGGTGTCCCAGTCCCATGAAGTCAGTACTATCAGGAGTTGTGGACCCCAAGTTAGAGGGGAGAAACAAGGACCCTGGCATCTCTGACACAAACCTGGCAAACACTGAAGGGTTCCTGTAAAGCCCTTTTTAATGCCATGGTTAGGCTGAGTTTGCCACAAGTGTGGGCACATGGAGCAGCCTTGGGGTGAGACACCATTACCAAGGCAGCAAGGGAACAGCACAGATCCTGGGAATCACTGATTTTGCCATAGGTGAGTGTGCCTTCATGGAAAGCAGGAGACAGGCTTTCCCAACCTCTCTGTGGTGAAGATGAACTCTGGCTGTGCTCATTTGATGCTGGGGTTTTGTTAGCCTCTGTCAAAATGAATAGAGAGAAAAAAAAGAGCAACACGTGAAAGGCATGTTGGTTCATTGTGTGGTCATCCAGGATCCAGAGGTGAAGAAGCACCAGCAAGGACAGTGGGGGTGTCCTCATTGTGCTCATTCTTCATTGCTTCCTCAGATCAGAAATCTTTCCTCCTGGTCAACAGCAATTTCAAAGAGAGAGCAGCCTGCTCCCATGCAAAGTTACCACATGAGCAAGGCAGATGAGGAGGTTTTCCTTCTTACTTAGCAGCTGAAAAATGGAATCTAATGTATAAAACACTTCTTGTAATTAATCAAGTGGCTTTTTTATGCCTCCTAAGCTCAAATTTGAAAACTGTCTGGAAACTTGAAGTACCTTGGTGATAAAATAATGGGCATTAGGCTTATTTTCTAGCAAATGAAACTTTGGGAATCTGCCAGCAGTAGTCAGGCTTACTGGACCATATCTATTCAAAGCAAGGGAAGGCATGAGCTGAAGTCATTGACTACCTGAAAGTTCAGAGAGTGATGAGCAAGAGTGGCCTCTCCCAAGATGTGAAACAAATAATAAATGGCCAAAAAGAAGTGGTAAAGAGCTAAAAATAAAGTCCAACTACACTGTAAACCCTTGTACAAATGGTGAGGATCATTTCACATTTCAGCCTCTTCTTTGCTTCATTTCAGGGAAAAATGTGTTCACAGAGCACCTCACTAAGCAGGCTTTTTTCCCCTTGCTGTTCAACTGCAAGCTCTGTAATGAATGTGTCAGCATTCTTGGCTAGAGGCTATGTAACCCTGAGGAGTGTGGTTATCCCTTCACATCCACACTGAAAAATTCCACTGACTCTGACTCTGAAGTTGCCAAGCAAGGGCTGGGGTATTAGGAGGTGAAAATGTATTTGCAGCACCTCCTTTTTAGAAGGAAAAAAGAGGTGTCTTCAATGCTAAATAATCTGAAGGTGTTGAATGGGTCTGTTTGAATCATGCTAATAAACTCTTTGATGAAATAAATTGGTTTTAAATGGAGGAACTGGACACACAACCCAGCAGACCTGAGAGAAACCTTAGGTAAGGGATAGATCTGTCAAAAAATGTGAGACTTCATGAAGCCTTGTGTTGGAAAAAGAGAGATGTGGGTGCAGGTTGCTGAATCTTCTGAGTGCTGCCTCCAAGCTCTTACCTCAGCGTGAATGGACACACACATGCAGTCATATCAAAGGTATTTACTGAATTTAACCAATACAGAGAACACATTTTCCAAATTAAAAAAGGTGACTTTGATGATTGAGTGAAAGTTGATAGAGATGTTGGTTCTCTCCAAACCCCAGGGTCCAAAGCTGGACTGAGAAATGAAGAGCCCACCTCAGATTGCAAAGGAAGGAGTGATTTAAAGGCAAGAAACACAGAATCACAGAATTGTTAGAGATGGAAGATACCTCTGGAGATAATCTAGTCCAACCCCCAAGAAAGCAAACATTCTGCACAAGGCTCTTCCTTTTAAAAGAGAGTAATAAGATGGAGCTGTCTCCCTTGCTATGTGCTGAGTAACAGCTGTGAAGGTATCTTCAGTCAAGGAGCAGGGGGAAGCAGATGAGATTCATCAGAGAGCTGAGACTGAGCAGCAAGGAGCTATGACAGGAACTGCAAAAAGGGAACGAGTCAGAGACAACACACAGAGGCAACGGTGTCTTCACAAATCCTCCTTCAGATGAGAATTTCCTGTGAGTGGCTGTCAGGAAGAAAAAACAGACAGGATAATGTCGGGTATGATCATAGTGGGCATGTCAGAGCAATGATACAGCAAAACCTGGGGTGAGAGAGAGGAACACTGAGGGCAAATGGCAGAGCAGGGCTTTGAATTCAGAGTGAAACAATTCCAGCACAAAGGGAAGCAGCACTGCAGATACACAAGCAGCATCTTGGCTCCAGCAAATGCATTTGGGGGAAGCACAAATGGTAAAGGCCATTCACCTTGGTTGCATTAGCAATTTCCACAGCTCACAATAGTGCAGTTTTGCTTAAGCAGTTGTGCTTGCATGTAACAAGGCCCAGCCCAATATCCACTTCCACTGGAACAGATCCCAATTTGCCTGTGTGTGCCCTCCTTTGCCTGCTGACTGGGTCTCACTTGACAGAGTGTGGGTTGAGACATACTGTGCTTGCCATACATATTTGTCCCGTTTTATTTGGTACCACCACCAGGATGCTTCCCTCTGCTAGTACTTCTGCAGGCTTTATTTCATTACAGAAATAATGCACGTCCTCAGGTTCTTTCCCTCACACATCCTCTGTGTTTAGTCTCTGAAAATATTTTCAGGCACAGTGCTCACTGTCTTCTGGCCTATGTGACATGTGAGAATGGAAAACTGATATTTACTACTGACTCTTAGTTTGGTCTTAGACGAGAGGTGAAAGCAAGAACAGCAATGAAAAACAGAAGATGTATATTGGAAAGATTAAAAAAAAGATTAAAATATCAAACTACAACAGACATGTGTTGTGTGTATTAGGAATTTAAGGTCCTCTTTCATGTAAAACTTCATGGTGGTCTGGATTTTTTGAAGCTGCTCAAACAGCTGCTTCTGATGTCACCTACAGGGCCATTTTTTACATGGCAACTTGCTTCTTAGCCCTTTTCAAGCACTGTTGGCATTTTAAGAGGAGTATGGCCAGTTTCTCCTTTATTTGAACTGTGTAAATCTACAGAGGCTTCTCTTTGTTATCAGAATATTCTCTGTTAGTCTACTGCAAATTCCCTTCCTCTTTTCCATCACATTGTAACTGCAGTCTTCCATTTGCAGGGAAATGGTCTCACACAAGTAAAATTATATCCAACTCAAAAACTGCCAGGAATCTTGAACTAATCTTTGCTGTTGTTATACTGCTTCACAGTCCATCTCTGACAGAGATTGTATTTTTCCCAGTGAATGAAATAATGAGATGTTTTCAAAAAACTTGACTGGTTTTATAGCTTTCAAAAAAAGCACTGCATCCCACAGGACAAGGAAGGTCCCAGAGCTCTGTGCAAATTTTCCAGTAATGCTGTTTTCACCTCCTAGCATTGAGCTGCAACAAGACCCAGCCCATCACTCCTCCTGCAGCCCTCTGATAATGCCACTGGTGGTGCTTTCGTTCTGAGATTGTGAAGCCCCACCTTACCTTCAGATTGCCATTTATAATCAGAAAACACAGGAAAACTGCACCACCGTGTTATCCACATGTCACTGGTGCAAAGTTTGAACTGGTTTTTTTGGTTTGCCCTCAGCTGGAAAGTGGAATGAGCGTCTCACCTTTTGATACCAGTGTTGGATCCATCCTCATTCATAACGAGCCAGGAAAAAGCTGAGAAATCACTTTCACTCATTTATGAGCAGTGTCCAAAGATTGCTAACAAAGACTGGATGACCAGAGCCCTGACTGCCTCCCTGCACTGCTTGCAGTAAGTGCTCATCAGCCAGTGTGAACGTGCCTTTTTTTGCAAGTGGAACACAATGAAATCACATCTGCTCCTTTTCGTGCACACCACAAATGTGGCTGTGGCCCATCAGGGCCCTCTCCTTGTGCTGACAGGTGGCAGAAATTGAGTTGGTCCTAAGACCCTAAAAGTTAATGAAGGCAGACATCTGCAGCAGAGCAGTCTGTAGCTGAGCCACTTAGAAAACTCCCTGTGCAGCCAAGAGGAGAGAAGACACTTCAGTGGAGCCTTAATTTAGATGTCTATTTTAGGGTGGGCTGAATCACACTTTGATGCTCATTCAGCACTGACCTCTCCTGGTCACCACTCAGCCCAGGTGACCTACATTTAGGTGAGTGACTCCCACCCCTGCTTTATTCAGGCAGATGAAGTGCCTCTCTGGAAGAGCACTTTTGGCTGGGTGATGTCTGTAGCAGAGCTGGCTCTGCCTTTGCTCCTGTAACCATGACTGCTCGAGAGGTTATTTTGGGGCACCCGGGAGCAGTTTAAATTTGCTCTCCCCGGCTGCAGACAGTTTCCTCCATCTGGTCCTGAGGTCCAAGAGCTACAGCTATTGGAAATGCAGTTTGCATCCCACTGCATCAATAAAGGTGATTCAAGCACAGTAAGGGGCTCTAAAGGCTCATTTCATTGATGTTTGCTGTTATTGAGTACATACATAACTTTCCAGCCAGCTGGAGATGGCTGTAATAAGACCAGTCTCAATAATATGGAAAGGGATCCTTCCAGAGAGAAAACACAATGGCTCACACCTCCTTCCCGAATTGTTTCTTACTTACAAGTTTCAGAAAACAAAGTTCTGTTGCCAGGATGTTTTCCTTGTGTTTCTTCCCTGCCTGGAGGGAACTTGGGGACAGACACAGACAGTTCTTCTCATTTCACAGAAAGACTGTGATACCCATTCAACATGCAACAAAAAGGACGAGTATGACCAGTGTTGCTAGAGCACAGACAGCCCCACGGGTAGGGGTAAACCCTATAGGCATTTAAACCAAAAACATCAGCACAAGCATAAAATTACCCTCACACGCCCATCCTTGAACATCTCTGAGAGACCTAAGTGGTAACAGGAGGAAAGATCTCAGAGTGACTCTTGTCTGTTTAACCAACTTTATGCTTAAGGAGTTTTTTTTTTACCACACCAAGCGACCTCTGTCTGACTAAAAACTATTTTCAAGGCATTTTCTTCTTAATAGAGGTGAAGATTCAGAAACAGATTTACCATCCCTTTTAAAATTTTTTTCAAAGATTCATACCCCAATGTTAAAGAAATGGTGGGTCTTCTTGTCCTACAACCCTTTCTGGCTTCCAGAATTTGAGCTTAATAACCCCTGTTCTTGTTTCCTGCTGAAATCTGCTCACTAGATTAAGTATTCACTGATCCCTACCTTCCTTTTTTTCCCTATTTCAGCTGCTATCAAGCTACTTCACAATAAATAGATCAAACCCTCTACAAATAAACCATTTTCTCAAACTCATCAGGCCTCAAATCATCTCTGCACATTTTCATTTTCCAAAATGTTTTTCAAGATGCCTGCATCAGGACTTCAAGCAATATTTCAGTTCCAGTGGAATCACTTCCCTGCTCCTACTTGTTCATCTCATGTTTATGTAGCTGAGCGATATATTTGCTTGTATTGCCAGAGCATCACAGGGGGACTCTGCTTGCTCTGTGGCAACTCTGAGACTCTCCTTGTTAATCCTGCTTCCACAACTCTGCAGTCTCAGCCATATTAAAAAGCTTTATTTGATTATACTCATGCACCTATACTTCATGCACCATTTCATATAGTTGTCATTATAATTTCTATTCCAGCAGCATATGTGATATTCACAGGTTTGTTTTAAATCAACAGGAATGTTGCATTTAATTCCAGATCACTGATGAAATTGGTTGGTCAACACTATTTCTAGTACATACCACCATGGGATGCCACTAGAAACATACTCATTCAGAGAAAATTTTATGTTAGCAACAGCTTTGCAATCTGCCATTTAGCAAGTTCTAAATTCATCTTATCCAAGCTTTATTGACACTAATTGCTCATTTTTGCAACCTTGCCATGCAGTTGCTCATTTTTGAAGAGCTCAGATTATTCTATGCCAGCAAACAGTACACATTAAACCATAGAAATCTTTTATGTCTACATGATAGTAATTATCAGCCAAACATATAATTCCTAGTAAAATCAGGCTGTATTGACAGGATTTATTTTTTAACAGCATCATATTGACTGTCATGAAATGGTATTCACACCTTTTACTTCTATTTACATTTTCATTAATTAAAACATGGCAATTTTTCCTCTTATTTTTCAAGAGACATACATCAGGATAGCAAGGTGATTGCCCATATTAGCCCATTTTTCCTTTTTACTGTACCATCACCAAAGGATTGAAGCAATTTTGATGCAAGTTGCCCAAGTCGGGTGATTTATAAACATTCCTTTTAAAGACATGGCAAAACTTCTTACTTTTCAATGGACTGGAAAACATTTGAAGTTTTCTCCAAATACAGAATATAAATATCCTTTTCTCCAAATACAGAATATAAATATCTATTGTTAATTTCTCTCTTTTTATGTCTATTGAAGTTATGAATGGTCCCATTTTCACTTTGCAAAGGTGATCTTTTATTACTTCATCTGCTTGTACTATGACTCAAAAAGTCCTTATGCTAAACCTGGCAGACCTTTTTTTCTGTAATTTCTTCACCTTTCTTTGTGTGTTTTGTCAAGTGCTAAGTTCTGACTGGTAGCTGTTGTTTACCCCTTTCTAACACTTTTACAAAGCACCAGCCCTGTGGTTTATATTCACTTCTTTACTTACAGTGGGAGGTTCAAAGCAGAGAACCATCATGCATGTGTAATAACAGCAAATCACAGGGCATGAGAAGAAGATTAACACTACTTCCTCTGTCACAGTCTGAGAGAAAAGAACATCTTAAACTTCTCCTGGTACCCCAATCTTTGACCTTGCTGGACCCCTAAGCCATGTAGAGTGCCCAACACTAACTCACCCTTAAGAGGATTGATGGCCTGAGAGCAGGAGGTTTCAGGCTTTACATAAGACACGTAGGGAACATTTCTGAGCATGAAACCATTGTTTCATGCTCTCCACAGCTCTGAACTACTGTAACTCTGCTGAAAACATTGAGGTCCACATTTCAAGGCCTGTTTCTTAAACAAATTAAAATATTGCAAGGATCCTGGAGCTTGGAGGCTTGCACATTTTTTTCTCGAGGTTAGGAGTTCATGTAGTGAACTGTTGGGTGATGGCTTGGGTGATGACTGAGGTGTAGTGAGCTGTGCAGAGCAGCCATTATATTTACTAGGACAGAGGGGCTGGTAATCAGGATCACAGAGTAACTTGGGTGGAAAGGGTCAGGAGGTCTCTGGCTCAAGCACCTGCATGAAACAAGGTAAACTTCAGACCATGCTACTTGAGGGTTTATCCAACTGGGTCTTGAAAATCCTCCCAGACAGGAGACTGACTGCACAGCCTCTTTGCTTTGCTGCCTGACTGTCCTCGCAGTGAAAAATCTTCTCCTTAAATCTCATGAGAATCTGACTGTCTGTCCACTATTGTGCCCAAATATGAACAGCTCGGTTTCATCTTTTCTGTGAGTTCCTTGTACTCACCAGGCACCTGTTGTTAAGTCCTTCCAAAGCTATTGTATCTCCTGATGGAAGAAGCCCATCTCTCTCAGCCTCTCCTCATAAGGCAAGTGCTCCTGCCCCGATCATCTTGGAAGTTCTCTGCTGAACTTGCTCTGGGTCATTGGCGCCTTTCTGGTGTTGCAGGAGGCAAAGCTGGACACAGTACTCTAGATGTGGTCTAACAAGTGCTGAGTAAAAAACTTCCTTCATCTAACATCTGTCTTTCAGCCCCAGTCCTTTTCTTCACAGCTTTTCCAGGTCCCTTAAGTGGATTGCTTGTACCCTGTCTCCATTTCTCGTGTCATTACCGCTTCAGTACAACAATCTGTTGCCCTGCTTTTGAAACTCTCACAGCTCTGCCTTGCAGTCTGCCTGAGTAATCAGTATTCAGAAATAAAAGTGATATTTTGAAAAGATGAGCACAGGTCTGGCTTTGCTAATGCTGGCTGCTGTGGCAGACTATACAAGAGAAACCAAAGAAAATCAAAAAGTTCTTCTGTCCCTTCCCAGAACAGAGAGTGACAATAATGGATCCGTTTCCTACAGCAGCAGCCATGGGAGCCTTTTCTTTGCTAAAAAAATATGCCCTCTCTGCCCAGCCTACAGCAATTTTTTATCAAGGAAAGCCTCTCAGCACTGCCTTGTTATTTATTCTGCCTGCATGGCCCTTCAGTGCTGTGGCTGCCGCCAAAGGCAGACTCAGGATGAGGCATTGCCAGAGAATGTTAAAAGCAGAAAAAGTCCCAGAAGCCACACAAATGGATGCAAAACTGTACATTCTCTTCTCACTCCAGAAAAAAAAAAGCAGCAACTGTTGGTTGTACACAGACTTCACGGAACGTTTAAGCTAAAGAACCCTGAAATGTCAGGGGAATCATTCCAGATGTTGTGAAAATGGATGTGATTCTACACACAGAATATTGAACATTTCATTTTAGGAGGATTGCCAGCATCACTCACTACAGTGGCCAGATAGACCTGTTCAACATCAGACTTTTCTATTAGGCAAGGAGCAAACCTCAGCCGTGTCTTCCAGGTTGGTGAGCTCTGAAGCAAATATGCACAGGAGTGCCCAGTATGCCATAAAAACTGTAATTAATACAGGAATTAGGTACTCCTGCAAGGAGAGGACAGATTATATAATATTCAACAACTAAACAAGGCAGATTTTCATGACATTGCAAATTTTCATGACATTCTGTGTGTTCTTAGAATTTCAAACTTCCATACCTTCCCTTTTCCACATGCTCTGTCACAATCCTTTCTCAGCCCAAGCCTTCCCTACTGGTGATCCTAGATATCACCTTTCTTTCCCAGGGTCTCTCGGATTCTTCCTGGTAGGGTCCATCTTTCCACCTGTGTGCTCTGCATCAAGAGCAACAGAGAAAAAGAGGTTGAGATCCATCAACTGGGAAGCTGTGCAAAGACAGAGGGCTTAGTGTTCTTTGACAACGTGATTTGAACAGGGAAAAGGAAAGTTTTCCAGGGGGTAATTGGCAGTCAATTATGGCACTTAGCAGCAAGACCACATATCGGCCATGTTGGGGTGCCTGTGGAGTAGGTGCAATAAACACATGAAAATGAACCCATGTGGTCAAAATCTGCAAGACAGACTGATGTGCAAATAGAAGGACAAGCAAAAGTTTGGGGTTCTTATTTCTTATCAACGTGTTTTTTCATCCTTCAGCTCAACCTGTTGCAGCTGCTCTCCCAGACATTTCATAAATTTGTAAAACCTTTAGGCTACCAGGCCCAAACACCCAAATAGATAACTTATTCAACCATTTTCCAAACATGACATTATCTGTGATTGATGATAACAGAGTAAATGAAGTAAAAAAACCACAAAAAATAGAGAAGTTGGTAACATGGTGATTGGGATGCTCCATTTTAAAACAAGGCTGTTGGGCACTGTGAATACCATAATTAAGGATAATACAAACCATTTTTGCACACTGATTTCCTGTGATAGGTCTGAATTTCCTCAAAAACTGAGGAAAGAATCAGTAATTGTAAAGATTATGTAAGTCTGGTAAGCATTACACCAGCCAGGGAATGTATTTCTTTTTAATCACTTAAACACGTATATTGACAGTTGTAGAACTGACTGAAAGCTCATTTAGGCCTGTTCTAAACTGGGAGCTTAAAGAGGAATTTAGACCTGATCCTTATTTGCTTAAAGTAGGAATGAGGTATTTCAAGAAAATACTTTGTTGAGAACAGTGAGGGGAGAAACTCTGCTCAAACGAAATGGCTTTTTTATGTTCTAATATCTATTCCATACAATCCAGTGCACATGGAAGGTCATTCAAGCCCAGGGAAATATTTTTCCCATCTCACTGTTGCTTGTTTCCAATTTCTGGAATACAGCAGTGTCCAGTGGCTGTGCTAGCTGCTGGGGGAAAATGTCTGCCCCAAATGTGCACGGTTTGAACACATCAGAAAGATGATAAACAGTGGGAGGCCGTAACCCTCGTGTTACAGAGGCTGACCCAGAGACACTGAGTGACTGCACTTGCCAAAGGTGACCATGGCAATCAGCAGCAGCACCAGGCACTGGATTGCTGACTGCATTATTGTCCCTGAAACTCCCAGCCTCTGAAAGGACATCTTTCTTCCATTATTTTTTCTGAACACGCTTTGCTTTTTAACAGGTGGTGAAACATAATCAAAGAACATATTCATTACTGATGTTTGTCCAAGAAGTTTATACTAACATCAGCCTCTTTTCCTCCATACAATGCCAGTTTCACAGAGTCATTTGCATCACATTGGGGAAGTCCTATTCATGCATCATTTGCAATATGAACCATCTGTTTTACTCAAAACAGAGATAACAGACAATGCAGTCTCAACACTGAAGGGATTCAATTTTTAATCTTTGTGCACATTTGTTAAAATAAGCTACCTTTGAATTTCAAGCTCAAAAATACTGTCAGAGCAAACACCGGCCTGCAAAGATCATAGTGATTTAATTAAAAATGTATAAAAATGTCAAAGTTGGCTTAATGCTCCAGTGGGAAGGAAATATGGCCAAGTTTCTACCCATCTTAAGTATATATTGGCTTATATTAATTGCCCCGGAAAGGAAACAATCTTTTCAATCAGAATTAATTATAAATTAAAATTAGTACAAGTGTATTTACATTTGATGGTGACACTGGCACATACAAAGCCATATGCAATCTCTGTTGTAATGCTGAAACTGTTCTATGGCTCATTCTCAAGATTTCATGTCAGAGAAACCAATAACTTCCTTTTCAGCTTCAGAGATTATTTATATATTCACATCTACAATAGTTATTCCATCTCAGCAGAGAAGTAGCCAATTTTTCCCTAATTAAAGCCTCATTATGCCATCTTAATAGAAACACATAGCTCTCTTCCACCTCAAAACCCTTGCTAAGTTTTAACAGTGCCCAAGGACACTCTATAAATCAGTAGTGGCAGTACAATTAGTACTGAGGATTTCTTGGCTCTTAGGTCTATATTCAGCTGCTAAGCCAGCTCTCAGTTTTCCATCCCCTGCCCGCTCTTTTTGGTCTGTATCAAGTTTTGTAGGTCATAAATACATGCAATGTCAAATTAAGTACCCCTTAGCCTCCCCACTCACTCAACAACAACAACAACAACAACAACAAAAAGCAGAAAAGAAGATGAATGAATATTCCTTGTCAAGGAATAAACCAGTGTCTATTTAACAAAAGAGATAATGTGATACACCTTGAGGGTTCATGGGCTCTTTTCTTCCCCTTTCTGGCAATATATTCCTTGTGCTATTCTGACAATATAATATGTTCCAAAGAGAAAACAGAGAGCTAGTTATTTTTTTTAATAAGGTACCATATTTTTATTTAACATCCAAGCAAAAGCTTCACAAATGGGGTTGAAATGTAAAGTAAGCTGTTTCCTAGCACCAGTGGAAAAACCTTCCCAGTGACATTAAAGGGAGGTCTTCATGGACTTCAGCTTGTCCCTGGTTACCTGGCACACAGTACAGCAGGATGGCTGTATCCCTCTTACTGCACTGGTGCTAGACAAGAGGTTAAGGGATGGGAAGGACCACTCATGTCTTTTTTCTCTGAACTCAAACAGGCATAACTGGACAAATATATTTAGTGGTATTAGCTCCAAAGGCTTTCTTCCCTTAGATTTCTTTGCAACACCTGTTGCCACATTTTGTAAGGAGCAATTTCATATGTCAGTGTCATACAACAGGCTTGGTACTTCTCTTGATGTCTATCCTAAACCTTTCTCTTATCTATTTTCTGCCATGGCTGTGTGTTTCTTTATTGTTCCTTCTTCTCTACAGCAAAATAAACCTTCATTAGATATTGAAATGCTCTCCTTTACTGAATGGAGAGGGATGATCATGTCTCTGTCTCTGCTCACAATGTCCCTGAGGATGGAGCCCAGGATCTGATTTGACTTTGTGGCTGCAGTAGCACAATGGGAACTGGGGTTCAGCCTTTTGGCCAACAGGACCCCCACAGGAGATTCTCTACTTCTGCACCAGTGAAGATTTCCTACAATTTCCTTCTAGGTCCAGCTACCTGACCTAACTCTAATAATGAACAAATCTTCTTGTAGTCTCATCTTCATGTAATTTTAGATGCTCCTTCTCATCCTCAAATTCAAATCCTGATGATAGGAAATGCTCATTTTAAATCCATTTCGCATTAAAAATCCCCCATGTTAGGACATCACTCCATCTGCCATCTCAATCAAAATTGTGGTTTATTTGACTACTACATGTTTGATTTTGTTCAGTAGTGTCCTTTGCCGTGTTTTTCTTTCCAAAGTCTTGGTGAATTCCAGGGGAGGAAATGCTCTCATAACCTGCACTGGGATTTCATACAAAATCAAAACAAACAATTGCTCTCTCATGTCTAGTGACACATTAATGCCAAATTTCTCTGCTTCGTCTCCACAGATCTCCTTGGTTCTCAAATGACCCATAATCTGTGGAGCAGGAAGGTTGGGCTGAAAGCTCTGGTACAGCATTTCCTGAACCCTACAGATTGCGGCATCCCTCTTGTGTGATCTGAAGCTGTCACTGCTACATGGATAAAAGCAGCTTAGTTTAGAAGCATAGAAATGTTCAACTCATTAGATTTACCAGACCTTCAGCTGATTTCCAGATGTGGTTCCAAGTGCTGGCTTGAATCAAAGTCTGTTGGTAATTTCTCCAACATCCAAAATTGTTACTGAACCAGATATTATTTTAAGTCAAAAGAACAAATTTTTTTTTCCACAGACATAGAAAAAAGGCAGATGCTCATTTACCCTCTGTCTCTTTCCCTTTTATTAATTTTGTGTTTTAGGGAGAATGGGGGTGAGGGGGCATGTTGGAATTTTTTTTCTTCTTTTCTATCTATTTAGGTAAAGAGAGAAACTGGGGTCTTTTCGCTCCTCTAGTTTGCAGCTGAAGAAGTGTTTTACCTTCTGTATTGCTTTCTTTCAGTTCAATAAAAAGGATTGAATAAAATATGACTATTAATTATTATTATTATTATTATTATTTTATTATTATTATTATTATTATTATTATTATTATTATTATTATTATTATTATTATTATTATTATCTCATTTGGTTTTTCAGACTGAGCTAAATGACTGCTAAGATGTAGAAGAGAATGAGAAGAGAACTCACTTTTATACCACATCCCTCAGAAAAGTTTATTTTTCTGACAGAAGTTAAATCTGCACTTTTCTGTAAGGCTACCTTAAGCACAACCATCATGAAGGGCTTATATCATGTTGTAGCTTCTGGGTATTTCTGTATTGTTGTCAGAATAAAGGTAAGGCTGGTGTCATGAAATGCCAGGAACGCCATGCCCAGCATAATGCAGATAAGCTAAAAGCAATGTAACCTTTAAAAAAACATCAAGCTGCTATTTAGCTACTGCACACATTAGCTATCTGGCACCCCAGGCTAGAAAAGTGGATGATGCAAGTGTCTAACCTTTAGTGCAAATATATTTGTATGTGAATTATCCCAGCTTTGTGACCTGTGGCTTCCTATCCAAACTCACCTTCCGGCACAGAACATGGGATGAGACATTTTTCCAATCACAGGGAGGAAATAAAGAAGGGGGTTTGGCTAGAGAATGGGAGACAGAAAAATCACATAGCAGGGAACAGAGAAAGTGATTCAGGCACTGCTTAATGAAAGTGGTAGACATGCAATGAGCTGATGCAAAGCATGACAGCAAGAAATGTGAAGGAAATATAATGGAAAATTGTTACATCAATTTAGACCTGCTCTGGCACCATGGACCCAGTGCTTTTAAACAGCCTGTGAGTCCACATCCCCCTACTTAATGTCCAGTCAGCTGTAAGTAGAAGATTGTAGATTAAATAAATACTATTGTAAATGACAACATTCATCTCTCTAATTACCTGCTTGTTGCTGTAATTTATCTGACTTGCAAATCTGTCTCCAGCAAGGTGGGAATAATTTAATTACTCCTCAAATGCAGGAAAACTTGGCAGACACAGATCTTAGTTAGAGGTGCTGAAAGTGTTTTCAAGCATAATATAATGAGGTATTTTATTCAGGTAGTACTCTGGGGGTTCTTGGTTGGAATCTCAGTTGAAATTATGATGTACTGTTCTGCTCCATATTTGTTCTGCTCCATATTCACACACAGAACATATAATTGTTTCAGCTTTAAAGAACAACCTTTTAACCAAAGAAGCATGCAAGATACTACATGCTTGTTTCACTTTAATGTTTGTGGTTTTTTTGAGTCTGAGCAGAAGGCAACAGCCTATAATAAGCAATGATGAGAGATCTATAAATACGTTAAATATTCTTTTTGTTTTCCAGGAGATTGTTTGACTTTGGGTTTTCTTTAGCAGGAGAAGAGCACATTAGTCTAGTAAATGATATTAATGACAGACTCAGGCCTGGTCTTCAATAGCTAGAGATACTCCCCTTAGGCAAGGTAGGATAAATAGGAAAGGCATGCAGCTATGTCCAAGGGAGCCTGTAAATGTCTGTGGCAAGTCAACCGTCTTTGGGCTTTAAAGTGTATTTTTATAGGACTGAAAATTGAAAATATGAAAATAGAAAGTCTCTGCAGACCAGCGGGATGTAGGCAATGGTTGTTGTGCAATTCATTTGGTAGCAGCAGGCAGCTGCCTTCCAGACCCTCTCCTGCCAGAACAGAGAGGAGTTTATAGGGGAAAGGAACTTAATTCCCACAGTAGCATGTGGAAGTGTGGAGAAGCATTAAACACACCTAGCTGCATTATATCCTACTTTCCTCATGTGATAATCCTCACACTATGCATATACGTAAATAGGTATTTGTTTTTAGCACAGCCTTCTTCCCAGAAACTCCTTTCAAATAATTTTCTGACTAGCAATTTATCTTCTTTTGATATAACCATGATTGTTCATGCAAACGCAACGCAAGCTGAACATGGATATCTCTCCAGGATTAGAGCTGCTGAGTGTCCAGCCTGGGAGACCAGCTACAGTAATAGCAACACCTCCCTAAGCAGAAGAACAGCCCCTGGCAATGCACGGAACACATGATTACTGTAAACCACAGACTACAGCCTTCTGTGCCCTCCTGGTCGACCGTGTACACACTGGTGGCTCTCCCAAAAACAAGCCTGAAGCACCCTGACACACAGATTAGGAACCCACTGCCTTCATTACAAGCCTCCATTTCAGATGTACTCAACCTGCAAGGCTTGTCTTTCTGTTCACCTCCGTAGTAAAATACTGGATTTGAAAAAGAGAGTACTTTAAGATCTCTGTTTTAAGTATTCATAGTCCTTGGGACATGAGTTTGGAAAAACTTCTTTGCCATCAGTCTAAAAACAGTTCCAGCTGTGCTGCCTTACACTGGGGATGGGACAGTGTCACTGAGAGCAGCCAGGATGAAGTGCCAAGTTTCAGCTTGTATGGGAGTGATGCTGACTGCACCCAGGCACAGCTCTCTCATTGCAGCCTGTCCAGTGCCTGGCTATAACCCCTGAGAGTATCCTTCCCAGCTTGGCTCCCAGAAGGAGCCATTACACACTGTCCTTGTGCCATCCCCATGACAGATAAACTCAGCATGGGTTGGGCTTTTTTAATTCCAAACTGGTTCCAAACTGCTGTTTGAGCTGCTGTGTGTAACACAGTCTGTCTGTCTCTCACTGATACTGGAGTGCACCCTGATCCCCTATTGGAGGGGGCCATGAAGCTTCAGAGAGGTTGACCAGAGAGGGTGTGGATTCTCTCCCACTGGAGAGACACAAGAACCATCTGGACACAATCCTGTGCCATCTGCTCTAGGACAACTCTACCTGAGCAGGGAGGTTGGACCAAAGGACCCCACTTTGGTCCTTTCCAACCTGACTCACTCTGTGAGTTTGTGATTCAGTGAAGTCAGGTTTTGCTTGAAAAAAGCTGGGCAAGTAAAAGACATCACACTACAGCTCTGTTAGGACAACTGTATGCCATTACTGTGACCAGAGATCTTTTTTCTCTTGATGCCAGTGATGAGCACCTGTCAGTGTCACTGGGAATATGGTACTGTCATGGAAATGAGAAAGGCACAGCAGAAAAAATCTGGAAGGAAATTACAGTAAGAGGAGCACAGGTTATAACACACAGCACATAAACATGTGCAGTCCTTGGCACCGTCTGCTTGCACACAAAGAAACTCCCTGTCCCCAGCCCAGTGCAGGTCTGCCTGCTGGTGGTGGGGCAAGAATCCTCCTCCCACTGGCACTGGCTGCTGGCTCCTGATGACCTGGTCAGTGTGGAAATGGCAGTGACAGATCAGTGTTTGTGCTCAATGTGCTCGCAGCCATGCCAAGCCAGCTGTTTCCCACATGTCTCTGCTGTTTGCTCTCTCCAGATCATTAGCTGGAGGCCAACACGAGCAGCAGTGGAACATGGCACAGCTCTGTGTGACACTGCTGGTCTCACATCTCACCTGCTGCAGGTGTGGGCCAGAGCTCTTGCTCCTCCCTCCACTGCTGCCAGCCCTGCCCACAAGGGAGCTCTCCTGGCCCTCCAGGGCTCCCAGTGAGTGCAAAGCCCAGGCAGCTGGGGCAGAGTCATCTTTCCCCATCTGTTGGAAGCTGGATAAGCTTAGCCATAACCTGAGACTTCACTCAGGAGCTGCACAACAAGCTTGTTACATGCAGATAAGGCAAAAGTCACATTAAATTGTGCATGAAATAAAAACTGACCCCCGGTGGAGGTGGCAGGGTTAGGCAGCTGAGCCAGCCTTACTGGGGCTCTGTCATTGCATCCTGATGCCAATGCAATTTCCACAGCCTCCAGCTTCACAATCCTTCCTTTGATGTGACTCAGTGATCTTTTCAGGTGGTTAATTCCACAACCTGATCTGCTTTAGCACTGGAGAAGGTTTATACCTGACCTGAATCTCTGCTTCTTTACACAGAGCTGATGAGCCTTCATTTAATCCCTCACAGTTTTGTGTAAGGGAAACTGTTTTTCTCTCACTTCTTTTCACATTTCAGATGTTTGTACAGCATTATTATATTCCTGTGGATTTTGGCTTTTTATTGAAGTGATATGAGAGAGGGGAAGAGAGGGCACACCAAGAAAGGGATACTTAGAGATCTCCATATTAAATTATGGAGCAAATATTTGGTATGTGTATATGCCGATGTTAAGGTAGGAGGATGCTGTATTTTCATATTTACAAAAAATATACATACATAAGCACAAACTATTTTTCATCATAGAAATGCTTCATTAACCAGTTGCTCTTTTAATGCTGTACGAAAATTCCCCCCTTGAAAAAAAAAGAAGGAATTCTGAATGCCTCTGACCCCAGCCAAGCTGAATCAGAACAAAGTCTCTGGGAGAGGGGACCAGGGAGGAGTTTATTTATTTACATATCACTTACTGAGCCTTGTGAGCCTTCTTTTCAGAGCACCTGATCCCAGAGCAGGATACCAGCATGGATGCCTCAGCAGCCTGATTCTATACAGCAGGCTTTATCTATCTGCTTTTAATCTAATTAACAGATCATCAAGAATACAAATATTATCTGAATACACGGTAAAGGGGTCACAGAACACAGCAGTGTGGGCTGGTGCCTGAGCAGAAACCCCATGATCTCCAATGCCCATTTATCATAATGCCTTTAGCTTGTCTCTGTGCTCCTGCAGCCAGTAAAGCTGGGTCTCTCTGGGCACCAGACACCAGATACCCAGTGCTTCCCACAGGCATGGAATAAGAGATGACAGCTTTGGCTGCTGCTCGTGTCCTGATCACACTGAGGCAGGGGATGGCACAGTTCTGGGCTTTACTTGTCCTGTCCCTGCATCTCTGCCCTGCACAAAGGACTTGTGCCCAGATACTTTTTAATGGGTGAAAAGAGCTCAGACCCAAACTTAAAATATGGCTCAGGCATCCACTGGACAGGTGCTATGCTGCTGTGTTGGGCTTGTTCAGGCTACAGATTTTGTGTGGCCAAGCAGGACTTTGGGTTGCAGATAGCCAAAAGTCCACCACATCCCTTTGGGGCCAGCTGCTGACCCATGAGATGGCTGATCGTTTTCCATTCCCCTTGCAGAGTTTACCAACAAAGCCTCTCTCCAAGACAACTCAGCTCTATGCTCTTAGCTGATGATCTTCTCATGGTTTACACTGAACTGAAAAAAAGGTCACAATTGAGCCATTCTCTGAGTATGAAGAAAAGCTCAGTGGTTTTCTTTCTGTGAAGCCTGAAAGGCATTTCAGATCTGGAACTGCTGGAAAATCAGCAATCCTCCCCAGATTTAATTTTCAAAGGCGTTGACTTAATTCCCAGAAGGCAGTGATAATGCTGGCTGTAATCAAGAGGGCTGTGCCTAAGAAGAATAAGAATTCCCCTCCAACTAATTTTTACTGCCTAGTTACATGAGAGCAGAAAACTCTGCAGAGACAGGGTAGAAATTCCCTCTCCCTACTCCCACCTCAGATACAACCAGATCTGTCCTGGTGGGACAGATCCATGACTGCTTCCTACCAGCTTTACTTTAGTGCAAATGTACTGACCAAAAGAAATCATCTCTTCAGTCTCAATAAGCTTAATTTGCCTCTGCATCCTGCAGATAGTTCTGTTTTAATCCTACAATGCTAATCTTAAATGACAAAATGATCAGAGGGGAAATCTGGAGGAAAAGTAATGATTTCTAGCTACTCAGAGTCCCCCTTCTGAGGGAGTCATTTGCTGTGCTTGGAGGTGCATGTTTCTCCTATTGCAGGGAAATAGGGGAGAGCTGGCATTTCCAATCACCAGCTTCTGAAAGGCAAACTGAGTGCAGCCTGTCTGCTAAAATCTGGCAAGGGCTGAATTATGCAGAGAAGAAAGGAGGACCATATCATTTGCACAGCATGCTATATATTTTCTTTCTCTGTGTTCTCGTTATGCCTCAGCAGTCTTCTCTACCAAAATACTGAAATACAATCCTTCCTTCTGAGAACACAGTGAATAATTCTTTTCTAGATAAATTCAATCCCAGGAAAGCCACTGATCTTAATGGCAGAGCAGCTGATTGAGCTAAGTCTCAATCCACTTAACGGCCAAATAATCCGAAATCTGCTATTAAAATTTTCATCAGAAGATGCTGGCACGGAAAAACAGACTTCTGGTCTGTCATGCAGTAGCAGTTATTGCATGAGACCGTTCCCTTAAAAAAGATGCTTTTCTGTAGCCAGGATGCCTCTCTGGCTGGTTGGACCTTGCACATTGCTGCAAGTGCCCCTCCTGTTTGCACTGTGGCAAGTCAGAGCTGCTGGCAGTGCGTGGGCTGGCCAGCAGCGAGTGCTGTGTGCAGGGCAGACGGCTGCTGTTGTCAGCCACCTCCAACGCCTCTCCCGCAGCAAATGTCATATAAGGGAGAACTGGAAAACACATTTGACTTACAAAACTATTCCCAGTCGCCTTCTGTAGAGTCTGGTGCTCTACCTCCTCTCTGCTAGTGGCCTGGATTTACTTTTTCGGCCTTCCATTCCCTTCTTACATCAAAAAGAAGGTGACCATTCAGGCCTGAACTGAATGGTCACTACATTGACTTTATTATTTGTTTTCTGCATTGACAAATGTATCTGCATTAATGTGTCTTAAATACCGGTTCTCCATTTTGTATTGTATTTACTATTTTCTTTTAAATTTTAAACTTGTCTATGTTAAATATTTATTTTCCCTAAGGTTGATATATTCCTCTGGAATTTTATCATCTTACCTGCACTTCTCTTGTTTCTTCAATAATAAAAAGTTTCAGGACTGAAGGGAGAATTTGGCTACTTAAGGAATGGTTTCAGTTTTTCTAAGAGAGCTGCTGAGAAACAAATTTGTATTTGATATGATTCCATGTTAACAGAGGTTGACCTTATCTGAGCACAGCCTTAAAAGGAAAGTCTGCTCAGTCTCAGGCTTGAGAGTACACAGACATGTGGACCTTATGTAAGTAGTAATAAGTGTTTACAGCATTGCTCAGATATCTTCATTGTTCTTAGCTGTACTTTTGCAATACTTTTGTTTGTTCAATTTCCTTTCTCTACTGTAATCTTAATGTAGTCATAATGGATTTGATTATATGTTGTTGCTCATTCTTGGCTTATTACAAACTGCTGGCAAACAATCCATGGCTCAAATGTACTCCTGCAAAACCAGCTGCTTAATAATGCCAAATAACAAACAAGTCCTTGGTGCAGAATCTGTAAACCAAACAAAGGGACACATCTCTGCAGTATGCTAAACAAGCCTCTGCCTGCAGTTAGCAGTGTGACTGACAGGTGAAGATAAAGGGCAGCAGTTTTTGAAGCTTACACAAAATACTTTTTTCTACAGAGCATGCATCACAAATATAGCAGAAGTGCTATGGACTAGCACACAGGATACGTGAAAACTTCTTTGGCATGACCTGCATGTCTGATTTCAGCCTCTCTCATGAGGAACACCCTTGTCCCAAACTTAAAACAGTACAAAGCCTCACAGAGTGTTTGTGCTCTTCTCCTCCTGGGAGACAACAGTCTCAACAGAAGATGCCTATTTGTGAGTCATTGGATAAGGGAGATGCCAACGCTGGAATTTATAACAGCTCTGTGAAAAATCCAGCTCCTCATTTCCTTTCCATTTTTTCAGGCCCTTACAACAAGCTCACTTTTGGAGTCAGAGGCAATTCTATGTTCAATCTTGAGATTTTATTTCCTTCCTTATTTTTTAATGACAAAATTAAAATAAGGCATCTATTTATTAATTTCACTTCTGAGACAACTTGGACACCTCTGTCACTTTTATCTGCTATCTCTTGTTTTATGCTTGTCTTATAAGCTCTTTGGGCCAAAGACAGGTTTTCTCTGTAGTGTTTTTGATTGCCAGAGTACTAAGAAAAGAAAATAGTAGTTATAATCTACTGATGTTTGTTCATAACAATAAATAAATGCTGAATGTTTCCTGAAGTGAACAAAACCACCATATCTTGCTTTTAAAATCCTTAGATTTGAACTAATCACTCATGGAGTCATTTTCTATGCATCTATGTGATTTAGACTTGCATCCCTGTGGAGGGCATCTTGGAAGCACAGACTGAAGCTTGTTTGGGAAAACACAAGCGTGTGTACTCCTAGTGCTGGACTGGGCCTCCAGGGAGCAAGGGATGGCTGCCCAGGCACAGCTGGGTGACTCTGTGCTGATTAAATTGAGGGGTATTAATGCTAACTGTTTCTTTAATCTGCTCTCATTTATACTGAGTCTGAGCAATGGTCTGAAACATGACTGCACCCCCTGGAGCAGAGAGCCCTTTGTTAGAGGACTGGGATTATAGGTGCAAAGAGGAATTTCTTCAGCCTTAGCTGCATGAACTAGCCAACACTAAATCATGCATCAACATAAAAACCTCAGCATATTGATTTTACAGACACTGATCTATTTTCCAAACAAATCCATGCAACCCTTTCAGTTTTCCCCAACTCTCCACTGAGTGGTGTTATTGTGGCTGAAGCAGCACAAGGTATAAACATTAAAAGGTCACCTCACAGCAAGCAGAACTGTGTGAGACACAACTGGTCATCAGTAGGACAGAGATGAAATGATAGAAAAGTTTACATTGGAAGGAACTTTTAAGGTCTTCTCATACAAACCCTCTGCAGTGAGCAGGGACATTTTCAACTAATCAGGTTGCTCGGAGACCCATCCAACCTGACCATGAATTTTTCCACAGATGGGGTATCCACCATGTCTGGGCAACCTTGTTCCTGTGTTTTATCACCCTGATGGTAAAAAACTTGTTACTTACAGCTAGTCTAAATCAACCCTCCTTCAGGTTAAAACCACTGCTCCCTGTTCTATAAAACAGACCCAGCTAAAAGTTTTTTACCCATCTTTCTTGCAGGCCCCCTTTAGCTACTGGAAGGTATCATGTCTCCCTGGAGCTTTCCTTTCTCCAGGCTGAACTCCAACTCTCTCCGCCTGTCTTCAAAGGAGAGGTGCTCCAGCCACTTGATAATCTCTGTGGCTCTCCTCTGGACCTGCTGTAACAGGTCCATATCTTTCCCATGCTGAAGAAAAATAGACATGCAGAGGGTCAGAAAATCCAGGTGGTTTTTTCCTGTTTAAAATATTTTGGAACAGAGGTCAGGCATACATTCACTCTGAAAAAAATTTGTCCAGATCCCGTGATCTGAGCACACTATCCACTGCCATGCAATGCTGTCACAAACATTGGCATGTCCCTCTATCCCTAGAGTTTAGCACACAGAAATGGCAAATGTACCATGACCAATTTTATTCTGCAGCGTTTACAATACCTGATGCCTTTGTCACACACCCAGTATTTTGTTACCAAGGCTGTCACTGAAACCTGCAGAAGCTGAGTTTACCTGGTTACTCATGAGGCAATTCCTGCTCTGCACAATCCTGCATTAGGTTCTAGTTTTCTCCCAGGTGAAGTTCTCCTATGGCAGACGGGATTCCACCTCTTGTTCATGTCCAGAGGAGCTGAAAACAGCAGAAACTTTGCTCAATTTGGCTCTCACAAGAATGAGCACTGGAATCAGAGCAAAAGAACCTTTTCTTCTTACAGGGGTGCTGGAGGCCCATCTGAAACAGAGAACTTACCTTTGTATGTGTGACTATCTGGCCAGTGTGTTCCATCCTCCCTATGTGTGCATGGTGTTGTTCTTCACATAATCAGAGGTTGGGAAAGACCTGATGACCCATGGGGCTGATCTTTGCCCAGCCGAGACCACAGCAGCACGTGGTCCTTCAGCCTGTATGGGGTAAAGTTATACTGACTGACAAAATTTAAGCTTGTTTCCATGAGATTGCTACTCCTTCACTGTATTTTCCTAGAGTCACAACCCAGAAATCATACATAGTGCTCTACGTATATACAGCGATGCCTAAAAAAATGCAGTACTGAAAAATAATTAAGATCTTCTGTCTCAGAAAATTTTCTGCAAACCTTGCCTATTCTATTATTTTCAGCTACTGTCATCTGATCAGAAGTACATCTTTACAGCCTAAAATGTATAGAATTGAAGGAAGCAAGCAAATGCTATTTTAGTGAGTATATTATCTAAAGTAGGACTTCCATCTGTTTCAGACCTAATTATTACATCATCTTTATGTAGCACAATTTACAATGAGTGAATTAAATGCTTATGTGAGTGGTTCATACAATGTGAAACACAGCTGTCATTTTTACAGACAGACCAGGGCAAAATGTTCTTGATACACTGAATTTCATTTTTCTACTGTGTATACAAAAAAAATCCCTTTGTAGCAAATATTTTTCCCACTCTCTTAGTAATACACAATTGTATTTTTGGGAACCATACAGAACATGCTCGGATTGCAATAAAATGCTGGATATTTTCATCTGCCAAAGAAAAGACTGAGTTTAGTCATCATAACAGCAATCTCTTTGAAAAGCATTCAGCTGGTTCTTCCTAACCTAGCTGTTGCCAAACAAAGACAGATTAAGATTAATTGCAGTAATTAAACAAAGGGACAGGCTACAGCATTAGTAGCAGCAGTGTATCACATTCATGGTTCCCAGATATTTTATTCAACAGCAAAACAGAAAATCACAGGAGTTCTAGTCAACGTTATGTCCATTTTCTATAAGGATTAACTCTTCAGCTGATACCAGTTACAGGGCACGTGCATGTATAGTTTGCTACAGCATATCACTCTTCAAAAATCCCTTTAGCAAGTAAAAGCAAGCTAGATTTAGAACATATTTTTTGACTAGATTATAACCCTCTAAAATAGTTTAATGGTAGCAATTTTTTTAAACTACCAATTTTTTACTTGCGTTTCAAAATTCATCTGACAAACTGTAGTGAAAAGAGAGGTAGAATATAGATTAGGGTCTAGAAAAAGCTCTTGTTTCAAACCACATAAAGAATAGTCACCATTTTATTTTTGTTTTCCCCTTATCCAAGATTTTTACTTGCTTTTGGGTCGGGTTCTGGTTTTGTTATTGCTTGTTGTGTGTTTGCTTCGAAAGAAATGTACCCCGTCTGAGGCCAGTTTTGGTCTCCTCAAAGGTTCAGGTTACAATGTCACCAGGCTCCCAGCAGGACACTGCAAATTAGCTGTATTGCACTCAGAAGGCTTGGCTGTGTATCCATTCTGAAAGTCAGGATATTGGCTGTTTTTTTCTCAGAATGTAAAACCAAGGACTGCTGGATCTCTCAAACACACATCCCGTCAGGGTAGAAAGCTAGATTTAAAAAACATGTTCATATTTAGGATATTCCAAGGGATATAAATAGTCTTGTACCAATAGTTTATGGACTCAGCATAGATCCATGTGTCTCCAAAGCTTCTGCTCTCCCAGGACTTTTCCCATCCCTTTTGTCCCCACAGAGCTGAACATAAAAGTAGTCTCGGCTTAGCAAAACATGATCAGAGATCATGTCAATTAAATTTAAAGAAAAAAATTCCTCTTATGTCCACTTCAGTGTGGCACAGACACAACCTGTTTTGCCGGGGCTGGCACAGTTTAAGGCTTAGTCATTGGTCATTAGGACAGAAATACTCACGTTAAGAAATCAATAGGCAGTTTTGCAGCAGAGAGGTAGCAGAAAATAAACAGAGCTGTACTCTAGGAAGCAATTATGTATTTTCCTCATTTAAGCTTTGAACTGGAGACTGAATCTGATGGTGGGAAGAAAACATTAAGCTCAACTGAGGAGGAGAGAATGTGTCCCTTGCAAATAATTTCCCAAGAATAGCTGCCTGCTCTGACATCTTTTGATCGAGCTATTTCTAGAGCTAACCCTCTGCTTGTAAATATTAATGGTGTAAATACTTGAGGCTAATCTTGTTTTAGAAATGTTTCATCTTGGCTAGGCATTAATAAACACTGTCCCAGAAATGCTAGGAGTCCAGCCACGCACAAGGCCTTGCTATAACAGATCAATAGTGGAGGCAGGTGAAGACCAGAAGGATGTTTAGATGCCTTTGTGGTTCTTCAAGCACATTTTGATTCAGCCAAGATCTGGTTTGGCTTTCCCTTTTCACAAGAAAATTTTAGCGTGTGTAAATGGTCACAGAAAATAATTGCTAGTTCACAGGTTGAAGTTTGCTTGATGAGAAAAGAAAATTTGATTTGGTGGAGAGAAGAAGACCAGTGTAGGGCAGTCATTCATCCGGACAGTACAGGTAAAGCAAGGGGAAACCTGCTCTCCCTCCAGCTATGAGTTACAGCAACAGCCATTACAGACCATTCACTAATCATTTACAGAAAGCAGGGTCTATTGTATAGGCCAAAAATAGATTGTGGATTTTTAAGTCTCCTTAAAGGAGTCAGATTTTCAGGGTCAAAGGTCCTCAAGGCAATCTCATTCTTCAGTTGTTTTTGAAAGCCATAATGTATAGATCAGTCTGTTAAATAACAAGCAAACTACAAGAAGCTGGCTGCTATTGCAGTGAATTATTATTATTATTATTACTATTACTTGCTATTATTATTATTATTACTATTACTATTGACAAAGATTAGCAGCATGGGTGAAACAACTGGAGACAGGTCCCCTCTTTGAAGGAAGTTCTGTAAAATATGCCACACAAAAAAGACAAGCTCAGCTCTAAATAACTTCCACTCTCAATGATGCATTAAGGGAAGAGAGAGAAATATTACTTTTCCTTATTCAGTGCATTGATAGCGTTGAACTTTCCCCACTTATCTGTGGCTAAAGGCTGTCCTCACTTATGCCAAATAAAGGGTAATAATAGCAACAAGTGTCACTGGACAAAAGTGGTGAGTGAGTCTTTGGTACAGCCTGTTATTGATAAGACCCTGGTCCCCTGCCCAGCTGAAGAACAAGACTACAGCTGCCAAACAAAGCGCTTTTGTTTGATGTGGTAGCTGCAGCCATGCAGGGAAAGGTGCCAAGTATGATTCTGAAGTAGCCTTTTAATAGCAGATAGCTAAAATGAGAGGTTGCACTGAGTGGAACACAGCACACGTGGGGGGAGGCAGTTTTGCTTGATGTGTGAAAGCTTACTGTTTATACAAGCTGATGCACATGGCATTGCATAATTGTAATTGGATGCTTTTTTGTCTCAGGAGACATCTGAATTGTAGCTCAATCATTTGTACGTGACATCCTGCAGCTCCTATTAACAAAACAAAAGTTTTGAATTGTACAAAGATATTAAAAAATCCCAAATGGAGTTTAGCAGGGACCACGTTCACCTTTTCTTTCCATAGCTTTGCCTAAGACCCCCTATAACCAGCGTGATGTTTATGGAAATGTATTTCAGGGTAAATTATTAACAATGCAGACAGTAATGTTGTGATTCTGTCTCAGTAATGTTATGATTCTGTTTCATTTCAGTAAAAAAAGAAATGTACTGTAGGATAAAAGTCAACAACTCATTACACAAGTCACCATCTAGTGGTACCTAAGAACATGAACTACTATTCTATAAGCTAGGATGTTAAATAAACCTTGGGGTCTTGGGGACCTGAAATAACCTCTTCAGTGCTGCTCCAAATGAATTTGTGAATACATATATGGGTCCATATGTGAATATACAATTTTTACATATATGTTCAGTTTTTAGATGTATACATAGCTGTAGTATAGAGAGCTATTTTAAGTAAATTGGTATTAGTCTATGCAAATTTGAGTTGCAATAAAATTTTATGACATGTATTTGAAATTATGGAGCACAACAGTTTGTAGGGTACATGTCTTTTTAGCCTTTTTCTCTTCTCTGTATGCATTTATGTGTGCATTTCTCTATGTGCATCTGTGGCTGTATTTGTGTGCTTGTAACTGATGCTCCAGAGCATCCCGTGGAAGGGGTCAGTATTTCTTACTAGGCAGCTGAGTTGCAATGCAACTCAGTGGTTTGCAGTGTCAAACTTGTGGTTTGCTAGTACTATTTGGTTGCTGCAGGAAGAAGTGACATTTCCCCCACTGCAGCTATCTGTTCAGAAGGAAAGCTATTAGGACTGACAGAGAAGCTCATTCTTGCTCATTATATTCCAAGCCCTTACAGATGAGGCAATTTTTCAATCTTCTCAGTTGTGATAAAAGCTGAGGACAAATACAGCATTATACTCTATTCAGGCTGTATCTAAAAATGTTCTGAATTTATTTATCTCTGAAGAAAAGCTGTATGCAAGCCAGCACTTTTTCTCCTCCCCAGTCTACCTTTCCTATTTGCATTTATATTTAGCGTTATTTCACCTGGGGCCAAATCTTTGAGACATTATTTGACTTTAACCCAATCTTTCTTCCTGCATTAGTCACCATATGAGATTTGTCCGACAAAGGACTAAATTAAAACTTTGCAGACAGGATGTGCACTAGAACTTCCTGATGAAACAAAAACCACATGGCAAACAAGATATGACATCAGATTACAAAGCTGCACTGATGGCAAGCCATAATATTTCTGCTCCTAGGCTTCCAAAATGCCAGAGGATACATGGGGTGGAGCTGGAGGCAGAGAAATGAGATAGGCTTGGTGCAAGGAAGGATAATCTGCAAATAAACAGCTATGATTAGTACTTGGCCACGTGCAGCTTTTGTTGCTTGGACTCCCACAGAAAGAGCAGTATGACCTGTCACAGAAGCTAATAGCAGGTGCTGACCAAGGCCAACTCACCCTTCTCCCCACAAGGCTGCTAAGAGCAAGAATTTGACCATGTCATGCTATTCTAACTATCCTTTCCTTTTGGGAGACTTTTATCATGGATATCTCTAAAGTTAAGGCATTGTGGTGGGAAATCTTTCATTGGTGAGCACTGTGGTGATTGAGCCAGACTTCATTAAAGGCAAGAGCACAAAGGAATGCAATGAAACCATCTTACAAAGCACCAGGTGAGCTTTGGGGACGAGTCTTCCTAAAACCTAGTCTGCAAAGCAGGGACTTCTAAATACTTTTACCAGTTTTCAATTCCTGCCTCCTTGTACTGAACCTGGAATAAGGAGAAGAGCAAGTACTTTCTATGTGGACTGATGCACTGGATTTGGTTCCCTCAGTGGCAGGGTACCGCAGATTAGCTTAGTCACAGGTCCTGTCTATACCCTCACTTTCACTGCTTTAAATGCAAATCAAATATTTTACCTTAAATTGCTGCATTTAGCTAATGCATTTTAGCCCATTTAGTTTATTTTAGTTTAGGAGCAGGCATATGGCCACTTACTTCAGCTCAGCCCAAGAGGTAACTGCTTAGGTCTTGGCTGTCTTCTTGAATTTTAAAGTCTGCCTGGATAGTTCTCCATGGAGTCTGGGAAGGGGAAGAAAGCTGAAAGGAGAGAGAGTAATGTCCCTGCCTCAGATATCCTAAGAGCACTGATGCCAGTAGGAAAAATGCAGACTCGTACTTCCCCAGATTATGTACTAACCTTAAAAATCCAATTCAGTTCTCTCCTGAAGGAATTTTCTGGCTTCCTATAATATTTTCTTTTTAAAGGCATGCAATGTAACAAGTGGCCAAAGGTACCTCTTGCCTGATGTGTACTTTTTACCTGCTCTTTAAAAAAATGGCTTTTTGCAGATGGCATGTAAAAGGCAAAGTAGAACACTTGAATTTGTAGCACAAACACAGAAGAGTTAGCCAAAACACTCTAGAAGAAAATAAAAAATGCCAAGAAATGGTTTAGGAAATGCCAAGGCTCCACTGCAATTACTGGACCACCGAGGAAGATAAGTAACAAGGATAAGTGGTCAGATCTACAAGTGGTATAAACTGGCATGGCTGAGGTAAATTCAGGGGCACTACATTGATTTTCACCACTGAGGACTGAGGACTGTAACTAGGGAGGAATGTGTAACAGCCTTGTGAGGCACAGATTTTCCTTTCTGTGGAGAATATTGTTTCAGTCTCTCCCACGGTTTGTCAGTGACTGCTCCCTGGTGAGAACATGAAGAAATTGTCAGGTCTATTAACCTTAACAAATGTAAATATGAACCCAAAATGTGGAAAAAATGCTTGGATCTGAGATGAATTTCATTCTAACAGACTGCACAGCTAAACAGTCACTTCTGCAGCCAACCCAGCAACAGCAGCCACTCAAAAAGAAAATTGTTCACCTCGTTCCTTTCAGGTTGTCCTTCCTTCCCATTTCTTGTTTTGGTGGCATCTCATACAGACAGCTGCACTGAAGGAGGTTGGAGTCACTGATGTGATTTATCCCAAATAAATTGCCTTGCAAATGCAGGTCTTTCTTCTCCAGTCAAGACTACTGCTCACAATTTTTCTATATAACTGCAAACAAATCACACTCACCAGTTCACTTGCAAAGCTGCTGCTAGGAACAAGATTTATTCTCAGTTCTTGTAGCACCTGACTGGAACCAGGAGCTGTATCCCCTTATTGCTGTTCCCTGAAAGAATGGCATGTCCCATGTCCCCTGTCCCACAGGGAAAGAGGTATTTTTTTGCCTGATAAAGGCTTTTCCTCATCATAGGGAAGAGTATGGCATCAAACTATGACCATTGCTGCAAAACTGCTTGGAGCATGGCTTAGTTTGGGATGGAGTTCATAGTGTTTACATTTCCCATTAAATCTGCTGCAATAAAAACAAATAATCAAAAAAGAGACTTAGCCCACATTTCCATGTCTGTGCTCATACAGGAGGGCCTGAGGGATCCCACTGCACAGGATTGGGATGGCAGGAGCTGTGTGAAATGGCCTATTTGTCCACATTGTGAAAAGGCCTTTACAAAATTGCTTCCTGCAAGGACCATTGCCCTGCAAGGATTGGGATGGGGCTGGAGGGAGAATTGGACTGGGGAATTCTTTACTTGGCAGGTCCTTTGCATTTCGTGCCAACATACACAGACATGCCTGCAAGAAATGCAGGAAAAGCTCCAACTAAGTTTCAGTCTGTGCTTCAGGATCAGGCAATACTGGCAAAGCAACTCTGCAGCTTAAGGTAGAGAGAAGCCACTCTTTGGTCTATGCTCTCAGATTCACTTCTCCAAGGTCCAGATTCATACAGAGACAGAAAGTTGTGCACTGTATTTTTTAAGGAGTCAGAGGCTGGATTCTCCTTGGTGCTCCCATGGCCCAGTTATGTACTAAATGGAGGACTCCCAAGCTCAGGACTACAGGCTGTAGAAGCTGAAGGTGTTCCAGCCCAGGGCTGTCCACCTGTGTTTCTGCATCTCCAGCTGAGCCTCTGCTGCTGCCTCTGCATCAGCAGCATGGCACACACTTCTGCATCTCAGCAGCTTCAGTGCCAACCTGATGTCACAGGTTGAACTGCTGGGCAGAGAGGATGGAGTTAGCCTGAAGGACTGGGCACCTCTGTGCTCTCAGCTCTGTTTGACAGGTAATACCTTCCAGCCAGGGGTAAAAGTTTGTCTGTCCAAGCCTCTAAGTGCTGGGGCTGTGCCTGGGAACTGGAAGTCCAAACCTGGAGACAGGAGACACTGAAAGCAGAGTAGGGGAGAGAATCTCAAATTTTGTCTTTTCCTTGTCTGGTTCATCAGTTACCTGTGAAGGAGGTTTTCAAACTCCAAGGTCTCACTGAGGGCTCAGGCACTGGTACTGTGCATTCAGGTGCTGGCAGGAACACGTCTTTCTCATTCTGCAACAGAAAACAGGATTCCCTCTGCTTACCAACCAAGTGTTCTAGGATACTTGCCCAGACAGCAGACTTTGAATTTCTGAGTGAGAAAATAAATATAAAATAGGAGAGAATTCCAAAGCATTAGGAGAGTTGCCCTTAAATGCAAGAATATTGATGAATAATTTCTATAATATAGTGGCACTATAGAGTATACACAATGGGACAAAGATAAAAACAAGACTAGATTTGTCAGAATAACTTTTTAAAGAGTACATAGACATTGGGTTCCTCTAGCTCCATTTGGATTTAAAAAAAATTATACCTACTGTTCTTTTCTTCCCTTAACAAGAAGACATTTAGACGTCAATGGAGATTTTATTTAATTTTGGAGCTTTCTTGTGTTTTTCAGTTTCCAAGTCAGAGGTAAAATTGGTAGCCCTTCATTTTATTTAGCATGAAATGAATTACAAGAAAGTGGCACCTCTAGGAATAAAATGCCTTCAGTCTGCATGTTCATGTAAGTGTAAAACGTACTGCAAGGCAGATTGCTTCTCCAATTTCACTACACATTTGTAATAATAAAAAAGTGGACTCTGAGGAGAAGTGAGCCATGGGCTGTGTGATTTGAACAGCTACATTAACACACAAAGAAAAAGGAGCAAAAGTTCTAGACAGTTCTCTATTAATAGAAAAATCAAACAGCACCCAGAAATGCATAAAGAGGCAGTAAATGAAAGATTGGATGATGTACATGGTAAGAGCCAATCTAGACAGATTTCCATTCGAAAATAAATAAAGGCTCCCAGTGGCAAGTAAATCAGGGGAAGGGAGGCAGAAACAAATGAGCAGACAGAAGAGGGGAGGAGGGATCACACATTGCAATGTACAGTTACTGGTACTTGGCTACAATAGTGTTGGAATGAATGAGAACCTACATCAAGATTCTAATTTATAATACAGAGATACAGGGAATGTTCCATCAGTGTTTGGTAGGAGGGAAAATGAATGCCTGAGTCATTCAGAAAGCAATGATAGCCTGTTTATAATGCCCACATCTGTCACACCACTCTCTGTTGTAATTACACTCCCCTTGATGGTAAAGAAGAAGATTATGGAGAAGATTATCCCAGGAAAGGATGTACTCATGAATCTGCAGGCAACGTTCAAAGAACAATCCACTCAGAACTTGGCTAATCCAAGAAGCAATAGAGCATACTGAGCCACTGAGCCACATTTCATCATAATAAAGCTAAACAAAAAGAAGGCACATACTTAACTCTGAGCAGACCTTTGATACCAAAGTAAAGGAAAAGAGATGGAAACTGGAGGAAAACACCTAACTAATAGCTAAATAACTCATTCTGGGCCACCTACAAGTAATAGAGGTTGGATCTTAAGGACAGAATAGAATAGAACATTTTAGGAAGCAGTCTTGCTTTTTGAATGTCTAGTAGACAAAAAGCAAAACAACTGTGTATCTCTAACTCCCACTTGAAAAACACCAATCTGAAAATGCCTATCCACCATGGAACAAAATATATTTTTTAGCACTCAAACCTACTGGATTTTGCAAATATTTTCTGCTTTTCATTCTACTTTGAGACAACTGTAAACAAGCTATAGCACTTCCAATTTAAACTTGATGGTCAGTGATTATATTATAGGTTGTCCATGTAGCTCAGCCTTAGAAAAAAGATGTGGAAAATCAATAGGATTCTACACTAATGATGAATCTGTAATAGCTCAGAGTAGCTTGTTCTCTTCAACTGATACCATCAGTGTAATGGCAGTGCCAAGGAAATGACAGACTTGAGCCTTTGCAAGATAATGATCACATTTACTCCTGTTTAGAAAGGAAAAAAAAAACTATTAAGGACATATCATTTTAGCAGTACAAGCAAAATAGCATGTTACAAACACTGTTAAAAAAAAAAGGCGGGGGGGGTTGGGAATGAAACTGGGAACAAATCTTACAGCTGGACTAAAACCTTGGTGATTTGGGGAATCTGTGAATTGGTCCCTCAAGACTTCCTCTGCCCCCTCACTTTCACCCAGATATCCTGTAAAGATTTTTTTTTGCAAAAAAACTGTTTAGAAGTGCGGCTACCTGGTGTAGCTACGCATTTTCCTGTGGTTTTGTAGATGTTTCCACATCTACATTTTCCTGTTTCAAGGAGAAAGTCAGACAGTACCACCTCTTTGTTGTTCCACTTTTGTCTCTCTGTGGAAGCACAAAAATCCAGCACACGCCAGAAAGTGCCCACACATCTTCCCAAAACAGACAGGGGAGTTATGTGGGTGCAAGGGCAAGGCTGGAGATCAGTATTTTCCTCTAGATGAAGGTGATCTGACCAACCCTGCAGTGTGATGAGTCAGGGCCTTGAAATGATGCACATTTAGTTCCCAGTGCTGAAGTACCAAGAATTTTTTACACACCACATGAAAATGTAGCGTGATTGTCAGAGCCTTACACTTTGAAAAGTTAGGGAATTGGCCAGCTAAATGGGGTTCTGCAGACAGGCACCTGCCACATGTGCCTCCAGGACTCCAGGTGCACAAGTACCAGTACAACATTTTATAACATTGTTTTTAATTTTCATCCCAAATCCCCAGCATCCCATATGGAAGGGGTTCATTGTAATTAAAGAGTACACCAGCTGTTTCCATGTTGCAGCTTTGTGGATTTGCTCTGGTTTATGTATATTGAAGCTGAATTAATGTACACTTAAGCTAATGGGGGATCTCATGTGTAAAGCATCACAGAGAAGCTCATACATCCTCTTTGCACCCTGGGACTATAATCTATTTACATCCCAAGGCTTATTTTGTTTCATACCTGCACAGGAGTTTCACTTTGGTTTGCACTGTGGCCCTTATTGTTCCTCTTCTCTCCTGTAGCTGGCAAAAGAAAGCTGCAGCAGCTTTGTATTTTGTGCCTTGCCTGTAAGATCTGTGGCAGTGTACCATGTTTAGAGAGTGTGAGGCCAGAGGGGATCTTTAGCTCATCAGCTTCTGCTCTTTAAACTGCCCTCAGAGTAACTTGTCATTGCCAAAAAATGACACACCTTCAGAGAACATGCCTGTTCTGGAAGTCACTGAAAGATGGAGAATCTATCACTTCACTAGATAGCTTGTGTCAATCACTCCTACCAGAACAACCTATGTCTTGTTTTTAGTTTGAATTTGCTGTCCTTTAGCTTCATGTTTCTTTCTGTACTCTTGCTTGCTAGATTAAATGGGTGATTCACTCACAGTATTTTCTCCGTAGTACGTGAGTATTCTGTGACTAAGATGTTACTTTTCTCCCAGATTCATTCTGTAGTGCCCAGCACCAAATTCATCAGCCTTTATACTGTTCCTTGGAGAGAAACAAGTGAGATCACTTCTATCCTCTTTTATTTATTCAATTAAACATGTTTATTACCAAAATAAAATCTTCTAATTACTCCCTGGCTAACTATCCTTCTTGACAGCTTTTATAGTTTCACTGACCTGTCAGGGTGTGCTGCTACCTGGAACAATGTGCCAGCAGGTAAATCAAGTCTTAACCAGCAGAGATTGACATTAACTAATGTAAAAGTATTCATAATTTCAGCTACTATCAGAGAGAAGTCTGGACTGCTGGTAACAGCAGTTATCAGAACATTTTAAAGGCTGGAGGGCATTTTCAGTACTAACACTGAGTGACATGCTCACTGTGATGGCTTAGTCTAAAATATATATTGTCTAAAGCACAGTTGTGCACTTTTGGCCCAGCAGCATTTCCTAGCTAGCAACTGGGTGGAAACACAGAAGCCCCAACATGACCCTTTTAGGTTTCCCTGTAAAAGCCAACAGCCAGAGAGCTTCAGAGGCATTCTCACCAAATCAAAGTCAAAGGTGCAGAAGTCTGCGTGGGCTGAACAAAGCTGAGGGTGCTGGGAATGCCAGCTGTATGCTCCACCACTGGAGCTCCAGGGACACTGGTCAAAGCAGAATCTTGTCCCTGAAATCAACCCTCAGCCTTGCCAGGTGCCTGCAGGCAGGTCTAGCTCTGGAGGGCAGGGCTGTCATTCCCCCAGGGAACATGCTTGCAGATTTTTTTTCCAACCAGTTTAATTTCATTGATCCTGCTTAAGGGCAGGTCAGTACCCACAATTACATCAAGCGAATTGGAAGGGCAGAGAATTGAAAGTGAGAATGTGGGAGCTGGCAGGAGTGCCTTTTTAAAGATGGTAAAAGGCTATGTTAGAAGAGAGTCAGTTATCTACACAAAGCGTAGTGGTCAGGTTTACCAGCTTTGCTGTGAGTCACTTTTAACACCAGAACACCTTCAATTCACTATGGGTTTATTCTAGTAAGACAAATGGTTTCATTCCTGATTATAATGTTGAAAGCAGGAGTGTGCAGACAAAGACAACACAAAGTCATCCTGAGCAGCACTTTACATTTGAAATCTCTCTTAACTGCTGCCTTGGCTCTTTGAACGATATTACATTGTCATCCTGAATTGCTAGTTCTAAGATTTCAATGATAGTTTACAAACTTACAAAGTTAGTCCTAGCCACAGGGACAACCACCCGCAAAAAAAAAATCCAACCCCAAAACCCCCACGAAAACAAAAAAACCTCCAACCCAAAAACCCAAAAGGAACATTTACAAAAACACTCTTTCATACCATCTAATTTTCCTCCCAAGTACATTTGATGCCCTCATCTAAATTCCTTATCAATGGAATCATTGTCATAAATTTCAATTTTAAAATTTAAAATTGTATATACATATTTTCTTTTATTCATTAAATTCTTTTTGTGTACAACTGACACTAACTTATTTGAAGTGCTGCCTTAAAAAAATTGATATTCAGCACATTTTTTTCAAAGTTTGTTCACAAAAATAAAATATTCTTCCTAGTCCTCTGTTTATGGTTGGATTGTAAAATAAAAACTTCAGAGATATGAAACAACTTTGGGGGAAAGGCAGAATGTTAGTTTACTCCAAAATACAGATTTCCATACATGAAATATGAAAACAGCTTCTAATATAAGATCTTCAGGCTCCTAATTTGCAGGGGTTTGGAGATAACCACTTTGCAGAGAAATTCCTCAGCATTTCTTTACACTCAAGGACGACAAAATGAAAACTACCATGTAAGTCAAAAACACAGTTGTCAAAAATGCAAGAAATAATTTAAATTTTCATAGTATACATTCAAGGCTGTATAATGAGCCATATATAGCTTCCCTTTTTGTATTATGCAGTATATGGACTAGGAGATTATTTAGAATAATATTAATTTTCATGCTATATTAATATGCACTGCTTTATGGCTTAATATTGCTTATATATTCCAATATTCCTGGTGTGATTCCATGATGCCTTCAAAGTAAGCAACAATGTGGAGAACAGTAAAGGGACTGTGCACCAACACATACAGCTGAGAACAGCTATTGAAACATTTTAATGTCTCTGTGTATTGGGATATCAGTAGCCTTTTTAATTAGAAAAAAATTTAAAAACGCTTTTGTGCTTACCAATTACAGCCTAATTCTATGCGGACCTTGGAAAAAATTATTCATCCCTCTGTCATGATGATGTGACCTGACATTCTGCACTTCTGAAGCAGTCACTTCATCAATTTCTGTGCTTTCCTGGTTTTTAGCAATAAAAAAATTGTTCTTTTAACTGTGCTGCACTTATGTTTGTTATGGATTCCACTCTTATGCTGTTTTATTTCTGATTGGCTATATTGAACAGTTGAGGTTCTTTGCAATAACTACAATAAGCCTTATAACAATTATTGCTACCTTTACTGATCCTGCAAAATTATTTTTCTATTTATTTGGGAAATTGCAAAGCTCTTTCTACTTAGGGAGGGTATTGTGATTTACTGAAGAAATTACTACTGCCATCAGTGCCAAAATTACGATCTTTATTAACAATGTAGTTCAGCCAATGAAAAATGCTATGGTAGTTAGACTTAATCTGTAGTTAGACACATATTAGGCACTGTATTCTATATATAACAGACATTATTTAGTTATAATAAATATATGTGATAAAATGCTCTCTATTTTCTGGGAGCTTGAATACACAAGCTAATCTTAGCAATAATTCTATAAGGTGGATTTCAACTTTACTCAACATATGTATCATACTTTTTTTTTTTGTAAGGGTTAAAATTCTCTTCAAATAAAATAAAGAAAGAAACAGAGGATTCTGCAGTTTGAAAAGTTTTATACAAAAGTAAAATTTTTTTTTTGGATGGAGATAATACCTCAGAGCTATCTAGGGAGAAATGAAGTTTCATCAAAGGCAGGTTTGACTTAGTAGCTAAGAAGCCCCCCCATGTCAGAGTCCTCTGCCATCCCCAGAGGAGGGGGTGAAGTTTTCAATAAGCCCTGCTGTAATAAGGTCTGGAAACTTCCAAGACTTGTCTGAAAAGTCTGTGCTTCACAGCTCTGTTATGCACACAGTAGGTACTAATATTCAGAAATAAAATACCCTTATGTCTCTTTTTGTCAAGTATTTCATTTTTCCATAGCTATTAAAAGCACTTCACAAAAGATAGTTATTTTCCTTTTTTGTGAATTGATCCTCACCTGGGTTACAAGTAGAAGAAACATCAGTAGTTATTTATGCAGTGCCATATCTGTGATCTTACTTCAAGGTAGTCTTGGGAAAACTAAAAGAACCAAACCAAAGTCCTCGCTTTGTAAGCTTTGTCAATAGGTTTTGTTAAAAGACTTGATTTCTGCAGGCTGAATCCTACAATGCAAGCAGGGCTTTATTGAACAGTTAATTCCTTAGTGTAGTTCTGCAGAGGTTTGATGGACAGGAATCAAGGCTTCTGCTTATGACTGTAGAAGACCAAAATGGGAGGTAGTCTTTTAATCCAAGGAAGAGTTTGGGAATACCACCTGGCACTACATTTCTCTCTTTTTTTCAGGAATTCCCTTTCCTCATGCTTCTTGTCTCATTACTCCATAACAAGGGGGTTTTGAAAACAGAGAACTCTCTCTCACACATATCTCTAATTATTACCATCCTTCTCCTACTGCCTCACTTTCTGTACTTGCACTCTGAAGTATCACGTGCAGAACACCTCTATCGCCACCCTGGGAATGTCCTGAATTCATAGTCTAGGCATGTTCTTGAAATAAGTATGTTTTTTCTGCTTAAAGTGGCCTTCCTGGAGGACAGATCTGTCCAAGAGACAACATGAAGTATATGTCATAAATCCCAGTCACCACATGCATACCTTAGCCAATGCAGACATGGGGCATTAGAAGCGCAGATGACCAAGCACTTTCTCAAAACTGCCTTTCCTCTCTCCATATCTTTTCAAGAAGTTAATGATTTCAGGGAGACCAAATCTGACACTGCGAGATTTAGGAATTTTTTTCACACCGAAAACATGAAAATCTGTGGGGCTTGGTGAAATAAGCATTCTTCTGTTTACATAGCTTTTTATATCTTTTGAAAGAACAAATGTTTTTTCTACCACACATAAGGAATTTATATTGGTTAAGTTTTCTTGTCAAAACTGAGATACTCTTCCCTCAAGAGGATTACCTTTGAGTAATTGCCTAACTGGTGGCCACTGAGCTGTAATTACTCCAGATGAAACCAATTGTCATCATTCCTTACAGTGCAAACGGCACTCCAAACACTCCAAATAGCATTCCCATTAGTCATATCTCCAGCACAACCTGCACATTTTTCCTGCTGAAAACAGATATTGATTTGACACCGTGCTGAGATGATATGATGTATAACTGATTGTACATTTCTGTATAGTATTAGATTAGACTAATGCATCCAGGTTTTCAATCTAATTACGTCTGCTCAGCTGATGGAGAGAGTTGCACCCTGTGCAATTGCCTTGGCAATTGCCAATATCACTTAATGATAATCTACTTAGAGTAAAAGAATCGTAGTGAAACAGCAAGAGGCTGAGCTTCTCCCAGATCTTTTCTAATGTCATTTGCATTTTCAAGAAGATTAGGCTGATCTCAGTTGGTAAATAAACATTTGAATCCCACTCATGAAAAATCACAGAAAAAAGTACTCATCATTTTCATGGTCTTTGAAAGAGCATATCACATTGGCAGTCTATCACTGTTCCATGAATGCACTCTGGTATGATTTGATCTTGACAATTTATGGTGATAAATACTTGAATTGTGCAGCTGGCCCTGGATCTGGACTCAATATTTCCCCTAGTGTAAGATTAGCTAATATATAATTTTTTATTCCCTGAACAGTACCTGCTTGATAAGGCATACAGTCACAGAGAGTCATCTCAAGTTTGCCAGGAAAATTAAGTGGTAAGCATTCCATTTATGTCCAGCTGGATGAAGAGAGGAACAAAACTAAAATGGGCAGGAGACAGAAAGTACAAATGGTCTTTGATCATGAGTAGCTACATTTTTTAGAAACAAGGAATTTCCAAAACACCACGGAATAATTTTTGTTGCTCTTCCTTATCCATTATTTCTCATGGAAATCTGAGTCCTATCACATTGCTTTCCTAGTTGTTGCAAAAGTACCATAGTATAACCTGAAGCATGCCAGGGAACCGTCTCACTTGAGAGTCTTTTGGGTCTGTGAATGATCAGGATATGAAAAGAATGCTCAGCTTCTGTGAAGCAATAGCCAAGAAACTAAACAGCATCAATACACAAACCAGAAAAAACCCCAGAACGATTCCCCTGCTTGGACTCTTTTTTTGTGGGAAACCTCATTACAACATCTGTGTGATACTGAATTGACTGTAAAACAGATGAGGCTGCTTTTGTCCTTGAGAAAATGGACAAAAGTAGCAAATTTTCAGGATGAAGATGGTGGTCAGGCAGTAGCTCTGAAAGAGCTCAACAATGAAATAGTTTGATTACTGAAAGTGGCGGATAATGCTCTTAAACCTGCCTCACATATCTGAAAATGTCAGATATGATACTAACTGACCAAAAAACAATTTCAGGGAGAACCATGGAAGTCCAGACATGGATTCCTGATGCCTGACCTTGGCTTCAGTAGCATGCTACTACCACAAGGAAAGGACACCTGGATAAGGATGATCAATTAGGGAAGAGTCCACATGCTTTTCTCTAAGGCTCTGCCTTACCTTGCTGGTTCAGTGGAGTAATTTGAAGACGTCAGGAAGGAGTTGAATAGAGTGAACTGGCTGGTGTGGTGTGCCTGTCCTAGAGCAACTTCAGTAGATTCCTCACATTCAATTTCCTGAGCATTTGTAATAAACATTAAAAAATAAGAGAAGTGAAATGAACAAATATGATGGTGGGCAGAAACCAGAAGGACATGTGCAGGAGCCTATTCTGGTTACAATATTGATAAATGAACCGTCTGTGAAGAAGTGCACAACTTACAATAATGAGTGCCTGTGTAGATCACAGCAGCTGATAGCTTTCAATATAGATAAACATAAAGGGATGAGCCCTGGACAAAAGTACTTCTAATGTCACATCTTAAATGATGGGCTCTG
The DNA here is from genome assembly GCF_022539315.1 of Serinus canaria. NCBI lineage: Eukaryota > Metazoa > Chordata > Aves > Passeriformes > Fringillidae > Serinus > Serinus canaria. The sequence goes on from NC_066315.1 coordinate 39,524,260, forward strand.
AGCCCAGCACTAATATTCAGAAGCGAGATTGTTCCATGAATACATCAGTGTATCGGTCAGCAGCAGTCAGGGATAAATAGAAGTTAAAATTGCAGACATTAGTAAGAATAATAGAGAGTGCAATAGGCAGTGTTACTGTAACACTGTATGGATGCATGGCTTGACTACAATTTGAAAAATATGCAGTTTACATCTGCCTGTGCCAGAAAATTTATATTAGAATTAGAAAAGGTGCCAAGAAAAGCTTGAAGGATAATCTGAAATGGAAAACACCTTCCATAAAAGTAATTGAGCAGGCTATGACTTCTGAGTTGGGGGAAATTATCCAGAAAAATTATGATTGGTATGACGATAGTAATTAGAAAGCAACTGTGAGCAGTGTTGTCTACCACAAGAACTGCAGATCTTCAAATGGAGCTGGTGGGAGCCAGATTCAGAACAAACAACAAAGGAAATGGCTCATTGTGCATCATGTACCTGACAAGTTGAAATCTTTGCCAAAGGATGCCATAGAGTTATGGAACACTTATATGATCTCCTTTTGTTCAGCAAGTGCTTGGTAATGAGAATGTGATCTTGGGTTAGGACTATCATACAAATTCATATGACCAGATCTACTTTTTGGTGAATTATAGATTTGGTGCATTGATTAGGACCTGGAGAAAGGAAACACAAAGCCATAGCAAAATGACTACTGAGGGAGAAATGCTGCTGATAAATCATATATAGTATGTTATTTTTCCTTTTCTTTAGTGCCATCAATGTTTTCTGAAGAGGCAGGAGTCCTACTGTCACACCTGTAACTAAGACCATCAGCAACATAGGGTTGTGTATCAGGGCAGGAACCTGCAGGCTGGAAGCCAGTGAATCACTGATGCTGTGTTCCAGGTGGTTTTACATGGTAGAATAAGAAGTTCAGGGCCCTGGAGAGTTGGTACAACTAACTGCATGCTGTGCACTGTAAATCAGGGAAAGCAGCTTGCAATTAACAAGGAGTGTTGCAGGTCTTGTCAATATACTCCGTTTTACTGATTTTCAGAAAGGTCCAAAACCTCTGGGTCAAATTGTTAGTGAATGTAAATTTCAGTCAATTAAAATTAGAGTTTTAAACTTTCAGAATCAGGTAAAGAAAAAAAATCCTATGAAAAAGGGAAAAGCAATCATAAAACCTGGTCAAGAGAAACAATTCCCTTTTCTACCTCTCTTGACTACCACATATGACTGCTCCAGCTTCACCAAAAGAAGATCTCCATCAAGAGAGTCATTGACTACATAGTAATCTGCTCTACTTTCTTGCACCCATTATTTTTACCAAAAAAAAAGAGTAAAGCATTGATATTTTACCTTTATGTCATTACACCCAAGAACTGGAGCCTCATGTAAACCCCCTTGAAGTCAGGAAAGGCTGTCATTGACTTCAGCTGGCATTGGAACAGAGTCTGAGAATGTAAATCGCCTGCTAGGAAGCTAAATAAAGATCTGGGTTCAAGACAAGTTGAACAGAGATAAATTTAATAGTACTGGCATCAGCGAAGTTATACAGGTCTGCAAGCACATCAGCCTTCATTCTGTTTGTTGCTGTTCAGTTGACTTCAGTAATTCATTCCATGAGGCAACATATCAAAATGGCATTTGATAACGATTTTCACTATCAGTGAAGGCATGAAGCAGAAGATTAAGTAGAAATCAAAGATTCAAAGGGTTAATAATAATATCTTACAAATGGGAAAGGATATTTTGCACTGTTTATGCCATGCACAGTATTTCAAAAAATCGAAGCCAATCCCTTTTTCAAGACAGCATGAAGTCAAGCCCTATCTAAAAAAAGGTACATTTATTAGGATTTCAAGAAAAAGTGTTCTTGCTATTACCTCTGGGATGAGATAGACTTTGCAGGAATGACATAAATATTCTTGCCTCCAGTGTTTGATTGGCATAATCTGTCCGCAACACCTACAGAATATGATACTATATTGCAGGAATGTGGCATCAGTCTTTTTTTAGGAGCAAATATTTAGAACACCTTGAAATATTTCATTGTCATACATGTGTCTGTGAGTATGATAGAAAATAAATTTTGCTTTTGATGTCTTGGTATGAAATACTAATTGCCGTCTTCATTAGTGCATAGAGACATACCTTATTGTGGTATCTGGGCTGGAGAAGACAAGAAGAAATAAAACAGAAAAGGAAAAAAATTCTTGCAAGTATTTTTGTCATCTGAACAATTGCTTTAAAGGGAAGAAAACAGGACCTGCTATGCAATACAAGTTTATATTCTATTTTTTTCTATTGCTATACAACAAGTGTCACAAATTCACACGATTTACAACTGAGTTTTGATTGGGGTTTTTGCTGTGGTTTTTTGACTGACAACATTTTTTCCCCAGTATCTCAAAGAAAATCCGCCAGTGTTGTTTTTTGCAAAGACTACATTAACCATTATTGGTGGGAAAGAAGATAACCCTCAAGAAAACCACTTGGAACTAACCAGTTCTTGCCCAACTCTTTCATTCCTAATCACACAATGAGAACCTTAAATATATTCTGAGAAGCACTCAGAACCCAAAACATCCCACCTGCTCACTGAGATATTTTGCATAAACATTTTTGGTCATGTGGGCAATCAGATCTCTCAGACAGGATGGTCAGTTGCTGTCTGGATGGGAGTCTCCATTGCAAGCATTCTTGCAAGAGCAGCTTCTACAGGAACCAGGTGGGATACCACAATTTGTTCTGATTATTTCTTACATCCCAGCTGGTCTGTGGTCCTACATGATGACTACAGTACATCAATGATCCATTTCTATTTATTATCTTAAAACTATGCATAGAACTTCTTCTAGCTTTCCTACTATACTTTTCCTACTTGTACAGTGTCCTACAGAACTAGAGAATGCTTTAGGTTGGAAGGGGCCTATGAAGGTCATCTAATCCTACCTCCTGCTGCCCCAGATCCTGCCCTTAATTAGTTCAGGCTGCTTAGGTAGTGAAATCTTGCTAGTTATGTCTAGAACATGTCCAAAGACATTTCTGCACCTGCATTTTGAAGACTATTTAAATTGATCCATGCGGCATTTGGCCAGTCTCTGGAACTAACAGTGTCATTGGGACTGCCCAGGATTCCTCCACCAACACATTGAAGCACACAAATAGTGCCTAACTGGTCTAGGCACAAGAGGCAATTGTCTGAAATTTCCACCGTGGCAGTTTCTACTCCATTGCTGTGCCATGGAACAGCACAGAGATCAATCTAATGCCTAGTTGTCTCAAGCCAGTCCATTGTCACTTCTACTCAGAGATCACCAGGAGAGTCCATGGATCAGCCACGGAGCTGAAGACAAAATGCATTGGCTATGTGCACAGATAGAGTGCTGGTACCCATCTACATCAAACCTGAATTTAATCCTTTTATCACAGCTATAGTTCAAACCCAAGCTTGTCAAAAATGCTTCATTCTTGGGTCTAACAAGGCCTACCACTTCACTAAATGTAACAGTAACACACACATAATTATGGGGTAAGAGAAAATTTTCCCACTTCAGCACTTCCATGCATTCAGCCATGTGATAGTGTCACATTTGGGAAGCATGATTCTATTTATACGTTCAAGTAGCTGTCATAGCAGCCTCAGCATCAAATAGCTGCTCTGCTGGAGTGGGCAGATAGTTGCTAATGGGAAATATTACAGAACTCCTGTGGACAAACCTCATGCTAAGCAGCATTGCTGCTTACTGTAGGAGTCAAATTAGAACAATTTTGCATCTCTGAAAAAAAATTGCTGCTACATAAATAGGTGGTTTTAGCTGAGGGTGGTGCCACCAGGGAATTATCTGGATACATGTATTTCAGCAATTCATTTTACAGAAATCATTAGGAATGGATGTCCATCTCAGACATACAGCTGCCTCACAGTTTTCACCCTGGGTTAAACTAACTAACTTACAAAAACACCAGTCAGGACAGATCACCAGCATCATATTTTGATTTTCCCTGAGACACACTGGTGATTACTTTATCAACAAAGGAAATTGAATGTGAGACTTAAATGGGAAACAAAAGCACACAAACTAATCTAGAATGGATGCGTGTCTCATATTTCCATTTGCATGCAATTCTGATATACTAACACAGTACTTGCTGGTACTCCCAAAACCCCATAATACTCCAAAACCCACCAGCTTTCTGAGCAGAGTACAGGGACATGTACTGTTCTCAGGCACTCCTCTAACACACTTCAGAGGAGGGGCCATTTTTTTCAATTTAATGGGATTTTTTTCTTTATTGCTTTCTGTAACTTGAAGACTTAAGAGAAAAAAAATAGCTTCATTCTAGCCATGGATATTTTACTGAAAAATACTGCCTTCTGTAATCTTATAATTGACCATGATTTGGAACAGAACAGTGTTTACAGTGCTTATAGTTTTGAATGGGAAAAGTTTACCATCTTAAGGCAAGAGATGCAGTCAGGCATGACTTTGGCTTACAGGGTCAGATCTCCAGTACCTCATGTATAATCCAGAATTAAATTAGCTAAAAAACTTATTGCATTTATTCTATATTTTTTCATATAAAGATATAAAATATTTTTATATTTAGACATATACTACATATAAAAACCTATATAATTATTATTAATTATATTAATTTATCTAAAATTAATTAGAACTAAAAATCCATAATTTTATAATGGAATTAGGACCTAACAGCCAAAAACATTAAAAACTTTTAGATCAAATCTGTGAACTCAGAGGTTCATTTGCAATAGAATTTCCATACTTCCCTTGATGCTTCCCTCAAGGGAAGGGTTTCTGCAGCTTCCCAGGCAGGGTGGCTCAGTGAGATGAGGGCTGAGCATGGCAGCAATTCCAGTGGAAAAGCACTTCTGATATCTTAGCTCCATATGTCAATTTTTTAGGGTGTTGGGGTACACAGGCATGTTCTGTACACACATACCTGTCTCAGAGCTGCTCTCCCCTCCTTACAGATCTTGTCATCCACTGTCCTCCTCTGTGAACCCAGACTCTCCAGCAGAAACCATGTTATTTGTAGCACTGCCAAGTCTAATCCACCTGCAGAGGCACCTGGGAAAAACAATTTATACACACACAAAAGTACCTGTGGAGTTTGAACACACTACATGTCTTAGCAGTTCTACTTCAGCTAAGAGAAACAACATCAGCAAACATAGGTCAAGAAAATGAAATTTATTCAAGTAATCAAAGTTATCAGAAGAGCCCAGTCAAGCAGATTTGAGTCTTCAGGTAGCCGTGAACTCACATCCTGACTATCTGGAGTTCTTTGCAGAGAGTGAAGCACTAGCTGGATGTGCCATGGGAGCCTTGGCACTGAGGATGTGCCAATCAGTAATCCATACCACCAGGATTTACTTGCCAAAGGGTCAGTGTTCCAGGATGTCAAATTGCCATTTGAGAAGTGATAAACTACAGATAGATCACCGTTCACCAAGGAGTGGAGACTTTGGGACAGACTGAGATATTATAAAACATTGTTCATTAATTATGCCCCATGAGAGTCTACCTCCAACAAGGGACTGCTATGCTGGCCAGCTTAGTGTAGATGATATCAGATTTTCCCTGTCTATTTCAGGATCCTTTTGCCTCCTTGGTCTTTCTTCACAGATTGACTTTTTGCAAGCCTTGGACCTGGACCAACATCCTGGCCCCTGCATATCACTGGCTCATGGTCTGTACTGGCTCACCAATTCAAAGTGTGGCCCATTGCTACCTTTCAAGGAAAACAAAGAAATGGTTCTAAAAGAAGTCTAAGGATGGAGGGGTAATTTCCTGTTGCAACTCATTGGACAGCTCCCGCCCATACCAAGCTGTCATTACAAGAGCACATTTTAGCACCCCTGAGTGAGAGAGCAGCATCTCACAGTGACACAGATAGGATATCAACAGGGGCTCTAGGAAAATAGATCACTCTGTACCCATTAATGCTGGGAGATCATCTACTCATGTTGCAACAAGACTTTATATCCTGGCTGGAGTCCAGGCTTTGTTACAATTAGCAAATTAGCTTCAATTACGTGAGCCAGCAACTAGCTTTTATCTAATATCTGTAATTTACCTTGGGAAGAAGTTTGATTTTGTCTGTCTTGTTCCTGATGTAGCTTGATTGAGAGTGAATTTTATGCAGAATATTTCCTCTCTGGCTAAAATGCTGTCTATTTCTAGAAGCTCTGGAGTCAAGGTCCTATTTCACATCTTGGGAAATCTGGAATGGGTTTCCCTGTGTGCCCAGCTAGGGTGCTGGTTGTTTGAAGATGCCCAAAACATCCAGAAAAAGCCTTAAGTTTATATCTCACTCCAAGATAAGTTTCAGAAGGGACTCAGCATAGAAGGGTGATGCCAAAACTTCAGTGTGCATACCCCATTTGGGAAAAAAGCAGATCCCCACCAGACAAAGCACTGGGAGAACTGGGAGAAAGGTGTCATATTAAAATATTGGCTGATGATTCAGACTTGAGACAACTTCTCTGTTTGATTGTAAACTTAAGGGACATGATCTGGGAAAATTTAATATTTTTGCTTGTTTTTACAGGGGGTGGGGGGAGTTCAGCAACAATGACTTCTGCTGCTGACTGTAGCACAGAAAGAATAAGTTCACAGGTAGTTGTGAGGCATTTAAATGTTGCAGTGGAAAAAGGCCATGGATATGCCTGGCCAAAATGGTCAGGTCTTTGCTTTATGTTAATATATATGTTAACCTTCCCTCAGTAGAATAGTGGCCTAAAAACAAATTCATTCTCTCTCCTTAAAATAGCCTAGACATTGCTAAAGCAACTGAGGAACAAAGGACTAAAAAAACGTTGGAAAGCTGGGAGCTGTTTAAGCTAAAAAGGAAATGGTTATGAAGGATTAGAAGAAGATGTAGTAGCTCCCCTGGGCCTTCAGCTTAGCAGAGCATAACCATGACCAGCTCTTGTGATGACCCTGAGAGACTAGGAGAAGAGCAGCAGGTCTAGGATTTGTGTTCTTACATCAGGTAAGACAAAGAACATTCCATTAACTCATGGCAATGTGGGAAAATGGAAGAGCAAATGTCGATTGACTGCTTTTTTAAAGTGAGATATGAAATGAGACACTTATCACCAGAACAACTTCTGATAGATGAGATCAGAAGAGAGAAGAGGTGCCCCAGCTAAACAGTATTCCTAGGAGTTTATCTGTGGATAATCCACATTACTCTTTTCACAGAGCTATGATCTGATATTTAATTTTTCCACCACACTGTGTGTTTTGGCAGGATGTTTTTACTATCTCACATAAGAACCAAATTGTTTTGCAGCTTTAGGATGACAAATTCAAACTCTTCTTCAGGGTAACACTAAAAAATGAAGAGATGGAAAAAGACTTCAGTGATGCACAGCCCTTATGTGTTGTTTTGTTACAAGACATGTATCATCAACTTCCCACACATTTTTTATGCAGGAGATCTATGGGATGCTCAGCTTGGTGCTCCACAGATGCCACCACCACCAAACAAATGACAGGAAATTGGCAGCATGCTGTGGATTTACTTTCTTCAGCTGAATGGAAAACACTGTGCAGTATGGATCTAATACCTTTCCTCTTCACCCACTCCTGCCATGACTCCATGCCTTCAGGTTTCCCAAGCAGGTCTCAAGTTGAAGAAAAACTCAGTCTTTCATAAGCTGAGTGTAAGGTTTTGCCAATGTACAGCAAGAACCTAGCCACTCCTCAGGTGTCACTTGGAAGACATCCAGCCCCTCCCTCCCCCTCCCCAACAACACTCCAGAGAACAATTTTTTTTCATAAAGGGGAAAGCTGGAAGAGAAAACACTTAATTAGGAATTTCAAGAAGAATTAGAGTGGGTGGGACATTATCATTCCATCTGTGTTTGTGTTACAATTTCATCTGGAAACTAAGCAGACCATTGCACATGCCACTATAAATGACAGCCTGTCCCCCAGGCTGTTCACCCCACAGACTGTCAGCAATTATAGCAGTGCTCTCAAGGGGCCAGCTCTGAGTCACACCTAGTACTTTTCGTGTGTGCATACACCTTAAACATTCCACAAGCTGCTAAAAAGGCATTTGCCAACGAGGCTCTGAAAGGTTTTGAATTGTGTATCTGTCCTGCTTTAGATGGAGACTAATACAAGTTGAGAAGTGAGTTGCCTGTGCTGTATTCTCCTACCTCTTAATCCCCAGGGTTAGCCCTCCCTTCACACAAGCTGAGAGCAGCTGGCTGCCAAACTGGCCCAGCAGTCTCCTGCATCCCCTTCAAGTCAAAGGCATTGGCACAAAGTCTCTGTGCACCTAAGGAGCTGCCAGGAGCTCCAAAGACAAAAGTCTGTCAAACTGCTTCTAACAGCCCTAGACTGAATTGGTTTCCTTGCAGATGAACCTTACAAATACACAGCATGACTGGAGATGACAGCAAAGGCACAGAATCAGTGCTTACTTGTATTATTTGCTGGTTTATACCTATACAGCCACAGAGAATGGCCCTTGGTACGTTCCAAGCTGAACAAATACCATCTAAACCATGGGATTTACCTGTGAACAAGCCATCCTCAAGGGAGGCACTAATATTTCTTCCAGGCCTTTCAAGATGATTCTGTCTGCTCTTGAGCTAGGCCTGGCACAGGGCTCTGGGGTAGTGTGGATGCCCATCTCCAAGTCTGTGGTTCAAGGCAGAATTGATGAGGCAATTTTCTTCCCTACAGAACATTTTTCTCCTCCAAAGCCAGGTACGATTATTGGGTCACCAACCAGGGTGAATATCAGCTGCCTAAAAGAAATCACAGAATGGTTAGGGATGGAAGGCTGTTTAACCTAGGCAAGAGAAGGCTCGGGGGGGGATCAAAGACCATCTCATTAATGTGTACAAATACCTGAAGGGAGAGTGAAAAAAAGGAGACAGGTTTTATTCAGTGGTGCCCAGTGACAGGACAAGAGGTGACAGGCACAGACAAAAATACAGGAGATTTTATCAAAACATAAGGAATCACTTTATTTCTGTTTTTGCATCACTGAGAGTGATGAAGCAACATCTTGTCCTGGGAGGTTATGAATTCTCCATCCTTGGAACTCCTCAGGAGCTGTCTGGACATGGTAGTGGTCAACCAGCTATAGGTAGCCCTGCCTGAGGTCCCAGATAAAGCTCGTTTGTGCACTGCTTTCCCTCACACCAGATTACTGGCAGAAAGACATGTAATTTCCATCAGAGCTAAATAGAAAAGGAAGCACAATTAAGACTGCAAAAGACAAGCGAAATCTAACCCTTACAGCAAAGAGCTGCTCAAAACAATCCTGGTTGATACAGTGGATAAAACACGTGAAAGGAGAAGCTTGAGGAAGGACAGATGTGATGTCTGGATCTTAAGGCAAATGCAGGGTGGCAAATCTTATCCCTACCAGATGGCCCTATGATTACACAACCTTTCAGCACACTGATGGAGTTTGAGATTTTCTGTCTTGCAAGAAGCTGCTTCAGATGAGTTTCAGCAGAGTAAATATGCACCATTGACTTTTATTCAGTTTTAATAGACTTTTGCAATTCACTTTTTAAAACATACTTCTGCTTTATGACTGCTACTTTCTGATACTCTCCTCCTTATCTCTTTTCTTATAGATGCTTAATTGTGTAGAAGAATCACTGTGATGTATTTAACTTTCCTATGATTTCCCTGTTTGGTAATAATACCCCCAATTAACTACTGTTCTCATTAACCAATTTACTAATTTATAATCAAGGGCAATGGCTTTAACAGTTTTAATAATATGCCTTGTTAATAATGTCCTAATGAGGATTACCCTTATACTGCTCTCAGAGGGCTCCCTTTCTCCCTAAAATGAGAAAAGGCATATTAATGAAAAATAACCTTCTATCTCCTGGCTAAGTGTTTTGTTGGAATAAAAAGAAAATATGGAAAAGTACTGTTGATTTTTTACCTCCATATTCTGCCATTTAGAAAACCAGTGAATTAGAGTAGGTGTAGTACATGATGCACTAGCCCATAAATCAGTTCTGACTCTTTCTTACTTGCTATAATTAGACACCAAAAGGCTCCTTTTATATCCTCAGCTGAATCAGGATGCAGGCATTCTTATCAGCTTCACTGGACGGAGCAAAGAGAATACTGTTAATTAACTCAGGGCAAGAAGTGAAATCAAAAAGAAATATTGAGTCAAGGTTTTATTGAATTAAACTAAAAGATCAAATCTAAGAGAATCTTCTCCCATAGAACTAAGGAAACACAATAAAACTGCAATGACTGAATATATGTTCTGCTAGCAGTAGCATCAAATATTTAGTGTTTGCAATTGAACAATAAGGAGACAGGATTACCAATGATTAGCAAAAAGAATCTGGAATGGCCATGTTAAAAATAGCAGCTCACACATTTGCAGGAAAAATAGAGAAGCTGCATAAGAAACCTTGCATTTAAAATAAAGGGGAACAGAATCATAAGTCAATGCATGATCAGGCAGTCCTGGAAGTTTAAGTGTTGGAGGAAGAAGCACTTGGTGGAAGGAAACTAATGCATCCAAACTGATGGAGAACTGAATGCATCTTTCCTTTCACAGTTTTGCCAAAACAGAGCACCCACAGGCTGGTCTAGCAGTCTCTGAGGGGCAGAAACCTGTTCACACTCACCTGTGCAATGCGTTTTTGCTATGCTGCATTCTATACACATAAAGGCCCACCGACCTCTGATGATCATAATATTTTAGGACAAAATTACAAACCCTTTAGCCCTCCATCTTCCAGCACATAACTCAGATGTTTCTGTATTCCCCATTCCACCACTGTTAGGATTTGAAACTTGCCTCCAGTGTTCTATTGGGTTTTTAAGGCATACTTATGTGAGGAAAATAATTTAATCTCATTAGCTCTAAGTACTGAAGACATGGCAATTGATATGATAAACACCTATGCTGAGATGGGGAGAAATTGATCTACAGAAGTCAATATTTGCCAGCATGTGGAAATGTTGGTTTGCCATAATCAGTTCTTTTCTTGCCTATATTTTGGTTTTAATGAATGGAAACTAGAAAGATAAAAAGAGCAATGTCCAAACAATATTTCTGTTCCAGGCAAGCATTGCAGCTAGAGCTATAGTGTCCAAATACATTCATTCAGTTTGGGATTTAGAACACAGTAAAAATGTAAATGTCACACTGTTTTCCAACCTTTTGCAGACAGGACAGATCAAGGCCTATTCACCCTACACATTTGACTATACCTTTAATTTATATTTTGATCAAGCACAAAGTTGGAAGTAGCCTCAGTATTAATTTTTAAGAGGAAAATTTCTAAGAAGAGAATTCTCTCACTCCAAACTTTCATTAGTTTCCATTATTTCTCGGAAGGTTCCCATGATAACAAGAAATACACATGGATGAAATCTTGTTTGCACTAAACTCATCAGGCATTTTCCAACAGACTTTATTGGCGGCAATATTTTACCTAGTATCTTAGGAGGAGTAGATTTTACTTTCCCTTGAAGAGTCACAATTTTTACTGGTAAGCAGGCAGTATCCTTTATACAGCAATTCTGAGGCAGCTCATGCAAGTGATAAGAACTCACTGAACAAATTTTGATGCATTCTGAGACCATATGAGAAGGTAATTAGATAAATTCATAGAATAGAGTTTTCAGAAAAACAGGGATGATTTTGTTCTTTTCCTTGGGCTTCAAAACAATGTAAGCCCTCTGATTTGGTACTGAATTAAACAATGAGCTCCTTGCCCTTGACTGCGTACAAGCTACTTTTAAATCACTGGCATGCCAGTTCAATTCCATCACTTATTTATTTTTTTAGGCTGGAATAATTTAAAGCCAAACTTAATTAAGCTTCTGACATTGTGAGATGGCATACAGAAAACTGTTTAAAATACGAGCCTTGTGTGACTTGGTTCTTGATATCAATCCCATTTTGATTTCCTACGTTATCACTGTTTAAAAACATGTCTTAAAGCTGTAGGGTTTTTTCCATGGCTGGTGTTTGTCATCTTTTGTACAGATCTATGACTTCCTTTGCACATAAAGACATGCATGTTCCTATGAAATATTTTATACCACTTGGCTGGCTCTTGATTACATCTTGTTTCTCCCCAGATGAAAATACCTGGGGTGCAAAGGCAGACAACTTCACTTTTCTGTTTATTGTGAAAATCAAGCTGAAGCTAGAGGGGAAGAAGTGGGGATGGAGCCAATCAGCACATGGTCTGACATGTTTTAGGGCTTACCTGACTGTTAATGAACAATGATATTTCCCTTCCTATATTTGTTGGACTGGCTTGACCATGACATAAATAGGGATGAGAGAGGCCACAGAAAAAGACAGAAAAAAGTATGGCCAAAGGAAGGGAATAAAAAATACACACAAAACATGACAGAGTCATAAACCAGGACTCTGGACAAGTAGAAACCAGGACCTCCTTGGTCCAAACTCCTCTTGCAAACTGTTACACAGCTTTAGGTAACGAGCAGATTTGGCTAGCTTTGGAAAATGGAACATTTTTTCATATCTTCTGGCTAAAATCTTGGTCCTATTAGGCTTCAGCATTTTACGAGTCACTAGGATTTCAGTGCTAATGAACTGCATTCCAACTTCACTTATGTGAAAGCCAATGGTTCAGACAAAATTACTCATTCACATATAGTGGTAGCTGTTCATTCACTTAGAGAGTGAGAAAAGGCATTTGAATGCAAAATAGCCTTCTACTTCTACCTCCTGTCTGAGTGTTTTGTTGGAAGGAAAAAAAATATACTTAGATTTACCATTTGATTATGCCCTGCATTTTAAATCACACTGAAGTAATGTGATTGACTGAACTTTGTTTAAATAAACTGGTTGAGCCTCGTGATAAATTTCTCTCTGATAACCCAGGACTGATACCTTAAAGTGCCATCAGTTTTCCTGCCAGATAAGGGAAAAGGCAGGTAAGCAGCAGATCCTTTGGAGGTGGTGTAATACTTTTTATCATATTGATTTCCTCCCTCCCAGAAAGGCACAGCTGCATCTGACAGTGTAAAACTCCCCACCGTGGAAGGTATTGGGTGTTCACATGAAAGCCAGAAGGTTTTTTCCCTCCCAGTAAGGGAGGGAAATGGCACAAGGAAAAGCATGGCCAAGCAGCAGTTAGGTCATTAGAAGGGGTCACAAAACATCAAAGTCCCCCAAATTGCCCCCCAGCTAATTTCCACAGTGTTGCTTCAAACAGTGTAAAATCCCTCTGCAGGGGAGGGGTCAGGTTCCTGCTGCAACCTAATTATTTTAAAATTAACCTGGCTCATATATACACAGGTCATTCACTGTCTTTTCACTCTAATCCACCACAAGGGATCTATTAATTCAGTTACCCTGCCTCAGAGGCGGGTTGTAACAACTAAGAAATAAAAATCTATAGAACTGGCAGGAGAGGCCAGAAGTGTCAAAAGTGGTCATATTACCATTTAAAGTCCTTAGCTGAAAAATTAAGAAATAGCCATGTTCTGTTTAAAGCATATGAACAGCATATAAATGAGGAAAATATTTGTTTACACAATCCAGTCTGCTTTGATTCAAGAATCAGTCAAGCAGCTGCCCAACTTGAAAGATGGATTACACATTCACATACCACAATCAAGGTCAAGACAGCTCTCCACCATTTCCTGGTACATAATATTTCAGACTTGAGTTTTTAATCATTGGCTTTTTAGACTCAGTTAGTTTAACCCATTTAGCATCAGCTTGGATGTGCTGCCTGAATATCTTCCATTTACTTGTTCTGAAGGGCTGTGGCAGAGACAGGAGCTTATTCCACCCCTTGTCATTGGTAAAGAAAACCCGGGTCTGTGCAAAACATTTATACTCTCAGCCTCAAGATCCATCCTCATCTGCTGAGGTATTGTCTCTATTCTGGCCTCCTGGGCCAGGTATTCCTTCTTGCAGCTTGTGATGGAAACCTGGCAAACCATCACAAAAGCTTAAAGTCTACTCTTCAGAGTTCTCTGGGGAAAAAAAAAAAGTAAAAGCTTGCAGAAGAGACCCAGCAAATACTACACAAATTAAAGATTAAAAGAAAGGGCTGTTCTGGTGACATATCTGCTGGGATCTGGCTCTGTGCTTTTACTTCTGAAAGATAAACCCAGGACCTCCCTTCATGAGTCAGCAATAACATAAAAGTAATTGAACATCCTGCAAGGAGAGGCCTGTCGTGTTCCTGTATTTCACTGCTTCAATAACCCAATGTTATTAAAATTTCTTGCAATCTTCTTGCTATTAGGCAGTGCCTTATTTGATCAAATGATTATGAAAGATGGAGGGGGCTGGTAGCTTATAGAGTTTCCTTCTGATACAGAATTACATGGTAGGCTGATTCAACCTGAGTGTAAAAGCAAAAATAAGAATTTCTTTGCCTCCTTGCTCATTTTTCTATTTTGATTTCCTTATATTTTTTATCCAAGAATGTCATAGACTAGTAATATCCCGTGACTCCATTTCACACTTACTTAGCAATGGTATTTATGACTTACCTCTGGTAGCAATCTCCTTGTGTGAAGGTATGCAATATATCTTGGGATCAGGCAAAACCTCCTTTTTCCTCTTTTTAGATGATATCCTTGCACTCTTTTATCTAACTGTATTACCAGTTTTCTCTACTACTTTTCTGTAGCTTTTTACTCCTTCACTTCTCTAGAAGACAAATCTCAAGATGAATGTCTGCTTTTACAATGTATTCCTTGGAGGAGGAGAGCACAGGAATTTGCTTTGACACGTTCATGCTTTTAATTGTCTGGAGTATTCTCAAGACACATCAGTGTATTATTATTTCCTAATTTCCTTTTAATCCTCTACACAAGTCTCTAAAGAGCTGATGTTGAGTCTCTCTCTGATATCCCTGGATGTAAGGATGTTCAATGCATATTCTCTAGCAGAAGCAGAGTCATGCCAAGGCTCAGCCCCAGAATGCAGCATTTTTAGACCAATACATGGATGTATTTGAATGCTAGGAATCTCATGCCTGTTTATAGTTATGGTTGTAATGTTTCCCCCAGATAATAACATGGAAATGGTCTGGGCATGACAAGAAGAAAAAGAAAGCCCACCATTCTGTTAGAATCTAGTTTTACATCCCAACAGACATTTCCATTACCTTCTCTGCTATGCCATAAACACAGGACTAGGTGTTTCTCCCTGTTCCAAACAAAATCCTGTGAGAACCCAGACAATGGTCTCAGTGAACAAGCTTCTGTAGCAAAGAATAGCCAACCCTCTGGCAGAAAAAAGAGGCTTCAGGAGGCAAAACTATGTGACAGAGAGGACAGGCCTTATTGCTTTTGACTCTTCTCAGCTTTCTTAACTGGAGATTTTTTCCCCCTGTCTTTGGCCTGATGATGTAGAATTTGCTTACTATGGCAAACAAAGAACAACCAGAATCAAACAATCAATTTAGAAACTTATTTACCAGAAAGTTTCCCCCCTTATATTAAAAAAAAAAAAAAAAAAAAAAAAAAATTGAGCTATTGCCATAAATCCTTTGCTGGCAGATGCTACTGCTGTGATGATATCCATCTACCATATCAGTCCCATTCATTCCTTGCTGGACTTGGTACTCAGCAGCCCCTCCACCACATCCATGAATGATCTCTCTTCTGAATGGCCATGCCAGAGCTTGGACACACTAGCTGCATCCTGAGCCTGCTGCTGGGTCTGGGAAGTCCCTCCTGGTGCTTGCTCAGTTCTTCATGCTCTATTTCACACCTTTGGAGGGAAGCATTCATTTTACCTAAAACAACTGTGGCTGCCTGAAAATTAGGTTTAGACTAAACTAATTCACTATATTGATTCTGTAGGCCATGGTGAGAAATAAGAATCTACTAAACACTGATGCTCCCCACCCACCTCAGGACAGAAGGACTGCTTTTCTCACAGAGAAGTGTCATCAACTGACTGGGCAACAATCTTGAAATACTGATGCAGGCTGTGATAGGCAATATTGCACCACTAAATTTATGGCTTTTTAGTTTTCTAAGCAAGCAAACAAGGATTAGGAATACCATATGTGCAACAGAGATATCCCATGCATTACAATATAGTGACATTTGTATCATTAAGGGACATTGTGACAGAGTGCAAGACCTAATGTACTGAAAGCTGATATATAAGGCTGAGGTACCGCAAATATAGATCCATTTCAATCTGCATGGCATGGTCATAGCTGATTTTGAGACTGTTATGATCTATCTGACTATATATTGACAGTCCTGCCAGATTTTGAGGGCCGTTTCCTTCCCCTTTCCCATATACAGCTGCTCAAGCTAGAAAACTGTCACAGGCCCCCTGTACCAAAGAATAAACTGAAATTATGAGACTAGGAACTACATTTTTCTGTTCTTTATACTCTTCTACTAATTAATCCTTTTTCCAGTTCTCTTCTTCTGCACTGCTTTTCTGAGTCTTTATGTCCCTCCCTTCCCCCTATTCCCTGTAGATTATCTGTCCTTTTAAAATTCTAACACAGTAACCATTTCTCATGCTTTTGATGACAGCTCATAATTGCTGACAAGAAAGAGAAGTAAACCATGAGAAAATGTGTATGCATTAAATTGTCATAATGTAATAGACACTCCTGAGATCAGTAATGAGGAGGTTGGGCTTTAGTTAAGACAGCTAGACAGCAAATACATACCAGTAAGAAATGGCACAATATAAAAATGAATAAAATAGAGGCTGTGTAAAGATAAATTAATATAGTAAGGAAAGCTCCTCACCAAGAGAACAAAAAGGTGACAAATTCTGCTGATGATCCTGCAGAGTCCAGCAAGAAGGGATTTTATGAGAGAGGCAGTTGGAAGTTGGAATAAATGTGGTTTGTTTTTCTGGAGCAATGTCTACAGCTCCTGCCTCCTTTGCAACCTTCTAGGAGTGTTCACTTTTAGACAGAAACATCAAGAAATCAGCACTGTAATCCAGCTCATTGCTGGGTTTATGGGTGGAATTGCAGTCCATCTCTGCTATAAAATGTGGCTTTAAGAAAGCCAGCTTGGTAAGGACTTGGCAGACAGTTTATTAAGACAATACCTTTCTGTATCTGCTGTGAAGGTAAAGGCTGAAGCAGGAAAGTTGAGAAGAATTCACCTCTTTACATTTTTGAGAAAAAAATTCATTCCACTAACACTAGATTTAAATTTAAGCCATGATAATCAACTCCAAAAAAGTCCCAGTGAGCAACGCTGAATATCCAGTACTTACCCCAAATCATCTGCTGTTGAAAACCTGATCATGTCTCCTGAGGTTTCCACAAGTGGTTCCAGTAATTGGGGTTGCAGCTGGCCAGCTGCTGTCTAAGCCAAGCTCCCCTAATTAGGAGACCTGCCCCTGCTCCCCAGGGAATGGCCTCATCAGGACATCCCTATGGATTTCTGCAGACCCCTCAGAGTTTCTGCTTTCAAGGTTACCTGGAAAATGTGCTTCTCAGAAACACAAAGGGATTCCTGCAGCAACACCGATATCTGTTGGAATGTATTAACTTTGATTAGGATAAAGTGGGGAAGGGGGTAGGCAAGGGGAAATAACAAGGAACTGATAAACTACATGTGATCTATTCTACAAACATCAAAGAGGGTGAGATTTTGGGTGGGTTTGTAGTAGAGATTTTTGGTTTTTTTCATTTCTAAGGATGGATGAGCACTCTAAGGGAGAGAGCTGAATGGCTGAGGTGTGTTTTGGAGTTCAGAGGAGAAAAGGAGGTGCCAGATCTCAAATCCAATACACATTTTACACAGTAGAGGAACTATTATGGAAATCTATTTCAGTGATCTGGGTGTGTGCAGGAGGGATCCCAGATTTCCACAGTCCCTTTTAAAATAGCTTGCACATAGCAGTGAAGCTTGGCACATGACCTCCTTTCACATTACTAGCCAGTCTTGGCTGACTAGCTTTTATAATCAGCCTGTAATGTAAAACATACAAAATACTAGTCTTAAGCACAGCTTACATTTTCCTTCTTTCTCACCTGATTCTGATCTCAGCAAATCAAGTTGGTGGCTCATTAGTCCCAGGCTTTACTTATGGAACTCAAAACAGTTGTTCTCATGCAGTATTTCCCTCATTAAATTCTTGGTTGAGGTAGGAAAAAGTAATTTTCTCTCTGGAATCTGAACAAGATGGCCACAGCCATAAGGTTCTGTTACAGATGGGTTGATGGGACAGCTGAGACAAGAATCTCTTTGCTGAACAAGCTAAGGAATAAATGCTCCTTGTGCTGGGAATGGAAGCTAATAAAAAATGTTCAGGAGGAGGAAATTACTTATCTCACAACTCCCTCTGTACAACTGAGCATCTCACCAGCTTCCCATCACAGAATACTCTGGCTGGTGCCTAAGGTACTCAGATGAGTTTCATTTCTTTGCTCCAGTGTTTTCCATACTTAATGCCTATTCTCAGAAATATCCCATTAACATCCACTTTCCTGTAAATGTCCCTGGTGACTTGACATTTGGGCATAAGCAGCTCACGTGGCCTGAGATGGTAGTTAATTTTAGCAGCGGCAAGACTTGAGATAGCAGTCCTCCCCACACAAAAATATGGGTGGCATGCTCATAAATCCAAATGTTAGTGGTTTGAAAAGGCTGACAACTTCTCCCTGTTTCATGGAAAAGAAAAAGAGGCATTTTCACTAAAAAAAAAAGAGGAATTTGCACACATTTGCCATGTGAGCTCACTGGTACATACTATGCCAATCCTGCCAGGTTTATCAGTATCTTGGTGAAATACTCAAATCTGGCATATTTTACTGCTTTATGCTCTTTGTCTTCCAATACTCTTGCTATGTCTGGAGAGAACTGCCGGGGCAAAAATAACTTAACTGTGCATTTCAGAGCACTGCCTTCAGCATAGCCTGGATTCTGTCAAGTTAAATTTCACCTGGGGAAGAAAATGAGGGAAAGTCCTGCCTTCCTAGGTCACTGGGATCAATCTTGTGAAAAATTAGTTATGGACATCATCCCCACACAGAGCTGGTGGTCTGGAGGAAGCACCCACAGTGAGTCTGCCCATATGGAGAGCTGGATCCACATAAACCTCTCACACCAGAACCAGAGCTGCAGAGGGTCAATCATAAGCAGTCCCCATGATGGTCTTGGGAACCTGCAGCATGCACAGCCTCCCTTTCATCCCCATGACAGGACAGGCACAATACACCCTACTAAGGGAGTTACTGCAAAGGAAGAAAGTGAAGAGGAGATACTTTACCTCCCTTGAGTTACTCTGTGCTGGAATACCTGGAGGAAAGATGTAGGTTATTAAATTCTGCAACAGAAGAAGACTGGTTTCTGCAGGTTGAAGTCTTGAGGCTCATTGATATTGCTTTGTAGGATGGTACAAGTTATGGCTGAAAGTCTGCCTGGAGCTGGGACAGGTGTAAGGCCAAGAACTCTGCTTAGTGGGGTCCCACTGCACTCACCAGCAGGGTGTTTGCAACAGGGTTCCTGGTCTTCCTCCTTTCTTGTCTTCCAGACCTTTGTCTTTCTCAAGTTTGGGTGATATCATACAGCTGGTTCAAAAATTACTGTGGGGAGAGGGAGAGATCAACAACTACATATTCCCACAAGCACAAGTTTTATAGGACACCATGTGTCTGCATCAGCTGTATAATTATTCCGATAGAAAGTCTTTACACTTTAAATAGAGAAGTCTGAAAAAAAATAAAAAGGCTGGCTCCTGGAAGTGACCTTTCTGTTATTCTGGGTCTCTCTGACAAATCTGGCAGCAGGTCACCCTTGTATCATTGCTCAGTGCAGTCCTGTCCTCCTTGTCCCTGCCCCAGATGAGTATTCCCAGAGCTGGCTCAGTTCTCCTTAGCAGACTCCAAATTGTGTGCAGCACCCTTTTCCATTCTTGTTAACACAAACCTTGTTTCAGCTCTCCAAGTTCCACAAAGGTGAGGCCTGGAAAGAAAAATCATCTAGACCCACATTATTGGTGGGTTGCTAATTGTTGCTACTTATGATGTTGGAAGTTCAAAGGCCATTTGAGGGGATGCTGAAGACACTTGGGGGTGTTTTGCTTTATCCCATAACACAGAGTAATGTGTAAATTCAGGCATGTGGGGAGAAGGTAAGCTAAGTGGATTCCTGTAAAATCTGTGAGAGATAATTTGCTAGCCCAGGCTGCATTTTCAGAGTGGGCTGCTCTCACTGATCGTGTTGGGACACTGGCTGAAACATGTTATCTCTCATCAGTGTTTCAGGGTTTGGTGGAAAACAGTAACTCTCAGAAAACCTAGGTATTTCACAGCTGGGAAAAAAGAGTCTGACAACATTCTCTACACTTTTGGGGCAAGACAGAAGGAGTGAGACACTGGTTTCATGAGGAGTCCAGACATAATAAGTGGAAATAATACAATATAATTTTCATGGGTCACCCGTTGTTAAGCAAAGCTCTCATTAAAGCAAGGCAGAAAAGAGCAAACTCTGAAGAGAGTGATAGCTTTAAAAGTGGATTTTTCAGCTTTTGTTACATTTCACTGAATTTTTCAGCCATTTATACCACAGATAAGCAGTGTCTGCTTTGCACTGGGGTGGAGGATTATGGCAGCTAAGATGTACTCTTTTATTTGTGGACTTCTCTGCATTTCAAACCTTGGTAATTAAAAGGAGAAAGGTTTGTTCTCCTGAAGAATTTCAATTGCCAAAGAAATACAAGAGAATTTAATCTCCCACCCTAACATTTCTGCTATCTTTTTTGAGATGCAAGAGGTTGTTTCTAGTGACTGTAGGGACCTAGGATACTGCCAGTTTTGAGAAACATCCAGATTTGATGACTTACAGCCATGTCCCCCAAGTTCTGGGAAACAGACTGAAAGGTTCAGTTTTTGGAGGAAAAATAGTCCTATAACCCTAGGTATTGAGCCCTGAAGTTTGGCTCTGATTTACATTTCTGTTGAAAAATTATAAACCCCAAAGTGTTCAGGAGATATAAACCCAGGTCTCCTAGAGCACGAAAGATAATGATGCAGTAACTTCAAGTATTATATGACCACCCCTTTATTTGTCACTGTGCATTTCAGGGCTCTGCCAAGTTGAGGTGGAGGCCATGCCAAAATATCTGGTGCACAATGAAATGAAGACTAAGAAGATTAGATATGAGCCTCAAACTCCATTCAGGGACAATGGCCAGAGGAAAATTCACAGATTCATTTCTTTGGGGTTTGTTATGTCTTAGGTGGGTTTTGCAGTGTGTGCCTTAAATCCTGCTGCTGATTCTGACTCCCTTCTCTCTTTTTTGCTACATTCTGCCTTCTCTACTACAGGTTTATCACCTGGGTCTCCTGGTCACTGCTGAGAACTGGTTTCTTGCGATGGTATCCTTTCATTTCTTTTCTCTGTAAAATCATAAGAACTTATTGAAAATTACTTTCCCCTGTTACTACTGACTTACTAATCTATCTGGGCTGCAATTTGATTCTTAGAACATTTATTTCTGATCACAGATTATTATCATTATTGGAAGCATTTGACCTGAAGAGAAACACAACTGACCTGCCCCCTTTTCTCTTATTTAGCCAAACAGAGCTCTTTAACTCTAAAGTTCCCAAATATTACAACAGATTTGGAAGGGATGAGCCAAAAATCTGGAGTTCATCTATCCTCATGCTTTCTGAGTTTAGCTTAACATCCAAGAGATAGAATAGGGCTGCAGGTGACAAAATTTCCCTTTATGCCAAGTATGGTCCAGCCTGTAAACACAACTTCCTTGCACACATCAAATAGAAGGGAAATCATATGATTATTTGCTCACAGAGACTTGGTATAAAGATATCAGAGCAGAACCAGAGTTCAGTGATTGTCACTATGGTATGCTATTGCCAGCTGCAGAAGAATGAAGGGACATGAACAGACTCAAAAGTCTGGCAATCTTTATTGTTGCATTTGATTTTGAAAAAATCTTCAAAGTCTCTCTTGATAAGCAAGAGACATATTGAGTAATTTGAAATAAAATGTCCCTGTCAGGAAGGCATTCCAGTGAAATTCCAAGTACTCTTCTCTCACCTGTTCACCCATTACATCAGCATCCTTTTCTTGTGATAATACAAATAATTTCATTGGCACGACTGTTGTTCTGGGCCATAGCTCCTACAGGGACATCTGTGACTTTCCAAAACCAAAGAATGGAACAACCAATTAATTTCTTCATAGCTCTACTTCTCTTCATATGCTCCACTTTCATATTCTAAATAAATTTTCTCTCAAATCCACTGCAATGTGAAAACAATACTGAAACAAACCCCTTTATTTCATAAATTATTTGCCTGCCCCATTCCACTGGATTACTTTCATCTTTAACTGTGAACTTGAAAATTTATCAGAATGTTGCTGTATTCATTTTTCTACTATTAACTATGGTAAGGAAAGGAGAAGCAAGAGAATAAACACCAAGGGCCATTTTTTCCAATGGAACTCCAAAAATCACAAATAGTATGTGCTGGTGAACAGCTGTACATGAGAGTAGATATATATTTACATATACAAAATACATCATTAGCCACACAGTGTTTTATGAACGTGGAATGTCCCAGTGCCTGCACAAACACAAACACTCACAGATACCCTGAACATATTTCTGCAGAATGACTCACAATTTGCCTTGAAAAGGCAAATGGAACTGGCAAGACTGTGCTGATATTTCTACAGAACTATCACCTGTGCTCCTTGGGTATGAAACCCAGTGAGTCTGAAGTTGTAACTGTGATTTCTTAATGATCAGAGAATCACATTCTTCAATAAGGTAATCTATTTTTTTTTTTTTTTTTTTTTTTTGGTGGGGGGGAATGTGCTTGTTTTTGTTTGTTTGTTCATTTGTTTTTAAATGTATTTCTCTCACCACCACCAAAGAGCATTGTAATACATTTTAAAAACAAATTACTTCTGCGAGGAGAACAGAGCATAAGTAATTTCAGCCCAAAGGGTAATTTTTCTGGAAAGCACTGTGCAGCTGAATAGAAGGTTTGGGCATGCGAGAGTTTTTTCACTCATAACTATAATGCCTAGTTATAATGAATGTCAGAAGTCAATCCTTCATTACCCAGCAAACAGAAATTAAATAGAAACCCAGTATGTGACTTGGATTTCAGACTCAGTGACAATATATTTCCATCAGTCCAATTTAGTTTTCTTTTACCATAAAGTCATTACCTTCTGAATGCAAATCTGGAGAGTGTCTTCACAGCCATCTTTGGGAATATTTGGAAGTGCATTAGTAGGCATCTAGCCATTTCAGTTACAGTAAGGAGCATTAATCACTAATCCATACGAAGCATCTATCTGATGACAATATACTTAGTATCTTCTTCCTAATGGACAGAAGGAATGTGTTCTTAGATATATGCAGAGGGACCACAAAGTTATCTTTATAATTCATAACTACATAATGAGAGGCAGAAAGCAAAATAAAACAAACTAATTTATTTATTACATAGAAAGAGCATTACTTTTCAGAAAAACATTTTAATTTTCTTAATTACCACAGACCTTATGTTCTTCTGCTTTTTTTTCCTAAGGGCTTGTCTGTGCTGTGTGTTGTACTTCTGTGGTCCACTTTAAGTTCCAAACTGACACAACCAAAACCAGCTTTTTAGACTTGATCTCATTAAAATAAACACTTTCCAAGGGATGTGGAAAGGGCAATAAGGCAACAATATTAATATTATTCTAAGTTTCACACACTCACCAAGGCAATTAGAAGGTCCCCATTGCCATCACAGTTACATTGAGCCCTGGGCCACTGGTCTCCTGGGAAAGGGAAGCATCCAGAAGCCACAGGAGAATTTCCCTGGCAGGTCTCATGTTCAAAGACCTTCCTTAAAAAAGACTCTATGTACTTCCTAACTGCAGCTCCCTTACATGCCCCAAGCTCTAAGCCTGGAAGAAAACACCAAATTTTAACACCATTGAGGAAAACCTGTGTTGAGATACAGAGACTGAAAGTAAAGATAAAACTTTTTTTAAAAACCCTTTGCCAGACTTCCTAACTAATCTAGTAATTTAGCCAGAATTCAACCACAGCATACTTATGGGAAATCAGTGCATGTACTCTTCAACTCCACTCTTCATTACAGAAATTATAAGGGTAAACATCAGGGAATCTAATAGCCTGTGAGACCGAAAACCCCAAGTTACTTCTCTGTTTTTCAAGAAGTGAAGGCTTCTGTTGTTAAAATATACAAAAAAAGTATGTCTTTAAGGACTGATTTAGCAAAAGAGATGAGCAAATCTGGAAGAAAAACAGGAATAACAGTTTGTGTGATATAAGGTAAGCAATCATATGTGACTGTAGGCATATCTCTCTCTAGCCTAAGTGGTTGAAGTTGATCTCTGAGCTGCTGAGTAATCCTTTGCAGTTACTAAATAAACCTTTTTTCAAAACCACTTTCCATCTAAGTCACTTTAGAAATTCAGATCAATGTTCTATTGTAAAGAGTCAGCTCCCAGTTGAAATAAAGCAATTCTAAAGATCTAGAAATGCACTTGATAGCAATCCAGACCATGAATCTGTACTAAAATTGCATTTAGTGATCAGTTTTGAAGTATGACAAAAAGCTTTAAAGTAAAACCAGATTTTGATTAAATGTTTACGGGTCATCTATGGAACTGACCTTTACCTAAATTGTAGCTTGGAACAGAGACTTCAGCAAGTTTTAAGCATAATTTTAAAGCACAAAGAAGTCAGCTGCCTCTTAACAGAGACTGCCCAACATATAGTTTTTAGCAAAGCCTATTTATCCCGTGGCCTCAGATGCTTTGCATGGGTTTACAATGTGGCATTTGGGATCTGCCCCACAGCACTCAGGGCCAGCTGGGTATTAAAAAGACAAGTGATGTCAGCCTATGGTGGGACCTGAGCACGCTGTATCTGATCTGGGTATTCATCAAATCATCTCAAAATCAGGTACGACATGAACAAAGGAAGTCTGAAAACCAATTACTTCTGAGCCAGAAAAGTGTGTGTGAATCCAACCACAAAGTTTTGTTCACCTCTTGATGATAGTCTCAGTTTTCCATACTGAAATAACTGTCAGGCAAACCACTTTGTTAATGAACTGTTGTCCAAAAACTGTTGTTGTGAAGAATAATAGCAAATATGAATAAAGGGGGAAAAAATGTGGCTGTAAGGAAAAAAAAAATCTCCTTCACCCTTTTCACTGCATCTTCAGTTTTTAATTTTTTTTTTTTTGGTTTCCCTGCACCATTTTCTTCAAACACCATTTTCTTCTTGTGGTGCCATTCAGCCTTTTCTTTTTGTAGAAGCTTAAGAGAGAAGCAATGGGAAGAGACTGGCAAACTTTTATGTGCATGATGTGGGGAAAGGGTAAGAAAAAGAGAGGTGAGATACTTGAAATTCAATCTCTTTTAACTGAAGGTTTACTAACTTACAGGCTACCTACCTGTTCCTTGGGGATCAGGGGCATTTTGATGTTTAAAAAAAGAGGGATGAACTTGGAGCATGCTGAGTACCAGTTTTAGTCTAGGGAGGGAGCAAGGAAGGATTTAACTGTTGGCCCATCTGTGAGCAGCATCTGGGAATAAGAGTTTGGAAATCCTTATTAGGCTTATGTATTATTAATACTTATTACAGGATGGCTTCAATGAGTTGGTTCAATTAATGTGGTGATCAGATCTTTAAAACTTTTAAAAAAATAGAAAACAGCTGAACACTTTCCTAAGACATGCCTACAATTTCTATAACATTTTTGAAGCATTAATCCATTAATCTTTGCAACATGCCTATGACTCAGGTATCATTATTTGTATGTAATGGGAAAACTTAGACTCTGAAATTAAACTAACAGAGACAGTTTTAGAGTCACAAAAGCATCCAGCTTTCCAGGTGGAATTCTGAGTGTCTGCAAGCACAGCTACTAACATTTTAGCAAGTGCCCTCCCAGCTGCCCCAAGACATGAAAGCTGGAATCAGAGGGAGATCCAAGGCCAACAATAAAGCTTTGCAGCATCTTCACAGAGGAAAACTTAAGGACTTGCATTAATTGTGAGGTGAAAAAAGTACCTTCAAGTCAGTGGCAAGTCACACAGATACTGCCACATACTGAATTGCATGGCTGACTTTACAAAAGCTGAACCCTAATAGCCTCACTCTAGACTGGACTAGGACTGGAGTTCAAGTTTGTTATATGTAGCCATCCAGGCTACTTGCCTAGCTTCCACAATCCACACAGAGAATAAACACCTCTAACAGAATAGTTCATTCTCTCTTGAGGTGGGAGTTGAAAACACATTTTTCCCACGGACAAGAATGTTACAGCACTGAAGACTGCACATCTCAGGTGGCTGAAGGCAGGGAAATGGGTCTGACCCTTAAACAGGCTTACTGCCATTTCTCATGATTTTTCCACTTCACTTAAATCTCATTCTCTCTTTCTCTTTCTCCCTTTAAGTCTGTAAGCTTAAGATAATTTTTCCTGAAATTTCATACTATTTTTCACCACTGTTAATATATACAAATGAGAGGGTTGAGGTTTTAAGATAATAATACATCCAAACCAGATTTTTATTTTAAATTATAAGGGGTTGCCACAGTGCCAACACACTTTGGTATCATCCAGAGCACAGTCCACTTGTTAAGCAATTCTCATTAAAACATGAAACCAGCTGTGGGTTGATGGTACTAATGGACCAGCAAGAGATCAGCTCAGTGTAATATGTTTTAAAGGAAAAAACCCACCTGTTATTAAGCCTTGTCTTAACTGTTATGTTTTGTCTTGATGATGAAAACTCACTTAAGCAAGTTATCTACAGTAGCCACTATTATTCCTTAACCAAAAAGTCTTAGTTCACACTACTCTGTTCTTGTTTGGAGAGAGAAGATGCTCTCTCAGAGCTCAGCTTGATAAATTATACAATTATATATCCAGGGATTTGGTTTTGATGCTTTTAGTGCCTTCCGCCTTTGCAACTTAGAGAGCCAGAAGCAACACAGAGCTGAAAGCTGACAGGAAAAGTTTTAAATCTTTTCACTGTAAAGACAGTGAAAAAAAGGAACTTGAAGGAACAGTACAAACTATGTCAAAGATTCTGCTTTGTTAGAAAGCAAAGGGGGGGAAAAATAGGACCTGAAAGTCACAAAGGTTGGCTCTGCTGACCTAGGGAGAAATCAGCTGGCAAGCAGAGATGCTTTGCAGACATTCCCTCAGGCCACTCTGACCTCCAGGGAAGGACATGCAGCCCTCACTGCTCTACAGTATCCCTTCTCTTCAGCCTTTCCTTGTTGCCCTGGGTTGGAGGCAGATGAGCTGTGGAAGCTCCTGGTGCAGATTCAACCCCAGGGACTGACCAAATGCAACACCTGCTGCTGCAGCACAAGGAGTCAGCCTAAACTGAGACCAGCATAACACAAATAAAATGTTATCCCTACCTTAAGTTCTTGTTTTCCAAGTGCTTCTAAGCATAAAGAAAGCCATCTGTGACTGCTCTCATGAAGAGCTGTATATGATGCCCTGCTCCTGTGCATTCTGTTTTAGGCTGCAAGCTCTCTGGAAGCTGCAGTTAGGCCATAAGAAGGAAAGATTTTGCCTGAGCAAAATCCTTGGGCCCCCCCACCACACACCACGTAGTTCCTGCTTCTTAACCTGCACCTGCAATGCTCACTAGTGTTCTAATTCCAGGTAATAACTGTGGGTTTGCAGCAAGGCACCAGATGCTTGTGGGTGTAACTGAGTGGGCTACCTCAGTGCTGGCACTCCTGGCTTCATGCAGCCAGTGCTCCAAGCACAGCCACCCTGACCATTAATGATGACAAGTGACCATCTCACTACTACACTATCACAATCCTCTACACAGTTTCTTTACACATGCAATTACGGGATACCAGATGCAATATAACCAAACCACAGCCCAGCCCAAAGCAAACAGCAGCAGCACAATCCCTGCTTTCCAAAATGCATTAGCCACTCAGCTGCTCTATGCCCTGGCCCACCCAGGAGTAAAGAGAGACTCTTGGGTTAGTTTAGGTCATAACTGCTACTGAAGTGACTACAGAAGGACTTGGGGAAAAATGATATAAAGAACAGTAACACATTGCCAAGACCAGATGGTAATCACTCATGAGTTTTAAAGCAATTCAAGGATGAAATAGTTGAATTGCTGGAGACTTGTGTAACCTTTCATTTTAAACAGTCTGGGTATTTAGAACTGGAGGATAACATATGTGATGCAGAGGTCCCAGAGGAGAATTACAGGAATATCAGACCGATGTCCACATTGGACAAACAAAGAGAAACTATAAAGGGTTAGCAGACAACTGCATAAGCATTGTACCATAAATAATCCATACTGATAGAGTCAGTGAAGCTTTACATAAAAGGTCATAATCCTGCTTTTTCTGTCATGTCAACAAGCTTATGTATGGGACAGGGTTATCTGAAGAACACAGCCTATTTTTAATTCCAGAAGGCTTTGAGAAAGACCTTTAACAAATGCAGCTCTTAGCTCTTATAACTTCTTGTAGAGTTATAAGATATGAAAGAGAAAAAAATCAACAGTTCTTTCATGAAAGAGAAAAAATATTACCAGTTCTTTCAATGGAGGGAAGAATCAAGAGGAATTTTTCAGGGGTCTGTGCTGAGACCTCTGCTGTTCAACATATTCATAAGAAAACCTGGTAAAAGTTGAATGGTGGAACAAAAAAAAATTGTTGGTGACAGCACCTTTGCTAGTCAGACTGCAGGCTCACTGTACAAAGTCTTACAGCAAGACTGAGAAACAGGATGTAAAATAAAATTGTAGAAGATTATAGAAATGATAGAAGATGGAAAGAACAATCCTTACTTCACACAAAGAATGATGGACTTTAAACTTTTTTCACCACTCAAAAAGTCCTGGGGCTCTTGCAAGTGACTCCATCGAAACAGCACTTCAATACCTAACTGCAGTCAACAGAGGAACTTGGATTTTTG
This sequence comes from Serinus canaria, assembly GCF_022539315.1. Classification (NCBI taxonomy): domain Eukaryota; kingdom Metazoa; phylum Chordata; class Aves; order Passeriformes; family Fringillidae; genus Serinus; species Serinus canaria. Next base: position 39,553,217 of record NC_066315.1, read on the forward strand.
GCATTTTTAGAAAAATAATGCAGAACACAATGTAAATATTTTGTTACTGTATAAATCTACTGTTTGTTACTTCAACCTTAGAGAAGGTTGACAGAAAGGCAACAAGGATGGATAATCAAGGGCATGAAAGCATTGTCATACTAAGGCTAAACACTGCAGTCTGGAAAAGGGATAACTGGGTATGATGTGGTATACATAAAATAATCATTTCATGGACAGATAGGAACTGATGTTCATTGTCTAATAGTACAAGAAGTGGAGAGCATCAAAAAAAGATAACATCAGCCAGGTCCAGTACAAACAAAATATTTTGCTTATTCACACAGTAAACAGCAGACTGCAGGATTTGTTGCTAAATGACTTAAGGATGCTAAAAATTGGCATGGGTTCAAAGTGCACAGGTACATGGAAGAGAAATATAATGACAATTACAAATACATTGAAATACCAGGAAGTCTCTGAAGTGGAAAAATTTGGGGCCTGAAAGAGATTCAGGAAGACGTTTCACAAGTGTTTGCCATTTCTTATTCTTCCGAGAAGTCTGTTCATAGGTACTCTTGATAGCAGGGTTCTTGGGTTGGATGGATAAATGTTCTGACTCAGGACAGCCATCCTACTGATCTTAATATATTCATATCCCCTTCTGACCCAAGGAATAAGATAAATTCTCAGCTTTCAGTAAATGAAGCCCCTTTGAAAGGCACTGCCCAAAATGAATACATCAGAGAATAAGCCATCCATCACATCACTTACTTTCCTTTAATCTACGTGCACTTGACAAAGGTTTTAAGCTTCTTTGAACATGAGCCTTCAATGCTGGAGAATCAGGCTTTCTTGTGGAAATCAACTGTATTTCTCTAAACACTGTGTCAGGTTATAAGTGTCTCATCTGTTCCTGCCTCAATAAAGTTTATTTCTGGTAGCCACAGTAGAGATCAGGACACCTCAAATTACAATTATAGCAAATGGTTCAGTTAAAGATTAACATTTTGAGATATTTGAGAGTGATTCAGGTCTCCCTGAATGTCTTGAGACTAGGGAAACTCTCTTCAGCATCTCATAATTTCCTTGGAAAGGAAAAGGAGTTGGGACAAGGAGTCAAAGACAAAGAATGGTAAACTTGGAGGGTAGCGCATCTGAGGAATGTGGACAACAAAAGAGAAATGCAGCATGGCAGGTGGCAGAAAACAATCAGAGATGACACAGAAAAGGACTGTGAAAGTCTAATCCATTTTCAAGAGGTTTCAGTCAAGATTCTAACCTTGATAGACCCAGATTCCAGTGCTCTTACATTAAATAACATCTGTTCTGTCAGAAGCTATTTAGAAGACATCTCCCAGATACCACTGGAGCCACCAGGTGGAGATGCCATCAGCATGAGTTGGAAATATGGATCTCATGAAATTAACACAGGTCAGAATAAATATCTGTGCTGAAACCAGTCTCTTAAGAGATGGAGAACTGCTTACAAGCACTCATTCTTCTGAAATAAAACTGGGGTTTCAGGTAAACTCCTTGTTTAAATATCATATATAATTTCTTTAAAGAGCTTACAGTCTTCCATATTCAGAATAAGGAAGATTATTAATTTTTAAGGGTATTTAAAGATAAAGGCAATGGAGTGGGGTGTGTGTACATTAGGTCAAAGAAAATGAAACTCTTTAAAAGTACAGGACTTCCAAGGCTTGAATGAAGTAAAATTTTGCTCAAGGAATCCTGTTCCCATCCTACAGTCAGCTCTTCCTTGCATGTTAGAGTTTCTAGCATACCAGCCCTGGTGTGCTGTGGCTTCTTAGCCCACATCTCTCACCAACTGAACTTTGGAGCTTTACTCCTACGGGTATCTGAATTTTTTTTAGGAAAGGGTTTGAATGACTTTATGGCAAATTCAGTGGTGATGGAGCCAGGATTCCTGGAAGATGCAATGCACTTCTAAGATCTCTCATAGATGTGCAGCAGTATGTTAAAATTCAGTATCTAAGATTGTTCCTATTTTCAGTTTTCAGCACACTTTCTCCCATGGAAGTTGCCAACTTTATAGTAGCAGCTTTGTTCATGAACCAGCTCCTGAGCTACCTAACATAAAACTGAAGGAATTTTACCTATTATCTCCCTTCCTTTTCAAGTAATTCATCTTTCTTTCAACTATTATCTTCATTTGCACTGAAAGAATTATCTGTTAATCATTTTGGTTAATTTACATCTGTTCTTTGCTGCAAGAAATCTGAATTCTATATAGAATAGTTTCAATCTGCAAGATTTTACTGTCTTGATGTTTAACAAAGGAATCCTTATACCAGGAAGTATTGCATTATGATTGAGAGTTGGCTGCAGCTTTTGAAGGTGAGGTTAGGGGTATGATTGTCACCGACATGTTTTATGAAAAATCCTTTCCTTAGGATTTCTCCCCTCCTGAGAAACTGAGAGGCCTCAGGAACAAACTGTAAACAATTCTTATCTGCTGCTGTGGAATGCAACAGGGGAAATCTCTTATTGGCCTCGTCAGGCTGTTTGCAATTAAGAGCCAATCACAGTTCACCTGTCCGGCTGGTCTCGGTCTGAGACAAGACTTTGTTGATTCATTCCTTTTCTATTCTTAGCTTAGCCTTGTAGTGAAATCCTTTCTTCTATTCTTTTAGTATAGTTTTAATGTATTATCTATCATATAATAATAAATCAAGCCTTCTGATACATGGAGTCAACTTTCTCATCTCTTCCCTCATCCTGGGACCCCTGTGAACAAGACAAGAGTATTATTGCATAAAATGCCCAAGAAAACAAAACTTCTCACTGATCTCTGACTTTATCCTTACCTCACTGTCAGAGGCTTCTGTAATGCTGCTGTTTGCCTTTAACATTTGCTTTCCTAAGACATCAGCTGGTACTAATCCACAATGAGACCTAAACAGAATGTGAGACAAGCACAGGCTGCTGCCAAAAAAGGTGAGTGTGTGACCTGACAATGTCCTGAAGTCAACAGAATTGCACTGATTTTTGTGCCAGAAAGGACACAGCAAACATACATGAGGACATACAAGTGCTGGGAGGTACAGCTGTGATTTCTCACCATGGCAATGCTCTGAAGAAACTTAATGTAGACACACTTGGATATGTTCTGTGAATCTGGAACATTCAAGGAAGGGTAGAAAAGAGCTTTACAGCAACTTCATAAACTATATTACCTCTGTGAATCCCAAGTGAATCTGATGAGCTTCTTCCTATTAACGTCTGAAATCAGTGGCTGGTATCCTTTAAAAAACAGTTGCTTCAGTATATTAATCACTGGCATTTCTGTTTTATATGAGCAGGTCCAGTGAAAAGCACTCAGCATATCCTGCTTGCAGACTGAAGCTAAGTACCCTTTCTCTTCAGCACCAAACATAATTGAGGCTGTAGTGGACAGCTGAGTCATCCAGACTCAGCTTGGGCTGAAGCCATCTGTGCAAGAACCATACTAATTTTTAATGATAAAGGCAACCATGAAAAGAAAAGCCTGCCCATATGCTGTTTAATATGGATGTATCACACATGGCAATCACAGCCCCAGGTGTATCTGAGCTGCTGGAGCAAATAGTTTGTTTCTGATTAACAGCTCATTTTTCTCTCTTAATTACAATAATGTACTTTTTGGAAAAAAAAAACAACAAACCAACAAAACAAAAATCCACTTCAAAGACCATTTTAGAAAAGGCAGGCAGGACTGAGGAAGTCACCACTGGTTACCCACCCATAATGGGTCTCTTCCATGTCTCTGCTTTTGCAGATGTGGGTATTTGAGGCATTGCTTGCAAAAGGAATGCTACAGTGGCACAGCTGACTTGTTGGGATAAAGCTCTAAAAGCACACATGCTTCTGCTACCTGTGGAAGGCAGCACATGAAGGAGAGGAAATGCTGCAGCAGCTTCTATAAAGGAAGAAGGGCTAACCCTTCTGTATAATCTATTACAGTTTTCTTCTTAGCCAAAGTACAAACAAGACAGCTAGCATGAATGGAAGAGCAACCAGAAAAAGCTCAGTCAATTAATCCAGCAGGTAATCTTTAAAATATGCCCAGAAATCACTGGCTCTTTCTGTTACAATCCCATCTCTTACCCAGGAGCTTTGTACCCAGGCTGTGCTGGGATGGCTCACACTCTGAAGAGGCTATGCACAAGCCCTCCCTAAGGAGGGGAGGGAGGTGCTACTGACCAGCATGCAAATACAACAGAGGGCCTGATCTTCATGTGAAAGTCCTTCCCCAGCTTCAGATAGTACTTCAGATAGAAGTACTGCAGGAATGATGGAAGGAGAGGGACACTGTCCATGAGAAAAGGATTTGACATTCAAGCAGAATTAATGCTAACACCTCTCACTTCACAAAGAGCTTGCAGGAAATGTGAGTTATGGAAGGATTGCAAGGATCTCCTTTAGAGGAAGACTTAGATGTTTGCCTGTGGTGTGCAGTACACTGCCAGTCACTAACCCAAATCTCTTTCCACCCTCCTACGCACAAAGCCTGTGCTATCCCTATCACTGCATCATTACTTGGACAGACTGTTTCACACAGGCTGTCACGCGTGCAAATGAGGTCACCAAAGGGGAATTATGCTGTCAAACAAAACAAAGTGTATCTCAGGCTGTAAACACATGAGATGTCTTTTCTTTCAGCTTTTGGGGTGGATAATTTTGTGAATAATAGCAGAGGGGAAGAAGGAAAAAGGGAAGAAGAAAAAGATAGCAGGGTAGCTACTGATGGGTTTAGCTACTTGCTGTATTTAATTTTTAAATATCTCCAAGACAGACAGTGACTGGGGCCTATGCAGGGTTTAAAGATTGAAGTGCATTGTATGTAGACCTGGAGAGAATTTCTTTCACTAAGGCCTGCAAAGGCTGACAGTGCCAGCAGGAGGGAGGTCAGCCCTTTCAGTATAAGGCAGGCAGCACTGCACCCCACTCACATGCCTAGACCTAGGCCACAAAGACTGGGCTATGATGAGGAGCTGGATGGCCAGACCAAGCCAAAAGGCAGAATGAGAAACAGCACAGAGACAAGTGCAGACCAGGAGCTACACACCAGTCACACCAGAGTATCAGCAGGGTATCAGACTCATGGCAGCTGCATGAAACCCTCCCAGGTGACCTCTCTCGCCTGTCTGCAAGGACTGTGACAAATAGAAGCAAGAACATGATCGCTTTATAACCCTGAACAGAGACAAAATGAACAGAAGATTACAACCAAGAATAGCGAGTAGGTCACTTAATCTTGTTCGTCATGTATTATTGATAGTCTCTGTATTTTTCATGACCTATGTTCAGTACTTGTCTAATATTTTTCTCATGGTCTTACTGCACATGTGAGTCCAAAGTTTCCAGGTTTCTGGGCAGTTGCCTATGGTGGCACTCACAAGGGGAATGTTTCAGAAGCAGCAGCCCATGTTGGAGAAAGGGTTCTTGAAACATTTCTCCCACGTGCAATCCTTTATGACCTGCATAGATATTCTAAGATTCTGTCCAAATATTTCTGTCTCTGACCATGCCCTATTATATCTCCATGTCTTCACTGGAGATCTGTCACCTCTTGTGAGAGCTGTCCCTCACCCTTCTTGCCTGTTATCCCCTCTGAGTCTGTCTAGGGGACTGTAGTTTTTGAATAAAGTGAAGGGGAAGCATAATTCACTTTTGAATAAAGTGAAGGGATAGTGCTTAATCCCTTGGAGTGATCTCCTTCTGTCTGAGCTATATGGGTGCTATTGTGTGAGGCACAGGGGTTTTGGTAAAAAGCATGGACAAATCATCCACTTCTTTGGTTAGTGCTGAGAAATTTGTTTTCAGAAATTTCATTTTCCAACACAGGTGAGCATCAGACTGCAAGATCAGGAGTTAGGCCTTACATCAGCTTGCATATTTGCAGAATAATTGGTTTTGTTATGAGTATTTTGGGTGCTCTTTGATTTCTTTGAAATTATTTTCACAACCTTCCTTTTTAATACCTCAGGGGATAAAAACCAATGCAGTGCAGAAGAAGAAGACACGCAATAAAAAGCATATAATGTTTTATCTGAGTCTGTCCCTCTTTCATTGCAAGTGGAAAAACACAGTTAAAAACAGAATAGTGCATGACCAATTTTTTACTCTTTGTGTCTTGTTTTGTGCTTGCAAGAGACCCATGCTTTAAAACCCCTTTTCAAACAACTCCCTTTCCTTCCCTTAGAGAAGGGAAATGCTGGCCTGCCCTCAAGGGGAACACACGTTCAGACAAGTCCTGGAGGGTAAAATTGCACTGGGTTTTGGCTCAAGTTCCACAAGGTAGATCCAACAGAGCTGGAAAAGATGTACATTTTCCCTGGAAGCTTTAGTATTCCCTTACAGAGTTTCTTTAAGCCTGCCCTGATGTTTCTCAGAACCAGAATCATGCACGAGAGTACAGAAGCAATTCAGAGAACTCTTGCCTCAGAGCAGCCCAGGGCTCTCTGTTTTCTTTGTATGTGATCACTCTAAGATCAAAAGAGAGGAGAAAATTGACAAAGTCATAGAGATGGGAAAATCCTTCAAAATATTCAACTAATTCATGCTTCCCTGGTTTTGATCTCTCCAGAACTGAAGAACTGATTTTAGTTCTGTAGTCCTGAGATGGAACCCTTGGAAATTTCTTCAGATTTAAAAACCTCCTTTCCCACTTTTCAGCAATTAATGTCTTAATGGCACCAGGGTGACAAGAAAAACATTTGTTTAAGTCCCAAAGGCCCCAGAGACCTAAAGATTATAGAGATTTTGAATGCATTATCTGGCATAACAGAATTAAAGGTAGGAGGCACAGTGTGCCACAGCTTACAGTTGTCCCAGGACCGTGAAGAGGTGTGGAGAAGCATCTTGGTGTGTAGAAGCATCTTGGTGCCCAAGAAATTTTGTGCTTTCCATTGCAGTCTCTCCCCAGAGATGCAGGTTCAAGGCTGTGCACTCCAGAACTCTCAGCCATGTCACTGCTGCTTTGTGTGTCCTCCTTACCTGTTAGCAGCAGCATCCTCCAGCAACTTCTGGGCCTGCATGCAAATCACAGACTTCACTGTAAGGGATTGCAGGCGTGGTTAAGGAAAAACCCAAAGCATTTTGTTCATAAAGAATGAGAAGGTAACCCAGGAAAATGATATTTCAAACAGCAGACTCAACTTCAGCTATTGCAACAGTGCAAACAAAAAATCATTGTCTTTTCTTGTGAATTCTAAGGCACATAAACTTTTACAGTGGAAACAAAGGTGAACCAAAGTAATTGATCCTAGATTTACAGAGGGAGAAATAACCACACACCTGGACGGGCCTGACTTCAACAGTAGCCAATGCTTAGGTGCAAATTGTATCAACAATTTCTAACACATCTCTCTGTTTAATTACATAGATCTGTACTGTGTTTGCTTGGCTGCTTGATTTTTTGGCATTTCTTTTCTCTCTAGGATTTTCAGAGGCTTCAGATTTTTACTTTCTGCATACCCCTTCTTTCTTTCCAAAGAATTCCTGCTCTTTTTTCATGTTCCATTTTAAATCAAGTCCCACCTACAGCACATTTTGATATTTCTGAGCTGTCACTTCTACCTATGATTCATTTTTGCGTGTTTTGTCATTCCTAATTTTGCAGTTTCTTGAAGTGGCTGAGGAAGATGGCAGGTGATAGAAAGATCTACAGGAGAGAAGGAAGAAAACATCTTGTATTTCTTAGTGAGCTAAATTGCAGGCTGTGACATTTTCAACAGTCCATATGGAGGTGATCAAACTGCCTCCAAAGGACAGCAAATGCTTCTCCACAGAGCCTGTAATAAGCATATATAAGACATTTCAATCCCTTCTATTGCCTGGCATTTCTCCTTAGGTTCTCTTTCCTATGTTCCCATGGCTTGGGGATTTTTCAATCCTTCAGGGCAGAGCAGGAGCTGGGCTGATGGAGGTGGCATATTCCCCATTGGCAGAAATGGGCAGATACAGAGGGATGTTGGAGAATAATTTTTATTGCTGTTGGAAAGCTAAAAGAAAGATTAATTGATAGAATCAAAATACCCCTAAACTTCTGGATTAACAGCTTCTCAGATAGATCAATTGAACAAATGATTAGGAAAAAAAAACTTCTGAGTTGAAATCAGATAAGAAAAACTCCACTCTCCAAAATACAGAGAATTAGAACAGGAAAACATGATACTTCAGGCACTGTGAATCATCTGGAAATCTTGAAATAACTCTACCTTGCTGAGACAACTCTGAAGAGATGTATACATTTGTTTTATTTGGGTCCATTTTCCTTCCTTCCTTTTTTTAAACAAATGGGTCTCTATCAATGTGTCATCTGTCTGCATTCCATACTGAATTGTAAACTATATTCCATCTTTCACCCGCAGATTGAGAGAGCACTGCAAGGATCCAATCAAGCCAGATATTAGTTCAAATTCATAACTCTCAACTCAATAGAGAGTCCCACAAGAATCTCATTTTGCTTTTTAGTTGCAAACTCGAATGATGGCTGCTTAACTTTCACATTGCTTTCTTCACTGTCAATTACTGTATACCTCTCCTTTCTGACACGTCTTGGAACTGCTTCAATATGAAGTGTAGGCAGGGGTGTCATTAGCAGTTTGACACACACACATGCTACTTCTACTGCATCCTGGCCTGTACTGTTCCAGCATAATTAATTAAACCTGGCATGTCTCTGCACTAAGGAATATACAGGGACTGCTAGCATCTGGAGTGCACTAGTCAGCAGCAGCTTCTTTTCAAGACTATTCCCATCAAAGTTAATGGGAACAACTTCTTGTCAGTCTGCTCACATCCTTCCTTCTTAAAAGGAACACAGAGAACCCCACTGAACACACATCTGCATGTAAATCCCCACTTAGCCCACACCTCTGGAGAAGCAGCCCTACCTCTAGGGCTGTGACATGTGGGGCAATTCCATCTGTCCAAACAGAATCCATAAGAGATCCAGGATTAGAGAAGGCAGTGGAACATCAAAACTGCTCAGTGATGGGGTTCATTAGCCCAGTTGCTGCACTGCACTGACGTGGCTGTATTATAAAGCTTCCAACAGCTGACCTGGTTTTTCTGCACACTTCCACTGGAAAGCAGCTCTTCGCAGACACAACAGGTCCTTGCAGAGCAGGTGATGGTAGCTAAATTGGTAATGCTGCCAACCTATTAATGAGTTAGAAAACAGGCTCCCAGCCATGGTCAAATGCAAGTGTTATTCATCCAGACAAGGTTGCTGCTCAGAGCTGGAATGAATTGAGAAAAATAAGTAAATGTCTCTCACAATCATGAAATATTTGAAAAAGGAGACTTAAAAGCAATCTAAGTGCTGTTTTTGAGATGAGTTACTCAACCTAGGACCTCCTACAAAACTGAATCAAGTGAACCATTTTTTCTGCAGGTCAGCACATTGTGTTAGAGCAAACTTTCATTTCCCAAGTGTTACACAAAAGAATTCCAAATTCATTTAGGTAAAGGTCTACCTCCTACAATGACAGACAGTTGTCAAACACACTTGGTTCCCAAGGACTGAGACAGATTGAGGTGAATTAAAAAAAACCCCAAGACTATTGTGCAAGACAAGAAATTTAGAAAAAGCTCAGACTATTTCTAGAGAAGTAACACAGTCGTTAAAGGACCACAGCTTCCTCTACAGATATAAGGATCAAGAAACTTTCCAGAAGTTGAGTCAAAGCCTTTGTTGTTTCTATGAAAAAGCTGAATTCACACAGCATCCAAGGATGCTGATTTTAGCTGTAAGGTTAAAGGCAAGAGACTTCTTTATTTTACTGAATGCCACAGTGCCTACTTATTGCTTTAAGGTTTGCTTCATTTTCAAGCTGCAGCAACTTCATAATGGCATCTTTAAACCATGATGTTCTTTTTTTATACTGGAAATGTCACTCAGCAAGTAAAACCAGATCAACCATATCCAATTCTGTCCTTGTGATTAGTTTTCATAGCTGGTCTTTCATATTGTGCTTAATGCCCTGAACAAGAATAATCAAACCTGCCTAACCCATCAAATTTAGTGGTTACACCAAAAAGCCCTCTAATAACATATATATAATTAATATGAGGTCAGGGTTGAGGAACAAATATGGATTGATTTTATTCAGAAATCTATTCTTTATCAGTAAAACTGATGATTAAAACATGAGATTAACAACACAGCTCTAATGGAGACCTCGGGCAACAGAGGGGCAATGCAGAGCAGAATGTGCACTGCTTTTTGCCCCTTGCTTATACACTTTTTATAAGCTCAGTTACCTGTTGCAGGGTGGCAGTTACTAGAGATAATTCTCCTTTTCAAGATATTATGTAGATGACTTTCCAGAAAAACCTCATTCAGTGAGTGTAAAAAACTGCAGAATTTTTTTCTGGGGAAAAAACTCTGGCTCATCTCATCTTGCAAAGACTGTCAACAGACATGCACAAGATTCAGAAGCACTGTTTGAAAGGAAAGAAAGCAAATTCCAACCTCATTTTTGTTCAATGGTTTTGATGTAAAGGATCCGGACAACAGAATACCAGAGTTTCAAATACCTTTTTACCTTTTCAGTGTTAGTGAACTGCTAACTGAGGCCATGAAGGACCTGCCAGAAACCTCTGAAGAGTCACCTATGTAAAGATGATATTTGAAACATGGTTTCTCCAGCAGTCATTCTTTGTCAGTAAGAGCCTTCTCTTTATTTCCGCTTTTTGATGCATCAAAGGTGGATCTTATTTTCCATTCCATTCTTTCCCTCTGCCCTGCACTGGCAGCTCTTTAAATAACCACATCTGTTATTTGGTGGCTTTTAGCAGAGAGAGCTGAGCATAATTGGCAATATATTTTCCAGTAAATTCATTAGGCAAGAAGAATACATTTTTCTTCTATTACATCAGCCTTACACACAGGACAATCACTTCATTTCCCATTTAAATCTTCTTCAAATCATTCCACATCATATTACACTAGACCCTGTTGTTCTGTGCTACTTACAAATGGCAGGAGGAAATTTGGAGTAGCAGGTTAATGGCCTAATTTATAGACATGGTAGGGCATCTGGAAATCAAGTTTCTACCATGGCCCTCATTAGGGATCTATTATTAGATCAAATCCTGAGAAAACTTCTGGAACTTGAGCAGGACTCCTTCAGCAAACACTGCTGACTCATCCAAAACCAAATTCCTGAGCCAAAGTGTTTAACACTTTGTCAAGTTGTCTTCTACACTTGGAAATACTCTGATTCTTCTCAATGTCCTTTCAGCAAACCCTCAATCTCCTTGCTCTTTCACTGGGGACGTTACAGGTAGGCAGTGAACACATCTGCCCCCACCTTCAAGACACTGGGGACAGCAAAACTGCAAACTGCAGATATGTGCCTGAGTAATGACTTCTTCTTAAAACGCCCTAACATGCAAAAGGGAGAAATAATCTAATTCTCTTCACCCTTTATCAGATGCTGGAGACATTAAGTCAGCAAAGAAGGCATCAGGGAAGGCAGAACTAAGCATTGCTGCCTGTCCTATGAGGCTAAAACTGACTGCTCTGACTCATTCCAGCTGCCAGCTCTGCTCTGCAGGGCAGTGTTACTTCCACTTTCACCCACATGAGCAAGAGAAGTCTCCTGGCATTGCTCTGCACTGGCACACCAGCTGCAAGAGCTGTGGGATGGATGCCTGGGATGTAGTGACACAACAGAGTTTCACCTTGCCCAGAGAAAGGAGATGGAGGCGCTCTTTGCTGACCTGCCCCATGCTGGCTAGCCTTCCTAGTTACACATCATCCCAGATGACACTTCTCCCAGATCCAGCTATTCCAGTGTCAGCCCTTCAACAGGCTCCCATGGTTCTGTGCCAACCTGCCCTTGTTGCTAGCAGGTACCTGACCCTGGAGAGATATATAAGGGAGCTGGGTGATTCTTCAGGCATTCCAGGGCTTTGACTTAAAGATTAACCTCACCTGTGGATGAGAAATGCCTTGTGCTAATCAGTTCAAAGCAGTGTAAAGTGAAATACATTTTATTTCCAAGATGATTTCTTTTCAATCTACAAAATAAAAAACACAGTTTCAAAACTTTATAAAAAATGAAAGTGAAAAAATGAAAGAAAAGTCTGCCACTATTCTGATCACATCTGAAAGGTTGACTATTTATATTCCTGACTCATTTTAAATCATCTTCCTGTTGAAGCATGTTAATCTTAACAGTTTTTTCAGCCAGGTTCTCCAGCTCTGTCAATATTCCACCCTGCTTCTGGATGCCTATCCAATTTATTTCATTCTGTCTCACCCAACAGATAACAAGATGAGGATTAAATCCAAGGAAGGAAAAGGAGACATTTCTTTAAGGGAACAATTACTATTTGTTGTACTTGACTGGCCTGTCAGTGATTTCTTGGCTGGATGAGAGGTAAAACTTCTCTGTCCAACCATCTCATGTCCCTTTATGCATATATTTCAGTGTGACATATCTTCATTCACTGAACCCTGCCACAATTTGGACATTAGCAAACTGTTGCTGCAAACATTTTCATACATGAGAGCTTTACTCAGGCCGGGTACTGGAGCAGTCAGTACTTCTTTTTGGGAAGTAGTACATGTGGGCTGGCTGGATCCCATGCCTGGCTTTGAAGGGAGCCATAAATTCCATTGACAGTGCAGGTCTTCCATGCTCTACACTTCCAAATTCACTGTTTCTTATCACAGGTATGGATGCTCTGCATGCATAGCTCAAACTGCCAGGGTCACTTTCTTTCTGCCAAAAGACTTTTCAACTCTCACAGTGTTCTGTGTACTGAAATGGTCTCCTTTGCTCTGTTTTTGCCTAATAAAAGCCAGGTCAACCTTCATCTCCAGCAGTATTGTTGGCTAAATAGCCCTTCCCCCCTGGCCCATCCCTGTGCTGCCGACACAACTGCTAACAAGGTTGTCAGAGACCCAGAGCATGAAAAGGATCCAGCCCAAAACTGTTCTCCAGCCAGCTGTGTGATCAGGTGTGCTGACACAACAGCAGGAGCAGCACAGGCTTGTAAAGGAATGTCAGGGAACAGGATTCTCTAGGCAGTCCAGCCCCCAAACACCCATGTGTAAGTCAGGTTTTTCATCACATCAGCCAGTGAACTCTGTGCCATGTCAGGGAGCACTCCCCCCCCCCCTCCCCAAGCACCCATGTCACCTATTCACAAAACAGGAATCCAGGGAAAACCGGGTCAGGGAAGCTTTGTCATTCCAAATTACTGCCCAATGACAAAGGGCAGCAATTATGGAGCAAGATGCATGCATAACTGAAGCAGAAACCAGAAGTTTTGTGGTATATGGAATACTTCTCTTTGCAGATTTTAAGAAAAACTCATTTTAAATTTTGAGAGGCAAGACTGTCCACTGCAGAAAGGCAGAGATTTTCTTCATGTCCATTTCAGTGTTGTCTCTGGCTAATGGGTATCCTCAGTCCTGCACAACCTGCCCATGGGAGCTGACCAATACAGAGCAACTAAGGAAGCTGTTCCTGGGACTGATCACGGACCAGAACTCAAGAAATACAGATTATTTAGAGCTGTTCAAGCACCTTCACTGTACAGCAAAGTTAGCGTGCATTCTCCTATTAAATCTCCTTATTACTTCCTGATCTATAGCCACTCTCTACCTTGGGAAATGAAAGCTGGCAGCACAGGTGATTTTTCTTCCTACTTCCATCTGCTGCTGCAAACACATGCTGCAAGTTAAGGAGCTGTGAATGATGGAGTGTATGTAAATTTAACTTAATGACAGCTGCTTAAAGAGCGATGGGCTAGAAAGGAGAGCACAAAGGTCTTTGGGTGGAGTATGTAAATGAAGAGAGAGTTTCTATGTTAAGAATTATGTTGGGGAAAAAAAGAACTTGAGGAACAGTGGAGATTTTAAAGGGTGGGAGTAGGATCAAAAAGGTTTTGTAGGTCTGTAGGGAGGCAATATCATTCTTCTGGTGAATTAAAGAAGATAAAGTTTCCATAGGCCTTTGACCTATGTAGCCTAAAGTTTAGGTGAGATCCCTGAGAGCAGAATAACCATGTGCAAATTCACGCTTTCCTAAATGGAACACTGTCTCAGAACATGGCTATATCTTGCTCTGACATGACATGGTGCCTCAGAAAACACTAAAGCATGGTTTACTGATGAGATATCCACCACTGATGAGGTATCCACTTGGGTTCAGAATATTGTAAATGAATGAAGTTGTCTGTTCAAGTGGAAAAGAACACTAAGAATGCCATTACTAGTCATGACCATAAACACCTTTGTCACAGGGTAGGCAAATTACCTGTAGACAGATTGGCATCCCTCCAGTTATGATCTTTATTCTTGATTTATTCTTGGCTCCAAACTTAGAAACATTAATCAGAATCCAATGAAACAGGCTATTTGAGAGGCAGGAAAAACAGCACAATAAACATTTCGACTTCCTGGCTACTCATTATTTACAGTGAAATGAAGACTGGCACGTATCTAGAGGAGCTTTTCCAAATTATTTGCCATAATCAGTGGGTTTGAATGCCTCATCATACAACGACAGCATCACCAAAAGGAAAGATGACAGATATTGTTTAAGACAAATAATGCTGCAGGCAAAATACAGAAAGCTTGCCTAATCATTCTTGTTATAATGAGGATTCCAACTTTACCTCCACAGTTTCTTTTAACACTTCTATCAGTATTTGGCATGTGACACTAAATAATTGAGATGCTAGTAGTTAGGGACACAAGGAGTGACAGCAGCAAGAAAAGATGTCACATGTCACCATTGTCACAACCTGTTCCTGCTGCTGGCACTTTCTTTAGCTCCTGGGTCCTGGCAATGGATTTTACAACCTTAATACAATTCTAATTGCATTAGGAGGTTTTAAAATTTGTTGTGCTGATCTGTGTTGAATTCAATGGAAATTGTGCTCCTACTGCCAAAACGCATAATTAAGAACAAGATTTAGGTATCTTCTGGGAAATACAGCTCATTAGAGGACTGGTTCTGAGGTCTGCTGCACTGTCCTGCCTGAGGACAGAAGCACAGCCTAAAAACTCAAACCAAACTCAAATACATGTCCATTGTGGACATGTATTTAGTGCACTTGATATGGTCATCTAGGGGCAATTTCTGTGTCATTCTTTGTACTTTTTTTTATAAGAAACCAGCAACATGGAGTTGTGATTTTATGAAAACTGCAAAAAACTGACAGCAAAATTCATTTCAACAGAGCAATAGCCCATTTACAGCCCCATCTTGCATGGATAAAGTGAAGGCTATTTTTTCTTTAGGGTTTAAATGTCCTAGAAGTTCAGGCATTTAGTGGATCCCCCAAGCAAAATGTTCTCATGTGTACAGACACTCCCAGAAACTAAGGAGTTTCAACAGCCAGCTAAACAGTTGGTAAGGTTCTATCTTTATTTATACTTGAAGAAAAGAAACCATTTCTAAGTTGCCAGGCTTCATCATCAAAGCACATCTATACTTAGTTTTTAGTGACAACCCCAAAGGTTAAAAAAATATGAGTTACCCTCACACAAAAAATATCACTGACATTGAAATAGCAAGATGTTTTTGTATGGGATTTTCAGACTTTTCTTTGACAATTGGGACAGCTGACACCACATTGATTGAAAAGATCACAGAAATGGTAGAGAGGTGGGAAGCAAACATCTACAGATGTCATCTAGGTCAATGCAGTCACCTAGAGCAGGTTGCACAGGATGTTGGGCTGAGTTTTGACTATCACCAAAGATGGCCCCTCTGGCCAACCTGGTTCCAGTCTGCAGTTAATCATAACATTTTTTTCCCCTTAGATTTGAGTGGGATTCCCTGCATTTTAATTTTTGCCCATTGTCTCTTGTGTCTTTTTCTTGTCATCACTGAGAAGAGTCTGACTCAACCTTTCTTACGCCCCTTTCTTACACCCCAGTATGTCAATTTCTCTCTTGTGTGGGGGAGCCCAGACCTGGACAAATCACTGGAGATGTGTCTCATCAGTGCTGAGTAAAGGGGAAGAGCCATCTCCCTCAACCTGCTGCCAAAACTCCTCCTACAGCAGCTCAGGTGATTGTTGGTCCCCTTTGCTGCAGGGACACATTACTGGCTCATATTCAACTTGGTGTCCAACAGACCCCCAAGGCCCTTTTCTGCAAACTTGCTTTTCAGCCAGTCAGCCCCCAACACAGCTGATGCATGGTGTTACCCATCTCCAGATGCAAGACTTTGCTTTTACCTTTGCAGAGCTTCATGAGGGTCCTGTCTATTTCCCCAGCCTGTTGGAATTCTTCTGAGTTGGAACACATGCCTCTGGTCTGTCATCTGCAAATTTGCTGAGGGTGTACTTTGTCACATCCCTCACTAAATTAGTGAAGTCTTATACAGTTCTGGACCCAGTTTTGACCCTTAGAATACTCCACTCGTGACCAGCTTCCAGCTGGACTTTGTGCCACAGCTGCCCTCTGAGCCCATTGGTACAGCCAGTTTCCAATCTGCTGTGCTGTCTGATTACCTCAACTATCCATCCCATTTTCCCTTCAGGACGTTAGGGAACAGTGTCAAAAGCCTTGCTAAAGTCAAGACAAACAGCAGTGTTGCTTTTCCCTCATCCACAAGCCAGTCAGATCACCATGGAAGACTATCAGGTTGGGCCAGGTGGCATTTCTCCTTTATAAATCCATGTTTACTTTCCTAATCACCTCCTTGTCTTTCAAGTGTCTGGAAACAGTTTCCACAGTTATTCATGCCCTCATGCTGCCAGAGATCAGGGTGACACTGACCAGTCTGTAGTGCCTCTGATTTTTTTTTTCCCTTGAAGATAGGAGTGGCAGTTGCTTACTTCCAGCCTTTTCTATGGAGCCCTATTCTCATTCCAAGTAATTTCCAAGAAAAAAGAGCCTGACCACCTTTTTCCCAGGTTTCATACCTTCAGTTCCTGCTTTGTGATCCATATTCCTCCCTTTCAAGCCTTAGCACTGTAAAAATCAACCAAACATCAATGTTACTGCAGGGTGACGCAAGGTGGGAGAGGCACAAGGGAGTACAGCTACTGGGGTGCTTCTGCACCTTCCTGCCCTTCCTGCTAAGCAAAGGAGGAAGGAGTCTGCTCATTTTGCCTGTCTGCTCCCCTCCAGGAGCTGGACAAGTGGAGCAGACATCTGAACAAAAACTGGGCTGATCATTCATCGGAGACTGAGGTTTTTCATCTCCCTAGAAACTGGCTCTTACCACAGCAGAATCATCATTACCTTTGGCCTTCTCCCAAATAAAAAGCACAAAGCTTGCAGGCTATTATCAGAAGCAGCTTCCAGCTTTGCCTGAGAAGTGGTTCTATACAGGGACAGAAACATTACTGAAATGCAAATTGAAGCAGTGAGAATATGCAATGCCAAAAGGAGAAGTTAGACAACATGGGGAAAGCATATTTTCTGATGAAAGATGACCAGTCTTTCTCCTCTTTCAGTTACATGTCAAACCCTTCATATGTTTAAAAATCCTCATAGGATACATCCAAGTATCTCAGACCAAAGGGTGACTTTCTTGGCCACGTTGGAAAGAATATTTTCACAGCCTATGTTTCCTCCCCTGATTCCACATCCACAAACGCAATTTTATTTCAAGAACTCCATGTCAGCCCAGTCTCCTTAAGTTTGCATGATATAAACCTGGCACCACAAGCCCCATGCAGCTACAGAACCATCTTGCCCATCTCACTATTACAATGCTTTTCACGTAAAGTTTTCAAGTCCTGTATCTGACCCTACATTCAGTGTGACACTCTTGAAGTATGCAAAGCCAATGAATCAGGCCCTTTAGCAAGGTAGAATTTTTTTTGCTTGAAATATTTTGAATTAAAAATAAACTATATTTTCTAATTTATCCAGCTATTTGCTCCACATTTTCAGGCTTTCTTCCACAATTAGAATTGTTTACATAGATGGAGTATGTAAACAAGCAAAGTAAGAGCTTCACTAAACTGTGAAATTGGGCAATTCTACACATTCTACCTCAATAAGTGACTTATTTGAGACAGTGACTAAACTCTGGCAGCTGAGCCTATCCAGGCTCATCTGAGGATTAGATTGTACAAAAAACTATCCTCTCGTCTTTTCTAAAGGCCCCAAAAGACAGGTGAGATAGATACCTATATCTTACCTTTAAAGTTCAAGTGCAGAAGAGAACAAGATGTTGGTGGGAAACCACCCAACCAACATCTTTTCAAATATGTTAGCTGTGCAAATTCACCCACTCAGTGGTACTTATACTATGGTTTTGCTGGCAGAGGATAGCATTGGGAAAGAAGAGAAATGCTCCTTTGTGTGTCAAATGCAGTTCTGATTTCTTTGAAAGAAGATTTTAAGAAAGAGGACATAAAAGCAGATGTTGGTTTGTGCCCTTCAGATCCATTCCTGGCTCCAGTCTTCTACAACTGGATTTTTTAACAGAACTGGAGAGAGCTGGGATTGGATTCCTGTTACACTGGGCATTTTTTGTATGAAATAGAGCATGTGGAAAACTACACACAGATAGAGAAGACTAGTAGGTCTTCTAGGAAAATGCAGAAGATCTCCCCTCCACAACACCATAAGCAGTTGACGAGTGTCCTCATTCTGCTTGGTCATTTTCCAACCCTTGAAGTTTTTTTCCTAGCATTGCCTCTGTTAGGCACAGACACACAAAGCATACACACACTGAAACCCCACAGGATTAGTCATTCTTTGTTTTTCCATTCACATCCTAAACAAACATCCATGAAAGAAGTTAGGTATCCATGTACAGAACAGAATCACAGAGCCAACATTTAGGTAGAGTAACTCTTTTAAGACTACTAAGTCCAACTATTATCCCAACACTGCCAAGTCCGCCACTAAACCATCTCCCTTAGTGTCACATCTACAAGTCTTTTAAATACCTCAAGGGATGGTGACTCAACAATTTCCTTGGCACCCTGTTCCAAGGCTTGGCAATCCTTTTAGTGAAAACATTTTCTTAATGTCCAATCTTAACCTCCCTTGATGCAACTTGGTCTATTTCCTCTCATCCTGTTGCTTGTTACCTGGAGAAGGGGCCAACCCCCACCTGGCTATAACCTCCTTTCAGGCAGCTGTAGAGAGTGATAAGAACCTCTCTGAGCCTTCTTTACTCCAGGCTAAACACCTCCAACTCCCTCAGATGTTCCTTACAGGACTTGTGCTCCAGACTCTCCATCAGCTCTGCTGCCCTTCTCTGAACCTGCTCAAGCACCTCAATGTCCTTTTTGCAGTGAGTGTCCCAGAACCAGACACAGCACTCAAGATGTGCCCTCACCAGTGCTGAGCACAGGGGGACAGTCACTGCCCTGCTCCTGCTGACCACACTACTCCTGATACAGGCCAGGATGCCATTGGCTTTCTTGGCCACCTGGACACACACTGGCTCATGTTCAGCTGAATGTCAAGCAGCATCCCCAGATCCTTTTCCACCAGGCAGGTTTCCAGCTGCTCTTCCCCAAGCCTGCAGTGTTCAATGGGGTTGTTGTCACCCAAGTGCAGGACCCAACATTTCACCTTTTTGAACCTCCCACAATTGGCCTTTTCCCATCATTCCAGCCTGTTCAGATCCCTCTCTAAAGCTTCTGTACCCTCCAGAAGACGAGCACTCCTCCCCAACTTAGTGTCGTCTGCAAAGTGACCGAGGGTGCACTGGATCTCCTCATGCAGATCATTGATAAAGAAATTAAACAGGACTGGCCCCAACACTGATCCCTGGGGAACATCACTTGTGACCAGCTGCCAACTGGATGTAACTCTGTTCACCACCACTCTCTGGGCTCAATCAGTAGTTTTTATTCAGTAAAGAGTACATCCATCCAAGCCACAAGCAATCAGTTTCTCTAGGAGAACGCTATGGAAAAGAAATTTCATGGCTGTGCTACAATAGTTAGAGAGCACCTCTCTTTCACTGGCTTCAGTACAACATTAATGCAAACCTGTAATTCTTTTGTGCTCTTCAAAAGTCTTGAAGCATTCCTATCTCAGAAGCAAAGCATAATTTTTCTGCTTTCTTTCAACAGATATCCAGCCTGCAGCCTCAGCTGACGTACTGGTCATGAAGATAAGTAGACATTTGCTTTGGTGCTGTCTGTGCTCCATATATTAAATTTTCCATTGCATTTGATCACTACCTTAAATGGAATCTTCTTCTCAAAATCTGCAGAATCTCCTCATTATTGGCTCCAAAAAAGCAATATATAAATATATATAAAATAGAGTAACCTATAACATATAGTCTTTGTAACAGAGAGATGTAGTATTTTATATCTACATATTCATGTATATATAATTACATGAAAGAAAAAAAATTATGTACAGTTTTCACACAAACCACATAGCAATTTTTTTCCTTAAAGAAACGTGTCCTAAGGTTTCCAGTTGAAAAGAATATGAAAAAAGGAAAAGCTACTCCTGACTGAGACTATTTGCACATGTTAAGACATTGCTGGAAGTTATTTAGGTGCTGTAGTGATGGCTGAATACCTGTAGAAAACAAAGTAGTAAAAAAATATTCACTGACAAGAACCTATTTTTTCACTTCTTTGCTATTTTTTTACATACTATTCTTGGTTATTTCCAAAACCATTGGAATATCTACTGAAGCCATTAGGCTGATGCCCAAGGGAACCTCCTTTCGTCCGTGGAAGAATTGCAAAAATTTCCAAGAAGTTCCCATCTGCCCAGGGCTCTACAAACTGTGATCAGCAACAAAGATGACATGTCAGTGCAACCATTCTTGCAACCACCTCCTGAGATAATTTGGAGATGTCTTATCTACAGTCACAGACTAACCTATGCCCCCTGCAAAGTGCTCTGAGGTTCAGCATTTCAGTTGTTCCCCGTGGCTGGGTGCACCATCCCAACTTATGCCCTGATTTTCATGCAGGGTTTTCATATCAGTCGCTGAATATGAATAATGAAGACTTAGTGGAGTGAACTGCAGAATGTATCCACTCCAGGTATTGCCAGAGACATTCCAGGTATTGCCAGAGACACTGCAAAGATACTGTCAGATTCAATTCTCAGAAACCACCTTACTAATCTCTAAGTAGCACTGATTTTCAGATGTTGGTCTAAAGATTCTTTATTCTATTAGTAATGCCTTGATTCATCCTCTTGTGTATTAAATCTGATTAATATTGAATTATATCAAATTTAGAAGGCTATGCTGTGATTAAATTCACTAGAAGTTCTTCAGACTTGAAAATGAAATACTTAGCTGTTGCTATAAAACTTACTTGTGGGTCTTGGCAAGGTGATGCCATGTACATGCATGAAATGCAAACCACATTAATGATTTTGTTTTGTGTTAATACTAACAAAAGGACAGACAAAGAATTGAAACTCAAATGTTTCAAGTCCCAAGGCAGTACAAAGATTGCGTCTCAAGGTTTTGTTTGTGCAGGCAGAAAAATCCCTTTACATACTGCAGAGCTCCTCATCCTGTCAGCCAGAGCACAGGGCCACAGCCATCACCCAACACAGCTGTCACAGCACCTTTGAGCACTCTGATCCCTCACGGCCTGCTGGGCTCAATGCTTCCCCAATGCACAAGTGACAGACATCCATCTGTGTCACCAGTTTCACAAGGACAGATCTCTTGGTAGTGGCAGGAGAAGTTCAGGAACAGTTCACATCAAAACATTCAGAAACAAAGCA
The DNA here is from genome assembly GCF_022539315.1 of Serinus canaria. NCBI lineage: Eukaryota > Metazoa > Chordata > Aves > Passeriformes > Fringillidae > Serinus > Serinus canaria. The sequence goes on from NC_066315.1 coordinate 39,574,875, forward strand.
CCAGAGGCACTGGCCAGTGGCAGTGACATCCTGATAGTGGTCAAAAAGTCACAATGTGCAAGTGAAGTTTTGTTGTGAACTACAGATGCCTCTTATGGTCAGGGGATCTCAAAAGAAAAGCCAGGCAAATGAACCATCGACCTTACTTGTCCTGAAGAAACAGAAATATTTTTGGCTATTGCAAGGGTCAGTAGATGTACACTAGAGACAGGCTCAAGCTTCCAGACTGAGATGCAGACAGGATTACAATTTAGAATCATCCCTTCTTTCTTGACGTAAAAAATGTCTTTCCAGGCTTGGTCAGGAGTTTGAGGCCAGGCTTACCTCTATTGCACAGACCTCTTGATGCAAGAGAATGCTTGCCTGAACAACACTGGCAGAAAAACACCATGTGTCAGAGGGATTTAAACTGGCAAACTAGTTTGCCTCCTGGCAAACAAAACTTGCAGGTTCAGGGTTTATGATCTCAGGAAAGCAATTGTAAACTTCTTATGCATGCTTTTAACATACAGAAGCCCTGTGATGAAGCACTGCAAGTGAAATTCAAGACAAACAAGGTACTGACATCCTGAATGCTTTTCCTGGATGTGCAAAAGATAAGAGATTTTTCCCTTCTTTCTTGTATACACAAGTGGAAAACACGCACTCCTTCCTCAGCTCTGACTCAGTTGTTGCATAAGGATTATTTGTTCCAAATGCAGTTAAATCTCTTCAACACAGACTTACTTTGGGCTGTTGCCAAGGCTTGAACAGAAGCTTCACTTGAGCAGCCATAAAAAATCATTTCATTTGTTCTAAGATGCCCCCTGAACCTGAGCTTGTCTGCCTAGCTTGACTCTAAGTATTGCCAGCTGGGTCAGACCTGGGTTGTCACAATCTTCTAGAGCTTTCTCACACTCTCCCAAAGACCTTCTTGATCTTTCTTTTTATCCACTTTCTATATGTTATCATCTTCCTGGTGAACTAAATTCATTTTGCTGGCAACTGACCTGGAAGAGAAAAAAAAAAAAACAAACATGTAATCAACTAATTATTATGGGAGCAATAAACACAACTAAGTCAAGGGATGGTATCTCCATTGTTGGCTCATATCCCAAGTTGGACAGACAGCATAATATCATTTTTACATAAAAATCACAGGTGGAAAACACCCTACCATAAGCTTTCCTGCCCATGCATATTATGCTAAGTGTATGCTGAAACAAGCTAAAAATAAGTAAACTAATGTGGCAAACTCAGGTGCAACTACAGGAACTACAGTCAGGGGAGAGAACAATAAAATTCTAAGTTTTTGTGCTGTGGGAAGGGATTACAGTGCAATGAGAAGGAAGTAGATGCAAGAGTCGCTCAAGGTAAAAAGCAAAACTACTATGAGGCAGTTGAAGCCTTGTATCTCTCTGAGAGCAATTTCCTGAGGTGCTTCTTGTGTCTTGGCTAGGACAAGACAAGGAGGACAGGTCCCATTGAGTTGTTCAAGGCATAATACAGAAAACCTGCTACTGGCTAGAAATGGGATCCTGCCAAACAGAAAAGAAAGGCTCTGGAAAGGAGATGTGATCAAATGAAATGCAATTGAAAAAACCCAAAAAAACAGAAAATCCAGAGATTTAGTGACTACAAGAAGGTGGTCTGGGAGGAGAAGAGATGCAGTACAAAGGACCAAAAGAGGCCAAAACATACTTCATAGATGTTGCAAGAGCAGGAAAAAAAACAAGGAGGAAGACACAACTTGGAGGGGAAGATGTGAAGACCATGACATGACAAAGATATTTATTAAAAAAAAAAAAGAAAAATCTTGGTCGAAGTGAAAGCCATCAAAAGGCATGGCTTGCCACCAAGTGCAGGGACATGCACCAAAGCTTGTCCAAATCGATCCCCATTGAAGGCCAAAGCAGAAAAGAAGGACTTGCCAACACTCTGGAATGGAGAAAGCACCTAGAGAAATTAAATTGACAGAAGAAAAAAAAAATTGGAAAATTTAGTGACTACAAGAAAATAGACAGGGATTACATCAGGTGCAGTGCAAAGGACCAAAAGAGGCCAAAAGTAACTTCACAGATGTTGCAAAAGCAGGGAAAAAAACAAGGAGGAAGACACAACTTGGAGGGGAAGATATCAGAGACTAGGCATGGATACTTAAAAAAGAAAAAAAAAAAGAAAAATCTTGGTTGAAGTGAAAGCCATCAAAAGGCAGGGTATGCCATCAAGTGCAGGGACATGCACCGAAGCTTGCCCAAATTGATCCCTGTTGAAGGCTGACGAGCATGAGAAACAGGAGAATTTTTGGTCATTGGGGTGTAAAAAAAGCACACTTGGAGGGGTAAAAATGAATGAACACTTTGCGCTGATGTTTGCTATGGAGGAGCTTGCTTAGATGTCTTCAGCCACACAGGGCTTTGCAGAGGCAAATAGGAGAGCTGGGTTAAACTGAAGAGACGGTAGAAAGGTCTTAGAAAAAAATCAGCAGAAGTAGCACAAAAAAACCACACCAAACCAAGTAACTCTGATGAGAACTAAAGTAATTGAGCTATTAGTTGGGAGATGTAAACCCTCAGTGAAATCAGACATATTGTCTGAAGAATGGAGGAAAGGTAATCGATGAAATTATTTCATTATTAAACTATTTCCCATGGTGAGACCAATAAATCTAAGTTCTTTCCAGGAAATCAAAAAAAAAAAAAAAAAATAGAAACAGAAGTGCCTTCAAACCAGATGAAATCTATTCCTGTTTTGGTTTGGGTTCTGACATCTCTGAGGACCTACAGGGACACTACTTCGTATTTTAGAGTATACATAGCATTTTCTAACATAAGTGAACCATTTTCTGATTCACAGTAAAAACTTAAAAGCTTAATTGCTTACTTGGTGTGATCTAGATCACCAAAACAAATTTAAAAAAACCCATCAAACTACTGAAAACCAATCTTAGACTTGATTGATAAATGAGAGTAAATAGTAAAAGCAATTGATATTCTGTGTTCTTAAATTGATTATGTGGTGCCAAGGAATGTACATTGATTATATACATCAACTTCCACAGTTCACAATCCTATGCTAAGTTTCATGCTGTTGCTTTTTGCAACATTTCCATTTACTCTACCTTACCTCTGATTTATTTCTCCATTTCTCACCCTTTATCTCAAGCTCCTGTGCTAACAACCTGTGCTGGCCTATGCCATTCCCTGTAATATCAAGAATTTTCCCATTCTTGATGCTTAGCTGATTTTCAATATGTTTTCCCATATTTATTAATTTTTAGTATACCTTTATTCATCCTCATTTTATCGGTGTTTAAATCTGTAGCCCACTCCCTGTATCAACCATAGTTTAAGTTTCACCTTATGACAGAGACTTTCCCATGACTACTTAAAACTGATTTTGTGTGATGAATTCCAGCTCTCATCCTATTATTTCATCAATAATCATTTGACAAAAGAGTTTTCAAACATTTAGCATGGCACATTGCATTTCATCTTGCTTTTCATAGGCTTTTAGTTTCCTGAGCTTTGATCTTCATTTAGATTGCTGGGTTGTGTCTTTTTCACTGTAATGACCATGACCTAATCAATTTAAAGTTGATTTGTATCCAAAAGTCCATCAGTTAAACAGGTTCTGCACCAGTTTACTACAGAACAGAAGCAGCGAGCACATATGTTGATGTTAAACATCACCCTGTGTTAGAATTCACATACAAAAGAGTTTTACATTTTTTAGCCTTAAAAAGATTGTTAACCTTGTTGAAATGTTTTTAGAATCACTCTTGCAGTTTGTGAGCAATCCAACCATACCAGAACACAACGTGCAAGGCCAACCAAGATATTGCTGTAGCTACTATAATGAGAGGACATGAGCAGCACTATCTAAAGTCATGAAGCCATAATTACCTGCACCTCTGTTGAAATGATGCTTGTGAAACTGAGCAATAACTCTGTGTCAGACTATCTAGAAACAACCTGCTAATGAAAAGAGACAAGTGCACCAACCAGGTACAACAGAGTGTGTACAGCTGACACATCATGTCATTACAGCGGACTATAACTCCGAAAGCAAGATGTAGCCTGTAAGCAAAGTGAAACAGACAGGCCAAGATTACTTCAGAAACTAAAGATTGTGACCACTAACTTTCTCCTTTTTTAAATTATGTATCAGAAACGTAGGTCTCTCCCTCTTACATGATAATCTCTACAAGGATGTGTAAGGAGGGTTTTTTAAAAAAAAAACTATTCAATGTTAAAAATCAATTTCAAGGGTTAATTAATATCCAAAATATAACAGTTTGGTAGTATTCTGTACTTCTTTTTTCCAGAGAAAACAATGGCAAAACTCATAAGGAAAAGAAGACTTTAAATGCATTCTTATTCTCAGACAGTGAGTTCTAAGAAAAAATTAAATCAAACTTTTCAGCCCAAAGATGACCCAGGAGAACAAAGAAAGAGAGTAGAAAAGGTTTTTCAAAGAGAAAACAGCATTCATAAAAAAAAAAAAAAAAAAAAAAGGATAACAAATAAGGAATCTAAACTGGACTTTAAAATGAAAAAGCTCAACTTAGACCACCAAAAAAAAATTCTTAATGTTAACAATTGTGAAAGAGTGGGCTGGGGCACCTGGACAGATTTTAAATCTTGTGAGATTTCCTTTCAATGTGACTTTCTTGGTCATATGTCACCTCACAAATTTTGTCAAAATCCAGTGTAATTGCAAATATTAAGTAGCAACAGTCAGCAGCAATTCAGTAACCCCCCAACACAGCAGCCTGACTCTACCAGAGAATAGAGCAAAACTGCTGGCTGTTAAGTGAATTACCAAAACCATTAATTACCAACACCAGTTCAACTAGAGCTAGACAGCAAATACAAATTATAAAGGTAGCAGGTCTATCTGGTTATTTCTGTCTCAGGACTACTGAGGCTTTGCTCATTTAGAGACTGGTAAATGGCTGACCTTTGAAACTTGGAAAAAAAAGTAAAAATAATAATTAGTTACACACAATCATCTGTGAAAAGTTTAACAAATCTAACTGATCCTACCCTGGGGCAAAAGAACCAAGCCCAAAATCTATTCCAGCCTTATTTTCAGTTATTCTAATGATCCTCTTAGTTAAGAGAACGAAAGAGAGGAAAATATGCCTTGCACCAATTGCACTAGTAAACGAGCTGCAGGATATAATTATATATTTCATTGCTTTTATGAAAATGGATATTGTTAAAGCTATTATTTTCTAGATACTTTGATCTACAAGAGATCAGGGACTCCTATTCTGCATTAATGAGAGTCCACACATTCAAGTAATTCAGAGTTTTCTTCCAATGTAACTGTATGCAGATAGAAGGCTTTCTTTAAAATGAGCAGTATGAATATTTGAAACACTGATTAAAAAATTTGTGAAATGGCTTGAGAAATGGTCTCATGAGTTAAAGATCAGAAAACAGTCTACAGATCCTTTCATTTTACCATTCCTGTGGAAACTTTTAACTTCTTTCCATCTTACCTTCTTTCCATCTGCCTTTTTAAGTGACAAGCATTCACTAATCAAATGTGAAGACAAGCTACAATTCAGACAGCAAACAGATAAATATTTCAGGGGAATGTTAGAAAGATAGCACCATCTCAGTCCAACACTTCTGTTACAAAGACAATATCTAACACTTCCTATAAGAATAAATGGGAAGGAAATGAGAAGGATCCAGAGCAAATTAGCACAAACAGACAGGAAAAATTATTGCAGAAACTGTTAGATGGCAGCAAGAACAAAAAGTTGGCATATTTCTTCTGTTCTTTGCCCATGCAAACAAGATTACCAAATCTAGGATGGTTTTGTCATTTTATCATTTTATATTAATCAAGAACATCACTTTTCTAAAATTTTGGAAGAACAATAACTGTTAGGATGAGGAATGGATCCTTCAGTATTTTATATTTAAACTCCTTGATTTTGCTCCAGGTCTTCAAGAGTTTGATTTTTTTCCCACCACATCAAAAACTCGCCTGAATAACAGTAGTAGTCAATTTCCACCACTGTTGTCAGAAAATTCACTTAATTTTAGGCTGCACTTTATGGGACACCAACACTCTCAGTCTGATTGCTTCAAGAACACTCATTTCTCCTGCATTACCTGACATGGTGCCTTCTTAGTGGGAGACAAACATTACCAACATCTTGTCCTGCACTATATAACCTATGTGCTTAGATAAATATTAGCATGCAGTTTTGGCCATTAGGAATTCCTTTTGAGTTTATTGTATCCCTACAAACCCCACCCCTCCCCACATTTTTGCAATGTATATAGAGTTTTAAGGCATGTCATGCAGATGCTTATTGCGGTAATTGCCAACCAGCCTTAAGGCTGGATTGAATTCTATTCATAAAGAAAGGTTACCTCCCTTAAATCATTAATGTTGGAACACAACTGCCGAATCCGTGTAATTTCTGAGAACAAAAACAAATGAAATTCCAAATTGATTTTCCAGCTATGCTCTGCAGCAGTTTGCAGATTTTGAGCTATTAAAAACACTTCCTTTAAGAATGTTTCCTTAGCTTCTTTCTTTTTTTTATTTTTTTTCTCTCAGGTCACTCTAATTTAATCATCAGTTGCCTAATTTACTGCATGAGTTAGCTTCACACACAAATACTAATGTAGGGGAACCTGAAAGGGCTGCAAAGCCTTAAAAAGATTCAAGGCATATTTTTTTTCTGTAGGGATACTGGTCCTTCCACCATATAGGAAAGTGTATGGGTGATAACTAATGCATGATAACTAAAGTCTGGGAATGGAGCCTGACAACCTGGAGGCTCCAGGCATCAGAAGAAGACCTTATTCAGGTCTGCTGTTCTGGCATCTGAGTCTCCTGGGTACCTCCTGCTGAGGTAGAGTAAAAGCAAATATGATGCTCTTTGTCCAGCACCTTCGAGGACACAAAATCTTCCCTTTTTTTGTGGTGCCTGAACAACACAGAATCCCTCTATTGTCACTTCCAAACCAAACATTCAGCTTCAATGCACCTCTAGCATTTCAGCTCTGGTCACGGTGTGTGTACAGCATAATGAAGAGCTGTCTCTATAAATCAGGCAGAGCCAGAGCATGGATGGAGTGACAGCTTCACACTCTGGTAAGTTGCCACAATCTCTATGTAAGCTTTAAAAACTGGGTTCATGAATAGGTTGAATAGCATGAAACTAGGGCAGGAGCCTGAAACAAAGCCCAAGGGTAAAATACAGCAGAACATCTTCAGAAAACACCCTGACACTGAAATAACACTATGGCACTTCCTCTCCTGTCCCCTTCTATCTGTGATCAAGACTCCTGTCAGGCAAGAATATTTGGCAACTGGTTATTTCAATGCCTTCATATTGTCAATTCAGTAAAATGTGAGGTTATGAATACTTTGGGCTGAAAGGTCCTGGATGGCTCTTTGGTGCAATGTAAATTTGTAAAACTTGTTTTAAAAGGGTCATTGCCAAAAAAGGGGAAAGTTCTTTGGAAATGCTGAAGTCCATCAGTGTAACACAACTTGAAAATGGTCTTTCCCTTTACTCCTCAAGGTGGGGAAGACCTGGTTTGTAAGAAGCATGTGGAGCCCTTGTAGGAGAGCAGCCCGTCCACTTTTGATGAAAATGATCACAAGCTCGCTACGACAACAGTGTTAGAGAGCAATAGAAACAAAATATAAAATAGATGGGGAAACACAGCAGGAGGTGCCTAAGAGCCACTGCAGAAAGATGTTACATGGACAGAGGCAAGATTCACACAAATAAACCAATACATTATTAGAGTTTGAATCATGTAGAAAGCAAACTCAAGAATTTCAGCAGTTTGCCAAGAAAATCAATGGCTAAGCCCCTGATGACTTGCAGAGCTAGACATGAAACAGCTGTGGAGCTTGTGATGATGTTCTAGCTAGATGACTGGTCCATTGCTTTCTAATTAGCCTTTCTGTTCTCAGTCACTTCTTTGAAAATGGATCTTTGTAAAAGTGGTGCCTGTCATTTACCATCTATGACCTGTTAATAATCTGAAATTCCAGCTCCTATGAAACAATTTCTTTGGAGCTCAAAGAAATTGTTCCCCACTGATTGATATAATGTCAAAATCTACCAACAGAACTGATGCAAATCTGTTGCATTACACAAACCAAGGATGGAACAGATACAAAATACCTTGTTTTTCATCACTTTTCAGGCACTTTGTCCAATGCAAAATAATCTTGCATTTCAAGTTGCACCCCTTCTTTCCAGAATGATTTTTCAAAATTCTTCAGCAACATGGAATTAGGCCCCAGGTTTGGGGTTTTCTTTAGGTGTTTGGAGATGTTGACAGGGTTGGGAAAATGACAGTTTTTCATATGGGGATCAGTGAAACACCTGGGAAGATCTGATTGCTTTGCTTAACAGAAATCTCAAAGCAGACAAACTGTCAGAGACCTTGGCAAAATATAAAATGCAAATGACTCTCCTTTTGATTTTCAGCCACACTCAGTCTCCAGCTAGGAAGATAATTTTCCTCTTCAAGCAACACTAAGCTCAAATCTGTTCTTACCCAGGTGATCGATACACTCCAATGAAGTCTCAGGAAGAGACTGAAAACAGCAAAGCAACGACCCAGTGCTCTTGATTTTCTGTGAGGCCCCACATGGGACAGGAATCACTCCATCAGCTTATGTAGGTAAAGAGTTCCACATCCAAGCCTGTCAGCAGACCATATTTTGCAAATATTACCACCACTTAAGTTGCTGTATCTGTATCTGGTATTCCTGTTGCAATTATCCTTCTGGCTGTACTTAATTCAATACTTAATTCAATTGGACAGATGAAGATGTCAGGTTGTACAGATGCAAGCCACAAAAGAAGTGTGCTAGAGGACCTCTACATTTTGGATATGGTTTTGGCAGATGTCCTGATTACAAACACAATCTCTTTAATGTTCAAATTATTTTTTCCTAATAGTGTTTGCCCTCACTACACTGGCTGTAATTTACAAGCTGTAATCTGGTCTGTGTCTGCTACTGTATTATTGCTCTATTAATATCTATTAAGTCTCTGAAATATATTAAAATTCAAGTTCAACACATTTTTCATGGAATGTTTCAGGCTAATGCATATTAAATAAAAAGTCTAACAGTCAGGAAGCAAATGACACTGTCTATATTCAAAAAGGAAAAACAGAAGTCTAAATATGTTTATAAGACATTATTACATTTGGACCTGAGGAGAACGCTAACAAGCTAATGGAACTTTATAGAAAGCCTACAAAGACATTTCTGCCAGTATTAGCAAGCAAAATGATATACAAAACAATTGGAGTGTTAGCATTTGTAGACCTAACATACTTTTTCAGAGGGCATAAATAACATTTCATGACTCACTGTGTTCTAAAAAAACTTAGTTATGCCCATAAGTTTTGTGAGTAAAAATTCTGATATTTTAGTAAGTATGACTGTGAGTAGGTTTTGGAGAGCATCTGATGGCACTTTGGAACACCTGCAACTTTCCAAGTAACAGAGAACAAAATAAGCATTTTTTGAAACAGCAACATATTGTCTATAAGTAAGAAGTGAACAAATAAACATCCTGAACACTTAGAAGGAAGAACTACATAGAAAGATTTTGACCATACAGCTCTGAAATTAATGACGGTATAACAAGTTTGAGTAAACAAAGTGCACTTAAATAAGGAAGGAGATGTGTGGGTGTGAAGGAGGGCACTATACTTCAGCAGCTGGGAATTTCCAAGATAAGAGATTGAAATTATATAAAGATCAAATTTTATTACCCTGTTCCAGGCATCATTTAAAATATATGGTTTTACTGCATAATAAGAAAAGAAAGAACCCTCACATGAATTTTCTAATCCCAAGGATACAGAGAAAGTAATCAAATGACATAAAATTCATCAATTAAGAAAAGCTAGGCTGTACTGTTCAGCAATGGATGATACTTTCCAAGAAGCTCACCTGGAAGACAGGAAGTCTACACACTTCTGTGAAATCCAACACTCCCTGCAGAGAGCACATTTCTACAGGATCACTAAAGCTGAATGTTTCCAAGTGGTCCAAACGCCATCTCTGAGATTCTGAGAAATCAAAAAGAAAAACAAGTCATGAAAGCAATACAGAAGGAAGTAGTATTAATAAAAAATGTTACTAATACATTGAAAATCCTTGATACAGAGATACAGCTTACTTTACTATTTGCCCCATCTAACAAATAAATTCCCTTATCTAATAAATAAAATTAAATATGAGAAAAGTGTTCATTTTGGGGTAATTGTTTAAGTAGGTTATGAGCAATTTTTCTCAGCATTCTGATATGTTACCAATTACATGCTCCTTTATTTGTCAGTTTATTTGCAGTTTCATAAAATATATTATGAACAATATAAGATGAAATTATGCCATAATTCTTGATGCGACATTTTGTAGATTTTTTTCCCCATTCCTAATATTCTTTACAGACCATTTTTTAGACTATAACAAGCTAAGGAAAAAAAGACTGATTTAATGACTGTTGTTAGACAATCCTCTTAAGCAGCACATTTCATCATTTATATATCTTTTATCTATTTTATTCAATAGTGTGTTGTTCCTTTTCCCTTTTACCACTGAAAAACTCAAAAAGGAAGTCATTCCATGTGTGTTCAGTACCATCAAGAAAGACTGTTGCACAGAAGCAGTTAGAATTTCCACGTTCAAAAAAACTATCCCAACGCCAGCCTGCAGTTTTCTCAAATTCTTTCATGACTACTGTGTATAGAACAATCTGTGATTAGAACTAGAAATTCTGACATCCACAGCAGTGATTAAAAACTGACTTTTGCAGACCAGTTCTAAACTTCTGAGTTTTGCAGATCCCAAGGGTACAGAGAATCTGATAAAACATTGGATATTCACAGAATGGTTGAGGGTGGAAGGAATGTCTGCAGGTCATGTGGTCCAACATCTTGCTCAAGAAGGGCCACCTAGAGAGCTCAGTACCCAAGACCATGTCCAGAAGCATTTTGAATAGCTCCAAGAATGGAGAATCTACAACTTCCTTGGAAAATCTGTGTCAGTGTTCAGTCACCTTCACAGTGAAAATGTATTCAGGCAGAGACTCCTGGTTTTCATCCCTGTGCCGCTGTCATTGGTCCTGACACTGGGCACCAGTGAAAAGAGCCTGGCTCTGTCCTCTTTGCACCTTCCCTTCCGGTGTTCATGCACTTTGATAAGACCCTACTCAGCCTCATCTTCTACTTGTGGACAGCCCCATCTCCCTCAGCCTTTTATCCTATGTGAGATGCTCCTGTCCTTTCATCATCTTTGGCGCCCTTTGTCTGCCTCTCTTTGCTGGGCTCTCTCCAGAATGTCCATGTCTCTCTAGCACAGTGCCTGCACTGGACACAGCACTCCAGGTATGGCCTCCACAGTGCTGAGCAGTGGGAAGGATCACTTTCCTTGACCTGCCCTCAAAACTTCCCAGAATGCAGCTCAGGTCTATGCCACAAGGACACATTGCTGGCTCACATTCTACTTGAGTCCTTTTCTGTAAAAATGCATCTGCACATCCTCATCCACCACTCTAGTGTCTGCCCTTTTGGTGTTTGGTTATTTTTTCCGTTTGCTAGTGGCAGTACTAGGACATCCATGCAATCAATAGCATCAACAGCAGCTAGGAATGAGGAGAAAAGGCATCTTTATATCACTACATTTCTGCTTCCAGATTTTATTTTTTAAATAAATTATTAAATGTGGCTTAAGGAGCAGGACCAGAAAGTGAGCCAGTCTTACAGAACTGGATTTGATCTCTTCAGGAGAACATAAAAAACCTTATTTTTCCAAACAATAATTGTAATAATATTCTTAGATAAAAGGTAGAAAGAAGATGTAAGATCATCTTTTTAAGAAAATAAAGAGCATGTAATCGCTAAAATACAAGTCAAAATTTCAGGAAAATTTGATCTTACATCCTGAAGTGAAATAGGTCTATAACAATTCTCAAGAACTTACTGTTCTCATCTGTGACATGTGCTGCTTCACTCAAAAAACCCTTCCACTAGAGTTCTGGCTTATGGGTAAAAGAATAAAGCTACTGCTAGCTCATCTGCCCCTGCATAGCTTTTGCACCTGTAAGATGATGATCTTAAACTTTACCAAGTTTGGGTGCTAAAAGATTTAGTTAATTGATGTCTATAAAGCACTTCAGAGGCTTAAATGAAAAGCTGTACAGGAATGCAAATTATCACTACATCCTCCAATACGTTACAAAAAATACAGCTGCCTTTTCTCATCTAAACAAAACTCTCCAACGTAATAATGAAATTTCAAAATATTTCCCACGATTTTTTCCTCCTCCTCCTTCTACTTTGCCCCAGCCACACACAGAAATAACCTTCATCTTCCTCTAGAACTGAATGGGAAAAAGAAATGATAAAAACCTTCTCAAATATGAAAGACTAATACTGAAACACCAAGAAATCTGAAGGCTTTTAAAAAACATACAAATGAGTCAAAGCTACAGGACGTCAATCCCTACCATTAAGGGTATTTAAGACTTAATATTTTACTTGCTAATGAAGCAAACATGTAGAATAATTACTGTCAAGCACTTAGCACATTTTAGTGAAGAGGATGGATATAATTTGCTTTAGGAAAAAAACAGCAGTATGTGCTGCAGTGATGATTACAGAATTACAGATTACAGTACAAAATTCACTGGGCTTTCTTTTACAGATTATGTTGAAACATGTTTTAGGATACCCTTCAATATTTTATTTTTATTTGAATGCAGTGCATTCAGCTTGTCTCTTTGAAACAGCAAACAGTCAACATTTGCAATGTGCAGTCTTGAAAAATAGAAATGAGACAAGAGAGGGGTAACAATCACACTTCAAAAAAGATGGGTAACCCTCTTCATTTCTAAACAAAAAGATGCACCTTGTTGCCAAACATGCTTGGCTGAAGAACTAAGACTATCTTCTAGATCTTTCTGAGGTAGTGCAGCTACAGAGGAATACACAAAATCAAATAACAGATCTTGAAAAACAGCCTGAGGAAATTAATCTCTCTCCCACATATAAGTATACTATCTTCTCTTCACAGGCTGACAAAACCAAGCAGGAATGCATGAAGCAATTGAAATAGAAGGTGATAAAAAGTTAGGTTAAAAATATGAGCATAGCTTTGATTATGTGGGGATTATCTTTTTCCTGCTACTAATTCTAAGAAAACTCAGTTTGATTAGATGCTATACATAACTTTTCAGGCTTCCTGCACTAGGGCACAGTCAGCTTCCCAAATGCCTCTGTAGCGGCAGCTTCAAAAAAGTTTTCCTGAGTACTCACCAGGATAGTACCAGTATGGTAGGTGTTTGTTTGCTGTTATAGCTCTATATTTCAGCAATATTACCTGTTTTCCTATGTTACATTTGCAAGAAAAATCTGTAACAATACCTCCCTTTTAATAACTCCCTGGGGATCAGCTGATCCCCAGGTTCTATAGCAATGTATCCTGATTCTCTGTGTGACCTCAGTGCTAGGTGCACCAGTGCAAAGGTCATGTGGTTCAGCAAGTGCATTAAGGAGGAGACTGATTCTGAGGAACAATTATAATACTTAATGTAATTAAAATACAAATATAATTTTGTCAGTATGGACAGTCTCATGTCTCAATAAATGAAACTGCAGAGAAGAAGCCTGATCAGATACTCCACAATGTACTGTGATTTCAGCAGAATAGTGCTCAATTATTGTCTTTTTTTGCGTTTACTCAATCTTTTAAACAGTTGTCCCAAACTTTTGTTCTGTCAGTTTCACCTAGTGAAATCTGAACACAAAGTGAGTTTCCAATTGGTAAAAAATGGGTTTTACTGCTGATTTTCACCAGAATGTCTCACAGCAGTGACTTCTTACTGAGAACAGGAGTAGAAAAAGTTAGTTCATTGTTGATTAACTGAAACGTGATATTTTTTCTTGTCCATTACTCCTTCATGTCAGGAACATCTATTTCCATCCATTCTATAATTATTTTTCAATAAAATATCACTATATGGCATCATCATTTAATCTTTCTGAAAGTCAGTGGGCAGGTCACTCAAGGCAAAGCTCTAATTGACTGCCAGGCTTTCTTATTCAGAGAGGGTATTCAAAATGTATGCAAAGGAGCATGGTAAATGTCTGTCTCAAAGAAGTGAAGATGACAAATAGGTTAACCTTAATTTAGGCTCCATTGAAGACATCTTTAAAACATAGCTGTCTGCAGTTACAGACTGCTACACCTCACTATTTATTTAATGCCTACTCTCTGCAATATAAACCTAATTGCAGAAATGATCCATTCAGCACAACATAATTTAGGACTAACAGATTGTATTGTAGAGGTTTACAGAACTGTGCTCCTGCTGGTTCCTACAGGTCTTCAGGGGAGAATCATTCCTACCAACACTGCCAACAGGTGAAACGTGTCTGTCTATTTTCACAGTCTATTTTCATTGGCTGCAACTGGATTACAAAGGGTCACAACTGACAGCAGATTCCACACCCCTTCAGGAATATGCTGTGTCATTGGCTGTGGGCCAGAGTGTCAGAAACACTACATCAAACTGACATGTTCTGCTAACATAAATCATCTTGTATAATTCCACTGTATCGTGACCTACCTAAGAAAAGGTAAAGAATTAATCATCATGATCATGCTAAAGAAAGGCAAAATTTTGATTCCAAATACTGCTAATGAAAACAAATTTTTAAAATCTTTCTAAATAATGTGAATAAACATTGTTTCAATGGCTACTGTTTCAATTCTTTTATGCATGTATTTGTAATATCTTTACATATTACACTGTGGCAGAAACTCAAGAAGGTATTTTATGGAACAACTCCATCCTTTTGCTGTCTGAGGACCAGGTAGAAGAAATAAGAAAGCTATAAGCAAGCTCAGAGAGCAAATTGTCTGACATTCCACTCTCCAATAGCAGACCCTCATAGTCATGATCTTTTCAGTGGCTACCATTAGTAATAATCCAACTATTCCTCATGGAGCCCTGCCATCAAAGATCCAAGATCCCCACAGACTGCTGGAACCCAACAGAGCATGTTCTTCTCAGTTCCCAAAGTCAGAGGTCTCTTCCCATCCACCAGCACTGCAGTGTAAGCTGCACCAGATGTGCAGGCAGTGAGTCCTCCGTACTCCAACCATGTCTTTGGCAAAGAGACTAGTTTTCTGTCTGGTGAGGGTCATCTCCTGTTTTCATCCATTCCTTTTTACCCTGCAGCAGCACTGCTTGCTGCTCCAAAGGGGGGCTCCAATGTTTGGCCACTCTTCAGCCACACGGTCACACACTTGGCAATGCAATTCACCATTTGGGCAAGCGTGGAAACATTACTCCTCTTTAAATGGGTATTGCTGATCACACGACAAGTCACAGACACCAGACTTCAGCAACAAGATCTTCCTTCTTTTCTGACACATGGGAATATTGCCATGGTGTTAATGACTTGTACCTTTTGAAGGCATTAAGAGCAGTACATGGGGTACAGGAACAAGAGTCAGTGCATTTTTAAAATCTTTGGAAGTTGCAATCTTAGAGCTCTGCAATACAGCAGTACCACTACCACCAATAGGCCATAAATGCTTAATTTGGAAGGCTTAACAAGTCCTGAGGCTTGTCAGCTGTGCTTTGTCTGAATATATCTTTGTTTCAGTTGGAACAGCTGCACTTGCAATTCCTCCAACTGACCGGTTCAATACCTCTAATTGTTGTACTTTGATTTTCCTTTGACCAAGGATAGCTATATGTAGAGAGCTGTAAAAGGTGGTTACTCAATGTATACTGAGATACTTACAAGAATAACGTAAGGATGTAGTATGAAGAGACATGGGTCAGGTCAGACAGCAGGGCCCTTAAGAAGGCTGTGCCTTAAAACACAGGATGTGGTATGCAGGAATTCAGCTATGGGATGTTAAGTGATGCGGCACAGACTTGGCACTGGTACCTATAAACAACTTCAGCCATGATCAGCAACAAAATGCAGATCTAGACAAAACTGAGTTTAGAGGTATCTAAAAGAACAAAGAAACAGTATCCAGTACATGTAAAAGGCACCATACATTACTAATCCAGATGTATCATGGAGCTGCAAACCAACAAAGAAAAGGCAAAGGAGTAAAAGTGTGTTAGCAAATGTAGAAAAATGATCCTGACGGGTGGATCCCAGGGTGAGGAAGATGGAGCCATCAGTGTGAACATCCTGCTCTTCCTTGGACAGGACTACAACTGCTGACAACCCCACCAGAACCAAACCACTGACCCTGGGTCACTCAGGAGCAGTGTAAGGGTGAGCATAACTGCTCCAAACGGGGAGAAGCTAAAAAGTGTTTGTAAAACAATTCAACTGCATTATAATTATTTATTTTTCCTGCAAGAGATCTAGACTCATAATGATTCTTTAATTAGATTGCAAAGATTTCAACTATATTAACTTTTAAAAATCACATCTATACTTATTTAACTTATATATACACAGGTATAGATATATACATATAAATACAAAAAGATTTGTGTATCTTCTTGTCTATAAAGATTTGGACTGTAACTGACTACAGATTCCATTGCCAAGCAAACTCTCAACTAAAAACAATCTGTATTTGCTTACATTGCACCAATGGAGATGGAGGCAGACAAAAGACAGTATTGAAGCTACAGCAAGCCTAAATTTGGAGCAAAACTGAATAAATGCAATTACAGTTTAAGTCAGGGAACATGTCCTGACTGGTGGAAATTAGAAACATAGGTCAAAATACAGCAGCAGACAATGGGTTCAATTATGGATATAAAGCTTTCATAGAAATAAGTTTTAGTTGGTAGGAAATTTGAGGACTCAAATGTTAAATATTTTTAAATTACTAGTTTTCTCATCACGATTCTCATGTCTCCTGTTGAGAACAGTTAAATACAGAGTATTCATACAATTTAGCTTCCTTCAAGTCATGAAAAAAAAATTAATTAGAAGACCTTTGTTTCCAATTGCTGTTATCTGTCTAGACAAATTGAATGATGAAACCTTCAGCTGAGAAGTTTTTTAATTCAAGAGCATGGTGAATTCATACAGCCAAACCCAAATATTCTCAAGTGGCTTCCTCTTTTCACATCTCCTGAAATGCAGTCATTCAGAATTGTTGGTTCTTCCCAAAAGTAGGGCAGAATTTATGCATGCTAAAATTGTGTCTATTATTCAGTTTGGAGAAGTCACTGCTAGAAGCTTTCCTGTTTACAGCATGGAAATTTGTTAGCCTTTCTTCTTTAATGAATATAAATCCAAAAGTTCCTTAACTAGTCAAATTTCTTGATGTGAAATACCAATAACAAGGCACTAATCCCACAGAGTTACAATGACTATAAGAAGCAGTCTTTAAACACATTATTTTGTGCCTGTGAACAAGAATTTCCTTATGGAATAAAACTCATGATTTGGTCCAATGTCAACATCTGATTATTCAGATGGATATGAAAGGAGACTGGGAAACGGTTCAGACAGAGCACAACATATGTAAATCAGGCTATGGAATACAGACACCGTACATTCTCCTGAGAAAGTATTTGGAACCAGATGACTGTAGAAAGTGAGTGCATGAATAATAGAACACAGAACACTACATAATCTCAGGTACTCCACTGCAGCCAAGCAAACTGAAAAAAGGGCTTGCACAAGTCACAGTTTAGATTAATGCACAAATTATCTAAAGTTACCTGTAGTTCAGTATAGTTTTTCAACATGGTCAATACCACACTTTGCAGGATCTTTCTCAATTAAATACTAAGTAGAGCTATGACTGTTTTTCAGATTTTTGCATAGGTTATATTAAAGATGTCAAACTTATGGAAAAAAAAAAAGAATTATGCACCATGAAGGATACCAGTTATGAGCTAAACTGGAACCCAGGAGATGCCAGTTCCATTCTCAATTTTGCTAACTATTTGAATGATATTGAGCAACTTAGTTTTGGTTACTGTGTTTCCCTAAATATGCTTCACCCATGTTATCTATACAGAATTTAGCCATACAAAAATCATTCATGTTACCTTTCACGCAATGGGAAACACAGTGGAAGCTGGTCTCAGTGGAGACCATCCATGTACTCATGCCATAAACTATTTAACAGTTTAGATAATAGATCTTCTGTAGCCACTGGCTGCCCTACATGCAAAATACATCAATCAGTTCTTTTCTACAAGAGTCACTATGTCTGTTCTGTTGCAACCAGGGAGGGAAAAATAATCCTATGGAAAACTGGGAAAGAAACAGAAAAGACCACCGACTTCCTGCTTTAAATCAAAGCCTTGGTGGTCGCACATACCACCAATCCACTTGGAGTTACTGGAGAGAAATCAGTTCCACTGCTGGCCACTACCTAGTATTCCACTGCTCACAGTCAGAAAAACTAGCACAAAATTTTCTTCAAAGTTAAAAGCACTAAAATTATATTAAAAAAAAAAAAAGCAGCAACACTAATTAATTATATTCGATTTTTCAACAAAAAAAACCCCATTGTAAATTATAAATTAACATCATACAAACACAGACAAAACATAACAATGATAGTTCAAAACATGCTTGAAATAAAGTCAAAAGTATTTCTAGAGTATTCAGCACACACTGGCAGTTTAGAATTATAAAAATTTCTGAAAAAAATTATATTAGAACAGGTTATTTTAAGTGTAGATTGTTATACACTATTTCAGTGGAAAATTATTATTAGAATTCATATGCAATTTGAGTAGGACATATCAAGGCTGAATTTAAATGAAAAAAATTGGCTAAAATAACCACGTAATCTGTTCCATTGGCAATCTAATATAGTGTGGATTTTCTTCATAATCCATCAGATTTAACCTTACTGCATTCCCTTTCTTCATTCCAGCAAAGCAAAACTAACACTCTGAACTAGAATAGAAATTGATTTTGAGTGGCACCATTGCAGGAAATGCATCTTCTGTGGTGATTAACAGACTTTTACCATCAGTATTGCACCATTGTATAGATGCAAAGGCAGTGCCTGATGACTTTCAAAATAACATGTGAAAAGAGGATCAGTTTAATTACTATTGTTTTAGGGTTTTTTTGCATTGTCCACTGGGCCCTCCTTCATTGCTTCAAAATTCAGGGCATTGAAGTCACAAAGATAAAATTATACATTTAAAGTGTTATGAAATGAATGCCAATTAGCTATTTAAAGTTTCAAATGAACCACTGGGGGAAAAATAAAGAACAATGTACACACATACATACATCTGTATCAAATTACTTACAAGTAATTGCGTGATTGCTATAAAGCTAACAATTTTCAACAACAATAATCACCAAGTGCATCCTGATTATTTGAAACAGTTTTATGGTTGCCACAGTAGCAACTGTAGGGGAAAGCCTTTGAACTTAGTAAGAATTCCTTACTAAACTGTAGACAAAAACATTGCTTCTCTGCTACTGGAGTGAGACATTTTAATCTACATCTAACACAGTGAATAAAAATTGAAATTCTAGAAGTGTCCTTAAGTACTTTTGATTAGCAGAAAAAAATGTATTTAATTTACTTATGCCTGTTAAAGAGTAAAATGTATATAAAATGTATAGAGATGTACATGATACATTTTATGTACACAGATCTATACAATGTGTGGCTACAGACATATAACATGAAGACAGAAATAGCATTAACCAGCTGGTTTTAAAATAACAATTTCAGAAGCTGTGCCAGTTGCAAATAGTGACTATTAGCACGTCACATCAGTATTAGAATTTGCTACTCTCCAAACGCAAAAAGTGAAGTTCCTTCTAAATATTAAAATCATACTGTTGGTATTTAATCTGTTTCTAATTCTGGCACAGTGAATTTACATGTATTTTCTGTCTGGTCATATTACAGAGCTTTTTTTCTTTACACAGAAGGCATACATGAATATAAATAAGGCTACCAAAACCATTTTTCCAGAAAACTTGACTAGGTAACAGCTTTAAAAAAAAAAAATCTAAAAATAGAAAATATGTACTATTGAGAATCATGCTTTTTTCCTAATGTATAAACCTAGAAGCATTTTTTGAAATGCTTCTTGTAAAGTGCTTATGCTGTAAACAAAGCTAAAGAGTATCATCTGGAAATGGTACTTGAAGCTCTTCCACATTGGTGTGCAATTCAATGAGCAAAGCTTGACCCTTTGGTAATCAGCCTCTGCTGAAGTACAGGCAGGTTGGCTTCATTAGGAGCAATTCCAAACCCTCTGTTTAGAACCACACATTCTCTTCTTTTGCTCGATAGTTCTTTGTTCCCTTGGGATAGTAGAGATACCTGGGGGGAAAAAAATTGGTAGGCAGTTGGAATTAAGAATTTCCCACTATTGACACTCACCAGGCATGGGATCAATCTTTGTGCTACCAGCAGAAAGCTGATGCATGAGCATGATGTAGAAGCCAAGGAACCTCAAAAGTCTATCAAATGAAATGGTTTTAGTTCATAGTTTACAACAGTTTGATGCAGAAATCTCAGGGTGAAACTCCATCATTTATGCTACACACAGGGAATTACTTTGTCTAATGATCCTCTGACTCAAAATTTATGGACTAGTCTCCACAGCACACAAATAGAATTAGAACAGCATGGTGCAAAGGTCTCCCACAGATAATCAATGAGGCCTGAATGCAACATAATGTATTTGTGGGACAGCTTTAACTTATGTTGCTGATGTAACATATCCAGAAACTTCAGCACTATGGAGAACTAGCTGAAAGCAAGTCTATAACATCTCTTCTTTCTCCTTTTCTAATTTCTCTTTAGCTTGCTACATGGAAAATTAGCACAAAAAGGGATGGAGCTGCATCTGCCAGTTCTATATTGGTGAAACTTGTCTCATAATGAAGATGCATTATACTGTTAAAATTAGTCTATGAAAATATGATGTAAAGATTTCTCATAATCAATGCTGTGGAAAAGTAAAACTGGTTGTTTTGGTTTTGCCTCAAAATTCTATCAGTCTCCAACACAAGTGTAAGACCTCTTCTGAAATTTTCCCAGACTGCATGTATGCAATTTGTATAACTCAGACACATAAAGGCCTTGCAAACAATCCTCTGTTCATGTGGTCCCTCAGGAAGCAGTGTAATTTTGATTACTGAAGTACTGAAGGATATCAAAGTATTCCAGGAAGGAGTAAAGGAAAAATATGAAAAAGAGTTTATAGTATTGTATGCACACTTCAACAAAGGCAGATAGAAATCCCTAAGCTGAAAGATTGTTATTAAAGTTGTAAAGTCAAGTGCACTTAAGGAAAATTAAAACATGTGGAGTAAAGGCTGACAGCAAACTTCCACTTAGCCTGCTATGTGGATAACATAATCCTTGATGGGGTACCATATCTGTGCAAAAATTAGAATCATAGAATGGTTGTGACTCAAAAAGGCCTTTAAAGATCATGTAAGGCCAATGCTCCTGCCATGGGCAGGGAAGACTATCATTAGGTTCTCAAAACCCCATCCAACCTGAACTTGAACACTTCCAGGGACAGGGCATCCACAACTTCTCTGGACAACCTGTTCCAGTGTCTCACCACTGTCACCACAGACAATTTCTTCCTTATGTCCACTTTAAATCTACTGCTTTAAGTTTTAAACTCTTGCCCCTTACGTGATTGCTACAGGCCTTGGTAAAAAAAAAAAAATTCTCTTCTAAGCCCCTTTTAAGTATTGAAAGGCTGTAATAATTTTCCCTGGATTCCCTTTTGCCTGAGCTTTAGAGCTTGACTCCTGTTCCATCTGTCGACTACCTGCCCCCAACTACAAACCATTCTCTCTTCTCTTGGTCAGTCCCAGCTATAGGTGGTTCTTCCTTCTGCCCATACCAACCTCCTTCTCAGAAATCCTGCATTCCATCTTCTTAGTTCTCGGCTCTGCTCTAGATGTATTCCCATTTCCTAGCTTCTATCTCATCAGTTTTTTCTTATCAGTTCTTTTCCCAGGCACTACCTTAAGATGATGAGACAGCCTCACTTTCTGTTCTGAGGTCTAGACTTGCCCTGACACTATTTCAGATATTTCAGTACTCTATTAAGTCTACTGTTAAGCATACACCTACTACTGTGTGGTTTTTTTTTTAAATTATGACACTGGCACAGATTTGTTAAGTGAAGGGTGAAATTCATACCTGTGAGCAAAAACAAAACAAAGTACTTTCCTTGCTGTATCACACAAGTTAATCAAGAAAACATCACTAGAATACTTTTAATATGAGCAAGCAAGGTAGGCCAAAGTTTCTTATCTTCAATGCCTTCATTTAGTGCTGTAAAGGCAAAAATCTTTCAGATCCTTTCACAGAACAGATTTCTAGAACTGCAAGACCCCACAAAAACATGGATGGCTCAGAAGATTGAGAGGGTTTACAGATACAATGTCACAGTAAGAAAAATAATTGTTCCTTCTTTTTATATCATTTTCCCATGATTTGTCTGAGTAAAAGCTTTCAAATTAACTTTCAAAACAGGAATTGATACTATGACAAGACCTAAAAATTATCTTTATGGAGTACCATGTCAGAAACAAGAATATTTGACTTTCCCTTACCAGTAAATGGATGTTCTGCTAGTTAAAAGGGAGTACTCAAAAACAAAGGACACAACTACAGTACTTAAAGGAACATTGTGTCTGTTAGTACTATACTTACATCCTGAAATAGCTTTTGTTCTGTCTTGCCCTTATATCAAAACACCCACCTATGTAACTCTGCAATTCCTCCTCTAGCCATAGTCATTAAGGTCTTGAAACAGGTAAAAAATAATTTATTTTTGTATGGCCCTGATTTCTGAACACTGAGATCAATTTTATCTTCCATTTCTTTCCAAACTTTCAGATTGTCTTTTATTTAGTCCAAGAGTTCCCAAAATGCCTTTAAACACCATATTGTTATGACGCAGAAGGATATTACATTCTTAGCAGCTAAACTGACAGGCTGGACCAAACTATTAAAGCCTATAAAACCAACCAAACCAAATTAAACCAACAAAAAAAAAAAAAAAAATCTACACCCCCCCCCAAAAAACTCCAACCAACCAAAAAAAAGCAAACCCTAAAACCTTCCCCTTAACTTCAACTGAAAGTCTTATGTTCACAGCAGCTGTATAAGAATGCTTGCACAAGAATGATTTTAGACTATACTGAGCTTTCTGAATGAGCTTTAATAGGAAAGTGCCTTCTTATTTGATGTTCTTTGGCAGAGTTTATCTATGCTCTGTGTACAATTTCCACCATGCAGACAACTCTGATGCACAGCAGGTGCTCTTAAATCTTTTCATCAAACTGGTAGAAAGACCAGCTTCAGGACTGCAAGAGCAAACCCATTTTATCATGGCCAAACAAGTCTGTGATGACAGATGCTTCCACTCAAAGGTGGAGAGCTCATAGAAGAATGTCTGAGAACTCAGGGCATGTGATCTCTGCAAGAGCCATCTGCCTGCAGTGGAAAACAGTCATTCCCACAGTCCAAATGCTGACAGACAGCTTCATAAACATGCACTTTTTCTACAGGCACTGTGGACTTCGGGCATTCCTAGTGTCAGGAGACCACCTAATTTTGTCTATACATCACCGAACTGTATCAATGACTTGGTACCTACCAGTCAGCTTAAATTCAGGCTAGAAGATCTTTCATGTTTTCCAACAAGAGGTGAAATGCACCTTTCCACAGATCTCACTGCTGAAGATAATTCTCAGCTTGAGTGAAGGAAGGGGTTTTGCATCAATAACAATCCTACCACGTGATCAGATTATTCTGGTACTTGCACCAGATGGATCACTTCTCTGTTCTACACCACACAATGTCATGAATAACAGCCAGGTTATCCATCTTTTATACCTAGCAGTGCTAATACCAGCCAAGTCTAGCAGTCTTGGTGCTGACTAGCTGCTAAAAAGCAAGAAACTGTTTCTTCCACAGTCATCATTCTGACTCACAGGAAAAACAAGCCTCAAAAAAGAAAAGAAAAAAAAAGACTTGCTAACCAAAGTGCAAAAAATGTCTTGTTATGGCACTGCAATACCAAGAAAAATATTAAAATTATCTCTGTTATTAGCTCACTGGTTACACATGAAATAACCTGAACATTTCTGCAATTCTCTAAAAATACAGTTAGCAATACGTTTTTTCACACCTGACTATTTGACTTTTACATGAAGAGCTGTAATACCCTGGAATCCAAAGCATACATTTTCCAAAGCATACAGTTTATAATTCATCATTTCTGCAGATTTCTACCATGACCATGAAGCCTGGACATGTATCTATCTTCTGAATGCAGCCTATATCTGTGAAGCTGCAACAAAATTATCTTTCTAGCAAGTGTGAAAAGGCACAGCGTGACATTCACCATGTGCAGCAGTGAGCCCTGCCCAGAAAGTGTCTTTTAATCCACCTCATGGCCAAATTTTTGCCATTGGAACTCTCTGCATTCATCAATGTGACAAATATTAGTCACTGTCTAACGCCAGGAGCTGGCTGAAATTAAAGCTAGGATCAATTGCTACACCAGGTTTTCATGTTGCTTTTAATTTCTGCAGGATCCATGACTTAGGAAAGATAGGCCAATACTGCCTCTTAGTGGAGGGACAGCTGACTCAAAAGGTGAAGTGAATGCTGGTCTCTGGAAATGGCCTGGAAACTTCCAGTGCCACACAGACCCTCAGCTGGCAGCCATCAGAACTGCAGGGGGCTAAATGAAACTTGCAGCCACGAATACTTAGTAATGATGATGATAATAATAATAGTAAAATAATTAATAGTAATAATAGTAATAGTAAAATGTACTTCTGCACTTTGGCAAACCTTTTTACCTCCTTGGAGAGAAGCACAATTCAGCAGAATGCTGGTATGACTTGCTGGCCAAAACAATCTTTTGTGTGGGTGAGAACTAGGAACTTACAAGGACAACCATTTGGAAGAAGAAAACAATTAACAAATGCCTGGCTGCATTAGTGAAAATGGTTCCAGGGGAGAACAAAAAGGAGCAGAATGTCTTAAATCCCCTAGATATCACCAAGTCAAAAGATCTGCTTTAGATTCCAGGAGTGTTGGAGCTGTGTACCACCATCTCTTGCCTAGTTCAGTATGTTCTAGAACATTAAAAAAACATTAACTAAACGAAGTACAAATGTGAATCTATAATTCTGTTAGCCATCTAACAGAATTAAAGTGGTACATTATGTTGAAGAATACTTAATTAACACAGTAAAAATTTGCAGGCAGCAAAAGCTCCACTAATGCATTTCTACTTTCAAATTATGGACCAAATACAAATGAGGGCTGCCTCAAACAGGCACAGTTTGGAATCTGCTGTCATTCCTGAGCTAAATAATCCTTCTGGGGATAATACCTTGAGATATTCTTTGAGTAGTTAAAAATGTATAGCTATCATTAGAGCGAGACTTGACAGTTTTGCTCTTCATGAAATAGCTCTAATGACAAAATTAGTTGCTTCTCTAGTTCTAAAATTTTAATAACAATGGAATAAATTTCACTGAAGAAAATTAAGAAATTATGTGACAACATATCAATATATCCATTTGATTATGAAGCCTGTTTCCTTCTAGTCTTAATAGCACTGCAACCATTTTTCTTCCTACAAAACAAATGTTGAAGCATTTCTCACAAACAGACACGGTCATTTGAGCTTGTATGCTTTCAGCTGGGTTAGAGTTAAAGTTCTTCACTGCAATTTGCATGCTGCTATGTTTTGGATTCATGCTGGAAACGGCCTTGACAACCTAGCAGTGTTTTAGTTATTGCTGAACAACACTCACACAGCACCAGGGCCACTTTTGCATCTCTCACCACCCCACCAGTGCTTAGGCTGGGGGTGCCCAAGAAGCTGGGAAGGGACACAGCCAGGACAGCTGACCCTAACTGACCAAAGGGATGTTCCACACCATGTGGCATCATGCTCTGCAATAAAAGCTGGAGGAAAGAGGAAGGAAGGGCAGGGTGGTATATTTGGAGTTATGGCACTTGTCTTCCCAAGGAATCGTGAGATGTGATGGAGTCCTGCTTTCCTGGAAATGGCTAAACCTGCCTGCTGTTGGGAAGCAGAGAATGAATTCTTTCTTTTGCAGTGCTTGCAGGTGCAGATTCTGCTTTACCTAGTAAACTATCTTTAGCTCAAGGCAAGAGCTTTTTCACTTTTATTCTTCCAATTTTCTCACCTGTCCTAATGCAGGGGAGTGAATGAGTGGTGCTGAGGCTGCCCATGGGAGTGAAACCACAACGGAGCTACAGCACTTGGCTGAACACATCTCCTCTCTCTGACCACTGCATTTTTTCTTGTAACTGAGTTTCTGCTTGGATTAGGTCTCTTCAAGCAATTTATTAAAAATAAATTTCTGCATGAATTTGGCTATTACATGTGTACGTTAATATAAAAAAGCAGGATGAAATCTTGAAACTGGTATTCACTGCCTTATTCATAAATAGCCTCACAAACAAGGAGTTTGCCTCTTGTGCAGTATAATATTAAATCAGAAGGTGGAAAAGAGAGAGTGGCACAATGGATGTGAGTGGAATAATTTGGAAACATTACAGGGATTTTTATGCATGTTTACCAAATTTCTGTATAAATAAGTAATACAATTGGAGTGCTGAGTAATTTCAGGAGATTAGTGATAAATGGGCACAAGTTGATTATTCAAGATAAAGCTGAGGGTCATTATCTTCAGCTGGTCATTAATCCCCATGAAATGACTGGTATTGAGATAGTAATTACTACTATAATGAAAATAGGGTAAAAAAAGCAGCATGACATTATCCTTATGAAGCTGTCAGTTTCTAAAGAATTCATGTTTCTCTCATCACCCAATCAAGTTGCTTGAATTATTTTTAACTCTTTATACAGTTCATTTGTCCTAGTACAACTTTCATGTCATCACCTCACTTGAGGTTTGGTTCCCCATTTTATTTTCTTGGAATTTTAGAAGGGCACAGCAAGGGGCAACAGTGATGGGAGAGAAAGACAATGCACATAAATTACCCCAAAGCAGAAAATAAATACAACATATTTTCAGAATTTTCTCTATAAAGCATGTTCCACAGTGAGGTAGAAGATTGCATTATTATGTTATCTAGATAATTATTCTGCACTTAACCATGCTTTTAGCCATAGCACATATCCCAATTCTTTGTTCTAAACCAAGATTCAACTTGTAGCCTTAAAATCTATGTAATGGATAATGTCAATGTTAACTTGGTCAGAAAATGTGAGGAAACTTGGCCCTAAAATGAAAAGCATCTTTAAACATTTGCAATTTCTCAAATCAAGTTTGTGGTATTTTGATGTTCCTTCTAAGGACTTTTGAGTCCTTGAAATTCTTTTCCTTCTCATTTCTACTAGATAAGCTAGAACCATATTATGAGCTGAAGGGAAGGCAATTTGTTTCCTGCTAGAAGCACTGTCGTTCTGTTTCCACTGGGAAAGACCCACACATGCTGCATCATTACAACTTAGAAAGTTTAAAACCCAGTCTAAACTAAAAGCTTTTAACATAACACAAGTAAGTTTAAAAATAGTATTGCCCTATATGTTGCTAAAGCAAGTAAGATACAGATATTCATTACTCTAAGTACTTTTTTCTAAAGCTCCTCTGTGAACATTTTTCTTAGCAGGGGATTGCAGGAAAGCTACAGGATGGATTGAGGTTCTGCTGGAAAATTTGCAGTTGCTTCTGAAATGTCTCACTGTATGTAAAAGAGAGGAAGTAGAGCCAGGCTAAATCAGCTTTAGGCAAGAATGGCTGATGGGATGTTGCTGTGAGGGCTGCAAACCAATTACTGTGTGATGGAATAAAACCAGATAATGATGGACACCAATAAGTGACTTGCAGTGCAGCTCAAGCTCTTCTAGCTTGCTCATGTTGTTTGGAGAGTTTGAGGTGAAACCTTCTGTCTGCTAACCAAATGAATCATTCAATACTGGACAGCTATCAAACCTGTGCTCTGGCTTTTTGGACAGAGTGTGAGCAGCAAAAAATAAAAATTGCTGAAGTTCTGAAGGCTCTGAATGGCACTGAGCAGAACACACTTCAGAAAATACAGCAAGCTCTCTGGAAATATAGACATGTTTTTGACAACCAAGGCTAAAGCCTGGTCTGTCAGTTTTC
Source organism: Serinus canaria (assembly GCF_022539315.1). Classification (NCBI taxonomy): domain Eukaryota; kingdom Metazoa; phylum Chordata; class Aves; order Passeriformes; family Fringillidae; genus Serinus; species Serinus canaria. Next base: position 39,603,023 of record NC_066315.1, read on the forward strand.
TGGAGGAAAGGACCTAAGTTATTTGGGAGCAGAACCTTGCCTGGGAGACAATTAGCATAATAGTGACAGGGGAACCAAACATAATTATGTATCACAACAAATAATAGTATTCAAACTGGGTTTGCATGGAAAGGTTTTGGTAGTGGAGAACTACAGGATGGCTTCTGTGAGAAGCTGCCAGAAGCTTCCCCCACATCCGACAGAGCCAACATCCATGGGCTCCAGGACTGCTGCTGGCCAAGGCAGGGCCAATCAGAGTTGGTGATAATGTCCCTGAGATAACAGATTCAAAAGGAAAAAGTTATTGTTCAGATTTAGTTGCACTCAGAGAAGAGAAGGGTGAGAGGAATGAGAGAACAACTCTGCAGACACCAAGGTCAGTGGAGAAGGAGGGGCAGGAGCTGCTCCATGCACCAGAGCTGAGATTCCCCTGCAGAACATGGGGCAGCCCAAGGTGAGGCAGCTGTGGAGGTCCATGGGAGGTCCATGGAGCAGCCCATGGAGGTCCACGGGAGTGGAGAGATCCCCCTGCAGCCCATGGAGGAGACCACACTGGAGAGGTGAATGCCTGAGAGAAGGCTGTGAACCCATGGGAGGCCTGTGCTGTAACAGGCTCCTGGCAGGGATCTACAGACCCATGGAGAGAGGAGCCCACACTGAAGCAGGTTTCCTGGAAGGACTTGTGATCCTGTGGATGACCCACACCAGAGCAGGCTATTTTTGAAGGACTGTGCCCTGTGGAAAAGTGAGCCATGTTGGCGCAGTTCATGAAGAACTGCATCCCATGGGAAGCACTAAGGCTGGAGAAGTTTGTGGAGAACTGTCTCCTGTGGGAGCAACCCCACAGTGGAGCAGGGGAAGGACTCCTTTCCCTGAACAGTGGCAGGAACAAGCTGTGATGAACTGATGAATATAACCCCCATTTCCCTGTCTCTCTGCCTCCCTTTGGGGGAGCAGGTAATGCCAGGAAGGAGAGAGGGGAGTGGGGAGGTATTTTTAAGATTTGTTTTGCTTCTCATTATCCTGTTCTGATTCTGATCAGTAATAAATTCAGCTAATATTCCCAAGTCAAGTCTGTTCTGCCTGTGACAGGAATTGGTGAGTGGTATCTCTCCCTGTCCTTATCTCAAATTCATGAATCTTCTGTTATATTTTCTCTCCCCTGCCCAGTTGTGGAGAGGAGTGACAGAGCAGCTGTGGTGGGTACCTGGCATTCAGCCACAGTCAATCCACCACAAAAAGCATGGTGAAAAAACAAGTTGCTGGTGACAGACCAACAGGGTTGCAATACAACTGTCCTGTACCTGCCAGCTAAAGCCAGGACATGCTATAGTGACACACATGCAATGAAGTCAGGCAAAATCTGCAAGAGCAGTTATATGCATGCTATTAACAAATCTAAGCAATTGAAAAAAAAACCCAACAAAATCTAGACAACATCTTAGCTTCTAAGGAGATTCACACCTTTGAGAAGATTTCACTCCATTCCTCCAAAATTCACTCCAAAATCAATTTTGTGTTTGCTACAAATCCCACAAAGAAAACAGAGATCAGCACTGATTGTGGATAACATAGACTGAGTGCTGCTAAAGAAATTGTGTGACTCAGGGAATACAAAATGTGCTTTCCAATTTTGCTGTGCTTCTGTGAAAATCAAAGACCTAGCACATCAACCAATGTGATTAAGGATGAATATGCCTGGCCTTCTCCAGAGCTTACATACCTGTTGAAATATACTGCTCACTCTTTCACCCGTTTCCTTCTGCAGGATCGAGAATTCCTTATACTATGCTATGATCCCATGTAGCTATGAAGGACAATTTTTTATGCCTCCCTTAAAATAACATTTTTAAAGATTTAGAATCTGAAGTTAGTTTTCTGCAGAACAGCTATTCTCCCAGGAATTACAGCAGAGCAGAAAAAAAGTTGTGAATAAATCAGGAAAAGAGAGTTAATTATTTCACTGCTGCCAGCCCCATGCGCGTTTCTGTGGCACTCACGTGCTGAAAGTATCAGCATGTGTGCCTGCAGCCTTAAGTATGCTCTACATTACAGGAATTACATTTACAGTAATAGGACACAAGGGAATGAAATGAAGTTGTGCTAAGGGAAGTTCAGATTGGCCATGAGGAAAAGGTTCCTCACTGGAACTGTCTCCTCAGGTAAGTGATCACAGCACCAAGCCTGTCGAGTTCAAGGAGTTTCTGGATGAAGCTCTTGGTCACATGGCTTAGTGTTTGGAAGTCCTGTGAGGAGCAGGGAGTTGGACTCAACCCTTACATGTCCTTTCAAAATGAGATACACTATCATTCTGATTTCCTTAATAGATACCTTTTCTCTGTAGTAGTTCTTGTCAAAAAAAACCCCCACTGAACTCCATATTCAGCATATTCACCTCCTTTGTTACAGTTAATTAAAGTTAGACACTTTTTACTAGTCTGTGAGATGAATGCCTATGAAACTACAACACACTTGTATATTTATAACAGGACTTGGCAGACCTTGATGTCTTTTTTTTTTTAATTCATAAGTTGTGCAATGCTTTTTCTACAGCATCAAATTCTGGGAGATTGTCATGAGGACAAAAATTTTAAAATACTTGAAAACATTCATAAAGAAGTTTGTTAGACCTCATGGATGAAAAAGTTATCTGTAAACATAATTCAAGCACACCCTGAAGGTTTAAAGATTGAACTGTTATTTTATTTTGGGAGTGTTGAATCATGATTTTCAATACCTTGAGCTGGCATCTGCAAGACACTTGCAAGCTGAAATACCAGTTTAATGAGTAGACTACCATCAGAAACTTTTTGAGCTTGAATCATATCAAAAACTTTGAAGAGTTAAAAAATAACTGAAAAATACTGCTGAGGCACCAGGAATCTTTCTTAAAATCTCTTAATACTTATAATAGGGAGAGCAAGGGGCTGGGAGGGTTTATATCCATTTATTTGTTTGTTTTAGAAAACCTAACTGCAGTCTCCCAGACTTTAAAGTGGTGATTAATGTAAAGACAAGAATAGACTCATTTAATTGAAGCAGTTATTGCTTCTTTTGCCTTAAAGACTATTTGAGATTATAAAGAATAGGATACCAGGTAAAAACATGAATAATTATACAGTTAATATGTTTTCTTTCTGGTGTCAAAATTTTTCAGCAGGAAAAGATATACCATCTTGAGGACAAAGCATTTGCCTAGTTTCAAAGACCACCACATCTGTTTTCATCCCCTGCACTTTTGTGCTAGTAAACACTTAGAGTGGCTTTTGCACTGTACTCAAACATTTTGCTAAAGATATCAGCTTTGTCCTTTAAACCCTGTAATGGCAGAGTGCTAAAATAAAATATTCTTCTATGTAATTAACCTTTTGTTCAGATGTGAGTTTATGTGGGGAAAAATGTGAGGAAATTGCTGCCAGACTTGTAAGATTCTTTCATCTAATTGAAGAAAACAGATGTGGCCAAAAAAAACCTGCTTAGATTAGCTAACATGTCCCACATACATTTCTTCCAGTCCATGCACCAAGTTTAAAGTGAATTGCAGTCACATAAACAGGAAGATGATACATTTGGGTTTATCCCTTCATAATTAACCTTCTCTTTTTAATTGACTAGACTGACCTGTAAGAAGAGAAACTGTAATTACCACTTTCCTCTAGAACTTCCTCAGTTAGAGTCTATAACACAAAAGAACCTAATTTCAGTGAATTATGTTCATTAAGAGTAATAAATGAAGACATATAGGTAACTATAACAGCTTACCTGCAACTGCTCATATATCATCCCTTCTGCCATGCCAGAAGTGCCAAGAATACCTTCAAGTAAAAGGCAAGGAATGTTATACTACTGAATTTGGAATCTGTGCTCCCTTATCAGTTTCTTCCAATTCCACTTCAAACATAATGACAAGCCAGAAGCTTCACGATCAGTAACTCCCACTGAGCACAATGACCCCTGAAAAGGTGTGGTCGTTTTGTGGCATGATATGAACATTTGGTGCACACACATTATGGAAGCATTCTAACCAATGAAAAATAATTTAAAGACTTAATGTAACAGAACTGAGAAATGCAGCTTTCTTATTTTTTCCCACTTATGGTGGAAAGGGCACACAGCCAGCAGCAATTTGTGAGGACAAAAGTATTGTCTGCAGGTTAAGAGATTCAAAAATTACAGATAATGAGCACCTCAACAAATTGCATTATTGCCTGCAGGAACAAAATAATGCTCATATTTAAAGTGATTGTTAGGAACTCATTTCCTACTCCAATGTCACCCTTGACACCTAGTATTAATTCTGGTTTTTGCAATAAGCTGGAACAGACATGGTATTTTCCACACAAAGACCATCAAAAATAGAGCTTCTCATTCTTCTTTCTGGCACCACAGATTTTAATGCTACTGTATCCTCTAGTACATGGACTGCAAAACTGTTTCTTCTGTATTTAGAGGAATGTAAATGGCACAATTACCAAAACACAGCCTGAACGTTTCCATTATGTCCATTGCACAAAAAAACCACATGATGAATAAAGTCTCTGAACCAGGAATTGGAGTTCCCCACCCTGGATGATGCCACAGCTGACAGGTTTGATTTTACATGGTGTTTATGATTTGTCTAGCTGAGTATCAGTAGTCCAAGGTAGAACTGACACATATTTTCTAAAGTATATATATACATGTGTGTGTGTGTGTGTGTGTGTGTGTATTTTTCCCTCCTCAAGTTCATATGGCTTGATCTAGCTAATTAAAAAATTATGGCTTAATTAAATCAACCCATTACAACTGTTTCAAACGTGACAAAAGAGCATCATAAGGGTTTAAAAAGAATTGATTTAGAAATCATACACAAAGACAGGTAAATCCCTAGTATGACATTTTCAGTAACAAGCATTTCTATTAATTTTCATGGATGAATCAAACTATTTGTATCTGTGATATTTCTTTATAATTTCAAAGTGTACTCTCTTCAATCAGTAGAAAGTTCCAGCAGTGCTGAACTGTGTATCTTACCAGGAGTTGAACAAAATAAAACCTAACCAACCAAGAACCCCAAACCAAAAACAAATAACCCCCCTAGAAAATCACTATGGTCAACATAACTTTGTCTTTAAAGACTGATCTTAGCATAGCAATTCCTTCTGCTTTGATTCCATACATTTTATTAGAAAAATATGCGCCACTACAGAAGTTCTTGATGCTTTGTTTACCTTTTCTATCATCTGGAAGCAACATATTTCCACCTGAAGGAAGATGTACCCCATGCTAATCTGCTGTGAAGATATTGGGTTCAATCAATTCAGCAGCATCTAGGGGAAAAAAAAAAAAAGACCAAAAAAATAAAGACCTGAAAAGTACATCCTTCCCATTTGCCAAAACCTCAGACTTCTAGGAGGCAGTTTACACTTTCTTAAGTTTCTCAGTGCAATAAGAAGTCAAAAGAAATTTCAGTACTTTTTAGATTACTGAAAAAGTGGTGAACACGATTACAAACATCCTTCTTCTCTCCAGAAACAATGAACATTGCAAGCTGCACTTAGTATAAAGCACTGAATTGCTCAGATTATCTGAAAAAAATGTCACAAACTACACATTTGTGTGAAGATAAACAGGAAAGTGTATTCTCTTGAACCTATGAGAGAAGCAGCTGATGACTCTGGTCTTTAAAACTCTTCAAGTGAAATTGTTAGCTGATATTCAAGTGGTGTAATTCCCATTAGAGGAATTTCAGTGCTTTTGAAATCTGAAAGTTCAGCTACTTGATTTTATGAGCAATGATACTGACATTAAACTTAAAAGCATCTAGTCTTGAAAATATCTACAGGTAACAAGGTAACAAGTCTAACAGGACCACCTTTGTGTATGGGAGAGAAATCTCAGTTATGCATTTCTGCAGCATGATAACTTTCACAGTTATAGAAACAGAAGAATCCCTGTTGTTGGAAAACCTTTACCCCACCACTGATCAGTGGAGGAATCTTTTTTGTCTGTAATTCTTATTAGGTTTTCTAACTTGGCATAGTTAAAACCCCATTATTTTAAAATTTTATTTCGAGAAATTGTACAACCTCATAACAACATTTGCTGTAAGAGTTCAACATCATTCTTTTCTCTATTTAGGTTCCTCCCATTACCTCAAAATTATATCCAAATGATATTTCCTTCAAGGTAGAATGCCCAGAATTGTATTCAACGCTTCAAGCATTTTCAATTTACTACCATTTACTTTTTAAATAAAGTATTTCTTCCCTTTTCTACAGGTTAAAGTCCAATAGTTTTGAAGTTAACACAATTTTACAGTTGACAACATTTACAAATAATTTCCTTTATTTCTGAACACCTGAAAATTAGGTTAATTTCATAATAAACACTTCCTTTTTCTTACCATGTTTTTGGGCATTTGTTTCTGAAAACATCAACTCAATACATAACGAGCAGGTATTTCTTAGATTTACTGTTGTGGCTGAAATACAGGAATTGTTTAATGTAAATTCCAACTTGATTTACAGGACAGCATGAAACTGATAGCTCAGAAAGAAGCATCCTTATGCATCTTTAGAAGCATCCAACGTACTACCAATGTGCCACCTTCCAGGAAGTTTTAGAACCTCAGGGTAATTATTACAAAAGCAAAGGAAGGATCCAGAATTTGGGATCACTCTGTTTCACAGCAAACAATCACACAGAAGATTCCATAATTCAGTGGAAGTAGGTGATAATCAAATTAAGTTACAGAGGGAGAATTATGTGAATGACAATAAGTTAACGTAGTCATCAAATATTAGGTACAATAATAAATCTAATACCTACTTTATCATCAACTCATAAATGAAATCACTTAGCTTCAGTATCCCACAGTACACAGATGCCAAGGAAGTAAAGTTCAAACCCTTTCCTGATTGCAGTCCTCTCAGAGATTCTGAAGGAACATTTAGAAATTCTGATATTAGTCATTAGATCTTCCTCTGCTGGAAAGAATCCAGCATGTCACTGGAAAACATGCAAGAATGTTTTTTCAGTCAGGCTATTCTTACAAATCTGCAGTACTTTTAAACTGATGACACTAAAATGTTGCTGGCACACTGTGCAACAGCAGGACAAGGTATGTTATATTTAAGGTACTCTGGGACACTGTTCTCTTAAGATTAATGGTTTAAGTAGGAATACAGTCCAAAATATGAAAAATATTAAGGAACTATTAACAAATAAAGCAGAGCTTGCATAAATTAAGAGCTTTTATAATCTCTAGTTACATTACCCTTCCTCTTGCCTTTTTGGGCTCTGATGAGATGAAATCTGGTTTTGTGTCTTAGGAGCTAACAGGTCCTTTCCATTTACAGAAAGACTTCTAATGACAAGATACAAACTTGAAACCAACCTGCAAAAACTTCTTACTTAAGAAGACTCCATATTTTCCAAATATAGGATAGCTGGAAAACATTTAAAATATTTCCTTTTGAAAATGGACTCTTACACTTATATTTTTGTGATACTAGTATCAACAGCATGATTGAATGGGAAGAGAGACAAACTTGACCACAAGTAGCAAATGGTGTACCACACCTTTTTGATTTCTGATTTCAGTTTACAAGGATTGCTCTTCTGACTGAAGAGGGACTTGTTGAATCTCTCAACCATCCTCCCTTTCAAGTTGCATTGCAAAGCTGGAGGAAGCTACATGATACTAAGAAATACACTTTCACCATTCACTTACATCTACCATAAAAAGGGCCTATTCAGAAGTGTCATTACTGAGAAATGTAGCTACCCTGCAAAAAGAAACACAGATATCTAATGACATGGTGATAAACAACAGTAGATTTGACTTGATTTGGTGACATATAATAAGGCTCCTTTGTTTGTGCATTCTGTTAGGCTTAGCTTACCATGTAACTCAGTTCCTCTAGCCTTGAAAAATCTGGTAATACCAGATTTGCCTCCCTGATCAAAGTGCTGGTATTTGGGACATTCTTCTACAGATGAAGCACATAAAACATTGCATTAGATTTCATGTTGGCTATAATGAAATGTTCCATCTGAAATTAATGAAGAAGCTTAGACCATCCTTGAATGTGCATAGAATGGCTTCAATGGCTTCTTTTAAGGTCCTCAAGGGTCTAAACAAAATTCAGAGCACCCCTTTTGCTTTCAGCTTCCTGAGGGGGGTAATTTACCTTTCACTTGTTTATAAAGCATAACTGATTTAATATACTTTTTTTTCCTGTATCCTTCTTGTTGAAAAAGAACACATCTTTCATCTATATTTAGGAAAATTAAAAAAAAAAAAAAAACCCAAAGAAAAACCCCACATATCATTATTTGTAATTGAAGTCTTCAATGAAGACTTTAAAGTATTTTTTTCCTTTAAAATAATTTTTATGTTCTAACAGCAAATGTTCAGTTTCAGCTGTTGGAACTGCAATGACATCAACCCAGTCTGAAAACTATTCTGTGGTTACTACCCTTTTGAATTTATATTCTGTGTTGTTTCTGCATAGTTGCTTATACCTTCAGACACTGTTTGAAAAACAATCATTTTCTCCCATCTAGTACACATTTCATAATCATTTCATTGATGCAAATTCATGAAGTACCACTCAACTGAATTCAGGAAGCTTTTTGACTACTTAGAGAGGGGTTGACCACTAATGACTCACATTCAAACACTGCCATAGCAGACATTATAGAGACATTTTTCCCACTGGAACAAATTACTGCTCTTAGACAGCTATAAATCCAGAATGGTTTTATTGTCTTCACAGGAGTCCTGATTTGCTCTAACAAACCAGGGATCAATGTCACATGCTAAGCACAAAAGACTTTTCCAGACAGCTGCTGGCATGCAGAGATTTTTTTTTTCCTTACAGACAGACACTACTCTTTATTCATGCAGATTAGGCCCTATACATGTGCTTTAAGTCAGAAGTTGAATGTTCCTTAGCCTCTGATAGAGTGAAAAAATGATGCCTTAGGAAAGGCTGACAACATATTCTATGGATTACACACCACTGCAGCATGTAGTTAATGTACCATGGGGATACTGGGATATTCTGAAGCAGAAATGGTAAAGAACAAGTCCAGTGCTTGAGAAATTTAGAGTTGCCTCAGGCACTAGTGTTCAATTTTAGCTTTTGTTTTAATGAAATCAGTTGTCAGATCAGTTAAAAAAAAAAAAAAAAAAGCCAAGGATTTACATAACGCTTTTTAAAAAGCTTTCTCTTACATTGTTTTCCAGAGATCACTCTGACTCTTGTTCCCATGGAAACAGGGAAGGCTGCTAGCAGCCAAGAACTAACAGGCAAGAACTCTTCCTTGCAAACTTGAGTTTAGAACTGTCAGCTGGAATATGTGACAGTTTGAGAAAACAGCTGTCTATTATAAAAAATACTGCACCTCAGGTTTGTTAAAGCATAAACAAGTGCAATGGAGGCATGTGGAACACAGTAAGCAAGTACAGGTGTGGATTTTGGTTTCTCTGAAATCAGAGAAAAGCTGTTGCTGCCGCTACCGTGGTCAATTCTGAGCCAGTTTTTGAGCTGCTGTTAGTTCTCAGTTCTTGAGCATCCACATTACAATAACTCATATTAACTAGTAAGCCACTTGAGAAAACCTCCTTCAACAGAAAGAACTAATAGAGCACCTTGGACATACTCCTAAAATACCATGTAAAAACTGAATAGCCTCATTTTTGCTAATAGGACAAGGATATAATTTCCAATTATTTTAAATAATGTTTGTTTCCTTTGTCTCTGATGATTTAATTCTTGTATAACCTGTTTTGATAAGGTTGACAATTAAAAAGAAAAAAAAAAAACAAAAGAGTCATGTCAAGCACATCTAAGTTCCGTTTTCTGTTCTAAACAAAACCAAACAAATTTGTCTGATCAATCTTAAAAGCCCTGAGGTGATAAACATCATATCCCAAATGTAAACACTTCAGTTTGGAAAATAAAAAGCTTTTCTCTAATAATAGCAAATGCTTCAAATAGCTGTGTGGTAGCCATCTTTCTGCAGAATAAAGAAGTTCCAATCACATTTTTAGGTGAGAACTCAAGGCAGATTTTGTATCAGCTCAGCTCCATTTTTGTTGTGGAATCAACATAAAATAACTTCAACTCTCACTGTGAAACAGTTGAACTTAATTTTAGAATCAATCTTAAATTTGAAAAAATATCTGACATTTCAAAAAGTTAATAGGTTCAGGATTTCATTTATTGCACTAAAACTCCCAAGAGAGCATTGCTATGTACTGATAATTAAAATACAACTTAAAATTATCAAAACTATTACCACAGAGGAAAGCATTTTATTAACTCTCAGTGTCAGTATATGATATTGTCACCTTAAGCAGTCATATTGCTGGAATGACAGAATGTTGTAAAAATACTTTACTGTACAATCCATTTTTCTGAGGTGAGCTACAGCTTTTTTTTTATGTGACTCAATTATTGCCATCCTCCACATACTAATATTCAAAGTTAGTCTTTATTTTAATGATATATTTTTAAAGCATCCTGCCATCTGCAAAAATGTCAAGTTCTGTTGTTTTTAAAGAACAGTAACTAAATTAGCAGCACTTTGCAGTAACATCATTTTGACAACAGCAAATGACTAAAAAGTACAGAATGTCAGAAGCAACAGCAATGCATACTTGAGTGCTGAAGATAATTTTGTGCAGCTGAAGAAGGATCTGCTGAACAGGGTCACTGATCTGATGCACCTTCCTTTGTGATACAGCAATTCCTGCCAAGCTGTAGATGGCAACAGTAAAATCAGGAGGGCAGCTCATTTTGTTGCCTTAGCACAGTAATAGCATACAATGTTTAAAACTTGTAGCTGTAAATACCAAGTTGAAATGCTTGACTTGTTTTCCCAATAATGCTGGGAACAAAAAAAAAGGATAATCTAAAATGTTAAAAATTTAGACAATGTAAGTGACAATGTGTTTCAAAAGAAAATCCCTTTCTCTGAATCACTAAATTACTCCATGAGGGAGGCAGTAGTAATGTACCTCAACAATTGTTAGAATTTTGTCACATTTATTCAAAAGGATAAATATATGACAAACATAGTTTTCGTGACTGATTTTTTTACATAGACTAACACAAGATACTCTTTTTACATATTTTGATGTTATTGAATTTATTTTCATTCTACCCTAAGCATTATAATAATATGTCTGATGTGGACTATTTCAATGAGGTAAATCTATTGTCTAGGATTTTTAATCTTGTGCATTAAAGACATACATATGTTAGACCCAGAGATGAAATAAAAGTTTGTCAGCAGACTTCCACTATAAAACACCTAGTGCATCACAAAAGAACATTAGTTCACAAAATACTCTTTCTAAGTTAACCATTAGACCTGGGAGCTAAGCAAAAAGCTTTGGCCAAAGTATTGAACTTCAGCCAGCAGCCCTGTACCTCTCCTAAATACAATTTTCTCTAAACCACACTTCAGAGACTAATTTAGATATTCTAACATTTACTCTCACAGAAACACCCTGAGGATCATCAAGTCTTATGTATAAATTTACAACCACAGAAAATTTCCTTTTTTTTTCCCCTCCAATGTGATCTTATGTCAAGATTAACAATTCTACTGGGAGGGTGAGGAAATCCAAATACCAACATTAACTAGTCCACCACAGAACTATTGCCGCTTTTTTACTGATGAATTTCTGTGCTGGTTACTTTAATAAGAAGAAAGATATTCATAAATATTATCATAGTTCAGACCATCCAGATCTGAACTATGCTCCCACAGAAATAAAGCAATACAGATAAACATCTTTCTCTACCACAGGGAGACACATTTCTAGTAGGACCAGGAAGACAACACCATTGACATTGCTGGGGTTTTGTGTTGCAGTGCCTTTTGGCAGATATCTTGAGAAAGCCAAGTGAAATTCAGTTTGACATATTTTCCCTAGGTCTTCTCTTAATAATCAGTAAGAGGAAAAGAAGCTTTGTATTTCCTCCAAGTCACTTAAAGAAGAACTTGCTTACATTGGTTCTGCTCAAGGTGACAGTGGAAGCCATGCTATAATAATCTAAAAATACATGCCACCTGAAGAACAATTTTGATTTAGTTTTTTTTGCTTCATTTTCACCTCTCTACCAATTGTTTCAGTACTGATATAATCAAGGCCCAAAAGAATCCAGTGTAGTCTTGCCATTATAGCCTAAAAATCTTCAGTAATGTTAAGCACACTCATAAAACCTTGGCCTCTTTGATGTGTTCCCTTTTTCACTGCTCCCTGTTCTGTGGTATTTGTCTCTTTTCCTATCAACAGCTTGTATTACAAACCAAAAGTAAATAAATCAGGGTCTTTTCTTTTGTAGGTCTTAATTTTTTTTTTCTGAATAGAAATATGTTTAGAATGATAACAGTAAGCAGCAAAGACCAAGAAGTACATAATTTGGATTTCTTTGTTATTCAGCTTATGGAGCTTTTTCTCTTTTCTAGTATGACAGCAACAATATGACTTAAAGGTCTAGGAGGACCAGATTTAATGTCTACTTGTAGTATCTGTGTGCCTCAAAGACTTTAGGAGCTCCCATGAAGTCCACACACTCTGGACCACTCCAAGTTCCTGGATTGTTTGGTTTGGTTTTTTTTAAATACAGAAGTATAGCATTATTTGGAAGATGAGGGTACATGTGACACTAGGCTGCTGAAGACTTGACCAAAGCTTTTAAGACTTATATCCAAAAGGAAAACATCACTGACAAAAGATAATGGATTTACTCACAGAACTGAAAATATCAACAAAGGCTAAAGTATTTTTCTGTAGATGATTATACCTCACATACATGATGTTTAAACTGAGTTGTTATTACCTGGCATCCTTTAGCAAACAGCACTGAAACTATAGAAGGTTGACATCAAATTTGGATTTGTTCTGCATAATTAAAATTCTTAATACAGTTTTTATATTAAAAGCAGTAAAATAGAACTTAGTACAGACAACAAGTACTTTTTTGAGAAGATCAATATCTTAACTGATCAAAATAATTTTATATTTCAGACAATATGCATTCTGAAATCACAGCTTAGCAACTTACAGGGTGTGAAGCTTCTCAGTAAAAGGAAAAGTACTTGAAATGGAAAATATGTTTCATCAATCATAATGTATAAATACATAATTTGCAAGGGCTGTATGAAATATTCATTTTACAGGAGAATTTCCCATTTCATTCTGCAGAAGTTTAGCTGGGATAATGACAATTAATATGAGATCTTACTGATTCACTATTAAAATTCATACTTTTAAGAAGTACCTTAACAATACTTCAGATAACATATTTGTATGTAAAATGTAATTATCTCTTTTTCCAACATTTAAAAATACGATTATAAATAAAACCATGATGTTTCACATTGCAAAGAGCTACAACTATGAAACTGCCATCTCATCACGTACAAACACTTGATTTTCTTAGTGTGGGACCTGTGGGTGAGTGAAGGTTCTCTTAAAAGCAGATCAATAGGCAATAAAGAGGAAGAAATAAAAGAGGAAACTCTATATGCAATGGGAGAATAATTTAATAATGTTCAAAAACTTGAAAATCATTATTTTTAATGTAAGTTAAAGTTTGAATTTCTTGCAAGCGCTGAATTACCTGATCACAGTCTTGATCCAGAACTGTCAACATAATCTATCATTATTAAAAAAAAGAAAAAGTTTTAATTGTGTTTGGCATCAATGATTGTAGAGAAAATAGCAGTATTCCCTGATTCCTTCTCCAAAGGAATTCTCTCTAAAGGAAATCTGTCCAAATTCACTAGTTTACAACCGTGCATTTTTAAAGGCTGCCTTACTCTGCATGTCCAAAATAGAATGACTTCTACTAAATAAAAGTTTCTTTCCTTGATCAGTGCTAGTAAAGGGGGGAAAAAATTGGTATTACATCACCAGGATAGCAATATCTCAATGTCAGAAACACAGGTCTTCATGTATCAGTGCTAGATCCTTCAATAAACTCTAAGACAAACACTTTCCCAGCCTGCAGATCTCACTAGCAGAGATAAGCAATAACAAATGGGCACAGACACCAGGGAACTGAAAGAACAAACGTGATGTCCTGATGGATGGCAGCCACAATAGCCCGAGTACGGCAAGAACTTTTATCTGTTTTTGTGGCAGTGGGGAAAACCACAGTTTCAAGGAGTAGTTACAAGTTAAGACAGGGAAATAATTTTGCTGATGATAATGTGAGGGGCAGAGATTTGTAAAGCAGTGAGTTTCTACAAAGAGAAAGAAAATGTGCCTTATTCAATGCTCAAGCATGGGGAGACTGTAACAGGACTGCAAAAGATGTAAGGTTAGGAAGGGATAAATGGCAGATGGGATGGTGTTGTGCTAAGAACCATTCTGAAAGCAAAAATAAGATATTGCACTTGACTCAAACAGGGTCTTTGGAGAAACACAGGAAAAGAATCAATGCTATCATTATAAATACTTATATGGCTAAGCTAAAGGTAAAATGAAAAATGTTTGAGAGGAAGATGCAGCCAAGGGTGATTTTGAGAGGTTTTTTCCAGTTATGAAAGAAAAGCAGAAATGAAGAAATAATTAACAGGATTTTTGAATAAGGGTGGTGCCAAAGTGATCAGAAAAATGAATGGTCAAGAATGTGTTTGATGCATTACTGAGGAAATAGAAGAAAAAGGCAGATCTTTGGAAGAGGGATGGTATGATCTATTTTGCTGTTGTTTGTTTCCTTTTTGAAGAAATGAGGCCTCCAAAATGCAAGAAATGGGTGTTTATGCTCACACAGTAAGTCCAGAGGAGTTCCAAGGGACAAGATACTACTCTACACTACTACAACATACTCTAAACTATCAAATACACAAGCACCATTTTCTATGGAAAAATATCTGTTTAAAAAGATTAAACCAGAATTTGGACAATCAACTGATGTCAGTTTAAGTTTCAGCAGCAAGGTCCATTGTTACAAGAATCTATCATGTAAAGCTTTTGTGTGCAAACACCTTCTAACATTCTCAAACAGAACTGGTGTCCTAGGTTGAGGTAAAATGAAGCCATGAAGGTAACCAAGGACATATTTCATGAAGGAACTTGAGGAACTGTTCCACTGTGAAACAACCAACTGGAATTGACAGTAACAACGATCAAGTATATTTAAATAATAAATTACACCTACCTTTTCTGAGGCTGTCTTTCAGAAACACTAAAACTTTGTTTAATTATACCTGAAACAAACACATAAATATTATTTTCTCTTTAAAAGAAATGTACAACACACAGTTAATATCTTCTATTCCCAGACATGGTGTCAAAACATTTAAAAAACAGCATTAAACAAGCTCCAAACCCCCACTTGACCATCAAGTTGCTTTTTGATGTATCAAAAATTTGCTTGCATCATAACAAAAATCTCAGCCTGACAGAGTATTTTAATAAATTTTGCCAGAAAGTCATTACAGGAAGTAACAACACAGGCTGACAAGGTGTCCACAGAATATGCACCAGGATTTGCATTAAATTGTTACAGTTACTGCTACCACTATAGCCACAAGGTTGTCTCCAGTCTGGACAAGGAGACTGAATATTTGCCCATGCTCTTAGAGGTTCACCAGATATTTATTGGTACCAATCCATTTGCTGATTATCTATATGCAATAACACCTGCAATACCTTCCTTTTAAAATATTCCTGCTGAAGTCAAGGCCTTGAAGGCAGCAAACTGACCAGTCATTGGGTCAACATAATCAGCAATAAAACTGAATGTAAGCATTGAAATAATTTATTGCATACTGCCAAAGAATGTGTAGAAGGAGAGCTAATGTTTGATGACATCTATTATTCATGTTCTTGGAAAACATCATCTTAGAGCAAATATTACTCTGAAGCATTTGTCTTAAATCATTCCTGTAAAACCATTCTTTTGATGGTAATTTGGATGGTAATTTGAGACCACCCTGGTGTCTCATTTTGGTTAGTCTATGTTTAATGAAAAGATAATTCTGCTAACTGAAAGTCTGAGTAGCAAGATTAGGATATTCTTACAATTTTCACATACAATTGACGTATTTTAATACAAGGCCTGCACCTTTGTCTACATGAGACTTTTTTCCCACACTAGTAACATCATAAACATTATCACTAAACAAGAACAGAGGCATCGAATCACTCAAACAGCTGAAAGGAAAAAAAATATTTCATGTCAAACTTACACTCATTTTCCCATTGTTGGTCTTGTTACAGCAGTTATATTTGTTCTTGAGCAACTGTAGAGCAAACATATTTTTGAGGGTCTTAGATCTTGTCATGTTCAAACATACTTTTATGTTGGACTCTGAAATATTTTTCCTACTTTTCGGAGATCCTATAAATTAAAAAAAAAATCTGAAGGAGGCTTTCATCTGTCAAACTCACTTTAAAACTGAAAGAAATTGTACATCTTTAGGCCAAATCTGTCTCCCTAAAAAGGAGACACAGAGAGAGAATAAAAGAGAAAGAAACAACATTTTAATCTTTGCTGATACTTTGCTTAGCAAAACAGACACCAAAATTCCGTGGTAGCTAGCACAAAAGACTTTTTGATAAGAGCAGCTAAATTACATAAGAGCAAATAAGCTAGGCCCTCATAGAAGCAAAAGTTCTTCAACTGACTTTGTTAATGAGACAGAAAAACAGAAAAAGAGAGAGCCCATGGCCTAGAAAGTGAAGGAAATGAAAAACATTATTGTGCCTATTCAAGGAACAGATATTTTACCTGCTCAGGACACAGACACAATAGCATAAATACAAAAGTAGAAACTCTGAGTGGATGTGAGTCATGTTGCTTGGGGTAAGGATTTTGAGTTGCAACCTCAGACATTCTATCACAACAAATACCATAACATATTATGTGAATATATGCAAGAAAATCTGTAACTAAAAACACTTGGCTAGAAAGCTAAGAGTGAACACAGATGTTTGCTAGAATTTTATAAAAAACAACCCCCTTTTCATGCATTCATTTACAAAATTGGGTTTGAAATATTTCACCCTTTGGGTGTTTCAAATAAATGGCCTCTTATCAGGAGAGGGTTCATATCCAAATTTGTTTGATCAGTTTGATGACTCACCACATTTGACTTGCTAATCTGCCTTCTCATGAGCATATTTACAAGTGCATGATATTTCACACCAAAGAGTCTGTCTCACCACTGACTGTACACAGCAGGGATGCAATATTTTCTGATTCATAGGCTAAAGTTAGGAAAACACTTATTAATGGTAAAAAACAAAACCCAAAAGATGATGAACATCACTAAACAATAGCAAACAACCTTCAGGCCTATATTTACTGCTTTTTGTTATGCTAGAGACCCACTGAGCAGCTAGACCTGAGAGAGGAATCTCATTCTGTTCCTCACTATGAAAACACAGGAAAATAATTTACTTAATAACTAAACACAAGGAGACCCAAACATGTAAAAATCATTGTAACAAACACACTCACATGAGTACCCACACATTCAAGGAACACTCATGACTTTATCCATAATCCCTGGTCTTCTGTGTATGAGTTATGCTAATGATACAGAGCCAGTCAGGGAGTAAGAAACAGCACAGACATGCAGCAAGTTAACTCATGGAGCACACAGTGTATCCTGGTGTTCAGCTCAGGTCTTCCTAGACCATATTTCCTTTTAACATGGCTACTCCTTGGACATGGATAGGAAGAGCAAGGCAATATGATCTGTTCAAATGCCTTGCAAGAGGGCATTTTTCAGTTCAAGACAATCTCAAGGAAAATGAAATACAAAGCCTCCATCTCTCTCCTGTTTTGTGTCCACTCTTGTTAGAATGTGAACCACATGCAAAAGCCAAAGCTTTTAAATCTCATCAGCCTCCCTGTTCTGAACAGCTCTATTTGGATTCCTCGAGGACACTAAAAAAAGTATCAAATGAGGCATAAATAATTTCTCTGACTGCTACTTTGGTCTTTAGCAGCTGATGTAATTAGAGCAACTTCTAAGACTAACTTCTTAACATGCATTGACATCAGTAAAAACCATAAAAATACATTTTAATATGAAATTCAGTTCTGCTCTTGCAGGCACCTAAACAGGCAATTGCAAGGGAAGAGCTGGTAACATAAGAACAGAAAAACCTGAGAAGATAGTAACTTCTGCTTTGGATTTAACTTTCATTTCAATGGTATCTGAAAACCAAAGCCTCTGAAAACCTTTCCAAGTTTGATCAGACTGGCAGGAAAATAGAATCAAAATTTTGCATAAGCAGAAAACTTCAGTGCATCTCCTTGAATGAAATGGAAGCAGAGTGTTTTTTTGAATGACAACTCAATGATCTTTTCAGGAGTAAGGTCAAATTACCCTTATTTATTCAAAAATAGCAACTTAGTAAGCTGCCCTTCAAATCACAATACACTGGAATGGACAATCCCAATCAGGTTAATTAAGCGTTTTTGCAGAGCAAGCAGCTATGTTTTTTTCCTGCTAGCAGTGATTCCATGAACAGCAACAGAAGTTGACATAAACATACTTCCAACTTAACTCAGGCATCATACAGGAAAACCAGGTCTTGGCTGATGACTTCAACAAAATCCCATTAGCCTGAGGTCTCCAGAGAAATCGGAATCTTGGACAAATCAAAAAAAGCAAGCCTACAGCACACTAAGGTCTCCCAAGTACTTCACAGACAACCCATTGTTCAAATGATAGATTTCTTGGTGCAATAATAATTTTCAAGAAATTCCTTGAACTTTCTCCTCACAAACCAAAAAACCATAAATAGCAGATGTCAGACAATCCTATTCCAAAAACTTACCAATCTATCTAGTCATCTTATCTAAAGAAGAAATGTCTTGTCAAGCCACCAAATCCATCAAATACAGCTGGTCTGAATTAAAAAAAAAAAAAAAAAAAGGCTCATATGTGTGACCTCAGAATTTTTAAGATACAAGGTATCTGCCTGCAATGTAGCCCAAATCACAGGCTCCAGAAAACAAATTACATTACTGAATGGGGGTTTATTTCATAATTTGCTTGTTGTTATCCTCAAAAGTAGTTAAGTTTGGAGTGAAGTGATGACCTAAACAAATGATCTAAGTGATGAGCCAAATCACTTGCTACATAAAGCACGCAGAGTACCTATATTGAGAGTATCCTAGCTCTAGAAATCCCTAATTATTCAACTGGATACAAGCATTACCTGCACAAGGCTCAAGTCCTGTCACTGTGTAAACCAGTTGCATTTCTTAAAGAAAGATGTAGGAGACCCTTTTAGAGTCACATCACTAGAATATTGTTCAGGCACACCTGTGGTGTCTTGATTACATGGTAACTTTGAACACTTACAGGAAAGGAATCCTGAATATCAGTGTCTTTGCTTATTGGTCACAAGATATAAAAGTGTAAAGACTCCTCCAAATACCAGAAGCATAAATCAAATTACGAGGTAAGAAAAAAACTTTTAAACAAGATACAGCTGCACAACTGGACAGTGTTTTGAGACTTCCTAATCTCTTGAAAAGCCTGAGCAACTCTGAAAAGAGTCTATTGCATGCTACCTCTGTATTGGGAGGAAGGTTAGGAGTACATAGAGCCTTAGACCAGGGTTTTCTAACAGCAGACTTTACACAGAATTGTCCTTCAATGTATTTAGGACACTGTCCTGGTTGTGATGAAAATGAACATGATTAAGGGAAACAAAAAATATTGTCCAAAAGAGCATTCCCAGACAAAAAATTAAATTTTTCAATTCTCACCCAACTGACACACCAGCTCTGCTGGACTACTATGCATTAAGACATATCACAGATTTTCCTGCTATTTGTTTTTACCAACAGAAGTAAAGATATGGTTACACTATAAACCAAATGAAAGAAAAAACCCTTTAATATGACTAAGCTAAGGTAAAGTTGGGAACCTTGTAATTTTAAACTAAGAAAAAAAGTGCAACTAATAAACTGTTACCATCCCATCATTCTTCACAGTTTTTTGACTCAGTATGTCCCTATCCTCTGTCAATCTTCATAATTTGAAATTATAATTACTTCAGGAAAAGAAAAATGCATCTGTCACTGCTGCCTCTGTGCTTCTGAAATGTACAGAATCTTGTTCCTGTAAGATTAATCGTTTCAAGTACCAGGAGCAACTATTCCAGAATCTATACAACCTGCACCTGGCAATCTTGTTAAAGGAGCTGGTCTTGTAGAAATACATTGTCTGTAAATTCTGTACTAAGAAGAATAAGCCTTTTTTAAAGCATAATTGAAAAACACTGAGTATGCAAAGTTGTTAAAAATTTTATGACAATATGGGACTATAAAAAAGCTTCCCCCTATTACACTGACAAACCCATACCAGTGTCTGTGCTACTGAACAGCTCAGCATATCGCACCTTTTTGCAAAATACCACCCTAGTTTCAAATTAGAATGATCACGTTTTCTCTGAGAATGATGTGATGGCAGCACGATTGGACAAATCCTTTCACGATCCTCATCAATATACCTGAAACTAAAACTCTCATCTTCATGTTAGAAATTTCCAATTTAACTAGATCAAAGTTGGCCACACTTTCCCCCTGTAATGCTGACAGGCTTGACAAAACCGTGGCTGATAACTCAAACTCTGTTAGCCAAATGTTCCATTAATGAATGGAACATTTCTCAAGCAATACCCAAGTACCCTGAATTTATAATTTTTTTTAAGTCATCTTTTCTTTACCCCTGAAAAGTAGAAACATTTTTCAGCATTAATTACAACTGATCTATAACACTGACTTCAACATGAAGTAGAAATTACAGCTGATCTAAGAATTTAAGACTGCTTGTAAGACTTTTATTTTCCTGAAAAAACAATCCTGAAGTATCTCCATAATAATTAGGATCATTATTTATTATTATTTTATTATTTATTATTTTTTATTTTTATTGTATTTTGATTATTTTTTATTTAATTATTGTTATTTTCTCCTCTATGCCAGGAGAAAAATTGATGACTTCTAGAAACACTGATTAAAGCTACCAAGACTGATAAGAACTGATGGGATTTTTCCACTTAAAATATTTAATTTAAAGTATGGCAATATGGAAGGGTAACATTCAAATATTAGGAAAAGCTGATATTTTGTAAATGTCAAAATCTTAAGAAAAATTAGCTGCAAGGAAAACATTACCACTAATGGTTTGGATGTGGCAAGTTACAAACTACACAAAGGCTTCAAATTTCTGTACGCAGAATTTCTGAACTAGCCCACAAAGAAGTACATTCCTGTGAGACACACAATGTGTTATTCTTCAGTAGGAACACAGAACAGAACTTTGTCTCTGGAACCTGCTTTTTCTCAAGGGCTTCATTCTATGCAAACCCCTTCCCACAGTTATCCAAGGCTTCCCTCTATCCTGCAGCCTTCTCCTGTTGCTCTCTTAGCACAAGAAAGTGGCCACAAAAAAGTGCTTTCTAAAATTATTATTTTTTAGTAAAATTTTGACAATCATCTCAGGGCTGGTGAGCCACAGGTCCTCCAGCCTTCAGAATGGCAGGCTATCCAGTTACAATTAGCAAATCATTTTAATGGATTTTAAGTAGAATTACCAAATCATTATTTGCCCTGCACTAATGGCTTCAGTAAAAAGAGCTCATCAGAGCTCTTCAGTATCTGGACAAAAATATGAAATAAAACCTAGCTACCATATAGGATTACAAACAAATAATGTTATTCTAGGTTTTTTGAAGCCTGGGACATTTGCAGCAACAATGTTTTCTAATCTTCAGACAACTACATTCCCTTTACCTTTTAAGAGTACATCTAAATCATCCCATATTTTATTAGTAGAAATCTTAAATTTTGCTTAACACCCATCTCTTTTTTTTCCGAGTATAAAATTCACTTTGATTTCACTAATCAGAATCCCACTGCATTTAATAGGTAGTTCATGGTAGCTCACAATCTAGCAAGTAAACTCATAGTGGTTAGTGCTAGTGTTTTTTGAGTTGATTTTTTTTTTAATTTTCAAATTGGAAATAAAATCCCAAAAAAATGTTACTTGAGATAACACCCAACACAGCTGGTGTTTTCCAATTTGATTACCATAAATAACTATAAGCAGAATTAATGCTGTGTTTTGTCACATAATTCTGTCCTAATTAAAATCTGCACATTCCTTCAGTTCCATTCAGCCAATTCTTCCAGACAGCTAAAGCTTGCCTCTTTCAACTTTCTTCTTCACACTCTTCCATCTGTTTCTTATCAATATTAGTCATCTTATGTTTAAATTAAAAACCACCTTCTTTCTCAAGAAGCCCCATAATACTCCAGTTTTCATAGTTGCTACAGCAAAATATGGGGACAAGCTGCATGAAGTCCTGGTGGTACCAAATGTATGAAACTGGATATGGCAGTCACAGAGGCACAGTGATTTTCTCTACTTGGGTAACAACAGATTGTGATCGTGGGACAAACTATGAAATACCCTCATATGCTGGACTAAAAACTGCTTTATTGTTAGAAAGATGTGCACATTTCATTCTTGAAGAATCTTACCAACAGCAGACTCTTTCAAATTACTTGAACTGGAGCTGCTTGAATTGTCCACTATGTCTATCTCATTGTCATTCAGAGAAAATTCCTGCACATACAAACGAAAAAGAACCTTTTAATCCACCTCTGACCAGCATGATAGCACCTGATGCTTTTTCTGCTAATGCCTACCTTTCTCCATAGTCCTGTCACCCTCTACCAGGACTGCTTCCTATGTTCTTTCCTCATCTTTTCCATTTGCAGACTGATAACTGACAACTGGAAGGTCAGTATTTTCTGTTTTGCAACTGACAAAACAAAACTGCACTCCACTGCTGCTACGATGCAGACTCAACTTCTCATCATTTTTCTGACATGAAAAAACAAAAAAGGCAATGTTAGATATTGTCCTTTTCCAACACTCACTAGAAAAACCAAAAATTGAAGTGTCACTTGTGCATACACACATAAAACTAGACTTAGCTGTTAGTCCAGGACTGCACAGTACCTGGTGAAGTGTGATTCTAAATTTAGAGCAAGACTTTCAAACTCTTAAACTAAAATTATTTCTATCCTTTGCATATAAGGCTTTGTTCTTGGTGACAGTCTTTTCACAACAAGCACTGAAAGTGAGAAAAATGAAACAAATGACAGAGCAGAAGCAAATACTGAACAAAGGAAAAATAACAGACTGGACAAAGGTAGTAGGTTCCCAGGGACAAGAACTGGAAGATTTGCTCTCTTCTATCTTAGATAACAAACTGCAGTTTTGGATAAAGAAAACCTGTGTAACAAAGAAGATAGTAGTAAAAATGAAATCAACTTGAAATTTGTTGTCGTGGTTTGATGCTGGCCCAATGCCAGGCACCCACAAGAGTTGCTCACCCACCCTCCCCTGTCACAGCTGGGCAAAGGTGGAACATGGAAAAAAATGTTAACAAAGGCTTTATGAGTGAAATGAGGACTGGGAGAAATATTTCAAGGGCAAATCAGGCCCAACTTCAGTATCAAAGTGAAGTTTATTACTAAGAGGATCAGAGAAGGATAACGAGAGGTAAAATAAGCCCTTAAAACACCACCTCCCATCTCCCCCCCATCCCAGCCCCTCCCTCCTTCCCACTGACAGTGCAGGGAGACAGGGCTGGGAGGTTTTGGTCAGTTCATCACCAAGATTTTCCTCCACTGCTCTGGGAGAGGAGTCCTTCCCCTGTGAGGCCATGGGGTCCCTCTCACTGGAGACAGTTCTCCATGAACTGCCCCAGAGTGGGACCACTCTCACGAGCAGCAGCCTCCTGCACCTGCTGCAAATGTGAGTCCCTGCCATGGGCACACAGTCATCCCAAACCTGCTGCAGCATGGGTCTCTCTTCATGGGGTGCAGCTCTCCAAGGACAGGCTGCTCCAGCCTGGAAGCTAGGGCCCTCTCTCTCCACCAGGTCTTCCACTGGATCACAGCCTCCTCCAGGCATCCACCCACTCCTCCACGGGCTGCAGGTGGATCTCTGCATCCCCCATGGATCCCCATTGGCTGCAGGGGCACAGCTGCTCCACCATAGTCATCACCAGGGCCTGCAGAGGAATTTTGGCTCTGGAATCTCCTCTCCTCCTTCTCCACTGACCTTGGTGAGCCTGTGTTGTTTCCCTCACATGTTCTCATCTCCTCTTCTTCTCTGACTCGAAGAAAAAACTGTGTGTCCTTTGTTAAGATTTTTTTCTTAAATATGTCATCACAGAGAAGTTACCAGCCTGTCACACTGGCCCAGCTTTGGCCAGCAGCATGCCCATCTTCAGAGCCATCAGGGATTTGCTCTGCTAAACATGGTGGAAGCTTCCAGCAGCTTCCCACATGATCCATCTTTGTGGCCCCCCTGTTAACTCTGTGCCAAACCAATACAGATGTGATGCCAGAGAGACACAGAGGCTGAAATGACCAAACGCTGCTGGCATTATCCAAGCAGAGCTATGAAAATCAAAACACGGAATACAAATTATTTGTTTGTAACATTTAAGTGCTGCACCTTGTTTTTTATTTGATGCAGATAAAATTCTGCCCCTGCTGCTGTCAATGTTTATCATTTTTCTGGAATGAATAGAAATCCCCAGTCCCTGCTATTGCTTCTATTTTAATGCAACATATTTTGAAGGAAGACTTTTACAATCTATTGTTCCAAATCTTCACCTATTATTTCTGTTATTTCTGTTGCATGTAAATAAATGCATGTTTCTTTTTACTCCATCTTGTCAAAGTAAAGCATGATAAAGGAGGACAGGAAATAAATTGTATAAATATATCAGATTAAACAAATTAATATATTTAATATTAAAGTAATTTCAGAAGATAATACATTCCTAAATACTTATATTCTTACCAAGTCTGCATAAGACAACTTGCCTTGTATCTAAGACAACAGTCTTTCAAAGTTTTTCCCATGAAGTATTTTGACTTTATTAGGACACAGCAGAGTGAATGCACTAGAAACTTTCTCCTCAGAAACTTCACTGCATCCCTGAGCATTGACTATACATACCACTGCCTACAAAATTATCTGCATCAAATATCTACTTCCCTACCCTTTGTTCTAGTCCCAAATCGATAACAAACCAAGAGACGGCTTGTCAAGGTTTTCTCTTTAAATTCAGATGGGAAAAGGTCATTTTATACTTCAGTACTGGACTGAGGTTATGTCCAAGACGCCACAATAGCAGTGACTGCAGTGTAGCACAGCATGAAAACCACTAATGATGACTCTCAAAGGGACTTTGAGAGAGCACTCCAGTCCTGGCACTCATGAACACACTTCTTGTGCCCTGAACACTCAGTGCACAGTTACTGAGAGAACCAGTTCACCTGCTCCACATCAAAGGAATCAAAGCAAAGACAGAGAAGGGTCAAACTGCATGGACATTTCAAACTTAAATCTCCTTTCAACACTTTCAGTACTGAACGTCATACTCAAAAGACTTATTGTTAACAATAACTTGTAAATCAGGTGGAGCTGAGGGGGGGGAAAAAGATCAAAAAGACATCTGATACCAACTGGCACCAGATCTCACTGTCCATTAAGAAAGGAAACCTGTTTGAAATGCCTGAATGGAATTCCATAGACCTCAACCTGAAAATGGACAGACCTACTGCAGAAACTCTTAAAATATCAGTGGAACATATCCTAAAGTGTTAAAGTAGTTATATAAACTGTAAAGCTATAAACTGTCCAGAAAAAAAATCTGTTCCATTTACATAGCACTTGAATATAGAAAACTGTATTATTCTATTACTAATCTGAGAATAATATATCAATTTGCTGTGACATACCTTACTCCACCAAGAAAATAGCTAACAATTTTTAAAATTGATATTATGTACTGCTTTCTCACTTTTTAATAGGACACTGGCTGATTTAGAAGAACAAAAGTACCCTGACTAGAAGAGGATAGGAGGCAAATTCAATGTCACTTTTGCTCAGCATAGCAGAGGGACCAAAATGACCTACATAAAGATATAAGGTTATAAACAATATCATTTTTTGGTAAGTTCATGGAAAAAAGTGTACTCCAACACATTGAAACAATCATTTTCATATGCCTTTAAATCTCAGAGAAACTTCTTTGAGATAAGGAGAAAGACAGATGCTTACCTGTCTATGAAACTAGAATGTTCAAAATATCCCAAACATTGAAAAAGGAATTTGGTTGATATTTATTCACTTGAACTGTACTCATACCAACACTTGATTCTAGAGTCCAGTATTTTACAACTCTCTGTGGAGGCTCCATCAGTTGATACAGTGTATTTTCACATTTTCCTTATCAACCAGTGCTTCAGTTTCCCCATTCATCAGAATAATTGTTGAAATAAATTCTGCTTTCTTGTACAAAAAATACAGCTGAAAAGGAAAACTAAGGAGAAAAGCCCCCACAAAATATTGTTCCAATTATGAACCAATTAACATTTTTTTCCAATATTCATCTACCATTTTTACTGAGCAAAAGCATCTCTGCAAATTTGTGTCCCAGCCATGAAGAAAACCTCTGTCTTCATTCATTTCCTGTATACTTGCCCTATCTCTTCATTGGTAACTATCAACACCAATCGAGATAAAACTCGTTTTTGGAAAAGTGAAACCTGAATTGCTGGTTTTGACTTCCAACAGAAATCTAAATGCTGTTAGGAAAAAAAAGTAGGTTGAAATAAAATAAAGATACTGATTTTTTATTTAGCTCTGTTTTGTTATACTGCTGTCCAGAAGAATTAACTTTTCTGTCTTCATGAAATATAGAGCTCTCTAGTGGCATTTGCAAACAGCATTTAATTAATCTTCTTTATTAGAGACATTTACAATTACAGCATTATGCTAGCCAATTGAATTTCCATTAAAAAAAATAAAAACAAACTACAACCTATTTACACTGGCAAACTACCAATGAAAAAAGTAATATATATCATGAAATGGGCAGGCAAAAAAACCAGGCTAAACCAAGATATCATTTTCAGTAAGATGGTTACAGCTCCTGTGCATTAGGAACAAGGAGTAGATGTTACATATGTGAGTTTTAGCAAAGTTTTTGACAATGTTTTTCATAAGGTTTTAGAAGAAAGCTAGGAAGAATGAGCCAGACAAAATCACGATCAGTTGGCTGAATAATTGACCATAAAAACTACTCAACCTGGTAACTGCTTTGAGCGTTTGCTAAACTGAAAATGAGTAGTGAGCACAATTTATCAGGCTCCTTTTTGACCTTGTTCCAAAAGCACTCAATGTTGTCACTGAATTACAGTGATAATCTGCATAATGGATAGGCAGAGTGCCTATTAAAGGTGTGACCCATTCACAGCATATATCATACTGCAGCATATACATCATACACAGGGCTGTGCCAACAAAAGGGACAGCTGGTGTCAAAGAAAGTTGGAGAAACTGGACAAGCTAAAAGAACTGATGAAGTTTAAGCAGGGAAAATGAAAAGTTCTGTGAGCAAGAAGAAACAACCATGGAACTGCACAGACTAGAGAAGGACTGGTGACAGAAACTCTGCAGCAAAAGACATGTGGATTTTGCTGCATCAGAAACAGAATATAATGCTACAATACCAATACCATGCTCTTTTGAAAAGGCAGACATCATACTGGGATATATAAAAAAAGAGAATAATTCTGAAAACTTGTGTATTCTTTCTACTTGGTAACCAGAAGATTCTCAGTTGAAGATTAATTAGGTCCAATTTTGAACACTACACTTAAAATCATATCAATCTTACTTCACAAGTCAAGTTCTGTAGACCTATGATTAGTCTCATTTCTTCTCTGTCTCCACATTTTTTATTATTTAGCTCAAATGAAATTTAAAACAAAAGGAAAAAAAAAACCACTGGGGGGATACAACATAAGAGAAAAACCATACATCACTTTTACATATTTCTACTGTGGGGAGGAAATTTTCAGCAATTAAGTGTTTAACTATTGCATCTATCTGGGATCCTGCAGAAAGAAATATGTGTGCATATTTCACTGTGTAACAGGTTTGAATGCACACAGCAAACAGCTTTTGGGGATATTCTGGACTCCATGCTATCAGAGCCCTTATATGACATTTAAGATTGGGTCTGAGAATTTCAAGTGCCATATACATCCCATAGGTGCAGAGGCATATGTTAATCTAATGTCTCCTGGAAACCAGACATACATGAAATATAAACCCTTTCAAGCAAAGACCAAAATTTTCTGCAAGCATCTAATGCAGTTGTTATCTTCATATGGAATAAAAAAAATACTCAATCAGACACATGATTGCTGACTGTAAAGACAGTTTTTTGCATTTCTGCTCTTTCCAAACTGTTTCTATAACATGACATTTTTAAAACTGACTGGTCAAATACCTGTCAGGAGTGACAGGTAACTCTAAGGCTTGGAAATGGACAAGATAATCTTTGACAACTCTTCCTCCCTTACATTCTGCAATTCTATTAAAAAGCTTTGATGCACTAACAAACAAAACATTCAGCAACTCTTAAAAAATTATACCTTCAAAACAGTTCTTGTAGTGTCACTTTATTCTCCAAACTTAATGATATAAATTTAAAAAGGTTCCCTTCTTTTAATCACACCAACATTTTTAACATTTAGACATAAGTTCTACTACTTAAATAGCAGAACAGAACGATGTCACAATGGAGTGAAAGGTGGAAGAATAAGAAAACAATTTGTGGAATGCTAAGTCTTCATGACATTCCTGAGTCCTTGCTCATTTCCAAAGGGATAGCTATGCAGCAATACATGGTCATGATCATCCACATTTTTGTTTTATGAAAACTTGACAAATTTTAGTGATAATTTAAACCAAAATATTTTAATATTCCATATTGACTACATTTCTGAAATATTAATAACCTGTTGCATGCTAAGTGTTTTAAACCCAAGCATACTCATTACTTTAACCAGCCCCAAAACAACTGCTGCACACACACGGTTTTAAGAAAGGAAGTCTTTTGTGCTCTGAATGGCACAAAATTTATTTCTAAACACAAAGGAAATTAAAATGAACATTAATCCAATCTTTATGTCTTTTTCTGAGTTAACAAAAAAACTTGATTAATTCAAATCTAATTGCTAATTAAGCACTACTTTGTAATGCATGTGGTGATGCTTAGAAACTAACATGATTATTAGCACAGCAATTGCCAGCAGAGCAGAACTGAATTTGGACATGGGGGGAAATGAAAGGGTGAAAAATCAGTTAAATTATGTTGTGCTTCTTGGTCCTTTATATAGCAATGATCCTCAAAAATACAAAATACAGTCAACTCAATCATCCAGATGTGGAGTACGAAGGTTTATGTCACAGATAAAGGTAAGAAAACTGCATCACCTATTTCAGGTTTGGACAGCTTCTTTAGTTTAAATTTAGTAATTTACATATAGTTTGAAAACAGCTACACTGCTCTGTTTACTATTTTCGGCCAACAAATAGTTGAAGAGCCTCTGCAGGAGAGATAGGTAGACCTCCTAGCATGGGCTGTAGCCAGACTGCCTGCAAGAGGAATAATCAGAGTATGTTTTCTGTCAGCTCCAACCTAGTCCAGTAGCACAGCACCTTGGTACCTACAGACCTAGCCTGGGAGGGCCAGTGTTGACCTGCAGCTAAAAACCCCGTCTAGATGGAAGATGACTCACAGTGGTCGCTATGCCATGCTCTCCAGCATGCTGAGTTAGGGAAAGACCAGTTCAAGTGTGAAATCAGGAAAATGCAGAGAACAGCCTTGCTAATGGGCATTCTCATTCATTTGAACACTAGGACAAAGCACTCAGCTAAAGGCAACCTAAATGAGCCTGCTCAAACCAAGCACAGTTAATAAACTCTGACTCCCTATTAGCCCCAGCTAACATGGAATGGAGAGACACTCCATAGGTCAGACTACACTCAGAAAAACACATTGGACCTACTTTTCCCATTATCTAAGCATCATTGTCCCCCATTACTCTGAGTAGCTGGAACTTGTTCTGATAACATGGATTTGCACATACCAATTTTAAAATGAAATGGGTATTCTAGCAACATTATCGATACAAAAATGAAAGTAAGCTTAAATTCCCAAAGTGTTGTCATTATATTGCAAAGGTTCCATATTGCCAGAGTTTCATACTGCCTTGATGTTTCGCGTAGGCAGCTCCTCTAAGCACTGACTCTTCCTTCTTCTTACAGCAGCCAACTGACTCCAGTTCCCCCTCAACCACCCAACCTACTCTTTTATAGCACTCTTCTTCTTATCGGCTACAGCTGTGGCCTGTTAGAGTCAGGTTCCTAATCTCTAATAATTGGCTCAGCTGCCACTCCTTACGGGTAAGATTACTTTCTATACTACCTTTAATTTCTTATATTGTATCCCCCTGCACCAAAGAACACAGAGAGACATAAAGAATGTGACAGAATACATGTGCCTCATGCACAGATCAGAAACTGAGGAAAGGTAGTTGTTCTGACCATCCAAGTAAGTCTACCATGTCTGCCCATTTTTAATATATTCTCAGAGTAGCAGAAGGTACAAGTGGCTCAGATTTTGTCATATATTTCTAGCTAATGGACTCCAATTATAAAACTTACACTTTCCTCTACCACATTCAAAAGACGGGACTGAACTGAATATTCATCATTCTATATTGTTTTAGGTGTATATTAAAAAATGTGGCAATGAGAGAAAATTTGAAAACCTTTTAGGATATATACAGTAAATGAAACAATAATGGAAGATGCCCATGTAATGAAACACATGCTTCCAAAGTAATAGAAGTGACTTATTTTCACTGTTTTCTAAACAGACAAAATCCATTTCTCAAATCTATATACTTCAAAAGGCAATCAAATCATTGTTTGGATATACACTCATCTCTTCAAAGGAAAATGTTAGAAATGCAGTTCATTGGTTAGATCAACTACTGTTTTGAGACTTATACTTGCCTTGGAACACAGAAAATTCAAATTTGCTACTGGTCTGTTTGGTGAGCTTACACAAACTACCTTTTCCCTTCCCACCTCTTGCTACACAGATCATGAAAAAATTATATTGATCACCTTGAAATGAAAGGTGCAACATTAATTATTAGTGTTAATAAGAAAGAATTATTGCCATTATTCTTACTTGTTTGGGTCTTCTGTGCCATGTGTTATGTCAGCAACCTTAACCTTTCAGAACTGAACACAAAAACTCTATCAAACACCCGCCACCCCTATATCTGTTTCTGCTCTAACAAACAGTTTCTGGGGAATACTAGGAAATATAAGAATTTGTGTGGGGAGTTGATGATGATTCTTTTTACTGGGATTATTTTCAAGCATGGATTTTATGCTATACTTACCACACAAGGTAACTAACTGTACTTCATCATCTACTGACCTGCCTTTCAACTGCCTGTTTACCAGCTACCAAACTGGAGTTTTAAACTACTCAGAAAACAAATTCCACTCTGGCTCCAAAAGATCTCTGTGCTTCAGTTCCATATACAAGGACAGAGAGTACAGTCCTAATTTCAGAAACAGTCACAATGTAACACAACTGGGATGAAAAAGGAGGCCAAAAGTATATTTCAGCAGAGAAAGCATATAAACTAGCTGGCTTCAACAAAACATTGAACTACATGGCAGAAACACCAAATTCTCTGACACCATGGAAAAATGACAAATTACTTGGGTGTGGACTTGCTGGGGCCTTGACTAAGATAAATTAGGCTGTCTACAGCTCACAGATCTTTTATTTCAGGAGCAGCTGCTTGAAATTCTTCCAAGCACTTTTAGTCAGAACATTGCCTTTTTTTTTTTTCAAAAGCAAACTTATCAGCAATACTTATTCTCTTTATTAGAAATCCTTCAACTTTATAAAATTTTTCTAAATACCAGGAAGAAAGAAACAACATGGCTCCTTCTGTTTCTAAGCCCTGTAACATGCCTCTGAAATTTGAAAGATCCTAGCCTGATTTATTCTAATTTACAACAATTTGCAAAATTAGGTCTTCCACTTCTCATTACTAATCTATATTGCCCTCAATTTCTTCAGTGTTCTGGATATTTGTCAGAATCTCTTATTCTTTGAATATGCATAATGAAACATCAATTGGAACTAGAACTGCAGTGTTTCCTCCTTGAGAAAGGTAGCCATTATCACCTAAAACACACAGGCAGTTTTGTAGACAGATGTATTTCCCAAGTATTGATACAAAACACAGCTGTTCTAACTTCTATGTAAAACTATCCATTCTATCATATCTCACAAATATCTGGGTAGGACATTCTTCTCTCAAAGACACAATAACTGCATCAAAATCCCAAATCTAGCATCTTTACAGCTATAGTACATTTTTTTGCAAATTTCATCACAGTTATGCAGGAGAATGACTATATCAAGATACAAAAGATAATGGCATACAAAAAGCTTCCAAATCTGTAGGTTAAGAAAATTTAAATGAAAAACACATGGGAAAAGTTGCTTATAGTATTTTAAGTTACAAATCCTACTCTGTATCTTTCTTTCAAACCAGTACCTCTTATGTTTTAAAAGGCAGTGGTTTATTACAGTTTGCTGGTAGGCTTTGGCATTCTTTTTTATCAAAAAAAATGGTGTAATACAAATAATGATCTTAGATTGATAGGTCAAAAAACTCCTGAAAAAATATTAACCATTGATACAAGTTACTTATTTTTGGAAGGTGAAGACTAGAATGCTTGCTACCAAGTGTTCTAGAAAACCATTTTCCTACACAGAGGTTCTTTGTACAAGCTACTGAGCCCTGACAAAAGGAATCTAAGAGATGCAATATCTGAACAGACAAGAGTGGCTGTGTAAATTATAACTTTATACTGGAATTATCACAACAACTTTCAAAGGGCAATTTTGCTACACAAAAACATTATCCTTGTATTTTTAAAATAAATTCTCTGAGATTATATATGGTAGATAAACTACTGGTGTTCTTCATGAAGAATGCTTAAAACACAGCCTGAAGCAAATGGAAGAACTGTAAGTATTTCTGCAGAACTGTATCAGAGAGTTAAAAAACATGAACAAATACCTTATCAGGATCACTGGTCTGTATTTTGCAATCTGTAATTAAAAATTTTATTCTTGTAGGTTCCATTTTCTAGGTGTCATTGTCTATGAATCATACACAAGATTATCAACTTGTTCCACCCAAATGAAGAGTATATTCCCCTATTCACAAACCACTCACAAATGTGCTGTAATAATTAAATGTTATCAGATATTATCAAAACTGTAAGAACCTCCATAGCAATGTCATTTTCCAACATAGAATAACATTGTGTTTTAAGATACTGTCATTTTTCCTACATAAGAATGTCCAAAAAAATTAATGAATACCTTGTTAAAAATAAATTAAAGTGCCTGCATGGAAAAATGTTACAGAAGGATGTGTCTTTTAATTTTGATTCACTTTCTGCTCTGCTGCACCTTATTTTCTCAGATATGGCAAACAACTATAACAAAAAATAAAGCCTAATACCTGTACTTACTTGTGATAAAATGGGAAGTTGATGATGATAAGTTACTGCATTCCAATTAGCCTCCATGAAGTACCACTGGGTTTCTCTCCTCTCCCATTCCAGTTTCCTCTCCGGCATGAGATGAGAGGTGGATAAAAATTCCAGATATCTCATCATCAGGCAGCAGTGAGCTGACTTCTACTATGTCTGGACATGCCTCTGCATCAGGAGTCAAGCAGCTACAGGAAGAACATTCTCTATTTACTTGTTTCTTTTCCACCATTGAATTCCTGCCCTGGTATTTATGGTGTTATGCCAGCCAGCACTGCTCCCTCATCCTGCCTGGGACAGTTTGATGCTGGGCAGCTTTGGTGTTGCCACACCACAGAGCAGCCTTCAGCATCAGCTGGAACAATTTTCTTTGACACTGACCCAAACAGAACTGCCACTGGGAACTGTGGATGTGCACTCCCAGACACACTAAGGAGTGCCTGGGGCCTCCTCCTGGGATGGGGGAGATGGGGCCTGCCTTGTTGGGATTGGGTCAGTACTATTTAATGTCTTTAGAATGACCTAGATCATGGGAGAGAGTGCATTTTCCAAAGGTTTGTGGACAATGAATTGCAGGGATACGTGGGCAGGGCAAACGTCAGAGGGTCCTGAACCACCTATTCTCAGACCTGATTGCTACCTGCATAATGGGAAGGTATGGCCAGATCCTCCTCAGGGGTGCACAGCGTTAGAGCAAGAGGCAAGAGACATAAGTTAAACCACAGGGAAGTCTGGATAGATCCAAAAATTGCTATAATAATAATAATAATAATAATAATAATAATAATAATAATAATAATAATAATAATAATAATAATAATAATAATAATAATAATTATTATTATTATTATTATTATTATTATATTATTATTATATTATTATTATTATTATTACTGCTTTATTATTACTATTACTTTTTATTATTATTATTACTATTACTTTCAATCACTAAGGCTCACAAACACTACAGAGGGCCCAGAGAAGTTGTGGAATCTCCATCCTTCAATACAAAACTGACACAGACAAAACCCTGAGCAGTGAGTGACCAGATCTAATTGTACCTGCACTGAGCAGGATGGACCAGATTCTTCCAGGGTTCCCTTCCAATCTAAAATACTTTAATAGGTCAATGTTAAAGGCACCCTCAGTAATGGTAATAATATATTATTAGGTCTATTTTTAAACCCCCAAAATATTTTCTGCAGTGTATGCAGTGTAGGACAGGAAAGCTGCTAGGGACAGTCCTGCATGTACTAACAAGTGCCTTAAATCTGTTAACTCAAATGAATCTGGTTATTTACCACGATTTCCTTGCACAGCACCATTGATCTGCTAACACAAACATACAACCTAACACTCTTCTTCAAAGAACGAGTCATAGAATGACTTATGATTTCTAAAGCAGTTCTTTCTAAGTAAAACACAACTGACATGCATAGCAGCACTTTTGAAAATGCTTTACTATGCTTGAACTTCTTGATTTTAATAATTTGGTTAAATGTGTTGATTAATTTCACTAATTTTCATAACTTTAAAAATATTTTTACTTTAAATTTTGTATTTTTTTAAAGAGGTTTTCACTCTTAAAAAATACTTTGGGTTGGGGTTTCCTTTTGATTTTTTATTTTAATTCACTGAAACTGGGCAAAAGTTCCAAAACAAATGGGAGCTAAAGAGATTTTTATTAAGTCCTATATCCATTTCCCACGCATCTAAAAATTATTTATGACTAAACACCAAGTAGGGTGATGTTCAACTCTGAAGGAATTTAATGGCTATGATTCCAGAACTTTCTTTAGTAGCTTAAAGAAATAAAACTGTATTTTAATAACAATACTAAAGAATAGTAATGATAACAGTAAATGGAAAGTTACAGTTGCAACAAGGAGCTTTCAATATTTCTTCAAATCATTATCAAGAAATTATTTTTTTACTTCCAACATTCATCTTTGAAGTGTGTTCTGTTTTAGTAATTTGAAAATAACATCTTTTCTGTTAATGTTTCCCTCATTTATATAACTAAAATCTCCTTATTACTGCTTTTCTTTAATGTTTTTATTCTTTCTAAATAGCTCACAAAGCATAAGCAAAAACCTAAACATAAAAAAATCATTTAAGGTTTAACCCATAATAAAAGATATTATTAAAAACAATAGCCCCCAAAAAATAAATAATAACAAAAAATCCTTCAATGTCTCCCGCTGTTAGTAAAATATGCAGAAAAATTCTTGTGAATCTGAAGAATTTATAATTTTCATTAAAATTCATTTCAGAATCTCTTAAATGTTAGTTCCATTAGCTCCTGTACTCTCCATTGTTGTCCTTTATCCACAAGGTCTTTAAGTAACAGAAACCCTTCTGTACACTAGAGCATACTATAAAATCTTAGTTTATAACCTCACACAAAGGTTTTTTGTAATGTGCTTTTTAGAGACTGAATTGAATATCTGAATGAGAAAGGATAAGCATTTTTGTACTAAGTGGGTTTTTTTTTTCTAAAATGGGAAAATCAAGGGAGCTAACTAAATCTCTAATTCACTCTATACTTTGCCTGACACAGTATATTATCTCCAGGAAGAAAGAAAAAAAACATAGCTGAGAAGTTTGTGATGAGTGAGTGTAGCAAGTACAGGCTCATCTTTTCCTCCATTTCTTTGTTACCTCTGCTGCTGTGATAACAAAATTATAAGGTAGTGAAAAACATATTTCTATCAGTCAAATAAACAGAAAAAACTGTGAACATGATCATACAGTGATCTATAAATAATGTACTCTAATGAAGTTATTTCCTTGACCAGAATCTGCATTTGAAAATTACTCAACTTCTGGATTTTTATTGGGAAAAACTGATGCATAGGGAATTAAGTACAGCACTGATACTGTTAAATGTAAATTTCAGTACTGAATATAAAGTCTATACTGGCTAAATGAATGCCCTGACTGGCATTCATTTAGCCAGTATAGACTTTATATTAAAAAAAAAATGAGTTTTCCAGTTGCATGTGTGCAGCTATATTGTATATGTTATTATTGGTGTAAGGAGATAGCACTGTTTTTCTTTAAATCCAAAGATATTTCCTATGCAGAGACAAAAACTGGCAGTTGCTAAAGTCTGCAAACTGTCACATTATCTCTGCTGGAAGCATACAAAACAAAAACATCTTTACAGCAGGATGTCGAAATAAAATGAATAATTACCTCTTAATGGCAAATGAGACTTTTTCAGAGTACAGTCCTTCTGGCACAGGTTCATACACAGCCCCTACTATCAGAAAAATAAAAAAAATCTACAGTTTGTTGAAGAAAAATACTCCAGTATTTATTTCAGCATCCAATATGATAAGGGCTGTCTCTTGAAACTATCTGATAAGCATTACATCACCAGCTCTAACATGCAGAACAACTTAGATGCAGACTGTCTCTTCCAGTCAGGCATCCACACTACTTACTGTAGGTTAAAGTGCTACAATATTGAACATATACAAGCAATTTTTGCAATTAGAATGGTAAGATAGCAATTCATACAATGACAAACACTTGTGCTTGCTCACAAGCCACACACATTAGAGCTGAGAGCAGTTTATGTGTCAATAAACTGAAATTCTCTTGGATCTTGAGACCACATGGAGAAATAACTGGGAGGTTGATCTGGCAAATGTGAGTACCTCATTTGCCAAGGAGGGCATATTGGTGCTGTAAATTGGTGGGCTCAGAGTGGCCATCTGTTAAAGGATGCATCCTGCAGCTCAGACATCAGCCTTCTCTCCATACAGCTCACCCTTTACAACTTCAGGACTAAGGAGCAAGCAATACAAGCCCCAGGTGTTTTATTAATTCCCCTAGGAGTAGGCTTATTCTCTTAAAAAAACCCAAAAAAACAAAATCACCAAATATTTAGTTACTCACTACAACATAATTACATTCAAAAGGTGCATATGTGTCATTTACCAGCCAAATTCTTTAAGGGGAAGAACAATGAATAGATTTTCAACTTCTGCTGCCCTTTTTCTCACAACACTAGGGGTTTACATTTTGTTCACTTGTCCTTTCCACTCACACTGTCTTTGGACTTACTGGACATGAACTACAGCATTTAGAACAAGTTTACAGTGATGACATTTCAATAAAACAGACTAGAGAACAGATAAGTATGGCACCTTATCTCATAATCCAGAAAGATTTGAGTACAACTCCTGTATTTAGAATGATCATGGATATAGTTTTGCTATTAATGTAAGTAAATGAACTTGACTCATTGTATCATTTTCATCTTCTTAAAACTACTTCAATGCATTCCTTGTGAGGATGCAACATGGACACTCAGCAGGCAGCCAAATGATAATACAAAAAAACATTGTAAAGATACATTTAAAGAAAATGGATGAAGGCAGTAATTTCATTTTGATGCAGCACAAAACAGAATTTATTTCCTTTGTTTGATTTCCTCAGTGCTTTTCATGAACCTGGATGATAACAATGTATACTAGTAGGTGTATTCTGATGTTGGAGTTCAAGTCTTGGTAGTAAGTAAAGATCATATCACAGAATGTGTTTGATTTTTTTTTTCATTCAGAGATATAGAAAAATACTTGACTTCTTTCTTCTGTAAAATCAAGTTTTACCTTTTTCCTTTAGCTCAGAATTGCTAACCACTTGATCTTCATAGTCATAGTACTGATATCTTTGATTAAATGCCTTATTTTGGTGCTCAGAGGTACTGTGTAAATTCAAATAATGATGCTTGAGGATATCCTACTGCTATATACAAAATGCAGATCTTTGAAATATATGGGATGAAGTCCCTAGACAAAAGATATGATAAATTAGGTGACCTTAACAGAATAGAAAGTCAAAGGGAGGTCACAGGCAGGGAAGTGAGAGGGACTGACAGGTCACACTCTTCTGATAAAATGATCAAGCAAGATACAGATTCTTGGATCAAATCTAATAAGCAATTTTATTTGAATCTTACTGCTGCTGTTACATAACTACAGAGTGGGTATTGAAGGTTGTTTTAGGACATAACAGAATTTCTGTAATCACACCGTGACACTAGTTCATTAGATGTCTTTGTGGAAATTTCCTTTCTGTGTATTAAAAGTGTCTACTAGAAACATTAATACTGCAACTTATAGAGATGGTGAGCACAAAAAGGCAAAGCCCGTGTCTTAGTCAAGTCCTAAGCATGCTCCCAATCAGTAAAAAAATCTGAATTGAATTTTATTCTTTTGTTCTAAGGATAATTTTCATCCACAGAGAGATCAAGTTAAAAATTATTATTTTACATTACTAAATTATATTAAAATACCAAACTGAGATTATTCAAACCAAATTTATGTAGCTATGCAAAAAGCTGTACAGCAGTCACAGAAAGAATAAGCTGAATACAACTGAGAGAGAAACAGAGGCAACCATGACCTAGCCTAAACATCTTGATTCCTGAAAATTTTTCCAGGGAAAACTCTTGCCTGATGTCCAGAGCAAACAGCAGCCCACCAGCTGGTGACTTGGAAAAATCATACTATGATATGGAAATCATAGAAAGAATACAGTGCTGACAGGGTTATAGTTTTAGCATGGTTTCACACAAGAGCACAGTAGCTGAAAGTTAATGAAGTCATTTGTTCTGTTTATTCATGCTGAAAGATTTCTTGTTCTAAATGCTTATCTAATCCCTCTTTTTTTTTTTTTATCAAAAGGACTTGTAGCAGAATAGTATTTGGTCTTTTCTTCCAGAACAAATTTCTTAGTCAGAAACCTCAGGTATTGAGAACGTTAGGATGACCAATACCTTAAAAAATACTGTCTCCTTCTTAAGAGGTACTTTAAATTACTGAAGCAATGTTCATTTAATGTGACCATGAAATTTTTACAGAGAATATAAATCCCCTACTTATATGATGCTATGCTTTTGTAGCTAATTAGTTCTGTAATTTAGATTTTTAAATAGGATTTTCAAATATTATCTATTTACTTTTCAAGGGATGTAGTAAAATCCATCACCATGTTCTACTGGCTTTCCTCACCATCTGCTAGTTAGAAATGTGGGTGGGGTACAGTAGCTGTTGATTAGCAAAACAGTTCTGCAGTCAATTTGCATGTTTTGGATCCACAGTGGCAGGGATGCCAAGCAGAGAGAGTGCCCAGTTCTTGTTCCTGTACACTGCCACCCACCAACAGGAGGGTGGTGGGAGTACATATGGTTTGCCTAATTCAGATGACAATTGTGTATAAACTGTCACTGTCTGGTCAAGACCAGAAAGAATATGTGGAACCAGTCCTACTCACAAACACTGAGAATTTAAGCATTAGTATGACTTTTTTTTTATTATTTTTAAAGGCAATACTCATCCTTTAACTTTAAGCTGAAGATAACTCAATTGGCTGAAGCCAGACAGCAGTACTAATTACATTTTTAGCAAACAGATGTCTACATCATAAAATGCATTCAAAACAGAATACAGAAAGGGGGAGCCCCTAAGAGATTATAAAGATTTTAATTTCCATTGCTCCAAGGGCTGAGCTGACTGCCACTAAGCAGCAGTACTGATACTATTAGCCACAGCTACCAGAAGTGGCAGCATGTGATTCTTGCAGCTAACATATTCAAGATAATACCTCTAAGATATTTTTCATCTAAGATATTTTTAATCTAATACCTCAAGATAATTTTCATCTAAGTTTTCAAATCACTGGTGACTTCCAACTTATATATTCAAGCTGAAAAATGCTCACTCCAGCATCATTATGTTAACTATGAGAGCCCTTCACTTAACAAATGTCCATAGCAAATGCAAGACTAAATTCTTTTAAATGAAAGACGGAATTACATCCACAGAATAACCATTCAAATTCTCAGCATCCTTTAACAGACAATTTTATAATTGTTTCTTAGAAAGGTCAACATACTAGCACTGCTTTTATTCTTAATAACAAAATCCTCTATGACCATGGCCTCAAAATGAGCCACTGCTTAATTCAAATAGTTGTTTTTCCTTCTGAACTCCTTTTTACAAAATTAAGCAGCTATTTTAAATACAGAAGAGATTTTGCATACTACACCACATTCATAATTAGGAGATTTTTTAAAAAAGAAACAATAATAAACAAATCTTGTCAGTACAGTGCTACTTGTAAAACATCAAACACATTAACACATTTAACCAAATAACATCTACAATGCCTTGGAGATAGTTTTGCCATCAAGCTTTCATTTATAATTTTGCTTACTGATGTTATTTTACCATTATTTCCTTTAAGAACACTTTTAACAGAGATTTAAACAGACTGTATCTAAATCTGCTACATCTGCACTACCATACAGCTATCTGAAAGATGACTACCCTCACTAGATTAGCTCGTGTCCACATTAGTTAGCAGTGGACAAAAGCCCCAGCATTAAGAAATAAGTCCTAAATTTGGAGAGGGAGGAAGAGAGGAGATGAGGGAATGATGTTTTCAAAACAGCATTAATTTTCTAGAGCCTCTGAAGCTTCTAAAGAACGTTATCAATACTTTCAGGCTGACTTTACATGGGACACAGCCAGTGAAGATTTCCTAAGCTGCCCAGAACTTCAAACTCATGACTTATCCTGGTGCAGTGTTCACTGGTGCTTCCAACAGCTGTAAGAGCATGCTGGTAAGTGGCATCCTACAGGAGGAGGGGCACTTATAATGAGACTTGGTTCCAGCTGGACAGTTGGGAATTCATGAAAACAGCAGTGATCCTTCAAGACTGACTCCCAGAGAAGGTGCTGGTTATAAGAAAGGCTAAACAAAGAATCATCTGCCAGTGCCAAGGATTTTAACAATGACTGTTATTGCTTTTAGCCTTTATCATCACTTCAATTCATTACTTAAACTTTGATGGACAATTCCAGCAGTAGGTATCAGCAATACAAACACTCATGCCTAGAAACCATAACTATTTCAGGAAACAATCCAAGCTGAAAATAGCTGGAAAGTAGCAAAGAATCCAATATCCTTATCCTATTCTTCCTCACCTAAGGATATTGACTTTTTTCCCACTGTTGGAGACAGGACAGTGGGAGAGATAGTAGACAAGCTTGCCACACATTGATCAATGGGGGTTTTTTGTTTCCTTTGGTCCCAAATGCTAAAAATGTCTCTGCAGCTTCTATTAACTTCAGGTAAGTCAATATCTTTGTTAAAATACCTGTATAATAATACTCACTTGCAATGGATAGCCTTACTACTTGCTAGACTCACCAAAGCAAAGCAGAGAAAGGGGTTTTCACAATCTTTGTACTTATGACTGCCACAATTCACCATAAAAATGAAACCTGCTGTTCCCTGGCCCAGATAAACAGGGATTTATCCAGTAGTGCCTCGAAAATCTTCAGAGGTAAAGACTACACAACCTCTCATTTCCATATTTGACTGTTACAATGAAGAAAAAAACTCTGCATATATCAAGTTAGAATTGCTTCTGCTTCAATTCATTTCTGTTTTCTCAGAAAACTTCCAAGATCACAAATTTCAGTACAAAGAATGAGAAAATGCTTGTATTTGGACACCATTTCTAGGTTTCTACAAAACCACCCGTATTTAACCAAACTACTGCAGGATAATATGTGAATATTTGGAGACCACTGTGAAAAAACCCTGCATTTACTCTAGAATCAGTTTTCTGAGACACAGAAAGAGAGGGGGATAATGCAAGGGGGGAAAAAGAAAAAAAAAAATAAGCACCAGCATAATCCCAAAATAAAAAATAGAAATGCAGTTGCTGCATGTCACAATTTTTCTCTGGATAGTTGCTGCAAGCTACAGATACACATTCATTACCATAGCTTCATAATTACCACGAAAACCAATGGAAGAAGAAACAGGAGCCACAAAACTGACAGTTTGAATAAAGAGGCCCTGTGAATATTGCTGAAAGCTATTTGCATTTCTCACCCACATAAAGAATTCAACACAAGCCTTTTGGGGATATTCTGTCTATCCCTTGAGTGATAAAGCGGGAACAGGATTTTCAATCACTAGTTAAAATTTTACCTTCACAGTTTTCTATTTTCAAATGGAAAAAGTATGGCCAAGTAAGTCTGTAATAATTTATTATG
The DNA here is from genome assembly GCF_022539315.1 of Serinus canaria. Classification (NCBI taxonomy): domain Eukaryota; kingdom Metazoa; phylum Chordata; class Aves; order Passeriformes; family Fringillidae; genus Serinus; species Serinus canaria. The sequence goes on from NC_066315.1 coordinate 39,645,652, forward strand.
TTGTTGTCTAACTTGCTACCATTTTTCACCATACAAATTATGTTAAATATTTTTGGGGAAAAAAAGACACATAATTTCTTATTCACAAAAGAACTTTGTTGCAGACATCCTAAACTTCTATTGACACTTAGAGAAAAATTCATCACTTATTCATCAGTTCCACCAAGTTTTAAAATGTACAAGGGCAGGGAAGACATTTATTATCTTCAGATGGCAATTATACAGTGTGATAAATCCTCATGCCACTAGGTGGGGAATGTAATATTAAAATGGGTGAAGTCAGCTAAGAGAGGCCACTTCCATGTGTATAATTGCTCTCTCATCAATGTAATCTCAACAGCTTCATTTCCTAGTCCGACCATGGCCTGCCTCTGCCCAGAAAGCTCTGCTATATTCATATAATTTCTTCTATAGAGAGGCAAAACCAATCCACAGTCAGTGACAGGCCACTAATAACTATGGGATACAGCAGACTGCATAATGCCTGTCTTATATTTTTACTAATATCTTCAAAAAAACCTGGTTTGATGTGGAAGGATGCTTTTCACTGCAAATAGTTGTAAATTTGTGTAGTCTGTCTCAATCTCAAATGTTAATGAGCATTGAGAAATGTGTAAAAACAAGATCCCAGTAATAAACCAGTGAAAATTTCGGTTACACTGCTGTTGATCAACAATTTAGAAAACTCACTAAGTTACTGCTTCCTTTCAACACAGTTCAGTACCTCTCTGTCTGAAATAGTCAAGAAGTTTCACAATTTACTTTCTTGGGTTTTTTATTCTATACTTTTGAAAATAAAGATAGGGACATCCAGTTAACATTCAGCAACAGATTCGTATTTCTTTGAATTTACAAACCTTCCAGCTTTTATGTGTGCCAGCTTTATACAAGATTGCTTAGCTATGCCAAACATACTAAATTTGAAAAATAACTTACGGTCCTTAGCACTATAATAAGACATTGTTCTAGAACACATGAAAAACTGCCACCAACTCACTTCTAATTCACCCCTGCCACATATGAATATAAATCAAATGACATTTTTTTAAAGGTTTACTCTGTTGTTCTTTACTCGCATTGCATTGTTAAACAAAACAAAACCAAACAAACACCTTTTTGATACCTAAATCATCAAATACTCAAGGCAAAAACAAGTTCAGAGCACAAGGTCCTCTTCCTAATTCCTAAGTGCCAAGAGGCACTTGAAACTACTTTTTTCCCCCATCAAAAATTTAGACCACATATGAAACTGTAAAGACCACAACAGCCTCATGTCGGGTAAGTTATTTAGGCTGTATATTCAAAAAATACTGGAAGCCAAGATGGTGCCTTGCTTCTGTTGCTCCCAGTCACTCTCTCCCACCAGGGTCTGCTCTCCTGTGCCAGCACAAGTACTTCTACAGCTGCTTTACACATCCAAGACCTAAAATATTTTTAAGCCAGCTCAGTTCTCTAATCTAGCTCATCATTATATGTTTGCCTGAATACTTGTGTTTGCCCTGGAGTATGGCTGGTTTAGGTTGGGTGGTTGTTGTCACAATTGGATTTTTTTGCCTTGAATCATTTCATTGACACAGTTTTTATCACAGCCTCAGAAACAACTGGTTCTGGCAGAAGTTCAGCCAAGGAGTCAGCTTTAGAAATATAAAATCAGCTTTCACTGAAATACAGCTTTCAGTTTTACCCTTAGCTCATAATGCTGAACTGAAACTCTCTTTTACCTTTACTAAGAAAAATAAGGTCAATCAAAATATAACTATACAAGAAAGTGGATAAAAAACTTCAGCATATCTATTACCAGTTCCTCTTTCTGGGCATAAAGCCTGTACAAAAAGCTGCTGAAAGGAGCAGAAGAATATTATTGTCAGGACTTGTTTTACATACTCAGAAGACCAGCAAGTTATATTCAACTACTACACATTCTGCCCTCTTTGAACTCTACCTTTTCTGCAAGAGTGTTCATCTCTGGCAGACAGACCTGGTTTTTGTGGAAGCTTTACACTTTCACTGCTCTTATACATATGAGCTTTTAATGCTAGAGAAAAAAAATGCTAAATCACAGCCCTTTCTGAATTTCATAGAGCAATGCAGATCATTGCACAATAATCTTCTTAAAAACTATATTTAAAACTGAAGGATATGTTTCTCAACTATTTCCTGATTATGTTTCCAAGGGACATCCATATCTAAATGTTCCTATGTTTGAATACACAGAAAACAACATCCTCCAACAACTCCCAGGGATGGCAATTGTGTACTTGCCAAGACATCACTTGCTAGGACACATTGGCTTAAGAATCAAGAGCAGGCAGAAGAAAAAAAGAATTCTCATAATGTAAAATGTCACAGGTTGAAAGCATGGGAGGCATCAATATGGCAACTTCCTGAATATGTGGCTATACCAGAAACAGTGTTGCTAACCCAATCTATGCTGAATTTGGCAGTGTGGTGTTGTCATTATATTGCAAAGGTTCCATATTGCAAGAGTTTCGTACCTCCTTGATGTTTCTCATAGGCAGCAAAGACAAAACAAAACAAAACAAAAAAAAAATTACCCCCCCCCAAAAAAAAAAACCCACAAAATCAAACATGATAGAATCTGTTTTATACTCTCTAAACTAAATTCTCTACAACTGTGAACATTCTCATTGATTTTTACATATATGTGTGCGTGTTTGCATGTCCTTGTGTGTCTCAGTATATATGTACATGCACATATATAGATAAATATATTTGTGTGTGTGTGTATGTGTGTGTGTGTGTGTGTGTATACATATATACAGAGTACTACTGCTCAAAGATGTATTTTGGATCTCTTGAATTTTCCAGACAGAATGTTTCATTTCAGAAACAAAGACGTTTGGGAGCACTTACAGGGTACAGCACTATTGAGTTACATTGGCTATAAAAATAGGAAGAACTCTTAACATAATCCAAGGGCCCAGGACTCAACATAGAAGTATCTATTACAAGTAGATCACAAATATCAAAGTTTCATGGGCTCTGATATGCATTTACCCCCCACTGAAGCATTTCTATATGCCTCTTAAAAAGTTACCCAATGTGCTGGCTTGGGCTAATGGAGATTTAACTTTCTTTACAGTGGCTGGAATGGGGCTATGTTTTGGATTTGTGCTGAACACAGTCATGGTAAACAGAGAGATGTGTTTGTTATTGCTGAGCAGGGCTTACATAGAGCCAAGGCCACTTCTGCCTTTTGTAGTGCCATGCTGGCAAGGAAATTGGGAGTGCATGGGAGGTTGGAAAGAGACACAATGGGACAGGTGATCCAAAGTGACCAAAGGTATATTCCAGACTATATGACATCATGCTTAGTACATACAGAAGGAGGAAAGGGGGACATTTGGAATGATGATGTTTGTCTGCCCAAATAACCACTACATGTGATGGGCCCTGTTGTCTTGGGGAGGGCTGAACACCTGCCTGCCAATGGGAAGCAGTGAAATCCTTGCCTTGCTTTGCTTGCATGCACAGCTTTTGTTTTCCCTATTAAACTGCCTTTACTTGAACCCATGAGTTTTTCAGCTTTCTGATTCTCTCCCCAGTCCAAGTGGTGGCTGCATGGGGTTTGCTTGATGGCTGGGGTTAAATCATGATACAGATCTATTGGCAATTTGTTTTGCCCTTCATCAGGATAGGGTGTGTAGGCATATTGGGAAAATGTCCCATAAAGATACAACTCCATTTGAATTTGGCCTTCTGCCCTATATACTGTATCTGTCAATCTGGAGAAAAAACTTGCTGGGAGTCAGTGAGCAAAAATACTATTTTTTCTAGGCCTTCATTTTAAAAAAAAAAATGGTGCCAAGGACAATTTTAAAAGCGTTGCAGCCTCTATTTGAAGAGTTGATGTTTACATCAAGCTGATTCTTTCTTCAGTTGTCATACTGTTACTAAAGAATGTCACAAAGAACCACCTTTCACACTGTGATAAAAATACACTTATCTAATTAAACTCAAAATGTGTACAGCTGTTTCAACATTTTTACACTTCTGAATTTTCAAGAGTATTACATGCTTCTTTGAGAAGTTATAAGAACAAATCACAGTACCATTACTTTGTAAGTTAGTGTTCCAGTATTACATACAGAACTGCTGGGAGGCTTAAAACAGAAAAAGTCATTAAAGTTCCAATTTATATCTGTTATTCCTTCAGACACATCATGGAACAAGATGAATTATAAAACAACAAGAGGAAGTATAAGCTGCATTCTGCAACTTACAAAAAACAAAATTTCCTTTTGATGTGATTCATTACTTATAGTATCAAAACCAAGCATCACTGCATGGTCCACCCATGGGATGTTATACCATTTATACAAAAATACCTAGCAAATTGTCAAGCTGTCAGTTTTAAAAGAAATGCTGTAGACAAATTGTAAGCTGTGGCAAATGCTATCCATACACATAAAAACCTGAACCACTCATATTCTAAAAAGGTACTCCTAACACGTATCTGGCAGATTCTTCTAAGAGTTTCCTGTCAACTAGAGATGTTTTTCAGTGAATTCATATCCCAATTTCCTATAAAATACTTCAGGAACTGCCTTAAGTCTGTAATTGAATAAACAGCTCAAGAAAATATTTTTTTCTCTTTTATCTATGGAACAGAAATCCGAACAGTTAAAAAATGGTAAAGGATTTTGCTTACTGAGATACCTGCCTTTTGGAATAAAGTTCATTCAGTGCCTTTATCAGGCTTAAAAGTTGGATAACCAAGCTTATCAAGAAATTGCATGAATATTTACATTTTAGAGGGAGACATGGAAAAGTAGGTATCTGCAAAAAGATGACACAAGCAATAGTAAATCCTGTTCTACAACAACTCTAAAATAAATCTAGATCTTTGATAAATGATTTCAAAGAAGGTGTCAATTTCACCTAACTTTAAACTCCTCTAAGAGATTTATGCTAAGATCCCTCTGTAGCAAATGAAGAGAGATAGACACATCACGTGGTTGATTAATCTCATCAACTAAATATATAAGGTAGATGGGATGAAATTCATTATCAGAATGCCTATTTTTTCCATTACTTTCAGTAATCATTACTTTCAGTAATCTAGCTGCTTGACTTGAGTAAGATGCCCAGCTTTTAAATTGCTGCATACAAGAAGATGAATCCCAGCCCCACAGAGACTTGTTTCTGACAGTAACTTGTGTCTCACAGTAAGGTATGGATTAGATGACTTTGCAACTGTTTGGATTTGCTGGAAACTAATACACAAGATAATTAACTAGTAACAACTCTACTGTCTAGCAATCACATTCAGTATAGATTAAGTGGAAAAATAAAATCAAACAGGAAAAAAAACAGATAGATGAAAATTTTAACTTACTAAGATGGGGACTTCATTGTTTTCTTTTGCATAGAATTTAAAATTCTCAAATCTAAATCAAGTCTGGACCTGTTGATCCAGATGCCCCCAACAACCACCACTTTGAAACTTTGAAAGTCAATAGATGAAATAGGCACACAGGCTCATAACACAATAATCTACACATATTTTATTGTATTTTTTATTACAATGTATTGCTTTCTACCTCACTTACAAATATCAACTGAAAAAGTAAGGTTACATGGGAAACTGAGCTAAGACTAAAGAGAAGGAAGGAAGAGATTTGAGACACCACTTCATTCTGTTCAGCTCACTACCAAACCCCAGCAATGGGCACCCTTGAGAAATAGACCAGAAGCAAAATAAGACAAGACACCTAAATGGAACTGTCACATGATCCTGCAATGAGAAAAACATTTAATTCCACAGTTTTCTTCTCCAAATTCTCTCTAAAAATCCTTTTCAGGATAAGCTAAAGCTTTTATAAATTCTTGAGATAGGAAGTAAAAAGAGAATCAACATAGACATTAATTTGTAAATAATAATAAAAAAAAATCTACACACAAATTACATTTACATATCCTTCTTCTCCCAGTTTAATAACTTGGCACATTGCTCTCCATAAAAATACACAGACTACTTGTCTGCAAGTGGGATCACATAGTTATTAACATTGTACCATCTCTCTAGTCATAAAATCATTTACCCCTGCTTGTGTAGATTAAATTGTGGAGAACCTAGAGAGATACTGGGCAGTCACCCAGGAAAAGAGCTTTCTTCAGCAGAATAAATGGCAAATGCAGACATATGAGTCTATCTGAAACCACGGGGTATTGAAATTCAAACTCTTTCAGTTGGAATAGATAGAACAAACCAAGGAAAGCCTAAGTTTGAACAATTCTTGATAGAGCTTTGAAATCTGGCTTCTATGAAAAAGCAAGCAACTGAAAAAAGGCCACAGCAGAAACTAAACACCAAGACCCAAATGAAAAAGCAAACAGCTTTAACTGACCGTCAAAGAAATGGTAAAATAGCAAAGAGGCTCTTTAGGAAACACCCAAGACAGCAAGACGACACATAATAGCACAAGAAATTCAAACAGCACACTATATCCTGAGCAGCAAAGTAAAGAAGATCAAGAAATAGTATGATTTAGAAATAGTAAGGATTTGCTAAGATGCTAACACAGCTAGCATCTTGAATATAGAATAGAATGGGAAAGGCAGAAATAAACTCACCAAAACTATTCTAAGTCCTGCAGTTCAGATGTCATAAGAACACAGTTTATCTTAATGTAGCTCATTTAACATTACTTAAAATAAAAATGAAAGAAGAATTCCAGCAAACAAATGCCAGTAACATTAGACTAAAAGACATTTACAAGATAATAAATTAGTCTGATTAAATGACTCATTATATTGAAAGTATTCATTCATTATCATTATTATCCCTTCCAAAGAGATAATAATATAATCATTATTATCTGTAAAACTTATATAATTTCTACAGAAATAAGTATTTCTGAAAAGTACATTGTTGATTTATAATGTATTATGGTATTATAGTAAAACAGTACTTTTTTTCTCCCCCTGAAGATAGCAGTCTAAAGTCACCATGGAGCCTATAAAATTATTACATGCTACACCCCAGCCCTCAGCATTAAAGTAACTCTTTAGAAGCTGGATCAGCACCACTCATTTGATAGAAAAGAAGTACAGAAAACTGTTTTCACACTCCCTTTCATGTAAACAACTTGTGCTATGACTTCAAGCGACTTTTAAGCCCTTGTAAGTACAACTCTACTCAGGATAGGAGAAATACATAATATGGACTAGTCCATGTTACTTACAAAGGGGCTTGCTTTCTTTTAGTCCAAGTTTTTTTTCCCCATTCTCCCCTGTCTAGTATTAAGTTATCTCTTATGGTGAAAATTGCATCATTGCCACCAAAACATTTTTCTGGAGATAAATATAGATATCTTCATGCTGTCTTACTTTTTTCCATGTAATTTCCAGTTTTACTTCCAAGTATAATGCTATCTTACACTGGGCATGATATTAAGTACATTTCAAATATCAGGTGACATTAAACTAGACAAACTTCTAATTTAATAAAAACCATATAAAATTAAATCATTAGAACATCTTTTTGTAAGGCAGCCTCTGTCAAGTACTTATAATGTTCTTCCTTGAGGTTTATCCAGGTGTCCTTTTAGTCACCGGGGGCCCAGAATGAAACATAATGTTCTACACAGAGCTGTCCTGTGGGTTACACACAGGGCCAGTACTGCCTGCCTGTCCAACCTATATTCTCCCTGTGGATTCCATCTCCAACTGAACTGGACTTTTTGCTGACACCCATCATTCTAAACTTATGTTTACACTACAACCAAACATTCACAATTGTATTTCATTGCCATCTTTCATTCTCGGACTGAACACTTGTATTAAACAACCTTCAGAAGATCCTCTGGTAAAAAAAATCAGTGTTGATATACTGAAAGGATCATTTAACTTCTGTTACCTTTCTATTCAAATCAGCAAATCCCCTCCAGGAGCCATCTGTTCCATGAAACAAAACTAGCACAAGACAAGTTTTCCACTAACTTTCTGTTTCCCCTCACCATTACACAGTACCTTCAGTTTCCTATTCTCTGTGTTATTCTCTGTTTACAGTGCTCAGGTAGAAAGGGACCTGGGGGTGCTGGTTGACAGTCGGCTGAACATGAGCCAACAGTGTGCCCAGGTGGCCAAGAAGGCCAATGGCATCCTGGCCAGTATCAGGAATAATGTGGCCAGCAGAAGCAGGGAGGTCATTCTTCCCCTGTACTCGGCACTGGTGAGGCCACACCTTGAGTATTGTGTCCAATTCTGGGCCCCTCAGTTTAGGAGGGACATTGAGATGCTTGAGCGTGTCCAAAGGAGAGCAACAAGGCTGGTGAGGGGCTTGGAACACAAGCCGTATGAGGAGTGACTGAGAGAGCTGGGATTGTTTAGCCTGGAGAAAAGGAGACTCAGAGGTGACCTTATCACTCTCTTCAACTTCCTGAAGGGTGGCTGTGGTGAGCTGGGGGTCAGTCTCTTTCTCCGGGCAACAACAGACAGAACAAGAGGACACAGTCTCAAGCTGTGCCAAGGGAGATACCGGCTAGAATTAAGGAGGAAGTTTTTCACAGAAAGAGTGGTCAAATACTGGAATCATCTGCCCAGGGAGGTGGTGGAGTCACCATCCCTGGATGTGTTCAAAAAAAGACTGGATGTGGCACTTAGTGCCATGACCTAGTTGAGCTGTTAGAACATGGGTTGGACTCAATGATCTTAAAGGTCCCTTCCAACCTAGAAATTCTGTGATTCTGTGATCTAAACACACCAAACTCCTGTCACACAACAGCATATACTGCAGCTGATTTTGGAAATTTGGAAAGTTTCAGCTGAGTTTAAAAACTTTTCTCGCCAAAACAGAATTGTTTCGCTACTTGATCCATCACCAAATTTTCACAAACATTGAAAAAAGCTAAACTCTCAAACTTGCTTGAAATTGGTGAAATGTTTCAGATTCTATTTTTGGAGAAATAAAGTACTGCTGGGAAATCTCGTAATCAGTTTGACAATATAGATCATAAAGGCTAAAAATAAAGTATTTATGAAAATACAGCACACTCCCTCATCTTAAATTACCTTTCCCAAAACAAAAATGCTTTAATTAAGTGAAAATATTATGTCACCATAATAAGCAATGCAGCTACTGCAGGTCTCCACACGAGAAATCATACCAGACTATTGATTTATGCAATGCTCTCACAAGATATGGTTATAAACAAATGCAGTGACTGGTACTAGAAAAGAAATCTGGTTAACATAACACAGTACACAGACCCAGTGTATAGTCCATAAACAGAAATTAAGATAAAGGAATATTTTCTCCTCCACATCAGAGAAGATGAGGGAGTAAAACAATATGTCCAATTACCACTGAAATGGGAGTTTCCTCATAACACCACAGCAAGAAAACTCCCCAACACTGGCACAAAAAGCTAAATAAACAACATTGTTCTGTGCATCAGTTTCCTAACATTTGAAAACAATTTGGTTTCAGAAAGATCAAATTAGCTAACCAACTAAGGTAGAACTTTCTTACCCACTTCTTAATGACACCTGAGGGATCTAATCATAGCTTCTCAACAGCTTTTAAAGATGAGTCAAGTTCTCAAGCAATTATGATGGGACACTCTATTCCATCAAACCTCAAAATTAACTTAATTTCCAAGAGTTCATCTAAATAGTCTCCATATATATACAATTATATACATCTCTTGATCTGCCAGCAATATATCCTCTCTTCCTAAATCACAATCCTTTCTTTGAAACAAATAAATGGAAGGTATAATTGAAAGGAAACATCATTCTCCATAACCATGGACAATTGCTGTGTCTCGTCCGGGAAGGCCTTTGAGACAGCACAATAATAAAGACTGTCACCACCAACTTGAAGCAGATTGTTTCTAGTGACTTATGAGCTGGGAAAAGACTTCAGGATTCATTACCAATTCCCTAAAGCAGTCTTTTCCTCAACTTTTAAAGTATTAAGTGTAAACACATCCATTTAATACATTTGGTATTCTAAACACACACATTGCTGGAATTTTTAGTTCAGGGAGATAACCAATTAAAAGGAATTTAATTAGTGTGGTAGTAGAATGCAACCTAGTATGAAGTAAAATTAAAAACCATCACAATTACAACGCATAATTGTATAAGCCCCTCTCTAAACAAAAAACAGTATCTGCAGTTATTTTATGATGACACAAGATTCAAAAAATTGCATTAGCACATTGATTCAGCCAAGCCCAAATACAAACATGTTTGGTACATACAGTGATGCATTTTAATCTGAACCATTCTGCAAAACATTGCTTAGTCAAATTTAAACAATAAGCATCAAATGCTATTTTTGATATTTATTGTTTTGTTTCTGCATTATATTGTCTGCTCACAGAAGGATGGGTTGCATCTCAAACTACTCAAAACTATTACCTGTCAATTCAGAAGAAAGCTATTTCTGCCATTCTAAGATGAAAACAATCTTTCTCATCTCTTTTTGGGTTGGGGGGGGTTTGTGCATTGGTAAGTAGGCAATCCTAATTTTTTATTTTTTAATAGCTTTTAACATCTATTTAACTTACACAAAAAAGCCCCACTAAAAAGTCTAGTCCAAGCACTGCTTAAGTGCGTAGGGTCTGTTTTCTCCTTCAAGACTTGTGCTAAAATATTCTGTCAGTTCATCTTATTCCATGTGAGCAGGCTTCCATTTCAAAAAGCCCACTGTCACACCCAGAACTAACCAAGCACCTTGAAGGGGGCCTCCAGTGCATGGTGCTGTTTGCAAAGCCTTTTCAGCATTCTTAAATTATTATGACTTTGGAAAGACTAATATCTTAGCCTGTCATTTTAAATATTACTCAAGCATATACTTTAAATACAAAGACATCTGTACTGTATCCTTGTTCTCTTTTCTGACTGCAGACAGACAAGGATCACTGCTTCCATGATTTTGCCTCTGGAGTAGAACTGACAAGTAATGTCCCAAAAGACCACTTACTTGAGAAACTGCAACATGTAAGGGACATTTTATCCTCAATCCTGCATCCAAATAACTGGATAAAGAGGTAGAAAAAGACCTGCCAAAGTTCTAGCTCTGATATGAACTTCCACGTACAAACACAGGGTATGAGAATAATAATAAATATAGTATAAGCAAAAATAATATTTTAAAAAGTATTTTAATCTACAGAACACTACTCTCAAATAAAAATTTCCTACAAAATATTAAAAACCCAAAAGATATTAGTGAAAACAAAATAGGCATCTAAGAGAGGAAAAAGAAGAAATAAATGTAGATGGGATAAGAAAAATTACAATTCAGTGTGCCCGAGGGCCATGGCAGCATGGTTTTGACACCTCTGACGCCTCTATTTTTAAACTGGTGTTTAAAAGAGCAGAATAAATTCTCATCAACAGCTTCTCTTCCCAGCTGTAAGTGAACAAAACAAACTGATTATTTCAGAGAAGCTGAAAAACAGATGGCACATAACTAGTTACACCAAACTCTGACTACACTCTGTATACCCCAGCTATCACTCACAGATCCAATGTCACTCAGAGATTGTGCAATGCTTCAGGAATATTTGGATAACCAGTTAAGGCACCCTTGCAATCCTCTTACCTTTGCTCACTAAGAACTACAAGCATTGGTCTTCCAAGGTATGTGACTTGAATATTTAACATATTAAAAGGCCTCACTCTTGAGGCCATTTTATGATTTAGGGATTTCTAGGGAATGTCAGTCATTATCATTCTGGTACTAGGAATTCACAAGCAACAATTTCAAAAATGGCAAAATGAATTATGTTCAATTGCCAAATCCCTGAGTTCTTGACTCACTCTTAATTCAGAGGAACAACCAGCAGCTCCCCTCATGGTTTGGACCTTTTAATTTGTTATCACAGCCTGAAGGCCAAACATTGTCACAGGTGTAAGGCCTTCACATGTGGTGGTGGCAATTGACACTGTTTACATACACCTTTTTATAATTTAAACACACATTTCCTTATCTATAAGGATATTCTATATATAGACAAATAAGTTACTGCACTACTGCAGCTCATTCATTTTTGCACCAACTTAACCCACGGTAACCACCATGTGTGAAGAACAACATCAAAATAGGGAGGCAACCAACTCTTGCAGAGGAGCTTGTGATTTGCACCTTGTTCCCTTCTCCATTGCAACTTCCCTGTCTGCTCTAAGAGTAACCATGATGAGGGAAGTCCCTGGACTAAAAGTTACATGCAGGAGTACTTACCATGAGTATAGGATCACCTATTTATTACAGGATAATAGGATTACATATAGGTAATACATATATACACCTAGATAGATAGATAGATAGACTTATATATTATATTTATATTTATATTTATATATTTATATATTTTTATATATTTCTATATTTTTAAAATACTTATATATATATATAAATACCTATAGGATATCCTATATTATAGGATACCACTGCTTATGCAAGTTTGCAGTTTTCTTGCCTTTGCTTTGCAAGGCCAAGGTCAGCTACAATAATAAAAAAAAGGGACAAAAAGATTCACATCTCAATAGCTGCCACCTCCACTGATTGATGACAATCAGTGCTCAGTCACAACAGCTGAAAAGCTGAGGGAGGGTGGAAGGGAGATTTCGGATTTTATATCATTAACATTTCACAGAACTGGACCATATTATCTTTTTCTCTCCACATTCATCAGCAACTTACACTTGAATTTGGCCTGTCTGCATTAAAAATACCATAAGCACACTTCTGATGGTTTCAATCTAAACTATATGACCAGTTTCAGTAAATATACTCTCTTCATTTTATTCTATTAATATATTTCAATATACTGTATGACAATGGTATGTACAATAAGCAGTGATGCCATCTCTAATAATCTAAATCTATGGCAATTAGTTTTCTTTCCTTAAAATTATGACAGTTGGGAAGGGTGGACCTTCCAAGAAATTTAATTTCAAAGGAGCATGGTGGGGGGGGCTCTAATAACTTGATAGTTCATGTTCAGAAATGAAATTTGGTAAGAAATAATGGTGACTCTTAGCCTTAGCTTATGAAAAAAGCTGTAGATACAGACGACCATGTAATTATGTTAATATTAGTGCCTTGTTTAATTATCAGGTAGTCTTTCACAAAACATCACACACAGTCTTTAGAGATGATATTTTTAATCAAAGTTCCATGCGAACAGTTCAAGTTTGTTTTTTCCAATTCAATATTCTACTGCAGCCTCCACACAACAATGCAGTTAAGATACATCACACTTCATTAAGTCCAAGCACAAAGAGCAGAAAACATTACTGTACTTCATAAATCCTGTTAATAATTTTTGTATTGCAATGCTACTTCAGAAGAAGATTTGTGCTGCAAGTAACAAATCACAATGTTTCAAATATTCTAAGAACTTCTGTTCTACTTGGACAGAGCCCATAGCATGCCTATTCCAATTGCTTTCACTCTGACACAGTTCATAAAAATTTTATTTCAAAATGTTACTACCCATCAAAAGAAGCTGGAGATGAGAAGAAATACAGGTAAGAAAAATTAGTTTCTGTTGGCTCTTGCTCAGTGCAAGCCTTCAGGGTCTGAAAAGGAGCAGTTCTTGAATTCAGAAAGGGCCTTTGATAAGAAAGCCAAATCTAGACGCTCAAGCCACAGATCATTTTTCTTTGAACAAAATGTCCAAAGAAGGACTAGCTCTGCAGTGCTTGGAAAATGTAAGTAGAAAGAATGTTAAATTAACAGGATAACCAAGAAGCCTCCCTTTTCCCTTGAGTTAAGGCAGTCCTCAGGCAGTTCACTACAAGAAATATTAATCCCCGAAGGACCAGAGGTTTTTGCAGTGTTGATACTTCCCTGTATTAACTGGGCTGCATCATTCCAAATTCCTTCCTTTAGAATTCTTCAAATAATATTTGATGAAGGAAGAGTGTCGAGACATTACAATAATTCATAAATTGAGTTCCTATTGAGAGATTTAGTAAAGGAAAGAAGGCAGCTGAACATCTCAGTTCTGGAAATAGTAGTTTATTTTAATACAACATGAGTGATTACCTGGAGAAAAGAAAGCAAGGGAAAAATCAGCCAGATGGAGTAAATATACTCTCTTCATTTTAAGCTCAGGTCCTCAGAAATGCAGGGATAAAACCCTTTCACTGGCAATTACTTTTTCCAAATTTGGCTAAACTTTGTTGACACCAGCAAGAAACTCCTACATACAAATGGTGCTGCCAGAGCTAAGGAATGTAAAGCACAGGACAATCTGCTTTACATTAAGCATAAGATTTTTTTCTTAGCTTTTTCAAGCCTATAATAGAGATTCAAATGAAAATGAACTGCAATCTGTTGAACTGCATCAAACTAGTGACATTGCTTCTTTTAATTTATTTAAGCATGTGTCTTAATAAATAAATAAATTGGTCTAAAACTTTTAATGCTCCATGATTATTTGGTATGTGATGACAAAAGTTGCTACAATGACTAACAAACAAATGAAATAACTTCTGAGAACTGTGACAGGCCTGTCTCATGTATCATTAAATGAAGATATGACCAAACAGGAAGGTGACCCCTATTAATTAGGGTTTTTTAATTTTTTTAAAATTACTTAAAAAAATAGTCAAGCAACTATACAAGACAATCCTCAAACAGGAAGGAAAATTAAAACAATATGATGTAGTCATAATCCTTTAGATTCTGATCACCCTCCTTCACTTTTTTCACTTGTTTACACTATGTTTAGAGTGGCAGAATAAGAGATAATGAAGCAAGGTGGTTTCAAAAAAGATTAAAAATCTGTGGAAGAGGGCATGAAGGAAAAACAGAACTATGAAAATAGGACTAGGCTGACTTAGCTAGTATCTTAACCTCCTACGTTATGGTCTCTGCAGCTTTCATGATAGCCAAATTGCAGAAACTTTATAAATCTTAGCAGTCTCTTCCAATGAGCATTTTCGATACCTGTAATGTTTTTTTAATTACTCTTTTTATTAAGAGAATCTGGATTTTCATTTGCTGTTTCATTTCCCAAAATTCTTACCTAAATTTTCTTCTGCTATGTAAACAAAACAAAAATTATCCAGATACAACTTAACAACACTGATTCCATATCTGCAGGTTTTTTGCCATAATTTATATCTGAACCCTATTTGAAAATGCCATTAATTTCTCCTAAAATCAAATGCAAAAGATGAAAAGCAGAACAAAAAAAAAAATTAACAGAGTATCAAATTCACCCCATATATGAATTTCAGACCTGCTCACATCAGATTTTCACTGTACCCACTGAGCAATTTCTTCTTCTACCCTGAAAGGTTCAGGATGAGAGAAAAACCCTTTGCTTCTCTTCAGCAAGTTTGCAATTGCAATCAGGCAGGTTTGTGAGCAACTGACTGAGGTACAGAAATTTGGAGTATAAAATTATAACTTCATTTTCTATAAAAACATATGTTAAAATCAAGATAATTTGCAATTTAATCAACAACAGTACATACTTATTCTACTTTTACCCATCAATAGAATTAACTTCTCCTCATTCCCAAACAAAACTTTTAGCTATTCTATCATCCTTTTTTCTGTGTGCTTTTATTAATGCTTTGTAAACAATCTAGTGCTGGTTTTGTGAAGCTTGTAACTTCTGCTCTAGGAACCTAAGCACTGATCCACATCTAGAACTGATATTTGTGGACAGATGTGATCATGGTATTAATCCACCAACAATTTCCAGAGTGTCTGATTTACAATGTGAATATAAAATGTAGAAGATTGTACTCAGCCTGTTATGAAAATAAGTTTGAAAATAAGTTTAAAATAAAATACTACAATAAAGTACTGCAAGGACTTCCTTGAACCTTAGTGTGAAGGGTAGCAATTCTGATTATGAATATTAGTTAAATGAGCCATGTAATCTGCTAAAAAAATAACACTGACTGATTCAAGTGAATCTGAGCAGTGACTAACATATAACAGACACTGGTTATCTCCACCTTATCTCATGGCCACTGCTTCTCTGGACATGGAACAGAATCCAGAGTCAACAGGTGTTTTATACAAGGCACTCAAGCAATTATTCTGAATTATTCTGAATTATTCAAAACTAACAGGGAGCTTTCTTCCAGCAACTCTTTGAACTTTTCAAGTCACATTCAATTAACCATTCTGACACTCCATAGCTGCCTGCTATGATTAGAAGTTTATCCAACAGGTGAGTTGCCTCAAAACAAGCATTCTCTTGCTTATCCTAGATTCAGATCCATACAGATCTTTTCAACTATTTTATCATGTGAACTAAACATTAAACAGAACATGCTTCCTAAAGCAGAGTAGGGTACCCTTCAGAATTCTCCTTGATATCAGCTCTGAAAGGTGTCCAAGTGATTCCACACAGCCTTCTCACCATCAAGGTCTAAACCATACTGCAGCTAAAGGACACTGAGGAAAAGTGATGATCTACAGAGTCTATTTTGTCCTACAAACAGATGCAGCTATGGAGCTCTAGACAGAAATACACTGGGCTAGAACCAAAATACAGCTGCAGTAAAATATAGCTGCAATAAAAGCAGATACACATTTTCAATTTAGAACTGTAACTTCTCAATGTCTTATATAAAAAGGCTGGACAGATTAAAAGGAAAGTCACAGATAATATTGGTTCAATGAATCTCTAAAACCCTGTAACAAAACAACTTTCAACCAGGCTGCACCTAAAATTCCACATTTTTTTGTATGTGTCTGAAACAATACATCAGAGTTTCAGTCTGACCACAGATGTACAGTTTTGGTAATACTTTTCTATCAATTTAGACTGAGATGTCTTACAAAATTGCAGGTTGGCATGATTTAATATTTATGTTTTCATAACACTGGTAGTTCAACCAATTATGATTAAATGCTGTACCAGCATGAGAGATGGTAGTTATGGACCTCTTCCTATGGAATTTATGTCAAAAATTAAACAGAAAATGAGTAAGGTGGGCAGTTCTAGAGACTACAAAACAACAACATACTTAAAGTTCTCCATAGTCAGAAACAGCCCAGCTAGGATCAGATTGTAAATGTCTGTTTACATTTGCAACAACACACAACTTTAAAGAGCTGAAAAAGACTAGGATAATTTAAGTTTAATTGACATGTGTAAAAGATGTCCTGGGAAATACAAAAGAGTTGTACAATTTTCACATTAGAATGAAGCACCTCCTGGGCTGAGAACTTTCATTTCTGTCTTGTGCAAGTTTAAAAACAAAACAATAAAGAAAGATCTGAATAAAGAAAGTATCTAACCACACACATTACTTAAGAAAAAGAAAACACAGTGTGACTATAAATATTCAAAAATTCTTCAGAATATTATTGTAGAATGGCTTGGGTAGGAAGGGATGTTAAGATTATAAAGTTCCAAGCTCCCTGCCATGGGTTAGGACACCTTTGACTACACCAGGCTGCTCAGAGACCCATCTAACTTGATCTACTCTCTTTGAGTTTGAAGCCATATCCCCTTGTTCTGCCACTACAGGCAGAAAAGTCCTTCTCCAGCTCTTTTTTGGTCCCCTTTATGTTCAGAAAGCTGCACAAGGGTCTCCCCAGAGCTTTTTCAACCTTCCCTCATTCCACTCCTCTATCTGTGTAGTGGTTTTGGTTCGCCAGTTTCAGATCTCCCATGCAAAACCACCACAATCCTCTTCATAACCTTCCACTGGATTGACTCCAACAGCTCCATGTCCTTCTTGTGCTGAGGACCCAAGAGCTGGACACAGTACCTCAGGTAAGGTCTCACCAGAGTGTGAGGTATTATCTCAAGTGTTTCTTTTCCAGTAAGACCTATACACATGATATTCAGAGACCATCCCTAGAAGAGGTCCCTCAAATTTAATCTTGCATCCAGGGCAGCAGATTTCTTTGTATGAATTCTTGTTTTCTTCTACCATAGGTCCCTGCCTACCAAGTTCTGCTGGAATTGTTCTACAAGGGCCACCTGTAGAACACTTCTCCATGAATTTGGGACAAATAAGCATAATTCTTTAGCAGCTTTATTGTTTTCCACTCTGACAGCAAGGTGGGAGTGTCTCCCACTCTATGCACTCCTATCCTTTTCAACCAACATAAAAGCAGAAACTGTGTAAGAGATCTTCAAGGGACTTGGAATGTGAGTGGTCCCATTCTCATATACAAGGAACAAAATGCCTATCTGTGAGTACAAGAATTTTCTTAAAGCAGTTCATTGGCTATGGCAGAATTAAAGTCTGAATCTCTAAAAGGTCTTTCTCCAGTATATTGATCACTTCACTATTTTTTTTAATCAAAATACACCCCAATAATCTGAAACTAAGGCACCTCTCTAAAGACAATATTTTTTAAGAACATTAGTTACAGATGAGTGATCTGTCTTTGTTATACTGCCAGCCTGCAGATTCTCATAACAAGAGTTACTATTTCCAGAAGAACTGATTGAGGAAAAGAAAATAGAGCATTATTATAAGATTCTTTTATAAAGCAAAATAATTTCAGCCATATCCTACTTACACAGTCACATGACACTGTTTCACAGGTAGTCCACTACTCTAGTTAGAGCAAGTTTGGGTCAGTTTTCAGATTTGGAAGACTCCAGAAAACTGAATTTTCTATTTAGGATGAGTGTGCAGCTTGTAAACTCAGAAGTTCAGCTTTCAGTAGATCTTAGAGCAGACCTTCTCTTTTTAAAAAGCTGACAGGATAAATCCAATTCAGATTTCTCAGCATTTTAGCACATGCTTCACATTCAACTGACATTTTGTTGTAACTTTGTCATGGTTTAGCCCCAGCCAACAACACAGACTCAATTTTTCACCTTCCCCACTGGGAAGGAGAATTGCAAAAAAAGGAAATAAAACTCATGGGTCAATGTAAAAACAAAATAAAATATTATAATATTTCAGTATTATACTATTATAATATTAATAGAAATTGTAATTAAAAGAATGTGGGGCAGAATAAAACTCAAGAAAAACAAATGATGCTCAGTGCAGTTGCTTACTACCTGCTGAAGGATGCCCAGCCAGTCCATGAGCAGCCATTGGCAACTCCTGGCCAACTTGCCCCAGTTTATGTACTGGGGATGGCATTCCATGGTATAGAATATCCCTTGGTCTAGCTCAAGTCAGCCATTCTGGATGTACTCCCTGCCCCCAGCTCATTGTGCAGCTCCTCACGGAAGAGCACAGAACACTGAAAAGTCCTTGATTTAGAGTATAAACTCCTCAGCAACAACTAAAACCTCAGTGTGTTATTGACATTACTGTTACTCTAAACTCACAGCACTGTGCCAGTTACAAGAAAGAGAATCAACTCTATCCCAAACAAAATCAGGACAAACTTTCACCAAGAGCACTTGAAATGTACTAAATGTACAATACATTTATCCTCAACTGTTGTGAGACATAACCAGTAAGATCACAAATGCTCCAGTCTTTGGCATACATGGACTGTATGAGTTAGGAACAAAACCACAGCATGCATCTATAAAGTACATATTAACTATCAGCAGAGAGAAAGTAAATTCACCTTAATTTCATTAAGGTCATGAAAAAGGAAGGCTTAATAAAATTCAGAAACAATAGATAAAAGTTCTTCATCTCTCTCCAAAAATTCATTAGGTACTACACTTGTACTAGCTGTAGGACTAAATAAAGCAAGTGTTTGTTTAAATACTGCAATAGTTTTGAACTAATTGCTGTAGAAATTATCCAAATAAGTTTCTGTTCTTCCAATTTTCCTGAACTCCTGAAAATCTTTGACAGAAATATAAATGCTTTTCAAGGGCAATTTTGAGCTTATACTTGAAAGTACATTTAGACTTCTCCATATTTAGAATGAACTAAAGATAAGGAAAGGTTGTTGAGACAAGAGTGCCCCTCAGTGGCAGTAGTTGATATAAAGTACAATTATAATTTTAAAATCATATTTGGAATATTTATTTTCATCACTCAAGGACAATTGCTCTATTAAACCACCATTCTTTTAAAACTACATCATTACTAAGAATCTGAGGGGGTTTAGCACAAGCAATTTCATAATGAATTTATTTAAATATTTAGATCATGAGGTAAAAATATTTACTATGAAACAACAGTTGCTAAATATTTATAGCTGAGTGTTTTGTGGATGGGTGTGCGTGTGTGTCTTCAGTTTACTGTGATATTTAAAGAAGAGAGATTGAATTTTGCATAAAGACTTCTCACAACAATTCTGCAGCTTTCAAATTGTTTTCTTTTATGTCATGAGCAGCAAGAAAACAGGCAGTTGTTCTTTGAGAACTTCAAAAATGACAGGATCTGAATTTACAGATAATACCCAACCTGTGTACCAGGTTGTATTAATTTGCTTAAAGACTAAAACTATGCCATGCTTTGTGCTGCTCACACACATAATTCTTTCAAAGTCTGTCCTGGAAACTGCCTAGGTTCCTTCCTCCACCCTGTGGCGATTACAGAAGCATACATCAAGTATATTCACTACTACAGACTTATACAAATAGCACCTCACTGCAGCTGATCTGGGAACAACTGAAGGATGCTAAACAATTTCATGGCAGAATTGGAATGGAATAGACAGCTGTAATACTTTGTATGTTCATTAGCACTTCTTCTCTAATCTGGTTATTTCAATATTCTTGCTAATTTAAATAAAAACAGGCCTTGAAGCACAACTATAGTTTATATATTTTAAGGCTAAATCATCTCCATCATATTTACCATCCATAGATGCAAAAAATATAGCCATGGCTGATGACACAATATTTGCATCAGCAATTATTTTACTTCTGTGCCTGGGAAGGTCATGGAACAGATCCTCCTAGAAGCTATGCTAAGGCTCATGTAGGGGAGGGAGGTGATTAGAGATGGTCCACATGGCTTCAACAAGGTTAAGTCCTTCCTGACCACAGTGACTACATCAGTAGACAAAGGAAGGGCTACAAATGTCATTTATCAAGACTTCTGAAAAGCCTTTGACATGGTTCCCCACAACAGTAATTAATGAGTGGACTGCTAGATGAATAAGAGATTGGTGGGATGGTTGCATCCAGAGGGTAGTGATTGATGGCTCAATGTCCCAATGTCCACCAGTGACAACCAGTGTCCCTCAGGGACAAGTGTTATTTAATATATTCATTGTTGACATAGATGGAGGGATCAGTCTACATAAATTGCAGATGACACCAAGCTGAGTGGGGCAGTTGGCACACCTGGAGGATGGGATCCCATCCAAAGAGACCAGGACAAGCTCAAGAAATGGGCCCATGGGAATCTCACAGTTTAACAAGACCAAGAGCAAGGTGCTGCACCTGGGATGTGAGCAACCCCTTGTATCAGTACAGGCTGGGAATGAGCAGATGGAGAACAGCCCTGGAGAGAAGGACTCGGGGGTGCTGGTGGGTGAGAGGACATGACACAGCCATGGGCACTCACAGCCCAGAAAGCCAAATGTCTCCTGGGCTGCATCCAAAGCACAGTGGGCAGCAGGGCAAGGGAGGGGATTCTGCCCCTCTGCTTCCCTCTGGTGAGACCCCACCTGGAACCCTGCATCCAGCTCTGGGGTCCCCAGCACAGGAAGATCATCAACCTCTTGGAGTGAGTCCAAAGGATTACCAACAAGATCATCAGAGGGATGAAGCACCTCTCCTGGGAGGGGAGGCTGAGAGAACTGGGTTTATTCAGCTGGAGAAGAGAAAGCTCTAGGGTGACCTAATAGTGGCTTTCCAGTACCTGAAGGGAGCCCCTGAGAAAGATGGAGAAGGACTTTTAACAACAGTGCACAGTGACTGGACAAGGGGGAATGGTTTCAAACTGGAAAAGGGTAGGTTTAGATTAGATATTAGGAAAAAAAATTTCTTTACTGTGAGGGTGGTGAGGTACTGGAAGAGGTCATCCATCCCTGGGAGTGTTTAATGTTAAGATTGATGAGGCTGTGAGCAACCTGATCTAGAGAAAGGGCCCCCTGCAGGGGTAGGGTTGAGGTCCCTTTCAATCCAGTCCATTTTGTGATTCAATGATTTCACACAACATTATAATAATACAGTAATTTACTAGCTTCTAAGAATGATAACCAACACCCAGGAATCTGAAACCTTCTCAGAGTTTCAGTAAAGAAATGCTTCTCAGGTACATCTTGAGAAATTGTCTCCAAGCAAAGCAGTTCTACTTAATAATTGTAGCTTTGTCTTTATCCCCCAACATGATATTGTTCACAGTGAGATCTCAATGAACAATCCTTTTCTCTTTATGCAAATAATGAAGAGCTAGACAAAGCTCTGTACTCGGCTCTGGTAAGGCCACACCTTGAGTATTGTGTCCAATTCTGGGCCCCTCAGTTTAGGAGGGACATTGAGATGCTTGAGCGTGTCCAAAGGAGAGCAACAAGGCTGGTGAGGGGCTTGGAACACAAGCCATATGAGGAGCGACTGAGAGAGCTGGGATTGTTTAGCCTGGAGAAAAGGAGACTCAGAGGTGACCTTATCACTCTCTTCAACTTCCTGAAGGGTGGCTGTGGTGAGCTGGGGGTCAGTCTCTTTCTCCGGGCAACAACAGACAGAACAAGAGGACACAGTCTCAAGCTGTGCCAAGGGAGATACAGGCTAGAATTAAGGAGGAAGTTTTTCACAGAAAGAGTGGTCAAATACTGGAATAATCTGCCCAGGGAGGTGGTGGAGTCACCATCCCTGGATGTGTTCAAAAAAAGACTGGATGTGGCACTTAGTGCCATGACCTAGTTGAGCTGTTAGAACATGGGTTGGACTCAATGATCTTAAAGGTCCCTTCCAACCTAGAAATTCTGTGATTCTGTGAAAGCTTAAAACAAACAGAAAGAGCCTCATAAAGATCCTTAACTACAAACTTAATAAAGACACATTAAATTCACAGCTATGTATTAATGACTGATATGATAAGCATTACTTCATCATTTATTAGCCCAAAAACATGGTGCTACTAATTACATGTAGGAAAATCCTGACAAAAAGAATGGAGGCCCTTACTCAGATAAATATATGCCATATTCTCTCTTCTGTAAATTGTTGTTACTTTTCCTTCAAAGAGTGAAACTGTTCTCCCAATGGCACCCCCTCCATGAGCCCCATCACTATATACAATCTGTCATCTCATAAAAGAAATTAATAGAACATTGTATTTATATAGAAATAATTTTTAAATAGACTATTTGAGGTAAAAATGTATTTTAAAAGCCGTTATCTTTTAGTCTTTAAAAATTTTATTTGTACAGATAGATACACCTTAATCTAGTTCTACTCTTTTTTGTTTCAGTTCTTCCTCAATTTATGTCACAGAACTGTAAGGAAAACACTGCCTGATAATCACTCAGCAGGCAGGTGTGTGGTATTTTCCACAAGGGTCACAGGATGAGGGAAGAGACGAGAAAGTTGACTCCATGCTTCAGAAGGCTTGATTTATTATTATATGATAGATAATATATTAAAACTATACTAAAAGAATAGAGGAAAGTATTTCATCAGAAGGCTAAGCTAAGAATAGAAAAAGAATCAATAACAAAGTCTTGTCTCAGAGCGAGACCGTCCGGCCAGGTGATCTGTGATTGGCCCGTAATTGGAAACAGCCTGATGAGGCCAATCACAGATTCCCCCTGTTGCATTCCACAGCAGCAGATAAGAATTGTTTACAGGTTGTTCCTGAGGCCTCTCAACTTCTCAGGAGGAGAAAAATCCTAAGGAAAGGATTTTTCATAAAACATGTCGGTGACACAGGTGTGTGTAGGTAACTCTTTATTGAAAAGAAAATTAAAACAATATGGTTGGCAATCTGTATCATTCACTCTACTACTCACCATAGCTTTTCTCCCTATTTAGCATTTCAATTGTACACTTCGGATTTTTAGAGGAGAATAATGATGCTTGCTGCATGTTTACATTGCATCTAGTTTTAGTGATAGATAAACAAATACAAATACTATTTCTCTTTTTTTTTTCTTTCAATTTTAAAGGAATATAGGCCTGTTTGAACTTGTAGCAGCTCTGGAAGGAAGACTATTGCTCAAATTTGACAGGCTCCTGCCAACCTGTAAGTGGTTTTATTATATATTTCTTCATTATGTATAATGTGGTAATTCTGTATACTTATACTCACTTTCCAAGAAGGTTCTGTAATACCATACAACATTTGGGTGATACAGCTACAATGAGGAAAGAAATGTAGATGCTTAGAATAGTTAAACTGATGGCACAGTATATAAAATGTTTAGCTACACATAGGAAGGAAGAATATTACAAAGATTCCATAAATTGTTTAGGAACTCCAGTGCACCTTCCTTCACTGTTACCCCAAATGCAGAGAAATGTTGCACATTACTAGAGTAATCAGCAGGAAAATAGGGTACTATTCCCGGCTAAACACCCCCAGCTTCCTCAACCACTGCTCACAGGACTTGTGCTCCAGACCCTCCACCAGCTCCGCTCCCCTTCTCTGGACCAGCTCAAACACCTCAATGCCCCTCTTGTAGTGAGAGGCTCAGAACTAAACACAAGATGCAAGGTAGTGCTGCCTCACCAGTGCTGAGCGCAGGGGGACAATCACTGCCCTGGTCCTGCTGGCCACACTGTTGCTGATACAGGCCAGGATGTCTTTAGCCTTCTTGGGCACACTGCTGGCTCATGTTCAGGCAGCTGCCAACCAGCATCCCCAGGTCTCCTTTTCCACCAGGCAGCTTCCCACATGAGAGCTCACAGTTAATAATTCAGAATGCCTTTGACTCCTTTCATTGCAAGGAGATGTTGTCCCTTATGTTTTCTAACCTACAAACAAGGTAAAACCTTTGTACAATAAATATAGGATGGGGATAGGAAGAATGGTATTATGGCTACCAGATTAGTTACCAGAGCCCAAAATTTTCTCACAGAATATGTAATCATTGCTTTTTTTTTTTTTGTGTATGGTGTGATTAGCAGAAGAACTACAATCCAACAGTACAGGTTAGCAGTACACTTCTAAACTTGCACAGTGTTTGAAGCAATATTATCTGGGCCCAGTGTTGTTTTTCAGATGAAACATGCTTGAATTTTTGTGGTTTTACACAGATTGATTAGTCTTTGGAATAGACAAATGCTGTTAGTGGAAAGGAATTAAGAGAAAATAAGGTAGGGAACTAAGAGATACACTAGTCAATCGTCAAAGTACAACATGGAACAAACAAAATCACAGCAAACACTAACAATCTCAGATCCATAAAGGTCTATTTGGACCTACATTTCCCAACTAAAATTCACAAGACAGTTGTTCCTAGAACAGATATTAGACCCTCTTTGTCACCGACATGTTTTATGAAAAATCCTCTCCTTAGGATTTTTCCCCTCCTGAGAAGCTGAGAGGCCTCAGGAACAAATTGTAAACAATTCTTATCTGCTGCTGTGGAATGCAACAGAGGAAATCTCTGATTGGCCTCCTCATGCTGTTTGCAATTAAGAGCCTATCACAGATCACCTGTCTGGCCGGTCTCGGTCTGAGAAGACCTTTGTTTACACATTCCTATTCTATTCTTAGTTTAGCATGGTAGTGAAATCCTTTCCCTCTATTCTTTTAGTATAGTTTTTATATATTATCTATCATATAATAATAAATCAAGCCTTCTGAAACATGGAGTCAACTTTCTCGTCTCTTCCCTCATCCTGGAACCCCTGTGAACGAGGTAACACCTCTTCATGAAGCTTCTCCTCAAATCTGTAAAATAATAGCAAAAGAAAGGTTTGCCTTATATATAGTTCCAAAAGCTCCACTGCCAAGGTGCTCTAAAATTGCATCATTTCCTACATGATTTGTGGGTGCCTTATTCTGATTCATGTTCTCAGGACTTTCAGCGATTTGCTTCAATACATCCTCCTAGTCATAAATTAAATGACAAATAAATAAATTTCAAATATTTTATGCCTTTCTTGTGCTAAGAATGTGCGAGAATACAATTTCTTAAAACTATGAAGGTTTAAGGTTTTTACTTACCTTTAAAACAGCTACTGGCAGGTGGTTAATATGTATGCTTTAATACAACTCATCTTTGGCTCTATTTGTCAAGACTCAATGATATGACAGATTTATAGCTGAGCAAATAAAGACAGTCATGAATTAAAATCACTAAGGTAGCATGGCAGAAGGAAGATGAAAATTTCATCATTGTAAACACACACAACGGGGAAGCAGAGAAACCACACAAGCACTGCAAATATTCTTAAGAAAACTATCTGTGAAACTCAAAAAGGATACTCCAATATCTGCAACTCTATTTCATACCAGCAACATTTTCAAAGGCAATGCAGGTAGCAGTAGGAGAAGCTGAACAAGGTTTCATAAACTTCTTGTCCAAAACAGACTTTGTTTTCATATGTGATCATTAAGTTCCTTATTAATTCATACCGTTTCACATTCAACCCAACTACAGCTGCTTAGCTGCTCTTGTGAGTTATTTCCAACACATTCTGATGGAATCTAAAAATCTCAGTGGGCATAAATTAAGCTCCTTACAGTTGTGTGAAGCAACTATACTGAGCAAATGCTTCAGTTTGTTAGACTACATGTTAGCTCCATATACCTACCCACCAGGAAGGTTTGTATTTATCTCATCCTTAAGATGAAGTGCATTATAAAATCTCCCTGTAGTAGAAAGATACCTACTGTACCAAATCTGCCCTCAAATTCTAATCTAGAAAAATTGTGCAGAGAAAGATGACACTAATTAATTAATTAATTTTAATTATATATTTTATTTTTTTAATATTAATTAATATTTTAAATTAATTAGAATTAATTTTTTGGGGGGGTGGAAACCCCTTTCTTTTCTATCCAAGCACACCTACCTGATTAGATAGGGGAGTAGCTATAGACCCATTTTAGGGGCTCTGTCAGAACAAAGACCATGTGAGAGGCAGGATCATGAATGCATTCAG
Source organism: Serinus canaria (assembly GCF_022539315.1). NCBI lineage: Eukaryota > Metazoa > Chordata > Aves > Passeriformes > Fringillidae > Serinus > Serinus canaria. Next base: position 39,672,561 of record NC_066315.1, read on the forward strand.
CTGTGCTAAGGACTTTGTCAACGGGAGCAGCAGCAGCAGCAGCTGTGCTCATGCCTTGTTGGAATCCTGGATGCTGAGAATTTTAAACTTTCTGTACTGAAAGGCACAAACTTGCAAGAGAGAACTGCATTTGACCTGAGGCTGTGGAAAAGACTTCCAAAATTGATGAATAGCACTGGGATTACAGGTGTGTAGTTGGTTAGAAGTGAGCAATATCACACTTGGGAAACTTAAAGTTTGGGGGTTTAGAATATAGTAATAAATATGAAGCAAGATGGAGGTTTTAGGACAGATGCAGGTTGTTCCTCTTCACCTTCTTCCTTCTTCTTCATGGGTTTGTGTGGTATTTTGTAATTGGGCAGAAAAGTCCTCATTGCAGGCTTTGAGGGATCACTTATTGGGTTAAAAGGGAAAATAATCTAGGTGTCAGTTCTTAATTGGATAGTTTAGTCTTAAAAGACCTTGGAACAAGAGACAGTTAGCTATTTTGTGCCTTACTAATGAAAGTCTGCAGAACTCATGGTTGTGGGGCTGTTACAGTGGTAAGAAACAATAAACACCTGAGTCCAAACATGAAATACTGTCTCAAGCGCCTTCAATCCCGACCTTGACAGAGGTGGAAAATACAGAGAATCCACAGTCCCTGAACCCCCCAGCCCTACATTATCATATCTTAGAGAGACACTCACCACTGCACACAGCCTGAGAAAAGCTGCCTCGTAATTAATTACTACTGATGACCTTTAGCCTAAATTGACTCTAACCAGTACATGTACAGGGATAATGACGTGCAAAACCAAGAGCCATTCCATGCTTATTTGGCCTATATTTATTCTACACTTAAGTTTTCTCTTTTTATATGCTGCCTTCATGTATTTTATTTAACATCCACAGAAAAATGCTCCAGAAATAAACAGATATTAGTAGAGTGTCAAGTCTAGGGCAAGTTTCAATGAAAATCAAGGCTCTGTAAAGAAGATCTGATGCTAGACAGCCCGATAAAGTAGAGGAAAGATTATCACAAGAAAAATATTAACTTTCCTTTACACTATATGAGGTGCCAGAAACAAAGTAAATCAGAACAGACATTGAGTCTATGTTTAACTTCCAGTTTCTGGGCTATTTGTTGTTTTGGGGTAGAGGATTCCCCTTTAAATATGGGGTTTTTTTCTACTTTACTTCAAAATAAACTTTAATTCATAAAAAATTCTCAGGGACTGTTGTGGCTTACATTGTGCAATGATAATAAAGGGAGTTACCTGTAATAAACTGGCTTTTTCAGCATCCTTTCTTTCTTTAATAAAATTAGCTTTGCTATTGTATATACTGCAATTGCCTGGAAGCAGAAAAAGGTCAGCATTAATAGTGCCCCTTTGCATGCAAACCACAAATAAAAATCAATTTTCAGATAAATCAGAAGCTAATAGTAATGGACAAGTTCTCAACATCCTTTTGCCCACCTAAAATATAAGCTTAAATGTGTATAGGAATGAAATCGTTGCTACATTTAAACTGATACCACAAAGAGAGCCTGTGAACAGATAAAGAAGACATGCTTTTATCTCTATAGGTGAAGGAAATTGCAGCAATAGATCTCCTGTCACCATGTGGCACCAGATTTTGAATTGTCACAAACAAAATTGAAAAAATAAATTGGAGAAACACCAAAAGCGATAGCCTGAGAAGTCTGTCCATGTCTCCAGAATTTTGTGAAAGCCATACTGAACTCAGCTTCCATTTTCATGCAAGCATGTATCCTCCACTGTTCTATCCACTCGGTAGGTCTGATAGATGGGCACTGGTAGATTTAGTTGGAGTACTGCTCTCAATTACTTGACAAGGTCCCTGATGGACACTATTCTCCTCTTTAGCAGACTTGAATGGAATATGTGTCAGCTCTGCAGAGGCCCTTCTGCAGTTCCTGATGTTTTCTTCTGCTGTTCAGAAAGGCAGAATTAAGCTTAGACCACGGTTAAGCTTGGTTTTGTGCTGTGCAGTGGAGCCATTGAGTAAAACACATTCTGTCTGCTACCAGAAATACTGCAGACTGTTGCCAAGACTGTGACAAGGACAGAGGACAGACAGACAGGTAGAGAGCAGCTACAGCAGAAGCAAAATTCCCAAGAGCCCTTTGACACCAATGATATAAACCTTTTCAGGGTACTCAGAATGACTTCCTTGGCACATAACTGAAAAAGCTGCACACCTTTTTCCTCTGTTTTTAACCCAAGTGAGTTGCTTCACCTTTTTTACTATGCAACTCTTGAAGTTATATTAAAAAGAAAGAGGTAGCATTTAAAATTACTACAGTGGTATTGGAGGGTGGAACTGCAATTGAAATGAACATGCTTGAGGCTATGTCCTGATCTGACAGGGGGATGTTGGCTGGTGTTTAAACAAATGGAGAGGTCGGTGTCTTTTAACATAATGAGCAGAAGAAGTTACATTTGAAACACCATCTCCAGCTCTGCACATTGTACCATCAATTTTTAAGTGATTTACTGACACAACAGTCACCATGCACTGCTGGGGCAATGCAGACAACCTCTCTGTTAAAACCATTTAATTTAAACAAGTGATACTTTATTTTACTGAAATCAGACTCAGCATAAAATAAATCATTATATTGTTTAGATAAAAGTTGTCTAAATCAGTACAGCTTATTGACAATTTTAGTGCCCAAATATAATAATTTTTTTCCTAGACGTACTTTCATTTATTTTCTCTTAACCAATAGTTTTGAAATATTCACAAATTTCTTTCCTGTTCATATTTAAGGTTCTTGTTCTCTCATTTCCTCCAGGAATACATCTAGTTGGGTTTTAAGCTAACTTGAAGGCTTTGATTTAACATTTAGAGTTTAACAGCTGGCTACAGCTTTTAGCTGATATTAATGCCCTTAATATCTTTGACTAAGTCTGGAATACACTTAGGGATTTTAAGAATGGTTTATCCCTGGAGATAGAATGCCAGGAAGTTCTCTCAGAAATACCACACTCTTACGAAAAGAGAAATAGTTTGTGAAACAGCAACATGTCAATTTTTGGCTGCATAGTTTTTTTGCAATAAACATCCAGAAATTCAGAATTTGCATTTCTCAGTTTATTCTATGATTACTTTTATTTACTATCCTATTTTGAATATGACAAAAGCATGGTAAGAGATGCCAAAATGAACCTTGTCTGAATAAAGCTGTTTATCCTTCCAGACACCTATGTTGATAACCTTTGTGTCTATGTCTCTGTGTGTAAAATTATAAAGAAACAGAAATACTAAAGTTATAGACAGGCATATTTCCAATCTCTTAAATTATGATAACAAAGAACGACAATTACGTGAAATTATAAACTATAATGCCTTACTTTACTGAATAAAATCTTCCTACCTGTACAACTTGGTAAGCATTAATCTCATTGAGCACCAATTCAGTAATTGCAGCACAACAAGCTAGAATAAAAATTCAGAAGTAACATTTAAGACCATTTGACTCTATTGGGAAATCTCCTCCAATAGGAATTTGCTCCATAACTACAGATGAATCCTCACCTTACTAGAAGTCATTAAAATTCCACTTTGAAATCATATGATTCATATAGATATTTCATAGAAAATTTAAATAGTGAAGAAAAATATGATCAAATAATTTCATGCTAAACACAAAACTAACTAACTAACCAAATAAATAACTTTTTTGTCACTGTTTTTACAGGTGAAGAAATACATATGATTCCCAGATTCCTAATGCTTTATGCTTTGCTTTCTTCTAACAAAAGCATAATTTTTGAAAATAAGTGCTGGTATCACACATTTGAAAATAAACAAATCCAATTTGATGCTCCTACTCCCTAAAGCAGGTGTAAGTATTTACAAATGTGTAATATTTTGAATCCTTTTGCACAAGTGTATGTAAAGACATAACAGAGTATTAGACCTTGTAAACCTACCTGCTTGAAGTGAGAAAGTATTTTCTTGTATCTCCTTCGGTCTCAGCTCATCTGACAAATGAAAATACTGTATTCTCCCTGCTGCATTTGCCCTAGATAAACTTCCAACTGAAGAGTTTGATACAAGGGTCAGATGCAAGACTTCTTTCCCTGAAAGAAAAAGCAAAAAAAGAAAATCAAGTTGCAGTCCTAAAAATGGCTAAATATGCCATTGTTAACCATTCCCAAAGTTCTGAGAATTTGTATGTTTTCACTAAATTAGCCAATACACTTTGAAAAAGCAAACAAGCCTTTAAACAGAAAATTCCTTTACCATGTTCATCAATTATATTCACAATTCTAGCTCACTAAATAGGAGTCTGATTAATAGGAAAACTAAACAGACAGTAATGCCATATTTATGACTTATTTATTTAGTTTATACATTAAAAATATGAAAAAACACCTTAGGATAACAATGTAATACAAAAGGCTGGGAAAAATATTGCTTATTCAATATGTTCTAAATAGTCTTTTAAATTTTGCTGGCATCACATGCAGCTGAACAAGCCAAAGATGCTCTTTGATAAAATCAGCTTGGTCAAATACATCTAAAAAGAACAAACAATCTTGTGCAATTGCCACAATGTTGAGGACTGAAAACCTACTCCTGTAACATATGAAGGAGCTGCTTGATTCTATCCCAGATCCAAATTTCCACACTAGCCTCAGGATCTTCACAAACCTGTACCAGAATCCACACTATTCTCCATAGAAGTTTGATGTGATCAGAATGGAGCAAACTGAGCAAGACTGGAACTCCTACATACATTTTTATTTGCTCTTTGACTCGTGACTCTGCACAAAGGAGTCATAGCAACTCTGCTGTGATCCTAAAAAAAAAATTCAGCAAGAAATTTTACCAATAACTCCATCATTACTTTGTATTGTCAGTTAGAAAAGGGGAAAAAAACCACAGGAAGTTAAAAAAAAGAACAGAGATCTCCTATTAAAAAAAAAAAAAGTTAAAGAAACTTAAAGTCACTGCAACCTGGTTAAAGTCAAGCAGGCATACCCAGCCAGGATGGGAGGTGGCCAGGAGGGCTGCAGTCATCCGTGCTGCCATCTTCTGATTAATGGCATTAGCAGTACAAATAGCACTGCATGAACTTGTAAAGTCCATCTATGGAACTCAAATAGCCTAGTTCCACAGATAACACAAAAATCTATCATTCTTCTCTAGTAGAGTTTGAATATTATATTTAGAAAGTGATTGGATATATACCCTAAAAGGCTTATATAAGACTTTCATCAACTACAATGAAGGTGGACTTCCCATAGGAAATATGGTTAAGGATATCCATTTCCACTTTAAGCAAAAAAGCTCCATGTGTGTTTAATGAAACACATATCTGAATTTTAAATTATCCTTAACTGACACTGAATTTCATAATCTTCCTGTCTACATTCAAATTATAACTCTTACATCTAACTTTTGATTGAGATATAACCCAGAATTTTCAAACACAGAAACTTAGTAAAACCTTTTCATACATTAATTTTGTCTATTCTTAGTCACTTATATGTGTGAAATAGTTATGCATGAAACTTTTAAAACCTCATCAGAATTTTAAAGGTGATATGTGATGCATTATTAAATTTGAAGTCTTTCTGTTTTTCACTGAAATTCAGTAATGCTTTGCTAGCAGTCTTAGCTGAGATGATTAAATAATTGAAGAAACATTGATGATTTTCTGATGAAGAGGATGTGGGATGGGATTCAGCCTCTGGCATAAACTACAGCAGCTCTAGGTCTTGCAGTTTTACAAGTTTATACTGGGCATCCCAGGAACTGACAGGGCACAGCATGCTTTTCCATCTAACCACTCAGGTCTGCCAGGAGCAATAGAGATGCACCAAGAAAAGTGATTGTTATTACTTTATGATAACGTTGTAACTCATTTGCACTGGAGGCCATCAGTGGAGAGAGGAGATGGATTACAAAGAGACTGCTGGAAAAGATTTTGCTGTGTCAGTATGTGACTGAAAATACACAGGTATCAGAATTTGACCTTGGGTATATTCAAGTGGCACATATTCTAATTCCTCTAAATACAGGCATCCCTAAATAAAAAAGTAAAAATTCACTTTAACACAATTTATTCACACACAAAGTTTCACCTGGTAGAGAGAAAATCGTGTTCATGAAATATCACCAGCAAGTTCTCAACAATCTCATTTATCTCCTCCCTACATTCTGGGCTACAAATTGATTATTTCTGGCATTTATATCAGATGAAATTATATGAACAACACACACTGCTCTTTAGCCTCCTTCTTTGTACATTTGACGAATTCTTTTTCCCCAAGTCTTAAGTAATAATACCAAATTGTGCACACAAGCACTTAAAGCCACAAATATACACTGGGTCAAGAGAAACACTGCAACAATTTTCCAGTTTTCCCAGTACAAAAAAAAAAGTAAATGTGAATGTGTAAAAATAAAGACACAACTATATTTTATGTCTTACTGGTAATTAAGGAAATGGAATTCATTTTTAAAAACAACCACGATTTCGATGAACATTTGTAATATACCCTAAACACTTTCTTGCCCAGTCCAAATGTAACAAAAAATCCTACACTCCATTCAGTGAAGAAAGTTAAATGGAAGTTGAAAATGTATGTGTAACATAATTTAAATTAACACAGATATTAAAAACAAATTAAACTGAATCAGAGTTTTGGGAAGTCTGGGAGACAGCAGATCAATAACAGCAGTTTTTCTTCTATAATACCATTGTAGATGAAAGTTCCTCCATCCCCCTTTTTGCTCTTTTTTCCCCTTTTAATCCTTATTTAACCACTAATTAATGAGAAGAGGGCACATATACATGGATTTGGCTGTATGAGTTTATTATTTACTACACTGAACAATATTCTACCTGATTATTGGGAGGCTGTTATATTAAGCTGAGGACAGAAGATTTTTACATGTAGGAAGTCAGTAGGAATTCCAGAATCCTGCATGAGGATTGCAAAGACAGATTCTGTGAATCCAGAGCCATCCACATGAACAAGAAGCCTGTTGCAAGGAACAAAGTTTCTATTTAGTTTCTATTGCTTCAATATAAAATTAAAAACATTTAAGTTTTCCTCATAAAGAGCAGTTTTACTGTTCTGTCAAGAGAAAACATTAAAAAGCTTTTGTTAATTATGGCACATCAAGCTGAACCTACCATTCTACTAAGCGAGTCAGCACAAGGAGGACACCAAAAAACACATGACTATCTCTGGCAGACAATAAATTTATTAAGGTCTGGGAAAAAAATGAAAAAAAAGGTAAGTAAATGTCTGATTCTCTGTGATTCTGTGTAGATATATATAGTATATTACTTTATTTTATAACTCAGAAACATATAGAAACATTTAATGAAAAGTAAAAATTAAGATACCAAATCTTTACACAACATGTTAAAAGTTTCAGGTACATTTAAAGTACACTTAAACACCTAAAATCATAGAATATACCCAGTAGGACAAGCAAAGATGTTTCTTCTCAAACTACAATTAGTATCTCTTTGACTGCTAAAATGTCTCTATTACACCATTTTAAAAATTTGTTTTTGTGTAACATTTCAGAACATTAACTCAGGCCTCCTGAAGTAAAATGTTAATTCTCAGCTTATATTTAAACAGCACAGTAATTTAAGGCCCTGTCTGCATTTCTGTTCCTGATTAATATCTAAGTACACTCTATATCTGTCTAGATTTTCTAAAAATAGGTTGTCTGCTACTATATGATCACAACTGCCATTGTTTTTCTGCAGCATGATAGAATCATGAAACCCTAATTATACTGATTTTGATCTCAACTGTATCTCAGTTTAGCTACAAACCAGCAATAGTCAAGTACAGATTCTTAGACTGATGGTAATAGATAGCAAGGGATGTCTGGGTTGACACAGAATACTTAGACAAAGTGAAAAACCACAGCAGAAATTTGTGTAAGAAAACTTTAAAATATATTTACATTTTAAAAATATATTAAACTATTTGAATCACAGTAATGTGTAGCTCAGGACAGTGTATACAGGAATGCTACTTTTTATAGAATAAATGTTTAGTCCAAATGTTTACAATCTGTTTTTCTCAAACAGCCAATAATCATACATCAGACCAATTAACTTACAGAGAAGAACTTCTTTTTACGATACTATTAATACATATCTAAAACAGAGAGATAATCTTACCTTACAAGATTGACAAGGTAAGGAATTTTGTCCCACCTAGGTCAAATCTGAAAAGCATGTGTTATTCCATTAAGTAGCTAATTAAATAAAATTATCAATTTTATCAAGCATTTCATGTGCTCCACTAGCTATAACTCAGTCTCTTTGATTTCTAACAGCAGCAAACTTTTGGAAGTTATCTGTGGAACAAAGGAAGACACACATATTGACTCTTTCTCACTAATATTTTTATTTCACCAGTCAGATAACAGAGAAAAATACTGTATAAGCGCTTTGAACCATAACTAGCTCAATTTCTTTTTTATTTCAATGCATAAAAAGATACTAATTTCTTACATAAATATTACTTATGTAGAAAAACAAGCTGCTCCTTTCTACAGGAATTTTAGCTTTTACTCATGTGATGAGGCCTACAGTGAATATACTACTCACTTAATCACCACCTGAAGTATTTCAAATATTTTAAGCCTAACACAAAAAGTTGTGAGTAGCCTTATGATTTCTGTTATCAGCTACTGCACTTACATGTCATGTTGAGCAACTTGCCTACATTATGCTGCTCTTCTCTGCAAATAAGATAATGATTTGCTACTGTTTCCATATACTACAAGTAGGGGAGGAAAAACAAAGGATAGCATTAAGACAAAAAAAGTTTGCAGACTTCATAAACCTAGACTGTTCTGCACAGGTAGGGCCTGTAGGTGGTGCATCTGTTTCATGAAAAAATATTCTGTAATGCAATAGTAGTGTAGCCCTAAGGTTTAAACCTGTTTTAACATTAAAAAAAAAAAAAATCAGTATGCTTTTCCCTTTGAAAAGTCATTTGGTACAGTGCAGGGTGACTATGCTCATCTCCCTTCAAAAGTCTATAGTTTCTTTTGACTGAACCAATTGTGCTGTCTTTTCTAATTCTTCTCCTACTTCAGGAGGCATTTCTTAAGTCTCCTAACTAGAAGTCCTAGATGAATGCAGCTAGATTATAGGACAGTTTTTAAAAGTAGTGAAACAACCCACATCAACTCTTCATTTGAAAACAGAGGAACAGACTCACTTCTTTCCATAAACCAAGAATATCTGTATGCTGCTTTTTACAGTATATATAATTTTAATCATAATAAACTGACAGGCAACATAATGGACAAAGGCACTATGGGGAATTCTACCTGACCTAGATTTTCAATTCCACCCTGGCTGTGGAGCGTTTCCTAGAGGAAAATTAAAAAAAAAAAAAAAAAGTTCAGAACTACTTATAATAAGTAGATAAATAAAAACACAGGGGTGAAATGTTAAAGGTTCTTAAATTGAAGCTTTCAGTTTCCTTCAGTAACTACATTATGAGAATTTTACAAATCTTTATGATAAAGTCTAGGGCTCAGAGCAATGACCGAGCCATCTGTTATAGAGATTTACAGTTTCTTTGTTAGGGTCAGCAAGAACAAACATGACATAAGGAACAACAGAAATTGAGCAAGTTATGCAGTAATGGTGTAAAATCACTCTTGAAATCTGCTTATTTGCAATTCCCATCCTCACATATAGAAATATAGATATATACATGTATGTGTGCATTCATAAGAACAAATATTTTACACACAAGCACCTACACAACTGTACATGAGACACTTACAAGGCAAGTAAGAAACATTATCCAAGCAAGGAACATTTTGATATATTGACCTGGTAGCATGGATCCCTTATTAATAATCTCAGGCAGATTAATACTCTAAGAAAATGGATGCATGGAGCTTGAATAACCCATTGCCTGTAAATTAAATATTCAAAACATAAACCAAATGCAATTTTAAAAGTGCTTAAATAGTTAAATAAAACAGCTTGATTCAGGATCAATTGACTAGATGATTAATGAGCTACAACAACTGTTCAACATACTATACCAAAGAACCTTTAATACCATTTATTGAAACACAGCAGCAGCTATTAATAAATGTATTACATTATGTGAGCATTACCAGCCATCACTTATTATCATTGGACTGATGAGGGAAAGTACATACTCATCTCTAAGAACAAATTAACTGTGTTTTGAAGTAAACTTTTAGTGGTTGAATTGAGGCCCAAAAGACCAAAGTAAATAAGAAACCACAGAGCAAACTTCAGTGCACAAAATACACTTATGCAAAAATATGGGTGCTACAGAAGTAAAAATGGCTATATTTAAAATATACTTTGAATTATCATAATAAAAACTCTAATTCTATTATGCTGGAAATAAATTGTTATTTAGTTCAAATGTTCTTGAAATAGGATTGTATTTCCATATAGAACTTCCTCCTTTATATTTCTCCATATGATTCACCAGCATTAGATGTGGTGTAAAGCTAGGTTCTTCCCCTCAGCTGTGACTACTTCCTCCTTGCCTGTCCCCTGCCCAGTTCCGGATTACTGTATCAAGATCCACATTTCAGCAAGGGCATCGTGAGATTGGCAGAAGTTCAAAAGATGCCCTTCAGTCCTGCGGTCATTGGCCTGTCCGGATGTCATTGTTCCCTGAGACCCTCCCCCTCCCACCTGGTTGGTAGCTCACCTGTCCTCCCCCCCCCCCCCACCTTCCTGTGAGCTTAAAAGGCGTTGCGGCCATGCGGTCGGGGTCTGTTGGAGCAGTACTGAGATTCAGAACTGTAATACCTTGGAATAAACTCTGGATTTAACTCTCCGGCAGAACACGCTCTCTTTCTCTTCACTATCGCCTGGACTTTTCTACTAGAGGTAAAACTGAGTTCCGCTTCACATGGGCCTATTTTGAGTGCTTAATAGTAACTGCTTGCGAGCCGAAGGTGTCTCTGAGGAGAAATATCTCCAGTAGCCACTTTTAGCTCAAGAGAAAGCAACAATTAGACATGGCAGAAAATACAAATCAGATTTGCAGAAAGTGTCCAGAGGCAGTAATCCTGCATAAAATACCAGTAATGGAATCACTATTTCCATTGCCTGTTGAAAGCATATATCCCCAATTCCCTTTTTAAAATAAACCTAAAATTAGACATCTTTGTCATGTGTTTTTTGTTGCTGTTTTAACTGAGAGGACAAAATTTGTTTGGATAAGTTTCTTGGAAACAGAAAAAGTGTATGGGTCATGGCAGTTCTCTTCCCATTTCATCATTTGCAGTTGGGAATGATGCCAATAGCTAAAAATACTTCCATAAAAATAAATGTTTTACAAATAGATACTAACAAACTCTCAGCCCTTTTATGCCAATATTCTGCCCTAAGTAATACCATTTTTCATTATGATTCCATAATTGGCCACTTCAGAACCGCACAAAACTTTCATGGAAAGAAAACAGCAACCATATACCTGTGTGCAAAATTTGTGGGTCAGATTTTAAAGAGGCCTGAAGATATTACCATGGTGGACAGCCACTCCCTGAGCCTGATTAACATTTGAGAGCCCCTTCTACTACAGTTACGTTTACAATGCACATTACTAGACACACCAAGGTATATTCAGTTTATCTACATATCTACTAATTTATGCTTGTTTCATCAACCTTGCCTGGGTGCTTTCATTCTTAATACAAGAGGCTTGTTTTGCCATATCACTATTACAAAGAACCAATAAACCAAAGAAAATCAGAATATAAGCCAAGTATGTCACAATGTATAAACAGAACTTGGGAAATCACAGTGTAAGCTATTCTTGGATTTCTGGCAAATGAAGCTGAGCCACTGACCTCCCACTGGTGAGTACTAAGTTCACATGTGTAAAAGAGGTATCACATTTAAAAATCACTTAAATAATCTGTTTTAAACTCACTGTCATTTAGATAATCAAAGAAGACACCCCTAGTTCCCCAGTTGGTTCTGAATAAAAGTCTAAGCAAACTATGTGGTGTTTTTAGATTCCTCTAGCAGTTACATATTAATCCCTTTAAATGCTCTAGGATTCCATCTTTAAACTTCTGTAGCACTTAAGGGGTTTTTTAGAAAATGTACTTGAAAACGTATTTCCTTTACAAAGGAAAATACAATGCACTGCAAAGGAGTATAGTAAAAAAATCCTGAAAAATACATCTTTTTTCCCTGAAAATTTCTTTCTCTGCCCCCTCTATTTTTGTAAGGTCCTGCACTTTTTCCTCACATAAACGAGAGCAGCATAAGTAAAGGGATTATCCTGTCGTACACAGAAATACAAAAAACCACAAACAAGTGGCATAAACTTATCTGAATTTTATGGAAACCACTGGCCTTTCATTATAAAGGCACCAGTCCATAAAATACAAACAGAATCAGTACAATAAATTAGAAAAGCAAATCATAGATTACAGACACCATATACAGATGAATTAACAAGAAAACATAGCAGTTAGAATTTTGGTCATCCAAGATTTGTCATATACTCAGTCCTGTGTTCTTCTGTCCCACCAACCTGGGCATTGCTCCTCAAAGCCAATACACAAGTGGTTAATTAAAACAACCACAAGTGCTGCTGGTAATTTCCACAGAAAGGTGTGTTGTAGCAATGTGGGATATTATCCATGCATCTTGCTTCTTCATGGAAGGTAAGAAAGTAGCCTGCCTTCTTGGTTATGAACATGTTTCATATACTGATCTGCAGGTAAGTCTGTCCTTAACTAAAGTTGTAAAGATATCATGAAACAGCTGATGCTTGGGATGCTTGCTAAATTTTCTCTCATTCTTGTAGGTCACAATAAAAAGGAAGAAAAAAAGAAAAGTGGTGAATTGTAAATTAACTTGCCACAAGACAGTTTTGCTCTGCTACAACCTAAAATTAGCAACAAAAACTAAGAAATGTCATGCCAGCAGTTACCACAGAATAACACAATTTCAGATTACCAGACATTAACAGTCTGTCTCATGCATAATTTGGGACTATCAGAATGGCATAACTTTTCCACATAAAGAAATTATCACTATTTAAAATGAGTTTATTAACTCTTACCAGTATGCTCTGCTGAGTGGGAAAGGTTGAAATGTACAAAAGCAGGAACATAAACAGTTAGGTTTAAAAAATTAAAAGTACATAATTCTCATCTCAAATACTGAATTAACATGAAAAGTACAAGTAACAGACATATGTAAAAATACAAATGCCTTTAACACCTCAACAAGGTGACACCCTTAGATACATAAAGATATCTCTCGTTCAGGGATATGAGAGTGTCATCACCGGCTTTAAATTATTTTTACCTAAATTTTCCAAGCTCAGCAGCTTCTGTTGATTCTTGTCATTGACCACTGGACTTCTGTTCATTGCTTTTGACATTTTGCCAAGTTCCTGTCACACTGGTTTGACCACTTTCAATATATATAGCTGGAAGCTAAAGAGGGAAGGGATAGTAGTCATGAGGCAAACACTGCATTTTAAGTTTTCAGAGAATATTATCACACCAAAGTACCTTTTCTCAAGTTCTGACTTGAACTTTGGACTTAAAACTTGCCATTATAGAATACACACACCTCCTCTGGAAAACAAAACTGACATGGTAGAAAACTGACATAAAGCAAGACTGAAAAACAAGTACTGAGAGGTAAGTAAAAGGTGAAGAATGGCCTCTTTTTAAATTTATGATAGCAAAGCTGGACAAAATCTGCAACACTTGCTCATTATCTGTGTTTCTTACCTGTCCCAATTCCACAACTGCACAGCCTTCACATTCTTTTTAGGTTGTACAACTCACATGTTTCAGCTTTCTGCTCAGAAGCAATTCCAGGCCTCTAACCAGGTAGAAAGTGCAAAACTCCTACCTCACATGGATGAACCCTTTAGTCATTTTGTCATATCTTTTTACAGAAATGAAAGGGAGAAAATGTCTGTGATTCCAAAGACTCACACCCATAATCATGTGTTGGTTTTCTTTGCTTCAAATGGCAAATACAAGCTTCACTAAGTGAGTTGAGGTGAAGGAGATTTGACTTTCTCCTGTAAGTTGGTATTTAAGCCCTGGATATTTTTAGCTGAAGTGTTATTCTTCAAAGACAAAATGTTTATGGCTAAAATGCTGATCTTATTTTATATTCTGTGCCACTCTCCCCCATGCTGTTACTCACACATCTTTAAGCCTACCTTTGTGTGACATTGTGAAAGGGCACAGAGGAAAACAAATCTGCTAGGCTACTTTAATATATGCAACAATAGCTGGATAAAATCTGCTCAAGATACAAAATAAAGCAATTTTTTTCCTGTTAAAATTAACAAAATATGATATAGTAGGATGGGAAGTGGATGAGTTTCAATATTTACCCATTCTAAATGTGATTTGTGCCACACAGAAGGTCTAATGTTGAAAAAAGACAAGAAGAAAGACATCCTCTACTCAAGATTTTGCTAACATGTTTTAGTCACTACAGTACATCATGTTCTAAGCATATGCCAGAAACCATAATCCCCATTAATTATAATTCTAAACCACATTTAATAACAGTGTTTGAAAAATACCAACAAGGTTGGTTCCTTGACTGAACACTTAAGAGAGAATGAAGCATTTTTAGATCAGAAAAGGAAAAGGGAAAAAACCACAACAGCGTGTGTTAATAGTTACATAAAAGTATTTCCATAAGTGTAAAGAAGGTCAACAAGCAGCAATGCTACTGACAGAAAATAAAGTTTTCTAGCGTTGCCTGGTGTCCACTTTTGCATACAGAAGAATTTACAGCTTCTCCAGAATGCCTTAAGTCAACAAAGGTGTAAATAAACTTTGTGACCAGAGTAACAGTTGTCATGTTTATACTGCACTTCAAATTGAAGCATTGTGCTTTGGCAGCCAGTGTAGATTCCACACGAGTCCTGCTGAAGTTCAAAGTAAAACATCAGATACTACACCTCAGAGATCCCAGGAGGCTTTTGTTTTTATTGCTTTTCCTGTGCTCTTCAACTTTTTGTCCTGATCAGGCATTGTGTATCATTATTATCATGATGGAGTTAAAAACTCTTTTCCTTAAAAGCAAAGTAGATACAAAGAATTATATCACTGCAGAAAAGGAACACATGTTCATTTACAGAATCAAGCGATCCTGCTTTTAGAAAAAAAAAAAACCTTTGCCATTTTCTCAGCATGAAGCCTTGGGCATTATATCAGGATATCCTTTGAAATTCCAGATATTAATAAGAAGCTTTTAACCTAACATACAGAAACCTTGGTTTTCCAACACATGCACAGACAATACAGTCTTACTCTTTCATGTATTTTTTTTATTATGACTTTTCCTTTTATTTCATCTTCTTGCCCTTATTTCTCTCTGAATTGACTGCTTCCGTTACAGGCTAACAACAAGGTTGTCAACAACAAGCTGTTGTCCAGACAACAGAGATTTAATAGTTATATTTTCCAAATGAACAAGTCAAACGAAGGGTAGAAAAAGGAGGTATCTGACAAAAAAAATGAGATGCATACAGTGAGTTGAGAGACGTGATTCTCTCCCTCTACTTGGCTCTCCTGAGACCCCACCTGGACTACTGCATGCAACTCTGGGGCTCCCATCAGAACAAGAGGGACCCGCTGGAGTGAGTCCAGAGGGCCACAAAGAGGATCAGAGGGCTGGAGCACCTCCCCTGTGCTGAGAGAGGCTGAGGGGGTGGGTTGTTTGGCCTGGAGAAAAGAAAGCTCCAAGGGAGATATCCAGAAGTAGCCCACTACCTAAAGGGGTCTACAAAAGAGTTGGAGAGGGACTTTTTACATGGGTATGTGGTGTTAGGACAAGGGGATGATGACTTTACACTAAAAGAAGTCAGGTTTAGATTATATATCAGGATTAAATTCTTTACTTGTGAGGGTGATGAAGTACTGGAACAGGTTGCCCAGAGAAGTTGTGTTGCCCACTGGACATCCCTGGAAGTGTCCAAAGTCAGGCTGCCTGGGGCTGTGATCAATCTGGTATATAGTGACAGGTGCCTCTGCCATTGCAGAGACTCGCAACTTGATGATCTTAAGGCCTCTTCCAACCCAAACCATTCTATGAATCTCTGACCACACAGTCTGTCAAAGAATAACAGAAATTTTCAGCGGTTTAGAATCCAGGTCTTCTGAATGTCTTATACCAAACCTACCTGCTTTCCTTACAGTGGGACACAGAGCTTCTTTCCACAGATGAGCAGATCTGTGTGGCATGGCCTCATCACGGCCATTACCACACATTAAATCCCTGCATAAAAACATTCAATCTGTAGGTCTGACTTCCCACAAAAGCCCTGACCTACACACTTTCACAGTACATAACACCTGTTCACTGAACATCTTCTAAAGCCATAGAAAAATACAGAAAGACATGGAAAGAGGATATTCAAGAGGAATCTCTCTCTGCAACAAAAGCAACTACATTGATACAGATCCTTTTCGGAGTGAAAAAAAAAGGGTCAGGCACAGGCTGGGGCTGTATAATTACCCTGGAGAATTACATATATCTGTAGCATAATGGTAGAGCACTTAAATTTAAAAACCAAGGATATAATCCCACTGTCTGATCCTTTCAATTTTACTGTTCACTAAACATGGACTGTTTGGATGTTCCCTTTGGTGTGTCCTTAACAGGATTTTCTGTATCAAACCTCATGGCCTCCTTTTCCTGCTGTGCAGTGTAGAATTCCTCTGCTACTGATTTTTATTTCTCCTCCTCATAAAGTCAAAGAAGAAGTAGAAAACTGATCATGAAACAAAAGCACTGTTAACTACCCGAAGCTGCTCCTTCCCAAATGAACATTACAGTCATTTTTCCAGTTATACAATCTCACATCACAGAACTACCCAAAATGCAACTGTTGACAGTATGAACTCGCGCACTGTATAAAATCCCTCTCGGAAGCAGCCTGTAAGCCCAGTTCATCCATGTCTTGTCTTTTAAACATGCCTTTATCCTACCACAGGGAATCATTGATCTGGATCCACAAGAAACTTCTCTACTCTCTTCCATGCATCTGCTTAAGAAGGTTATTAAAAAACATCCCAGAACACTTCTGTGGTACCAGTTATTACCAGGGAATGAATATAAACAGGATTTGTTCCACCACTCAGCAGACAAAAATACTGAGCTCAGACTAAACCAAATGCAGTTTGCTCAAAGCATTTACTTCCTTTGCTTCAAGAGCATCAAAAGTTAAGAGAAGACATGTACATTGCTAAGCACATTAAGACTCTTCAGGAGGAAGACTTTCCATGTATTATTTCAGTGACATTCTTATATCATTTCCCCAGCACCCTGTCCATTTGGAATATTACTGAGGCATGACACAATGCAATAAGCACCTCACATTTCCACAGTAGGAAATACTGTGAAACTCACAAATTTTCTACTTGACCATGAGTATATGTGCACAAAGAACAGATTTCAACCAATTAAAGAACAACCAAACCACACACAAATAACTTGTTCATAAACAAACAGAGTTAAACCTTAAAATTTTTAGCATCCTTTGAAATCCTTGTGTTAACTATCCAAACCACAAACAGCAGGAATCCCAGTATGGCTATGATTTAATCCAGAACTGTTAGGTCTTTGTGATGATTCAGAACATTTTACAACTGTCAACCAACCTTACTTTAGGGCTGCCATTCCAGTTCTAATGCTACCTTGGTAAACATGAAACAGAATAACAGATGACAAATATTTTAAAGGTTTGTTGCCATTACAGATCTAAAAGTCTCTGTGCAAAATTGAACTGATAAACAGCAAGCCACATTCCCTTCACTGCTGCTGAGAATGAAGAGACACTGGTCACTCAAGGATACAGCACTCACCCAGCTCTGAGGACTCACCCTGAGGTTACCCCTCTGTTTCCTAGAGGCCAACAAGTCAGCACAGGTCAGGAAGCCCTTCAGGAAAGAGGCCAGCTCTGGCTACAAACTGACCCTGCACTGACCTCTTTAGTCTGTCAGCCCAGCATTATCGCAGATGCACAGCTCACTGGACTGGGAAACCTGATCCAGGTTACAAATAATCTCCCCTACTTTAGCCCTGATTGCCTTGTCTCCAAAGCACTTCTACTGTACAAGGGCAGGGACAACATGCAGAAAAGAGGATTTATCCATGCAGCTTAGAATGTTATGTCCTTCACTTTACTATAGAGATTAGATTAATTAACTAACAGCCAGCTGCCAGTGAAAATGGCTTTCCCCATTCCTTCCTTCCGCCAGCAATTCTTCTCTTCTTCTTCAGCTGATCTGACTCAAACCTGAGCCAGTTTAGAGAGCTAAACACACAGAAAACAATACACTTCCATTTATATTGTTACTTTCCTACCAATTTAGCTCACCGGCACAGTAGCCAGATGAGTGCCCCTGCTAAAAGGGAAGAAATGTACAGGTGTAAATCGAGGGAGAAGAGCAGAAAGCCCCTTCCATCAGTAGCCAGTCATTAAATCAGGTAGGTATATTAGCACCATGAGCGAGGGGCAGACGAACAGAAACAACTCCATTTTCCTTCTATCAGCCAGAAACCTGAGAGAAAACAGATATTAATGTTTCCTTACCTATTCTCACAGTTATTTAACTTTCTTGAAGTCATCAAGTAAGTTCCCACCCTGCGTTTCTTCTTTACTCATGCCAGCAGAAATTTCCACGGATTCCATGGAGGCAGACTATTCACTGTCCTCATAACTATCCCCCTGCTATGACACCAGCCATGAGGAATGTGTAAGAAACACACCAAACAACACTCACTAGTTGTGCCAAATAAAACTGAAATCAGACAACTCTTTTAAAGAACAGGGACACATTTAAATAAAAATGCCTTTACAGCACAGTCTCATTTAATTCCATTTAAGACAATGAAATCAGAGCAATAGTAATGCATTAATTTTAACTGGGGATAATGACATTTAATTAGTTATGCTGATTCAATTACATAGGAAGAGGAATGCATTCTGACAGCACTGGAATGCAGGATAGGACAAGAAATGCTCCAAGAACCCAGTCAGAAATGAAAGAATCCACATGATGAGAAACAGGAGACAAAGGAATTACCCCAGACTTGATCTGTGGCCCAGTCTAGTATCTGTCCCAGATGACATAAGCACATAAGCTTCAGAAGGTAAAAACAAGGCCCAAAACAAACAAAACCACAAAGAAGTGTTGGAGGATGAATCTACCCCCACTGACTACAGTGTAATGGGCTCTTCAACAAGAAGTTGTCTCACATTCCTTATAATCTTTATTAGCAATAACTAGCGGATATGGATAGTTTGTAAGCCAACTAGTTTCTAGATTTTCCCTTGAACTCCTTTCTTAATCACTGCAGTGGCTGAATTCCACTGTCTAATCATACACAGGATAACAGGCTTAAGGTGGATAAAGAAGCAGTAGACATGGTAGCTTTAATAAGACTTTTGATGCTGTTGCTGAATAGGAACGTATCTAATACCCTATCTAATACCATAAACTGGGTCAGATGAAGGTCAGGTGAAAATTCACTCCCTAAAAGACCAATTAGAAATATATTATTGTCAAAACAGAAAAGGATTTCAAACATGGTCAAGATGATGGCACAGGAAGAATCAAAGGTGATGAAAAATTCCCAAAAGATACTTTTCCTTATCCAATCTGGCGGGAAAAAAAAGACTTCTGGCTGGCTTCCCCTCTCATTCTCAAAGAGCATGGCAGTCACAATAGATACTCACCAATGACAGGAACCCACACAGACAACGTTTGAAGAATATTTCTTTCATTTTAACTGAATCAATATGGAAATCTATGTGTTTCTTACACACAAAAACTTCCACACACATACATATGTCTCAATCTTTCTTTAATTACTTCTTTGGAGAGTTTCTAAAGGTTAACAAGGGTAAGGTTCTTCCTTGTTGTCCTGACAAATGAAAACATTCAAGCTACTGCTGTTTTGGGATGGTTTGTCTTTTGCTTTTTTTTTTGTTTTGGTTTGGTTTTTGGTAGTTTTGTTTTGTTTTGTTTTCCCTCTGCACCACCTCATGCCATACATGGTGAGACCTATTCTAAGATTGCTGGGTCCACCAAATGTCAGTCTCTTGGTTAATTTCCAAAGTGTAACTTTCCTCTGTAGTTTGCCTAAATCCATCTTCTTAAACAGCAGTTTATGGAAGGAAAAAAAAAAAAAAAACAAACAAACAATAAGGGATCTCTGAGGTCTAGTGAGCAGCTCAGGTTAGTATCAACTCGAGAGTAACACGTAGCTCTTTGAAGTTCACCCTCTCTGCTCTCACTACCGAGCAGAGCTTTATAGGGAATTGTACCGCCATTCCTTAGAGCCTCTGGGAACCACGAGATTTTTCAATGCCTACCGAGAGCCCAGAGCTGTGAAGGAGCGAGGCTGTGGAGCACGTCATTAAGTGGAACGGGAGGAGGATGGGGACATTGCATCCCCTTCCCTGCACTCGACTGGACTCTCCCGTCCCCAGCCCTGCGTTTCCCCGTGTTCCCGTCCCGCCGTCCCGCGCCCCGCGGTCCCTCAGCGGCTCCCCCCGCCGCGCCCCGCGGACGACTACGGCGAGGCTCGCTCCCCCGGGACGGGACCCATCGGCCAATCGCCTCCCCTCTTCTTGGCCCGCCGGCCAATCGCGAGCCGCCATGCTGCGCGGCCCGGCACCGTTGCCATGGGCACGGGTAAGCCCCGACCGCGCCCGCCCCCAGCGCCCCGCGGGCCCCGCGGGCAATGAAAACAGAAGCGGCCCCAGTGGAGTCCAGGAGATTGTTTATTGCTTTTACCAACTTTCTGAAACGTTACAAAAGATAATTTTATTCTAGCAGTAATTAAAACAACACAAAGGCTGAATCACATTAAAAACGAGTCGGAGACTTGTGTTTTCTGTATAAACTGAATATTGATTCTACAGTTGGAATAATGTTTTCATTTGCTTTGGATTTGTTTATAAAGTAAGAAAACGTCACTGTAATTAGAAAAGCAGTCATAAAAAATTCGAACCGTACAGTATGTAATCACATTTCAAATAAAGAATATTAAAATCAAAACAGCGGTTCAGCTGCAAAAGCTGAACCTGGAAGACACCTTTGCACAGGAGCATCAGCAACAATAGAAAGGAAAATACTAGAAATTATGTGTCTTTCCAATAAAATCATTTAGAAAAGTATCGATTTTCAAACTCATTCATTATTCCAAATAAATGTCAACAGATACTAAATTCATTATGAAAGTGTCTTTAGGCAAAGTTCAATGCCAACTACAAAGTCCTAGAAGTTTTCACTAAAAACATTATAAAATAAAATTGACAAACTTACTGAGCAATTTGCTTTATATATAGCACTACACTTACGCTGACTCAAAGCCGTGTGCATCTGTAGTCTTAAAATTTGCCATAAAATAAATTACTGTTGGTATAAACAAAGTATTTCCCACGTTTTACCGTACTTGATAATTTTGTCCTAGATGAGTAATTAAAACATTACTAATCATAAGAAAGCAAAAAGACAACTAAGCTCGCTGTGGTGCTCGCCTGACAGATTCCGTTTGTGAACTGAGAGTCCTGAACCATTCACTTTATGATTGACAGAACCTATGTACAAGACAAACCCTTTGGAGCAGCGCAGGCTCTGCGATGTGACACCCATTTGGTACAGAAATATTTTACAGCCTGTCGAACCTGCCTTTGCAAAGGGCACGATTTAGGAAGTGACCGGATAAAGACAGAGATGCAGGTGAAGCAAATGATAACTTACAGGAGAACTTGCATTCAATGAAGAAAAAATGGCCAAGATACTAGGTTGAAAAAGATCCCAAAGCCATTAGGGCACCAAGTTCTACCCTGATGGGTTTTATGATGACAACTTGGCAATTTGGAACATTTCATGGAACAATTATATAAAATATTATGTTATAGCTGCAAAGTTAACCTAGGAGGAAATTGTTGTTAACTCGGGCATATGTAAACAGAATGAAAAATGTGTGACTGTAATACATATGAAAATGAGTTTTCTAGAATATAATTTAAACACAAAACTGCATTTTAAGTGATACATTTTAGATGATAATTTAAATGGAGTGGTCAAAATTAAGACCTACATTTCATGTAAACATTAATATTTATAAATAAATTAGAAAAAAAAAGGAAAAAGGAAAAAGAAAAAAAAAAAAAAAGAGGGACTTCCTGAGGTGGCTCTGCAGCCAGGTACACAGTAGCACTAAGCTCCATTCCAGGAAACCAAGGCATCTATAAAAAGTGCAGGGTTTTTTATTTTCCTCTAGCTATTGGAATGGAAATCCATTGGCGTAGTTTTTACAGGGCTTAAGCCCTATGAAAAAAAACCATAAAAATCAGTGCACAGCAATTGTCACTGCTCTTTTGCATCCATTAAGGCAAAACATACATCTACATACAATAAACTACATCCTTAGCTGTCATATTGTAATACTATGTGTGACTTTAAAGCAGAGAAGGTGTAAAATGACCACTGAATCACTTAACCATATATTAGCAACAGGGATTTATGCACTTAATACCAGATCTTCTGCTGTTCATATGGGAAGGAAGTGCATTGCCCAAGAACACTGGAACTAAAGGTCACTGTAAACTGGTTTGCCAACTCATGGTATTTCTGGCACTGATTAAAATATCTACACAATTAAATAAATACTGTGATTAGACTTGTGGGGCTTTGGTTTTGTTTCCTTTCAACGTTACTCAAAATGTATCCACTTCCTGTAATAATGACCAAAACTTCTGAAGTAGAAGCCAAATACAAAGTGTGCAGCACCATGGAACCCTGATTTCCAGCATTAAAGAGTTAGAAATCCAAGAGGCTTCTAGTAATTTTTTGGGTCTTTGGAAACTGTTGCAGGACAGTGAACAGGAAGCTAAAAATACAACTGAGAGGACAGAAGTACTGTATTGTGGATAATGCTACATAAAACCCTCAAAATATCCCTTCCCTCCTCGATTCAGAGCAAGAGGTACTTAGTTGTCAACTACTGACATGCAGATGGGTGTTTGGGTTTTTTTAAAATAATGTACAAAGTTTTGAGAAACCATCTGCTGTAGTTTCATTGTTATCTCAGTTTGATCAGAGGGAAACCATGGGTTACTTTCTGAAAGAGCACAAAGTCAAACTAAGGCACGAGCTACACTACTATCTAAGAATGCAGGTCATTACCCAGTATTGCTCAAACTGGTAATGCAGAACTCTCTTGCTTTGCCCCCGACCTGAGCCTGTTATGACTGTTTGGATACCATTATTCATATTGCTGTACACTACGATTTCCTTTCTTTAAACTGCCTTCTCAGAATTCAGTTAAATGAAAAAAGGAAAGAAAAAAATGCTAAATAATTGCATTACATTTAAAGGGAACAGTAACAGTCCATGTAATGTAAATACTATTTTTAAATGTTTCTATTATTCCCACTGATTGCCTTATTTTTGTAATATACAGTTGCCTTCTCTACAGGTGACACTTGGCTGAAGAGCACCAAAATTCCACCTCAAGTGGTATTTTCAGATAAAGTCTGCCCTCCTCCAGAATCAGCTCCGTTTGCAATTGTTGAGAATTTTATCACTTGGTCCATGGTAAAACTCCCAGCTCTGCTAAAAGCAGCATTATGCAAACAGCATCTTCTAATAATAAATGAGCACATATTCTAATTAAAGCCATTGTAATGCATCCAGAAAGGGCTAGTGGCAATTCAGCATGTAAAGAGATAATCGTGGAAATTAAAGCCAAAAAAACTAAGGCATAAGGCAAAAAAAAATATTAAGAATGGAAACTGCGCAGGTAAGTCATCAAGATTTTCATTTATATATAAAATTCTCATTATTTCAAATATTATAATGCTAAACACTAGAACTTGAAAATGTAAGTACAATAAAAGCACTGACTGCATCTTTATCAGTGGAGTCCCCAAAAAATCCCATTTACTTTAATAAATGAATATTTATTTTTTTCAATTCATCTTACATGATAGAAATTTATACTAATTAAAATAAATAATGTGTTTAAAAATAAGTTGGTGTGCTACCATATATGCCCTTTACAATGGAGAGGATCAGAACTGTACATACAAATACCACAAGCAATTAGTAATCCATAAAATAATACTGATCATAAACCTATTCCAGAACTGAGCTACAACTAATTTAATCAAATACACAGTAAATTAAAAAAT
The DNA here is from genome assembly GCF_022539315.1 of Serinus canaria. Classification (NCBI taxonomy): domain Eukaryota; kingdom Metazoa; phylum Chordata; class Aves; order Passeriformes; family Fringillidae; genus Serinus; species Serinus canaria. The sequence goes on from NC_066315.1 coordinate 39,696,794, forward strand.
TTATTAACCAAGAAATATATTTGATGAAGATATTAAATACTCCAAAATCTTAAAGCTGAGTAAATTAGACACTGAAAATCTATGGGAAAAAATGTAAGCAAAAACAGGAAGAAAAGAATTCAAGAGTACTGACGTGGTAAGTATTTATAATTTCCTATAGACCAATTGCTGCCTGTAAATCCAATTCATATTGTGTAAACATGGAGTGTCCAGAATGGCAAATACTGACTTGGGACTGTAACTGCCATTACTGTACTCATACTGCTACTGGACAATAATGAAAACTCAAAAGAATTCAAAAAACCAAAGAAAGCAGCACACCAGGGTATTTAGATACATTTTAAGGCTTAACTAACCACCTGACTTAGGGCTCTAGGCCACACCTGTAGAGTAGGAGAGACAGAATCCAGAAAACACTAGCATGGAGTGGAGACATAAAACACAGTAGTTCTTGTCAACAGCACATTAACATTTGTTCTATGAAACCACAAAAAAAAGTATACCCTGCAAAAACAAGCACTAATTGCCTGCATGGAAAATAAAACTTCTGTGGCGCACATTCTAACAGAGGTATTGCAAAATTTTAAGCAATGTGGACCAGTAATCATCAGCAAAAGCCGATGTAACTTTTATGCACGTATTGATTATGGAAAATAATAAGTATTCATTACAGTCTTCCTATTTAAAAATGAAAATAAAATTTCCAATAAAATAAATAGCTGAAGTGTGATTACCACTTATCTTATTTGCTGGGAAAATCTTTGCATTATGCAAGCATATCTACAGTGCCCAAAAAAATGGCAGAAATTAAATATATGTTGCTCCTTAAACTGGAAATCACACTTCCATGGTATAATATCCTACAGCGATATATATACACACACAAATACACGCAATTCCCATTGGTTCCGTTCTATAAAGATGTTTCAGCATCCACATATCTCACAACAGGTGACTTTTCCACTTCTATTTTCACACTTTCTGGTTTTTCAGGGCTGTTTGGAAACAAAGAAGAAAATGTAAAGTCTGGCCCACTTTTGGAAAGGTTAAATTTCAAATGTTTTATACTTCAAAATGAACACTGAAAGTATTTACATAAGGATGCTTTTATGATAAGGCACTTCTATTACATTTTAGTAATTGTTAAATAATATTCACAGGAATAGTACAAACTTAAAAGAGAGAAAACACCAATATCTCCTTCATAAATACCATATCCAATTCCACTGCTTTTATTGATTTGAAACTGCATGTGCAAAACATCTCTAAAAACAAACAAACAAATCCCCAACCCAGCCTGCAAAACTGTCTAGGTAAAAATACTCAAAAATACATAACAAGCAATATTACTAATATGTCTTTATTCTTGGGCAGGGAAACCATCTGTTCAGAAGAATGAAAGGTCTGTTCAAAAGGGGAAACCACACTTCCAACAACAGCAGAGGACAGTAAGAAACCTGTGTAGCCTGAACCTTCCATTCAAGTGAAGCAGAAGACCCAAAAGACAAGTGGCACCTGAACAAGTGACACTCTTAGGGAAACAGATACTGAACAGTGCCTGACTGAAGGACAATAAGGAATGTCCCAAGGTAGTTGGAAGTCAGTAGAAGATTAAATGGAACAGTCTAAGAGGGAGGATGAGTTTCAAAAGAGATGACACATTTGTAGAGTTGCTCTTTAAGGAAAAAAAATATATTAGAAATTCATGCAAAGAGAAAAATTCTGGGTTTCCTTAGAAGAGAAAAGTGTGCTGGGACTCCACAGTCAGTAAAATACAATAGATGGCTGAGGAAAAAAGAAAAAGCAATTAGGATCAAATCAGAAAAACAAAAAAATTGGAATTTATTTTCTTAAAAATATATGGTTTTTAATAAATCATTCCAAGCCATACAACATGTCATCTGGAATTATGAAAGACATGCCTCCTTCAAACTGCATTAGTATTTGAATATAAATCTGAAAATAGCAGTGCCTACAGAATCATTTTTACCACAGCACTAAATGTCTTGTCTGTACCACCAGATGAAGACAGTTATGCAGAAAAAACTTACAGAACTGAAATTAGTAATTTACTGGAAATTACTTTTGAATGACCAGTAGTGACACCTCTGAATCTCAACAGGATGCAAAGAAAGTATAGCAAATACCTCAAAACAGCAACCAATTGAGTTAAGGCTCAAGAAGTCTGCCTTTTTTAACATTTTCAAGATTAATGCACTAAAAACCCGGTTTCTGGCACCAGTGGTTCTTATTTTCCATTTGTAGTTTTAGCAAGTTCCCTACCAAGATGGATTTTTTACTGTACTAAGCTCAAGCAGGGTATACTATAGAATCAAAGGGAAATGTCTTATAGCAAAACATAATGAATAGATGGAATAATGAATACAAAGCTAAGCACAACAAAGAACACTGCAAACTGATCAGAAGCCTGATTCGCTAGCATTGCATATAATTCCACACTAACTTAACCTACTCAGGAAACAGGAAAGTGAGAGATGAAATTGTACTGAATTAGAACTGCCTGAAAACCAAATCTAAGCATTTTCATTCTTCTGGAAAAAGAAATACAGGCCTGTATCTCTTCAAGCCTTATATGCCCACTGACTATCAGATAATGCACTAGAATCATTCACAAATTCTGTAATAGGCTGCTTCTAAGAATTTAGCAAGGAAGAAAAAAAACCTACTGACACACATACTCTCTTATCTCCTCAATTTGTCTTCTGGATGGTCTCACTCATGTGGTACTCAAGATTTTGAAATATTTTCATTAAATATGTGTTTAACATTTTTAAAATGTTTAAACAATACAGCATAGACATCATGGAAATGGTGCCTGCCCTAATGAGTCTCTTGAGCTTTTCCTCTTACAGTACACCTCAGAGCTCTTTCTCGGTCTCCTTTACCCTTGGCTGACCTGCTGTCTGGCCAAAACAGCATACTTCCATGCCTCGTTAGGAGCAGTGCACGTGGTGAACAGACAGATGGTGTACAAGTGCTAGGTCACCACTAGTGCTTCCAGCAGTACCTGAGATGACTTGGACAGAGCCATGAACAGAGCAGGAATGCTCCAGCCTTGGCTGGAGTATGAACACTCCCTCCTCACCATGAATACTTTCACTGAGATGTAATTTTATACAAACTTGACAATTTTGTATCTCTCGAATATGTCTTCCTCTGATGAAATGGCGGAAAAAGATCAACCAATAGAAGATGCATACAATAGACAACAGGACTGCTTAGGTTTAGTTTCCTGAGGCAAACATGCCCATTCTCCCCTTTCCTACATAAAAAATGCTAAGCAATAGCTGCATGGATGATGAGCAGTCCACAGACAGAAGTTCTATAAATCACAAGCCTTTCAGGACATTGGGGATATTCTGCACAAATACTCATGTCTTGGCTTGTTTCCCTAGATAGATTCAGTTAGACAGGGAATAAATTAGGATAGAATAGCAGAATGATTCATCACACTCAGACTTTGTTCTTTGATGGGGAGCTCACAGAGAAGAAAGGCTACTGGCCTGTGTAGAAGATGCTTGTCAGCTTACAGGGAAAGTTCAGAGCACTGAGGGCTCATGATCTGTCCATGTACTTCATTCAAGTATATTTCAGTGAAGACGGCATTTGAGACAGGTTCAATTTTTAGATACTTAAAATGAGTTGAGGAAAAGCAATCCAAGCAACACACTCCCCTGCAAAAAACAGATCCTAGGGCAGTACAAAGCAACAGCAAAACTGCTGGACTTACCGTGTATTCTCAGTGGAATTTGTATTATTGAGCATCAAACCACTACCATGCTCATGTACAAACACACTAATACTTAGAAACCCTAAGCTCATCAGACTAATAAACACTTGTGTTAAGTAAATAAATAGTAATTTTAAAATTACTATTTAAAATAACACATTAATAAAATAGTAATAAAATAACTCCTTATTTTCAAATTCTAATTCTTCTAAAGTAAGAAGTCAGTAACTCAGATTCATAAACCACTTTTTTTTTTAAAAGATACAGTTCAATAAATACAAGTACAGCTGATAAACACAAGACAGTTAGAAAAGGTGTGAGTAATTATAGCTACCTCAGGTTAGCTCTTGTTACTTTGGCATTCTCAGTACTCATGGCAAGAGCCTTCCACTGTGCAGTTTTGGCCATTTCGTCTGATATGTTTACAACTGAGGGATCAGTGCTAAAGAACAAACATACTTTCAGGTTAGTATTCAATTCCTTGCAACACTATTATACTTACTGTCACTCATCATTTACATCAGTTGTGCCTTCTTTCAATATTTACACAGCCACAAGTTGAGTTCACCTCTTAAAAGTATGCCTCAACAAAAAACTGAAAATTTAACTCACTAGCACTACCATAATTACATAGAATCTCAAAATAGTTTTTCACATAGATACCAGTAAGATATTGAGAATACTTGAGAGGTAACCCATACCTAAGTTCAGAAAATTATTTTGCATGCCCAGAAATAATGAATTGAATTACACTGTTGTGCTAAAGCTTTCATGAATCAGTTACTTTAAGTGGCCTCTAGGAAATAATCAAGGGCAAAGTAACAAAGGTTAATGAAATTTCAAAAATTCAAGTGAGATTTGAAACTAATCAAAAATGTAGAAATTCCAATTATCTTGACAGATAAGTTTTGGGTTTTTTTCTCAAAAGCCTTATTAGATATTTTGTAAGGTTCTTTTGCCAGACTGCCCCCCTCCCAAGTGCTGCAGAAGATAAGTTTACCCTCACAGATGAAAAGTTTTTAAAGCCCATTTCCACTTTCGTCCTGCACACAGTTACATGTCTAGCAGACTCAGGTGCTGCCTGTAGGTCTGCTTACTGTTCTGTTCCATATTTAAGCTTCAGAATCTAACCCAGGTCATCTGTAAGTTTTTCAAATGGCAGAAAAAACTTTCAAAGCCATTCTTCCTCAGGGATCCCCACAAGACATATAAGGCAGCAGAATACATACAAAACACATGCACACAATTGATGAAGTCACAGCTCACTGTGAGAGCAATTAGCAACTCAAGTTTTTTTTTAAAAAGCTTTAGCATTTTCATTTGAGTTGCTTAAGTCTGATTAAGCCTGCTCTCAGAACAGACAACAGCACTCAGCAGAAATATCTGTCTAATCCAAATTTCTGTCCCCAACTCTCATCAGGGCATACCAGGTACTACCCTAGATCCATAGGAAGGCAAATTTTTAACCTAGGAACCCTTAGTATTATGGAGGAAAAGAAAACCTGTAAGCTATCCATCTGTCACATCTTAAAGTTGTGTTGGAAAAGTTGAGAACACCTGACAACTCAGCTAAACACAACCCCAGTAAGGGAAACACCAACTGAGACAAAATGCCTAACACCAAAGCTGAAAAAATTTTTATTACTGAAATTCCAGTACTTCCTTTTCTGGAAGAGAATCTATTTGTACATTTATGTTCAGAAAATAACACTTTGAAGTAGAAATGGTTGCCTGTAAAGCAGGTTTTGTGTACCACAGAAATTATGACATTAGCCTTCACTTAGGTAAACCAAATAATTACACACTTAGATTTCTTCTGAAAAACACAAGTGGCTGGCAAACACATGGCTCAACTGATGCTATTAGTTGCTTAATGCTCAGTATTTCATGCACAGTAGCACACAAATATTCCATCAAAACTGACCAAGGATGCTTCTTCACCTTAAGTACAGCTGGTCGAAATTGAGTCATCTGATCTGTTCAAGATGGTCATGTAAATGTATAATTAAGATGCAGTTTTAAAGAACAATGCAATATAGAAATACTAATGTAGCACCATGAGATATATCTTCATATTTCCTAATCATGACTAAGTTACCAGCTTGGGGGAAAAATTATTTCAACTCATACACAACCAACTTAATATAAAGCAAATTTTGGGTGCTGATAAAAGAACTTTTAAACAGACACATTTTATACCTGTATTTCAGGCTTTTTACAGGAAAATCTATACTTGCTTCTCCATATGCAAGGTGTACACTGTCATGGTCTGAAAACATTCTCTCTGCTTCCTGTAAATTCCAAGTAAGAAGTTCGTAAAATTACTCACATAGCAGAAACCACAGTAGTATCTCAAGCTGTTCAGTTATTATCTCAAGTCATTCAAGTTATATGACAGGTATTCCATAGGGGTAAAAGGCACTTCTGTGTAGGTACCACAGCTGAATGCAGGAGACAGAGCTTAGGACCTTTCCTCTTAGAAGTGTCTTATTAAGACAGGAGACATGGGAGACTGGGGAAGGAGGGTGTTCCTTCGCAAGGAATTCCTCAAGGAGATGCACAGCAAGGCAGGACTTTTATGGAGAAGTTCCAGAAGCTATATTACTGTATTTTTGGTAACTAGTAGTTGCACTAATGACAGCTCCACAAACACATAAGCAAAATGTCCCTGATATTATGAACCCTTCTGTGACTAATTTAAGCAGAATAAAGAAATCCTATTCCACCACTTCCCTCTCCCTCTCCTTTCTCTCCTTTTTCTTTCCTTCTAATCTGATGAAAGACCAAAATACCCAACATTTTTGTGCTAATAACTGCTTCTTTCCACTTTGCTTGAAAATTCTGATCACAAATAAAAATCATATTTCGTAATAGCATAGCTGAAACAGAGACTTAATTCCTTAACCACCAGCAACTGTTCTTCTAGTAAAGAATTTAATTTCTTAAGTGAAGAATTTCAAAACGTGTATCTGGTATATAAGGTCATATACTCAGGTCACATAAAATTCTTTTAAATTGCATTAAGTATTTCCTAGAAATTAACAACATGCTCAGTTTGATTGTTTTCAAACTTACTTCTTTCTCTTTTATCTTTTCATCATCTTCTGTCTTCTTTTTACTTTCTGGCATAAGATCATCAAGCCAGCTAAGCTCTTTTTTGGTGAAACACAAATCCATAAGCTTACGAATGAACACTAATGCTAGAACCTAAAGGGAACCACAGACAAAACACTATATATATTAAACTATTCAAATGAACAAAAATGAACACACTCTTTCAGAACACTCAGATTCTGTAACTGAAGCCCTTTTCTCTAGTACTAGATTTCATTTTACCCCAGAGGTAAATAATTTCCACTTTCAATAGCTATTCACAAATTAATTGCTTGTTTTCAGGAAATGAGAAGTCTTTGTGTTTCAGAAGTGAACAGCTTGTACTACAGGGGCTTTTTGTTTCTTTCCCATTCCCTTCTTTCTTAAAGGCAGCTAACATCTTCTGAAGAGACCCTGAATAATACATGTAGTCTTGTACAAAAACTATTAACTGGCAAACCAGAAAACTTACCATCATAGGGAAAACAACAGCAGCTGCAGAGGCTTTGATCACCCACAACAGAACTAGACAAGTGAGCTGAACAACTGTAAAGATATGGACCTTCCAGAGTGGCACATAACGCAGATAAATCAGGTCAGGCTGATGTTTGGCAGGCATTCCAAACAGTTTTAGACGGTCAAAAAACTGCATGGAAAATAAAATCATTTTTCAGTTAATTATTTTTTGCCTCTCCAGAAGAAAATAAATGTTTTTAGGAGACTACAGAAATGTAAGATAATCCCAAATTAAATACTAATGAAAGACAGTGAACATTCAAGGGGGTGGAACTGTGGGCTGTTTTGCAGGGATTGTCCCCCCTCACTAATAATAAAAAAATTCAAGAATATTTCAGAAAATTTGTTTCTTAGCTACACTACTGAAAGAATAAATTAAAAAAGAACTGAAAAGTTAAGACATAATATTGTAAGAACAAATATGTGAACATGACACTCAGGAAATTATCCTACATGCTAATCAGAAAATATGGAACAACTTTATTGTGGCTCACATAATGCAGGATGTTACAGTTTCCTTTTCATTCAGTGTTAAACAAAAGCAAACTGCTTGTTAAAATCAGACTTTACCTGAATGCCTTTTAAAGATGATACTCCCATGTAAAGAAAGACACCATACAAAACTGGCATTGGAATAAACTGGAGGGGGAAAAAACACCCACAGTTAAAAGTGGAACCAATATGACATAAGAGAGCAGTCCATATCAGTGAAAGGCACAGACCAAGTAGTTTTTTACTTTATATTTTACTTAAGAGAAATCTGAGGGCCTTTATTTAAAAGAATACATATGTATCATTGAGCAGCACAAAAATGTAGAACTAACAAGGCTATCAACAGGATAAAAAGTAGCTCTGCCTTGACTGCTCACTCACTCAATTTTCTAGGTTGCAAGAAAAAATTTCTATTCATGCTAAGTATACTGCTATAACTTTATGTTGCTATTTGATAGGAACTGTATCAAGACTACTGTATTCTGTACAACTTCATGAAACAGCCACATTAAGTTTTACTTTTGAACACTTGAATATCTGGAGCAGACAATACAAGAATCTCACCATACCTACTGAGCTATGAAAATGTGCGAATTATTCAGAGCTAAGTTTTACTTCAGTAAGAAGACCAATTTAAAGCTTATTAAAGATAATATTTATAATAATTTAAATTTTAAAATATAATATACAGCTTACATAATTTTATACAGTTTGATTTTACATTTTTATCAAATTTAAAGCTTACTAAGTTAAAGTTGTCCACTGATTTCAGTGGCTCTTGCATCAACCCTTCGCAGTGAAGCTTTCTTTGTTCCTGAATTCATTAAGCTTCCAAGTAAAGGACAGCCAAGATACAATGTGAAATCTTAATAAAAACTGCTGCTATCAAGACTGAACAAACACCTTTATTTAAACAGTGTGAAATAAAACTCTGCCTTAGGGATTCATTACTGCATGTGTGTGTGTGGCTAGTGTCTTCACTGTAAGTTCTGTAATTTGATATAGTGTCTTCTACTGCATTAAATCAGTATAAATCCACACATGGAACAAAAGCGCAGCTACTGACAGATGCAAAGCTTTGTTCTCCTTACTTCTTTTGAATAATAACAGTCATTCACACTGAAAAAGAAAAACATTTCTTAAAAGCAAAGAGTAATAATTCCATTCCTATTACCCTGGGCCCATAAACCAAAAAGTATTAATTTCTAAGAATAAAAAGTTAGAATATGGGATTTAAAACACTTTACTTCAGCAACCACCACTTTTAGTTTTTGCTTTTGAGCAACAATAAATCTATTTCAGTGTTTCTGCTTTTGATTCTGATTATTCACATTAGACAGCTGAGCTCTTGGTTAACTTTTCAATGAGAGATTGTCAAAACTGAATACTTTTTTTAGTAACTGCAATGGCCTTATTCTTTATGGACCTTTACATTCTTTAATAGACATACAAATGGTTAAAATTTAAAATTTATAATACATAACTACTTATTAAACTATAGCTGCATGTTTACAGCATTCTTCTTTCCCATTATCTAAACTTGAGAAGCTGCATTTCTTATGAAATTACTTGAGACCTGTCATTGTTTAAACAGACTTTTACAAAGTTCTTTAGAAATACCAGCAGTTATGCAGTTATCTGCATGTCTGACAACAAAAAGATAGCTCTCCTTTTAACTACTGGATTTGAAACAACAAAGTAGAAGTTGAACAGATTTTAGTAAATCTGAGCAAAATCCAACTGAATTAACTAATTTTCTTCCAACAGAGTCACTGAAAGGTCACTAGGGATATAAATTAGGGGATAAAGTGTAATCTGATGCTACAACACAACCTGCAAAATCACCATTATAGTGTGATCATGTATAAAATAATCTTGACACTCTAAAAATCAAATTAAGTTTAGTAAGCTGAAGAACAAGACGTGAAAAATGTAATTTCTCCCTTTTAAAGCAATGTTTCTGCTCCTTCTGCTACACTATATTACTGCTGCTCAAGTAACTTTACTTCTTTATCATATTCCTTTTCTCTCTCCATTTAAGCATTTACATAAAACCAGCAGTTTTTAGGTAATGTGAACTCAAGAAACTAAAAAAGAGCTGGCAAGAAAATCAAGTAACACAGGAAAAGGTTGCTTTCTTCACTACTCACTACATTCCTAGCTTTCTCAGATTTCATTTTCTTGCATCCTTCCATAATGTTTCTATTCAACTAACATCTGTTTCTAAAAAAGCAATTTGAGAATGAGTCCAGGCATATCTTACTTAACATAAAAGAACTTTCTCACATTATGAAATGCTGAATTACAGCATCAAAAGCACAAAGAAAATATTTTGGGAAAACTCTCTTTTACCTTTAACACAGAGGTCATGAACACTGACGTCCCCATCAGCACAAAAATCATCAATCCTGTCACTCGCTGCTCCCGGATTCCCAAAAACTTTGGTTGTTCTCCTGGTGCTGAGCATTCAGATTCAACTTTCAGGCTGTTAACATGACTTATAGACAGGACAGTTGCAGCAACAAACCACGGTAAGCCCATGATAGAACATATTCCCAACATAATACCAACCATGAGCAGATCAAGATGATAACCACAGCCTTTCTGTAAAATTAAGCAAACAAATAACTTGAAAAACTTTCTATTTATATGATCATACTTCTAACTCAGCAGGTGAATAACCTACAAGTATAAAAGTCAGATACTTTGAGAGCATCCACAAAATTGTATTTGTTCTTGATTAGTCAGTTTATATATAGCAACTGATGGTAATTTCACAAATTTGCGGAATGAATCTGATTTTAAGTAACTTACACAACATTAGACTTCTGTAAAAAGTACTTTTACCTTCAGTTTATGCTCTTTCCTGTTTATAATAACAGCTGTTATTTGTTGATCCATGAAAATGAGAATGGTACAGAGTAAAGCAGGAACAGCAGCAACCAAGAGTGTCCACCAGGGATTGCTTCCAAGAGGATTTATGAACCATCCTCGATCTTTTCGGGTGGGCTGAAAAAAGGACACCAACCCATCAACAATGAGAATTACATGACTAAAATTGACTGCAGATTTTATAATTACAAACAGTTTCAATGATCAACAGATCAGTCTCAAGTATATGTTTATGTTGTTTTCCAATGGCTTTGACCAAAAGACTGATTTAGCTGTTACAGGTGAACATGACATTTATATGGGAAAAATAAAACAAATCCATTTGATTCCTTCATTTTATACATTTATGCAAAAGAATGCTTCCCTTTCAGTAATAATATAAAACACAATTTTTTCTGTCAGATGAGACATACATCCAAAACCATCCAAAACAGAAAAGAGAAACTACTTCATCAACCACATTGTAATCAAAAAAGATTTACTGTTTCTATACAATTTGATTGTCCTACTGTTCATAAAACTTTAATCATTTTAAAAGTTATGCTTTTCAAAAGGTTTTGTTTCTTACTTCAAACTTCTCTGGAACATGAAGCTTAGGAGAAGGTACTCCTATAAGATAGTCAATCACAACCATGATTACTATGGTCAGAAATACTGCAAAGTCGCTGATGGTGGAACGCACCTATAAAGAAAAGACTTGGATTAAGTCTTGCTTTTTCACCATTATAATTTGCATGTGTAGAAAGACTATTTTCTCCCCTACAAAAAGTGAGGTTTATTTATACTATACTACACCACTGAACATTATTTTCTCTTGTTACTTTAAAATTTAAGCTGCCTGCCAGCATAGTATGAAGCTGCAGAAGACAAGTGTTCCGTACAGCTGTTCACTCATTTAAAAGTGGTCTACTGCAAGAGGCAAATAACTTTAAACTCCATCATCTTCCTTCTCCCCTCAATCCCATTAGGAGGCTCCGCCATCACAGCTAGTCCCTGATTCCTTAGGTCAGTAATATTCATACTTTAGTGTTTTAATCAATAGGAGGTGGATAATTTGCAATACATTCATATTATCAAAGATAACTTTATTAAACATTAGGAAGACATTACAGGGATGAGCTGAGGTTTATAGCAGATCTAATCACTGCATTTTGCCTACAGAAGTTACATAAATCAATCTAAAAAGAATCATCACATTAACATCTATTAGAAATAGTAATCCCCTGAGGAACCACTCAAAACCCAATAGATATCAGTAGTGTGGGAAAAGTAATTAATTGTTTTGTATGGCTAGGTGAGGAAAAGAGCAGCAATATTGTCTTTACTAATGATACCTGTCAATACTGATTAATGGGGGAAGATGGACTGCTTAGATCTTTTTAAGTTTAGAATATTTTGCTGTAATTCTACAAAAATACAGAATAAGCACCAAATTCTCTGCAGATGATTTCTTTCCTCAAATGTCCTAAACTTTGTAATTATTAGCTGAATTTTAGGTTTTATTTCCTTTCCTGTTTTAAAGAAATCTCTTAAGACAGAATTCAACTCCATTAAATTATACCCAGGTATATATTACAAGGTAACAATAGTCTAGTCTCTAATCAGAATTACCTTAGTTGGGAAATAGCGTTTGGTCTTGAATTTCTTAAGGAAAGAGGAGAGGAAAAATGTTGCAAAAAATAGTATGACAGACCAGAAAAGAACATCTGGAATATATGGTCCGTGATGGCCACAAGCTGATCCATGAAACACACCATGATATTCTAAACATTCCTGCAAAGAGAAAAACTCTTCATAAGTCTGTTTAATTAATTCAGTATAGTCAACTAAGCTTCCAACTTTTCCATATAAAAGAAAATGTGAGAAAGTTCGTAATTCCAAAAATTTGAGAAAGCTCATAATTCCAAAAAGGGAATTCCTTCCTTCACTACTACCTCACCCTGAAAAGGCTAGACATGTGTGCTGTCTGTTCCAGAAATGCCACAGTAGCCACCATGGATTATTTCAGGATGCCAAAATGCTGGGAGATGCCCAAGAAGAAACAACTTCTTTACGGTCACATTACCTGTATTCTGTTTTATGATGCAGGAAAAGCAGAATATCTAATATCAACTTTAAGCCAACAAACATAAAAAAGGATCTCCTCAGTTCCTCCCATCTCTTTGACTTTGTTTTGTTCAGTTAAGGGAAAAAACATAGTCTTATAAAATAAGATTACCCAAACCATAAGAAAAAGTTTCTACCAAAGTAGGAAAGCGTTGTAAATAATGGATTTAAAGAAAAAAGAAAACAAAGTCAGATGACAGCTATCCAAAAGGCTTACTGAAATGCAAAGCAAAAGTTCAAGTAGACACACAGAGTATAACAGGAAACAACAAGCCAATAATTCAAGTAGCTGGAAGCAGTAGTGCACTAACCTAATTTATTAGTTAATTCATTGAAAATTTTTATTTTATGGCACAAGTTCTCCCTTTTCACCATCTACCTTGATTGTAAGATAACACCAAATCCTGGGTCATGTCTGTCTCTCAGGTAAGACTAAATATGCTTTAGAGATAAAGACATACAGACAAAAAGGCATATAAAATAAGTAATAAATATAAAGGAATATAAAAACTAAGTTGAAAAGAAACTGTCATCCTAAGTGATTACTGGGAGCCATAGGTAGCACACACAAAAAAAAGTCCTGCTACAAGTCAAGTAAAGCATTGAGGTTTTACAATGGAATTTCTGCAAAAGAGGTGCTTTAGTGTGAATGTCTACACTCAGACACAAGGGGAGCCCATACACAGATAACCACTGCTGTTCTAAATGGCCTCAGATGACCAACCTAACAAGCATAACAAAACCAGCAGCAAATCCAAATAATTCAAGAGCAGGTGGGAATCAGATGCCAGTGTAAGCAAAGTGGCTGTACACAGCTGCATTTATTCCACTGCACACTGCCCAAGAAACTATTAATCAGCAAAAGTGTTTCTCTCTAAAAGCTTTCCAGAGCACTTGCACATGATAACTTTCCTCCTGTTCACCTACACACAAAATTAGATATTGGTATCAAATATCCACTTCATAAGTTAATACCTTGGAGCCTATTCTAAACAGTTGTTTTCAATTTCAAATAATTATTTTCTTCCAATCAATATTTAGGTAGTTCCTTAGATTCTGTGGGAGTTTTGTACCTAAGTCCAATAAACTAATGAAATGTGTTTACTGCCACACTTCAAATACAAATTCCATCATCACATCATATTAAACATATTTCTTTCAGGAACTGGAAGAAAGCAAATTCCTGCTTATTCATCTTATCATGCTCACCTGCAGGAAGATTACTGTGGTGCCAAAGAGCATTAAGGTGGCTACGTCAAGCAGACTTACATTAGCATTTAATTCTTTGGACTCACTCATCTAGTCCTCTACAATGACTATGTAAAGCCTTATGGAAGAAATTAAGAATGTTCAAAAATACAGTTTTAAGGAAAACAGTCCAGGTTCAGTTAAAAAAACAAATCAGATGAAAAAATGTAATAAACGCTGGTACTGTGCATGTGTTTGGTTTTTATTCATATGCATCTATACACACACAGATACATACACAAGCTTCTAGATACTCACAGAAACTGTAAGATTATTCCATGCTATATCTTCACGAGACTTATTCATAGTCCTCCACAAACGCAATGTTTCATTGCTTGGTTTCTCAGGCTCAGAACACACACATCTGAAGGCAAGAAGAAAAGTTTATATGCTTTTAAGCTGTATGTGCCAAAATGCAGTAATTTGAAGTAAATTCAAAAATCCTGAAGAGTTTAAACCAGAGTTTACCCCAAACTTCTATGGAAGAAGCAGAGTACAAGGCTTTTTCTTACATGACCTAGGACTATTGAGAGGGTGGGGGAAATGAAGAATCAGGTCACCCTCAAGAAAGACACCATATCTGTGTATGTAGTGGGCAAACTGAAGATATAAATGCTTACAGTGCTCAGCTTTAAAGCAACTGTATACATAATTTTTAAGCAATATTTTTGTAGAAGTAAAAATCCCCCTCCCTAATGCAGCATTTTGCAAACTCGAACTGAAGAATCCTTTCTGTCAGACAGGTTGATAGAAGTACACATCAGATAAAAAAAAAAAACAAACAAAATGCAATGGACTGAATATTGATTTAATGGGAGGTTTTCAAATAAAGCTATTCAAGTATACCAACTGGTAAGCTTAACACATAAACATTTATGTAGAAGAGGAAAAAGAGGTAGTAAGCAAGAAATAAGTCTCCTATTTCTATGAGATTCACTAAAGACACTGAAAAAAACCCCAACGAACCATGGAAGGGAAAATCTGCATCCTGGTGGTGTGAAGGTAAAGAAAAAAGAAACATTAAATGTGCATGGGCAAAAAGAACCTAGATTTGCAAAGCACAATGTCTGGAGAATTTAGAAAATACTAAGTAAACATATTTTCTTTTGTTAACTGAATTCTAAACTATCAGCAAAAGGAAATGGGAAAGGAGTGGAAAGCAGTAGCTCCTACAAAGCAGTTGCCAACACAGAATCATCAGAAGAGAAAGGAATTGCAACAATAAGCATGACGAGACAAATCATAATTGGTTGTTGGTCAAGGCAGCAACATAAACAACCAAGCTGAAGGAAGACTTGACAAATTTCTCAACAAAGGCAATGAAGATTAAGTATGCCACCAAGTAGATAAGCAGAAATCAGAAAGAGAAAGGAAAAAAACCCACACCCAGAGAAAATGTTAGAGTATTTGACATTGTCTTGTGGCTCAATTAACAGAACATGCTTGTTCTCCACCCTTTTCCCCACTGGGGGTTACAGAGTAGGGAGAAAAGGAAAGGGAAAGGAGCAAGAAAGCAATTGTGAACAGCTGGATCTCCTACAGCTTTGTAAGAGAAAAAAATGCAGGACAAACCCAAGCTGAACACTGTGGCATGTCCCAAAAACCACAGAGCTAAACCAAATTAAAACCCCACCTTTCCGTCTCCACCCTCATGGCCTGCCTGTGGCAAAACACAGTCAGGTGGCAAGTGCCCAAAGACCTAGAGTACAGTTTCTGCCAGCTCGGTGGATTGAACATGCCTACACAGAAGTCCAGTGAGGACCCAGAGCCACTGAAAACAGAAAGATGAGCAGCCAGTAGAGGAAGGGAAAAATAAGTGAGTGAGTGTGCTCCCACAGCCCACTCCTCACGATGTGGCCAGGTCTTAACAGCGGCTAAGACAGGAAAGTGAGTGTAAATGTCAAGTGTCAACAGAACGCCAGTGGCAGACTGACAGGCTGTTTGCCCTTTCCCCCTGGAAGAAAGTACTGAAGAAGCACTGAATGATTGCAAAAGTGGGCAGAGATCTTGGAGGGGAAACACAGTAATCCAAAACGGTTTTGACACTGCTAGAAGTCACCCTGTGTGCAAGGGGATCACTGTCCTGGCCAGGCAGAGCAGCTGCCCAGCAGGACTGAGAGTATTCTGCTCTCCAACTAGGGAACGACTGTCCCAGTGCAACAAGCAGGGACCCTCACCCCAGGTGCATGGACATGACCTTGTTAGGGGTCCCTCACCCACACTGTGACCACACAGGTACAACTGAAGTCGGAAGATGCACATCTCCAACAGGAGGGGAGCACTAACATTTAAATTACTTCTTTTAAACTATGAGAAATGTTTTCTCTGAGCAACAGTGAGCAGCATCTTCATCTGGCAGGTGTGAGCTGGTAACCCAACTCATGCTATTTCATGAAACTATACTTCCTAGAAGTAGCAAGGCAGAAGTCCTGTTCTGACCTTTAGCAAAGCTGTTTTAAAGCAGGCTTTGTCACAACCCCTTATCCCTTCCAAACACCCATAGCTAACACAGAAAATTCAACTTCACAGCATCTTGAGTAGAATTGTTTTGGTGTTCCTCATGCCCATACCACCCTAGCATTCCTCCTATCCTTCCTGGAAGTGGCACCCACTGCCATTTAGTAAACAATACATCTCTCTATATGTCCCTATTTATTTCACTAACAGATAGTAACTTGGAACTTACGAATATGAAGTCAGTTTATTCAAATCATTGCGCATGTTGAAGGGATACACTTCTCCCAAATGGATAAGCTTTTCCAATGCCTCGTAAATAAATATGATGCATATAAGTGCTGCAAAAGCTTCCTCAGTAAATCGAGTGATGTAGCACACGAGGCTGCTGGCATCTGTGGCTACAAGCATGATGCACAGAAATGCAGTCCACAGACCAATGCTAGCTCGCAGGGAGAGGTAGGAAAGACCATAATCCCTGGGTGAAGAAAGAAACAAAAAGCATTAACTGAGTCAAAACCCACCTGTATTACATTCTATTTGAAAAGACACTGAGGCCAAGCTTTATAGGTTTTCAGCACTTTTCTCATGCTTGATATTAGCTCTGAAGAAAGCAGAATTTTTTTTTTGTCTCATCTCTCACCAAAGCACAGCAACACTGCAATATGTTTCTAGGACTGACAGTGCAACTACCTAGCTTAGGAAGCATCATGGGGATGGGTCTCTCCAGAGCTACTCAGATGGTTTCTCCTAGAGGATAGATCGATCTCTGCTTACCCCTGCAGAAGCAAAGCCAACAACTTCACACAGTCAGAATATAACTTTTATTTCCATCCTTGCCACTTCTTATCACTGATTTTCTCATTCAGGTTGCCAGTGGCTCACAGCTTTACCAAATCATATCAATCCCTCAGTCTCTTGCCACTGTATTTACCTTCATGGACATACACGTTTACTGCACATCTGCTTCCAATCACAGCTATTGAAACAGGCTAGAATGCTAAAAAGTGCATCATGCCAATATAAACATCACTTACCTGCAAAATTTAAATAATATTTTTTCAAATACTAGAACTGGTCCTGTGCTTCCCAAGATAGTAAGAGGTTGCCCAGCAAAGAGAGAATAGGCAATCCCAGTTAATGAGGCTCCAAAGAGAGACTCTATTGCACTCTGTTTGGGGGGGAAAAAAAAAGCTGTAACTTTGCTGCCTTTCAGGTTAGCATTTAGCATCATATCCTCATAAATACAGCTTTAAGATGCACTAACTTAGAAACAAGACAAGATGTAAACACATTGCAATTAATTCCCATGTTTGAGACAAGAATAACTTAACACTGTTTTGCAGTAACAATACCACGGACAAGATTTTGAAAACTTCACCCCTGAGAAACATAAAGCCATCCAAAACCATAAGAACAAATTACTAGTCCTGCTAGCACTGCAGGAAAAGCATACCAACAATTATACAAAGTTACAAAAAACCAAAACAAAACAGCCTAAACTAAAACAAAAAACCCCAAACAAACAAAAAAGAAAATAGTTACTCATCATGTTGTTTACAGAAAGAATTAATGGTCTCTGTAAAGAAAACAGATATTTGTATTCCACCATACCTACAGTGTGCTGTATCAAACCTGCATCAGTCAACCAAGCATTACAAAAGGAAAAAAACAAAACAAAACAAAAAAAAACAAGCTGACAGGCAAAGGTGCGGGAGAAATCACTGAAGAATATTGGTTTATGTATACATGACACCAAAAATAGATGAGCAGTAAACCAATGTCCCGCCTGGTAATGCATTTCTTTTCAAGGAATTAAAGTATCTACTTCAGTTCTTGAATTAAGCGTTTCCCTGAAATATTTTCTGCCAAAAATACCCAGATATAATGTACCTCAAGAGAGAGAGGCCAGAATTTTAAATACTAAAATTATATTAAATTTGCTTGAAAACAGTTAATTACACCACCTAGCACAATGAGAAGTCATGGATTACATATTTCTGTGATGGAATACAGTGTTCCTGGTGGAACTTTGAATCATTTGCTATTTGGAAATTATGCAAACCTAAGAAAACAGAATTCTTCAAACTTGAGCTCCAATTCAGGAAAGCATCTGAAAATGGTCAAAATGATTTGCTGAACTGGGCTATTAAAATGAAAATGAGTCCTTTGTTCATAACATTAAGGAAAAAAACCATAATTCCAGTCTCTTGTTCTATTACCTTCAAATTAGTGTTTTTGGTTAGTCAATGCATTAACCTTGGGGCTCTCAGTCAGGGTGGCAGGGACAGGAGCACTGTGGAGGTGATGGCCTCTGAGAATGCGAGGGAAGGTTTCAAAGACAAACTGTGTACCTTACAATGTCAGCTACTGTGCTTGAACATGTGTGTGCAGTAACTAAATGTTTTATTCAATGATGCACACCAAGTATCTGAAGGCAGGAACAAACCCGCAAACATTTCCAGATAGCTAAAAGAAAGAAGGTGTTTGAGAATCAAGCTTTGAAAGGAGGGTAGTTTCATTATTATACATGTTGTATATTCAAAAGTTACACTGTCATTTTAGTTATCATTCCTACATTTACAGTGGGAAAACCAGCACACAGAAAAGACATAATTGATTTCTATCAGCTTGAAGTGCTACATCAATAAACAAGTATCTGAGTCAACAGCAATAATTGAAAGAGATAAAACAGTTAACTAAGTTTTAATATAGTACAAGCTTAAAAATTTCATTAAGTATCAAGGAGAATTTTGTAACACAGGTTTCAACAGCATCTTAGCATTTGATAAAGACATGTCTGAATACATCCTTCCCTCCCACAAAAGGACAGAGCCTTGTTTATTTGTGATAGATTTAAAAACAGAAAATACACTTCAAACTAGTTTACTCATAAGCCAATTGACACTAGGTTACTAACACTGCTGATATTAAGGAATTCGTCCCTGCTTCAAAAAACTGCTGGTGAAAAGGTGCTGGTATTATCTACTGCCCAACAAAACAGTACCAAAATTTCGTATGCATATGGTTTACATTTGAATCATTTACAATGAAGAGTATTTTCTGCTGATAAACCTCAAACACATTATTTTATTGTGAGCAACATATGTATTAGTGCAAGCATAAACACATCCTGTCAGTTTCATAAAACTGGACTGGACTGCTGGCCACACACTGCAGGCATTATCATCCTTGTAGGCCTACTACTCAAGGCCAGTACATATTCTTGGCTATCCACCTTGAGCCTCTGACTTTGCCTAAAGTAGGCCCAGTGGGATGGTGCACCTTTACTGCTATTTATTACTCTTAAGCAGCCAAAAAGAAGGCAATGCAAGCCTTTTCTCAATTCATGAAGCCATTCATCCAATAAGGCAGGATAAACATTTTTTACCTCCCCTGTGCATCTTCTCCTGTTCACATAGGTTCCCCACATTTTCCATAGCAATTACCTTTTGGGGAAGATCTGCTTTGGGGCAGGCTAATCAAGTGCTGTGGGTAAATTCTTCAAATACAAGTATAAATAAATGAGACAAATGCACACAGTGACTTGCCTCTGAAGGTCTAAAAGCCTGGCCGCTACCATTCTTTGTACTCACTATTCTGCCTTGTGTAGCTTCTCCCAGGAGCCCTCCAAAAGTGATTACAGGAGACATACAGGCACAGTATAGGAAAAGAATCGAGGCCAGGCACTGCAGGCTTAATGCATCCTTGAAGTCACTCAAGAAAAAAGGTGCTTTCCTTTTGATGTCAAGTATCAAACCACCAAAAAGCCTAAATAGGTGAGATGAAACTCGTCAAACTGTACACTAAAGGATTCTGGCTAGTTTAAAACTATGGGCTACACATGACTGCCAGTGCCTATTGCCGGCACAAATTAGCTATTTCATAATCCAGATTAAAGCATAACAATTAAAAACGTCAATGAGAATCTTATCTACTCCAATTTGGCAGTATTCCAAATATAATCAAGCAAGTTACCCACATTTTTAAAAGCTGACTATGGTTTTTTTTAATATATGGGCTAGATACTGAAAAAATAACTTTGCAAACAATTTCACCTAAATGATGCTTTAAGTCAATTCGTCTTATGATATTCAAAATAATGGAACAGAGAAATATGCTAAATCTCAACAAGATCACTGCACTATCACGCTTCAATATTACTACTCCAACACACAGTTGTAGCTTTTTATTTGAATTCACTACATACATATGATTACATCAGTAAATAAATTTAGTTCTATCATTTTTAATAGTGTTCCTATCTGGAGAACACAGATATTCTACTTAGTTCAACTAGGTAAATTATTACCAAGAATTTGAAAATCAATTTTTAAAAATCTTAAAGACTCCAAAATAATAGGCATTAATTTGCATTTAGAAAAATTATTTTATTTTTAATTATTAAAAAATCCCTTAACACTCCTAAGAAAAAGGAAAGCCTTATCTACAGATAATTTTGTGAGCAGAACTGAACTTTTCAGCTCCACATACTGTCTACAAAAACAGTAAAAGGTAATTATAACAAAGCCACAAAGGTAAAAATCAACACAAATGTTGTGAAGTCTTTCTCGCAAATGTATGAAAAAGATGCATTTGATTTGGAAGTTTATTATTCTGGGGATAACAACACTGTACATATGCTCCAAAATTTTAAAGTTGATTTAATCTCTACTCTCATTTCAGATACTAAAGTTTAATCATAACCAGGTATTTCCATTGTTGGAGACCTCTTTAGCAAATATTTTGGAATAAACAGAGAACAACTAACTGAAAGAAATTCCTTCAGTTTTATTTTATTTGTATAAGAAACCTGACCAAAACTCAAAGCTAACCAATACCAAACTACTTTTTGCCACTTTTCATTTCTTATTGTTCCGTTTCATACATGCTTAATAAAACAGACTTGCATTAATGGGATTTTTTAGTACCTAGCCCAACACCGAAAATTGCATATTCCTGCTGTAATTATGATAATTGCATGCTCCTGAAGATTAAAATTTAAAACCCAACTTTTAAAAGACAGTTAGTTAAATTAGGCAGCATCTTATGCGAAATCCTTCGCAAATGTGTTGAGAAACATTGCCAGAGGCTTGAAAATACTTTAAGAAGATTGGCACTTACAGGCAAGAATCCAACACTTGAAAAGGACAAAGGATGCGCTCTGACACTTGTACCGTGATTTTTTAATGCTTAAATGTCAATCATTAAGATGAAGATTTATCACTTTCATTTCTTTATGGAAGCTAGCATTTGGGGAAGTGAACACACCTTCCAGTTCTCTGAAGTTCAGGTCCAGCATGATGGCCTTCTTCTTTAAGACCCTCTCCTGTAGGAGTAGATCCATTTGGATATTTAGGTGCCTTCCTTTTCTCCTACAGAAGAGATGTGGGGGGAAAAAAGGAAAAAGGGAAAAAAAAAAAACCTTTGAGACTGTTTTTACACTAAAAAGTATAATTAAAAGAGAGCATGAACAAATCCTATGCCTTCCGCACCATTTTTCATATTCCCAGCTCACCAGCAGTCCTCCACTTTCCAAACCAATCTTTTGTTGAGTACAGATGACTAGAACTGTACAGTACCACCCAGAAGACCTTATTAGTACCTTGCACAACAGTATTCATCTTCCCTGTACCTACAAGAAATAGATTCCTGAAACACAATGAAACAAAGCCTAGATTTTCAACACACAGTAGAGGCTCAACCATGAGACAGGAATCTTTAGATACTTTTTTCTTCAACCATTTACAGAGCAGAAACGTTTAACATGTATCAGAAAATGACCTATTTTTATGATACACACCGTATTTAGTTGAAATATAAATGAGAAGTAATTCCCCTGCTGAGCAAGCTGCTTACCAGCTCCTCATAAATTTTTCAGCTGAGCATGCCTCCCAAAAAACCCAGAGCCCAGCTTATTTTGGAAACAAGTTATATAGTAACCTCCGGCCATTCATGAATAGATTGCACTGCTGTTACCCCATTCTATTCCACCCAATCTGCCAAACCACCACAGGACCCAAAACCAACCTCAACCTTCTGAACAAAAAGCTCTGGTCTCTCCCCTGCTTTTGATCCTGGAGGCCCAAATTCCTATAAGCTGTAAAGAGGGAGGAGGGGAAGAAAATCTCTCCAAGGACCCACTTTTGTTAGCTCTCATTGTAAGCCTGCATCATCACAACTGAGCAATATGATGGATTTTTATCTATTTCATAAACATTCTGTTATCAGTATATGCTACGTAAAACACATTGAACACTGTAATGAATACTGCATGCAAAGAGAAGTTCTTACAATAATTAAAATATTCTTGCTGACCATTCATTGCTAGACTACTCATAGAATTTTTGTTAACATGAACTCCAATACAGTTTCCCACCAATTCTTCCAGTTCTCACATGAACTCATTTCAGTATTTCAAAAGGAAATATTGTAAATAAAATTAACTTAACAGCATAGCAGAAAACTGATTAACGCGTTTCCCCCCCTTCTTAATTTTTTTTTTTTTTTGGTAACTTATATAGACAATCAACTTTTTCTTGCAAAATGGATGTGGGGACTTTCCTGATGCTTTACAGCCGTCTGGACAGGAGCCAGCAGTGTGGCCAGGTGGCCAGAAAGGCCAGTGAGATCTTGGCATGTGTCAAGTAGAGTATGGCCAGCAGGACGAGGGCAGGGGCAGTGATTGTCCCTCTGTATTCAGCAGCTCAAATCCTATGTTTATTTTAGAGCCCCTCACTAAAACACAGGACCTTTATTTCCCTTTTACCTGGGAAGGAACACTTTTTGGTGGCTCAATTCGTATAGATGGATCCCACTCCCCCGGAGGCAGGACTGTCACTTGGTCTAAAAACTCATCAATTCCTGACAACAAATCATTTCGGTCTTTTGCTTTATAGGCAACATCATGGAAAACCTACAAGAAGAAAGTACTCAACACTCATTTTTATTTTATTTTTTCTGAAAGAGGAACTGATTATCATTATATAATGATTACACTTGATTAAAAGGCATGGAAAATATTTTGCAGGTCCTCAAAAGTTTGGCTTTTACTTTACTTACATACTTTTAAACTAAAAACTACTGGTATTCACATTCTTATGGACCATAAGACATGGAAGTTTTATCTTCAAACTCAAAACTAATACTGAGGTAATCTCTAAAATTAAATGAAAAGGCAATCTTTAATTTTCAGGACATCAAGTTCATGTACTATTATCTGAACAATTCTGCCTTACAGCCACACTACCACTATGCTGTGCTAAATAATGACCAAAAATACTTGAAATAAGCTTCAAACCAAATCACAAGTTTTTATTAAGAATAAAAATGCATTTTTATACATCTACCTTAATTAAGTTTAGAAGACTGCTTAAAAAGCATATAAAAGCAATCCTCCTAAAAAAACCTGTACCATTTTACAGACTACTACATCATGAACTCCAAGATATATTTTATACACATAGAGAAAATAAATGCTATTTTGTTATAAAAAAACTGCTTGTAGAATAGGATCCTATTTTTTTCTGTACATTTGAAACCTGAACTGTTTCTCTCCAAATACCATTAAATTTGATCATTAAATCTTCTAATCTTAAAATAGATCTCTAAAGTCTACTCAGGTCTTTTTAGACCATCAAAAAATTGATTTTTCTTTCTATTTCAGTGATCTAGAGTAGTCTTAAAAATCAAATCAGCCTATCTAGAAAAGATCAGAAGCTGCAACTAAAGCTTTTAATATTCAATTCTCACACTGAACAAAAACTGTATTCACACACTCACTACCAATTGCAAAATGACAAATTTCTAGTTTACATCACCAAATTGTTGCAGAGCAAAAAGTACTTGCATTTTTGCTAGTACCTTAAAAATTATCAGAATTCAGTAGGTGGCGCTCAATGTGAAGTCAAAATTAAAACATCCTAATTTTGCTCAGCAAGATGGCAACACTCTTACAAGGTCTTGGTTCCCTCCTTTGGTCCTTAAACCAATAGGGCTCTAAGCATATGACTTCAAAAGGCTATTAAAATTCTCATTTTATTTATTTGACCTGGCTTAGATTAAAAAAAATATATATCTATGATGACTCAATTGCATGCATTTTTAAAACTTTGTGTCCTGAGCACTTGTGCAGCTGCTTCTGTCCTTTCTGACATACAGTGACTCATATCAAATGCAGTTCTATTTAATAGTTCTGTTAATCAATTTAACACAAAAATGAAATCTATATATTAAAGCCAAATTTTGTTTTCAGAAACACATTTAGGATTTCTTCAAGACAGACAAGAAGGGAAGGTAATTTACCATTATCTACTTCACTAACACAAAAAATAATTAAGTTTACAGTTCTTCATTTAACTAGTTTGAGGGTTTTTGCCTTTAACCTACTACTCCAAATCATGTACTAAAATCAGCTGGTAAATACCTCTTTCTAGACTTTAACCACAAAGCATTTAAAACACATCACTCACGTCATCTGTCATAAGCGTTGCTATTGATCGTCCAATTTCATGGTACTGTGGAGCTTTTCCTGCTGGTCCCAGCAACAAAAACAAAAACCTGTGAAGAAAGTAATACAGATGAGTATGGCTGACTCATCTGCATATATTCAAGAGGGAGTCTTTCAAATTAATGTTTAAAGAAAATTTAGTGGTGGAGTAAAAATACCATTTTCACTGTTTCAGATCTTAAAGACTGCTGCAACACTGCGAAAAGATTCTGCTTCAAGTCATTACTGTAAGGAACTCAAATCCTGAGCCAAAATTACTCAGATATCTTCTTAATTAAGCCTAGTTTTTCAACTTCTTATAATGCTTTAAACATTGTAGAAATCCACAGACTAGAGCTCAATGACTATTTCCCTGGGATTCTAAGCCTTTCTAACATTCCCAGTAGCAAAGACCTCTTAAGTGGTAGCCTAGGAGCTCTATGACCTGTCCTATGCTCCCTGATGATAACCTTTTCATGGGAATTCAACCCCCTTACCTGCTGTGACTGGGTATGGCACACAGAGGATGCACCCACTGTACTTCTTACAGTACACTTGGGCATACTCATAAGCCATATCCTAGTCTTGTGTCAGTGGAAAACAAGGGAACTTGGGTATTTGAACATCTATAAGAGACTTTCTGGGAAGCTGATCCCATCTGGGGGGTTGGGTCACAGCACATATTAGTAGATCCTTGTGCAGTAACAGTGCCTGACATAAAGCTCTCCAAAACCTTGAACAGGAATAACATTTTATAAATTCAAAAGGATACAAACCAAAGAGTGGACCTCAGTAATTAGTTTCACAACCTTCTTCCTATATTTCATGAAAATAACATTCCCAAGCACAACACATCTGAAAAAAGTAGTGTTTTCTTTCAACTCATAGTACAAAAAGGTCACTTGTGTCTCCTTTTCAAGTTTACTACTCTAACTGAAAACGAGAGGGCATCCTAAGAATCCAAGTATGCTATTCCAGATCTGCAAGTCTACACCATTCTGAAAAACTTAGGACAGAATAGATTCAGCTACAGTAATCAGTATGCAGAAATTTTGGAATTAGGGGTACTCCTGTCAACTACTCTCCAAAAATTCTCACATATATATATTTCTGCCCTTTAATAGAGTGCATAAGCTGAAAATCATGAAAATAAACAAACACTTTGATAATTTCAAAACATTAAAAATCCACCAAAAAACATAAATACAAATGTATGCCAAACATTACATAACAGCCCAATACATCAATGTGCACAGAAAATGAAATGTCATCCATGATGATTGATGAAATGATCTTCTACCTTCATCATGAGACCTGTATTTTGATATTTTGAACATCTGTGGTAAACATACCCACAGTATTCTGGTGAGATCCTTGGATTTGGGGGAGCAGGGGTGACTGCACCAGGTTGGATGGCATATTGCAGACTGAAAACTATTAGCTGAAGATTGACTA
Organism: Serinus canaria; assembly: GCF_022539315.1. Classification (NCBI taxonomy): domain Eukaryota; kingdom Metazoa; phylum Chordata; class Aves; order Passeriformes; family Fringillidae; genus Serinus; species Serinus canaria. Next base: position 39,723,289 of record NC_066315.1, read on the forward strand.
CTCCAATGTCAATCATGTAGATTTGGGTATCCAATAAAAAATTGGTTTTTCACCACTTAAGTCATTCATATGCAGAGCATTTGTATAAAAAGAGCAGATGTTCAGATCAGACAGACCTTCAGACTTTGTGTGCTCTTCGCCACTGACAAGCTGTGTCACACCCAAGGAACTATAACTATCTTCATGCCCATCTTCAAAATGTCAACACCAGCTTGGAAGACTCAGTGCTTTTACTCCAAATCACCTTTCAGTTTCAAATCCTGCACTTGCTTAAGACAGCATCTTTACATGTATATAGATGTATATGTTTGTGTGTATGTATACAGAGATATATATATATAAAGATATACAATGCATTCAGAGAATTTTGTGGCAGATCTCATTCCTTCAAATTTTGCAGCAAATGACTGACATAATGTTAAACAAAACTCTACATTTTTTGAGCTTAATACAGTATATATAAAAATTTACAGCTATTTGAGATCTTAAATATTATTATCTTATTGCATAAGTAAAGCCAGACTTTCCAGGCATTTATTTACCGTGTAGGAACTGGAACCTCTGTGAGACCCGAGAGAAGCACAGCAGGGGAGAGCCTCACAAAAGCAATAATAGGTCTTTCTAAAAAATCTACTTCTCCCACTAACACATTTGATGCTTCTGCTCCTGAAGGAATTTTCCTCATGAAGTTCATATCAACCTATTCATACAAAGATGAAACAAGTGTTTAATCCCTTACATTTCTTAGCAGAAATTCCATAACATAATTAAGTTTACCAGAATTTACAAGACATTTATGCAACAAAGAAAAATTAAAAAAAAAATTAAATATCCCACAATACAGAAAAGACAAACACATTTAGAAAATGTCAGCCAGCCAGCCAGCCAAATAATAATAAACTATTTTCTGTAAGTTAGAATTACTAACACCTACTATATTCTAGAAGACTCCAAACTGCATAATCACCTTTCTAATATTATCATGACAAACATTTTGTGATAGGACATAAATTAACAAAATCTATGCACAATTAAGTAAGGAGAGTTCATGTAATTACACATGGTTTCTAGAATGCAGTAAGTTATTTCACAGCTATGTATTTCAAGTATGTCAAAATTTTGAAAAATAATTTGTATGTTCATACAAATCAAAGAATGATGGCTGAAAATCTTCACCTTTATTTCTGTACATAACTACAGAAGTGCATTAGAAAATGGTACAGCACATGAACTCTGTGTTCACATACATACACGCACACACACGCACCACTGACATTGCTAACTAGAGAACTTACATATGGCCTCTTGAGTCCCACACCAAGTGTGCCACAACTACAGGAGGCTGACTCCTATCCAACAGGAGACAAGGCAGGTGTACACAAGGACAGGCCAAGCAAAAATATATAAACTGTGACAAAGGAGCAGGAATATATGGCATCTGCCATGATTAGATCAGAACTACAGTGTAAGTTAGCTATCCTTAAGCAAAATTATTTAACTTGGCAAAACAATTTTCTTATAGTGTTTCACAGTATAGATGACACTTCTGACTGAACTTTATAGTAACAGCCACAATGGAACTTGCCCAGCAAATTTAGATTATAGAAGAAATATATGAGCTTTACAGCAGATTTTTTACAAGGTTTCTTTCAGAAAGTGGTATTACATGTTACTAATGTTACAACTTTCGTAGAGAAAACTCATTATACATATAAAGCAAATTCTTCTTAAAAGCCCTCTTCACACACACAAAAAAAAAAAAAAAAAAAAAAAGGAACCAACAAAAAGTTCTAGCTTGTGCAACACAATGTACAAAACTGCCCTCATAAGAGCTTTAATAGCAGATGTGTAAATATCTCCATCAGCATGAGAAATTACAGCAGCTGCACTCGTATGTTACCAAAATATTGAGAAGTATTCCACTAGGAAGAATTTTAAAACATGTGGCACATTTAGCCTAGATGGTATTGTGACACAAGTTATCTCTCAGTATATATTTCATGGAAATAACTAAGACGTGTCCCAGTGTAACTAAGGGGGAAGATACAACCAGCACAGTTTTTGTTACATAGTTATTTGATGCCAAACACCAAGCTATTTAATGTTACTTACCTTACTAAAATCAACAGTGCTGTTTTCTCTGCTTCCTCCTGTTCCAGTAGCTTTAACATCTCCACTTTTCCCAGTGTCCAAATTTCCAGGTGCTGACTGTGGAGATGCCAACAGCCCTAAATTAAAACAAAGGAGATAAGTTGAAAATGGTGCAGGAAATGAATTGAGTGTGCAACATTACCAAAACTCAATGTGGCAGCTTGCTTCACGCAAAAGTGCACGTTATTCAGTAAGTGCCCTACATTAGTATCATAAATGCAACATTAACAAGTCACTGTGTTGTCAAAAAAAATGACATAATTTAAAAAAAAAAAGGTATTGCCCCAAATGATGGCCATTTGCAAAACAGTCACCAGAAAACATCAGCTGCTTTAACTGCAGAAAAGATAACTGCTGGCACTTTAATCATAACTGATTTGGCAGTTAGTATATAGCATCTTCACAGTACTAAGAAGTCCTTGGACACCAAACGCAAACACCTCTAGTCTGCCGTGTAGCAGTTACTGCAGTTGTAAAAAGTGTCATCAAGCCTCACAAGGAATGTAGTCAACTAAGTTAACTAAGCTATAAAAGTTTAGTAGCGTACTACATGAAGGATAGCTTGCAAACCATGCTTTCAATCAACAGAGCTAAGCTCCCACTATTCATCCAACCATGTGTTACTATCTGGAATATATACTTGAGCTGAAGAGCACACACAATAAAGTTTTTTATGTTCAACGCACAGCTTCCCTCTAACACTCATACCAAAACAAAACTGTGTTATGAATCCTGCACATTGCCATCAGCACCGAATTGCAGGTTCACTAAAGGGTGCAAAAGGCAAGTAACCCAAGCATTCATACACACTGAATTCCATGTTGCATCATGGTTCTCTCTACCCAATTAACATTTAAAAGCCGGTCTAGGCATGCACAACCAAGCCCAAATCCCACCTTTTGAATTACAGAGCTTTTGCTTGTTCAGTTTAATGTGCACTAGAAATGCATTTGGCCTTCCTTGCTTGTCTACACTAGACCTTTCAGCTGTGGTGACAGAACATGGTTTCACATGCCTTCAAAACCACATCTAGATAAAGACTGAAGCCTAAACACTGTATTACATGGAGAAAGTTTGTATTTAGGCCAAGCATCTCTCTAGTCAAGATATAAATGAAACCCTCTCTGGCTATCTTCAGGCTACTGCTCTATCAAAACTACTGCCACATAACTACTTGCACACCCCCATGTTTATAATTTCTCCACTTTGAAATTTTTTTAGCATTTCAAATGATGACTAAATTCACTTTATTTCATCCCCATACTTGTTTTCAAAAAGCTCTTTCAAAAGGTCATCATATCAACAAAAACATGCAGGTCCAAGCCTTTACCGCTAATTTTCATTCTTACAGTTCATAAGGGATGTAAGTGGTGTGGGTAGTTTTTCCTGAAGCAAAAACCAAATCAAGTTAATAGGCTGTCATTTCCTTCATAAATCCTAGCATGCACAAGTAATGAGCCAACACAACAACAAAAAAAAAAATCCCAACAACAAAAACCATGTTCTACTCTTCTGCTTCAAGATTTATATGTTATTCACAAGAATCATATCATCAACCACCTACGAAACGAGCTGATCTAAGTATTTAACTGCTTAGGAGTTGATGTTTGTAGCACTAGAAAGAAATATTAAACAGTTATTGCAGAAGAGAAGCATCATACAAAAGTTTAGACATATAAACTCCTTCATTTTTCCCCTTCTCTGTAGCAATACAGGTAACTTAGAATGTTTTTATCTGATGAAAGATGAGCCATTATGCATCGTTTTGCACTTTCTGGAAAAGCACTGTGAGCAAGTGCAAGCAGAGACTAGAACAAAAAACGGAGAGATCATCAAGGACAAGGACAGAGAATAAGGATTCTAAATATTAGCAGAAATATTTATTTCTTCAGTGCTAAAGTGATGCTGATTCTTCTAAAAGGTTTGCCTTCAAAATTTCACCAATCGGTCACAGTCAAGGCTCACAAGTTTTGGCACTGACACAGGAATATTTGTCTGATCCTAAACCATGTGTGAATAGTTTTCTGTTGGCCTTGCAGTTGGACAGACTGCTGGTCTCACAAGACAATACTGCTCACAGGTTTTCAGACCTGAGCAAGCATTTCCATATCATTACACATATCCATCAATCTGCTATTTATAGAGAAACTCTGAATTGAAAAATTAATCTTCTTTAATAGTGAAAAACTTCTATTCCAAACTCACATTAATAAAATAACTTACTTCCTTCTCTTCTCTGGTTCAGTAGATGCAAACTCAAGGACAACTACCTAGAAGTACTTTTCAGATCTAAAGACAGAGAAACTCATTGTTATGAAGCTACTGAGGGGGATCCTTAAAAACACAGCACTCTTCCTGATGTTAGGCAGACGGACCACTTGTCTCCTCTGAAAGACTACAGTGAAGTGAGTCTTGACCAATTTGGAATAAAACCTCATAAACTCAAGGTATTTATAACTACACCATCACTAAAGAACATGTGCTTTTTCTAGCCAACTACACTTAATACTGTGATCATAAAAATCTAATCAACAGTATTTACAGAAAAAAGAAAGCAAGAAGATTACATAGTTGTCTCACATCTGTTTCATATGAAAAAGATGAGTAATATATGAGTTCAATACCTAAGCATGACTATTTCAAAATAACTGTATTTAGAAAGGCAAAAAATATATAATACATATCTTCTAAATATGAAGTCAACCATATTTATACTTGAGGAAATTAAAATCAATTTTTAAAACTAAATTCCAATGCAGCTCTAATGCAAAACAAAAAGTTCAGATTACTACTAGAGGGCAAATTTGCAAACTTCTCTGAATCAATATTTTCAGGAAGCAATTACTGTAAGAGGAAAGCCACTGTAAATGTTATTTTGCTATGTTTTTAAGTACATTTATCAGTGGACCAAAAGACCTCTTAAAGCTGACTTCTTTGCTGTTGTTCACAGACATTATGAAACCTCAATGATGCTGGTGAATTAACTGTTCATTTTTAGCTGTGACGCAGCTCCTTTCCCAGCCCTTCCTATGGAATTCATTATTCAACAGTTCAAAGATGGGAAAACAAATACTGCTCTTCAACTTATGACAAAATTAAAAAAACATTATTAAGAGAAGCCTTTGTCTAGTTGACTTACTATGAACTGATGACTGGCTGATTAAAATTAAGTGGTAGACCAAAGGTGTGTCTCTTTTCCCTCCTTTTACAGTAACTCACATTAAGTTCAGTAACCTTACAGCTATTTATGAAAATTAAAAAATAAAAGTCTGAATAATACAAGGCAAATGACAGAGGAATGTATACAGAAAAAAGCCACTTATTAGAAAATTGAAACAGCTCCTCACACTCACAGGAGGCAAATCAAACTCAATCATACAGATGTGTAAAATGTTTTCAGACTCTAATATTCTGAATAACTAGAGAAGTGATACAGACCATAACCTATAGTAGAATGGACCAGGAAGATTTTTTTGGTTTTTTTATCTTAATTAATACCAGGAAGTTAACTTCCTTGTCAGGGTTTTCTTTGACTCTTGCCTCCCAAGACAGAAATTGGTCCAGTTGCAGCCCTGAAGTCATAGTCTGAGAATGTCTTCATAAGCAAATCTAAAGAAAAAATATGTCTTTGTGTGGTCAGATGATTTCTTGAACTAAAAAAGCAGGGGAAACTCCAGAAAGCAAAAATATCTTCGTTGTTGGTGTTTATCATTCTGTGGAAAGACTTATGGATTAACTGGGAAATCATGCATTTCAGATTTTTTTCTTTATGAGAAACATCCACATGACGAACAAAACTGATTTGAACATGACTTGGAGATTCTAGAACCAAGCCTTAGTATTGATGATGGTAATAGCATCATGTACTTGAGCTCCATTTGTTTGCCTTTCCCTGGATTCTAAAGATCTTGTGTCTGGCATGCTGTTATTCCCCTCAGAGAAATGAGAACTGGAAAAATAATCACAGCTATTATTTTACTTCTGATTTCTAAGCACATTTGGAAGATGACCTGTGACAGAATTATTGTCACGTGAATTCTCCTCATTTCCCATAAGGAAGTCAGAAAAAGAGATTTGTGTTTGCTTTTCTGAATTTAAGTAATGATGAGGCCTCTATTCTTCAACTGAAGATAAGAAACTATGACGTAGTTTCTTTCCTTTTCAGTGATTTGGCTGCTAAAGTGAAAAGGCAGATAACCACAGCTTCTTTCTTCTCTGTCAGCATATTTCCACTGTTAGATGTAACAGTGTGCTCTTATTAAACAAGTGAGGAGGAAACAAGCAAAGCCTCAACTGATAGAAGAACTGAAGGAGATCAGCTCCCCTTGCTCCCAACATACACAGGCCTAACACAGTCAAACCTACAAGCTGGATTTTGGCAAGACAAATTTCTAGTAAGGGGAGGAAGAGCCTGAACATCAAAAGGAAAGACGACCCCCCCCCCCCTTAAAAATACAATCTGCCAAGTAGAATTGTGAAGTTTCCAAATAGGTGGTAATTTTGCAAAAGTAAAGCTAGTGTAACAGTACGTCTGCAGAATGCAAATGTTATGAAACTTTTACTAAAAGCATTTCAAGAAAGGATGGAAAGTTTAACAGTTTCTTTCAACTTACCTATACACCTACATACCTTTTCACATATAAAGAAGAATAGCTGCGCAGATAACAAAATAATAAATTGCTGAGTTCTGGCCTACAATTACAAGCTCCTAACTACTGTCTCTTATTTTGCATATCAAATACAACAAAACACTAATGGAGTGTGTGATCCTAAAGCAGTGCACTAATGGAGAACTATCTGGAAACAGCTGCAGGTGAACTGAACCTGACCATTTCATCAGTTAACTACTGCTGGTTTTAACAGTCATGGTTTTAAAAAGCACAAAAACAAAAATAAAACTGCTTGAAAGCTTCATGACATAACTAAACTATGAATGCCACTGATAATTGTATCCTTCCTCATTCTTTTCATATCTGCCCCTAATACTTTATCATGGCTTCAGCTGTACCTATCTCAGGATATCCAACACTGGTTTAAGACATTAACTCAACCACTGACAAAACCAAAGAAAAACTTGCTATGGACTGTAGGTGAGTGAAAGGAAAAGGCCACCATTTTTGACATTTTCCTTATATATTAGATTTAAAAACCATATTCCCTTTTAATTACACAAATGAATGTTAATTAAAGAATTTTTTGCTTGCTTTCGTTAAAAGCTAAAAAGTTAAAAATGCCAAACAAGACGACAGTCACAACTGAGAAAAAATAAACATGCAGGCAGAGGTAATGGTTATTGTATTTTTTGTGCCAAAAACATTGCAGTGCAAGTGACCCAGATGCAGAGAGCATCACACATGGACAGCTTAAATTTCAATAGTTGCCTGGTGTTTTGCCAATATTTTCCTCTGTCTTCTTTTCCTGGCTTTCCTGCACTTCTAAGTCCTCCTCAGGTGGGTGGATTACTACTGAAGGAATATCATCACTGGCAGGTGACACCAGCAATTCCTTGCCCTGAAGCGGGCTTTGCTGGGCACTTGTGGTTGGGCTGGAGGGTGGTGTGTTTTGAGGGGTGGTTACAGGGGTTGTACACCTTGAGGCTGCCGGGGTCCCAGCTCTTGAAGAAGGAAGAAGGTAACTGAGAAGAACCGACAAACGGCTGTCTCCTCTCAGGGAAAGATTGGAGGCAGAGAGACCTGTTCGTAAAGAGTGGCGGGAGGCTGAAAGGCCTTCCCCTGAGATAAAACAAATGGAACACCATGAGGCTTACAAAAGGGATAGATTATATCAGATTAAAACAAACCAATCCAAACCCACACAGATACAAATACGCATTAACAATTTACATAGTAAATTGCAAGCATTACAGGCTGAAGTGTCATACTCATGCAAGTAAGATAAGAGATAAGAGCAGATCTGATACCAGACATCAGGAAAGTCAGAAATTACTGAGGAGTACTAACTAGAATGCTGAAGATCTGAGGGAGAAGATATTATCTTAAGTCAGAGTAAGATTTGTTAACCAAAAAAAATTTATCTCTTGAAACTGACTCTTCAATTTTTCTAGAATTTCTTATTTCAAATTACACAGCAGCTGTTAATCCATTCAAAAAAATAAACTAAAAAATCATTAGCAACCAAAATATTACAAGACTTCTCTATCCGTTAACTCTATCTGTTATGCACAAAGACTTATTAATTTTTTAAAAGTGATCATGACCAAACATATCTAAATGTGTTAAATGCAACTGTCTTCCAATAAAAGTCTTGTTTTACTGAGAATTTTCACAGGCAGCTGTAGCCTAATTTTTGAAAAAGGCACAAAAATGAGATACACAGCCCCTTCTCCATATTCTCTTGCTGTGACTTACCAATAGCCCCATATGGCTAAAACCAAACATTGCTCCAAAATCCCTTGTTACTTTTGTTGCTATAGTTTCCACGTCCCACTAATTTCTTAGGAAGAGAACACAGTCTTGTGATGCAATCTTCCTTCAGACTGGAGTTTGTAATGAATTTTTCAGTTCTTCCTTAAGCAGGAAGAGAGACTGTTTATGCTCATAATAGTACTTCCATTTAGTGTTAACATTTCTCCCATTTGCCACAAACAATTTTCCTGGGATGACCAGTCTCCCTGAAAACATTACTGGTGACTTCTACAATCCCTGAAATCCAAAACATGCTGGTTTCATGTACCATGCCATCAAACAAGGAAACAGCAAACTAGACACATTTACTCTCACATTTATACCAAGCACTACAGGGACCAGTAAGTTGAACAACCCCAGAATAATTGACAAGAAGGAGGTGCATAAAGCATGCCTAGGTAAAGGTCACATACGTTCCCCTCCCCCCAAACAATCAAAGAGTTGATCCTACAGATACAAACCTGATTTAAGAAAAAAAGCTCCAAACTCAACTATTAAAATATCAAAACTGCAGAGCAGTAAAGAAAATAGGACCAACTGAGCAGACTTGGTTGCCTATAATAATCATTACAGTAATAACTAAATTCCATAAGTATTCATGTCCTATCCTAATACACAATTATGTGTGTATAAGAACATGATTTAAACATGTCCTAATACACACAATCCCCCTCTAAGAGGTGGGATCTAAGAACTAATATGCACATATACATGTTTGGTTGACCAGCTTATTAGAGGGTTACCAAAGCATAATAAAAAGAAAAGTAAATCAGCACATGCTGACAAGGAGCTCATCATATTATACTGGTTTCCTGTTTCAACATATATCCCATAATCTCTTGTAAAAAGAGTATTAAGAATAAAGTGCCCTAAAAAATGGAAGTGATACATGAAAGATAACTGTCAAGAAAGATTATACCTGGGGATACAGGTGTTCAAGGATGGGGAAAAGCAAGTTTGTGTGTGTGAAATTTTCATGTTTGCTGAACAAAACATGTAAGTCAGGAGTCACAGGAGACGTTATGCTCTTAGATAAATTAGCTGCATTTTCATTCTTGAAAAAATAAATCTGAAACTATTAGAGATATATTTAAGCATATATCATATAGGCACTGGCTAACAAAAAAAACTATCAGCAAGCTCAGGCATTCACTGGAGAATACTCCAGCATATGTAGCCCTAACAAGCACTTAACTAAGTGAAACATACTCTAAGCAATGAGGCATCCTTCAAGACAGAAAAGAAAGTTCACTTCAAGGACTGAATAATGAAATCAGAACTCAGTTTTCATCAGAGTAAAAACTTTCATTTTTTCAGAATAAAAAAAATCCATGTGTCTTACTTAATGCAAGGCAAAAGGAAGCAAAGTACAGAGATGAAAATAGAGGTCCCATAAAAACACAAGAATACAAGTAAACTGCTCTGTAGTACATATTGCTATTTGGAATTTGGGACTGGATGTCTAGAATAAATTTTCAGGAACTGATTCAAAAAAGGTATCTAAGAACATTGCTAATACCTTTCTTGGGTTTGGGATTTTTGTTCCCATTAGAACCTTCTCTACAAAACAAGGTAAACAGTGTTCTAGCTAACAGTACTACCTTCACCATTGGCATAGCAAACTTCTTGTCAAATCAACATAACACTGGGTTAAAACACAGTAATTGTCAGCATCACTGAACTCATGATCACCAAATCTCCTGTGCAAAGACTGTAAAAGCAAGTAGGATCCATCTGACACACGTATAAGTTATGCCACAATGCTGAAATTCCTCAAACATTGCACATTTTATTTAAGCATATACCAAAGAAACATTAGGATAAATGTATGTCTACTACTATGCTTCAAAATAATAATGCATGCTATGGTATACAGACAGGAGTAGAATATTTGAGTAAATTTTAAAATATCATCCACAGCTACATATCACACACACACTTATTGTTAGTTCTTTGCTCATCAAGAAGGAAACACTTATCTGTTATTACCAGCTGACCTTTCCTTCATCTCCCAGTGAGAGCATCATTTACCAGGTTAGTATGAACTGGAGGCTACAACTTATCTCACCATTTCGTTCAAGCAAGTGAGGGTCAGAATGTTTCTTGCCTATATCTGCGAAAGACCGAACTAGAGGAATCCGACTGCTGAATTTCTTCTCATTCTGATGATGGTGCCTCTTTAGAAGAGCCTCTCTCACTTTCTCTCTTATGGATTCATCCAGCTGGCCAGAGGCAATCATGTTGTCCAAAACCATATCTACAAAATAATAACAAAAGAAGAAAATTATATAGGTGGCTATAAAAACTCTCCTTCGCCTCACTCAAGTACTGTAGTTGCATTAAATAATAAAAGAAAATCAAAATCTGTTTAAAAGAAAAGTCTTCTCTTTAGCAAAACCATCTTCAAGAATCCACAGGAAATTTTCAGATGTCACTAAACAAGCAAATGTGAGAATAAGAAAAACACAACATGCAGATCCAAGAGAGGGTATTTATTAGTAGCATCATTTCAAAAAATGTATGGTACTAAGTACCTTATAATTTGAGCCATTTACTTCAACTTTCAATGGAAACTCACTTTCAAAAAAAGTATTTATTGTATTCAACAAACCTACATTAGGGGTGAGTACACAAAGACAAACCCAACAGAAAGCAAACTTATGACAGTCTTAACTTGGTGTTCCCTACTTTAAAAGTATATTCAACTACATAAAAGTTGCTATGCAATGAAATGAATTACACAACTCCCGTCATCTTCAGATGCTCTGCTGAGACTCTTTACTGAAATTCACATGATCCACATGCCTTAGAAGAGGAAGTACGAAACAAAATCTAGGTATATAATCTAAAACTAACTACTCATCTGTCAAACAACATCAAGTTTCAAAAGGGCATTTCACCAGTATGCTCATACCAAGAAAGCAAGCCTACATATCAGGGAAAATACCTACAGTGTTTCTTAGAGGCCAATTTTTTAAAATAATAAAAAATATAAAACAAATTCATAAAAGACCTCAACCTGCACAAAGCGACACAAACCTATGTGACAAATTTTAAAATATATTTTCCCAGTTTTAAATAATGTATGGAGACTTAACTGCATTGTTAACTTGAAATTGCATAGAACTTCTTACAATGAAAAATGTTAGGGCTCAGGGTAGGGCTCTGTTCCAACAGAACAACATGCAGTGAAGTGTCTGTCAGTACAGTGCAGCTTCTTTCGGAGATCACTAGTAACACACAGGCACTTGTTACAAGTTCTCAAAAGGAAACCTGCCACCCTCCCTCTCCTTTTATGAATAACAAACAATATTACCTACTGGGTATTGCTGGCTCCTGGAAACAAAACAGCACACTTGTATATCAAGCACTGCTAAGCCACATGCTTCACAATGGCACCTAAAATTAACTTGAAACAAATTCACACAATCTCTTAAGGCATCCCAGTTGCAACTCAAGCGCCCACTACCCAGAGTGCTGGTCACATGGAATTAAGCAACTACTTTCCTTATGTATTAAGAGTATCACTAAATTTGATTACTAAAAAAAAATTATAAATCAAAACCTTACATTTACAAAGATGTATTGAACACTCTTGCTCAATAAGTCAGAAAAATAGAAAGGGAATACCAATTTCCTGAGTGAATTTCAAGGATTTCAAAACAAGAAAACATTTCAAGTGCTGCCAAAGTTTCTAAGGCTAAAACACCTTGTCCTTCACGCATATGTTGATCAACATGATTCCTGTATGATACCTGTAGTACGAGATACCAGGAAAATTATGTAGAACTAATTCTAAATTCATTTAGGAGCAAGCAGACATATATAATGTGTATATATATATATGTGTGTGTGTATGCATGTATGCATGCATCTATATACATATATATATATATATATATATATGTGTGCATGTATGCATGCATCTATATACATATATATATATATATATATATATGTGCGTGTGTGTATGAAAGTCTTCAAAGCTGCCTGTATTGTATCCAAAATGACCATGTGATTAGTGAGGACACTCAACACAGCAGGTCAAACAACATGTACAGCATTTATTTCTGCTCGCCTCTTATAAAGGTGAAAAAATTTACCAGATGTGCAACAACCAACTGCACTAATGGTATCAAGTTAACATCAGCCAAAATATGATTAATAATAATGGTACTAAAGTGCACAATTAACTCCTAAAATGTTCTGGCAGATATTTACAATTCATCTGTAGTAACAAAGACAGAGAACATATTACGGGATTAGAACAAAAAGGCAAGTTCTGGGCCTCATCCTTAAGTACATACCAAGGAGCTCCTACTCATACCCTTTTGTAAGTGATGTTTGTAGGACCAGCTCCTCTCAACCATACCGCGAGAAGTGCAGCAAGCATGCACATACCTGTTTCTTCAACACAGTATTTTCAAGAACACAGACATCACCTAAACTACCTCAAGTTATAGATCAAAATTTAGGAATAAAGTATTTTTAAAAATTTTTGCTGCAACCTGCTATCTCATCAAGTGTGTTTGCTCTCATGTCCAACATGACGGTCCCATTAAGAATACAGCTCCGCAGTTCAAAGAGACTGTGCAGAGACAGAGTCGCCACATAAGGCTTGCTCCATCGATCACCGCCATCTTCAACAGCCTCTTCAAACTTCAGCCACCTGAAATGCATTCACATGCACACATTTATATTTCTCCTGGGAAGAAAGTTTGGCAAACAATCCCACTCTTCCATGTCCTTAGGCATGGACATAGAACAGAAAATCCCATTTAATCATACTAGCTTTCATTTTCTCAGGCAGCCCAACTGATTAACGTTTTTATCAGGCCTTAATAACCACAGTCAACTGTTTTCATTTTTACCCATTTTGTTTCTTTGGGCTTGACCAATGCCTGTCTCTTCACATGTTCTCATGAAGAATATGGCTATCTGCCTTATTACCTGATTTGCATCCTGATTTCATTAGTATTTTAGGATTAGAAAGCTGTCTGAAACATATGATACAGCGTGTTCAAGTCTCCTAAGGCTGCTAAGTCAGACATTTAAGAACCAGGCAATATTAACACGTGAAACTATAAACTGATCTGGATTCCCCTCACAGGCATTATGCAAATTGAGTCTCTACAAAAATTAACATGCAATAAGGTAGCTGGAAGTACTGAATGCAGAAGAATTCATCACAAGGCATAGGTAGAAGGAAGCAACAAAACTACTAAGGGTCAAAACCAATCATGGCATCCTGTAATGTTCAGGCATGCAATTTTCAAAAAACTAATCAAACACTACCCAAGGAAAAAATAATACCCAATTTTCCTTATGTTAGAGAAAAAAATTATACCCATATATATTGGCAATAATATACCAAAGAGATTTCTGAGATTGCAAATACCACACTAGGTGGACGAACACCCGTATTTATAAGTTGGCATATTCCTATCTTTCAAAATGTTTGGTATGATCAGTTTTAGGGAAGAGAACACAGCACCAGAAAGACTTGAAAACAATATTGATACTTTCAGAGTTTGAAAAAAAGAACTAAAGTTTAAGGTTGCTGTGCATGAATTGAGTAAACTCCCACAGATAGTGATGATTCTAAGCCAAACCTGGTTTGCAATTCTTTGAAATAGAATTACTATAAGATGTACCTTGAAACAATCTACTCCAGACATACCTAGCAGTTTCTCTCCATTCATATTCTTCGCCATCCCTGAAGCAAAGTTCAGCCATTTGAGTGAAGAGATCATGAGGAATGTGTTCATCATCATCTTCAGTACCCAAGATAAACTGCACTCGTTGGGATGGTGTGTCTTGAAGAAAAGGAGAAACTAAATAATTAGAAGAATTCATATTTATGTGAAATAAGAAACATTACATAACAGTAAAATCTCCTTCCCTCAGCTAGAAATAAGCAGGATAACATCCTCTTTAAGAGGGAAGAAGAACAAAAGAAACATATACATATCTTTAAAAGAAGGCTCTCTAAAACCTTTGCACTGTTTCTGAAAACAAAACATCTGTAAATCCATGTTCATGAAAATTAATAAATTGGTTTGGGCTCTTCTACAGATTGCCAATATGAAAATTAACATCACCAGCAGATTTGGATTAAAAAAACTAGAAATTAATACACCAAAACACTAGAAACCTTGTTTTCATTTTGAGAACAAAATAATTAATACCATCATGACACAAGACATTGAAGAAGAAAAAGTTAAAACAAAACAGGCTGATGGAAACAAACAGCCTTACTTACAGATCAGCTGCCCAAGCAATAGTTCAAGACGGTCATCAGTGAGTAGCCAGGCACTGACTGTTAGAGCAGCAGATTTTTCTGTGGTCTGTTGCTATTTATGTAGGATAAAATTTTTCATTGCATGGTTGGAGCAGTATGTATAAATTAGCATAGGAAAGTAGAAAACTATGTAGCTGAAGTGTCCAGAAAATATTTTAACTTCTCAAAGCATAATGCCTAGTGGAACAGGCTCAATAACTAGCTAGAAAACTAAACTATCCTTATTAATCACATAAGTGGTACATTTCAATTAATATAAACAAAACTTTAAAAAAAACACCCATTAAACCACATGATTTTAGAGATATTTTTAGTATTTATACAAAGATTTTGTTTCAACTCAAGTGAATTTTCATATTGCAAGGGTTAAAAAAAAAAAAGTACTAATTGCAGTGTTCTCTGAAGGCAGGCCAGAAATAGAAAATCCAGGAAAATCTCAATTGTAATTTTTTTTTAAATTTTCTCAAATTTAGAAAAATCTTAACTTTGTTCACTGAAACATCACTCTTATAGCTGTTACATATGAATACACAACTGTAGGCTTCTGCTGTAGAAGGAAGATGGCCTTTTAGATTTAAACATAAGATCTGAATTACTAACAAAGGTAATTCCACACTGAGATTTACTTTAGCATTTTTGTTCTGGTATATACCACCATCTAGTAGCGTCATTCTGAAATGAGTTCTTGAATGCAAACAACATTCATTATTAGTTAAGGTCTATAGCAGATTGTGTCCATCCCAAAATCAACACACCCCAGAATCTGGCCAAACCCTGTGCATGTAGTTACAGAAGCAAACAGAACAGAGAAAGGGAATTTCTGTCAACTTAATATCACTTATTTCTTCCAACACTGTACGGCAAGACTCTACAAACATGATGTCCATTATAATAATTTGTATTTGGGAGGGGAGGCAGTGAAGATAGTTGAAACCAAGAACTGTAGAATGATAAAAGGAGATTTGTCAGAGCATTTTCATTGGAAAACTCCTTTATTTCTCCCCATGTAGAACATGCTGCCAGTCACTAAAAGGTAATAGTGAACATGGTGTTAAGCATAGTGTTCATGCTTAAATTCAAGCATTGCACCATAATCTGCTCATTCATGGCAATTTAGGAATTAAAGTGGACTTAGGGTCTTGAAGAAAAACTGCCAAGCATACTGCCAAATATTTTCTTTTCAGAGAATGACAAGACAAAATTGTCCCCTCTTGAGGATAACTGGGGGATTGGGGGGGGGGGCGCCGTTTGTGATCCAAACCAAAATCTTATGAGGCAGTGCAATTCCTTTACTAACAGACAACACGAAGACTGAAGTAAATATTTAAATAAAATAAGATCATTGATCAAATTACCATGGCAAATGCAGCTTTTCACAGCTACATGCTTAGTTTCAAAAATCAGAGGAAGAAGCATACACGACTACACAATCTGAAAAAAGGTGTCTAATTTAAATAACACAGATTTTCATGCTACAGGAGAGCATTACAAAGCTCTAATCTAACCTATTCAGTGCAGGCTACTGAACATTCATGCAGACAGCTGGACCAAGTCCAACAGCTTCTGACTTAGATAAAACACAACCACAAAATCTGTCTGATTGTACACAAAAAGACATTAATTACAGTGAGAATAAAAGAAATAGCACAAAACGAACTACATTAAAGCACAGAGTAGATACTACAAGTTTATTTTCAGGAGACATAAAGAACATGCACAACACACTTCTTACCATATGATGGAGATTCTCGGCCATCCTCTCTATCATTATCTTTTTCTTTTTTTCTTCTGTGGTGCCTTTGCCCACGATGCCTATGCCTTCGACGGCCTGGCTTGCCAAGTGGGACATGAACTCCGATATATACAGCTCTGTGGCCTTTTCAAGAAAGTTTAAAAGGATAGAAGTAAACAAAAAATTATCTACTACCCAAATTTAGTATCTAAAGACAAGGGGTTTAAGAAATAGAAATCCAAAAGCACTTGACAAAAATTACCTTTAGTGAACTAACATGATCATTTCCTTTCTGTCCTTCCAGGGTGTCAACGAACTAGTGCTAGGCTAATTTCTCTCATAAATTAGGTCATATTATACATTAGGTCATTATTCATATTATTCATTAGGTCATTACTCAGTTTAAGAATTCAGTTGTGATATAATACAGAAGTACAAGTTTGACCTATAACACTGAAAGAAGCTACTTTATAAACATGAGGCCAAAGAAGAGAAATTACATTTTAGTCCTCTTTTTTTGCAGGGATTCATATCAGTTGTAAGAATGGCAAACTAATCTCCTGATTCAGCTTACTAACTTCATCAAGAAATTACCTTTCATTTAGAGTCTGCAAGTAGTTCTCTGTCCTTGAAACAGCTACCAGTATTTCCTCAAGCAGCACATAAGACCTCAAGGTCAAAGTGATGTTGAATTCCATCATTAACTTAGTATCAGGAACATAAAAGGAACTTCTACTCTGAAATGTATGTCAACACTTCAAATAACTTCCAGAGATGTTGGGGTGGGTTTTTTTCCTATTCTAGAATGTTTTAATAAATTTAGGAGCACATCCTCAAACTAATGAATACTGCTCTTTAAGACATGTACTTTCAACATCTTGCTTTTCCTTTGACCTTTGACATCAAGACAATACTAGCATCAACATCTTAGCAAAAGATATCAATCAAGTGACTGTTATGAACATATTACTACCATGTCTCCTGTAATGCAGATAGCATATACAATAGGCTTTTCATGGCTATTTAAACAAACAATTGCAGGAAGAGACAAATTAACTATAACACTAAATACTCTGTTCCATGGTGTTGAAGAGTTATTACAGAAGACTGACATTAACCAAAGGAAAAGGAAGTGGTCTTCCAGCTCTTAGACAGATGCAAATGCAGCAAATTTACATTATGAAGGCAAGCCCTAGAATTTGTGACTACACGTACATGCATACATATGTGCGTGCCTAGCACACATAAAGATGTTTAAGATTCCTGGTGATTATAGAGCATTAAAGAAACAAAAAGTAGTAAGATGTCAAGCTTATTTTCCAAAACAAGAATCCCTAAGCCCAAAACGATAGTGCTTTATAGAAGTTTTTTTACAGTGCTACCTGACTAAAAATACAAGCAAAAAGTATTATTCACACAAGTAAGTTCAACATTTAATTAATTGGTCAGATTCTTTTTCACATAACAGGTTCCAATTCTTGACACACTTCCAACACTAGTTTAATTAGAGCTGACTGACTGGCACTATGACCAAATCTGAAATTAAGCATATTAAAAGCCATTTGTTTCCATGTAAGAGTGGAAAAGAGATTAATTTCTGGAAGCACTCATCAGTCCTATTTATAGAGAGAGATTTTTTTGTGAGTTTCTTCCAACAATACCCAGCCCCTGCCCGGCAGCCTGACCTCTGCTCTCCATGACTGCTATGCACAATGCAATTCCCAGAGAAATTAATGGCAATGTGACACCTATAAATCACAGCACTTGGTATATACATGTGATACGATTGGGTCATATGCAATATGACCATCAACAATGGTCTGATGGTTGCTGACACCATCATGATACAATAATCTTATGCATAGGGAAAGCAAAAGTATGAGGTTCAAAAATAACTGCATTACTCACCACATTCCACTCAAAGCTGGAACTGAGAGAGCCACCACTCACTGCAAGTGCTGTTACTATGCCTGTTAAGGTTTCTGTTTTATTTTATATATTAAATTAACAGGTCTCAAACTACAGTTTATATATACACTCCAACTGTTCTATTTGTTGCCAAAGTGCTGGATTTTTTTGCAGGAACTGCTTCTTCCTAAGAGAAACTCTAGCACACTTCTAGTAATCGAGCATTTTATATAATTGCTTACTTTAATATTGTTAATAAGACTCTTTTAAGCATGTGTTTTGATCACTGCACTAAAGGGAAAAAAAAAAAAACAAACAAAAAACAATCAAACAAAAACCCCAAAAAACCAAAACCAAAAACAAAAAAACCAACCTTGAAGGAGTCTGAAACTGTTCAGGATTTTACTCCCTGCGAAATAAGGACTTCCACATTTTGGTCTTTCACTGTTCCCACAAATAAGAGACAAAAATCCCTCACAGATTTTCCAAGGATCTCCATCTTAAATGAAATACCTTGCTATTGCAAAAACTGGCATTTGTGTGACCATTTCCACAGTCAAAGACCATGCTGCTGCATGGAGAGGTGGAAATGATGAGTCTATCTCCTTTTACCTAATTGCACTGAGACAGAACTTTTTTTTTTTTTTCCAGTAGCAAATTTTGGAAGACAGCAGATATGCTGCAAAGACACAAGTAAAAGCTATGGAAAACTGAGCTGAAATAAGCAACAAACAGAAGGTGTTTTTAAACCTGGGTCCACAGCAAATGACTTTTACCATCACATAAACCACAGAATCATGTCCAGGTGCCTCATAGCTGCCTCAAGCACATCAAGCAGGCACTGCCAGGTTAGTAACCAGGATGGTCAGTCCACAGTCTACAACATTTGATACTGCTGTTCCACTCCAAAAGGAAGATTTAAAGGAAGCACCTTCTTGCCACCTGAACAAACAAGCGTTTCACAGAGACAGGGAACAGTCTAGCCACAGGTTATGATCCTGCCCTTCAGCCCACACTGCCCAGAAGTGACTACTGTGAGACTATTTCCTCGCATAGACATGGGCTTGCAGGCAAATGTAACCAAGAATACCTTCCCCAAAGCACTTCCGTATATGCAAATTGTTCAGACATCTGCAATGGTATTTTGGGACTAATATGAAATGTCAATGAGCAAATTATTTTCAGCACTTATAAAGTAAAGTGGATCACAATCCAATGTAATTCCATCAGAATAACTTTATGAGAAACCCTGATGTTGACAAAAAGCCTCTGAAATATTTTTCAGAGCAAGCAGCAAAGGAGGCAGTACAATAGACTAACCACAAAAAATTTACCTACAGCAAACAGAAGCTTATGAGTGCACCTGACTGTTCCTTAGGAAAAGGGACCTTCATTCTGCTATTGCAGTCATAAATAAAGACATTTCAACTACTGTCTAGAAAATCTGAAACTACTGCTGTCGAGTATACTGTCATGATTACCCAAAAACAGGTTACAGATGTATTCAACTCCAAAAGTGGGACAAAACATAATAAAAATTGGACAAGCTTAACTTTGATTCTAACTCAACTAAGCAAAGCATTGAGAAGCCTTCTAAAAATAAGATAGCTGCACTGAGTAGGTCTGTGTTTCCTTAAGTTTCATTATTCAGATAGGAGTAATAATGTTTGCAGATAGACAGATAGAGATTTACTTATAATTTACAAGGAAAAGTAAAGTGAACCAAAACCATGGCCATTTTTTTTCCTTCATTCCCACTGAATTGGGTGAAACAAGTTATTTTTCAGATTTTATATTTTTCAGAAAATTTTGGTTTGGCCAAAAACCAAACCTAAATGAAATAAAAAACCAGACCTCCAAGAAAGGTAATTAATATAACATTAATATATCATCAGTGAAAGCAATGGAAAGAAATTTAACTCTAAAATGGTTGGGATTCAAGTTTCTAGCATGGGGGTGTTATTTTTACAAGGGACACAACCTTTATTTGAATATTGTGCTTAGAAGTTCAAAAGGTACATCATGTGACCTACAAAGCTTTATTCACGTAAATGTCTGTAGCACAGTACCACTTTCAAACAAAGCTTCTTACTGAATTACTATAAACCAATAATCAATAGAATTAGTAGACTGCCCAATACTAAATTTAGTAATACAAAGCTCAAGAGATGATTGCTCTTTTTAATCCAGCGTGACTTTATCCAAGCTTAGCTGTTCAAATCCACTGAGAGTATTTACTACTTAAGGCCTTTATCAATATGAAACAAACTTAAGTGTTAGGGTCTTGAAACGTTTCTCCATCACAGGGTTGATCTCCAATCACATGGTTGGTCTCACTCCAAAAATCACTTTGGGTAAAGTCCTATAACATTTACAGAAAAGAAAATGCTCTATGTTTCCTGATTTCTCCCCAGAGCTCCTATGAAAATGGAAGATTTTCATAAATGAAGATTTCTCAAGTCTGAGAGAGATCAACAAAAATGCCCTGATATCACCAGGCCTTCTCTTCTCACACAGAACCTTGTATTTGGCTAGATGCCTTTAAAGCTTCATAGAAAGAAGGACATTGTTCTCCATCTTAAAAAGGAAAAGCAAAGGAAATCAAGTTTGTATCTACATGGATTCTCAAACCTTTTATTTAGAAATTTGAACTAAGAGTGATCATATATTAATGATGAATGTAAGGACCATCTGCAGGTGAGCTTCCTGATCCAACCTTGCTCAAAGTACAGCCAACTTCAAAGCTGAAGCCATGGTTTTGATCAGTTTAGTTAGGATGACAGCCATCATTTTAGTCATTTTACAGATATATGTACTACAGCCTACCTAGGCAACCTATACCAACCTACAGCAACATACTTCCTGAAAAAAAAAAATTCTAGTATCCAACTATCACTTCCAATATAGCATCTTATGTGTGTTCTCCCTCACCCTTTCACAACATACCATTGTGACCCCATCTTCCCAACTGAAGACTAAAACTTTGTGACAAGAATTACTGTTTTTTCTGAAATTCTTCAAATACTATTCTGAAGATGGGATAATTTATTTTATACAGAGGCCTTTTTTAATCAAATCATGTCATAATCTATTTCATTCTAGCATGGAGCATTACAGCATGGAAAAACTGGAGTATCTGCAAGAGAGACCCTAATCCAGTCCTTAAGATCATAAAACAGGGAAGAAATCCAGCTGTTTGATGTCTTGACTCACTTCTCCAAATGCATTACCCTAGTAGGAAAGATCTGGAACACAGCATTTCATTCCTTGGCATTAATTTCCCTTACATCACAGAGAGTACTTGTATGCACAAAAATAAGCTCAATGCAATCTACAACTTCTTGTGACCTTTTCTGTCACAAGACTGCTCTGAAGGTACAAGCACAAAAATGGGAAAAAGGAGGGGGATGTAAGAAGTAAGAGTAAGAACAAAAGTGTCTTTTCTTGCCCTTAAAAATTTCAGAGTCCATAGGACTTGTCCAAATATTCTTGGTTCTGGTAAAACTTAAGGAACAAGAACAATGCCTTTATACACACACACCCCACACCCTTGTTCATTTATAATGAAAAATCACTCAAGTCACTAATTCACAAAAAATACCGTCACTATGCTAATTTTCTAATTAAAAGTAATGTCCTATTTCTGAAGGACGCAATTAAATGCAGAAATTAGTATTGATAGTGAAGTTCCTGGCATAAGAAAGAAACTAAATATCTCAGACCAAACAGCATTTTTCACTTATTTTATAAACTTCTCATACACATTCCCAAGAAAGAATCAAATTATTTTCTACAGAATTAATGTATCACAAGTGAATATAAAATAATTTAATATAATCTTGGTCTTCAACACATCAACTGACTACTAAGCAGTCCTTTAATTACAAAGGATTCTTCTCGTAAAAGGAACTATTTAACTAAAGCTATCTCTTGCTCTCAGAATTAAACATTTGAGATAAATTTTCTAACCAAACCTGTTGAAAGAAGTAAAGAAAATTCTTTCACATGATAACTGCATGCTATGACTGGAGCCCAAAGGTTCCCCACAGTACGGCGTATTTTAGAATCCAGAATCCTGGGCTGTACTCTGAAATCTCCTGCTGCTCCTAGGAATTCGGTCTATCTGAGAATACACTCTTTATACTTGAACTGATAAAACTGAGAAGCCCAATCCCAAACCATAGTTAGCACAGCACAGGGAAAAGCATTCAGGAAGAGTGTTTTCTCACTACATGACAAAGATTGGCATATTATGCTGACAAAAACAGCAAATGTCAGATTACTCATTACACACAAAAGTGATGTTTTTCCTGACATAAAACCAAATGAGTTCGTAGGGGCAGTCATAGAGAAAAATGCACTGAATACTTCTGTTAGAGCAATGATATTCAGGAAGGCACTATCAGCATCTACATTAAACATGCAGGTAGAAACAGTAATAGGAAAAGCTTAGTGCTGGGTGGCAGTGTCACACAGGGATTCTGGCACAGACTTCCACCTGTGGCTCACTGCCAGCACCCATGTCCCTTGCCAGGGAAAGGAGCCAGCCCTTGGCACTGATGGGAGGGAGGACAAGCCATCCCTACAATGCACAGCCAAGTCAGACCAGAGCTGGGCCCCACGCTTTATCGGAGCTGAGGATCCTTGGTGCAGCCTGTCTCTGCAGCAGAGCTCAGGAAAAAGAACACACATACAGGGTAATTTCAAAGAGTTGTTTCTGTTGGAGGAGAAAAAACCTAGAAATAAGCAATTCAAGTAAGAGTCCCATTAACATTCAAGACTAGCCCTTTGTCCACTAAACACAACATAAAACCACAGAATGGTTTGGGATGCAATGGATCTTAAAGACCATCAGTTCCCATCCCCTGATAAAGACACAAGGCTTCCACATTCTAACACTGTTCTTGTAAAGTATTTAGTAAGAAACTCCTGAAATTAAATTTTCTGACTTCATCAATGGGTCACAAATACACTGTCATAACAAATTTGATCACACCCCTCTTTTGTACAAGTGCTTAAATTGATTGGTTTGCCAAATGCATCTACTGGTATTTACAGAAGGAATCTTGCTTCACAGAAGCGTTACTCATTCCTGAGAAAAACTCAACTCTCTCCTTTTTTTATTGATTTTGTAAATAAAAAAAAGGTAAATTTAAAAGCTTAAACTGCTATGAAACACTAACTTTCAGTGAACTGCAAATAAGAGATATCATCCATTCAGAAATAGTTCTAATATCCAACAAGGCACAAGTTTAGTCAATTTTTGGAACAACTGATTTTTAAGGGATTGAAGAAAGATAAAGGTTATGAAAAGTCATCAAAAAGTAATAGGTTGCAACATCAACTGCCTCATCTCAAAAATTTTATATTTGAGTGATCTGGGACTATTGAGTTTACTGCAAGTTTTAAGTTTTGGTTCATGATGTTGGGTAGAACTTCAGTTTTATGACTATACTACTTAAATAATACTTTTATGTGGGTTTCAGATTATGAAACTATTATAGTTTGCAGCTGTCTTTTTATAAAATTTCTGATGCAGTCAGAACAAAAACATTACATATTCTTATTTTAAATAAAAGAAGTTAGGGAAAAAATCATTAGGAGACAGTTTATATCAAACACTTTTAAAAAGCTTCAAACTGTGAAACACTTGTACAGCAAGTCTTCTACTTAGATACACAATATTCACCTAAGGGAAAAAAAATTAGAGGATTATTTGACTGCTTGTCCTTGTCAACTAAGATTAAGTGAAAACCACAGTTCTTTTCTTAAATAAAACTTAAGGCTCGTCAATGTGTAAGAGATAATAGGGTCACTTAAAATGTAAACATTACTTACACCTGCCACAGGATAATGTGAGAGTAGATAGCTATTAAACCATCTTAACTCTTGAAAGCTGGTGCTTGGACTTATGCCACAGAAAACTAGTCTACCAAGACACACATTCCTGACCTCAAGATTGTTTCTGGAATGAAACCTCTGTTATGTGCAAACTGCTTATCTGTGCTATGCCTGCTAAGAGTAACAGAATGTATCCCTTTTTTCTTACACTGTATCTAGTCAATGTATCGTCAAATCAAGGTTGAAAAGTAGCTACACATTTTAAAGATGGATCCTTGTAGTATCAAGCAGCCCAAGTTAAAAACGTTTTCCTTAAAAATCATTTAACAAAAAATACATATTACAAGATCACATGAAATACCTCTGCCATTAGTATTCTTGCCTTACTTCCAGCTCCTGGGTGACTTTGTTATTACTCTCATTCACTTCAGCTCAAAGAGGCTGACATCAAGTTAAGAACATTAGGTGCTCTTAAAAAAGGTTATTTTAAGATGCAATTCCCTTTTCTAGCTCTTCTGTAAACTGACATTTGTTAATCCAAAATAAGGCCTTACAGCTTCAGTAAAGTGCCGTACCTTTATTTAGTACACACACAGTCTGCCCACAATTGCAGTTTACCATCTCTAACCATTCCTCTTTTATGGGAAGAGTGTTACAAAACAAGCAGCCTGTGCCTAACCTTTCTAACCTAAACACTGTCACTCCAGACAGGTACCACACTCTGCCAGCCACCATAAATAGAATGCAGAGCTTGAGAAGCTCCAAGTCCAAGAACTATTTTCCCCTTTAGCATTTGTTTCTCTTTCCATTAACATTTCATCACAAAATTTCCAGAACATACCACACCAAGAAACTGACAACACCAAGACACCTTCCCTTTAGTCTTAAGGGCAAAATTATGCCCTCTGCTGGATCAAACCTATCAATATTAGTTTGTATGTGCTTTAAAGAGGTTAACTATCACCTGTGCATGTGGAGTCTAAAAAGTGTGGTGCTTCACAGAAGAGCTGAACTCAATGCACTGCTTGCTGACTCTCCTTGAAAATATATCAATGCATACTTCTGTAAAGGATCAAAATTCCTAGTACTCCTTTTCAAGTCACCAGAAACACATATTGAAAGACTAGACTGAAGTATTTTAAAGTCTTAAAACACTTTCAATGCCCAGTGCTTTAGTACAGAACTTCCCAAGCCTACAAGAAAATATTTGTGTCAGAAATGAAAAATAATGCTAGTTGGAATTGTTTTACTGCTTGCAGCCAACAATCCCATTTATCCCCTTGTAGGATTTTGATATCAGAATTAAAAACAAAACCTAAAAATTCCACATACCTACTTTCACCATAATAGCTTATAAATAATGAACTCTTAAACAGAGCTGTAAGTTCACATAAATTTATCCTCTAGAACATCCTGAGTTTGAAGACTCTCTGAGAAGGTAATTATATG
Organism: Serinus canaria; assembly: GCF_022539315.1. Lineage (NCBI taxonomy): Eukaryota > Metazoa > Chordata > Aves > Passeriformes > Fringillidae > Serinus > Serinus canaria. The sequence continues at coordinate 39,749,096 of NC_066315.1, forward strand.
AATTGAACAATCTCACTTACATACATTTTCTCTTTCATAAAGGAAAGAAAAACCATTTTGTTCTTACTTTGGAACAGTTTTCACTTTGATAAAAGTCAAATTATATGGTGCCCCTCTATTGCTCCATTCTATCAATAAAAATTTAATTCTTACAAACATACAAGGTACTAAAACATCTATGTGAACACCAAGAATAATTCCTATTTATGTGAGAAAATGTGTGCCTATATACAGCTTCACATATGTGATAATACTACTGGAAAACATTTTTCTTGTCAGATACTTATTAGTTATTTGTTAAACCTCTGTGTAGCCAGTGCCCTCTTGCACTGAGATACAAACACCAGGCCACTCCAAAATGAGTGAGGGAGTGAAAGAAAAGATGAGGGGTATTTTCCATAGCAGTTATCCAAGTGCTTAAATTGCCTCAAGCAGCCTGAGCCCCCTGCCTTGCCACCCAGTATCTTGGTTAACTGCAGTGCTGTAGGAGCTGAAGCTCTCTACCAGAATGTGCTCTGAAAGAGACTGGCTGCACATTCCCATGTCATTCTTTGTGGTCGAGGTATTACAGCTGCTAAGGCTGTTGCCTCCAACAGCACTCCAGCTGGATGCCTGCTTCCCCTTAACTCCTGCCTCCCTGCAAATCATGCACATTACTTCTTCTGGGTAATCTCCTGAGAAAAGCAAGAGAAAGAAATTAAGGAGGAGACAGCTGAAATCTCCACTAAAGATTCAACTGCAGAAACAGGCAAGGCAGTGGTTTCCCTACAGCAGAACCCCATCTAAACCAGCATTGTCACAGCCTCCACTGCTGCATCTCTCAGCCCCACATCCAAGCTTCCTTCCTCTGCTCAGCTCTGGCACACATCCATCTGTGTGGTATTTCGGGTGCTCAACAGCTGAGATCTTGACCATCTTCCTTTGTCAAAATGCTAAATTTTCCAATGGCTTAACAGACCTAGCTGGGACTCTGATTTGGTCAGGCCAACTGAAGTGTTAGCACAAGACAGAAAACAGTAACAGAATGAAGGGGACAGATCAAGAGTAAGACTGCAACAGCAGCAAACAACTTCAATCACTTTAAACTGTCTCCTGTTATACCACAGTATGAGAAAAAGATCATAGCAACCTGAATCAACTTTTCTTAGCCAGAAACTGCTGCCATTATGGTCTTCCAGTGCGCTGAAGCAGAAAGAGTCAGTACAATTCAGTGAATCTACTGCCTTTTAGCATTCTGCAAATGTTAATTAAGCTTCAGAGTATTCCATGTGAAAGGCAAATAATGAAGACTTTAACACTGGATGTCCCAAGTTTTTTCCTTGTTCATTAAGGAGCATCCATGAGTCCTCATCCCCAACTAATTTGTTTTCGAGTAAGAAAAAATGCCATGTCTTAGATGAAATATCTAATTTTACATTCTGCTACATAAAACTAACTCATTGCTATTTTCATTGCTAAATGTGGGATCCCGAGTCAAATAAAGAAGGCTACCATAATGCTTTACTGATAGCAGATTGTGGAACATACAGTTTACAATGGAATCAGAAGGACAGTTACATGTGTGTTCAGACTCTCAGTAGTTGAAGTGCATGACCACAATCACAAGGACACTTAACTTTCAGAAAAGAAAACAAACATCTCCCTCATGACCCCGTTTCCTGACTTTTAATTCTGCAGAACGTGACATCATTCATGCTGGAAAATTACTTACCAACAGGAATAATTTTTTCAAACCTAAGTCTAAGAAGCAAGCTTTCCTTGGAAAAACAGGGCAGGTCACCTCTGCCTTTCACCAGTTTTACTCCCAGAATTTCATGACAGCCATAAAATTTTGATTCCTTTTAGCAAGGAAAATTGATCTTTTATCCTTAGGCAAAAAATACATTTTAAGCAAACACAAAACCAGCACAAACTTACTCTCTAGCTCTTCCTTCTCAAAATTTGTATTGATAGAGCTGATTTTGCCCATATCCACAACAGCTTCTTCATCATGACCCTGAAGAAACAAGACACAAGTTTAAGTTACAATTAAATAGAACTACTTTTTTCCTAAATTCCTAAATATGTTCTGAGACAGTAAGTCATTACTGAAAACCTACCCATCCAATTTTTCAAGAAAACATTACCCTGCATTGAAGGAAAAGAGAGTAAATCAACAAACAGGCTAAATACCATAAAATTTCCTTCTGCAATGCTCTGGGATTTCATTACAATCAGGACACACATTTCAGAAGTGCAGTATTCTTTTAGCTTTTTATTCAACAGCAATCAATCTACTTTGATGAAATAACTGGTAAATTTATAAAAAGATACAGAAGTTAATACTGAGAGATCTCAAGCTCTTCTCTTTGGGGGGCAATTCCTGTGTGAGATTTTCCACTACAAATAAGAAGCTTTTTTGGACAAAAGGGTAGCAAAAATGTTAGGTTATCCAGCCTAAGGTCTTTCCTATACCAACAGCTCTGGAAATATCAAAATAACTGCTTCATTCAGGTTTCAACAGCCAGCTTGTTAACCTAATTCACCTTTTTTTTTTAACCCACAAAGTTAAAAAGCAGCAGTTTCCAGCAGACTTTTTGGGGTTCCATTACTACTGAAACGACACCATTCTTAACATGAAATAAATGAAATAGATATAGGCTTATCTCTGAACACATCCTCTAATCACAGTTAGCATATCACTGAAGCAGACCTTAAAACTGCCTTTTGCTCCATCTTGACAAAAATAAAGTAACTGAATAGTAGAAATCTCAAGCCCATCTCAGACTTGACATCAAAACAACATTAGAGTTGCCCTTCTCCACATGTCTGCATTCCTTAGAAATAAAGTCCACTTTTCACAGCTCACAAATTACAGCCTCCTGACAGAGCTGGTTCTACAAAAGAACAACTGCCTATGGGCAGTTTTACATCCAAATATAAGGGTAAGGTGAACTGCTGAAGATGACTGCCCCTGATCTTTCTGCTCCCTTGGGCACACACTTTTTTTCCTTAAATCAGACCTAACCATCATGAAATTAGATAAAAAGCACTTAAGAAATGTGTGGTTTCTTTGTTGTTTGGGGGGTTTTTTTTAGCTTTTTTATAACAACTTGATTAGTTTTCCATTAGATCAGCTCACCAAAGTGACTTCTCTTGTGGCCATATGACAGCCAGATCAACCACAAGTTTATCTGTTTGATCACTGCTTCTAGCAGCAGTTACATTGATCTGATGCATTTACATCAATGCACAGAGGATCTGTGGTAATCGGTTCATGAGGAAAAAACAGAAGCCTAAATCAGGAGTCTCACAGGAACCGGGAACCCTAACAGTGTTGACATTCAATTAAACTTTGGTCTTAGAATTATGCAATTACTTTATATATAGAACAGATTTGTCACCTCACAGGAAAAGTGGCAAGGATGAAAAACAACATACCTGTGTGTAACAGGTACAAGCAAAAACACAACGTATCAACTCCCACTCACCAAAAAAATTTTTTTGAACACAGAACTCCTTGATCTTAACAAAAAATATCTTTATTATGGTATATTGTGTGCATATACACAAAACAAAATTGAAGTATTTAACTACCGAGGAAAGAAGATTAAAGAATATGAAGATGACAGACACCACATGCTGGGAAAAAATTCTGATGAGGTTCAAAAAAAGGTTAGATGCAGCTAGACCACAAAAAACTAAAAGCAGCTGGCACTATGTAAATAAGTAGAAACACAAGAAAGAGTAGCACATGGCAGAATAAACTTCTGAAAACTAAATACACGTCAGTTCTGAGCTGTGCCCCTGAAAATAGGATTTTCAAGAAAGGCATTACACAGTAACCTTTGTCACTACTGCTGCTTTGTAGTGACAGTAGAGTTTTGCAAGCAGGTTAGAAAACTCAAAACCTTGTACACTCCATAGAGCTACAATTTAAAAAAATTGAGGCAATGTCTCTTGGGCAAGACCATGAAAATGTTCCAAGGACCTGTCAATAAAAAAGTGGTAGAAGTTTTTCAAGTGTCATGGTAATGAGATATGAGGGGAGTACGGGGAGAAATAGTATATTCTCGTCTCCTATACACCAAAATCCAGTGTACTGTAGTACGCTCCTGTTCACAGAAACAGATACACACAGTGTGCATGTTACCATAAAACTCCAAGTAGAGATGGAAGCAAATGGAAGAATTACAAATTCTCTGAACTACTTTAGGTGTTTTTTAATATCTGAGTAGAAAAAAAACCCTAGTAATAGGAAAACCGCTATCAAAATTTGTTCCACAATTAGCTTCATAGTTACAGCCACAGACTCCTGAAAATTCCTGTACCTAAACACTCCCATACCCAGCAGTCCTTTTAGGACACTTGAAATCTTGCCAAACACACAGTTTTTGAGCAACAAAGGAAGAAAGAGTTTTTCTCCAGATTATACAAACAGCTGCATACCAGCAGAAAACTGCATACACACTGTGAAAAATATACACATAAGAAGAAATTTTCATCTCCCAATAACATTTTGAAAGTGGATTTGCTGTGTGCCCTATATCACATTCTTAATTTTTATCACCCTTTGCTTCAGTAAAAGAGATTCTCTGCCAAACTCATACATACAGAAGCAGTCTTCAAAAACCACATCACGTGAAAGTAACATGTCTTTTAAGATTAGATTACAGGAAAGCATGCGTGCCCTTGCAAACCGTTCTATCACTATCTCAAAGTACACAACATATGCAAAGACTCTTCCAAGAATAAACCATTAACAACCACAAATATCATACATGAAGGAAGCATATCATTTACAGCCTTTGTTCAGAAAAACACAAAGTATCATTTTAACATATCTGTTTTGTGATGCCAACAGCAAATCCCAGTATGAGATATTTTTGCCTTAGGTCAGGTAAAAAAATCAAAAATATTCAAATACATTATAAAGTAATTCCAAACTACAACCTTTTCCTGGTTAAAAATAAAGTCTGTAGGGCATAGATTTCCAGTAATTAAAAATGATCTATCATGTCAGTTGAAGGCACTGAAGGCAGGGAAAATTTTACAGCTGCCGTTTCAGTTCTCTTGTCTACTTTCTGAACTTTTTACATAAACAAAGAACAGCGGGATTGTGGAAAATCTGTCAACTTCCCTGTTTTAGGCAGAGAATGACTGGAGCTTAAAGCAAATATTCCCGGGCAGTTTACCATTCACTGTATGTGAAACTTTATGTAGGACAATACCACAGATGCCCAAATATAGCTGCTGTAGACAATCCAAAGTAAAATTCAAGACTAATTTAGAATGTATGTAACTTTCATTTTCAGTCAAAAGACAGAACAATTGAGAAGGAAAAAAAACCAACATAAGCAGCAACCAAGGTGCCCTAGGGAGAGATTAAGCTTTCACCTTTGGTTTGCACTTTTTTTTTTTTTTTTTTTAAAGGAGAGGGTAATTTATAAAAACAGAACAAATCCTGAGTACTTCAAGGGAAAAAAAAAATAGGAAGTCTAACACACTGTATTAAGGTACACTAAGTGTACTTTTTCCTAACAACAGATTTCTGGATACTCATAAACGTACAGCAGAAACAGCCTCCATATAAAACCTTCATATTCAGCTAGAGGTGCCCGCATACACTAGAATCTGTCTTCTCAGCCTTCTAACTCTCCTCAGCATGAAAATGAAATCCCTTTTCAACTGCTACAGATCAGACAAGACTTTCAAATACTCAGTGCTCCAGCAGACTCCCAGTCGGATTCCTCTTGCCACCTCTGGTTTTCAAATTTTTTTTTCAGTCTGTGAGAAAAGAGTAATTCCCCCTTGCAGAAGAAATTGTTAACACTACTTATTTACCTTCTCAAACATTTATTGTCATTTAGTACAGTACACTTTTGGTATCTAGCATATTAATGTCACATGTTTTTAAAACTAGTACTGAAAAAAGAGTCAGTCCTAATTGCATGAATTTTTATGGACGGCACTGAGTTTGGAAGAACTGACAACCTCCAGCAGTATGTGGTAGCTACAGTCTCAAGGACTAGCATGAATATGACGCATGGAGTATTAAATCCAAAGGCAAGTTTCCACTGTCATCTCTGCAAGCACTTCTCACCATGCAACTCACTTAACCTTGTGCAGACACACACACATGACAGATTTCAGATGGGCATGCTGCCAAAGTGCATTACTGAATAACCACTTCCAAGACAGGCAACTTGCTAGAAGCACATTTTTAAGGTACTTGAAATACAGTTCAATCAAATCATTCTGGTGATAGACAGTGATCATAAATAGCTGATGCAGCTAACTGTAAACCTCTGAAATCTATGAGCAATACAGTAACCATGTTAAGAATAATTTGAGATCAACATTCAAGACCATTACTTAGCTAAGTCAATGTTTATGTGCTCCATTTACATTTCCTCAGACCAAAGTTCTTCCCCAGCAGAATTAGAGAGTGATTTACAGCACCAGAAGGGACTGTATTAGTGCTCATGGAGCTAAACAGGGCTTAAGAGAGGGCACAAACAAACAAACCTCCACAAACACCATCACCCTTTTCCCCTCCCCCCAAAAAAATTACATTACAACTTTCATGCTACAAAGAAGTTTAACTTCAGCATTTATTGAAGTAGATGCAAATAAAAAGGAAAAAAACCACAACCAAAAATGCAATACAAAAAGCAACCAACAAAAACTAACCCCAACTCAGGATGGGGAGGAAGGAGCATACTCATATCAACATTTTTTTCTTTATACATTTGTTCCTGGCCAACAGTTCAACACTTCTTATTTTAATAGTATTCTAATATAACTGCCTATACCATCCCAGTGGTGCTACATACTGCTTTGTGATTGTAATTGTATGCCGATCTCTCTGGCTTGAAGAGAAAGCAATCAGTTTCCCCCTCCTTCCCACAAGAACCCATGGATACATCTCTACTTTTGTAAGTACAAGAGATCTGGCAGACAGACTTTTGCTCTTAGGCTGAAATGTGGCACCAACAAATCATTCCTCTCAAAACAGGAGTACACCCTGCCTACAGACCCAACTGGCAAACCTTTGTAGCATATTGCTGTAGATTTACCAAGATCAACAGCATACAAGCACTTGTGCACAGTGCACTTTGCCTTTCACACTCCTTTCACCACCAGTAAGTACATAGGAGCAGATCAGCTGGATCAAACCATCCATCAACATGCTGTCTGCAAGAGGACACAACAGGAGAGGCCCTGTGCAAACTGAATCAGTGTCAACAGTGGCTTGACCTTTGGAAACATAGCCAAAGCAGGACTCTTGTTCTATTATCAGCCCTCCTTTGTGGGATCTACATTCAGGAGACAGATATGACAGCCATCAAAAAAAGCTCCAGTGACAAAAACAAACAAAAAAATTAATTAACAAAAGATTGTTGATATTGCTCTGCTTCAAAAATTAAGGTTTGGCTATAAAAAGGAATTAAAACCATCATTTTGACCATATATCTCAAAGATAAACAAAGAGGAACTACACAACCTCACTTTGCAAATGTATCCAGGTATGTGAGTGTACAAAGTATTTTTTAGACTGACCTTTTTCAAAAATAGATAAACAAACTCACTTGTTTTGTTACATAGGTATTGAAATATATTGTTCATGGTAATTTAGAACCCACAGGGTAATTCATTATTCATTGTCACAGCCACATTTCCCAAGTGGTCTGTTTCAGGTATTTCTGCTCTAGGCACACATAATACTCCATGTAGTCAGGAAATAAAATACATCTCCAATTTACAGAATGCACATACAACCCCCTCCCTATGCATTCAACCTTCCAGAGCTGCAAGTTAATAAGAACTAATACTTGAGGGAGTAAAAATCAGACAAGACCAGTGTTGCAGACCCACAGAATTAGGAGATGGAGTCTACCAAGGAGAGCAGCCCTGGAAGGGAAAAGAAAAGGAACCAGAAAAACAGTCTATTTGTTAAGGTCATATCTGAATGCTGTATGCAGAGTGGAATGACAATCACTCTTCTCCAGGCAAGCATCAGATCTACCCCATAGGTCTTCTCCCACTGCTACCCACACACAGCACCAAGCAGCCTTAGTTGAAAGTGAGTAAATAGGAAGGGCTTGTAGATGTGGTTTACCTGCAGGAACAACTAACAGCAGCACTTGGTAAGTTCTAAATATATTGTTTTACTTCTTTTTCAGACTGATTCTGCTTTTAAACCAGAAGTAAGATGAGCCCACAGTAGGCAGGAAGGCAGGCATCTGTAGCTGCTGCCTCCTTAAAGGACATCCAGGATTAAAAAAAAAAAATAAAAAATAAAAAAAATCAAAGTTCTTTCTAAATAACTGTACTGTTCAACTTTAGTTGAACGGCACAAGTGGTCCTATAGATGCATTTGTAGTAAGTTCTTTGGGCACAGTCTCCAGGCAGCAATACTGTATCATCAGAAGTTGCCAGAGTGATGAAACACTACCAGTTCTAAATCAAGCACTTCAACCTAACAGCCAAGGAAAAATGCACCACATATAAATGAGCCCTGTCTCATTTTGTCATCGTACAATTTTTAGCTGGCCTTCCCCTCTAAATATATACAGATGAGAGCACAATTAATAATAATTCACTTGCCAGGTTTAAAATAGGAAGCATACTGTTGATGGGTTCCCCCTTAGTTGTTTTTTCTATGGCCTCCTTCACACAGGAACAGCTGCTTTCTAGAGATTTTTATTTTCCCCTTCTATCTTAGCAGAGGGTATTGCTCAAACACTACAGGAATGACTCTAGTTCAGCCCAATGGCTTTGGTGTCACCACACCCCCCCTCCTCTTTTCCTGTGAATTTTACCTGCGTGTGTACAACTCCTATTTTACTCAACAATCCTCACAGCCCCTCCTCATCAAAGCTACGCTCAGAGCCTCGCAGGAAGGTGTGACACTTAGATTTATTTCAGTAAGACCATAACTATTACAGAAGAGGTTAGGGATACTTAGACATTTTTTTAGCCTACTAATCCTCTAATTAACTGTTCAGCTTACGTTACTAAATACATGTGACCAATCTGCTTCTAGAAGACTTACAATAAACACAGCAGCTCTACAAACCTTGTTTGGACAAGTTCAAAAGATATCAAGAGACTTCAGTTGGACTCTCCAGAAGTTTCACTGTACTTTAAATTTTCCAAAACTGTATGTGGAAGGCGCTAAAGATGTGTATGTGTGCTACTTAAACACCACAAAACCCAAGCACTTTCAGGAAAAAAGCAGTTCTAAATGCACTAATATTTTCCTTCTTGCACTATCGAAATCTAATGTTTATAAGTAGTTTTATCTCAGTTCTAGCAGGCCTTAATCCAGCCAGGGTCACACTAAGCACCACAATGTGCAAGAGAAGCCATGTCTCATCCCAGAAAAACTAAACGTGTCTTGGGACAATAAACCAAGTGTTTGTGTTAATCACAAGAGAAAATGAAATGAAGAAAAAGTCAAAAAGAGAAGGAAACATTATACCAACAAGAGACTGTCACGATTGTGAATGGCTATCAACCATGACACACCACAGCAATTCATCAAAAAAACTGGATTAGCACAAGAAAAAGAGATGGCTTGATTCCTAGCAAGGTGCAAGTGAGTATTTGATTTACAAGTCTATTTGAATTCGGCCTGAGTATTCTGCAAGCCAGAAAATTCACCACCATGCATAAACTTAGCAAATACTGTCAGCAATCCAACACAAGATATCAAATTGCATATCTAATATTATAGTAGCTATTTCACGAAGTTGCATTTTATCACTGCCTCACAGTACTAAATTTCATTCAAAAAAAACCCCAACATATCTCCATTCACTTAAATGTAATTAAGTGAATTCCTGAAATAACAGGTAAAAAAAAGCAGAAGTACTATAATGTTTACAACTAGTCCCCTTAAATCTGCCTAGTCTTCCAGGCACATTCATGCTTGATAGAGTTCTGTACCCAGAACTCAAAGTAGCACCACAATGAAAATAAAAAAATCGAGCACTGTACTAGAGAGACCTTGACAAACAAAAGGCCACTATAATCTGATGCACTGTAATATATCAAAATCAAATTCTTTCTTATGCTCACACAAGGGAATAGAAAATTCAGCTGTCATACATAAAATAATTCAGAGATCTTTAAAGTTTTACACCTTAGGAAAATTCCATCCCAGAGATTTTAGTTTCTAGGAAACTTTAAAGCAGTAATCCCTGTTACAAGCTGCATTGCAGTTACATGCAGTGGTAATGACAACTCATACAATGGCTAAGAAATAGCTTGTAACACTAATATTAGAATTCATTGTATAAATCCCCACAAATGGAGTTTTTTATCTGTGCCACTGAGGTCTGAAGAAAATGTTATCTCTGTGAACACATCACCTCAGTTACACAGCTCATTAAGTTCACTTGCCTTTTTTTTGTCAAAAAGGAACAATTACCTGGCTATTTTAAGATTCTCTACCAGAAACATCCTGGCTATACTTACACAGAATCAAGTAAAGCCACAGTTGATAACCTTCAAATTAAGAAAGGCTGGCTCAAAATAGTGCAAAAGAAAAAACAACCCAATCCAAAACACTCAAGCAATCTCAAAGTCTGGTAGTATACTGTCACAATTGTATGAGCACATTTTCTTTCTGAATTAAGCTTGTTACTATGATTAAGCAATTCTAACAACACAGCAAATATCTTCCCTAATATAGAAATCTCTACTCAAACTACTACTTCTATCACCAGATCTTTCAAAAATTTCTTCCACAACTAGCGAGTCTAAGGTAGCACACAATTCTGAGCCACAGCTGCTAAAATATCACTTGCATCAAAACACATTCAAGTCATTATTACGTTACACAGCTGCTATTTACATACAGGTTGCATTTTCTTCCCTTGACGAGCTTCTTCCATGCTGATGTGCAGAAGCAGAGAATGCCCTTGTAGGAGACCCTGTAATGAACCTCCCCAGAGATCAGAGCCTGCGCATACATGACTGCTTTAGCTGGCTGTGCCTGACACAGATGTACTCCGGGAAATTGCTCCCCAGCCAATCGCTCCCGCTCCGCTCGCTCATCTCCCAGGCCACTGATTACGGCTACCGCAGGGTCACACAGCGGCAGAATGGGAAAGACAGCATGCCTTCAATTCCAGCTCAGGGAATACCAAAAAAGGAACCGAAACTGAGTTCCACACTTCACATTTTCTGCATCAACAGCTGCTAAGAACAGCTCCAAGGTAATATTTTTGCTCTGATCCAAGACTTCATTAGCACTACAAAATGCATTTGTACCACGGGTCCCAGAACAGAACAACCCAGAAGTCAAACATCTGCTGAGTGTGTTTACAGCTGTATTATCAACCTTTCACTGAATACTCATTCCAGTGCAGGTGTTCCGTTGTTTTCCTTTTCAACATAAGCTATATATTCTTGTTCAGCAAAATAAACCAAGGCTTCCTAAAAAGAAAAATTCTTTTTTTTTTTTTCCTCTCCTCTCCTACCTTGAAAAGGTAAAAAAGTATTGATGTTAGCTTCAATTAATCTCATGTGTCCTCCCAGAGTAAGCTGTCTTTGTTTCAGGTATTACTATTCAGGTGAGTATTACTATTCAGGTGAGTAGCTCTATTTTTTCCTTCCTTAAGGCAGGCTTTGAAAAATGCAACCTCTGCTCGAGCAGATCAAATTCAGATCTTCATCTTACTCTTTCCCTCTTCATCACTAACATACCCTTGTCCCATCATCAAATGCATAGGAAAACTGGCTCTTTAAGGAGTTATCTATAACTTAACCTTTAAGACATGCCACTGCCTTGCTTGTTCCTTTTTCTTCTTTCACTCCTACGTCTTGTGTGATGCTGGACTGATGCCACCCCAACCAACAAACAACTTGGACAAAATAGAACAAGTAACATACTGTCCATGAACTTGGTGCAAATACACTGTGCAACTATGAAGATGGTATTTATCACCTAGCTGTAGAGAAATCAGAAGGCCACATTCGGTTCCTCTCACTGCCTGAGTCCAGAAAATTCTCTAACCATTGGCTAATCAAAGTATTCTCAGACAGTGCTGACAAGAGAGTTTAAAAGTAGTTTGTTTCCACTCTGTAAATAGAAGTTCACTCTAACACACGTATGCATCTTTTAACTTCCAAGCTATTGAAGGACTCTCTGCTGCCATATGTAAATGGTTATAAACAAAACGACTCACACAGGAAGCACAGAGTTAAACATAAATATCAGATACCCTAACTCTTAGTGATCTCTTCTAAACTGGGCATCCTAAATCACACCTATTCTTTCTCTAACACAGAGCACGGATTCACACAACTCTTCAGCTGCTCAGATGAATACTGAAAAAACTATGCTGAACTATGTCCTGGTGGCTCTCCCATACGTCAACGAACTGTTCTTAGCATAAATCCATACTAGAATTCAACTGTTGCAAGTAAAAAATATGTTTGTTTAGGTTGGGAGTGGGTGTGGGAAGGGAAAAGAGGCTGTTTATTCCTTAGGGATAGAATGAGAGGGGTGGGAATCACTTTTTTTTTTTAAATTTAATTTTTATAGGTTTGGGAAAAAGTACTTGCTTGGTTTGAATACTTAGAGAAAAAAAAAACCTTTCTGAAGCAGCTTATTGAAATTTCTTTATAGTCTGTAGTCTGCCAATTCCTTTTTAACAGTCACTCAGTCTTGGAACAAAACAAACAAAAAAAACCCACTCAGAAGCAAGACAAGCACATTTTTTTCAAACAGATGGAAGTTTTTGTCTTTTAAGTCCCATACCAAAACACTTTGTGGATAAACGTCTGCTCTTCCCTTAGAGTAAATACCAGGAAAAAGCTTCCCATCAAATGGAGAACAGCAGATCAACTTCAAACTGCAATTGTCTCAACATGTTTAACTACAGAAGTATTCTAAAACAAACTGTAGGCAAATATATTCAAAATTATCACATCCTTGAACGTGTTCAGTGACAACACTGTGAGAACTCAGAGCAGAATTGTGCTGGAGCAATATTTTAACCATATGTTTGATGCTGCAAAAAATATCTCTATGAAATGTATGAGGACATTTATTTTAATAAAAGAACCATAAGTACCTATCATGAAACATACCCTTTTTCCTTCAATCTTTCCTTTTTCATTTTCACTTTTATACCCCTTCAAATTCCACTTATTTGACCTTATCTCAGTCTATAAAACAACATTTTTGAAAGATGGGTCCAAAAGAGTATGTACCACTTATCTAGACCAAAAAAAAAAATTCATCTGAGCTCTTACTTCTTTGAAAAACTTTTCGTATTTTCCCAAGTGATACACAGCTCTGATCCCAGTCCATTATGAAGTGGCAGTGAACTGCTTTACTGCAGGGTCTGCAGAGTGTCTAGCAGGCAGAGCTGTGCTTAATCTGCCATTCCGAAATGGCAGGACATTTAAAGTAGCTGCAGTAAGCAGGACTGAGCTCTCAGCAGGATTTACCACATGAGCTCCAGCCCAGCTGCTATCTGACATAGTCAGATATGAGCACAAGAAAACTGAGTGCTTGCTTGCTTGCAGAGCAAGCAAACTGACATACCCACACATGCAGCCCTGAAAACTCTGTATCTATTGATACTTTAAAATCCTGGTTTGGGGGGGTAGGGAGGTGGGCTGCTTAAGAGCTGCATCCACAGTCCAAAATCAACCCTTCCTTTTATAAGCAAATAAGATCAGGGAGTTGGAGTTGATGATTCCCTATATTTCCTTCCAACTCAAATTAGTCTATGATTCTATGACTATCTTTTCTAACATTGCAGCCCCAAAAAACCAACCCAGTGCCACCTTCTTCATTCAGCTGAAAGGACAGCATCTACCAAGCTCAAAGCATCTCTCTTTAGGAAAGAAAAAAAAAAGGCAAGAAATAATTATGAGACAGCATGACAATACTTCTAAATGAGGCTTTATTTTAGGGAGGGTGAGGGTGGCCCAGGCCATGGGGGGATTCAGGAGGGAGGCAAGGTGCTAGGAAATTAAAATGATGAAGGGGACAAGTTGTAGAACACAGTCTAAAGTTCATATGTCAAACACCTCTACAGATGGCTTTGTTCAGCTTCTCATCAAAGGGGAACCTATTAAGTAATATTAAAAAAACTTCCTAGGAGTTTCTTTTTACAAAGAAATTAAATATGGGGTATTTCTCCAAAGAAACATTACTGCCTTAGCAAGGGAACACAGAAACCTTTGCCAGCAGTGGCTCATCATTTAATGAATTAAAATTAGCCATAAAATCCAAAAGTCTTACTGCCTACAAGTATTTTTCAGAATACACTTTCTATTTAACACCTAGTTCCTAAGACATACACCTGCACAGCATGCTTCAGCTTGCATTGGCACGTACACATGGAACTGGGTTTTTCCAAACAATGAAGGGAAGAAAAAAAATAGATGTATTCTGTACAGATATTCTCTGGTGTATTGATTGCCCCAGTAGTGGAGTCTTGGGTATCTCAGCACATTGCAGGACAGCTGTCAAAAGCCACCAGGATGCTGAGGCAGATCACTAGTTTAAGCCCTCCTGACATTACACAATGGCACATCATTTGGACAGCTGAATACATAGTCTCTAGAGATCCTACTGAAATTTATAACCTGAACCCTTATTAACAGCAAGATTACGATGTTCTCTAGTGTACTATGTACTACTTGATTAATCACACCACATTCTGATCTAAATAAACTGATGAAGTAGAAAAACAAAAGATGTGTGTAAAGTTTTCCAGGACATGTTCCAGGACTCAGAACTGTCCCTCACTATAGATGGGTGAAATTCGCCATGTTCCAACAGAACCCACCAATATCTTCCAGCAGCATGCATGAGCATGTGGTCAGCATGCAAATGCCACTGAGCTAGGCTAGGGAGGGTCGGGTGATTCGATTTGTTGGGGTTTTCAGGAGGTTGGGTTCTTAAACTTCGGGGATGTTTTTAGTTGTCTGTTGTTTTGTTTGTTTTTTGTTTTTTTTTCTGGGGGGAGGGGAAGAAGGGATGGCAGGGAGACAGAGGAATTCAAAGCTGCTCACTTTACAACTGTAACATCCTGCCTTTAGCTAAATTAATCTCCAGGCATTTTGGCAGCATTTTTGAGAGATATTCTAGTTTTTCTTTATCCCAAAATAGTCTTAGATTGCTGTGCAAGTTCACAAGAACTATAAACCAGGGCTATTTCAACACTATTAAGACTGCCTAAGAAAGGCCATATGTTTAACTGTTCTACAACCATTTATGCAGATATTCTAAATTATGGAGTGGTTTGGGCTGGAAGAGGACCCTGAAGATCATCAAGTTCCAATCTCCCTTCTGTGGGCAGGAACACCTTCCTCAGAGTTGCTCAGAGCTCCAACATGGCCTTGAACACTTCCAGGAATGGGACATCCACAACTTTTCTGGTAACCCTACTGCAGTGCCTCACCACTCTCACAGTAAACAGTTCTCTCTCACATCTAATTTAAACCTACTCTCTTTCCATTTGATCCTATTCCCCCTTGTCCTGTCACTACATCCTCTCTTAAATAGTCTTGTCCCATCTTTTCTATAAGCTCCATTCCGATACTGGAAGGCCACAGTTAGATAAGTCCAAAGACTTCCTTTTTCCAGGCTGAACAATCCAAAGTCTCTCAGCCTTTCCTCATACACGTGCTCCATCCCTCTGATCAACTTGGTGGCCCTTCTCTGGATTCACTCAACAGGTCAATGTCCAAATATTAAACACTTATCCTCTAGATTAATTCCCTAGAATAGATGGCATCATTGTGAACAGCTGAGGAGTCCAGATATGAATCAGCATAATAACAGACAGATAATTTTATCTTGTTTTCATTGACATTATTTAAAGTGCTTCCACAATAAGATCTGCTTTCCCTGACAGCAGATCCTCAAGAGGTAAACAGCAAAAGAAAAACCAAAAAAATAAATTAAAAAAAGTCAAATCATCCAATTACTGAGTTAGGACAAATTGCTCAAACTACACTCAAACAGAACCTTTCCTTGACAAGACCATCAACCATCAGCAGCCAATAAATAAAAGAATTCTTCCCATGAATGGTGCAATTTTTGAATGATCATTCACCTACATGTCATTCCCCAGAAAAGCAAAAGAATGAAATATCACAAATTCACATGAATTCAAGGCTTAATTCTTCACCTTCAGCTTTCCCTATGTCTCAATTTCTCTATTGATACAACTTCATCCCATTCAAATCAAGTGTCTGTATAATAACTTACTAACAACATATTTACTTTTACAGTGAACAAAAATTACTACTTACAAATCAAAACTGAGTAAGTTACAGTGGGAGGGTAATGCAATGTTTCCAATATCTATAGATAACTAATACAAGAGGAGGAATCAGCACTCTACTGACCCACAACATTTCTTTTTAATAAGAATACAGGCAGGCAGGATGGAAATACAGTCTGCTCGTGCAATCTGAACTACAGCAGCACTTCTTCATAAATTTTTAGGTAAGTGCTGTAACATACAGGATTTAGGATATACAGGATTTAATTATTTATTAAAATAATATGCAGATTATTTTAATTAAATAATTTTTGAAAACTGAAGGAAAAACCAAAAAACCCAAACACAAAACAAAAACCAACAAAATAAAAAGTCCACAAGTCAGATCTCCAAAGTTATGCTGAGGAACTTAAAGGTATTTGAAATCCTTGTAGCATGAATGCCAGTCAGATTATTACCACTGTTACACACGCTGAATATCAACCAGCCACCAGCGTACTAGCAAGCCTCTACCACATCAAATTCACTGCTACAAAAAAAAAAAAGTTTTAGCAATCCACATATATTTTATTAATAAGGCAGACAGTACCAGAAAGCTGCAATTCCTGTTTTGTGCTAGCGCTGGCCATAATGCAAACCTGCAACATGCCAGATCAGGGAACTGAGCCAGCAGTAAAATTGCACTGATGGTATTTTGCCCCTTCAATTAGGATGCCACCCAGTACCGGTGAGGGGAGACTGCTGAGCCCAGAGGAGGTAGAGCAGGACCATGGGGCAACACCAGCAAAGTCTCAGACTCAGACTCTAGTGGAACCACACACTTCCACTGCTGTAGCTCCACATCTCAGCTTGGAGAAATGGCAAGGCAGCAGTCACATCACTTTCTACTCTTCTCATAATATTTTGACAATGCAACATCTTTGCCTTACATTGGATCTGATGCTGTCCCACTTCTGCCCCCTTTGCCCTTCCTCACTCTCACAAGCACCAAGCTCTTTCCCTGCCCTTGCACACACTGACAAGATGCCTTCCAGACTAAGGGACACCAGAAAGCTGAGAGGGCACACGAGCCACAGCCATTTAAGCACACACAGGAAACATCCCAGAGGACATGGTAATTCTGGTGGCAATCAGCATCACAGGATGAACTTTGACAAGCATCACTCTGGTTACTTCAGAAAAGTAGGCATGACACACTTAAAAGAAACCAAAAATTGTGTGCTACTGTCAACTTGTAAACTGTGGACACCCATAAGTGAATAGAAAATGTTCAATTACATGCAAAATGAGGCCAGACTTATACTGATATTATGCACTGAGGCTACTACAAAGCGCTGGGCAAGGGGAAGCGGCACAAGCAACTCCCAATTGCGAAAGCAAAGTTTTCAGAAGAAGCACAGAGGGGAAAAACCAAGGAAGTTGGTGGCGCCTGTGTGTTTGTGGAATAGATATTTTTGTTTTAATATTTTTTTTAATAAAGACAATGTGTAAAATAAGTCAGGAAAAAAAAATAATCACCAGCATTGGTGGTTCAGTGGTAGAATTCTTGCCTGCCACACAGGAGGCCAGGGTTCGATTCCTGGCCAAAGCAGTCAGTACTTTTAGGGAGGTGATTCCATGACCCCACTCCACTGAGACCCCACCTGGTTCCCAGCACAGGAAGGACATGAACTTGCTGGAGAGAGTCCAGAGGAGACCCACTAAGATAATTAGAGGGATGGGGCACATTTCCCTGGAGGAAAGAGAAAAGTCTCTTGCACTTCAAATGGAAAGAGAGTAGACTCACATTAGATATCAGGAAGAAATTCTTTCTGTCGGGTGGTGAGGCACTGGAACAAGTTGGCCAGAGAAGTTGTGGCTGTTCCACCCCTGAAAGTGTTTAAGGCCAAGTTGGATGAAGCTCTGAGCAATGTGGTCTAGTTGAAGGTGTCTCTCTCCACACTAGGGGTGCTGGAACTAGAAGACTGTGCCTTCCAACCCAAACCATTTCTTGATTCAATTATTCTGATTACAAAATGAACATGTAACTCACTTAACCTTCACTTTGGGAAACTAAAACTGACAAGGTCTTTTTTGAGCTTGTAGTGTTTTTTAGGGTTTTGTTTGCGTTTTTCAATGGCTTCAGAAGTTGAATCAGCTTATGGGAAAGGAGAAAGGATGTAGTGGAAATGACATTTTTCCCTTTTAGAAATCAGGAACTAGTTAGTTCCAGCTCACCCTTACCATGAAGCCATATTTTAAGACACACACTTTCTTGCCAAAATTTCTTCCATTTTCCTCTTGCATTTCCTAAAGCACAACAATCTTAAAAGTCTGAAAAGCCTGAAATAAAGAAATAATAAAGCCTGAGGTAAAAAAAAATCTCAGAACTTGAAATTTCTGGAAGTAAGTCCAAGGTCCTTCAGAAGGGCCACTGACAGGACATTTAAAAGGAGATCCACTTCTGTTTCTTACTTGTCTTGCCTAATATCTTGTAAAGCTATACAAACAAGCTCATTCTGTTTTAAAAAAGCAAGCAGTTGATTTTCTGATGTATTAAGGGTAATGCTTTCTCACAGAACCTACGAGCAGGTTTTGTGAAAAGTCAGTTTAAAAGTAAGGTGTGGATTCTGGCACAACTGACTCATACATGCCACTGTACACGCTGCTTATTTTACAGCAAAGTTCAGCTGACAAAATGCAAAGGGAAACTGAGCTAGAGATCTAAAATAGCCAAAAAAAAAAAAAACCTACCTCTTTTGCAGCCATTTTTTGTCTCGAGAACTACAATGACTGACACAGGTTTTATAATTTTATTAGTTTCTGTTTTGTGAATAACCACGTAAAAGACAACACAGTACTTTTAAGAAGGACACACATTTCTCTTGCAAAGAGAAAAAAAAAATTGCTGTAGGACTCCTATTGTAAATTTATGACTTGAGGGGCTACTTAGTAAGAAAAGGTGACAGCATCCAACACCTGGCAGGCAGATCAGATGCTCTTCATTTGCTTAACACTTAGAATTCTCTACTTCAGAAAGCATTAGCATGGTTTGCATGGGAGTTCTAACAGGCCAAGAACTATTAAGAAGGGTGCTCTCTGAAAAGGCATTTTTCATTATTTTAAAATAAACAACAGAAGTTACCCATCTTTCTAATAAAGCCATAGACCACATTTTCATACACCTTAATCTGTACACTACCATCCAGTAGCACAAATACATGTTCAAGGAAAGACAATTTATTTGAGACAATGATTTTAAGCAAAATTGGAGCATGTACAACAAAGAACTTGAACAGGCTTTTGGCTTTCCCACTGACTTCTGGAAGACAGACAATTATCTAGCCTTGCATAAAGTCTATTCATAAAAATTCTGCTGCCATGATTTTATTGTAAGGCAAATTTGAACATGCAGAGTAAACCTACACCAGCCATACTTCTTGCGATGCAATCATAGCAGTTCTGACCAGCCCTAGAACTCTAAAACTGGCATCAATAAATCAAAGTCATTGCCCTAGACACAAAGTCTCCTCCTGAACTCTCTGCCTGAACTTGAAACAACTTTAAGATGTCCTTACAAACATAATTGATACCATTAAAAGATAAAAATAAAATGCCAAGCCAAATGCACAGTGAACTGAACATTAAGACAAATACATAAAATATATCATCCAGACTGGAAAGCTAAGCAAAAGACCTTCAAGGAACATGAATCAAATATGCTACACCCAGTGGCTACAAGAACTTTATCTTAACATTTTAAATTCAGGATTTCACAGCGAGCAGGGAATTTTCAAATGCTGAAAAGAATGCAAGAGTTACTTTAGTCAATGGCAATTGTATCTGGCAACAAAATTAATTTTCTACACATATGAGATAAGGAGGAAAAAGAGAAAGTAAAGAAAATTGCATTATGTTTCTCATTATTTAGAAACCAAGCCTCCAGAACAAGTATTTCTTTTTAATATTATCAAATTTGTAGAGAAACCACTTACACAGAATCCAATACTTCCTTTTACTGTGGCATATAAAATATGAACAACACAGCTAACAGCCCTGGGGATGTGTTATGATATCAAATAAATTTCTGCAATCAGATATCTTAATTACATATGCATTTATACAACTTTAAATGTTCAGCTGGGTTTTTTCTGGGAAGGAAAACATCTTTACGTGGTGGCTTTTGGCAATCAAACACACAGCTTTCATCATTCCACAATTCCAAAAGACTGTTCCACCTCAAACTGATACAGAAGAGACTTTGAAAAAATAAATGAGATACATGAGAAACAACAGTGAAGAGCAGCTTTATTAGAACTGTCTCACCTACTCCAATAAGCAACACTTAAATATTTAAATAGGAAAAATTTGAACATACTTGTCCTCTAGGTACTGCCCATTTTTCTAATGATAAAGCTCCTTTTTCCAGTGTTACCTCACTTAAGTCTGGGCACACACAAAAAAAATCAACCTATCCACCAAATAACTTGTATTTATTCTCACAGAATAATTTGTATTTATTTCTTCACAGAACTGACTCTACAGAAGAAAATCAACTGCCTGTAAACCAGGTTGGAAAAGTATCACCAACAGCAAGTTGTAAAAAATTTCCCCCGTAAAAAACCAACAGAATCAAACTGGCTTCTACTGCACTCTAACCTTCATCAAATGAGATAGTATCTGAATGACAATAAGACATTGAACTTTGGCAGAAAATGGTACCTGTTAATTGACATTTGAATACACTTTGATATTTGGGGCAGCACAACATCATAGCTTTTGGTTATCTTAAGATCAATTTCAGAGCTTTTGTCTGAGATGTAATTTATTTAAATAGAAGTAATAATTTCATATCTGATTTTAACAATGTTTTACACACTTAAAAACTGAGGTTTCCAAAATGACCTGACTCTTAAACTTGCAACACTTTCATCATTGGTTATCAAAATCAACACTAGCAGAACCATTGTTTTGTGGGGTTTCGGTGTTTTTTTAAAGCATATAAAGCAGAATTATTCAAGGACAATGAGACAAATAAATCACTATTTTAAAATACTTATAACCAGGCCAACTGTCCATTAAAGGCTTTTTATGCTGTCTGAGGGCCCTGTGCATTGACAGGAACTCAAAGAAAGCATAAGATGCCCTTTTCTCACTGGAACAGAACAACTGTGCCAAGAGGAAGATCTTCCACTAAAGAAAAACTGAACTGTAGTTCACTTTAGAATTACAACATCCATACCAGGACACTAGGGGGAACCTGAAAGCAGTCTGCTTCAAAAACCTCTTGCACACTCTGATCCTGCCATTGACTCTAAATTTTCATTCATGAACAAGTGATTTAGATATACAAGGGAAGAGAACCTTTTGCAGACAACTGAGGTCATAATGCTTAAACATTTGAAATGTAGTCATACACTGGGAAACAAACATGGCATTCTGACAGCCTCAGACAGGAAGTTATTGTACAGTAGTACAGAGAACATCCTTCGCTCTCTCCATTCTTGCAGTTCTTCCAGTCTTTTTTATTGAAGAAAACTGTGAAGCTGCATACTCAAATACCAAGAAAATTATGTTAAACAAAAAGCAGTTGAAAAGGCTGCAATGCTTCTTTACCCTTACTGTTTAGGAAATAAAGCAGCCTGAAGAAAAGTTTGTTCTACATATTTGAAGCTTGTTTCAACTTTCGACTCATTCCATAATGGATGCAACTTTTGGATTTTTGGTAACACCTGATAAAATGTTATTAGCAACTTACACACATTCATAAACATGCCTTCTTTCCTAAACAGAAGCACCTGGGCACATTGCACAACAGGGAACTACGCCACAATTCAGACTTTTGGAACCACTGCGTCAGCAGGTTTCACTTCTGCTCTGAGCGTTAATTTAAACATGCAAGATAACCCCACATTTCTACAAATCTTTTTGGAAGCATTAGGAGACAAAGATAGGCATACAGTTTTGAGAGATGTCATTAGCCACATTCACAGGCTAACACTTTCTAAGGAAGATGGAGGAAGAGGGTGATAGAAGAGGGTTCACTAAGGATTTCCTAAAATTACCCATTTTCTTTTTTTTTTAATAATTTTTTTTTACCTCTATCTACTTATTGATACTTTAAAGCAATAACACATTTCATAACTAAGCTTTGCCAAAAACTCCCATATTCTTTCAGTTAGCCATTCATAAATTTTCCAGGTATTACAAACTAACTTGACTGAATTCTTTTCTGCTAATGTTACCAATAGAACTGCCAATGCATAATAACAAACACTTACAGTTGGACTTGAAGACCTTAAAGATCTTTTCCAACCTAAATGAGTCTGTGATTTCTATTATTCTAAAGGAGAGACATCAGTGCTTACACTACTGAAGTGGAACATCCTGAATATTTTGTATTAATTCTGAAGTATCAACTGAAACACAATCTTTCTAACACTAGCCTCTTCGCCAAGATTTTATGAACAAACAGCAATAAAGTCACAACACAAAAAATCCTCTGCTTAAGTTGCTTTTACAGGAAATTTATGACACCGCACAGGAAAATTTGAACTTTTGTAAATTAGGAAGCCACTGAAGGGGCCACTTGCAAAAGGGTATTAGTAATACATGATCTAAGAAGGCATGAATATAACTCACCCACACTACATTGTCTTGACAATCAGGCACCACTTCTTTGCAAAGTGAGCAGGCCTTGAATTACAGATATTCTCTATTACAATAACAGAGATGCACACAAACAAAAATGAGTATTTAAAACCAGAAACCTTACTTAGCCCTTAGCTGCCAAGGAAGACAAATTGCTCAATCCTCAGCTTCTCTGTTGTGCTGTAGGTGTATGCTATAGCACTTTCTAGGATGAAAAGAAGACGTGATTGCTCTCAGGTGAGGGTCTCAGAATACCATAACAGGACCACAACCAATTATCCAGTTTAAACCAGGTAATTCCAGCTGTTTCATTACAGCACATTACATTTCATTACAGTTGTTCAGTCTCTGAACAACTTTGATATAAACCACTGTTCTCATTAATAAGACTTCTGTCAAACTACCTTCTACAAGTAAGTTTAACACATTAACTTACATAATCAGTAGAGCTCATTTAACAAAGATCAGCTTCCTCATCACTCATCAACTGCAACAAGAGCTCTGCTTCTTTTACATGGCTCAGAGTCTTGTTGCTTCACTTGTAACCAACAGTTTTCAGGTTTGGATTTTCTATGATTTGGATTGATATAGGATTATTGACCTTTATGTCATATAGAATATAAAGCATGTAACTTGCTTTGAAACTTTTTGTCCCCAGTGGTGGTGTAAAATTAGGAGATCACTGCTCATGCCTGTCCCAGAGCACGATCACTATGGAAAAATAGGGTTATATTTATAGGTTCTTCAATTTCTGGTACTTCTAACAAAGCTGCCTTCTCAGAGCTTAGGGGGCTTAGAAGCAATTTCTTCAGTAACATGAACAGCACATGGCAGAGAGAACCAACAAAAGAAATGCTGTCACATACAGGGCACATTTACATTTCAGCTTTTATTACATTACTATTTGCCTAGAATTAATATACTGGAAAGCTGCTGTGGGTCTCTGCCTAGAACACACTTTGCTTGGAGCTTAGCAACTCAGGCCAAAGTTGAGAGACACTAGCACAGTAACACAAGGAAGAACAATGTTTTATACTTTAAAGAAAGTCAGTTTTCAGTTATACCTGAAGCAGTATATGAAACAGAAAGGCAGCTGAGTTGCAAATGCTCCTTCCCATTTTAACCGAGAAGCACTGGTCTACACCCACCAAGAAAACTTCTCTCCATGCTGCAGTATAAGTCACTGTCAATTCTGCAGGTACGTGGAGTAAGCACACCAATTTTCAGACACAAAGCACATTTTTTTACAGAAAACATCCTGGGGGAATCCTTCAACATCACGGACTTACTGCTCACACAGAACAAGAGACTTAGTGCCAACCCAGCTCCTTTGAGGCCATCTGTCAATACAGAATCAATTAAGTTGGAAAAAGCCTCCAAGATGAGACCAACCTTGGACCAGTCATAAACAGGTGAGGTTAAGGATGGAAGTCAGGCAAACCTCACTCTAACAATGAAAAGTACTGGATACCAAATAATGAACCGCAATAAAGGAGGAAAGGGAGAATACAGCCTTGTCAAAACACTTAAAACTTGTCTCTCCTGCTTGCTGTTACACAGTAATTTTCAATAGAACTCTCAAGAATTACCTTAACAGAACCTAAAGAAGGACACCACCAAGCCCTGCTTTGCCCCATTTCACCTCTCACAATAAGCCACTTTCTTGACCATTACCTTAATTAATGATTCCTATGTAAGCAAAAAGACATTTAAAGCAGTTCCCAGATTATTCTCCTCTTTTCCATCCGATACTTGACTTAAGGAATAACACTGGACTTAACAATGTTTATTAAGGATTTGTTAGTGGCATGCTAGATTTGTACTAAAGTATTTCTATGTAGAGCTCTACAGGAGGCAAGTTCTTCAAAATAAGGTCATGTCCATTCTTTTCTCTAACAATACATAACTTCTTCCATTTAAATTTAGTACACCTCTAAGATAAATATATACACACACAAATAATCTGTTCACCAAAAAAGAGCCATTGTTCAGCTTTCATTAAATTGTACAGCATATTGTATACATTCATGGCACTTGGATTTTTTTAGCAACCCTCAAGACAGGAAGGAAATTTTTTTCTATCTTCACCCAAGAGCCTGTTTTATACCATAGTACAACTGAAGCTGGAAACAGGTTCTCCATATCATAAAGTGGCCATAATTCATAAACCTGTTTACAGTCTTACTTGCAATTGATCCTCTGAGCTCTTGACCGCAGCAGCAATGCAAGCCACAAGACAGAAGGAAACATGCCATCTTGGAGGGATGTATTTCTTTACTCTTCACTAGAAATTCAAGCACGTTGTACACTTGTACTTCATTTCCAGAAACAAGCATGCATACAAATAAAGATTACCTTTCTGTCACTTCTAAAAGGACTCAGGTCCCCAGCCACAGCCCCCCTGGGCTCTCAAGAGCTTCCACAGCACCTGACACCTGTACTGTCACTGTCTATGCCTATCCCCAGCTCTTGCCACCTCTGCAGCCTCTAAACAAACTTAAATCTCTGTTTGGAAAAACTGACACCATTCTCTACAAGCCATTTCTTAAAACAGATACACATTTTCCTGGATCCCTGATGCTCTCAATGCCACCAAAATTTTCATCTGTCTACAACCTTCTCCAGCACCTGGAAGTGGACACTTGTGACATTACTCAGAATATGCAACAGTGGCAACTTAACTCAAAAGTATTCTGCAGCAACTTCTCACAGTGACAAGACTACAGCTTTAGCTGTTTGAAAAGTTATTCTCTAAGCAATGGTCATCAAGCATTAGATATTTCTTCCGAGAACAGCCAAAGACAAAATACACCTTTCTTTAGAAAGCTGAAGGTACTTATTTGTTAATACAACAACCCCAACACAGTTTTCAAAGTGAGACCTACTCTTCCACCCCTCCCCCAGAGAAACCCAGCTATAGAGTTGATATATGTGGACTAGGAAGCAGACCTGGTTTGAGGACTACCATTTTCACATGCAAACGCTCACCTTTACATTGCCTCCAGGATGCGGAAGTTTATAATCATCAGCCTGGCCTAACATAAATGCAAATACAGTAAATATCCAGTCATACACCAAATCGCTCAAGTGACAGGGAGAAATTCATTGTCTTATTTAACAAAGCAACGTATTTCAAGTTATTTCTTATTAGGACTAGCTAAAATCACATATACCAAATGGCTTACAGTAAGTTGTCCCTATTACCAATGAGAAAAGCACACTGAACTTTCTTGTTTGCCTGGCTTTTCAAAACCTTCTGTCAATGCAAAGCACAGAAGACAAGTTCATTCTTTGACCTTAAGCATATCAAATTTTTTCAGATCCCTCTTTATATTTTGCCCTTCATTTATATCTTTATGGCAAAAGCAACTCACTCATGCTCAAGAATTAAACCCTCACACTAACATTATTTGGCTTCACTCAACAGAATATGGTCATTTTCTTCCTCAACTATAAGCCAATAGGCTGCCTACCAAGCCCATCTTCACTGTGCAAAAGTTATTTGTATTCATAAGTGGGGTAAGTTCACTGCATTTAATCACATCAAACAAAACACTGTTTGACAAATAAGGTTTCCTATCATGTCAAAATAATTTGGTGGACAGCTGTTTCATTAAAAAAAGCTAGCATCCTACCCCTATTTATTTTTTTCGCTATTACCCCTATTTATTTTTTTCTCTATCCTGATGATAAGATTTCTTTAAACTTTTGTGTGTCCTGCTTTAAAGTCTCAAATCTATAATTTTACTTTGCTAAAAAATAAATCTTCATTCAAATGACTTTCAGGAAAAATACTCTCAACTTCTCAATAAACTGATCTTTTTCAGCTAAAGCTCTACCTAAAGCATCTGTGTATAAAACAAGGCCCAAAAATGTTTATTCTTACAACACACAGAACTATGTACATTTATATATTTCAGTAAAAGCAGTCAAAGTAGATCTAGCAAAATACACTGCACAATATGCTGAAAAATCCCTCTGGTTATGTTTCTAAAAACATGTAAAGCAATTGTAAGCATTTCATATAGCAACAGCAGTTAAGGCAGGTAATGGATGGCAACACTGATGCCAACAAGCAAGAGAAAAAGTTGGCTTTTTTCTGACATATATCAGCAGTTTGAAAAACTCAGGGATTTCCACAAAAATCAGTCACAATAGCTTTAATCAAATTGCTTGTAATTGCAATCTAAAATTAAAGCTGGTTTTGTAAACTTAATTTATAAGCAGAAACATTATGTATCTGCAATTCAAATTCAAATATTAATTAGAAGTATCTGCTTAATTAATTTCCTTTTTTGATATCTCTCAATCACACACAAGCACAGCAAAGTTAATAAAAAAAAAAAAACAAGCTGAAAAAGGAAAGGATCCCTGCTACTCTTGGGTTTATCACTTCCTTAAATGAGTCATAACAATCATCAGATGCTATCTGTTTGTTTTTATATAAACAGTTTTAAAATTCATGGCTGGTAGGGTGTAGCCATTTGACAAAAAAAAAAAAAAAAAAAAAAAAAAAAAAAAAAAAAAAAAGAAGAATTTACCACTAACAGGAACACCAACTGTGGCTATTCAGTAAGAAGTTTCTCATTTCCTTTTTTGTACACAAAGTCTGTTTGGAAATATGTTTGACATGTTAAAGAAATGCATGTGCTTACATAATAGTATATCTTCACAATAGTGCTGTACAAGTCAAAGGAAAAAAAAATTCAAAAATCAGTAGCCTAAAACAAGCAGTGAGGTTAAATACAATCTTTCCAATAGCTTTTTTTTTTCTTTAATAGAAACAAAGAAGCAATAAATCTGGCAGTAGTCTAAAGAATTCTACCTTGTGGCTTAGAACGCTAAAGAGTTTGCCATCAGTCCTTTGACTTCACGATTTAGTCAGAGAACTTACATTCAGGTGAGCAACTAGGAAAGAAGATCCTCCAGTTTTGTACTCACCCTTCTAAGCACTAGTAGCGTTATTCAGTTAAAATCCCTCTATAAAAGAGACAGATGAAGAAATTCCTAGAACATAGACTGAAGCCACGGTGTTTCAAGCCACACCTATAACAAACTAAGTTTACAGACATCACAAACAAAAAGGAAAAAAAAACAAGGTTTTCAAAAAACTGAAGCACCTCCAGTATGGTAGAACTCTCTCTGCTCTATATAATGAGCTATTTATTAAATGCTGTTAAATATTTCCAGGTAAGAGAAAGAGATACCTATTACTACAGGCACATGATCTGGCAAAACATGATTATGAAAATCTGTTGTGTTTGGTCCCTCCAAGCTGAGAAGCCAGGAAGTTATGCAACATCAGCCAAAGCAACAGCACCAGCCAGTAAAAAACTTTAATGATTACTGTTACTGAATATTTGCCTTGAAGAAATAGCAGTCATTACAAGTTTACAGCACTGAAGTTGTTAAAGTAATATTGACATGACATGTCCATCAAAAACCAGCTGCAGGTAAACCAAAGCATTCACATGAACAAACGTATTTTAAGTCTATATTGTGAATAGAACTGGATGGTAGTGTAATAGTTTCACAATATAAACCTGGGCACAGCACATCGATCTAGCGGGGTTCAGGACACAGATGGCACAGCAGCTCACAGCCTAAGTTACAAAAGGCCCAAAATACCTTTCAAGTTTGTGCAACGTTACAAGGTGAAATCTCCAACATCAGCCAAAGGAACAGGTACATCCCAATTCCAAGAACTGCACAGGGAGGATGTCACCATCCAGATGCTGGCCTGCAGGAAGGCTGTGCAGCTCCTCCGTGGCTTGCTGCTGTGATTCACAGTGGCCTCCCTCACCCTATGGGAGGTGTGCTATCTTTGAGCTGCTGAGCAGGCCAGGTGAAAAAGCTGCAGGAGATCAACATATGGCACAACAGAGAAGATAAGATAAGCAGGAGGTCCTGGGAGGTCTGCTGTTTGCCAAACAATGAATAAATCAGGCTCATCCAATCCTCAAACTACTGGACTTTCCTGCTTATCCATACAGACACCAGTAACACCTCCAAAATGCAACTATTGAGCAAATCAAGAGTGATTACTGAGCACTGTGGGCAAGGAAGCCCATGAAGTGTTTCTCAGTCTCTCCAGTGAGAAGCAAAAGGCTTAGGGCAGATTAGATGCTTCCAGAGGGTCAGCGCATGGCTGTCAGCAGAGCTTTTCTGCAATGACGACAGAAACATCTTCCAGGAAAAATGATCCCTCTGACAAAGTGTGGCAGGAGTGTATTTGTCACCAGGCACAATAAGTCTGGGAGTATGGCTTTAAACTAGGCATGGTGAAGAGAGGTTGTCACTCTGAGGAGAAGTGAAGACATGAGAACACAAGTTTGGAGGCTCATACACTTCCCTCGTGGAAGTGGCCTGTCTGTGAGCCGATCTCAAGTGCTTCTATACAGCATGGGAAGTGACAGGATTCAGTCCATGCACCACTGCAGAGCTATAACCTCATGGGAATTAGAGAGTGATGGTGGGACAGCTCACATGGTTGAGGTACGACAATGGAAGGTCAGAGATGCTTTAGGAAAAACAGCCTGGAAAGGTAAGGAACATGGGTTTCAATCTATGCAAAGGGATGCCTGCTTTGCTTGGAAAAAGTGACAAGGCATTGAAGACCCCATAGGTAAGGATCAGAGAGAGAACAGTCCAACATGGGCAACTTTGTATTAGGTACCTGCTACAGACCTCCGATGAAGAAGAGGATGTAGCACAACGTCATTTGAAAGCTTCAGGAAACTTCAGGATTGCAGATGCTCCAGGGCCTAAAACAACTAGTATCTGCTGGCAGAGTACAGGCAAACACAAGCACTCCAGGAATTTTCTTGAATTTGTTGAAAATCACTTCTTGGTGCAAGTCATCGATGACCTAGCTAGTGAATATACTCTGCTGGACCTGTCACTCACAAACAAGGAAGAAGCAGATGGAGATGTGAAAGCCTTGGCTGTAGCAATCATGAAATCATTGAGTTTAAAGTCATGAGAGAGGGAGAAAAGACAAATACTACAGCATACAGAGCACAACCCAACACATAGTTACAACATGGCACTTCAGGAGAGCAGATTTCACCTTGTCCACGGACCTGCTTGCAGAATCTCCCAGGAGACCACAACGGAGAGTGAAAGCAAAGCCTGTGAGTACTGGCTGACCTTTAAGGACATCATCCTCAAAGCACAACACGCAGGAGTTCAAGCAGGCCTGACAATGGACCAGTGGACCAGTGTGAAAGAAAAGGGAACCTGTGGCTGAGCTCAAATGCAAAAGAGAATACATGAAAGGTGGAAGCAGGAGTGGGAGGAATATACAGACATTATCTAATTGTGCAGGGGTGGAGTTAAGATAAACCAGAGCTCTGCAGTGGTTGAAAATAATAATGGATGCAAAAGGTACTACGAAAGGAAGAAAACACACTTTTAATTTTTTCATCCAAAAGTGAAGTTATACAGCAGAAACAGAAAATAAATCTTTGTACAACAAGGTGTTATTCATACCAGCATCTGCTAGCCATCCTTTATTCTAAAAAAGAGAAAATCTGAAGAATTAGGGCTTCTAAATGCAAACTGGAAATCTGATCAGTTAGCAATGAATGTGATTTACTAGCTGTATTAGCTTACTCATAACTCTATCTAAAAGAAAAAAATAACACATGCTTCCACTTAGCATGATTTTTGAGATTCAGGACACAGCATTCTGAATCTCTTGACACAGCAACAAAATTTTTGCACTGAGAAGCAGTCACAGTTGAGAAATGGACACCAAACAAGATTCTATTACAACAGCTCTGTGAACAGATTTGCTTTAACTTCTTTCTGTTCTTTGGTAACAAAGACATACATGCAAAGCAGGCTGATTAGAGATTCTCTAGTCTTCTGATTATAATGAGCCAGTGAAACTATCAGTGTGTTCACAATGTTCAGCGGCAGCATTTTTTGTGGAAGAAAATTCTTAACTTTTTCAAGTAAGGAATTACTGGCACCACTACCCCTGCCATAACCTAGGTATTCACAATAACTTACCTACCTTTTTCTTCATCCCAAAATAGATCCCAGTCAAGACATAGCCAGCATATATTTAGTAGACATTAGTCATGGAAAATGAAAAGGAATCAGCCTAGTACAAAAATGAGTAAGGGAAAAAAGAAATCTTCACTTTACATTTTAGGGAAACACAGTTTTTTAAGACAGTATTTCCACACACACACTCTAAATACATGCCCTCGTAGTAAAAACAGTAACTGAAAAAAACAGCCAGGTTTTCATACAAGTCCTCAGTTCACCCCACCTGCAAGCAGATCTCAGCTACCAGATCCTCAGAACTATAGCTGCACTGTAAAAGCAACAGTAGCAGAGGGCAGAGTAGGTCAAACAGCACAATTCCAACACACAGGGGATGCTTCTCTGTAATTCCCACTTCCTCTCCACAGTTTCCACCCACATGCCTCATTCACAGGAAGCTCCAGTTTGTCTGGAGGCAGACTCCAGACATTCTGTTAAACTGGGGCAACAGTTCGACAACAGGTGCCCAATCCGGAAGCAACTACTTAAGTTTAAAAAAATCTTAAAGTCTGTTTTTAAGTTTAAAAATATTCTGATATTTCAGGATACTATCTTAGCACTACTAGCAAGAATCTAAGTCTAGATGCCTTACAGCACAACTACATCATATGAAAAATATGAGTACTCATTCTGTAAAAATTGTAGAAAATTTAAACTTCCAATTAGTTTGAATAAGTAAAAATCCATCCAACAACTACAAAAACCCTGAGCCACAAGAAATCTCAAAATCTCTCACAGTAGGATTCTGGGAAAGAAGATGACTCACCTATACTTCACAAAGTATCATGCAGTGAGAGTTCAAAGACTCGAATTAGGTTCTACAAGTTGGCAATGTGTTAATCTAAACTCATCTTCAAAGCAAAAGACAGAAGAGAGGGGCAAAGAGAAGGTCTAGGTGGTGCATTACTAAGGATATAATGCAGGGACAGAGTCAAACTCAGAAAAAACTTTTAGAAAAGAGGATCTTATATCTTCTGAAGGATAGATAATACAATGAGTACGGCACTGGGAATGCTTCTGCTAAAATGGGACTTGCTAGAATTAATAAGCCGGGGGTATTTCAAGGTTGTGAAGCACTCCAGCATTGCTGAAACAAGACAACTGACACCAGTATATCCAAACAGGACAACCATTTAATTACATGGGTTTGAGTAATTTTAGTTTAAGGGACTGGAGAAGGAAAAACAAAAGCTCAAAAAACTTTGGGCTGGTAGCCTTTCCTGGCCAGAAGTCACAAGCGCATCCAGACTGTCAGATAACTAACGCCACTATGGATCAATATTCCAAAAAGCTACTTCAGGCAACACAAGGTGTACAAAGCTCTATTCATGTGACACTGGACTATTTACAGAGACAACTGGAATTCCCACAAAGAACAAGCATTCACCTTTTTCTCCACATTTGTGAAAATTGAATAGCCTTCCTGCTGTACAGTCCTGGCACTGTTACTGGAAAAATAAAACATTTAGTCTTCGCTGTAGGTAAAGAAATTAATAAAAAATTGTAAGCCGTCCTCTAAAGTCAAAATGACTGACAACACTTTATGAAACAAAGTTTTCCAAACTTAGGTAAATAGACAGGCTGATACATAACTAAAATGGCTCCATCTACTGGTTAAAATGTACATTTTCTAAGTTATGACACTCTAGTGTAGAGAATTTAATTCCCAGTGAAACAAGGAACTCTGAGGTTGCCATGCACAAACACGAGACTCTCAGACAGATAATTGCTTCTAATAGCTGTTGAGATATGTCAGCAAGGTAGATTTGAGATTTGGGCCATTTCAAATACATGTTGGTCTTTTTTAAAAATAAAGTAATACTTTCATCTACTGGTAATTTTGCAAATGTAAATTTAGAAATGCAAATATTTAGGAATATTGAAAGATGATCTGTAAAATAATCAAAATTCTCATTTTACCATTCAGACATTTTGTGATCTACACAACTAATAGTTGGTGTTCATCTCTGTGTCCTTACTTACAAAACACTCAGTTGAATTTCACTATTCATAGCACTATTTCAAAACATTAGCTGGGCATCTATCTTCATTTTAGCAAAAAAATCTGATGTGTCTCTAAACTTCATCATTCCAGAATGTGCTATACCAAAAACATGACAATATTCATTGCAGACCTTCTGTAGCTAAGTTTGAGTATACTCAAAGTATACTTATACTCTGCTTTTTATCTAACACTACTTATAGAGCAATTCTATTTACTAAGTATTACTACTGCTTCGGGGCCATGAAAGGTCCTGTGTAACAGATACCCTTGTGTAACAGGCATCAATATTCAAAGGCCCACAACAAATTTGGTGACAGGTCAAGTCACCTGCAGAGGCAGATAAATGACATGGATATAAACCAAAAAAACTACTCAACTCGGTACCACCCCAGCTTATTCTGGACAAAATAGAACCATTACAATGAAGCGAAATCAAAGTTCTCAAGTAACACAACAAGTTTTTGACAGCCATGGTAACTTTTCAAGAACTCAGAAAGACTGCCAGACATACACTTAAAAGCTTACAGAGGCCCACAACACAGTCCAAGCTGTACAAGGTACGCACAGTACCCAAACAGCACAACAGAGAAAAGCAGCTTGTCTCTCCAAAGTCACGGCTTCAAGTCTGCAAGGCTGGCAAGCTACTACAATTCTCTCTGATCAGGGCTATTTAACTAGGGCACTGCCACACAGCTACAACTGTATTGCTTGAACTTGTGCAGAGCATTTGTTCAGCCAGATGCCACAAACTTGTGGGGGAGGAGAGTTTCCTGCACAGTGCTCAGTTATGCAGTACAAACATATCCTCAGTTACCCTTGTCCAGCCATAAAGGCAAAGCACCAGTCTGAGCTCAGTATGCTAGTAGGAAAAAAATTTGTATGCAGAGACCTGTCGCTTGACTTCACATCACAGAAGCCCCATGTTGAATAAGACGACAGCAGAGGACAGTGACTGCAACCCACCTGATAACATGCAAGCACATCTGTTAAAAAAATTTTCAAAAGCTGTAGCCAACCACATAGCCACTTCAGAAAAAGCACTGTGACACTAATGCCCTCTTCAGTGAGATAAGGCAGACCACAGTACTTTTCTGGTTTGATTAGGAAAGCCAGAAGGAGATCCTTGGAAACATGCCCTTCTCCAACAGAGCCACTTTCAGTTCTATCATCATCTACAGTAGAATTAATGATAAAAACAAATGTGTTTCATTGAAAGAAGACACAAACAAACCCATTACTTAACTATACTGTGCAGTCTACAATCTTGTGATTATTTTCATATACATGAAGTAGTATCAAACACTAACAAAAAAAAAAGTTTCCATCTACTTTAAGAAAACAAAGTATTTTGAAAATATTACCTGCAAAACGTCTAGAGACAAAACTGCACTACACATTCCTTTAAATGCTACTTACAGCTGTTGCAAAGAAGCCCACCAAACATTACAGTAATGAATACCATAATGACAAAAGCTAGGAGCTAGAACTAAGCTCACTCATATGCAGTATCAAGCATTTTTAATACCATAACTGTAACTGTCAAACTCACCACTGTATAGAAAACAAACTACCACGTCCCACCCCTATTTGAAAAACCCAACAAGAATTACCATAAGTAGCTGTTGAGGGAAGAGGAAAAACAAGACAAGCATACAACTCTCCTCCTCCTTACACTCACAAACTGCAGCTGTTTTCAAATCAGATTTCCTGGGGCTGTTGCTCATCCACTTACTAACCTCAATGTATCTTGTCTTCCAACGTTTGTCCAAACTCCCCTTAAGTTCACACTGTATACACTGCATAGCAAATATACCTGTGAATCCCTACACTGAGTTTGTTTGTTTTGAACTGAGCACCCAAGTCTGATTTCACTGTGCTCCTCCTGTTTCATGCTCACCTACTTTCTCCACAGGAGTTTTATAGAACCTTACCATATCACTGTTCCATCATCTCTACTAGGCTGACAAGTCCTAGACTGTTAAATACTTTATCATCTTTGAACTAAATTCATATCCTCTTGTTATTCAGTGAACATTTTCCAATAATAACACACCTTTTCTAAGATGGGGGGCAGAACACTTAAGAGTATGTAAGGTATGAAAGAACCATGGATTTATGCAGTTATGTATCTTTTTCCTATTGTATTTTCTAGTCATCCCAGATGCTCTGTTCATCAGTCACTCTCTGGCTGTAATAACTATCAGGCATTCATTTCACATCACCCTTCCAACTTTCAAGTACATATTGACACCAATGAGGTTCTTCAAAACACCAAAGTTCCAAACACTTATTCATTCTTTTCTGTAAGACTGGACCCAAAGTATAAAACAAGCAAGGTTAAATGATCTTCTTTTCTATTTTTGATTAACTAAATGGGAGGGGGCAGCATGTGACTGATAGAAGTGCTCCTCCATAAGAGAGCCACCAGATCTCAACTTATTACATATCTAATATTCTATGAACACAGAAACAACAGAGGAGGAAGGAAGAAAAGGAACTTTAGGGACTCCTCTCTTTGATTACACTTCTGTATTTTTACGCCACAGCAATGAAGCTCTCAGATTTGATCTACACTTTTTTACAAAGTCCTTCCATCTTATTGAGATGTTTATTTCTGAAAAAGTTATGCACATGTAAGCAGTTTGAGCAAGCTTTGCTAGCAGGGAGGTAGCCTGTAGTGTCAAGAAACACAGAATTAGAAAAATTACATCAACCTCTATTGTCAAAAATACTCATCTTTTGGATTAAGTAGCTCTCTTGTATATAAAATTATACCTCTGGAATATGAAAATCACAACAAATCCAATACTGCTACACTATGCAATTGCCCAAAGATCAGCATATCCTGTCTTTCTGTAAGCCATTTAATTAATGTGTTTTCTCCAGAAATTCCTTTTTTCCAGTTCCTACCACCTCTTCTGCCCTCTCAGTTTTATAACCTGCCCTCTCACTTTTCTAACCATTTCAACTCAGCTGGAATTACCTCCCAAGTACACTCTGGCACCAAAGTCTGGTATTGCTGTTGCAAGGAAACCAATCTGGACCACTCCACTGTGTACCTCTGTTCACAGCTGCATCAAAAACGACCGTGCAATGATACAGGAGGAGTTCATTCCAAAAAAATTAATTTATCTTACCACAGAACCTAAATGACTGCTGCCAGACCCAACAAATGTGCTCAGGGCACACTGACTTTCATGACATCTGCAATACTCTTTTCATTTGGATTCACCTGAAGAACTACCTGAGATGGTAACCATTACCATCTTTCACTGCAACCCCACACCTGAAGCTCAAAGTTTTTCAACTCCCTCCACACAGTTTAGTATCTCTTTGCTATATATAGGGAGTATTCACCTACCAGCTCAGAAGAGATACCTCATACAGAGGAGCAAGGTAGTTTTAACATGAATTAAACCTATTAAGCAGTCTGCTCTTCCACAGAATCTACTGTGAAGAAATTTACATGAATTGGGTATGTACCTACTTTGTAGCAGTGACAAGACACAGAAATGGTCTAGAACACATCTGCAAAACCTTTCAATGCGAGCACAAGCATTAACATACAAAGCCAACATACAAAGATTGTAACATTTGCAAATTTCATGGCCCTTTGAACCACTAAGTTATCAACGCTCCTGTTATAACAAAGGAAAAACACACTGAACATACTGATGTCACAGGAAGCGAGCACTTCATTAGACTGCCAATTTTATCAAATGTGACTCAAGTCTCTCCTTGAAGAGTAACGGAAAGATGATGAAAACTCATGTGTTTTCAGTGTTATTTCTCTGTCCATCACAGCACTCTTTGTGTTACAAACTACACATCCCTCCTCTTCAGGCACTGAAGACAAATCCCTGCGCGACACCTTTTTGGAAAAGGCCCTGAAGGAGAACATCAGAGTAAGAGCTCAGAGGCTCATTAACAAAATCCAGACCTTGAGTCATCTGAAGGGAGGGGAAATTACAAGCGTGGAACCACATGTATTTTTCAGCAGCACAGGAAGGCAACACATGCCTGCTTCACTGAGCCACCCGGCCCGAGAAGGAAATGAACCCAAGCTCCGTAGTTCTACCCATCTCCCCCTCACCGACACGTCCACTCCCCAGGACCAGACCCCGCCGGGGAAGCGCGCCCACCACCCGAGCCGACCCCGCCGCCGTGCAACACGAGGACAAGGGGAAGCTCGCCGCTTGCCATGTGTGCGCACTTCTCCCTCGCCCAGGAACTCGTCAGCCAGCGGGGCAGGGAGAAAGGCGAGGCCAGGGGCGGCCGCGCCGCCCACCGCCGCCGGCACAAGCCCTGCGGGGTTCTCACAAAGGAACGGGGGGGTGGACGGGGCAGCCGCGACCGCCGAGCACACGGAGCCCGCGGCCGAACAAAAGGCCCCGCCGCCGCCCCCCGGGGATGGCAGGGGGCGGGGGGGAGACACGGCCGCGCGCACGCGGCCGGCACGCGGGGACACCGGGCGAGAGGGGCCGGGACCCCCGGCCGAGGGGCCCGCCGCCGAGGGCTGGGCAGCCACGGCAGGGGGGCAGCCCCGCCGCGTCCCCAGTGCACCGGCAGGAGGGCAGCGGCACGACCCCCGGGCAGGTCGCGGGGTAGCGCTGCCCCGTGCCGACCCCTTTGTGCGCCCCCCACCGCACCGCACCCCCCGTTACCGTGGTGAGCAACGGTCTCATCTGCTCGCCCGCCCGCTCCTCTTCCATCGCGGCCCCGCCGAGATCGCCCGGGAGACAGAGCGAGAGAAAAGGGCGCGGAGCGCCAGACGAACGGCGAGCTGGAACCGGACGCGGGGGCTGCACTGCCTGGCGGAGGCGGGCGGCGCCGGTGCCCTCAGGACGGGGCGGCCGCGACTGCTCCGCCGCACCGGGGGCTGAGCCCGGACCGCCTCGGCGGCGCGCCCGCTGCCCCCGCCCCGCGCCGCCGGCCGGGCCAATGGCAGGCAGCGCAGCGTGGCCGCGGCCCCGCCCCCGCCGCCCGCCGCCGCCGGGGCTGGAGCGGCGCGGGGCGCGGGGGCGGCGCGCTCGGTCCCACGCGGAGCCGCGTGGCGGGCCCGGCTCCCGCCGCCGCCCGGGCCGGGAACACCGCCGGACACAAGGGATCAGATCCCGGCGGGACCGGGAGCCAGGGAGGGTGACTATGCCTGCTTAATGCTTGCCTTCCCTTCCCTTTTTTTTTTCCTTATTCTTTTTCCTTTTTATTGTTTTTCGACACCCTTCGCACTTCCCGGTAACTTCTGCCAGCCTTTTACCACGCAAGCTGAAATTTTCCATGCCAGGTGTCTGCCTCGGGCTGATTTTTTTTTTTTTTCTTTTTTTCTTTTGGAAAAGAAGTAATGAAAATCATTCAGTCACTTCCAAAAATAATGTTATTTGCCCTTGCATAAATAGTTCAACAATCCTTAATTCAAAAGGCTGGGGGGATGGGAGGGAGCAGTATCAAGACTGTACTTCTGGCTGCCTCTGTAAAGCTTTGCTCCAGTGAAAGTTTTTAGAAACAGCTGTTAACACTTGTCTAGTGGAGATAACTTTGCCTCTGTAAAAATTACACCCTCCTTAGGCTCATTCAGTTGTGAAACACCTTGTGCTGATGGGGCTGAACATCCACATACAGCAGGTGAACCATCCCTTAGTGCTTCCTGTTCTTGACTACATATTCACCTTGCCCTGGGGCTCCTCCTCACACCTACTCCCCTACACTTTAGGGGGATTGCATACTGTGGCTCCTTTTTCCACCCTGACACTCTGCAGAGTTTTTATTTGCCCTCAGCTTCTGGGCTGAGCTGTCACTGAAGCTCTAACATTAACACACGGTGGGCACCAGGAGGGCAGAGAGGCCACAAAGCTCCACATCATGAGCAATACAGCCAATTCCCTGGATCACTTTTGGGATGCTCTGGGCTTAGCATTTGTTACAGACAGTGTCAGAACTCTGAATGGCTGGGAAGTGTCAGGAAGAAAATAGCAGTGACTTCACTGCAACAGGGCCAGTCCCAGCTTGACTTCAGAAAGAAGCAAAAATTCTAGAGTCACTTGATGAGAGGCACAGAGGTTTCAGGATCAGGCAGGGATCACAGGAGATGCAGTTTAAGAGTGAAGGCAGGCAGGCTGAGGCAGACACAGCACAGTCAAGACAAAGCAAGGCGAGGGGATCTCAGCTGGACTGGGTCTCAAACAAACCCTCTCAAATGGAGACAGAAGAGCTTCTGGTCTTATCAGCCGTTTTGGAAGCAGCAAATGAAAGGAATGCGTGCATCAACAAATACCGTGCTGAATTAAGAACACTATAAAAGGAGGCTCTGCAGAGCCCGTGGACAAAAATATAAACCTGCTGTGGAGGCAAAGCAGGCCTCTGGCACTGCCTACCAGCAGGAGGCTTAGCACAGCCTCAAACACCAGCTGGCCACAGGAGAGCAAAAGGCTCCTGATGTTTGCCTGAGCCTGGGGAGGAAGGGCTGATTGGTGACCAGTAACCCTCTCTATGCTTTTCAGGAAAGGTGCTGGCAGAGCCAGATCAGTCTGCAAACAAAATTAGTTCACCATTTCTCTGAACAGAAGCAAATGCCCTGGAGGGAATAGCAGGTGCACACACCGTTGGATGGCACTGGGCACAGATGCAATCCTTGCAATCCTAGCCAGAGCTCCTGACCCATACAACCTGGAGGGAGGTTTTGAATTAAAGATTTGGCATGCACCTACACCAGGTCACTAAAACCTGCACTTTGAGAAATGTATCATTAGTGTCAACTACACCTGCCTAGTTGTACTGAGAAGATGAAGTAAGACAAGCTGTGCAGAACTGATTGAATAGGGAGCAGTCTAAACACATTCTTCAATCAAAGATTATGACCCAGAGTTTTAATGGATAATAAAGCACTGAGCACAACCACCAAAAAAATAATAACCTTGATATTAAGGGCCTTGATACACCTGCAGTATAACTGTGACCTATTCTATCTTTTTCTTTTCCAGGAACAGTACTGGCAGAGTTTCAGCCCAGTTAAACCATTGAAAATGGTCTTGTGGAAAACAGCATGGCTATAAAAAGAGATGGATTGCAACTTCATGTCCCATGTAATTGGTGCTAAATATGTCTTGGGAGGCAGATTGCAGTGCTCCTCCATTGATATTGGGATGAACATAACCCATCTTCACAAGCACTGAACTTCTCCATTCTCTGCGAATTCAGTCCAGAGAACAGTAATAGCTAAAAGAGGACTTACCATAATGTGCAGTGAACTACAGTATTTAGTGAGGTTTCTCAGGAAATAGCAGATGAAGGGTTAGAGTGAGAAAAAGGTCTGGTCCTTCAAAAAGGAGCCTACTGACATGAATGCCAGTTAGGTTTGGCATAAAAGGATGTTCCTTTCCCCTTGATCTCTGAGAAGGGACCTCTGACAAGATGCTCTAGCACTTTTTTCACTGCCATCAGAGAATGCCCAATGGACAAATCAAGGTTCAGCAGGGCCCAGCATTCATCCACCTTATTTCCTTTAGCACTCTGTGGAGAACATCTCCAGGTGAACACACAGTCATTTGCTGAGCTGAAAAACTTGTTTGCTCATTGCATTCCATCTGGTCATCATATGTATAACTATAGCAGAAAAGGCCAACCGGGCTTCCCCATGCCATGTTGCCTGAGTGCAAAGAAACTGATGCCACTGTTTACAGCAAGTTGACCAGACTGTCAAAACACTCAAAACTTACCAAACCTCGCAGAAGTCATTATCACAGTAGAAGCAGACCAGATTTGTGCATACGAATATGAGTGCAACTGTCCTTGACACACCAGGTGACGTATGAAAGGAGGTGGGTAGGGCTTGTGTGGCACTGAAGAGGTGGACCTTCAGTATCTTTAATAAGATACTGTACCTGGTCCACTAAGAGTGGCCTGATGGTGCTTTTCCTCCACTCCTCTTCCTCCCTTTCCTTCCCCACCCCCTCCCCAAACACATTCTTGGACATAGATAGAAGCGGCAGAAATTGCTGGATAAGCCAGACCTCTGATTAGGAAATTGCCTGTCTCCTGTCTCCTTAGGGCAGCACCATAAGAGTCAGCTTTGCACTTTATTCTCCTGCTG
This sequence comes from Serinus canaria, assembly GCF_022539315.1. Taxonomy (NCBI): domain Eukaryota; kingdom Metazoa; phylum Chordata; class Aves; order Passeriformes; family Fringillidae; genus Serinus; species Serinus canaria. Next base: position 39,790,116 of record NC_066315.1, read on the forward strand.
TTTAATTTCTTGCCAACTGCCAGGTGCTTAAAGGACTCAAAGAAAGGAAGTTAGAGGCTGATAAAAGCACCTTCCACCCAGCCTGACACCAGCATCACATCCACTCCAGTCATCAGCTGCTCTGGCAGGTAGGACCTCTGACAGGAAGTTACCACAGACTTCACAAACAGGATGGAAAGATGACGTTTGATGGGATAACTGGAACAGCCTTTACTTCTACCAAAGTAGATTCTTTCTCAAGGCTTTTATCTATTAATACTGGCTGTTCTTACAGGCTGACACAATATTACTAACAAAAACATTGTCAACTTTAATGAAGCTGAGTACCTGGTACAGGTAATCACAACAGGAGGTTATTTTAGCAGCGGTAGCACCCTAAGAATGGCGAAGGAGGAAAATGCCAGGAGTCAGTATTCCATGGTCCTTGTAACCTTTTCTTTCAAGACAAGGCAGACATAATTTCCATGGCTAGGACAGAGTTTCATACTGAGGAGTCGTCAATACAAAAATAAAAGAAGGAGCTGAGGGGAAAAGAAGACAAGGGACCTGCCCCCTCTTTCTCATTAGAGCATCTGATGCTGGCAGGAGCAAACAACATTAAAGAAACAGTGTGAGGGGGAGAGGGAAGCAGTATGAAAACAACCAGTTCCTATAGCACACTAGGACAAAGAACATTCAAATAGGAGGAACAAAAGTCAAACAAAAGGAGTAAGGGCAAAAAGACAAAAATACTAGTGCAAACAATCACATGTACAGAAGGAGACAGGCAAGAGAAACACCTGGGTATGTTGAGAAGACTGGCTCCAAGCAAAAAAGTGGAGTAAACCTGGGGAGAAAGCAAACCTGATTGCTCAGGGATCAGAAAGGTAAGTATCAGATGTTAAATGGGGTGTGAGGGAAAGAAGGAGTGAGGAAACAAACATACAAACTAGGGCTGCAAAAGGAGAAAGAGGTGTTCTGACCTCTTAATGCTCTTAAAGGAAAGGTCTAGGGAAGGAAGATTCTTTGCTAGGAGGAGTACAGGAGAAAACTGAAGGGTCTCAGGACCCCGCCAATGAAATTTCTATATCACATTTTAAAAATTAAACCTTTTCCTATGTGCTTAACTAAATGGTGCGTTCTTTATACTCTAAGTACCTGTTTGCCTGCTTCAGACTGAAAAAAACAAAGACATTTGCAAAGAAAGCCAGATGATGTTGCATTTTGAGGACAAGTGTCATACAATACTTAGCACATAAAAAAATTACCAGTTCAGCTATCTAAAACTGAATACTGAAGATCAGTTGAAACTTGACATTGTTTGGCTAGCTATCTGCAAAAAAAGATAAATCCCCCTTCCCATGCTTGTGAAAGCTATCATGAACGTCAGTGCTTATGAAAGAAACAGATATATAAACTTGAATGTTAGTAAAAAGCAAAAAAGAGAAACAATACATCACTCCAGTGGAGTAAATAATAAATAAATACATCCTAAGTCTGCACAATTAAAATAAAACTCCTAGAAGCCATTCATTAAATGCTGTCATATTTTCTGTGATGAAGGCAGTATGAGTGATCTTGTAAAAAAAATAATAAACCCCCAAAAACCTGAAGCAATTGTGTAAATGAAAACCATCTTATAAGACACATGAACAAAAGGGTCAAATCAAAACTAAGAACAACCTGCACATTCTAGCAGATCCTTAATTAAGATTTACAAATGTTGAATGCTCATCTCTGCACAGTTTGTGGGTGTAATATAAAATGCAAAATTGTGACTAAATATTTATTGTAAATTCACATGGTCAAGGATCAAAGTTATTCGTGTTTCTTTCCAGGAGATTTAGTGTACTATGTGGTTTTTAAATGCTTATGAAGAAATAATCAAAGGCCTGATGAGTTCATAATCTAAAGCTAAGAAAAGTAGACTTGAGGACAAGTGCAGCATGTTTGAGGTATACCAAAATTACCAAATTCCAAAGTTGAGGAGTAATCAATCTCCTAAAACTATCTCTTTTGTGATTGTGCTCAAAAGAGGTTTCAGTATAAACAAAATGATGATGTCACCATCATTACAGTCACTAGCTTCAACAAGTACAGGTTCAGATGAGTAAAGCAGATTTGAAAGGCATATAGCAAGTCAAGACAGGCTGCTTAATGAATAAAATCACTTCCACTTCATTTTCTCTCCTCAATTCTCCTTTTAAAAGATCAATTGTCCTATTGTTTCTTTTTTTCTTCCACAGAAAGAGAAAGAATGCACATTTTAACTATGTGTGTTTGAGCTGTTACACAGTTCAAAAACAAGTTTTTATCTAGGGAAATTTATCTCACCTTTTCTTAAAACAAAAAAAAAAAAAAGGAAAATGTGCTGCTTCATGATTTTCTGGTATAGACCTCTGATAGAAGGAAAATATTTATTAACTTCAGTGTATAGAATTTGGCCATTTTAGATGGCATGGTGAGATAGTATGAAAGGATTCTACACTAACAAGTGTCTTGACTGTGTGTCCATCTATTGCTATTTATCCCTCCCTTAATCATACATGATACCTACCTTGTCCAACTAACACTAACACAAATAACAAATTTGACCATCAACAGTAGCAGTAGCAGACTTCAAAGAAATTTTCAGTTAAATTTCCATACAAATCACAATTATATGCAGCTGATTTTTAACACCAGTTTATATTTCTTACCCTATCCAGCCTGTGTGCATTATATAAAATGTACCCTTGTGTAGAAAAGCAGTGAAATCCATCCTCAGACTTGACTATCTGTTTAATGCTCACTGCATTTCAGTGCAAACTTAGCATCACCATGGCCAGCTTGGTAGAAGGAGACACCTTCCTGACATTTTACCTCCACATGGTTTAGCCCTATGGTATTTACTTTTTCCCCAGACAAAGAAAGGAATAGTTGTCTAACATAAAAGACAACACTGGCACAATTTAGGTTGGAAAAGGCTTTTAGATATCAGAAGAATGAAATCTTGGGAACCCTTTCAGGAGGTTTAGGGCAACCTTGAGAAAGCTATAAACTACTTAGCTTAAGATAGACCTTGAAGTAGTAATTAAGGACTTCAGCATGTAAATGCCTGCAGTAGGAGAAGACTCTTCCAAGAAAAGATTCCAAGAAGTTCTTTCCAATCATGCGGTCTCACACATTTCACGGCTGCACTTGTTCCTTGTTTTCTATACAGACGCTCAGTGTAATATTTTAACCTCACCCAAGCAGGTCTTCACATCACCAAAACAATCAGCACCCTTTATTACAGCCCTACTTAGCCTAAAGTCATGAGTTTAACCTTTAACCTGCTCCTCAGCCAAGGAAGAATATTAAAGATTAGTCAACTTCTGCAAAAATTTTTCACATTTTTCATTCACAGAAGGAATACAGTAAATAAACACCAAAGATATTCATATATCCAGGGTTCCAGGTAGCTGAGGTAAATTGTGCAACATGGGACCAAATCTCTTTTCCCATAAGGCTCTCCAGATGATCATATTCTTCCCACACAATTTCTCTTCCATCACACCAGGGAGTTTAATCATACCTGTTGTGATGAAAAGCCAAGTTCTAAATGAGTTTGGACATCCTCTGGACTCAGTTCCAAAATGCCCAACACACCACATGCTAATTATCTACATATAAAATGCCTTCAGAGTTGTCACTTCTGTTTCAAAATGACATACCACAAGGTCTTCACCCAGGATCTGGTGACTGTACCTTTATAAACAGTTTTCACATCATCTGCATTAACATGATTTTCCTTTTTTTTTCAATAATCAGCTGGGATAAGGAAAAAAAAGCAAAAACAAAAATAGACAATAAGTTTCTGCAATCGCTGCCTTTCCAAATGAACTATCTTTATGACATAAAAGTTTTCAATTTGCTGTTGTGATCTTTGTTTTCTGGCCAAAAACATAGCCAAAAAGCATGCCTAACTTCAATGCTTTTCTTCCATATTTAAGTAGTTTCAGCTTTTGAGAAGTAAGATACTTAGAGACAGAAAACAGAAGCATAACAAAGTAATAGTCTAATAATATTTAAATAAACAGTTTTAATAAATCAAAATACAATATTATTTAATTACAGATTGTAATGTGCTTTACTTATTTTTATCAAATTTATTAAATATTGCCTTTTTTCTCTAAAAGAGTAACCCTATATATTTCTATTTTCTCCACAAGAGATAGGAAACATTGACTTTTAAAAGGGAATTAAGCAAGAAGGTACCAGTAAAACAAGAAGGTAGTTTCACTGCTGGCCTCCTGGGAGAGAACAGATTTGAATATTGTTCCTAACAGAGCATGGTCAGTATAGTGAAAAAGGTATTTGTGGATGAAGGACACAACTGATGTGAATGAGGTTACACGTCCCACTAGGCACAGCTTTGTGATATTTTGGGGGAGGAAGTGGTGGCCTACTTTGTTTACCCCCTCACTTAAAGAGAAATACTGCACAGTTCATCATCTTCACTACCTCTGGTTTTCTGGCACTCTTAGGGGAGCATGGATATATGGAACATTTATTTACAAGTCAAATGCATGTCCCACGTTTAGTTATGTGCTAATTAAGATGACAGTGCTGCTAATGAGCTGTATGTATTCCCTAATGTAAATCAGATTAGGAATTACAGAGATTATAACCTCCCATGAGGGAACTGTTGTCCAAATCCCTTGTGTAAATGTGACTCCTAGAAAGTTCAGATCTCCTATCTGAGACTTCTAGAGAACAACTACCATTACAACATATTACATTAAAGAGTCTCAGCTGAAAGAAAGAATTATCAATGGCAAATGTAGGTGCATTATTCATGAAAGTCATTACAGCATAAATTCAGAGATTACAGTCCCTCAGAATATTATTCTTAGCAAAAACAATTCATCACCAATAGATAACATGAAACAAAATAATACTTTCCAGGTCCTTGTAATCTAATCTATCCTTGTATCTTTTTCTCAACAAAGAGGTATTCACCAGATTGCATTAATAGGTAGGATGTCCACAAAAAAGCCTAGAAATAAAACAGATCAGAGCTGAAAATTTTCCCGAGCTATTACCAAAGCACACTCTGATTCTTGTCATTCAGGACTCTTCCACACATGTGCTTTCAATTCTAATGATCTACTCTAGTTCCAGTCTGGAAATTGCCACGGCACAAATCCCACCCATGAGACAATTCTGGGCAAAGAAGGTGTGAGACTTAGAGCAAGAAGAAAGCAGCCAAAAATGAGGAGAGCCAGCTAAGGAAAGCAAGGTAAGCATGACCTGTCTCAATTCCTAAACAGCCTGTAATCAAGTCTAGAAGATTTGCTGAGTGAGCTGGCAGTGAGTTGAGAAGTGATGGCCCTAGGCCACACAGGGCAAATGGAAATTGCTACCTGCACTCTCCACGCTGTACCAGTTCTTAGAATATTTATGAAAGTACCAAATTGGAAGTAAACGCTACCCAGGACAATCGTTCTGTCAACAAATGGAACACATGTTTCTGCAGCACTCTGGTAACTGACTGAGTAGGAATCAGATTACATCCCACCAGCCAGCTGGGAAGCTTAGTTTTCCCTTGTGATTGCGAACCACCAAGTTGTTTTTGGCAAGATACAAGTAGCCGTGGCTGTGACAGACATCTAGTCATTGAATTTCCAATTATGGAGAAGTTGCACTTAAGAGTTTCAGAGCTGAAATATGGACTTCACCTTAATTCCACAGCTATTGCAAAACAATTTGCCTATGAAGCTGCAGGCCAATCTGGGCAATAAAAGCCATGGAAGTTCGGGAAAAGTTTGCCAATGCACTTTTATTTGTCTAGAAAAGTGCCTTAGATGTCTATATTGTCTCAAATGCTAATAGCCAGGGCATAGGGATTTCCAGTTTTAGTAAAATGCAATGATTTTATCTCAAAATTGGACTGAATGGTATTATTCGGGGATGAGTAAGAAAGCAAGCTGGAATCTATTGATACCAAAATTTAGACAGAAAGGAGCTTCTTGGATATTCTTCCTTTGAATTTGCAACATTAAAATTTTATCCTGTTTTCCTGTCTTCAAAAATCATCTGGCTATGCATTCAGCTTCCACTCAGGTGCCTTTAAAATTCCTTTGTACTATGAGTTCATTTCTTGCATATTTTGTATTGCAAAAAGGGTTTTCTGTACAGGTGTACAAGTAGATAGGACTGGCACTACTTTCTTCATGCTGCTTAAGTGCTCCTTATATTCTTCATGATACCAGTTCTTTAGTATGGTCTGTTTTGAAGGTGCAACAGAGTTGGACAATCTCAAATTCTTATCTGATAATAGAAAAGTCAAATTTCTTGATAGGAAAAGCTTTTCTTTTTGTGATCATGAAGGTCACCTAACATAGCAGAAAGTTTCATACACAATATTTGCTAAGAAATTCATACAAAGGACTTCAGAAAAATCAGGTATTAGATCAGATATGAAATATACTAAAAATGAAGCAATATATAAATAAATTAATTTTAAATAAATAACAAAGAAAGAGAAAACTTGTGGAAACAGAATATGGAAGTAAATTTTAGGGAAAATTTTTTACAAGATGCAATTATTTGTATCTTTTGAACTGGGCTACTTAATGTGAAATGCTTTATGTCTGTAAGCAGATGTCTTTATTCCTGACTAGACTGCCACCATGTGCCAAATGGGTGACAGCAGATACTCCAGAATTTGAGAAAATCTAGGTTCCTTACTTAGTGTGTTCGTAGCAATTTAAATTTCAAATAGCCAAACCTGGAACAAAACCCCAAGAAAACAGGCATAAATCTTGAACCTAACTCATAACTCTCATTTCATCTCCCAGTTACAAAATTCTTGCTTACTTTGGTGACTTGCTAAAGTATTCTCAGCCTAAAGTAAAAGCAAAACAATTATCCCTGTGTTACGTCTTCAGGTGTGGTATCACAGAATCATAGAAGAGTTTGGGTTGGAGAGAACCTTTAAAGGTCATCTCCTCCATGCCCCTGCAATGGGCAGCAACATCAGCCCATGGGGTAGCTCAGAGTCCTGTCCAATTCTATGACTCTGTGATTCTTGAAAGCGACATGAGTATTAATTCCATGGTAGGAATAGCAACTGAAAGCAGTGGCTCTGAGTCACATCAGCAGATTAACTAGTGCTTTGTACAGAGCTGCACAGAATTTCTAATCATCTCTAATTTTGATACAGACTTTCAGATTATTTCTTCTTAAAAAACCAAAAAACATAATATTCACTAGCTTAATTTAAGGATTTTATCAATGTATGTAAGAGGATTTTTGGAAACAAATGTTATCACTATCTCCAGGACAGTGGAAGTTCCTATGACACCAAAGGAAGAATGCTGCTACAAGTACAAAATATCATAGGACAACAGCAGTAGTACATAAAACAACCTAGACTAAGCTGTTTTTTAAGATGCTGACTTTGATGATGCCTGTGAGGGATCTAAAGGCATGTTTGTACTTAATATAATAATATATTAATATAATACTATAGCAATATATATCCACTTTCAAGAGCCCATTTACAGCACATGGCTCTCCTGAAGCCTGTTTTATTTCAGCTTAGAAATTATTTTTTTCTTCCATACTTGTAGTTCTAATACTCCAAAAGTATTTGATTATAAAGACCGAAACTAACTGTATCTAACAGAAAATCATCTTGGCCTGGATGTAGAAGGGGTAAAAAAAGCCAAATACAGTCTCTGTTGTTTCATTCTTTCCTGAAAAGACACACTCTGAGCAAGACTCTTCCTTACTAAAGATTTGCAGTTCGTGTAAATCATCTTGGCTACCCTGGCTTGACTGCATCTGTGTCAAGCAGTCCATGCACAGCCTAAGCAATAGCAGTACATCATCTCAGAAGAGTGCAGGGAGAGATGGAAGGAAAGAAGCTGACCAGGCATGAGACTGTTCTAAACTGAGAACCAAGCTGGCACATTAGCATGGAACTCTGCTGGGGCTGATCCCTCTGGTGAGAAAGCATCCACAGAGATGTACCCCCAGATAGTTGCTGACATTTTATTACTCTCCTTTGCCTTTTATGGAAGCTGCCATTTATAGCCAAGAGACAGTTCTTGTTTTATTCCTTTCTAGTTTCTGGATCTAAACCAGTAGTAGAAGTCTGTTCAAAAAACCCACATGAGACTTCCCAGTTTAAAGCTGCCACCACCAGGCTCCTGAAGTTTGAAGGTAACATGCAATGTGGTTTGGCTTTCCACCTTATCTTCCCATCAGCATTGTCTTAAGCTTTTATTTATATTGTTCTGTCACAAGGAAAAACATACAGAGACAACTCTTTTATCTTCAGCTCTGTGGTGTGGTTTGGAGTGATTTTGGCAGTATCGTTTATAATCCGACCTGCTCAAGCTGTGAGTAAAACATTCATTTACACCAGCAGATACAGAAATCATGTTTACACATTCAGATCTGACTTAGTGCAACCAATAATTCTAACATGCTTTTTGATCCCTAATGGCAAGGTACAATAAGAACACACAGTCTTGCAATCATTATACACACTTTTTTTCTATTTAATAAAAAAATTACTATGACAGCCACAGAGAAATGTATCCCACAAATTTAGCACACCAAAATTGTTTATTAAAATAAAGTTCCTAGGATTTGGTTTCTCAAAGAAAATCCACATTATAATGACAATGTGAGGGTCACAAATTTGGTCTCTATTCTCAGATCACCCAAGATATTTAAGTGTTACTGTTGCATTGCATTTCAGTAAGAAATTTGCTCTCCACCTTCTTCTCCATTACAGTTACATTTGAAAGAAAAACAAAACACTACTGAAAATAGTTGTTAATTCAACATTAACATAAGTTCAGCAAAGCACTGCACAAATCTTCCAGTACAGAATATGGCTTTCTTTGTTTAAGCTTCTAAATTACATTTTATAAAAGCCTATTAGAATTTATATCACCCACCCAGAACCCTGTATAAACCCTAAGCTCTGCAAAGTGTAATACAAGCCAAAGATAAAAGATTGTAAAGGGAAATAAAATGCCAAACATAAGTTTCACAATTTGCCAAGAATACCGTAGATAAAAATAAAGCTTGGAGTTTAACTCCAACACTTGGCTGCAGGAAAGCTTACTTTGCTGAGGACTAGAGTTTAGAATTATTCCCCAAAGAACTCTGGCACTAGGAGACTACAAGGACTTATGTTATTTAGAAAACAGTTTCTTCTACAGTCAGAATGATTAGCTTTCAAGAGCATATCTGGCTTTCCTCCTTCTTAGTTTTTAGTTAATATAAAATCCTTTTGACACTAGTCTTTTTGGAGAAGACCCAGAGTGGAGAAAAATGGTTCCATTAAAATAGGACAGCTTTGCAACAGAGATGATAAATTCCATTATGTCTCAGAGCAGAAGCAACAGCAATCAGATTTTTTTGGGTACTTTATTTTCTCTCTGGCTACAGAGGAAAGGATTTTCCCCTGTGAGTGGCTACACCCCAAATAACTCAAGTATATCACTGTTCTCTCAAGATGTCTGGGCCAGAGACAAGTTACAATTCCAGAGCTTATTGCTACTACCAAGTTTTGAGTTTTGCACATTGCTCCATGCAAGGGAGTATATACCACCATCTATTTCTACCACTGAAATGCTCTGCCCAAATCTAGTCTCTGAGAACAAGGCTATATTATCTCTTTGCAGCACTCATGGCAGTGAACAAAAATCAGCTCCTAACTTGTGAGACTGCTTCCCTTGCACCTATTATTTCTGACTCAGAGTCAGAAGGCCGGTGTGTGATCCCATAGCTATGTGGTTTGATCTGCACCTGGGCTGCTGCAGTCCTGCTCTCCTCTGCACGCTACCATTTATCTCTCCCGTGCCAGCACTGCTGCTTCTGCAATTGTTTGGTGAGGTGAGCCAGCTGAAAACCAATCCTAAAAAAAAAGTATTCATTTTTGTCTGACTCAGCCCTCAAAGGAGAGAGGACCATGGCAGCCCCCAGTAGTTCAGCTACAATTGCTGCAACACTGCACCTTTTTTCACATCTCCAGCCTGCCCATCAGATCAGACTCTTCTATTTCCACCACTAGATTTTCTAACTCGAGCCCCGTGTTTTCTTCTTTCCTCTTGCAGATTCTCAGTTAACTGAAGCTCTTCATAAGCACCCCCTGAGCTATCTCATTCTTCCACTTCCAATCCCCTGCACTGAACATCAGTGAAAATGCTGCCATGCAGTGACAACTTGTTATAAACAGAGATCAAAAATATCCCCCTTGTTTACTCACCCTGCCTATTTGCAAGACTTGTTTATATGACAGTCTTTGAAGTACTGGCTATGTCTGTGCTACATGCTGCTCAAATACAGAACAAAAATTTCAGCTGAAGACACAAGGCAATAAAAGTTCCATGCCCTAGATCCAATAGAGCAGTTGATATGGTGTGTGTATCAGTACCAGGACTTTCAGTGCTGGTACCTGTTGCCATTGCCATTACCATCACTGATACATTGGAAAAAATTAATTAAATTAGACTTTTACAAAAGAGTTGTGAGGTAAGGAGCACTTGTGTCACTTGGGCTGCACATTACTCAATTAGCTGCCCATTATCTATGCTCACTGTGCCTGCCCTTGTGAGGCTCAGCAAAGAGAAACAGGGTTCTGTGAAAAGCCCCCCACAGTTGCAGCTACTTTTGGGAGCAGCAGAGTGGCCCAAGCCAGCAGGACTTACTATAAAAGAGAGGAAGGATTGTCCTTATCCCATCATACTGACTAAAGCCCACAGACAGCAGCCCTTCCACTCTGTCCTCAGACCTGTGTGAAACCTGAGCACATTTTCAGCCCAGCTGTAGCAAAGTTATTTAGTGAAAGAGCCCTGAATGTCACCTGTATACTGCTGGCACAGGTTGCATGCTTTGCATGCTTTTTGGAATGTAGAGATTCCTCACAAACACTGAGCTTGTGGGATGAAAATGTCACTCAGCACTACCAGCATGTTTTTTTCAGGCAAGAAGGTAGGGACAAATCGAAGGCCATTCCTTCTATCCTTGCTACAGTCCTCAAGCAAGCTGGACACTATAAATCTAGGACACCTCAAAGTACCTTTATTAACAGGCTCAAATGTGATTCCTAGCAACAAAGTCCAGACTTGTTACTAAAATAAGATGACAGAAATTAAGTACTCTTTGCACATATTTTGCCAGTAGATTTCCAGAACAGGTTCTGTATGACTTTCCTGATAAGAGCAATCCTCCAGCAACTACCCCATAGTGTCTTTGCTCTTCAGGTAGTATAAATTGTAGTTGCTTCTTAGTACTTCTCCACCCAGGAACCCAGACACCATCACTCTTTTCTGAAAAGCTCACTTTCTAGCCCACCTTGCCAGACAAAATCTCCATCTCAAAACTGTACTGATGCCTGGGAAAGGATTCTTGGATCCCTTAGGCCTGCAGGTTTGTAGTGCCTCTTGGATCTCACTGCAGGACATAATAACATGGTTGCTGGAGCCTGGAAAGCAAAAGTGGGCTCTGCTAGAAACACATTAGGTAAAGGCACAGCAAGAGCCTTACTGAGAAGTGAAGAACACATACAATCCAGGCTGCTCTCCTCCAGAATAGACAGGTCCTTGATAAACCTGGCAATGATGCCACTCCACGGTTGTCACTTGGCACTTGTACCTCCTAAGACCCAGAAGGAGAACAGCTGGCAGTGCCCACTGAGAATGGATTTCAGGTATTACCCCTGACTGGAGATATACACTGAGAAGGGGATATAGACTTCATTTACAGCAGGAATACCTCTGTCCTAAATCAGGTTAAACCTACACTTTGACAGAGACACAGTAAGAGCAAGGGGAGGCAGTTCAAATTACTCTGGCACAAATTCTTTTCACTCAGGAAGTCTGTAATCTACATTCCCCCTCCTTTGCAATGTGTGAGATGCAGGCAGGCGGTTAGAGAATAAAAAATCTGACTTTTTAAGACTGACTTATCCCAGGGGTGTGTCCTAAGGAATCAGACTGAAAGAAAGGACTGAGAATTTCCACTGAGGAGCACACCAGGAGAGCACTGAAAGTGCTCTGGAAAGTAGCATATGACAGCCCACTGGCCCTCTGTGTAATGCAGCTATGTGCATCCCCACTGCACTAGAGTGAGCAGGGTAAAGTGACACTCTTTGCCTCACAGCTGTGGCAAGCAGAGGCCATCTGTGTGGCCAGGTCCTGCAGTGCAGCTGACAGGCACATACCTACACAGCTCTGCGCATGCCCACACCCAAATATGTTTGTCAGTCAAGGAATTTTGACAAGATACCCACGGGATGGCATTCACACATCTTGCAAACTAGAAGATTAGATTTTCCATGGACACAGAGCACAGAAAAGATCCTACAGAACAGGACTCTGGATGCTGGTAGGATGCTGTTCACAGTGTCTGTGCATCTATTGTCCATAGCCACTCACAATGGTGGCATATCACAAAGATCCTGAGCACAAACATAACAGCCAAGCAGCCAAAGGCCATGACCTACTCTAGCTTTTAGTGTCAGACCTGGCTTTAGTCACATTGGCCAAGACTAGTGACAGGCATAAAGAAATTAAACAGCTGGCCACAGTTCATCTGTATAGAATTAGCCTAAGCACTATAGCCACTCTCTTTACTTCTGCTAGCAGAGATTGATCTGCACCCAGTGTTCTGCATTGTACCAAAGGACATGGCTCCACGCTGGCAGCCTGAGCCTGTGTCACACAAACCAGTGCTTCTAGGTTGAAACCAACCCTCTGTATATTGACTACTGTGCCAATAATGTTTGCTTCTTATGTTATCTTATTGGAACAGCTTCGCAGAAACAGAAGTCATTTAATAACTCCTTATCCAAACTTCAAGCTGGGTTTTATCTTTCCACTCTTCTTGCAAAGGATATTGTTTGGGAAAAATAATCTGACTGACCGTGGACTTCTTTCTGTTTGTTTCTATGCCCTTGAAAGCACTTACACTTAATTTCTTTTCCTCTATGTAGTCAGACAGGTTTGACCATTTTCTAACTTGGCCAGCAGATATGATGGCCCATGGATATGCATCCTATCTCATGGTTAAATGTCAGTTTCATTGCTTTTAATGCAATGTATGATTTATGTGGCATCTTCATACACTAAGTGCTATACATGCTGGATATGCTAGGTCTATATTTTGGATCTCATCAGTGCAAGTGACTACAACAGTCTTTATCTTTATAAGCTCAACACTCTTGAAGAACCAGTATTAGATACACATTACACTATTGTAATGAAGGAGAAAGAGCAGACTTGGACTTCAAGAAATTTTTTTTTCCTAGAAATGTGTATTTGGCAATGTGGTAATGTTCTTTTCATCTGAAGGTGACTAAAGATTCACAATAAAAAATGAATAAAATCTATTAAACAGAGAAAGGGGGAGGGACTTCAAGTCAGAAAAGAGACTGATGGCTTTCCATAAAATGTTTCGATTCTTGCTTTGATTTCCTTTAGCTCTGTGTTTTGCTGTTGCCTAAGGAAAACTCTCTGATCGAACAGATCACATCTAATGTCAGACAGAGTTAAACTAATTCTGTTCTCTGGAATACTGTTAGTTTACCAAAATGATGCATCAAATCCCTAACTAGTTCAAAGGCTGTATGTGCAAGTTATTATTTCCCTAGAGATAGGACAATCCAAATAAAACATTGTTTCTGCTCCTTGGACCAGAAACAGAAAAGGCTAGTTTTGCAGTAACAGGCACTCCTAACATTAGGCCTATTTTGTCTGACAGAAATTACTTGAAAGATTATCAGCTTTATGCCTCTATTGAGGACTGTAAAAAGATCACAGAATATCACCCAGATAGCAATGAAGGAAATTATTTTTTCAAAATACAAGTGAATTTCCTGTGTTTTTAAGTTTTCTGAGTTCCACTAAGAGGAAATGTGCTTTCTTTTCAGTGTTGCTGTAGAAAATTCCATTCATGAGAATTGGACTGACAGTCTCTGTATCGCACACTATCCAAAAAGAATCTCCCATAGACATATTAGCTCATTTACTGTTATGAATGGTAACTGCTTACGGCAGCACAAACAGCTCTGGGGACCATTTGATGTAAATTCTGCAATCTCCTAATTCCATGCAGCTCCAATGATTTCAGTGCAAATACGTTAGATTTAAATTAGCACAAATAAGCAAAATTAGAGCTTGGAACCACACTTAGCAAAGTTTTCTCACAGTCAGTCCTATTAGCAGAAAGAATTATTTGGTGTTTCCGTTTAAACATATTTAGTAAGCCTTAAAAAACCCCTTCTTTCCTGCAACACACACACAGGTACTGTCACAATGTTACATCCCACTTAAGTGTCTTCTGTAAAAAGAAAAAAAGATGCAATTCCAAATTAAAATTGTAGCACAGTGTGTCATTTTTGGCATAAACAGAACTACCACAGATGGGCTTAAGTTAAGCTGTATCTCTCTGCAGACAGCGGCATTCAGAGCAGACATGGCAGATTTATCACACTTACACCGTCTCATGTATTTATGATCCCACTGGAAAATAAAACTAAAGAAAAAGAGAAAAAAAGTGCTGACTCCAGTTACACCTTTAAAATGAGAGCAGGTACAAACATGCTCTGCTTAGAGCTGCGTCAAGAACAGCTCATTCAGACACATGCAAAAAGCACATTCACCCCTATTCCAGCCTCCCAGTGAACTTTCACCAGCATGCCTATCAGCCACCAGAGCAACCCAGAAAATCACTTAACAGTACTTGTCAGTAGGATTTCACCCCTCTCTATTTTCAGGTGCATAATTCCTAATATGAGGAATTTGGGCAGCTGTGTATCTTTGAGAATCCAAATCTAAACTTTAAGTAATTCAACCTGAATCATTAACATATATTTGAAAAAACCTACCCTGTTGGGAATCCATCCTTACCCAAATCCCTATGCCATATTTGGATTATTCACTGTGCTCTCTGCAATCCACATCCCACAATCCCCTGCAGCAAATAACTAAAATGCTTACACTTCCAAAAATCTGGCACTTCTGACTGCCCGTGGTTATTCATACCTGAAGTGGCTCCTTACTGGACAGCAGGTAAACTGGTGAGAAATGTCAGTGACTTCACAAAGTGTGAAGTCTTTCCTCTGAGGAGGAAATGTTTTGCCCATTACAATCTTTTACCCTCTCAAGTGTTACCAAGCACTGGCACAGGCTGCCCAGGGTGGTGGTTGAGTCACCATCCCTGCAGGAACTTAGAACACGTGTAGATTTGGTGCTAAGGGACACAGTGGACTTAGCTGTTAGGTTTATGGTTGGACTCGGTGATCATAAGTGTCTTTCCCAAACTAAATCGTTGTTGGATTGTTTGATAGAATCTTGGATTGATTCTTAGATGCATGGCAGCACCTAAAGCACTTATAAAGTAGGAGAGATTAGAAGACAGCTCATCAAGGCAGCATTTTGCACAATGAACACTGAGTATCAGCTGCTATAGAAGGAATTGAAATATTTTATTCCTTCTAGGTTAAATTAAATCAATTTGAAAGCTTCACAGTCTAACATACAAGATCTACCACAGGGAGAAGACAGAGAGTATTTCTCTACAAAGCCACGAATGCTGATTTCAGAGAATTCTCTAAATCAGGCAGACCATCACTGGTCATCAGAAAATGTCTTTAACGGTTTTATGGTGTAAATGTCACTATTCTTTGATACATTTGGATCTAAAATTTTAAAAGGAAAGAAATACACCATACATAGGTTACATATTTTGCATCAGTCCATTATCTAGCATGTATGTTTCTTCTTCTGTAATTGTTTTCAGGTTCTACACCTTTGTCTGCTGAAGCCAAACAAAAGGAGATGAGATATGTCATCTTATGGATTTCACACACAAAAGCACTCAAGTTGTGAGCTCAGGCCTCGGGAAACAAGTTCAGACACCATGAAGTTCAACTGGCAATTTTCTTGCCTGAAAGATACTTCTTAGGGGAGGAGGAAGACTCAAACCAGTTAGTGACGAAGAATGTGGGCATCACCTTTCACAACACTCACATTTGTAAGATTAGCTGAGTCCAGCCCATCCTCTCACTCCTTCCTTGAAGCAGGATCAAAGTACCCCAACGCATTTCAGCAGGAGTCCTAAAAATAGAAATATATTTGACAAATAGCAATTCAGATGTTTTGTTTGTTTGCTGGTTGCTCTTTGGGGGTTCTCCCCCCAGGTTTCAAGGAGATTCCTTGTACATGAGGAAATAGACATCTGGGGGAGAACCTTAAGGTATCTATTTCCTCATGTACAAATACACGATCCAGACTCATTATGTGTATTCCTGAGACTCAAGAGGACCAGACAAGTCTTAACCACCTAACTAGGAGATTCCCTGGACATGTAAGCTTTGCTCAGAGACACAGCAGGCTGCTGCCTTTCAGCAAGCCCTTGTTGTTTTCAGTGCCTGAAGGGGCTCTGCTTTGGGCCCCATTTAAAGGAAATCACAGAACACAGAACCAGAAGAAACCTCATATAGAAGTCTCTCTCCCAGCCCTGAGACTGAATCAGCAGCATCCCTATGATTCTCCATGCAGTGATGGTGCAGTTTTTCCCCATAAAGGCTGCAGAAATGATAACTACCTCAACTATTAAATGAGGCCTTGCCTGTATGCCATCCAAACATCACTTGCTGCAACTCAAGTACCATGCACAGATAACACAGGGCATCATTCATGCCTTTCCATTTTGCAGTTATCTTGTCTATATTTGATGTCTATTTTATCTTTCTTTGGACTGCTCTTTCCTAGACTAGGGACTGACATTTTTTCTGTTTTGTCGATCTTGTTAGCTGGAGATACCAGCAGGAGGACAGCACTGCACTTCATTGATTGCCATAGTGACAACTTATTTGTATGCCTGAAGACCTTTATCTTCTAAAAATCTAGGATTTCAAAAGTCATTATGACATATACCAATAGACATTTTGTCTCTTCACTGGTAAACGCAATAATTTCATTTACCACTGAATTGAATTATTTTGCTCTGCCATGAAAATAGATGATTTGTTAGTGCACAGGACTTTTATTGAATTCTGTAGCTCATCTGACTACAGCAAACCACTGGGTACCATAAGTTTTTTCTATAATACATGAGAAGAATATGCTATTCCTCTACCCAGCTACACTTGCACCTGCTGACAACAGCCATAGTCAAGATAATTTTACTAGTAGCAAAATTAAGAAATAGAAGATTATTTCCCCTCCCTTTTCACAAACACATCATGTAATTTTTCCAGTATCTGGCGCTTATCAGTTTCTTTATTAGATACCTTAACTATATGTTTTCTCCATACCAACAACTGATAAACGACCACAGTCAAAATGGAAAACCACATCTGTTCAGGAAGTGTGCACAGACAAGAAAATTACTTCAATCATTATCTCTGTGTCTCCACAAGCCAGAAAGTAATTTCTGGCTTTTCAATAGGAAAAATGAAGGTGTATCTGTTTTGCAAAGTACTTACTACCTGTAATGTTTAGACTTTGGTATCCTTTTGTAAAAAGTTAAGTGTGGAATACTTCAGGTGTCCATAGTTAAAAATCACCACTACAATGTAGCCTGCATGGACAATTAATAACAAAATAAATCAGAACAAATTACACACTGACAGTATAAAGCAATGCTGGAACAAAGCAAGTGGGAAAAAAACCCCACAAAGCTCTTTGTTTAGCAGATGAATCAGTTTCATCATCCTTGGTAACGAGATCAAGCACTGTAATTAACTGTCAGAAAGCTAGTAGTGTAATCCATCCAAGCTAACTGAAACCAGGGTGAGATGTCTGAGTATGTTTTTGTGGAAGGCTGTTAGATTTGCAAGCCCTCTTCACAAGAACAGAAAACAGGATAAATATTCTTTTTATTGAGTTACATACATTTTAATCACGCTGTAACTAAAAGTCTTTAGAAACAAAGAGCAAAAGGAAGAGAAAAACACCATGCTCAAGTAGTACCTTAACAAAGAAAAAAATACAGAATGAGGCGTCATATAACTCAGCAGTGTCTGTAACTAACTAAAGTGTTCAAGAGCAAGAGGTCTCAAGTTGGAGAGCTGATCTGTCAAAACTCTGCCTCTAAATGATTCCCACTCATGTAAGAACATTCATAAGAAGAGCTATAGCACTGATCTTTATGCTTCTCTCCACAGAAAACAGTTCCTAATATAATTTTATACAGTGTCATGTAGCATTCCCTTTTATGTTTGTCTCTTTCTATTTCCACTGAGTGAGAGTCAGTAGATTTCAACAAAGATATATTAAAATTTCAACATAACCAGAGTTTAACTGCTTTCAAAATACCTGAGCTGGTCAGAGCTAACTCTTACATCATATGAAGCACAGATGTGGCCACTCTGTCACTTGTGAACAGGCTCCAGCATCTCAAACCCACTACAGGCATAAGTGACCCAGCCTTCTCTACAGAGCGTTGGATCCAAGCTACACTGAAGTCTTCAGTTTTTTCCAAAAAAAACAAACAAAAAGAACTCTCTAAGACACCACTGCACTCAGACACATTGATGTTTAACCATGCACTACTACAGACTCTGTAATCTTCCATTCTGTGGTCTTCAGGGCTATAGCTAAGTTCCACTGTTGGAATAACCTCGGCAAAACCCTTCCTTCACGACATCCCCAACCTCTGAATCCTTCCAGTGTCACTTTTCTACCCAGCACTCTGCTCTGGCTTCTAAGATCTCCAAAACTGTTTGGCTTCTCTATTAGTTCACTCAATTGACTTACTACCTATACCCAGAAACAACATAAACCCTTTACAGTGACACTGCAGGCCACTAATCTGTTTAGCAGACACTTTTAATCATTTGGGATTAGACAGAATATAAGTAACAAAGCAGGCATTATTCGAGAAAGGAAGGAAAGAGAACAGATTCGGGGTTTGACTTGAGCCTGGTGAAGTTTGACCCAAAATATTTTTAGGAACTGCCTGAAGCTATTTCAGAACCATTAGCAATTATCATTGAGAACTTGTGGGAGAAGGATGAGTCTTTTGATAAAGGGTGAATACAGTGCTTATCTGTAAAAATAGAGAGATAGGAGGACCCTAGAAATGACAGAGCACTTAGCCTAACACTTCAGTTCTTAGACAGACATCAGAACAAACCATTCAGCTCCTATGTAAGCACCTCATAGATAAGGAGACATCAGCAGGGATTTGTCAGTAGCAAATCACTTCAGTCCAAGTTAATTTCCTTTGAGGCAAACAGCAAGCCCAAAATCCAGTGGAGATATGAGCCACTGTTGGATTGTTGCCTTGTTAAGCCTTTCATGCTCCATCACATAACAGTCTCACAGGCAAGCTACATCAACATCTTAAGACAGGTACAAAATATGGAGAAAATATTCAGAATGATGAGTTATCAACAAGAAATTGTACAAATGGAAAATATATCAACCTCTGTAATGCAGAACACTGCTCTTGAGCCTCAGCTAGTCAATATATGTATCTATGATCTGAAAGCAGGTAGATACTTACTAAAGCTGCAAACAATGTCAAAATGGAGGGAGCTGTGAGCACTGGGAAAGATGACAACTGAAAAGTAATGAGTAACTGGGTCTCTGGCCCTGTTTTCTATGATTGTATTTTCCTTCATATCTAACCTTATGCAAAACACAAGCTTTAATCCCCTAATCTGACATGTCCTAAGGCTTCCCCTTATCCATTTTGTGCTTTCATTCAATACTTTTTGGCCAAATCCAGACAACTTTGTGTTTCCTCTCAGGCTGTCACAACTCGATACTTGACTGCACGTTCCTGTTGAGCAGAGCTGCTTTTCACTGTATTTGCACATCCCAAAACTTTGCTGTGGTTTCCAGCAGTTTACACATTACAAATCAGTTGAAAGAAAAGGAAAAAAATCCTACATAAACTAGGCAGAACTCTTCTTTGTCAAAAGTGATGATTGTTGTTTCAGCATTTAAGTATTTTGAATGTTTTGCACAGGACATCGCACTGGACGGGAACTGAATTTAAATTTGCATGCACTTTTAATTATGCTTTTTTTTTTTCATACAATATCTAAGGAAGAAGTATTTGCCTCTGGTATGTACTAATAGGGCTGACGTGGAAAACAAAGTGAAGTCTATATAAAATGAAATCATTCCATACAAGGACACCAGAGCCTAAGGGATGGAATTGCCAGCCCTAAATGGCACAGCAGCCAGCTTCTGCAGTGTCTGGTCTTGCAAACATTGAACACACATGCTCAGCTTGACTATGAATAACACTATTGAGTTGAATGAAATTACTTACAGTAGTAAAGTCCATGCATAAGCACTCACAGATTTGGGATTTAGCATGGGCCATTAGAAAAACAAAAGGAAGAAACTGATGTCTCCTGTGCTACAGGGAGGTTTCAAACCAGCAGATCTGCTCAGACCCTGGTCCAGAAAGGCTGGAATTGCTGTAAATACCTACTGTGGAGTCTTCCAAGCTAGCAGATGGGGTGGAGCTCCCACGTATCAGAGGCACCTACCCCAACACCTTCACAGTGTCCGTGGTGCTTCTGGATCTAAGGTGGCAAAAAAAGGCACTCTCAAATTGGGCACCTGTGGCCTTTTCACTCAGTTCAGAGAAACCAAATCACATACTCTATGTTCAGTCACAGTGAAGTACAAGCCAAGAATAAAACCACAGAGGCTTTTACACACTGCCCTCAACCCACCACACTGCTATTTTCCAAACTCCCAGGCAAATGAATACACAGCCTTTGAAGGGCCAGCCTCCATACTGCAATTCATCTCCTCTTTACTATTTCTGTCATCATTTAGATCTGACTTTGGTTTGCTTAATAGTTTTAAATGTGCCTTTTTTTTTTTTTTTTTTTTTAATTTAGGGAGTCAATCAATTCACTAGATCCTAAGAGGTACTTAGGTCACAACACAAAAATAAATTACCTATGGAGGATTGAAAACAGACATGTACTCTCTATTCTGTAATGCTTTATGATTTAGTCACTGGAATGGAGAAAGGATGATGCCACAGTCAAAGCACAGGACTGACACTTAAGTTAGAAATATCCTCTGTGATTATAAGCACATTATCCAAATTCTTCAAACACTGATGAGTTTCCATCAGTGATCCATCATATACAACCACAATGTCCGGGCTGGATACTTAGGTACCTTACACTCTCCATTCTGGAAATCCAGAAGGTTTCCTTTTCAATACCTCATATGCTGCACACCCCATAACTGATGTTTTCAAAGGAAGTGAGAGTGAGGTGGGGAACATTAGTTCAGAAATCAGAGCATTCAAGTTGTGAACTGGGGTTGGATTTCAAATCCTAAGGCTTAAATCATTAATGAAAACATCTGAACAGGAAAGTGTTCTGGACACAATGTGTTATTTCTTACATTTTTCTCTCTCAAGTTTGCTTGCTCCAAAAACCACACTCACATACCAGTCCCTGTAAGGTCAACCTGAAAGTGTTGTAGTTATGGCAGCATTAGAACTGAAATAGCCCCACCAGGAAAGTGCTTTACAGCAGACTACCTTTGACTTCAGCATGGGAAAATAATACCAACAACCCTTTTAGGCTGACACTTCTGCCTGGTGTAACAGGAAGTGGTACGCCCAGCGCTCACAGAGCTCATCTATCTAAAGCAGAGACACAGCAGAGCACAAAGCAGGAGCCAAAGAGCTTTTATCCAGGTTCATTGCCCACCCTGCTCTGCAAGGCAGCAGGACACAAGAGCAGGGCTGAGATGATGGTGGCAGTGCCCCATCTCCTCCTCTGAAAGGCGCAGGGCACTGATGCAGGACTGACTGCAAGGCAGTGGTGCAGCAGAGGAGGAACCAAGACATTGTGCTTGCAGTTACAGTGAGTCCCTCCTGGCACAGCTGCTCAGATGTCAGTGGCACAAGTTCTGTGCTGCATCTAGAGCTCGTTTTGCTGAGGTGGGCTCGAATAAGCCCTACAAGCTGAAACACAGCTTTGCTGCCATAAACTGTGGCCACAACAGGGAACTGGTCTGAACTTTAATGGCACAGTGAACGGACTAGCACCTCCTCCAGACAGAGAGAAACTGTGTGCAGAGGTTGTTGTCAGGCAATCTGGTTATCATTTCCTTCTGCTTTCTCCACTTGAACAAAATCAGAGATGTTAGTCAGCAGATATGGCAAATTAGTCTCACCAGTGATTTTGTCAGTAATAACTCCTGATGCCTTCAAATTTAATTTTTTTTTTTTTTTTTACTCAGAGAAAAATATTAGCAAGTCCTCATTGTTTGTATTCTACTTCAAAGTTGTCCAAAAATGTATTTTTGAGAAGGGATTATCTGTAAATACTCTTTTATCAGGATTATTCTGAACTAAAAAGTGGGTTTAAATTTGATCACTCTCCATTCATAATAAAAAAAATTAAGAAGTCCTTGTGTGAACAGACATATACACATCCTTATGCTATCCTGTCAATGCACTGTTTCATAAGATTATACTGTCATATGACAACAGGCTCATTTTTATCACAGGCTTGTTTTGAACAGAGAATGTGTTTCAGCAGTTTGTTCTTCTGTCTCATGGGTGGGTGTTTGTCAGAGAAAAGATACAGATGGGATGTTTAAGCAAGTGGACAGAAAGAAGTCGTGGAATACAGCTCCAGGGTTTTGACAGGTGTGAAACACTCCTGAGCTAACTCTGAACAGGACACCAAGTACAAAATAACAGGCACTCCAAGGACAAGAAAGCTCAGGGTAAAAAACAGGAACCCCAGAATGCCCACTGAAGGCTGTCCACATTCTGGAGCTGTTGAGAAGTCTCTGCTCTCAGAGCAGAGCAGAGCTGCCACATAAGCAAGAATCAGAATTAACCTTGCAACAAACATACGTAGTTTTCATTTCCTGGTATTTAATATTTCTGTAGAATATCTATGTTTTGTTCACTGCCATGTCACCTGCTAGTTCTATGGTTTCAGCCACAATAGTTTCATACAGCTGAAATGTTTTTCCTGGCCACAAAAGTTTTGCCTTGCCCAGATAGAAATCCCCTCAAATGTTTATCTTGGTCTCTTGGAATACTGGCCCAAGAAGCAGAAATAGAAAAGTACAGCTAATGGAGCAAACAAGTGGAGAGGACTGAAAAAGGAAACTGGAAAACAAAGTTCTAAAGAACAGAAGGGTGAGCTACCTTCAAAGATATCAGAAGAATAGTTCCAGCTGCGAGAATAAAAAGGTGAAGTGTGTGACTGTTTACTTTTGTATATATTAACAGAGGAGAGCCTTTTGTATATATTAACAGAGGAGAGCAACTCAACAGAAGGCATTATTACTTCTTGTGTGCAATAACAGCACACCTGAAACTACCAGTGAGGAGCTTTAACTGTACTAGACCCAGTTCTTACCTGAAGAATTGTCCTTACCCATCCCCTTGAGTTCCCTGTGCTAGTACTCGGCAGACCGGCATTTTAGCACCCCTCACATTCCTTTGACAGCATATTCATGACTCCACAATGTGTGTGGAGGGAAAAGTCAAGCTCATTGTTTTTAAATGCACTAAAACAAAAGCCAGAAAAGTCAACCGTAGGGTATTTACATGCTTATTACAAAAAGCAAGGATTGGGAACTGGACAGCTAAGATCCATTTAGTCACTGTCTTAGCCAAGATGATTTCTTTGAAATTTGGACAGATGCATGACAGAGTTATTGCAGCTCAACAAACAGCTGGCAATTACTTTAACTGCAGCAAAGCATCCACTCTGTGTCAAGAGATCCCAGATGACAGAGCAATCCAGACCGATGGGGCCCACAGGCTTCCAGCTGTGGCACAAGATCAGGAAAACCAAGTATTGTGCCTGACTGTAAGGATGAAAGGCCTTTAATAGTCTGCTCAATGCCAGGCTTCATACAGATAATTCAGACCTTAATTCTACTGCCACAGAGGAACTGAGCACCAGCCTTGCTAGATCTTCCACATCTGCCTTGTCTACCAGATTTTAGTTAGACAGGATCTCGGCTCCCTTGTTAGAGTTGATTTTAAAGAAAGGTGAATTGGGCAAGGTGGTCTAAGTAGGTAAAATGTTGGCTGATTTAAAAAAAAAAAAAAAAGGTAAAGTAGACATTTCTGTTACCTCACTGCATAAGAGCCAAGAAAATGCTGAAGCAAACTGAAAGATGATAAATTCAGAGCTGATTAGAAAGTTGTTATAAATATATATGTAATATAAGAATTTCAGCCAAACCCTGCAGTCAGACAGTGTCACTGAAGCTGCAAGTTAGGCAAGACTCTACCAGGGTTTACACATTTATGAAACAGAGTTATGGTAACCATTTTTTCAAAGGTTAATTAATTACACTAATTACAACAATTACATGCTCCCAGGCTCAGTATTTAGAGATTGCATTGCAACAAGAAAGAGGCTCCTTTGAGGACAGAACCTCACACATGCTAACTAAAAGCATGCTGTGCCTTGCCCTAGAGCACCCTATACTGACCACTGCTGGAGAAGAGGAACTGTCATGCTGAAGCAGATTTGAAATGGATCAACTCCAGTGACTCATCTGAAGATACTGTACAGGTCCTTGGTCAGGCAGTGAGGGGCTGCAGGGAGCTGGAGACAAACTTTGCAGCAGCATCACTGGGGCAGCGCTGGGCTGAAATGGCAGCTTGAGCCCTGGACAGGGTGAGGGAAATCCCTTAAGGAAGCTGGGCAAGGCCATTAGTGCCCTCAATGCCATAGCAACTTATAAAAAAAAAAATTAATTACTCCCAGTCGCTAAATAGTTTTTCTATGATCAACTGAAATGTGGCTTCCCGAGTTACACTGAAAAAATAAATGCTCATCAACTTTTATGAATAATATCCCTATGTCTTTCAAAGGGTGGAGGCATGGGAGTGGGAAAAGCAGACCCAAATTCTACTCTTGGCCCTGCTAATAACCTGCAGAGGGGAGGTCACTTGCCCTCAGTTTTACCATTTTAGAACTGGGGACAATGCAACAGTCCACAGCTACAAGCAATAAGCTTTACACATGGCCACAAGAAATGGGATCATTTTGCATCAAGCCATTTTGAAAACACTCAGCATTGAGGTTGAGATACTTGTTTTGTTTGCTAATACATGCTATATCTTGGGGTTATTTTCTAGCTAATTCATACCCACACTCTCTTAGTTGCCAAGACTCCAAACAATACAATTCTGGGAAAGAGAGAACTCTCTCTTCAATGCATTTAATGTAATATTTTAAGACTATGTAGAGCAGTTTATCTGTATCTAGATGACATTGTTAAGGCCAATATGACAAGCCTATCTAGACCTGGATCTGTGCAAGCAGTACCCCTAACAAAGAAAGATCAAAGGTGAAAATATGGTCAAAGTACTCAAAGCACAGGGTAGATTGTTTTGGTTTGTTTTTAATCAGGAAACTCCACAATTCAGCACAACTGTGTCCTTCCACATACCGAGTGCTGTTATCTCAGGAGTCAAGCAGTAATCCAAGAAAATCTCTGCTCTGCTGATTTCAGAGTTGTTGTTTTTTCAGATACATTATTTACAGACCATCATAAGTTTTACATTGGTCATAAGAACAGATGTTGTCACTGTTCCAAGAATCTAAAAAACACACCTAGCCATCAAAAACAACCAAAGCAGAAAAAAGAATCTTGAAGCTCTGTTTACATCTGTTGCTCATGAGATAATTATAGGCAGCTTTTCTGAATAAACAACCTAAAACTCCAAAATAATTTTCCAAGTGAAATCAGATAAAAAACACAGAAGTGCCATCAGATAAAAAGACATCAGTGTTCCAGTCCAGTTTTACTGGTGTTATGTCTTTCCATTGACTCCACAGAGATAATATGGCCAAAGACAGCAGTCAGCAAGAGGGCCTGAAAAATGTAAGCGCTGGATAAAGGATATGAAGGATAAGAGCAAATTTGGCTTGAATTATAATGTAGTCAGGATAAGGCTGGACTTTGACAAATAAAGAATTCAACTGATTTCAGAGAGGGTCTCTTATATTTCACAGTCATCTTGGGGGATATGCAACACTATTGACTATTACCTTCTTAGAAAGGTGTAAACTACAACTGTCCCAAGTACCTTCACTACTCATTGGCCTGGAAGTTTATCATAAATACTAGAAGCAATAATCCCTATTGAAACTGTGTTATCATGATATCAAGAGGTTGGCTTGCATGGATATTTGGTCACTGTCTGCCAGGGAGGTAGTCAGAAACCAACTAAAGCTGTCTGGCTGTGCTGACATTTTACTCAGGGTTCACCAAGTCCTTAATTTCTGTAAGTGTACATTAAAATTTGAGCTGCTGAGAATGAAGGGAGGAAAAAAAGTTGAGTCCCTGAAGTCTATTCTGTATCAGGTTGAAATTTTTATTTAAAATCAAGTCTGATCAGTTCTCTAACATGGGTAAAAGTCCTGTATAAGAGGCCATGTCACTCTCCATTCCAATGGCCAGAAGCCATCGTTTCCACAAGAAACAAAAGCAACTAAAAGCTTTAAATCCTATCCCATTGTAGGAACACAATTGAATTCTCTTGCCAACATGAGGACAGAGTATACATAGTCACTGCATAGGACTGACAGTCTGTGTGGGAATTACTGAAGTCTAGCTGCAAGATTCCCATATACAGACATTTCCTGCCACGAGAATGTTACAGTAGCAAGTCAGCATCCAAAGTAATCTAAAGAACAAAAGGAAAGCCTCTAATAGAGGGAGAAGGAAAAAAAATTATACACAAAGATCACTTCACATATTCAATATAGGCATTTAAAGTGGAGGATATCAAGGTCATATTGTGCAGCCTTTTTTCAGGCACATCAACAGAAGTGTGTTTTTAAAGTAAAGCCTGAGGCAGTATCTGACCTTTTTCAATTTTATTTTCTTTTTCCTTTGGATAAGATGGTTGTGAGATGCTGCTTAGGAACAGAACTAGAGGGCATACCAAACTCAAACACACATTTGAAACTGAGCATCATCTGTTTCAAAGTATGGTCTCAAAGGAACTCTATGAGTATCAGTAAAAGAGAGGAAAGATTCTTGGGTCCATAGTCTGACAGTATAAAAATAATTTATTCTTGCTATAAACAAAGCACAGAGAGTTTAATTAATCAGCCATTACATCAGTCATGTTTTAAGTGAACACAGCAATTCTCATAGAGGTTTGACAGCCTTCCAAACTGTTAAATTAATTTTGTGGTGACAAGTGAACTAATACAGATAATGCTCTGAAGCAACTCTGTCCACCTACCTCCTAAGAAATCTTGTTTAGTATAGAGAAGAGAGGTGTAGGCTGTGACTGTATCAGCTCCAAAATCCAGTTCATCCTTGTGACCTTGAATGCTTTTGCTCAACACATGGAGAGAAACAATTTCTGATTTCCCCAGAATTGCCATGATGCATCTCCTTCTAAACAAACAGCTTAGGCTAAATACTTTTCTGTCTCTATACACACAGACATCTGGGAAGTAAGCAGCCATCATCCATGTCAACTCCCCTTCTATGTTACTTCAGATCAATCCCACCGTAAAGACATGAACTATTGAGTCTGCAGTGATTTCCACTGTTCTTTCACTTTCCTCTTCCCATGTCTCATGACCTACAATTACATTGCATATAACAATAATTTTTAAAAAAACCAAAACCAAAATAAACTACACTAAAGCATTTGTTTTTCAATGTACACAGGTGGTACACCTGTGCAAGGAAGCAGACTGTCTCAAACCTAGCTCTGATGTTATTACACAGCATTAATATAACACTTCCATTTACATCCTGTATCTCACTGCTACCATTATTCATCATTACTTCACAGTATTAATTACAGTGTTATCAGAACAGCTTTTAAAAGTGATATAACAGGCACCTGAAAATATTTGTGTGCCGTTGCAAACGGTGTGCATTAATACATATTGTGCCTGAGCACTTATGTGCCTGAATAAATGAATAAACTCTTGCTTTCTTACAATGTGTTCTTAGAACAACTTGATTTTTACTGAATTTTCTGTTTTCAGCTTCTCCTAGAAGAAAGTAGCTTTGAAAAGCATATTAAACCAATCACATCATGCAATGAATTTGGAACCCCTCTATCTGTGAGTGCTGGACCGGCTTGGTGCTCCCCTCTAAGGAGCACGGCTGCCTGATGCAGAGGGTGTGATTAACACACGTGTAACATCTCCCTCTACTGGCTGAAACACTAGCAATACTTCCATTTCCAAGAAAAAAGGTTTCATCTGCAGTGAGAATCCCCCCATCAGGTCACCTCCCATCCTCTAGTTTTTACACACTTTTAATCTCTCTCTGAAACCCTAAAGCAGACAAGGTTTGCATGGTGGCTCAGGTGATGATGAACGGGGCACAGTTCAGTGAAACCCCAAATCCTTGATGCTAAAGGCCTTAGTGAGATGCCAAAGGCCTCAGCGAAATGCTCTGAGGACAAGCAGACTGAAGTTCAGTAGGGCCTTTCTTGGGAACTTTGGTCTAAAGAGGACTTTGCAACTACAGTTGCTTTGCAGAAGCTTTCATCTTGGACACTGAACAATGTCTGATTTAGCAATACTGATTATTAAATTGTTTTGAAAACTCGGATCTTGAGTAAAAACCAGAGCCCATTAAATATGGATGCTTTACCAAACCTCAGTTCCTCACTCTTTGATGACCTCTGAAGCCATAACTCAGTGTTACTGTGTGCCCCACACTAACAGCATTTTTGTATCTCTGCTGTCTTTAAATGCTCAACAGCTGACAGAACTGATGAAAAATCATCTTGATACATTCTGAGAACAAGAAAGGCTCACCTATGAACACATTCCAGACAGAAAGGCATGGCAGGGATACTCTATGAGGAGAATTTCACCACACAGCACCTGCACACACGTTCTGTTTCCAGCAGTGCATTACATGCTTCCTCCCACTCTGGAGAACTAATAGTTAACAGAGCCTTTGGGCTACAACTAGTAGTCTACAGCTAGGATTTGTAAGGTACAATTAATTCCTACACACTCCAACACCAAATGGCATAAAGCTAAGATAAACACATTCTAAAGCTAACCTCCTTTTCTTAAGCTGCTATCAGAGTTGCCCATATAGATCTCCTGTAGTCAAGAAAAACCGAAAATATGATCCATTCCATTAAAAATGGAGAATTCACTTGATACTAACCCTTCTAAAACGTGGCCTACACTATAGATTCTTGATATATAGGCTACAGACACTAATATTTTTCCTGCTACAAGATTGTGAAGTTCAACAAATAATTAAAAACTATTTCTATTATAATTCAGACAACTGTAAATAAGGTAAATGAAAGAAAAATTATGTTATACATAGCAAGGAAGAATTATATTCTTTTCTTTCTTCTCCATCTTTTAAAAGGCTTTTTAATTCACCATTTCGTTCCCTTTTATTTCCCCGGTTCTTTTGTTTGATAAGCTTTTTTCAAATTTCCCTTCCCTGCATCCTGCATGCAGGGCAAAACGATTCATGCAGAATTCATCACAGGAAAACAAACATAATATCTCGCTCCCATATTCCCTAGAGGGAATTAACTGAAATTACCAGTTCTTGGGAAATCGGCATAGGAAAAAAGCAGGAGAAATTACTATAGCCAAGTTGTCAGGGAAACAGTTAGCACACTGGCAGCTCAGGAAAATGGGCTATTTGAAACACTTTCTACTAAGTACCCAAGTAAACTCTAGGGTGGCTTGTGGGGATTGGAGGCACACAAAGCCTGACAGCATTATTGCCTTTGAAAGGCTCAGTAACTCCGGCTATTGTGGGGGAGCGCCCTGCAGAATGGACCAGAATGGACGCTTGCTACCTTTTCAGCACAGACAGAGAGTTCTATGAATAGCACTTGGCTAATTCCCCCTTTGTGGAAGTCTTTAGGAAGCTTTTCATTGTATAGCCCATTCTATAGAACTCCTAAAGCCAAAAGATAAGAGTTTTCTAAGGAAATTGTCCAATTCTAAGTGGGCTTTTTAAAAATCATTTGTGCCCAGCCCTGTTCCATTTCCTTTGCTACTCAAGGGGCAGCAATTATCACAGCGAGCAGCAGCCAGACTTTTGTGACAGAGCTTCATTGCTTTTAGTCTTGCACGAGTACTTGAAAGGACAGCACTCTGCCAATTCCCGATTTGGTAAACTGCACCTAAGTCACAGAGCTAACAAGGTGCAACTCAAGGCGGTGATGATCAGTGCAACACTGCCCTGAGCTCGGTGTTAGGGAAGGCTGCAGACTGTGACACGACCTGAACTTAGGGCACGCTGGGAACCTGCTGCTGCGGTGAGAGACTGGCTCCAACAGCCCTCCCTCCACAGGTGCACTCAAACCCAGAGGATGTCTTGTGTGGCTGTGCTGGTACAAACACATCCAACTACAACTATGGCTGGGAGAGCAGAAGATGAGAGCTAGAGGAGGGGGCTTTGTGGCACCACTGCACCTGAAGTGGAATTTTTGTGAGGAGAGTAATGCAGATAAAAAGAGAAAAAGCACCACGCCTATGCCAACTAACCTTTCAAGCTGACTGTGTTACAAACAACTGACCAGTCAAAGCAAGAACATTAACTCTGGGCCAGGGTAGATGATGGAAAGAGGGACAAGAATTCCTAGGCTTTAGCCTGACCCAGGACTGCAGTGAAAATGTAACAAATAAAGAAATAAATGTCTTTTACGTCATATGGGGAAATGCCTTGGTCAATTGATGATTAAAGGTGTGGAGCTCTCACATACCATTGTATTTCAGAAGCTGAAATAGGCAGTAGCAGATTTCCCATTATCATTGCATTCACATGGATCAGACCGAGACCCGTGATCAAAAATATACGAGCCAGTCTGGGTTCTTCTAAACATAATCCATGCAGGGGTGGAGGAGGGGGGGAACATCAAGAGATAAAACACTTGCTGATGACAATAACATGTTAACATCAGAGTAAAACCTGAGATTTTTGTGGTCCATCCCAAGATTTTTCTCCCAATTTCCCCTCTTTCAGGAATACTGCCTATGTAATTCCATACTTAACTATATCCAAAGTTATTTGATTACAAATTTTGAGACCTGCTAAAGACAAAGTTTTGTGACCTGATTTTACCTTCTGTTTCACAGGCTGTGGAAAGTTTCCTGCATGGCTTGCTCATAGAGCATTAAAGTATTCCTCTTTCTCACATTACTTGATTTGCCTGCATGAACTGCAGACCTACGAGCCCTGGAGATCCATCTAACTTGTACCTACTTATCCTCCCTACAAGTGTTTGCCATCTCTGGCTCCCTTTCACCTTCAGAGCGTGAGGATGTGCACGCACATATCCAAGGTGTGTTAAGAGGTTAAAAGGGTGCTGGGAGCATCACGTAGATGATTGGAGGCTCAGCTTGGCACAAGAAAAAAGGCCAAGGCATGCCAGAATTTGCAGAGGCATATTCCTCAAGTTGCTTGAACTTTACTTGGCTTTCAGGCTCCTAGCAAAGACCACAAGACTGAAGGTCACCATGCTCATACAGAGAATTGTGAAGCATGTGAGTGCACACACCATTGATTCTGTGCACATCTGAGGCCCTGCCATCAAGGGCATTTTGCCATATGCATTCCTCCCTACAAAGGGTTTCTCCTGACAAGGAGCAGACATTACATTCAGATCATTCATTTCACTGCTATAAACCTCCAGAGTAGCCTAGCCTGCAGTTTTGCTTTTCTCTGCTCTGAGGGAAAACATTCTCCAGGTTACCAAGCACATATTGGAAAACTTCTTCGTAGTTCTCCAGGTTACCAAGCACATATTGGAAAACTACTGGGGCTGAAGAGGCATGGGAAAAAGAGTGAAATCCAAGTCTGTAGCCCCAAGGGCAAGAAGGGATTGCACAGCACTGTCTGGACAGCCTGCCCGCAACATTTGGCTCTTCCCAGCAGTGCTTACACTCACCTTCCTCATAAATTAATCTGCTTAAGCCACCTCTGCCAAACCTTGAAAGAAGAGCCAGAAGGCACCTGAAGCAAAGTCCCACTTCTATGAAAATTGCCCTGCTGCAAACAATTGGGAAGGATACTCTTGCAGAGACTGGGACTCTGATTCAATTCAATTCACAGCTCAGCAATCAATTTCCACAGCGAGACAGAGAAAGGCAACCTGTGCCTCAACAAGTGATGTGTGACAGGGAAACAGTGCAGCCTTTCTCCCACAGACACCTTTTACTGGTTTGCAGAGCTTGGCTCTGGGGTTACTGATACACAGTATAATCTAGAAGGACTTTGAAGTATCTGAGCTAGCTCTTGAGATTAACTTTAAGAGTGGAAGACAGTCACATTAATAGTACCTTTGGTCAGTTAGCCCCCACAAAAAGCAGGGTCTGCCCTATAGGATGCCACCTTTTTCTCTCTACCACTAATCTCAAGACCTTTGAGAGGAGAAAGAAGTTGGCAAATGTCCCTGGCACAGAGTGACAAGGCACATACAATGCTGATACTCCACAAATATTTTGGTGAACGATCCCTCTCGCAAATATAACTCCCTTTCTCCCAGAGAAAACACAGCAACTCTGTTCTAGGACTTCTCTAGAAAAAGCATCGCCATATGGAGTTGAGGAGAGGGTGAATAAAAAGGGAACTGTGGCATCCTTGGACAACAGAGGTTGTGCAAATAACACAAGTTGTGGTTGAGAAGAGAAACATGGCAGGTGAGGTGGGGAAAGGAGGAGTACAGCATTTCAAAGGGATCACGATAACAGACATGTTAACATTGGTATATAATAACACTTAACATGACATGCATTTGGCATTGCAAAACCCCTACACCAGCACAAACAGCATCACAGGATAGCATCAGGCCATGTGCACACTCTAACCTGTAGGCACGTTGTTCCCACCACCTTAAGTAGGAATTACTAGCATCTGACTAGGGTTTGGTAACATTTTATCTCCATGCACGCCCCATGTGCCTGCACTGAAGTACAGATTAACTGAGACAGTGTCTGTCAGAGGATGCTAGGTGTTGGAAAAAAAGAGCACCACTTCATCTGGGAGCTGTTAGCTCCAAACTCACGCTGTGTCTTAAACATACAATACAATACAATTCAAAGTTGGTTTTTTCTTCTCTGCAGGCCTAGTCCCTAATGGTATCACCAACAGCATGCTCTAGCTTGCATTAAGCAGCACCCTATTCACAAGAAGTAATTTTGCAAGAAATTGAGGTGATTTCAGCATATTTCTAGGTATTAAAAACGGTTTAGCAAGTATCAAACTCTGAAGTAAAGTAGATAATAGGCATTAATCACCGAAGTAAATCCATTAGTCAGTTGCACAGCATTCGTGGCTGTTCCTGCACCTACAGTATCGATGAAGTCAGAATGAAACATCAGCCTTCTCCAACTTGCTATAGCAAATCCATGTTACTTGAGCAAAATAAAAAATTCCAGCCCCGTGATCTCCTCCTTCACTTTTGCTAATTACTTTGGTACAGAGATTTCAAAACCATTTTTATGCCACAATAAAAACGTAATGGCTCATCTAGCCTGCAGAGGCATAATTACTACAAATATATTTGCAATGCAGATAATGATTCTGAATAGCATGTTTCCACAGGCAAAAGCTAAAAGGAGAAAGCAGACTGATGACTGTCACCTGACTGCCAGTCTTGTAAAACAATGCTCCCTCCAAGAAGATCAGCACTGCTGCCTAAAACCTAATGTGCCTAAAAGTATGTGTCTCAGGCATCACTTAAATATTTGATCTTTTGTCACATTATTGGTCAAAGTGGTGTATTTTCAGAGGGTTGGGTTTTTTTTTTTCATATCTTGTCAATTTTGCTGTAAGCAAAGAGCATTAGATAAAGGATCACTAAATTAATATATTTCACTCTGGAAATTCAAATTTCAGTCAGCTGTTCACCACTACAGAAACAGCTGTTCAACATTTATGCTTATTTAATGCATAGCATATCCAGATTGATAGCTAGACATCTCCACAAAATGAGATGTGGATTTATAAGTTTGTAATTAATATACAAATACAATTGGATTTATCAATACCATTCCACGCCACTGTAGGCAATCTCCTTAGTTTCCTAAAATGACAAAGAAGGGTCCACACATGGCAAATAGATCCACATTCTTAAAATTCCCTATTTAAACTATCCCTGTTCATGAAATGCAAGAGGCAAAGTTGAGGAAGAAGGGAAGACCAAATTAAAATAAAAAATATTGGTTTTCCTTTTTTAAGTTATGGAAGGAAATAAAAAACCTGCAAAATACGGAAAATAGAACTAATCTTAGTGAGGGAAGTGTTCTGGAACTTTAAAGTTCTATTCATAATTAAAATGTAAAGGATGGAGGGATTCTGAGAAGCCCAGACAGGTATTTCTGTCAAGCCAGTTATGACTGTTTGCATTTCTCCTAGTCACAGTGTCCAGGAAGGTTTTACCTTGGAAAAATGGCAGCAACCATCTGAAGAGCAACAGCCTGTCTCTGCTGCACAGTTACCAGCAGTACCGCACGCGTTCACCCCAGTGCACGCCAGCTCAGAAGGCAAATGCTGCCTTTCCTGCTCCAAATGGTCAAAGGTAAGAACATGGAAAGGAAACTCCCGTGCAATGCCTTTGCCCTTGCCGAGCAGCTGGCAGTCTGAGGCACTTCCAGAGCTCCCTCCTCCTGTGAGGGGGTCAGAGCTGAGGAGACAGGACATCCATCGTGTCCGAGCCCGTTTCCTGACACTGCACACACACACAGGCCACCTGCTGCAAAGCCCCCCAGCAACACCCCTGTGCCAACCTCCTAGCTTGGAGCCATGGCCTGGGGGCACTGGAACACAGGAGTTGGGGAGCAGCTTGCATTGCTTCCACATCTGCTCCCAGGTGATCCTGCACCACCCCTTAGCAGCGCTGGCCAGCTGTGCCAGGGCTGCACTGGGAACCACACCGGGGCCTGACCCAAGTGACCCATAACCATCTGCAGCCAGCTTATCCTTAGGACAAATCAGTCTTCTGATCCCACCCACGACTCCATCCCATGTGCTGCTGTAGCAGCACCACTTCTAGGGGCATGTGGGGAGGGTGGAAAAAAGAACAAACACAGGAAAATGCCTGAAAACAGGAGGTACATATGGCATCCCATGGCCAAAATAAGTAACTTAGTAAGTAAGTAGTTTAAAGCCCATTCTCGAAGACTTAACATGTCTGAATTTCTGAATTCTGAGCCTTACTCCTCCTTCATCAATCCCTCTTTCCAAGAAATCCATGAGTCTAAGTTTACAAGGCATATTTTGAAAACTGTTCTCTCACTTACGGTGAGGGTTAAGTAACCACCCTCACATCATCTCTCTCTCAAGCACACAAAGCCATCCCCAGTACCATGCTAGGTGGGTTAAGTTCTTGTGGGGAATAATTCACTTTTGAAGTAATTGATCTTGCCAGATTCTTTTGGTCTGTCTCGAGCAAGAACTCAGAAACTGCTGAAAACACGCAGAGAGATGGACAGCAAGCAAAAAAGAGAACAGAAAGGAAAAAGAAAATGGACAAACAATAAACATGCTTGAGTCAGAAATTAAAATGGGTTAGTTTTCAGGTCTTGTCTAGCTTTAATCCCAGATGATGTGCTTGCCTGAACCAATCTGTCCATTGTCAGCAAACAAATGGCAGTCAGCAAACACTTCAATAGTCTTCTCTTGAGTTATTTTTTATGTTCCAGCTTCTTCACTGCCAAGTGTTCAAACCTATTTGCAATGATTTGATTTTCTTTCTAGTTTGAAGAATGTGATGACAGTCAGTGCAAGAAAGCTGTACAATAGTTAATATTGTGCAAGCACTAGAATGATGAGAACACTGTTGTCAGTAAACATGGTCATTTGCCTAAAATGCATTTATCCAGTTATTAGGCTGGCTTAGTCCATACTCGTGTGGACTACTGGAATTACAGAATACTAAATCTTCAAATTGTTCATTTAATTCTATTGACAAAAGAGAAAAAATGAAGCTGAACACCTCAGGATCAGATGGGCAGTCTTGTAGGAAGAGCACATTCCTTGGAGAGCAAATGGAAGGTCTTAGCTACCATATACAGCTTCCTAAGCCATTAAGGACACAGAGCATTGTCTGTTCACAATTAAGTCAACAGCAAAACCTCACTGGCATAAGAATCAGTACCCACATGAAAGCTGATCTGAAACACATGTCCAGGCCCTAGCAAGCTACCTTGACACAATGGTTCACCCTTTACTTCACTAGAAGCATTTCCCCCCTGAAAAACAAAGGCAACTTTTAGTAATATTCTTGCAAGGAAGGAAGTCCAGAAATTCTGCCTCATAAAAGATCTCTTTCCTTCCCACCCACTTGGAGCTGATTTTTTCCGCTTCTTGTCTCTCTCATTTCTAAGTCAAACTCCTAGCAGCTGCTTATTGAAGACCTAAGTGGTGATTCTGGCTGGCTGGTGGCAGCTTTTTTCTTTCAAAATAACAGACAAAGAAGGATACACAATAAGAAAGATTTCTTCACAGTTTCCAACACAGTGGATGAGTAATTCCAAAGGTATCAAGAATTTCTTCCATTTGCAGTATTGCTCTTCTGCTTTATTTAGAGGATATGACAAAGAACTAACTTAAGAGATATCAACAATGCTATACCACACAGAACGATCTGCTTTGCAAGGGGGAAGGATGTCATTAACAGCTGGCACATATAAAAGTTCATTGCACATTATTCTTTTGCAATGGAGATTTCTGAATCCATTTCAATAGTTTATCAAGATAAAATAACATAAACAAAACAAGATAAAACCCAAACAACTCCTCCTGTAATTTATTCAAATGCTTAAACACTCCGTAAAGATAATGTAGTTTCCTGCTGAGTGACAAGCAGGTGGTATGTAATAACCATACACAAATGCTTTTCTCCCTTTCAGGTTTGATTTAAAACTCAGAGAAGATTCCAGAAGAAACAGCAAACTGCAACTTGCTAAAAGTAAACTGCACTCTTGAAAGCACACTGCATTCACCACAGCAATGGTGAGATCAGAGAGTGCTCATGGTGAACCTCTCTCTTTTGTCTATATCCAAGAGATCTGAATTCAGTTTTGATGTGCTGTTGATTTTGCTCACTTTTGCAACATTTGATAGAACTGCTGTTATTTATTTAATCACTACCGCAGACCCAATACCAGCTGCAGATAAATCAACAAGAACATTCTTGTTATTCTGGCATGCCTTCTGTAAGCTCTTATAAAAGAGATTTCCATTCTTGCATGCCTAGGAATAAAAGTTCCATCAATCAGAATCATTCATCAGTTTTGTAATGCCCCTCTGCCTGACCTTCATTGCCTCATGCAACAAGCAACCTGCTGAGTCTTCTTCTGTAAGGAAGAAGCCTATTCATCTAATCCATCAAACAGAAAAGGAGTAGTCATTTTGGTCAAATTCATGGAAAAGGCATGCTGTGGTGGCTAACTGAACCCCAGGATCCACATCAACTTAAAACTCTTACCTTCCAGG
Organism: Serinus canaria; assembly: GCF_022539315.1. Taxonomy (NCBI): domain Eukaryota; kingdom Metazoa; phylum Chordata; class Aves; order Passeriformes; family Fringillidae; genus Serinus; species Serinus canaria. The sequence goes on from NC_066315.1 coordinate 39,827,540, forward strand.
ACACAACAGGGGCAATATTGCAGTAATCAGACAAGCAGGCAGCTGACAGCTGCATTTAAACAGATTGGGCCTGATCATCTTATGGCCAATGTTGTAATGAGAGGACTACAAGCAAGAATTATTTTAAAATTACATCCCATAGATGCTGCTTTTGACAGTTTTTCAAGAACATTTACAGTAATATTCTCCTTTAGGATAGGCAGCAAAAGTTATATGTTTCATTTTTCAAAGTTATATTTTTCAAAAGTTATATTTTTCATTTTTCACAGCATCAGAAAACTTCACTTGGGTATGACATAAAAGAATTAAAAAATGGATTGGGTGATTTTGAGTATGCCTTTGGTGATTTAATCATATTCAAAACTACTGCTGAGAGAAGGCTGATTCTATGTGGCCCTAGTACAGAGACCTGCTAAAAGCTCTGACCTGAGCTTTAATCATGCATAAACAGTATCTGAAAGAGATCCTCTGTTGGAACCAATCCTTTCATACCTTGACTCACATTCTTCTTTAACCAACAGGAGATATTTAATAGATTAAACTATTAAATATTATTCTGGTCCAGACCTGGATCATAAATCCTCAAGAGAACATTTTCAATTAAAACAGCCTGAAATGACCTGGTTTTCAATGCTCATCCATCTGATACATCATTGTGGTTTAACTTATTATTCTAGTCATGGAACTATTAGGTGCCACAGCAGCATCTTAATGATAGATTAGGACAAACCCTGGAATTATACAGCTTTGCCTTTTTTCCAAGCCTCTTGACCTTATTTTCCTAAATCCAGCCCAACCAAGGATCTCTTTAAATTGTTAACATTGCACAGATTTTTGTGGCACGAAACTACTGAAAAATATATTATGAGAAAAGCAGAGGCATCACAGATGGGGAAGTAGTGGCAAGAACTGGAAATAAGAACTAGAAAGGAACTGGAGTTTTTACACTGATAAAAAAGGTTCACCCTTTCTGTATTCATTCTGAAGTTCTGTTTGCTTTGTATTTGAGGAGGAATATTTATTTCCTCATTTCTCATCCCAACCTAATTTACACCACGTCTTTCCCCAAAAACTTGCATTTACAGCAAGGAGAAATAGCATGAGAGAAGACTTTATTTTACTGCATATAACTCTATAGTAATATTTACACACCAGTTTGTCTTAAGTACTTCAAATATTCACTGACATCTATTCAGAGCTGACCATCTAGCACCCAATATCACAGAAAACAATCTCATGTTTCATTCTTTTAAAAACTTTCATGAATGTTACTTTTCTTTGTTAATTCTGCATCATTTTTTCCACTCTTCCAGATCCTTCAGAGACACTTATATGCTACAATATGGCTTGAACTCAGACTCCCAGGCACTGCACCAAGAACCGTTAGCTTTAACAAAATATAATCTCGTTCTGCTTTTTTTCTTACTGCTTAGCCAGTTCCTCATCTCATGCTCTGCCTCTCTCTCCCAGTTAAATGAAAAATAACACCCCGTGTGGAGCTTTGTCAAAGGCTTTTTGAAACATGATCTCTCCATAAAAGTTGCTGCAAAGATGTAGACTACACTAAACAGAGAAGGGATCAGAAGGCCAACTGCCTGGGCATGACTCATTTTCTGCCACACATGTAAGCTGTGCCTCGAGAAAGGCTCAGAGACAGAAATCAAGACGCCTGTGCTAAAATGGGGTCTGCAGTTTAATGACTGGCTCCTAGTAAGCTCCAAGCTTCACTGCTCTGAAAAGGAATTGTTTGTGCAAATCGTTGTGCTGGCTCCCAGCAGACCCTCCTTGTCTAAGTCATTAAGACTCTCCCTCTTACCACTATTAGTCATGCTGAATACTAATATTATTCATTATTACTCATAGTTTATTCTTTGAATAAGCTCATTAATTTCAGTGAGAAATTCGCAGCAGGACGTATTAGATAATCTATGCATTTATGTATGCATGTATGTCTAATTAAAGGGTATCAAATGAGATGACAGTTTTTACTGCTGACTAAGCTGATCCTTGAAACTCTGGACCCAGAAGTGAAAGTGTTTGTGGCTGATGCTAAAGACATGCTAAGTCAAGCTTTCTAAAGTACCTGTGGCAAAATCAATCTTTACAGCAATTTTCATGAGGCTACTGCGAAGTCACGCCAGCCTTTCACCTCTGGGCTCTACTGTACAAAAGAGGCTTAGAAAGGGGCAGTTGCCTGTCCCTCAGTACTCCCAAATAACACATTAGGAACAAAACTGGGAAGCAGACTTAGAAGAAAACACACACAGGTTTGTACCTCACAGACCACTCTTCCTGGTTTTTTTTGTGGACGCCACTGACATTGAAAACATTTCTGCAGATCTTCCTTCTTCCAAAGCTGGGGAGGAGAGCAAGTCAGTTAACCACTCATTATGAGACCAAACTGTACTTTACATCCCTCTGAAAGCATCCTGTGTTGGGATCATCTGGGAGCAAAGGGCAGACTCTACTTAAAGAAGTGAAGAGCTCACGAGAGCATCTCCAATCATCCAGGTTTTTAGGCTGCATGAGTGTTGTTGCTTTTTATTTTTTGAAAAGGAAAGTTAATTTTCTCAGTGATTTCAGCACATTGCAAAACTTCATGTATTACAACATTAATTCTTTAATTATATTTTTGAAGAGGGAAATTCTTGTGATAACTTTTTACAGAAATAAATCGGGACAGCAGTGCTACAGGCAGGAGGAGACTGGAGGGGGGATGCTGTCTGAAAACAGGACAATGAGTCAGAAAAGCATGACTGCTGTCTGCTCCCTGATAATTTCCTTCAAATGTTAAAGGAGCTCCTTCTATGGGTGAGACTTCTGACTTTTTCCTTCATACCCCTGTCTTCCCCTCAGTCCCCTCCCCCAAGGAAAGTTTACCAGCACAGCCACACAGTCATCACCCATCCTGTTTTGTCACCACTACCCACCTCATCCCTATGAAAGCCAGCTGGATCAGGCAATGCCTGTGCAGCTAGGCTCCTAATCCCATCAGGGGAGGGTGATAGCAATCTGAAAGTGGCAAGGCGGGACACTTTCTAAACACTACCACCCACAGGAAAAATTGTACTCAGCTGCCTACAGACTATGCAAATCTGCCTGTTCTCCTGGCCTGGAAAAGGAGCAGGAAAACAAGGGCAGGATCAGTCTGTGCCATTCACTGACAAGGCCTTGGAGAAGCAGACACAGTCTGTGCCCAGCTCTGCGGAGCACACCTTGAATGTCAGCCCTGCAGAGCAGAGCCCTGCTCTGTCTCGTGTGCTAGACATGGCTCACACGAGTGGGTCTCACTTCATCTGGTCTGGAGCCAGGGTTAAACTTCATGCTCAAGGCAGAGCCACAGGCTGGTGTGACAGCTGAGGTGAGCTCAGTGCACCACGAAGAGGTGACAGTTCTTTGGCCACTAGACCCCACTTACTGTGTTTCCACGCTCCACAATGTCCTACTGTAAGGATGCACCCGATCTACAAGGGCTCCTCTTTCACCCTCACCATGCTCTGCCCCAAAAACCTTCCCCTGCCACAAGCCTGGCTGCAGCATGTCTGACAGGCAATCAGGACATGGCACCCTGGATGATACAATGCTGCCTGCTTCCCCAGACTGTAAACATGAACCCTCCCTTGCAGCTGGGGACAATTTTAGTCACCACAAGCTCTTGAAAACAACTGGTATGTTTTTCTCTGATACACAAACTAAGGCTGGGGAAGGAAACATTTATCACCTCATCCATGGTGGAGCCAGACTACAGGCAGGCACCAGTTATCCAAAGCAATTAATTAAATTAGCCTGCCACTGACTGAGCTCTCAAATAGTTCTTTTCTGTCAGACAGGCTTCTTCACACATGAGGAGTGGAGTTTTTCTCAGACTTATTACCAGAGGTACATTAAACTTCTTGATTGCTAAGGTGTGTTTCTAGACAAAGGCCAATCCCAACATGGGCCACAGCTGCATACAAACTGTCCACCACTTCCTTTAAGAGCTCAGTCATAATTCATCATCTCATAGGGATGGACCGATGCTGACTTTAGCTTAATAAAATAAAAAAAAATCAGCTTCAAGGCTGCCAATTCCAGTAGCATAAAACCAGGAATCTTTCGGACAAAGCTGGCACCTTCCACACCTGCAAAATTCAGGCCATATTATTAAGAATCCTGAAATTTCAGTTATATCATTCCAGCCATATCATGCAGAAAAGTCTGAATTAATACATTTCTTTGTTGGAGAAATAGAGAAAACAGTTATTTACCTATCACATAAGAATATAGTGAAGAAATATTGGGTAACATCTCTCTCCCAGGTCATAAATCATCACACAGGTATCTAGGACTTCTTTTTAATACAAAAAACTCATCATATAATCTGTCTTCTACATATACAGTAATGGCAATTCCCATGGATATGATAAAATTACCTGTTACAATCTTTAAAGAAACGTGTTTTATCTGGGGTCCAATGAACAAACACCTTTTAAGGAAAAAAGAAAGCAAAATGCCAAACCCACTTTAAAGCCATTTCAGTTTTGATCATGAGGAATGCTGGGTCAGTCCTGTGCCCAGATACTGGTAAGCAAATGGCAAATGGACTTCATTGACTTCAATGGGAGAACAATAGCCCCTCGAGGCAATGTATTTTAAGTTACTGATATTCACAGGAATTTCCCTGCAAGCACAAATGTCATACAGTAACCACTGGGCAAGAATAGAATAGTGACATTATTACTAGTGCAGAATAATGGCTCGTGACCCTTGCACTGTGCCCTATAGTGCAAATATCACTACATTTATTAAGCTATCGCTTTTCCTTTGTGTCTGAGGGTATGGATCACAGCAGGCAGTATTTTCATTTCTACAATGACCTTTGCAAAGCTCACACAGCTAGATTATGTTATGGTAATGGTACAACCCAAAGGTCATGAGACATTATTCTGCCCTAGTAACTATTTGGGATGTGATGGGAGTTAGAGGAGGTATCTCTCCCTTGGGCCAGTTTTCCACCTCTGGAGACCTGGGTTCAGTATTGGCCACACCAGTGACACACTGGAGGCTAAGAGTCCTCACTAACATTTCACCAGGTAACTGAAGGCTGTGCTTTCTGACTTGGTGAAGTTCATTCTCTCTTTAGCTCCTACTGAATCGTCCAGACACTAATGTTAATATCAGAGGGAGTGAGATCCAATTTCCAAATGCAGAGGAAAATGCTGCCACCCTCTAATGAGCAGACAACATGAAGCTACAAAACCAGCTTGAAGGTGAGCAGAAGGCACTGTCCTGGATAACACTGACAAAACAAGCTTCTAACTCAGCAGTGCACAGCTTGCTGACAGCAGGATACACTTGTGCTCTGATTGTCAAAACATTAGATTATGATGACAACATATTGTACCAGTCCATACTTTTCAAAATGACACAAACCTAAGAGAGTGGATGAAAAGCACAGCAAAAAAGAAAAAAAAAGTTTTAAGAGCGTTTCATGTGAATTTGTATAGCAGATAGGAAAGTGAACAGCAACACTGGCTAATGGGTACAAATGTCTGCAAAATATGTGTATTTTCATCAAAATATCATTTAGGGACACAGCATGCAAAGTGACAATGGAAAAGAAAGGTAAAATCCAAGGCTTAAAATCACATGGAAGACAAAAAAAGCAGCAATGAGACACTAAGGAAGCAGAAGCTGTTGCATCCACTGGTGAGCTCAAACTATCCTGTTGATTCACACACAAGGAACACCAGGTGAAGTAGTTGCAGCAGAAAGAACAAGATTCCTAGGGATGACACACGAATCAGAAAACCATTCACCTCCGTTGTTTCAGAACACCCTGTTCTGGCACTGCCACAACATGTCACTTTGAAACCAAAATGGCATTGAGAAGAATTACACAAACATGGGCATGTGGTTCACCCTGCTGGGGCTTGTTGCTTGTGATGTAACCACCTGATTTTTTTCCTCAGTGTTTTGCATGCCAGGATTATACAATTTTTTTTTTTTTTTTTTTTACAATTTTTAGCCTCCAGGCCTTAATTATATTTGTGTTTTGCTGGTACAACAGCATTTCATGCTGTGTAACTGTAACAGAACACCACCATGTCATGTCTGTGCAACAGTAAGTGCATTGCATGGTTCTCCTCACATTAAGCTGATACTGAAAACACCTTAAATATTTCTACTGTGATAGAAACAGGGAACAATTACACGGAAAGAAATGAAACACTGTCAATTTCACAACAGTTTTAAAAAACAAGAGAGCATTTGGGGACTAGATTTTTAGCAAGGTTACCAGTACAGTTCCATCTAGTTTTTCTCATTTTGTTCTTAATAAAAAAAAACCAAAACAACCAAAACCCAAATCAAATAGAAAAAACTGATACAGTTTTCAGGGGAAATTACAACAGAATGGGATTTTCTTTTTTTTTTCTTTTTTTTTTTTTTTCCCTGACAAGGATTGGTCATGGCTGGTGAATGTCACAATTCTCTCAAGCGAGCAAACAGGTTTTGTGGCACAAACCTGCCCTCTGCTGGAAGTACAAGAAATAGGAAATACAAAAGAGAATCCCAATATATTTCCAAACTGATGCTTTCTGTATTTTTTGTACACAAACAGCACTTCTTCACATTACATGTTATCTTTCTTGGAGTGAAAATGAACTGGTTTTTCGAACTCTGAATAATCCACTTTATTCGATGCTACAGAACAACACCTCATCTACCAAGAGAACATTACTAATCCAGCATAAAGGAGGAAGGCAAATGCTGGTACAGTGAAGAGGAAGCATTGACATGATAGCAATACGTATGTCTTCCTTTCCTCGTGAAACTCACCATTAAAAGGAAAATCTGCATTTCACCTCTGGAATATTAAATCTTCTTCTAATAGTGTCACTCTCTATAAACTGAAAATCACAGCTGTCATTGCTGTCTTGTCCCATTCCTGTATATTACCAATTATTTTTTACCATAAAAAAGCCAAAAACCTGCTTCAACAGCTCCAGCATATATTCTGTATTCCCATACACAAAGATCAATGCATATTAAATAGACTCTTAAGTCCCTTCAGCCTGATAATACAAACACATCACTTTTTTTCTGATTTAAACAGAATAACCTTGTTAAAACTCAGTCTCCTTGCAAATAAAGGGCCAGCCAGGCCAAATGAATGAGAGTGACCAGTTTTTCCTCCCTGCAAAGCTGCAGGTGCAGAATGTTCGTAAACACATGGTTTGTAGGTGCCATTCATTAATTGCAAAAGAAAAGCCCTATCTCTTCCAGCAGCCACTCACTCTTGACTGAAAGCTAACTTGTGCCTCATTCTTCAACCCTCCAGTTCATTAACCCTGGGTATTGCAGCTTACCCAACCTGGGCACACTGACAAAAGGTAACTGCTAATGGCCAGAACTCAAAAAGCCACTTGTGCCAGGAGATGAACTTCAGGACCACTTCCATTTTTCATGGACTTCATGCCAGTAAATAACTGTGCACAGGTGCTCCTGCACAAACACAGGGTTACCTGAAAGTCACTGTCACTGCACATGTCCCAAGACCTGCAAAACTCTTCACCCATGTTTGAAGATGACTTTCCTGTAGATGTGATCCCCCCATCTTGGTACTCCAATGGAGCAAGTGGGGCTTGAAACATCAGTGTATCTAAGGTGATCAAACACTTTTAACCACTTCCACAGTTTCACAGTGTACCTGCATTCAGATTCCACAGCTTTCTGGGGACTGATAGCTCACCTCTCTGAGCACTACCTACTGCTGTACCATTATCCAGCCATGCTTTTAAAATCATTACCTGGCAAAGGCATCCACTGCTAGGGCTGGGCTCTTCCAGAGCTGAGCAGGAGCTGTGCTCACACAGACCTGCAAAGTGCTCAGAGAAACAGCTTAGTCCAGGCATCCCTGGCAAAGAAGTAAAAGTATGGAGTCATTGTCTGGCTGGAATCTGTGTGGGTTTTTTTGTTCCTGTGTAGGACAGGAGCTCTGGGATTCTGCTGTGCTCCTTCCTGTTCCAGCTATAACCAGCACCCATCCTGAAGAATGAAATGGACAACCTGGCTGATCACTTGGTTTCTGTGAAAGGCAAAGGCTGCTGCACTGAACTGTGCTCTGATTTCAACCAGAAATCCATATGTGCAGATGATCCTGCATTTGAAACAGGAAAATTTCTCAGCAATATTAAAGTTGACCTGCCAAGTAGCAAATACCTCAGACATGCTGAAACTTCTGGAAAACCCTTGTAAGTAAGCTTATAGCCACATTCTTGGAAGAAAAGACTGCAGCTGGAAATATGTGAAAATACCTTATTCACCTGCCAAAAAAAAAAAAAAAGTACATATATATTGCAGAGTTAAATCTCCTGGTTACACACTCTGTAGTTTCAGTCTAAGCAGTATTCCAGGAGAATCAGAGCTGAAGTCACCCCTTACACCTTTGTACTGCACAAATAAGTCTGCTGTTCAGGATAAGCAGCCTCAGCAGGCAGAGGCTTTGCCAGTATCTTGTGTCTATATAGTCAGGGTACTTCAGGTGGAAAAATACAATCCAGTAAGTATGGAACACAAAAAATGCATTCTTGCATTTTCATGTTGCTGAGCAGCACTGGCATCCAATTAATAGGATCTCAGGTTGAAGGTAATTTTGTGATATTTAAGATAATTATTAACGGAGTTAATGCCTTGCATTTGAGTAATAAACAAAGCCTAACATTACTAAACCAAAGTAAAGCAGTGAATTAACTGGTTTTATGGCATGCTCACTTCCTTTCTGTGACAAAGTGCCAACCTACAAGAATTTTATGTGCTTCAGTGAGTGAGAAGACATGGCATTTCCAGCCAAATCTCATATTACCCACCTTAAGGGCTGGTGGTGGTACCTGCAGGTGCAATCACAATGCCCAGGGAGGGCAGACTGGAGAGCACAATGGGATGTGCCAGCAGGACTAGAAGACAGGATGACAGCATTTCAGTGGCTGAATTCTGCACCCAGCTATTTTCATACAGATGCTCTGGTGCTCTGCATCTATTTTCTAGTCAGGATAACATCCTTCCCCTCTTTCCCATTTCTCTGTTTCTTTCTGTGCAACTCAGCTCTGTTTGCATTTCAGCCTGTGCCAAGTTTGGGCTTTTTTCCCCTAGATTTGTGCAGTCCAATGGCCTCTCTTGAGGAACTAGGTTTGAATTTTTCATTTTTTGATGTTAGTATTCTAGCTTACACAATTCAGGTCTTGGTACTACAATGGTAATTTCCTTCCTCAGCTGTCACTTACACTCTCTATAGTTTTGTCATGTACCCTCCAGAAGGGTAGCCATATTTTTAGAATGATCAAAAGGCATTTTATCAAACGAGTGGGACACATCCCTAAATTTTCTGTGTCAGAGTTGAACTTATTTGTGTAGGCAGGTATTTTTCTTGCCTTGTAATCTTGAAATACTGTGGTCACAGCAGATTTTTGCTTTGCCATTTTCAAATGATAATGTGTCAAAACCCTCCTGGGTCTGTCCTGCTCACTTAGTTCTGATCACTGTGCCCTTTCTTCCCTTGAAGTTTTCTTTTCCAATCAAAATATGTTAATTCAGCCTCCCTAATTTCAGAGGCAGATGAAGTGCAGCTGACAAGTCTGAGGCAGAGTAAGGAGGAAACCAGGTTTGGTCACTTATATTTTGCTATAAAGTTCCACAGCATTTCAAAGGCCCAGCCCATGAAGGTGGAGACAGCATCCAGCATACCTGGGAGCCCCTCTCCATAACAGGTCCTGTGGGCATCACCTCAGCAGAAACAGTAAATGTTCATTTTCCAAATGATGCCCTAATCCTAGCAGAACTCAAAGCACATTCCAAGCTGTAAATCCCGAGGGCCGCCCTTATATTTGCACTGTACCAGATAACCAAATAAACTGCTGGTCGAAACACAGCTGCAGAAGGCCAGAAGAGGATTTTGCGGTCAGTTTTCCTCCTTCCCCGGCAGCCAGGTGTTGGGGAGAGACCTGGGATCAGCCGCGGCTGCCAGCGCTCACTGACTCGCACAAGAGGGCACTGCAGGCACGCACATCGGGGCACGGCTCCTCAGCCCAGCCACTCGCCCACCCGAGCACAGCCAGGCTCTGAACAACTCCTCTCTCAGGGAAGAGCCCTCTCTTCTCTCGCCCGGGCTGGCAGCAGCCACAGCACTGCGTGGCACTGCTACACCTTGCACACACAGCAGGATGCATCACTCCGGGATAAAATATATCCAAGTCTGAATAAAATTTTACAGTTACGGTTTACCAGGGATTTGAAGTCAGGGAAAATATCAGAAGTTTATTTAAAAAGAATTTAAAATCCCAGTTTATGCTACTGAAGTAAACAATCTTCTGCGCTTGTTATAATGTGAGTATTTAGGTTATACTGGCAAACAAAAACCTAGATATTCATTCACGGGACAACCTAAAAAGAGCCCATGGCAGATTCAGGTGAAGGGTAGTAAAAACTTACCCTTAGTGTGTCTGCACATTTATATCTCCAAATAAATGTTTTGTCCTCAGGATTAGATTGTTCAGAGTTTCCACTAATTCAGACACAAGTAATAAGCACGATACACCCCAAAATATCAGCCTACCACTAGCACAAGATACCAGGCAGAGTTAGGTAAGTTTAGGCTCCCCACTTAATATATTCAGTTACATTTATAATGAATACCAAATAGCAAAAAAAAAAAAAAAAAGGTGAAATGCTTATGTCCTATCTCAGCACCTCAAAGTACCCCATGTTTGTAGCTCTCAAAACGAAGTGAGAGAAGTTTGTCACCTGGAATTGTATTTATGTTCTGATTTGACTCAAGCACTGGGTGGAAATACAGGATACTTGGAAAAAAAAAGTTCAAGATGGGAAAAATTAGAAGATTAAAATAATATCTAAAATCAAAGAGGGGCCATTCCTGGTAAATCAAAGAGTAAGAGCATAAGCAAATCCCACTTAGGCTTTTAGAGTGCTTTTCATTTGGCACTGATGATTAACAGAAGTGGTTTGAAAAGAAAAAATCTCAGCAACATGGGTTGAGATTTCCAGTGGGGAAATCTGCAACGAAATTATTGCAATGTAAGGCTGAAGAATTTAAGGGGTTCCTATGGGGAATCAGGATTAAACCACATCAAGGAAGTGTTAAGCATGATAGTCCAGAAAGAGCTCAGGAAATCCTTAAAGCCGGTGGCTGGAAGCTCTCAGGAGAGCTATCAATGTGTCCTACTCTTACACTGTATTAGCTGCTCCAGGGACAATTTGCTGCTCAAGGCAGACTCTTGGCCTAATGCCACATGACCTCTATGTTCCTGTGCCCCCCCTTGGCACACAGGAACCCCCAACCACACTGATCCTGAGAGATGAGCCAGCAAACCACATCAGGCCTTCAGCCTAGGTTGCTTTGCCTTCCTCTAAATGCTAACATTCAAAGCACAAAACTTCCAAGCATTTTCCTGCTCTTAACACCTTCCTTCTACCTCCTTTTACTTCTCTGCCCCACTTTTTCCAACCCTACATTACTGAAAAATCCCATAGCTCACCAGCCTGTCTTAGTTAAGGCTTCTTTATGCTGTCTAATCCTAGCAGACTCAGATTAAAAAGGCAGCTAAAAATCTATTACTTTAGCAGCTGATATCAATTAAAATTTGCCAGGTCTCAGAACATCTAATAAATTCTGAATTTATTAGCAAGATAATTAGAAAGCCACCTAGTCATAGCCTCTCTCTTTCCTGTTCTTTCTTCTTTGCTTTTACACTTTTCTGCTGTTGTTGTGAAGCAGAGCTGGACAACAAAAAGCACAGTGAGTGTTCAGCAGACTTCACCTAATAACAAGAGGTGATACCATCTTTATGCCATATAAAAATCAACCAAAAACCTCAACCACAAAACTGTTTTTGAAACAGAATTGCAGATTTTTAAGTTTAAATCCTCTCTGTATCTAATAAAAGGGAAGTAGGGGATACTGGTACAAACTTTCTTGACACTACAAACATGTCCCTCCCTATCTTCAGAAGATTCAAAGTGCCATTATTTGGCACAGTATTTCACAGACCAGTATCTCTGTCCCCAGAATGTCACATAATGGTTACTTCTGTACGGTGACAGTGCCACATAAACATCATGAGCTCTCAGAGCCCTTTATTCCAATAAAAAATAACACAGCACATGGCATGGAATCAGATGAGAATTTTTAAAATTCTCAGCAAAGGCACAGCCAAAACCTGTATCTGGTGATCCACCACTAGATTTCCTAGGAGTTATCTCCCATTTGTCTTGTGCCCAGACACAGCCATAAATTTCTCCTACTTCCACAAAGATCACCTTCTGTGAATGGAAAGTACTTTGCTGCACTCAGTGCCAGCATTATAGAACAGAAGACTTCCCCATCTCTGAACCACTGCAAACAACACATGTAAGGTTTGAAAAGCTGCTTGTCTACAGCCAGTTCTAACATTTGCTATTTACAAAGACAAAACAACTATAGTAAATTAATTCTACCAAGATCCTCTGCACTAACCACAGGAGCACTACAGGTGCATTTGTAAAGCCAAAGGGCATAGCACTAAAACAGAATAATCCCCTGTGACATACAAAAGCAGTGTCTGATTTGCTCCTGTCATCCAAAGACATTTGCTTGTAGCCCTGCGCTACCTAAATCCAAGGTGTTAATGTACTAGCCTGACTTCAGAAATCTCAGGAGTTGCTCACCCCAGGCAAAAGATATGCATCTTTTTGGGGAGCCTATTATGGAATATAACACATGAAAGCTCGATTTCTAAGAGGAATAAGGCACCACCTATCTCAAGGAATATATTTTGGGTTTTTTTCCTTTTCTAGGCTAATTCTTCTCTTATTAGATTTGTAGGAAAAATAATCATGTTGTTCTTCCACTAACCATCCCCCACACCTAAAGAAAACCTGCCAGAACAAAAATCCCAAATCCCCTCAAACCAACAACTCTCAGAGCCAATGCAGCACTGCACCATACCTCTCTGTTCAGATCCATTTTAAAGAGCTACAATTTTGTGTTACTAACCTAGGGTCAAATGCAGCATGTTCTACTCAAATTAACTTCAATAGTGATGCACAAATAAATAGCATTCAGTGAGACATGTAAGCACCACCTATCAATGTGCAGACTGCCCTACCTAGGCCTTTGTGACCCTGTCTCTCTTAGCTTGTCTGAAGGCACCCTACCTTTTGGAAAGTCTCTGATTGCAGCCAACAATTTCAGAAACATTCCCACTTCTTTGGGAAAAGTTTTCCTACTTGTATCCTACCTTATCTTTCTCCTAACCACACTCCTGTGCCTTTTCCAAGCTGCATGTGAAAGACTGCATGCTAGATCATTATGCATGTACACACCCTTTGCATATTTAGGAGTATGCTAGATGGTCCACAACCACAAAAACATACCCCATTTGCTGTGACAGGTGTTACATCTGCAATCAGAAATGCTGGAGAGTTGCAAGCCCAGAAATGTATGAATTCCTGCATGGAAGCTGACACAATTATGGTTATGGAAGTCGGGCATATCCCTCAAGGCTGACACCTGGAACCTTCCTCCTAGGGCTGCCCTGTTTTAACTGACACAGGCAATTCTTACAGTTTAGGAACACCTCCACAATTTGGAGGCTGCTACAATGCATTACAGAGTAGAACTTAAGCCAAGTTAGAACATCTTCAGCAGCGAGAAACATCGTGCACAGACTCAATGGCTCCTGATGGGTTTGGAAGTGTGCTGGTGGGTCCAGCTCAAGTGCTGAAAGGAAGTTAGCTTCAGAGCAGACATGCACAAATGGGATGTGACAGGGACTAAAACCCTGCACTAGCAAAGAGAATCCATATGCAACTCCTTCCCTCGTCTTCCTGATGTGACTCTCTGCTGCAGAACTGGATTTCATTTGTGGAAATAAACAAGAAGCTCTAATTTGCCATTTAAAGGCTACAGCTCAAGGGCCTGTCCCTTGGAAATGCTGACCACTTGATTTTTGCTACAGTCAGTTCTTTTTCTCAATGACCAGCACCTTACACCCTCTGCAGACTCACACTCTTCCTTAGGGATTAATGTCCAACTTTTCATCAGGAGCTCAGGCAGGGAAGATACCTGACTTACTCAGAAACAACTCTAAAAAAGCATGAAATTCAGAGTTCAGCCGCTCAATGATTTTGTGATCCACAGAAAAAAGCAGCAGACTGCCAGGACTGTACAAGAAACAAACAGGGAATTTCTCATTTGAAACGGAAGTGGTCAAAAAGTGTCAGAATATTACACGGAAAGCAGAACAGGCACCAATGATCCAGCTCCTACAGATCCATTTCAGTGAAAGGTTTGCTCTCATATAATGCTGTTCTTAATAAACAGCAGTGAACCCAAGATACTATTTGCTCCAGAGCGCTGTCAGAGGGCAGCTAGCTAAATATACTTATACAGTTGTAGGCTGAGGCCATAAAGCAAGACTCTGTCTCAAAAAATCTACAGTGGTATAAAACATTAAAAATTATTTGATCTGAAGCATTTTGGACACTTTTGGAAAAAAAAATGAGTGAAAACCTTCTGTTTAAATGCAGCCTGTGTAGTCCCATAAGAAAGGTTATTGTGTTCCAACACAGTAGCAGAATATTTTCATTTAAAAGACAGCAGAACTCCTGCCTTATTCATTACATTACATGGTATTTTGAAGCAACTGCTGCAGCATAAAAACTTCCATGGTATTTTCAGTACAGGTAATACAACAAATACACTTATTTACCTGACAGATTGGCACCTCTCTTTAGAATTTTGACTCTTTTCAGCAATTTAAAGCATTGGTTCAAGAAGAGATTTTCTTGATACTATTTTCTTGATAGATAATTTTCTGATACTACATCATAACACAACTGATGATGAGGCTGTAATATTTTATGGCACTCTACGAGTTTCCCACACAGTTGCAAAATAGAAACTGAAGGTGAGTTTTGCTTATTAATAATAACAGTAGCATCCAAAATTCATACTGCAACAAACACACCTGTGACAGTGATAATTCTGTGACTGAGGGTTAAGCACGACTTCCTAGCAGTTACCAACACTTCTCCTTTAAAACTGAAATACAGTGTTTATTGACACAATTCCATAAAATGTAACTCTGGTTGTAGGGAACCTAACATCAGATTTAAAAAGGTGAGAGAATCACATAACATAAATCATAAAACATAACAAAAATTCCATTAAATAATTTTTCTTGATGAAGACTCTTCAGCTAAGTCTTTAAGGGTACACAATAATCCAGGAGGGCATCTGGAAAATGCCTCTAACATTATGAAGTCCAAGCCATTAACCACGCACCACTGCCATGTCCCCCACTAAATAATACCTCCAAGTGCCATGTCTAAGCTTTTGGTGAACACCTCCAATGATTCCACCACTTCCCCTGGGCAGCCTGTTCCAATGCCTGAGCACTCAGCAAAAATATATTTCCTAATATCCAATCTAAACCTCCTCTGGTGCAACTTGAAGCAGTCTCCTCTTGTCCTATTGCACATGATGTGGGACAAGAGATTGACCTCTCACCTGGCTACAGGCTCCCATCAGGCAGTTGTAGAGAACAAGAAGATCTCCCTGAGCCTCCTTTTCTCCAGGCTAAACAGCCCCACCTCCCTCAGCTGCCCCTCAAAACACTTGTGCTCCAGGCCCTTCACCAGCTTTACTGTCCTCTTTTGGACACGCTCCAGCCCCATTCCTCCAGCAGGCTCTGTTTGATAGTTATCACATCTTCACCCTGGCTCTGCAACTGACCTTCCTCAGATCTTCATTCTGTACCTTCCTCTTCTCTGCTCTCAGTGCTCAACAGCGCATGCCTGGCATGCCCTTAATGCTGATCCAGGCCTCCAAGTTTTCTCTTTCCTTTGTACATTCACCTGGAATCAGGCCTCCCTTTTTCTGCTACTGAGCCACCCCACCAGCTTCCAGCCTGCAGATCCAGGCTCCATCCTTGTGCAGGCTGCTGCTGAGCAGACAGAACTGGGTCCCCGCACCAGTCAGCGCCCCAATGCCAGCACACCCATCTAGAGAGCATCCATGCAGGACCCTGCTGCCACTGCCAGGCCCTGGGAGGGCTTACTCCATCCACCCCTGCCTCCAGAAAGGAAACTTCCCAGCACGGGAACTCAAGGTGATGCAGTGCTGAGGCTCGACACCCCAGGCAAGCTTTCCTCACGGATCAGAGCAGTAACAGCTCGAGGGCTGCTGGAGCATCCAGCTCCTGCACGGCCACCAAACCAGTGCAGTGAGAAACTGAAATGCTTTTAGTACTCCCATTTACTTGATGAAAAGAGACAAGAACAAAGCACTGCTGAAAGAGGGGTGGGCACTCAGGGAGAGACAGGAGGAGTGAGAAAAGGGCAGCTCCAAAAAGCGGCACTCGCCCCTGAGGAGCCGAAATCCCAGGGACTGTGGCAAAAAAAATCACAGAGGAACCTAAAGAAAGTATCTGCAGTCTGAAAACAGATGTAAAAAGGAAATTGCTTGGTGGCATCTCACAGGGGTTATAGGATCCCAGTGGGATAGCTCACACAGCTGGATTACTGCTAAGGATGAACACAAGCTCCTAAGAACAAACACACTGGGAAGGTGAGGAATATGGATGACCTAGAATCCATGCATGCAAAGGGCTGGCTGCAAGATACACTGCTTTGCTTTGAACAAGTGACAAGTGAGTCCAGACATGGGTGAGGGTGAGGTCCAACACTGATGACTTTGTACTAGGGGCCTGATACCGACCTCCTGGTCAGGAGGGGGAATGGGAGAAGCCTTTGCTTGAAAGCTGAAGGAGCCTCCGTGAGCTGGTACTCCAGAGCTCTGGTCCCCACTAGTACTAAGGATGAGAACCACCCTGATATCTGCAAATAGAGTAATGCATCTGGGCAGGCACAATCCACATTTCCAGCCTGTGTTGATGGTAATTTCTTTGTGCACATGACTGATGAGTCTTCTGGACTTCTTACAATGGGCTGTAAAGGGCAGCTGTAAGATCGTGATTAAAGCTCTGAGAAGTGAGAAGGACAAATAATACAGTTACAAACTGACACTTCAGGGCAGAATTCAGCTTAGTTCAGAGTTGTTCTTGGTTAGGATCCCGTGGAAGAGTGCTGAGGAAAGGAAAGGAAAGCCTGTGAGAGCTAGCTGGTCTTCAAGAACAACCACCTCAAAGCATGAGAAGCCCATTCCTGAATGCAGAAAGTCAAAGAGGCATGGTAGAAGGCCAAAGGGGTGAACAGAGAGCACCTTACTCCTGAGTTCAAACACAAGAATGAAGTCTGTGCGTATTCCTGAATAAACAGCAAGACCAAATCAAGAACCAAGGATCTCTACTGCTTTTAGTTTTTTTAAGACTGAAGAAATACATCCCTGTGTTTCTGAACGCATGCATCAGCTTTTGAAATGAGACAAAGATTTGTGTAAGCCACTCAAACTAGCTGTGCCTGGACAATGTCCACCACACAACTCTGCACTCATCTATTTCTCTCCTCAGGTGCTGCTGGCTGGAATTTCCAAGTGCCCTGTGAGATAACAGCAAACATCACGTTGCCTATGCAGCACAACATGGACCACATCCTAATCAGCCAGCCCATAATAATGAACTTCCAGTTTTTCAAATTAGCACAGACTGCTATTCATACACTGGATTTTAGCTTTCTCCAACTGCAGCTTCCTCACAAAGATAAAGGAAACATTTTCCATTTCTAGAGCCTGATGCAGAAGTTGTGAACTCAGTGCATACCTCCTTGCTCGCAAATTAGTCCCAGGAAACCTATCCCAATAGGGATGTCATTAATTGCAGTTAAATTTGGGTGATATTGCAGGGTCACCAGCCTGCACAAGTCACACACTCGAGCAATATGTGCATTATTGTGTTCCCTGACATCTCTTCCTATCTGATCCCCACATTTCCTACAGCCATGGCACAGTGAGTGACTTTCCCAGACACTTTGTCCTTTCTGGACACTCAAAAGGAACAGAAAGGCATGAAACATTTATCACAACAGCCTGGGAAAACACCGTTTAATCTGAAGGAGAGAATTTTGTCTTTCTGAATGATAAAGCTGCAATTTTGCAATTCACAGTATCACAAAGTGAATCAACATGAGACTACACCAAAACCAGATCCTGCCCTCTCCTTGCACTGCCTCTGCTCTTGTTGGGCCATAGCTGAGCCGACCCAACTCTAGAATCCAACAGAATGCAACTGTGCTTTTCTCCTGGATGTGTTTTCTGCCAAATCTGTAAAATGAACCCGCTCACAGAGAAACTGGATGAACCCCAGAGGTGGTGCAAGGTAAGAAACGGACCTGCAAGCCAAGCCTAAAAAGGAAAGACTATAGAGAGATAGGTTCATAACTCTTTCTCTCAGTAAGTGGAACCATGAATGAGCTCAATCCCCCTCCCACAGAGTCACTCTTCCTCTTCAGTAAAGACACACCATAAGAGAGCTTTTAGTTTTAATGGCATACTTGAGAGCTTTGCCCTATTAACCTCTGTAGCTGTTATGACAGAGAACCTGGAAAGACAAAAGAGAGTTAATCTACCTCCAGTCCACCAGGATTTTTTCTAGGTGTGGTTATGGTCAATCTTCAAACTTTTCTATAGAGTGTTTTTCACTCTTTATGTCAGTGATCTTCAAACACATGGGCAGCCATTAGCACCTCTCAGCAGAACAACATGAAATATCAGCGTGGAGAACGATGCAGATCAAGCCTGAGGGATGTGAGTAGGGCGGAGGAACACAATTTGTCTGCTTCCTGCTGCTTTTGCTCTCCCTCTAACTCCTGGTTTGGAGAACACCCCACTAACAAGTTTTTTTAAATATCCAGCCCTGGAGTAGGCTTTTTTTTTTTTTTTTTTTAATCTCCATTCCCAGGCTAGGTTGAGAAAACATTAAAAGGGCATTGTGTCTCATTTTGTATCCTTCATGCTTCTCTACAGAGACTAAATACAGGTCAGAGCAGAGGGAGACACCTTAACCACTTACCAAAAACACCCACAATCCAGTCTAGCAAAGTCAGTCATCACCCCAGAGTTCAGAACAATCCTACCAATAGCTGTGGGATCTATTTTTTTATCTCTGTGGTGAAATGCTACACTATTTTTTGCTTGTTCATTTCTTGTGTAGTGTACTAGAGCCAAACACACCCCTTGTTCCAAGCCAAATGTGAAATGAAAAGCAACCTGATCCTGCAGCTCCAGGAGACACTGCCCTAAAATTCACTAAACTCCTAAAATTTCAGCCCATTTCCAGGGGAATGGATGGTACCTCCTCTAAGGTTTCTCAGTCAGTGGGAATGTCAGAAACCAGAACTAAACCCACAGGTTAATCACAGTTTTTGGGAGCAGAACCACACTCTGGCTGTTGCATATGTTCCATTATACCATGCAACGATTTTTGTGGTACAGCAGAACCAGGGAGCTCATGTTTGCTGATATACCTATGGGAATGGCCTTCTCTTCCCATGGTTGGAGTAAGGAAATTGCTAGAAAGACCTAACCACAGTCAAGGAACCACAAAGTAAATGGCAGAACAAGTGCATGCCCATGGACAACTGTTTTGGGATTTGAGAGGTGCTCTAAACCTACATTTCACCATCTGCCCACAGATACCTAAATGCCGTGACTGTACCGCTGCGGCATCTCCGCCCTATCCAAAAGTCCTCTCATCATTTTCCAGACAAGTGTGTTTATACCAGCCTGCTTAAATGCTTTTGAAGTTCAGCACCTAAAGTGGCCAGGTCACCATCCAGACATTCACTGTCATGTGCTGTAATTGTGTGGTGAGGCGTGGTATGGAAGGGGAAAAGAAAAGCAATCACAAATACTGCGGCTTAAACTGCTGAAAGCAATCACCAGCATCCATGGCAGGAGTATACAAGTTTTCCATTCTTACATTCTGCTCCATTTCTTCTCTCTGCTCAGTGCTAGCATGAGCATTTCTGCTGCTGCACAGTGAACTGCAGTAGAGAATTTATGTGACTGAAAAAAACCCTCATTGTTCTCTACCCTATGCTGACAGCAGACATTTCCAAAGTTTTGTTATGCCCATACAATTTAAGCAGATGAAGTAGAAAAATATGTTGCATATTTGAAAGAGAGATGTACAATGCAGATTTATCTGCTATTCAGGATCATTACTGGCAGAAACTTAATTTCTCCTCTGAGTAAAAGTAAGACCACTCAAATGTCACAGATTTTGCCAAAATCTTTCTTCTGGATCAAAGATATTTCCCCTCAAAACAAGAAATTTACCCGATAGTTCCTTTCAAACAATGCTGCAAAGGAGCTGAAAGACAAAGGCAGCAGAGCTGAATCCTGCCTTCACTGAAAGAAGCAACAGAAGAGTTGGGTTAACTATAGTCTTGCAATATACAACACAAAGTTAATGGAAAATGAGCTAATCAAGGTATCAGAGGACACCTTTGGCTTTGTCTGTCCTATCTGGAGCAAGAGATAGGATAAAATTCACATGCTATTGTGAACAGCTCCCGAAAAGACATCTTTGCCCTGACATGCCCTCTGCAGGGTCAATTTAACAGGTTTGCTTGTTCAAATCATATCTTCATCAGGGCAGGAATATAGTACTTCTACTTGGAATGAGAAGTGAGGAGAGGAAAGACAAAATTTCTGTTATTGAGAGCTTATCACTAAAAACAAGCACACTCTAATATATTACCAAACTATTTTGTTTGCTAATAAAGGTAGTTTTCTTCCTCAAATGAAGTTTGCAACTATGCCAAGCAATTAACAAAATCTACATTTCTTTGTGGAAAAATAAATGATAACTAATCCATGAAGTTTAATGATCAGTGCCCTGCCCACACCACAGAAACCTAACCCTGCTCCAAGAAACCCAGGGATCACAACAGACCAGAGCCCTTAGTCCTCCTCCTGTGTCCTGCCACAGTGGAGAGGAACCTTAACACAAAGTTTCATTTTCAAAGCTGCTAAAATGACAAAATGACACTACTTTATAGGGTACATACTTTAGCAGTGCCCACTTGATCCACAAGAGTCCTTCTATAAACCAGTAAAACTGCAGAGCTCATACTTCAGCAGAAGAGAACAGGGACTTACATGGAGCTCCTAATTCAGATTTGTTAATGGATGTCCCACTCCACACATCCTTTCCTCATCTGCAGATATCACGCCCCACTGATGAGAAAGAGAACTGATTTTTTTTTCTGGTGGAGTCTTTCTTTCTCTGGAGAACACTGCAGGAAGAAGGAAATCACTTTGCTTTTTGCCTGAGCTTGATGATAAAAGACAAGTGACTTTGGAAAAACTCTAAAAACACCTGACCAGATTTGGGTCTCAGACAATCAAGGAAGTCTGACAGCGAGTGGATGAAGAATACAGGGTCCTTCTCAGGCTACAAACATCATCATTACATGAATTTAGATATTTATTACTTTAACTCATTTTAGTGGTGTAAGCCAAAAATGACATGTGCTAGGAAAACCAGGGTGCTCAATGCTTTCCCCAAAGGCAAGACGGATGAAGAGCAGTCAGCCAGGGTTTACTGCTGTTACAGGAACCACATCACCTGAAGCCCTGTCCCATCCATCTTCTCAGACCATCTTTTGAAGGGCAGTGGTCAAAACAGGCTGGAAATTAACCCCTTTGCTAATAAACATCAGCAAGAAAACAGTTCCCTGCTGCAGATGGAAACTGAATGGCACACAGCAGACAGAAAAATCAATTTTGCTCTGCAGTCTGGAACTGAGCTAACGGTCAAAGCCTGAGCAGGAGAAGCACTTTCCCTCCAGAAACAGAGACTTCTGCACCTGATTAACATCACTCACAGGTGGAAGCTCTCTGCAGGCAGGTAGTTTCCCCTGTGACTAAAGTTAGGCCTTTATTTTTACTCACCAGGATCAGAACTGCAGATTTACCCCCTTTCCACCCAGCACTCCCTGTGTTTATGCAGTCTTTCACGGCGGGCAAACCACAGAGCATTCCATCATCTCTCCTGTATTTCCCCTTTCTCTCCTGCATTTTATCTGACTCTGAAATGAAAATGGGGGAGAGGGTGGCAGGTTAGAGGAAAGCCTGCAGAGGATTCCTCCTCCCCAGATTAGGATTTAATTGTATTCCTAGCGAGTCCCTTCTGGTTGCACTCAGTCTTTCAGATGAATGTTTCATCAATATGATTAGGATCACATCCCTCATTCTCCTCCAGTTACACAATCGGTTCTGACAGCTCAGAGTATAGTACTCCCTAAAGGAAATATTAGATACCACCCTATCTTTTTATTCAAATCATATTTTGCACTCCACACTTTCAGGCTAATGTCATTCTCCCCTGGATTACATATCTGTGATACCCAGAAAGCACTAAAATCCTTCCAATAAGGATTAGATTAATATTTATATTAGCCATACCCGTATCATTATGATCACAGCTATGAAGATCTGGGGAAAAGGATGAGTGGGCTACAGAGCTTAGGGGGGCTGGGGAATTGGACTTGAATAGATACTGTAGGATAATAATAATAATAATAATAATAATAATAATAATAATAATAATAATAATAATAATATTGTAAAGAAAGTCACAATTTCATGAGGTGGACGGGCATGAGGAAAGTATCGGCGGGCCCCGTCTTCCTCACCTCATTCCTCCCAGCCTCCACTTTCGACCCAGAGCCTAGACCCCACAGCCGGCTCCCCCGGCACGGCTGGCCGATATTCCCGTCGGGAAGGAGAATTTCTGAAAGGTAACGGTACCGCAGGAGCCATCGGGGGCCTATTCCCACTTGGGCGGCCGCTGCCTCAGAGGCGACCCTGGGCGGGGGCTGTAAAAAATCACCTTTCCCGGGGAAAGCGCCCCTCCATTAAC
Organism: Serinus canaria; assembly: GCF_022539315.1. Taxonomy (NCBI): domain Eukaryota; kingdom Metazoa; phylum Chordata; class Aves; order Passeriformes; family Fringillidae; genus Serinus; species Serinus canaria. The sequence goes on from NC_066315.1 coordinate 39,850,399, forward strand.
GCCGCGCTCCCCTCAAGAGGAGGAACTGGGAACAAGCGAGCAGGTGTTAACGAGGCGGCGTTGAGGAAGGTGGGAGCGGAAATTCAGATCGAAAGTAAAACCCCATCCCACTGCTCGAAAAGAAAACATACCGAAAAATACCTGCTCCTTCCTCCCCGGAGCGAGGAGGTGGCCGCCCTGAGGAGGAGGGAGCCCTTTCTCTAGAGAGGGTCGGGGCGCTGCCGTCGGAAGAAAGAGCTTCGGGGTCGTTTCGTTTTCCGCCCCGGGTGTGAAGCCGCGGCGATAGGGTTTGGGGCGAGCAGCGAGGGATGAAGTTTCGTTGGGAAAAAAATACCAGGGGGTTGTTCTCGACGTGCCAGGTCTGCTTTAACGAAAACAAGACCAAAAACCAGACTCTTCTGCGAGCAATGGCCTCAGTCAATGGGACGAACCCGTCTCCGCTGCCTCTATTGCTCCGCCGGGCACTTACGCTATTTAAAAATCAGGGCTACCCACCCAGAGCACCGATCTTCCCTCGGTTTCAGGGAGGGAATATACCAGAGAACTGCTAACCCGCGGGGAGCGGCCCCAGGGTGCGCAGCCCCTTTCACGGGGCCGGCGGGGGGATGGGGCGGACCCCCGAACCGGGCAGAGCCTTTGCCCGGCCGGCAGCCGCCGAGGTTCGCATTCTCCCTGACCCAGAGCGAAGTTTTCCCTCTCCATCTGGCAGGGCTCGCCCTCCACCTCCCGCCGCACAGCACCGCAGTGCTGTAAACAACTACTATTTATTTCTTTATTTCGCTCGAGAACCGCCGTGCCCGTCCAGCTCACGTTTGAAACTCGCACGCAGTTTTCATACGAGAGCGTCGGAAGTGGCGGGGCCGTTCCGCCGCAGCCAGGCCGAGGTGGTGCCGCCTTTCCCGGCACACGCCCGCCTCACCCGGGGGGCGTGGGGGCTGCGGAGGAAGGGGCGCTTACCCTCAGGCTGTCCCCCTCCCTCCAAAGCCGCCAGAAAAAGCCCGGCGTGGCGAGGCGGAGCTCTCCGCCTGCAGCCCGTTGTTTGTGGCTGTAAATCACATTACGAAGCAAAGTGCAAGGGTAGTTAACTTTATCTTTTGTTAATGTAAACAAATAAAAAGCATTCAGTTCCTTGATCTTTATTTAAACCTGGGGTTGTTTATCGGTGTCATCCTATGAAGATTAATTAGATACCTTTATTCACAATTTGGCGTCTGACACCCCATTTTAGGAATGCATTATAATCACAAGGTGTTAATTGGGGCCAGCCAGGCACTTACGTTTCTATTAAACAGTGTGAGGACTTTTCACAAGTATTAAGTTATTTTTTCACCGTGCGGTGCAAAAATATACAGCTTTTAATAACAGAGCGCGGCAGAATCGTGCTGTGTAATCGGTGTTTGAAGGGCGGGTGGGGACGGCCGGATGCCGCCGCACCCCCCCCGGCCAGGGACAGCCCTTCCCAGGGCTTTTCCGGGAGGGGATGGCCCCATTGGAAAAAAAAAAAAAAAAAAAAAGAAGGAATAATGTGCTCGGGCTTTAGTCTCTTAAAAATTGCCTCAAGTCCCCATCCCGTTCCAGCTGCGATCCTTGGGCAGAGGAAGAGCTGACAGGACAGCTTGCAAGGCCGGAGAGGCGAGGCGCTGATCGAAATCTCCCCGGACACCCGCCGCGTTCTTCTCCGGAGGAGAGGGAGCCCCTGCCGGTACCCCCCGATAGCGTTACCTCTACCGGGCACAGCCCCGGCCCGAGCCCTGCGTTTATTTGGTTTGCAGCCGGGAATCGTTAACAGCTTAATCCCATTACTGCCTGCATATCCTCAGGAAAGGTCCCGCTGCCGCGGGAGCTGGGATTCAATCGCTCTGCCAGAAGCTTTCCCCTCAGATAAGCGGGCAGGGGAATTTCTTGCCTTGTTCCGGGAAGCAGAGGGGGTGAGAAGGGGGCGGCGGGAGGAGGCAACCCAGGGCTGCGGGCTGGGTTCACAATTCGCTGTCCGTGCCGAGCTCTCGCCTCTGGAGGGATGGGGGTGGGTGGAAGGGGACAGGAGGCCATCGTATTTTGGAGCGAGCCGGGGGCTCCCCAGCTTGTGCAGAAGATGCACAGGAACATGTTAAGCAAAGAGACTTAAAAAAAAAAAAAGGGGGGAAAAGCCCACATCGAGTACAACAGATTAAGTGTCAGCACTGCAAAGGATAGTTAGATATAATAGATCCATCACCTATGATCGTGCTCCCTCCTCCCCTTTTGCGGGACACCCAGCAGAGGCAAAGATGAGGCAGAGCCATATCATGCTATGCCTGGCACCACCACATTTATTAAAAATTATTACTATCTACATAGAAAAAACAGAAGCAAGTTTATTGGGAGGGGGAAAAGTTTGTGGGCCAGTTTAAAATGGCTGTAAGTATAGGCAAGAATGGGTAAAATTACATCACTTCCAGTTTCATACAGGGCAGCTGAAAAAGTCACTTGACATACACATAAATAGAAATCTCCTTTTGCAATGTGTCATATGCTAAGTTTGATTAATCAAAAAATGCCTTTTGAACTTCAAAACGCCACCGGATGTCCTTCCAACTGAACAGCTATGGGTCAACTATGTATACATTATTCCACAATACTCTACAGTGTACCTAGACAAAACACCAACTGTACACTTGGTTTTTGGCCACCTCAATAAAGGTTAGGCTTTTGGGATGGAGGCAGGGTTTTTTAATGCAAGTTCTAAGCTAAGAAAAGTCAGATTTGTCATTGTAATCCCGTTGGCAACAAGAGCTTCAAGTCAAAATCCTGCCTGGGAAGCAGGCCTTATTTTGCCATTTTCTGCCAAAAGAAAAAGCTGTAGCTGAGCAATATCCAACTCAGCCAACTGTGTTGTGGATGGGTTGAAAAAACCAGCTCAGTCTAGTGCAGAACATAGCATTTGTGCATTTCCCTGCAACCCAGTTCCCTTTTATCAAGCAGGGAAGGAAATTAAATTTGGGATCCCACCCCCTCTTTCCTTGCTCAGGAGTGCATAGATTTAATCAGGCCTCTGAGCCAACCCAAACTGTATACTTTAGTGTCTTCAATAAATATGCCACATATTTAGACACTAGAGTACGTATTACAGCTTCTGCATATGGTTTCTTCTAAACAAGGGGAAGAATTCTCCCATGGTTTGCTCTTTCCCTACTTTGTTACCTGCAATAGTCAAAAAGCTTTGGCACCTTCTTTAGAATTGCACACAACAACACAGGGTGGAAGGCAAGAGTCTTTTCGGCAATTGTAATGCAAAAAAAAAAAACCCAAGGCCACCCTGGAAAAAAAAAACCAAAACAGCCAATTGGAATAAAAAAGATGCTCTAAGAACTCGCATAGAACGCATAGTAGCCCATGCCTTTTGAAGTGTCTTTGCTATAGTCCTCAGCATTAATGTCCTCACATTTCATTGTCGGGGAATTTTCGTTGCTGGAAGTGCTAGGGGAAAGCCGTCTTCTCTTACAAGCACCTGTGTAGACCCCAGAATCATTTGAATCTAGAGACTTTATAGAGGGTGGAGTCTCTATCCAGGAGGAGCCAATTTCTTCTTTCACCTTGTCCTTGGAAAGCTGGTCTTCAGTGAATCCCGGGGGACTTGTTCTTGAGGGCCAAGTTAGTCCTGTCATCATTTTCCGCTGGTAAGAGCCCCTGCTCCCCCAGCCTGCCATGGATGGGAATGCCGGGTCGGGGTAGTATCCCAGAGCGTGGGATGTCTGGAGCGGGAGGGATTTGATGCCATAAGGGAGCAAGGTGCTATGAGAATACTCTGTCTCGTAGGAGTTCACGTCCAGTTTGTTGCCACTGGGCTGCTGCGTCACAAGCCACCTCTGAGGGGAGTTGGCCATCTCCTCGTTCTGCTGCGGGGACAGCAGGCCATTTGTCTGAGGGACAGTTCTCTCACCGTTGTAAAACCTGGCTGGGGGCAGGTTGTTGACAAACTGTTCTTGGAAGAATGGCTGCATACTGTATCGAGCACCAGGGACGATCTGGTGGGATCTAGGGGAATCCGTGGGAGATGGAGTTAATCTGTCATTTTCGGAAGCTGTGTACATGCTACAACATAAAAGAGGAATACTGAGTGTTTTTCTTTACAATTCCACTATGACAGTAACACAACACAAAAACACTAACACAAAGAAACTAGATATTTCTTAATGAGAATCATAACTACATTTAATTGGATCGCTATTTGGCTTAATCTGATTTAGCTGGTGCTTTTCCTAGACCACTGTAAGTTTTCTACTACTACAACAAGCATTAGCACAAGTGAAGGTAGAAAATTACTATTAGGCAAGTCTTCTGCTGACAATATAAAGCAGCTGTCTGTTCTGTGGAGGCACCTAGAACACTGCTGCCAGTAAAGTCTGCAGGCCAGCTGGGTTCTGCCAACCCAGGTTTCCTACCAAAATTCAGAAGCCAGCAGAAGGACAGGTCATCTAGACAATACACTATTCAGACATATTAACATAAGCAAAATCACCAGTAGAAGTACTGGTGCTGAATAATTGAATTAATGTTTAAAGAAAAACCCTTCCACAGACATTTCAGGCCAGAATCATGCCTCCTAGACTGACACATCTGCAAAACAAAATAGAGGTATACTTACGAGTCATAGTTGTCTCTGAAGCCTTTTGCAAAAGGATTATGGTCAATTTTGAGCTGTGTAATCTAAAAGTGAAAGCAGAATATATTAACGTGAGATGCTGAACCCACAAGTCAATTTTGTTCTTAATTGCAATTTTATACATCGATACTTACATCAGTGTTTTGATATGCTGTAACTGCTATGAACTGCGTTTCAGGAAAAATAAACGTTTGAGTCTTTGAGGAATCATTCAGATCTTCAACACCATCTTCGGTCACTTCCACAATGTGAAGTCGGGGCTGGTACTTGTGTAGGGACTGAAGTACTATCATCTAAAAGAAACCATGAAAGGGACAACATATCTTTAGATAAACTGCATCTAACATTAAAAGACCTATTTTACAGCATGGCATTTTATTCCTGTAAATTGTAATCTCTTGGTTTAGAAACGGAGCAGTTTTAACAGTTATCAGGAGCTGAGTCACAGCTTGCAGCCCTGCTTTACTAAGAGCTATCAGCTACCCTCCCACTTTCTGAGCAACTCCAGGGGATCAATATAGTAGCAAAAACAAAAGTAATTCGCACATCACATTCCAACATTCTCAACTATTCATATGGCGAAACAAAGAAAACAGGCTCTATGACCCAGTTCAAGAAAGGAACGAGTCATGAGCAGTGATCTAGCAGCTCGATGAAATGCTGTAAAAGCCCCAAAAACCCAGGGCTCCCCCGCTGAGCCACCAAGAGCCCCTCAGGCCTCCCTCTCCCTCCTTACCTGTGCGTTGTTGTTGTTAGCACCTTTATTGTTCGTTAGCTTCAGCTTTCCGAAGGAAATCTCCTGCCTCATCCAGTGAGCCCCGGTGTTTGGTGACTCGGGGTGAACGTAGACCTTGTTGCCTGGGGAAGACAAGCCCGTGAAACGCCGGCCGGGCGCGGGGCTTTGTTCGCCGCCCGCGCACCCCTCGGCTCCCCGATGGCCACCCCCCACACCAACAACGCTTCGCGGCGCAAAAAGAGTCTCTAGACGATCTTAAAAGCCTAGCTCGTCCCTCAGCAGGATGCCGGGTGTGGGGAAGACCCTGGGGGTGGGGGAGGGGCCCAAACTGGGAACCCTTTCCGAGAAAGCGACCCGCTGGGAAAGGGGGCGAGAGCCCTGGAACCTGCACCCACCTTGCATATTGTTGTCGGCTTTGCCGCAGGTCACCCACTTGCCCCCCTGGAAACGCCAGTGGTTGGGGTCCGCCAACACCACCTCCACGAAGACGTTGTAGTGCGCCGTGGGGTTGAGGCCGGTGATGTTGAAGCTCAGGAAGGGAAACATTCTCCTGGGGAAAGGAGGAAAACCACAAGGCATGGTGAGGCGGGCCGCGGGAGGGGGCGCGGGCTCCGGCGGATGCTGTAGGCGGCCGTGGAGTGCCCCGTCCGTCCCGGCACCAAAGAGACTAAGGAAGCCAGCGGCGATTCCCAGCCGACCCCCGCCTTATCTCCGGGCCGCCGTGTGTGGGGAAATTGGGGAGTGGTTTCTCGGGGAAAACATCCCGGGCCACCACCGACGGACAGACCACGCACCTCCCACCCGGGGGACCGGGCAAGCGCTGCCCGAAGCGGAGCGTGCCCGGGAGTGCCACCTCCCCCCCAGTCCCGACCACCACACCACTTCCCTCCGTTTCCACCATCCCCCACGCCCCCTTACCGGCCCTGCTTGGTGATGATCATCTCCGTCTGATGCCGGTGAAACTTGAGCCAGAGGGGCCGGTTGCAGAGGAAGACCTGCGCTCGCATCCCCGGGCCGGCGGCTGGCACCCCCAGCGCCCCGAGCCCGCCGCAGGAGCCCGACGCCGGCGGGTAAGGGCCGTAGAGAGGTCCGCCGCCCGTCGCCTGCCCGTACTGATACCCGCCGCCGCCTCCGAACTGTGTTCGGCCGCCGGGCGGGCACACGGCACCCGCGAAGCCGCCCGGAGACAGCACGGAGCCGTAGGGGTAGCGCGGCCCACCGGGCGGCTGGTAGACGGCGCCGTGCTGCGCCGCCGGCGGGTACGGGAACAGGGCGCAGGGCCCCCCCAGGTCAGCCGCGGGTGGCCCGGGCGACTGCAGGTAGTAGCGCTCGGGGCTTAGGCTGTCCATGGAGTAACGAGCGGCGGCGGCCGGAGGTAGCTCCTCGTCCCCGCATGGGGTGGCCTTGCGACCATCCGGCTTGGGGGCGGCGAAGGGTGGCTCGACGGCCTCCGCCTCGCCCAGGATGGCGGGGGCCGCCCCAAACTTCTTGGGCATCTTGTCCAGGTCGAGGCGAGGTGGCGATCCCGAACCGGGCGGCCCGCGGGAGCCGCCAGCAGCGCCTGTCCCAGCTCCCGCTCCGGCGGCTCCGGCGCGCCCGCCGCCCTCCAGCGGGTAGAAGGGGGCGCCCGGCAGTGCCCCCGCCGCCGTCAGCAGCGGCTCACCCAGCTGCATCCTCGATGGGCGGTGCGTTCGAGCTCCCACTCAATCCTGTGTCGACCCCGACCTGTGGCCGCGTAGTGCTACGCTTCAGCAGGGCTCCTCCGAGGCAATTTATACCGGGCTCCTTGGGCTGCCGGGGAGGGGCTTGCGCCGGGCTGCCTCAGCGTCGCCCTCCACCCCCGCCGGCCCATTGGCTGGGCCGCGTGACACTAATTTAATTAGACAGCTACTAATTGGAACAAGTCACCTGTGACTTTGGTGTGCGCCCCGTCCCCTTCAATGTCCCCCCCCCGCCTTCCCGCAGCCGGCTAGCCGAGGGTCTCTGGCCCGCTCCGTGCGCCCACATCGCTCGGACTGAGGGGAGCTCCGCATCACCCCACAGTGGCTGCGGTGGAGGGCCCGGCTCCCACTCTTCCAAAAAAAAAAAAAAAAAAAAAAAAAAAAAAAAAAAAAAAGGAAAAAAAAAGACCTTTTGCTGAGGTGGCACCGTCCACCGTCCTATCGCTCGGGCGCGTGAGGAAGAATCCGCCGCGCTGAACGAGAGATGGGGACGAAATGGAAAGGTTTGGGTGGGAAAACCGGCACCAGTCAGGTAGGGAGGGCGGCGGTGAACCGGGCCGCGGAGACGGGGCGGGGGACGTTGGCCTCCCGCAACCTCTCCGCCGGCCACCTCGCCGTTCAAACAATTCGGCTTGTCTCTCTGCTGCGTCCAACAGCCCAACAGCCTCCTTCCTTCCTCTCAGCTCCCTGAGCAGCATCCTTATCATGGGGTTAACACGTTTCACCTTATCTGTGGGAAGTGGCGGGTTCGGTTCGCAATTCCAGTTTTCAGGAACTCGTCAGTCGGTTTCTCACAACCCGCGTTCCCCTTCAGCATCTCCCACCGGGAAGGCAGATTTTTAATTGAGGCGGGTGCCAGATCCGTTTGGCGCTTTCTCTCAGTGCAAATCCCCGAGCCTTTAGCCTCAAAAGGGTAGGGAACACCGCTTGGGAAGGGGTAGATGCCCGTGTTATTTTGTGGAGCCGACAGAGCCCAGGTGAATGATTTTCAGCTACAAATCCGCAGCCCCTCGCCCTCTGCTCGCTACCGGCCATCTCGCAGGGAGCGCTGCAAACACCTGCCTCCCTCCCACGGCTGAATTTTGAACTAGACCCGCTGAGCGGCCAGGATTTCGTTGCCTGACAGAAGGATCCGGCCGGGCTGGAGCAGAACAGCTCTGCCGCCCGCCGCGCCACCTCGGCCCGCTAGCCCCCCGCTCCCGCCGGGCCACGCCGCATCGGGCAGCCGAGATAAATGGCGAACAGCTGACCGCGGCCGCCGAGAGCCGGGGCCGGGGCGCTGCCGGAGCCCCGCCGGGATGCGCATCCTGCACAAGCCGGGTGCCGGCAGGACTCAAACCCCACCACCGGTGGGAGGCAAGAGACGGGGGAAGCGGCCCTTGCTGTGCCCACCTCGGGCTGCGGCCGCACAGGTGGGAGCCTGGGCTAGGCTGCTCGCAGCCGGCAATGAAATACCAGCCCTAACCACACGTTCTCTCCGGCATAATGTTTGCCTCCGTTTTTGCGTGGATCTCGTTCGACCGAATAAGACAACAAAAATGCGTCGGAAAAGTCCGACGCTACGGCACGAAGCGGACCAGGCGCTGGAGCCGCGGCGTGCGAAGTGGACCAGAGCTCGACCGAGCTGCCCTGCTTTGAAAGCAAAACAAGCCGAGGAGCGTCCTGCCGGGCGCTGCCGAGGCCAAGCCGCTGCTCCCCTTGCCGCGGCCGGAGAGCCCGGTGCCGCTCCTCTCGGCAGGGCTGGCCCCAGCCCGGGGCTGCGCTCCGGCAGCCCGCTCCCTCGGGTCTGTCACTCCCCGCCTAGGGAAGGGACGGAAGGAGATTTTATAAAACCGCTATGCAGATTTTAAGGGAGTTCATTTTACGGTCTTATAGACTGAAAGGGTCACATTTTTTCAAACATTCCTTCGGGTGCCGCGTAGTTTAAGGCTACTGCGGGTTTTTTCCCCCAAAACTCAGGTGGTCTCGCTTTCATCTGGGCAAGGTAGTAAAACTTTCGATGTTGCTTAGGTTTCTTGCGGATTCCACCGAGAGGAGGGCATAAAACCTGTGGCTGTCCCGGGAAAGGGAGACCCTCCCGTTTTGTTTCGAAATACGCACGGAGTGAAGCTCTCCCTGACGAACAAGGGATTGATGAATCCTTCTCAAACTTGGGGTTATTTTCAGTTCAGGTCGGGAGAACAGCAGCCTGGCTGCCATTCCTGCCTCGTATTCCGCAGCTCCCGCCGAGCCGGGGCTCTGGCGGCAGTGGCGGGGGAGACCGGGGTCGGGGTTGCCGCCCCGGGAGTCCCGTCGAACCAGACTGCCCGGAGACCTTCCGCGGCCCAGCGGGAGGGAGCCCGGTAACGCGGGGGCTTCTTCATTCACTCTGTACGCTGTAATTCACCCCCTCCAGAGTCCCGCAAATTAAAGTGAACAGTCACATTACCAAATTCTTGGTACCCAATATTTGTCATTCCTATCACTGCCAATCTACGGTCGCTGGGAATCAAGGCAGCAACCGGGCGAACGCCCCCCCGCCCTCCCCGGCCCCTACAAGCCGTCTCCGTCCTTACTCCCTGCCCCGCAGCCTTACGGGCTCTGCCCAAGAACACCACCACAAGAACTTGCGGGATGTTTCAGTCCTGTGGGACTGGAGACTTCTGAATGGGTCCCGCAGCCCTTAGCTGTTATCTTAAAGATAACACTGCAGAAACACACCAGAGTCTGGTGAAGCAGAAAGGAGCACGTTAGGTTTGGAAATCTACCAAAATAACCTCTAAACCACACACACAAAAGAAAACCCAACCAAAAAAAAAAAAAAAAGTTTTTGAAAGAAGACGGAGGTCTTTGAAGGGTTACAGGTTATCTTGTTTCGTTGGGCTTCATTCAAATATATTCATGGAGTTTATTCAAATAAGGAGCATCTCTGGCTCTAAAAAAGCTGTTCCAGAACAGCTTTTTTTCTGCAGCTCAAGTTACAGCAGTGTTACACTGGACTGAAATATTTAATACTTTGCTTTTGGGCTGGGATTGAGACCTTTCCTTTTTCATCAGAGTATTGGAAAACAGCCTCTGCTTCAACAAATTGCTTGGACTGTTGTGACTGAAACTGTACAAAGGAAGCACCCCGCTCCAGAGGGCCTAAGAGGAGAAATTGGGAGCAATAGGATCTATCAGGCTGTTACACACTTACATATGTGTGTATGCACATATGGAAATCCACATATCACCATATATAGCCATAAACGACCTTTATTCTTATAAATACATATCTGGATACATACACACACTCCATGGGATCTATATGGACACTTTAAAAATGATGCTTATTAGAATGACCTGTCACACTATTCCATTGCTGTACTCTTTTCCTGAAGTTCTGCTGCCACCATGGCAGGAATCACAGGTATTTTCTGAATGCTACATCTGTTTAGTTTAAGTGAGATAATTTTTTCTTTGTTTGATTTTGGTTTAAAACTATCTGTAAGTTTCTGGATATCATCTTCAGTTTGCTAGCATCTGGTTCCCAAACGGCTTTAATACTTTCACCTTTATGTCCAGCTTGTGCAGAAATTTTGCAGATTTTCTTTCTGTTTTTCCAGTAATTCATTCTGTTGGCTTTTTTTTCCCCCCTTCAACTTACACACAGATTATCACACTGGGAAAATGAAGGAAGACACTTTTAACTTCCACTCTTTCACCATGTTTCAATGGCGCTTTTAAAATCACTAAAGCTGGGATTTTTCAGATATGGCCAGTCAAATATTAGTGCTTCCTTTTTAAATTCTTGATATCTTTCTTTTCACAGCCACTGGGTCCTCACAGCACTCAGAAAAAAATCAAGGAGGTATTACTATGGCTGTGCAAGGCTTGGCATTTCAGCTTGTCGCTGAACTTCAGGGGCTGTTTTTATGAGGAAGCCAGCTACACCCTTTGAGTGCCCAGGGACTTTCTTCTGTCACATGCAGTCAGTGTCCATCTCTTTCATGGGAATATTAGGAGACTGAATTAACTGAAAATGCTCTTTATTTTCTGATGAAAACAAGTCCTGTAATAGCTGCAAAAACCATCAAGGCATTTTATTTATGCCAAGTGGGATTTTCAGTGTGCAGATATAGACAGTCCTGAAGAAACAAGTGTAGCTTAAAATCTTCTCTGAAGCTGAGAAAACTTGAACCCAAATGGGTTAAAAAGTAGAGTCAACTCTTGTTGAAACATATTTATGTGGACTTTAAACAGTGGAAATCAATATCCTACAAAGCCAAAGAACTATTATCTTTAATATTGACCAGAAAAGGTGTCACATTAACAGCAATTTTACCCTTTGGTAATGATTCAATTTAGCTGCCATTTTCTTTAAAAAGGCAGCATACAGACATACAATTTTTTTAAAAATGGCCATATGTGGACATAAACCCCATATTAAAGGCAGGGCTAATTTATAAAAATCAGAGAGTAAAGAATAGCCCTTTCCACAGAATAGCCCTTTCCACCCCAGGTATACAAAACAGAAAGGACACACAGAAGTCAATGAAACAAGACCTGGAAGAAGCAACTCAGGATTTGAAAATAAAGTGGTATTCAAAGCAACTTCATTGGTCACTTCCTTTCTCCTCCTTCAAATAAAATAGCACCTAAAAAATCTTAAGCTGTAATTTTAAATTAAATGGAAATGCAATGGTTAGTAAAAATATTCAAAGTCTGATCCTAATTGGTAAAATATGAACAGAAAAGGGTAATCATATTCAATGCTTGAAGTGAATTTTTTGCAATGGCTAATTTTGCTAGGTAAGACCACACACCAACATTCTGTCCTTGGGCCTATGATATCCTATTGGCTAAAGAAGGAAAAAGAAAGTGTGTTCAAGAAAGTGTAAGTCTTTGTAAGGTGAACGCCTTTGGTGCTTTAACAAATATATGGGAAATCTATAGTAAGGGAGATGGGAAAAGTATTAAATTGTCATTAGCTTCCAGATGACTTTCCTTGCTCCAAATGGAATTATAGAAACTTAGTGGAAGAAAGAGCCTGAAATTAGGATCACAAATACAACCATAGCCATGACCAGCATTTAATGTTTTTGATATGGCTCATGGCTTGGGCAGGTGCACACTCTGCTGGGTGAAAAAACATCTGAATGGCCAGGCCCAGAGAGTGGTGGTGGTCTGAGTTGCATCCAGCTGGCAGCTGGTCACAAGTAATATTCCCCAGGGATCAGTGTTGGGCCCAGTCCTGTTTAATACCTTTACTGATGATCTGGATGAGGGGATGAGTGCACACTCAGCCAGTTCATGGATGGCACCAAGTTGGGCAGGAGTGCTGATCTGCTGGAGGGCAGAAAGGCTCTGTAGAGGGATCTGGATAGGCTGGTTCAGTGGTCCAAGGCAAACTGTATGAGGTTCAACAAGGTGAAGTGTCAGGTCCTGCAGCTGGGTCACGAGACCCCCACTGAACACTGCAGGTGTGGGGAAGAGTGGCTGGAGAGAAGGAAAGTGGCCCGGTGGAAAAGGACCTGGAGGTGCTGGACAGCAGCTGGCTGGACATGAGCCAGAATGTGCCCAGGTGGCCAATGGCATCCTGGCCTGTATCAGCAGTAGTGTGGCCAGCAGGAACTGATTGTCCCCCTGTGCTCAGCACTGGTGTGAGCACACCGCAAATCATGTGTTCATTTTTGGGCCCCTCATTGCAAAAAATGAGGTGCTGGAGCCAGTCCAGAGAATGGAAACAAAGCTGGGGAAGGGTCTGGAGCAAAATTTATTCTGAGCAGATGAGGTAGCTTGGGTTGTTAACCTGGAGAAAAGAAGGCTCAAAAAGGACCATTCTGCTCTCTACAACTGCGTGAAAGGGGATTGTGTCAAGGTGGAGGTTCTTCTCTCAGGTAACAAGATATAGGATGAGAGGAAATGGTCTCAAGTTGTGCCAGAGGATGTTTAGTTTGGATATTAGGAATAATTTCTTCTCTGGAAGGGCTGTCAAGCTTGGAACAGGCTGCCTAGGGAAGTGGTTGAGTCGTCACCCCTGGAAGGGCCTAAATAACTTATAGGTGTGGCAGTTGGGAACACAGTTTAGTGATGGACTTGGCAGTGCTGGGATGGTGGCTGGACTACATTATTTTAGAGGTCTTTTCCAGCCTAAACGATTCTATGACTATTTATGCATAGGGATCTCCAAACAGCTCTTTGTAAATGCTTGCTTTTTCACCCTTCAATAAATTTAGTGAGGGATGCCTAGCACCTTTTCCCTGGTTTTAAAGCAACATTGCCTAATCACATATAGATTTGTGCCCATAACCATCCTGACAGTCACACAATAGAGACGTGAGAACATAACAAAATCCATGTCATGGGTGTGACAGCCACAGATCTGGGCAGTTTGATCCTATTTGTATTTACAGATCTGTTACAGACAGTTTTAAATAGCTAATTTTGGCTTGCTTCTCCTGCTTTGTATGAGAAATGACTATTAAAAAAGCCTGGATTCAGCAATCACAGTAATTAAAATTAGCAGCTCAAATCCAGTAGAAAGATGTTCTGCTTTTTTATTTTCTCGCTTTAAAAAGTACAATTTCATCCATGTGAAGGCCCTGATAAACTTCATGCTGCTCAGGGCTTATGATGTCAGAGCTATGAAATATTTCCTGCTGGTAACATAATAGCTGAGAAATCTGAGTTTTGGAAGGTTTGGGGTTTTGTTTGCTCTCTGTGCATTTGGTATGAGGCGTACAGTGGGAAAAGAATTAACGCCAGGGGCTGAAAAAGCGAATAGCAGTGGGCTACAGTGTAATTGCAGAAACAATGAGGAATTTCACCTGGTATTATTTGTGACAGCAATTAAATAGCAAGGCCTAGCAGGGAACCACATATTAAATAACTGCCGTGACAGGCGAGTCTGCTACAAAAATAAGCAGAAAGCAGAACGGGGAAGACATATGTACTCTCTGGAAAGGTGAGAAGATAGCTGTAGGGTTCCCCTCCCAGGGAGGGCTCGGGCTTGCTAGCTGCCCTCCCCGGTTCCCACCAGCATCCCACTGCTACCAGGGGCGGGATGGAGCCGGCATCTTCCCTTCCAGCCGCTCTGCACATTTTCTCGGAGTAACCGGGGCGGGAGGGGAGCCCAGCGGAGGAGGGACCGCCGGGGGACCGTACTCCGAAGGTGCCCCCGCAAGTGGGCGGGGGTCCATAGCGGGGTCTGCGGGGCAGCTCCAGCCCCGCACCGCTGCCCCCGGGAGCTCCCCGGTGCGAGGGCCCGGAGCAGCCGCCGGGACGGGGCGGGGCGGAGCGGGCCGCGGGTTAGCGGGACGCGATCCCGCCGGGAGCTCTGCCCCGCAGGCAGTTTCAGGCTGGGGGGTGGTGGAGAAGGGGGACGAGGGGACATGCTGGCCTCCGCCTCTGTCTCCGCTCTTTTAACCAGTTTCGAAACATCGCTGCCAAATCTTCCGACCTGCGGAACGACCGGGGACACGTCTCCCCCCGCAGCTTCCGCGGAGAATCCCGGCAGAACCCGCTGCGGCCCCGCGAGTGAGCCCCGGCGGGCAAGCGGACATGGATGGCATCCCCATCCCCATCCTCATCCCCATCGTTTAGCGCGAGATCCGGCGGGCGATCCGGCCGGATTAACGCCGGGCGCTTTGATATCCGGGTGCCGCAGTGATCCCGGGTCGGGGTGCTTAGGGCTCTCTTTTCAGTTGTTAATTACCACTAAGCGTTTGTAAGTACCTGCGCTCACAGACCTCAGCGCCTTCAAAACAAGGGCATGCACGCAAATAGCTCCAAAATTACCCATCTGGGTACCGGCAAGACCAAAGGCACAAGTGAGCGGAGTCGTTAGAAAATAATTGAAGCAAACGGGCACTTTCTTTGCCACGTGAATTTCAGCTGGGAATCTCGTTGGCAGGAGCGGCAGTTTCAAAGGTGTCCACACCTGCGGAGCCTGCGCCCGCGGGAGCGCGGAGCCCGGGGGGTCGCCGGGCGGGGCTGCCCCCCCCGCTCTGTTTAAATGTCCAAAAAAAAAAGGGAAAAAAAAAGAAAACAAAAGCCATCAAAACAAGTTCCAATTTCCAGAAAAACATTTGTTAAGAAGGAAACGGCTGTGGCGGACACCCCGGTGGGATATCTCCTCACTCCGGGCAGGAGGGTTCCCGCCATTGGTACCAGTCTTGCTCGGTTTTGTTTGTTTAGCAGCCGAGATTTAGAATATACACAGCAGCAGGAATTATCTTCCATTATGAAGAAACAAAAAAGATGTTCACCCACATCTTCACCCCCGAGCCCACCCAACCCTCCCCCCCACAAACCACCACAATTTTCTTTTCGGTGACACAAGGACAGTGTGAAGTGAGTGATCCTTGCTCCACTTTTCTCCAAATAAGTTCAGTGTGAAGTATAAGCACTGTGTTTTCTATCAGTGATGACTGTGTTGATTTCTAACACATTACCGAGGGAAAATTTTACCTAGAAGAATTTGAATTTTACAGATGAGTACAGACAAATGAGCAACGTCACCGAAGACCGTTAAACCATATCACAAATGCATTTTCTTTTCATATTGCTTTTTCATTGTCAGTTTTTCTGGGGTTTGTTTGTTTTATTTTTACTTTTTTTTCCTTTTTCCACTATTCACATCTCAGGCAGTTACTGGTTCTCCTGTTGCTCACGGCTATGGATTGAAGGGCAGAAAATGATGTAACGAATAGGAAAAGGATTTGAATTAAAATACAGCACTCTTGAGGCACGACCCATCAGAAAGTAGCAAGAAACTTGGTCTGAGCAGTCAGACCCTGATGTCCACATGGTGATGAGGCCTTGGTAAACATAATGTTATCAGGGCAACCTTTCTGCCTATTTTACACATTACTTAGCTCTACTCAGGCTAAAATCCCACCTTCCAGTTTCTCTTATATATAGCCTAAGGCGTAGGGTTTGACCGCTGGGGAACAACAGGGCAGGTAAAATACAGAGCCTCGAGGTGACGACAGAAAACAGGGGCCGTATCCTTCTATCCTGCAGATGTCTTCCTAAGGCTGTGTTCCTGCTGCCTGCAGGATGGATGTCCTTGGTTCCTGAGAGGAATGCCTGCCTCTGCTGCTCCTCCGGCCTCTTCCCAGCCTCTTCTCCTAAATGACATGTGAGAATGAGTCAGAGATAAGGAGTCGGTCCGGGAGTACCACAACAAAGCTAAGGACACGCTTTTCCTTCGGCCCAGGAAGCTACGGGAGCAGGGGCTGTTTACCCGCGGGGCAGATGGAGGCCACCAGCTGAGCAGAGCACGGGCCTCTCCTCCTGCAGCCACCCACCCTCAGGAAAAAGAGTGGGACGCCACAGGGTCTGTGCTGTGGTAACAGGAGCCGTCAGGACAGCGAGCAGTGATTGGGAAGTGGCAGAGCCAGACCCAGAGGAACTTTGCGGGGCAGGTTAAGCTGTGTTGTGTTTGCATTTGAGCCATCGGCTGGGTTGGGATACTGGAGTGCTCCTGCCAGGCAAGCGCTCTTAGTATGCAGCCTTCGCCATTTATTTCATCACTTCTCTCCATGGGGTGTAGTAGGTGAGAGGTTCTAAGGGGTGAATTTTTAGTGCATTGACTGTCTTTGAATGCTAACAGCTCTGGGGACTATTCGATGAAAGGAAGATTGGCAAACCCTGAGTAGAATAAATGCTGTTTTAAAATCCACATTTAAAAAAAATAATAAAAAAATCCTGCTGCAAATGTGGAAAACCATCCCATCAGGCAGCCATTACACAAGTTTCAGAAAAAACCCCCACAAACAAACAAACAAAAAAAACCCAAAACCAAAACAATAGCAAACCAAGCCTGCATTTCTATCTGGTAGTAGAACAGCTCTGGAAGTAATTGTCCATTTTGTTTCACCTTTCTCCTCCTGAGGTTTTGGGTCTTGCCTGTCACGTTTCACCATCGAGGAGACCTCACTGAGGAGCTGTAGGGTGGGTGATGCCCCCGAGGGCAGGACCCGCGTGGGGAGCAGCAGCAGCACCGGCTGGGGGACACCAGTGGGCACCACTGTGAGCCGCTGTCCCGGTTCGCTGAGCACTCTGCTGGTCCCTGGGGCTCCCCGATTCCGGAGAAAGTGGCCAATTATTTTTCTGTCTGAAAGAGTCTGTGATGTGGCAGAGAATGACAGCTCCAAGGGAGAAAACACCTCTTCATTAAAAAGTGCTGCTAAGCACACTGAACATCCAGATCCCAGCATCCAGTTGCACAAAGATTAGGATGAGAGCCAAGAAATTACACATTTTCACAGATCTTTTTGTAAACACATATACACATACATATATATGTGTGTACAATGTATACTCAGACACAAACACACACACACACAAATATCTGCAGGCTAGCTTTCAACACAGGGTAGCCAAAATGCTTCAAGTTCCTATTGAGACAAAAACTCCTGCAGAAGTCAAGTTTTGAGATCAGTTTGGATGTGCTAGGAATCGCCCAGGAAAAAAACCCAATTAAATTGGTTACCAAATGCAAAAAGAGAGTCAGTTTCATGGAAATAAATGATTAGGCATTTGTTGGGGGAAATCTTAAACAGAAAAGAGAAAGCAATAATCTCTGCTTTGCACACCTCTCTTTGAGAGATCACAGGAAGAGAGGGCCAAGCTGCTACATTTTGTAGGTTTCATTTTATTTCATTTCATTTTGGTGATTTGATGAATGCAGGAATTAATTTTAATGAATGAGAAAATATTTCTAAAAAAAGATACAAAACAGATATGAATCATGTTGACAGTGAAGAATTAGGTTTCCTGGTGAGGCACATGGTGTTGTAGAAGAGAACCACTTCTATACCAAATAAAGATCAAAATGGAAGCTGCATTTTAACAGTCCTCTTTTTCTTTTCCTTCAGAAATTCTGAAAGGCTGAGAAAGCAGCATTTTAAGGAAAAGGTGGAAGAAAAAGCGGTGACGACCATGGCTACCGCAAGTAAAGCAAGGTAGAAGTAATCATTTCCACAATGGCTCTGTGGGAGAGTTCAGGCTCCAAGATGAACAGAAGCAGCCCTCAGCCATAACCTAACTCCTCATGGCCCAGCAGTTTTCCTCAGCCCAGGTCCCTGGCTGCCTGCATTCATGCACTGAGCTGCCTGGGCTCAGCAGGCTGCTGCCTCTCTCCCCAGTTACAAGCCTGACTCTCCCTTAGCCTACCCCAGGAGGGTGGCCCACGTGGCATGCTCAGAGCATCACATCAGGGTTGTTTTGCAGATGAGCACTACTCCCTCTTGCTCACATGTTTCAGTGAAGCAGGAAACAGACAGAGTGAGGGCAGGGCAGCAGTTGACCCTCCAGTTATGGCTATCCATTTTTTATAGGGGGACATACTGAGATAAACCACCACCAGTTCCATCCAATCTGGAGGAATATTCCAGCTGAACTGTAATCCAGCGGCACAGTGATGAATAAGGAAGGAGGCAGATTCCCATATTTGTTGTTCAGAGCTGAGCACTGAGAAATATGGAAATGCTGTGCTGACAAAAGGGTCAAACCCCCGTGACTTTGAATATGCTGCTATTTACTGACTTGTCAGAATCACTAAACAACATTTTTCTAACCATTCCTGCAGTTTTATTTTAAAATTTCCACCTCCCTGTGTCCTCTCACCTGACCAGATAACACAATGCCTTCTTCAGCATCCTAAAGAAGGAATCTAATCTGCAGCAAGGCAGAAATACTTAAAATAGAACAAATAACTTCTTCTCATAAGCAATTTACAGAACATAACAATTTGTTCTCAATAAAGATTTTAAGCCACAATCACTTATTTTCTGTAGAACTTTAAATTCTACAACATTGTATTTTTGTTCCCCAGTTGCAATGCAGAATTGCTGCGGTTGATTCTGTGATATTCATATTTGATTGTTTTCTGTTTTAAATGTGTACAAACATAACCATAACATGATATTGCTTTTCCATGCTTAGCATATTCATCACCTTATCTTCCTCTCAACTTCTTGATTTGCATGCAAGAAATCTGTTGTTAGAGAGAATGCAATGTGCAAGCCAACAAAATCCTGTCCTGTGGGGGAAAGGAGTCAAAGTGGTACACGTAGCTCAGATGAAGAGTATGAAGTATGTACAAGAACCTGATCCTGCATCACATGAGAGGCCCACAGTCCGAGTGCAGTGTGCCCGGGAGAGAATAACTATTGCAAGTAGCAGTGAGAAGACTCTGGTTGCAGTTCTACCAGGTATTGGCTTTATTGACAGGAGCAGACCATGAAGTCTCTAGTTCCCTGGTAGCTGCCTGCCTGCTCTTATGGCTCAGATCTCTGCCCCTCAATTTGTATGAACATTTGGAAGGCTGGGCTGTAAATCAAACTTTGAGGGTAGTTCTACTTAATAATTACTTCCTCCCAAAACAGTGAGATTTTAACCTTGATTTTTTCATTTAGTGATCAGTGCAATCTTACCAACAGCTGCATCAGCACAATGAAGACAACAAGCAGCATTCCAGGAACAAAACAACCAAAACTGTAGGGTAGGAATTTCTTCCACTGGTTTTGCAGGCATCCCATTGAACCTTCCCTTGCAGATGAGCAGGGACAGGTTGGCCAGGTTGTTGGTGGTTGTCTGCCTTCAGCACCCAGGGCTCTGTGCTCAGCAGGGCTGGATCTGTGCACTGCTCAAGCACCCATGGTGCTCCTCTGGCCCAGTTTAAGCTCAGGCACGTGGCCACATTTCTGTCAAATTGTTCCACACACCCATGGGAGGTTCAGCCCTCTGCAGGTGAAGGGGCAGCACCAGGCTCAGGAAAAAGGCTGCTGGTTCAGAGTCAACCTGTTGCCATGTTTTGAAGAAATCAGAGCCCAGGAAAGAGTTTACTGACCAACAGCCTGAGGCCCACAGTGCTTCTGATTTAGTACTAAGAACCTTAAAACCAGATTTGTGGAACCATTGTCTGGTGGGCTTGCAGCTCCTGACCCAGTATAGCACCTTAAGGCATATGAAGATAAATGATAATTTTCTTGCAGGTGTTCCACCCTTAACTCTGGTTGTCTGAGAAGTGGTCTGGCCACAGCACAGCTGTATTTATGTCAGGGACTGGAGCAGTAACACTGTCAGGCCTTCTAGCTCCAAGCAGAGCAGCAGCTGAAGAGTTAAATCAGTCAGCAGTGGCTTTTCTCCCCAAATTTGATCTCAAACAGCCAGGACAGAGGCAATTACACCTCTCAGAAACAGCTCTCCACTGCCTGCCTTCCTCTATATTTACTTGCATAAAACCCAGAGTCAAAAATTTGCCAGTCCAGAATCGTAATAGGCAGTGGCAGATCACGCCTAGTTGCACTTTCTGTCTCTCTCACCAAAGTGTAATCTAGTGGTATCTGATATGGCTAAGAGCTAGAACGATGATTTACTATGCTTGGATAGCATAAAGCAGCTCAGGCTGCTGCAGGTTCACAGCATTTTGCTTTGGGCCATGCCCTTTTCATCACTCCTATTCTCAGCTGTGGCCTGGTCAGGTAGGCTGGTCCAGCCATTGGTGGGATCTCCTTGTCAGCCAGAAACCTAAATTAGTGCTTAAAACTCATGCTCATATCCCAGTCCCCATGTGGTTGTGCTAGGAGTCATATGCTATGCTGCAGGGGCCAAAATCCATCGCAGAGGGGCGAGGTGACCCCATGAACCCCTATGACCACTAAAGCATGCTGAAACCACAGCCTTGCAAACTTATGTAGCTGCACTTTGTGCCCATTACCTGAGCAAAGTAATGCCAAACTTGATTTTGAATTTGCTCCCTGTTATCCAACCTCTCCTTCCAAATAAGTATGTCTGCCAGAGACTTCTTATTTCTCTGCAAAGACGTGGACTCTGGACAGTGCTACTCAGATGAAATTTGCCTCAGTCTCTTTATTCAGCTAGTGACAGATCTGTGGGAAACTTTTTAACCTAATGCAGAGCCTCTCAGTAAGCATCAATAGTTTTCAACTGATATATCTAAAGCACCCCCAAAGCTGACTGAGAAAAGTATGTTCAGCCATATATTCTGTAAAACAGCAAGAGTTTCAGTAACATATACTCTTTTTAAAAGAATATGTTGCAGTTTCCACCAAAAATATTCAAAGGTCTGTGAATTAGAAGATGTGCTCAACTCTGCTGTGGTGAATCCCTGAAGGCACAGGTGAACAGCCTCCAAAAGAAAGAGGACCACAGTGATGTCTATTAAATCCTGATTGATTGCTTGATTTGCCATAGTGCTGCTTTTGGAAATTCTGACTTAATAGAAGTTGTAAACAGTTATAAAAAACAAGAGGTGGAAATGATGTATGTAAAAAGAAACACTAAAAAAATGTTTAGCATAATATCACTACAAAAACTGAGTTAAACAAAAATGTTATATAAAAGGTATAGCCAAACTGCTGTTAAGGCAATCTGCTCTAAAGCATACATACAGGGGCATTTGAACTGTGACAGCTGAAAAAAATTTCACAATTACATCAACTTTTCAGGCTGAACTGTTACTATCATTTACAGGAAAACAGACCAGTGAGTAAATGAAAAAAAAAAAAAAAACCAAAAAACCAAGGTTCCCCCCATCATATTTCTCAACAGTAATGAGAACAACTCTCCCTGGTTGCAACTCATATGAACGTGTCAGAAATTTTCTGGGGTTGAAACATATATGCTAAGTTTAGTCTCAGTGTTTTTCCACACAGCCCCATCCCAACCTCCTCAGCCCCCCCTCAACTCCCCTTCTGCCTCAGCAAGTTCCATCTCCAGCACTCCAGCTTCACCTTTCCTACATCTGTTTTTTCAGTATGGGCAAGTCTGTGGTGTAAGCATCCTTACTATTGACTTGTCTGGTCTGGTACCAGCACAGATCTGTCCTAGCACCCAGGCTCAAACCTACCTTCCCTCTTCCCAGCAGTACTCTGGATCTGTGTCCTGCTGTCCTGTGAGCTGAACTGTCTGTGTGTCCCTGCTGGGGGTGACCAGGGTGGCTGCATACTGAGACAGGTTCTAATGTCATCACACAACTGCTGGTGCCCATGCATTGCCCCATCAGCCTCTCAGCACATCACATCCAGGCAGCTGGCTTATCCATATCCAGCTGGGTTCCCTGTAGCCAGCACTGAAGTACTCCAGGGTATACAAGAAGCTTTTTCTGGTCTCAACACTTTAAACTTCTGCTGGAGGAAAAAGCAGAGCAGATGGTGCCTGGACTGGGAGCAACTCACCTTTGACGTCTTCTGAAAGCACAGCCTGGCCAAAGGCCACTAGCAGTTCTAAATAACCTGAGCACCTACATTCTCTGTCCTTTCCTGCTCTTACTCTGGCTCTTGTTGCACCAGCCATATGAGAGGGATTCAGCCCTCAGTGCTGTTGCTCTGGAATTGAAAATGCCTAAGGTTAGAAATTGATTATGTTACATTCTAGTGGTCACATTTCTACAGGTGCAGAAATAGTTATAGGTTGAGCTTGGCTACTTTACCTGTCTTGGCTACAAAATAATTTTTCCTTCTTAATGCTGAAATAGAGACAAATCTTACTAAACAATCTCTTATAGTTAAATATGTTTTTGAGAATAGTGATGGCAGTTGACATACAGCATTAAAAACCCCCAAAGTCTTGGTCATGTAATTTATTTGGAAGAAAAAAAGTACAGGCATATTTTCCTACCTTCTTCTTAACCCCTACAGGCTGTGTTATCCCATGTGTAAATTCAAATTACCACTTCTCCCATCTGGATTTCTGTATATTTAAATTGGAGGCTTGGAATAACATTCATTTTTCTCTTTAGAATAAATGCTTGTGAGAAACTACCATGTTTGAAGAAAAAGGGGTTGGGTGGCTGACCAGTCTAGTGCTCAGCTAGGAAAACCAGAGCCAACTCTGAAATTACTTTGTCAAATTGTTTTTTTTTTTTCCATGTTTAGCCTTCACAGCCTGAGGAGACATCGGGGTCTTTGAAGGCAGGGCACATTACCTGATAAATGTTTTTCTGCAACTTTATTAAGCCCTTATTTTTACCATAGGTATGACCTGCTATCTCTACCTTTTTTTCCCTCAATCCCCTGGGCAGTTGTGCACTGCCAGCAGCATCACCCCCTACCTCTGGGGCAATCTGTCCCATGGGGAACCATGGCAGCTGCTCCACTCACTCCTCACTCAAAACTCCTCTGTGAGGCAGGAGGGCAGGTGTGGGTATAAAGGGATGGGTGACCCTGATGGGAAAACCAAAACCCCAGGAAGATACCTCTCAAGACACCCAGCACATCTGGGGCAGAGGAGAGCATCACCAGAGCTGGGCTGCATTGTCCTGCTTGACACCCTTCTTGAGAGAGCCAGCACCTCCACCTGCCCCCTTCACCCTGGCAGATGGGCTGAGCCTGAGTGAGAGCTTATGATTTGCCTGCACATGCTTCACTCAGCTGCAGAAAGGTGTTAGAGTGAAGCCCTCAAAACCAAAAGCATCAGCAGGCAGCACCAGCCTCTTTCTCTCTGCCACACTATTGCTTGCAGCTTCCCCCAGCTCATCCTTCCCTCACAGCAGGGCAGGATTCAGAGAGGAAATTCTGCTTCTCAATTCCCAAACAGATGCTCTGCCAGAAACCCACCAATGAACAGAAACAGCTGCTCCTCAGCTTCCTCCCTGCTCTCACCGGTCTGTGAAGTCTTCTCCATGTAGAGAAACAGAGAGGAAGCACGGCCTGAGGACTCTGGATGCCCCATCCCCATCCCTCTCCTCCCTGGTGCCAGCACAAGGAGCAGGAAGCAGCAATCGCTCAGCAGATTTGCCTCAGCTTGTTTTGGCTGGTTCAGGGGAGGAAAAGCCTCAGAAGTCAATTGGCACAGCTTGAAAGGAAATCCCAGCACCCCCCACTCCCATCCTGCCTGGTCCAGACTCCAATGCCTGCTCCCAAACCCAGCAAGCTCTGCTGTATTAAGCTGAGATGCTTCACTAGACTTCAGCTGTTGTGGATCCCCACTCTGTCCACACAAGGGTGAGGGGAGAGCTGGACTTCCTGGGACTGTCCTGAAGCATGGACGTGAGCAGCTGGAGGAATGCTGCTTCTAGTGCCGGGTGGTCAGCATGGGGTGCTCCACAGTTTCAGCAGGAGGCTGGGGGGAAGTGATGGGCTGTTTGCTGACATGATCACAGCTTTTTAAAACAAGCTTATGCTGCAAAAGCCAGGACATCTCAGATGATGCTTTTCAGCATGCTGCTGGCTGGTGTGGTGGCTCCCAATAAGTGCAATTCAGAACGGCTCCACGTGAAGCCACATATGCACCAGAGAGCAGCCAGAAACCTGGGATGTTGCAGCCCTTGGACCAGAGGTGAAGCTGTGGATGATGGGCCAGGGGGCAAGATAAACCTATGGGGTTTCAAGGACTCTCTCTTCCTCCATTCCCACCTGCAGCAGCCACACACATTTCATTTTGCATGCTGCAGTGTCATTTCTTGCTCTCAGGTAAAGTTTTTACCGGACGGGAACTGGTGCCAGGTCCTCCCCCGCCTGAGCTGGTGCCCTCAGGCCAGTGGGAATCCAGTGTCATCTCTTCAATGCAGAATGAATCATGGATGGCTGGTGTTTCTAACTCCCAATGCATCTAGAAATGCTCCTTCAGCTGACCAGGTGGTCAGGCACCAGTGTCACAAAGCCCACATGTGACACGGGACAGCCACAGTGCAGGAGAACAGTGCAGTGTCATTTTGGGCACAGCAAAGACTCCAGCAGCTCTCACCCATGCTGGGTTTTAGCCAACAGCTGCACACCTGCAGTGCACAGAGCCCAGTGTCTTGCCTACTTTCATGCAATCAGGAAACAGGAATATGGATAGCATGACCAATGGGAGAGGATGTAGCCTTTTCATACCAACCTCTAGAACATGTAAGTTCCAGCATGTTTCTGTACATTATGCAAGTAGCATTTTTTCCCCAAAAGTGAAGCCCCAAAAGAGCTGAAGTTGATGAATTTCTGCCTCAGATTCTACCCTATTCCTCTTACACTCCGCTCCTCCATTTCGCTGTTTTTGTCTCAAAGACTCCTTCCCACACTGAAATCCTGGTTGTTCATGTGGCCCAGCTGATGGAGAACACTCAGTGTGATTTTCCTGTGGCCATTCACATGAAAATCGTGATTTACTCTGCGTTAACATTTAGCTGAGTTGAGTCACAGCAGGGTCTGAGGAGCAGACTGGGCAGGTGGAGAAGAGAAGGGATGAGCAGAAGGAAACAGGACATCTTCCTGTTGATGGCAGAGACCAGCACAGTTGCATTACCTCAACTCCTCTGAATAAACATATTTTAGAGAAGTAACTTTGTTGATTTCTTAAAAAAAAATTATTTATTTTAACGTTAGAAGATCAGCTTACCAGGCACTTTGTCACTCTTTGTTCAGATCTAATGTTTTCCGTTAGGAAATGCTCTTGCTCAAGCAGAAAGACCGTGCTTTCTGCAGGACTGACTAGCAAATCCTACATTTTGTGTTGCAGAGAAGGGAGGTTAGAGGCATTCAGAGGTGATTACCAGTTTAGCCAGCCAAAGGCACCAGGTAAGTTTATAATTCTCCTGGATGTACTCAGTGCTTTGCCAAAGCCAGACCTCGGTGTCCTGCTCACACTTCACTGCACACTCTTACTGCCAAAAGAAGCGATTGCCGGTTTTCTTGAACTCTTTCTGTAGTTAATCAGTAATATCTTGCACTTCTTGAAAGATGTGCTTTTATCAGCGCTCCGGCCCATCCAGCAGTGTTTCCAGTTCCTGTCTCTGATTCGTTCTTCATTTTTGTCAGGGGGATCTGAGACAATAAATGTTAAGTACCGCAATTATTGTGTGTTGTTACTTATCATGGGTGGTTACTGTGCATTGTACTTGGAGAAGCCTGAATCCCCGGGGTTGGAGGCACCTTTAAAAACCCAAAACAATCAAGCCCATCAACGATTTATCTGTATGTTTGTTAATACAATGGAACTTGATCCAAAACAGCATACAATGAAAAGACCATATGTCTTCAAAAGAATTTCCTTTTGACCACACACACATAAATGTCAAATTCTTTGATTAAAGGAGCTGAGATTCTGCACTTAATTTATTCCTGCCCTTCTGCATGTTTCATAACATGCAAATGTTAATTTTATTATTTTTTTCTGGGGACAAAGGAAAAGGTTTTTGTTGTGTTGTTCTGTCCACTATCTCCTTAAACAAGTTGAAAAATCATTTTGGCTTTGCTGGGATTTTGAATCAAGTTACACAAATCTGCTGATTTTTTTAGGCAGTTTGGGTCTGACAACAATTTAAAGCACCTAACAAGGTTGCCACCATTGAGTGCTGCTCATATGGTGCATTTGGCACATACAGTGCTCAACTGAAGTCACAGTGGGTTGTAGGTCCAGCATTGTTTGACTGGCTCTTACAGCTCTGGGGAAGGCAGCTGCAGTGCATTCAGGAGCAGGGAACCCACGGCAGAGCTTGAAAAACAAGCAGAGAAGTGGGAAGGATCAAGTTCATGGCATAAGCAAATATTCTACAAATCATCAAGAGACTAACTGGATGGCCACAAAGAGATTTTTGTCAAGGGTTTTATGCAGCTAAAATCAATTCATTCACTTCATCTGTTTTGAACATACTGGAGATGCAGCTAAAGATGTCACAAATGGTTAGAGTTGCCTGGAAACCTTCAAGGTGTCAATTGACCATATTTTTAGGTGCAGGAATGTTACATGGACACACCACAATTTCACCAGTGATTTGTTTAAAAAACGAATGGAGTCAGAAACCTACAAGGGAATAAAAATATCAGGAGAGTGAAGCTGAGTTGAAGCAGGGTAACTCAAAATCAATATTTTGCTTTTAAACTCTTAAGGGGAGGCCCAGGAGGGCTGCACTCATTTTGTCCTCCTTCCTTATTGTCCTCGGAGGATTGGCTGAGAAGTGACAAGGCTGCTCCGTACTTACTGCAGGACATTCCTCACTAACAAGCCACTTGTTAGAGTATTCGCTTCCCTGCCCAGAGCCCGGCTTTCATCAGACAATGGTCAAGCCAAATTTGAAACTAGAGATGGAAAAAGGGCTCCTCTTCTTTTGCCATAGGAATGTGTTGAATGTCCCTCTGTCCACAAACTCGGATCTATTCATGAAAATGGGTCACTGCATCTCCATCATCCTCAGCACAGCCCCAAGGGTTTGCATTCAGGGAGCAAATTCAGTCTGAGGTAGCTCCAGAAGCTGAGCTTGTGGTGAGGGGAAGAAGTGGCCACATAACTGTATCCTGCCCCTTTTGCTCGTGGTTATTTGTCTGTGGCTTTGTCTAATACGACTGGGGGGAAAGGAGGCAAAAGTTTGTAGGTGTTTTTCTAAGTAGAGGTGGACAAAAGGCCAGGAAACCTCTGGGATGCCATTTTCTCTAGTTCTTCCAGTGTAAAAAGAAATGTCTAGAAATCAGTATAAGGTCCTTAGATGCTTGACTCCCAGACCGGCTCCTTGAGGCCACACATACCCATCCAAAGCACAGCCACACTGAGGGATGGGTTTCAGGATGATGGGTTCAGACAGTTCACAATGGTCATGACAAAGATGCTGCATTGAAAAATTCAGAATCTGTGCTCTTTTGTGGTTGTGTTTGCTGGGCTCAAACAGCTGAGAGTGAACTATCCATCCCTTCACCAGGGTGAATGAAACAGAAGATTTTTTTTTTCCTCCCTTAAACAAGGACTACTTTAAAGACTAGTGGCTGGTCAGCTGAAATTCTGGATGGCCCATTAAAGACTCCAGTTTACCAATACCCACCTGTGCACCCCTCTTACCTCTGCAAGACACAGAAAGGGGCCTGTGGTCCTGCAAGCCCTGTCCTTGACATCACAAGGGGAGCTGTAATCGTAGCAGAGCCTCTTTCCTGAGCCATGAGGCAGCAAACACACCACGAGCAGGGCTACTAAGGAGAATGGGAGGACAGCAGAATAAATAACAGAGCATGTAAATCTACAAAGTCATCCAGCACCAAACTTCAAAAACTATTTTATCCAAGTCCTAAGGTGACTGAAGCTGGATGCCTCATGACTTTCAAAGCTCTGGACCTAAATCTTTACAAAAGAGCAGGGCAAGATCTCAGCCATCCCTCTGGACTCTTTGCAAGCCAATAAACCAGAATCAGCAAAAGCAGAGGGTAGAAGAGTCACGGTACTTGTCCCTGCTCTGCTTGTTCATAGCTATACAGTTCAGTAGGAACTTTGTCTTGCACTCAAGATCACCTCTTGAAGGAACATTTCCAGAAACATCTGTTGCAGGAGGTACAAATATTTGTGGACCCTGAGCCTTGAGATCAGCACCAGAGCAGGGTGTGAAGGCTGTGTACTATCTTGGGAAGCCAAGGTTCCTGTCTCCTTCATGATGGGAAGGCCCTGTGAGGCAAGGAGAGTTACAGAGCCATGGGACTTAATTTCTACAGAGTGAGCTTGCTGATACAGCTGAAGCCTGGAGCTTCACCCATCCAAACCATCCCTGGCCGTGTGTAGCTCAGCTGCCCCGATGACAAGCAAGGCTGGCTTTCCTGATGGGAGGCCTTCAGCCAGTGCAGGCTGTGGTGCAATGCCATTGGGCACTTTTCACTTACTGTGTCCTGGGGATGGAGAGGTGCCTTGGGAGCTGGCTTCTGTTTGCAACAACAACCAAAAAAAAATCTAATCAGAGGGAGGATTTACACTTTTAGGGTTTTTTTTTTTTTTTGTTTCAAATGAGTCCTCCTGCAGTGGTGCTGCCCACTGGAGGCTTGTCCCATCTGAGTTGAGCTGCCAAGTGGACCATGTGCTGGACTTCAGATCTCCCAGAGAGGACAGATGTGCGCTTCAGTGCCACCTCATTAACTCATTTGTTTAAAGCCCCCAAACAATCCACTTCCATGCAGATGGAAATCCCAGCCTCCCCCTTTTCACTTGGATGTGTATTCTCCTGCAGATACGGCAGATATGTGTTGATCTGCTCAGTTAAAAAACTTCAAACCCCTAAAATTCTGGTCTTTGACCCTACCCTAAAACTAATTTGAACTATTCTCAGCTGATCTGGAGTTGAAGGAGATGGCTTTTGACTAGAAATACCTTATCTCTAGACAAGTAATCGTTGTTAATTAAACCAGTAAAAAGACATTAGCCTCTGCTTACTTAAGTTTCAGCCAGAGAATTAACAAGCAATCCACGGTGTCCTTTTAAATGAAGAGGTTCTCATGGAATAAGACAATCCTAGAATCAATATCCTTTTCCTGTGAGATCTGAAAAATAAACCCTGCAGCACAGAGTAATTTCTCCTGCACAAAGCACGCATTTCTAGAACTTGCTTTCTCTCTTTAAAACATACAACTCCTTTCTTTCTTTAAGACATACAACTCCTCCAGTTATTTTAGAAGTAGTAGATAAAAATCTGGAACCAGCTGAAATACAGAAGTCACCATGTGGAAAAAAAAGGGTATGCATGTGTGTGTTTGTACATAGAGCCTTCCCTCACTGGCATTTCTGTATGAGTAACAACGAGGATGTCCTGCAGAGCGCTTGACAGAAGATGGAAAAGAAGTAGCCACAAGATTTGACAGTGGAAGAAAAAAATATTCATGGTAAAATACTTCACATTGTATAAAAAACTCATCTGCCTCACTGTTTACTTGCAGAAAGACAAGGATTACTGTGATAATTGCAAATATGGTGATAATACACTGAGAAAAGCTGCCGGGGAGATGGGAAGGGGCCTGGAACAGCCCAAGTAAAACACACCCAAGATGGTGCTGCCGAGCACATTCATGTGATGCAGGAAGCCCAGGAAGCATTCCTTGATTAAAGTGTGGCATATGCACCACTGCCAAGGAGAGGATAGATGGGTGTTTGGACTGATCCACTGATGCATACACACACCCCCTATATAAAAGTTTTCTACCTGAGGTTTGAGTCTTCTAAATCAGGTGTCTGTGTCAGCCTTTAACATGGGCCAGAGCCAAACACCTCCAGTGAGGTGTTATGGTTATACTTGCTGATCTTCAGTGTCCACAGGCTGGATTCTCTGTGTACTGACTTCTTTAATGTCCTTTGCACCAGGGGAAAGTGATGCCAGCTGCAAAATGCCAACACTTGACACTTGTTTGCTATCAAAAATATCTGTTGCAGTGTTAGTCAATAACAAACTGATTCCACAAGAAGTTTTCCCATTGACTACAAACTGTAGAAAGCCACATACAACTTAGCAAATTCTGCCTGTGAAATATAATATACAGAATCACATTTTTCTTTTTGCAAATTAATCTAGTAGTCCTAGATCTCTCTGATATCTAGAACTTTCTTTGGAGGTTTATTCCTTTTGTAGAGTCCTGAAAAATGAAAAAAAACTCAAACTCCAGTCTTTCTCTATATTTAAAATTACCACTTCCCTGTAAAATGGTAGATTTTAAAAGGTTGTGAAACCCGGAAAAAACATTCTGTCTGCACAGAGAACTGCAACCACCTCATTTTGGATTGAAGAAACACCAATGCATCACAGGCCAAGTGAAGCTGAACTTTTACTGCTTCACAGAAGTTAGCAAACTTGCTGGAGTTTCTCCCATTAAGTTTTCATGGCTATTCTCCTTTCAAACAGTATCAGTTGTTTTTTTCCCTCCCTCCCTCCCTGTTTGTTGCATGCAAACATGATTCCTATTACTAAATCAAACCAGCAGAGGTACAGTACATTTTCTATGCCCTAATTAAGGTTTAAAATTCATTCTGAAATTTCACATATAGCAAAAAACCTGAACGTGATCCTCAGCTATGATGTACTCTTCCAGAAGAGTCTGTCATTTAAGGTACTGAGGAAAGATAAAGATGAAGAGCAAATAGAAAGAGATCAAAGGAAAATTTTCCATTGCCATTAAACCCCCTCTGTGTTTCTAGTTACTGACTTTGAATGTCCCATCCAATATTTGCTAAAGAAAGCTACCTAATGTCTGTTTTCCCCCTCTTTACCACCTTAGCTACAATGGGTGGGCACGTGCTTAGGGGACATTGGGATAAAACAGAGGGCAATCAAAGCTTTGAAGTGCACAGACTGGCAGCTACAGCTGAGACCTTGACCTGTCGACATCAGGCAGCTCCAGTCAGACAAGACGTTATAAGGAGATTTAGCACAGCACCCTTGCAAAGGGCACCTGCACCCAGGACCTGCCTCTCTTTTTACCTTGGAGCCATCACAGCAGCAGGATGAGAGCAGGGGCACAATCTCATCCCCCAGATCTACCAAGTTCACAGAGAAGAGAGACGTGTATTAGCATTTAAATGGGATCTGCAGCATGTTTGTTGGTTTTACACATCTGGCTCAGGGAGGGCAGCAGCTGGGATGACTCCAGACAGAAAATACAGACTTCGGTGCTTCAGAGTCCCAAAGCCTCCTTCAGCAAGTGGAGTTCATAAACCTCCTGGCAGCTCCAATTATGATATCCTCACTCATAACAAGCAGTACCTTACTCCAGGGGAAATCTCTTTGATTTTTAATTTAGCCTAAGTTGTCACATAGGTGTAAGACACCAAGACTCAAAAGTTCCTGGAGAGTTAGAGAATACTGGCATTTGCATTTGAATCTCAGCTGTTGGCTCCAAGTGTGAGGGAGGAGAAGAGGCACAGTCTCCCCTCTTCTTCCTACTTACACTTCTTGCATATGTTATTTTGGCAAGAAAAGGAATTCTGGAAGAGCAGCAAATGCTGGGGTCGGTCCCAATGTTTTCAAAGGCTGTCATATTAAAAATGAACTTAAAATTTGATACTTTTTTTTTTAAATTCAGGCATTTAATTCTTTAGCTGAGCGACTTTGAAGAGGTGTAGTTACAATTTGTAATGAGTTACAGAAGAGATCCCTAGCATTTTCTGTGCCTGTCAGCCAAATCTCCTGCAGACCCACTGGTTCTTGCCATTTTAGCAAGTAAAGCCCTCATGTTAAAGATAGGAAATGGGGCCATCAAAAAAGTCTCACCACAGCCAGTAAAAAAGCCAGAAATAGCACCTTTGTCCTGACTGCTGCCTGCTCTACCCACCAAGCCATGCTTCTTTCTTGGATACAGAGAGAAATTTTTGCTTTTTAAGCTTAGCACAAACTCTCAATTTTCTGTTTTCGTTCTAGCACTGTGTGCCTTTGCTCTTCCTTGTGGTGTGTTCTTCATTCAGTCCCACTGCACCCGCGTTTTCCTGCCCACAAACACCCTGTAACAGCTCCTGCTGGTAACTCAGCTGCAGTGGAGCTGTGTATGGATGGGGTGTCTGTCCAGCTGTCTGTCCAGCTGCTTTGTCCCCCACATTCACTGTGATGGGTCGGAAGAATTTTCCATGCTGAATGCAAAGTGGAGAGAAATTGAATTAGTGCAAATATTAAGACACTAGTGTGATTGCATGAATATTTAAGAGCATGTGTGTGAATTTGATGGCTAAGTGGCCACCAAAGGAAGAGAGAAAATAAACCCTGGCTACACTGCAGCACAGGCTATAATAGCTACAGATGAGAGACTGCTTTGTATTCCAGTTTTTCAGAAGGTAATAAGGAGACACCTGTTTGAAAAGAGATAAACAGGCTGGATCTTCAACCCTCCCATTTGGGAACATTGATGTTTAAAGTGAAATGTTTATTGGCTCTAATGAGGTTGATGCAAAAGGGTGTTGGGTATTTGCATACCAATTTCTAAACCTCCAAAAGAAAGGTGGTGATGTCTGAAAGCATAGAATGACACCTACAAGCACTTCTCTGGTTTCAAAGTAGCACCGTTTAGAAAAAAAATTACATCCCAGATATGGTTTTTTAAATGCAAGAGCAAAGAAATTTGCAAAGTAATTAAGAAGCAAATAGTCTAAAACCATCAAGGAGACTAGATTTTTAAGAGTTAAAATGTTGCTGTAGGGTTCTCTGGTAGAACCCACCATTAGCATTAAAAAGAAGAATTGGACACATACATGGTGGCAGGCAGAAGGAGCGCAGTCTTTCCTAGACAGTGAGACATACCAGGATAGAAACACTTTGACTTTAGAGCATTAACAAATCTGTAAATGATTAGCCAAGAAAAGAAATCGGGCTGATTGTTTGTCAGTTCATTAACCATCCACTGCAAAGTATGGTTAAGACTGCTCTTGTCTCCTGCAGTCAGAACAGGGTGATACAATACAAATAATAAAGATAACAGCCAGAAGACCTATTTCACTATGTGGATTGTGCACTTGGTCTTGTAAATCAATTTTTTCCTACCTTGTCTCTCTGCAAGTGATATCTGCAAGATGAAGAGACAAAGTAACACACATCTAAAATAAACTGAATTAATCTGAAAAATAGGCTCACTACCGTTTTTTGATCCAGTGCTTATGTAAGAAAAAAAACCTAGCTTTGTGTCACGATACAAATGTCAGTGTTTTACCTTTTCTGTGCACAAGTGAAATTAATTTTATTTGGTTGAGCATGTGCCCGGCTTTAGACCTGTGCCTAAGTCCTGTTTTTAGCAACCAAACACTGCTTGCAGTACTTTGCTGAGTCAGGGATTGGATTCAGTGCTCCCATGCATAGGCAGCCATATGCTAGGCACATTATGGTATACAGTGCTTAATTTCCCAAGGGAAAAAAAACCTTGCAGAAATTTTTCTTCATCAGGCCTTTTATTAGACACTGCTAGATCTGAGTCCCAGAAGAACATGTTTTCCTTGGCTCCAATGGCATGTACCCTCCTAGAAAATATAGAAATTGGCTGGGCACACTAGCACCAGAACTGGTAGCAATGCCAACAGCCAACTAGACCCTTGCTTGCATGTTTATTAAACAATGATCAGGAAAATATGTGATCACTACCTGTTCCTATTTAACTCAAGGAAAAACCAAACCCACTCCTGAATCATGCCTATGATCTTCTTGCCTTGAAATGCCACACTCTCCCCTTCCCACTGGTGAACAGGCAGTTGCTGCTGGTGTAGGATGATATGGGATGATGGAAACTTGCTGACTGCTGAGACATAGGTGACTGTCTCCTCTCAAGATCACCCTTCTCTTTTCTTTCAGCTTCCATCATACATGTGTCGTAAGATTTTTTGAGCCAGGATTTCTCTTGCCGGATTCATGTGTAGTAGCTACACTGGGTTCTGGTGACAGATGGGCACCAGAGACAAAATCCAAACCAGTTTAGTTCCTGATGATTTATTTCTTACCTTAATGTTGAGAAAATTGTCTTCCTGCTTTCCACCTTCCCTTAAGTCATCTTGAGAAGAATTACAGATACACTTGGCATTCAACAGGCCAAGGGAAGGGATTTCTGTCACAGACCACTTTTAACACAGATTATTGTAACTGTAATTTTAAAGTCAGTAAACTCCCTGGCTTTTTAATCTACAGTTTACCTTGCTATGCCTTACTTGCCTCTCAGAAAGTGATACAGATGGCCAGAATTTTCAAGTTTCTTACTGATTTTTCCAGTAAAAAGGAATTTACACAACAGCAGACTTTGCTTATCACCTATACATGATCTACACATAATTAGCTTTCTTATGGTTAGTAGATCCAAGGTGGAAGAAATCTGCCAGCTGAAGACAAATGGAATGCAGCAATAAACCAACAATCAACCAGGTGCCTCTTAAAAGAGCTTTGGAAAGAAGCATCCACTTGTGAATGGAGAAACAAATTCAGCTTAAAAATAACAAAACAAAAGCAAGATAAAGATTACCCTTAGAAGTGGTGAACTCCTGCGTGATAAAAGCCCTGCTCAGTCATAACTAGGAGCTGCTGCAGGGCAGAACCAAGCAGCCAGAGGGAAAGAAAGTGCTGCTTCAGTCCACTTTGCTGTTGGGAGAAAAAACCACCCATGGAATCATTCATCCCCAATTGATTCAGTACCTTTCCAGGCTGAAACGATTCTCCATTGCCATCTAAGTTACCTTTTTAATCACAAAATAGGGTAAATCCTGTCCTCTAGAGCTCCTTAGGGAGAAAGCCAGTGTTGCTAGCACAAAAGCTTTCAGTGGGTTTCACGTGACCTCCATCCATCTGGGAAGAGAGGACATCCACACAGGACTGATCAGAGACCAAACATAGACTCTATGTCTGTGCAGACTCCTGTTTTGCTACACACCCAGGCATGAAGGAATTAAGGCCTGATCTGCAACACAAAGTTAATCACATATTAAGACATCTTAAAAGCATGGAATTTTTCTTGTGTGCCCCAGGGTTAGCATAGTCCAAATCAAATCATTAATAAAACTTAGTACTAGTCCTGAAAATATTGAGCATCTCCTGGTTTTCCATACTCCATGGGGCTGTAATTTCATGATACAAAATGTCTGGCCACAAAACAGACTTGTGGTGTTGCTGGAATCCCATCCATGACTCTGTCCTACTGTTCCCTCCAGCTGTGGCTGCTGATTTCTGCCCCTATACTGAGAAGAAATAATCAGGCTGGGATGTCAAAGGACACATCAAGCCATGTTAACATGACCACTATCTTCATACCTAGATGTTGCTTACTGAACCAAGTGATTTATGAGGAAGAAAGAAGCAAGATGCTTATGCAAATAATACAACACAAAAAAACCAAACAATGGCACACACATTGCAAAGAAGGTCAATGTATTAGACCAACCAGGGTTCTTGTTTCCATATCTCAAATATTTCTAATCTAAGTCCCTATAAAAGATAAGCCTGCTTCATCTCTTCCAAAACAGCTTCCTTTGACCCTGCAGAAAAAGACCTCAATTTTGAAAAAGAGTAACACAAATTAAATTGTGTACACTGCAGGGATTTATCATCTGTATCACCAAGGGAGAAGAAAAAGACAGACAAGCCCTCTTTGTCTAACATTCTGTAGTGATAGAATTGTCATCGTCTGTGGATTCTTTTATAAATAAAATAAATATAAAAAGACAGTAATTTTCTCACCTAATTTTCCTGTAGAACTGATAATTAAGTGTTGTTGGCTGCATCACCAGCACACATTTGTGATAGTTGATTTAGTGTCTCTGCACATTTAAAAGCTAAAAATTTTCTCTTTTCCTGAGAAAAAAATACCTGTTTCATGGTCTTTTCTCTCCTTCAAGCAATAAGTCAGCTTTATTTTTTTAAAACTTGCCATCAGTGAAAAGTGCTGCTTTTTCAGAAATCTTTCATGTATCTAGGACCTCACTGAAAAGTAATTATTGTGCATGTTGTAGAATGACTCTCAAAATATTAATAAAGATGCAAGATGCTAACCCATATATTTTGAAAGTATATATTACAAAGACACTGGCTTGAACACAAGGTCAAAGTTTAGAGGGACAAACCTCTGATTGGGTGCAAGTCCTTAACTCACTGTGTGGTGTTTTGCACTCCATTGATTTCTCTTCTTAAGTGGGAAGTGTTGAAACTACAGCTAAGACAATGCTGGACATGGGAATAAACCATCACCTATGTGGGAAGTACTTGAGGCTTTCCTCACAAATGTGTCCATCTTTTTAGTGTGGCTCATTCTTACCACAGCAGCAGCCTGGCAATATTGTATTGCTGAGTCAAAGCTTCATGGCTGAGAGCTATGCAAAAGGAATACAAACAGTTTGAACACAAAAAGGAGAAGGTTTAATTTAAGGTGCCCAAGCTGGAAACAGTCAATCCGAATCTTTAACCAAGAGCTTTTGCACATCCTCAGAATAAGGTGCAGCTAAGAGAACTGCTCTGTTCTTGGCTCTTCCTTTCTCAATGGCCTCAGCTCTGGCTCCGGAAGACAAATCCTTCACACTGTGATGCTAGAATGTGTCTGGATGTGTCTGGCACTCCTCTCTGACCACACTGACTGACAGGCTTTCAAGAAAAACAATGTCTCTATGTAAATCGAGGGCCCCAACACCTGTGCCAGGGCATCCAGCACCTTGCTTGTAGGCACACACCTTTCACTTCGTTCCACTTATTTTGGTACAAAAAGAAAAAATAACCCTCCCCCAAGAGGTGACATTAAAATAAATTGTGTCTAAAAAGAAACCAAGTACTTGCACAGTTTTCCCCAGCATGAAACTTGTTTTAAGTTAAACCATTGAAACTTTCCTGAGTACATGAGGCTTTGAAGAATGCCTACATACTACCCATGACACCGCAAATTTCAGCAATAACCCACAGTAACTCCCACGTCATGTACACAGTAGCACAGTGCTTGCAAAATTGTTGTCATTTAACAGTCTCTGTACCTAATCAAAGCCTGTACACACACACCAAGCTAAGTGCAGAGCTAATGACATGCCATGGGGTCATTTTTGCCACCCTGAGTGGCAAGAGACATTAAAGGAGACATTAGAAGAGTCTCCCTTGAAATGGCCATGTGAGAATAGCCCTAAAGGTAGAAAAATAACATAATGTATGCAAGTATTCTTATGAAAGTAAGTAATGAGATAGGATCAAAGTCCTAATACAAGTCTCCTAGCAGGATCAATGCTGTTTCTGCAAGCTCTATTGCCTGAATATTGAAATCCTTGGCTTATTAGCTCCTGCAAGTCCTTCTGGGGTGATTTAGGAGGTTTATTGTTGTATATCTGTATATGGAGGCATCAGGAGAGATGGGAATTGCATGCAAGCCTTTGCCACCGCAGTTTGCAACCTGGAAAATTAAACTGCTATCAATCCCACCTTATGTTAGTATTCTGGCCCTTTGGCAATGGTATTCTGAGTAATCCAGTATTTACATACATATTTGGTTTTCATTTTGGCAATTAAACATCAGGGACCCTGAACTGAAGCCCCCAGCTGCCTGCAAGGACAGAAAGCCAATTTGACAGCAGCAACTGGCATGGGCTGAGCATGGGAGCACTTTCTCATCTGTCCAGCTTTTATCTGTGCTTTTGCCTGTCTGCCACTGAGCCTGAGTGTCAGTGTGTGCAAAGCCCTGGCAGCAACATAATGCTCACCAGTGATGCTTCAAAACTCAGTCTTTTCAAGACTAACCCTGCCATCTTATAAATTCCAGATAACATTTTAAAAGGCATTTCTAATGAAGGGCTTGTTATTTCCCAAGTAGAGACAGGCAGCCCCAGCTTTCTCCTTCCTTCGTCTTGCCTTTTTCCTTATCACCATTGTGTAACAACCCAAAACATACATGACATTTATCACAACACTTCTCATCCATTCACCTGACAATTAGAAATGCCCAGTGGATGGGCTGGAGGCCTGGTATTTATGTTTGTATTTTTGAGTTTCAGCATTTCTGTAACCCTTCGTTACCACTAGTAGAGCCAAAAGTCAGCACTTGCCTCATACAGCAGGCACATCCACATCACAAAAACACAGGATTGAGAAGGAGCTTGGGTGTGAACTCTGGTTTGTGTAAAGAGGCACTCTCACCTGTATTCTCTGCCAGCTGTCGCATCACAACCAGTTACACTTACCACCAGGAAAGGTTTGTCACAACCTCTTCTCCCTCTTGGAAGAGAGACCTGAGTGTGGGGCAGTGAGGAAACCTGCTGTTTCTTTGCCCATGGACAGCTAAGGCCAGATCCTGCTCACAGCAAAACCAGACTGTTATTGTTTAAGAAAACACATCCTTGACTACACTTCTAAACAAATGATAATATTCTATTTTCTTTTCATACCTGGAAAATTTTATTGGCTACCACATGTCCCCACTGGTGAATCAACTCCATTTGCAACCCATTGCTCATGACTATCCTATATTTTCACGGGCATCACATAGGCACACCATGCTCACGGATGACTAGAATTTAAATAAACAGAATTATTTATGGCAGAATTTAAATGAAATTATACAAATTATGATGTGTTTATGGCTAAATCTAGGGCCAACTGAGCTACTAAGATCATTACTCCTGAATTTATTTGCAGAATAAGTAAGTATAAGAAAAGCAGGTTCTTGCTTAGACATGTCTGCAAATAACAAAACATCATTAACATGCAGGAGACTTGTTACATTTTGGTGGATTTGATTTTCGAGTACCAGGCTGGGTTTCTTGCTTCCCAGCCTCTGCAGCCCTGCCATCACCACTAGTTGCAGGAGAGGCTGTTTCCAGGCAGTGGCATTCCCCTGCAGAGGCTGTAACAGCACAGTGCCCAGAGGCACAGCGTGTTGATTGAAGCATGGTCTCTATGTGTCATGTGTCAAGGATGATATGTCACCAAATCAGCCTTGCATCTCTACTCAAGGTGTTGAGATAACACTATCAAATCGTGGCCTCGTGACTGTTTTTTAGTGTCTAATACAGCAAATGACTATAAGCTCACTCTGGATTAATGTCGGTGTCATGAATGTTTACCAATGCATATCAAAGCTGGGATCAATGCCAGGAAAGGATTTTAAGTGTAAGTTTACAATGAAACACAGACAGAGAGCTGACTTCCCCCCTCCAGCACAAATTACAAGCAAGTTTACACTATATTGTGCAAGGGCAGAGGGCGATCTTCCTGACACATTACTGAAAAAACAAAGCTTCCCTTCCTTCTTTCTGTGAAGGAAAAGCATCATTTTGGTTATATTGGTTTACTGCTTGAAACTGTAAGATAAATCACATTGTGGGTAAGATGTAAGCTCTGGCTTGCCAGTAGACTGGTTATACATGTACTTACAACTCACACTGAACGATCCACACCATCCAGTTGGACATCATCATGTTTTTCCACTTCTCTTTTTATCATGTTCCACAGCTGGACATGTCTTCCCAGACCCTTGAAAATTGTCCATTATTGTGTCCAGTGCTAGTGCAGCAAATGCAGCAGCATGCCACCATCTGTGCTCACAGAAATTCCCTCCCTGTCCCACCAGATTCCCCCCAAGCAGCTGGTGTTTTGCAGGGTCCCATAGCTCAGAAGTGAATGCCAAAGGAGGCAATTTGAGGGCAATATACTGTTGCTTTCAGTTTTAATGTTTTGCCATTGCTGCTTTGAAGGGTTTTGCAAGCTTGCCTTAAGGATTGCATTTCTTTGTCAAATGGCAATATTTATTTGGGGAAAATAGGTTAAAGGGAGAATCCTCCATTTTTAACTCCTTTTCCTTGGAGTAAAGGAGGAAATTCCTACTTCTGCATTGGAGCCTAAACTCTGTATGGGCAATTCCTGACCTGCTGTACATCACAGTCTGCTACCCAGGGCCTTCAGCCCACTTCTCAGCAGGCAGCAGCACTGTGGGGTGTTTCATGGGGCCAAGGCATACTAGAGATAAAGGACAGACTCAACCCTTTCCTCTTTCATGCACCTTCTCTGCAGCCAGCTAATACATCCTTTTTGCATATGCTGAAGCTGGCACAAAGTGGCTGGGACCCCTTTCCCAGCAGCATTTGGTGGGCAGTGCTGCCATACACCATGTCAGGCTGCACACAAGTAAGGCAGTGCCTGAACCTCATACACATCTGTAGGAACCTGAGCACTGATATCCCACTTCAGCCTCATCCCAGATATCTGTTTGTGCACGTATGCATTTTCACAGCCTTACAAATGAACAAAAAGTATGTTTCTTTCAAGCAGTGACAGTGTCACAAGGAAGTGGCAGACTTGGGACATCAACACTGCAGCTCCAGTCTATCAGCCTGGGAAGCCCCTGCCCTGTGCATCACTACTTGCAGCTGATCTCAACAGGTACACCCCACTCTCCTCTTGGGTCCTCACCATTGCAGCTAGTCCAAGAAAACATGTGTAAGCTGGACCTTTGGGAATTACAGACATTTGAGGCACACTGGGTGTTGTAGGTGTGACTGCCCCTGCCTTTCAGCTCTCACCCCAAAAGCAGACAGCACATGCTGACTCACATCTCACCAGCTCCCAAGTTACAGCCTCTGAGGAAGGAGAAAATCAGCTTGCAGAAAGGGGATGGTGTGTGAATTGTGGCTGCAAATACCGGCCTCAACCTAGTGCTGCTGTGGCCAAGGAGCCAGCCAGAGCAACAGGGCAGGACAGCAGCAGCCTCTGCGGCCCCACAGAGCTGTGGGCAGCTCTCAGCCCATGTCAGAGCTGGGGCTGAAGCAAGTTTTGGCAGGTTTAAGGCAAGATGGTGTAGCTGTGGCTGAAGGTCCTGGCCAGCAGTGAAGCTACGTGCTGCTCTGAGCCATCATCCAGCCTGGTCAGGTTTCCTTGCCTGTTGCTGAATAATGCAGCAGCCACAGCCCCATGCCACAGCTCCATGCCTTGGTGTTCCCATCTGCAACCCAGAGTCCATAAAACTTCCCTTCCTCCATGGAACTTGCAAAATGTTTGGACCCAAAGCTCTAGCTAAGAGCCAGCATTACTGGTGTTCAGCTGATGATGCTGAAGGTAAAACTGCAACAACCTTGAACTTGGGGGAAGGAGGGAAGGGAAGAAAACCTTTTCATGTGGACACATGCCAGCAGCACAGCTGAATGCACAAATGAAAAAGATTTTCATTTTGGAAAGGGTGGGCACACTGAGGCCATTGTAGGGCAAAGCGAAACAGCTGAGCTGTGACCAGCTAGCAGCCACAACTGGCAGCCACAACTTCCCCACTCACAGCAAGGCAGCATTCACTGAGAGGCAGCAGTGGCTAAATGGCCCTGAAAGAATCCAAGAAACAAATTTGGAGCTGACAGCCAACCTCCTTTGCTGTCAGCGAGGCAGTGGCACAGGAGGAGCTGGCATCTGATGGGATGGGCACGTGGGCTGGGTGCCTCCACACGGCAGCAGGGGGAGGGCAGGGCCCTGCTCTGGGAATGGCCAGGATTAGAAATTACTGCTTGACCAAAGTATCACAACTACCACTTCAGCTACTCCTCTCTGATGTACTGTGGTTTCTTTATCCAGCACCTGAGTAAACCAAGCACAGGAAGCACCAGAGGCTGCATGATGTTTTTAATCTATTAATCTGTCTTTGCAACACCCCTG
This sequence comes from Serinus canaria, assembly GCF_022539315.1. Lineage (NCBI taxonomy): Eukaryota > Metazoa > Chordata > Aves > Passeriformes > Fringillidae > Serinus > Serinus canaria. Next base: position 39,892,251 of record NC_066315.1, read on the forward strand.
GGTTTAGAGCAATTTAACTTTTGATTTCTAACAAAACTAGCAGTTTATAATCCAGACTGCCCGAATCAGAAGAGTACAAAATTTGAGATTCAACCCCCCACCCCAGCTTTAATTTCCTTCAGCAATTTATCACCTCTTTGCAGCTCACACATACAGAACAACCAGAAAAATTTCTTAACACCCCTTTGGCAAGCCACACGGAAGGAACTGCCACAGTATTTTTTTTATTATTGTTTTCAGGGCCTATGGCAAAGGAAACCTAAAAAAAAATAAGAAGCACCCAAACCAAACTAAGAAAGAAAAAAATTAAATACTGACCTTCCACAGACAAGACACATGCAAGGAGTGTGAAAATCCACATGAAAGGGCAAAACATTCTTTTTTTTCAAATAGAATTTCCCTGGAAAACATATTGAGAATAGTATAATCTCCAAATATGTATTTACACTACCTACATAAAAAGGTGTTTGTCCGTGCACCTATTATATATTTCTAGAAATTATTTTAAATGCAGTAGAGAAGGTGTTGTTTGAAGTTTCACATAAAAGCAGGAAAATGGGAAGTAAAATTCAGTTCCTGCTCCAAATCCACTAACACTGCATGTTAATTTAATACTTTTTCTATTCTATTGCTCTGGTCTTCTATTAAATCAGACCGAACTCAGGCAGCCTGTGTAATTTCAGGACGGATGGAATTGCCCTTGTTATTTCCCATCCACACAGCAAAGGATTCTTTAATGAGGTGTATACTTGGGGCTCAGGTTTTCCTCTGCCCCATAGCCTAGATTCTCATTTTACAGTGCTGTGAAGTGGTGTTAAAATGATGCCTTACTAAATGGTAGTATTTTACACCCACTAACCCGACCGTTCAAAGCGGTGTTAATGACTATGCAGAGTGCAGAGCCAGAAGAATCAGACCTTAGGTGTTCATGGCCAGGAAAAGTGAGAGCAAGGGCAGCTCGCTGTACTTGCAGCGCTGCAGCCTTGCCAGGCAGAGGCTTGTGCAGCTCGTTCAGCTCTCTGCATGACCTGCTTGCAGCCAAGCAGCCTTCTTTGGACTAGGGGGGTAGCTATGCCTTCTCTAATTTGCTGTTTCATTGCCCGGTTTTGCGGCCAGGACTTGATGTCAAAGGCCATAGCTCTTATTCAAGAGCTATCTTCCCTCACCACGCCCAGCTCAAGGATACATTGAAGCCACATTAAATGCTAGAAAAAAATCCAACCCAGCTTTGAGACCACCCCACAATAGACATGTCATCACCTGCCCTAGGGCTTGGAACCCTTTCATCACTAAAATCCTTCCCTTGCATCCCACCCAAGTGTGACCAGGTTGATTAATTCCCTTCACTCACCCTTATCATTCTTAACTCTGCGCTTTGCTGAGATGCATTCCCACAAAACTGCGTCAAAAAGCAACAATATTATTTCCAATACAATATTATTCCCAATCCATACTTCTTCATTAGGTCTGTTGATGGAGCACCAAGCAGAAGCACCCCACTGTTTCTGACTGTTGTACAGACCTATGTCTCTGTTCAGAGCTTCTTGCCTGACTTTCAGATCACAGGTTCTCCAAGGTGGGGAGTATCTTTCTGTTGGGAATCTGCCAGTCTGCTGATATGGTGGAGTCCTGACCTGAGAGAAAACAGAGACCAATCTTCCATCTCTTATACAGAGAGCATGTAGAAGAAAATAATTCTGCCCAAATCCCTTCAACTAGTCTTCTCTGAAAACCTTTGTTATACTGCAGGGTGAATACTTCACATGGGACAGGTAATGGTTCCCATTACCCTGTGCTCCTGAGACTCTTTTCAAACACCCTGTCTCTTGTAGAGGAAAAAAGCATTCATGTAGCTGCATTTTGCTCCCACAACCTCTCAGTATGTGGCAAATCCCCGTTCTTCTATATGTGCCCTTGATGGGCTTGCGGAGCCCACTGAGAGGAGGCTGACATGCAATCCACTAAGTGCCAGCATTGCAGTTCCCTGCTGGGCCCTATCTCCTGCACACGAAGAGACATTTGCCAGCTTGGGGCAGTGGTGTGTTGGCACTGGGGTATCAGTTCCTCCTTTCAGAAACAGGAAATATAATGGATGTGTTATTTTTCTTCCTGGGACCACCTACCTACTGATGGTCCTAGAGCACTGTTAATGTGCAATCCAAACACTGCCCAATTTGCTTACAGACAAGTTTTCCTCTTAAGGTCCATGTGCTTCGTACCAGAAACATGTGTGTGCATGTGAATTTCTCCTGCTGATACCAGAGGCAAAAGGGAGTGTACATGTGTGCAGATGGATGATGCTTGCACAGTAAATGCTAGGCAATCCAGAATAGAATATGGTACCAGTCAGTCATTGTGTCACTTTAGAGCTGCCTTTTTCTTTTCTTATACGACATACAGTGCATTTCCAGAAGTTCTTTCACAGCACACAGGATTTTCTTGGAAGAGAGGGATTCATCTACTTGACGTTAAGCATCTTATTGAGACTTCTAAGCTGCCTGCCTTAAATTCTCTTCAGGAAGTACTCTAAACTTGATTTACTTCTGTCTTCACTGCAGGCTGATTTCAGAATAATTATTATTCCTGAGTTTAGAGTGAAAAATCAAGCAATGTAATTTTGTTGCAATGCAAACTCAGAGTAACTGACCCCCTGGGGGAGGCTTAGTGAGGGATTTGATCCTGTCCATCAGGGGAGAGGGATAGCACCAAGTGGCCAAGTGGCAATGGTCATGAGATAAGGTATGGAGAGGCAGGAGGCAGACCTCAACACCTCAGGTGCTCAGACCATACCCATCAGTGCTGTTGGCAGGAAGGGTCACTGGAATTGACATCAGTTTGGGAACAGACAACTCTTTACAACTACCCATGGGAATTGATACAAAAATGGCTTATAACCAAAAATTCAGTAGTGCTGCAAAGGGTGGATAAATTTGCACTAGAAAAAGAAGACCAGGTAACATTCCCCATTCCCAACACCCAAGGAACTGCTTCTGCCTACAGCACCAGGCTTCTGACAGTGCAGCTCACAGAGACACCCCAAACTAAAGAAACTGTACAGGTCATTGCTTTTACTTTTTCTTTGGTGTAACTGCATCCACAAAAGCTCACGGGGACACTGCAAACTAAAGAAGCTGTACTGGTCATTGCTTTTACTTTTTCCTTAGTGTAACTGCATCCACAAAAGGCTTTTGGTAGAATAGAACTGCTGTTTAAAAAATCACACTTCAAATCAAGAGTATTTTTCTGGTAAGAGTTGCTGGAGTGTGATCTTTAAAGCACTTTACACTTGTGATTCTCCTCTGTCGTGCTCATCCCGCACCACAGCACTGCAGGAATCAGGAGAACTCACACAACATCAGTAGGCAATCTTCCCCAGTCACAGCATGTGCCCAAAGTGTATATTAAACACCCATCAATATTTGGCAGTAGGACGCTATTTGCCATCCCACTGTCACCCAAAGACATTTCAGCTTTTAAGCTGTACCCATACAGATTTAAATGAAACCTGCACCTATACAGCTTTAAATTCAAGCTGCCAGGGACTGCTTTTGGCCACGGAGGCCAGCCAGCACAGTATGGCCTGTGTCTATGCTACCGGCTGCTCTCCTTGTCCAAAACCTGCCTCCGGTCTGGTCCCTGGGAATGGCCCGTGCTGGCTCCCAAGCACTGCCTGCGACCTGCTGGGAGGGCTGCTGCCTGCTTGGACCAGGTAGCAGCACAGATGACCGAGTTCCCGTCCCAGGGATTTTCCCTGCCGCTGTTTCCCGACTCAGATGGACGCAGACAAGGCGTCTGCACAGACTGTAACACGTGCTGAAGATCTTCGCTTACGTTACTGCACAGAAGGATGAGGACTCCATAGGTTCGGGTCAGCAAACAGTCTTCACAAAGAACAGTCCAGCAGAGCCTTTACACATATGCTTGGCTATGAGTCAGGTAAAATCTGGGATAAAGAATCCCCTTTCTGTGCTTTTCCCTAGCAAAGTGGAAGATGAGTAGGAAATGCAGGTCCTCTGGATGCCACCTTCAGCTTTGCAGCGTTTGTGTGTGGTAGTCATCTTGACGTCCACACAGTATTTAACCAGAACCTGCCCACTTTCAGCATGAAGATGGTGTCCCTGCAGGTCTCTCATGTCCCCTCAGTGACTTGACATATCTCTCAGGGACTTGTCAGCTCTTTAGAGATGAGGTAATGGAGAAACCACAGAAAAATACAACAGCAAGGAAAGCTCTCCAGGAGTAAATAATGATTTTTATTAGAGCAATTAAGACAGCTGGAAGTAATAGATTTTAAAGAAAATAATTTTTAAAAATTGATGTTTCTGAAAGGTTATCCCTTTTTTCCAACTATCACTTGAGCTAGTAACACAAATTGCCTCCCCTTGCTATTTTCCTTTGACCAGACTAGCTGTTACTGTCAAAATTACTCTCACTCTCTGCAGAGAAGAAGATCACCTAAAAGAACCACAACTGCTGCTTCTAGACATGATGAAAACACTTCACACCAATGCTAGAGCAATCTGCCTCCTTTTCCATGGCATAATCCCATGAAACCAGATCAACTTGAGGACTAACCAGCCCAGCTATGAAAATATCCATGTCTAAAGTAACTTCCCAATCTATTGTGTGGGCATCATGTCTGCAGATAACAAAGTCCTACTGATTGGACAGACATGAGATTAGATTAGATCAGATCAAATTAGATTTGATTAGATCACAATTAATTCAAGATGGGTGCTTTATTATCACTTGACAAGGTCCTTGCTCTTGTGCTGGGTTTTTAGGGAGCAATGAAACATCTTGAATGTTTAGAAAACATAGGTATGTTTGTATTCTGCACAGACTTTTTTATTTTGTTACTGTTAAAGATTTAAGAGGGGACTGAGGTGTAAAACCAAATTTTAATCCCATTGAAGACAGATGTACAGTATTCTGAACAGTGTTGGAAGTGCTAAATGACAATGGCACGTGAACAATTTTTAGCTGGGAAGGAGAGATGCACTTGCAGTTTAAGAGATAAATAAACAGTGCATGTTTAAAGATTCTGAGAGCAAAAATAAATACCTTCTGAATACAATGATTCCTCTCTCAGGACATGGTTATTTGTTTGCACCATACAAAACCAACAGCAGGCTAATATTCTCAACCTGAAATAGCTGCTATACTTCTGTTCTGAAGGTTATTAGACCAAATTTTTGCCTGTCCTAGAAGTCTGAATGTATCAGTGAACTACAGAAAACTTCCCTTATGCTTAGCATTGTGCAGAATAAGTGCTGAGTTCTTATTTACTCCGTGACAGGATTCCTCAGCCTCCCCTTGGTCTCCTTTTTTTTCTGCTGAAGTAAGGGCTCAAGTCCAGGCACCCTAGGTTCTCTCAGCAGGCCTGGAGGCTCTCACTGCTCTCTGTGCATATGAGGGGAAATGGCATACTTCTGTTTTTTGTTTGGGAGCTTTCAATAAAGAGTTGAGAGAAAAGGCAAAGTGGACACTTCTCATTAAGAGAAGAAGGAACACTCAACATTCTGAAGGAAGTTTGCTTATATACTTTATACACTTTTTATGTGCTTTTAATATATTTTATATACTATACAGCTGTATTTTTTAAATTATCACATATACATATGTAATAGCTTCACTCTTGTGTTCTCCATATCTCCTTATTCCTCAAAAGGTTTTCCAGAGTTAAATAGGAAATAATTCTGAGGTTCATCCACAAACTATCTGTTCTATCAGGGGATAAGGCCATTAGATGCATGTGCAGAAAAGCAGAATGAAGGACAAGGCTGGAAGGTTTTCCAAGATTCTCAGGCTCCTCACTGTCTACAGAGGGCATCACAGAAACAACTTAGCTTAAGCCACTTAAGTGACTTAAAAGGCAAAAACAAAATAAATTCTCCAAATACCACTGATGTACAGTGATGGGGCTATTCAATCAAGTCATCAGTGGCCTCAGGTTTATCCTGAAGGCATATTAGATCCAATCAGCTTCCTAACTATCACTGGAGTTTACAGATTTCTTACAGGAAACAAAGGAATTAGGCCATATTGGTGCTGAGACTTGTCTTTGGGGGTTGCTTCTCATACACTGTTTGGTACCATTGCATGGTACATGTTGCTTTTCTGTGTTCTTGGAAACCCATGGTCACAACAACAGATAAATTTAAGTGAGTTCTAAATGCAAGGCACATCCACATTTGTGTGCTAAGAATAGTTCAACTTAATAAGAGGAAAAAACTGAACCAAATTTAAGGTGTTCTTCGGTTTCCCTCTGTGCTTTATTTGTTTTGAAGGTTGCAGTGCTCCTTCACCATTCATTCATTTTGGAGTGGATGAGGCAGACTGTACCATCACTCAGTCACATTTCAGGGAAGTCACCACTGGGATGGGACACCTAAAAACATTTCTCCTTGGGCTGTCTCTTCAAATCCACCACAGGACCACAGTGGCTTTTGTGCTGTTAAAAACAGCTTATTCTCTCATGAAAAAGAGATGGAAGCAGAATGTGAAGGCAGACACCATCCAGGACACATACCAGGTTCATAAGCAACATCAAGAGGCTTTCTTTGGATTCACTCCCATGTCCTTCTCCTGCCCTGCACAGCAGTGTGGATGTGTGGTTCACATCCATCAGATACAACCTGCACACAGCTCTGTCAACCACACCACATTTTGACTGAAGCTACTCATACTGACTGAAGCTAGTCATGTTTTTAGGAACTAGGTATTAACCTGCATTTCTATGGATTTACTTTTGTCTGTAATTCTCGCATCCTCTTGGATAAAAGGAGAAATAATTTTTGAGAAGGATTTAACTGTTTTCATGCATCCTTGTGAAATACTGCAGTCAGGTGCTGCCCTTCATATCTGTGTACAGGCAGTGACAAACAGCAGCAAAGACAGAAGTGCAGATACAGAGATAACATATGGTCACCTCGAAATTTGGCATCACTATTGTCTATTGAAGCCACTGAGATTGCTTCCAGTGAGTGGGCAGAGGATTTCAGATATGACATTTAAAAGGCACAAGCGAGAAGCTTTAAACTATAATGTGTTACTAACAGAGCTAAAGCAGTCTGACAGCCCCTAGCAGACATGAGGCAGCCTGGGAGCTCTGTCTCAGCTGCTCTCCTTGGTCTCCACCTGACAGCAGCAGCCCTTGAGCCTCAATAGGTACAGACACAGCTCCTAGGAGACATTACTGGGAATGTGTTTTGCTTTTATTCCTGCTTTAAGTTAAACTCTTCGCCTTAAGCAGCCATGGTGGCAGGTGACAGGTTTCCCTTTATTTTGCCTCAGGTGAAGGTACCAGCCACTAAGTTTCAGAGGCAGCAGATTTATAATGTGAGTCACCACAACAGCACTGGTTTAAGCTATTTTGTCATAAGCATGGCTTTTAAACTCTGGTGGCATAACTTAAAGCACAAGAGGGGCAACAACCTGGCCCTGAGTAGTTTAAGTGACTACAAATGGCAAATGCATTGTCTATCAGCACTGGCAAGCTGAAATAAGGCCACAGCACACCCAAAGTCTGGACTGATGGTGGCAGTTTGGGTGTGGTTTGCTTTTAAAAAAAAAAAAAAAAAAAAAAAAGCATCCTGAGACTGACACTGTGCTATGCTATCTCATAGTTATAGAAGTTATTTCACTGTCATTTGAGGCCATTTTGCTACAAGGATGTGCAATGTAGGGGAAAAGAAAACAAAACCCAATAGCAAAATCACCTAGAGACAGATGGTGACATAGAATTGTAGGATTATTGAAGGGCCTGGGTTGAAAGGGACCTTAAAGACCATCTAGTTCCTGCCATGGACAGGGACACCTTTCACTACACCAGGTTGCTCAGAGCTCCATCCAACCTGGCCTTGGACGCTCCTAGGAATTGGGCATCCACAGTTCTCTGGCCACCTGTTCCAGTGCCTCACCACCCTCACAGTAAAGAATTTCTTCTAACATTTAGTCTAAATATGTCCTCTTTCACTTTAAAGCACCTCTTGTCCTGTCACTACATGTCCTTGTAAAAAGTCCCTCTCCATCTTTCTTGTAGGCTCCCTTCAGATACTGGAGGGTTGCAATTTGGTCACCCTGAAGCCTTCTCTTCTCCAGGCTGAACAAACCCAGTTCTCTCAGCCTTTCCTCACAGGTGAGCTTCCACATCCCCCTAATCAACTTGGTCTCCCTTCTCTGCACTCACTCCAACAGGTCAATGTCCCTCAACATGATGTGTAGAACAGTCCATACAACCAGGTCTCATCTCATTGCTGTAAAGCCTGTTCTAAACCTGGAAGTGGTAACCATGCCAGAGAGGAGCCTTGTTTGTCACAGAAGGATGTATCAGGAAGATATCACATACAAGTGCAGGTATATCAATATAAATGCACCTTATGACATACATGTTATTTCCCTTCCTCAACCAGAGTTGCTACAAAATCATGACAGCCATTAATCTGACCTGAGCCTCTGCAGGAAGGAGTTTTACTTTAGCTAGACAAATTGACCTTATTATCCTCCATACACTTCAGCAGCTGAAGCACCTTGTCAAGTAGATTTTTAGCAGTAGAGGGCTCTTTAATTTCGCTTGTAAAGGCACAACACCATGCTATGGCTAGCAGCTGAGGGAAAGTGCTTCTGGATAATACCCAGTAAACAGGACTGGATTACCAATGTTCACTTTCATAGTATTCTTCATTTGCTAATTTATCATAGTTTTAAGATTCCTCTGGCCACGTGCTCCCCTCTGTCCCCCATTTAAGTTAGGGGTAGAGTGTGGGGTCTACCTCAGATCTGTTGCTGATGGAGGTTTTGTAGCCCAGCCCCAGCTGGTCTGATGGTGGCAGATCCTAGTGCTGCAGCAGATGATTCTGCTCCCTTGGATTTGTCAAATCCTACTTCAACTGACTGCATGGTCACATGCTATCTGAGGAGGTAGAAGCCACTAGCGAAAGACAGGGTGAAGAGATGAACCTTTAGTTAGGTGTTGTGTTTGCCTTTTTTTTTTCCCCTAGGCAATAGACAAAATGATTCAGGATAGACCTGAATTTAATTATTGCACCTCACAATAGGAAAAATGATGTACTGAAAATGTGCTCAGTTTTTCTGCTTTAAGCTTTAAATCAAACACACTAGAAAAATATGATCTAGTCCAAACAGATATTAGAAATTTCCTCAAATAATGTCCTTATGTTGTCTATGTAACGTCCATCTATTAATCTAAAGGTACCTGGCAGGTATGGGGAAACCTTACTGTTCTTGTGCTAGACCAGTTACTGAAACAAAGAAAATGAATCTGTGGAAGAAGTCTTAAGAAAGACAAGTGAGAACTTGCAGGTGCTGACTGAGGAGGTCCATCCTGCTTCCTTGGCAGTGAGTGTGCAGTAAGCATAATGCTGCTCTAACTTGCCCCTTCAGGAGAAACTGGACAGTTGACTTGCAACTTTGACCATTTTACATCACTCTCAACTTTTTCCAGACTAATTTCTGAACTTGACTTCCAACCAAGATCTCAGCAAAAAGCTGAAGTGTTTTTGAAGACTGGACAAAATTACCTGCAGAGAGTTCAGAAGTTGGACCACCCCAGCAATGTGTGTGGGGTGGCATGGAGGCACTTGCACAGAGCAGGATTTTTCAGAAGTTATGTTATTAGTCAAAAGGTTATGAGTGGGTGTAGAACTTAGATTTAAGAAAACTTAAGAACTTAGATTTAAGCAAAGTTTGTCTTTTTTATTCTCTTTTGTTATTCAGCCTAGCAATAACCAGTAGGAGTATATTGCTTTATTGAAGATTCTGCAACTTGTAATAATTTTAGATCAGTAAGAGTAATAATGAAAAAGACCAGCAATGAAGCAGAGGTGAAGCAAAAGACAGGTTTGAGCCCTTTCTCTTTAAGATAATTTGCAGTGGGCTCTGTTCACTTCTCTGAGTAAGTCCCAGCCATTCTCCTTAGCTCATCCCTACCTTCCCCTTGCAAACTCTAAGCTCCATTACAAAATAAAGCTCTTTCTGATGTCATCAAGCACAGTGATGGGTTTGTACAATAGCAAGCATTCTTTCAAAAGCCATCTTTCCAGGTCCTATGAGTTGTCATTGAGCTACTTAGTAGAAGTTTCCTCAATTATGTTTAAACAGGTTGCTTTTGTACCAAAGTGAAGTTTTTATCAAAAGAAAACAAAGCTTTAATGGCATTACAAATGCTCTTCAGAGCTATGTATATCTTCAATCATCAGCCCCTCCTCAAAGATACAGGATGTTCAGAAAGCACACCCAGGCAAAATGAAACATGATGACAGACTGCAAGGATACAAGGACTGACATTAAATTAGAATCTGTATACAAAATAATCAGTTATCATAGAATATTCTGATTTGAAAGTAATCAGTTATCACAGAATATTCTGATTTGAAAGGGACCCATAATGATCACTGAGTCCTGCTCTTAAATGAATTCCATTCAGGCAATTAACCTGCATCCTTGGGGCTAGAAATCAGCTGTTCCCACAAGCTTTCAGACTCAAAAAGCAGTGAAACCAGAAAAGTAGTTGCAGAAATGCAACATCAAAACAACTTCAGTCAAGACAAAGCCAATTTCAGCCAAGATGAAGTCTGTATCTCGAGGAAAATCTGCAAAATTTTTGGTTTGGGGTTAGTTTGATTTTCTTTTTCTTTTTTTTAATCTACATTTAAATAGAATCAAAACCACAGGGGGGAAAAAAATTAGTTTACAATGTTTTCAGCTCCCAGAAACTTCAAAACATGATCCAGACAGATGTGGAAATAGAATTGAACCAGTGAAAACCCCATTGTCAGCATTGCCAGTCTACAGGATTCTGAACCAAAGTAGATTCAAAACTTTCCTTAACGTTTTGAAAGTTTGAAAACCAGTTTGCCCCTTTCTCATAGAGGCAATGCTACAAAAGTTCAAGTTCAGAGCACTGATTTTTGGTTTGTCTCTGTCCAGTTTAAATACAGACCATACCAGAAGTGTGACTTTTTCCACAACAAAATTAGGAACATAACAATCTCTTCAGATATTTAAAGTAAGTTTAAAGTAATTATATTATGTTGTATCAGCAAAAATATAAGATAATCAGTAATAATATGGTTTTTTTCCCCCAAATACCTTCTGCTTTATCACCACCTATGCATCTTGGAATATGCATATAATAGTTAAAATCTCACATACACTAATTGTTTTAAAACCATATAATTTCATGAATCACAGCCGTTACTATTATTCTTCTTGTACATTTTAATTTTTTATCTAGTCCACTAAAAATAAACAGTTAAATTACATATCTAGAGTTAGTTGTGATCAGGTACTTTCTTAATATATTCTACGAAAGATGCAGCTTCTCTTTACCCATAGAGAGTGCCTGAGGAGTTTTTAAAGTTAAAAAATACACACATAAAGGAAGGCAGTAAAGCTTCTGATTGTTGTCTGCATACAAATTACATTTTTCTAGTCCCTGAGCCTAGAAAATGGCTAAAATTAATACAGAAGACCCAGGAGAAAGAAGAGACCTGACTTATGTGGATGGGACCTTAAATATAAAGTCTGCAATCTAGCATGTCTTTATTTTTATACTTATGCAGTTTTAATTCTAGATTAGCGTTTCAGAGAAGGGACAATTCTTAGAAATACATGAGTTTAAATACTTTAAGGTGAGAGAGACACAGTAAAACCTGTTTTTAAGTAAAACCAGATAATCCTCAGGCTGTCTATGGAGAAAAAGGCAATGGGAAAATAGAGAAAACTTCAAGTCAGCTTAATGTGTCACACAGCAGTGACACAGAAAGACCACAAAGCTCAGATCTTCACAGCTGATTTTTATTCGATAGAGATAAGCAGACCTGAAAAAAAGCAACAAAAAAAAAAAAAAAAGAAAATAAAAAGAAAATAAGAGAAAAAAGTAGTGAGTGCTATGGCAGGAAATTAAGTTCAAAAGGGAATTCCAAGTGCTGCAGATGATGGGTGTGTTACTCCCTGATCTCTCTAAATTAGTCTTTGTGACCAGGTGATGTGGACAGGACCAGACCTGCATAGTCCTTGCATTAACCAAGCAGTGCCCAAGAATCCCCTCAGCTGGCAAGTCAGCAATGCTCCTCATGCCTTCCATGCAGAGCAAAAGCCACAAGGGCCATGTGTGTGGCATAAACCTGAACTGTCCTGTGCCAAACAGGCAAGGCAAAAGCAAGGTGGGGGAAAGGAAATAAAAAGGCCATTAAATCAAAATGCAACTTTATACATCAACATGTTGATGCAAATTTATACATCAACATGTTCAAAGTCCTGTTGTTAAAAAGAGCAGGCAGCAGACGGAAACCACTTCTCTTTAAAACTGGCAGTGTATCAAAATGTTTTTAAAAATAATCAGAGAGGTGCAAACCACCAAGGGGACCCTGCTGCTTGCAAACTGGAAAGTGGCTTGTACTTCTCAGGGCATGACTGATTTCGACCCTGTTTGGGTCAGCACACTTCCCACCTGAGCCCAAGATGTGGATCTCTGCCAATTGATAAAGCCAGCCCCAGCCCCACTGCCGCCCGACTGCAGTGGGCTCTGCTCTGTCTGCAGTGACACACGGCAATCCCTTCATGAGCATTCCCACCATGCAGTGCCAGGCAGGCTGGTGGCTCTTCTCCTGGTCAGCAACCAAGAGATGTTCAGAAGATGGATTCTTTTGGCTGTGGATGGTCACCTCAGGACCCCTGACAATTCAGGCAGGGCTGTGGCACTCCAGGACCATGCAGAAGGGCCATGCTGTGGTCCTGCAGTGGGCCCAGGGTGCCAGTGCACACTATTTGGGCTAATGGAAGTGTTGGCTTTTTCCATGGTTCTTCCTTCCCTGAAAGTTATTTGCAGCAGGAATGTGTCCCTTGTCTTCTTGTAAAGCGAGAGACGGGCAGAGGCACCATAAAGGCTCAGCCCTGAAAGGTGACCTAGAGCTGGGCCTCATCTTCACCTCCTGCAGCTATGGTTTCATGGTGTGATTTGTTCAGTGGTGACATTGGGGGGTGACCTGTGTCCTCCCTGGGCTGCTGATCTTCTGGCGCTCTGGCACCTCCCACAGCAGCTCGGGTTCATCTGCACCCGGCTGACAGGATCAGCCCCCTGCCAATCCCAGTGATCGCCCAGCAAGGTGGTTTCAGAGGAAGGAGCCAGCTCTGGTTGCAGAGCAGTGCTTTGGCAGACGGCACAGCCAGGGTCAGGCACTGCCCCAGCTCCCCTTGGTCCAGGCCCACTGCCAGGCTGCGGAAGCACTGGACAAAGGGATCCATGGCTGTCTTGCCCTCCCTCCACAGGTTCCCACCCGCACAGCTAGTAAGGCCTGACAAACAACAGAGGATGCTCTGCTAGGGCTGTCAGAAACAAAACGCAATTACCCTCTGCCGATTGCTTCAAGTTGCAAACAAAAGACGACAAACAAAACACACAACAGATCCCCCTCCAGGCCCGGAGAGCAATCAAGAGGAGGCTGACAATGGCAGGGCCCCTCCAGCTCTGTGCCAAGGACACTCACCCCCAACAACAAGCACACGCTGCTGCCTCGCAGAGCCCCTGGCCACCGGCCATCCCTTTTGTCTAGCACGTATGGAGCCCATCCTTGCTTGCAGACCGCCCTGGCTATGCCAAAGCTGCATCTACCACCGGCTTCCTTGCCAAGAGTTCAGTACCTCTCCCGGCTGCAATCTCAACTTTCCACTGTCAGCTCCTGCCCGTGCACCACCACCACCACCACCACCACCACCATCTCCTCCTCCTCCTCCTCCCCTGGGAGCTGGATGTGACACAAGGGTTAACACGAGTTACCCAGAAATGAGTCAGCAATTTCCTTACCTTGAAGTCACTGCCTGGTTTCCAGAAATGCTGACAATTTCCAGATCAGCCCAGCATCTGAAGAATAAATGAAAACGTGACTCGGAGCCTCTAAAGCTGATGAACACATAGCTGATCACTGTGCTCCCCAGGCCAACACCTCAAAGGGTATGTAAGAACCTAAGATCACTTTTTATTCAAAGCCAATTTGACAACCAAATCTCTTCAGTTGGGTGCCATTAGGCCTGTGCAACTAATGTACAACATTTACCACTGTAATACTGAAAAGTGCAGTGCAAACTCCTCGGGCTGCACTTGTTTCTGAGGCTTGCAGTCCCCATCCTACCTCCCCTCCCTGCCAGAATTTCCTTTAAAAAAAAAAAAAAAAACAACAGAAGCAGAAGGACATAATGTTTTCTACTAAGTGGAAAAACATTTGTTCTCCTCTCACCTAACTATGAAGATATGATGATCAGGGCTGATGGGATTAGGAAGTTAAGGCTGGTCTGGCTGAGTACTGGGGCACTTATTCAACGGCCTACCCCAATCTCTCACAGCTTCTAGGCAACACGTGAAGGCCAAAGAAGAGAATACATATGATCTCTGTGAAGTCTAGCTGCAAGAGGCAGGAAACACTGTGAGAACATATTTTCTCAACATTCATCAATGTTTCCATTTCCAGACCAGGAGGAAATCCTCCAAAGAAAGACTTTAAATTGAAATGTTCAGTCAGTACACAAGACAATCAACATTTTTAGGAGTTCAAAGAACACAGCTAATGGCCCCTGTGGTAAAGGCTTCAGACAAGAGACACGTTTTCACTTCATTATGAAGCACTAGGAGCAAATGATCACATTTCTATACTTCCTATTAATGTAAGCACTGTTTTAGAGACAAATGCAATGTACTTCGATAATGAAACTAAATTTGGAAATGAGCAGCTTAGATTATAAGGCTCTATATATCACAACCAGTGTATGCTGACTTTAGGCATTGTCAACCTGTACAGATTATTGTAAGTCTTATAAATGTATCACCTCCACTAAAGATTTAAAGATTTGTATCCTAAAATCATGTCATTTGATGACAATCTCAGGTTCTTGGCTGGTTTTGGGTTTTTTTTTTTGTTTTGTTTTGTTTTTTGGGGTTTGGGGGTGGTTTTTTTTGTGTGTGTGTGTGTTTTGGGTTTTTTTTGAGGACTAAAAGCAAATCAAGCAGATGCATATTCACTCATACTAATTAAATAGCCCACACAGATGATTTTGCCAAATTTATCAATAGCAAAAAGTCAAAACCAAATGTAAAAAATTGAGATTTGGTGGGGAAGGAGGGGAAGTCAAACAAAAAATCTGAAGCTGTTGCAACAATTTCTCATCACTATGTACATATTTTTATACTTTTTTCCAAGGAATATTGATTGTTATTTACATGAAAAAAAATAGCAACATGTAAAAGAAAAAGCACGGTGCTTTTACACAAACATAAATGAATAATTCTCATAAAAGCACTGTATATTTCTGTCCATGATTTCACTGATTTTTTTAAAGAGTTTTTTTTGTTGAATTACTTTTCCCCCCAATTTGTCCCACTCCCTGCCCACTCTCATTCCAAAACTAGTCTCCCACATTATATCTGAGCTCTCATTTAACATAACCTACCTTACAGCCATTCAGACTAAAATTCTGCTTATTAAAACTGATTTCAAGTGATCATTTTTTATTTTGGTTCAACCATTCACATAAATTTAATTTCAAATTAGGTTCAAACAGTCCCCATTTGCAGCTTGTGAGTAATTTTTAATGTACTTTTACCACAAATTAAAAAGAATAAAACCCCACTGGTTTATTCAACAAAGTCTCCATTAGTCATCATGAACCATATAACTAACAAATATGGTTTTTATTTCATATACTCATTGGGTGTTCAGGGTGAGGGTGGAGGTATGAGTGGGAGAAAAGAGGTTACTGAGGTTAAAAAGAGGAATGTATGACTGTGTACGCCCCTGGTACTTCTGCTGCTCATTCCCTCTTCGCTTTGTGTTGTGTGCTGGTAGGCACAGAGCCAGCACTCTTGCACAGAGATCAGTTGCTTCTGTGGCAATTTCTTCTGCACATTTTAGCTAATGGATGTGGTTGTCTATGTGGTTTTATTTCAGCATGTACAAGTCCAAGTAGAACATTCATTTTGGCACATGTCTGTATTTTCCCACAATATTTATCTAGCATGCTAGATAAATAGCTATAAAATGAAATGTGTGTTACTAGAGGTGCTCCTAAATTTGTGTTGAGTTTATTTATGCCTAATATATGCTCACAAAGGCAACAACGCCCAAACAGATGCATATGCCTGTATTAAAGGGATGGATTTTCCCCATGTTCTCATCTATTACCAGTATGGAGAGCTCTGCACAACTAAGAAATCACAGACTCCAGAGACTTAATGCTCTGGCTGGTCTGAGCTCTGCACAGTCTGAGAACCAGCAAACAAAGGCAAGACAATTCAGGGCACGCTCAGTCATCCTGGCAGTGCAGTCATCTTCATACAATAAAGTGGTCACTGTTCTCAATCGGCTGCGTGCCTCTGCCACTGTCCCAAAGCCCTGGTGTCACTTTTGCCAAAAATCTCTGGTTAAGATACTCTTCGACCTCCTATGACCTCAGTGTCATCCAATGAAGATATTCCACTGAAGAAACCATGATGGAGTATTTTCTTCAGAGTCCCTGCATGCAGGGGACCCATGTGATGGTGAGCTGCTCCTTTCTAAGAGGCAGATCAGGTGGGAGCTGCAGCTGCACAAGCCAAGGGAGATGCAGGTCAAAGTTCTCTCTCACAGCCAGATCAGGCAGCTCGTGTAGGTTTTATTCTGAGACCATCTCACATTTACCCAACACTATCTCTAACCAGCACTGGCAGGTGTCTCCAGGCACTGCTCCACCCCAAAACACAAGCCCAGCAGTGTCTATGCAGCATCAGTCCAAGGACAGCTCAGCACTCCCAGTGAAACCTGTGGGAGGCACTGAGCTGGAAGGGCCACCCTCATGGAAATCTCCACCTCTGCTGGAAAGAGAGGGCCTTTTTCCTCTTCTCTCCTGCATCATACTTTTCCTGCTCAGCTCTACTGAATTTTGTTCATTATTTATAATTAGAATGTGGAAAGCAATTACTATCTTCCCTGTTGTTCATACTCTAAAGCAACACTTAAAGAACAGAGAAACAGCTGAAATCTAGGCCATTTCAAAACCTTAACTGCACTCCTAGTCACTACACCTGTCCCTGAATCCCCCCAATGTTTGTGGTTTTGCATCACATTTTCCTATGTTAAAAAATATATTAAAATTATCTTTTTTGTTGCCAGTTGAAAAACCCACAAACAAATGGGCAAATCTGACTAAGTGCTTAAGCAGAGAAAACAATGGAAATGTGTATGCACCAAAGGCTGTCAACAGTCACACAGAAAGAATTGGAAAGACAGAAAAAATTCTTTAAGCTCTTGTAACAACAAAATGTCAAAACCAAACAAATAACAGACAGAAGTGGGAGCTAAGTGTTGACTGGGCCTTGTTAAGAGTTTAGTGAGCAAAGCCGTCCCAGCCTTCCCCTGGGGTGCCCCAGTCCAGCCCTGGGACTATCCTGCAGCTTCCAGGGATAGCTATTGGGAATGCTTCCTCCTCCCCTCCACCGTCCTTAATTATTGTTAATAAAATTTATCTAAAATTCTGTCCTGACATTGAGATACTGGTATTTGTAGTGCCTGTTTCTTTTTCTTCTTATTATTTTTAAAATTTTTTTTTTACAATCCCCTTTTTATGCTTAACCTAGAATAGGTTATGAATTTCCTGGCTTCTGTGGGTTAGATAGGAAACTCAATGTTACTATTTTAGTGTAGAATGCAGACATTTTTGTGGTCATACTTACCATAGCTGAGCTAAACTCAACAGGAAGCAGCATTTTTATTTGCTTGTTGGCTCAAGGTGCATATCCCACATCTTTAGTGCAGAAATAACTGATAAACTGATGGAAAGCTGATGAAGGACAATTTAGAAGAAATTAGAAGGGAAGTGATATGCTCAAGGTGCATATCCCACATCTATAGTGCAGAAATATCTGATCAACTGATGGAAAGCTGATGAAGGACAATTTAGAAGGAATTGGGAGGTGATATGTCAGTGGTCCAGGTATAAACCATGCCAATAAAATACAATGCTGCTTTGCATTCAGGGGTTTGTATGAATTCAGGACTAGCTACAAGGCCTCGGTTACCAAACTGCCTTTGTTTTTATGCTCAAGTAAGGAAGGAGGCTTCCAAAGGGAGACCTCCAGGAACAAGCCTAGAGTTTGCCTTCACTTTAAGTATTTTCTTCTCAAGTAATTGTCACAGCTAATTTTTTTTTTTTTTTTTTTTTAATAGTCACTCTAAGAGATTGTTGCCAGAAATCCATGAGGGGAAGAATCCAGCCTAGGGAATCAGAAAATATGTATTTATATATTTGCTCTCAATATGTCCACACAGAGCAAAGTTTACAGTACACCATACCTGTGGGAATGCTGCAGCTTGGAAGACTTCTAATGGCACTACAGGTCCCCTCTGTCCCCAAGATCAGGAGCCTGCAGCAAGGATACTGCAAAATATCCCTAGTTTGAGTAGGTATGGAGTTGGGTCTCAAACGACAACATTTTGAGGGGTATCTGTGGGAAATGGTGCTGCCCACCTTGCACTGACCAACAAGGTACTGACCCTTCCTTGCCTCTTTTGAAAGCAAATGTTTTTTCAAGTTAGTCCTCTACAGGTTCTAGCATTATGATTAAACTCAAAGGCAAACATAATGTACAGCATCCTTGTAGGTTTGTCTCATTCTTACTCTGTCCAACCACAATTCACTCAGTCTTCTTCTGATATACTACAGCACTGGGACCTCAAGAACTCCCTGTGTCTCCTTACTTGGGTAGGTATGGGGGTGGAAAGGGCTGTGGTGGAGTAATGCTCCTCATTCATCCCTTTCCGAGCTGAAAGTCCCTTTTCTAAATTTGAAAGTCTTGTTCTGTATGAGAATCTTGGAGAAGCTTGGCACGGCCCTTTTTAAGTTTTATCTCGGTTGATACTTTGTGGTATCAAGGTTGAAGGGGGTCACATACTTCCTCTGTGATCTCCACCCAAGCCACTTGAAAAAAAAAGTGCTGTGAAAATCTAAAGCTCACTTTCTCTCATGCAACTCTGTATTCATGGCAATAAAAGGCAATACTGAATATAAGCCTCAGCAGGGGGGATTGTTAGAAGCAAGGTTTCCATTTGTGCGCGCATCTGGCAGTGCTTTGTGTACTGACAAATTCAAGTTCTCCCACCCTGGTTGCTCTGTTGGCTTTGCCCACCATTTATGTGGCTTCACACAGGAGAGAGAAAAACGTATTAGAAATAGGAAAATATGACTATTTTTCAAACTCCCAAACTTGACAGGTGAAACTCAGAGAGTAAAAGCAATCTCCAATATCACATAGAATTTAATTTTGTAATGACTGTCTTCTGAATCTTTTTCCACATTCAATCCCCCTGTTAAAGGAAATCTGGGGTATCCCAGGAGTGTTTCATGTCCTAATCAATTAGTGCAATTTAACAGCCAAACCATGACCACAGTTAAAAGGGAACAGATCCCTCTCTGAGAATAATGACAGATATTGGGCAGCTTAGGTAGCCAGGGTTGGTTTTGTTTGCAATAGTCCATAACACACCACTGTTTTCTGAGCCATCTGATCCCCTTGTAAGCCATATCCTAAAGCACCACTTTGGCCTATTAAACTAGCTACACATCAGCTTTGGTTGGCCTGAATATACTGGGTAGCATGGCTGCTAGATGAAAAAAGTCAGATATTCCTGGTTAGATGCAGAAAAATAGAATAGTTCAGGTTGGAAGGGACCTTTACAGGTCACCTATTCCAACCACATGGCAATGAGCTGGAGTATCTTCAACTAGATAAAGTTACTGAGAGACCCATGCTACCTGGCCTTGAAAGCCTCCAGGGATGTGGCATCCATCATCTCTCTGGGCAACCTGTTCCAGTGTTTCACTGCCCTCACCATAAAAAACTTCTTCCTAATATTTAGTCTAAATACACTCTTTTAGTTTAAAACCATTGTGCCTTGTCTTATTACAACAGGTCCAGACAAAAAGTTTCTCTCCCCATCTTTCTTAAAGTAGTCTTAAGTACTGGTAGTCTGGAATGAGGTCTCCCTGGAGCCTTCTCTTCTCCAGGCTGAACAGCCCTGACCTCTGTCAGCCTGTCTTCATAGCAAAGGTGTTCCAGCCCTCTGATCATCTTTGTGGACTCACTTCAGCAGGTCCATGTCCTTATGTTGGGGAGCCCAGAGCTGGATGCAATGTTCCAGGTAGGATGTTACTCAACCGGAGAGGCAGAATCCTCTCCCTTGCCCTGCTGGCCATGCTGCTTTAGATACAGTAAAAGGACATGGTTGGCCTTCTCAGCTGTGAGCACAGCACTGCTGGATCATATCCAGCTCTTCATCCCCCAAGTCCTCAGCAGGGCTGCTCTCAATGTGTTCATTCTCCAGCCTGTGTTAATACCAGAGCCTGCCTTGACCCAGGTGCAGGATCCTCCACACAGCCTCGAACCTTGTAAGATTCACATAGGCCTGCTTCTCATGCTTTTTCAGATCCCTCTGGATGGCACTCTGTCCCTCAGGCATGTCAAAAGCACCACTCACCTTGATGCTATGGGCTAACTTGTTGAAGGAGCACTTGATCCCACTGTCTGAGTCGTTGATGAAGATATTAAACCACACTGGCTCTAATACAGACCCTCGAGGGACACCATTTGGACCCACTTATCTCCATCTGGACACTGAGATGTTGACTACTGCCCTCTGGATGAGACCATCCAACCAATTACTCATGCACAAAACAGTCCACCCACCAAATCCATCTCTCTCCAATTTAGAAAGAAGGATGTTTTAGGGGACCACATCAAAGGCCTTATAACAAACATCCACTAGAAATGTAAGGAGATTGGGAGAAGCAATTGCTTCAGCAAAGACTAGAAACTCAAAAATACTGCTCCATAACTTTTCTCAACCACCTGAGCTGACACACTGTTTGTAAGGCAAGGTCATGAAACTGGGAAACTGAAATCTACAGTTTCTACTGGATCCTACAGACAAAAATGCTGTACTGGTTGTATTGGGACCTTACGCAGGCAACTGCACTCCTGCACACAAAGCCATGCTGGCATAATTCCAAGCACAGCGATTTGATGCCTCTGCTACTGAAGGTGCAGGCTGTCCTTGCCAGCACCACTAGACATTACAGCAGCTTCCCTGTGACTTGAAGCAGTGCAAAGTGATCAGAAACAGAATATTATTTTAGAATCCAGGAAACAGAGCCAAGCAGGAAGTTTTTAGAAAATGCCTCTTGTCTCAGGACACCAAGCTCTCCATGGAGGTCCCCTGCTGGGTTAGTGAAACTTTCTACTCTCTCATTTCTCAGAAGTCTTTGTTAATATCTGTTACATACAGGTATGCATCTATTAACTGTACATTATTTTAAGTTAAGAAGATTCTGCTTGCCTTGTTGCGAGGATCAATCTTATTATTAATCTCACTTATCTTTTCCATTTCACTCTAGTGGTGGCCACTGGGGAAAAGTCATTAACTTGTGTGTTGGCAATTTTAAGAGTTTGATGCTGTTTTGTGTCTGAAGAAAGAAATCCATCTGCTCTTTTTGATCTTGAGCTTACCTTTGTTTCTCACATTTCCTGTCTTTGTAAATCTCCTTATTAACAGTTCCACTATATTGCCCTATATTCAACACTGTCACACTTCTGCTGAAAGTCTTATTCACACTTTTGTCTTCTCCAGGCACGATTATTGTAATTTCTATCTTCATGGCCTTTTCCAGGAGTTTGCTTTGTCAAGGCACAAGCAGTATCATAAAATAAGAATAATGTTCACTTTGTCTTGTACAGAACAGAAAGAATAAGGTGATTGAGAAGTGATGAAGAGAAGTCCTCAGCTTGCATTAAGGACCTGTACCTTCAGCTGCTTGAGGCACAGCAGTGGGCAGTGACACAGCCAAGACAAGCAGCATAGTCTCACTTCTATTTTGAGCTACTCCCTGGAAACAAAATTTGCCCCCTTTTCACTGCCGAGCTCAAACATCTGACCCTTGTTCCTCATTACACATTTTGTTTTGATCATTACACCAACATCAGTGGGTAAGACCTTGGTGCAGATGAAGGAAAAATATTTCTGTCCCAGAGACAAACTATAGGCGTTAATCTGTCTAAATGGCTCAGGCCAGAGGTGAGGCACAGTCAGTATCCTAGCCAATACAGTGCCTATGGGGATTCAGCTCCACATAGGCTGTGGACACTGGGATGCCCCAGGTTATAATGTCATGTTCCTGTCATAGCAGAAGGCAATTCCAAGGCGTCACTGAGAGCAAAATGAACAGGAATGGGCCTGTACACTGTCACAGCAAGTTGTGATGGATCTGTCAATCAAATAGATTAGATGCTGATTCCCACTTTTACCCTACTATTCACAGGGTCTTCAAACAGTCACAGCTACAGGACCACACTAAATATCTGTCTTGCCAGCCAGAGTTGATCCAGCAGTTTAAGTTTCCATGCTGTAGGTAAGAATTTGGATTCAGCTGTGGCAGAACTGCAGAGGAGCATGGGTCAAATCCCCAATTGAAGTAAATGTCATAAGGTTTTTTCACAGCAATGCAACTAAACTGGCCAAAACCCTGTCTGCACACAGTCCCATGCAAAAATTAGTATGAGGTTATTCATCCAGCTGACAAGATGCTATATAATATTTATATCTATTACTCACAGTCTCACTGAGTTGCACCTAAATTGACCCCAGGAACATAAGTATGTGATTAAACAAATTTTCTAAAGAAACATCTTGCCATGTTATAAAAACACCAAGAAGATGAAATTCTACAACTGCTGCCAGTGGTTTCCACCAATCATTTATTCTCCTCACAATTTAACCAACTTAGCAGTACATCTTATTTCTAGCATGAATTTACTTAGCTTTCCTTTTCAGTCACTGAATCTTTTTGTTTGCTTGTTAGGTTAAAGACTTATACATACACACATGACAACAAAGTAACTCTTGATTTTTCATGTATTAAAGAATTAATTTACAAGTGCTTCACTGGAAGGTGCTTTCTCCAGCCTCCTTTGCATTATCCCCATGCAGGCAGAGGAACATTGTACAATATTCTAGTGGGGGGTATGCTTATGCTGTATTTGGAGACAAATTTGCTTCTCATAATTTTCTACCAATCTAAAATATCCCTTTCTTAAGGCAGGATCTATATAATTAAAATATTTTTAACTACAACGGTCAGAATTCATATCTTGGCTTAAACCGGAATAGTTCCCACTGAATACAAACCTTTGATGTGGATACATAAACAACATGTTGTGACATACAGGACATAAACAAATGAAATAATAAGTCTATAATATAGTGTGGTCTTAAAAATCACCAACTAGTCCCCACTAGTTGTTCATATCCATATCCTTACTCCATTCAAATTCAAAGGATGCCAGGATATAAGGTACATTGCTGTAAGTGCTGGCTGTGATTCCTCACAACGTGACAGACAGTAACTGATCTAGTGTACAGCCTGCCAGGATGAAGTTACCTTCACCTCTTTGAAAAAATTAAACCTTGCGGAGTGAGCACAGCACTTGTACTAGGAACCCTGTGACTGGATTTACTGTCCTTTGGAATCAGAGTCTAACAAAGACAGACTCATTAACAGTCTTTGATTAACACAGTTCTCAAAAAAAAATAAAAAAACCCAACAACCTGAAATCAGGTTCATACTTGTTAGAGAAACTGTATCAGAAACATGTTTAGACATAAACCAAGATAAGTCAACTTTAGCAACAGAGAATGCAAAGCATTGGATTACATGATCCAGAGTCCAAAGGTTTTTGTCTGGTCTTTTGTCTCTTAAATTAAGCAAAGCACTGACACAGTGTTTTCTCTAGAACAATCATGTGGCAGTGCTTGTAGAGTAATTTTGTTTCCCCTTTTATTTCTTCATGTCTTTAGTATAGCCATGTGGATTTGCTGGTTTTGTTGTGGTAGTTTTCTGGGGGGCAGAAAATGCTTTAAGATCACAATTCAGGAGTTTTGCTGGCCACTATTTACATGTTTTGGTTACAGAGCTAAACGAGTCTGGTGCTCCACAGCTGTCCCCCATGCAGCCCCATTAACACACAGAAACCTGTGACCTGATCTTAGCTATGTTTTTGGAGTTTTCAGGTAACAATACCACTGAAGAACTTCAAGTTTGCTTTCATTTTTCTCACTCAAGTTAACAACCTGCTCACTTTGCAGTAAAACTGCCTGCCAACCCACTGGAATGCCAACAGTTCTCAGCACCTGTCCATGACTTTCCCCTTGGGTCAACACCAGGCATGTTTTAGACCAGTTTGTTAGCACAGCCTCCCAGAGCAGACCACGTTCCTGCAGGGCTGGGAAATATGGGATAAGCCCCACAGAAGCAAACAATACCAAGGAGGAGCAACTTGTTTGTCTGGGGTTTTCATGTGTGACTATTCCTACATGAGCAGCACTGAGTTCAGTGCCCAGAGCAAGGTCACAGCTGCACATGGTTAGCTGCACTATGAAGCTACACTTGGGACAACTGGGAGATTGGTTATTAAAAAATGAAAGGCATGTTGTTTATAAACATCATATAGAATCTGGAGAAGGGTTTTCAGTTAGAGGTAGCAGTAATGCATCGTGTTAGAGATGCACTATCAGAAATGCATCAAAGAGCTATTTCTTTCCAGGCTGTGCTGAAACACAAACACAGGCTGTAGAAAGTGCTGTTACCTAAAGGGATTGAGGGTAGCCAAAAAGTCATTGAAGCTAAAATGTTTAAGGTTGCCTCTTGTTTTGTAGTATCAATATAAAGATGAATGTGCTGTCTTACTGGCTACTGCTTTAATCAGCAGCATTTATTAGAAAAATCTCTGTTGAATAAAGCATAAAATTCTCTGTATTAAACATAAAATGGAGCTGTGCTATTTTATTAACACTTGTCTTAACTAACACCTAAAGTTACACTCATTGGAAATATACATGTAAGTATATAGAGTGCTGCCCAATTTCCATTGTTCTTCCTCCCCCCAGCTTTTGCTTTCTGCTTTTCCTTACCTTCTTTTTTTAATATATATATAATCAGTTTTCTGTCTCAAGAAACAAAATATTTCAGGTCTCCCTTATCAGGAATTTTGTCCATTTACAAGAAGCTTTTCTATTTAATGCCATTATTTCCACAGTGAGCTTATTTCTTCTTATATTTTGCATAGGGATATCAACAGCAGTGAAACTGGTCTGGTGGAAAATGAAAAACTACATCAAGGGATACACCAAGATACAAAAGTATAGCACCTTTTTTTTTCTTCTTTTAATGGAGCAGCTACACACTACTGAAAGCAATCCACATGTACCTGCAGTGATTCAGAGACTTTAAATGCCTAGTTCAAAATGCCATGAAGTGAAAATGAAAGTAAATGCTTCTGATAGTAGGGGTACTGCAGTTTAGATAAATAATTGTAAGAAAAACAAATAAATAAACAGAAAATAGGAATTATCAACACTAGACTACCTTAAAACTAAGAGAGCTCTATGGAACACAGTGGATGTGTGAGACAGTACATGGCACACAGCTAAATTTCTGGGGTTTTTTTCCCCTGATATTGGTAACATCAGGTCAACTCTTGTCTCTCTCACTCTTACGTTTTTCCTGCCACCTTATTTTTGTTAATGATTAACGAATTTTAAAGCAGTTTCACACAATCAGCAACGTGTTTAAAATTTCCAACTTACATAAGAGAGTATTTTAGGATTCACAGGGAGAAAAAAATCAAGTAGTTCAAGGACTTTTCCTTCACTATCTTGAGTTCAGAATATTTCTTGGCTGGGATTCTACAAATTATCTAATTATAACATCTATTTCGACTATCAAAAGAGAATACCATGAATGTCTAAGTCAGAATTGTGACATTTAACACCACTGCTCTGTAGGAAAGATTGTTTCTGAGGAAGAATTATACAACCAAAAAATAAATGGTATAGCAAATTACATAATTTTGAACACCCCATTGAGGTTCTTTGCATATTCAGTGGAAAAACAGATGTTTCATCTAGATGATGGTGATTTAGATGTTAGTGTAAATTACTCCTTTCACCACTCACTGGGATTTTCTACTGCATCTGGGCTTTTTTCATCTAAAGTTAGGTGAGCTGAAGTAAATTTTTATAGAGTAAAGTAATGCAAAGACAGAGGAGAGTTAAGCTTGTTCCTGGGCTTTTTTGCTAAGTTCCCAGCAATCTGAGTTTGAATTCAGCCTGTGCTTCAGTTCCACCTGTTCACTAATGGAAGGTGTTGCTTTCCCTTTCTACACCTTGACAGGTGTCGTAAGGCTAAGCTGTAGCTCTTATAATGATAGGACTTGATTGGTACCTAGAAAAACTACTCCAGGAGGTACAGGAGAAGAATAAATGACCCCTACCTTGCAAAAACTGGATACATTTGCTGATATATTTGTAATTGTGCTTCCTCCTGTATTTCCGTATCTGCTTCTGTAGAAGTTCTTCACTTTCATGAGAGACTTTGTACTGAGGCCTTGGGAAAAATTACACCATCAGGTTGTTACTGGATTATCAAATGCCAGTCTATTAGAAGAATTCTACAAAAGCATAAGCCAAGTTCATCAAAACTCTTTAAGGATATTAGGATGCATTATTTGTAAAATAACAGCTGTGTGTAACAGGTACACATAGGTGAAGAAGTAGCCCAGCCCAGGAGAGATTTTAGCCAAAATGAAGTGTTCCACAAGTGTTCTAAGTGTTTTGCACAGGGAGAACTGAAGTACAAAGATGTGGTTTGCTCAAAGACGAGAAACCTCTGGGAGACCAAGAAAGTGAACCCAGATCTACTGAGCTGGTCCTTGTTGAGTGTTACAACCACAAAGCTCTCCTTCCTCCCCATCTTGTTGCTTACTCTAGTTTCTCTTTTGTTTCTTTGTAAATTTAGTCCTTTCCTCTCTTTTACAAGAAACCATTATTTAAAAAATGTGAATGTAAAGATCTTTCTTCTCCCCTGATCTACTCCTTCTCTTAACAAACCATATCTATACAAGTAACTACTTCTTAATTACATTCTATACCATAAAATATGCACCTTAAATCCTTTTTCTATGCTTTATACGGGTCTCTACTTCCTGCTTTGTTCTTGTGGCAGTCTGAATCTTTCTGGAGCAGCTTTTCTTCTCAGATTAGGCTAAGAAAACCATATGTTAGTACATGGGGAAATGGCAATTCCCCAGGAGAGAAGCAATTCCTTAAAAATCACCAACACAGTGGAAACTCTTCTTATTGCAGGACTGGCAGCTGATCATCTTTAATTCAATGATGGTTATGCATGCAACTGACATGTAAAGAATAGTAAATTCTTTCCTCAGTGTTTGGGGACCTGACTGTAACTTTTAGTCATACTGCTGAATACTGAGTCACCCAAGGACCACTTCTAGTCAAACAAGGTATTGCTCACACGGATGGCCCCCAACATGAGTGAGGACTAGAAATGTGTACCTAATGTGTTAATGGCTAGGAACGAGCCTAAGCAAAGTTTTTCCATACTCGGGGTCTGTCCTAGAAAAACTCATGATGAAACTCTTATTTCAGAGAACTCATTCCTTTTTAACTCTCTTTCAGAATCTGTGGCAGTCAAGTGAAAACGTTATGGTTTTAAGAAAAATCCTCCTGGGTTGATTCCTCAACAACTGCTGTCATAGGTGAACTCCAACGTGTATGACAACAGATGACCAGACAAACCAAATTTCTTGGTTTGTCTGGGCCTTTTTTGAATTTGCTTTATGCTTGCAGTAAGCTGCTCCCACTGAACTCTTTTACTTTTCAAGTCCAGCAGGTAAAAATATATCCTACAGCACACAGAAAACTAGAATGTAGATAAGGGGGAGCTTGAGGGAACATCTTCAAGGAGGAAAATAAAAAGTTCAGCAGAGCTTGTTTCAGCACTGTAGCCACCACATTACTCAATTCAAAGGAGAGTCATGTCAGTGTCACAGCCATGTGAAATCAATCATGTGTGCTTCATTGCTTAAACTCCAGCTCAGTCTGTCATTGTGAGGCAGAAAAATGGAAAAGATCACTGTAAGACCATGACAACAGCTAGGTTTTTTCTTTTGGGGTTGGTTGACATGGTCCCTGTGGGAAGAGAAAGATGAGATAACCTAGTCACTAAGAAGTCTTCCACTGTAAGAAAGCAGCTACATACAAGATCATTTGTATTTCAAGCTCTGGTTGTGTACAGTGTCAGAGGGATTACTGATCCCTGTATAGAACCTCATAAATCTGCTTTGTTCCTCCCCCTTCCACTTCTCCCTCCTAAAAATATTCTTTGTAACTGACACCATTTTGTTTGGTAGCAGAGTCAACAGACAAGCTGACAATTAGCTTGAATAGAATTACTTTCTGTTGACGCTAGATAAACTGGCCAGTGCTAACAACAGGTGGCCACGATACCTGTAGATGAGGAAAAGCTTCTGCTGGAGCACAACCCCAAGAAGCTGTGCTAAACCATTGTTTCAAGCTGCAGCCTAGGCAGGAGCTGACACGGTCAAACTGGGATTAGGCAAAGGTGAATGAACTCAGTCGCAGCAGGAAATGACTGCTCACCTGTGCCTGTCACTGTGCCATAAAGTGTAAGAATGGTCTTGCTCAAACATAAGTCCATGGAGCCCACTCTCCTCCAACAGTGGCAGCAAAGCATCTCAAAACATCTATCCTTTCTTCAGCAATGAGAAGCGCAGGGACTCTGAGCAAGAGGAGCTTTGTTTGAATTTCAGTTAAGTGCCATTTGCAGGCAGAGGGAACATGCAATGCATATTTAAATGCAAACTAAACCATTTGGGGATGCAAGGGGCCAAAAGGGCAAGCTATTATGGTAAAAATCTGGAATACAGTTTCTCTCAGACAGCATCCAGATGCTACCTTAGATGTGCTGGTTTGTAAAAATGCAGATGATCAGGGTGTCTAGAAAGAAAGTGCCTACAGGACAGTCAAATTGAGTGTGGTAAAGATCTTATCTGTCCATCTGCTTAATTAAAGACAGCTAATGAATTTCAGTCTCCTAAACTGCCTTAGCTAGTTATTTGTAGCACGTTGCATTTGACTGCAATTTAGGGAATTCACAAACTACAGTACAGGTGTTCCAGGTCTGGCATTTTCCTTGATCAGACACATCCCTTCCCCAGCAACCTGACATCCCAGCAGTGCTAGGCACAGTTCAGCACTCAGGAGGAGATGCCTCAGGTTGGTTCCCAGCAAATCCACAGAGCTGGGACAACTAGGGCTCAGCTTCTGGACTTTTCCTTTGTCACCCCTCCTTTTTCTGACTCATGGTTGTATATTGATATGTTTGTATTATTTTGATGGTTGTAGTATGAAGTACTTGCCATTGGTTCATGCTCTGAGCTTTCTCCCTAACACTTTGGTGACATCTTAACCATAAGTATTATGTGCGTACAAATTCAACACGGGCTAAAAACAACATTATGTCTATGGAAAAAGAATGACAAAAGAAAAGTAGAAAAGAGAGAAAAACTACAAGCATTGACAAAGCCAGCTGTGGATCACGAGCCTTAAGGAGCACTTGCGATTCCAGTCTTTAGATAGCTTGAAACCTACTCCTCCATGAAGACATGCCAGGGCTTGCAGCTGTACTAATTAAGTACGTTAGGTGAAGGTTTCTGATATGATAATCAACAACAAAATGGCAGCTTTAGCATTTAAACCATCTTAATGAGGTGTTAGAACTGAAGCCCTTTGAGGTGAATGGGGAAAGTTTATACACGCTGCCATTGTTCCAGCCCGTCTGGCTCTCCTCTCGAAACAACAGCGCGGTGATTACCTTAACAGCCAGGTAGAAAAGAAGTTGAATTCCTCAGCTGTTTTTTTCTCTACACCCTTGAAGTTTTCAGATGCTAGGAAATGTAAGGACAATGAGAAAAATTAACTGAGATTGAAAGCACCGGGAGAGTGAACAAAACTCCTTGAATAACCAATGTATGCAGATTTGGGTGTGCCTATAAGTTATTTGAAGCTTCAGTCTATTTTGATAGTGGGGGAGTAAATGGATATTGTGTTTTTAATGGCTCATTACCTTGGTTTTTTCTTCTTCTTTTCTTTTCCCCCACAGAAGAAAACGCTTTTTTTTCCAACAAACATCGGGTGCTCATCAGTGTGAATAATCAGCCTGTATCTGCACAGGACTTTGAAGACAGAGAAAGCTGGTAGAAATCCTGCGGGTTATTACTGCCCAAGTAAAATTACCCAAATTCCACTTCCTTACTAAGCTAGTCTTGCAAACAACTGCCAGCAAACAGACAACTGAAGACATAAGTATATCTCTTCTTTCTCTTCAGAGAAATATTATTTTCAAAGCCAAGTTAGGACCACTTAAATGCAAGTAACTTTCCAAGGAGGCTGCCTAGGGAGCAATGGTACAGTCACATACGAAGGCACTTCTGTACATAAGCATCAGCCAAGACACCGTACATAATTTATTTTTTTACCAATAACTCTGGAAGCAGGCTTATTTTCTCATTCAGATCTCAGTGCTAAACGTGGAGAAAGGTTCAGAGGAATAAATACTCCCTCTTAATTTTCTATGACACATCTTATCCTAGTCTGAAAGGCAAACCCCCAACCCCGTGTAAGGTAAAGCTGCTGCCACTCTCTCCAGGTGCTCTACACCACTTTTGACTGTAGCCAAATGCCAACATCTCCACCAGAAGATTTTTAACTCTCTAGCAAATTCGGGGCCCACCTGAAGTCCACAGAAGATT
This sequence comes from Serinus canaria, assembly GCF_022539315.1. Lineage (NCBI taxonomy): Eukaryota > Metazoa > Chordata > Aves > Passeriformes > Fringillidae > Serinus > Serinus canaria. Next base: position 39,922,978 of record NC_066315.1, read on the forward strand.
CTGATAACCTTCATTTTGCAACTTATAGAGAATCAACTTTTGGTGTTATTTTGATTGTGCAATCTATTTTACTGTGTTATTAAGCTATTTGTTATAGAATTTGTCATCAATCAAAACACAAAGTACAGTTCTGGTGTATGGCTAGCCCTTGCAAATAAATAAATGCTCTGATGTTAGACATCAATTTTGTCCAGCATTAATAAAAAATATTTACTTGTGTACTTTGCCCACTTAGTGTGTAGATGTCAGACCATGGAAAATGTTAAGGGTGTCTCCCAGAACAATTGTTCCCTTTAGATTTCTGCTGTTTGTGTGGGCTTGTTTATTGTGTGCTTTTTTAATTAATTAATTGACTGACTTAAAGCAAGCAGCTGCTTGAGCTGAGTATAAAAAAAAAAAAAAAAAACCCAACAAAAAAACCCCAAAACAGAAAGGTAAGTGCCATCCCTAGAAAGAAAGGAAAATATTTATTTAGACCACTGAAGACCTGAGTGCAAGCAAGAAACTAGTCAATTAACAGGCTTACCCATGTTCCTTCAGAAATTGCTCTTAGAGAAAGTTTTGTTGAACCCTTTGGTCCTTATGCTTAGTATTGCAAACCCAGATCTTCATACCCAAACATGGTGTAACTGAAGTCATCAAGACTGTACATAACTCTTTGTCAGATACTTATAACTCTGTGAACTGTTTTCACAGTGAACTCTCTTATCTGACCTTAATTTTAGATTGATGTCTTTAGTCACTCATTCTGCAAAACCCAAACCAAAATAACAGTACTGGGGCTGAATCCCTCAGAAGGGCCTTTAGGAGAGTTGAAGTACTGGTTCATTCCTGAAAGCAGCATAATTAATTTTCAGGCTCTGGTGAAAACACCATTAGTGATAACCAGAACTGCACAATTTTTCATATAGATTGGGTACTAATATAATTGTACTATGCCTGACTTGCCTGGACAGAAAGTGGGAGAGATTAGGCTCATTATCATTTTATAACATAGGGACTAGTTCTACAATTGCTAATGACAATTACAAAACTTCAGTTGAGGAGAGAAGGTATTTCAAAGGCATTTTACTCCCTAATTTTCATACTTAATAGGAACATTAATTTGCCAGGCTGCAGCCACAGCCCTGCCAAGAAACAGAGCCTGAACACAAGAGTGCCAGTCAGAGAGTGAACATATCAAATCTACCTTTCCGAAGGTAAAACTTCCAGCAGGAGGTAGTGAAAGCATCTGGGTGAGTAACCCCTTGAAGGACTTATGATTTGCTGGAAGGAGTGGGAAATGGAGGCTCTTAGTAATGCCTCCTGGGCCAGAAGTGCCATGGCTCCCAAGAAGGTTGTGGAGTGCAGTTTCCTCTGCTGCCAGGCAGGACCTCAGGACTTCAGTTCCAGTTGCTGCTAAAAGCAGTTGTTCCAGAAAAATGATTTTCTGGAGAAACTGTGCACAGCAAAGCATGTGCAGCATCCCAGTTGTGATGTTTAACAGGCCATTATGAGGACAATATCCACCTTCTTGCACCTAGACTTCCTATCTCCTTCCTCCTTGTGGTTCATTTTCCACACCTCTAAGGCAAAGAAAAACCCATCACAAAGCCTAGATAGCTCTCTCTTCAACCAAGGTAATCCAAGAAGACTCTAGAAGCTGAAACTTGAGAAAATCAAAAGAAAGGAAAGCCATTTCCTTCAACTACACTGATGATTTTTTTCTTTCCAAATTTGCAGACCATGGAAGAAAGATGTTTTTATTGTTTCTTTCAATGTGAGAAAATATCCCCTCATTTTCTTCCCTGTTACTGGGAGAAAATGAGTAGTTAAGCTCATTACACTGACACCAGAGAAAATATTTTTGGTTTACTGATTTACATCTACCATCTTTTCTTATTCACAGACAGGCATTTGCTTCTAAAAATGTCCAGCTATGGCTGTAGCTACAGCCCTTTGCATCACACATCTAGCTAGGGGAGTGTGAGACACAAGGTGTTCACAGCTATCAGGCCTAAGACCTGAAGCAAAACTGTACCTGTTCCTATTTCCACTCACCTGTACATCCACTGGTTGAGGATGTTGTGTCAAGAGGAATTTGCCTATCTGAGGAAGACATGTATTTTAACGCCTTTATGGAAGCCAGCGTTGATGCTGTCAGAAGAGGCAGGAGCAGTGAGTAATTTTCACTCTGACAAAAAGCCCAAAATCAAGCTGTCAACCACCCAGTCACCACCAAAGGGAGTTGCTGGGGGTTGCTGGTGAGGCAAAGAGGGAGAACGTGGGAGTTTGTTAAGTTTTGACAAAGGTGGGCTAGAATTACCCCGGAAATCGTGACTCAGATGTTTTCATGGCCCCAGATAGCATTACTCCCAGGAAACTCTCTGATGCCAAAGTCACAGTTTAGTTACACCAGTGACTCACAAGTGTGAAGATTCATATTTTAGCACTTGACAATCAGAGGCAGCATTAAACCATTTAAAAATGGGTTCTGATGAAAATTAAGGACTTGGGCTCTTCTGACCATGGGTGTGCATTAGGATCTTAAATTGAGATGAATGGTTTAATTGTTCTTTGTCACTTATTTTGGTTAACAGTTCAGGGATAAAATGAGCTTATTGCTATAAGAAAGATAATTGTTTAAACCTGTCAGGAGAACCTACATTAATTTTCACTTTCCCTTATGCGCAAAGTATAAAATGTGAATAAAATCAAAAAAGACAAACCTTATCTGTGAACACTTCTGTACACTGGCCTGCCTTTCCTGAGCTAATAGAGAGCTCTTTAAATGATGCTAAAAATAACATTTTTTCCCTCTTTTAGGAGAATCTTTTAAATTGTCAAGAACCTTCTTTTATTTTTTTAGAGTATCCAACACAAATGAGGTCTGCCCTGGTAGCCTTACAAAAATTATTTGTATTATCAGTTTTGCCAAACCTTGCAATTTTTATCTCTGGTATTAATTGATGAGTTTAGAAGTAACCTATTAGTACTGATTTTTCAAGTCTTGTGATTAAGTGGCAATTTTGGTCCTCTTTCGATCTCAGTGGAAGTAACTTTTCTACCTTGTGCAAGGATAGCTAGAAAAGGTGAACACAAAAAGCTTCAAAAACCAAGGGAAACACATCTCTGAGGTTTGTAAATACGCTTATGCATTTGCAAAATGTTGTGATTTTTAACTTACTATCCTCCTTTCTTATGCATTTTGAGGCAGTGGCTGAGGGCATTGAACAGCCATGAAAAATATTGTAACTATTTATTCAGCATCATCTCAGTAAGTTAAAGGAATGGTCATTAATGCAGAACTATCAGTTTACCTGGTGTCTTGAAATAGATAAAGCATGACCCATTAGACTCATCCTTTTGCCCCAAGGCAATAAGATCTAACGCATTTTATTAACTGAGAGAGTGTAGCACAAAGTGGCATATGGCCTTTTGGCTGGGATGATTTATGGTGACACACTCCAAAGGAGCTAAGAGAGCTTCAGATTTCTCTGCAACTCTTGTAGCTTTTCTGAATCAGGCACAGGAAACTGAATGGAATAAACCTGCCTCTAATTTACAGTGACAGAAGTGAGAAGAATACTCAGTAAAAATGGTGACACTGAATGAGAGCAGCAGTCCCAGTTGTTCCACTGGTGAACACTGCTGGAGAGAGGGATGAAAAAAGAAACAAAATTGCCTTTTAACTGGGAGCCATTTACATTAGCCCTTCCTAATGCTGCATGTCAGCAGTAGGATCAGAGATTAAAATCTCTGTAGAAGCAAAACACAGGTAGCTCATTCAGAGCCACTTAGCACTGTATTTTCTGTTGTATTTGTATTTGGCAAGGCAAGATGCACTAAGATCAATGGGGAAGCAAGTTCAGTGTGCCAGATCCTGCTTTACTGCCTTTACTTACTGCACTCAGTTTGTTTTCTAGTTTTTACTAGAAAAATGGTGCTACATGGTGAGTGACAAGTGATGAAACAAACCAGCAGTGTTAAAATAAGCTGCAGTCACACTGTCAAAGATGTATAGTGTCTTTTCCTCCTGGAGCTGCCTGCCTGATGCACAGGGAGGTCTGGATGGCCCTTTTTTGGGACACTGGCCAATGAGGCCATGCCTGTTGGTACTTGAGTACCAGGGCAGTTAAGTCACCAAGTGAGCATCCAGGACTTCAGAGGGTGAGCAGACAAAGGTCCTTTCATCAAAGGGGCTGTGGGGGGTAGCAAGGGCTGAGACTGTATCACATATGTTTGCTCAGTGGCACTGGTGGAGCAGCCTGATCCTGATGTGTCCCTGCCCCCCTGCACTGGCTGGGGCATGTGGGACAAATGACTGGGAGTGGACAAGCCCTTTGCCCAAGAATTGTCACTCCCTCGGGTGTTGCATCACACCAGACAGATTCCCCTCTTCCTCCTGTCCAAACCTCGCTGGAGCACAGGAACGTGATGAGCCACATGCCCCAGTGAATGGGGCAGAGATTTTATTCTGGTCCCTTACTTTCCACTGGTCACTACAAGAGACAGAAGCCCTGGCCATGGGCTGGCCCACTCCTGAATTGTATGAGTCTCTGCCTCAAATCCCACACAGGTTCTCTGGTTTTTACAGTGCCGTGCAGGCAATGCCCAGAGCCGGGCCACAAGGCAGCGATGACCCCACAGTGCCCATAGCAGGAGTGCCATTGCTTCCATTGGGGGTGATGCTGTGAGCCCAACAGAAGCAGTTCTACTGGGCAGGGCCTGGCAGACCATGGGTCCTTGAATTCACAGAAAGAGCATAAAAAAGCAGTGGATCCAAGGTCCATTTTCTCAGATTGGATAGAACGGGGTTGCAGCTGGGGATAGCAAAGCAAGGCACTCCTATGCAGTGGTTTCCAGGGCTGGGGTTGCAGGCCCTAGAGCCAGGGAGATTATGGTGGGACTTGCAATGACAGACTTCACCCAGTACTGCACAGTACCACAAGACCCTGCCTCCATCACAAAGCTGGTGGCAGGTAATCCCGCCCACATCCAATCCCACTCCTAATATATGTCTTAATGACTTATTGCCACTTTCATGTCACACATCTTATCACTGAGTAGGGGGCTGTGCTGCAAAGTAAATCAGTAAAATGACCCCAACAAAAAGTAAAAGTGTTTGATTTGTTTTTCTCCTGGATCCTAAATCAATACAGCAAAAAAGCAGAGATATAACTGCAACACAAAGACAAGAACAAGCTCTGGAAATCAGAACGAACCAGAACTTTTGAAGATGATTGTGCCACCAAAAATGGTATATTGTGAAACTACAGCCAAGATCTACACAAAGGGTCTGTACTTGCATCTTTACAAATTTTCATAACAGGAAAGCCTTTGATGTCAGCTATTATTGGCAATAATGAGTGCTCTGTGCCAGACCTGCACGTGCCACTTCAGAAATGTATGCCTAAGAAGGGAAGTTCTTAATTTGATTATTCAAGCAGGCTTGAGACTGGTTTGCAGTCTCTTGCATCAAGATTCCAAACATCTCCTGTCAGGTTATATATCTTCACTTATGCCCCATAGCTACTGCCAACAGGATCAGAAATGCTGTTTTTAATTAAAAATGTTATTTCTAAATACAGTTTGCAGTGTATATTCTTGGTGAGAAGTGCTACTCACCTTGTGAACTTTCAGATTGCTGTACTGCAATCAAAATATTGCAAGCCTTATTCTGATGTCTTATCTACACAGGCTAAGAAAATGTGTCTGGGTTCCTCCTAAAGGCTTTCCTGGTGTAGCTGTGCTGGCTCAGAGTTGAAAAACCCATGCTGGCAAAAAGCTAGAAAATAAAAGGGCAGAACTTCCAACCTTTTGCCATCATAGCTTATTTAATTTAATGTGGGCATCTACAATCCCAAAGGCACTCTCTTGCAAACATTATCTACACTTTAGCTATCTTCTCTACTAGAAAACTGCCAGTTATACTGCACTATCAACCCCTAGAGAGATTATAGGAGAAACATAGTAGCAGATTAATTCCTGGCGTCAAATGATTTTACTAGATCAGGATGGGCCATCCTTCCAGGTGCCCAAACCAAACTCATTCTTACTTTTTGAAGTGTAAAACTGAAACTCCTGCAAAGAGGGTGTTTTGTAATGGAACTCTTTTGCTTATATGAACTGAGTTTCCACTGGGGTGTTATTGTATACTTCTAGCAGTTTTTGTTTTCAAGGGGAGACAAGCTTAGAGTCTTGACATGGGTTGTAGCTTTGACTTAATAATAACCAGCCTGGTTATCCCCCCATCCTGCATCTTGTATGGTCACTTATACCTGTCACACCTGTGGTTGTTAAATGCTACCACATGAGAGCAGTCCTGTCTTACACCCTCTTTTATTTACTTGTCACAGGAGTAAAAAACTGGTTTTGTTTCAGGACAATGGAAGCTCATACCCAATGTGCTCTGGACCAAAATATGCAGGGGAAGGTACTTTGATATACAGCCAGGTTCAAAGTACTCAAGTCCAACCAACCAAGGTATTTCCCTATGAATTTCTCACCATTCTGCTACTAATACAGTAATTTCCCAACAGAGAAGCCACATAAAAAAACTGTAAAATATGGTCACCACCACTTTTTCACAGGTGCACATATTAGCTGCAGAATTAACTCACACTCTCTAACTTTGCATGTTCCTTTGCCAAGAAAGCTACTACCAGATTTCACCTGGGGTAATTCAGGGTGATTAACTCTCTGGCCTGACTTAGGGGGGGAACTCCCAAGTAAAACCCTGAGTAAGGGGTCTCTTATCCCTCTTGCTTTGCAATGAACACAAAACCATTCCTTGTAGTCAGCAGTCCTCCAACATCTTCCATAGTATTCTGTGATGAGATGGGAAGGAAAGAGAAACGGTTTCACAACAGACTAGGAAAGGATCACAGAGCACTTCAGCTTACCACACTCATAAATTTCAGGGGACAAATCCTCATACGCCCTCGCAGTGCCTGTGACTGGTTCTGCACTGTGACTGCTCACCCTCTACAACAGCTTAAGCTCAGATGTTCATCCACATTAATGCTGCAGTGAATCTATTCCCATATTGACAGGCAGTAAGGCAAGAGAGGCAACACTAGCTAACGATGCCTGAGAAGTCTAGTTGTCCTCTTTGGGGTCAGAGAAAAGCTGGTATGACAGGGAAAGGCAAGGTTTATACACACAAGGTGTTAGAGAGCAAGCAAAACAGAAGTACAACTGTGTTATTATCCATAAGAAGCCAAATCATCATAACAAAAATTGGCTCACTGTTTGTGACTTTACTGCAACACTTGTCACATTTGATAATTTTCTTAAAGGCCACACTCTCAATTTTCTTTTTGAAGAAGCTGAAGGAACAGCTTTCATCTAAAGAATATATAAAGTATCCCTGTGGTTGCAGGGCAAACCGTGAGAACACAACCCACAGCAGTTAAAAAACCAGAAAGAATATCAAAACAGCACATTGTTGCCTGAAAAAGCCATGCAGTATTATAATACTTTCATGACCCTGTGAGGCAGAACATAGTGTCTTTTTGAGTGTTTGGTACTGGCATTACATTGGTTCCACTGCAATTTTCTTCATGTTGTGAATTTGCCTGAGCCTTAGCTCTGAGTGCGTGTCCACCAGCAACACAGAATTCCTGACATTGTCAAACACCTTTTCACTTTTCCACAACGCTTCTTTTCTTAGCTCATCCAGTCAGCTTGTAACTTCAAGCAGACAATAGGATACTCACAACCACTGTAGACCTTTCCCAAGAGCAGGCTATCAATTTGCATGAAAGCATAAAAAGCAGAAAGACTCATCAATTTGTCACTGCATCTGTACAGAGCTTTAAAAAAAAACTGTTTTTTTCCCCCTTTTTTTTCCTTTCCTTTTATTTTTCATGGAGGTTTTCCCTGAAGCCTCAGCTCTCATGCACTGTTCAGCTGTTGCTGTGTTTCTGAGAGCAACCCTGTGGATTCCAGGGGTCCCTTTCTTGCTCAGCCTCTCTGATACCGCTAAAAAGAGAGAAAGGTTCCAAATGTTACTGCATGCTACATTATTTCTCTTTTTTCTCATCTCTCATGTGTTTTTAGTTATATGTGCATGTTGTTGATTTTTTTTTGAGACTGTTCTAAAAGCTTTTAACTTCTCAAGCTTTCAGTCAAGCGCAGAGCTGAACATTGTACAGATGCTCGTTCTGACGGATCCTGAAGAAAAGGGACAGAGCCATTTGTAGCAAATGGGAACCCATGTGCGTGGGCATAGACACGGACACACACAGGGCTATGGGAAGCTTTGCAGCAGGAAAGACTGCAGGATGGACCCACACAGGCCTAATTTTTTTGGGGTTTTTTGTAAACACACAATGCCTTTCCTGCAACTTTGGTTTCACAGTTTGCAGCTTCTAATATTAGTAAGTGACTAGAAGAAGAGAATGGCAACCAATGTCTTTGAGAAGAGAATATTTGGATTTCTACACACATTTCACAAGGAACTAATCTACATGAATCCCAGCCCTTTTCTATGGGAATAGGCACTGCTGTCCATCAAATACAATGTGGTGCATGCTTATTATAGTAGTGTTTTACTTTTCTGCCAGCAGTCTGTCTTTTCTTTTTCTTCCTGCTTCGCAAACAGCCAGTACAGAAATCTGCAATTCAGAAACTGTCCTAGATTCTTCCACTGCTGCACTGTTAAATCACACATTTGATGGAAAAAGACAGTCTAAACATTCAGTTCAGTTATGAAGACTCAAACATGAGATCCAGCTGTTTTCATGAAGCACGTTTTGATGGATGATATAGACTTCAGACAAAAAACCACTCCAACTCCCAGTGCCACAGTGCATTTGATTAGAAACAATTTTAAAAACATAACTTTTTAATTAATGAAGTGACCCAGAACTCTAAAATATGAAACTTGATTTCATGATCTAGGAAGCGTCAGCCCTTCTTCTGGAGTTCAAGGATGAACCACATGTATATGCATCTTCTTTTGCTGTTAGTAGTAGTATATGGTCTCATCCAAACACCAGCTTTAATGGAATACTCACACTCCTCACCATCTCAGAGGGAGATTTGGGACACACTGCCTATCTCTTGGAAAATAAAGAAACACCATGAAAATTAACAGCTCTGTAATCTTTCGTAGAACTTTTTTTCCCCAAGTCACTAATGCCTGTTTATGCTTTTTTCCTATTGTAATCAGCCACTGTTCCTCCTAAGCTACAGAAATATCACAGTTCTAGGGAAAATAAAGTGTCCATGCAGGCCATGCTGCTACAACTATTTTTCATTGAGATAAAAGGTAGCACAACAAATTTCCAAATTAGAGCCTTAGTTAGCCACATACATGTTTGATCTGGAACGATTCAGAGGGATGATCCAATTAGCAGTTTAAAACTAAATACTAAATTTAATACTAAATAGCATTTTGCTCCTCCTGGTCCCCCACAGCCAGTTTGGTAAGACTCTCAATGAAAAAGTTGCTGAAACTCTTTTACAAGCCAAACCTGGCAAGAAAGGTCCAAATGGATGACACTGATTTGATCAACTCAGTCATTAAGAGTGTTACTGCCAGCAGGGATATTGCCACCTTGCCTGAACTGAAAGAATTGATAGACAAAACAGCTCTGAGGGAGACACCAATTAATCTACTTATCTTCCTGCAGAGTCAGAAACCCCAGCTCCTCCCTTCTGCTTTGATTCCCAGTTTCCTCTGAGTTTCTCCACTGAGTAGCTTCAAAGTTCCAGCATTGAGGTTACACAATATATAACCTCAATATAATATATATAATCTCAATTTGCAGCATCAGCTGCAGTACCAGTCTGCTCAATAAACTGGCTGGTGCATCAGCCTTCCAACACCACAGCAGCAGAGATGAGCCCAAAGGAGCCTGACCCTGCCTGACAGTGAACCCCAGGAGCACTCAGTGCATTAATAAATAATGCAGGGCAAGTACAGAGAAGGCATGAGACGTGGGAAATGTGATATCTCAGTTCTGAAACCCAGGTGGACCAAGTCTGCAGCCTTGGATAGAAACAGAATAAGTGTGAGAAATCACTCATCCTTAATAAATACTGGTTTCATAGGCCTTGCTGGTTGTGAGAAGCATTCAGCTTCAGCAAGTCATTGAAAACAAAATGTGCATTTTTTCACTTCAGAGGATTTAGGATTTGATTAAGTACAAAAAGAGGGAGCTCAGTGAGTGAAAGGACGAGACTCTCACTTCAGGGAATTCAGGTCAAGCCCTCTGTGAAATGAGTTCACATCTCAGCTCAGCATCTCCAGCAGATACTAACTCACATCACAAAACCACTGTAAAGGATTTGGCACAGTATGGCACATCTGAGGATTTCTGCTCAGAAAGGGCAGAAAGGGATGAGGCTTAGCCTGCACTAGTGCAGGACTATTATCCCTCAGCTGCAGAAAGCAAGCCTGGAGAGGACTGGACAGGAAGGTTTGGATTATCTTTAACCTGGAATCAGATCTGTCAAGTGGAGACCATTGGAGTTTTATTTTAGAGCTGAAATAAAATTCTTCTCCCTCTTATCTGGAGATGGTGGTGTTGAAGAGAAGGACTGAGGTTACCTTGTGCTGGGACCTCTTTGAGAGAGGAGGAGGGAAAGTCTATACACAAAGGAAAACAACTGACCATGGGTGTTGGGTGAATCAATAGCCACACTGATGTCTTGTGGGCTGTGTCCAGCCAGCCTCCAGCCAGTTGTGTGCAGGTCTTCCTGCTGCAGGGTAGCTCAGAGACTGCTCTGCATCTACCACATGAGCTCCCCGGGGTTCATAAAACCTAGTGTACCATGGTGAAGCCACAGTCACATGCAGTACTTAGAAAAGCAAAGGCAATCAATCTATTAAACCTGTGAAATGAGTACACCTAAATTAAAATTTATAAATATAAGTAATTCTTTACTTCTCAGGAAGAATTAAAACATAGCAAAAAAAAGGCCATTGTATTAGATAGTGAGAACATTCTCTTGACTTCTTCAGCATCTCCATGTAGATTAATTCCAAGAGTATTCACAGGGGCACTAGGTAAACTGAGTTCCTCCCTCTTTCTCTCAAAGCTCATTTGCTCTCTCTGAACACGCAGGAAAATAAGCAAACATCAATCTCTTTTCATTCAGGATGACCTTTGTCAAACTTTGGTTACCTGCAGAGCTTGATACACCATCTTAAACTTGGCTTATTAACACATTTCAGTGTGGACACAAAGCACAAGGATGTGTTCATTTAAAAAAAAAATGCTGGAGGCATTGAGGTCCAGGACCTTTTTTTACCTTCAGCTGTAAATACTGGGCTGACATTCTGCAGTGGTGAACAGGATTCCATTCCAGCTGTGAGAATGAGCAGATGCCCTCTAGTGGTGCTTTTATTTCAAATTTCTGCTGCTGTGCCCCGAAGGTGCTTCCACATGGAACTCCACGTGCCTTCCTCCACAGTGCTCTGCAGAAGGGATCCAAAGCACAGAGCAGGCAGAAAGGAGAGAAGATAGCATGTATAACCTCAATTCTGGGTGAAGCCAGGTTGTGCCACGACATTGAATCAGAACAGCCCTGTTCCAGACTTGCTGACCTTTCCAATCAGTAGGCCTCCTGATAAAAAAAGTGCCTCCAACTTGACCAAATGTGATATCATCTCCAGGTTTCAGAAAACAATGCATTTCCCTGTAAATCTCAGTCTTCCTTGGCAAGCATTTACCCTCTTAGTCTGCCCATTCCCTTCCAACATTGACCTCTATCCCCAGAGAGGGGAGCTCTGTAAGAAGCACTCTCCAACAATTAGCTGACAACATGTGCTGACTTTGCCAAGAATTGTGAACAAGCCTTTCTGCTCTGTGAAAAAGACAGGTTTTGAGAGATCCTCAGACAATACCAACTAGCCAAAACACCTTTAATGAAAAAGCTGGGAACTTGATGGAAAATTTTCAACAGTTCCTTTCCCCAGGTCAGCCCCTGGGGGAAATTGTCCCTGTTTTTCTGTAGATCAGCTGGAAAATGGTACAGCCAAAGCAATGCATTTATCCACTCCAAGCAGTAGAGAGTAGACTGCAGTTTAAAGTATTTACAGGTCTAGCTGCAAAGGCATAAATAAACCAGTCTGACACATTCATCCGGTGTTTAACTTGCTACCACTTCATGATAGTGGGCAAAATGACAAAAATTACACCTTTGTTCACCTACTGTAGGCAGGTGCCATTCACCAGGACATGTCTAGCAAGCTGCTCTTCCCTCTTTAAAAGGGAAACTGCTTTAGATTCTTGGAACATATTAATTACTAGTTTTAGAAACCAACATCCTCTTTACTAGTCTTAGCAGTCATGGTCAAAAGCCAAGAAAAAAACACCAGTCATTTTGTGCCTGTTTCTGATCCTGTGTTGTCTATCCCAGCCATAGTGAGATGTTCTCTAGCAAGTACAGCTGTAGGAATTCCAGAAATTACAGAGGCTCTTCAAATGAACCTGCTTTTGCTGGCACTATAAAACAGGAGTGCTGGTGCAGCTGCTTGTTCAAATTCAGTGTTTGAATGAAGAGATGTGGTGGTGATGCTTAAACTGCTTTAGGTTGTCTTGCAAGAGGATCTTTCTCTGTGATCTTAGACTATAAAGCTTATCAGGCCTTGGAAGAGACAGCTAGGTTGGCAGTTTAGATTACATTTTTAGCTGAGATTGTTGTTCCCAATATATTTGAAAGAGGTAGACACTGCACTTTATTGGCTTTTTTTCCCCCCAGAGCACAAACATTTCTGGAGCATTTCCAGTAAATGTAAAGAGGGACAATAACGTTTGAGTCCTGGAATGAGGATCAATGGTCTGTCCAGCCTAGTATATTGTTACACTATCAGTCAATCAGCCAAGCCATTTAAACTAGGAATGTAAAATGTTTTCTAGATAAACCCTAAGGATTTGTGCAGCAGCTTGCACAATGATTTGGGCCACTAGAGTTACCAAACTATGAATAAGAATTATGGCAGAAGGGAGCAGTGACTAGACTGTGAGGTAATATCAATGCCCAGAGTGCACCTCTGAGGAGCTTTTTGTCAGGGTGGGGCTGTAGGATCAAAAGAAACATTACAAATACATTGCCAATGATGTTTCCATTGAAAACAGTATCTGAGTTGAAGAGGGACCTGAAGAAATGTGTTCTGATACCCTCAAATCTTAAATTCCATACAAACAGAAGATGGACAACATGGGGAGGGAGGGGAACATAGATGGATTTAAGAGTTGCTCCATGCTTTTCAAGGAATGAATCATTACTGATGACCAACACATGGAGGGGGGTGGCCAAGGGCCCCTGAGGTTGTCTGACACTCAAGGAACAGCGTTATGAAAGCAGACATCTTATAAATAATTATAAAAAAATCTGTTCCTTTCTTTTGCACTGACCCCAGATGGGCAATCCAGCCCCTTAAAGATGATCTTTCTCTGCTCAGTCAAAAATTGTATGAAAATGAAGCGTTTGATAAAGAAGCTGTGAGTTTTTGCAAAATACATTTTTAAAGCCCACCCCAGAGTAGCTGCCTGAAAAAGCCTTTATATATGTAAGTTCCAAGCCACTTGTCAACAATTATTATCATACAGAAAGACCATTAGCTTTTCTTTGATATTTTGACCTTTATGACTACTTCTGAAGTAACTGATTTTTTGGAAAGGAGCAAAAGGGAAAATCACATAGTGCTAATTACAGCAGGGCAAGAAGCTTTGCTATTAACAGACTTTTAACATTAGTTGTGACTTCTACCTAACAGGCTGTGCTGGTCTACACCTAATTGGAAGATCTAGCTTTTAGTGTTTTGGGTATAATTTCTAAAAAAAATTCAGTACATCTCTGTTGATGTGCCAAAAAGAGACATCAAGGCTATGCATTTTGAAAAGATAGGTATTCTCTTAAGGAAAATGGGTGCCTTCTTAGTTTATGTACATCTTGTTTAAAATACTTACTACACTGTTTTATTTTGGCACTTTACTTATTTTTATAAAGGTGTTTTTGCCTGTAAACCCTTTTTCTCTTCTGCATCCCTAATCTTTCTCCAGCTGCCTCTTGCATACCTTTTGTGCTCTCTGTAAGTCTCACTGCATGGAATTGAATCCAGGCCAAGAAATTCTTGCCTCTTTCTGGGTCCCATGCTACTGCTCATGGGACAGTGCTGCATGGCCTCTAGCAATTAAAACCACAGGATTTGCAACCACAGCATGCCCCATCTCAAAGCACAAATGCAGCACTCTTTGGCTCTAGCTCCAGGGAGTTAGTCTGTAGAACAGTGGTCTTGGGGACACAAGCCAGGACTTGTTAATTACACACAGGATTTTCCCCTGCTTCTGAGTAGTCTCTTGAGCTTTGAGATGAGAGAAGATGTTCAACCCTCAGAAAGGCAGACGAGATATTTTAAGCAATTCCTATTCTTTGGTCCCCACTGGATTTAGCAAAAGGCAACGATATGTAGAGGTAGCTGTGCTGCATTTAGACATGTTAACTCAGGAGCTGTTTAAGCACAGCAGCATGCAGCTCAGTACAGGGCTAATTTGCCCTGCTGCTTGTTTAATGCCAGCTTGTGTAATTCCACAGTGATTTGCAGTAGCCATACCCAATTTCCACATCAGTTGCAGTCTTCTCTCCTGTAATTGAGTTACATATCCTCCTTGTGCACTTGCAGCTTTAATGGCTCTGATTTAGGGAAATGTCTCAGGCTGGATGCAGAAGGGGATTAAAATTTCTGTTCTTGGACCTGTTCTTGTGTCTAGGACCTGTCTATAAGTGAAAGGCAGGTCATGACATTAATCTAATTAGCATGTAAAACTGTTGTATATCAGTTACTAAAGGGAAGGACTGTGTTTAGGTCTCTGCCAGTGTGGATATATGTGCAGTATACAGCCCTGTGACCAGAGTGGCTCAGTTCTGCACAGTGCTGAGTGGTAACTCCCACACCAGATCAGCAGAAGTCACAACACACAGTTTTCTTCCTCTGGACTTGCTAGCAATTAAAGCCTCTTCAGGAGTCAAATCCTTAAATCCTCCTTGCATTACTTGTACAAAAAAAACCCCTTCATGCCTTCAACATCCATATCCTTACTCCTATGTATGGTTTCTCAAAATTCCAAAAAGGAGCTGCAAGTATTGTGCTTTAAGTTGTGAGGTGAAGGCAGAACAAAGTAATTCTATCATATGTAGCACAGGGAAAGGCTGTGCCCCTCAGCAGGCTGAGGATGCTGTTTACAGCATTGCTCTTACTGCACCCAGCTGTAGGAGTAGAAAAGGCTGAGAGGGAAGGACAATACCTCCTAAAGGGAATGGTCACTACAAAAATAATTAAGAAGTGCAAACTGACTTCTAGGGAAAGTCAAAACAAGGCAGCATTCAGCAGGGCAGGGCTGCCACTGAGCCCCATCAGACAACTCACACAACCACATGTCAGAGCCAGAGGCAACTCCATGGCCCCCAACACAACCAACTGCCTCAGGACTCATACAAGGAGCCAGATGCTCTGTCTGGGAATCACTCTTCCACAGGTCCACATCAAGATCCCAGAACTGTCATTTTGAGAAGAGGAAGAGCAAGTACAACATGGTGACATAAAACAAAGGTTGAACTGGACTATATTTAAAATACTTATTTCTGACTTACTTTTGCTTTGCTGCATGACTGGCTTCAGTTATAAAAAGAAAAAGTTCTATGTCCTCTTTATAAATATTAAGGATGGGCCCCAATTACATTTTTCCCAGCACTACTGCCTCAGGGTTGGGAATCCAAGGACACCAGCCCCACATGCTCATTTGAAAAACAAACCCTCAGATCACAGGCTGATTAGGCAAACAAACCCCTCCCTGTCCCAACATGGAGACAGGCTAAGGGAAGAAACATTTACCTAGATCTCCACCCTGCTCTTAGATAAGAGTCTGAGCCATTCTTAATTTCAGTAATCAAGGATGCAGCCAATGACAATTGCGAAATCTAATTCAAAGGCAATGTCCATCCTTGGAGGCACATCCATCTGGGAAAAACAAACTTTGAACAGTTAACTCACTCATACCAACTTCTTTACCACCAAACAAAAAGGTAACAGAATGATCAAATCCAATTCCCTTGCCCTGATATTTTAACAGGATCATAATTTAAAGGAGAATGCCTAAAGTTTAACCTTAGAAATTACTAATTTTTGAAGTGGCACCTTCCCACCATTTTTTCTGCTATTGTAAAATGCACAACAACTAATGTAGTCCAAGGGAAGAAGTCTGCATCAAAAATTAGGAAACTTTGGCAACTCTCAATTTAATCCATAGATACCTACGTTTTGATACTGGGAAGCAGCTCTGGTGTGTTAGCTTCAGCTTTGTTGGGTAATTTTTGCCTTAATACCTTCATGCTGCTGCTGTTGCTCAGCATTTCAGTACAGGGGGAAGGAATGCAGGATATCTTGCAAGAATGTAGGAAGCATCATGTGTCTGGTATTTGGGCAAAATTTTTTCATGTGTTGCACCTGGGTTAAAAAGAGTGCTTCCGCAGTAATGGAATGACATGGCTAACCTTCTTTGCATGAAGTGTTGCTTTTTTTGTAATTAGGCTTAATATTTTGTTGTTTTGTGAGAACACATCTGGTGTAGACTGTAAGTAGAACTGCACAAAAGGGGATTTGGGGAGATGACACCCTCCAGCAGCTCCATCCAGCAGGTGGTACAACTGCCAGTGGTCTTTGCTCCAAATCCCACAAGAGGAAAGGAGAGATCCTTATGTCCAAAACAGAAATATTCATCCTGGAAGCAAAAAGTGTTTTTGCTTTGGTATCCCCACAAGGATCCCCTCAAGTGACTCTGTAGCAGCAGGCTGAATCAGACTAGATCAGAGCTGATGTGGCAGCAGTGACAGCACTGCCTGCTCAGGGCCAGCCGCAGCGGGATGCGTGCTGCCAAGCTGGACTGTGTGGCTGCATGCTGAAATGGGGGCTGGCATCATTCAGTGTTTTGCACCAGAGCAGACAGACAGAGGGGAAACATCCCTGACCAGCACTAAATTCAACTGGATCTGTGTGTGTGTGATGGGAGTGGGGACTGGAGGCTTTTCTGCATCTTTGCAATGACTGGACCTACAAACTAATCTATATGGGAGAAAACTCAAAGCAACTACAGCAGTAAAGCTGGAAAATGGTGAAATAGAAGCAATTAATGGCAAATGTTATGTGCCAATCCATCATAAAATGAAATAAATGTTATGGTGCTATAACCACAATAAGAATGACCAGTATAATGATTATGTCTTCTGTAGTATCCCTTGTAATGCCCTTCAAACTCATAATCATCCATAATTCTTGGTATTGCAAAACCACACAATTTACATTTCAATACAAAGAAAAAACAGAATACATGTGAAGCTGATCTTAATGAAAACTTCCAATGAACCACCCACACATACTCCTTCTAACATTCTACATTCTCGTTCTTAAAAATGAAACTCCTGCACCGGTTTAAATGTCAAATACAACTTCAGAAATTCCAGACAGGTCCTATGACATTTTAGGGTTTTTCCATTGTTTCACTCAATACTTTGCTACACGAAACCTCCATGAAAACTGCATCTTTCACTGCAATCGTATCTCACTCATTTGTGAGTGATGCCTTCAGAATATTCATATATGTTGTCAAATGCCTAGGAAACACCACAGGACCTAAATACATGTTCTAGACATACTTTTCTCTTAAAGATATTTTTAGAAGGTCCTTCTCCCTCATTCTGAATTTACCTATCAGGCACATGTAAGAATAAATGTGTGTGTGTTTCAAACCCCTGATGCTTTCCATGCTGTTTTACCCAGTACTAATCAGGTTTAAAAGGGTCATTTCAGAACACCAAGACTGAGAAGAAATCACAGTAATAAAACATTGATCCCGGAGTGTGGGAAGTGCTAACACACAGACAGTGGAGAAATAATACTAGAAAAGAACTGCTTTATCTGTTCTATGTTCACTGTGTTAAATAGTCATATCTGTTGACTCAAATCAGCTTGAACTTGTCTATGTAGGTATCATGCACAGGACTATTTGAATACACCAATCCATAGATGCAAAGATTTTGCCTGCAACAAACAGCATCTCATCTTTCCTTGTTATAGATGTGTTGAATGATCTGTGTTTGCTCAGTGTAGGGGGAGAGAGTGTGCTCCAACTAAAGGGCAGAGGCCCAAAGGATTTTGCTCCATTTCTGGGGGATCAGCTACAGCAGTTACTGCACCCCACTGCCCACATGCCCCTGCTGTCAGTGGTCACAGCCCCCTTCCTATGGATGTCAGTGATCTGCACCTTAGGAAAAGTATTTTGTAATCCCTTGTCAGTGATTAGAGCACCTTAGGAACAGGTGCTGCAGTATTTATATAATGCACCCTTAGTTTTGCTTTAGGTTAACTACCAGGCTGTGAATTTGGATGAGGAGCAAGCCTTGTTGTGCTAGTCCTGTTCTAGGTCATCTCTCCAGCAGATAGGAAAGGAAAGGTAACAACACTTTCACCCAGGACAACTGACTCAGGACCTTTAGCACTATGTAAAGGGCCATTTGTACCACAAAAGTTTTACTGATAATGACAGTACATTCAGGTAAGTACCTCACCTGTAGGAGTAGGACTTCATGAACTGCTTCTTCTGGCCTTGGTTATTTGCTGTATACTGAGGTCAACTCACTGCTGGAGATCCCCTTGCCTCAACACAGTCCAACTGAGCAGGCACAAAGCAATACATGGGATTTCAGTGCACCAGTATTATGTCTTGCATGTCCATTAATAACTTGAAGTCTGTATCTTGCATGCCAGTTAATTCAGCCCAAGAGTAAGAATGCCTGGTTCAGCACTGTCAGGTGATTGTTCAGTGTTGATGAACACAGAATTAAACCCCTTGTACCAATGCTGGTACTTTGCCAAATTTAATTCCACTGTTATAACAATATTAATTTTTGCTACCTGTTATGGTTTTAATAAAAAATCCCACTGTACCTGGTGTTCTATTTACCGAATTACCAGGGGCAAATGATCATCCAGGAACCTCAATATTCTTTAATCTAGGAGAAAAAATAAAAGGAAGGGAACATTTTCACCCTTTGACACTGTGATGAAAAACTTGGAAACTGAAACCAAGTCTTACATTGCCCTAACAAGTAGTCAACACTTACTGTTTAAATCTAGTTATTTGGGGACCCTCAGTCATTCTTTTTTGAATGTTGGGAACCATAAAAATGTACTTTTAACTTTTAAAGTTTTTAACTTTTTAGATAGCCTGGAATAACTGCTCCATCTCAATCAATGATGTGGATTTTCTTTTTCCTCTAGCATCATTCATGTAAGATTCACAAATTCCTCCTTGTGTTTTCTATACAGTTATTGTGCCCCTATTCTTGTTTCCAAGCTCAAGAAGATTACTTGTGTAGGGCTTCCAGTTAGCCTAATGAAGTTAGTGAAGCTGGCCTTAGGAAGAAGAATTTAGAGATTTCTTTTTTTTTTTAATACAGATGGTAAATTTTAAGAAAAAAAAATTGTTAAAATCTTTTAGATATATTGAAAACTAAATTAGATTCAAAGCACATGGAACTGTATAAGTGAAGTGTTCAAAGGAAAGCTACATGATTTTTCCCCCTAAAAATTTATCCAAACAATGATGTGGTTTGTAGCTAGACTTACACAGGCCATGAAATCAGCCTCGTTAAAATCAGTAGGAGCCTCTAGACATCAGTGGAACCAGGATTCAATCCAGAAAGTTCTACTTTTCCAACTTTACAGCATTAGAGCCTACATATAGGCCATCCTATAGGACTGCACCAGGCCATGTTTAATACCCACTAAATCTGCTTTAACCCCCAATGACTGATTTGTTTTCATTGACTTCTCTTGATCAGAATCACACTGAAAGAAGTCCAATTAATTCCTTTAAAGACTCAGCAGTGAATGCATATGAGACACATAGCTATTAATTATCTGAGCTATTGTTCCTAATTATGTCCCATTCCCATCCATCTTTTTAAAAGGATGCTGCAGCCACATCACTTCAGTGTTCAAACATTGAAATCACATGCACTGCTTGAATATTCTTGACTTTTAACAATGAAAACTGGAAAATTTGCCTGTAATCACTGGGTTTAATTATGTCATTGATGGGCTGCATCTCTGACTTGTATTTGTAGCATAGCTTTCAAATTCAGGAAAACAGAATTCAGTTACATGTTGGAGGTGAGCAGACTGGAGTTTAAAAAATAGGTTGTGGTAAATAAAAAATATAATAAAGGACAAAGAGGAGACAAGTATTTTGTGCTGGAGATTAACTGCCTGCAGACCAGAGATTGGTGTTAAATCCTGAACTTCAGTGAGTGGGTGATGAGCTGGGTTCATCTAACACCAACAAACATGATATAGCTACAGGGTATTTCACCCTGGTTAAATACCAGATGAATTAAAGGCTGTTGCCAGCAGCTGTGATGAATGTCACTGGGATGCTGTCTGATTGCTCTCTGGGTCTTATGAGTGAAGAATGTCGGCTCCTTCTTTATTAAGGTCAGCATGTATTTCTAATGGTTCATCTGCAGGGCTTTGCTGAAGGCACCAGTGAGAACACAGGTGCTGGAAAATGTCTCTTTCATGCAGCACAGACTGAAACAAGTGGGACTGAATAGTATAAGAAGGAACTTTGGCATCAACATGTTTGCAGTGTAGAAGCAAGGCTCACAGATCAGGATAAAGTGACAGGCATTTGTGGATGGGATGAACATACTGCCAAAGGAGAGGGTATTTTATTTAACTTCTATAAGCAAATAATTTGTCTTGAGTTACCTGCTCAGAGAGACTTGCACAATTTTTATATAAAGGTGTCATCTCTATGATATCCTTATCAAAGGAGCAGAAGGAAAACTAAAGGAGCCCAAGGCAAAGATGCCTGAGTTACATATCACAGCTCCAAAGGTCTCCATGCCACATGTGGATCTAAACCTAAGTGGCATCAAAGGTGCCAAAGGGTTATATAAATGCTTTCATTCCCACCATATGAGCTGATTTAAAGGGTTTTGAACTAAAGCTCAAAGGTTTTTTATTTCACTGTATAAAAATCCTACCATTTCAAGAAAAGTCCTAGTATTTTAAGAAAAAAATAAATTGCCACACCTCAAATCCTGTGTTCAGTTTTGGGCCCCTCACTACAAAAATAACATTGAGGGTCTGGAGTGTGTCCAGAGAAGGGCAACAAAGCTGGTGAAAGGTCTGGAGCACAAATTTGATGAGGAGCAGCTTAAGGAGCTTGGGATGTCCAGCCCAGAGAAAAGGAAGCTCAGGGCCTTTTTGCTCTCTACAGCTGCTTGAAAGGAGGGTGTAGCTGGGGGGGGGGGTCAGTGTCTTCTCCCAGGTAACAAGCGATAGAACAAGAGGAAATGTCCTCAAGTTGTGCCAGGGGAGTTGAGATTGGATATTAGGAAAAATTTCTCTACTGAAAGGTTTTCCAAGCACTGAAACTGGCTGTCCAGGAAATGGTGGAGTTGTTATCCCTGGGGGTATTTAAAAGATGTGCAGATGTGGCACTTGGGTGGACTTGGCAGTGCTGGGTTGGCAGTTGAACTTCATGATCTTTTTCAACCCAACTAATTCTATGACTTAATGATTCTCATTCTTTCCAACCAAAAAGCTGCCTACGTCAAAGGAAGAAAACATTAACAGAAAAAAAGTAGGGGTAGCCCTGTAACCCACTTAAGTTTGAACAAGTTAAAGTGAGAAGGTTGGACTTGACCTTAGATGTCTTTTCCAACCTTAAAATTCCATGATTCTACGTTTAAAAAAAAAATCTCAAAATGAGAAAGGACCAATGTTTGCCCATTTTCAAGGTTTGCAAGGTCTCAAGTACTGGGCTTTGAGACAGTGATTCAGAGAAGGGGTTATGAGCTTTTTAACACTCCTGATCCTCTCTGGATGATTACCTAAATTAAGTGCTCCTATTCCTCTGGTCTTCTTTTGTACAGAATAAAGTGGTGGTTGGCTTTCACAAAAATGGGAAATTTCAACTCACTCACTTTCCCACCCATTCTCAGCTCTTCGTCCTCCAGTCTGTCTCTACATTATACTGCCAGAGGAATAATTCCTGAATTTTTGTCATGATCAACAGTTGCATAACAAAACAGGAACACAATGACATCTTATTGTTTCTCAATGAACAAATGATCTGGATGTACTCCTGCCCTGGAAACCTCCATGTACTTCTTTAAAGAATATTTTTAAACAATATTTTATCATGACTTCCAACAAGCCAAATTATCAAGCTCTTCTAATGGCAGGAAAATATGTTCTAGTTAATTCCCACCTTGCTCACTAACAATCTCTTGAGGTAAGAGGATAACTAAGATTTTGCCTACACCCCAGAGTAACCCTAATCCTGAATGTTGATAATGGGTACAGGTAAATATAGTCAACCTGGAGCTTGCATTGACTGAAGGAACTCACCCACTATCCATCAAGAAAAGAGTGATGAGAATCTGACCACATCCAGCAGAGGCCTCCTAGGCAAGCTCTGTTGACTAGCTCAGTAGGACTAACACGCTTCTGGATTTACTTGTCTTTCCATGAATCAGCTTTTCTGCATTCATGCACAGGCTCACTCTCACACATTCTGTCCATGCTTGATCCCTCTGTTCCACATGTGCCATGAATCCCCAGTGTCTGAGACATGTTGAAAAGCCACAGATGCATCTCTGCATGTATGCAGTGATCACTTGTCTGGCCAACTGGCAATTGATTACTGCCAAAAGTGGGCACCAGGCTCTCTACAAGATAGTTAATATTGCCACTTGGGCATTAGAAACATCAGTATAAGTCCCTTTGCCTTTCTTTTTTCTTAGCACATAGTCTGTCTAATGTTAGGAGATCCCAAGAGGACAGAATGAGTGTTTATTTGGACCCTCTTGAGATGTGGGTAGCAACATGATATAATTAAGGTCAAACCTAAGACACTTGGAAAAAAAGCCCCACCCCACCATTTAAAATAGTGCACAAAATTCATTAATATCTATAGGAGGGACACTCTTAGAGCTTGATTTGAAACACAGGTATGACTTTGTACTAGCCATTCCACGCATCAGATCCAGTCTGATAAGTGCCAGTCTAATTCACTAAAAAGGAAAAGAAATAGGAAAACCCATGACCTTTTTCTATTGTTACAGTGAATTAAATTGTCTCATGGGAGAGCCCAATGACAGCTACAGCTGAAATAAGGGAAGAGGCATGGAAGTAGTGACGGAAGAGCAGAGGAGGATACTTACTCTATCATGGCAGTTGTCTGTTGCTTCAGTATCATACTGAAAGCTAACATAAAAGCATATGTAGCCAGTTCAGAAACAATCAGCATATTTTGAAGTAACAACACAGAAGGTGGTGGCAAAACCTGACTTGTAATCTTTTTACCAAATACTTACTGGGAAAAAAAAAAAGAAAAAAAAAAGAAACAAAGGAAATACATAACTAGGGAACCTCACTTAGTACAAGTACTTTGTCCCAGACAATGTCCCTTGACACAAGTGCCCTCTTTGTCCCCTTCTCTGTTATTCTCTTCCACCACAAAATCAAGGTGAAAGCTTCACAGCCCTGTCACTTCATCATGGTTTGCACTGCAGTAAAAACAGAACTCCAAGTAAAAACAGACAAGTCTTAGTTAAAAAAAAAAATACTGTCATTAATTCTGCAAGTTTCCCATGTGACAGATATCATCAGGGTCAACCAAAGCATATTGGGATTTTTTCATTGGTGTGAAGTTAGATGTGTTCCCCAAACCAGGACTGGGCTCAAGATGCCATTTTCCACCATCCCAACTCCAGTAAAACTTTCAACAAAACTCGATGAACATATAGTGAACCCTATGCTTTAGGAGAAAATAAAGCTCATCCCACTTGACTTGGTTTTTGGTGCTGCTCATGCAAAAACATTCCCATGACAATTTACAGTCCTTGTGAGATTCCTGCTGGGCTTCTACAGCCATACAGGCCAGAACTGGGGCTGGCAGTCACTGCAGCAACTGCCCTGATTCCCAATCACACCAGCTTCTCCTTGCTGTAAGGCTGGCAGTGACTGAATGCAACAGAAACCACCAAGCTGGTTCCTTACCAGTAAAGGCTGGTGCAAGTCCAGCAGATCTGTGTCAGACAGACTCAGCTACATTTAAACCGGGTTGTAGTAAAGTGAAAGAATAATGCTGTGTAACAGGACTTGGCCTTTCATTTAATTCTCTCCATTAAACTGCTCATTTACACTTTGAAGAATATTGACCCTGAATGCTGAAAAAAATTACTAGGTACACATTTTTCTTCATCTTCACAGCACATAATTGTTCTATTTCTTTTTGACAGATGTAGGGCAGTACTGACTTCAATTACTTTCCTTCATACCTCTCACCTAGTTCTCAATCTTCCCCTATTCTTTCCTGTTTACTCTCTTACCAGAAGCAGTGGGCTCACACTCATAAACTGAAATGAGATCCACAGAAGCTGATGTACAAGGAAGGGACTTCTGTCACTTACAAATGAAGATATTTGAAACTTCAGCCAAAGAGTAGAATAGTTGTTTGGCTCAATAGTGTCTTACAACACTGTAAATAAATCCTTTAGAGCCTATGTCTCAAAAGGTCTCAAACTTTTGCCGTATCTTCTCTTTTCTTAACATCTTCATTACCTTCAAGTTATGCTACTTTCAATTTGCTTTTCTTAATAAAGGTCATCACTAAGAGAAAACGAAACTAATTTTTACTTTAAATGCTTGTCTGGTTATGATAAACAAATCTCTTTAGCAGTTTCTTTGAGTTTGAAAACATCTGATTTCTTCTTC
Source organism: Serinus canaria (assembly GCF_022539315.1). Classification (NCBI taxonomy): domain Eukaryota; kingdom Metazoa; phylum Chordata; class Aves; order Passeriformes; family Fringillidae; genus Serinus; species Serinus canaria. The sequence goes on from NC_066315.1 coordinate 39,947,759, forward strand.
AGGATGTAAAATGTGGTTTTCTACTGGGCTCTGATAGCACACTGAAAACCACAGCATTGACAAGGTTCATGATTTCACAAGTGAGCTCTAATTTTTAATGACTAAACTTTTGCATGGAAATGGAGATTGATTTCTCATTCTCCAAGCTGTTCATGCACTGTAGCTCCAAGAAGAATCATGAACTACACAAATCCTGTAGTCTGCCATGTCCCACTTTCAGTCCAGACAGCCACCCAGAATGGACCCCTCAGCCTACTCATGTGTAGCAAGTATGTTTTAACACAAATTATTGAGGACAAGGCTCCTTGGGTCAGGAGCAGCATTCACTGCTTTGCAGAATCAAACTCATGCTGTACTAAGCTAAGCACACACACACATATTTGCACTGCAGTGTTCTCAAAGCAGCACTGTGAACTGTCTGGTTTTACAGTGCCTAAGCTGAGGGGACACTCAGAGTTGAACAAAACAAAGAACAGCTCATGAGGCTAACTACAAGGCACTAACAAGTACCTGAAATGATTTGGAAAGAGAATATAAATGGAGTTTGAGAGCTACCAGAGATTTCTTATAAAATGACCCAATGTAAGATATTCCAGGCTTGTCCTCCTCCTGTAAGATTTATTTTGTACAAAAGTATTCTTGCACGAAAAGCAAGCCAATGTTGCAACTCATTTCCAGCATGCTAGCTTTTCATGAAAAGGAGTTATGGAAGGAAAAAAAGAAAGGGAAAGGAGAGGAAAAATGAATTCCTGTACTATGTAAATATCTACAAGAATAAAAGCTTTGAATTGGATGACACCACAGTGAAATCCAAAGTTCAACTATGTCAAAAACTCCTAAGTAAGCAACAGAGAGTTTCACTTTCACACAAGATTACTCACTGGACTCTTTGGAACCAAACAGTAAAATATTAAGCTTTTCTGAGTCAGGAACCTACAGGAGTTGTTTTGCCATGTGTTACATTATGCCATGTCATAGAGAGAAGCTAAAGCACAAACATGGAAGAGTAATTAAAAAAACATTGGCACTGCAAAGCACCATAGTGCTGATGCAAAAGGCTCAAAAACCTTTGAACTGGTGAAAGCAAAGAGAGGGAAATTTCTTTCTGACTTGAACACTTCCCTCATACTTTAACATGACTTCACTGTTTGATGGTTGTCTCTTCATGAAAGCAGTCTGCGAAAATGGGGATGGGATGTGAGACACATGAAAATAACTGAAAATACAAAAGAGATGGGACTGGATTTTCCACTGTGTCCATTGTTGGTTTGATTTTATCCCACTGAAGCTATTATAAAACCTTCAATAATTCAGCAGAGCAAAGCTGTAACAGGACTGTATCCTTACAAAAATTTGATTCTTAAAAGAAATGCAACTTAAAGAATTCCAGGACAGTAGGAATCCCCAGTCAAAAAGCAAGGAAAAGCAGCCTCTTTCCTTATTTCCAGTGAGGAACTTTAATTGTCTTACTTCTGAAGAGGAACTAGCTCTCTGAAGTGAATCAGCACACTTGCTAGACAAGGCAAAAAAGAGGACCTTTGCCTTTGCTGTCTGACTCTAAATTCATGAGACAATTACTGCAGTTTGATGTTTGTATAGAGAAAGTGTGGCCTGGAAGGAAAAAGACTTCCTCTCCTGAGGACACCTGTTCTAAGAAGCTCTGATAAACTGAATATGCATAGCACAGAAGAGGCACTTGCAAAGTGTTAAGTAAATCACCTAACAAGTAACAAGGGAGGTGGGAAGAGGAAGAACGGAAGGATACAAGACAGACAGACTATAGGATAAATCAAAGCACACACAGAATGCCACAATGAATGTGTACAGCAATATTTAAGCTATTTGATTTTTTTCCCATTAGAGGAATGCATTTCTTTCACAGTTTTCATAGGCAAGGGGTGATTTTCATTAATTTTTTTACCTTTCCAATTCAGTAGATAAAAATGAGAAAATGCTCCATGTTAGCTTTACAATTCATTGCTTTTAACATGAGATAACTTCATTTCAAATCCAAAATTTTTACGTTTCCCACTTACTCAAATTTCAGACTTTTCAGAATTTATTCCTCAACACTACCTCTTTCTGATTATCTTAGGTCCATGCAGAAATCATTGTAGAATGGCAAGATTTTTAGCTAGACAAAAATTCAACTTGCTGAACAACTCAAATGTCTTTCCTCTGATAGCTGCATTTGGTGCCCAAGATCTATGAAAAACATAACATAGCCTAGATTTATTGTATTTTCATAAAATTTTAAGCATAACTTCCTGAGTTTGTGGCTGATAAGATTGCATGCTGAAATAGGATTTGAGCAGAATTAAATACAAGATTGCTGAAAATATGGGCAAATCTCATGTCTGAGATGCTCTAATAAGTTGCCATCAGCTGAAAGGAGAGATCTGCTTTCCTGTTGCTCTACTCTTACTAGTACATTCCAATGCCATATCACTTCTTCCAGCCTTACACTTCCACTCCGTGGCAGCAGCTCTGGAGCAAATTCAGCACTAAACTGTTCATACTTTTGCTGCATAATGACCTGTTGGTTCAGCAAGTTCAGCAGTATGGGATCAGGCGAGAACCAGAGGTGGTGCAGGGTGAAAAGGGTGCCAATAGATCAGCCTGTTATTATAGGACTTGAAAATTTGGTGTCCTTTTCAGGCTATTACTACCTTTAACATGTGTCTTTAACATGTATTTTTGTTATCTTTAATTGCTAAGGGAGAACTCAGCCCTTGAGCTATTTTTCTTTTGTCCAATGTACTCAACGCCATCTCCTACTAGTCTCGGTGGGAGCAGAGGGAAGTCAGTCCTGATGAGTCCCATGCACAAAATGTCTGTCCTGACAGCTACCAAGGAAGCAACTGACAGAACTTCACTGCTCAGTACCTTCTAAGCCCACCCACATGTTATTTGTCCTGCACTTCTATATGTGTCGCATTTACTTGTTTAAAAAAATAATATATGTGGTCATCTCAAGCATAGATATGATGGCTTTTTGTTGGGAGCATGTCTGCACTTTGCCAGAGGAAGCTCTGTCCAACCGAAGCTCATTGTTGACTTCTCTTAAGAACAGCAGGTAGGCCAACATTTTCACACATAACACCTTTATTTAGCACCAAATTGACATGGAGGACAACATGACAGCAGGATGGCATTAGAAACTTTTGCTGGTAAAGCAGTATGTAGCACAGAGCTGGTTAGAGGTGTGATTTTCGTGCAGCACCGCTAACATCAGCCAGAGCGCTAGCATAGACACAGTTAAAAAAAACTACTTCTTGCCTGTAAAAGCTTATTTCATTCAGGGAACTGACACAAGATGCAGCAAAAAGAGGTGTTTTGCTGATAGAAGTCGTGGTGGACATAAACAATGATCTAGAGCAAGTGGGTGCACAGCTGTGATCACATTGTATTGCAGAAGTACCTCTTCACTGGTACATACCTCAGGGAAAAGGAGAGGAGGGACCAAGCATTGTTAGCTGGCAAAGCTGCTCCTGGTCAAAGCTGCATTTTCCAGAGGGGAAGGCAACAGTAGGACTACACCAGAACCAACTTTATGCAGGGAAGTGTGCATCAGGTTTGGTGTCTTGCCTTTACCACGACTCCACAGAGCTCAGGTAGTGGAAAGTTTGTGAAAAATTTCCAATGCTAAAGTTGGAATATTTTATGGCAAGTTTTAGGTACCCATTCTTAATACATATGTTCTGAATAGCTGGATCTCTAAGTCTGTCTACACAAAGACAGTCTGGGACTTAAAGTATCTTCATGACATCTCAAGAAATAATTAGGATTAAATGGGTGAAGACTGAACCCTACTCTGTGTGTGTTTCTATGTGTGTGTGTGTGTCAGAGAGAGAGGGGGCAGGGAGGGAAGGAGAGAGATCCTTTTCCTCATAAGTGTGAAGGAAAGCTACCAACATACCACTTCACATAAACATCACGTTAAGCCCTACTGCTGTCAGGGCTAATTGAAATTTACAGGATTGGTACTTGCAGTATTAACCCAGGAACTGTCAAACTTCATTATTTCCAGTGGAATCTGACAGTCTTGTCTTAACATTATGAAGTGTCAGTCTCTTTTCCCCTGATGACAGAGAAATAACATCTGCATTTCCCCACCCAGAAAGGCTAAAAGGGCATGAAAACTAGTGTTATGGTCAGTATTTTAGTGTTCTCAAGATCATGATGGTCCAGTCACATTTCTTATCACAAACACAAAACAAAAAATAAAAAACTAATTCTGTTTACCTTATATTTTTACCTTTATAATTCCCTGCTGAGCCACATAAATACTACCTTTTCCCCTTAGCAGAAAGAATGCTACAGTTAACACTTTTGATTAAATGAGTATCTAGAAAAGTCCTTTCTTCCTCTGTTTACAGCTGACTGAAAGGACTGAGCGTAGCAAAAGGCAGACAGAGAAGAGCAGCTTTTTGTCTTCAGAGACCTGTGTTCAGCTAAAAGCTTGGGCATGATGTAGAGGCTGTATCCAGTACAAGCCTCCTTTATTGTTTCAGGTTCTAAAGTGCTGTCCACAGGGATGAATTTAATGTCTTAAAAAAAAAAGAATAACACCCCTATATTAACATGAGCTGAGGACTATTACAACATTCCACACATAGATCTTTAACCACACTCTGTTAAAACCACTACTGATCTTTTTCCCAGCATCATTGATACCCCTTGCTGAGAGGTTTATAGCCACAGATGTTCCTTGGTAAAAAAGAGTGAATATACAGATAAGCAAAAACCAAAATAAAACAAAAACACCCACAAAACAAAACCAAAATAACTCCCCCTACAAAAAACCCAAACAAACAAACAAAGCCACAAACACCCCCTCCAAAAAAAAAAAACCAACAAAAAAACAAAACAACCAAAAAAACCAAACAACCAAGATCACCCACAGCCCCTGCCTTCAACTATTCAAATTCAAGAACTTGCAAACTAACTTTCTGACATCTCACTTAAAATTACACTGGCAGTGAGCAGCTCCAGGTGGACTGAGTAGGGTATCTGGAGCCAGGATGGATGGACAAATCCATCTTCTCCAGAAATAAATAATTGGAGGTAGCATTATATATACAACAACATTTATAAGAGTTACCACAACACCTTGCTACAGGAGTGAAGAAAATTTAGCTAAAATGGAATAAGTAGCAGCTGTATTTTTTCAGGTTAAATCCAAGTGCTACGCTTTTGCTCCTAAAAGCCTGTGCACAGATTTGATCTACAGGACAGCTTTTTGAAAAAATAAGATTCCACTTCTCACCAGTAGTGCAGGCAATATAGAAAGCCAGATAATGCAGCAATATACATAGCAACAGTGCAAACCAGTTAAGCCAAAACATAGTAAAATGTACCAAATCTGAGCAAATTGCCCTCCACAAACAGTCTGAGATGAGCAGTTCCATGACAGATGTTTCCTTCTCTCACTTTCCCTCCTGTAGTTGCTTGTCTCCTTTTTTCCCTAATGTCAAGTTGTAGTGTGTGAACCCAAAAACAGTGAAGGATTTTGGGTTAGCCTAGTGGAGTCAGAGCCTGTTCCAGCAAGTAATGCTTGGGCCATGACATGGCACCCACAAAAGAAGAGGGAACCAAAAGACTTGGGGCTATTGTTTTGCACAAAACTTACGGAACAAACATTACCACCTACAGGTTTAAGAAACACAGGTATTTCCAATGTGTCTGTCTATACATATGTAGAAAACATTAAAAATCAGTGGATCAACCTACCACCACTCCATCAGGTCACCTGAGATAATTGCTGGCTGTGAGTTACTCATTTTTATTGTTAGTGTGTCCAATACTCCCAAGTTCATTAAGGTACTAACTTGAATGTACATAGGCTAGCATCTATTCTCACATTTGATTGGCTAAAAGAATTAAAATAATTTCTGTGATCATAAGTACAACAGATCTCACTTCTCATAAACATTCAGAACTGGCATGTTTCCAAATACTCAAAAAACTTTCTGAACAAAAAATGTATAAAAAAGGATCATAAGTAGTTTGATGAGGCTGAGAGGAAGAACATATTTCTTACTCCTCTTCCATCTCAGTTCTTTCAGCTCCAATAAAAGCACAAAAGCAAAGGTCAGTGCTCATCATTCAGGACCTTGTTACTGGAGAAACCAGGTAAAGAGAGAATTAAAGTGGAAGTCTATTTAAAAAATGCACAGTACAGGAGAGTTCCACTCTGCAAGGATAAGGTGAATGTTCATTTACACTGGAAGATACTTTAAAAATTTGAGGAATTTTTTTCCACACAAGTTCTCACTGGACTATAGAACTGTTATGAGAAGCCAAGAAACCAAGAACACCAGAAGATGAACTAGTGGATTGGACTTCATTATACAGATATCAAGAGAATCCATATATATCATAACCAACCACAAAATTCCTGAAGGGATGCTAAACCTGGTTCACTAAAACTTAATTATTAGAGGATAATACACATCTTAGTGTCATTCACTGTCAGGCACTGGATGTTGTACTCTAACTGTAGGTCTGATCTAGTAAAGCAATTTCCATATTTCTGATTTGGCTGAAAAACTCAAGCTTATTCACACATTTTTTCATATGTCTATCCTTTTGATAATCATAAAGTAATTTACAGCATTTGAAAACCATCCATATGTGAGGCTTTATTAGCATGTACCTAATCCCATGTTTGGCATCTGCTACAAGTATTTTTCAGGATATGAACAATTAATGGTATAATTACAGCTTTCATACTGGCTAATATCTTTAATTTTGGGCAGTCATTTATATTATAGATTTAGCAATATTTAGTCTTGAAACAGAGTTCAGCATTATAAATATTTGCTAATAATTATTAGCAGTTTTGATTATTGCAAACTAGCGTGTAATAAACAAAAATAACATAAAAAAAACCCAAAAAAGCATAATCATACTGCATTTCCTGAGTATCTTCCAGGAGCTCTGGAATGCTTACCTAGCATCATCTTCTCCCGCTTATATAAATGATAGCAATGCATATACCATGGTAAATGCTGATATGTCAGGAACTTATGGGAAAAAAACCCCCACATTTAGACTGGCAAATTCATTTTGTGAAAAACAAGAAGTCCAGGCAGAGGATGAAGATTATTCTCACTTGAAACAACAGAACAATTGGTTTGGAAAACAGAGCTTAATGTGTGAGCTGGCAGCTATCCAAGTATCCCAGAAAGATGCATTTTCTTTGCTCAGATGCTTCTCAGTCTCTTCCTGAACTCCTGGTTTATTGTGACAGTCAAAAGCTGCACAATATAACCTCTCACCAGGTTTGGTGATCCTTTGAAGGAAACAATTTTCACCTGAGGATCTAGAAACAAGAGAATGTAGGTTTGATTCCACAAACCATAATTCTTAATTGTATGGATAAATTTTCTGTGAGATATATCTTTATGGACTGGGGACTTTTTTGTATACTTTCTTTCAACTACCCTTTATAATTTTGCTTTCATCCTCTTTCTGTTTTTTTGCCTCATCCAAATGCCCACACTATAACATGTTTCTGTTCTCTGACACTCAGCAAGAATTTAAGAAAAACACTGTCAGTATTTTTCCTTAGCAGAGAACTTGATGGATTTCCTTATGGTATTCCTATGATTTATATTTTGTGTTATTTGTATATTATTTACATTTGGAAATATTTCTATTTGTTATCCACAAACTCATTCATTTTCTGTTCACACTTCAATCTCCAGTACTACACTGATTTTTGTCCTTTCCTGAAAGCCATTCATTAAGTTGAAAAATCAACAGACATCTTCATTCTTGTGCAGCTAAACTCAGAGGGAATCAGTTGCCAATAAAAGTAGAAAAATAACTGCTTAAAAGTGTCAAAGATGCTAATTGAATTCCAGTTAACTTGGCCTGGCTGAAAGCCAGCATATCTGGTAAGGCAGTGACAGGGAGCAAAGATCTATCTGCTGCCTATATATTGTGTATGTTTTTCCTAATGACAAAAAAATTGTTTGGAAGAGAAGCAGTAGCAATGTGTGCTAAGCAATTTTTTCTCCTATTATATCACTTTGCCTAATGTGTTATTGTCTTATGGTTAAATTGTTATTATCATTCAATGACCATGATTTGAAAGGAAAGAATGAGTAGGGAATGATGCACATGATAAACAAGAACTTCTTTAAGTACTATCTGCAGTTCCATACCTAAAACAATGGCAGAGCAAAGCTAAGAAAATATGGAGAACAGCAAATAAAATAATTAAGTAGAGAGAGCTCCTCCTTTGTGAGAGACTGAACTGGATGGAACTCCAAGCTGGGCAGATGGCTGAGAGGACAGCTTTAGAAGTTTATGATGGCAATGGACAAGGTGAATGGTTATGCAGCAAGTTCCAAACTATTCTAACAAGGGGATACAGAACAAATAGGTGACCCACCTAGAAATCATTTTTAAGTAGTTATTTTGGTTTTAACCAACAGGAATGAACCTCTGGAATATATTGCCACAGGCAGTTGTAGATGCAGAAGATATCATCAGATTAAAAGAGGTCTGAATAAATACATGAACAGCAGATCCATAAGCACACACTAACATTAACAGGCATGATGCATTCTCAAACATCCCTTATCCAGCAGTTGTGGATGGTGGGAAAATGCAAGAGGAAAGGACTGCAGAGACTAGCTAGGGTTGCATGCTGTTCCCAATTAGCGTCTGCTGTTGTCACTGTTGGGAGAATATACTGGATAGGAAAAGGAAACCAAAAATTACCCTGTTGGATTAGGCCATTGTTAACACCAGCATCACATCTTCTATGCTCATCCTGTCTTCTGATTGCAACATGCTTGTACCATTTCCAGCACAAGAGGGACCTTTCTGTGCCAAAGGCTCAAGAAATCAAAATAAACTTTAAGAAGGTGCATCCAAGTCTAGAGAAACTACCTAACATGCTTGCTGAGGGCCTGATGCAGTACCTAGTTATTTGACAACATAATTTGTTCCAATTTTCCCTCCTCTCTTGAAAAACAACAACATTGCCTCTAGAACTTTCAATAATGCATGCAATCTACCAATAAAAATGAGGCATGACTAGTTAGATGTGATTAGGGGCAATAATGCCCTATTAACCTCAAGTTAGACTTAGGAAGGTAAAGCAAGTACATCAGAAAACCAATGTACATTTAAGAACTTCCCTTTATTTTTCCCTGCTGGAAATCAATACACTGCTATGGTAATTCACCTGTTTTATCCTCAAACCATAATAACATGCAGATCCAAGGAAAGAAAATTAGCCTCTACATAAAAGTATAAAATTAGCAGCACGTGTCCTTACTATGATAATCAGAAATACTTAAAGTTGACCTCAAAGCAAAAGTAATTGGGCTTCTGCTCTTTTGTGTCTCTTAATTATCTCTGGAGGGTATACAAAAAAATTGTCTTTTGTTTGTTTCCTGCATTAGAAATGCAGAAATTTCCTGCCTTGGAAGGCTTGAGATCTAAGACTTCACATAAACCTGGAAGTGACTTGCATAGAAGGAAAAAATTCTTATGATTTTTTGACCTTGAATGTAACGTAAAAACAAATGTACAGAGCACTAGACTAGATGGTTCTGAGAAAAAGCATTATGAATGTTTATCACTGAAAACAAGGCAGATAAATACACATGCTTGATATGTATAAAAAACAGATGCAGTTTGGATTCTTTGACCTGGAAATTATTTATATACATTTATTTTCAGGTAAGCCATGGACTTACCACCCACTTATGCACTTGATAGAGCCCATGTTCTTCTACATTATTTTGGTAGACCTAGCTCCTCCATATATTCTGCTAACAATGTAAGTTTATTTATTAGCTCTTGCCACCAGATTATGGCACATGCAATATACCAAGATTGCTGCTTGGTATAAATTTATGAGCATATGTTTTTCTAATGAACACATAGCACACTTCAAGGAAAAGAGAAAATAAAAGAAAACTGTCACAGCCTTTTGAGCAGAATTGTGTTTTCTGAAAGATTTTACAATTAATCTAGGTATGAATTAATATCCCTTATTTTTTTTGTCTATCTAACAAATTTCACAGTAGATGTTATTATTCTTGCATTTTTTGATTGGTTGTTAGTTAAAAATTTTGTAATTTTCTACTTTTTAACATAGGAAAAAATCTGTTTTCTGGTATTTACAAGTATCTTGCAAATAATTGCAACACGGTCTCTAGATTCTTACCCTAGGGCACATAACATCAACTTATGCCATTCTTCCATCAGTAACTTTCTTGATAAAGACCTGTGGTCTGTTAAAATACCTATTAGGAAACCTAAACCCAGATTACCAAATAAAATAATAGCTAATTTCTGCAGATAGTTCTTCCCTAGGAATAGCAAAAATCTTTACTTCTCATCCCAAAACAAAGGGAAGAATTAGAACTTTAGCCAGTAAAGCATGGTCAGCACAAGTTTAACCATGAGTAACAACTTTTTTTAAAAAATGCTTGAAATTCAACGAAGTACTGAGAAACGTAGGTGTGCTGTTGTTATAAAGTCTTGTTATAAAATTTGCATTTCTAAAAAAATTAATTCTCTCCCACCCTGCTTATGTGTCATTTTCCCATTCTTATTTTAACCTCCAATGAAATAATCAGATTCTACAAAGACCAGTAACACCTCCATGCCGAACTCCTCTCTGGCAGGAGATTGTTCAAACATTCCCTGAAAGATCTACTGACGTGATGTCCCCTGACTGTCCAAACGTAACAGCACGCCGGCACTGCATCCTTGTGCTGGGGAGAGCTCCCTGGGAACAATACCTCGGTGCTCGCAGGCAGGAGGCTCTGGGTGACCGTTGAGTGCACTCGGATTTTACAAACTGTCATATGGCGAGATAGTGGTGGGTTTCAATGCCGGCACCTATTCAGTCAGCGCAGATGAACTAGAATCACCATTTCAGTTATATCATAGCTCGGGGCGAGAACATGTCACCCTCTTTATTTCCAGCTCGGAACAAGCTGCTTAGGCAGATGCTAACTGTGGTCCTCCCTGCCATGTTCTGTAGAGTGGCCTTTGTCTGGGTTAATTGAGCCCCCACTCCATTTAATAGGCTGTTGAAGTCTTATTGAAACAGAGCTAGTGCCGCAGGTTAAATACATTGCAGTGCTCTTGTTAATCCCCTCATTAACGGAGCTGTAAAGCTTGTTGAGAGCTGTGAGTTTGCATATATTATCAGAGAGTTCTTCACTCAAGTGCTATCAATAAAATGACAAAGCCAGTTTGCAAATAGTGAAATCAACAGTGACACAAAGCTAGATACCTTTAAAAAATAAACAAGTTAATAACTGATAAATCTAATTTTCACACTTGAGGGATAAAAAAAACAAGGTTGAAGAATCTCCTTTTTTTATTGGATGAATTTAAAACATGAATTATACGAACTCAATTACTTTCTTTGAGCAAGAGAACAAGCAAGAAAAACACCACTTCTTCAGCAGGGACTTCTGGCAGTGGTTTGGCTATGGCTGTTTAGAAGTAATGTAATGAGCCATGCACAGACTAGCTGCACTTAGCAAACTCAAAGAAAACAAATGAACTCATAATACATAATAAGAAGTGAACTTAGATATATAAAATACAATGCAGCATATTAAGAAAAACCTCATATGGTCTCCACAGGAAAAGGAAGCTGAGTAGGCCCTAGAAAAAGGAAGTTTAAGAGGAGCATTTACCCTATCAGCGCTCTCTCACACCTTCCAGGAGGGGGAGCAGGAGAAAGGACTCCCCCAACACATGCACAGAAGGATATGTCTGACTGATGAACAACAAAGAAATAGGACTGTGTGGGTGATGTTCACTAGGAAATGAGGGAAGAACTCTGAACAGCAGAGACAGTTGGTAAAAGCAGGTGAGAGCAGAGCCAAGCTGTGGTGCTGATGTTGATGTGAAGCAACAATCTTCCTTGTTCTAAGGAAGACAGAACTGCCTGAAAATATATTTTCATGTCTATTCATCTTTTATCTTTTATCTGCATTGTAGGTATGATCCTTAGCAGTTCTGAATTCCATAAAGAAGCCTGTAAGTGAAAGCAGTGACTAAGATCATTGAAACACAACTATTGTAGTTACAATGTTGTTTAAGTGCTGTTCAGCTTTCTGTCTCTGATCAATGAATGCATATATTTTAGAAAAGTAGGGTCATTTCAGAAACTTGACAGCAGCAGCCAAGGCTTTTACAGGTACTTTCAGAAATTATTTTTCTAAAACATCACATGGATGCCTCTGGTTGCCCCTGATTTTCCACTTCTTGTTCTGACTCACTGGCCTTGAAGAAAGACTGATTTGCATTATTTTCATAACAGTCCCATTTTACAAATAGCTGTAATTCTGATCAAGATCTTCTTTAAATCTCTGGAATAAAGCAATATTTGCCCATCCATGATAAGAGTCTACCCTCTCCATGCACAGTGGCTGGACTGGATGATGACTTTAATAAAGACAACTCTTCATGGTATAATGAGAACTGTGTTTTCTTGGACACTTTCACTACTTAATCCTGAGTGCTTTCTCCTGGGAATGAATATTATGCCATTTCTTTTCTACTGTAGTTTGATGTTCTACTTCTTTCTTTCTTTCTTTTCTTTATTTTCTTTCTTTTTCTTTCTTTCTACCAGAAAGTGGGGTTTTGAGGTTATTATCAGGGTGGGGTTTTCTTCCTCTTCCTTTGCCTGTATACACCATGTCTATAAACTCTACAGAACCTGATGTAGATGCAGAATATTTCTTTTCCAAATGATCAGGATACTATATTTGCACAACAAAAAATTCTGAGAAAAACTGGACATGAGATGATAATGTGCACCTACAGCCCAAAAAACCAATTGCAACCTGAGCTGCATCCAAAGGTGGGCAAGAAGTCTAGGGAGGTGATTTTCCCTCTCTGCTCTGCTCTCATGAGATCTCACTTTCATCCAGCTCTGGAGTTACCAGAACAAGAATGTCACTGACCTGTTGGAGAGAGTCCCAGAGCATGGGCATGGAAATGGCCAGAAGGCTGTGAGGAAAGGCTCACCTGGAGAAGAGGTGGCTCTGGAGAGACCTTACTGTGGTCTTTCAATATATAAAGGGGGGTTTGTAAGAAAGATGGACAGAGATTTTTTACCAAGGCATGTCGTGCTTAGTTAGGGGGCAGTAGTTTAAAGAAGCTAGGTTTAGATTGGCCATAAGGAAGAAATATTTTACAGTGAGGGTGGTATGACATTGGAGCAGGTTGATGATAGAAACTATGGATGCTCCATGCTTGCAAGTATTCAAGGTCAGCCTGAACTGGGCTTTAAAGCCTTTGATCTAGTGAAAGATGTCCCTTGCCCATGGCAGGGAGTTGGATTAGATGATCTTTAAAGGCTTCTTCCAACTCAACCATACTTTCATTCTAGAGAAATAATATAAAATTAGCAAAAGTTGCTCCTTTTGCCTTATCTCAGTACTTGAAACTTTTTTTTTGGTAGTATTTATATTTTAATAGCAGTAACAGAAATTATAATTTTGTCCAGTGCAATTGGCTTTATGTTCAAGTTTAGTTGCTGTCATCATGGTTTTTTTTATCATATCTTATAAATTAATCAACCTGAAGCAACAATAGATAACATAAATATCTTGTTATGTTCCCTGTTATCAATATCTCATAAGCCAGTTTTTAAAATCAAATATGTAATGCTTATATATTGCACTCACTTTTTTCCCCTGAGTTAGAAACCATGCTGAGAGAAAAGGTTACTGTGTACAGTAAGGAAGCTGTACACAGTGCTTGAGAGTTGGCAAGTCTGCAAGTCTTGCAACAAATGATGTTGTGTTTTGTGAGTCTATCCATCCTTCAACATGAAGGGTGCTACATTTAACATCCAAACCACAATGATTGTTTCTTACTGGTTGAATCACTATTCACCTAACTGCAGGCAATGCTAAAAACAGCTTCAGCTGGCTCACCCCAGGAACTTACTGCTTGCCTTGCCATGCTGGAGACTTACTGTCATTTATATGGAGATGCCTTTACTAAGCTTAAGCAGCATAAAATGTCTGTATGCCCATGCTCCTGCACAGACTACAGAACATGTAGCCGGCTGTTACTGAAAACCACATTAATCCCTTAGGCATTTCTGTGAGGCTGCAGTCAAGAGGATCACTTTACTACATGCACAAAGATTTATAGGAACCCACAGAATCTCTGAAGTGTTTTTCACAGCAAAAGATATTCCTCTTCAGTACAAGTCAGCCCAACCAATTGTTTTTTCCTAGACTTAGCAAAATATGTTTTGAAATCTTCTTTCCTATATTTTTTCATGATTCATATAAATGAAAATATTAATATACCTTTCTCCCCATTCTCGAAGACATCTGTAAAATGAAAAAAAAAAAAAGGAAAGGATGGCATAAGTGGAGAAAAGGATCCTTCATTACCTGGCATAGTGGATGTGAGTTGCCAGTTTCCATTTCAGTTTTTACAACTACTGTCAGTCGAAGGAACTCACTTCCTTTGCACAAAAGGTATACTGTTTATTAGTATTTCTATAAATAATTAGAGCCTTTGGGTTGCAGCAAGTGATTCCCAGAACACTTGCCAGAACTTGCATTTCTTCATCAAAATAAGACTGCTGGTGAGTGTAAGCCAATAACTTTTAATGGAATTTCCTTTACTTCCTCCTCCTATTTCCCTCTCAGGAAAATATTCCACCAGAAACATTTTTCACTGGCTCTTTCAAGCATTGAGCTTGTAGGCAGGCAGTGGCTGAATAAATATAATACTGCTAGCATGGGTCCAATGAATAACTGTCCATCTGTACAAAGCTTGCTTTGCTCCCCATGGATCTAAAATGGCACCTGTTAAACAACACACAGATGGGTTTTATGTTTGCCAGTTGATCTAAATAGGGATAGTTGTCTTATTGATGGTGATCCTTGGCTGGCCATAATGCTCAAAAAAACAAGGAAAATTTTGGCATAGGAACACTACTAATATACTTTTAAAAATATCTGTTTAGATTGATTTGAGAAAAATGGCTTTTTATTGAATTTTTTCCTTACTACTAGACAAAAACCCCTGTGCTTAATCTGAAGAGGTGTATATCTAGCATTAATCAATAACTCAGCTTGTGAGTATATCAGAAAAATCTCTTCAACCAGCATCTTCCCTTTGAGGCTACAACAAGCAAAAGAACATTGTCTGTTTGACTTTATCTAACCTACATTGCCTTTCAGGTCTAGAGAAGCCCATGTGATATGATATCCCTTCAGTGTTGTGTTCTACTGTCATACACCAATGTTTTAGTGCTCAGAGTCTACTCACTCACCCAGCTAACATCCAGCCTTCCACTGCACACAGCTTCCATAATCTTACAACACGCCAACATTGTCATCTCAACCCAGTGCTGTACTTTAGCTAAGCAACAGGGATTTGGAGGCTGTGGTAATGTGCTCCCTTTTTCTCTCAGTCAATCAAGAAGAACAACCTTCACTGGGAAGAACCAGATTGACAGGAAAATTAACTATTTATTTATTGTACAGATTTTTAGTGTAAACCCTTTAGGAGTTTTTGCTGAATTTCTCATGTAGCTTGCTGGGAGTAAACTTTCACAGTAATAGTGTAGGACATCAGTTTCACATAATATCCCTGACTCTCAGTACCAACCCTTATCTCTCCTTACCAAAATGTCTCATCACCACTAACATCCTCGCTTGCTTACAAGGGGGGAAGTTACCGAGAACCACACTCGGGTTAAGCATATGCTGAATTGTGGTAATAATCTTTGCAAAAGATGGGTATTTTTGATAAGTTTGTTTGATTGTTGGTTTTGAGATTGCTGTAGCTTTGATTTCTACAGACACTTGAAGGAAGAGACTTGGTTTGTGCACACTCAAATATATAATCAAGAGGATTAGGGCTACCTTCCTGTGGAGCCTGGAGTTTCATTTGTGGATGAGCTCTTGAGAGGGCTTTGGTCATTTTTGAAGATCACATGGTCAGAAGAGTGCTCCAAATTATTTTTGTGTGCTCTTCAGGAACACTACCTAAACTGAAGCCATGTTATAATGAGTTGCAAAGAGCTGCATTTGCACATTAGAAAGAGAAGAATTTCCAGGTGGTAGAAAAGTTACATATACCATGAAAAAGAAAAGAAAAGAAAAGAAAAGAAAAGAAAAGAAAAGAAAAGAAAAGAAAAGAAAAGAAAAAAGAAAAGAAAAGAAAAGAAAAGAAAAGAAAAGAAAAGAAAAGAAAAGAAAAGAAAAGAAAAGAAAAGAAAAGAAAAGAAAAGAAAAGAAAAGAGCAATATTTATGTTCAAATGAACTTGAAAACACAGACGTAAAATTAAAGTCATTTCAGCACCTTTGCCCCTACAGAGGGAAAATAACTCAGTGAACTTTTCAGAACATTAGAACATCAGTCTCTGCTAAGCTCTTTCCCTCAAGGAAAAAATGTTCTGATGACATTGACTGTATGTAGACTGCAGTTTTTATGAAAGCCTTAAGAGTGATTGAAACAGTTACTTCCCTCTGCTTGGGCATTGTATACCCCATGGGCACTTTGAAATTCCCATGCATGATGATGGATGAATTCAGCTAGACAGTACTCTGGATTGTTTTCCTTCTAAAAGCATTTGCCTTATCTCAGACAACTCAACTGAGAAATCAACTATTGCCTCTTGTGTGATATGAAAATGTTTCTAAAACTACAAATTTATTTTTACGTCTTTTCCCTAGAAAGCTTAAAGAAGGAAATCTACAAGTTAGGTTTAGTTGATTTTTTTGGTATAAACTCCTCAAGATCATTCAGAAATGGAGAGGGGAAACTCACAAGGACAGTCATCCACTAACACCATAACCTTGGAACTCAAGATGAGCTATCTGCTAATATACTGAGCACTTAGACCAAGAATCCTTTGTTAGTTATCTCTCCATAAAATCAGCAAAGAGATTTATTTGAGTAAACATTGAAAAAAGAACAGCCAGAAAAAAACCCAAAAAACATGAAGGAAAGTGAATTAATGAAGTACCAGGTCCTCACTTTTGATATGCTAGTTGTTGGCTCTGTAATGAAATGTGTGTTAACCACTTGTACAGGAAGAGCTCACTGCAAATAATTTGTCTTGTCATATACTGTAGAAGCCACAAAATGATACATATCAGCATGAAAACAGGGAAAACAAAGTTTTAACTGTTCCTAGCCAGGTACTGCTCCAGACCTGAGCACCCCAGCAGAGCCTGTTGCACCAGCTCAGCACAGAAGATGACAAGGCCTTGACTCCTCATCTCTCTGTTTCACTTGGCCAAATGTGTTAATAGAGCTAATGCCATCTCATTTTCTCACTTTGGTTCTAAAGAAGGTGACCAGACAACGAGTGTGAGGTCATTTTGGAGAAAGGAGGACTGCCGAGGTAAGGGTCATTGAAGAGGCAAGGTGCAAGAGTTCAGGATCTTGCCTCCTGGGAAAACTGAAGTTGGCACTCTGATTTCTACATTTTTACAAATTCCTTGTCATAAATTATATCTCCACCTTTTTAGTCCATTTATCTTCTTTGCTAGAGTTCATCTCTCCCTAGTTTGGAGGCTAGGGAGGAATGTTCAACATTTGCAGAACATGCAGTTATGATTAGAGAATTGTAGGTAGAACACATCACCATTATGGCCCATAATTGTCACATATAATTGCAGCGTCCTCTTCAGAGCTAAGTTTGCTTTCTTCTGTGGAATAGAGATGCCCAAAGTAGCTGTAACCTGCTGCTGTTACTGCTAACAGCTGCAAAGCAAAGAGCTGCTGCTGCAGCTGGACAGCCATAGAGGACAATGTCATGAGCTGTACTTCTATGTTCCTAGACAGAAGTTGCAATTAGAGTTCTGTGGGAGCTGTCATAGGAGTGGCCTCTCCAACAGGATCTCCAGGAGGATGAATCTACTTATTCTAGAATCACTTTTTGACAGCAGATTTGTCTCTGCTCATAATTAACCATCAGATCAAATCACACAAATGATCCCCAACTGTCTGCAACAAATTCTTCCTAGTTTTACTCCTTGTTTTGCTAACTGCTAATTCCCAGCTCCTTTGCTTGTTCTGAGCTCCAGTATATCTAGGTATGTGTCCAGAGAGAAAAGAAAGCTCTATGTGCTTGTTTCCAAATGTCGTGGGAAAGTCAAATTAGATTTTCCAATGTAATAAGAAGCATATTTGTTTTATCTAAATGGAGCAGACTGGGTCAGGATATGCTACCTGAGCATCCAGGAGTCTCTGCTCTAAATCCAAAACAATCGAGCAGAGAAGGGAAGACTTCTGAATGCAGCCGTCATCCCTCATGTGCAAATACTCACCATCCCAGGAGCAGCAGAGTAAGACTGGCCATTTTGTGAGAGTGCCAAAAAGACAGAAGGCCATCTGGTGCTATAGACTGATCTAAAAGCAATGAAGTCAATACAGCCTGGTTGGTATACAGTACGTAAGGCTCCCTTACAGACAGATTAGTCCCCGTCCCCGTAGTCAGGAGAGACTGGACATTACGTTATCTGCACTAGAGAAGCAAACACTGACAAGCTGCAAGAGACAAGCTGGCAACAGGGCCTTCAGAAAAAGCAGAGAGTAGGAAATGAATCACAGATAGATTTGTTTGGGATTAAGAATTTTGGGAAAGAAAGTGGCTGAATGTATTGGACCCAGCTGCAAGTTGGTGTGTGTAAATTCCTGCCTGTCATAATTTAAGACATGTTACCATTTGTATAGGTAGTTCAGAAAAGCATAAAGTTGTTATGAAGATAATATGGGAAGAAAGGGAGTAAACTGTGAGATTCAAATCAAGAGAGTAAAAGGTGAGTGCTAACACATGCAATCACACCAGCATAACCCAAAGTCTCAGTGGTCAGTTGTGTTCATTGCATTAAATGTGATAGTACCATGTGCTTATGCAAACATTCAGTACTGAAAGACAGGACATTTATACACACAATTTTTTACTGTCCTGAGTGGGAGAGCAGGATTGACTGCCATACTTGAGGGCTGAGGGATGGTCAGTGTTGTACAAGCAGTTAGAGGAAAGAGTGAGCAGTCATCCAGTCACTTCCAGACCAATAGTTTGCTTCCAATTACTGGTAAATTATTCGCATTGGTGCCTTTAAATATACTTAATATAAAAGGAGATCTATAGATTGTGAGCTCTGCAAAGGAGCTAATTTGTAAAATTTATTTAAATGAGTAAGTAGTTTAGCAGGTAAAAGAGAGGGCTGGCATAAATTATGGCGTTCTCATAAATTAAGGTCCTTCGGTCCTTAGCTATGGAAGCTAAGTGGGCAAAGTGGAGAAGGCAGAGGAGACAAAGTATTTGCACAGATCAAAAATGGTGAAGTAATAAGAAACAAAAAGAAAGATGGTTGCTATGGCGTGAGGTTATCTGTGGTTGTGCCACAAGGTTCCATCCCAGGGCATCTGTTGTTTATCAACTATCTGGAAAGTGTTTTGCTGACATTCCAAAACTATTCAAGTCAATGCAGACCAGAGAAACTGTGAAAAACTTTGAATGTCTTAAGCAAGTAGAGTGAATATAAAACATGATGGCAGATGAAACCAAATGCTGGGAAGTCTCATTGGAACACTTTAAAGAAAATCACTGGAACTGCTCACTTTACTGGGTTCTGAACTGACTGTACCTCAAAAAAAGACACCACAAACACTGTACTAGATCAAAAAAGACCATATGAAGAAACAGTAGTGGAAAAATCAAGCAGTTAGTGGGCTATGCATAAAATACAATGGTAATAGAACAGAAATATGATGTATGAACAAAAAATTATGTATGTCTATGTATTACAATTTAGTTAACTAAGAAATCTCTTGTCATCTGGAACACTGCACAATTTTAATTACCTCTATCAAAAAGGTGACAGAAGAATTAACTGAGATAAAAAAATAGTAAAAAGACACTGACAGACTCTCCTATGTTTGCCTTAGACAGAAGGCAATTAAGTGGGAGCACACAAAAAGAATCACAATAACAACACGTTCTCAATACAAGGGAGCATCCACTGAAATGGAAATTTAGTGGCAATTTCAGAGCAGCAATAGGAAAATCTTTCACACAAAGCAAAATTATATATAATTATAATGTTAAATATTACACAACACATAATTTCAACAGCCAGCAATTACAGCTTTTGGAAGCACACCCTTCTACACAGTCAACCAACTCATATGACAATATACTGCCAGACATCCTGCAGTTTCTTTAACATATCTAGTACTAGCTGCTGCTCAAGGTAGGACGATACACCTTAGATCTGATTTACTCTGGACACTACTATGAGTAATTACTGGAATAAAAATGGTTAGTATTGTATACAGTCTATATTGACATTACAGCTATCAGCTGAATTACTTTATTTCAAAACTTTGCTGCTTGATCTGTTTCCACTGTTGTGGTTTCAAACCCAGCTGGCAACTAAGTGCTATGCAGCTGCTCACTCACAAGCCCAACCTCAGTGGAAAAACCCACAGGTTAAGAAAAGTTTATTAACGACATAAAGTAAAATATAATAGCAACTACAACAATAATAATAATGAAGAAGGTGGGGGGGGGAAAGAGGAATAAACCACAAGATTAAAAGTTCTGCACACTACAATTGCTCACTATCCACTGATCAATGCCCAGCTTGTCCCTAAGCAGAAACTGGCACCTCCTGGCCATTTCCCCACAGTATGGAATACTGGTATTACGGAATATCCGTTTGTCCAGTGCAGGTCAGCTGTCCTGGGTATTCTCCTTCCCAGTTTGTTGTGCAGATCATTGCTGACAGAGCATGGAAAACTGAAAAGCCCTTGAATTAGGGCAAACTTTACTTAGCAACAACTAAAACATCAGTGTGATATCAACATTATTCTCATACTAAATCCAAAACACAACAATGTACCAGCTACCAGGAAGTAAATTAATTCCATCCCATCTGAAGCTAAGATACCACCTATTTTTAACTGGAAATAAAAAGCAAGGAAACCAGCAGCATTGAACCCTTCTCTGTCTCATTATATTTCTAATTTGTTGTAGAAGAAGTGTTGTAAATTCCCTTTTCTCTGATAGGGGCTTGAGTGGAGGAGATGCATGATATTTCTTTGATCATTAAGTTGTTACTATTGATAGCAGATAGCTATTTATGATACACTTACTCATGCTTTCACTCACAGTTACTAGTCAGAGCAATAGTAGGGACAACAACTCCACCATATACTTGGAAGCTAAGGACCATGCTGAAGTATCAATGGCTTCCAGGAAGTAATTCAGAGAGTGCAGAGAGTCCTTCTGTTTCCTGAGATGGGCATACAATCCTGTATTCTTCTCATCCAGCAATGTCTCCCAGGACACGGTCCAAGTTATACAACCCACTGTTAATGCCAGCACATTCAAGTAGCCTTGTATCAATTCAGCAGATTCAAGGGGCCCTGAGTTTACTGGATGTTGCAAATTCAACATGACTACTTGGCTCCAGATCTTATCCTCAGCAAACTTTCACTAACTGCCTTCTCAGTGCCTACTTTTCCCCTCCTTAGCTTGTAGATAGTTAGCTACCAGAGTTAACACAGGCTTATGAGAAGTATTGATTCAATCAATCCTGCCTTGAGTTTTATGCCAAGGCTTATAAGAAGAAGCAGTCCACCACAGCTAATTCTTTTACAGGGGAACTTACTGCCTCCACATGTATTATTAAAGTGTGGATATAAGCCAGAGTAGAAAAGTAGCAGCTGAAATGGCAGGAGGGGGTGGCTCTACCACAATCTTTTTTTTGCAGAGTTGTCCAAGTCTTCTCCTGAAAGTTGTGTTCATGTCATGACTTTAGAGTCTGTGGTATTAACACTTACCAAAACAGCATGTTGTACAGCAATCCTATAGCTCAACTTCCTCTTCCAGGGGACTCCTCTAGGAATCAACCTATAAATGTATATTGTTCATATCATATATGATGTAGTACAATGTAGCACATTCAACAGCTGTGGTTCTTGCTCCACAAATGACATGCAAAGTAATAATAATAGCAAAGATCTCAAAATATATTCATACTACTAATCTTTGACAGCAGATTGGGTTTTATATTGTGTCTTGCTTTGAATATCTCTGCATTCATTAAGACCTTCCTGCAAAGAGCTGGAAATCTTGCTTAAATTTTACACAAAAACAATCAGAATCAATCAGAATAACTTAAGTTTCTGAAGGGCCAACCTAAAGGTTGCCTAAAAGATCAACACTGAGACCTAACTTGCAAGTTGGACCAAGTTGCTCAGGCCTTTGATGAATCATGCTCTGAATATCACCATGGATGGAGATTCCATGATTTGTCTGAGTCCTACTTCCACTATTCTTTCATCCTCACTATGTTCTTTTCAACAGCCTTGTACAACAGAGGCTTCTCTAATCGTCTTTCTGACTCTTCAATAGATTTGCTCCTGCATGTCATAGAATCACAGCATGGCTGAGTTAGGAAGTGACATCTGAAAGCCACCTTGTCCACTGCTCAAGCAGAGCCACCTAGAGTTAGTTGTCCAGGGCTGTGTCCAGAAAACTTTTCAGTATCTTCAAGGATGTAAGACACCATGACCTCTCTGAGAAGCAGAAGCCTATGTCAGTGCTCAGTCCCCCTCACAGTGAAAAAATTATTCTTTATGATCAAAGGGACATTCCTGTGTTTCTGTGGGTGTCCATTACCCCTTGTGCTGTCACAGGGTACCACTGGAAAGAACTTGGCCCTATTCTCTCTGCACTTTCCTTGCATGTTTTTGTACAGATTGGCAAGGTCCCCAGATACATGGATAACATGCATACTATAACAAAGTATAGACCCCCAATATGTCCACATTTTTCTTGTACCCAGTGGCTCAGAATGGAAACCAGCTTCCACAAGGTATTTTAAAGGTACCAAGCAGTGGGGGACAGTAATTTCCCTCAGCCTGCTGCTCTGTTTTACTAATGCAGTATGGAGCTAGCCTCAATCAGGACACTGTTGACTCATGGTTAAGGATCAGAATGCCATATCAACATTTCTATACAACCACTCAGACACTCATAACCTGACTACCAAAATCTTCCCATTAACCCACACTACTTCCCATCGACTGGGAAATTCCATGGAGCTATTAAAAAAAGAACTATAGCACACGGACAATTAGTGTACATCACACATTCTGAAGAATACCAAATATAATACTTACAGTTTTTACATTCTTTGGATGGATTGTAGTGATGACCTGCCCGCAACAAATTCTGAAAAAAAACCCCAAAACAACCTGAAAACAGTAGTGCTCTACAATGTAATAGGATGTATTAGAGGAAAAAAAAAATAACCAAACAAATTGTCTGTAGATTAACAGTCTAACAAGTGGTATCTTGTTTCAGCACTCTGTCATGTTATATGTGCATCCACATGAAGTTTCCTCCTTCAGAATGAGATCCAGGCAGTATCACTCTTTGAGAGGCATGCAGAGATTCAGTGTAGAATCTGCCTTGGTCTATAAAGAAGAAAGAAGCCAGCTCTGATGATGGTGCCTTTTAGGAGTAAGAGAATCAGGCCTTGAGAAGGATGCTGAATTTGCCAAAGCAGAGAGACTGAAGCTAAGTCTGCAAGGAAGACAGATGGTTCCTGTGTAGAAGAAGGTGGTAAGAATTGTTGATGATGCAGGAGGAGAAGATGTAAAGAGATGAACATCTGTAAATATTCCCAATATTTGGCTTCCAGAGCAGAGACTGGAAAAAATACTGATATCCTTTCTCTGATGTATTTACAAATTATTTTATATGCAAATCTACTCAACAGCAGGAGGAAGATACAAAATAAAAATGGAGCCAAAATCAGGACTGTGGTATGAGATGAGGAGGAATGATGTGATGAAAAAGAAGACACTATTAAAACAAACATATACTGAAACAAACATATATCCTATATATAGGATAGATTGCAAGTTCAAAGAGGTATGCAAATCAGACAAAAAGACAAAACTTTGCCAAGCCATTCCAAATTGTGCATCACCTTTGATGTAAACACGAGCTCACAGATGTATAAAAAGGAATAGGGAATTTCATCCCTGATCTTTTGCTATATTCTTTTAGCTATTAAGTCAACAGATAAGTAACGTTTTCCTCCACCTTGAGTTATAAACACTGGTTCCCAGCTATTTTAATTCTTATCAAGAAACTGAAATGTGTACTCCATCATACTGGTGGTGACATTAATCAGTGGGTGACACTGTGCACCAGACGTAAGTAGTATGAACTGATAAAAAGGAACAGCAGAAAATGTAGAAACTTAGTAAAAATTCTTCTCCATGCTTTTAAGAGTAAAACTTTTTCTGTAACTGCTAACAAACCATGATCAGCAAGACGATATCCCCAAGGGTTGATAAATTTGGTTGAAATTAACCTCACGGATTGTTTTTTCAATTCTATTTTATATTTTTAAAAATTATTTGCAGAAAATAAAAGTATCAGCATCTATGTGCTTTTTCCTTCATAGATTTAATACACTAACTATGCAGGTCACTCCAGAGATGAGCAAAATTCAAGGAGTGAAAAAATGTCACATTTAATTAGGACTATGAAGATAGCAGTAAAGTATGCTCCTCCAAAGCTGTCAAAACAAAATTATATACATTTCATACAACTTTAAAAATGCCATATTCTGAGGTAGATTGGTATGAATCCAAGGCTGTCCACTGAAGTTATGTTGGTGTAAACCTGGAGAAACTAAAATTGAGGACTCTCCCTAAGCATTTTCATTCTATAATTTTCTGGAGAGTAGGTTCCCAAATAATATACACTGGAATAAACAAGAAAATAAGTCTAACACCAGCAATAGAGTTATTTGTGATATGTACTACAGGAATGAAACCAGAATCCTGTCCTCAAAACTGCAAATATTCCTGCTGAGTCTCTTTTCTTGTGATGGAAACAGATGGTTGGATACATCAAGGCCAGATTTTAATCTCAGCTGTAATCATGTAAGTCCAAAGCTGTTTTGCTGGTCTTTGCAGGGGCTTGTTTTACAATAGAAAGTGGTCAGTGGCTTAAGGTATTCCCAATCCCTGGCTTGTTTTCATTGGCATGCTCTCCCCTTGGGGATTTGGGTTGAAAGAAAACAATTAATAAAGCATGACTTTTACAACTTGGATCAACTCCCTGATTTAATACACAAAACTGACTCACAACCACTTGCACCAGGACAACTCGGAGGGTGATGTCCTATGACAAACACCAGAGCAACTGGGACAGGAATACTATTTAGCCAACAAACATGAAGCTGCAGCCTCAGGAGGTTAGCAATGACCAGAGGGCTAACACAGATGAAAAGCAAGAACTTGAGCAAGGGAAGGAAGAGAACAAGCCAGAGGTTACTTTAATAATTAGAGGTTACTAAATTACATATACCTGGTGAAATTCACTATGGTCTAGAGCTCATAGGGAACTGGATAAAGTAATTTAAGCCCATTAGCAATTATTTTTTACAACCTTGAGGATACAAGGGGTGCTAAAAGTCTGGAAATAAGTAATCAGCAAGCTGGCTTGCACGGCAAAAAGAAGAATTGCTAATCATTTTAACCCAATATATGTGTATGTGTATACAGTCATTGGACAGGGCAGGCATATTTTGTCCCACACATCTGTCCACCTCCCTAGTGTTAGCACTGTTATTTTTACTAATTTCATCTGTGTGGTAAGCCAAGTCAAGGAACCAGTTTGTCTGAAACTGAAAATTCCTCCCATTCCCTCTTTATTCCACTCCTCAAAGCTGCATTAGTTCTGCAGGAACAAATCCTTAATTTTACTTAGCATGTGGCTGTGTAGACACCAATGCCATGCAAGAAAAAAAGAACAAGGAAATAATGTGCAAGGAGGAAAACAAGACAGCCCAAGTATGTTTTGGTAACACAACCACACGATCATACCTAGCAGCTGCCCAGCCTAATTCAGCAAAATTAATAATCACATACAACTCCAGGATCTAATAAAGAGAAAAGCAACAGCTATGATACATTTGTTAAGATTAAATCAGGTCAGGCAAACCTAATTTCCATCTATGACAAGCACCAGACAAGGACAGAAGCAGTACCTGTGCCATAATTAAATGTCACTTATGTTCTGCCACTATTTTCTGCAACATTCTTCTAAATCAGGTAAGGCAACATGGCCTGGACAACTAACTGCTAGATGGGCATACTTTGTGATCAAAGCTGGAACAGAGAATTATGAATCTGCATCTGAAATATGAACAAAATTAAATGAAAATACCACCAATATAGCAGAGAGGCATTACAATGTTTTCATATGGGAGAAATATTTTAGTATAGTCAGGAGCTAGAAACAACAGACTTTCTTTATACTACTTTCATTTGCAACAGAGACACAAAGACTAAAAACCTGACAGAATTACACTTTCTGTATTTGGCCAGCTGGAATTTCTTTTTTTCTTGGCTTATAATTCAGTTGTCTTAGAACTGTGCTATTGCTGGTATTGCTTCCTGGTGGCTGAGATTATATCAATCACTTCCCAAGGGAATCCAGCAGGAATGAACTAAAAAGAGTCAACATAGAAGTAGGACTTTTGTTTCTTCCACAATAACTTACTAAACTTCATGTTTTAGGCAATAACTGAACTGACATACCCACTGGAGTCTATTTCTATTGCTATATACTTAATTACATAGAAAAGTACTTACATTTCATGGTTTAAATAAGACTTTTGCTCTGTTCTACTACTTTAAATTATTTTAACACATTTTGCTGTTCATACAAATAGCCATTTTTTCTTCCTAGCATTTAAAATACCCATTGTCATTGCTGATACATTTTGATCTGGCTGATACATTTATCCACTTGGGGAATTAGTTCTTCCACCTAAACCTAGAGTGAACCTATAGAATTTTCTAATCACTACATTAGAAACCCTTGTCTCTGAAAATGATGGCGAAATATCTTCTGGAATTGATATATATGTTCCAAATCTGTGATAGGATCTTGATTATCTCTGCTTTTTATATTTCTTATAAATAATTATTTATGAGAAATTATTTATTCATTATTTGAAATTCTCAGGAATTTAAAATCTTCTTTCTCTCAAATAATTCTCTACAGCCTTTCTGTATCAGGACAATTAAAGCTCAGTTTATTTTTGTTTGTTTCCTTGTTAAGTCATCACTTAAACTCTAATTCCTTTAACATGGCATCCAATGGGTCAATCAGCTATTTTTGTTTCATGGCTACTGATCTGTCTTGGCTAGTAGGTGGCATACAGGCCACATTTGACTTCAGCACTATTTAAAGGTCTATAGCTGTTTGATCTGAATAATCTGTGATTCCACCTACATTTAAGCATCCACATACATTTTTGCATATAAAAGACAGCTAAATTTGAGGGAGCTGTTTTGAACTATAAATAGCTCTACAGTAACAGTTAAATATTCTAAGTCCCACTGTACATTAGAAAAAGAGAGGTAAAATATCAAAAGCTCCCCTGAATATTGCACTTTACTAAACCCATCAGCAATGCAGTGTTCTGGCTACTTTTCCCTTTGGTTCCTTTGATAAATGCAGTAATCTGCAAGGGTATGACACAAACCAGTTGAGAGTAGCTAGAACTACTGTGCCCAAGAGAAAGATCCCCATGAAGCTTCCACAAAAGGTGTAAGATTGACCAGCTTTAATGTAAAATTGCATATTAGCAACTGAACACGTGCATTGTGTTGGATTTGTGTTAATCTTTGACAAACTACAAGATAACAAAAGTAACTAGATGAAGAGATTTCCACTAGATTTCTAAGTGTGCTGCTAAATAACTCTCAGATATGTAAAAGCTTTGCAAAATAATGTTTTTATATTGCACACATGCTAGACTCAGCAGAGAGACAGTGAATGAAATAATGAGTCACATAAGATGTACTCAATATGTCTCTGTAGGTCATCATTTACCAAGCAGCTTTCTCACTGGGGTTGCTGCATTAGGTCTGAGTCATTTGATGCAGGTGAAGTTTTGCATATGAAACTACCTACCTTATAAAAAATAATATCTCCAACAGGAAACCCACAAATAAGTAATATTTACCATTCCTTTCAAAGTACCAAGTTGTTTATTTTATACCGGGGCATAGTGTTCTATGTGATAAAACCCAAATTAATACAAGGCCTGACAATTCCATAGGGATTTGAATTATACTCCCTCTCAATTATAACAGCTATAGGAAAACTGCTTTTCTTCACAACTTCATTTTGCACTGGGGTGTGTAGATGAGGAACCAAATTTTTTCTGGGTATCATTTTATATCATCTCTTCCTGCCCTGCAGATACTCATGGGCTGAAAGTTAAAAATCCCTTTGGAGACCAGAGCAACTATGGCAGCAAAACATCAGGTCTGTCCACATCTACAGTAAACACAATCTGCAATAATTTCCTGTGGCACAGTGGTGAGTATGATCTGCAAACCCCTTCCATTTCTGTGGATCAGAATCCACACAGGAAACCACAGGAGAGCAAGCTCTGACTTTCTCAGGGCAGGTGAGCTCTGTTACAGAGAGCTGCCTAGCAGGGAAACTGAAAGGCAACTCATGGAGCTGACACAAGATGGGTGTTGATGCCAGGTGAAAAGCACAGCTCCATGTTGATCAGATACTGCCCAGCCACAACTAAGTGTGATTCTCACAGAGATGCCAAAGTGCACTTATGGTGTCTCCTTCACTAAGGGCAAAAAAAATGGATGAAACCCAGCTCCCATTGAAGGTAGCTGGAGCATTGGCACCAACTTAACTGAATCAGCATTTCACCCCAGAACATCTCTGTTGCAAGTTAGCAAAGAGATTCAGGAGCTTTAAGCCTCTGTTACCTCCCTAGTCTTCATTTGGCAGGAAGAAGACAGCCTCAGGAAGAACTACACCTGCAGCATGTGGCTGGCACCACAATTTCCCACCCTGTTCACTGACAACTCTAAAGAGACCAATTCAGTAAAATATTATTCACCAATTTCACCAATTTCTAAGGGATTTACTTGGAAACTGAATGACCGGCACCACCTCTTAATCAAGGCACTGATCCTTCTGCTCTCAAAGCTCCTTTTCCTTTTACCAGTGCTGGTTGCATCATTCTGTGTTGTATTAGTAAAGGAAAAACAATCTTCTTAAAGGTTTCCTTCCCATCAACCTGCCTTGCAATCTTTAACTAATGCCAGCAGAACTGCTATTGCCCATTTGCAAGGCAATATGAAGCTTACTGATGAGCATTTTACCTTAAATTATCATTAAAATCTCCCATAAAACACTGCTTTGGCAGAGTCAGGTTTCAGAATCCCAGGACTTCTCCCCCACATCTTTATTTTTTTTCTTGTTAAATGGCCTATACAATACAGTATTTTTTAAATCTTGTGATTCCTGGTGTCTCCTACCAATGAAGAGTGTGAGCACACTGCTATTTTTATCTTGCCTGAAGCCAAATAATTAACAATTATGTTGCACTCAACAATTATGCTGCACTGTATACCTTCCAAGGGCTGTGCAAACATGAGTTGGGCTTGTGTCAGTTTTTACAATTTAAATTAGGTCATTCCTGGTTAGTATTTTGAATAAAGCCCTTCCCTCCTGCCTCCCCAAATCCCAGAAACTCAGAAAGGAAATATTTGAGAGATACAATTGAGTGCTATCCAGAAAAGATTAAACAATTTCAGAATGCAAACTTTCAGAATAATAAAAATACTTTCATTTTCAAAACTGAGCCCGGTTTTGCCAATGCCATTTTAAAAAGCTTTTTGGAACAGTAAGAAGACTAGGTTTTTGAATGGGAAACCAATATCAACAAACAGCATGCAAACAATTTAGACAAAAATGGGTTAAACCTCACCCCCATCCCCCCAAAAATGCCGACATTGAGAAGAAAATTCACTGATTGTTTTTCAATATACAGTTGTTCTTGTAATAATTCACAATGGCTTCACTTTCTGAGCACCAATAACAAGTTGGAGATATGCTGATACCAGCACAGCCAGGTGGCCTCTTTGATGTGAATTACAAAATCAACATCTGACCCACTAACAAGTTTCCCCAACATTTTGAATAATGGTGTAATATTATTACTAGTAAGGTTTTGGGGGTTTTTTGCACTTGAGTTCTTAACAATTCAAAATGATACAAACACAAGGATAGGAAAAATTCAGTAATGTTACTAAAAGCCCACCCACAAACCCAACCAATTTAAAATAAACACATTTTTAGAGTTATCACAGGAAATTTTAGATTTTTCCTTAATTAGCAATTCAGACTGATGGTAATTTATCTCTCCAGTTACTCATGTTTACTGTATAAAGCAACCTGTGCCATTCTCTATATACCTAATGCCATACACTTCAATAAACAATGAAATGGTTAATGAAGTTGACAGTTAAGTTAATGGCATTAGCTCTCCAGGCTGATACTGCAATGAGATTAATGGGGCATTTCTGATTTCTCAGAGATACAACTGCAAGCTTGCAGAAGGGCAAAAGAGCTTCATTACAATGCTTGGTACTTGGTTTATACAGTTCTAGCACTGACAGATTTTAAACTGATGAGGGTCACAAATAAACTGGAAAAGAAGGGAATGGAATTACAGAGTTTTTCTTTGTAGCTATACGATCAAGTCCTCAGTTGTTCCAAGGGGTTTTAATGTGAATGAGACTGAAATCCTTACAGCTGATTTTTGCTTTAATGAAAACCTAAATTCTGGAGCACAGATGGCAGCTGAAAAAAAAAGAAGAAAAAGAAACAGCATGACAACCTACTGTAAGGCAACTCACTCCAGTCCTTGGATAAGGGTCATTTCAAAGTGTTTTCCAATACTGCTATATATTACTAACAGTTCCATTGTACCAGGAAGTGTGATGAGACTAATAAATAGCCTTTACATCAACTGAACCTTTCATCTGCCATTCAATGAAATTTCAGCTGCAATTTTTTAATGGTTTCTGGGTGTGTTATAGGGCTCATTTAATTCCATCCATATAGTTATTTTATTTATTTTATTTTATTTTATTTTATTTTATTTTATTTTATTTTATTTTATTTTATTTTATTTTATTTTATTTTATTTTATTTTATTTTATTTAAGCTGAGTTAAAATACCAGGAACACTATTTTGCCTCTTTTGAAAATCTGAAGTAAGAGGTGTGAAATTCTGCCATTCTTACTCAGTTGTTACATGTTCAAACTTATAGAATTCAGTTTTTGCTTTGCTTCAAAAGCCAGACTTGTCCAAACCACTTGCAATCACAAAGTTTTCCAGAAACACAGGCTGGAAAACTAAAGTGCTTTTAACAGCTGTGTCCCAAGTTCAGAATATAGGTCTCTGTGTGCCTTGTTAGCCCTGAGGAGGGAAGCAGGGACTTCAACATTTTGGCTACGTCTTGCACTGTTTGCCTTTTGCTGTCACAGCGGCTGCTGCTGCTGTTGCTGTGGATGACATCTGATGTTGACATCAGACTTTTGGGAGATAGAACAGACTTTCAATATCTGTGCTCAGTCAGTGGGAGAAAAAGCCTTCACAAGAGGCATCACAAAAGGAGATAATTTGCTCCTCTTCCTCCTCAACCTTCCATCACCCTCTCCTGCAAACACTGAAAAGCTTCAGAGGAAAACAGGCTAATGAGTCATCCCTGAGCCCCACTTTTAATTAATTTATGCTCCATCTTAAGGGAGTGTCTCTGCAAGCACAACTGATAATGTAAATAAATCATCTGTATTTTGCACAAAAGTCATATTTATTGAAGTCATTCTAAATATTGTAAACAACCAACCACACACTGACTTTTCTTGTTTTGTGAACAGAGAAGGTCTTGTAGGTGACATGATGGTTGAAGGCTGGCTTGAGAATAGAGATCACAAAATGGTGGTTTTAAATTGTCTGAGAAGTTAGGAAGGGGGTCACCAAAACTGCTGACTTGGAGTTTCAGAGAGCAGACTGGCCTGTTCAGGAGCCTGGTTTACACTGCCCATAAGGAGGCAGTCCTGAAGGACAAAGGAGTCCAGCAAAGCTGGACATCCTTCATGAAGGAAATCCTCAAGGTACAGAAGGAGGTTGTTTCCCTATGCCAAAAGATGAGCCAGCAGGGGAGAAGACTGACCTGGCTGAACAAAGGGCTGGTAATTAGGAGAAAAAAGTGAGAGCTTATGACCTTTGGAAGAAGGGGCAGATAATTCAGGAGGACTGCAAGTATGTTATGCAGGGAAAAAATCAGAAGGGCCAAAGCCGAACTAGAACTTGGTCCGGCTACTGCCACAAAAGACATAAAAAATGTTTCCAAAAACATGTCAGCAAGAAAAGGAGGACTAAGGAGAATCTCCATTCTTCACTGGATGTGGGTGGAAACATAGTGACAAAGGACGAGGAAAAGATTGATGTACGTAATGTCTTCTTTGTCTCAGTTTTTAACAGCAAGACCAGCTATTCCCTTAGTACCCAGCTCCCTGAGCTAGAAGATGGGGATGGGGAGCAGAATGAAGCCCCCATAATCCAATGGGAAATGGTTAGCAACCTGCTATACTACTTAGACAAAAAGAAGTTATAGGGCCAGATTGGATCCACCCAAGGATACTAAGGGAACTCATGGAAATGCTCATTAAGCCACCCATTTCCCAGCAGTCCTGGCTAACCAGGGAGGTCCTGATTGACTGGAAGTTAGCAAATGCAAGGCCCATCTACAAGATGTTCTGGATAAGGGATATGGGGACTACAGGCCTGTCAGCATGACCTTGGTGATGGGAAATGTCACAGCCATCATACATACAGGATAACAGGCCCAGTCAGCATGCATTTTTGAAAGGCAGGTCCTGCTTGGTCAACCTGATATCTTTCTGAGACATGGTGGCCCATCTAATGGCTGAGTGAAAAGCTATTGTCCAGGATGTTGTCTTCCTGGACTTTAGTAATGCCTTTGACACTGTTTACCACCGTATTCTCCTGGAGAAACTGGCTGCTGGTGGCTTGGACTGGTGCATGCTTTGCTGGGAAAGAAAACTGTCTGGATGGCCAGGCCCAGAGAAAGGTGGTGGATGAAGATGCATCCAGTTGGCAGCTGGTCATAAGTGATGTTCCCCAGGGATCAGTGTTGGGGCCAGTCCTGTTTAGTATCTTTATCAATGATCTGCATGAGGAGATCCAGTGCACCCCCAGTCATTTTGCAGATGACACTAAGATGGGCAGGAGGGCTCATCTTCTGGAGGATAGGGAGGCTCTACAGAGGGATCTGAACAGGCTGGAATGATGGGAAAAGGCCAATTGTGTGAGGTTCAAAAAGGTGAAATGCTGGGTCGTGCACTTGGGTGACAACAACCCCACTGAACATTGCAGGCTTGGGAAAGAGCAGCTGGAAACCTGCCTGGTGGAAAAGGATCTGGGGATGATGCTTGACATTCAGCTGAACATGAGCCAGTGTGTGTCCAGGTGGCCAAGAAGGCTCATGGCATCCTGGCTTGTAACTGAAAAAGTGTGACCAGCAGGACCAGGGCAGTTATTGT
Source organism: Serinus canaria (assembly GCF_022539315.1). Lineage (NCBI taxonomy): Eukaryota > Metazoa > Chordata > Aves > Passeriformes > Fringillidae > Serinus > Serinus canaria. Next base: position 39,981,250 of record NC_066315.1, read on the forward strand.
CCCCCTGTACTCATGGTAAGGCCACACTCAAATCCTGTGTTCAGTTTTGGGCCCTCACTACAAAAATAACATTGAGGGTCTGGAGTGTGTCCAGAGAAGGGCAACAAAGCTGGTTCTGAAGGACAAGTCCTTTGAGGAGCAGCTTAAGGAGCTTGGGGTTGTTTAGCCCAGAGGAAAGGAGGCTCAGAGCCTTTTTGCTCTCTACAGCTGCCTGAAAGGAGGGTGTAGCTGGGGGGGTGTCAGTGTCTTCTCCCAGGTAACAAGCGATAGAACAAGAGGAAATGTCCTCAAGTTGTGCCAGGGGAGTTGAGATTGGATATTAGGAAAAATTTCTCTACTGAAAAGTTTTCCAAGCACTGAAACTGGCTGTCCAGGAAATGGTGGAGTTGTTATCCCTGGGGGTATTTAAAGGATGTGCAGATGTGGCACTTGGGGACGTGGTTTAGTGGTGGACTTGGCAGTGCTGGGTTGGCAGTTGAACTTCATGATCTTTTCCAACCTAACTAATTCTATGACTTAATGATTCTCATTCTTTCCAACCAAAAAGCTGCCTACGTCAAAGGAAGAAAACATTAACAGAAAAAAAGTAGTGGTAGCCCTGTAACCCACTTAAGTTTGAACAAGTTAAAGGGAGGAGGATTATCAGATACTGTCCTACACTTACTATGTGAAAATGGGTTGAATACAGGACTTCCATAGGAGCAGAAGTTTTCAGAAAGCTTGATGCTGCAGTCCTTATTTCTGTTATAGAGAATCTACCCTACAATACACTTGCAATGAATTGAGTAATTTGTATCTATGAATGTTGTTCAACATAGGAGCTGATAGAGTCTGATAAAGCTTTGATTTCTCAATTATAAAACTTAAGTAAAAACTAAAAAAGCAACTATTGTAAAACAATTGAATTTGCTAATGTTAACTCTTTAATCACATTCAGTGCTAACATCATACCAAGCCTATCTGAGTTGGAGGGCTTCCTAATATTTCTGTAAAACATAAAATACACAACATAAATTCAGCAACATAAAAATGCTTGTTCTAATAAGAATGAACTGAATTAGGCACAACAAGGAGTAAGAAAAAGGAGTTTTTGCAGCAATATGGTAAACATATGTTCCATCCTTTCCAAAATACCATTGTGCAAGCTATTTGGTGGGGCAGGCTGCTGGTTTGGTGTTGATGTCTGCAACAGATTTATTGTCTTTCAAACTTATGTCAGCTGCAGCAAAACAAAGAAGTATGTCAGTATGTTAAATGACAAATCTTTTCCCATTTTCAAAAAATGTTTCAGCACTAGTCAAAGTTTCAAGTCCTCAGATATTTTATACTTCTCAACTCATCTATTCCTCTTCAGTATTCACACATGTATTTCCAGCCAGGACAGGTGCACAGTTCTGCCACATATCACTCAGTCAAAATATTCAACATTTGGTGATTAGCCAAAGAGATTTTTTTTTTTTGAGGGAAGTCCATAGTTTCCTTTTGAGAGAGAATAAGAATCAAAGGGGAATCCCAGAAATTCTCTTCCCATTAGCTCTGTGCTTGAAATATTATTAACACTTTCATTTTCTCACTCCTACTTTCACCATTTGAATCTGGGTCATAACAGCATGCCTACCTTTCAGTACCCTGAGTGGGTGGTTGTTTTGGCTGGAACTAAGGCATTCTTTCTTTGTGACACAGAATGCCCTTATGGTGACACATACCTGTCTTTTTCAGTTAGTCTCTTTTTTTAATCATCTTGCTTATTATAAAAATAGACTAGAGACTAGAATTTGTGTTATTCAGTATTCCCATAGTTTTAGCAATGTGTGAAAGGAAAACCTATGAAATACTTTAGTCTGTTCTTTTCACAAAACTGGATTATTCCCTACAGGATCTTTTCCCTTTACCAAATACCTTTTCCTGAGTAAAATTTTTTGATACATGCTCAAATCTCAAATACTACAGCACATGACTGAAGTCTCAGGTTCAGTCTCAAGTACTCAGTTCTTAAGATCCAAAATGAAGAATCTGCAGAGCTAAAATTAAATTACAGTAGATGTTAAATGCACTTAGTGCCAGGCTGCTTATATAAAGAGATATAAGAATTCTTGCATAAAAAGACAAGAGGGACCAAAAGAGATATGTGATAGAAGCCCAATCTTCAAATTGCCCCGCTAGCCAAAAAACAAAATCAAGAGCTGGTACATAAAAGGTTTAAATGATTTGCAGCAGAATGGGAGTGACACCTGTAGATTTATGCCTTTCCAAGCAAGTGAAGTCTCCTATCGACTCTGCATGTGTCTTGCTGCAATGCTTCTTTCTATTCTGTTGGAGGGATGGAAAGACTGTGAGCAAATAATTCTGGACTTCTGCAAAAGTGGCAGAGAGGTGACATACTATTTGTCTGAATTGAAACATCTACCATTCTGAGTGTGATTCCAATGAAGATAAAGAAGAGAGGTTGTTCTGCATGGTTTTGTTTTTCCCAGTTATTAAATGATCATTAAATACTTGACAATTATTTTAAACAGCTGCTATTTTAAAAGTTCTATAAAATCCATACCAACAACCTGTTCAAAATACTTCACACCTATTTGGTTTTAGCTAACATACAGAGTAGATGTAAATTACTTGTGTAGTTAAACACAGTATTAAAACAATCCTAAAATTATACAAATATAGGTATAGTGTTTGCTTTTGCTATTCCTGCCACAAAACAAATGCAGGATTTGCAACCTGGGTAATTTGCAAGAATTTGCAAGCTGTAGAGAGAAATAATGCAGTGTTAGTTTTATAATTTAGTGTACAGGACACATTTGTGCTAAAGCTCTGTAAACTGGGCCCGTGGTCAAAAGGAGCAATTAGCACTTTGTTAGTATGCAATGATGTACTAATCTACACAGTCCCCAAAAGCAATTGTCTATTCCTTTTGCCCTCATGTATAAATTTTCTAGAGTATGTACTACTCTGCCCCTAAAATAGCCCATTACAGCACAGCTGCTGTGAAATAAAAAAGGTTTCCCGTGATTACAATCTATGTATCAATTAGAATTTGTTTATTGGAATAAAAAAACATGTTGTTCCATTAACCCCTTTTTTCTGCACTATGATAGCTGCACAGTCTCTGAAAGTGTCAAACAGCTGTAATTGTTCTATTAAAGAGCAAAAGGGGGTCAAATTTAGGTGACAGAATATTTCCATCTGAACACCTTCTAAAGGTTCCTCCTAACTAAAATAAACTGTTGCAAGCCGTGATCTCCAGAAAAATAAGCCAGGTGCTAAAAGTGGATGGATGGAAAAAATCAAGAGAAAGTATCGATAACACTGAAAACTGTGAGAGGACTAAACCCTAATATTCTGTGAGTGTTCCACATCCCCCTCTTGTGGCTGCTATGTAAACGTTGTGAATCTATCAGGAGTACCACTTAAATCAACATTCAAGGCAGATGGCCTTTGTGATAGTCACCAGAGATGGTCTACAGTGAGGGCTACAAAAATCAAGGAGGAAAACAAGGCAGCACACTGCCAGAAATCTGAGATTGTTAGAGCCTTGTTGTTAAAAGCTTAGTTTCAAAGGCTATTTTCCAAAAGTCAGGCTCATTATAAACTATTTCAGCTGTGGCACCCACTAGCCAAAACACCTTCAGCCACTAACCATTTTGGAAAATCCTGGCAGTGCAATATGTGCCTACCTACTAAGGGGGTACAGGCACCCTCTCCTCCCTATTTCACTTGCCTCGAAGCAAGCTAATACTGCAGTTTCATATTTACCCAGCAAAACTCACAAGGTATCTACCACAGGGTTACAGTTTCCAAAAAGGGTATGAACCGTGAGACATTAGGTCCCTCAGACTAATACTGAAATTTAATCCTCAAGTTTAAGGAGAAAATAAAAAATAAAGTTCTGTGAACTGACAGCACAATCAGTAGCATATCAGAATGAACATTCATGGGGACCTCTAAATAAAAATTTATGCTTCAGAATCACTGCCACATAGCTGTCTTTGATATTATGCATGAAAAGGTCTTCAGCTCTTAAGACTATGAGAACAATTGGCACACCCTGGGATTTGACAGGAGGAAGGAAAGAAGAGTGAAAAGGGTTATGTATAAATAAATATCATTACCTAAACTACTTGCAACATTGCATAAACTTATATATTCCTTCTAACCTTCAGAAAGAAATAAATTAGACATTATGCTGGGATGAGACTACTTAGATAAATTTTAACATATAGAACACCCTAACATTACAAAATTTTTTAATGGATCTGTTACACAGCAAAATAGTTCTAGTAAGGTCATATCAACTACTTGTCCACCTCATTCAATTCCTTTTGCAAGCAGCAGCACCTGATTCATTTGATTTCCTCCATCTGTCTTTCTGTTTCCCTAGTTCAGCACTCCAGGACACCACCTTTTGCAAAGAATGCTTTAAATTTGCTCTGGAAAGGAAATATAGCAGCTTGGATATTATCCAACAGGGCTAGGCATAGAGAAGATTTCTTTGCTCGTTTGCTCCCAAGCTGCAGAAAGCTATCTGAAATATTTGTAACAGTACTGAATTAGTTTTCAGTTACTTCATTTAGCTTTCATTGTCAATGAGTTTTGTAACAGAGCAGTGGTAGGTGAGGAGTAGATGATATGTTAACAAGAAGGCTGTTCCTGTCTCTACTTAGTGTCAGCACCTGCCATTTGGGATTCTCTCCAAAATTTGTGTTCCATTTGTGAGAATACTGAAAAACAATGAAGTGACTTACTGAGAATTCTAGTTCTGCTTGTCTACACTTACTTGGCTAATTAATAAAGAAAAAGAAGTGAACATACAGAACTGTAAGTTTTCAGATATGCTATCCACAGTAGACAGCAATAAGATTCTGCCAGATTCAGCATTTGAACATATTGTTTAATATTCATGCAGCAAAAGTTAAACTGATTACATTTCAAAAATATTTTTTTTAGATTGGACTTTGCTGAAAATAGTGAATTGCTCATCTGCTTAATAAGTTTTTATTTAAATAAAATAACATATTTTAATATATGTTGCTATCATGCTGTTTTAAATATTGGAGATTATTAACACTGGGATAGAATTAAAAATTTAAACTGTTTCACCATCTGTGCTGTTTGTTTATTTTTCACATTTCATTCAACTTGGAAAGTGAAAATAGATTTTTTTTCTCTTTTAATTTTCTGCATTAGCATGGCAATTCAGCATCTCTGCTACAAACATTGCAAGGGTATATTTATCTCCAGACTGCCAAATCAAAAAATGGTTTTCTCATACAGCTATAAATAAGTAAACAAATAAACAAACAAATAAATAAAATTTCAAACACAGATAACTTGACTTAATTAAAACAATTACATAATTGGCTCTTTGTTTCAGATTTTTATGTTCGTAACTTTTCCCAATATACTACAGGCAAGACTGGGTTTACACAGCTGGTGTTTATCTGATGTACTTGACAAAAGCCTTTTGCAAAAAGTTTGTCAGCTAGCCAGGACAAAGGATGCCTGAACAGTGATGATAAGGTCTTGTCTTCAGTAAAGTGCTCTATGTTGCTTTTATGTGATGAACGGAAGAGCAATGTGAATTTTTTTATAGGCCCACCTTAATGCCCTGCCCACTTGATTGCCGTAATTTAAAAGCACTAAACTCTTTAGCTGCAAAATCACTGAAGATGGAAATGAGTTTCAAGGTCCAGATTAACTGCAGAGAAGAGTGGTTCCAGCTCTGATACCCTGTTACAATTTTGCTTTTCAGCTGGAATATCTCAGAGGCATTCTTCTTCCATATTACAATGAAGAAAAATCTGAAAAACTGAATCCTGAATTGATGTTCCGCCTCACAAAGAGAGGTCATATCCCAAGGCCATTTAATCCCTCGGAATCTGACAGAGGAGCAACTCCCCACTGAATCACTTAAATTATAGCATGAAAACCAAAAATAATTCTGTTTGATTAGCAGTAACAAACACTTTCTTTGCTCCATGTTCTCAGGCACAATGGCTAGAGATCAATGTCATCTCTAAGCTAAGATTCCACACATTCCTCATAAAATACTTCCAGAATCACGCCACAATCATCCCACATTTATTGATTCCAAGCCTGGATTCAATAGCAAAGATCTAAGCCTGAGATCTTTGTTTTTTCCTCAAAGTAAACTAAAATAAAACCAATTTCATACAATGCAAAACTTTAGATTGTTAGCATTCTCTACTTACCTTTTAGTTACCTTTCTCCTGGACAATTTCCAGAACCATTCCACTGTAATTCACTCATTAGCTGCAGTGTTCTGAATTTCAACTGAACTTCTTAAGGCTATAGTAAAAGAGATGGAAAAAAGAGGAAAGTTAAGGTTCAAACCTCTTCTAGATGAATAAGATTTTTCCTTGGCAATTTACTTTGTGTGGATCATGCAGTAATCAGAGCAAGAAAAACACCACTCCACCCATGTTCCCCCCTGTTACAGCACAGTGAGTCAGGATAACAAGAAAGACCAAGGAATTTTTTAAAAAGGAAAAAACTGTGATTTAGAAGGAATATTTGAAAACCTTAAAACATGACAGCTTTGGATGTGATATAGAAATGAAGAACAGGTGTAAACAAATTAGACTTGCCTAACATGAACATGACCACATAGATTTTCTTTATCCTTTCATTTGCCCTCGAATTTTGATAAGCATTCTCTTGCATGCTAATTGCCTGGGGTTTGAAAGGTCTGACACACAACATTCATGGTAGTCAGTTCCACTAATAGTTCTCCACTCTTCTTTTTCAAGTCAAAAAAATCACACTTTTCAGAGACATAATTTTCTTAGTCATTTTCTCAGGGGGGGATTAAAATGTTAAGTCCTTTATTCCTTAGCTTTGATGAGTCTGGAATGGATATTGTGAATGCGATACTGCAAATTGGCAGAAAGAGGTTATTTTGTCTGGATTTTTGAATCAGCTTCTCTCAATCTAATCAAACCTGTCACTCTTATGAAGACTGACATGGCCAACAAGTGTGCCGCTGAAATGCAACCTGCCAGACTTAGCAACTCCTGTCACAAACACAGTTGAAAACCTGGATTTTCTATTGATCCCAACTTGGTTTTGCTATAAGGTGACTTCTGTAGCTAGACCTTGTCGATATTTCTGTCAGAAAGGTTACTGCATGTGTTGTTCATGTTCAATTTACAAAATGTTGAAGTGACAATGATGGGGTTATTTGAACATTTATTGTTGAACAGTGAGAAACAATGAATTTGCTGATGTCAAGGAAGAGTCTATATATGCTCAGACACCAGCAGGTGCAGAAGTAATTTATCTATCCTTCCAAAAGCCCTTGGAAAACTCTTGTTCATTTGTAGCTCAAAAGAGCCTTAGGCTCAAAAATAGATTGTCAAATACCCTCTGATTCAAAACTGAGGTGTGCTCTACTGCAATTCATACTACAAAATGAGTTATTTTAATTTTCTTTCTCTCCATGGGTATGGCTTGCAAACATATATTCCCTTGTTCCCTCTCTCCTCTCTATGAATGTTGCACTTTTCCTGCTGCATTCAGCAGCATAGCTTAGACTCAGATCACAGCTGGTGATTTCAGGGAACTGGGAAGTTTCTGAATCCTCCAGCCAAAACTAATAGTTAGATTTTTAAAAGAAATATGAGAATTAGGCAAGCAAGGGTTACTGAGTTTAGGGGGGATGAACAGCTAACTCACTTCACCTCCAGCAGTAATCCAAGACTGGAATTTGGGAATTTTTTCTCAGGCAGGATCCAGTAGGGAGTTTTGTCTGAATAGGGATGTCAGGACTATATCTTTACAATATCATCCTTTACTAAATCTGTATGGTATCAGACCTGTTCCAGGGGCTTTGCTACATTACATTTCTTTAATGTAAGTGAGCAAGCAAGAACAAAGAAATCTATATAAAGTGGACAGAATAAGTTCAAAAAGAACAGTATCTCAGCAAGTATCTGTGGGTATGAAGGCTACAATAATATTATTAAATACCTAAATGTTTCCTAATCAATCCAGTGAAGTACCTATTAAAAAAAAAGAAAAGGAAAAAAGAAAAATCTCTCTTTTTTTTTCCCTCAGCTATGGTGGTGCAGCACCTGCCATTAGCTGTGGTGGTTCCTATTTTCATATTGTCTGACAGTAGCAGTTGGACTGAGCCAGAGCCAGTGAGGCCGAGAGGCAGACTCCCTGCTTCCACAAAGCTGAATTTAATAAGATGAGAACAGTATGCCAAGATGGTGAACTCCCTCCCTAGCACTTATCATGACACTAGTCACTCAGCAGGGCCCTTATTGCAGCAGTAATCTGGGTGAGCCTGGCAGAGCATCCTGCTTACAAGTTCAATATAATAGAACAGCAGGGCACTGGAGGCCTGGCAGAAAAGCTTAGCAAAGTTAAAGCCTATTACACTATGCTTGAAAAAAATGGCTCTCAAAATATTATATGCTGAGCAAAAATCTGGACATTCCAAATGCAGTGACATACTAAGTCTCCTCTATAATGGTGCACTCATTAGTCTATAGACACAAGCAACATGGATTTAAAAGTCCATAACCTGAATGAAAATGGATATGCAAATTCATCCTTTCCTTCTGCTTGGTTTGAATTTAATAGGCAGGACTAGAGTATAATGTATAGATAGTAAAAAAAAAATCTTCTCTGAGCTGTTTAAAGTTGTTGAAGTTAGAAAATCCCTGCTCTGCATTTTAACTCCTTTACATTTTCATAAATAACAAAAATAATTTAGAAGTAATTACTCATCTCACTTGTATATACTGGGATGTGAACATGAAATCTCAAACTGTACAAGACCTATGGCAAGGAAATTGCATCAGACCCATCTTTAATGTAGCAACATAGGACCACATGCCCAATAGCATTTAAATTAAAGAAGAATAAACATTTGAGTGTGAGCTGCTTACAGTAGTATCACAAATCAAACTATATTTTGCACTGGATTATTACTTACAGGATTGAACATTTTAAGTCCATTTTACTCCTCTCTCCATTTTTAGCTTCAGTGGTGTCTGCTATTGAACAGACTTGAAATTAACCAGGAATGTCCTGATATTACCCTGAAAGATGTTCCTTAATTTGAATAGAATTTTGAAAAGAGAATTTTACTTGTTGGGAATTGCCAGAAAAGTCTTACCATCTGGTCAAAAGACCATAATGAAAAGCTTCCCTGAAATGAATTCTAAAATGATAAAACAGATAAAAAGAGATGGAAAGAGGAAGGCATATACTCCTCTGCATAAATTTCACTTCTTGTGGGAAGATAAGAGTGCAATCCGGCTATTTTCAAAGTCAATCAGACCTTTTGCCCGAACACAATCCTTAAAGCTGTATGACTTCCCTTTGCGTTTCCCCTATACTGTATATGCACTAGAAGAGCACCAGAAGAGCTAGAGTCTCCTGTGGTTTCTGCACCATATACATGTACAGATATCCCATATATGATAGAACTGCATGTCTTTCCAGCTGCAAGGAACCACAAGAGGTCTTCAGTTCAACACACTGCTCAAAAAAGGATCAACACAGCATTCAGAGGATGTTCTTCTGGACTTTGTCCAGCTAAGGTCTTCAAAACCTCTAAGGATAGAGATTCCATAATTCCAATAATCTTTGGGCCCCTCTTTCAAATGTTCAATTATTCTCACAATGGAACAATCTTTCCTTACTTCCTTATAGGAACATTGTAGTAAGGAACATTGAAGCCTTTCCTATTTCATTTTATAGCTCTCATTCATCCTCTGTGCTCCGTAGCAAAGAAATTGTTTGCCTTCTTAAAAACTACCTCTTAGGTATCAGAAAGCTGCTACTAGACAGCCCACACCTTCCCTAAACAATCTTGCACTCTAAAGAAGCACAGTCTCTTCAGGTTCTCCTGACAAGATATACACTGCAGGCTCCTCACCATCTTGGTAGCTCTCTGCTAGACTTGCTGATGTTTACCAGCATCTTCTTTGTGCTGGAGAGCCCAAAACTGAAGGCAGCCTCAAAAAGTGGCAGAGGGGAATTATCACACTTTGATCTAATGGCTACACTCCTGTTGAAATCTCCCAGAGCACTTTGACTACTGCCCACCAGGACCCTCAGGTCCTTTGCAGAATCTTTCAGTGCTAGTGTAGCAATCTGTATGAAGAAGGGTTAGTGATCTGGTGACTTTCTTGAGCTGCTTAAAGAAAACTTTATCTATTTCCCAATATTGACTATGTGAGTTGTAACAGATTCCCACTACAGTGTTGCTTTCACCAGTCTCTCTGATCATGGCTCACAAGTCCTCAATCACCCTACCAACTGTTCCACAAAAGAGCTCAATACATCCAGGCTCCCTCCTTGCATACATAGCACCCCTCTTACTTGTCCTTGCTGCCCATTGCTCCTAAAGGACTTGTGTGTTCCTTACAATGCAGAGATCCTGCCACATCTCAGTTATTCTTATGCTGCCTCAGTTCTGCACCTGCACACAGAGATCCACCTCCTCCTCTTTGCTTCCCAGACTGTGTGCATTTGTGCAAAAACACTTCAGGCAAACCTTCTTTTAACCTGTCTTATCTATCCTGAGGGCTCTCTTGCTCCTGTCACCCTGTCCCATGTATTTACTGCCCAGACTGCTCTTCCCTCACTTATCTGCAAGCTGTCATCACCAGCCCCTGACATACCTGGTTTAAAGCCTGTTGGCAAAGATCATATGTGTGGATATTTTGGATACTCTAGGGCACCTCAAATGGAAAGTACTTGTGTTTAGACAGTTAAATCCTGCCTTTAGTGTCTAAGTCCAAGACTTACAACTGGTTCTGTCTGGTCATGTCTATTTCTCATCTCCTCCTCCTAGTCAGTACCATTTCATTGACAATTTAAATGGAGCAGAGAAAGAATATTTTAGATGGAGATTTTAGGACTGTTTTTGAAAAAGGCCTTCCTGTGTGAAAAAAAATTGACTTCTTTTAATCCCCCAACAGAATCTAGCTAAGTACTCAAGCTTCAGTGCAAACCTAGCAAAACCAGCTAAAATATTCCAACCTTAGCACAAGAGTGAACAATATTTGTCAGATATAATGAACATAAGAGGTAGCAGAATTTTAGGTAACACACAGCCTGTAGTCAAGGTGCCTGAGTGCACTAATAGCCAAAATGGCCCTGGCCTGCCTCAATTGGAATCTCCACATATTTCTGCAAGTCCAAATGATCTACTTAAGCTCAGCCCTGAGTGTTTGCTTTTTTCCTAAGCTTCTCTGGATGAGTGCTGGTTTTCAGCTCAGCTGACGCTGTGCTCCTGCTTTCCCAGCTTGAGCCTTCAATGTGCCCAGCTGACCCCAGACCTTTCCAGCCTGAACCTGGGGTGTGCCCAGCAATCGCTGGACCTGACTCTGACCTGCAGATTGACTTCCTGGCTTGACCTCAGAACTGCTTCATCATCATGGACTTGCCTGGTGATTGAAACTTTTGGTTGGGCCTGGCTACTACCTCTGGGCTTGCCCTGCTCAGGGTGGCCCCAGCTAACAAGACCCCTGCCCTGCTGACCCCGGGCTCCATTCCCCTTAGGGGCCCTCTGGCCCTTGTTGGCCCCTGAAGAAAACTGTAAATAAGGTTAATGCATGGTACTGGGAGCTAAGCATGTAGTCAAAGCACTACTGTGAAAACAGCAGAGGCAGCACTTGGAATTTTGCTGCAAAAGAGAAGATTTCAAAAACATCATTTGCTTCCTTTTTAAGTTTTCCCCTACAGTTCTAGGCTGCTGGCTAACTTTAATACATATTGATCTATTACCTTTGAAAACCTCTACTAAAGTACTCATTTTCTTGCCTCAGACCCTCTCTGCAGTAGCTTGTTATATTCTGCCATGTTGTTATGATAAGTGACAGTCTCCTAATTGAAACACTTTAATTTAGTATTGGCATACTCAAGTCTGTTTTTCCCTTGGAAAGGGATGCTTTGTGGATTTTTTGGGAAATGCTAATAGTTCACTTCCCAGAGAGGACATTTTGTATAGTAAGTTACAACCTATCATCATTCTTTAGATTTGTGACACTTCTGTGTAGACAACAGAACTGAGAGAAATTTGATTTTTTTTGTATCTTGTCCCCACAGCAAACACACTGGGGAGCTTTATAGTGTCTTATGCACACTATAAAGACCAATCATACCTCTAGTTCATCAGAAAGGATTCCAAATTTAGCATAAGGTTAAAAAAATACAACTGCTTTATAAAATGAACAATCTTAACTTTGCCCTGCAGTATGTTTTGGGATAACCATTAAATGAACTTCTTTGGATATCTCTAGCTATAAATTACATGGAATTTGTTTGTAAATACACTGGCAGTGGGAATTTGGATTACCTTTTTTTTCACCTTCGTTTTGAACTATACAAAGTTTTGCTCCTCACTAGTAAGTGAGCTTTTATTAACTGATAATCCATATTAGCAAAAAATTCCTGGCTAAGATTAGACAACTTCATGCAAATAAGCCTAAGAGCCTTAGAGAAGGGCAGTGTCCCAGAACACTTTTCAGGGCCTGTGGGCATGACTCACATGGATGGAAGCCTTTCATTTCAACAGAACCTCAGCGAAAAGGCACTGTAAGAAGCCCTTGCTTTGCTTTGTGGGAAAGCCTCTGGTGTTGGAAAGCCAGGATACCACTGATGTCCTCCTGTGCATATCCAACATTCTGAGCAAGAAGAATACACACAGAGCCCTGCCAAATCTTACCAAAGCAGATTTTTTTTCTCTTTTAAGTCTCATTTTGGGCAACTGGTTTTAGTTTTGTAACTTATCATCTAACAATGAAACATTCTCAGGCAAATTATATGTTCTGGGCAGCGTTAAATGCTCTTGGTAGATTTTGGATTATCTTGCTAATAATAGGTTGGTATTCAACCAGTGTCATAAGAAGGATAGATAATATTTTCAAATTATTTTGTTGCTGAAGCTGAAATTAGTGACCAAACTTTTCAAATAATCTTCTAATATCACTGGACATCAGGAGTACTGCAGAAACTATTAGCAATGCAATTTCATGAAAGAAGAAATTCCTTTGGATATTCTAACTAATGGGACCAGTGTACTTGTTGCAAGGAAGTGAACAAATGAAAGCAGCCCTGGAATAGAAAGCACTATGGAGGTAGTGTTATATAAAGCTGAGTGTGCCACTTGGCTTCTGCTATAGCAGCTGTTACTCAAAACCATATGGGAATTTCTGAAGACAACTTTTATTCTGAGTTTCCTCATCTGACTTAGCAGACATGAATACATAGTAATGAGCATGTATACACTTAATGAAATTTCAAGAAAAAGAAGTTTCAGCATTCTGAAAGTAAAGTCTTAAGGCCTTTGCATATTGGATATCTCTTACATTACATACTTAAGACGAATCAAATAAATGTTTCATTTTGTGGGACCAGACAGCTAACACCTCACAGACTAAAACACCAGCTGCCAATTTGTTTGTTGGTGTTTGGCTTGAAGTTACTGCACACACTGGGAGGCAAAGAATAAACTTTTAATTTATGTCAAATTTATTATTTCACAATTTGAATTTTAGTCAAGTTCACACTGAGTGGAGTAAAAACCTGAGGTAAATCCTTGTGCTGTTCTCTTAGGAAATATTTTCCTACATGTACTTATTCCACTATTTTGATGAGAAAGTGGTGCTTTAAAAAATCCACTACTCCTTGAGTTCCAAACATCAGTGCCGGAGTAGCTGATAGTGATTTGCTTTTGAGAATGGCTTCAGGTTTTTTTCTGTTGATATCTATTTTCAGCAACTATTCCAGCTGTGCATGCAGTATATTGTAGCTATTCTTACACATTCCCCAATTGTGTCCAATGACATAAAAGGCCAAGAGTCATCATTATTGATTTGTAATGTCATAGTCCAAATATACAATGGCATAGTCTATGATAATATCACATCTGAAGAAATCTCAATATAATTTTTGTGTTCAAGAAAAAATAAATATATTATACTTGAACAGAATTTTTAAGTGTTATGCAATGGACAGTCTGGATGTGGTGCATACTAAGCCAATAATTGCAACTGACTCTAAACCCCCTTTTTACCAGACCTTAGCACTGAAAGTTTAAGTTTTATTGCTATTTGTACTCAGAGGTAGTTTGGATATGGGGGAATAATCCATTCTCATTTAAAAAATATTTTAAGTGCTTTTTGCATGGCTTATGTAAAAATTAACTTGGTGGTATATCATAATATTTAAAATTATTTAAATGTTTGAAAAATTTTATATTGTCCGATAATAGTAACAACGGAACTGCTTGCACAAATGCTGTTTATAGTATGTTTTTAGTAGGCCACTGATAGTGAAAACAGGATATCCACAAAAGGGATTCTGTTAATCAGGAATAAACTGATTTGCTGAACTGTGCTGTTGGGTAAACCATGCAAGAAAGAAAACCAGTTGTTTAACTTCAGTGTCAAATTTAGAAAACAAACAAAAGGGTTGGTGAACCCAAAAAGGGATTATTTAAAAAAACTATTATTTTGTGTACATCATATATTTAAATTCCTTTTAAAACATGACAATTAATTCAGGAAATAAATTAATTGATAATTGGAACATTAATATCCCCAGTTCTAAATAAAAATAATAAAAGAGATTAATGGGATTTATTTCAGGACAAAGAGATCTTAATTATTTTTAGGCCAAGAATGATGGTGAATCTGTAGCTGAGGCCTTTGTAGGACAAAACCAACTTGTAAAGTAGCTACACATCAGAAGTTGGTGGTTTGTTGCTTTTCTGGTTTTGGTTTGCTTTTTTTTTTTTTTTTTCCCTAGGTTCAGTCACTGTTTTTAGTTTATTCAGGAATGAAAGCTAAGTCATCAATATTAATTTGCTTTTTCTGTCTATCTGGGAGATGTACAAAACTCAGTCCTTTCAGTTGTAAACATTAAAATGATGATAGAAGTCCTACTAGGTTACATTCTTGTAAACAAAAATCCATAAATCCAGTGCTGCCTGCTGAAATGGGATCTAGTAATATGATTTGAGGGAATTCAATCAGCACATTTTAGGTTTTATTTATCCTATATTATATTATTCAGACCAAGACCGAGTACAATTTCTCATTGAGCACAATGAGATACAATGCCTATTTTTCAGATTTTAGAATGTACTGAATATGTAATTTTATATTTTCTCCTTAGCAGCATTTTCAACAATGGTACTAGACCACTTCTAGTTTCATCTCTTGATTTTCCTCCTGTTAGCTGGCTGACTTAAATCTCAGTTCTGTCTTAAGAGTTAAATTAAGTCCCTCCAAATATGAAAGACTTTTTAATGGAAAAGCTACTTAATGTTTGCTTATTCTGAAAAAAAAAAAGAATGGCACTAAATGAAAGTGTGCTTATACATTTGATTCCAACATTGCACAGAGCAGATGAGAAGTGAGACAAGTGAGCAATGCTCAAACGTACATACTATGTGAGGGTAGTGGGATGGATCTGTGTGGACTTACACAGTTAGTGTAAATTACAGCTGATCTGACCTGCAGTCACTTTCATGCCTGTCTGTGCTTTGTGGTACTGATAAGGAGCTGCTCAACTGTTGTAAGCCCTTGACCTTTCACTTGTCTAAAGTGGTAAGTGTGAAATTTGTGACCAGCTATACTTTGGTGCAATTTCAGAGCACATCAAGATGATGGCAGGAGATGGATGAATTGAACTGGATAGCTTAAAAGCCAGCATTAAAGACTGAAATTTTAATATAAGATCCTTAGAGTCAGGTTAATTTTTATTTTATGCAGCATCAATATTGTTCAATGTTTGCTATTGAAATAAAATTATACTTCTAATGAGGATTTTAATTCCAGATGTTTATATTTTACGCTAAAAGGAGAATTTAATGAAAAGAAACTCGACAAATAAAACCATCTTATCCTTTCTACAATTTCCTCTGTGGTCAGCAAATTAAAATGGGTAGGAACTTGTGAATGAGAGCTCAGCTTTATATATTTACAAAGGTGTAAATGTCTCTCACTTAATATCTCCGTCTATGACTTTACATTATGAAAACAAATTACCATCATCTCAAAGTAAGCCAATACTAGGAAAGATTCAAATCTCCATATCAATTTTCTAGTAGAATCACACTTAACTATTTTCCACTCCTTGCTACAGATAGAAGGCCACAGGAGAAGAACATTTGAGGATGGTAATCAGAGACTTTTCTTTTTTGATCTCGACTCATGGTGGGACCCAGCCATCACCCAGCCATGCCCTGCTGCCATGGGCAGTGGGACACACCCTGCCTGACAAGGTCCTTGCTCTCCTGGCCTGTGGTACCCTGGTCACTGCTGCACTCTGGCACCTGGAATATGCTGTTAATAAAGTTTTAAATCCATGATAAAATTAATTAATAATCAGTTAATAAGAAAATTTATTTTCTGATTCAGTGGACCAGTGGCAGGATATCTTGATAAATTCTAAGGGGGAAAAACAGCCAGTTCTGGGCTCTTCAGTACAAGAGGGACATGGAGTTCCTGGAGAGGGTTTAGGGAAGGGTGACAAATTTGATTATGGGACTGGAACACCTCTCTTAGGAGGAAAGGCTGAAGGAGTTGGGCCTGATCAGTCTTAAGAAGAGATGGCTGAGACAGGACCTCCTCAATGTTTGCCAGTATCTAAAGGGGGGGTGGTGCCAAGAGGATGGAGCCAGGCTGTTCTTGGTGGTGCCAAGCAATAGCACAGGAAGAGATGAGCAGAAACCGATGCACAAGAAGTTCCTTCTGAACATGAAGAAGAACACCTTTACTGTGCAGATAACCAAGCACTGGAACAGACTGCCCTGAGAGGGTGTGGAGTCTCCCTCACTAGAGATATTCAAGAACCCTTTGGACACAATCCTGGGCCATGTGCTCCAGCATGGCCTTGCTCGAGCAGGGAGGTTGGAACATATGATCCACTGTGGTCCCTTCCAACCTGACCTGTTCTGTGATCCTGTGAAAAATGTAGCCACACAAAAAAAGCTTTGTTGAAGATGGCTTCTGTTCACATATTTTTAATTTGGAAAATGAAATTTGTCAATGAGGCAATTTATGAGCTACCATAAAGAGATATTTTCTGCTGTAATATTAAACTACTCTTCTATACATTAGGCATTCAAAATTCATTACTTACATCCTTGCAAAAGATAGTAGGGTTGCTCATTCTAACTGGAGAGTGTACACAAGTTCTGCTGTCACTGGTGGAATTGTACCCAAGTCATATCCTTGTTTAGCAGTCTGTCATTTCAAATATGATAATTAGCACACTTCTTATTGCTCCTAAAATTCAACTAATATGGCATCTGAAAGATATTTAGAGGAAATCTGAAAGCAAATTTTCAAATCAGTGTATAATATGCATACTGAAAATTAGCCATATAAATAAAGGTCAAGCATGACTCAAACTTACCAATAGATATTATGCGGCTAGTGTATGGAATTGATTTTATAACTGAGGTTTTTTATGGTTCTAAATATGTATGCTTGATTCCAATATGAATACTGGAGTGACTGTCAGTCAAGAGAATATATGAAATGCATAGATCAGACTGACCCAAACAAACAGTCATGTGGCTTAGAATCATGAATATCTTGGACCTATGCTATTGCCTGGACTAATTTACCCATTTATTCACTCTTCTAAATGATGTAAAAAGAACACTTTGATGTAAGGTCAGAGAGAAGATGCTACTTAAAAATTCCCTTCCATATCAACTGAGTTTTTTATATATCAGAAAGACAAATGAAAAGGGAAAGCTCAGTTTTGACAACCTGGAAAAAAAAAGGTTAAATTCAACCACAAATATGGCTTAGCAGGAAAGTTTATGACAATTGTAGAAAATATGCTTTTAAAAGAAAAAATACTGAATATTTAATACTGCAAATACATAGTATGTAGAATTATGCCTGAGGGCTCTTTTGCTATGGTGAGTGGATTTAATTTAATTTTAGAAGGGCAGAAAAAATAGTATACAGTACACACTTTTCCAATTTGCCAAGTTTTTGTTATTGTTGTAGAAAAGCAGAGAGGAGGTTGCACAACTAATGAGAAAAGCCTCAAAAATAATTTAAATAGGAGCACAGTAAAATGATGTCCACTTTGCAAGTAGCACAGCAGAGAGAAGTGCTACACTGACAGTAGAAGACATTTCATTCACACACTTATTGTTACTTACACAAGAGAGAAAATCATTATCATTGAGCCTGTTTTACTGAGGTACCTGTAAAAAATATTAAATTAACTTCTCATTCAGCACTATAAATAAATCTTAAATACTTTGCTATATTGGAAATAAAAAAAACCAAAACCAACCCCCACCCAAACCAAACATACAGCGAAATCAACCAAAACAAAAACCCAAGACCCCTCAATGAAGAAACTTTGCTGAAGTCACGTGTTTTGGTCAAAGTTTGGAATTTTTAGTGGTTTAGTAATTCAACTTGCACCAATGTTGTAATGTTATCTCCATGTGAGTTAAGTATTTTAAAAAACTATAGAAAGCTGGAAACAATTTAGTGAATACTTTCTGTAAGAATCAGCACTGAAAAGAAAAGTACCTTATTTAAACTCTGTAGATTATTGCTTATACAATAATATCTTCTATAAATATAAAATATTATGCTTGTACAAACACAAGAGGTAGATGAAGTAATTTGTTTGGAATATTGAAAAAGTGAAGCTCGTCTCAGAGCTGTATCCTTTGCATTCTGTCATGCATGTCTGCAGCCAATCTTAGTAGCTGAATTGTATTACCACTAATGCCAGGTTTCACTGAGACTTACTCTCTGTAATTTATACACTGCTAAATACGTTCAATAAATATTGGCTGGCCACCCAGTTAACCTGCATTTGCTTTACTCATGCAAAAGAACTGGAATGACTGGACATACCCAAAATGATACTGCACAGTATAAGATCTGCAGGAGTTCAGAAACACACAAAACCAAAACTTTGTACTTTATAGACTACAAAGATTTACCAGGGTATTCAGTCAACCCCTTGGAATCTATGCAAATATTTGCATATTACATTTGTTTCACCATGAAACCACATAAAGAAGGATATTGATTACCCTCTTTTTTTATCCACTCTTGATAAGGTAATACCACCATTTCTCTTCAGCATGCTTCAAAAGTCAAATATTTTGACACTTTAGAATTTTTAAATTATCTGTTATGAAGGTATTAATTAGTTCACTGCTTCATCAAATATACCTAGCTATTTGTACAAGCCTAGATAAACATCTAATTCTGTATTCATAAATAAAAGGATTATATATATGTCAGTGAAGTGCTGTATGTAACTTGCTATTGTGTCATGTAACCCTTGGGGCATTTTCCTTTACATTCACAGTCAGATTTTGATGTAGAAGTGAACTGCATATATGATTCAAATGGGCTCCAGGCAGATGCTCAGATTTTTTCTGAAAACATATAAAGGCTTCAGGGAAACATCTCCCTTTGGTGATCATAAAAGCAGCACTTGCATATTTCTATATGGAATATCCTCAGAACCTTGTTCACAAACATAGGGAGAACTGAGAAGCAAACCTGAGTGGTTCTGGCACCCTAAGGATTTTGGACATAATAACTGTGAAGAGAAGGTTCTTGTGTACATAGCAATGTGCTACAAACAGTGGAAGATATTTTACTCTTCTTAAATGTTGGGCAGTGCTCTGCTCTGGTCTTTTATAAAGCTAGATATTAATTTTGGGCTTCATAGATATTTCCATAACTGACAATAATCTGTAAGTACAAGTTATAAATGCTTTGGTCTAAAGCATTTATTTAGAAACAAAATACTGCATATATATTTATAAAATAATAGTATTAGTAGTAGCAAAGTAATGGATGGTAGTACTTATTAATTTGAAACTGTTGGTGGTTTCATAGCTGTTTTATGAGAAAATTGCTGTCCTTTACAAAATTCTATTAGGAAGTTAATCTTATCATCACATCATAACCACTACCAAATAAAAACTGGTTATGTTCATCTAAATTTTCATTTAAGTAATAGTGATGGTGGGCTAAGGGTGGGAGAAAGCCCCTTTTAAACCAGCCTCCAAAACCACTGGTTAATGGAGCTGCATTCAAATATCTTTTTCCACCTAGATCCAGGGTCAGTATAAATGGAAGTGACACATTTCTTTATTTGTATTGCTGAAATTATTTTTTTTTCAATTTTCCAGAGTCTCTCTCCTATATAACTTTGGTTATACACAGTCATCGTTTCCTGTGCATCCCCTGACTCATTACTTCCAGGGTGGCTTGCATTTCAGATTTTATTATGGGACATTGTTTTGTTTTCCTTCTGTTTTCGTTTTCTCCCTCCCTGCTATTCTCTTCAGAGACAGAGAATCCATCATACATTCATGCACTTCAGGTAAGGCATTATACTTGTCAGTAAATTCTAGTTTAGAGGCCTAATTGAAGTCTTCATTGGGCTTTCTATCATGTTGTACCTTACAAAAGCAATTTCAATGCCTGTAAATTACCTGCATCCACCACATGATGCTCAGGACAGCCATACCCTTGGAACATTATGACTTTTAAAAACTGACTTCTTTGTCAAACCTTTTATGTGTGTTGTTGAATAATGACTTCTCTATGCCTCCTAATTGTATTGCAACACCAATTCTGTCTTCTGATTTTCTCCCTTAACTTTTTCTCTAGGTATGCTATATTTCAACCCTTAACATTATTTCCCCTTGTCTACCCATCTGCTTATTTTAGCTGCATGTTCCTCTCTGCTGGATTCTGTACAGACTTCCCATCCCCCTTGTCCACTCCTTTAAACTCTCCCCCATAGCTCTGTCTATCCTCTCAGTTGGTGCATTTGTGACCCTTCTGTTCAGATGGAACCCGTCCCACCTATATAGGCTCCATCTGTTCGAAAATGTCCCACAAACCTAAAAGGGGACAGAGGAAGTTCTCCTCTACAGAATTGACGTCACTAGGTGGAATTCTCCTGGGGTTCTGGCCCCTGAGCATTGGTAGCATCTACGAACAATAAAAAGGCTTCTTGCTGAAAGGAATTCCTGGGAACAATGTTACATTACCTACCTATTGCATATATACTTCTTAGGACCTGATCCAAAGTCTAAGTCACTGGGGATTTTCCACTGATCTCAGTGGATTTTGGATCAAGCCTTCGTTCCAGAAATACATGCGTTCAAAGGATGGGTTTAAAAAATAGCAACTTCTGCCAAGACAAGGGTGTTTCACAACTCCAAATCAATTCTCTTTACTCAAAAGACTATGGCAACTAAGAAAATAAAATATTACAGAGATACATCTTTTGGAAACTATTCTTACCAATATTTCTAGGTATATTGAGACTTAGTGAAATTAAATCTCATATATATGATGCAGCCTTTTGTTGGTGAAGTGATTCTTTTGGTCATTCTCCAAATGTTGCTCAATATCTGCAGTATGTAAAATATTAAAATCTCCTTGTGATCTGCTTCAAGGGACAAGAAAAGCTGGAAACAGACAAAAGCAAAAAACTCCCTAAAATGGAACCTGCTTTCAGCACTGATAAAATCTGTGATGATTTTTTTCTTTATAGCCTAAGGAGAAAAGTTGTATAAGTCTATTGTGTGAAGCAAATATTTTGCTGTTCAAAACAAATAAGGACTGAAACCTGAAAATTTAAACATGCCAACAAACAAATGTTAAAATGTGGAGGGAAGATTAAAATTATTTATTGGCAAATATTACTCTACTCAGTTGCTGAGGTGCATTTAAAAATGGTTAAAAAACAACAAGAAGAACTGCTCTATACTTTATTTTTGAATAAGGTTCTTTGCAATGATGGTCTCTCCCAGCTTTTTGCAAGGTACAGTAGCTGCAGCTTTGTTTATCTGGCCCCTACACAATATTGTCAGGATGCATTTCCATTTTCCAAGTGACTGCTGCCACTGTGCCACAATCTGTGCTCATTTCTCGAGCAGCTAAACCCTTTGACACTGTGGTTTTTAATTAAAATTACATTAAACTTAATCAGCCAGAAAGAGGCTGCTGTAGAAGGCAGGTTTGATTGCAACCTGCAAAGGGCGCTGGGGCTGCCAACTCGCTAAAGATGTGCCGGCAGATGCCAAGCTGCTCGTGTGAGCCCCATGGTCACAAAAATGCTATGAGAGGTCAGTTCTGTCTTCACTTTTTTCTAGCACTGTCACCAAACTATAACGCGTGACAACTCTTGATAAAGCTCAAGGAAGAGAAATACATTGCTAATGTAGACAAGGTACCCTATTCTTTTCTCAAATAATTGAGGGTCACAGAAAATATTTATTTGAAAAATGTTATTTGGTAAATCCTGCAACGATAGCATTGTAGGTCTATGTGCACCTTTAAAAATCACAATATATGCAAGGAGTTATGAGATTGGGCCTTGTGATATAAATAGTCCCTCATTCCCTCAAGATTTTTTCCCAGAGTTTCTTTATTCTTTTGTTCTTGTTTGGCTTTGAAGGGAGAAATAAATGAATGAGCAGGCCTAAGAGTGCTAGATAACAATCAGTTTCTTTGTAGAACTAAGACTGATATCATTGCACAAATTAGTAGTTTTAATCTGAAAATAAAGGTTAAAGCAGAGTTTTGGAATACCATTCATAACATTTTTAGATGTTGTTCAGCAGCATCTCAGAGCAACTATAGAATTTCTTGTGTTGATCACTGAATAAGAGTTACATATAAGGATATTGTTATTTATATTATTTTAATACATACAAAACTTAAACCAGCTGTCTCTATTATCCCCTCCTCCTCTCCGCTTCTCCCTCCACTATGTCCATTGTTTAGATCTGAACAAATGCACAATGAACAGGAAAGGTCCCAGTGACAGGATTAAGAAGTCTCTGAAACCTATTCCCATCTTCTTGAGTTCTGGATTTTATACTCATAATCTAGAGGGTCATGGTGGTTACAACAACCATGTGTCATGTTTGAAACTGTCCAATCTTCAAAAATTGTATTGCTTTGAAATTTTGCACAGGAAGAGTTAAAAAATGTTCAGGAGGCTTTTGGCTTCTATTATATGGTATTAGACTCACTAACAAGGCTTCTGAAAGCTTCTAGACAAGATTTCAGTGTTTAACTTTATTTTGTATTTCCTTATGCAGACTATTTCATCATTCTACCTACAACTAGTCATTCAGGAATCACTTGATTTTTGCTGAATTTGATTCATTTTATGTGCTCAAGGGAACACATAACTACTGTGATCTCATGATTATATAAACTAAGCAGAATGAGATGTTTCACACAGTTTTCAATTGTGTGTGCCTGGAAATGTGTTCACAGAAATCTGGAAAATCAGGAACAAACTAGTCAAATTAATGAGAGAAACAGGGAGCAGCCAGATGAGAGATGTGATGAAATCTGAGTTTAACAGATTTAAAATTAGTGAGGGGAGACATCTGAAAAGAGAAAGAAAGAACAGGAAGGAAGGTTTCCTTTCCAGTGAATTAAGTGGTAGGATAGCAAAGTTATTTTCTTACTTCATAATCAGACATATTAAATACAGTGAATGGAATTTGCTGTGCAAAGTTCTATTATAAACTACCAGAAAATAAATACATTAACAGTCTTATAAATTAGGAATAACACTAATTAAGGCAATGAAATCAGACTGTTCTAGAAGAAACAGGAATGCTTTTTTTCAACTGTTCACTCAATGAGAAAAAAAAGCACATCATGCTTGCCAATTACATTTGGTAGAAGAAGCAATAAAATATATCAGAATAATTAAACTCATCTTGTGTGACACAAAAGCATAAAACAGAAATGATGGAAGTAAGAAACAATTTTTAAAGTCTGGACATTTTTGGGAGGGAGGGTAATAGGGATTTGTGGACAAACGAAAAAATAAACTGATAGTTCCATCCTATTATGTCTCAAGTAACAGGGAAACATTTTTCTTTCCCCTTTTTCTTGAAATCTCCTTGGGGTTTTTGCCACATGTCTACAGTTCTCATGATTTTGAGTGTTTGTTTTGTGCCTTGGAACTATTCCTGTAACTCCAGCTTTTCTAACCATTTCCCATGACTAAGCTTTAACCCTGAAAAAAAGAGATGAAACGTGGAAAGAACTGTAACAGCAAACATCCCTCTTAATTGTTTGGGTTAAATAGGCATTAGCAGCAAACATGAACCAGTTTTACACCTTACTAAATTGTGTTTATTTCATTGTATCAACTAGACTTGATAATGCATCAAGTGTGCCCAGTTTAGAGCAAGATGCATGGCAAGAAACACTGCTATTCTGCATGTGGAGCTTGGCCAGTTACTTAAAAGGATTACGCAGTGGGATCTCTACTGTTTGCAGGGACTGGACCCAGTAGTCAAATATTTCCTTCTAGTACAATGTTCTTAGCAAGCTAGGATTAAAAAGAGACAAAGTACTCTTTTACATTTTAAGGTGTCTTTTAAGCTACTTTTCATGTAATCAAATCTGCAGTAAAGCTGGGGATAATACTCTCTTACTGATCACCCACACAGCTTTATTTGGAATAAGATATATTATTTAAAAAAAGAGAGAAAAGGGTAGTTCCATGAAAAGTAGAACTGATGTCTCCTGGTTTGTCTTTGCATATTATCAGTAATTAAAGCTTCTTTTGTGACAGGTCTTAACATACTATTTGTGGATTCACTGGGATGTAATCTTAGTTGATCTTACACTGCAGTCTTTGGCAGACCATGGCCTATCACAACTCACAGATGCCTTGCTCAAGGCAACTTGCTGAACTTAGAGGTTTTCTACCCACTTCTTGACTTGAGTTTCTGTTAATGAATTGCAAAGTACTGATGGACAAAGAGCTCTACAGTTAGTGCAAGGCATAATACATGCACATAAATTCTGCAGGCCCATGGAATGGCACAAGCCACACTTCCCCCAGCAGAAACAGGGGAGTCCAGAATGATGTGTACTACGTGATGGGATAAAGATGGCATGCACGGCAAAGGGCAATTTGATATGGGGAATTTCTACCTTTTGTATAATTGGGGAAACCTTAGAGGTGTGATTGAATGAAGGCAAGGGTGATGGCTACAAAAAATGATGGCTTCTTAAACTAATGTGTAGAGAACCCTGCCAGGAATGGTTCATGTCTAGACCTCGTTAACCAGTTATCAGGCAGTAGGAGCAAATTAGAATTGAGCCCCTGGGCGTCAAGCGACTAAAATCTAATTAAATTTATTATAATTCAGAAACCAAACCAAATTAATACAAATATAAAAAGTATGACTTCTGACTGGCCTGCTCTGATGCCTCATGAAGAGGATCTTGGTAGAACTTGTACATGGGAGAAGGCAGCTCTTGTGCATCTCTGGAGCTCAGGTTATGGAAGACAAATCTAGAATTGGTTCTGTCTAAAGCTTGACATTCCAAAAGGAGAATAATTTTTTTCCTCCTAGAAAATTCCCTCCTACCAGTTGCACTAATTACATTTGAAGTGATGATTCCCCCCCTTAATCAGAAGTACACTAAAGACAGGATTAACATTAATATTATTAGCACTCCAGACACAAGATACACCTTTTTAAGAGATTGCATTTTACAGGGACATCACACATGGATATTAATATTATGGTATCACTCATTTGCATTATTAGTATATCTCTAACCACTGCAAACAGCTGTATGGCTGGGAAGTACAAATCTCACAGACCTGCACTTGTTAGGCAGGGTCTTGTAAGCAAAACAGACAGTGAAACAGAAGCACAATTTTTCTTTTAAGGTGGGATAGCCAGTTCTTATTTGGTACCAGTATGGAATTTTGGTACCAGTATGGAATTTTGGTACCAGTAAGGGATGGGCACATATCTATATAATGTGGCAACTGACCTGCAGCTGGTGAGAACTCAAGTGGGGATTCCCAGCTGCCTCAGATGTTACAGGGAGGATAAAACTTTTCACAAGCACGTATATAGAAGTTGTATCACACCAGAAAAGATCACAGGCAGAAAACTGGGCAGTATAGGTCCCCCAAACACTCAGGTCCAAACTTGTCCACCGTCCACACAGAAGAAAAATCCAGGCTCGTGCTGCCTTTTAGTTTAAGTCCAAGCACATACAAGCCTGACATATATGCAGGTAGCACATGACAGAGGAACCCCTTCCTAGAACATCCCCTGCCAGATTGGCAACTATTGCTTGTAGAAAGCCACAGCTCAGATTGTAGTCAGAGTGCAGATGCTGGAAGCAATGTGGGTGCACAGAGTCAGCTTGAAGAACAGCCTCTTCCAGCCAAAGTTAATTTAGTGCCAGGTGATCAATAAAGGAATGACTGGTGCTTTGAAAGAAGGATTTTTAAAATTAAAAGGTTAAAAAGCCTCCTATGCTGTAGAACTGCTGATGTGCAGTGCTGTGTAATGGTCTCTCTCCTCCCTACAATTTGCAGTGTCCCTCTTTAAAACGCAATGCCATATCCATTAATGTACCAGTTCATGATCAAAAGCAACATTCAAAACCAACAATGTCTTGTAGTCATCTCTCAGGAGGACTTTTGCCTTTAGCACTGTTCTCTGGACTGAAAAATCAGCACTTGGCTCTTTTAATAGTTCCAATGGGAAGTGTTACTTTTGATTAAGCCTGTGTAACACATTTAACATCCAAGAGTCAACAATATAGCTTATGAGTTACTGATTTCTAAGTTTATCAGACTTGATGCTAAACCATGAAAAAAAAAAAGGACACAAATTATGAAATGGCAAATGTAATTTTTCATCCATTAATGCAACAATGTGAGGTGCCTCAAGGCAATGGAGATGGTTTCTGGTGGCCAAATATACATAATTTTTAAGATACCCACAATAAACAAAAGAATTAGTCATCATATTGAAAAAGATATAAAAATACCTCTGTGCCAGTAAAGACAAAATCTTTGTTAAATAACTACAACTTCCACTTGGCTGAGTCCGCCATTGATATATCTTCTGACTGGTGCCATATTACATGAGTAACCCCACTAATTTCAGTGAAATCAGGCAAGAAGTGAAGTCCTGCATAATGCAAGCACAAAGAAGATCCCAGTATTTACTAAATTAGAAGAGCAGTAATAACCTCCCATAATAGACAATTTCACTTCAAACATCTTTGAAGACAACAGAAGTGAAGTCCAGGCTGTTGTTTTTTGGATACATAAATTGATGCAGAACTTATCACTTTTTACTACAGAGAAACACTGACTTAGAAGACACCGTCTTAACAACAGAAATATTCTGCCTGGAAATTAAATGAAAAATGCCACTCGAAAAAAACAAAGTAAAGAAAATATATCTTACAGAACCGGATATAGAACATATCTTCTAGAACTGCCTTCTTTTATGAAGTGTAACTTACTGTTCATAAATTCACTTGTTATAATAGCTTTGATGTTTTTCAGTGAAATTTAGTAATGTTCATGACCTGAGAATAAGTGCAGGAATGAACGAAGCTGAAGATAACTAACATTCATTCTTCAGAAACTATCTAGAGAAAACAGCAATAATCCAATAAAACAAATTTTAAAAAACTCAACCCAATTCCAAAGCAAAATTACTTAGATTACGTTTTTCACTTTATATTGTTCTATTGTCATTCCAGACTGCTCTTTTTCTTTACAATTTTCATGTGTTTTTTAAGCCACTATAGCTGTGGACTTTAAATTTTGTGTTTAACCTTTTGCAAGTCTAGAGACATATTTTCATCCATCCAACAAAGGAACACATGTAGGACTCATCTGGACCTATGACTCTACTTGATACATCACCACTGATTAGGACACATAGGGGTCTATCACACCGGTAGTGTCCCTGGCAGCACTGGGTCATTGCACTCAAGGGGTTAACTGATGGCATTTAATATACTTATCTGGGGGCAGTGGTTTAAGGCTGGAAAATACTTCCCCTCGTATTACCATTTGGTCAATTAGCAACCTTTAGGACCAGAACTATGTGTTCATACTCTCTCTTAATCCTGTCAGGACTCCTTATGCATTCACCAGTAATGGAGTCCTGTGATTAAAACCTTTCCTGGCCAGGATAGCTGAAAGACCAGCTTCTGATTCCTCACAGAAACTCTCCTATAGGCAAGAAAACAGCAGTTATATCACAACTGCTCAAATGGCAAATGTGAAGTGACTGCTCCAGTATAAGATGCTGCCTGAAAAAAAGGAGATGGGGGTAGCTCATTTGACAGAGCTGTTCACACTTTTCCTGCACAGCTGAGAGACATTAGCTTGATTTCCCAAGATCGGTGTGTTTTCCAGCACGGTGAGTTAGAAAACCCAGCAGCCTCACAGATAAGCTGGGTCTGATCATACATGTTTCAAAGCTCAGGCACCAAAACCCATCTCAACAAAAAAAAAAAAACAACTCACAGAAAGCTGAATATTTTCACAGGGTCAATAGTTCAAATGAAGGAAAAAGAAAAAAGTGACCTGTCTCTAGTCCATCTTTCCCACAAAGATAACCTATCTAAGCTCACAATTCCTTAGGGGTTTTTTTGTAGATCTTTGGGCAAAATTCACTTGTTTTAATAAAAAAGAACTAATTATCTCTGTTCACACAGACTGGAGATGACTGCTAACAACTACCCAATTCAGTGGATTTGGGAATTAAGCAAAGCAGGGCACGGTTGGTGCTAAACAAAGAAACAGATCTTTTTTTTTTTTTTGTTTTGATTGTTGTCTGAAGTGAACTGTATTTTATATTGAATTTTATACTGAATGACTTAGTCAGGAAGACTCATAATTAGCACTACTTGTTACCCATGTACCTTGCCCAGAGTAATTATTACTTCTAAAATATCAAATAAGTTTTGAATGCCTACGTATGGATTGAGATTTTTATCTTGAATAGCCATTTTTTTAAACTTGCAAAAAAAAAAAAAAAAAATCTCATTCTATCATAGTGATATACAATCAACATTCCTGTAGAAAAAGATATAAAACATTATATTTTTTGGCAGTATCAGAACTATTATTTTAAAATGTGTGTTGTATTACAATACAGTTATTCTATGTATTATATGGAATTATAATAGCTCCACCTCTGTCAAAGAGACTAAAAGCAGCAGAGAAAAGATGAAAATCTATTGATTTCAAAAGATTTTGGAATGTGAAAATTTGGAAACCTACTCTTTTGACTCATGGTATGCAGTGAAGGGCCAATCTAAGCTAAGCTTCTATGACACTGAAATAATTTATAGTGGGACACTATCATCATTAGAGCTTAATTATTATATGGGTAAAAATTAAGCAAAAATATAATAAATATCATATTTTTACCTTCCCTAGGTAGCTTTGATATCAGCATATCACAGTTACTGGATTTCTTTTTCAAAATTAATATAAATAATTTCAATTATCTTGATTACAGGCACTCTTGAAATCTCACAGCAGAAAAAGACTGGAGAAAACAGAAATGAAAGGAAACAGAACAAATTGGCAGTACCTTCTAATTGTGAAAACCCCTTTTCATCTCCATCAATGCTTCCAGTTTTATGTTGCTTTAACTATCATCTTTAACTACCATTAAGTACCATCTAAAACTTCACAATAATATAAAGGTGTATTTGTTTTAAACTACTAGGCATCCTTCTCATTTTAGTTGTAATGACAAAACAGAAATTCTACAAGAAAAATCAAGTTAATACATGAGAGAGGTAGATCACAGCTATATAGATTTATGCTTCAGCATGATCAATAAAATTAAAGAGACTGTGCAGGTATAATGTTCCTCTTTACTATAAAATAAGACAAAGCAATCAGCAGAAAAGATTTTTTCTATCACCTAAAGTTATTTTTAAGACAAGATATTTTTCTGAAAAGCATTTCCCTTTTTTCTGCTGAGATACATCATTCCAAAGCCTCAGCATATTTATAAAGTGATACATTGCCTCCATCAAAATGCCAAGATCAATCCATTCTAATTCAGGATGTCCCACTGTTTTACTCCTATTTATTTCAATCTCCATTAAATACAATTGGTAATAATTGATCCCTGATTATTTCAATTCAGACTTTGAAAACCTGACTTTTTCTTAATTAAAATACATTGCCCATTCTGTTCTACATTAGTTTACAAGCAAGATGTATTTTTGAGGCAGACTTTCCTCAAAAGTCCTCACCAAGAAGTCTTCCAAACTTTTTCAAAGGAAAACAAAAAGTAATTATATGCAAAAATTTCATATCTTACTGGAATGTTCTAAAAGATGGGTGTGCAAGATGGGCAACGAACTTCCACAAGGAGTCAATATGAGACTCATACTTTGATACATTTCAGGTGCCTGTTTAAAATTAGTGTTTGTCACAGTGAGAAATTCTGTGGTGAACGTTGAGACAAAAAATCAGAATCACAGCAGTGATCACAGCTGGGAGTAAGTTTGAAAAAGAAGCAAAAATGAACAATCCATTCTCTAAATCGATACCACTGATAATGTAGACCTATACTTTTTTCATATTGACTGGAAGCTGGGAGTATGTTGACCTAGGTCTGAACCCACTGCCATGCCATCTATATGTATCATGTGCTCTGAAAACTAATTGGTTGATGGACTTGCGCATGGAGGCGTGAAAAACTTTGTAATGCTCAGTCACAGCAGGATAAGACCAGAAGAAGACATTAACAGGGACTGAGGAGGAGGATAACATGGTAACAAGAGTGAAGAAATGCAGATCCTTGTAGACAAAAAAGACAAGAGAGTTTAAGTAAGCAAGAATGATTTTTCATTTTCACTGTTAAGAAACAATACTCACAGACATTTTGCTAACTTTTGTCACAACCAGGCTCTAATTTTTAAATTTGTTACATGTAATAGAGAACACAGCAATAGTTTCATATGATAAAGATCAACGCAGTACAAATGCCTAAAGTGTAGTCCCTTTTCCTCTCCTATTGGGTTCAAATTTTCTTCTAGAACAGCAGAAAATGGAAGAGAGATTTTTGTTGCTGTTTTCATGTACCCAAAGTCTCTCAAAAATATCTTTTTGTTAAGATTTTATAGCTATAGCGCAGTTTGCAGCTCCTACTGCTTCTTCTTCCATTACTAGAATTCCTCTCATTCAGTGGCCCACTGAACGAGAGGAATTCTAGTAACGGAAGAAGAAGCAGTAAGAGCTGCTAACTGTGTAATAGCTATAAAGGACAAAGTGGAACACTTCTGCAGTTAATCCATTAAAGAACGAGAAGCATTTTATAAACATTTCTATCATAAAGAAACCACTGTCTGTACAGCCACATAATTCATGACTTGGATTCCACAACTGACAGGCTTGATTTGTAGTTTAGCAAGCTAATGCTAACTTTTTTGCCTACCAGTCCTCTGAACATTATCTTCAGCCAGGTAGGTGACTTCTCCATCCTGCTAAACCATCATGAATTGCTAGCTAAAACTGCATTAACCACGTGGTTGTTAGACTGCTCTAGCAATATTATAAAATCATGTATGACATCAACAATACAAAATACTGCAACATTTCTTCCCAGCAACTGTATACCAGGCACATAAACCCTTCACTATTCTTCACTTTTTGTTCTGGTTTGCCACTGAATATCAGAAGTGAGGGTATTCATTTGCTCACACAAAAAATTATCAGTATCAAAGATTACTTAATGACCATGCATGAAGATGACAACAGCAATTTTCTGCTTGGCTCAGTGGAGCTTTCAACTATCAGGATTCTTTTATTTGCATGGAAGATGCAGATTATAAAGTGCTTTATTTCACCAATTCTTAAGGAACTAGAGACCATCACAAACTTCATTACTGCCTATTCAAACTAGAGTAGACACTTCTGACCTTCCAGCTCTCTCAAAATAAAGGCCCTTTACTGAACACACTGCTGCCTCTCTGGACTTCAAGAACAAACACAACAGATATTAGTCAGCTTAAAACACTGATGGAAGGCACAAGGATAAAATGGTAAAACCTAAGGAGAAGAGAATACTTCAGTACATATAGAGTTGACTAGAAGAGCATTAGCATAGCAAAATGCAAGAAGAGAAAAAGCTCTATTAAGTGTGAAGTACTACCTGTCATGAAAATTAAAAGCACTCATAGCTTGAGTACAGCCTGCAGTCTGACTATTGAGTTAGTATGACTAATACCCCGGTACAATACACTCTACTTGTGCAAAACAAAAGTGAAGTACTTTGGAAACTTTAAAATTACTTAAAATTAATATAGACTAAAAAACAAATGAGAACTATGAGCTAGAACATGCTACAAAATCTGAAAAATAGATTGATAAGAATGACATTTATTGGTGTTTTCTGATGAATTCTGAGGTCCCGTATAAGAATAGTGGATACAAAGCTATTGCAGGACTGAATTTGGGCAGCACAAACCAGAGAACTCCAAACAGGAGCAGCAGTGAAAAGAAAACACCAAGGCACACTGGTGCTCTAGCCAATGTTTGCACATATTGTAGGAACTGCTATTGCCACCTTAATTTTTTTCTTGCAAGATAAATGCCATGGCTTTTACATTTTGATAAACTGGAATGTTGAATCCATTAGATAATCATACATACCTAACTGATTTAGCCTTGAGATGGGCTGCAGGACTGAAAATCATTAACAATGATGTGAACCAGCACAGATGAGAATGTTCACCCAGGCCTAGCAAGGATCATCGTGCACTGTGCAGCAGTGGATCCTGAGACACTAAGAAATTCCCATCCAGATTCCTCTACAATAGGCAATGGAGACTACAGCAATATTAAAAAGGATGTGTCCTTTCTATATCTTTAAAAAAATCAGGGGTGCTAGCAGAAAATCTTCCTCAGATACTATTGGTAAATTGGCTGGTTAATACTGATGAACCTCACACTTGAGGAGACAGGCACTGAAGTGGGTAGGACAGGAGGAATGTCAAAAGATTGGTGACTGGTTCAACCATTCCCACTTTGTATGATATTTTTTGGTTAGTTTTGTTGGTTTTCTTTTAATGCAGAATTCTGCTGGCAGCCATTTCAACAGCTTGTCTTTGGCTGTGAGAAAGACAGTTTCTCTTTCCATGTGATGAAAAGATACAAAAATAACAACCAAACATACTGTAAAAATACAGCTAATACCATATGTAACATCCAACATACTGTAAAGTAGAGCACTAATAAATTTAAAACAAACTCCACAACTGGTCCCCAGAATACTGGAGATCCCTCTACTGTGTGAAGGAGTTCCTTTTGAATTTTTGTAGCTAAGCTAACTACTACAGAAAGATATCTTCCCAAAGAAGTAGAAAAACAAATAATATATTTACACACATCATATAATCCTCTATAAGCTTTTCCCTTATCTTGTTGAATGAGAAGGAGGTTGCTAAGCTTTTTTATTTTTTTTGTGAGGGGGGGTGAAATGCATTTCAGCATTTCTATCATAATTTTTATTAGCTCCAGAATAAGTTACAAGAAGATATTTTATTTATTGTTTCTCTTTGCAGTGTTGCCATGAAGATGAATTACATTTATTTTTACCCTACTACTTCAGTATTGTTATTTTAAAAGAAGTATGGTACCACTATCCAAACCCAGTGTGCAGTACCTTAATTTCACAACATCAAATATAGCTTTCCAAACTAGCAAATACATCTAGGCTCCCAATAACTGTGCAATTTAATATATTTAATATGCTGACACATTTTTTTCTGTCTCATTTCAGCAACGCATTGCCATACGTTGTTACTATATGGCAAAGGTGCCATATTGCCAGAGTTTCACAGCACCTTGATGTTTCTTGTAGGCAGCTCCTCTAAGCTGTGACTTTCCTTCTTCTCGCAGCAGCCAACTGACTCCAGTCCTCCCTCAACCAACCCACTCTTTTATAACACTCTTCTTCTTAATGGCTACAGCTGAGGCCTGTTAGAGTCAGGCCTGTTCCTAATTGCTAATAATTGGCTCAGCTGCAACTCCTTAGGGGTAAGATTGTTTTCTACACTACCTTTAATTTCTTATATTGTAACCCCCTACAACCATAGGCTACAAAAAAACTCTCACTCCCTGAAATGTTATACATAATTAATACATGGAAAATTTTTAAAGAAGAAGTTCTTCACACCCCTCAAACTGGGCATTTCTTTCACTTTCTGTTCTACTATGCTTGCTAATGTTGATGCAAATCCTATTTTCAAAGTAGCCATATTTGGATGGTCAGTGAAAAACTCTTAGATCACAATATTCTCAAACCTTTGGTTGAATATACATAAGCATTGAAGCTCAGCTAAATATGGTAGCCTGTCTAAACAGTGATTCACTGATTGCAAGTGCAGCTTACATATTTTAAAAATGTACATATGCTTTTGACCCTATAGGGCTTGTTTGGCTTGTGCATAAACAAAAAATCTACTCTATATATTATGAATGTATTTTGAGTATCTGTAAACAAATACAGTACTACATACTTAAAAGATATATTTTCATTATGAAGTGCTGTACCTAAGACCTGTGACTCCTGGAGTATTCAAGCCAAATGCCATTCAAGAAGCAGTTTCTGTCCCCCTGGTTCCTGCTTTCAGTTACTACAAGAGCTGTGTAGTTATCCATACAATACCACTGGTACAACAGCATGTGTACACAGACACAGTTTGCTTCCACAAATGGTGTTTGCTCACATAACTATTTGCAGATTTAGCTGGACAGTCAGTTAAAAAAAGTAAAGCAGCCCCAGGTCTGAATACCTCATCACAATCAACTTCTTTGAGATGCGGAGACTTCACTGCAGTGGTGACTGAAGCCTTGCAGTACAGGTGGAAAGCCTTTGTCTTTGTTTCATTTTGCCACCCAGTCTTAGCCTTGTTCCCTCATTTTTGCTTTCCTGTTGCTATTTCAGCCATCAGTCTTAATGCAGGTAAAGCAGTATTTATTGCAGTCCTTTAAAAGCAACTAAAATGTGAAACTTACACCTAAAAATTCTGCTTACCTTAGATTGTGCAATAAACCTGCAAGTGTCTTACCAGATAGGAGCTACTAATATTATATAGGCTATACAATTTAGAACCTTTTAGTAAGAAAAACTAGAATGCAGTAGACTCATTTTTAAATGCAACTTTATGATTGTAACACACAATATACTTGGATTTTCTTTATGCCTGGACACAAGGAACTTGTTCCAGTCTACCATTGTACATCTGTTGCGCTACCAAGAAAGAGGTGGCTAATAACCTTACATTTTCTGGAGCATTTTATGGGTGTGTCTCTGTGCTCTTGGTTGCCAGGTTTAAACTCCCAAACACAGATGGCTAAAGCCATTTGTGTCTCCACTGTCATCCAACATTCACTCACAGCTGATGCCCATTGCATTCAACTCACTTTAAGAGGTTTGTTGGGCTCATTTACTTTTGCACTCAGCAATGAGAGGCCTTCTCAGGATTAAATACAAGTGATTCTTGTTAATTTCACACATCTTATCATCTCCCAGCATGCTCTGTGAGAATCTCACTGGCTCAGGCAGGACTGAACTCTCTGCACAAGCTAACTGCATATGCATTTTTGAGCTGATTAAGACTGAGATGTAAGTGGCTCCCCTACCTTGAAGCCAACACCCCTGAAGTTACAGGACCCAGAATTTCTTTGCTCTTTACTCTCATCTTGGTATGCCTAAGTACAATCCCAGCCAGGAGAGTTCTATATTTCTAGATCTAGGCAGACTCCTGAGACTTGCATGAGTCTTCAGAGTGCCTATGACCGATTTACTGACCTGCCCTTTCAAGTCTTAAGAGAACCACAAAGGTCTGGGCAACTCCTCCATATGTTCTGCATTTCCAGTTGAAGCTTTCTTGTTGGGAAACAGTTGTTTTGCACCAAAGAAGAGATTGAATGTGAGCCAACAGTGGGTGCTTTGGGACTCTGAAATCAAATATGTGAGCTTGCCGAGTTACCATGAAAGCACAAAGTGCAGTACTAACCACAGTCTAGGTTCTCACTCTCAGAGAACTTCTGTTTGTTTCCATGACTGTGTTCCATTAACCAGGCAAGCTACAGCTAAGAATCAAACCAAGCTTCCAGCAAGGCCACTTTTGTCACTCATTCATTTGACCTCATATGAGAATCACAGAACAGTCTGTGTTGGAAGTGACCCAGAAGGATCATAGAGTCCAACTCTTATGTGAGTTGCCCATACCATCATTTTTCCTTGTGAACAAATCAAAGAAATTGGCATTCTTATTTAAACAACAGCTTCAGTGTACATTTTAATATCATATATCCTGCACATTTTCCACATATTTTTATAGAAGTGAAATATTTTGGAAAATTATTCATTTTCTGTGATCAATTTTTTCTCTGCAGACACATATCTAACATGCTCTATTATGTTGTTAGAAGCTTGTTTCTAGTTACAGAACCCCTTCCTCAGCATTTTCATTAAAAAGCTATTTTACTGCATTGAACTAGCTAAACTTGCTCGGGTTTTAACCTGGGCAAGGATAACAATTTATAGTCCAGCTTATATGAAAGATTAATAAAAAGAGAATTTTCCCTTCCTATAATAAAGTGTTTACTCTCTAATAATTTATCTTCTGTGTGAATTGTTTAAAAACAGCTGGCATTTTGATACAGGGGAGAAAAGAGGGCTCTGTCACAAGTCTGAAATTTCTCAGTGTGAGAATACACTATTCTCTGACACCAAGTTCCTTTGATGTATTTATTATTACATCTAGCCAGATACTTGTTTCAAGATACTCTGTGTATCAAAGACACTATTTTCTATAGTGTATGAGGTCTGCAGTTTGTGGGAATTGTGGTTATTTAGCTAATTGAACTCAAAGATGTGAGAAAACTGTGGAAAATGTCAATAAGTGGGCATTTATAAAAATTTTCTCTGCTGCAATCAGAATTATTTTTCTTAAAATGTGACAAAGAAAATTCAAGTGTCTTCTGAAGAGTTACAGCATTATTCAGAGACCGAACTCAGTCTTTAATGTGTGAAACAGAAGGATTATCATTTTGCTTTTCATGCAAGTATCAATAGAATTTAATTATGGAATTATGTTCCATAATACTTGGAACATAATACATGATGCTTCACTGATACTGAGTGTGCCTTGTAAAGCAAAATAAAAGACTGTCTAAAAAGAAAACAACATTATTATCTCACTAGCTTGAATCTAGCCCAAAAAACCTCTTACCATCTCATCTGCAGCTGTAGCTGGTTTATTAATCTTTATGCAGAAGATATTATCATAATATCTAGACTATCAAAAACTCATAAAACATCGGTTGTATGAGTGATGGTTCAGGAAAATCCCTGACCAAAAAAGGAAAATCATGGATATAAAGAAAACTACCCAACATATTAGTTCAGCTTCACTACTCAGTAAGTCAAATTGTGAACCATAATAAATAAAACTGGATAATTGCAGGACATCTACCAAACCAGCTGGAACTATCCTGCTGTATTTGTTCATCATTCACACAGAATCTAGGAAAGGCTGCAGCAAGTGACACAAAATGGCCAATGGCTACCAACCACACAGGTAACCTGCTGTGAAAAGTTAGTGCCAAAAAATTACTCTCCTGTGCATAGGACACCTGTGGGTGAATCCTCTATCACACCAAAAGCTGCTAGCTGGCAATCAAGTTCAAACACCTGATCACTAGATACATATGTATTTACTTGGTCCATCTGCAGCACAGAACATGTGCCAGAAGTGTGACTTAAAGCAAGTAAGAAAGGAGCAGTACAGTGTACCACATGTTTAATAAACAGTTAATAAATGTGCACGAAATATTTTATTACTTTTTAAATTCACAATCTACATGCTCCAAAAAAAGTATAAACATCAGATTTTTAGTCAGTTAGGGGATTTACTTATTATTATTATTATTATTATTATTATTATTATTATTATTATTATTATTATTATTATTATTATTATTATTATTATTATTATTATATTTTGGGGACTACTGCTGTTGCACCGAAACCTTTTTTTCAAAGCCCTTAAAATCTCATATTAAGAGAAATTTCTGAAAAACCCCATAGTTATATCAAATAATTTCCCAACAGATTTCATTAGTTTGTCAGAACATGTTCAAAATTAGATCACTGGTACTAAACGTAAACTTTCTGGTACACATGGGTGAAAGGAGATCTAATGCATGATGGGATAAAGAACTGCCAGTCTTATTAAAAACCAAGATTAATCTAAACCTTACTGAAGCTAATGGGACTTTCCATTAACTTCTACAGTCTTTGGATCAGGTCCTATAGTTTATTTTTCTCTGTCCTTTTATCTTCTCTCCCTTTCAGATTTGTTTTTCTCCTTTATGTGTTACAAGAGCGTCAGTGAGAGCTGAAATGGACAATGCTTAGCTGGCAGTCATTCTCTGGTAATTAGACTGAGCCTCAAACACCTGACCTGCACATCTATGGATATCAAGCACGTCTGAGTGCCCAATTACCCAGGAGTATTAAGAAATAGGTTTGGAGGATGGGCAAATGATTTGATTCTTAAACTCTTCTGTAGTTGACGCTGTGCGTGCTTCTTCTTCAGCACAGACTAGAAGACCCAAAGAGAGACTGGAGGTCAAACCCTGTCTGAACCATGATATGCTGTGAACAATTTCTTCATAGCATTTAGGATCTCTGACCTTTAGAAAATCTACAGCATTCATAATTATATCTAAAGCAGCTTTGATGGTGTCTTCCTCTATAATGGATTCACAGACGTGAATAATACTCCTTAATTTTCAAGTATATCTTTTTCAAATTAATATTTCAAAGAGAAAAACCCTTATCTTGTTAAGAAGAAGAGTTTTAGGGTAGTAGCTCTTGCATAGGATGATACAGTTTGGTGGCCTCTCTTGTTAAAAATGTTCTAGTACCCATCTAATGCCCACTTATTTATGGATTTTAGACTAAAAGCCCTTTTTTGCCAGTTTTCTTCACAAGCACTTATCTCAGCATCCTCATTAGATGGTTTTTCTCTTTTCTTTTTTTTCAAGGCCTATCCATGCCCTTGGTACTTTCTTTTGTTCCATTCTGCAAAAGGAATGGCTTTAAAGGATCCCTCTCTACCAGTTTCAACTTTTTTTCCTTTGTAATTAGCCTTATTTGAGGAGCAGAAAAGTAGAAGACCAGAGAGAAATAATAATAATAAAACCCCCTGGTGAACAAAGCAGATGATGTTCTTTACTTCAATCATATGCTGTATAGCCTGAGTCAAAGAACTTGCACATCTTTTTTTTTTTCAAATCTGACTCATACAGTACATGCAAGCCAGCTGAGAGACAGTTCTGAAGCTAAAGAACAGGAATGCTTTATTTAGCTGGTTATTGTTGTTACCAAGAGCTTATTTAAAAGTTATAATTAAAGAAACCTTTTGCAGATCGTAATTTGAAAACGAATTATATGTTTGCCATCATCTGCTGAGAAGGAATATATTGATAGTGTTAATACACAAGTGTGTGAATAAGAAAGAATATATTCTGTTATATTAATTGGCAAGTGTCTGAATCTTTGAAAAATAGGCAGTGAAATAAGATATGGAAACTAAAATGGAACCTGAATATGATTTAATGTAGAATAAAGTCTAGAACTGCTCTTATCGTAGCTAAATCTGGTGTCGACCTTTATTCAAATAATCAGGGAGGTAAATTTCTTTGCTAATTCTCTTTCAAACTGAAAAAATACTCAATACATCTTGACAATCCTGACAAATCTTTAAACTCTAGAAAGCATTTCAGCATACACGACACTGGCAGAAACAAAGAAATCTGAATTTGTAGTGATTCTGAAATTCACTTGTGAATGGTTCAGAAGAGCCAAGAAAAACAAAAAAGGGTCCCTTTACGAACAGAGTGAATCAATTTTATTCTTTTCTCAAACTTTAACAAAAACCCCCAAAAATATTTGTACCTTGAATATCACTTTCTGGCTTCCTACAATTTGTTTGCATTTTGCTGTCTTTTTTCCTTATTGGTATGCAGTTCTTGCTAGATTAGGTATCTAAATGAATGAACACTTACCACCTGGAACAAAAGCATATTTAAATTTTTAAAAAGCAGAACTCTCCTCTAAAAGTACTTCCAAGGACTTTCATTAACAAGATGTACAGAAGATATTTTACTACTGGAAATCCACAGCTGTGAAATCATGAGCCTTTTGTGTTTTTTTAATCTGTGAATTACATAAGTATTTTTATTACTGATATCACTTTGAATAAGTACATAAAATTAATTTTGATTGCTACCAATAAGTCAGTTAGCCTTTATGTACTTGAAGATTACTACATTTGTGTCATATGTTGACCATCTTGATTTTATTTAAGCCTTAAATGAGTTCACCCAAGCCAACAGTAATTTCCCCAGATGTTATAAGAGTACTAATATTTACTATAAAAGAAGCAACATACATGCAAAGCCTTGATATTTTAATTTTTGTTTATATGTTCTAACTTTTAATAATTTTAGAATTATCCAAGTTAAACTAATTTTGATGGACACCCAGTTCAGTTAAAGATTTCTACTTCTGTGAATTTTACTCTCACTACAAGATCTTTTTGAATCTGCAAAACTGACTGGAGTCATTCCAGTAAGATAGTTGCCATTTGTTTTGTTGCTTATGTCAGAGCAAGCACCATTTTTGCCACTCATTCTTTTTAATTCTAGACAGAAGTCTAGTGAAAGTAAAGCAGTGTGTGTCATTTCAGAATGATCAGTATACACGACTGAACCTTAATAAATAAAGTCTGAATTTTGGACAGAAAGTTCAAACATGTGTTATCTAAATAGGAACACTCTTCCTCATTTTGCATATCCTGAACCCAGTCAATTTACCAGCATTCTCTGTTCCAAGAAATGGAGGTTCACACTTGCAAAATGGGGGATAATTCATCAGTTTGTTGATGCTAAAACCCTCAAGTTTGAGGTGGTTAAATCTCTCAGTATCTTATCTCTGTACCTACTCAGATATTTTCCTGTGGTCCCTGCTCATTTACAAAATAGTCTCAGATAATGCAAATACATTATGCAATCCATGCCCACAACAGAACGATCCAATTTAGTTTGTGGCCTGCATTGTTTAAAGAATTACATCTGTTTCTGCTAGTATGTTTAAGATACTCAGATATACTACATTTTATCAGATAAAGGACTTTTTTTTTTTTTTGGAAAGGGAAGTTTACTTCCTCTTTTCATTTCAAATTTTGTATGCTTTCTTTTATATTTAAAGTTACAACCTGACATTTTTAATTGATCCTCTAGCTGAACCCAGCTATGGCCTCAATATGCCCAGGAAAGGCAGACAAGCATCATAGACTTTGCAAAATCTATAAATGTGCAAACACCTGTGGTGCTTCACCTGCATGAAGTTAGGCACAGAAAACATCTGTGGGAAAATTAGAAACTGACTCTTTCTGAGGCTAAGGGAAGGTGAAGAGATTTATAGAAGGGATTTCTATTTCCTTCTCTCCTTAATAAACCCAGCCTAACATACTGAGAAGAATATAGAATGAATGAAGTCATTTTAACTGCATCCTGGTAGAATAACTATAATTGGATGCAACAAATCTTTTCAAAATCTTTTCAGTTACATTGTACAATTAAATTTCATTTAGCAGGATGTTGCGTAGATTAATTATCTTGAATATTAAGTATTATTTTCCTTTTCATTTGTAGGAACTTACCTATTAGTGGTATTTAACTTTGTCTGGCAGTAGGTATTTTAAGTGAATATTTCCTACAGGAAATTACTCCTCCCTATGCTTTAAAGAAATCAAACAGAAATGAAAAGCCCAAGAGTCAGTTTTCTCAATTTAAACTTGTACCTATGCTCTCAGTCCATTTTTTGGCCAGCCTGTATTTGTGCTCAGGATTGCCCTGACCCAGGTGCAGGCCCTTGCTCCTGGCCTTGTTGAACTTCATGAGGTTAGCACGGGCCCATCTCTCAAGGCTGTCAAAGTTCCTCTGGATAGCAGTCCTTCCCTCCAGTGAGCTCACTGCACCAAACAGCTTGGTGTTGACAGCAAAGTTGTCAGCATCATTGAGTGCACTCAATGATGCTGACAATGCTGCAAAAAAAGATATCAGACAGTGCTGGTCCCAGTACAGACGCCTGAGGAACACCACTCGTCTCTGGGCTCCACTTCAAGCCATTGACCACAGCACTTCAAATATGACCATCCCACTAATTCCTTATCCACTGCATGGTCCATCCATCAAACCCATGTCTCTCCAGTTTACTGACAAGGATGTCACTTAGCAAAGTGTCAAACACTGGTCAAATGCATCCCACTTTGAGCAAGAGGCTGGTGTAGGTGACCTCCATAGGATCCTTCCAAACAATTTTTCTATCACCCTCTGACTAAAGTGAATGAATAAAAACTTTAATTAGGCACATTCAACTTTTGACTTTGCTACTAATTAACAAAAGAGCTATGTTACTGAAGCCCCCTATTTTTCATAGAATCTTTCTTCAAATACTGGAAGCAGAAGCATCAGATGGTTCTGAATGCCTTTAATACAGAATGACTATCTTTGGTTTCATGGCCGAATACTCTTACAGACGAGCCTACCCCCTTGATTATAGATTTTCATACTCAGCAGAGAAAGAAATCTGCTCTGTGCTGACAGACCTGAGGACCATAGAATTACTTTGATCCTGCTGTGCAGAACTTGTTCCTTTGTGAAAATGCATTTATATACACATCACAAATGTTGTGAGTCTAACATGTTGTCAGCTCAGTTAAAATGGTATCCCAAAGCAGAAGATTTGGAAGAAAACAGATG
This sequence comes from Serinus canaria, assembly GCF_022539315.1. Lineage (NCBI taxonomy): Eukaryota > Metazoa > Chordata > Aves > Passeriformes > Fringillidae > Serinus > Serinus canaria. The sequence continues at coordinate 40,023,958 of NC_066315.1, forward strand.
AGGCAGAATCAGAACTATAATGACTGGTAACACACAGATCACAAAAGTGTCTTTCTATGTTACTCATGACTGATGTCAGACTCCTGCTGCTTAAAGGCAGCTGGGCCCTCTAACCCTGTTCATGAACTGATGAAATGCCCTCTTTAAATCAACCCCGCTTGTTCTCTCCATTGCTATTTTAAAGAGGCTGTTTCAGGGCTCATTCTTCTTAAAAACATTTTAATTTTTAATAACATGCATGCTCAGATTAATCTTCTTTCTTGTGCCAACTCAGATCTTCTGCCATAAAGAGATCTACCTGCTACCAAGGGTTGAGCACTGGTAAGAAAACTTGTTTCTTGATTGAAGATGAAAGTAAATTTACTTTTGTTTGCAAACAACCAAGAAGTGTTTTGTCACAAGTTCCAAAAGCCAAAACCAAATACTTTGTGCTTTGCCCAGCACCCTTTTTTCTTTAGATTTAGTAAGTTTAACAAGACTCTGGGGAACCACAGAACAGCAGAAAAGAAAGACAGAAATCTGCTTCTGAGTTTTGGGTGGATCAGCCTGTACAGGGCTTGGCCTCAGCCATGCATATGAGCTCCCATATCATCAACACTAATGCTGCAATGGCACTCTTAATGCCCAAAGTATTGCCAGTAGCCTGAAACCATACACAGCAAACCTTTCTCAGTACAGTCTGAGCTGAAGGCATCCATGCCCAATCTGTTCTCACCAGACTTTACAAATCTTGCAGGCACCTAAAAGGGTTATCTCAAGTCCTCCTCACAGTAAATAAAATATTCTTTAAAAGGCTTTTGGGGATCCTCAGGGCATTCCAGTATTGCCAGGAAGATGCTTTACCCTACCTAGTAGAGAAATACATAACAATGTGCTTTAAAAATTAAAAATTTAAAAGAATCTGAATAATGCTTCCTGTCAATTTTCTAGGTTGGCATCAGGTAATTCAAGAGTGAACCATCTCAACAAATTCATCTGGAAAAGTCTGTCTAGCCTGTGGAAAAGCTATGTAAAACTGTGTACACAGCACAATACATAATAAGGTTTACACTTGCTTTGGGTTTGTCCTGAGGAATGTACAGCAATTCTGACACAGGTTCTGTCAGTGTTACCAGCTACAACATGCAGCTCACTAGCACAGGAGTCTGTTTCCTGTTCAAAGGGGAAAACAAGGACTTTAATATTTATAGGTTAATTGTCTCAAAATATTATCAGTTGGTTCTCCTTAAAAATAATTTGGTGGCTCTTTACAAGAATTAATGAAAAAGAATATTATTAAGTAGATGTTAAAACTGCAGGGCAGGTCAAAAAATTAATAATGAAACCAGTGTTTTTCTATCTGCTTCTTTATATTTGCACAGGCTATAGTCTCAGACCACTTCCTTTTGACCTGACCATAAGAATGAATCAAAATTAAATTGATCAGGGTCTTGTACTCTGATTTGCTCAAATAATTTCTTTTTTTTTTTTCTGACATGCACCAACAGGAGCTGTGTGCACAAGTGGGGGGAATATATCCTACCAGCAGAAAGACTATGGTTTATTTCAGTATTTTTGTGAATCTTGAAAATAGAAAAAGTGAAATGGTAAGACATATTTGATTATAGTAGACATACACTAACTAAAAGGCCATCAAACTTGAACAGATTTGTACACAGAAAAATCTCTACAAATTGTGAAGAGCTGCTTGAAAACTTTAAAGCAACAGAATTTCTCAGGAAAGCAGTAGTCAAGCAAACAAATACAAAGTGAAAAAACCAATTTTTTTCAGTAGGATTCTGGGGGAGGGTGGTTTTTTTTCTGTTTGTTTGGGTTGGTTGGGGTTTGTTGTTGTTATTGGTTTTGTAGTTATTTTTATTTTTGTTTTGTTTGTTTGTGTATTGATGTTTCTGTTTGAAAAATCAGAAAACAGATTGATTTGTTTGTTTTGATTTGGTGATTTGTTTTGCTGCTTTTAGAAAAACCAAGTTAGACTCAAAACAGACTCAGACCATGAAGAATTTCAAACTGTATAGTCTTCCTGTGTTTCAAAACTAAAGGCATTCACACTGTGACCAGATCAGTGCACACAGCACAATGAAACTACTGCTATGACTGTAATATAAATAACTTTTGCATTAAAAGACTAAAGAAAGAATATTATTCTTAAATACAAGGTAGAAAAGTGTAAAATTACAGATTTGAGATATGAGTAAAATCAGATATTCTCAAGAGTTAAGCCTTCTTTCATATCTGCTACTGCTTCAACCAGTGTTGCCAAGGTGTCTTGATTTACCTGGGCAATGAATCTATTACAGCTATACACCTATTCAACTACTTTCATGTATTTATATACATACTTTCATACTTTGAAGGAATCATTCCTACTACTGTGGGAGACTTACTGAGCAAAGAAGGCTACAGCTCAAAAAGAAGACTAAAGTTGCCAGTTAAGCTACAGAACTACACAGGAAAAAAAGAAAAAAACAAACTAAAAAACCCCAACCAATCAACCAACAAAAAAACCCCCAAAACCCAAAAAAAAAAAAAAAAAAAACCCAAAAAACCCAGAAAAAAACCACAAAACCAGAACATTTTAGTTGGAAAAGTAGCTGATACTGAATCTGTTATCTCACTTGTTAAAAATAGGACCATGCTGCTCATTTTCATTTGTCTCACTCTCATTTCTAGCCTCAGAATTTCCCCACAGATATCCATGCACAATCTAGCTGTATAAATGTATGCCTCACACCAAAACAAAACTTAGACTACAGTCTGCTTCTTAACATGCTTTGACCTGAGAATTCAGAAACAACACTTGTGAATCAGTATGAACATTATGAAGTGTTTAAAACATAATATAAAAATTTTTAAAATTGTAAGGGTGAAAAGTTTTGAATAAGTTGCATTTTTTAATCAGTATGAGTATTATGAAGAGTTTAAAACATATTATAAAGACTCTTAAGACTGTAAGGATAAAAGATTTTGAATAAGTTGCATTTTTAAAGCAATATTAAATTCTTAACTTTGGTATCTTGGATACCACTATTTACGTATTGGATCAGTTTCAGAAAATAAAAATTCAGATTAAAAGAAAGAAAACAAAGAGGAAGAGAGAACTACTCTTCACTGACCAAACTGACCGGCAATAACCCTCTTAGTTATGTCAAAAGCTGTGTGATACCCAGGTGAACTTTATTGGTCTATGAAGAAGACCAATAAATGACCCAGTAGTCATTTATTGGTCTTCTTCATTCCTTGAAGAACCAGCTTCCTCTGTTCCTCTCTTGTCCTCTAAACACCCACTGACCAAACAATTTTCTCTCAATCTGCTGGAAAAGCGTAGTGAAAGTTTGCCTTTAGGGGACCACAGAGGCAAAAAATTGTTTTTACCTTTCCCCATTGCTCTCTCAGGGCACAGCACTCCTGACTCCAAGGCAATATCAGCAGTATTCATTCACAAGCCTAGCAAGAACACCCATTAGTTAGACTCAAGACAGTATTATTATGCCCTTTCTCTAAGTTTTATGTACTAACCCAACATAAGATCACAGTTTTGGGTATTGATCAAACAAAAAGTTTCCACTTGAGCAGTTCTGACAGAAAGCCAGGAGATTTGCGGCATAGCAGCACAGTCCTTCCATACGTGTAGCCCATATACTGAGGTTTCCTCTGAAGTTTTGTATCCTGACAGCTCTGCCCCTGGAGTGCCATGGGATATGCCTGAAATACTTCTTTACCCTCTCTCTGATCTTTATCAGCTCTTCACCCCAACAGGAGACACTGCCTCACACTGATCCTGTTCTGTTTGCACACAGAGTATTCCTCAGCTGCAAGGTGCCATGAACATGTCTTGAGATAATGGTCCACATTTGCAGAAAATGCTTCAGAGAAATGATAGGCCCTAAATTTATGATTCCCCCTGAACCCCAGCTTTAGCCAAGTTTAATGACAAAAACTCTCCCGACCTCCAAATTATTAAGCAAGTATTAAATGTAGACTTCGTTCAAGAATGGAAATCCTGAACTCCCACTTTTACCCCAGGCCTGATTGCTCAGTCAGTAAGACTCAAATTTTTATATCTGTAATCTCTATTTTTTTGTTATATTTTACTGTTGGTATTAGGACACAAAAGCAAATATCTGAAGTGCTCCAGCACACTAAGGATAATTGTAAAAGTGGGAGTTACAATCATACTCATTTAGTGAAGCTCATCTCTTACAAGGAGTGCTTTTTAAACTGGAGATTACATCCACCAGCAGCAATGTCAAAACTTGATGAAGTGAAATAAAGAAAGAGGTAAATTTACACAAAATCTACTTTTGTGGAAATACAAAATGAAGCATAGGCTTAAGCATCCTCTTTGAATCACCTGAGACCCACTTCTTTAATTTACTCGACATTTGGAATTGCACACAGAAAAGGAATGAGGTGATTCTTCTTCCTAAGCTAACATAACATAAAGTTGTTAATGTCTTTTGAACTCTACCTTTGTGCTTTAGCAGACCAGAAGACAGAGCTTGACAAACTGGAGTATTTATCCAGACAAAAATAGCCACTCAGCTGTGCTTTAGTGCCATTTTCTGTCACACCAGCATGACAGCACTAAGTGTTTAGTTCAAATAAGTGGTTCCACGTCCTCTGATAATACAACATGGTTCCAGCATTCTGTTCACTACAATTTCAGCTCCATCAGGGGTGGCACAAGACAGCTCAGTATTCCCAGAGATTTTCAAACTGTGGTGCATGTGTTCTATTATGCACTCAACCCGTCTGGTCCATTTGGACTGGATTCACCAGGGAATACAATTAGCTGGCCATTTTATTTGCACAACCCAGCCTGCCAATTTGTCTGGAGCTTCAGTTATTTTTTATTTTTCTCTTTCTTGCAGTTTTGAATTATTTCTGATGTGGCAACTATCTGTAGCACAGATTCTTCTTCCACCAGGCATTAGTGTGTAAGGCAACCAACTGTTGGGGGACTTGGGGCAGTCAAGATCTTCAAATTTAAAGCAGTAGCTATTTCCTCAACAAACTCTAGTAAACTGTTCTTTAAAATGAGCCACTAAATAAAACTTCTTCTTAATGTGCTGCCAAACAAATCATGGAGAATATGAATGAACAGCAACAGACAACAGCACACAAACACAGGGCAATGAATTAATTCTGCTCCCTATCGCACAACTAATCAGTGCTCCCAAAGCAGGGCACTATTGCTGCCCTGAAGACCAGAATTTGACATAGGCAATTGAGTGTTTTAGGAAAGCAGGCAAATATTAAAAAAAAGTGAGGCATGAAATGATCTTATCCAAAGGACAAAGATTTTAAATAATCTCAAGCCTCACAGAACCACCATTGTCACTGTATTTGAGATATACTTTCCAAAGTTCTGTTAGCACACACAACACAAATATTTAATGTGAAAAAACAAGACCAGACATAAAAAGAAACATAAAAAATCATATTCAAATGTGCTTATTTGAAATGGTAAATATATGAAAATATTGTGTGCTTTTTCAGACAAGAAGGTTCATATATTACCGGCTTTATGATGCCAAATATTTTCTGCCAAAGTCTTCACTTTTCTTCCTGTCTCTGCCTCTCTACTCCTGCACCAAAGAAAAATCTCTCAGCCTCCATTTTTATCTTGAGGCAACACAGTCTCAAAATGTTTCATACAACTAAAAGGAAAACGTAGTAAAATTGAACCACCTTTCAACATATATGGATTTTTTTCCTCTGCTACTACCTAAAAGAAATTTTCTATCTTTCAGTTTGCCTAATGACTTTAATTATCTTTTTTCCAGAAACATGCTGCCCTGGACAAACCCATAAAATATGCCCTAAGGTATCCTCTTGACTTTTCCCATAAGCTTTTCCAGTCAGCTTCAAGAAACTGGGTTTTTGTAATGATTTATACTTAAAATTTGACATGAAACTTTTGGCAACATATGTATAAAGAATTCAAATTATTAAAAAAGCTATAGCATACATTGCAAACACAAAATGACTGATGAGCTTGCATAACATCTCTGATAACTCTACAGGTTTCTATTACTGATAGGACTTTTTGTGAGCAATAATGAGTCAAACTGAAACTATCAACAAAAAAAGGTTAAATGAGAAAACATTATCCATGCATTAATGGTGACAGACTGCCACAAATTTGCTGGAGTGCATGAAATGTTCACTCTGCTCACCAACACCACCAAGCACATTTCCATTGACATTAAGAGGTTTGAAAGCAAAAACCAGAACTTTTATGGAACTACTTAGCTTGAGAATCTCTTATTCCTCAGGCCAGTTCACTGTCTCCTGGAATGTTTCCCCAAAGCACTGTGTGTTACTAGCTCCCCTCTCAGGAAAGTAGAAAGTCCTGAAATCCCTTCTCTGTATTCTGTAACTTCATATTGCATATTTATTTGGTGGACTCACATAGCAGTCAGAACAAATACTCCTGCTGGGTTGAGAGCATCTATGAAGCTACAGGAGGAGAGGGGGACACATTGTCAGGGATAATGAAGCGCCACTGGTCACTGTGGCAGAGCACACAGGTGCTGACCTGTGAAGGAAAGGTCTTAAAAGCACTGACAACATACCATAATCAAGCAATGCATCACTTAATACCTAGTTTTTACACCTTCATCAATACCATTGCAAAGACATGTTCTAGAGTTTTGATTAACTGCTGGTAAATTTTACATATTTAGGGAGACTAGATTTTGGGAGTTCATAAGGGTTTTTTACAAAACACACTAAACATATCATTGCTTTCATAAATTAGGACCCCACATCAATAAACAGGAAAACTTCCAGAATATATTTAATAGTGCATAAACACATCTGAATGCTAGTTCATGGATCAAGACAGTAATTGTCTTTGTTCTCCCCTACAGCTGAGTAGAAGTCCTGATACATTGTATTGCTGGAGTAGGATTGGTGGAAGAATTTGTGCTCCCACACAAAAAACCAGAGCTGTCTGGCCACTGTAATCACTGCTCAGATATAGGTTTCATATAATTTCTTCAACAAGACTGGTAGTAGTTATCTTAAGAGGTGTGTGATATCTTGGTGAACTTGTAAGTCATTTAATGCTCTTTGTTCCACGCTGAACCTGCCTCCTCTGTTTCCCTCATGTCTTCTACATACACAATATTAAGATCAGAGAACACATATTCATAGGGTCATTTTTATTTCCTGCTGATGAAGGACAATCCCTTGGCAAATCTGCAACAGTTACATCAGAAAGACGACATTTAAAAAGCCAGCTATTGTTAAAAAGCAATATAGTAAAAAGCCAACAATGACAAAAAGTTCCCAGAATGTTCAAATTCAGATTTTCAGAAAACTCTGAAATAATTATATCTGCCCTTAAGCCATTTGCCTGAGTACAGCAGCACACAGTGAGTGTGTAGGGACACTTTTCAAAGCCTGTGACTGCGAAGAGCAGGCCATTGGGTAGTGTTGGTCACAGGCAGGAGGCAAAAAAGTCTGCTTAAGAGGGAATGGAAGAACATAAAGACATCTGCTAAAGGTAGGCAGAGTTTACCCTGCTGTTGCACTTTCTAAAGTGATGATGCTGACACAGCTCATTCCCAAGCAGTCCAGAAAGGTGCCTTAACACAATGAAAGAATCAAGGCAACCACATAAAGATGCCTCACAGAGTACCTGAATGGTAGCTTTATTCCATTTCTACCAGAGAAAGTGAACTCTGGGCCAAGGTAAACTGATATGGGACATGTTTTCTCCTATAGTACAAAACAAGCCAAGTCAAAGACAAGCTCAGAAAGTCAAAAATAATTTCTATCTCCATACCTGAATGAAATTGTTGAAGCAGCTTCTCTTCTGCATGAACTTCAGACTAGAAGTTCAACACACTGCACCTCATGTGCAAACTTCATTCAACATTGACAGCTGAATGATCATTTCCTAGACTGCTTACAAGGATTTCCTTTTAATTTATAAATACAAGTTTACTTTTCACTTTTGCAGTATACTAGTTTATGCTTAGAACAAATAGTACATGTCTATCCCACCAAATCCATGTGCACATTTGGAAACATTTGGGGTTGCTTCAGGTGTTCTTAGTTTTGTATCTGTTTTCAAGAAGAGCAGGTAAATTTAAAACTTATTTGAAAGGCATCTATCTGGTCATGTGGCTTCTGCTGCAGTCTCCAGACAGGGAAAGTGAGGAGGGGAAATAAAAAAAAAAAACCAGTTGTCATAAATAAACACACCCAATTTATTTTGTGGTTTGTACTTCTGCATTCTAGGTTTTAGCATGTAAAAGGGATCTGAATCTCCTGATAATTTCTCCTCAAAGAGATTGCTGCTGGTCTGCACTTCTGGATGTTGCAGAATATTCAGTGCTGCTTGAAAGGAAAAAGATAGTTTTCCCAACCAAAACAGAATTGAGTTTTATAAGCTTTATCAAGAAATTTTCCAGGTAATATTAAAGTAACAAACATATTAACATCTTAATATGAAAAATACAAGAACTTTCCTTTCCAATGTGGGTCAAAATGACTTTAACATTTACAATAAGAGCTGGAGAGAAAAATTATAAATTTCTAGCTAAACATTTAGCAATATTCTTTAAAGTTTCCTATATTTCAGACAGATTATACAAATCTTAAGCACTTTTTAATTACTACACATCTTAGTAGTTTTTCATATTTTCCATGGACATTTTTGTCATCATTCATCATCAATTACTCAATTACATCATAACTGACCCTCTCTCAATCTCAATCTCAATCTCAATCTCAATTTTTTTTCTGTAAAACAGATAACACCCATATTAACATTCCAGGAACAAGCCTAGCTCTCATGAAATAATAAGAGAATGAAAATAAGTCCTTTGTTAAGTTTTTTCTGAACACACAAAAGAAGTATACACCAGCACACAAAGAAATTATGCAAATCGCCTTTGTAAATGTACTTGAACAATCTAGAGATTTGTTAGTTGAAAACAAGAGAGTATTTCTGGTCTTCTGATAAATTTAATGGTAAAATGACCTAGGTGTGCCCCCATAAAACCCAAATACTGAATTCTTCATCATTATTGCCATCACAAGAGGAGACCTAAAACTTGACATTGACACATACAATATCTGGTAGTCCAGAAATCAATAAGAGCAGTGACCTGCTTTCAACTGAAAAGTAGGAAAAATCTCTCCCAAAGGTCTTAATGTCTATACGTCCTTCCAGCTAACCACCAATACACAAGAAAAATGTGGAAGCCTTAAACATGACAATAAAATGGACAGAAGTGAAAAAAACCCAGTTGTTTTAAGCAAGTATGATTCAGACTTATTTACATTACTAGTTGGGTTTTTTCATACTGCAGAAGTCAGAAGTGATCTGGAGTAAATGACAGAGGAGGGAGAAACTGAATGAAAAGGTGTTAAGAAGAGGTTAAAACAAAACCACCTAGCCAGAACAGCACACTGCTTACAGAATTACAGTAGTCTTCTGACTAGAAGTGTGTGAAAAGCTAGGAGGGTATTTCTGATGTACATCAAACACAGTAAAAGCTGAAGTGAGACCGCAAAGCTTTTTCTTTTCTGAAACAGTTTATGAATTTAATTATGCAGAAACAGAACTGCTATATGCACATCATCTTCTGAAGGCCTTGCAGATCCTTCCTAAAAAATGGTTCCTTTATGGTAGCAAACCCTCCAACTCCAAAGAGTTTTAAGTATACTAGCACTTGCTGCTCTCCCTTCCCTGCAGACTCCAGCTCCTCCCTGAGTCAGAGTGAATGCACTTCTTTAAAACAACACAACTATTCTGACAATATGCTCATCCTTTCCCAGGGTTTACTGCCAATTTCAAATGGCTTATTGCTGTCTCAGTGGAATGAAAATTACCTTTTTCCCTCCTCTAGTCTCCCTAATACAACTGCAGATTTTCTCCCTTGCTAATGCAAGTATCTTTTGTGGAGGATTTTTCCTTTACAATAAAACCAAAAGTATCTCTTGATTTCAACATGATTGTTACAGATCAACACCAATTCTGACTTTGTATTTGACATTAGCATTGTTCTTTAAAACAAATTTGGTAGTTTCTCAGCAGTAGCACCACATTTCTTTAATGCTTATTGACAGGCAGGTCAGTAGCCAGTGACTTTTTTTTTTAATGACTGTATTCTTTTGTTCTCTTTGCAGTACCCACAAGGACTTGAATGACAGAAAGTTCATTTTTCTCCGAATGAACATCTGATTAGAGTAGCCCATGCTTTACCCCCCTTTGGGAGACATGCTGTCAGCCAGCAAAGCCATGGTGGTCGTGGTAGCTGTCACTGCATATCCAACAGCTGCTCTGTTACACATTCCCTAACCTGGCAAGAACCGTGCCGCAGAGATTCTGCCGCTTTTCCCCACCCTGGCTCTGTGCTGCCCTGGCCCTGGCCCTCCAGCAGGCAGGCTGGCCAGCAGCTCTGCCTGCAGCTGCTTCCCACCCTCCCAGTGCTGCTTCACCACAGCAGGAGCTCTCCTGAAGCTGCATCCTATATTTCCTTGGCCCTGGAGAGTGAGCGTCACGCCGCCAAGGAACCAGAACTCCTTGGCTGTAAGCTTGTGGCGCCCTAACCTGCTCGGTACCCACATTGTGCAGATGGAGACACATTGCAGGGTCTTTGCTGCACCAATGGAAGGAAATTATGGGGGGAAAATTATGCTGAAGTGGAAATTTTGAATTATTTATGTTCAAGGCAGAACATGGCTTGATGAAGAGAAAGTTAATCAAATGGTCTCTGTATGTTGACCCAAGATGAAAAGAATTATGTCAGTGCAGTAGCCATGCTCTAGCTGAGTGCTAGCTCAGAACACTGGCTAGGTAAGAAAGAATTCAATGCAAATTGCATTTCATAGATAGATGTCCTAAGTCATCCAGTCATTTCAGTTTAATGCTAAAGAGTTCAGAATGTTATTTTAATTAAACAAAACTAGGTACTTTAAGATTTTCTTTGGAACAATCCTTTAGATTTCCATGTTTGTTGAAGACGTGATTAGAATATGAATAGAGCTTAAACTGCCACCACAGCTGGTTACACCTTCCTAGAAGGACTTTGCACTAATGGCAGGTGTCCTGGTTAGGATTGTATTCTATGTCTCTCACATATGAGTAGCTCTGTGTTCCACAATGAAATACGGAACTGAAATCAATGTGAGACATTCTTAAACATCATACTGTTCTAGAAGCCTGAAGGTATAGCAAACTACTTTAATTTTTTAAAATTAACATATATTCCTGCTTGGGAAAACCATACAGAGCTTTAAAAAATAAATTCAAAATTTTCCCTAATTTTTTGGCATAGTGATAGCCAAGTGAAAAAGAGTTAATCTGACATTCCAAATGCAGTGTTTCTTTAGAACTCAGGGGTTAAAATCTAGCTGTTACTCCTAATCTGCTGCTTTGCATCAGAAAATCATGAAATTCAAACTTCAACTTCCCTTTCTACAGCTTATCCCAGCATGGGAATTGATTCATCACACACTGCAATCAACTTTTTGGTACATAACTGAATACAAATTATGATACTGAGGGAGATTTACATGTTTGTGTCATAGAACACAGAGCTCATGAAAAAAACCAGTTGGTTTATCCACTGCAGGGATTCAGTTACATTTCCAAATACCCATTCAAAATAAAGCACAGAAAGACTGAGAGGATGAGCATTTTAATTGTTTTCTCCGCCTTTCTATTTCTCTATATTTGTTAATGTAACTGGTCATTTTTAAAAGGATTGTTTTCCATTTATCTCAATACTTTGATTTACCAGAGATACCAAATTTGCTCTCCCATAATTTTATTGTAGAAGTTCTGGGAAATCTCAGAAATGTTATGAACCTTACTGAAAGTTTACAGCACTGAATATTCTTTTCTCTAAAATGTGAATTAGTCACTGAAATTAAATAAAAGCTGTTCAAAAAAGTGGGGGGGGAGGAATCTCCAAGAAAGAATGAATTTGAAAATACTTGACCAAAAATCCCTGCTTTTCTGCACTGATTAACACTTAGTCCCAGTAATGTAAAAACATGACAGAAAGCTAAATATTAAAGTTACACTTTCTTTTGACACATCCCCATTCAGTCCTGTCTGATGCTATGCTCCTTTCTAATTCTGTAAAATAAGTCAGAAAGAGAATTAATATCTGTATATACGTAACTTTTACTATATTTCACATATATTACCAATGTATAATGGTAACAGATATGCAGTAGATGTTTTCATGCTAAATATGACATTTTTAATGTCTTCTTGCTGTCTTTGCCCTTATTCAATTCTGCTTGTTAGGCCATTCCAATTGTTCATACTGCAAGATTTTTGGAACAGATAGGCTAACAATGCCTGAAAAAACAGACTCAAATCCCTCATACTGATGCTAATAATGCACAATGATCATTCTAATGCTGAATAAATAGTAAATAATAAAAATAGTAATTCCATCATCCAACATTGCATCTTATTAGGAAAAGTTGAGAAATATAGGATACACCTTAACTACCTATTTAAGTGGAGAGCAAAGAGAGAACTTTGAAATCCTAAATCATAGTATCTGTATTCAACTCACAGTTTCAGTTTGCCCTAAATTAATATTGTTACCATCTTCACTGAAGTTTCAGAACTGTCCAGCACTTCCGAGATCTTAAAAGATTTGTTTTACTAATTTTGCCAAGGGTTTCTCTTGAGTATCCATTTCTGTCTCAAGCTTCAATTACATTACAATACATGAGGACATACATGTCCTCATATAATTTTCAGTTATGAGAAAAGGTTGAACATTGGTAGTAAAGCAAAGGACATGGTTAACCAAATGCTTTGCAGCAAAGAATTTGAATGTGGAAGTTGTCAGGCTCTTATGGCCTCCTAAATGCAACTGGAATCAATGGGATAAATCCCTCAAGTTTTCACCTGGATTCTGTGTATTACAATGTCACATTAATCAGTCCAAAACATTTCTCATGATTCTGTAGACAACACCATGGTTTGACACATCAGCAGTGACCAACCCTTGCTGGACCCCCACCAACTAGCCATCAGAACTGGAGTCACCCAAAGCTTGTATTACTTAGGGATGCACACATCTCAGGCAGGGAACTTGGTACACACCAGAATCAGATTGCAGAGAAATACGTGTTGAGAGCTGAGTTTTCAAATCAGATCTCCCCTGCATTCAGTGCTCACTTAACACTGAAATGAATGCTACTTCACCAGTAGGTGAAAGTACAGCAGCTATAAAACCACATTCAGAAGCACAAAAAGAAGAGAAAAGGATATGAGGGTAGAAATAACATTTGTTTGCAGGTACAACAAGAATTTATCTCTCAGCTCAAAAATATGGGATATTGTAATTTCACTGCCTTCACCAACAAGTCTCCTATACTCACAAACAGGCAAATGCTTAACTGCACAACATAGATAAGATACTAGGAACTAAGAAGCTGATTTTCAAAATAATGGATGTCTTACAAAGAAGCATGTAAGACTTTTTTCCCTTACTGAATTTCAGGTTATGGAGTTACATGACTGCCAATTCTTCCTCTTGACAACATCCATACCTCAGTAGCTAAAACCTCAGAATCAGTGCTGGTCAGTTGAGGTTCCTTAGTAGAGTAGTGTTAAACTTAAACTCACATTGAATTTTCCAGACTGGTGAATATAGAGAAGCTAAGTGTTCAGGGTTATTATTGTTGCATCACTCTTATGCACCTAAAACTAAAGAGGAGGGAAAAGATTTTACAAAAGACATGTTCTGATCATCTCTGTTGGGGTAGAAAAGCATCTTCCTCTACTCACATTCTGTTTATCAGACATTAAGTGACGAGTTTGAATTAGAAACAAATGCAGGATAGATATTCAAATGTAAATGTTTAAGTAAAATCCCCGTGTCTTAGATTGTACCTTTTATTTCATGGAGAAAAAGACAACCAACCAAAGACTTCTCAACAATATAAACTAAGTAGGTATGCAAATATAACATCATAGATAATTATGTAACACTATGAATTCTGGTTGGATAGGTGTGAGGATTTACTGTAAGTTAAATACTGAGAGCTAGGTGCATGCAAAAAGAGGCCATCTGCTGACAGAAAGATTTTTGAGATAGCATCAGGATCAGATTTGGCAATGACATTCTTTCTCTTTTATTTCAGCATTCATCTCTACATACATTGATAAGTAGCTTTTGTTTCATCACCTTTTCTTCTGCCCCAATGACTCGGATCATATAATTTCCAATGATGATAATCCAAATGTAGAAGTATGGATTGTACTTAGGCTTAATTTCCTGAATTATGAGTAGTGTTACAATCTCAAGTAATATGAATGGACTACAAATTGAGGAGCTTGATCTTCACATCTCTAGTTTATCACTAACATTCCTCTACAGTGTCAGGCAAACTGCTTAAGCTCATTGTGATGGTTTTTTTTTCCTATCTCTAAGGTTCTTTGTGGTTTAGAGATGAAAGAAGCAACTACTGCAGTTGTACCTTAAGGCAGAATGGTGATCCTACATTACAGAGGGTGGTGTGCCCTATGAGAAGCAAATGTTTCCAGAACTAAAGAAACAGACAATGATTCTTAAGAGGCTCAACCAGCAGTTAAGAGGATTTGTATCTCTAAGCAGGGATTTACTAAACAAAATGAGTATGTACAAACAAGACTAGCACTCAAACAGGACTGACTATGTAGTGCTTTTCACTTATTAAAGGCTTACTCTTTCTTTTTCAGTACTTGTAATACAATTCCTGACACCAAGGGTGGAGCTGTAACCTCTGTCTGCATTAAAGAATGGATTGGAAAGTACCTTGGAATTTCAGAGCTTGCCCCCATAGATGTTCTCTGCTGTGGCAAAAAAACCCCAAACAAATTAAAACCATATCAAGGAGTGATTAGGAAATATCCAGGCTAGTACTGATGCAAAGACAGCAGAGGGTTCTTGTGCCAGCTCATATACCTAGAAGACTGCACCACATAGTAGTTACTGAGGCCTAGAAGCCGCATTGAGCACTGAACTATTTATTTTTTAACATTTATCTTCCAGGATTAGCCCTTCTCTGTGTGGCACATAAAAAAATGGGAAAGGGTAAAGCAAGAGAATGGCTAAGTAGCTTTTCAAAGAGCTTCATGAACAGAAATAAAACTTATGACTGGATGCAGAGCTGTAAGGAGGGAAAATAAAAACTCTAAACTCTAGTAATGACTCAAATAAATTTCTAAACAAAACTTGCAATACAAGTGAGAGTCACCCTATAGTTGTTGTGAATGTATTCAGAAAGAAAAGCATTCTGACCACAACCTGAAAAGTAACTCTTCTTGTAAGCAAGGTAAATCAAATTATGAAAATTTACAGTCTGCTTTATTTTGGTGGCAGACCTTCCCTTCCTTTTACACTACTGAACTAATAATACCTAAAAATCTTAATGACAGTCAAGTGATCTACACCTGCTAAAGAGTTTATCTCTTTGTGATACATCTGAATCTTTTGATATAAAAGAGGAATTTTTTAGCAAACAAAAACCAGTGAAAGAGAGTGCTCTTATGTGCAGACTTCAGAAAAGAAATGGAATTGTTTTTTACTTTGCCAATCAGATCTAGTAGTGACTGGCAAAAAGAATTATTATTTGATGCAATTTTTCTACTTTAGCAGATGGCCAGCTTCCTATATGCAACTTCAGTGTCATCTTGCTAGAGACAGCAAGTTTTGGTAGTCATCCTGATTAGATGGTCCCAGCTGTCCTGAAACTTGAGTGGAAAGGTCAGGCCCATGAAGGGAAAGATTTCATTCTTGGTGAAGTGGAAAGAAACAGTCCACAGGACTCGAGATAGGCACTACCACCACAGAGCTTGCCACTAAGCAACAAGCCAGTTGTTCTTTGAGAGAGAGAGGCCAAGGCAATGCAGTGCCAGTGCCTGCACTGTGAAAATACTCCAGATGTCTCATGTCACTTAAGTGAGGCTTGACAGGCTGCAGGTTCAGAGGTCTGCAACACACTGGCATCCACTAATACCCAGAACAGGAAAAATTAGAGACACATAAGACAGGGCAGAGATAGTTCAATATGCTTAATGCTTCTTCTGACAGTAACAGATTCTGCGGTAAAGACGTCCTATCCTTAAATAGACATATGGATGGATTTAATTCTGTGGGTGAATAAATACAAAATGCTGCAACTTGTCCAACAGGAAGACACTAGAATTCCTTTGTGTTTTTCCCTCTTCTGGAAGATGTCTCAAGTCAGTGAAAATCTCAGATGGCAATTGCAAATAAAGCCCTCAACAACTTTGCAGTGACTTCAGTAAGAGTACTTTCCCTCCAGAAAAGAAGGAAACACTTCTTTGATTCTAAATATTCTCATTTAAAGCACCCCCACATCTCACACCTATGAATGAATTTCACATGGGTAAGCTTAGCAAAGAATCACAACCCTTTACAGGTGGCTGTATTTCATGAAACAAGATCAAAAACGTCAACAGCAAACAAACATGTCTAAAGAGGTGCCACTTGAAAATAAGCCTTTGAACTCATTTGACCAAGGCTATTGTTTAAAAAAAAAAAATCACACCTGTGTGCAGACACATAGGCTCTCTTTATCTGGTAAAAACAAGGTGTGGAGACTCATGGGACAGATAATTAATCTCTATTGCTATCTATAGTTTCTTTGTTAACACTGTCTTGGTTGAAGTGTGAAAATATGTTCACACTTTGGAAAATGGGCGATTAGCTAATCAAATAACAATATGAATCTTACAAACACAGAAATTGCTGTAACCCAACACCAGTACTTCTGACTATATAGGGTTTTTAAAATTTTATAAGAAAAACATTCTCTCAAGCATCCTTCAAGACTATCAGGGAAGAAATCATATCTTCCCCACTGTAACAAGCAGTGCAGAAATTGTGATCACCATCATCAGTCTATTTCCAATACTTCACCCAGTATTTTATCCTCAGGGAATCAATTGCAGGAAGTATTTTCTTTGTATAGACAAATTCCAAGAAACTGTGACAGAGAGATGACATAAGCAGCACCAAATAACCAGGGGCACTAAGCAGTAGCCACTGTTCTGTTAGGGCCCTGTTAAGCAGCAGTTGTGTGTATTAAGTAGCACTGGTCTTCCACCAGTGCCCCAGGAGACGTCCCAATTAAGCAAGTTTACCAGATAAGTGTCTCAGTTAAATGAAGCATATGGTACAAACTTGTATCAAAGTGCTACATGGCAAATGCCCCACACATTTCAGCACAACTTCACAGGGCTGCCCAAGATGTGCAAGATTCATATTAAAAAAGATCTGACTAAACACAAATTGCATACTCCAGATGTCATTTCAAAACTCTCTCCTGGGATAAGATACAAGTTAGACCTCATGTTTATGGAAGACCCACTTTGCACTTTTTTTCTTTTTTCTTTTTTTTTTTTTTTAATTAAACTATCCCTTTATACCCTTGGATGCCCCCACAGGATGGAGATCATTTTCACAGGCACTTCCACATTACTGAAAGAAGCAATTCTTTTCTCTATATAAGTCAATGATCCTATTAACATCAAGACGGCATATAAAAGCATGAAGAATGTCTATTTACAAAGTTTTGCTTTTTTAGCTGCGCTAAAATTCTTGATGTGGCACTTAACACTTCACATCTCTCACACAGTAACTTTCTCTTTTCTGGTGGTAAAAACTGTTCTGTTTCTGTTCATACAAGCTGCTGTAAGAACATAATTATCCTGTGTCATTGAGTCAGCCATTGTGCCACTTCTGAGATCATTGCACTGGCTCCCAAGTCAGACACAAGATATTACTCCTAATTTAAAGCCCTTTGTGGACAGTTACTACCTTACTGTCTTATGCCATTCCTGCTCTGCATGTCAGCCTCACTTGCTTATCTGTCAAGATAACATTTTTCTCTGATACTTTCTCATTTCTGATAATGTCTACTCGCCCCAAATAACATGAGACTGTTATCAGACTCACAGCTGCATATGCCCTCCCTCAAAAACTATTTCTGACCCTCAAAAAGTTGTTCTATCAGCTTTTTTTCCTTTGTTCTTATTTTCTCAAGGTGTGTCTTAGTCCCTTTTGCACTTCTCAACGTTCATAATTTTTGTCTCTCAGACTTGGAAATAAAACTCCAGAAAGTCCTGTTTCTGCTTTCCAGACCTGCTACTGGAAGAAGCAGCAGCAGCAGAGGACAACTTCTTCAAGCTACAAACCTATTCGACATTTATTTTTGCAGATACTGTTTCCATGAAAGCAGCAAAGTTCTGGCCTGAAATGGAACAAATTAATACAACACATGGAGCTGACATGTAAGTTCAAAGATCTTCATCAGTAAAAGAAACCTTCAGAGTTCTAATTTTGCAGAACATATATAAAATATCAGTAGCCAAGAGTTAAAGAGCAGCAAAAATTACTAACTTAAATAATGCCTTTTTTTAAAAGACTCAACTTACTTTGAAAGCACACATTCCCTTTCTTTGGTTCTCATGCTGAAAGCTCCTCTTTGTATCACGCGTTTTCTTGTATTTTCCCTTTGTAGATTATATAAGAACTCTTTGCAGATTGGCTGGTATCTTTTTTTTTTAACATTTATATTCATTGCAGAAGTAGCATAGCCAAAATCCCTTAATAAAACAAATACAAATAAATTGACATGTTGCATTTCCGTTGCTTTGTTCAATTAAAATTCTCAAACCAGTTTATTAACATTAACCGAAGAGGTGTAGTTTAAAGTTACAGAAAACAACTGTAATATTCATATTTTACTCTAAGGAATGAGATCAAACTTGTGGTTAAAAAAAGAAAAGCATAAAGGCACTTAATGGTATAAAGCAGAAATGCTCTAGATCAGTAAGGCCAAAAGCATTCATGCAGAAGATTTTGCCTACATCACGCTCTACTAATTTCTGTGAATGTATCAACATGAAGAACTTGGCTCTTAGTGTGGCCTCAAGTTGAAACAAGGTATTTCCTAATAAAGAGACTATATTTTCAAATGGGGAAAATATTGTCAGTCTGGGGGAAAACTTGAAATTTTGATGGAAAATAATTTTAATAATAAATAATATAGCATTATCTAAATTCCTCCTACTGAATTTTCTAGACTGCTTATTATCTTCCAGAGGCATACAATCTGGAAGTTTGGGGAAGGCCCCTGGGTTTCTCACTTCCCTGAGAATGTAATGTTTAAAACTCACCTTTCCACTGAACAGAAAGTAACCATGCCAGGTAACAGAGGAAATGCTATATTTGGAAGAATTTTTGCAGCCTCTTGTAAGAGGCTACTGCATAAAATGACTGATTTTTCATATCACTTGTCAGTTTAAAATGCTAAAGATAGGAAAATAGGGTAGGCTTTCTGAAAATTCTGGCTTGTATTTGTTAAATCAAGTCCTGAGTTTTGGATATGTCTCCTTACTTCTCATTTCTCCTAAGTTCTCGGGAATCATGTTCTTGGGTTTTTAAGCATATGACAATTTGTGGAAATTTATCACTTTTTAAATTGTTTTTTTTACTCCATGTTTTGTGTCCCGAAGTGGTTATTCTTGCCTCATGCAACTAAAGGTTGGTCAATTATTGACCAAATATTTCAAATATATTGCAGACTCCTAAGAGTTGGAGGTGGAACACTAGATTTCCTGATTTTTCTGTCAACTGCACTGCTGTCACAGGAACATGGTCCCAGCGACACTGAGGCATGAGAAGGGACCTCATGTCCAGTGACTGGGAAGCCCCTTTTTATGGTCAGAAACCAAATCATTGATGAAAACAGCCACCAATGAAATTCTCATTTGCCACTTCAAGTCCTTGCTGTGGAAGCCTCAGGCACCCCAAGAGCTGGAAGATGTGACACCCGTCCCTGTCAGAGGCTGCACACATGCAGACACACACACAAGCTTCCCTGAGGTTCCCTGCGAACCTGGTGCTCAGCACCCAGGCCTGTCAGGAGCCCAGCTCTGGGCTCCTCAGTACAAGAGAGACATGGACCTCCTGCAGTGGATGCAGCAGAGGGCAATGAGGATGAGTGGGGCAATGGAGCATCTCTCTTATGAGGAAAGGCTGAAGGACCTGGGCCTGGTCAGTCTTGAGAAGAAACATCTGACAGGGGACTTTATCAATGTATAGAAATATCTAAAGTGGGGGCGCCAAGAGGATAGAGCCGGGCTCTGCTCAGTGGTGCCAAAGAACAGGACTAGAGACAAGAAGCAGAATGTGATGCACAGGGAACTTGACAGGAACATGAAAAAGAATTTTACTGTGCGGGTGAGCACGCACTGGAACTGCTTGCCCAGAGACGGTGCGGAGCGTCCCTCACCAGAGATACTCCGGAACGAGCCTGTTCGCGCAGGTAGGTTGGACCAGATGACCCACTGCAGCCATGTGTCAACCTGACCCATTCTGTGATTTTGTGATTCCTCGGTGACTCACAGCATATGAGCCCACCCACGGTCAGGAAATCACCGCGGTGGCGGCTCAGTTGCGGCGGCGGCCCAGCTACGGTGCCGCACGGCCGCCTCAGGACCGCCCCCGCGCCCACATGGCCACACGCTCGGCACCTCCGCCCTCAGAGCTCCCGCCCCCGGGCTCCGCCCGACGCGGGGAGGAGCGGCAGGAACGGCCGGGCAGTGCCGCGCCTGCGCCGCAGGGCCGGGGAAGTGGAAGTGGAAGCGCGCGTACGCTGTGCGCAGCTGCCGCCGCTGCGTGGGGCCGCAGATGGAGCCTGCCCCCGCCGCCGCAGGTAGGGGCGGCCGACGGGTGGGCGGGAAAGAGGGAGGACGGCGGGGCGAGGGAGCTTCCCCCAGACATACTCACTTCACTCCCGCCCTCCTCTCCCCCACCGCTGCTCGCCTCGCCAAGGCTTCCTGTGGGAAACCCCCGCGGCTTTCCCCTGGCCCTTCACACCCACCGGAGAGGGCGGTGGCGTGTGTTGCGGCGCACCGCCGGTGGGTGCTGGGAAGGGCCACCCTGGGGGGCTCCGGCCCGGCCTCCCCGAGGTTCCCGGCGGCCTGGGACGTTCCTGCTGCCCTCAGCAGGCTCCCGGCGCCACCTCCCTGCTTCCCTCCTTGCTGCTTTGCTGCTGCCGCCGTGACCTCCAGCGGCGGGCCGCGGGGCAAAGGCAGCTCCGGGGCGTCCAGGCGCCCGCGGGTGCCTGCTGTAGCCTCTCTGGCTGTGTAACAAACGTGAAGGCAAAGCACCAAGATTATGTTGTCCTCGGCTTCGTGCTACCGAGGTCTTGTCCGAATGGCTGTAGACACGTGTCCACAGGAGTGAGAGTAAGCCCGTGGCCTTTATACCCGTGTAGTGTTCACTCACTGTGCCCAGAGTTCCCGAGTCAGGTGCCTTCAGCTTGGTATCTTAGAAGGTCATTCCCTTCAGCTAATGCAAGGTGTTGAGTCTTCCGTAGGTGGTGGTGACCTGCAGTGGTCGTGGCTGTGCACCTCGGTCCCTGCTGCCTGTGGCTGCTTCTCCAAAAGCTGAAGGATGGTGGCCAAGGCCAGGCTCTCAGTTTCTGATGGAAACCTGCCTTGGACCTGGCTCTCCAGGCCTTGCAAACAAGGCGTTCATCATAGAGTAGTCAAGTTCTGGGTTTATTGATTGTATCCTCTACACATTGGTCTGTTACTCAATTAAGAAAACATTATAAAATTTACCATAGCATTTCAAGTGGTGGATGTAATTTCACTTCCTGCTTGTCCTTTGGAAAAAGCCTGTTTATTACATTAGGTAATTCACAGATTCACAGAATAGGCTGAGTTGTAAGGGACCCACAAGGATCATCGTGGGTAAATGATCCTTAATGGGATCAAACCCACAACCTTGGTGTTACTAGGAGCATGCTGTAACCAGCTGAGCTAATCCTGGCAATTCAACCTGTTGAAATTTCAGTGAGAACAAAAAGCATGGCACCAAACACTGAAGTTATCGGCATTCTGCTTCCATATTTATGTATGTAATGACATTATCTGTCCCTCCCAAACCATGCTGTGGTTGTATGTTAGCTATGGTAGGACTGCTAAGGCTATACTTTGGGTACCTGCTGTGTGGCACCGATACGAGATTCATCTCCTGGGCAGTGACATTGCTTACTGACACCTTTCTAAATCTGCTACCTTGTTATCCACTATCTTTTGCTTCCCTCCCCCTACTCCCCATCAGTTTCTGGCTCTGTTGAAAACCTCAGAATGAAGTAAAGGTGGAGATGTCTAAGTGAGGTAGTAGAGAAACTGGAACAATTGCTGCAAGAGGTGTGAGCTGCCCTGTTTGTATTAGCAAGGTGTTAACCCAAATACCCTGGTGTGGTAGGTTTTAATGTCATCGTTGTTAACTGCTTCTTGGCTCATATATGAGAAAAAAAAGAGGATCACAGTTCTGTAAATTGTTACCATGACTGATACTTCATTTTATGGTCACAAAAGACACAAGTATTCTCATGGCTTTGAAAGGCAGTAGGGAGTGAATATCAAGGAGTCCTCTGAAGCTCATATTGTAGAACCTACAATACAATACATATTGTATTGTGAATTATGTTGTGATTTGTATGGGAAGAGTTTTTTGATAGCCATAGTTTAGGAAGAAACTGTGGTTGTGTCATTAGGTGATTATATCCAATAAATAAATTGGTAGTAAACATGATCAGAAGATTTTATGTTCATAAAATCACAGATTATCCTGAGTTGGAATAGACCCACAAGAATTCTCAAGTCCAATTCCTGGCCCTGACTTCCCCAAGACTTCCCCAAGAATCAGACCATGTGCCTGAGTGTGTTGTCCAAATGCTTCTTGAACTCTGTCAGGCTTGGTGTCATGAGAACTTCCTTGGAGAGCCTGTTCTAATGCCCAGTGAGGTCTCCCTTCAGTCTCCAGGCTGAACAAAGAAGTGACCTTAGCTGCTCCTTGAGTGGCTCTAGGCCCTTCCTCTCCTCTAGGCCCCTCACCAGCTTTGTAGTTCTCCTTTTGATGGTCTCCTAAAGTTTTATATTTTTTTTGTATTGTGGAGCCCAAAACACACAGGACTTGAGGTGAGGCCGCCCCAGCTCAGAGGAGAGTGAGACAATCCCCTCCCTTGCCTGGCTGATGATGCTGTCCCTGATGCCCCTCAGGACAGGACTGGCCCTCCTGGCTGCCAGGGCACTGCTGACTCTCATTCAACTTGCCAGGACCCCCAGGTCCCTTTCTGCAGTGCTGCTCTCCAGACGCTTTTCCCCCAGTCTGTCTGTACATCCAGAATTGTTCCATCCCAGGTGCTAAACTTCACGTGGTTGGTGATTGTTCTGCCCTTCATTTGCCTAGGTGTTCCTGGAGGGTATCTCTGAGGGAGTCAACAGCTTCTCCCACTTTAGGAAAAAGTTACACTGTTTTGTTTTCTCCTTCTCCAAAATCAGTGTGCTGCAGCCCAGCATTGAATTTGATTTTTGTATGCAGCACTTCCAAAGCTCTGTAGGGTGCAGTTTTTAGTGGTAGAGGCCATGGGTTATGAGAAAGGTAATTTTATTTTTACTGTGCACTCGCTTATAGCTGTCATTTTCAGGTGGTGCTGTTTGTATCCCTAGTTGAACATTCACAGATACATACAATACAGATTTTGGTACCTATCCTTGACATAGGGCTTAAAAACAGCAGGTCTGAAGACTTTTGATATTTTTCCTAAACTACTTAACATGTCTATTTCTTCATGACAGGTGGAAGTGTAGGTTGTTAAATACACAGCAGTTTTGTCAGTGAATGGAGAAATTTTGACTTGCAGAATGAATGTGACTTGTTTCAAAGTGGCAAGGGCAGTAAGCCTAGAGCTGGAAGAATACACTGAAAAGAATGAAATTATAGCTTCAAAAGATAGAGAGGATAAAATAATGGGCAATAACGCAATGTAGAATTTAAAGGGAAAAAATGTAGAAGTAAAAGGAAAAGTTGTTTTTCAGCTGTTCTTTTTCAACTTTAATTAAACTTCTTTTAGATAAGTTTTGTGACTAATAGCATAAGTTACCAGAATAACATCTGCAATCCTTGTGTTAATGTAACTGAAAGGCTTTTAGCCTTGCCACCTCATGCTCTGAAACTTGAGAACAGTGGTGTGTTTTAATCATATCCCTGATGTTAGTTTCCAAGATGTTCGTTCATTTATATTGTACGTACTGATTGTTCATTTACTACAGAGGTGCAGAAGTCAAAGGTAGGCATTGTTTCTCATTTGTTTCTTAATCCTTACTTCCAGTTAAAGAATTTGGTTTTTAAATGCAGGAAGAATGGTATTCGGTCCTGTTATTCATAAGCCTTCCTCTTCATTTGTGTGTGATGTTCTTTATTTGGAATGAAAGGTGTAAATTTTATCTTGAAAGGAGTGACTAAAGAGCTAAATATTCAAGCTCTCAAGGAGTTTGGGCAGATTTGTTTGTATAATGAAACTTTTTATTTGTGATTTACATTGTTTTTCATTACTCCTTGTCACACGCTTCTGAAAATTATGTAGTGCTGGAGCAGCTGATTAATATTGTTGAGCATGGTGGCAAATCTTAGGTGGTTAACATCTCCTCTTATAATAACTGGGGGATTTGTTGGTTGTTAGATTTTCCTGCATCCCTTCCTCATCCATATTGGGTACTTTGCTCTTTCCATGTCAGATTTACCTCTTACTCATCTCTTTTTTCTGGTGTAAGTTATTGCACAGTTTCTTATGTCATAGCTAAGCTATGCTTAGCTCTGTTTTATGTGATCTGTTTGGTTTATATGATTCAGATAGTTTGTGTTTTTTCAGGACCTTTCTCTGTTTCTTACTCCAAGTGGAAGTAAGCAATACATTCTTGGACACCATTCACTGTTAGTTAGACAGGGCATAAAAGAAATAGGAATTTTACACTTGGGACTGATTTCAGACAGGAGGTGCTCAAATGTGTGGGCTTGACTTTTTAAAAAGTGTGCCACCCTATCCTATGTGTAGGATTTGAATTGTGCCTGTGCTGCTAGTATATTTTAGCATCTCAAAAAAACCCCTGGAATGTGTATTTGGTTGCTGAAATCCTGCTGCATGGTGTTTTATTTAAGTGACAGAAAGTTGCGTTGAGGATTTTGCACCAGTTACCAAATGAAGCACTCAGAAGCTTTACAATAGTGGAATTAGGGCTGGCTCTGCTAGTTTAATCCTTGGTCAGTCCGTAGCCCTAGTTGTGTTTGCTGCATTTTGCTGGAATTCTTACCTGTTTTCAGATGGGATTTGAGGTGGGCTGAGGTGTTCCCTTAATAGGTAGCTCACAACTTTCCTAACTAGCAAGTCTGTCATACTTGAACAATGTTACAGGCTACATGTTAATGAAGCTGATTTATTTCCAGTAGTAAATATTAAGTCTTAATCTGTAATTAATTTTCAGGCCCTGTAACTGGATTTGCTGTGTGATCAGCAGTGTAAAAATATCTCCTTGTGTCGGTTTGGCTTTAGTTATTACTCACTAGATGTATGAGCATTTGCAATCTGCATGTAATTAACAAGAAAGTGTGCTTTGTCAGGTTTGCTTTTCCTTTTCTTTCTAGGCATTACAGACTTGCTGTAATGCAGCCATTGTTCACTTTTAGCAAACAGCATTCTTGTAATCCAGTACTGCCATATTGCAGGAACATGAGCCCGAAAGCAAAATGTAAGATAACAAATTCAGCCAGTGAAAAAGGTGAAAATTGACTTTGAGGTGATGATAGAATGGTGAGAAGTTAAAACTTTGGAAATTTTCCCTGGTGTTGTCATCCCTGTATTTCATCTTAATTTCAAATGTTGTCAGTATTAGAAAGATCTCAAAATCTGGAATTTTTTAAATACAAATAAATTTATTCATATACATTTAAAGAAGAATAAAAAAGGGTACTGCATAGAAAAGCTGCATTGATAAGTTTCTTTTGCTTTTAAATTAGAGTTTCAGGGTATCACAGATCTAGTTTCACTTGGATTATAACACTTCTATCATTTCATATTGTCCTTCTATACTTCAAAACCTCTGTAGAAGCTCTCTGCTTAAGGCTCTAGTTTGTATGCAAACACTGATGTGCAAATGAAATTACCAAACTCTGTAGCATTTCACATATGTATAAATGTATTTGTTTGGTCCTAGTCCATCATCCATCAGTTCACACTGGATGTCTTTGATAAAATTAATTCTCTTTATTAATGTCTTTGATAAAAACCTTTAACAGAATTCTGCAGGGTTTTTTTAGGACTGAGGTTTACAAAGCCGGATGCTGAAATTATTCTGTAGCTTTGACCCCACAAATTCCTTGTCGGTAAAGGAACAGAAGCCTTCCCAAAGGCTACAGGATTGGATTCTTAAAGTATTAATTGATACATCAAATACAATTGTAGGAAAAGATCCTAAGATTTTAGAAAAATAAGTTGTTTTTTTCTCCCATGACTTTAATGGGTCTATCTCTAAATGAATTTGCTCCCATGTGTGACTTAGTGTTTCCAAAGAGAGGTTTTGAGCAGTTGATGCAGTCTGATTCAATGATACAGACTTGTTGGAGAAGTTTTTATGATGCACATATGCATAAATGATTCATATGAATTAACCTAAGAATGGTAATTTTATTTAATACAAGGGGAATAAGGCAGAATAATGGAGATGAAAATTTTGAGTTGAATGCATTCTTTTCCTGGAGGAGTACTAAGCTCTCATCATATTTGCTTACTTGAAACACTGTTATAGGTGCACTAAAATAGATCTAATTTTTTTTTTTTTTGGTAAAAAAAATTTTAATGTCTAGAACGAATAGTCTGATTGATGGAAGGAATGTTTGCCAATAAGCAGGCAGTGGGCACTCTGCTGCTACTTCTGTTATTTAGGAAAGTTTACTTTTCCAATGTATTGTTATAATTATCTCATAGGCAAGTATTCTAAAACAAAACTTTGTAATGAAATGGAGTATTTACCTCCTAGAAACAATTTTTACCAAGTGACATGAAGAATAACTGAATCCTCTAAATTAATGCAATTTTGCAACTTAGTTACAAACTTGTTAGTCAGTCTCCAAACCATCTCAAGTATTGTGCAAACTATAGATCTGCATATGGAAGAAACGACAGAATGGCTGTTAAATTCAAGTTTTAATAGACTCGTCATAGATAAAAACAAGACCTTCCCTTCCAGGATAGCAGCTTCTTTGCAATGGAGATTTTCTTTAAATGTGATTACGTTAAAGAATGGTAATTCTGCATACATCTCCTTGGTTTTCTTCCCTTTTCACTTTAGTAACTGCTATTTCTAATGCTGAAGTTCTTATTGATACTTGTTTGAGTTTTATTTTTTAGCTTAAAAAATAAGAGTATCTTTGAAATCTGTCTACTCACAACAGCTTACCTTTGGTGGCAACTGATAGGAAAAAAAATATTAAGGTGTAATAAAAGAGAAGATCCCATTTATGGCTCCCGCTTTCTCAATCAATCTCCCAAAATAATGAAAGTGATTGCTTTCCAAATTTATATTGTGTTGTATTTTAACTTGGATTCATGAACCTTGGCTGAAATTTCTACAGCAGTTTTTCTAGTAAGGTACATAACTGATGTCTAAAAGTTAATAAAACTGGAATTTCAAGAAAAGCATGAGGTAGTAAAATTGCTAATTAAAATGATGTAAAGTTACTAAAGCTTTCTCTGTTCTTCATACATACTGCGATTCTTAATGGAAAAGCAATAGTATTTAAAATACTATTTTGAATATTGTTTGAACGTGGCTAAATAAAAAATCAAGAAAATCCAAATTATAGGTTATATAACTAGAAATGCACATTTCAAAGACTGTTCCTGGAATTGTTTGACTCAGTTCCCTTTGGATGGAGAAAGTGTGAGGTTCTTTAAGTAGCTGGGTAGAGCAGATTTCAATTTTCCTGAGTAATCTGTGTCCCTGCTACCTGAAGTCGTTAAAGAGGTGGGAGCAGAGCTGTTAACTACCAGCAGGATGAGTAAAGGGTGAGCAAGTCAGTTACTAGCTGTGTTGAATGAAGTGGGGAGATTACATGACTTCTCTCAGGACATTCTTCTAGGAAGGCTTTTGTCTTGGTATCCTCTTCTTGTAATAGTGTTCCAATTAATTTGACAAGCTGCTAGAGTCCCTTTTGTTGTTAGGACTGTAAAGCAGCTTGGTATTTCATTCTTCTCTCCCCTTTAAAGGTCTGCTGCCTGCAGCACAACTCTGTATGTTCGCAAGGCCATCCTGGGTCCTTTAGTCAGAGGCTAGAAAGTCAAGAAAGTATTTGTCATCTGTTTTGCCAGCTTCCATACAGAGTGATTTTGATGTGTTCTAGTGGTTGGGATGTTCTTGTTCCTCTTAATGTATATTAGTTTCTTGGGGAAAATAACAAAAACTATTAAAATGACCAACTATGGTCCTTGGCCTTCCATGGCAATAAAGAGCTTTTGCAGCTGAGGGTTTTGATCAACCACAGAAGGCTATTATTACAACTGTAGTCTTGTGCCGCACATATTGTATGCAACGAGAACCACGAGTGCTGAGATTTGCCAAACCCCACAGATTTTGTTTATTAAATAAACAAGTCATAAATGTTTCTTCGTGATTTAGTGAATAGGGATATCTCCCAGTTAAGTCAATCTCTCTCTTTAATTCTTTAAACTGGGCTGAGGTTTTATGGAAAACAGTTTCTCTTTCACAAAGGTATTCCCTTTTCTCCCCTTTTGTCTTTTTTTTTTCCTGCAAACTTGTAACTTCTTTAACTGTTCTTTATCTTCTCATTTTTTTCCTTGTCCCCAAGAGGAGCATTCTGGAATCTGTTGATCAGTCATTAGGAAACATTCAGTAATCTATCACACAGATGTAGACTTATATTTTCAAGGAGCTAGTGACTTAGCTGTAGCTCCTGGAAGCCTGCATTTGGTTTTAATTCTGGCTAACTTTTGTGTATGCTTTTACAAAATACTTATTTTTTAGTATTTGTAGTATTTAGTCTTTGTTTTGTAACCTTTATTTGATTAGCTGTGTTCATCCATTGGTCCCTTGTAATGTTTGATGGTACTTGGAAATTTCATCAAAAGGTAAGGTAAGGGTAAACTATCAGAGTATTAAATTGATCTAACAAAAATGCCCAAGTTTGGGCTGGCAGAGGGAGAAGAAAAAGCTGCTCCTAGCATTTGTCTGGGGTGATGTGGTGGTTCACTTTGTGGCAAAAAGCCATGATCTCTTCAAACAGCCTACCCAGAAGACCAGGAAAAGTGTGTGGAGAATGTGGGTGATACCAAAGGTATCAGCTTTCAAATGCAGAAGGCAAACTGTAGGAAAATATATTTCTTACTTGTCTGGGAATAATATTTTCACGATGAAATAAAACAGGAGTAAAACTATTGAAATGCAGATTCTTCTGTAGGGTCTAGTCCACAGGTGTCTGGTATTAGAGTAAGAAGCACCTTTCTTAGTGCGGAATAGTGAACTTTCCAAAGGGGGAAAAAGTTCTTATTCTGGAAACTGTGTTATAGTTGAAAAAAGGCAAAAGGAGTTGATGGTTTTACATCATGGTTGTGTCCTATTTTTTGATGAAGTCTTGCTTCTGAGGTTGGTTTTTTTTGTTTGTTTTTTTCCTTTGAAAGTTGTTGCCATATATGTTACTGCAGAGATGAATAGCTTGAATTGATGGTGATCTTGCAAGTGCTTGTACATCATTATCAGAAGTGCAGGTACTTTGCTTGTGAACACATTTGCTTTAGCTCGTATCTGCTATTTTTAATATTTGCACCTTATTTTTCTTAAATATTTTGTGTAAATCCTAGGGATACTGACTTCAATAAAGTGTTTTAAGATTGTTGAAGGAAAACCACTGTAATTGTAATGCAGTGGATAGTTTAGAATCAAGGAAGAATATTTAAGTTGTTCCAGTAGAAACTCACAAGTAAATACAAACTGCTTAACCTGAACATCTGCATTTGAGCTATTTGGAGAGGTAGTTGTACCCAGAGCCTGTAACTTAGACAGTGTAATTAAAATTGCTTGCGCTTTTAATGCAGTCACTTAGACTAGGTTTAACACTATCAAGTTTAACCATTATCAAGTACTAAGTATTTTCCAATTAAAAATACAAAAGCAAAATCCTGTAATTGCAAGCATTTTTTAAAATTAAAAAAAAAAAACATTGAAACTGATACTTCACAACAGAGATTCTTCTAAAAACTGTAGATGAGTTTATAAATAGTCTTTACTGTCGTTTCCTTTGTACTGTTGTATAATTACTTTTGAATTACTGTTTTAGCTCTCTTCTCATTCTTCCTACTGGATGCTGCCCAGTGTCCTGATGTGCCCTCTCTTTCCTGCATTTTCGGCATTTGTAGACTTGACAACATGGGACTAAAAGGAAGGAATTTGCCTGGAGCACAGTTCTGTCATGGTTCTGGTTGCGCTGGTGTTAACACCAGTAGAGCTACTCCTTGCTATCAGTCTTATGCCTCTTTCTTTTGAATAATCAAACAGAAGATTGGGTGTTTAACCTAAGAGAAAACCAGACAATCTTTTCTGACTGTTCTGAGCTATCAGGGAAGTCTTGTCTTTTTAGTTTTTTTTTTCTTTGCTTGCTTGCTTGTTTTTTTTTCCCAGATGGCCCTGTGTCCTGTTTCCTTTAGAGCCTTTAGTTGCATTCCTACTCACTTCTCCTCTTAGTCAGTAGAGGGATAGCTGATCCTTTCACTGTGCTTTGCCATTGTGAAAATCATGGATGCTTCTGGCCAGCTTTGCCAGCAGGGGAAACCCAGTTGCTCTTTCCAGGCCCTAAAGACTTCTCTCCTCTCTGCTACATTTCCATGTATGCTGTGGTATAAAAGTTGAACCTGTGCAGAGCCAAGGGCTGAACTTGGTGATTCTTGTGGGTCCCTTCCAACTCAGGATATTCTATGATGCTAATTATGGGAAGTTGATAAGTAGATCTAATTACTCCAAAGTGTAAATCATCTGAGAAGCATCTTTTTACACGTATTTGAGTTAGTTTTCTGTTTTGACCTGCTCACTCACTGCAAGGTTAGGTGCATAAAAATGATGATGTGATGGGGGTGAGTGAGGGCAATGTGGCACTGGTAAAACTTCCCTTTTGATTACAGGTGGCAACCGACTTGATTCACTGTATCTGCATTTGTATAGCCAAGTTGAGTTTAGAAAAAGAAAGTGTGGGGTGCAGAAATTTGGGCTGTAATTTGAGCCAGTGGTACTCATGATACTTCAGTCTTTCTTCTTGTCTTCATCTCATTTAATTCTGTCATATGGAGTTATGCAGTGAACAGGATCAGGGAATTTACCTCCTTGAAAATTTGTCTAACAGGAAGTTTATTTACCTTTAAAGGAAATTACCTTCCCCTTTCATTCACTACAGGGCTGCTGAGCCTGTCTGTGTGGGCAGAGGTAAAAGAGCATCATAGGGATGGGGAGAGGCCAGGAAGGCTGCAGTGCCAGCTTGCTTTGACTGGATGAGTGGTGCACATAGTGTGGCTGTGCCAGCTCCTGCCATGTCATTCAGCTGAACTGATTTGTCCTGTTTACAAAATATGCTTGGAAGTTTTCTGACTGCTTTGTCTTGTCTGCAGCCTATGTACTGTACCAAGCGTTTGGTACATTGATACTCTGCAGAAAATTAAAATGAAGGATATTTGTAATATTTTATTTGTAAAATAATATAATTATAGAAATCTGATATTTAGTGTTTTAATATGAACATCAGAGCATAGAAGCATATCAAAGTCAAGAGCTTTTTGTTTTTAGTGTTTCTGTTGTATGTACAGAATAAAGTGTCTTTTCCTGCTGTAGAAATGCTAAGAAGGCTATTTTTGAGGAGAAATAGTTTTAGTTCAGATTCTGTATGTTACTCATTGTAATCCTCTGTTGTTGCTAGATTCCACTAGTAATATCACATACAATACTGTGTAATCTCATAATGTAATCCCTTAGCATTAGTAAACTTTAAACAATGATGATTAAGAATGACAAATGTTGGTTTCAGTTATTTTTTATGGTAACGTAACAAAAAATGCTCTGAAAAATAGTGTTTGAAAGGTGTTGGTAACTTAAAACCTGCTTCTTTCCTTAGTTTCAATACATTGCACTTTCACTTTTTCATCATTCCATCTCCTTTTTAATGAGTGATTTTAAATTGAAATTATTGTAACTGAGAATAACTATCTGACAGTAGAATTTCCATATTGTGAGCATCCCAACTGATGCTGTTCTGAAATGTGATATCAGCTTCGAAAGACGAATAAATAGTATGTTTGAAGATGAAAACCAGGTATTTGGTATAACTGCATTGGACTATGCAGTGTTCTGAGCAATTGTCCTTTAAAGGGTTATAAAGTCAGAAAACAAGAAAGAAAAACCTGTTCTTGATGAATTGTCATTCCTTTGTTTTGAAGAAGGTGGATTTGGAAAAGCAGTATTTCTTTTTGTAATGATCTGTGTTGTTTATTCTAAATCTCTAGCTGTACTCAAGAGAATTCTGGAGATAGCTGAAATCAACTACAACTTTACTTTTAAGTATAGAAATCAGGCAGCAGCACTTCTTTTTAAGTTGGATTTCTAAATGCAAATGCTCCTACATCCTCCATTGAAGAGACTTTGTTTTCTTCTGAAGAACTGAAGTCTTCCACATAGCCATACAAATTCTAGGTTGTGCTCTAGTATGTGCTGTTTTTCTCAGCTTTGTGTCAGTGAATGAAAGAGTACATACAGATAATGGGCTTAGAAAAATATTAGCATCCAGAAATAAAAGTATTTAACTGCGGTGCTGTTTGTATGTAGATTTTTTTATTCAATAAGGCAGAAATTCAAATGTGCTGCCAGAATTTGCTCCTTTATTTTTGGTTCAGTGCATATTAAACAGAGTAGAAAAATTCAGGATAATGCTTATATTTGTATCTGAGCAAATTTTGGACTTTCCATCCTTTTGATCTGTGTGGTCCTTTCATGGTACTTTCTGCTGCTGCTTGTGACAGTTTTAGTATGCTCCTGTATGTTATATGAACAATGTTGTGTTATTTCTTTTGATATACTTTTCCTGATGTATAGATAACAATTTTTTTTCAAAATTATCTTTTTTTCACTCTTGCAGAAAATTCTAAGCTGAGACATGTAGAAAAAGATGTTTTGATTCCACAAATAATGAGGGATCGAGCCAAGGAGCTGTGTTCAGATAAGGTGCAAGGTAAGAGTCAAATATTCATTAGGAGATCAAATGTACTCACTTTTGTGCCCTGAATATAATCCTTGTTCTTGAAATTATGTAGTCAGAGAATTAATATGTGTGATCTCCATCTTATCAGCTCACTGTGAAACCAGTATTGAAGCACATAAATCTGCTGTGTTGGCTTTGGCTGCATGGTGATGTGGACCATTTTCCAAAACTACTTACTCTCAAGGGCAGTAGAATTTAGTATGATTAATACAAATTTTTTTCACATCTCAGTCTGGTGATGACAGAGCAGCACAAGAGTTACTGTGTTTCTGTATGAAGTATTTAATACTTAAATAAATTCAGTTGCCTCCTGCAAAACTTCAGTTAAGGTTTCTCTCATTGTAACCAATTTGTTTAAAAATTCCCAACTTACTGCATCCTTTCCTTGCCCCAGCATTGAAATGATCCATGCACATAAACGCACACATGTTACTAGACAGATGTTGAAATAGGGTGATGCAGTGCCCTTCTGCTTTCATTTTCTTGTGAAGAGTACTGGACTTTTTAAATTAATAACTCTTCAATAACTCTTTAAAGTGGTGTCACCCCCTGTGCTGAGAGCTGCTTACACACAGGTGAGGCAAGAATGCTGCTATAAGAGGGATGTAAGAATGGATGAAAAGCCACTGAATTATTCTGTGCAAGTGTTGGCTTTCAGAAAAGGGCATTTGCATTCGGTCATCCAGATCTGAGCTTTTTAACCTTCTTTTGTTCATGCACCCCATCAGTAAAAATTTTCTGACTGCACAATCCCAATATAGGTATATTCATTTATAAATTATGTAAATGTATCGCTGTACTGTGTGTTATATACATTATAAAACATAAAACTAAAACTTAAAAAAGGATGAGATAAAGGTAAAATAAACAGTATTTTAAAATACTTTAAATATTTATCAGTCTAAAAAGATTACTGTTAATAACAGTACTTTTTATTGAGATCTGTATGACTGAACATGCATCATAGTTTTTAAAATATTTAGCATTGTGATATAGGAATTGGAATACCTGGTTCTAAATGCAGTGTATTTCAACACTTGATCTAGAAAGGTGCCCAGAAAGGATACCTTACAGAGGTGCATAGATCTCTGTGGAAGAAGTACATAGTTGCTTGCAATTACTAAATTTTACTTAACTATATTCATTTTTCAGTCCTCTCCACAGATTTTGCAAATGGTTTGCTTGAAATAGAGCTAATAAATTATCTTCTCCCCTGATGGCAATCAGTTTTTCTTCCAAACTAACGAGAAGGTGTTTTCAACCTCCTAAAACTCTCCTTGGGAAGATTTTTAACAGGTTAGAAAGTTCTGTTGATATACTTTTTGTTCACAACAAAACCAAACCAGAAATTACATAATTAGGTGACCATATCCAAATACCTGTTTTCTGAATGCTTTCTCCAAAATGCAAGTTTCTTTTGCAAAGGAGTTACTTTCTTAGTCATTATTAAATGACACTTTCACCTTAAAGGGACACATTGAGTGCTTAGTTTTTGGAAATTCCTGCTAGGTAGCAAACTGCTCACAGCCACTTGTCATCACTGAAAAGGTCAGTGGATTTGGAGCACTTGTCAAACCTGACACATTTTTTTTAGAAAAGACAACTCTTTGAGGCACTTTGCCACAAGTTATCCAGAGAGCAAACCTCTCTGTGATGCCAGGGATTTTTGTGGCCCCTTCCCATCTCATTACAAAATCTGGTAAATATGCCACTATTTGAAGGCTCACTTTTGTCAAGTTATAATATTGATGCCATCCTGTAACACATTGTGCACTCCTGGCTCAACTACTTTGCTGCAATAGCTTACCTCTGAGTGAGGCAGTGAAGGAGTTTCATGTGCAGTGCTCTCTCTGTAGCCCTGGTCTGGAATCCCTTTCTTATTCCAGTCAAAGCAGCCACTCCATCAGTAGCTACATTTGCACAGTTTTTCCATAATACATTGTTTTTTATTCAGGATGCCACTTCCTGTTGAGAATTGTTCTTCTCTAGTACGTCTTTCCTATAGTGGCTTACAAAAAAAAATATATATTTTTGTGCATTTCATTATTGAAGTGCAAATACCACAAGGTGTGAGAAGTTAAAAACTTCTGTACTTTCAAACTCAACTGTATAGCAAACCTCCCACACTATGTAACTTGTTTTAACACTTGTTTCTTCAAATCTTCCGCTGGGTCTTCTGTTACTTACAAGGGAGTGCATTTTAGTTCGTTGTCATATTGTTTTCCCTGAATTATTTTAGCAACTTTAACCATGGCAGGAAGAACAATTATTTCCCCAGTGGCATGTGGCTTTTTTGTGTTTTCTTTAAGTTTATTTAAGAAACTTTGAAGGAAGTTTCTGGAGTTTTATCACTAGGGCACTCTCTGACTAGAGTCAAGTCTAGGTAAAGTGGAGCAGTGTATTTTTAAGCAGCTTTTAGAAGTTCTCAAAAAAATTTTTAAAAGTAGTGTTACCTTAGTATCTGCCAAAAGAAAGTGGCATCATGTAATAGGTGCCTTCTAGCACTGCCAGAAGGACTTAACAGACCTTTTTTTTAAATTTGAACAATAGTTGAATCATTTTTACTTTGAATTCTATACCTGTTGGGGAAAAAAAATGAAGATGAAAAGCTCGCAGTGTGGGTCATTTGAAAGATGTTGGTTAAAAGCATTTTGAGATCTTGCTATTTGTATAATATTGTTTGAGGTTAACCAAAGGCACAGTGTGAATGTATTTTTCTCTTCTGAACTTTGTGTAACATGAGGACTTTGGTTTCAGCATGTTAGTTTTCTGTGGCAGCAGCCAATATTGGAGGTTCTTGAGCTGTGAGCTGTGGACTATTACCTTGCAGCTTCTCCATCTTTTTCCCTCCATAAATTTTATAGCCAAATATTATGGTTTTTCTTTTTCTGTGATGTTAAGCAAAATTAAAATTTCATCCTTCTTTCTCCTGTGTAGAGTTTAGTTTTGTATCTTTAGGGAAATCTTTAGGTTCGTGGATACTTCCATCTCCCCATCATTCTTCTATCACCTGTAAACCAACTTTGATCAAATTGTGTGAAAGTTAGAAGTAGAAACTGAGTATTTCTGAAACATTTTTTTTTTGTCAAATAGGTGAGCAAAACCCCACATTAATACCTCTATTAAAATAAAAAGGTGGTAGCAGAGCTTCAGTTATTTTGTTGTACACCTTTTCATCTGGGTGGAGGAGAGAAACCAAACCATGGGAAATGAGGCTTAAGCATTTTTGTGATCAGTAGATTTACCATCTCATAAATCCATTGTGAGATTATTCCTGGAGTAAATTTGTCTTGTTAGTACACAGGGATAGGTGTTAATCAGAGTAAAGAGGCTATGCTTTTTATGCAGTAAACAATTATAAGCTATGAACATAAGCTGTGTAATTAAGTAATGAAAGCTCTTGTGACTTGGTTTGTGTGCTATGGAGTGTACACACATGCATGAAATGGAGTTGTTTACACTGAGGGCAGAGTTACTCATTTGACTTGCTCTCAATGTAGGGTTTTTCTGCTTTACGTTAAGTTCATGTTTCAGAAACTCCTATTAGTAGACCTCTGTTTCTTATTGTGTTTGGGAAATTGTGATAAATGCATCAGTACTGTAGGAAATAAAGCTATTCCACAAGTATGGGCCCTTACAATTGGCTTGATCAGGCTGGGTTCACATGTGTCCCTATGGGGAGCCCCTGTACATTCAATAGTGCTCTGCATGAGCACAGGGTCCATCTGTAGCCAGTCCGGTACCCTTGCCTGCAGCTATACCACCTAGAGCTGTGTGCTTATCAGAGCTAATAATGCAAGTAATGACAGCCTGTCCAGCACGTGTTCCAGAGCTGTCCAGGGCAAAGAAACCCCAAGGGGTACAAAAATAAATAAAAAAAAAGCTCTTGTTAACTTAAGAAGTGATCCTGCTCCCTAGCAAACAGTTAAATGGCTGGCTCATTGCTGTGCTTGGTTGTCAGCCTACCAAAATGGTTTAGGGAATAAATAACCATGGAAAGTATGTCCACTCTGGTCCTATTTCATTTTACTTAGATTATTTAAATTTGCTTGCAACTTTTTTTTTCAGATTGTTCCAGTATAAGTTCTTGTGTGTGCTGCATTTTGTAGCTCTCAGTTTCAGAATGATTTTTGTGTGATTTAAGATTTTCAAGCATTTTTTTTCAGTGAAAATGGATATATTAGTAGTTTTGTCAACTTGGGTAGTAATTCTGTTAACATGCTTTCTGGGAAACACTAGTCAATTTTCTGTGACCATTATGTAAATATGCTTTATTGTGTTCATATCCATGCATTGTATGTATGTATGTGAAATTGTGGGCAAAAGTGTCAAAAAACAAGCAGACAA
The DNA here is from genome assembly GCF_022539315.1 of Serinus canaria. NCBI lineage: Eukaryota > Metazoa > Chordata > Aves > Passeriformes > Fringillidae > Serinus > Serinus canaria. The sequence goes on from NC_066315.1 coordinate 40,061,475, forward strand.
AAAACCCCAAAACCATTGTCATACAGGAATGTTTCACTGTATTTTTACAAACTATAGCATGAGTTTGCCTGAAACAATATTAAATGATATATTTCTGTATCAGCATGTCCTTGCATTTCAAACCTAAGTTAGTAAAAGGATCATTTGTTAGCCATTGCCTCACTGCTTTTATGAAATAATTTCTTAAGCAAGCTGCTTTCCTGTTTGCTTTAATTTCCAGTTATAAAATTTAAATATGAGTAGGCTTCTTCAAAGCAAATTCATAGCAAATTTCAGGAACCTAGAGTTAGCATTTTTCATCAGAATGGTGGTGACCTTTAGCACATTGAAAGTTCTGTAGTTTCACCAAGCTGTGCTTTGCTTTCCATGAGTCCATGCCCTAAAACTAGGGACAGCTCCATGCCCTAAAACTAGGGACAGTCATGGAAAAAGTTACAAGAGCTGTGGTTGTTTCTTGGTCATTTCTACAGAGAAGTTTGTCTAATTTCTTGGGAGCACTTACTCTGCTGTCCAAAGTTACAGATTCTGAAACTGAACCTGATGGGGCATTTTTTTTAGTAAGAGAAATACACAAACTTGGGCTGTCAGCTTAATTTGATTTAATTTTGGATTACTTGACTTGGGAAATAGAAATGACCGAGTTTGAGATGTTGTGAGTTTAGACTCTGAAGAAGTTGTATTGAATTGAGATCCCAAAAAGAAATTACTGGGTCACAGAGTCAGTCATGAAATTAATTCTGTATTAAGTTTATTGTAGATGTTTTGTGTATTTGTTGTATTGTAAAGCATTTCTGCCCACCTTCCAAAACCTCACTTTTTTTTTCTGGGAAAAGAGCAACTTTCTCCATTGACAAGGGGTTTAAGTTCTGAACTTCTTTCCTCTGAATTTTGTTGTCTGTTACTGTCACATCATCTGGATTTGGGCCCTTAAGGTCATGAAGAGGACCTTCAGACATCTTCTGTAACTGAGACTCCTTTGTATGATTGAAGGATTCAAGAGGAAATAGACCTACAGTATTTTCAGGGTCACTGCAGGGACAGATAGTTCAACTCAGCCTGGTTCTGCAGTTAGAAAGACGGTGAAGCAAAGGTAGCCATTTCTTATTTTTAAGCATATTGTGGGAGACGTCCATTTAATCAAGATGACAGGTTGTTCTGCCCTTTAAAAAAACAAAAAAAAAGTTAATCTATTTTAAAATGTTCGTGAGGGAGACACAAGGAAGATATTTCTACTTGTACCGAGTTGAGGACCTTCACTTGAGAACACCGTTGTGTTGGTTCTGTTGTCTGGAGGAGCTGTGTAATTAAAGCAGCTGGAGTTTCATTGCTGAAAAAAATCTCATAATACTTGGCAGGGCTTTAAAAATGGTTTGGAAAGTGTGGCTGGAAAAGGACATTTCCAAGCAACCATCCTCCTCCCATTCTCCAGATTTCCCATTAGCCCTCTCCTCCTCAGGGCTCATGTTGATACTTAGTGAAGATGATGCGATGCAACACTACTGCAGGCTTCTCTACAGTTGAGCATGACCAGTGTCATCAGGAGTTTTGATAATGTGCAGTTACACAACAGTCCTGTCATTGACATTATCTCTGTCCCCCTAGGGGCCACCTGCTCTAGACCGTGACCCTTACACCTGACATAGCAAGGTCCGTAAATCCAAAGAAATTTCTGATTGAACTACATGTGGTGCTGTACATTTAAATGCCCAAGCATACCTTTAGATGTGCCTTCTTAAAAAAACATTCTTTTTATATACCCTTTCCTGTCAGAAATGCAGATAATGGAACATCTGAAATCCTTAGCAAATTTTGCTTGATGTTTCTTACTTTCCTTGGTATAGCAAACTGAGTTCTGTTAATTGTTGCCAGCCCTTGTTGAATGCTGAGGGAGGATTAACCTGTTGGTACCTACATTTCTGACATCAGAAGATGCTAAGACTGATAGTAGAGGGAAATTACATGACAGGTCTACTTAAAATTTTTGATGAGTGTTCTTGTCTTGTAGCAAATTAAAACTAAAATCACCATTTACAGCTGAACTTCACTCATCCACTTTGCATCATTGTGAAAATGTAGTCCTTACATTTTTTTTTCCCAAGTTCACATCTCTTAGGAGTATCTGGGAGCACAGTGATCTTCTAATTGACCAAAGCAAAAAGATCAAGTGACTGATAAAAATCAATGAGTTAACATGACATCTGCTGGTACCTTTTTTTTTAGATTGAGCTGCTGTGATCAAAAATTGCTTACGTATTCTTATGTCCATATTATTCAGAGTTTGGTGGAAAGCCTGAGAGGTTACAGTGGAAGAATCACAGATTTTTTTTTTATGACCACAATAGCCTTCTCTTAGGAGGATAAAAAAAAGTATGCTGCATTATTATCTGCAACTCCATTTTTGTGAGAGGAAGGTTAGTATAATTTGAGAACATAGTTTCAATTCGGCGAAAAAACATCAGGTGAGGAATGGAGGAAAACTTGTCATCTGTTGCTGTATTTATTATCTGAATATTGAAGTATGTTATAGTCATATCGTGTGACCACATGACCTTATATGAAACTATTAATATTACACTATGTTTTATGTGTTGTGCAGTAGTCAGTTTTTAAAATTATTATAGATGTTTTGATAGTGTGCAGTTATATTTAGTACTAATAGTAAATTGCTGTGAGCTTTTTTCTGACTTGCATTCCTTGAGAGTAAGATGTTGAATTTTTATATGATGCTCTTATTTACACACAATAGCTTTTATTTTGAAAACTATTATTCAGTGCTATATTATTTCCAGTGAAAATTTGCTCTCATCACATTTAACTATGTGAATTAATACAATCTCTAGAGGGATTATGGTATATTGAGCTTTGCTCCAGCAAACTGGGCAGAGAGAACAACTTCATGTAAATTAGAATTTGAAGAAATGAAATTCTGTATTTGTGTGTGTTTGTTTGTTTGTTTGTTTGAGTGAATGGTAACAGCATTAACTACCCAAAACTAATTTATAGAAAAGAAATATGAAGGTGTATTGTCTTGCATGATGATAGAAATTTCAGTGATTTAACTAGTTTTGAGCACTTGGAAGAAAATGTTCAGGGAGGGAACTTGCCTGGTTTGATTATTTTTGTTCTTCCCTCTGTCAATGTCATTTCAACTCAGCTGATGACAAGAAATGGGTCAGACTGCTGCTAGCTTTACCACTGCAACTTAGTTGTGTGGGGGTTTTTATTTTTTTATTTTTTTAATTTATTAGGGAAAGGAACAGCTTTTACAAGGACAAAGAGAAATGAAATCACTTTCAGTGAAAGAAAGAGGCCTCATTATAGCCACCAACAGCAGTTATTGACAGCTACACTTCCTATTAACAAGGAGCATTTAAGAGTTTGGCTGTTGGATCTTTGGACTTGATCTAATTTGCTAGCATTAATTAGTTTCTTTTGAGCACAGACACTTGGTGCTCACAGCTATAGATTTAGAGGACTAATTAGGACAGAAAATTGAACAGAATGGGGTAAGGCATTAACCTTCAACCATTACCAGCTGGGGCTCTGATAAAGACCACAGAGTCCAAATGCTCCTATTCATGCAAAGAGTACTTTAATGAATATCAATTTCAGCCAGGTTGCCATATCTTACAAGCCCTATTTTGATTCTCTTACCTGGTAGAGATTTCTATGTATAGTGATATTAAAGTGATATTGGTAGTTCAGAGCTCACAGAGGAGAACCTCAAGAGGCTACCTGTGTTTTGTGCAGTCTTTCAATTTGCTTTTCTCAAGTTACAGATTTTATTGGTTTCCAGCTAAGATCCTGAATTTCAAATTGATTTCCCTGTCCAGCATAAATATATTAATATAGCCCAGATTAATTACATGTTCTTAACAAATGCTGGTGTAAAAAGAAGTTGCCTATGTGTTTTTGGATTATTGTGGTACATGGTAGTAATATCCATGACAGGAGCACTCACCAAACTAACTGCTGAAAGTTTAACAGTAGGCTTTCTTCTTCTGCAGCTCTTATGGTGAGATACAATTATTGTATTGTGGTGTTCAGTTGGTAATCCAGTTTTAGGAGGGAAGCTATTCTTCCAGATTGTTTTAACATCTGCAGAATGGGAGTACTTTAATTGTGTATAAGGAAAGAAAAAAACTAATTGTCTTTGTCCTCTCGTATAATTTCTTGGATTGTTGGAAGAGTTGAACTTGAAACTAAGTGTCTGAGTCATCAGTTGTTCCTACCCTTTAGTCATATTACTACTCCCTGATAAATTCCCCAGTGAAGCTGAAACGTTGCTGTCTTCATCTGACTTCTGTACCTGGAAATTCTTTGCCCACTGATGAAAGAAGTTTAAAAGTCTCTTCTCTATCATAATTTCTCCAAACTTGTTTTTTCAGGAATGATGCCAGCATTGATGTATATGCCTTTTAAGTGCTCAAGTTATTTCCAGTTCTCCACTAGTACACTCTACAATGTTAGGTTGAATAGTTGGTTTCCTGTCTTAAGTAAGTACTTACTGATGAAGTAAGATTGGTACAAACTGTAAAAATAGAGAAATGCAGCCTTTCTCGTTGATCTAATCTAATGATCTTGGGGTATTTCATGGTATTTGGATCATTCTTTAGGGAACCATGTGAGGGGAGTGTCCATAGTGGAGGAGACATGGTTGAGTTCTTCTCCCAACAAAAGGGCGAGGGTGCTGTTCCAGCCCCTGACTGATGCCTTTTCCCAGGTGTTATATACAGTGTTTGCCGATCTCATCGTTTTTTTTTCCACTTGACACATTTTGATTCTTCTGTGTCAGTCATTCTTACTACCAGCAAGCAAGGGCAGATTAGGGATTCTGTGAGGGGTTTTTTGCATCCATTCTGATGGGCAATAACCTATGGGTGCAGTGCTAGAGTGTTACAGTGAGGTGTTACTGTGGCGTGGGTGGACAGAGCAGTGGCAGTTCATGTGACTCACAGTAGCTGTTGTTTTAGCTGCTTGTCCTTAACAATGTATGAAGTTGTTGCTCTGAAATTTTGCATCATAAACCCCTCTTAGATACTATATTCAACAGTTACACGGTTAGCAGTTAGTGTAAATAAATCTTAATACTTTTAAAAGGTCATGCTATATTCTCATTGCCTGTGTATAAATATCTGTGTTGTTTTTGAATTATTAATATTACCCTTGGGTTAGTTTCACACAGAAAATAGGTTATTTTTCAACTGTAGAAGTCAGATTGTGTTGTATAGGTAGCATTAGGTTCAGCAGTGGAAAATAAAACTTAGTTTGATCAAAATGCTGCTTCTGTGAATTCAGAAATACAATAAATAGTGAGCATTCAGGCAGTCTAAAAGCAATATATTGACCTTATGTTCAGCATAAGATGATAGGGGAAAGCTTTTGTCCATTCTTTAGAAAACACATGAAGTTGATAAGTGTATTTGCCAAAGAAAATTGCTTATCCAAACCTTCAGAAATTGAAATGAAGCTCAACAGGAATTAATACTAAATGGAAATCAGAATAGGAATTGTGATTTTAGTTAATATGCTTTGATTTAATGAGACAATGGATTATGAGAGTTGTAGTTTTATCTCCTGTGTGTTGGAGATGTTATCTCCATTATGCATATCTTTGTGTAGAATGTTACAATTCAGCAGAATTAGTCAAAAAAAAAAAAAAAAAAGGCAGGAATCACAGGTCTTATCAGGCAGTAAGGGAACACTCAGTTGAAACATGGTTTGGCAACTACACACACTTTCAACAAGATACGGTGTTCTAAGGGTTCTTCATGTTTTTTGATCTAAGTGTTCTTCATTGTTTTCTGAAAACAATGAAGTCTCAAATTTTTATCCTGTGGAAGGATGGAAACCTTTTAAGCTTCTTCTTACATGTAGAGCAGTAGTTCTAAAGATTGCTTAGCTCAAACTGAGGGAGTTGTCCCTCTAGCACTTATTCTTTGATGTAGTAGTTAATGGGTCCTGTGGTAACAACACCAACAATGCACAAGTAGTTTTTTTAATGCTAGAGAAAACATTGTCTCTTGCTGAATAAAACTCTGTTCTTGTACATTGTTTTTCAAGTCCTTTTCATAACAACAACAAAAAATAATCCCCCTCTTTCTCACCCCCAAATTTAGTTTTGTTGCTGTTGTAAATGCTTTCCAGTAGTTGTCTCTGTGGCACTGGATAGAAAAAGAGTAGGGAGATTGGTGCTCTGAAGTGTGTTTTACTTAAAGGTCTGATGCCTAAGAGGGGAGTAAATGCTACAGTGTTGAAAGGTCATAAAACACTGTGCTGTATTGTCATCCCTCTGAATTTTATTTGTAACAGTCCTGCAGAAAAGAGCACCTGGAACATTTGCTGCCCCAAATCAGGATGAATACCTCTACAGGAAGTGTAATCATGTAACAGAAGGTGAGAGATGTTTTGGATGAGGAATTAAGAGCTGCAGAGCTGGTCAGAGGATAGGAAAAGGGATGATCAAGGACTGCTAGAGCTGTACAGAGCTTTGGAGGTATGGATGAGGCTTTACATTTATGATCAGGGAACAAGAAAAGCAGTTTACCTGCTCTATTCTAGATTTGAGTGGAATACTAGTAAAGGATTTGACAGGAATCGTGGAAAGGAGGGAAGGTAGTCATGCTGATGGGATAATGAGTAGGAAAGGAACTTACATGAGAAATTTTGAAGAAGAAAATGTAGAAGACCCATGTGAGAAAATTTCCCTTGTATAGAGTGACCAGATTCTTCTCTGCGTACTTATTTGTTGTGTTGGGAAGGAGTTGAAATGGTTGTAGGGAATTTTGGACTTTAATTATGGTATTAAGAGATCTGCCTTCTTACCTTTTTCCTAAAATGAGTACAAAGAAAGGTTTCTTTAGGTCACTACTGCCTTTTTTGGGGGCTTCTGATATTCAAGTTCTGGATTTCCTTGTATTACTTTTATCACCCGTAATGTTGTATACTTTTAGTTTTCTTTTTTTCTGGCTGTGATCTGGAATCTCCCAAGGAGATTATAGTTATTCTTCTTTTCCCTCCTCTTCAATATGCACTAAATAATGCCCTTCAAGCTTTCAGATCAACAACATATTTCAGAGGTGTTTAAATAGTCATTTTTGAAGCACAAAATCAAAAAATTATTGTTACATTTGCATGCCAGGCTTGATACAGGTCCTGCTTTGTTTCCTGGTGACAGAAATGTCCCATGCTCTTTGCAGTAATGGGTTGCTCATGAAGTTAGTGAAAATAAAGCACTGCAGAGTTGTGGCTTGAGATGTGATCTCACCTATGGGTGTAGACTGTCAGACTTTTAAAAAGTTATTTTAGGGAGACACAGCTAATATTTGCAAAAAGAACTTCTGAATGCTATGGTTTAATATGTGTGAAATGTACAGAAAGTGTATAATGTGGAAAGACATAGAGAGTTGAAAGTAGGACTTCTTGATGCAATCTAGACTGGTCTAACTATGCTTCAAAAGCATGAACTTCAGTTCTGTGAAATGCTTATCAAACCTGATGCCCTTGGAGGGCACATTTATCAAGCATGAAAGGGTTGCAGGTCTTCAGAGGGCTTTGGGAAGACATTTTGGACCATCATCTTCTGTTGCGGCCATACCTAGTGTGCCTGTGCTTGTCCTGTAATCTGGTTAATGTTTAAGCTACTATGGCCTGTTTCAGTCCTTAGTTCTATTTTACTATTCAAAGAATGCTTTTCACTTTCTAAGTTTTTTTTATTATTATTATTTAGTGCCTGAACTAATTTTTCTTTGTGTATCAAGGAATTTGGGTTCTCATACCTTGGACAGATTCCGTGATCTGAATAAAAGCAGGACTTCAAATGGAAGAAAAAGGATGATCTGATTTATGTTAAACAGGCAAAAGGGAAAAAGAAAAATAAAAGACTTACTCAGTAACCATCCTGGAAAACTAATTCTGTCAGTCCCTGAAATGGCTTTGGGAAGGTGTTGAACCCTGAAATTCCAGAGTTGTTTTCAGGAGCATGAAGTACTTTAAACAAAGACACCCAAATCTTTAATGATGTGATGTTAAAATTGACATTTAAATTCAGAGGGAGAACTTGTACTTTCAGCTTGAAGAAAATTATATCCAGCGAACAAGAGTGACCACAGTCTGCAACTTCAAACTTTGTTGCTCATTGCTTTTTTTCCTGCCTTTGGGGTGATAATTTTCTACAGTGACCCTGACAGCCCAGTCAAAATGATTCATGGGGCCAATGGTGAAAAGAACTCTTTAGTTTTCTCTGGTGTAAATAATCTTTGTCATTTCTGATCTGTCTTGATTTCCTCCTTGTGCTTCTTTGCATGTCTTTTCTGAGTGGTTTGGGGTTTTTTACATTAAATGTAAGCTTCAGTATGTATCTAGTTAATGAACAGAAATTTACCTTTGCTTTCCATAGATAGAATATGGAAAAGAGGAATACAAAAGAATGGTATAGCATTTGGGTTATATAACTTAAGATTTGATTAGTAATTGACTAATGTTTAATGGGGTGCTAGAAGAGCTCACAGCTTCTCTGGTGTCTTCAATGACTTACATCAAAAGTCCTATGTTTAAAATATTTTATATTAGCTAAGTGTAACAATGCTTCATGAGAGTTGAGTAGTAGTATTAATAGTTCTTCAGCTTTTTCCTTGTAATAGAGGTGTCCCTGTGCTTTTGAAAACTATTCCAACTTTAGGGAAATTAAAAAGCATATTCATGTATGTATATATGATGATATTTTTTTATATTTTATTTTATACATTCCAAACAGCTTGAGGAAGTTTTGAGTTCTTTGTGGAGAGTGAGAATGGTGTGAAAAAGATGCTTTTGCTTCAGCAAGACTGGTGTAAGTTCATTTTGATATGCTCCATCTGTTGAGTAACTATAAAACTTCAGCAGTTTTAAACCAAAATACTGTGGAGGGAATCTGTCCTCTTCACTCTGCTGTCAAATTCATGCAAATACTACTTACTGGCTGTGCACAAACCATTTAGCAACATTCATTGTTGGGCAGAGAATACTCAGTAAATTACGACCCCAAAAAATAGTATTTGCGCTTCTGTAGAAAGAAGGAAGATATTTAACAGTTGTGTACTTTTGCTTTGGCTACTTTCTCCCACCAGATAAACAGTTCTGGTCTCATGATTTTCTTTTCTGCAGCGGTTTCAGTGCAGTGCTGTTTGTTCCAGACCTGATGTTACAGATCTCTGTGGCCCTAATGTTTGTGTTGCAATGAGTTGACTTGCCTGAAAGTAATTCATCCACTCTAATGAAGAGGAGAAATAATCACCTCTGGGAAATGTGTTAAAAGTACTTAAAGGTAACAATGTTTGGGTTGTGGTATCAGGTTCAGCCAGATCCTTTTCACATAAGTAGTAAATTGTAACAGTGTGTAAAAATTCTTTTGTGTGAATCTAAGGTAAAACCTCCTTGTTTCTAACGTAATATAGTCACCATAATAAGTTTGATTGTAAGGTTTATACACTGATGTCTGGGTTCTGCTGTGCTATAAAGAGATCTGGTACTTACAATCTTTTGTGTAAAAGGTTTAGGTTTAGATTTTTACAATCAGACCTGAACTGATCGTACAATAACATTTTACATGGGCATTTTTGTACTAATAGTTGTCAAGTCCTCAGATCTCTAAGCCTTGGCTGAACTTGTGACAAAAAGGTCAGAATGAATACCTAAAGCTTGTTGTATTTCAGGCAATGAATCTGAGTAAGAAACAGTGTAGCCATCTTCTTCTCCCTTCTGCAGTTATTCAAAGCAGAAGTTAGTTCATCCTGTTCTGCAGTGTTCAGAGAGGTGATCCTTATAAGTGGAACACCCTTGGAGATTTATGTCAACTCCTCAGACTCCTTTGATTTTTGTTTAGGTCATGTAGGATGGAAGACATCTCATCCCAGTTGTAGTCCCCTCTGTCTGTCTGTCTGTCTGTCTGTCTCTCTGTCTCTCTGTCTCTCTGTCTTCCCTGTTCTCTCTGTCTTCCCTGTTCTCTCTGTCTTCCCTGTTCTCTCTGTCTTCCCTGTTCTCTCTGTCTTCCCTGTTCTCTCTGTCTTCCCTGTTCTCTCTGTCTTCCCTGTTCTCTCTGTCTTCCCTGTTCTCTCTGTCTTCCCTGTTCTCTCTGTCTTCCCTGTTCTCTCTGTCTTCCCTGTTCTCTCTGTCTTCCCTGTTCTCTTACCCCTTCCTTGTCAAGGCTTAAGGCAGCAAGGACAGGAAGGTACTTTTGGAGTCAGCTTTGGGTGGGACACGGAAATTTTGGGTGGGTAAAATGAGGCAAAGTGTATTCGATTGGTAGTCATTCTTAGTCTCTGTTCAGATGTGTGTGACCATAAATGAAGGAGAACTGTCATGATCAAAGCGTATGGGACATTGCATTGGTATGCATAAAGCAAGGAATGGCAGTGCTGTCAGTTTTTGTTTGCTTAATTGATCTTCTGCAAAAGCTCTGTAGAAACTCTTTTACTCGTGCAAGCATTTCCTAAGCATTTCTTTGAGCTGTTTTTTTCCTGTCTGTCTTTGGTTGCTTCCATATCTTGGGAATCCCATTGGTTTGTTAGTGTCTTCTCTAACATTAAGCATCAATGTGTCTGCAGGTTCTGTGCAGGTGTGGACTGGCAGGATAGTGTCTTTCAGCTTCCAACAAGATCTGATCAGAGTAGGGGAAAGGCAGTTGCTGCCTGCTGGTTCATGTCAAACAAGGCTCAGCTGGACATTGGTTACCAATTTAAAATTTGGGAAGAGCACTTTAATTGAATATAGGCTTTTTACTTTTGTGGCTCCAATTACTTTCCTTTTTTTTTTTTTTTTTTTTACTTTCACTACTGGCAGCAGTCCTGGACTCTAGCTAAAGACCAAAATCTAAATGAAGCCATTTTTCATAACTAATTTGACATCTTGTTTCCTATTTCATCTTTTTTTTTTTACCACCAAATATATAAGGCTGAAATCTTGGTGTGTAGGGGAAAACAGGCAAATAATCTCAACAGTGTAAACTTTGATTTTTAAATTTGAGACTTGCAACCAGACTGCTGTACAAGAAAACAGATGCCATGCAATAAATTAATACTAAGCTGAATAATAAACAAGACGTATTGTTAAAGGTCTTTAATGCAAAGAAAGTGATTTCAGACTTTCATATGCTTGTTTTCTGTCTTTGTTTAAATGAAGCCTTTGCATGTGTTTTCTTTATTGTTCTCTTTTGCGCACATTTGAGCTTTGTTGGGTTGAGGACTCGATCTCTGGTTGGGCAGTGGTGATTAACTTGCACTAAATAGGCAGCAATAATGTGATTTGAGAATGAAAAGGATTCATTTCTTTTAAACGAGGGGAAAAAAAACAAGGTTGAAGGAAATAGTTTACATAATCTGTAAACTGGTTAAGGAGCTGAATATTTATGCAGGTTGAAATTGAAGCTTAGTTGCCCTCTAGGGGTTTTACATTAATACAGCATATGCTAGCTTTTGGGTGTTTTTTTCTTCTTCAGAATAAAGGTGAGACAAGTCTTTGGAAAAAACTTACATGCTGACAAATCTGTGGTGATAGAGGCATGTGTACATCTGCATTCAGTGAGTAAAACTCATTTAGTTCAAAACCCAGAAAATGGAGGAAAGATTTTTAGCCACATTAGGTTCTTTTAAATCTCATTGTACCAGTGGAGAATGCACTCACAGTCAACCAGTCATAGCACTGAAGTCCCAACCAGGAAAGGTCCTTACTTTCAGTCCTAAATAAACAGAAGACAAAAAGTCAGAGGGGGTTGTAGTGGCAGCACCAGGACCCTGAGTCAGTTTCTGCTCATGTCCCAGCTGCTGAATGCTGCTTCAGATTCTTGTGTCCTCAGCTGCCACTGAGTAATGCACAGGGGTCTTCTGTCACTTCTGGTCTTACAGCAGGTTGAGCCCTGGATATTGGTCTGTGATTGAATGTGTTAGGAATAAACTTAGTCTCCTCCTTTAGAAAGCAGTTGACAAAACCAGTCGGTCTTGATTGCTTGGATAGGCATGTGATATTTCATTGGAGGTATCCTCATACCATAGGAAGAAGTGACAAATGGCTTCTAAACTGGTGCTTCATATCTGTATCCTGTTGTCTTAACATTCAGTATCTCCTTTGCCAATGATTTTTGTAGCAGTGCACTGTTAACCTACTTATTTTAACAATTGCTGAATAAATTCATAAGAGTTTGGTTGTTTTTCTAAAAATGGAAACCACACCTATGTGATTGTTTTTGCTGTTTCTTTCGTAACACTGTTTATGCTGTGTATTTGTATGTTGATGCTCTAAGATGTTTTTGCATCAGAAACAAGATAATTGGAGCAGGCAGAATAGATGCACTTAAAACTCCCTCCTGCCAAATTTGAATCCCTCTGCATACAGCTTGAGGAGCACAGTGTAATCAATTTTCAGAAGGCAGAGCTGTGTCCCCGAGGCTTCAGTGTACCAAACTACACCTGGGTTTGTGCTAGTAAAGTCAATATCTCACACAGATTCTTAGGCCATTTGCCTATTAAGCTTTACACTGCAAAACAGTTTCTCTCTTTTGAGGGGTTTTCATACCTAGTTTCTGGTGCATTTTGTTTTGCTCTGTAGATTTATCAAAGATTTGTTTGTAAATTCCCTTCTTACCAGTATTTTATGTTATTGTCTTTAAAATTACAACTTTTATTCTGAAGAAACGTACCTGGTTATTGCAGTCCTTTATTTAAAACATTTTACAGAAGATGAAAGATAAATGTTACTACCAAATTTGCAGATATTGCTAAGTTTTGATAGTGTGATTTCCTGGCTCATGGTTTAAAGTAATTTCTTCAAAATCATGAAATGAGTAGAGTAGTCAAAATCCTAAATGTCTCCATAGTCAATGATGCAATTTTATTTGAAAAAGTAAGTTCATATACTTTACCACGTAGTGGCCATAATTGCAGGGGTCTTCAGTGTTCACTTTAGAACGTGGACACAGCAGATTTTTTTTTTTTTTTCCTGGAAAATTTGCATTTTGGTTTTGTCATCCTTACTAGCACTGAGTAGTACCTCAATCAGCAGAAATTCTTCAGCAGGAATTCTCCATGGTGAAGAATTCCTGCCTCCACACCAGCCTGTGGCTAGTCACTTTGAAAAAAAAAAAAAAAGACATTTACTGGAAAGCAGGATAAGTACATGATAATTGTTTTGGAGATGTTGGAACAGTGGTTGGGGATGAATTGTGACCTGCGAGGGAAAGTAACTTCCTCTTTTAATAACTGTATAAATATTTTATATTCTATATATTGGGAGCATTCTATATTCTCAGAAGACCTGATATTTTGACCGTGTTCTGTGTACCCCATCTCACCTCCAGCTGGAACCCTGGAACGAGTTTCACTTTTTTTAAGAGGATATTTTGTTTCACTCAGCTATTACTGCTCCCACCAACCTTCAGTAATGGAGCTCTGAGTTAAATAGAAAGTTTTGGAAGTCCATTAAATTGAACTGGGGCGGGGGAAAGGAAGAGTCCCTGACAGAGCACGGTGTAACTGAGACCCGCTGTCATGGAAGAATAGCTGGGCAAATGCCTCCTCAGGAGTTAAATAAATGCCCTGCTCTACCCCCACCGTGTGGTAGAAGGACATTACTGTTACTTCTTCCACTCCGTGAAGCTCTGTTTTCGAGAAATAGATATATTTTGCCTTTAGAGTTCAGCTGAAGAGTCAGTCGCTGTGGGACAGAGGGAGGGGTGTTGTTTCTTTAAATCATCTGTTATCCGAACTTCTCCGCTGTATCTGAGTGGCTCGGCAGCTCCCACAGGAGGCGGGAGGATAGGCAGAGGCGAGGCTGCTCTGCACAGCTCAAGTTGGATGCACTTGTTTATATAAAAGCAGGCAGTGACAGACAGTAGCCATGGGGGAACTTGCATTTGTTCCAGTTCTGCCTCTTCCAGCGCCTGGTATGGTAATGCTTGATGTCAGGGATACTTACTTGCAGGCTGGGAGGAAAATTAGATCAAGGCAGTTGTAAGGGAAGCAGTTGTTTAAAACCAGTGCAGTTTAACCAGCTGGCTGTGCTTGCTGGGTTTGCTTTACCTGAAGCCTTTTAGAGAAGGTGATGCTTGTACTTGACAAGAACATTCCTCAAGCAGGTTTCTTTAGTGGACAAATCATGATTTATACAAATAAAATGTTTCACAGCAATGTGCTTACTTTGCTTAAAAGGGTAGATTTTTGTAATTTCACTAGGAAATCTGCCTTCATAGCCCAGCAGATTGTCATCTTTGAGCACTTCAATCTGCCTTGACTGACAAAGTAGTTGCTGTAAAGCCTTATACATGATAGTTGTGCCCTTGCTATTTCTCCTGTGTCTTCTGAGGACATAACCCTCTTGTGTACTGCTGTGCTCTGCCTGTCATGCTTAGTCAGAAGCAGGAGGACTTGTCTTGTAGCTCTGATAGAGCTGGGTTGCTGAAATTTACTTAAAAATATGACAGTGTACTAGATTCCTGTGCATTTGGGGCAACGTGTGCACACACATATGTAGGTAGGTGTGTATGCTCATGCATACAGAAAATGCTGACAATTCTGTACATCCAGGAAGAAAGATCAGATCGGGTCTATGGCACCAAAACTAGCAAGTAGACATTTCTCTTTATGATCTCTGCCAAAGCTCCTTTTGCTGTTACAGTCCAAGTTCTGTTGAAATTCTAGTGACTAAACATATATTGCTAATAAATTCTGTCTTCCACAGTATTTCATCATTTAGCAATAATCAGGAAAGCACTGCCTGACATTTTAAGGTATATGTTCTTTTCTGACTCTGTGACTCTTAGGGAAACACTTTTCCTAGTCAAGTTTCATGTGTGTTTCATGTGTGCAAGTATTCATATGAAACTGAAAACCAACTTTAGTCTTTCCAGCTCTTGTCCCCAAGACATTTTGGTCAGATCTTATATGTGCAGGACATAGAGCAGAGCTGACCTGCCCTTGTCCTAATGACAGAACTAAATGCTCATTAAAGTATCCTGAGATTGCATGTATATGTTATTTTCAGAACCCTTTTTTTTTTCTTTAATGCTTAATTACTTTAATCTGGCATATTTTTGTTAATTCTTCTAAGTATTTGTCTAGGTTTTGTTAGTTGAGCTGATTGGGTTGGCTTGAATTTCTGTGTTTGGCTGTGTTCCTCAGATTGGTTTATGTGTTTTTCTTAAACAAAGCAATTCTTCTCTTTCTTAAACTTTGCTTTTCAGTTCCATTCTCTGTTTCTTGGTGCTTATTATAAAATTGGAATGAAAAGGTCCAACGATCTGCTGTGGATAAGTGTGGGTTATTTGGGACAGACAGAAGGGCTTCTCTGCTGTTGCTTGATGTTTCTGGTTATGCGTGTTAGAAGCATCCACAATTCTCAGTCTGAATGGTAGCAAATTTTGAACTGCAGGACACATGTAGTGAGTCTGGTGAGAGAGGTTCCCCCAGCACAAGCCTCTGCATCACATGGGAATGGGACTGTATCTTCATGGAATGTGGCTTCCGTGAATGTGCTTGTCATTCCTTGATGGTAGTTTCTTAAGATCCTCTATTTTCCCCCCACAAATTCTGTCTTTAATGATTGTTGGCTTTGAAAACAAGAGAAACCCTGCTAATATTCTGTAAGAAAAAATCATCAGCTGAGCAATGACTTCTGTTTTGAATTAACTGATGTTGGAGGATCCCTATGTGCCTTGCATCAGTTTTCAGAACTGCTGTGGTATTGTGGTTTAAAAAAAAAACAAACCTATGTATATTTTTTTAATAATTTTTGAAACAGAATGTTTAAATAGGCTGTTGATTTCCTATATTAATTTTAAAAGCCCATTGTAAGCAGTTGCCCAAACCTAGATCCTTGCAATATCAATGTATGTAGGACATGAAAACTTTGGAAACTCTTGTTCCTAAGTAGGTAGGTGGCATTTACAGGGCAAATAACTGGATGTTCTGAAAAAAACCCAACCAACTCTCAAACATTTTTGATCTGGGTAGAGTGCCTTTGCTCCCTATTGCTCTGGCCTGTTTCTGTATCCAGCTGAGAGACACTTTGAGGCCAATTAATTTTTGCAGCAGGATTTTGAAAACCTGCTAATGAAAAAAGCACGCATGGTATGAAACAAATATCTACAATTGCAGTAGTTGGGAGTTCAGCAGGACTTGGGTGGGCCAAGGCAGAGAGATTTTGAAGGAATCCAGGCTAGCATATACCTTTCTGGTTTCAGGTTTTTCCCCTCTTTCATCCTCTTGTTTTGGATGCTTGTCCGTTTACACCCCCCATGTAAGGCATCCTAAGGGTTCCTAAGGGTTTTGAAGGGCATGTGAGAACTTTAGGCTTCAAGGTATAAGCCAAGCTTACAGTTGATAAGGATTAGGAAGAAACTTCATTTGAGAAGATGTTTTTCTGTAATGTAGCCTTTCTGACACATTTTTTTAAAGAAGCTATTACTGCCTTCTGAGAAAGATGGTGTACAGGACAAATAGGCCCTTTGATCCAGTATGTTATTTTCACATCTCTAAATGTCCCCTAAAGCAAAGTCTTGAGATTTATTTCCAGGATGTTGGTAAGATGCTTTCTTTATCCCAAGGCATTGTGTTTAGACAAAGAGTTTCTAGGTTTTTTTTGGAAGCATTCTTCCTCTGCAGATCACAGTTGTGCTGTTTGCCTTCCTGATGTTTCTCTCCTGCTGTATGTTCAGTCATGGGCCGAGGGAGGTTTCTGCATTTCATTCTGGAGTGCCAGAGATGCTGTGGTCTGCTGGGGGATCCTCTGTTTGCACTCTGTACTTCCAAGATAAAGCTGCTTTTCTATGCCGTGAGTGCCCTGGAAAAGACTGGCCAGGAGGATGAATATCCCTTCCTTAAAATTCCTAAATTTCTGGGATTCTCTGCTCTCCAGTCCTGTATTGTGTGCTAGTATGTTTTGATCATCTCTCCTAGGACAGATGCCTGCAGCTAAAAAAGCTGAAATGGATCAGATTTTGGGGGGCTGGTGATGAGCAGGAAAATGAAAAGTATATGATTTTTATGTTATAGCAAATGGATATTTGCAGAGACAAAGTATTTGATCTGATAACAGAGGTTCACTTGAAAGAATCAAGGTTATTTTATGTCAATTTTCTCTTTGCCCTATATAAGATGCATTTAATTATTTCATGCTATCTCCTTCTCTTCAAATTAATCTGCCTTATATATATTGTTGCTCAAATTAGAATAATTCTTTAATCAGCTGTGTTATGCATGCCATAGAAGGCTAGAATAGGAAAGCTACTCCTAGCATACTGACGATGCATGTATTTTATTTGTTGTTGTAATTTAAAAGTAAAATCAGAAATATTGATTTCTACTTGACTGGAGAGATGATTTAGTTTGAATATCAGACTGATCTTAATCAGGTGAGAATTAATTGAGTTGGAGGTATTAGATATTCAGTGATGTTAACTGAACCATGAGCAATCTACAGAGAAGCTTTCTTTTGTACTGTGTTGGAAATATCAAATAGCTCATACTCTACAATGTAAAACAATCTCTTCATGTTCATGCTACTACTTCCTCTGGCTCATTAAATGCACCAGTAATCTGTTCTGTGCATACTGAGTCATCTTCAAAGTAACAAGCTAATGAATCAGAATTTAATACAAAATTAAAAGTATTATAACTACCCTTAAAAATGTTGCTGGTAATGTTTTGGATCATTTAATCTTTTTGTACACATTTTGCAAATGTAGGTTTTAAAATTTTGCCCTTGTTTAGATTTTAAAGGGAGCTGTTTCCTCCTCCTTCTACTGTCACCTCCAAATCCCTATTGTTATTTGGGCATCTTTTCTCCACTCAGTGGTACGGCCCAAGGAATGACTCGAACACTGGACAAAACTACTTCTTTTTTTGTTGTTGTTGTTCTTTTTTTTTTTTTTGTGTGTGTGTAGAGGGAAAAAACCTACCCTAGCATAAGTCTGGTTTGGATCATGATGCAGGCTGGTTTGTTTTTTTTTTTCTTATTTTAAGAGTGTGATAGCAGTATCATAAGTGTTGAGAAAATATAAATGGTGAGATAACACCTCTGTAGGACTTTCTCTTAAGTAGTAAAATTGTAAAGTCTTTAAATAAACGAAAGCCAGACCTGAGAGGATCAATTTATCTTGATAATGGGGAATATTTCATTTATTTTGTGTACAAGCACATCTGTAAAATAGATGCACAATTATAATTGATAAAACTACAGTTCCAACATAATACGAAATGTAGAACACTTCACAATATGAGGCAATATGAAAGTGCCAAGTATTTTTATAATCTGAATCTGCAAAAAATGAACTTTCAGAAATAGCCTTCACACTGCAAACAGTTCATACATTGAAAATAACGAGGATGATTCCTTGGTGTTATATCAACACAGTTTCCATGCAGCTGCTTGTCTGGAGATAAGTCCCACTTTTTATTCTTCTCTTACCTTGCACGTGGGAAGACTTTGATATTTGGAAGAAGAAATAATTAACTATCTTAATATTTTAAAATATTTAAATTAAAGAGAAAAAATCCCTTAGAAATCTGCTACAAATACAATCTGATGCTGGTTGTTCCTTTTTATTAAATTGCAAAAACAACCCCACATATTTCAGTTTGTTTTTAAGCTTGTGGCAGGACATAACATGTGTTTTTTCATGAAGTCTTTCCTTTACATACACATAACTGAAACTTCAGCAGTCCAGCACACCTATTGCACCATTTCATTTTGAATGCAGCACAGTGAAGAAACCAGCTGAATTCTGTTTGGGTGTGGGATGGTATTGTAAGGTACATAAAGAATACTTGCATCATAAATATGTTGCCTTATTTTTGTTGTCCACTGTTTGTAGTCCTGCAGACACTGAAATTAACAGTGTTAAATTTAACCTTGTCTGGTTTAATGGTGTGGAAGAAAATCATTGTCTTTATTCTGCAGAGCTGTGCCTGTGTCTTATGCCAGATTGTTGGTTTGTCTCTTTGACTCAAAATCCTACAAGTTTTATATTTTTGTCATAGAGAGCAAATATTTCTTGAACCTATCAATATGTTCTAAAGTTAAAATGAACAGGACCCTGGCTTTTTATCTCCTTTTTTAAATTAGGACTTGTATGTCCCAGGACATCTGTTGGTGGACCCCCACCAACTTTGTTGTAGCTTTCTGGTAATGTATCTGATCTTTTCAAATACTTTATTGTGTATTGCATATGCCTGACTGACTGCTTGAATAGACAGGGAAATAATTTGTCCAATCTTTACTCTGTGATAAGTGAACTGTTCACCAGTTTCACTTCAGTTTCCATCTGCTTTTCATATTCTCTTGTTGTAAAGTCATAAAACAGAGTAGGGGAAAAAGCAATTAGAAATACTAAAGAAAAGCATTCTTCTTAGATACTGTTTTTTTCAGCAAAGATTAGTGTGGAGTGTAAAGATCTTTGTAAACAATGTGTTCTTTACTGTGCCAACCTAGCTAATTATCAGAGAAATCTTAATAAAAAGAGTGCTCTGCAACTTAAAGAAGTTTTTAATCAACCATCAAATATACTAAGTCAGGCACTCAAAACTAATTTTTCATGCCTCCAACATAATTTGTATAATTCTGTATCTGAAGGAAATTACAAAGACTTGGAATGGGATTTTTATTTAAAAAATGCATGTCTGTCCAGCTTTATAAATTAAGAAGGCTTTTAAAAGCTACTTTTTTGCTGTTCTGTGACTTTACATATGTCAGGATCTAATTTCTCCTAGATCTTTGTGTCGTGCTTTCTCCACAGGTGGGTAAGTTGGGATAGGAAAACCCAGTGAAATCCAGCTCTTGGATCCTGGGCAGTGCCACAAGCTCTGGAGGTGCTGGGGACCAAACTCAGCAGCTTCTCCGAGCTGCTCAGGGCCGGATATGCTCCCTGCTGAAGAGTCAGTCCTTGGAAGGACTCACTCATCTCTGGCCTCAGCCAAAAAGCCCTCCTGTCTCTCCCTGAAAATGTGGTCTTCCCATCATAGGCAGATCCCTTGGACATGCCAGCATGCCATAGTGAGCAGGTGAGAACTGGCAAAACTGAATTGCTCTGTATTCAGACATGGCTGTTCAGGTTTTGTTCAGTTGACAGCAGACCTCTGTCTTGGCAAAGATACATTTTTGGCCTACATACTTGGTTGATTTAGGAAAGGTACTAAATTGCAGGCTTGCTTTAGCAGTTAAAATCTCTCTATGTGGTTGTAATGGCCAGAACATAATGAGACTTAAAATTCTCTGAACTGCGACCAAACTTATTTTGGATTTGCCTTGCAACAGAAATGCAAAGCTTTCTTCATGAGAGAAAAAGAAGAAATCCAGCCTCAAATCAGTGTTGAGCTGTTCAGTGAAGTCTCTCTGAGCTGTAGCCTTGAGAAGAGATCTTTGCTTCTTGTGCATCCCCTTAGAGCCCATGGCATGGAGAGGAGCCTGTGGGGTAACCTATGTCAGATATGATGTCATGAACCATGACTGCTGCAGGTGAAAGGGGGGTCTGTAGCCAGTTTCCGTGGTAACTGGTAGGCACCTGCAGCTTGCTGACGCAGTAGTGGATCTGTCCTTGTCTGTGCACAGAGCATTCAGTGATGGACATATGTAGCTGTCCTAGAAAAGCCTTGGCAAAGGGGTGATTTGATGGAGGGCAAGCCTTTTTCCCCTATCTGACAAGGCATTTTCACTTCTGTGGTGTTGAGTTCTGTTCCTCAGTTTATTTGTATTGGAAATACTGGGAATAACTTTTGTTGTTTGAAAAATGACTTTCCTTTGTATTACAGTTCGCAATGAATTTACAGACTTGCCCAAATTTGCCTCTTGTTTTGCTGCTGCTTGAAGTTTTGTTTTGGTAGCTTGCTGCTTGCAGGAAGAAAGAAAATGTATCAGTCCATGAACTTCTGAAATCATGGAAAGCCATTTCCTGAGGTCATAAAGATAGTACCATACACAAGATTATGAAAAGATCAATTCTGTTGTTTCTATCAGTGTATCAGGAAGAAGGTTTGTTTGGATTCCTTAGTGTTCTGATTACCCCCCATAGCTGCTAAAGTGTTAAATTACAATAGGTTTGTAACTGGATGCTGTCTATCTGCTCCTTTGTGGTGTCTTGCTATGCATCCTGAAAGTTTGGTCAACAATGCAGATATTGCCTGATTGAGGTATGACTAAGCCTTGTCAGACATGGAGATAAATTCTTGGTTTGAGATATCTGCAACTGTTGAGCACTATTTCTAACATTATTCTCCAAATGAGTAGTTTAAACACTGTGCGGCTCAGCATTGACACATTTCATTTCATGGAAGAGTCACAGGATCATGGAATGAGCTGGGTTGGAAGGGACCCATCAGGAACATTAAGTCCAACTCCTGGCCCTACTCAGAACACCCCTATCACACCATGTGCCTGAGACCACTGTTGAAATGCTTCCTGAACTCAGGCAGGTTTGATGCTGTGACCATTTCCCTGGGGAGCCTATTCCAGTACCCAACCACCCTCTGGGTGGATATCTTTTCCTGGTAACAAACCTAAACTAGCCCTGACCCAGCTTCATGCCATTTCCTTGAGTCCTGTCTCTGGTTAGGGGAGTGAAGAGATTGGTACTTGCCCCTCTGTGAGCAAGACAAAGCACAATTAAAAATAAAAAAAACATTCTCCAGACTCTTGGAAGGTTTCTGGTAAGTGTTTATAACTAAACCTGTCTTGCATTCCTTACATGACTGCCAAGCAGAAGAGATGGATAATCAAGTTTTGTGTGCTCATATAAGGATGCCTAATATGCTTTAACCTTCTTTCTTCCTCTCTGTTGTTAAGCATCAGTAATGTTAAAGCTAAACAGCTGGAAGCAGTTTTATCACTTTGCAACAGTGCCTGCCCATGTACCACAGGCAGCGCCTTCTGAAGCCAGGGAATGCTGGCAATTGCAGTTCAGGCTTTTTTTGTTCACTGGGACATCACGCCTTTAACCAATCTAGACTGGTGAGTTAACAAGTGAGAGGGACCTCCTGTTGTCTTAGTGGTTTTTTACTTCACAGCTTCCAGAAGAAATGATTACTACAAAAAAAAAAAAAACAAACCAAAAAACAAAAAAACCCAACCCAAAACCTCAGCACAGCACTTAAAGAAGTGCCTGTAGAGAGTATAAATCAAATTAGACAGACCAAAAGCTTTCAAAAAATCATACCTATTAGGACATTTCCAAAAATAACCTTTGTTTTTTTCCCCACAAAAAAAGAAAGGTCATTTTTGGAAATGTCCTAATAGGTATGATTTTTCTGGGATGCTGATGTAGGAATAGTCAATATAAATAGCCCAGGAAGAAATGGAAGATATGTCAGATTCACCCTTGAAAACCAAAGAAATATTCTGATAACCTAATAACAAATTTGTCTTGTTCTGAGCTTAAACTGCTTAGTAAACTTGAGCTGTCCAGGAAACAGCTGTCCTGTTTCCTCAAAGCTATGCTTGTGCATTTGGGTGACTTTAAGTCTAAAACATAGATCTTAGAAACTGCATGTGGTTGTTAATAGATACCTTTGAGCACAGGTTACAGTGTCTTTCCAGCTGGTAATTAACTGGTTAGCTTAAACCCATTTTATGCACACTTTTATCTGGTTTGCATGTAGGGTGTGGTGGAGTTGCCGGTGTGTAACACTGGGTGCTGTGTTGCACAATGTTTTTAAGTGTTCATCAATAAATAATATGTTTGAAGTAGGTAAGAAGTCAGTTCTTTGTAAAGTTTCACAGTATAAGGACACTGAAATCTGTTATCACCACTTTAAGCAAACACTACCTTGTCTTGTAAATTATTTAGTGAAAGCCTAATTAATAATGGCTGTGGACAAACAGATTAATCTCACCTAGGGATTGCTTGCAGCTGTTGGATCACTTTCTCAAAATCTTGCCAGTAGTGTCCAGGATCCAAAAAGGTGAATTTTGTTCCACTGAAGTCCACAATTGCTTAATGCCCATTTCAGCGGGCATCTGCTAGGAGCAAAGGACAGGAGTGCTGCCTTTATAGGCACAAATCTCTTCTTTGTTGTTCATTTAAGTCTTGATGTATCTATACACTGAGCATAGGTAACGTGATTTAGCTGTTGTGTGATGTAGCACCATTACGTGTTGATGTTACTAGCTTAGCTGTAAATTTTGCTAAGTATGTGCAAGAAAATAATTTTTGTATGCCCTAAATTTGCTGGATATTAAATCACTACCAGGAAGACCTTAGAGGAGGAGAAAGGGATGGAATTCCGGAAGGGGATGTGGTAGGGGTGAACTTTGTTCTTGATCCGGCTCGTGGTTGATCATGGACATGTGGCTTCCTTTTTTTCTTTCTCTTTCTCTCTCTTTTCCATCTGCTAAATGTAGCTGATTACCTCTTAGAACAGCTTGAAATCTCCTGATAGAAATAACAGCCAATTCTTATCTAGGGTTATTATTCAGTGAAACATCTGTACAGATTGCTGGTAACGATGAGGCATAATTTTAGTTATTCCCAGATAAATCCCATGTCCTTAGCCACGACTTTGCTGTTCTGTTTTAGTATCTCACTGACTTGTTTTTAAGTCTTAAGGTCCTTAAAACAGACCAGTTACTTTCACTTCATTGAGCAACTTCATTGTTCTTAAATGCCAGAGATTTAGGTGGTAGCCTTGAGTAGAGCATGTAAAAAGCAGGCACAAGAATCGTGGATTTGCTGCAAGAATAACTTCAGAAATGGTATTAGCAACAGCAATATGTGTGTGAATGTGCTACATGATGAGGGGAGAATCCCAGTTAAAGTGTTGTTGCTAAACAAGTGACAAAGACCTTGCAAACAGTATGAGAATCTGGGCCAACTATGGTTATATTAATAATAAATCAGATCTGGTCTGCTACTTCCTACACACAGGGTTTTTTTCACCTGTTGTCATTTTTCTAACTTCAATTTAGTTTGTGTTGGTTTTTTTTCCTCCAGCATTTACTAAATGCTGTCAAGAAACTGGTGTTCTGATGGTGGTGAAGTGTCGGCAGGAGAATGCAGCACTGAAGGACTGTCTGGTTGGCTAGTAAGTCCCTCCTGAGTTTTTGCTGGGCTTTTGTGCATGGCCTGTACTAATCTAGAAATGGTAGCTATTCTGAAAAGGGCTGTGCAGGTTTAGGGACTTGGATGTATTTTCTGAAAATGGTATCATTGCTTTATTAAAACTGTGCTGGTCAGGGCCCTAACTGACAAGATTTTATTTACCATATAAATCTATGGCTACAGAGACTCTCCTCTTGATTACCTGGGGACAATTTCAGCCCACAGGACCTGCAGCCTTTTATTTGCTCTAGTACATCACAGATGTGGGGATAGGGGCACACAGTGAAGCTTCTTCATAGTCTGTTAGTAAGACAGGAAAATTTGGTTTTCATTTTGCTTCTGTTTTTTTAAGATTTAGTCTGTCTTGAAAGTGTCCTGCTGTTGTGAACAGCAGTAGCAGGAGCAATGGGAAATTGTTGTATATGAGAGGTCAACTCGATGCCATGGTGGATTGAAACATCTTTTTTGGAAGTCCTAATTTATCCCCAGTGCCATTAGGCTGAAGTGTCAGATTCTTGAATTTCCCAGGGTGAGGGCTGCAAAGGTTTTGAGTTTGACTGGGGGGAAAAGGAGGTTGGTTTGATTTTTGGTGTGTCCTGCTCTCTTAAACCAGCCATTGAGATTAAAAATAAATGCCTTTGAACTAGTGACAGTTATTCTCAAGTATTTAGGAACTGATGAAAAAAACACCTGCAGCCAGGCAAGAATTTAGGCTTAACTGTAGTCAGAACTTGCTGGAGTTACTCAGTTTTACTTATCTGTTCCTTCACATTTTGAAAAAAATAAAATAAAACAAAATGCTTCTGACAAAAAAAAAAAAAAAGACTTATAGTGTTGAATAGTTATACTTGAAAAATTATGAGAGAAAGGAATTTAATGTAATGATCAAGGACCTTGATCATTACACTTGAACCTATTCCCAGTAGTTACCTGGATGTTTTAAAAAAATAAGTCATCTCCAGCAGCTTCCCATGCTGAGGAGGATAACTGTAAGTGAATTCTTCAGCTGAACTTAAATACCAAATGTATTTCCCTTTTTCTGCCTTTCCTCTTGGTGGCTTCACTACAGAGGCTTGAAAAGGAAAATTAATTTATTGTTAAAGGCAGACAAGTTTTCTTTGGGTGTGGAAGGAAGATCAGTTATGAGTGGTACTTGTGCAATATCTGTTCACTATTCCAATATGTAAAACAATATGTCTTTTTCTGTAGCTATTCTGATCCATCATTCTATGAAGAATGCAAAGCAGAATATTTGAAGCAAAGAGAAGAATACAGAGCAACTGGAATTAAGAAAAAAAGACAGAAGTTTACTCCGAATGTGTGATTAAAACTTAAAATGAACTTTTTTAAATATGCAATTTGGATTTCACTTGATTTAAACAGACTTAAATTGTCTGTACCACTCTGTGTGGAGTTTACTGAAATACACAAAATGAGATAGTGAATGGAGAATAAAATAATGTCTGAAATTAAGAGTGAATTTTAAAACTTCTTGTAATTAAAGATCTGCAGCATGCTTTCACAGTTTGCAAGAGAGGTGGCAAAGGTGTGTTCCTCTATCTGGACCTGAGATTTTGTTACCAGTGTACAATTTAGTACAATTTAGAGTTTACAATTCCAGCATGTCCATTTGAAATTTAAAGCCTAAATCTAGCTGCATGGGCCAGGCTACATAAAAACATAAGGGTGAATAATTTAAGTTGTGTTAACTGATCACAGATTGGGTATACACTGAAGTTGGTCTGTTAGTCATCACCTGAAGCTGACTGTATGGAGATGCCCTAACTAGAAGAGAGGGGTGGCAAATGTAGAAGAGCTACTCAGACCAATGTGAATTACCCTTTTCATCAAAATGTTGTCAGATGAGAGCCTGGCAGTACTTGTGCCTGCACTGTAACTCATTTTTAAGTCTACACTGTGACTCACTTTCAAGCCTACACTGTCAGAAGGGATGGATGGATGCCTTGCACTTGTGCGTGGCCCAGACTGACCATTTCAACTCTAGGTGAGAAACTAATCTCATCCAGACCTTCCTTGGGAACAGGGAATGAGCTACTGGGCTTCAGGAGTGAGTGAGTGACTGCACTTGAAAAATTATCCCAGGTAGAGGTGAGTAAACAACTAAACCAGGCATAGAAGATGCAGATCACCTTGCAGGAACTAAGCAGGTCCCTAATTTGAAAAGAGAACACAAACGATCTTTTGTGTACTGATACTTGAAGCTGCTTAATTGTAGTTAATTAATTAAATTATTTAAAAATTCATTGTACTTACTTAAACGGTTTCACTTATGGCTTCACTTAGTTTCTAAAAGTTTCTATTAGTGTCACTATTTTGGAGTACTGTCCGAACATTGTGAAATAAACTCAGTTCTTTAAAAGCAAGGAAAGGCTGCACTTAACCTTGGCTACTTTAATGCCCTGATTGAAGAAGAAAAAAAAGTAATTTTCTGAGTAAGGAGTACCATTTGATAGTGTTCCATTAGAAAAATCAACATTGTACTTGTTTGTTTTAATACTGCTTCACCACAAACAGCATTCCACTATTCAAGGAAGAAACTCTGACACATGTATATGAAGGACTTAATGCTGGAGGTTAATCATTGCCCTTTGTTCTGTGCCTGTTACTGGAGTAATCATCAATAATGTTGTTTCAGTAGATGGGTGGAGGACTGGACTTGTCAGTGATAAACTGAATGGACTTGTGAGTAACAAGGCAGATGTGTAGCATTCTGCCTTGTTATGCAAACTTAAATGGTACTCAGCTCTAAAAGTAACCACCTTGAAACAGCTTATGTGGAACAGTGTCCTGCACCTGTTCTCAGCTTCTTATCTCAAGCATTTTGGAAAACCAAAATATTCCTAGTTAATTGTTTCACTGTATGTATTTTAAAAAGGAGGAAATTTAAAATAGATGGTGACATGTATCTTTAATTACAATGACTGTTCTTCTGTCCCACTATGAGACTCTGCTCTATTCTCAAGCTCTGGAAAGCCAGCCTGGGTGTTTGAAAGTGTTGGCAAAAGCTCTTCCCCAGAGGATTGGGGGTGGGAGTGAGCATTCTCTTAGGGGCAGTGCTGGCTGCTGCCAGTGGTGTGTGCCTGCCCTGAGGGCTCACCTGGGTCATGCTCAGCTATGGCTCAGGTCTGAGTCAGACAACAGCACCAGCCAGACAGGTCTCTTTTTCTGGCTCAGCAGAAATTGTGTGCAGCAGGTGAAAGGGAGGCCCAGTGCAGTGACCGGGACGGCAGGGGAGGAATGGATGTGTGGAATGGAACAAAGCTCAGGTGAACCTGCAAGTATAGCTCCCCACCCTTCAATACAGGCTGTATGTGAACAGCAGCCACAGCTCACTCAGCACTGATATCACACCTGAAATTCCACCTGCAATTCCATTCAGTAATGGTGCTGTCGGCCATTTATTTCTCTTTTCTTACATCTGGCTTATTGAAGCTCCTCTCTTTACTCTGGTATGCACTCAGAGCAGGGATTGGCCCTTGGATCATGCATCAGCTGCCTCTGTAATATGCCTCTGGCCTTACTTAATGTGATGTTCCCTCGCTTTGAATTCTTGGTTTCACACCTTTAATTTTCTTAGTATCTTCTGCATATCCTGTACTTGAATTGCATTTCCATCTTTTATTTAAAGTTTAAATGAAAGAATGAGTACCATGACATGACAAACTCATACCACTAAATTACTTTGGGCTTTGGTTTTGTCTCAGCCATAAACATTCCTTCCTACTCAGGCTAACTGGAGTCAGCCCTGGATTCTAATTAGTGTAAGAAAACACAGCACAAGGGCCTATCTGTCCTCTTCAGAGCGCTTGGCAGGTGCCCAAGACACCCCCATTTTTTAGTGGAGGCTGTATTAAAGGTCTCTTCAAACTCCTGAGGGGAGCCCCCTACAAATGGAAGATATGAGAGGAAAGAGGGAGAAGGTGTCACATACTTACTTAAAAGTTTGCCTTCAGAGAGTAAAACCCAAACTCAGAGGGAATATGAGGGGCAGTTTGTAATGGACAGGGTTTTCAAAGGGCAGTGGAACAGCCACTGCAGTCTCAGACAGCACCCAGAAATTAACCTGCAAGCCAGAAACCCATTCTGCTCCACATTTAGCACAGCCATACTCCTCCTCAGGTAATTCCTGCAAGTAATTTCTCTGTCCTGTTTGCTGATCAAAAAATGATCAAATACACATGCAGTGTAAGTGTTCTACCTAGTTAAAAATTGGTTCAGGAACAGTAAGCACCTGGGTGTTTCTTGCAAGTTTTTCCCTAGATCAAACAGCTGTACTCATACATGATCATCTTACCACTTTAATTACTGTTATCTTAGACTTGCTCTCTTCCATCTTAAATTAAATTAATTTTGCTGGACAGTTACCACAGAAGGTGGGGTTTTTTAATAGTCCAACTGCAGCTCAGTTAAAATTAGTGTTTGCCTTTACTGCTGGTAATAAAAAAATAAAATGCTTTCATCGACTGCTCTATGTTCATACAATTGCAAGTAGTAACACCGCTATCCCTAAAGAAATGGTCAAAAGTCTGAAAGAAACCCTCAAAAAGTAATAAAACTTAAAAAAAAAAAAAAATCAAACCCCCATGCACCCTTTTTTACATTCAAACTAGACAGAGACTCAGGGAAATACCTTACACCTCTGCAACCACTGTCCTTCACAGGGCCTGTCTGGAGATCAGAAAACAATAGAGGTGTCAGTCAGGTGCCAGAGCTCTTCACTCTACCAGCCCACAGCATAATTAAAGCTGCAGTTGTCTCAGCACAGGAGTGGCAAATTCTACTGCAAGTTGGTTTTGGAGGAAAATTCAATCTGCTTTGTCCCACAAGTATAGTTCATGTGATACATGGGCCTGTGTTTCATCACTTGGAATGGGTATTGTTTTACTGAAACTCCACCATATGTCTTGTGCTGCTCTTGTCTTTTTCCAGCTGTAAAAATTGGACAATGCATCACAGCTAATTTGGGGGTTTGCTTTCTTCAATATGGCTAGTTCACATGTGAGGAAAACTGATCAGCTGTACACCACTAAACTAGCAGGGAAACTTAAAACTATCAGATTTAAAAAATACTTAAAATTACCCAAACAGTGCAAGTTTACATGTAAGTTACTAGAAGGTTCATCCAACTCACCAAATACCCAAATACATAATCACCAGGTTGCCATGTGATCATTTAAATGTGCAAAGCAACAACCTCCTCCTCCCCCAAAAGCTGGCTTTCATTTCTGTTAAATGAAGTTAGAGCTTTCTTAAATTAAAAATTGCCAAATTGGTGGAGGCTTTAAAATGTTCAAAGTTTGCATTCAAGTTAAAATTTTCTTGGGGTCACGTAACATACTTATTTGAGAGCTTTGGTCCTTACTATATGCAGTTTTACAGTTTTATGTAACACATGCACACTAACACCAGAACCCCGTTATTGAAGCTACTTCTCCATGTAATTTGCTGTCACTGATAAAAAGATTTCACTTCTGAAAATGGAAAAAGCACTGTAAGCCACTAGTGGTGTGGATTTAAATGACTTTTCCATCTTCAGTCAAAATCTGATTGTAAGCTTCAGACCCAACAGATGCTTCACAAGCCAGCGAGCTCCCAAGTGACTCCAAGTCTGGGGACTTCCTCTTCAAATGCTATGGCCTGGACATGGCAGTGAGTGATTGGATTGGAAATGCTGCCTGCAGCAAACTCTCTGGCATCAGTCCCTCTTCTCCCTAGTTGGCAGCAGCACTCCTCAAGTCCCTCTCATCAAACATTGCTGCTTCCTTCTCCAGCCTGAGAAGGAGCACAGAATATAAAACTAAGGGTCAAATGCAAAATCTGGAAATTCTTAGGCTCTGCACAGAAAATCTTAATTTCAATTTCACACAGGACAGGCTGGCTGGGAACCTTTTGACACAAGTAGTCAAAGGTAACTAAATCCTTCAGGTTTCAACATCCAAGAGGATACTTCTCTCTGAAGATGCTGAAGCAGGCTACAGCAGATGGCTGATTTTTTTCCTTGAGTCAAAGCAATGAACCTCAAATCTAATTGTTTGTATTTGGAATAACATTTATACACAATAAAGGAATTAAAACTTCAGCAGAAAATTTTGTGCCAAATACGGAAAGGAGATTTGTAAGTGAAACCAATTTCAAACAAAAATAAATTTATTTAATATCTTACACAGTAGAATTCCTTCATTGCACAAATCATATTAATGTCTGTTGAATATTACATTCCTTAATAAAAAACCTCTGTAATACTGAGGTGGGGGACCCCAAAAGTAAACTACATTAGAACTAGGTACCATACAGCTTATGCAGCCACATGAGAAATGTTTTCTTTGTTATTACATAGGTAGTTGGTTCTATCAGCTAAAGCCTAGTGACTTGGATTTGTTTTATGCATATTGGATTTTGTTCTATTACTTTCCAAGAGATTGTACTCCCCTGAGTCAGCTGTGTTCATTGGTCAGAATAAATTCCAGCATCTGACACCATTTCCATTAATCACAGACAAGCCAGTATACGTGAGCAAGATAATAGAAAGATAAAAACAATATCTGGGTGAATGGGAAACATTGTTTATGTATGCTGTTTGTACTGCAGGAGAAGGTATCTGGAAGGCATTTTTTTTGCCTTTGATAGAGTGAAAGATGGGCTCTGTCTGAAGTACTTACTGTGCAGGGAAGGGTGTCTGGAACCACACAGGTCATCATTACTATGGCTGTGCTACTGCCAGAGCTTCCCCATGTATTTGCAAGCCATCTTAAGATAATTAGCTACTAAACAGCTGTGAAATTAATTTTTATTACTTTGATGTTAAGCTGGATCTGTGAAGCTGAATACTTCACCCACCCACACATTTGTAAATAGCATATTCAGTATTAAATATCTTCCTGCCTATTACAAGTTAGGTATCATGGATCTAAAATAAAATGCATTTTTCTTCCACTTTTTGAGCAGTCAAGACATTTCACTTAACCCTGTTGTATTAAGCCAGACATGAAGCAGAGAAGTTTACAAAAAAAAAAAAAAAAAAAAAGCATAAATTATATTTGTCTAGAAACAGTTCACGGCTTTAGGAGGAAAAAAAATAATGAAAAAGTAGTGCACCCCTAATCTATAAAGCAGGTAGCTGGAATTCCAGTTGCTCTGGTTCTCAGGGGCATTCTAAAGACACCACAAAAATAACCTATTTTTGTATATCAACAATGCAACAACACCACGTCTGATTAAATTAAGGCTTTGTTTCTTTAACAAAAGAAAAATTAGTAGCCTTCACCACCACAGGAATGAAGAGTCAGAGCTGTGGTGCTGTGCAAAGGAGGCACAATATGGAAAACTGCACTGTGAGCATGCTGGGTCTGTGGCAGCAGCTCCCTTCAGCAGGAACTGAGGGAAACAAGCTGATCCTCCAGGATTCACTGTGTTCAGCAGCAGCTCTACTTACGCTCCTTCACCATTCACAATCAAGCCCTAAATGAGGCAATGAAACAGGATAGCCTAAGGGTGGTTCTTCTCCTGCCACTCTCATATAAATCAAGGCTGGAACAAAAAACAAACCAAACTCACCTTTCTTAGTTAACTATTACAAAAAAATGCATTTACAGAAAAATGCATTTACAAACCAGAGGAATCAAAGCTAATTGAAAGGAAGAAGGCAGAGAGAATCCAATTCTTCATATTATCTCTCATTCTGAAAAAGAACACTGTCAAAATATAAGCTCAGAGCTGGTACAAGTTCTAATACTGGATACCAAGTATTTTCTTGATAATATACAAATAGCAAACAAATACAGAAGTGGATTATTTTGTTTTATTCCACAAACTCACTTTTCATTGTAACCTTTAGCAAATGTATGTCATTTGCAGTACATGACTATCTAGGACCCATGCTAGATTTCTTTGTATTTACATTATACCAGCACAGCTTTAACATCAAGGAACTCACTCCTGATTTACAGCAGAGGAAGACTACGCTTTCTGATTTGGAACTAGAATTAAAAATAAAGAAAGACATTTCAAGCAATTTCTCTCCTTAAAAGTTTGAGCATTAAGGTGCCTATTCAGAATCACTGCAAAAATGCCTCAGCTCATTCTAAAAATTGTTTAACTCTTGTGCAGACAGTTTTGATTACACTGATCCAGGTAATCTGCTGGACAGTTTAACAAAGTTGGATTATTTTTCATTTCCCAAAACATATTCTCATTGGGCTTTGGAGGACTTGGGAATACCCAGGAATTATCTTCCAGAGAGCTCTTTCCATAGGAATGGTGTTCCTGAAACATTTTGCCATCAGCTGGAATTGGTCTCTCATCTGTCCAAGCTTGTAGGGTCACCCTTTCTGATGGGACACGGGCATCTCTCAGCAGAGGGGGAGACACAGCATTGCCGAGGGCTTTATTGTTTTGTGACAGGTTTTTATAGGCTACCCCAGATGTCAAATTCACCTTTGAAATGTTCAAGTCAACACATTGCACTGGTGCAGTACAGGCAGCTGAAGGAAAAAGATAAGAAAAGATTTTAAAATTGTATTATCTAATGCATTTTTCATGTACTCCAAATGTACTACAGTCTAGCAGAGATGTTAAACACAGTTTCTTCAAGTCACAAGTTTTTGGACCATATTCAGTAACTACTTGAAATCTAAAAACAACATACTACCCTCACCAGTCTCAAGAAGAACCCAGAAATGTGAAATCACAATATCTAAAACACACCCAACTCCAAGGATATCTCCCAACTCCCATTTCAACACAGATAAACTGATGGATCTTCCTGATCAGATTGAAATGAATGCTAAAACAGAGACCATTTTCACATGCTTGGAGAAATCATCCAGATGCAGAAGACTGCTGCTTCCTATTCTACCGATTCTTTAACAAGTTGTATTCTTGTGCCATCCAGAACCGAATTCTCACTGCCCATGAAGCAGTAAGAGGGAAACACATGGTGTTCACAGGTTCTCTTGTCTGACTTCCAAAAGTAAAATGACAGACTGCAATGTTCAACCATGTGACATTCCAGAGGAGTTTTAAATTATTAGGCAGGGGGAGATTTTGAAACAGAACAGGATCTACCTGAAATGGAAGAGCTGTACCTTCAACACACATCTGAACATATGGCCAAATACAAGCAGGTCATTTTGCTTTGTAGTGATAATGTAATGTAATCAGAGTAGATTCATGCTTCCTGAGTTAAAACTCACATCTTACATAGAGTTTTCTAGAGCAGCTGTTAATCTTGAGCATGAATTGTAGCTTTTGTTCTTAAGGGACAGAAAAAGAAGTTGGTATCTTGGTCAAAAAATACAACTTCTGTTTGTCACAATAAATTAAAATCTGTGGATGTCAGCCCAAACCACTCTCCAATAGCATGGGCATCATGTCTGAAAGACATGCTAAGGCACTGGATTTGGCAGTTTTTGTAAGGCAGGTGTAAAGCAATTTGAGGCCTACAGACCTATAGAAGTACAAGAAAAACTGAATCCACTGAAAATAGATTGAAAATGTATAAAAAGAAAAAAAAAACCAAAAACCTCCAAAAAACCAACTAAAACCACACAAATAAAAACCAACCAAAAAAAAACCAAACAAGAAAAAAATAAACAAAAAACCCCACAAGCACACCCATTTGTTGAAAATGCCTCCATACATAACATACATAAAATGTCTCTCTACATTCTAAGTAGAATCCACATGTTAACTGATACTGTTCATGTCCCACACAAAGTAATGAACATGTGTTCTGCAGAATTAATGCACCTCTGACAATGGCAGCTGGTCAGTACTAGAGGTATAGGAACTGGAAGGCTTCAGGTAATTGTACCCATATTTTGCATAGGCCAAGATTTGTCTATAAATATAAGCAAAGATATATCTGTATTGCATTCATAAGTGTGGCTGATGACCAAGATCAGACCGGTCCACTCTCACATACTTCTGAAAAATTACTGAAAAAAGTCTACAGATGAAAAGGTAAAAGTCCACTGTTTCCTGATCAATCAAGAATGCCTTCTATGGCTGTGGATGAACAACTGCAGAAAATGAGTCTCCTCATCAAGGAGAAGAGAAAAATAAGTAGTTTTGTAGTGGCAAGACAGGTAACTCTAAATTAAAAGTAAGGACATAAAGACTGTATATGGTCACATCAAACCTTGACAGATCTAAGATTATTTAGACTCATTCAGTTCCCAGTTTCTCTGCTGCAGTTATTTGACAAACAGGTTTTAGAATTATAGGAACACAAACTCACCTGGTAACAACATGGCCAAGTCTACAAAATGGGTTGACAGTTTGTATCAGCCAAGTACCAGAGACAAAGTGATCATTAGTCACTGCTGACCACAAAGGCAGGGACTGCTCGGGAGGTGAATCCATTACCTCACTGAGCTGTTTAGAAACAAAATGTCTTGATCTGGTAATGGACAGGGACATCAGAGACTGTCACCAGTACATTGTAACCAAGTTCACTGTCTTCCATCAGTATTCAGAGCACAGTAAAGACCACAATTGAAGTCAGCAGAAAACAAAGGAAATTAACTCTTCACCAGTTTGTTTGCCTGATAGTCTAGCACTTGGCTTGAGAGAAACATATGTATGGAACAGAAGAACTGTCTGATGAAGTGCTCACGGAAATTTTAAATACTTTATGTGAAAAATATTTAAACCTTAAAATTATGTAAGGCAGTTTTGTTTCCCCAGTATTCTAACATTCAGAAAATGTCACACTGTGTAGCATTTTGTTAGGAAAGACAACTTTTCTGAATACAATATAAAGAGATAGAGAGCCATAACGACTTTCAGTCTTTTAAAGTCTAATTTTAAAATGTTGCAATTTTAATACTTCATATATTCTGTACTGGGAAAATAAGACTGCATTTGCAAAAAGATTTTTTCCCCCCTAATATGAAGTAGTTGTGGTAAAAGGTCAAATACGAGTAAACTTAACACCTCAGCCTTGTGCACATAAGCAACACTTGACTGAGAAAAAAGCCACAAGGGGAACAGAATACAGTACTGAAGAAAAAACACATCAGCAACACCTTTATGTGTGAAGTTGACCAGTATGAGACAGAAGCAAAAGCAGAAAATGGGGAAGCTGGAACCATACTACAGTCTAGCTTATCAACTTCAATTGATGAGATTCTGATAAGATATGATAGCTGGTTTATTTTTAAAATGCTACAGCTTGCATCAATGGTCTGTGTTTCTAAGGTCTGTTACTGCCAACACTGACTTGCCTTTCTTGGCTCCTGGTGGGTTCCTTTTCAGTTTTCGTAGGATCTCAGCTTGCTTGTCAGTCACTACACGCAAATTGGACATTTCTCTCTTCAGGTCCCAATATGTTTGTTGCAAACTTTCAAAACAAAAATTTATTACAAGTTAAATATTGCTGCCTCTAAAGCAGCCTATTAACATACTATCACATGTTGACTGTTAATAAATTGTTCTGCAAATTTTATTGGAGTACCATAACTGTGACTGGACTGAACAGTACTGAGAATTATCTTAAACAGATGGACCTTTGTATATAATTTGATTCTTGCCTATTGCAATATACAATGCATTATATATTGACATACTAGGTAATAATTTCAACTCTCCAAAGGAAAGAAATATGAAGCTTACTTTTCATTTCAGTATCTGAAACTAACCATCTTCCAATAAAATCAGTCATCTCAAATGACTGTCAATTTACTTAAAGTGACACCAGGTTATAAAAAAGGCAGAGTGTTAACTCTGAAGACCTTTCAATAAATGACCACATACCCCAATACATATTATGAGCCTAGTAATATTGATTGATTTCAATTTCAAATATTCAAAAACCAGTATTTGGTTCTTATACCATGCACATTGCTACACTGAATTGAGTCTAAATACCCGAGACCCAAACTGAGATACACACAGGGTCCAATCTAAAACATCAACCATATTCTTTCATATTCAAGGCCTCCAATTTATGTTAATACACTGCCTTATCAGACAGTGTAAAAAAGAGTGTTCCTATTCATTCTTTAAGACAGCATAATACAAGAAACTTATTTAGCAACAGCAGCACTGTTCCAACACTGATGTTTCATGTTAATAACTGGTAAGAAAATTAAGAGGGGGAAAAAAAAAGTCAGCATTACCATATGTTTCTTGGTAAAATTTCCAGCAAAGGCTCACTGAATATCACATTTATGTTGATTAATAATTAACTTAGTGTTTAAAGACATAAGGATGTAGTTTACTTCAACTTGAACATGAATGCAATGATTTAATTCTTTTTTAATGATTAACATTCTACCAAAACACAGTTATTGAAGACAAATACACTGGATGAGAGTTTCCAGAATTTTTTCTTCCTCCCTACATTCACTAAAAGGCATTTATTTGAAAACAGCTCAGTATCTCAAACTATTGAGATAAGTAAGAATTAGTAAACTTTATAACTCTATGTAACAGTATCCTTCAAAAATAGCAATATAGGATCACACCTGCATGAAATATCAAGCACAAATGTTCAAATATCACTCTGAGAAGTGGCTATTATGGAAGTCAATACTAAGACAGTTCCCTTAAAATAAAGAAATAGAACTTCTATCCACAGAAATACTTCCCCAGAATTCAAACGCTGAAATTCATAAAGTTCTGTTAAAGAACACAGGAAGGTGTTCTTTTAATAAATAATGTATTAAGTGTCAGCAATTCTGACTGATAGAAAGTTAAAATTTTCAGAACTGATATTCAAGAAGTTCAGCTAAACCTAGGGCCTTTCTACTGCAGACTCCTTTTGGCTCTTTCAACTCTTAAGAGATGACAACTTAATTTTAAAGCTGATGTGGCAACCACACTTCCTTAATTCTCATGTTTTGGTCTAAAAGATAAGATCAAACACTTTAGTTATGTCAAACCACAACTGTCCAATATTTAACAGAGAAGTGGTAAATATAGGGACAGCTCAAGTGTCTGCCACCAACCAGAAGGAAAGTGCTTGAATGAATTTTTAAAAATGCATTTAGCACTTTTACAAGCATCTTGCAAAGGGCTGCAGGTACCAGAATTCCACTTAAATCACATGCAACTGATTTTAATTGTTTTTATGGATCCCATTGCAAAGCCTAATTTTCAAGGAATTTGTAATTGAAAACCAACGATTCCCTGTGCCTGGAGGTTTATCCTATACTGCCTTCTAACATGTAATAGGAACCTTCACTATGACAGCCTGTTCAAATGTACAGCAAATTAGACTTTTACACTGAGAATTTAAAGTCAGATTTACAGGCTGCTCACAAGTATGAAGTAACTAGTTTCCAGAAAGTTAACTAGGTGCAAATGCCTCCATTTCCTATAAAAGACAGGATTGCTTGCTACAACAAATGTTTCTCATAGGAGGTTTTTCAAGTGTTTTCTCCACAGATTTTTGGATGGGCTTACATATTTATTACACGTTTAGTATTTACATTACAATAAACAGTATATTGTCCATAAGCTATTTCAGATGGCTGCCACCTGAGCAGCACTTGGTGGAATAAATCTGCTCTGATCAGTAACTATTTGATCAAATGATCAGTTTGATCAGAGTAGTGATCAAAGAGATAACTGCAGTGTCTTAAAAGAACATCTTTTATCAGGAGTGTGAGGCTGACAGCAAAGCTCCAGGAGGAACCAGAGGAATAAGTATCCAGCCAAGGTGAAAGGACAAAGTGTGATTTGTGTGCAGTGTGTGCATACATCTCTTCACTGCACCAGAGAAGAGATGACGGGAAGTGTCTGTATGTTCTCTTTCAGTGGCGGAAAAGTCTCTTCAACACCCAAGGAAGCACCAAGTCCCATTGCACTAAAGCCTGGCATTGTGAAGGGCTGCTCTTCCCTCTGGTGGAAAATGCTGTAAGTGCACCAACAGGAATAACTATATAAATATTCATCATTCTAAACTACAAACACAACAAAGAAAAAAATGTACAGTGATCTTGCTAAATAATTATACCTAGACTTTTAATGAAATTGTGTAACTTGAAATAACACACCTAAAGAGTCTGCAAGAATAATTTACTTGCTCGAACAACTGTCCCTCAGTAAACTGAAAATAAAGTATTTCATACCTCTGGATGTCTTGCCTTTGAAGGTGGTCTCCATGTAATGGATTTTCTTCTTGAGCCTGGTCCTGTATAACAAAGTGAAGGGAAGACAGAGAATCAACGAACATGATTTCAGATCCTCTCTCTCAAACAATAGCAGTGAAACTCTAGTTTGCCTAATACTGAAATTCACAAGTACTCTTCATTTGTGTTCGCTGCAGTGGGTTTCAAAAGTGGGTTTCAATTCTAGTAAGAATTTCCACTAAGAAATGCTTAAACTACCTACTTATGCGAAGGCATTGCTCAGCCACCTCCATACTCTTCTTTCTTGAAACAGCTGAACTCTCAGCGATTGATTACTTTCTTAAATGGACATGAAAAGTCTTTCTCAATTTCTGCTTTTTAATCAGGTTTTTTTTTGTTGCTGTTGTTCTCTGTCACAGTATGTAAAGATCCTTAACTTAAAGGAAGCTGATTCAGTATAGATTTACTTCCACAAGTTACTTTTATGACAGAACATAAATTATCTCTTCAGTCTGAAAGACTACTTTAAAATTGCATGTATAGGCAGCCACACTGAATTTACCAGGATTGTTTAACAAATCAAACATTGGGCTCACTTTGTTAGCTGTGCTTCTATTAGACCCTCATTTGTGATGAGCTCCCTCCTCCCTTTCTTTCCATGTTCCCTTCCTATCATTCCCTCTAGCCAAAGCTGTTATGGATTTGATCCCTTTATATTGGCTTTAAGACAGGCCACACATATTTCAAGCAACTTGTCAATACAATGTACACACTGCATGAATTACAATGTAAAACTTGAGTAGGACTACATAAAAGTACTGAAAAATAGAAAGTACACTTGCCTAAGGTAGAAAACATTTGAAAACATGTTCTCCTGTTTTCATTTCCATTATTACTTACTTTCATTACATGTTAGCTAAACTAATGTAATGAAAATAAGTAATAACGAAAATACTAGCTGAATTGAAATAATGCTGATTTGTCATTGCCTACTGACCACACTTGACTATATTTCACCTGACAGATTTTCCCCTCCTCAACTTTTTCACCATCTCCCAAAGATTTAAATTCATAGTGTAAAAAAGTTGCACTGTATTACCCCATATTTGAAAACATGCACTTTATTTCCTGTATTAAGCAGTTACCAGGATCTAGAAGAAATTATATTAAACACAAAAAAAAACCAACAACCCCCCCCCCCCCAAAAAAAAAACCAACGTAAACCCCCCCCTCCCAAAAACTTCCCAGAACAAAACAAAAAGCTGTTCCCTGTATTTGTTCTGTGCAACAAAAGCTGCTGGCATAAACATTATTTAAAGAGTGTCACATGCAGTATTCCTTAGAAATGCTATTTTAGTCTGCTCTCTCTGACATCATTCACCCTCACAATACAATCTGCAATTATTTATGCAGCTGTTACTCTATTCTAGAGTTACCCAAAGGCACCAGAACTTCACACAGGTTACAGCAAGCCTTCAGATTTACAAGTTATTGAAAGCACCTCAAATAGCTCCAGACCCAAGTGAAACAACCAACAGTGAGGGAAGTTATCAAAACACCTCACATGCTTTATCCCCACCTAGTGGAAAAACTGCAGACTCACTCAAATGCTGTGTGATTCCAGATTACATAATCATTTTTAATAACCATAAGGAATCTAAAACAGTCTGCCTCCTCAAACAATCACATTTAAATGTTTTACATTCACTGTGTAACTTCAGTGTGACTGCAGAGTCCTAGAGACTGGCACTGTACCTTTCATCAAAGGTAAGATGGAAAGTAGAAAGAATGCACTAGACAATAACTTAGTGCTTTTTGTTACTGTCATCTTAATTTTCTTTTTGAGATCCTAACAACGCCTAGGTCACAAAATGTGTCCCTCAGAACAGATATTTGTCCCAGAAATGGCCAGGAAGGGTGCCAAAAAGAGGTACTTTCCTGACAAGCTTCATGCAACTACCCTAAAGAAAAGCACCAGACCTCCTTAAACAAAGTTCATGACATCTTAAAACATTAGCATCCCATTGCTGTTTTTAAAAAAAAAAAGGTAACAGAGGCCAGCTTTTGCCCAAACTTTCTTAGTAGCCCAGCTTACATAAAACTTCAGTAGCTACTTATAAAAAATCATAAAGCTTTATTTTCTGTTGTTATATGGGCAATAGCTGGGAAATCTCACCTGTATAGAATCATAGAATATCTGGAGTTAGAAGTGACCTGTAAGGATTAAGTTCAACTCCCTGCTCACTGCAGGACTACCTACAGCTAAACTTTCTAATTAAGAGTGTTATCCAGACACCTCTTAAATTTGGACAGGCTTGATGCCATGAACACCTCTTTGAGGAGCCTGTCCCTATTTCCAAGAAAAATTACAGTCTATGAAAATATTTAAGGTTAATTTTACCAAGATAATAATCTTTCACTCAATTGTATACTTCATATTTTTGTTAACCCTTGATTTTGATTGACCTTGGGATTTAAAACTAACCATTAATACAAAAATTCCTTAAAAATAAAGGTACCTTCTGCTTGGAATTTTGCAACTCCTTCCTGAGACTGTTGCACTCTTCCTTGAGTTTTTCTAGATCCTGTTCCAGACTATGCACTTTCAGGTCACTGTTCAGCTTCTCTAATTCCCAGTTAGCCTGAGTACAATTCAGACTTTTTATCACTGTAAAGAAGACAAGCAAGACAATTAGACTCCAATCTCAGTCCAAAGAACATAATTCAATATGCAAGATCCTCTTCAATCAGCCCATGCCCTACAAAAACATGGTATTCTGAAGAAACTGGAGTCTATGGCAACAGGGAAATATAACAGTAGTAATGCTATTGGCAGAGGTGGTCTATTTTCTGGGTTTAAAGCATGGAGCCCTACTTTCTAGGAATTAACTGGACATTTGACACAGAGAAAAAATGAGGAACTAGCATAAAAAGACACTGGAAATAAAAAAATCAATTTATGGCAAATACACCATATATGCCAACTTGCATACTTACATGCTTTGAAAACATAAGTCTTTTTGCCCTCAGATTTGTATTATTAAATCATTTACCATTAAGTTTTCCCCAAGTTTAACATCAAGAAGTTCCACACAGAACAACAGAAGATACAATCCAAACAAAGTGGAAAGCATAAAAGTGACACAAATCTTGTTAGACTGAAGCAATTCACATGGTAAGAAGCAACCTAAGCTGATGCTACCATCAGATCAGTAGCAGTGAATTAGTGAGACAGCAAGAAAACCTACAGGTCTTCAACTGCATGGTACACTTATTTCCAGATTTAATAGTTTAAACAGCCTTAAGTTACACTGATTCCTTTTTTT
Organism: Serinus canaria; assembly: GCF_022539315.1. Classification (NCBI taxonomy): domain Eukaryota; kingdom Metazoa; phylum Chordata; class Aves; order Passeriformes; family Fringillidae; genus Serinus; species Serinus canaria. Next base: position 40,102,949 of record NC_066315.1, read on the forward strand.
TTAAAGCAAGGTACTCAGAGTCCACTTATGACTAAAACTGAGTTACTAATAAGGAAATCATCACATTTTCAGAGCTCTCCTTACAAACACTGCAATTCTTACCTCCTGAAACGATGACATCCTCAGCAGTGATATTAGCACTACCTGCAATTTGTTTTTCTAGGTTTAAATATTTGTGCAATTGAAGTAGTGCATGACATGCTTAAGGTCCTTTTGGAGAGTAATGAAATTCAAGCACAGCTATACTCAAAAGTACCTTTCAAATGACTGCATTTGTAGAGACTCTGAAGTCAGTCCATACTCTAACTTTATACAGATGGCATTTTCTTCTAACTAAATTAATCAAGGGGTCTTTTTCCTTCCATGGTGTTTTGTTTTACACATCTATCACATACAGAGTGCTCTTTACAACTGCAGTAAGAGATGCTGGATTTGGGCTTTTGGAATTGCCAGGATATAGTGTTAATTTCTCCTTCCTCTTTTCACCAGGCTCTCTACAACCAGCATCTTTCTATTTTTCCTCATTTCCCAGCCAGCTAAGTAACTGTTGGCAACTGCAGCTGTTTCTATACAACATCCTCTTGTATTTTTCGTATCCAACAGTGAGACAAAGCAATATACTGGACCCTCTGCAGGTGCCAGAAAACGTGGGATTGACTGAATACTTTATACTTGAACAGGCCTCTGCCTTGCTCTGAGGAAAAGGTGGTGGGGTCCAGAGATGTACATGACACAGCCTATAAACTGTTAGGTGGTGCCCATTTCTCAAATTTGTAACCACCCAGGGTGGGAGAAAACAACAGCCTCAAAACATACAGGTCACCATTCACGAGAATGAAGATAAGTTCAAAGTATCTCACTACTGTTCATGCCTCTTACCTTGCCCCTATATAGGGTTAAGCCTCTTCATGCCCCGAGATCACAATATAACCACCAAGGCTCCTCAACAAACCTTAAGGTGAAATAACCAAATGCATACCTTGCTGAGTTTCCACTTCAGTTCTTAGTTGTAACAGCTCTACTTCTTTAGATTGCAACTGTTCATTCAAGTTTTTCAAGGATTCTGCACTTTCTTTTGCCTATTTTCAGAGGAGAGAAAAACCCCAACCCAAAATAATTTGTGAAGCATTTTTCTATCATATCTGACAATTCAATATTTTAGAACAAATACAACAACAAAGAATATTACTTTGGGGTTTTTTTAGCATTATTCTAGACCAGTAATAAAACTGAGGTACATTAAATTGTCATTTCTACAGAAATGTTTGTCATCTACTTTAAAAGAGTGATAAAACCAACACCACAGATCTTGAGAATATAAAGTTCATTCTACAGTAAACATATACTAACTAAGCAGTACTGATAAAGCAAGCATTGAAGCCATTATTTAAAAAGGCACACCATTTTTTCCAGTTTGCTTTTCAGATGGTTACGGTCGATGCAGGCCTCTCGATAGGCTTGGTAAGCTTTATTGACTTGTTCCCGCCCAACCGAGCTGCATTCCTCTTCCATCCGGGAGCCAAGCACCTGAACGTTCAACACACAGGAGAAGTGAGAAGTTTTCTATGTTATGCTGGGAATTGCAACATTTTAAAAAGGCAGTGGTACAGCCTGCAATATTAATCTAACAGCTTTTCTTTTTTTTTTCCAGTTTAGATAACAAATTAATCAAATAACTTTGGCCCATATCAGTGTTTCTATGAAAGTGCAGCAAAGGCTGTCTACAGATTCTGAAATCTCTAACAATGCTTAATGTTCACTAATATATAGAATCATAGAGTAGTTTAAGTTGGAAGAGGACATTCAAAAGCTCATCTAGTCCAAACCGCCTGCCATGGACACTTTCTAGTAGACTGCTGTAAGTTCACTCCTATCAGTGCTTAAAAACCATTAGTAAGTTATGATTACTCCTATGGACAATCCCTTAATCATATTTTTTCCAGGCTCCAAATAAATGTGAACTGCTTTTTGAAAAAGCAGTTTTAAGCATATAAACGCACAACACACAGAAAGTTCAAAGGAAGCAAAACACAATTTCTTAAATGCCTCATAATGTAAATAAAGATTTTTTTCAGTGTATATATGTACAAAAAGCCAAAGCAGAATAATTTTACAAATATCTATTAACTTTCGGATCACCATCATCCTACTGCCTGCTATGGCAAGAGGCAAGCAAGGCAGAATAACCACTACCCACTGGATTGCTACAAAAAAGGGAACAGTTAAAATATATTCAGTGTTTTTAAAAAGACAGAAAGAAAAGAAGTCTTACATCAAATTATATCCATTCTATCAAAAGTTCTTGCTTTAATCAGGTATTGTATTTTTCTTTTCATTCTTTTTATCCTGCACACTTCCCTTAAGTGTACCTCTTGCAGATATTCACAACAGATTTGCACCTATTTTCTTGAAAATTAGGAGTCACACAAAAAAATTACTAAAACAAAGCACTGACACTCACATATCTACCTTAAATATCTCCTCTTTAAAGTGTTTGCTTGAAAGAAAGTATGGAAAAACAGGCCACAAAGATAGGAAGCTCCTGCCCTTTGCTTTTTTTTGTACGTGTATGACTCCTTTTAAGTTTTGTCCTTTATATTTTCTCCCCCTAATAACGCCACTCAGATAGAACACAAGCCTTAATAAGCTTTCAGGAAGTTTCCATGCAAGTTGCAATAACAAACTCTGAAGGGGTAACTCCCCATATATTTTTTAAGCGTACAGGTACATTAGCTATTGATAAAGACTGAAAGTCACTAACAGCCTTGGCCTTCTCAATACCCCTCCCTCATAGAAACATTTTAGTGGTATTCACATAGAAAAAAGTTTTCTCTACAGAAAACAAAGTAGCATCTTTAAGAAAATTAAGCTAAACCAGGACAAACCAAAACACACAAGACAAAAGGAACTGTCAAGGTCAAATCCTGTTTATTGTGATTCTGAGTAACAACATAAAAGATGTTACACTTAGCATGGTTCAGGTCTAAAGCTCTAGTCCTATTCCCAACATCCCCCTAAACCTTCTATAAAGACAGTCTTGAGATGGTTTTCCTTTTTTAGAAAAACTCAATCCAGCCTTCACCAAAAATTCCCAAATAAGTGTCTCAAAGCTGCGCCAAGTGTGACTCAAGTTCTTTATTCCAGTGCCACAAAATAATATACACTTGGAAGCTTTTAAGAGTCAGTAGCACAGTAAGGAGAAAGTCCTAAAAATGTCTCAGCTCTAACACTAGGATCTATCTTTGCATCTTATATAAGAAAGCAATCTATCAACTCAAGAACTTCTGCAGTACAAAGACACTTGGTTTTTCTGAACAATGGATATACATTTTATCACGGCATTCCTTACTTGGAGAGAAAAACCTGTGCCCTGGTCAATTTTTAGCTTTAATGAACTTCACTAGTTTATGGCCATGAGAAACTGTCTATAAAACAAATTCCAATATTTATTTACATTTCAGAATTACTGCATTAAAAGCCAGCCAGCCAACGCCTATATTAGGCATTGCAACTTTGCATTTCACACTAGAGGCTGATTAGCTAGACCTAGCTGGATATTCTTACCAACCAATTTTTCCTCATCATTTTGGTATGCCCAATGGTCTTTTGATAGACAATTCCTGGATTCTGATTAATTTACAAGCTTTGCACCTCACTGTTCAACGGTACTGTGTCACGTGTGCCCAAGCTAATAAACACCATGAAGAGGCACCCAAACTACAGTGACAAATTCCATGCAACTACACATCTGTCTGAATCAGCCACTGTCTTTGCATTGCATCATATATGTGCCCAGTGAGAATCAAAAATGCCATGACACAACTACACTACCAGAGGAACAAACTGCATTTCACTTAAATAAATAAAACAATTAATAAAAACTTTTTAACCTGGAAATTATTTCAAGTGTATATTTCAAATCCTTAACCTTCTTCTCTGCCATCCAGCCAGGAGCAAAAAAAAGAAGCTGCTATCAAAAACTGGTACATCAACTATTTTCTTACCTTCTCCTCTAAAATTCTCACTTTTTTTTTTAAGAAGGAGTTCTCCTTCTCTGTCTCTTTCAGTCGTTTCTTGATATCTTCATATGCAGTGACAAGTGCAAAGTGTGAGGCAACAGACTCATCTCCACTATAGGATGGAACAGGAATATCGCTGTCTCTCTTGTGGGCATTGTCTGCTTTTTCATGGTTCAAAATACAGATGTCATCCTCTACCAACTCCTCCATGACAGCTGTTAAAAAGACAGATATAAGTGCTAAGTTTTCAGAAAGACAAATTCATCAAGAGTCTGAAAACCTTCCAAAATAATACTGCAGGGTGTTTCTGTCTGACAAGACAAGACAAGACAAAATAATCAGGAAGTATCTTAATATCGCAGAAAAATCTTGAAATATGTTTCACCTTGAAAATACACTGTTTAGAAGAGACACATTTCACCGTTACTTGATATAAATATTTTGAGTACCTATCAGATGTATGAACTCTCAAATTCATTTTTACTAAGTCTTAACACCAATGTAGAATTTGGCTGGTACCAACTATCTGAACTCCAAAGGAATATTATATCAGAGCTTTTGCAAGCCAGCACTGAGCAGTAAAACAGTACAGTTCCAACAAATCAACTTACTCCTGTGGTTCCTGAGCACAAGTGCCAAAGCCTCTTTATTTTTGAATGCAAATACTTATATTTTTCTGAAAGTTTAAAACAGAATCTTAAATTGCACTTGTATTTGTCATTAAAGAGACTGCATGAGTAGCTATTCTTTCCCTGGTCACAGTAGAAAACCTCTTTCTGAACAATTACAGTAATTTTTGACTGAAAATATGATGAGAATGAAAACATCACAGTAACATGACCTGCCTCAGTATGTGTGGAGAAAACTGACAATAATCTGATCATTAGTAAAGTGTCACTATAAAATACCAGGTAGATCCATGTGAATGACAAATGCAAAGCAGATGTTACACTGACTTTCTGTTGCAACCTACGCCATTCAGGCACAGCAAAACATTCAATAAGAAAATACAGTCTTAAAGAAATTCTATATATTTTCTTGAGCAACAGGTCTCAATGGAAAATCCCCCAAAAGAGTTACAAGTTATCTGGAACAAGTTCTGGGGTTTATTTAAAAACAAGCCAACCTCCAAAATGCAAAAACAACCAACCGAAACCAGACACATCTCATTTAGTTATGAATATCAAGATTACTTGTATTCCTGTTGAGTACTAAGAAATGCTACAAAGTGCCTGATAACACCACCCCCCTTTAAACAAACTAGGGATGTGACTTCTACAAAAAGCAGACTTTCATTTTTTCCCCTTCAACAAATCCTTAGGTTCCTGATGTTTAGCTAATGGACCAACAGAAATGCTGGAATGAAAGAACTGAGCATAATGAAGACAGCTTTTTGTACTGCAGGAAAAACTTACTTCAACAGAAAACCGACTTGATCAGCAGAGCTTTGCAGAAAAGGTAGGCATTAGTGAAAAAAACCCACAGTCACAATTGCTGCTTCTACCATGTATTTGCTATTTGAATTCAAACTAAACTTCCATTTGTTTATAGATTACAAGAAGCAAAGGCCTGGAGCTTGTCTGTATGGTCAAATTTCTCTCACCATGCTGGAAAGCTTTCAGAGTGCAGCATTATGAAGAGCTGTAGTACAGCTACTGCTGAACAATAGTGCTGTTATCACATTTGTCTCAATTTGCTTCAAGCCAGTTAGACAACATGATAAAAAACTGTGACATCATTTCTACTAAATAAGACAGCAGTGGAGTTTTTCAACAGTGAAAAAAAGGCAAGAACACTACAAACCAAAGCTGTACTCCTTTTAATGGTTATGTTCAGGAGGTGAAAGTCTTGTATGTTGTGTTTGATGCACTCTGACAAAAAAAGTAGCCTAAGCTTCCCTTGCTTGTTGTTCTGCCTTGAATATTCTGAGATTTCTGTGATATTTAATTAGAAACAACCCTGCATGAAAGGTTTGCTTCCTTTTCATTGTAAGCACAGTATCACTCCATGCACAAGGTGACCTTGACCAAAAGCGCCACATCATTCAAACTGCATTAACTGACTGAAGGAATTGCTCATTTTGTCTTCCAAGATGAGCCTAACATACCAGCTTATCCTCCCCCATTTCACCAAAGGCTCTGCAAGTCTTGTCACCCATCTCATCAAATTCCCAAGAGCTTGCCCTCTCAAGGCAACACACCTCCTTTTCTCGGAACACTTGACTCAAATGTCGTTAAAGAAGTGTCACAGCTTATCATTATCTCTCAAAGAAAGCAGCAGATTTGTGACCTTGTACATAACACAGATCTTTGTCCCCATGCTTTCCTGTAGCTCCTAAACCTGAGCATCATACATTCCCTATTTCTTGCACACATCAGTGCTACCAGGAGATGGCAATATGGGCAAACAGGACCATAGTTATCCTGCATTTTGTTAACTAAAAGTGCCTTTATGAGCCTCCAAGAGAGAAACACCTTCCAAATAAGACTCAGCATACACAAATACTATTTTACAAATACAAGTACACAGCTAACCTGCGCCAGTTAGGAAGACCAGTTATTCTAACATATTTTTTTACTTGAAAGATCTCATTTAATTTATAGGATTATTCAACTCTGGTTTTCTGATGCTGCTTTCTAAGCCAGAACTGGAGATTATTTAGAAGAGAAGCATATAATTCCACATAATTCAAAGGGACTTTGTTTGCATGCTTTTCTAAATTTCTACACCAAAGGTAACAGTTCCAAAAAATCCAATATACACATTTTTGACTAACTGTATTGCAAACTACGACAAGCTGCCATTAAACAGCTCAAGATCAGCAGTACTATAAAAGGCCATGGTGAAATGCAGAGCTCACCCAGCTTTTTTTTGCTGTCAGGATAGACAAAACCACTCTGTATAAAAAAAAGGGGCTACATCTGTAAGAAATCCCTGACTCCAGCTGTGGTCTTTAATTTCACCCAAGGACAGGAATCAAAATTTAGATTCCCCAGTACTATATTACCTCATTTTAAAAATATGAACTGACAGCAACAATCAAATAAGTGTTTTGATTATTCCACAGGTTACAGCTCCTCAAATCTGGAAGAAGGATGCCAGAAGGTCTTTCAGGATGGTTCACCAAGTCCTGCCACAGACTTCTGCCCTGTTTTAATCTGTTTGACTTCTCGTAATTCAAAGTCACATTCGTATGCACTGCTGAAAATGCCTCAGAGCTGACACTCTGAAACACCTGAGTGAATACTGACATCTTTGGAGCTGCAATTCATGAGGTAATCTGTCCTACAGTAACCAGTTCAAGTGAAAGATTTCTCACTAAAATATTTGAAGTAATATACTGACAAGCTAATGCCTCTGAATACAATTGATGTCCATCTTGGCCTCCTTGAGGCAACCTTCACAATAATACTTTTTATTCCCTTTACTTCAGCACAGTAGCTAAGTATTTTGCCTGTGATAAATATATTTCATTTACACTTTAGAATGATCTGCACACAAAACAGCCTACTTAAAAGGACTTTAATCTTTATGTCCAAAACTAAATACATTAAATGAGTACCAGTACTACTGTTTGTATTAACTAACTAATGTCTAAAAGCCAACAAACAAAAACCCCAATCTGAATACACTGTTGACAGGAAACAGCATTAAGTTCTAGCAGGACTAATTATGCTCCCTGTTTATAAGCAAATGAGTTTGAAGAGGTGGCACCACTTAAGTTTTCTTTCACACAATGTGAAGAACAGAAGAACTAACAGGAACCACTTCTGTTGCTCACATAGGTTATAGAACAGCTTTGATTCAATACACTGAGTATTTTGAGCAAAATAATGTTTTCCCATATCTTACTAATGCTTGGCAGAAACATCATTTTTCTCTTTAAACAGCTTTAAGAACACTAGTCATTAACACCATGGGAGGCAGTTAAATATAAAACACATTCTACATACGAGGAACATGGGATGCAGAGGCTCTAATAGCAAACAGACCACTGCACAAACAGAGCTCTGTAGTTTGAAATGCTAATCTTATTCTTGGATCAGAAGGAGAGATAGTAAAAGCAGGATTACATTAAATTTTTCCCAGTATGAAGCAGATTCTCATTTTGGCCTAATGGTTGATTTGAAAGAGAATAAAACAGTTCTGAAAATATTTCCAAATATCAAATGCAAATAATTTCAAGATGGTTGTTTTCCTGTTTGCCTTCCAGACTCGAAGAGCTTGACTTCCTAATGGTAATATGAACAGTTTCCAGCTGTTGATAACAACAGCGTAATTTCTGTACGGATTTATCTTGCCTTACAGAGAAGGGTATACATAAATGCATGTAACCATAAAAAAATCCTTTAAAATCAAGAAATGCCTTTGAACCAAAGGAATCCTGAGTGAGCATGTTACAACCTTCACCTTAATTTCAGAAAAGCTGTACTGTTTTTTTCTTCTTTTTTTTAAAGATACTTCAGCAGAGCAAGGAATAAAACAGAATTCCTGCAGCCAGCATCAAAAACTCCACACAGTACTTGGAGCATATGACACAAGATGTTAAAACAAGCAAGACTTCCAGTCTCTTTAAGCATCCATCACTTTGCACCTCTCCTTCAGAAATCTTAGGTTCTCTTTGATTCCAGTTGTGAACAGACTGTTCTACAGAGAAAGGCATCACTTTTTACACATACTTGCTCCATTTAAGAGTAATAAAAATTCTCACACGCACACCCACATCTCAGCAGCTGCTACTTTGGCCGCTGTTCATCCTTCCGTATGGCCAAAGTCCACAGGTCCAGCGCCCTCCCAGGGAGTCCCAGAGCACAGGGGCACAGCCCGGCTGTCCCAGTGTACTGGGTGCTCCTTCAGAAACACGTCAGCATGCGAGCTACATCACACCCACCTCCAAAGCACTTTCGTTTTACTGCCTTCAGGAAATGGAAACTCACTGTCTCTGTGCTCACACATCACATCACTTTAGCTCATCTATCCTGAACATCTAGGTAAGCTACAAAAGCCAAGTAAAATCTCCTTAGGTACAACAGGCAATTTTTTTCAATCTCAAGGTTTTTACAATAAATAATCTACTCTCACAAGGACCAGAAGAGCAATAAAAAGCCCATTTTATTACAAAAGAGCTTGATAAATTTTACTTTCTCTGAACAGCGTCAGACTCCAGTACCTCCACTGCTAATTTGCAAACCTTATGCATCCTCAGTGTAATGTATTCAGTCTGCCTTTCTGTGGATGCTGTCACAATCATCACTCTCCCTGACAACTACCTGAAAAGGGAGAATATAAAAACCCAGAAGTAGGAATCAATAAAATAAAATATTATCCTTTCAGTATCATATAATCCTGTTTATTAAACTATTACGTTTAATGTTGAAAGTAATTAAAAGCAGTACTATCAAACAAACCTCAGTAGGAGCAAAATGGCTTTTGGCTGTTAAACATTTCTAGCACCAATTATAAGTATCTTGAAAGGTTACTGAATCTTTTCTTTTGCTGTTCATTCATTCCCATTTCAAAAGGTTTATAAGGAATAACAATTTCCAAAAGTTTAGAGGGCTTGATTTGGATTTTTTTTTCATTTCTTCTTTTGTAAACCAAACAGCAGGTCCTACCTCTCAATCACAAGTTTCCTTCTATTCAATTAAATAGGTTAATTACCATTCAGTAAGTTCACAAGTTCAGTGAATAAGTTCAGTGAAAAGCCTTTTGTAATTGTATTATCTTTTAATTCAAGTGGAAATATGCCTCACCTGTTACAGCTACTGGAAGGCAAGGGAGTCTCTCTGATGGCCCTTGGTCATCCTGCAACTCAGTAACACAACATCTGTAGGTTTCCAAGACACAAATGGACAAGATGCCAGCAAATCTGATTCAGGCTCCCTTTTACAAGGGGACCAGATGATCTTCCCAGGTCCTTTTCAACTTGGACTGTCTTCTAAAATTCTATATTGATTCAGATGGCTATATTTCAGACAAACCTGGTAATTTGAACCTAAGTTTCACTTAGCAGCTCTCAAGTGAATGACTTCGAATATTCAAGCATTTTATGCTTCACCTACCCTCTCAAACTTTATTTCTTCTCCCCAAAGGTCCTGTCAAATTTTAGCTGCATCTACAATTTCATACACTAAGAACTCCATATAAAAACATTGTATAATCATATAAATTACTTAATTAATGCAATTATAGTATAAATATTTAGCAAAAACATAAGACTGAGTCCAAAGTGAACCATGGATAATGGATACAGCTATGGAGTTCAGCAGAACTCCCCACTGACTCCTACCAAGCTGGTCCCTATCCCAGCATTGTTAATCCTAGCATTGCCATCTTAGCAAACTGGATCTCATTATCACTGTTTAATTCACTATAGACTGTCAGACTTCCCCTGTCTAGAAAATCCCTGTGAAAGAATGAGAACACATATCAAAAGATAAACTCACACTGCATTTTATCCGGTTTCCTTCTACATGTTCTCTTTTTTTCTTTAAATTCTGTTCTAAAGAATCCATATGAATACCATGTGCAGTGACAGGGGAGTTTCCACTTTCCTAAATAGGTAACCCACATTTAACATTTTATAGTGCACAATCTCCAATTCAATGCATCTATTGAAAAAATACAAACAAATGTTACTGCATTTGCAACTCTATGATTTTCCAATGCTGTGAGATCAAATTATTCTATTTCTCTGCCCTGAGTACACTAAGTACAGTTTGTTCATATATCTGACCAATAATTTTCACACTTTCCCCACCTTTTGAGTGTCACATGTAATAGATATACTGAAAACCAAAGTAGAATACTTGCTGAAATTTAGGCAATCTTAAAACTATTTCTCATTTATTGCACATTTTTGCTGCACAAAGATGTCACTTCACTCTCTTTGCTCTTTTGAAAAACTTTTTACTCTTTAATTTTCATTGTAAAACATAACCTAGCTAGCACTTGGGCAATAGTCACCTCACACTTTTCTAAACTACAAATGCAGCAAACAAGGTTCTGAATAATTATAAATTTTAGCAAAAAATATGGGTGTTGGGAATGAGAAGGTAGCTAAACCCTTCACATAGTCTAATCTACAATGTTTTCTGCCTTCTGACTTCAGAGTTTAGATGAAAAAATTCTGCTTAAAATTTCAGGCAATGATCATCTACTTAAGCTATAGGGCAATTATCTGATAAACACTTCTAACAAAAGTGCTGTTATTAAACAGCAATTATTCAAAGAGCAAAAAGTAGTCATAGATTTCTTTTAGTTTCTATAGTAATTCTAGTAGAATTACTAAAACTCTAAAATAGATGTTGGAACAGATTACTTGGACTATTAGCAGCAGAAGCATGTGACCATACACCACTATCCAGGAAATTACAAGTTTCCCATAGCCCACAACATCTCCCAGAAAACTGTCTCAGAAGAGAAACTGACCTTTGGAGCCCAGAGCAGACTTTACTGTCCCGGTAATAATTCTCCCCTAACTCTGCTTTTTCCAGAGTCTGTTTCCAGCACACTGATTTTACTGCATACATAGAGTGAAAGGCAGTGGGGAAATAAAAGGATTCCTTAAGAAACAAAAAACTCTTAAAAGCACTCACTGGAACAGTTGACACACTTCTAAGTTGCTAGGGGACCAATTCATTTAAGGAGATTAGGGTATTTTTCCTACCAGGTGAAACAGCAGGATTTCAAGAGGCAATTTTTTAAAAATTTAAAGCACCTCTAGCATAGACAACTACCTCGATGCTCATTTACACTTCCTTCTTCCAAACTAACACAGCCTGCAGCACCTGTATTCCTGTCAGCTCCAATATTCCATCATGTTTTCACACCCGTAGTTTGCTCATTTCCTTTGCCAGACTGCTCTGTACCAAGGCACAAACTGCAGCTCCAAGAACCCACGCAGTTTTTCAACTTGCTCAGAGGCAGCTTTGTAACCAGCCTAACAGCGTGCCCGAGGCCCAGCCCCAGCCTGCTGGTGGTACCTGTAAGCCTTGCTCACCCTCCCGCCACGGGATGACTCCTTATTCCAACCAAGTGTGACTGGGCAGGGCCCGGCACAAGACCGACAGGCTGCACCTTCTGAAACTCAGGAAGTTCCACTCCAACATGAGGAAGAACTTTATATGAAGGAGGCAGAGCACTGGAACAGGCTGACCAGGGACGGCGTGGAGTCTCCCTCTCTGGAGTCATTCAAAACCCACCTGCACGCATTCCTGTGTCACCTGTAACCTGCGCGAGGTGACCCTGCCTCGGCAGGGCGGCTGGACTACATGATCTCCCTTCCAACCCTCACGATTCCGGGCTTCTACGGGGACTCCTCTATTTTAAGAGGAGAAACGAAAGACCAGCCTCTTTTCCCAGCGGGAGTCGCTCCTCTTCCACGGGGCACGAAGCTTCCCAGAACCCTGGGGGAGCCCCGGCCGGGGCCGCCCCGCGTTCCCCCCGCGCCGGGACCAACCTGTCCGGGCCCCGCTCGGCCGGGCGGGTCAGCGGCGGGCGCTCAGCTCTGCGGGGAGGCAGCGCCGCCCCTCGCGGTCTCCGCTCGGGCCCATTCGGACGCCCATCGCCCCCACCCCGCCGGCCCGGCCGCGGTTTCGGCCTCCGCCACCGCGGGGAATTCCCGGGGCTGGGCGCCGCCCCCGCCGCCTTCGAGGAAGTCAACAAACGCCGCTCCCGGTCCCCGCCAACGGGCGCGCGTCGCTCCCGGAAGGAGAGAGGCGGCCCCGCCACCGGAGCGGGAAGGAGGAGGGAGGGCGGACTGCAAATCCCGGCGTGCAAGCGGGCCGCCGCCCCGCCCAGCCGAGCGCCTTGGCAAGCTCGGCCGAGGGCTGGCTCCGCCCGGCCGCGGGTGGGGCTGCCGCCGGCCCCGAGCGGCCTGGGAGGTGCTGCCGCCGGCCCCGAGCGGTCTGGGAGGTGCTGCGGGTCAGCGTTCCCGCCTGGATCCTTCTCAGAGAATCACGGAACTATTAGAGATGGAAGGGACCTCTGGAGATCATCCAGGCCCTGCCCCCTGCAAAGGCAGGGTCACCACGAACAGTGCTACATTAAGGCGTCCAGGTGGGTTTAGAATTCCTTCAGAGACCTCCCTGGTCAGCCAGTTCCACAGATCTGCCCCCTCAGTGCAGAGAAGTTCTTCCCCATGTTGAGGTGAAACGTTCTGTGTTTCAGTTTATGTCCATTGGTCTCTGTCCTGTCTCTAGCACCATCCTGTTGGCATCCACATTTGAGATATTTATATGCACTAATGAGATCCTCTCTCATTAGTGAGAGAGGCCCAGCTCCCACAGTCTCTCCTTAAAAGAAAGACCCCTGAGGGACCCTTTCCAGTAGCTCCTGGTCTTGTACTGGGCACAGTACTCCACTCATCTGGCAAGTGTACAGATGTGCTCCCTGCCAGATGTGCTCCTCTTCCAGCACCACTGGGCATCTCCACAAGCAGGCAGCCACTAAAAACCCACTTTTCTCCCTTTTCTGAGGCTCACTGCACTCCCTGCCATCATTCAAAATAAGGCTGTAGCAAAGCCATAAAGATCAGTGACTTGCAGCGGGAGCTGCCCCCAGCTTGCTCCAAGTACTCCTCAGCAGAGGAGCCCATCCAACTCACATTCTTCAAACTGTTTCCAGCTTCTTGAGAAGTTACACCTGCACACAGCCGAAGAGCTAGTGAGACATGGTGTAACATTTTACATTCATACTGTTTTCATTTTTTTTTCTCCCTACAAGGCAGAGATGAAAGGCAATGGATGCTCTGTTGCTACAGCAGGGTGAAAGATCATCTTATGTAACCTCATCTGCCAAAACCACAGCTTTTGTTCCTCCACCAAGGTCGAAGTGAAGCAAAAATAAATCTAAATTGCAGATCAGGACCTCTGTTACAGGGAATAAAAGCAAGCTGATTCAACAAGTCTAATGTAGATCTACAGGGGAGAGCAGCTGTGCTCTTCAAGGCTAATATAAAACCAACAGGAGTTTCCTTTGCTGCTAAAAAAACAAGCAGTTTGCTTTTATGTTGTGAGAGTTCTTTAGCCAAGTCCCAAAGGACTTTTGGCAACTGTGCCACAAAGTCAGCTGGAGCAAGGGAAATGTACTAACGTGCATGCCAAATTGATCTATATATGGGAAAATGTTGCAATATTGAGTACTCCTTAAATGCTTAAAGACCAAATCGAAACAGGACTCCTGCTGTGGGTAGGGAATTCTTGTTTGGACAAGAATGTTATTTAAAAACCAAAACCACAGGTTCTCCATTAATCATGCTCAAAGACCTCAAAACAAATTTTTTAAAAAGTTTGTAGCATACTACCACTACTACGATTTTCACTAGAAGTTTATGTTACATGTACATTGCTTTTTATTTTATGAGCCAAACTGGCACAATGCTACTTTCCACTATATTTCTTACCAAGAGGAGCAGCCGTCAGTTGAAGGGCAAAAAATACTATTTCCAAGTTAACACCTCTTTGTAACAATTCATATGACATGGATACAAATGTGTTTGCATGTCATTAAGATACAAAAGAGAGGTTTTACTACATGGATTAACATTGATTTGAAAGAGTGCTATTATGAAATCCAGAAGGAAAGCACATAAGGATTTGGGCTATCGAATATGCCCACTATTTTTGTGGATAGCATTCACAGACTAATTATCACGTTTATTTTTTCATGTATTTAATTTGTAATCTTTTCCCCTATAAAATGCGCAGTTGGCTTCCTAACTACAGAACAGTTAAACAAAAAATAGCCCCAGACAGTGGCTGGTATTGTAAAACCTGTTTCTACACATTTTAAAACACCTTAAAGACAGTCATATTAAAAACAAATGCCAGAATTTTCCAATAGTAGAGGGTCTGGTTTTGTTTGTGTTTTTTCTTTGAAATTTTGAATCTTTAGGTGGGCAATGGTTCATCATGTCATTTATATTTTCTGAAAGAAACATGCTTTGATTTCTGAATAAATAAAAATGAATTTATTATCATCCCATTTGCACAGAAAGTACTAGAACAAGGTATGGATTAAAAAGCTAACTAGAAAATGTAAAAACATACATAGTTCAGCTGCATATGGGCATGCATTGTTCTGTTGAACTATGGAATGAAAAAAAAAAATAATGAAACATACCATTGGATTGACAGATTGTTCTTGTAACACCATCACATTTCCACACTGCTGTTTATAAGCTGCCCAGCCTAGAGCTTGGACGCTACCAGGAATTATCTTCTAATTAGCAGAACATTTCCCTGTACTTCAGTCTGACATCCTAATCCCAGCACATGTTAAACACATACAAAGTAAACACCTTCCCAGGCAAAAGCATTAGGCCTGCAGAACCAGAATACTAGATTTTTAAAACACAAGAAGAAAACCCCACCAAAACCAAATCCCAGCCCTTTTCAGACTTTAGCAAATAATTCACCATAACAGATGGCCACAAGGATGTGTGCCAGAGCATCCGGTGTCAAAAGGTGTGTCTTTAACTGAGACTAGTAACTGAGACTAGTAACTAAATACATTCCAGTTTCATGACCCCCAGAAAGGTGTGTTAACTGATTCCATTGTTTGTTTTTCAGATTTATGGGAAGACTATGTTTTGCTACAAAAGAGAAAAGTTAAAAATTCTATAATGAAAAAATAAAATTCTATCACCGATCAGCAATCAAATATAGTTGTTTGGTATAAGTGATATTAAATGACACCACATCAGATTTTCACCTAGAAAATGGTAAACAGAAAATAAAATATTCACAAGAGTGTTAAGGCCCTAGATGACAGTGTGAACCCTGGCAGTGAACCTGTGAACCCTGACAGGTTGGATAAAGCCTTGAGCAACATGGTCTAGTGGGAGTTGTCCCTGCACATGGCATGGAGGGGTTGGGACTGGAGGATCTTTAAGATCCATTCCAACCCCTTGTCATACCATGATGATTCTGTGATAGTTCTAATGCATCAGTTAAATAACTGATGCATTAGAAGTGTGTGCCTAGAACAGCTTACTCCCTGTACTCTGTTGAATTCTCTTGACTGTTTCTATTGTGTGTGATTTAAATAAGTACAATTAGAATAATACAAAACTCTTATTGCATATAATTAGAACAGAACAAACTTGATATAAAAATCAGCATTCTGTGAACCACATTACATTAGATTTCACTTTGACAGATGCAAAGGCTGTGTTAAACACATCTATTTATGCAGTGCAAGTCCTTGCAAATACAAAAATAAGTCATAGTTGCTTTCTTCTGATCCCTTGCTGTGCTTGACATTGTACAGAAGCAACAGAAAGATCACAAAACCTGTCCTGCTCAAAGATAATGTCTCAGTACTCTTTATACTCTTTGCAGTCCTGCACCAAAGTAGGACACAAAGCTGTATTACAGTAAAAATTTGAAAGTACCAAATAATATCGCATGCAATTAAAATCCTACTTGTGCATTTCTCTAGACTACTCATAAAGTATAAGTAACATTTAAAATAAGTCTGCCCCAGCACAAACAAGCAGTCTGTTTAAGGTCAGTAATTAGCTGTAAAGGTAGGAAAAAAGTGAAAAGAACCCACAAACAAAGCAAGCCCAAAACATTAATTTCTTGTAATTAGTTTAATTTCTTGTTTATGGATTTATAACAAATCAAGCCCTTTATTAGACATGAAAAGAAAAAAAATAGTCCATGCAGTAACATGTGCTATGCAAGGTCATGGAAGCAATGCTAGCCTTGCCAAAATTACTAAACTTTTTAAGATGACTAGGCTGGTATTTTTTTAGCTGTCTATCTTGACAGATGCAGGCCATTCTGCAAGGTAAATCTTCATGGTTTTGGTGACTCTGGCAGGCAGCTGGTGCTTGTTCTATCCTGGCTATTGTTGCAGGGCCTCTTTAGGAAGGTTATGAAAGGAAGGATTTTGTCAGGAAAATTCACAAACGCCAGAGGTTTATGTCCAGAAAGGAGATAGAGGAGTCCTTCAACTTAATTGAATAAAGGGAGAGAGTCAACTGGGGCAAACACCTGATGTGTTTTCTCTCTCCAGGTTTCAGAGGGCGCAGCCTCCTTTTATCCTAAACTTTGGCCGCATGTTGCCCTCTTTCTTTCTCCATTGCTGAGGCACTAGGAAGGTACAGCCTTCATGAGCCACCTGCCACATATTCCCCCCTTGATCCTACTGTTTTACCCCAAACTTCAGGCTTGTGCAGACTCACTTGTTTGTTCCAGGAGCCAAGCTGTCTGAGCTCTGCAACAAACCTGCTGCCCAAAGTTAGTAAAGATTTTAAGACCTATTTCAAAGCTGTTAACATCCGTACCTTCACCCAGCAAATTGCTGGTAAAGACATTAGGTTTCCTCTCAATTTGATAACACAAAAAAAGAAAAAAAAAAAGATAGGTCTGTTTGGGGGAAATTATTTAGGATATGTTTATACTTTGTTACTTTATTAGGATTTTGATTAATCCAGTTCGACATAACTGGATAATTTTATGACTAGCAAGCGAAGACTAGTAACAGAAGAAAAGCAAAACCCACCTTTATTTTCTTAACAAAAGTAGTACATTTTCCTTGATTAATTCTGAAGTATTTACAGCTCCCTAAGAAAACTAGGACTAAAAACCTCTGCATAGGCTCAGTCCTGTATGAGATGAGGGACAGGTGTGGGTGACATTTCCAATGCACCAACTTCTTTATGGACACTGTGGTGAAAGAACATTTTTTTTTTTTAACCTTACAGTATATAAATTATCACTATTGCAATAGCAAGTGGTCTTACAGAATAATTTCTAAAGTTTCAGTTCAAAAGGATTTAAGAAAGAGCTGTAAAGCTGGTTTTCACCAGGCAGGGCTTGCTGTCTTGGGCGCCAGAGGGTCCTGTGCTGGAAAAGGATATGAAGACAAGTTTCTGACTAAGAACTGTCTTACCCAGCTGCCAGCAAAGATGAAGCTTCAAATTAAAAAGTTGTCAAGCTCCGAGACTTGTGTCGGGTCCGGTCCCCTCACACCCGGCGTTCCGCAGCGTTTTCCCTCACATCACTCCATGCCTCCAGCGCCGGACGGGCGCTGCCGGACGGGCTCAGCGAGCCCGTGGACAGCGGCGGAAATACCCGCAGGGTGCGGGGCAGCGGCTGAGACCCCGGGTCGGGGCGAAGGGGCACAGCGGCCCTGCCCAGCCCCGTTGTCCCTGCCGCGGCTCCTGGCGGGAAGCCCCGGGAAGCCGTCGGGCGGGCGGGGGGCGCCGCGGCTGCGCCCCTTCCCCTCAGCGCCGGTTGCGCCCAGCGGCGGCGGGCCCGGCTCGGCCCCGGGCTCCCTGTCCGGCGGCTCGGGGAGCAGGGCGGGTGATGCCGCTCGGTGATGCCAGGTTCGCCCCTCAGCAGGGCGGCCCGAACGCTCCGGCCGCGGACAGGGCGGGTCCGCGTCCTCCGCTCTCTTCAGGTGCCCGCGGATGCTCGGTTGCGGCTTTCCGTGAGGCGATGGGCGCTGCAGGAACACCGCAGGTACCGCGCCCGCTCCCGTTCGCTCAGAAAGCAGAGCAGTTCTGGAAGCAGAGCAGCCCTGGAAGCAGAGCAGCCCTGGAAGCAGAGCAGCTCTGGAAGCAGAGCAGCCCTGAAAGCAGAGCAGCTCTGGAAGCAGAGCAGCTCTGGAAGCAGAGCAGCCCCGGCCGGGCAGGCTGAAAGGGGCCGCCCCCGTGCCCTCCCCGCCCTGAGCGCTCCTTGCAAAAACCTCCCTTCATTCCCCTCATCGAGAGCCGTAACAGATTGAAAGAAGAAATGGTTTATCATAGGAGCTTAGTGGCTGGGGCTTTTTCTTTTTTTTTTTAATTTTTTTTTTATTTATTTTTAGCTAACCGTTAGCAGGCTTCTCAGTAAATCTGAAAAATATATATTTTTTTAATCCCAATAGGTCTACGTATATTTATATTCCTTGAGCCTAATGGTGCTGCCTTGGTGAATTAGCTGAAATGGTGAATCCTTGCAAAGAACAGATGCTTTGGCAGATGAATATTAAGTTCCTAATAAGAGAGATAGTGCTTAAAAGAGGCTAAAAATATAAAATACTGAAGATGCAGCTCTCATAATCATCTGTAGCTTAAGGAGTAGGGGTGGTTTTTGATTGACAAAATCAGTGTCAAACCTTTTACTAAATTCAGCTGAGCTAAATTTCTCTTGCTGTCTCCTAATGATGTCACCAAAATCCCCATAATTTTGAAATACTAAATTGTTTTGTGCATTAAAATTGAACATCTCTTGTTTGTGCTTAAGCAAATGTTATTTTTACTTGATCTTACTTTGTCCTTTCTCTACTTTGAAGTTTAAAACAAAATATTAGGTCCTCAGTGCATTCAGTAAACTTGACTAACTTTTTTTGTAGCTAAGACACATCTACTGGTTCTCTTTTGACTATTGTGTGATGTTGCCAGAAGGTTTATTTGTGTGTGAATGAAAAGAGGAAGGAAACAGAAAGAGGTCTGTCCTGAACCAATTTGGTGGTAAACGTCATGCTTTGGAGGGGTCACTTCACTCATTTTTTATAGAGGAAACTCTGTTCTGAAAGAAAATCTTGCTAAAAAATGCATAAACTCTGAAGCACAGCTATTGCCATTCCAAATATGGCAATTTATTGCCATAAACTTTTTTCGCACTTGTTACAGAAAAAGGATTTGGATTGGAAAGGAATCAGGGATGAGGGGAGGAAGCTTAGAGTATGACCAGAGTTTTGCTACTGGCTTAGTATGCTATTAAGCTTATTAAGCATTTCTTTTTTTAGTTGACATTTAGTTATTTGTACTTTTTTCTTATCTATTTCATGTGTGCATTTAGTTTTATTCTGCAATGCAGCTAGGATGTGGCACAAATGGGCCAAGATGAAGCACACTCAGATAATTTCGGTATAATAAAGAAAACATAAAACTATAAGTAGTATGCAATTCATAAGCTGAATGAACAATATTTTTATTATCAAACTCTGGGTTTTATTATCAAGCTCTGGGTTAATTTGTCTGTCGAATGTCTCCTAAATTAAAGCTGTGTCTGTCTCTTCTTTCTTTTGTGGATTACAGCAGGAGAGAGTGGTAAGAGCTAACAGTACCCTCAGGACATTCTAATGTCCTGAGACAGTTTCCTGTAGCAAACTGGTTTTTGTCTGATTCCACAATCAGAATTCTAATGAATGTTTTCTTTTCTTGTGAAATACTTTAACTGTTTTGTACAACCCTTGGTTTTAATTACCATTTAGGTTGATGATTTAGGGTTGTTAGCATCTTCCGTCATCTTATTCATAACCTTTCTTAGAGAAAGCCTTTACCTTATATGAGTGCTGTTGTCATTTCCAGTAACAGACTATTAAAATGACAAAATACAAGGTGTTTGTCATCGTTTGAGCCTGGCGCAATGCCAGTGCCCCCATGAGAATACCTCTTTCCCTGGCATCCACTGTGAGATGTGATCAGAGACAGAGGAAAGCAGGCTCCAACTTAAGGTTGAAAAGGAAAAAAACTTTATTAACCTAAAACTACAAAGAAAAACACACAGAACACATAGAACACAAGATGAAAACCTTCCAAATTTCTTCCTCCTCCCCCCACCAAATTTCCAATTCCATTACCACCCTTTAGATAATCAATTCTCAATTCCTCGAGAAGAGAGGAGTCCCTTTTGCACCACAGACTTCCCCAGGAAACAGTCAAAACTTCTCGTGTTTCTGTGTCACATGTGGCACCACCCGGAGAACATTTTGCCATCGTGACTTCTTCCTTCCATGTCCAGTGCTCTCACCACTGCACATGGATCAGAGCTGCTTCTAGGGTTTTTCCCTTAAGGATACTTTGTCCAGTTCCAAAAAGAGCACAGTCCCTCTCCTTTTGGGACACCTGTCTCCCCCAAATTTCACCCCCTGGGGCCGAGGGGTCTCTTGAACAGAGATCATCTTCCTCTTCTTCTTCTTCGAAGACGGAGGGCACCACCACCACCCTCCTCACCCGTTGTCTCTGTTCACACTCCTCCACATCACCGCACTCTCTTGGCTCTGAGCCATCGCCTCCCCCTAGAATGCAGTCTCTGTGTCACAGGAACACAAGGGGTTCTGCTGTGGCTATACAAGAAAAGTCCAGCCAAAGGCCACTCCATCATCTCCTCCCACCTAGAATTCTTCTCAACATCCTCTCAATTTCATCAACTTCAGGAGGAATCAGCATTTGCAAGGTTTCCATCCTCCCCAGAAGGGTTAAAAGTCCCAGGCTCTGCCGGTTTGCTTCATGAACTCCCACGCCTGGCTGCCCTGCTGGGCACCCCCCCCTTCTCCTTCACACCGGCCGCGCTATCACAGGCTCCGGCTCTGGCTCTCTCTCCCTCTCTCCAGGGGGGGGAATGGGGGATGGCTGCCCGAAGCCCTTGCAATGTTCTCCTCCACCCTTGGGCCCAGGCCTGGCCTACCTCCCTCCGGCCGCATGGCTCCCCTCCCACCCTGCCCAGCTCAGAGCTGGGCAGAGAGGATCTGGTCAGTTCAAAACCGGAACCCAAAGAAAGAGATTCCCCTCGGCGTTCACAGCTTTTAACCCCCTGTGTTCTCAGAGGCGTATCCATGCCCTCAGTGGACAAACCAGGTGCCAATATTAAAATCTGAACACCGATTGGCTTGACCACACATGGTCAAGACTTGCAGCTCTCTGAAGACATGAAATTATCTGAATTCAAAAACTACCATGTCCCACCCCATAGGCACTGCCTTGCCTTGAGGAAGGCACTGAAGTAGCTGGCACCTGATGTTTTGTCGCTGTCTAGCAGCTGTGATCAGCGTATCTGAGCTGGAGAGCTCTGTTGACTGTCAGGGCAGTGCCTTCTGGAAGCATTTCAGCTGGGCAAAGGGAGCTGGTCTTCAGCACACTGAACTTGTTCTTCTTAGTTACAACGAGTTTGAACTTCTATATACCCATATGATAAAACCAGTTAAAATTCCATTACCCTTTCCTGACTAAGCTTTTGAATTTTATTTCAGTGTTAATCCCAAACTGCTCATATCTCAGTCATGAGTATTTAGAATTGGAAATGTAGCTACTTTTTTAGCTAAATGTCTTTAGAGCTTGCTCAAATGCAGGCTTCCCCGCTGTTTGGCTGTTTCTTTATGGATTTCTTGTACAAATATTAGTGAAACATATTAAGTGAATAAAAGGAAAGGAGAAGAATTTTAGGGTTCATTTTGTGGTTCTGTTTATTTGATTTTCTTTCTTTTTCTTTTTTTGGGGGGCGGGGGAGGAAGAGGTGTTTTGTGGGAAGTAGGCTGCAAGGAGGAAATGTTTGTATTCCTTATTCATGGAAGTTATTAAGAGGTACTGTGATAAATAGATGATTTGGTACTATAAAAAGAATGAGTGAGTAATTTTCTGCTGAGATAGTTACATTAATTAGAGACTGGCTTAATAAGCCTCCAGTTCAGTGATACACACTGTAAATGCTTTGTATTCTCTAGTCCTCCCTAACCAATGGAACTCTTTTCAACAGCTTCAATATTTTAAATATCTTAGTTGAGTTCAAGAAAACTGTCACTTTTCAGCTCAGGAAAACAGAATGACTCTTTTTGGACCTTCAGATGATAACAAAAACATTGTCCTACTACAGAGGTATAGATCTCCTTCATGAACAGGAAGGTCCTTTGGCATAATTTTTCATCTCTGTTTTCTACCAATACTGATGAGCTAGTTGAATTCCAGGACTGCAGTTTCAAAGCCATTAGTTGGTAAGAATGATGTGAAAAGAAATGCAGAGAGATGTTCCAGTCCAGTCCGCTCCTTGATGGGTCAGCAGCATGTTCTAGAAGGCCAAGAAAGAGAATTAATTTCATTAATTTTGGAGGAATAATCACAATTCAGGATAGACCAATGAGCTTTTCAGAAAAGAATTTTCCTGGGGGCTTTTCCATTTTTTTTGAACTATGAGAAGAAGGAATATTGTAGATAGGTATACTGTACTGAAGGTAGGCTCCATGTTCCTGGGCCTATGTTCTTCCTATTTTTTTTTCTACTGGGCTCTTGTTTGAGAATACATTTATTAATGTCTTTCCTGATTATCTGGAATGTATATGACAGGAAAAGAAAAGAGTATGGACCAGCCATCCAGGCATGTCATCCATATATCAAAATATATTTCTGATTTTTAATTCTTTTTTTATTTCTTTTTCTTTCATACATGTACCAGAAATGTCATATTTTGCAGTTAAACCACTTAAACCAGTCTTGGGTTCAAGTTGTGCCTGCTATGTTTCCTGATCACTGTGCTGACCTTGTAATGTAGGCAAGGGTTGTAGCTGTCATACTTCATTTCATTATCAAAACAATTAATTCTTTAACAAGACTCTATTCCTCCCTTTGTGCAATATTCTGATTTGACAAAACTCAAATTAAAAAATCTTGTAACATAGTAATTCTTCTGGGATAAAAGAAAACAGACCTTGTTTTGTAAACTAGAAAATGAGTGAAAATGGGAGGCAATAGAATGATTTTGTTGCTGAAATGTCATTAATGTTCATATAATTAATTATGCATTTTAAATATATTTTTTGGATGTAAAAATTATAGGGAAATGGTGATCTCAAAGAACTGTATTGATATATATATTTTACAAAATCCTACTTTTTCTCCACAACACTTTCTTGCTGTTTTTTCCTTTTACCTTCTTCTCAAGGTGATAGAGAAGTCAGTGGCTGGAGTAATCCATTGCATATGCACTGACTGACAGTTTCCTGGTATCCTCGTGGTGTGTAAAGATAAAATGCTTTTGTCACAAGATGTTACTTTTAGATCATAAAAAGAACTAAAAATAACTTTACTGGTAAGTAAATCTTCCTTGAAAAAAATATGTTGCAATAGTTGTTATAACTCAGGGATTTTTGAAAACTTTAGAATAAATACAGTTTGACACTTTGTAATGAAGGATTTTCAAAGCCTTTACTTTTCTACGGCTAAAAAAATGAAAAATGTATCTGTATAAAGTGTAGGTTCATAGTGAAAATGGAAAGTGCTTAAAGCAGGGACTGATGATGCAAGTTTATACAACTCAGCCATGGTATTGCAATATGGATACTCATCCATATTTTAAGTGTGTTGGATTTCTGACAAGTATCTTTCTGGAGAGACTGAGCCTCATAGGAGTGGAAGTAATCATACCTGTCTGGAGCTTCCTCTAGGAAGCAGTTCTGGGGAAAATGTGCAGATAGCCAAGGTAAGATTACAAGGGCTATAATCCTAACTTTTTGGTCATTTTTTTTGTCAGGGCAAGCGCATACTTTTCCTTATATGCAGAAATATTTTAGACGTGCTCTTTTTCTCAAGAGTTTGAAAAATAAAAATTAGTTGTAGAAAACCACTTAATATTATTTCAATCACTACTGAATCTTTGCTCCATTACTGGGGGTAGGATGATTTGTATCAAATTTTCAGCACTAGTGTATTTTTTAATTAGATTGTTCTTCATGTTGTCTCTATTGATACCTATTTAACTTTACTGACTAATGTTTTTAAGAAGTCTCTGTTGTGATTCCCAGCCTCTTTGAGCAAAGCTGACTTTTCTGATGATCTAAGGCTTGGGTCAAGGTGTACAGAAACAAGAGGAACATGCAAACCAATCTCATCTTTTCAACAGAGCAAAATCTGACCTGACCTCTCCACCCTACCCCTGCATAAAGCTTTTTATTCCTCAGGGCTTTCTATTAGTTTTACTCTCTTGGAAACCATACCATAATCTTGTCCACAAATGAATATGCTGAACTCTTGCACACCCCTGAATGATGCTCTCTAGCAGACAAATGTTCTCTGCCCATTTCTCTGGAGAACCTCACCCCTGGCACTCACCTCTCTCCCTCAGTGTCCACAGCACAGCTTTGTATAGAGCTCGCAGACGCTTCTATGCCCTGGCCCGTGGTTCCCAAGCCTGTTGGCATTGATTCCAAACAGCTGCGGCTCTTCTGGAGCAAAGGTTCCCTCTTCTTGCCAGCTGCAGCATGGACAGAATGCCTGGCCCTTTCCTGTGGAACAGGAAAGCTTTCTAAGTCCTTCTGTGAATTTTGCTTTTATAACAAAGTTAAGAACATAGAAAATGCAAAATACACATCTTACATTTACTCCAGTAGAAGCTCTTAAGAACCTAGAAAATACAAAACCTGCATCTTGGATGTTACTCCAGTTGAAGTTCTTTCAATTGAAATGTTACAATAATTTTTAATTTTGGGGCAGGAGTATCCCCAGTTGAGAAAAATTGCACAACTGTGATGTTTGTGTCATAGTACTTTTGGATTTTAGCATCAACAGGTCTTTCAGATTCATTAAAAATATTTCTGAATATCTATAAAGACAATCAAAATTGGAAAATTGATCAATGAAGGATCTTTGGAGCTTTTTGTCTTTACTTTCTGTGCTTTTAAATTATAATAAGCATAAAGTAAAAAACGAACAGGTAGTGTGTCCTGTTCACAGGAATAACAATGAAATGGAAAAACTAAATTTTTTAAATGTATCAGATTGGACTTGCTCTCTGTTGGTACAGAGGTTTATCACAAAATTCAGATGAAGTCAATGTGGATTATAATTGTTCACCTGTGAGAGCTTTCAAAGATAAGGATTTTATTTCTCCCTCCTAATGCATTCCGTGCAGTAAATGGTGGCAGCAGAGATATAGATACATCTCCCAAATAGACTTCCTAAGAAGGCATTTTTTCTTTCAGTTGCTTTTTAGGGTGCTCTGACAAACTTTGTTCCAATCCAGGTAACAGACAGTGCATGGTGTACATTTTAGATGTCTTTGTTATAGCTATCATTCTGAATTCCTGGTCACTCTTTGTTCCAGAGCTTGGGTAGCACCAAAACACATTAACAGTTATTCCAAACTCCTTTAAGGTTGTGAAAAGAGCACATTATGCACGCATGACTGATAGAATATTTTCATATATAAGTTATTGTATAGCTATGCTTAAAGGTAGTTGGAAACTGATTTTTCATATTATATAAATATTAACAGACATAAGAATAATACACTAATTATTCTGGAAATTTTGAGATTTTCTGACTGTCAAAAGATGAAAAGTAAAACCATGTCTTAAGTGGCTTAAAAAATTCCATTCAAAAATAAAAATTAAAGTACAGAGGAGATTAAAAATTGAAAGTTACACGCGCACTCTATCTGAAAGTACACATGCATACAGTAGTGTGACCAAAGCTGTCAATTTGGCAAAAAAGAAGATACAGAAATATGACTGAAGTTCCTATGATCATGAAGGAAGTGGATAAAATAAATGTGGAACTGTTGCTTGCCACATCTCACAGTAATAAAACTAGTTGGCATTCAATTAAGGTGGTTGGAAGTGTATTTAAAAGAGACAAGTGAATTGCTGCTTTATGCAGTAGGCATTGAACTCTTGGAATTTACTGGAGATTGTGTAGTCAGGTAGTACAAGTGTGTTCAAAAAGGAATTGTTGTCATAACCAAAGTAATTACTTAGTAAGAACAAAAGTGTTTCTGACATTCCTAGCCCAACACTTGTAGGTGCTGTGGGAGTGTGCTGGGAGAAACTGGCTGGAAGCGTGCTCTCCCTACACAGCATTTCCTTTTGTTACTCAAAGAGCTGTGCTATGTGGATCTTTTGTCTGATTTAGCAGTACTTACATATAAAACCTTCAATTTTTCTCACCAAAATATTTTTTTACTCGTGTTTGCTGGCAATCTTATAGGAGCTTAAAACTGATATGAAATATAAAGTAATTTCTAAATTACTTGCCATTTTTTGGGGGTGTGAATTAATTTTTCTTTTTTATAGGCATTTGGAACATCAATATGCATTTCTTGCCAGTGTATACTAATGAAAATGTCAGATATTTACCATAAAATAAAACTATCTCATGACTATTGCTTTAACTGCTTTTGAGTTCTTGCCAGAGATTAGACTGTGGATATAATTTTGTTTTAATAACTTTATGTTGGGTAGCCCTGCACTCTAGTTTACCCAGATTTGTGCCAGAACAAATCAAATATGAGATCCCTGTCTTATTTATTTTGGAATTCTAAATGAAATATAGCTTATGGATATTTTAAGAGAGTATATTCTGTGTGCTGTCATCAACTATAATCTATTCTTCCTTCTGTTCAGTGTATCAGCACTTGTTCCTCAGTGACATGTTTTTTCTGGAAGATGTTACTCCTTACATCCCACTTAGAGGAATACAAAACAAAGAGCTCAAAAGCACAATTTTTTTTGTTTAATATCATTTGAACAATTTTTCAGATGATCGTAATTTTCAGTAAATCAATAATGCCTTGCAAGATAGTTGCTATGTTACCCACAGCCAATGTTTGCTTGGTTTATACTGCTAGAAACAGCAGAATGCCAATGTATTCATACAGGAGTCTGTAAGTCTCAATATTCACTTATTTGGGCTAGAAACTGTTGAAGGGCTGTCATTTTTGAATGTTCAGGCATAGCATAGCTTTCTATCTGTGAATATATACCTGTGCATATATGCATACTAATAAATTGGAATGCTGAATGTTGAAACTAAAAAGAAATTGGTTTTAAAAAAATAAAAATAGTCTTGAGAGATGTAATATTTTGCACAGAAGGGAGCCCTAGTTCATTTTTAAAAAACATTCTACAATATTACCATGAACTTTTTCTTATTTATGTATAAGTTTACTACCCCTAATATGAATGTCCTTTTTTATTGCTTTTATTTAGTTTTCAGACTTTCAGTCTTTTATAGGAGGAAAAATCTGAAAAGGTACACTGAGTTTGTGTATCAGGGTCTTGGTAATGGAGAGGCTATAGGGCTGGCTTCTGTGAGAAGCTGCTGAAAGAACCCTCAATTCCAACAGTGCCAGTGCCAGCCTGGCTCCAGGATGGACCTGCCACTGCCCAAGGCTGAGCCTATCAATGATGTTGATAGTGCCTCTAGGATTACAGATTTAAAAAAGGATAGCGGATTTAAGAAGGGTAAAAAACTGCTGTGAAAAGGTAGGAGAGAGTAATGAGAATACATGAGAGAAGCAACCACAGACAGTAGGGTCATGGGAGAAGGAGGGGGAGGAGGTATTCCAGGCATCGTCACTAATTACCCTGCAGCCTGTGGTACAGCCTATGGTGGTGCTCCTGCAGTCCAGGCTCATGTTGGAGCAGGGATCCACCTGCAGCCTGTGGAGGACCCCATGGCAGAGCAGATGGATACCCAAAGGAGGCTGTGACCCTGTGGAAGCCTGTATTGGAGCAGGCTCCTGGTAGGACCTATGGACCCATGGACAGAGGAGTCCATTATGGAGAAAGTTTGTTGGCAGGACTTGTTACCCAAGAGGGGACCCATGCTAGAGCAGCTTGTGCCTGAAGGATTGCATCCTATGGAAGGGACTAATGATGGAGCAGTTTGTGAAGAACTACAACCTGTGGGAAAGATTCATGTTGGAAAGGCTTTTTGGAGGACCCCATACTGGGGCAGGGAAAGAGTGTGAGGAGTCCTCTCCCTGAGGAAGAAGGAGTGGCAGAGATAGTGTGTGATGAAGTGACCATAATCCTCACTCTGTGTCCCCCTACTCCTCTGGGAAGAGATAAGGAAAAACGGTATTTAAGTTTGGAAATATAAGAGTAGTAGGGGGTAGGTGTTTTAAGGTTTGGTTTTATTTCTCATTACTTTGATCTGACTTGTAATGAATTAAACTAAGTTCCCTAACTCAACTCTATTTTGCCTGGGACAGTAATTGCTGAGTGACCTCCCTTGTCCTTATCTTGACCACAAGCCTTTTGTCATGTTTTTCTCCCCCTGTCCAGCTGAGGAGGGGAATGACAGAGCAGCTTGATGGGCACCTGGAAGTCATCCAGGGTCAACCACCACAAAAGGCCATCTGTCTTTTTATGTCTCTGATAAGTGTTGAAGTGGTTTCTTTAGGAAAGATAGAGTGTTGTCATTGATCTTTAGAGCCTCCAACAGATTATTAAATGTACAGGTGTAGAATGTAGACAGAGAGGCCCCCAAGCAGAGTTGACAATTTAAATAGTTTCCAGTTTGTCTTAGATTGGTTGAAATTATTTTTTTGGAGACAAACTGAACCTTTGGTCTTTATGATGGACCAGAAGAGTCTGTCATGTGCCTGATACAACTTATGCTTAATTCACCCAGCTCATCATGTATTTCTTAATATACTCATTCTGGTTTTTTCAGGCATTTCAATTCTTTTTCTCAATAAAGATATGCCCATTTTTGTAGAGAGGAAAAAAAATTCTTAAAGGAATTACTGTGTTCTTGCCTTTGGCTGAAGCATTTCTCACAGCTAAGATTGTGAGGAAGCTTGCCATGCCACTCTGCTAGACAAGAAAGACTACACCTGAGATTAGTTGTCCTCTTGACTTCTTTCACAGAACTTTTACTAATACCTGTCTGAAAAGGTGATTACCTAGAGCACTGAATGGCAGCAAAATTAGCTCCAAATGGGTACTATACATGGGGTTTGTGGAGCATTCCTCCAAAAGTCCTCAGAACCATCTGCTTGTTAGAACTCCAAGATAACATGCTTCAGGACTTTATTTCAATTTTCACATCCATCTGTTCTGATCATTAGACACATCTGATCTCCCTGTGGGAAAGGCTGTCCCTGACCAAAAGGGGCGGGATATGAGAAGGAGCTTTATGCAAGTGTTCCAGAGCTCTGACCCCTCTCTTTCTGTCCTTCCCTCAAACTTGAGCAAGAGGTGCACCTTCCAGCAGCAGGCACAAATAAGAGAGCTGTGTTTTAATGAACATAAGGGAGTATATATATTTTCATTTTGGTAGCACTTTGGGACTGATGTTTACCTTCTCAAGTACATCTGATGCCAGCTTTGCCAAAGGCATGTAGAAACCTACCAGCAGGTCTCAACTGCAAGTTTCAAGATTTCACAAGTGCTGCTTAGACCATGGTATTACACTAAGCTTGCTGTTCAGGAGGGGCCTTGATCTACCTGTAGACAAAATATGACCTAATGGATATATATATATATATATATACAATACTTCCTAATGGAAGTATTCACTGTCAAATAGAAGTGGATGGAAACTTGGTCATGAATGGTTTTGTGCTGGATTTATTTTTGTGAGTTTCTGTCAATTGCAGAGTTAATCAGACAGATGCACAGTGAATCACAATGTATCATGATGATTTCTTCTGTACAGATCTGACAGTAGCAGCATTGACATTTTCCCACCTTTCAGCAGTATCTCCTTTCCATATGGAGAAAAGACTGCCTGATCCTTATCATTACATCAAAGCTTAGCTCATGCTGGATTGAGTATAAATGACTTTGTAAGTCAAGATGCTCTCTGGAAATGTGTGTGTTGTACAACTTTATGTGTGGGACAAAACAGTCGTAGCAGAGCAACGTAGTCCCCCTCCTTCTGTGTGTGTACAGTCACATTATTTATTGTGTAGATATCTTTAGTTTCTCTGGCCTGTTTTTTGGGTACTTGTCTCTTCCCTCTGAACTTACTTATGCCTTGACTAAGAATTTTATGAAAGTTTATAGTACTGCTATCCTTTTCACAGAAGTAACTCTGCTGCATGACTTCATCCTGTTGCTGAGAATTAGATTTTTCCTTCTGAAATGTTTGGAATGCACTTTGTTTATGTTGCTGAAGACTGCATTTTTATTACTTAAAAAATAGAAATGGGAGACTTTAATCCTCACTTTGTTGTATTCCACATGAATGTATTCAATTCTAGGAAAAACATGTTTACAACTTAATAACAAGGAAGCATTACTTATGCTCATTTTATTTTGTTCATATATATTCTTGCCAAGATTGTAATTTGCTTAAAAAGTTTATGAATATGATTTGCAACACAACTGAGCTCTTGTCATATATAAGCTTATTCTAGACTGTTAAACCAAATACTAATTGAGATTTCAGGGGAAAAAACCCTTAAAGAGGGTTGTATGTGACTTTCTGAAGAAGTGAACTCTTTTGTGGTTATTGTAAGCAGATAAAACAGGAGAAATTCAATAAATCTAAATGACTGTAAGTAGATAAAATAGTGTGGATTTTTAAAAACACCTTCTGTTACTTTATTCATATTTTATTCAATAAATACTGTTTTTCTGATTTTTCTGATGAGTTGAGTAATTTAATTTTTTAAATATTATAAATTTTCATTTGGATAGGTATCTTAGTGACCATGTTATCCAATATATTTTATGCAATGAAATTCAACACAAACTTTAATAGGGTTGGGCACTGGAACAGGCTCCCCAGGGAAGTGGTCACAGCACCAGCCTGACAGAGTTCAAGAAGCATTTGGACAATGTTCTCAGGCACATGGTGTGACTCTTGGGGATGGTTCTGTGCAGGGCCAGGAGTTGTAATCAATGATCCTTGTGTGTCTCTTCCAACCCAGCATATTCTGTGATTCTGTATTTATGATTTGCCTTTAAAATTAAATATTCAATCTCTTCGTAAACCTAAAAGTAGGTGAGTGACATACCTCTTTCTTGTAAGGATCTCAAAATAAAATTTCAGTACTGCTTTAGCCATGATGAGCTGAACTGCTCTTCAAAACTGCACAGAGCCAAAACAAAGGTTAGGAGGAAGATGCATTCCAGTAGTGCTATCAAGTAAAGAGATATATTTTGTTTCTGTGGCACGGGTCTTTAAGATTTCATGTTCTTGTATCTGCTAGAACCATAGGGTTTGTGTGTCATGAAATCCAAATCCAATTCCATTCACAGCTGAGGGAGGGATATTCAGGTGGTTTGTGATTTTTTTGGATTCAGATTAGGCTTAAAATTTAGTCTGTTTTCCTCAATAATTGAAGTCACAAATAACAATATTAATGAAAGCATGTCTGTTTTAATGACAGAACAGCATTTGAGTCAACTTTCTCTTTCATATATCACTAATGACCTCACTTCTTAAATTTTAGAAGAATACCCATTTCTAAATAGAGAGCCTATAGGTAGTGTACTCTTCGGATTTTATTCCACTTGCCCCATACCACTGATCACGTCTTCAGGGTCTCCGCTTTTAATACCGAAGGCAAAACAAATGGTGCTCTGCAGCGCGGGTGTTCTGGACTGCACTTAGACCGTCCGACCACGAGATGTCACAGCCCAGCTGCGGGTGCGGAGCTCGGCTTCCCCCCCCCCACCGACTGCCTTCCCTGCCCCTGTTCGCGAGGAGCATCATACACCACCCCCTCCCAACACTGTCTTCGGAAAAGTATTCATTTCCTAATGGCAAGTATTTCTGTCTTCAACTGCCTTTATAATTTGCTCTCCATTTGCTAACTCGGTAGTCAAAACACTTTGTTTTGTGGCAAACATTCACTGGGCTTCCTTCACAGCTGTACTGTTATGCTTTTCTCCTTTAAGCAACTGCTTCCTCTATTGTTGTCTGTATTTTTGGGAGAACACCGCGAAATAGGAAATAATAAAAAATCTCTTCACTTTTTCTATGCCAGTCAAGACTTAGTATATCTCCATTTTATGGTCTTGTCAGCCATCCCTTTTCTAAGGTAAAGAATTCTACCTTATGTTGCCGTACTTGAAAGGTGTTCTCTCCCTTGATTCCTTGTTACTGCTCTCTTTTTTGTTCAGTCTTGTTCTCATGGAAAAAGCATGCAGCCTGTGAGATTTGGGAGCTTTGTGAAATCATGTGGTGGCATGGTGATGTGTTCCTCTGTTCCATCTTAGTAATTCCAAATACTTGATTTCTTTTTTTGATTGCTCCTGAACATTGAACCAATGTTTTCATAGAGCTGTCATAACTTCAAGGTCATGTAGAAGTGTCAAATTTTCAGCTTGTCATGTTAATAAAGGTAAATTATTTTTCCCATATTCATCACTTTTACGTTTTAATTTACCCTGTATTTCATCTGCCATTTTATTGCCCAGTCAGGTCTAGAAAAGTGCATAAGGCTTTTTTGCTATTTTGAGTTGGTTTGTTGGTGTTGTTTTCCAGTTCCTTATCCCCATGCCTTTCCTCTTTCTGCAACAAGTTAGTAACAATATTAGAGCATACTAAGAGATTCCCCTTGGTGTTTACTCAGTTTTCCAGGTAATTTTTGCACATGTTGCACAAAAAAAGGCCAGTTTTTGGATTTCATTAGGGAAAAGTCATTACTAAGAAAACAATCCAAATATGCTTTTACCCTTTTTTTTCCCCTTTTTTTGTCATTGGCTTAGTCATCTGAGGATCCATAAACCATGACATTCTTGTCTTAAGAGTCTATAGTGAGGAACTAAGTGCCTTTCAGAAATCCAAAGTTGTATTAACCTAATTTCTTTGTCAAGATACTTGGTGATGACTTCAGGGAGGTTGAGTGGAAGTGATAATCTTTACATCTATATTCATTCTCTATAATAAGAAGTGATTCAGTATTCCCATCACCTGAAGGATCTTTGAAGAATAGTGCTTTTTCAAAGCAGTGATTCAGCAGCATTGCATAGATCCATTTTCTCCATGCTAGTACCATCATCCCAGCACTGTATCCTAAAACTCATCTGGTACAGCCTTTACACTCTCATTGTGGATGTTTCCTCAGCCATGACATTATCTATCCCAGTTACATAAATTCAATGTTCAGAAAAAGAAATCAAATAGGAAGATTATTCTTTGGTGCAAGTTAATTTGGAAGAAAAAATGTCAGTACTTCTCTGTGTATATTTTTTTTTTTTGGTCTGGTTGGTTGGTTAGTTTGGTTTTTCTTTGGAATTTTGTTTGATCCCTGTGCTCAGAAAGTGAAGTTTTTTTCTGGGTTTTGGGTGAATAGTTCAGCTTCTGAAATCCTGAAGGCCCATTTAGCAAAACCTCTGTGTATCATTTCATTTTCCCAATGCTTTAAAAATATCAAACTTCAAAAAAAATTCATTACTACTGGCATTTTTTTATATGGATTGGGTGCTTATTGAGGTATCAGTTTGAGGTATCAAAATTGAGGTATCAGTTTGACTTTCATTAAGGGGACATGTTCGGCTCTCATAGAGCATTCTATCCTATTTTCCTGAAAAACCTGGTGAGTTATCCAAATATTAGGTACATACCTATCTGCTGCATCTTCACTGCTAAGTCTGAATGAAGTTCCTGTCCTAGATTTGAATTATTCTACATGCCATTGCCTTAACTGCAGAAGCACAAATCAAAATATTCAGAGTAGCCATGGGAGAGTTAATGTCTCTTCTTCAGTAACCAGCACTTCAATCAGAAATTCTCCTTAAATACTATGTTTTCTTTTTTGTTTAAAACATTTTTCCTGTGCTTAACTGGAGAACATCTTATACCTCCTTATGTTCTGTGCAGGTTTCTGACTGTTACTATAACATCTACTGAGGTCTTTGAAGGAATGTAGTTTCCTTGTTAATAATGGTGGTTCCCTAAGAATTATCACCATAATTTTTCTGCAACTTCATCTTCTGCATCAAAGTTTACTTTGCTCAAGGTAACATCACAGTCGAAGAGGTTTAACTCAGTGTGTGGTCACTTCACTCTCAGACCTTTCCAAGTTATTTTTTACAAATGTTTTCAAGAATAATGCCTCTGAAGGAGGAATTCCCATCCTTCCTTTTGAGTTCTTGCTCTAAAATAAAAGGAAGCATGAAATTAGCGGGCAAAAAGCGAATTTCCAGTTGATTATACCAGTTTACAATATAATCGTACTTGGAAATAGGATTAAGACAAACATTTGACTTTCAAATGTTCATTTCAGTGACCTGAGGTTTGTTAAAAATTTTGTAAGCTTATAGTCAGAGGATGCTAATTCCACAAACAACAATATAGAGAAGTAACCCTTAATGGTAAATTTCCTTCAATAAGATATGCTCAGGAATTTCATTCTCCCATTGACCAAGTCTCTCTCATTTCAAAACTTTTAAGATGCTGATTTATTTCTCATGGTTCGTTGGCAAGCTGCAGTTCATAAGGAGCTCCACCCTAAAGGGTGATATGGAGCAGAAGACAGATTTTTTCAGGATTCTGAGGGGAAAGGTCTTGGACAACAGCAAACCATCATGATAATGCTACTCTCAGAAGGTTTTAATGGAACTTTCATTAGTGTTCAACAGCTGTGTGCCTGGTCCAGCGTGATTGAACCATGATCCAGTCAAGGTGAATATCATGTTGAATAGGAACCATCAAGTTATAATGCTGTCCAAAAAACAAAATGTACAAGGGTCCATTTTTTTATAGTGGTCTTTCCACTTCATTTGAGGAGTGCTGGGTATCTCCAGGTGCAAGTCCTGGTACCTGGGTATGGCAAAACCCAAGAGTGCTATGAAAATGTTGAAGATAATTTCTGTTTTCAGATGTGAACATCTGCTTAAGCTTAAAAGCCAAAAACTTACAGGCATTCGCTTTCTTTTCTTGTCAAAAAGTGAAAACCATGATCTCAAAAATATCTGATCCTTCATGGTAGATTTTTTGATCAAGTTACTAAGTTTCAGTTCGGTGCTCTTTAACCAATACAGAGGATTTCAGATAGGCTTCTTTAAAGCTGTGAAACCAGACATCTCAAAAGGACATGAGATTTGAACAGAAGCCATAAAGTAGATATTGAATCTAGAAGCCTTTTATTTTTGTATACCAGTTACAAGTATAGATTTTATTATTGTTTTATTAAAGTAATGTCTAATATTGAAGACTTTAGTCCTAACACATGTTAGTATTGGAACTTGTATCAAATTTATAAATAGTTAACAAAAAGGTTAATTTTAAATTATATACTCTTTTATGCTTAATTTTTTTTCACATTCAGAATCAGTAGTTTTTATAAGTAACACCTTATTAATTTAGAAACTATAGGAAAATAATCCACATTTTAGCTTAGGCAATGCCATAGCACACAAGTCACTCTACCTGATGAAACCTTACCATTAGTCAGAGGCCTGATGCTCCCTGAATGACACATTATGAGAGTTGAACAATATTCTTAGTGAAAGAGAGAGATCTATGCTGGATCCCCACAGATGCCCAGGGAGTTTTCACATCTCAGTAAATATATAGAAAATTACTGCAATGTTCAATTTCTTTTGATGCTGCTTTCAAGCAACAGATCTAAACACATTCAATAGTTGTGAAAGTTCCATTTTTTGCTTCGTACTGTCAACTTCCACACAATATCAAACAACTATAGGTAGGTCCTATAATAGGCAACTGGGCTCAGTGCTTGCTGTTAGACTAGAATCAAGGTAGGAAAAAAGTTAAGGTGAGCCAAAGAAGCAGAAATTACGAGTAGCACAGAGCATCTTTAAAAAAAAAGGATAAAAAGGAAAAAAAAAAGGAAAAAAGTGAAAGCATACTCAGGAGTCAGACTTGAAATGAAAATGTCACAGAATCAAAATATATACTAAATAGAAGGGCAAGATGAGAGTTTATGCAGACTGGTCAGCATTGGGAAGCAGAATGAAGCAGGTATTAAGTGGGTCAGAGAAGGAAGCCACAAGAATGAAGTTGCAGCTGATCACAAATAACTGAGAGCTCACCTGCCTGGCATCTCAGAGTTTGATGGGGCCAACAGTCAAACACACAACCCAGTACCAACACAATCACACAACTGTCCAAATTATTCAGATTTATTAGGTTTTACTGGGAGAATTCCTCTCCCTTCAGTAGAAATCCAGATTAACAGGCACCACCAGCAGCCTATCTTTATTGCTGTTTTTTATTCTCCATCTGGTCGCATTGCTTATACTTACACATAACTCTTCCAACGAGTCTGTCTTTAAAAAAGGGAAAAAACTCAAAGCAAAACTGCTGCTCTCATTTGGTCAGATGGTCACCTCAGGTATGACACATGAGGTATCCTGGGGGAGCACTGGGTGCTCCACAATGCAGAGGGGTTGATAGTGCTGCCATCACTTACTTGTTTTCAGTGTATTGTCTAAATTCCCTTTTCCATGCGCCTGCTTAACAGGATTTACAGATTGTATTTACCAGTTTTGATTACATTAATCCTCACAAAATGGACAAGTGTCTTAAAAAATTCCTGCAAAGAAACTGTCATTGAAGATGATTCTAAACACAAGCAGGGAACAGGAAAATGGTAGAGCTGACACTTCTGTTCCAAGTGTGACTTCTTTGTCAGCACAAGACATCAAAACCAATGGTGATCTGATTGGATCTGACAATAAGTTGATCAAACACATTAAAAATTACTAAGACTGTAATATCCTGTGAGGAAAGGCTGAGAGAATTTGGTTTGTTCAGCCTGGAAAAGAGAAGGTTTCAGGACAACCTAATTGTGTCCTTCCAGTACTTGAAGGGAACCTACAAGAAAAATGGAGAGGGGATTTTTACAAAGGGGGAAAATGGGACAAAAGGGAATGGCTTAAACCTGAATGAAGGTAGGTTTAGATTAGATGTTAGGAAGAAGTTTTTCACTGAGAAGATGGCAAAGCACTGGAACAAGTTGCCCAGAGAAGTGATGGATATGTCATCTCTGGGAAGAGTTCAAGGCCACGTTGGAGGGAGCTCTGAGCAACCTGATCTAGTAAAGTTGTCCCTGCCTATGGCAGGGAGGGCTGGAACTATCATTCTTTGATTCTATAACTCTATGATTCTATGAATTGACAACCCCTGTTAATGAAGTTCACCAAAATGTATGTTGTGCCTTGAGATATCAGGTAAAGGTGGTATGAAGCCACTATGGTTAGCCAGATGTATAGAAAGCTACACATTCAGAACACGAAAACAGATCTTCACAAATATTTTTCAGTCATGCTGCTCAATCTAGCACTTTACAAAACTTAATGATAAAAGTCTAGATAATAGCAAAAGACCACATGCCATTGAGGAAACAATTGCTATTCCCATGACAATAAAAAATCACTGAAATAACACAGGTAGAAGAATATAGCAGCAATCTAAAATGCACTGTTTTCAGTAAATACTGTTGAAAGATGCATAGAAAACACTGCTGAAGATTTGAAGAAACAAGCATTAGGACAATTACTGATCCAAATGTACTGGAGAAGATCTATTCTCAACAGAAAACAGTTTCTTTGATGAAACCGAAGTTTAATGGAAAAGCTGTGCAAATATAGCCACTGATGCAGTGGCTGCTTTGACTGGAATAAGAAAGGGATTCCAAACCAAGGCTACAGAGAGAGCATGGCACATGAAACTCCTTCACTGCCTTACTCAGGAGCGAGCTATTGCAGCAAAGTAGTTGAGCCAGGAGTGCACCATGTGCTACAGGATGGCATCAATGTTATAACCTGACAAAAACGAGCCTTCCAACAGTGGCATCTTTACCAGATTCATAATGAGAGGGGAGGGGCCATGAAAATCCCTGGCAGCACACAATGGTTCTCTGGGTAACCTGTGGCAAAGTGCTTAAAAGCGTTGTCAAACTTAATACATTTTGCTTTTACAAAAAGACAAGTGCTCCAAATCCACTGACCTTTTCGGTGATGACAAGCGCCTGTCAGTAGTTTGCTACATAGCAGGAATTTCCAAAAAATAAACAGGCTTAATGTGTCCCTTTGAGGGGAAGGTAATGCTTTAGCAATGAATGAGACATGCAAACATATTTTGATTATATGTTATTCATTAATGGTATGATTGCTATTTATTAAAAATAATAAGAGAGACCACAGATCTGCACATCTAAAATGGAAGTAATTTGAAAAGTGCGATGAAATGGTTTGTTATACTGGTTTAATGTGACATAATAAATCAATTACAGCATCTGTATTAATCTATCAAGGGTAAGGAGTACATATATCTTATGAATACCCAGTATAATATAACTTTTTTTTTTTGTCAGAATATTTGTCTTTTGCCTATTTGAGATGTTTTTTGGCAGTACTACAGGATCAAAAAGGTAGTAATGTTCAAGTGAAGAGTGAGATCTCTTATAAAATTTGCTGTAAAATATGAATCTCTAATATTCTGATTAAAAGAGATGATAAGCAAGGTATTAGGTTCATAGTTTTTTCATATCTTACCTGTATTTTTTTTAATGTCCACTAATTTTAGATTTGTAGCTCTTAAAGTACTTTGAAAAAACAACTGGAATCCCTCCATCAAAACAATTCTGATGTTTTTTAGGACTGAAAAAAATTTAATTTTTTAAAAAGCATAACTAGAAGATTGCAATAATGTATTTTAAAGTATCATAAAAGCAATTGTATTTGTAAATACTATTTGAGTTTTGAATTTCTTCTATATTACTGTTTTTGCATATGTTGCATTTTTTTCCCCACATGCCCTTTTTTGTGTATTATTCTGTATTTTAAAAGTTGATATTTGAAATGTGCCAGTGCAAAACTGCAAGGCACAAAGGGGGCATGTTTTCAGGGGCAAGAACGCAAGATCAGGTGTAAAATCTGAAAAATTCTTAGGGGGTTTTGATGTGTTTAGACATAGTTCAGATTTACCTGGTCACATATGAATGTTATTTAACAAGTGGCATGTAAAATATCTGTTTTGTGTGAAAATGTTGAAGAGTGTAATTCAACTAACCCTTGAAATACGTCTCAATTGAATTAAATGTGTTAGAATTTCTTTAAAATTGTATCAAGGCATATTTCTGGTACCGAATAGTCACTCTCTATCAAGCTGTTGGAAAACTGAACCCCAAAGTAATTCTTTCAATGCAAAGAATGTGAAAACAAACAAGCAAAGAAGAGCACATTCATTGCTCCCAGCAGAGACTCCCAAAGGAGCTGCCACAGTACAACTCATCAGTTTGAAAAGTAGGAGCTACCATGTATGTTTAAATATAATCCAGTTCCTGCAGGTTGATGTGTTGCAAGACTCTGTACTATGTCAAGTCTCTCATGCAAAATCATGAGCTCTAACCATGCTCAAAACTGGCATCAAAGATTTTGGAAGGTGCTTCCTTCCCCCCCCCCCCATCAAAGATTAAACTCCCACTTAACATTCATGAAAAAAGATCACCTCTATTTTGGAGATTTTTTGGTGATTTAAAAAAAGAGTATTTTAACTACTTAAAAATTTGTTGGCATACTTCATCTTTTTGCAGCCAAATAATGGCTTTGGGCATATAAACAGGTGGATAAGTTTCAAAAAACCCAAAATATTAAGTACCAGATTCTGTTAAATATCAGGTCACAATATGGCTATGAGTCTGAGGGTGTACAAGATCTGAAAGTCTCACACCACATATAGGAGGCAATTCTTTGAAAAAAGCTGTAAGAATAATTTTGGAACTTTAGAAAATTACACCCTGACTGGAGTTTCTTTTACCTTGCTACTATTAGTAGCATTTCCAGATGTTACACCTTGTCCAAATGTACAAGTGGTACTACTTCTTTATTTATTAATTTACTAATCTCTGACTTCTGGAAATTAATTAAAAATACTACACTTCAACACAATTAAATGCATACTTATTATCAAAAATATGGAACAGTTGTTAAATACAGGATTGAAAAAGAACTTTTAAAGTGCTAGCAGACATCAGCTGTACTGTGAAAACAGGTTATGCCTCTGTCCCTGTGACTGGAACTACAACTGTACTTTTGTGACAGCTAAAATTTCTGATTTACAGTCTGAAATGTGTTTTCTAATAGATGTACAACGATTTTCTCCAAGCTTGTGTTGTCCTTATGTTTAAACATCTATCTTGCTTCTCAGTGTTTCCTTTCAACATGTGTTTATTAGCAAACAATGATCTGCACTTGCAT
This sequence comes from Serinus canaria, assembly GCF_022539315.1. Classification (NCBI taxonomy): domain Eukaryota; kingdom Metazoa; phylum Chordata; class Aves; order Passeriformes; family Fringillidae; genus Serinus; species Serinus canaria. The sequence continues at coordinate 40,143,586 of NC_066315.1, forward strand.
CATTAATTTGCATTGTTATTCTTAGCTTCAGGCCTTATTTTCGGTGTGCCGCCATAGACTTGCATACTCAGAAAAGGAATCCCATCAGGAAACTGATGACTGAAAGGTTTTTATTGATTATGAGTCCCTTGACTCAGTTCACTGCATAGGTACAAGAGCATTAGGGCTGGTAGAATGATGCAGTTGAGGCAGAAGCCAAAACAAAAGGTGGAATTAGAGGTAAGGGAAAAAGGTAGTGAGCCATCACTTTCTTTAACTTTGATCTTACAAAACAGGGAAATTTCCATTCTCTTATCACCCTGGTAACAGCTCTCCACATGTCCCAGTTTGAATCCATTTTTCTTTAATATAAGTTGCCAGAATTCTGTGTAATAGTATACACAGGGACTCATTAGTGCAATGTAAAATAACATAAAGTCCTCTCTTACTCTACTGAAATGATCATTTCTGATTTAAGGTCATGTTTGCCTTGTAGGGTTGCATCACATTGGTGGCTCAGTTGTCCTGAGATTGACTAATATGTTATGATCTTCATTTCCCTAATAGGTTTTCAGTGTATTAGTTTCTGAGGAACTGCCACAGAACTAGATTTAGGCATAAATAGTTGTGTATGATGACAGACTGATGTGTCTGCAGAATCATCATGGTACAGAATTGCTCCCATATTTCATCCTCTCTTAGCAGCTCAGGGTGCCAAGATCACACGAGCATTAATTTCATGACTGCTGCTATGCTGGCTGTGTACTCATCCCCTCCTGCTCACACCTTTTCTCCAACACTGTCTACTTGATTGCTAGAGGGAATAACAAAAGAGAAATGGTTTCATTTCAGTATGGGGGAGTGGGAGATGGATTTAAGAGTTTAGGCTAGTCCCTGCTGCTAACAGGGCTGGGTGGTTTAAGTTTCATAGCCACATATTATTGGGACTGGGAAGCTTTTAGTTGTGACCTTTGTTGCCTCCTCTTAATTTCTCCAGACTGGAGAAAACAGAGTGTTCTAGGAGGATTTGGCCATTGACAGAGGTGAGCACCGAGCAAACTGGGATCTTGGCAATCTGTTGCTGGAACTGAAGTTCTTTCCACCTGGAATGTGCACATTTCACTTTTTGCCTCTGCCAGTAGCTTTCGGTTCTCCTCAGACAGGGTGCATGGCTTCAGCCCTGAGACAGCGAGGGAGTTGTGCAGAAGGAAGTGGGACCATGGCTGTTTGCTATTGGTGGTAGGGATGTTGCTTAGCTTAGCAACACAAACTTCCCAGGGAAGATGTTCCTGTCCTGGTTCCTCTGTCATCACCACAAAATATAGTTTTGAAGCCTGTTCGTGTTGAGAAAATAAGTAATTTTATCCTCTCCTTGAGGGCATCAAAATCCAATTTAGTATACACTGCTAAGAAGCCTTGAGCACAGAGCCTGTGCCCCAACCTCATACTTGGTATTATTAAATGTCATGACACTTCCATTACTCCAGTCCCTGAGTCACCCGGTTTTTCCTTTGTCTTAGTTCAGTTCTCTGTATTGACACATGGTTAGGAGGCATTGACATCACTCCCACTTTTTATGCCAGGGAGTTTTAAAAATATTTAATAAGATTGTTCTCAAAGATGATCTTTGAGGAACTCTACTTCTAACTTCACTCTAGGGCAGAGGTCTAGCTCATAGGAGTTGACATCTGCTCCACAGCCAGTTCCTTACTTCTTAAAATTGCAGCAATAACCCCAATGTTATGTAAAACATTTGTGTAGAGTGTTACAGATATCTAAACAAATACCATTCTGCTTTTTATTTGTTCTTAAAATTTGCTCCTTTTTTAAAGATATCCAGTCATTCTAGCAGGATTGGTTTGCTAGTCATGTCATTTTATCTCATTTTCTGTTCACCCTCATATATTTAATGGTTTATTTTCTCCAGAAGTTGTTTTAGATATTTTGTACTCTGAGATCAGAGTAAAGTGTTCAGGTGTGTAGATCACTTTTTTTCTGTACTGTTTGATGACATAAAATAGGTATAGGAATAGAGAAGAAGAAAAACATTGGCAAATGGCACAAGTTAGACTTGATGTAATATTACTTTCAGTAGTGGTTGTTATATTTCAAAAAAAGAAAAATTATTGAAAAAATATTCAGAAATAGCTATAGGAATGTTTGTGTGCTACTTGTAATGTGGGTTATGATGAGAGGCTTAGAAAGCTCAATCTGTTCAATATGTTTGAGTGAGGATTCAGACGTAATTTGATCAGAGTCCACAAATAGATGCATGAAAATAAGATTTTTAGTATTTAATGGCCTTAAACAGTATAGAATGTAATAAGGTCCAGAAGCTTGAAACTGAATGTAGACAAATCCAGACTAATAAAAAATGTTGCTATCTCTTAACAATGAGGGTAACTAACCTTTGGAACACATGATTAAGGTTGTCATTACTTGGAATCTTTACAAAGACATTTAGTTTTGATGTAATAGCAGGAGGTTCTTTGGCCTGCAGAGGAAATGTGGTTGCGCTAATGTAGTTATAGTTCCTTTTGGCCTTTGTATTCTTCTGCTTCTTTTTAAAAATTCTGATACATAAAACAAGTCCCTCAAACATACAAAAGAATTGAAATACATTAACCTCTCCTCTCAGCTTGCCACGCACAATGCACTTATCTTCATTTTCTATACTTACCAGGAAAAGACCTTACAAAATGAAATCTGCCTGCCCTCCTGCCTTGATAATCTGTAAATGATGGCATTTTATAGCCATGAAGTGTTGGAAATACCATCTTATTTTTATAACACAACAGAGTTTGTTATTTAGTCAAGATTATTTCAGTGTGAATTAATTCCTAGGCAGGCTGTTTTCAAATGAACATTTCTTTCTTTGTGCTCTGAAAACTAAGAGTAAAAAAGCCCCATATGCTGAATATTGGTAGCCACTTAAAAGGCAAATGGAGCACTTCTATTGTATGTGGTAAACCCATTGTAGACAGGGAAGTACTGGGGTTTTTTTGAGCCAAGTTTTATGGGAAGAGAGAAAAATTCAATAAGAAAGATGGGCAGACATAGAGAATAGCAATGGTACTGATTTTATTAGTTATACAAAACAGAGGAGTAGATGGGCCAGTGCTTGACTCTGGCACAAGGACCTCTGGGGTTTTTTAACAAAAAATTGTCTAAGTTCTATGCTTTACATTTACTATTCAATATAGAAAAAAAAAGAGAAAAATTATTTAACTTTCCATATCTCTCCAGACTTCTTTAATTAGTAAATAATTAAGAAAGATATTTTATTAAACAGATAGAGGAAATAGGAAATGAAATTGAGTTAGCTTAAAAATATTGCATCTTAAAATATTTCATTTTATCACTTTTTTCCCCCCATGTAATTTCACTTGTTTGTGTGTTATTTGAACAATTTGAAAGCTAGCATGACTTGAGGAAACGAAAGCATGAATGGAGAGATAAATATAGACAGGTTTTTTGTTCATTTGTTTTAGTTTAGGAACATTTTCACTTTACAAGCACAGAACTACTGATTACTGTGGTAACATTTCTTGACATTGCACACATGGTAAAATTCAGAAGACTGAATTAACTGTGACCTTTAAGAGAAATCTTAAACTAAATGATCAAAGTAGAAATGGATAAGCAGTCTTTGAAAATGGATTAATAGACTGTCATCTAATAAATTTTCAATATAAAATTTGTTTAATTACTGCACTATTTTGAAAAAACCATATTGGTAGTTTCCAGAAGAAAGTTAATACTGATGAATTGTCATGACTCTTGAGGATCTAATGAAATTAATTCACCAGGGTTTTATAGAATTGTATGAAGAGAATACAATATTCTTAGGTGTTCAGTAATAATTATACTAATTTTTGCTAGGCACCTGATTTGAGAACATTGAAATATGGTATAGAATCTAACTGCAAAAGCCTGCCTTTGGCTTCTAAGTAATCAAAGTGCAAATGAAAGTGCAAATGGGCATTATGGTACTTAATCCATGCCTGTAATTTTTTTATCTGGAGCATTTTGGTCCAGAATATAAATGATCATTTATTTGAACATATAAAGCGTTTAGGAAACATTTACTTGATGTTTGAAAAATGATGAGGTAAAACCTAATAGTATGTCATTACATAATTTCTTTCTGTAAGGGTAAATTTGAAGTGAAAGTACAAAGTTCATCTGGATTTGTCTGTTAGAGCGATGTCTGAGATGAATACTGAATTACTTTAGTCTTTAAACAGAGGATTTAGAAAGCTTCATGTTTTGAGTTGAAGTGGAAATAGCTATAAAAAATGAAAGCTGTTTCAATGCTGAAGATATGTGAGTTTTTGTGTATAATGTACATTATATAACTTTAAAATTGTAGTACTGTTGCTGTTCCATTCTCAGCAGCTTTTATGTGTCATGTTAAATCATGCCAGATTGGTGGGTTTTAGTGATCTAGGAGAGGCTACAGGAATACTACCTACTCAGTTTTTAGATGTTGAACTTGCTAAATAGCAGCATATTGCTTCAGCAGATTTTTAGTGCGCCATTTTGCCCTATAGAAAAATGTTTAGGGGAAATGTACAGCAGCCAGCACCAAAGCATATTAGTTTATCTGAAATATGTTCTCAGTATAGATGTTTTAAAAATAATTGACAAATTGGTATCAGCCTTCTTTAACTTCTTGTTAAAAAATGCAAAATGTACTAGAACAAGCCTCAGTCCAAACCTGGAATTTACTGTAGCAGTTTCTGCTGCTCTTAATTAAACATACTTGTTCTTCACACAGAATCATTTGATAAAAATTGCTTATTAAATGAGTAAAAAAAGCAGGACTTTACATACTACTGTATGGGACTCCTTGTTCACTTGAACTTGCAAAGAGTTCAAATATATTGTGAAAAATGAATATCAAAAAGACAAAATTAGTATCACCTTAAAATAAGTTAAACTTACATGTTGAAAATATTGAAATTGCTATTTCTTAAATTACAAGTGAACACAAGAGCTGTGGCTGTTGAATACAGTATTACTGATAAGTAAAAGGTTTGCAGATTGGCTGCACTCACAATAGAACTTAATAGAACAATATTCTAAGACTGAGAGAATCAGATAAATTATAATGACATATAAAGCAGACTCTTTGAAGTATATAATTGTTAGTACTCTAAGAAGGGAAAGTAATAATTATTGGTATAACCAGTAATATTGGAGTGACTGAAGGCTTGCAAGAAACAGAGCAGGAGAACAGTAATGCATTTTCATTTGATAAAATTTCTAGGTATAAACTTCAGGACTTCTTGTCCTTCTAGGCATTTGAAAAACAAGTATGGGTGACTACTGATTTTCTCTTGTGAGTGTCTGCAAATGCCCAAAGATGTTTCTGACAGGGTGGATAGTATCTGAAATTCATGAAATTTGGGGAAGGAGAGAGAAGAGCTTGAGAAAAGAAAAGAAACCTGGCTGGTTTATGTATAAGACAGGGTATTAGACACAATTATGTTTTATTGAAACAGAGCCTTTCTGAGAGCTACATATATTTATGTAGGTACAGGTTAAAGTGAGCAAACATGGCTTTTTCCTTTGTTTGCAGGGTTCATATTAAGTTTCTTACCAGGAGGAATCTTAGCTGTGCAGAGATGTTCAATATTTGATGTGGGCAGTAACTCCTCAAGCTGACTTCAATGCACAGGCTGACAAATAAAGAAATTGCTTTAGATTTTAAGTGTAAGCACATTTATTGTTTGGTTGATTTGTGCTTCTGGACTGAATGTGACCTGTTAGTATTTTTTAATGATTACTTATCTATCATCAATGGAACTATCCCAATAAGTTAGTCTGATTTTCCTTAGTGTGTACTAATTTAGAGAATCTTAATAGATAATAGTAAACTTTCATTAATGTATTAAATGCATCAAAAAAGCCTGCTGCATGGGATGTCGTAGAAATGCACTGAAAACTAACCCCTTGTATATAACCCTAGTATTTCACAGCACTGTTGAGAGGAAGAAGGTCACTGTGATTGCAAGATCCCTATAATAAAGAATTTTGAATAAGACACAGGTAAGATAATAGTTAAAAATTGCAAGGATCTTCAGAGTAAATATGTAAAATATAAAAATATTTTATTCAGAAGTTAGGCACACACTTAAGTAAGAATTCTTTTCCTTTTTTCCCCCAAAATCACATCTGCTGCTCATTAAGTGACTTATTGCTATTTCTAATTAGATTTTCATTGTGATTTTTACAAGGTTTTAATTCTGATCCAAGCTATGTTAATGAAAACAACAGCAGATACAATTCTTATTGGGTCATAGGACAGGCCATTTATACCTTCAGTGTCTCATTTATCAGTAAAAGTAATTAATTCCTTAAGGGTCTACATAACTTAGAGTAGTTTGTGAGCTATTTAGGCAACAGAGTTCCTGAAAATAGAACAGCTGTTTTTCAGCATGTGGAATCGTGGAATTATTTCCCTGTAAAAACACTAGCAGAGTAAGCTAAGTATTATAATTATTGCTAAATAGTGAAATGATTCTTTTCCCACAGTCAATTTCCAGCCACTAACTCTTTCATGAAATGATATGTCTGGAAATAATATTTCACTTTTTGAAATGGTGAGACTTATGGGTGTTTAATAACATTTCACAAAACTATACTATCTTTCTAAAGGAAAAGTGAGTTAAGATGCTCTGTTGAAACAGCTCTTGTGGGGAGGTAAGACACATAGAACTCCTCATTTATGAGGGCTGTCTCATCAGAAATTACTCATATACAAGTCTTAAATACATGTAAAACATTTAATACTTTCTCTGTGAGGAGAAGAGTTTGTTTCTGATATAGCAGTGTTTTAGCAGTCAAGTCAGTTGTTTACCTCAGGCCCAGCTTTTCTTGTGATGTTATTTTTTCTCCCAGCTATATTACTTTGCCTAAAAGAAGATTTTCTTCTTAGAGTATTTGATTTGTTTGGGTTTATTGTTTTTAATATGCTCAAATGATTACAATTGGAATGATACTACTATAGTTACAATAAGTATATATATATATATAATATACGACAGTGTGTGTATATATATCTATATATCTGTATATGTATAGATATATATATATATACACACACATATATATACACATATATATATATGTTTTAAACAGTATATACAAATGGTGTAAGAAAAAAAACTTATTTCCAAGACATTTGTTATTGCTATACCACATTTTACGTCAAACAATTTCAAGATAAAATAAATGACAAAGGCAAGTAAACTCCAAATTTTCAGCATACACATCCTTAGTGTTTCAGTATAGGTAATAGTTTTCATTTTGGCACTGGAACACAGGATGGTTTGCTATCCTAGTGGTGCACCTTATGGTTTTATTAAGTATTATGTAAGGAAAAATTACAGCATTTACTTTGCCTCACGTTTTTTAGTTGAGAGTTCTGTTGGACTAGATTTATTTTAAAACTAGGTGAACCAACATATAAGTAAAGGTGTCATTAGTATCTGAAAGGAAGTTTCCACTAGGCTTTGTGGTATTATGCCACACATTGTTCTGTGCAGCATCTCAGATGATTAGTTAATTTAGCTAATTACTTTATAAACTGTGTGATATGAAAAAACTTCACTCAGGAAAAGCTATGAAATTTAAGAGTTTTAAATCTAGATCTGTTAGAAAAAAAATGAGGCTGAAAAAGCCATGCTACTGTTCCCAGCCAAATTCATCTTCATATAAACTGCAGAACATTGAGAAAGAATAGGATGGAAAAGGAGGAGCAGGCCTGAGGGAAGAGAAGGTGGACTTGCTTTGCTCTTACCTTTTCTGGATACATAGTTGTCTATGTTCTTTATCTAGGAGGTCCAAGAAGTGAAACTTAGGAACCCTGAACCTCATCTATACTGTTAATTATAAAAGCATTTTTGAGATAAGCAAGAATCACAGAAGCAATTTCAGTATCAGTATGAGGCTTTCTTTTCCTCAATTTTACAGAAGTGTTTGCAGTTTGTTTTGTCATACAGATTCCAAGTGGAGTTCCAGCTGTTTCTGTGTAGACCTTCTGCTTGTATAATTTTCTTTAGCCAGTCCTGGTTTTGCTGGATATCCCTGTGCTATTTCCAGGGAAATAGTTAACAGGCAAACCCAAGAAATGAAAGCAAATATTTGACCAAATTCCATTCTCTACTGCACTAAGATTTCATTAAAAACTTCACAACCAGTTTTAGAGTATGTGGTTTTGATAGATAAACCTATGAAGTTTAAATACTGCAAGTTGCAGTACCTAAAAGTGTAAGAAAATACAACTAATTGAAATAAACCTTCAGTGTAATATTAAAATTATACTAGAGGCTAAGTGGCAACTATTTGTTTTATTTCCCTGTTTTCTTGTTTGGCATTGCCAACAGCTGTGGGCTGATTCAAAAGTCCTTGAAAATACTGTATGGAATTTTGTGTAAGCACATCTATAGGTGGTCTATATGAAGATATGTACTGTCAATCAGAAAAAAAGAAAATGAAGTCAGCTCCCCCAAAACAAAGCAAAACCAAGCATCCTGAAATAATTTACACAGAATTTAAAAAAATCTTCTCTTTTTGCTTTTCAAATTTCTTGCTGAGCATTCTTAGCAGTGACATTGAAAGTAATTAATAGTATTAACTTTTAGGATATAGAATTGTTGAGTACAACCGTGTTTGCTTAACTACAGCTTTGAGAGACACATTTTCACAAATATTCTTAATTCTCTAAAATTGACTGGAATAGACTACAATATAAATAAAAAAGCATTGAAATTTTGACATTCCATGTATTTTTAAAATATTTTCCCCTGTTTTTGGTATGTGTGTTTTCTTCTAAAAGAGGAATTTTTATAGAGAAGGAAGAAATAAATCTTACATAAAATAACCATTCGTTATTCTGGTAGCTGATTTTCACATAAACAGCAAGAAGCTGCTGTAAATTAAATGTTTCCTGCTGATACACTTCCTTTTAAAACACAGTAGGAGGGGCATTAGTTAACATTAAGGCAAACACAATTATCTGCTGAATACATTGTATTAAAAATAGCTAACAGCAATAATTCTTTGGCTTCTTCCATCTTTGCAGGTATGTTATAAAATTAGTTCATGTAAACATGCTGGAAAGCAGTAAAATACTTCTTAATGATTTCCTGTACAGCACTCTGAGCCTTGTCTAGAGAAGGAAATGTTAGTTGTGAAGAAACATATTAACCATGTAAAGTATGACCAGTTTCAAATGATCTTATTTGCAGTAGAAACAATGGAAAAGTGTTTGTTGTAAACATGAAATAAACCAAACTTTTTAACATATATACCAATATAGAAATAATTTATTTCCCTTTTATATTATGTATGCCTTATACCCATGTGTGGAAATATGGAAGATGGCTTTGTCCCACAATCCTCTTTTCTCCAAGTAGAAGTCCCAAGGTGTCCTAATTTTGTATCTGAGAGACAGATGAGCAAAACCCAACCAAACAAAAAAAATCCGTAGCTCTTTCCAGAGAGTTCAGCCTCAGGAACTTTATTTTCTCTTGTGGTGTTTTGTAACAATTTTTCCAGAGTGTTCTGCTCAAAAAGGTGAAGAGGTCTTAATTTTTGTGGATAAATAACATGTTTTTCTTAAGTATTCACTTTTAATAATATTTCTACTATCATCGGTTGTAGTACTGACCCAATAATTTCATATTCAGATGCAATTATTTGAATATTATTCACTTATTTCAAATAAGTAAAAACTCTAGGATAAATTATGTCCTAACCTAAAACAGTGTTAACCTCATTCATTTTAGTATCAATGAGACCTGATCTTTTTGTGTGCTGGTTTTGGTTCTATATGCTTTGCTAATGTGAAACCCTTTTTTAATGGTTAAAATAATATTTTTCTTACAAATAGTGCCCTTCTGAGATACTATTTTAAATAATCAAAGAATAGAAATAATATTGCATAAAATATCTGGAACTCAGGTATGTTGCAGAGCTGTTGCTTTAAAACAGCTTGTGAGTCATGTAGAACGAAAAAAAGAAATAGAAGGAAAAAGGTATAAATTAGACTTATTTTTGCTGGGAACTCATGACTAGATAATTCTTGCATTTTGCAAGTATATTCATGATTATAAAATGAAATTTTAAAATTCCTTTTCAATTAATAAAGTTTCTAAAAGCAAATAATGTTGTTGAAATCTCTTATCATTTCTTACACGATGACTAATTCCTCCAATGATGTACTCCATAACTGGAACACTAAAATTTGAATCCCTCCTTGTTGGCCTACAGAAATTCTAGGTCTCTTAATGGGTGCAGTACTACTCATTCTGACTTAACTTTCTTAACCCATCTATAAAAAGAAAGACCACTCTTAGCCTAATCTAGTCCTTTAATATGTACTATACTAGTCAGAACTACTACTCTGTCCACATATCTAATTAAGTATTTATAGTTCATTGTAATTCACTTGATTAGTGAGAATTGATTGATTTGATCACTTTGACAAGGATCAAATCCAGAGTGTTGCAATTCAAGGGGCTGCATCCTATCATCCTGGCTGCATTCTTCTCTAAGGCAGACTTTTTACTTTCCCATTTTGCATCCAGTTTATCACAAAGGGTCAGAAATGGAAAGTCTTTTTCACATTGCACTGACATTTCTGCTGCCTTTCTCAGACAAGGTAGGATGCATAGGTTGGAATGCTGGTGGTTTGTTTTCTGTAAGCTTTCAAGTGGGCCATCATAGTCTTCATAAAGGTCTTGAGTGTGCTTCTAAGGTCAGACCATTATGGAAAAACATCAGAGCTATTCCCTTCTGCCTCATTGTGTGCTAAAATATTACACCTGAGATCTGCCTTTCTAAGTCTCAACTGGATTCAATACAAGTTGGATTAAATACAAGTTCTGTCTTGTGAATATGAAATTAATTTATAGAACTGCAGAGAACGATGATAACTTGCATAGACGTGCTATATCTGGTGGCTTGGGGAAATGATGAAGTGTAAGAATCAAGTGAGAATGACAGTCTCGCAGCAAACTTTTTTGATGACACAGAGCTGGTGTTTCAATGGTAGTTACAGACATAACAGTAAGTAGCACACACTGGAATTTGAACAAAAATACAGCATTTGAGCTGGGAAAGATAATGCCAGAATAGATCCCTAATTCAACTCTTTCATGGCCATCAAAATTTATTATTCAATGTTGGGAATTTGTGGAGATGTATAATCGGCTGCCTTTTTTGATGCAATTTATTTCTAATTGATTTTGAAGAAAGAAATTTTCATACCTCATAAAGATGTTTCAGTGTACTGCAGACTGTTTTAAAAGACAGCATTATAACTCAACATTTGTTAATGTTTGTTGTTCCATGCACTTTCTTTTATTTGAAAAAGAAATATTTTGGATAATTTTCAAGTGAATTTATTTTTTCAGAGAAATGAGGCTTGTCACTTGGGACAACTTTTTAGACTCTGTTACACTCTGTTCCTTTCACAGCCCTTGAAACATTAGTGGTCTGCATTGTTTTTGGACATGAGAATACGCTTCTTTTGCTGTTCCCTCCTGGGAGCATTATCCCAGGAAAGTCCAGAGTTTGTTCTATCTTATGCCAGGCTGTTTGGTTCCCATTATACTATTTATTGCAGGAAAGCCCTTTAAGAGTAATGCTTTTGATATACTTGAGCTCTCTCAGCTTTCATCTGTTTCTTGTCTTTATTTTCTCATCATGACCCGTTAGGTCAGACACAGTAAGGCTATGTTTATATAATCTACATGTTATTAGCATTGAAATGCACCCTCATGCACACTGCTTGTAGAGCCTCTTGGGCATGGTTTGGAAGTTCTTTGCTTCACCTGTGTTGTAGGGCCTCATTTTCAGTCAAAGTTGATGTGAAAAGGATAGAAATGTACCTTCCTGCTGCCCCATCCCCCAGAATGAGGTCATGAATTCATGTGCCTTTTTTTTTTCCTACAGTAACACAGAATCGACATCTACTTTAAAAAGCAGAAAAACAGCTGGGAAGGGCTGTACAGCATTTAAGTATTCTGCATGATCTGAAAGTTTTCTTGATTCTTTTCACAGGGTGGTTTTGTGTTTGCATGTAGAGGGAGGTCAGATTGAAATTATTTACAAGTCAATGGGTCATAGCTTTTGCTTTAAGAGAAACTTTAGACTTGTGCATTGTCTGCTATTGCAGTGTGCTTTGAGGACATCCATACTGGCCTAAGGCATTTCTTCAACTGCAATTTATTATAAATCTTTTCCAAAATTTGCAAAACCAAAAGTTCTCCTTTGAGATATCAAATAGCATGTTTGACAAAGTTAAATGCGTGAACCATATTCCCACATAGTTGAAGTCAATTGTTCTGAAGGAATTTGATCACCCAAAAGAATGGAACTCAAAAATTAAAATCTAGAAATGGTCATATTTTAAGCTTTATTACTCAGATGTCAGAATAGAGTTTATCTTAAAATTCTGAGTTTTTGACAGAGGAAACTTGTAGTTGATTGACTTCTAATAAACTAAATTGATGGTAACAGCATATCCTGTGTTGGTAAGGAAGAAATTTTCTTGTTTCTTCATTATTTCTGAGTATAAGTAAACCATTTCCAAATTTTAAAAGCAAAACTGGATAAAATACAAACTCTGTTATTTATGACTTACATTATCTCCTGTAAAAAAAGCTGGTATCCTCCAGCATTTCCAATAGCCTTCTAGCAATCAGAAAGTTTTCATCGATTTACCTTTGTCTTTTGAATGACTTTGCTGTGGTTCTACATTTTTTAAAACATTATCTCCTGACTATTTACTCTCTATTTTTAAAAGTTATTCTGGCAAGATTATTTGTACTGTAATTTCTTATTGAAAGATTAATATATCAGACTTTAATCATATTTACTAAAAGTGATAATGTATGTGCAAAAAATTAGAGATAAATTATCTAGAATTTGTTTAGAAAATTGGCCTCTTCCCACAAATGCTTTTAAAGAAAATAGGAGCAGCAGTACCAGAAGGGACTGTACTCCTGGTACCCTCTTGAAAATGAAAAATGTAATGATTCAGTGTAGTTTAGTGACTGCATTCACAGGGTCTTACCTTTCATATTTCTATGCAGTAGAAATTGTATTTTTCAATCTCCAAGTTATTAATATTTTATTTCAACATATTCTTACTCTACTTCTGCAGCATCAGATCTACAAATGCTTTGAAATGCCAGAAAATCTGGACAAAAATTCTGTGATTTTTTACTATTGCATTGTTTTGCCTTTCCTGGTGCAAAATTACTCCATTATGAAAGGATTATTACAGAAACACAAAATGGTGGAGGCTGTAATAACCTCCCGAGGCTGTCTGGTCCAACCATCTTCTAGCTGGGACATCCAGAATTGTTTGCCCAGCATCATGCTCCAGTGGCATTTAAATATCTCCAAGGACAAACTCCACAGCATTCCTGGGCAGCCTGTGCCAGTTCTCAGTTACCACCATGGTGAAAAAGTGTTTCCTGATTTTCAGGGGGAGAGTCCAGTATTTCAGTTTGTGCCCATTGGCTCTGGTCTTGTCACTGGTCATCACTGGGAAGAGCTTTCATCCTGTTTGTACTGTCCCTTCAGTTATTTGTATACATTGGTAAGATGCCCCTGAGCCTTTTCTTCTTCAGGCTGAACTGAACGCTGCTTCCTACCACAATGCTCTTCAGAAGCACATGCTGTCTAAGTAGCCACCTTTTTCACTCTGTTTTGTTATTACCATCTTCAGAAGCATGATACCTCACCTTTAAAGACTTCTAGGAATCTGGTACCAGGAGAAATACTGTAGAGCCACCCAGTCATATGAGATAGAGCCAGGCTTAAAAATACAGTATATTTTCACAGTCCAGAATAATATTGTAGCTCTTCATGAGATAGTTTTCACAGCATGCTTTTTTCACAAAATGTTATTTTTGCATATAATTTTTTTCAAGCTTAGATAGTACAGAAATAATGACAGCATCTAAGAAATGTTGCTTTATTAAGTTTATTTTTTCAGAAAACCATAGATTGCTTTGGGTTAACAGTAACCTCTAAATATCACAGAATCCAAGTCAGCAGTCATGGGCAGAGACATCTTTCCCTAGATCAGGATGCTCAAATACAGATCTTTTGCATTTACTTTATCACATACCTTGGGATTCAGCCATGAAGAATCACTTAGTGACTTGTGCCATCACACTCTCACTACTGCCCTGAACTCTACTCACAGATTGCCCATTTTCTCACAAATTCACAGGTTCTTCATGAAGCAGAATAGTTTGAACTATTAAAAGGAATAATTATTTTAAGTGGTAATTCCAAGACATGGCACAATTTCTATAAAACTTGCTGTATTTTCTAGTTTAAGGATAAAAACTGAAGTAGTATTTTTTCTACATAAATATATTTTTATTTAGATTTTTAAAACTGCAGACAACTAAAATATGACTGTTTAGATAGCTGCTAAAATAAAACCAGTCAAGTTTCTCTGATTCTAAATCAATTTTTAATGCATTATAGGAAAATGATGAATATTTATATGTTTGGAACTGATTTGCACATATCTTTCAGAGATTAGAAACTGCATTTCAGCTCTGTGGTCTTGACCCCCCTTTTTTTCCAATATTAAACAATGGTGGGGTTTACTTGTCCTTTGATCCTCACATATAATCCCTTTTGGTTAACATTAAGTTCAGTACCGGAAAATTTAACTCTAAGTAGTCTCTAAGAGTTTTTTCAGTTCAGAAATAGTATGTTTGTCCAGAGGATTAATAGCTGCTACACAGCTTTTAGTTATGGTAGAGAACATCCAAGGCATGCTTATTTCACTGTCCTACAACTGAAATTATACTTAAAAAAGAAAAACCTACAAAACAGAATAAAGATCAAAGCAAACCTCTTTCCTCCCACCCTAAGGAGTAGGGAAGGAAAAGAGAAACAGAACAAAGTGGATAAAAATGGAATTAGGAAACAGGCAGAAAGAGACGGATAAAATATTAATTTTAAATATAAAGGCTTTCCCTTCGCTATTTTCCGGGATAAATGGTCACCACTCTCACATTAATTTTTCACTGAAAAGACCTTTAAAATTATTTTGTGCAATTTTTACAAAAATTTAATTCCTTTTGAGACTTTTTATAAAGAAAATATTACTGAAATTATTCTCAAAACAATTTTATTTCTGACAGCTCTTGTTATTGAGGTTTCTTAAAGTGTCACATAATTACATATTAATGTTAAGAAATATTTTAAGTAATAGATAATGTCATTTAGGCCAGTCATCCTTTAGTATTTTTGGCCTCAAGCAAACATAACTTATCTTTGAAAATACTTCTTCTTCACTATATGTTGCTTGTGACTAAAAGACAAAAGAACTCAGAGCAAAAGAGAAACATAAAATATGAAAGTGAAGCTCTAAAATCTGTACATCACTTAAGGCAAAAAAAATGCGACGTTTGAAAACTGTCTAGCATTGTTCCCATCTTTAAAAGGATTCAAGAATGACTCCAGGTATCACAGGCTTGAAAACTTCTCTTCAGTATTATATGAAGTGGTGCAGTATAATTAAGGAGAAAGTAATGAAATGCTTGGATAAATATATGCTGATATGATCAAACTGGCCTAGCTGCCACAAGGGTAAATCCGACATTCTTGACCAGCTAAATTCTTTGAGTCGACAGCACAGTGTATAAAGGGCATCTTGAGGAAGTCATTTACTGTGATTTTTCAAAAGGATTTCTGACAAAATCTCTCAGAAGAAATTAGGAAGAAAAATAAAGCAGCCAAGAGGTAAGGCCAAAATTCTGAGAAGGCTTAGAAGTAAGTAAGCAAGCCAAAATAAGCGAAGTTTTCATAAATAGTTTCTTCACAGATTGGGGAGAAAATCTTATCAGGCAATATGAAACACTTAAGGAAAAGGGTTTATATTTTTGGTATAAAACAAACTAGCTAATAATTTACCTTGTTTCAATAATTATGCTGCCTAGATTGGTGTTTTCCAGGAAATCTCTCATGACTGCCTTTTCATCACAGTTAGCTAGGGCCGCTGATGTATTTTAGATACAGTTTATTTTAATTACACTTTTATAGTATCACAGCTTCAAAGCATTGAATTGACATTGCTGCAGTCCAGTCCTTCTGACTTTGGTGCTTAGTTTTTTTTCAGTGTCCCTTGATGCAGTGAAGTATTTGTCTGAGTATTTAGTAAATTAGATCAGAAAACCAATCTGGATCAAAATAATCCCATATCCCCTCCAGCAAGGAGCTAGAGATTGTCCAGGTTACTTTGTTTATCCTGTTTACTATGTAGCCACGTAAGTACATCTGATGATGTAAGAGAGGGAATAAAGCAAGGGCAGGAATAGTGGCTGCAGGAGATTCCCTCTTTTGATAGCAATACATGTTTATTCTTCCTTCACATTACTTTTGAATCTGTGTCCAGTAGTGGAACAGGTAGTGAAGTCAATTATATTCAGTTCAAACTTAAACTCTAGTATTTGCTAGCTCAGACAGAAATGCAAATGGTGAGACATTTCTGATAAATGCAATTATGAGAGACACCCTAAAAAGTCTGCAATAAAAATATGATACAACTTTAAGCTATATATTGATTTTCCCAGCTATGCTGGGATCCATTTCACTTTACTGAACCAACAGTCAAACTGTAATCACTATTAAAAAATATTAAAATTCTTTGAGCTGGGAGAGTCTTGTCTGCATTGTTATGAGAAATACTTAAAAATGTAACTGAAGTTCACAAGAAGCTTGAAAATTTCAAAAACAAAAGAAAAGCATGAATGATGTACTGTATTAAATATGCTTACTAATACAGCATTTCACATATATTAAACAAATTCATATTTTGTAGTTTTTTTCCAATGTTTAGTAGGAGTAGAGTCAGAAAAACTGATTAATTAGGTTAAATGCTAGACTTAGATTTTCCTGCCATACAGAAGACTTAACAGAGCAGTAAATTTTCACCATTAAACCAAGAACTTAATAAATAGCTTCATGTTTTACCAAAATTAATGTAGAGGTGAGAAAGATAGAACAGAAAATTCCCTGGTTCCTTGGTATCTTGATTGCATCTGAACATTTTGACCAAAGATTGTTGGTAATGGATATTGAAGAAAAGTTATTTCTCACTTTTTCACTGTTCAGGTACTTGTAGCAAATGACTGACAGTCAAAATATTATGAGCAGTATGGGTACAGTACCATTTCTGGCTACCTTGCAGGAAGATAAATAGCACATCATCTTGTTTCAGCTGGCTGTACTTGGACAAGAATGGCATGCAGAGCAGGATTTTAGCATGCATGGAAGGAGCCCAAGTTAGAGTTAATAGAGTGATGTGGCTGGATAGGACAGTTTCTTCAGTGGATTTATAACAAAATCTCTGGATTTATAAAAATCTCTAGCTACATCTACAATCTGTGAATCTTCTACTTAAATTTAGCAAAACCTGAGTTTGTGAACTCTCCAAGTGTAAGGTAGGAGTGGTTCTTGTTGAAAGATCAGAGAGGTGCCAGTTCCTCAGAACTACAATATGTTCCCTAAACAATGTGTCCTATTCACATGGGTCTTTAGGGAAACAGATTTCTTCAGGTTGTATGCTGCAAAGAATCTTTGATAATGCAAGAAAGGAAGCAGCACAATCTCTTAAAAATGTCTTACTTAACATTAGTATTATTAGTAATCTGAAAGAGAGGAGCGTTAAGAAAAAGATAGCAAGCAAATTAGAAGGTGTTGCAAAATTAGTGAAAACAGAGATAAAAGAGAAGAGCAAAAGGAGATTGCAAATACAGGAAGGAAATAAGTAAACCAAGAAAAGTTTGCTTAGAAAATTCAAGTTAATTATATGGAGAAAAATAATATGAAAAAAGTTCAGCATTAGAAATATGGAAAGTAGTAAAAATAAGGAAGCTATGAGGACAATAATTGAAGAACAAATAGTATATGATTGTGAATTGTACCACGGAATAAAACCCAACAATTTCATTTTGGAGGCAAACTCCCTTCTCAAGCTCTCTGATCTGCAGAGCATGTAAATAAACTGTATCATCTTTCAGAACAGTGCATCTTGTTTTCTCAAGTTTATCTCGCCAGTTTTGTGAGCTGGTTGCAAGAGAGGATGTATCACCACAATGAAGCATTTTTATCATGCACAAAGTAAATGGATGATGTGAGCTACATTGCTATAAGCAAAAGAACTATAATCCCTCACTGTCTTTGAGGCCAGAGGTAGGTGCAGTACAGCTGTTCATGGCAGAGGGAAAGGCTGTGTCCCATTTCCATAGTTTCAGGTCATTCTCTGAAGGCTAGGTCATATGGTGGGGCATTCTGCCAACCAAAGAGCTGCAAAGCATATTTTTTGCACTCAGATTTTCAGGTCCTGCACAGCACTGCAGTTTCTCTCCATCACTGGAGGAGCTGGAAAGAAGCTGCAGTGCTTCACTCAAGTCAAGACTGAACAAATGAGTTGCTGTTGCAATGGTGGAGAACAAGAGAGCAGGTGGAACACTAATAATAAAACTGTCAAGTAATTATTATAATTATTTGCTCTGAGTATCTCAGAACTTTCTTTACTCTGAAAGGAAGAGTCTAAATTGAAACACTTTTTGATATTGGAAGGGTTGGCTTGTGGAAGAGGGTAAAAGAACTAGACATATGATCATTAATATGATTATGTCTGCATGGCATCTTGGGGGCTGGACCAAGGAACTCACTAAGGTTACTGGGCCCCTTGATGTGTCTTAGTGCTTTTCATGGTCAAATACAGGACACTTGTAGCATTCCCTACAGGCTAAGAAAGGCTTCTGGAGCTCACACAGCCCACAAATCCATCTGCCTTTGTATTTCACAATACTGAGACCCTCCAGTGAAGAGTCACATGGCTGACTTGTCATTGGCCATGTTATGGCACTGCAAGGCAGCCGATGCTTGTCCATGTTTGATTCAGTCAGAAGCATGCTCCAACTTGCTTGGACATGATCTAAGTTTGCAGTTTGCAGCACACCCCAAATCTATTTTATGTTCAGTTTTCAGTTTTCAATAAACAAACAGGGGGCTTGGGACAACCATGGGCCTTAAGAAATGGACTTTAAACACACACTCCACAAAAACAGAGGCAAAGCCTACATAGCATGCCTAATAGCTAACTGAAGAGAACTTAATGAGCATTCCCTAATGAAACAGATCCTGTACAATAAAATGGCATGTATACAGTTCTGTGCAGTTTGACATGAGCAATGGTAAATGAGAAGACAATGTAAGGATGTTACTAAGTGCTAACTCCTAAAACACTTTGCATATGTATCCTGCATTCCAAAGTATGCTGAATGTACTGGAAATCTCCATTGCTATTGTCACTAAACTATTCTGCAGTTGCTTGTCACTTTGTTGAGCCAAACACAGAAAGTTTGCACAGCTATCATCTTCCAAGGGTGCTGCCAGGTTTGAATAGCTTTATTTTATGTCATGATCACATTCATCCTTTCTGGCTGCAGGTATCTCAGGAAATGGTGGTTCAGTCTGTCTCCTTAGGCACTGGGTGTCTTTCATACCTTCTTCAGAATTGCACTTGACATTTCAATATCCCAAACTTAGTATATGTGATACATCGTGTTGATTTCCATTCTTGAGTTAGGCATCAGGAAGACTTCAATGCTCCTGCCCTAAAGAGAGAAAATATTTCAAAGGATTGAGGATTTTAAAAAAGTGTTGAAAGGAGACATGAGACAAAAGAAATAATTTAAAAAACAGTGCAATAAAAATATTTTGTAAAAGATACATATATGAAGTGCACTATTGATAAGCTTGGCAAAAAGACTGCAGTCCTATGATAAAGAAAAATTGTTCTAAAAGAGCAGAAAAATGTCAACAGCTAGGCAGCTGTTAGGGAAAAAACCTTATCCTAGTTCTAAACAATAAGCTGCAAAGAAGCAGGGATCCTAATGTACCCTCAGCTGGGACACTGAGTATGAACATGGAATCAGTGGCAGTGAAATGCTTTCTCAGGACAGGGTCCTGTTTTGTCTCTGAGCCCTAACCTGAGCCAGTGTTAGTACAAATATGGCAAGTGGATGTATCTATTTTTGTCAGTCTTCCTCCAGATAGGCTAAGTTAAACCTAAGATTAATTCATTTACTCTGAGATTAAGTCCGTGGAATTTAAGAAGTGGAAAGCACAGTCTTACTGATCTCAGATTATTTCCATTGGCACTTGCTCTGGTATTTCTTACCTAGATTAAAAGTCTTAAATTATATAACATGGTCACTAATGTCAGAATTCATTTTCTTATACAGCATCAATACTAATATTTATTCTAATACCCAAGAGCCTATTAAAATCTACCAGAATTATTAATCCACCCCCAGTCTTCCTTTTATTTTTGCTTTTGGAGTAAGAGTCATCTTTGTTCTTTCTCCTTTTTTTTTTTTTTTTTTTTTTTTTTTTTTTTTTTTTTTTTTTGCTACAGCTCCTAGCACAATGGTACCCTGATCTGAGACTGATTTTCTTAAAGTTCTAGAGGAGATGTATTGGAAGCAAAAGTTTCAAAATAGATCTATGCCATCTGAACTTCTGTGCTTCACTGCATGATGCCCGTTTTAAAGACAGGGTCAAATGCAAGAGCAAAATAGTTGGAAAGATAAAGTGGGGGCTCTGTGAGACTTTAGCCAAAAATAAGATCCTCCATCCATAGTTCTGCAGCCTCTGAGACTGACCTGTAATGTCGTGAAATTATGAACCTCATGCCAGCCTTCATTTGTGTATTGAGCAAACACAAGGACAGAAGGTTGCAACTGCTTCCAAAAGAAAATGAAAAAATTAATACTAAAAATATGGAAGTGTATTGTGAGCCTTTGGTAATTGTTTTAGTAATTATTTGATTGACTGAGATTCTGTATCTTGTACTCAATAACATTTTGATCAAAAAGGGTAAATTCCAAAATATGTGAGTTTATATTATTCAGTCAGATAATATAAACCGAAAGAGTGACTATGTAAGACTGAGATATAATTAACAAGAAATAGAGTTTACCATTATTAGCATAGTTCTTAAATTTCATTCTTGATTGCAGAGGGAATTTTAAAGAAACCTCTACTAGAGAACGGGAAGTATTATGGAGTCACATAAAGAGTACTTGCTGATAAGCAATCCTTTGAATCCTTGAAAATCTCTCTCTTTAATAATTATACCAACTGCCACTTCTAACCACAAAGCAAAGCTTAACTGGCACAGTGACTTGAGAAATGCAGCAGTTGTCTAGGGAGGCTAAACAATATATTATTCTGCACTTATTTTAATAAAAATATGCATGCATATACAATTTGAAAATGCATGTACTTTCATAAGTATAAGCAATAAGAACAAAAATACCTCAGCAAACAATACTGTTGGTGATTTATGATTCCATAATCCTCTTTATAGCCCCCTAATAGGCATTACATGTAGCAAAAACAAAAAAGGAAATTTTCTGTTTTAACCAGGCCTCTTAATCCTGAGAAGTATTTAATCTTTTGGAAATGTCTCAGTGTCACATTGCTGATGGCATGCAATAAAGGTAGTTGACCTGTCCCCTGTGGAGCAAACCCAAGGCAATCTGCCTAATCTCATCCTGGGAAACACACCCAGTATCACTGAATCTGATGAAATCACATGGATATTTTTTCAGATGCCTTGCAAATGCATACACAGAAATTATTAAAACAAGCTTTGTTCAGTTCACAATTCAGCCTTTTTGAAGCATCTCCCATGCCCTTGAAGAATAAAGCAGACAGCTGTATTTAAATTTTGTTTTTAAGATTGTCTGCAAAATTACTCTCATCCTCCTGAGAGGAAGTAACTCAATCCCCACAATGCTGGGTACAGTTAAAATCTAAAATAAACACATAAGAAATCCCCTTATTAAAGACACTGTCTTTTCCCATTATTAAGTGTCTTCAGATAAAATACAATTTTGCTAAATTTTAAATACTCAACTCAAGCATTCCATGGCAGGTGTCTGCCCCAGGCTGAAATGAATGTAGTACTTTACTTGTTTTGGAAAGCTTAAGCAAGCAGGTCCATGCCTCACAATAGATTTCATAGGAAAATATTTTTGCTCCTATGAGAAATGTTTACAATTACCAAGGAAACTGTATTATCTTTATGTTCTGGAGCAGTGGCCTAAAGCTTGGCATGAGTTATGCTGTGAAAATATGCCTACATTCGGCTTGCATTTATAACCTCATAAAAAAAAAAAGAAAAAAGAAAAAAAGAAAAAACCTCCATGTTTTTAGCCACTAGGGTTTGGCAGTTACCTTCTCCAAAGCTTCATCTTCACTGGATCTGCTCCTTGCCTGGACTGAAGGGGCCAAGTGAGGCTTTGTGCAATTCCTCCTCTCTTTGACAAGTATTGTGGTTTGGAAAACAGAGTTTGTAGCAGGAGATTATCTCTCTTTTAGCGTCAAAGAACCCCTGCTGATGCTACAGCAATAAAAGGAAAACTGCCTAAGTGGAGCACTGGGAGCTGGGCCTGAGTGTTACAAGGATGGGGAAAATGATGGAGCACAGGGCAAGAGAGAGTAACTGAAAATATCAGAGACAAGAAATGAAGGCAGAGAAAAGTGGAATTAAAATGCAAAGTTAATAGAAAGGAGTGAGAACAGTCTGGATATCAGAAAGAAATTACTTGCCTGGGAAGGCCACCAAGGAATCTATGACTGTGGTATGGATGTACAGGAAAGAGCACCCATGGAGGATTTCTGTTTAGAAAATGATAGATAGGTATTACCTTTGTCTTCCCCTGGAACCAGTGTTTTGCTCCAGCCAGGCAATAATTCTGTAGGCCAGATGAAATGCATGTCTCACCTACCTCTTGTGTCTGATTCACAGAAGAGGGACAGTTTTTCACAACTCAAGTACTTTTCTAGGTTACATGTCAGAGATCTGTACTGCGCCCACCAACACAAACTGGTTGAGTGTGTGTACATAGGATGTAAGGTCTGTTTAGAATTTTTTGCTTTTAGAAGCTAGGCAGCTGCACAAGCTTTCCAAACATAGCCCTGTTGTTCTTTGGTCTTTTATGAATAACATACACCTATTTCCTCAGAAAATCATAATTGCAAGTTTTATTACTGAAACCTGACATGAATCAGTCATTCCTAGAATACCTCCAAGAGTCTACATTGTACTTTCTGGTGCCACGTACCTCTGAGGAGGAAAAGTCTAAACTGGAATATCCAAGTAATGAAAGTATCTGAGACATATTTGAGCTTACGAAGTTAAAAGACAGGGGTGTATGTATAAGCTCAAAATGCAGCTGCCTGGAAAACTTTAGTGATGAGAAATTTGTAAGGTTAAAGGACAAAAATCCAGTAAATTATTTTCTGGTCATTTCAGCTGTGTTGCCCAATTTACTAGAACTCTGGAGAGAGGAAATGGACCATTCCCACTCACTGTGTGGTGCTCTGTATTTAAAAACTGATGGTGTCACTAAGCAATTAGGAGTTTCCTTTGCCTCTGTACAGTAGAACTAACTGGATTATTATGAAACCTTTGTATTTTTCTTTTTTCTTACTATTTACCATTTCTTCCCTGCTGTCATTTTTAATAGCACTGATATTTACTTTTACATTAAATTACAAATGAAGCTTGGTTATGAAAGAGAAAAGAGTATTTTGACTCTAGTTCTGCTAAGCATGCAGTGCTTTGTCATGGTAAATGCTCCCCACAGATATCATATCTTATGATCACTCTTGCTTAGAGTTAAAAAAACCCAAAATACCCAAGTGATAAAGTGTATTGCAAGATTGGTGGAACATACTGAAACTCCATTCTAGCTAGGAATATTGAGTCATTGCCATGATTAAGGGAAATGAGATGACTTTCTCATAAATCCCTAGCAATCATCATCTCTCAAATACCACAGCTAATAAATAACCATTTGTTTACAAATAGGCTGTATCATCCTCTGGTGGCTGAGGCCTGTGAAGCTGGTTCATATTTACCTTTTCCTGAAGCCTTCCATTAAAATTTCTAAAAGGTTTCCCTTGGACAATCTTATGTCTATAGAAACTGAATCCCCCTTAATCTCTTTGGATATTGTAATAAGTAAAGCTTTTCTCAGCCCATGCAAAAATCTTGAAATATCACTGGAGAATTTTTTAAAGATTGTTTAATTGTAAGTCATTATAAGTTATATACTGTAGCTGCATTTCCTTTAGCCTTGAATTGCAATTAATGGGTTAATTATCTTTTGCATTTACAATGAATATTTTTTCCAAAAAGTTAGGCCTATTAGGCACCTGAACAATTTTCAAGATAATAAACAATGTTGAGTGTATCCTGGTTATTACTAATGTTAAACAATGAGAAGGAAAACCAAAATTTGGTTGCCAGTGAGCACCTGAATATTATGACAAAGCTGTTTTCTCTGAATTAAGTATTTCACAAGAATTTTAAAAAGCTTCTCTCACCTTTGAACTGTTTTGAAACCCCTCTTTTTCAGTGCAGAGGAAAAATTCATTGATGTAAAATTCCTTCTGAAGAAGAACAGGGATTTCACTCATCAAACCATCACAATCAGTCATAAAGGCTGTTCATACATCAGATTTCTTTCAGTTGCCTCCTGAAAACAAAACATATTTAGCCAAGTATTAGCAAGATAACAAGGAGCTGTATTTTTACCAGTAGAATAACTTGGTTGCTATGCCAAAAACTTAAGTTTTTATTTTTGAAAAAGAAATTACTCTAGAGATTTTTTTCCCACAACTCTTAAAATATATACCAGCACCAAATAAGCAATCATGGATTCACTTGAAGACTTGAGCTGTGAAATTGCATCTCAAGCAATTAAGAATTCTTTGTACTATGACAAGTAATGCATACTAAACTTGTTACCCAGAACGGGCCAAATGAGATCTTCCAATATAATAGTAACTTTTTATCTTTTTAGTGAAATCAATACCTGCAATTTTAACTTTCCAGATTTTCTAAATTTCCACTTGAGAGCATGTACAGGCAATACAGTCCTACATCTTTTCAATTTATATCTCTTCTTTCTGCTACACTTGAATCATAAACTTGTTCTCCAGCAAGTCTTCTGCATCCACTTCATTTAGTTTTAGCTTTCTGCTTAGTCTTTTGCTATTCTTTTAACACTTAACCATAATCAGCTACACCAATTAGCTAATTTCTATTCAGATTAATTTCTTTTTCCAACATTTTAGAATTGTTTCATGAATCAAGATTTTATTCTGGGTTGTTTTGGGTTTTTTCTCCCCTGGAGAATGCTTTCAATTGACCTTTGTGTTTGAAGAGAACTTTTCAATTTCCATTGATAAACACCATTTTATTTTATTTTATTTTATTTTATTTTATTTTATTTTATTTTATTTTATTTTATTTTATTTTATATTTTTTTTCCTAGTACTTTAGCATTTTTTGCTTGCAAATGCTTTTCTAGTTCATCCTGAAATATGGCAAATGACAAGCAGGGATGTTTTTGTTTACCATATACCCACTATTCCATGTTACATATGGGGGAATAAGTGCATCCATATGATATGGAAATACATGCTTTATGTATGTTTGTGCTTTATATAAAAATATATACCCATATGTTTAAATACACAAATACACATGATGGTTTGAGTGGATGCTCTAATGAAACATAGAGACTATTTTTAATATTTTCTTGTCCTCTTTGTTTTTGTAAATTGCAGTTATACTTGAACCATATTGTTTCCTAAAGAGAATAAGTTCTCACTCTAAATGGCATTTGTGTAGTTAGTTTCTTCAGAAAGAATGGCCCAAAGGCAATATTATCTTCTTGTGCCTATTTAATCCCCCCATCCCTCTGAATCATGTGCCAGAACCCAGGTTTTTTTAGTAGGAGGCAAATCTTAAATAAAAACTCTTTAAATAGATTGTTATGTTGTTGTGACAGGTAGAAAAAAGTTAATGAGCTATTAGATGTCACAGAACTGTAAAATCACCAGATTGTTTAGAGCTTCAATCTGACTGATAGCACTGCACTGAAAGATGCAGCTGTAGAAATAAAAATGCACATCTGAACAACGCTGAGTCATTACTCATGTTTGAGAATGTAATGTCTGCTGATTTGCATTTGCTTTGCTGTACCTTATTTTGGAATTTTAAAATGGCTTTTAAATTCTTAGAGTATAAGACCTTTTTATGGGTAAAAAGAAAAACAGTTACAGGAGTTACGGCAAAAAATATTTTTACATTGTAGAAATAATTTGTTATTTTTGGCATAAATTAATGACAGTGTGGTGGTAATTAAGAGGAAAGTCTAGTACCCACTAGTTATAGTATATTTATTTGACACTTTTGACTACTTATTTTCCTGTGAAGTGTATTTGACACTGGGCACTGTCAGGGTAGTGGAGTAGGAGGCCTGTTGGTCTTAGATAAGATATCAACTCCTAGTTTTCATCTAATTTTCTTTAGAAAAGACAGAAGTGCCTAATACAGTAAACACAATTATTCCAGAGCACTTAATAGAAGGCTAACAAAATAGATGAGTTCACAAGCTTATAAAAGCCATATAAATATAGCAAAGTATGTAAACTGCAATGTTTTTCATTAGAAAGTAATAGAAATGCAACTTGATTTCAGAGAAGGCTCTCAAAATAGGGTTTTTTTCCTGCAAAATTGTTTTCTTATTGTGAGACACCAGTGTGGTAATGCCCCAAGAAACAACAGACATCTTGCCGTTGGCTTAGTTCTAAGAAAATAGGGATTTTCCCAGGACCAACCAGGTTATTAAACAGCTCTATTGTTTCTAGTAAAAGCTGTTTAGTACTTTGACTGCCTTCCAGACAGATTTCCAGTATTAAACCAGAAAACATTTGCTAGCTCTATTTCACATAGGCCTCCTCTTCACAGACACACCCTCTAGCTCTCAAACTTGAATTCCATTCTTA
Source organism: Serinus canaria (assembly GCF_022539315.1). NCBI lineage: Eukaryota > Metazoa > Chordata > Aves > Passeriformes > Fringillidae > Serinus > Serinus canaria. The sequence continues at coordinate 40,170,499 of NC_066315.1, forward strand.
AGTATACTGCATTCTGCTATGGAGGGACATCATTTATCTTATCTGGAGGATGAGTTTCAATTGGGGTAGGTACAGGTAGATCCAAGGAAAGTACCTTTTGAAAGTCAAGAATAGATTAATTGGCTGATGAAGTAAGAACATAATCTCTTGAATTGTTGTTGGATTCTGACTTCTGAAATAAATAGCTGTATAGATAGGCTCCCAGACTATGAGTGAATGTGGTTTATTGTTTGAGGGCTAAAATTGTCTCTTAGAGGCAAATGCAAGAACTAAACTGAACAGTGAGCAGCTTTATAGTCCCACTCCTCTCCTTGGCAGTTGGGCCTTGTGTTTCAGAATCAGAATCTTAAATAAATTTTATCTAGATCTTACTATAATACCCTGTGAAACATGAATAAATATAAAAATAATATATATTAATGGATCCCTCCCTGTACACTGGGGATAGCTTGGACTGTGCTGATACAGAATTTGGTGAAGGGCCTAGCTCAATGCCAACAATGGCACAGAGTGGTAAGCTGATTAATTCAGCCTCACACCTCTCCTGATCCAGGAATTTTGGCTCTGTTTACATGACTGACACCGTTGTAAAGAACAGACCTGCCATGAGTCTTCATGGCAGGATCAAACAAGAGCACTGAGAGTTATGAATTGTGTCTACTTGCAGCAAAGCATTAGAACCTTCTCTGAGGTAAAGTGACCTCTAACAACTGTCAAAATTATGAACTACTTCACAGTCAATTAAAGGGCACAAGGAAGGAAACAGACGAACACACTCTAACATCTGCATGATGTCTAGCATCTTGTTTATTTGATTGTAAACTGTGTTATCTTATTTTGGTGTCATTGCTAGAAATAGATTAGATTCTGTCTGAACCATTTTATTGGGACTTTTTGCTTTTTCTGAGCCCTACTCAGAACCACAGTTTCAAAATATGACATCTATTTTTCAGATACAATTTGAGCACTGTTTTTTTTGCAAGCAAATGATAAAATATACAGATATGCATACAAACCTCAGCTGTATGTGCTAACTGAATACAAACTAAGCACAAACAGGCTTTTACAGATGTAAATTCTATCATTTTCTTGTACAAGTGACAGTGATAAACAACCACACACACCAGTGATTTGCATACACAGAGCTGAAGTTTAGCTTTGAGTGCTTTTTGAGACCTTAAGTGTCATACCCTGTTGACAGCATATTTGACCTGAGAATTTCAGCTTTTAAATCAAAACATTTCTTTGCAACTTCAGTTTATTTTCTTTATATCCATTACCATGTCTATTTATTTTTAATCTGTCATCAAAACATCTATCTTTGAATGGTTAGGCTGACTGGTGTCTTCTGCTGAGCTATTGCTAATATGCTGGGATGCATTGCTGTTTAAGTACATTTGCTTAATTTTGTATCTAATCCTATTCATTTTGCAATGACTGGACATTTTTCCATTGGCTCTTTTGATTGTACATTCCTTGGGGCAGGGATGTGTCTTCCATTGTTATTTTGTGAGTGAACTACCAGTGATGGTGTCCAAGAAATACAAGTAGACAATAACCTATTCTTTCAAGGAACAAAAAGATGTTCTTCTTGATGCATTCATCTTTCATCTCTCTTGAGTTTGCCATTCAGAGTCAGAAAACTGTTTACAGGGGTTTTAATTTTCATCACTTTCCTAGGTATTTTGCATCTTCTAGTCTTCCCATTTCCTTATTAATTTGCTTCACTGTTGTATTCATTAATACTCACTCTTTCTAATGTCTATTTTAAACTCTACAATTCTGAGTAGAAGAATTGAAAATAATTTTTTCAGGTTGCTTTTTGAAGATATATGATATCCCACTCAGCAAAGGTTTCTTTCAAATTTTTACTCTGTGGGTTTTTTTTCTCTATAGCATCCCAAAAAAAGAAGAAATAATGAAAACATGGCTTTTACAATTGAGGAGACATTGCTAGCTCCAAAGTATAGATATATTGAAACTATTTATGGAATTTAAAATTATTTTGCAAGGGGAATGTTCTGGATTTTGTGTTTCCCCTTCAGAACCATGTCCTTTATTTCACCTTGTAGATGTAAAACTGGCATCAAAACAGGTTTATCATAGGCAGAGACAGCAAAGTCAGGCTCTCTTCTAAATATTGAAGTGCTGAAGACTATACTTTTTAAATACATACTTTCTGTCACAGTGGATTCAACCAGTTGCAGGTTAAGACTTGAATACAGTGGACAAAACTGTAAAATCCTTTTCTCAAGTCCCTGCACTTGAATAGAAGAGTAATTGATAATGTATACCCTTGTTCTCAATTCTTAGCTTTTAGAAGATGTGATGAATTGTGTTCAGTCTCATTTATGCTTAACACTTTGGGGTTTCTTACTCCAAATTTTATGAGTTTGAATGTATTTCCAATCCGCAGAAAGAACTAGGAGAGAATGGAGCATATCTCAACAGGACTAGAGAGCCAGAAGAAGTTGAAAGAAGTAGTCAAATTGAGCAGTATGCATTAATTTAAGAATTAAAAGCAGAAATGTTTTAAGAAAGTGGATTTGTGCATATTGTTTACACAGATACTACCAAACAGATTACTCATCTATTTTCATCATCAAGAAAATTTTCCAGACTTCATTTTGACAGTTTTAAACAAAGCCCATCATCTCAGCTCAAAACTGTATTTGCATATGTATATATGCAGTCTGCTATGAAAAATAATAAGATGCTATTAGCACATTGTCCTTATGCTTCACCCTACTACAAGAGACAGAAGCTATGAGAAGAGATTAGGAAAGGAAAAAAAAAAAAAAAGAAAAGAAAACTCAAGAAAAAAAGGGATTCCTGGACCTAAACACATAATTGTTCTGGGCTTCTTCCTTATCCCATGGCATGCTCCTGTTCTGATGACGTTTCCCTACAATTCCTCTGGGAATATCAGATATAAAGGCACATAGGAACCCTCCATGGCATGGAAGATCAGAGAGAAATTGGTGCTCCTAACACCTGCACTTGTTCCTCCACAAATCTCCTCAGCACTTTACACAGCAGGGCTGTGAGTGACTTTCAGATAAGCTGGTGAAGCAGAAATGCTGAAGGGTTTAGCCCACACATCATCTTGTCTCCATCTCTCCCTATTAGTGTGACTCCAAACTTCAGTTCTTGCACACCAACCCTTGGCTGCCACTGGAGATGTTCTATCCCATGAAGAACACTCTCATGCCTTTGTCTACTTCTGTAAGTTTCTTCTCTAGCAATGAAGATATAACATCCATTAAGAAATTATTTAGATAAATTCTTTTTCTGTTGTTTTAAAACATTTCCCTTTTGATTGTTTCTAAAAATTATTATTGTGACAAATTACTTTTTCTCCCAATTTCAAACTTAAGTGAATTCAGTGGAGATATTCCTTTCCCAGGTACTGAAAACTATGTCAAACTTTTCAATTTGACACAGATCCAGGCTTACCACAGGAACCAAGAAGACTGCAGCATCTTCCAGTGATATACAGATGTTTTCAGTGTGCAAAACAAATGTGGCTTTCCTGCCCACCCTTTTCCCTCAGAGCTTCATTTCTTCCCTTTGAGCCTCCTAGGTTAGGCCTTTCATCCCATCCAGTGATGTCCTGACTAGCTATGAGTCCAGGCCAACTCTCAGAAAAGTCAGCACAAATAGCTGCTTCTCTTTCAGCTCCATGGAACAATTTTGAGGTGAATAAAGCCTTCCACACAAAAAGAACATTTGTGTGCTCAAATCATGATGCTGCTATGGAAAGTGAGTGCATGGCCATTTCTCTCATTGTCTTGGGCAAAGAAGAATGAAGCTCTGGCTATGGCCAGAGAATAGTTTTGTTCACCAGTAGTGTAGAATTTAAACTACAAGGAGCTATGTTCATGTTTAAAAGTCATTAAGCATATTAATTATATTTTGATAATTTTATTTTCTAGAAAAGGAGATGTAGGAGTTCAGTAGATCTCCCAAGGGTTACAGGATTCTTTATTCCAAAAAAGGAACAGAGTTAAGTCTTTAAAGGTATCAAAAAATATCATTCAAGGCTTGAGTTGTGCAGCCATTCTTTGTGGTTTTTGGATCTGTGAGCAAAAATATTAGAATACAGGGGAGAACTGAATTAAAATTGTGGGTAGAAAGCTAGAAGACAAGGTGCTTTTGAAAATGTAGCTTGTAATGTATCAATTTTCATGTGGACTGGGTAGACAATGGTGAAGTTCAAATAGTATATTCAGCTTTTACTCTCTATGAACATTCACAGCATATCTTTATATCCCAGTGCAATGTAATTGTTTTAGGACAGCATTTATTAAGCACATAAAATTATAGACTTTCTGAGACAGAAAATACCTGCATAGATAGATCTCAAAAATTACAGAAGTCCCCAGGTTACCAAATGTTTACTTACTTGCAGTAAAGTGCCTAAGAGGGCAGAAGCAGAGATCTATGAGTGGGAAAATGACCCATTGGATATTTGTATTAGCCACTTTGAAGGTACAGTATGGAGAGAATTATTGATAAAGTCACAGCCTTCATGAGAAAGCAACTCTGTTTGCAACTCCTAAGTGAGAAATGAAATTGCCTAGAATGCAAGTTGACAGATAAGACGGTTGAGTGAGGCCCCAAGGAGCTTGTGTTGACAACAGGAAACCTTTTATTTGAATTGTCTAATGGTGTAAAAGGTCAAAATTATTCAAATGCTGAGTACAGCAGATGGATGAATCCTAAACCAACAGATTTGTGAGGCAGCAGAAAGCAAAATGCTCCAATAGCTGCATTTTTATAAAGATTGCATAAGTCTTGCTGACTTGTAATAGCCACTTTTGTAAATTTTACATGCAACATCTTCAGTTCATCCACTTTAATGTAAATATAAGTGTGCTTGAAAAAGACCTGACAATATCTTTGGACATGAATTCTTATGTAAGTAAATATCAATAAATGTTTTAGTTATGCTCAGTTATCCTAACTCACAAGAGGTGACAAATTACTAAGTCAAACAAATGACCAAAAGAAGAGATTGTGGAAAGGGCATAAATGTTCTTTTTAATCTGCTGCTGAACTACTTTATGATCTTATGAAACTCATTTAATTTGTGCATGTCTTCCCACTATTTCTACTCTTATTAATTAAGACTACATAGAATCTCCCTGCCATGTTGGTTGCACAGTATGTTTTACGATCATCTGATCATAACCAAGAACAACAAGATAAAAATTACACAGCATTCTAGAAGAAGTCTTTGACCCTTTCCATCAAATTGTTCCAAATCTTGGCCTGTAATTAAATTCATATTGTCATCACTCCCTGAGTTTAATCTTTTGAGCTATGAAGAATGTACTTGGTCATGAAAGGTCTTTCTTTTGCATTTTAGAACATCAATGTCTCTGTAGTCTATTTAGTCATCTACACCCATTTTACAGTACAACACAACTGCAAAATATGCAAGAGCATGGAATGTGTGTTAATGAGTCATAGTATTGATTTTACCAGCAATATTTTAAGGCTGTTTCTCTTGAAAAATGTACAATAGATCTGGACTCAGAAATCTTTAATATATGTTGTGTATGGTAATAGATAGTCCATATTCAGTAATGCACTTTATTATTCTATATAGAAGCTAAAACTCATGCTGGTTTACCACAGTGCACATAAGTGAAAGATCCATGGTAATTTTTTTTCAGTCTTTCAGGACATCTGAGAAGCATTCAACACAATGTTGTTTTCTTAGGAGATCAGCTTATTTGGTGTGGATTGGCTTGCCCTCTAGTGAGACTCCCTGCTTTCTGCTTCTCAAATGCATGCTCTTCCAAGATAGTTGCAATGTGGTAAAATGCTCTGGTTCACCATTCTTCCACCTCAGCTCCAAATACAATTCCGTGTTTTTAGTTCAGTGTATGTACCAAGTAAGCTGAAGGTTCCAAAACCTTTTCATTAGGCAATACCAATGAACTGCTCAGTTTTGTGGCTCATTGCATTATCATGGTCTGTAGTCTCATTCTTCAGGACCATGGAATAAATTGGAAAGAGGTCATGCTTCCTATCTCCCCAGGCTGCTGGTTCAGATCATGTTTTCCTGTCCAACCTGTTAGTGTTTCTAGATTTGTAGTTGCTGTTTCTAGCTCAAATTGTGCTTGGCCTGGAGATCTTTATTTCTCTCACAGAGATTTGCAATGATTATTCAGAACTTTACCTTAGCCTAAAAAAATATTTTCTACTTAGAGTTCTCTGGAAATCCTTTGAATAACAGCAAAGGATTGTGTAGAGAACAACTAAGAGCACACTGTTATGATGAATTGTTTTTAATAATTTTATTTTTGCACTAGAGTTGTAAATTTCTTGCAGCACAGAAAAGAAAGATGGGGTAAAAAAAGAGGAAGAAAGGGAAGTTTGAAATTTAGCAGCCAAATGCAAATACTTGACATGCTCTGAGAATAATACAAGAGGATTTTTAGAGATGTGTATTTTAAAAAGTCAGTTTTGGTGTGACAAAGACTTTCTTTTCCCTGTTGCAAGGTTAGCTCTTGCCCTTTGTCTGAATATATTGTGACAATAAGAACTGTTCAGGTTCCCACAGTAACAACACGGTTGGGGGATAACACAACCCAAGGCCAGGAGTAAAAGGGTGTCATAAAGTACCTGATAGTCACCTGCTTCCCAAAATATCCCGGGACAGGTTCTCAGTTGGTGTAAAACAGACCAGCTCCTGAGGATATGCCCGCTATCTCTGCAGAGCGGGTAGTCGCTGTTGGAGAGGTCAGTGCATGCATCAGCTGGATGATGTATAGATCAGATCTTTGCACTGCAGGCTCTTAGGAGATGTTTCCAGTTAACTTCCAGAGCAGCTGCTCCTCAGGACAATGTGGTGTTATATTTAGAAGTGCAGACTGATCACCTGATGGTGTCCTGATTTAAGAACGATCAGGTCTGTGCTCACCATTCATCTCTTTGAAATGAAAAGAGGAATAGCTGAAGAGTTGGCTTGGCTCTGGCAGCACTACGAAATTCTTGTTTTGGTATAAACCACTCTTAATGAGATTGCATTTTTTTCCCTATCATGTCTAACTTCAGTCTGAGAAGGAAGATAACACAAAGAATAAAACAGTCGAGAGTGCACTGCGGTCACAACAGATTTAGCAGCTTACAGGCGATTTTTTTTTTCTTTTCTCTTCTTTTATCTGTGTTGATAAAATCGGAGAGCTGGTGGCTAGCACTGATTTAGATTTCCAGCCTGGATTTGTTCTTGTTTTTCTCCTTACTTCAGTTCTCCTTGTGCAGTGCTGCGTGGCGCTGGCAGCCTGAGAGAGAGGGAGCTCCAGTCACACGCATAGACTCAGACCGCTGAGAGGAGACTAACATCAAGGAGCCCACATTTGCAATAGCGGGTGGTGCTGGGGGGAGAGGCGAGGGGAAAATAAAATAAAAGCAACAATCGGGTAAATGCTCCTCTCTTCTCGCCACCAGCACCTTGCACAGGTCTGAAATCTCTTGTTTTGCTTTGCTGTATTGCGCTTGCCTGGGCTGTGGAGAAGGGAGGGGGAGGGGAGGAAGGGGGAGGTTTAACTTTTACTTGACATTACCGGGTTATTGTCACTTCCCCCGTGTTAAACCCCGGTGGTTTCCCCTCGCCCCCACCCCCTCCCCGGGCTCGGCTCCCTCCAGTTAACTTTGTTCAAAGGGCTGCAGCCGGGAGGGCTCGTCCGGGCCTGGGACACAGATAGCGTAAAGTAAATAACCACCACAATTAGGCTGGGGCCGGGAGTTGATCTTCGTGGCGAGAGATCTGCTTAGTTAGCGTTTGCTGTTTCGGGGCGATTGAAGGCCGCCGTGCCAAGGACACGCACACGCACACACACAGACACACACAGTCACTCTTACACACGCACGCTGGATACAAAAGTCTGGAGGATCTAGGGGAGAATTGCAGCCGCCGGATCGGTGCAGCAGCGCGGCCAGAGCCATGCGTGTCACGGCCTCCTGAGGGGGGAAAAGGAAGGAAGGGAGGAAGGAGGAAAAAAACAAAAGAGAGAAAGAAAGAAGGAAAAAAGAAAAGAGGGAGAAAGGAAAGCAGAAGAAAGACGCGGGGTGGTGGAAAGTGTTTGCCTGCTTTTGTCTCGCAATACAGTGAACTGGAAGATGGAGATGGATGTTAAGGGAGTTTCTCCGTGCCCGGAGCCCATCCCCCCGGCGGCGGGGTCTGGCGGCTGCCCGCACCAGCGCCCGCACCACCGCGATGGGCAGCCCGCGGAGCCGGCCCCCGCCGCCGACAGCGGCCACCCGGAGCGGAGGCACGGCACTGAGAAAGAGGACAAAAAGGTAGGTCCGCTCCGCCGCCGGCCGGCCGGCGCCGCGCCCGCCGGAGGGGCCGGCTGCCCGGGGCCGCGCTCGGCGGGGCGGGCGGGGCCGCTCCCGCTCCCCGGCGGCCCCGGCCGCCGGCAGCCCCGCGCCGCCCTTTGTCAGCGCGGCGGCGGGAGGCGGGGGGCCGGCGGCCGAGGTTGTCTGAGGACACGGGGGCGGCGGGGCGGGGAGCGCGGGGCCGCCGCCGGGCCCGGGGCGCCGGGCATTGTTCCGCCCGCCCGCCCGGCGGGAGCGGCCCAGGTGCCGCCGCCAAAGTTTAACCTCACTTCGAGGGGCCGCGGCCGGCGCGGCCACCGCTCCCCTTCCCTCCCCGCGCCTCGCCTCGACTTCCAGCCGGCGGCGAGGGGCGAGTCACTTGGGGGAAGGAGCCCGAGCGCTGTGTCCCTCCAGCCCTGCTGTGTCATTGCGGACCGGGGGACGGCTGCTCGCTGCCGAGTGAGAACCTGCGGGTGACGGAGTTGAGCGAGAAATGGGTCACATCGCACCCTTTGGTGCGGATGTGTCTGCTGCTGGGAGAATCGGAAAGTAGGGAGGATGGGATGGAAAAAGGTTGCCATTAAGATAATGTCAGCGGAGTGCATTGATCAGTGCTTTTGTCTGTGGGCACTGTCTTCATTCATTTTTCTCGGCATGGGTTTGCTAAACTGAAGCCGATGAATTCTGCTGTGCCTGTAGGTCTGTGACAGGCAGAAACTGATAAATGTGTAAGTTTCATCGTAATTCGGTGATGGTTGCAAGGTGTGATCCCTGTGTGCTAGACTGTAAAACGCATCCGTTTATATTTTATTGAAATCCGAGTAATTGTCTGAATGCACAGATACCCCCAAACAGATTATAATCCTAGAGTAACGTAAAAAAGAAATGTTGGCATGTACTGGATTTGAGCCGTGTTTCTTCAACTAGTTTTACTATAGTTTGGTTTTGTTACAAATGTGTAAAGAGAACAGTAACACAATGAAGGAATGTAAGCGAGCAATGCAATAAATCAATGCAACAACTATGTCACACCATATATTTGCATGACTAGAGCTCCAGTTGTCATGAGAAAGATTTCTCATCTTGTATTTTTTTTAAATTGTATTTTTAAATGTAGACTCCGAGTTTTCAGCATGTGCCTCCTACACTTTTGGGCTTGTTACTGTTCGGTAAATCTGTGCTATTGTTTTAATTAAAAGAGGGTATCGACGCTGGATCATTTAAACAGGCCCTGTACAGATTAAGAGGGTGGATGCAAGGGCTTTATTTTTAAAATGGTAACTGGTGGTTTACATATTGTGATAGATGAACACAGAATTCCATCTCCTTTGAGTTTATGAATATTTAATTCTGTCGTGACTGCATGTTACTGTACCTAGCTGAATGATTTGTATGTGTGTGTGATTGTTTCTAAGATCCCTTTCCTTGCACTGTGCTACTTACTAAACTTAAAATTATTTCATTTCAAAATAATTAAAATGTAGAGCCAAGGCTGCCATTTACATGACTTCGTTTTGCCACTGCCTCGAGAATTTTAAAACCCTGCCATCAGCAGAAATCCATGCTCAATAATTACTTTCTGATGTACCACACAATCTAATGTTTTACCAATCATGGACATGAGGAAGGCAAAGAAGGTGTGACTGAAGGTGAATGAATGCCAAAGAAGGCCTGATTCTCTGGTGTGGCTAATTAATGTGTTTAGACGACCCAGGATTGCACTCTTTTATTCTGTACCTGCCAGCAGTTTCTGGATGTGTAAACAAAAGTACTACCTCTTTTTTTTTTGGTTTTTGTTTTTTTTTATTCTATCTATAGCCATGCTAAAGTACTGTGATATATTAATCTTTTTTTAATTCCACTATTAGCTTTTCCAAGTTTGCCATTGCTAAGGTTGTTGCAATGACTAGCTTGTATTTTTGGGATGTGCTGTGATATTTCAAACCTCCCTAAATATATGTATCTTTTCTGGATGCTGTCCCAGGACAACCAGTACTTCTTATTAGTGCAGAAATATTTCAGATATATGGTAAAGTATTGGCAACAGAAATATAATGAGAAGGGGAAAAACCATTAGAGTGATAGTAAAATCCAACACTATTGTGAAAAAAAACTCAAGTCAACTACAAAACTGAACTCAAGCATTTCTGGAAATATCATCTAAGAACTTTCTAAATTGATTGAAATAACTGTACCACCATTCTCTTGGTCCTTACACAAACTTCAGAGGCATTGATACATGCTAGCATGGAATATGTCAGCATGGAAATTGTAAAGGACATTAGAACCTGGATTCACAACAATGGATAATTATGACTACCTAAATATTAAGATCTTACAATATCTCATGATTTTGCTGTCAGATTTGCATTTTGGGATCATGCTTCAATTATAAAAGAAAAATCTCATATTTAATCATTGAGCTCCATTTCCAGTGGACATAAAAAGAGTTTTACTTCCATCTAAAAGGAGCTGGATCAAATTTATGTTCTAATAAAAGTATATTTTGTCACTGCCTCCAAAAGGGAAACTGAATTAACCAAAGCAAGTATTTTCCTAAGTTTATGGAATTTCAGTAGAAGATACGACCATAGTCTCACTTATACAGATACTGAAGGTTTTTTCCCTGCGGCATATTAGTTTCTTTGTCATTGAGCTTCAATACAATTTTGAAACGTGTGTAACTTGAAATATATCCCACTGTCTTCAGCTGGGATGCTGACATGCTGAAGTGTGTGCTAAAGTGCTTTGTTGGAGGAAGATCTAGGTTACTTCTTATACATCTTTCTGTTGAGACCATCTCTGACTGATGTATGAGAATAGAAATTATGAAGATTGACTTTATAATTTATTAAGTATACAGTACTTGGTGCTTTAAAGCCTAGTTGCCATTTGGATGGGAGAAGATGAAGCACAAATAGTAGAGTGCAAGATTTAGAAAGCTAATAGGCTGACTCTATATGGATACTATTTTTTTCTCTTAAAGCAAAACACATCAGAAAATATTTTTCAACACTCCTACAATGTTTTCTGTTATTTTAGTTAAAAGCATATAGGTCTAATCCTATATACAGAAGCATGTTGACATTCTCCAGTATGGCAAAGTGAGTGACTGGGGGAGAGAACAACCTGCAATCCTGGCTGTTCATTCCTGGCTGGAGGTGCAGCTGATGCCTGTGACAGGTTGTGTGGGTGGATTGTCACACCATCTTGCCACTCCATGACTCGGTGCCAACGGATCCAGGCCCCTAAATTGTACCAAGGATTCTTTCCAGCTTAGCTTGGAATGATTGCATCTTTACAAGGCTTAGCGTACAGAGCACTTTGGGAGTAGAAGGCAGCTTTGCAGTTCCTTTGCAAACTGGTGACTGTGAATGAGGTTTATGACAGCTCACAGTTCAGGATGGGTGGAGTTTTCCCAGAGGCGATACCAGGAGCCCTGAGTTAGGACTTTCAAGCCCTCAGCTACAGCCAGTCTATTACAGTGTTTCCATTTTCCAAAGCCCTCAGGCTCTCTAAAAGTTGGTCTGAGGTGTGGATTTGGTAATGTAACATTTCCTACTGAGGAGGACTTCTGCATCCCTCTGGTATGCACAAATCATTTAGCACAGATGATCTACAAGCACCCCCAGAGCTTTCACTTGATACCTACATTCCAGATATAAAACCATCTGTGAAATGGCTCCAAAGTGAAGAACTTTCTATGTATTTATATGGAAATGAGCACGCTGAGGTTATAGCAAAACCAAGCCTATGTGGGCTGGCTACATTGTATCTTGGTTCACAACCAATTTACAATGTGTTTGATGCAAGAGTTCTGAGGTGTTTTGTGGGGCTTTTTGTATGTTATTTCCCAGGATGCTCACCTGTGATAGTGCTGTGTGATAATGGCACCCAAGTGTGAGCTTCTAGAGGGGAAAAGCTGAGTGCTTTGGGGGAAAGGCACTTGGTATTAGCTTGGGAATTCTATTCTGCTGTACTCATAATCTGATCGTCAGTCTCTGAAAGCCTTCTGCTAGCGTATTTACAAGAATATTGCTATCAACAATACTTGTTCACTTATCCTCCACAAGTAGCAGGTCAGGAATAGTGAAAGACACTTCAGGGGAATTCTTTTTTAATAGTTTCTCTTATGTATTTAGTTATGTTTGATTTGGAAAGCCTAATGTTACTGTGTATTTACATTTAGAGAGAGAAGGCTCAAGAAATGCAGTTTATGCTTGAAGCAGATGGTGGGAATTTTTTCAGGGGGCAGATCACTCCAGTCTCAGATCAGATGTGCTTATCTTACCTTAGGCATTTCCATTGTGAACAGAAGAGGAGTCATGTTTCTTGGAGATTTGATTGAGTTTTCTTTTGCCACATAATCTGGACCCATCCCATTGAGCAATCAGAAGTTAAGAATCAAAAATATGAAACTGAAATCAATAATGGTTATGAGGAACCAGTATGGGGTGTGTGGGATGAAGAAAGCAGAAATAGACAACACTACTGGTTGCTTGTGGTATTCTCCTGATAATAGTGTAAAATGCACCACCTTGTATTAGTTGGAGTTTCCAAGTACTAAAGGCTTTGTGCCAAGTGTATCACGGGCTATGGTTCTGCCAAGATGTAATGAAGGCATGAATAGTCAAGGTCAGGCCATTGTATGGATGGATGGACAAATTCTTCACCACACAGATATGGCAGAAAACTGTACTTGTGGGTTTTGCTATTCTGAGCTTTTGATGTCAGACAGAAATTCAAGTGTATGCTTAAAGTGAGGACAAAGCCAGTGTCTTTGTCTAAATCATTGGTAAAAAGATTTCAGAAATCATTCCCCAGCCCAGCAACATCAACTCTGTATTTTTCAGATCCACTCTTAAGCATCTGTTCTTTATTCTTAAACTGTTCCTATCTCTGCTGTGGACCATTGTGATATTGGTATTGATCTGCATAGTTCAGTTTCTTCCTGATGAAGTGGTCTGAAAAAAAGTCAGCACCCTATTCTTCCAGAGTTCCCAGAGTCTGGTGGTTGCCTGAGTGGTCAGCCTGACCCAAAGCCACAGACCCAGGACATTCTGAGTCCCTGACTCCCTCATATTCAGATATTTATCCTGCACATTCCCAGATCACAGCTTTGGGCCAGGCTAACTCATGACTGTACAAGGAGACTCCTGGACACGTGTTCCTGGAATGGCTGCCCAAAGAAAGAGTGCCTGGCAGATGCCTCTGGAAGGGGGGTTTTAGTCCTTTGTATTGCTGATGTGGTCAGTAAAGCTATTAACCCTGCCATTAACCTGTTTTGATAAGCAAGACCCAAGAGCTATCTGCTTTGAGGAAACTAAGTAAAAAATTCAGATTAAAAAAAAAATAAAAAAGAGGAAACTCACTATGAACTGAAAGCCTTGCTTTGCAGGCAGGTCTACTTCTGCATTTTGATGCATTTCATGTATCTGCCTCACTCTTTTTCTAGTGAGAGAATGAATCCTTAGATGAACTTAGGATTGTGCCTCTGTTACAAAATTAAGCAGATGCGAAGAAGAGAGAGAAAGAGAGAAACTGTTATTATCTGAAGTCAAGAATAACAAACTCATGTTCTATTAGACATCAAAGAATTCAAAAGGAGACAAGATATTGGGAACAAGACCTCATCATTTTCATATCACCAAAATTACTTTTTGTCTTGTATTTTGGGAATTCCTTTTACTGCATGACCAGCATGCAGGTCAAAGGCAGCGTTTCTCCCCCTCTGCTCCCCTCTTGTGCACCCCACTTGGAGCACTGCATCCAACTCTGGTACCCCAAAATAAGGAGGACATGGAGCTGCTGGAGTGAGTCCAAAAGAGGCCACAAAGATGATCAGAGGGCTGGAGCTCCTCTCTAGTGGAGACAGGCTGAGGGAGCTGGGGCTGTTCAGCCTGGAGAAGAGAAAGCTCTGAAGACCCTAAGCAGCCTTCCTGTGTGTAAAGGGGGCCTACAGGAGAAATGTAGAGGGACTTTTTACAAGGGCATGGAGTGACAGGATGAGGGGAAAGGCTTTAAACTGGGAGAGATAATTGTTTATTAGGCATTAGGAATAAACTGTGTGGGTGGTGAGGCACCTGGAAGAGGTTGGCCCAGAGAAGTTGTGGATGCACCATGCCTGGTTGGATGGGGTTTTAAGCAGCCCAGTATAGTGGAAAGTGTCCCTACCTATGGCAAAGGGTTTGAAACTAGATGGTTTTTAAGGTCCCTTCCATCACAAACCACTTTAATACTCAGTGATTCTATGATATGGGAAAAAATCTTGCCTTAAGTAGATGTCAACAGTAGGACAACATTATTCTTACACTAAATACAAAATGCAGCACTGTATCAGCTACTGAGAAGATAATTAACTGAATCCCAGAATCTGGAATGTGGAGAATGTGTATTTTATGTTAAAGCATAAAGTTGGAGAGTGAGGAATTGACTTCTGTGATTTGCCTGTGTCTGTGCTAAAACAACACACATGATAGTGCATGTGAATGATTCTTTAAAGTTTTACCCAATACAGAGATTTCTGAAAGAAGAATATGCTAATTTAAAATAGTTGTCCTCTCAAATAAATCAAATGATAAATGTTTTGGTGAAGTTTACCAGCCTTACAGCTGTTTAATTTTTTGTCCAACTGATCAATAAGTGGATGAAGCTTGAAAAGGTGATCACACTCTGACTGGTTCCTAGGGTAAACATATTCGTTGTAATAGAGAGATTTCATGAAAAGTAAATACTGCTTAGAGTTAATACAAAGTGAAATTAAGTGCATATGTAGTTGATTGGGTAACAAACCCAGCGACATAAACAATGAACATCATGGGTGGGAGCTGAACAATGCTCTTGAATCAGCAGCAACACAACCACAAGTTTTGTATGCAGAAGACACAGAACTGACTCTCTGGTTAAAGGCAATTTTGTCTTGGCTGCAGAAGGGTTTTGAGGATTCCTACTTGGATGAAGATGCAGCACTGAAAAGGGCTTTGTTATCTCCTCTTGAGCAGTTGGGACATTGCCTTGACTCGGATGTAGTGGTATGTGCTCATGCCTATGTGCCGAGACTGGAAAGCAGTCCTATTCAGGACTGCATATGACAGCTCAGAGCTTGGCCAGTGCATGGCATACCCTTCCCACTTAAGTAAAGCTGTTCTCAAAAGCCCAGTATTCACAGGAGTTCCTGGCCAAGAGCTGAGTGCCAGCTTGTAACAAATCTGGGGCTTCAAACAATGGATAATCAATGAAGCTAGAGACGAACAATGCCCATGTTGTTGTATGCTATTCCCAGTGTTTTCCTAGATACTCACAGTGTTTTTAGACCATCTCTATCTGTGGTAAAAACTTACTGTGTTCTGCTGAATCCTTATAGCACAGCAATTTTTACTAGACTGAGGTTTCAGTTTACTTAATTGCCTAAGCTAAGAGAGACGTATAGTTACTGATGGGTGAAGTGGTTCAGTTTTTCTTTGGTTCCATATTTGGTTGTTCTCTTCCTGGCTGTAGCCATGCTGCTCATACAGTGACTGGGATAATTTCCCAGCACCTTGTGCTAGGTGGGTTTTTCTACTGACTCAATGCCAGTAGTAATTGTCCGGCAATGATATAAAAAGTTTCAGAGTCTTGGTAGAGTTATTGTTTTTTAACATCTTGTCTCTCCAAGATGTCTCTCCAAATATCCAAATAGTAAAGAAAATGGGACTACAGCTGCAAATGGGAAAAGTAACAACAGGGCTACTGATAATAATTTCCATAAAACTAGGGATCAGATCAGGTTTCAGTGTGATGTTTAAATGTGTAGAAGGAAAAAAAAAATGGATCTGAAAGGCAATGCAGATGTTAGTATTCTACAGTAATTTCTTTGCTTCCTCACTGTCATCCTTTCTGCATGGTTCTGAAATTCTTCTGTGTCCATAACAAAAATTTCTGGTTTATTTCAACTCCCCACATTGCATTCTGAGATACAGGGGCAATAAAAATTGTTTCAGGAACTCTAGTAACCAGTGCATCTTAACTGGGATAAAGCAAGACAACATTTGGCTCACAGTATGGACGAGGACAGTCATGTATAAAATTTGCTAGACAGCCATGATTTACTAGAAAAAGAGTAATTCTTCCATGCCTAATGGCTTCTGCCATGTGTTTAAATACAGCTGTTATTTTTGTTATATATTATATGAAGACAAATCATGTTACAGAAACAGAATAGAAATAGTTTCCTTGACTGAAAAGCAAGTGTTGGGTGAATCAAAATTACACACTCAAGCCACAAAGCTTGGTTAATGCACTTTGTGTTCCTGGGCTTTGGAGTTCATTCCATTGAACACCTTGTCCTATGGTTACAGAGTTTATTGTCTCCAAAAAGCTCTTTGACACAGGTTATTCAAAGTGATAATGTGATCAGGAAGTGCAGGGACAATAAAGGTAACATTCCCCCCTTTAGTTCTAGACCCTCTGCAAAAGATTCTTATAATTGATTGGAGAATTAAATGGAAATATTGTGGAACCCATGCCTGTTCCATCAGCACAGAGTCTGTGTTAATTGATTTCAACAAGTGCCTCAAGCACCACTGACATCTCCTTCCTGCTATTACCCAGTGATGGTTTTCTCACTGAGGCTATTACTGAGTCTGTACTGATTTTTAGGAGACAGTAGCAGAAAATCTGGTTTTGGATCCAAACTAACATACTCAAGGTATTTGTGGAAAGGGAGTTAAAGGACTACTATGTATCAAAGATAATGTTTATGGCTATTATATTTAGTAGCAATGTTCTATTCAACATAGTAGAAATAAATAGGCATTGTGCTTTTCATTGTGCTTTTCCAGAGCAGTTTATTTCCTTTTCCAGAGCAGTTTATTTCCTTGAGGGGTGAATCAGGCATGACACAGGAAGGGGGACATCTCTGTCCTCAGAGATGGGCAGGTGAGCGTGATGTGTGGGGATAGGTTGTAAATAACTTCTGCTCTTCAGGTGAATTAAGAGAGAGAGGGAGAGACATGGAGGGGCAGAGAGGGAGTAGCTGGAAGCTAATTGAATGCAGCAACTTTTGAGTAGGGCTAGAAGAGAGAAGTTTGTAAGGTTTTGTGTTTTGAGGCAAAAGAGCTTTATGAAGTGTGCACTGGGTCCATGTGGAATTAAGGAAGCACACAGCAGAATTCAGCAGTATTCACAAAATGCCAACTGAGGCTTCACAGACGTTGTACAGTGCCCTGATTAGCCTTGTGAACTTTATTGAGTGTGCTTCGAGGACATGCAGACTTTCAAGGTATGTGAAAACCACTTTTAATAATTAATTGGCTTACTCTCTCCCACCTATTGTTTCATATCTAATAAATGGCAACAGCAAGTTATTGCCAAAGAAAATAGATACAATAATATTTAGGTTTGTTTGGTTTGAGATATGACAGGCTAAAAAGGATCTCCCCAAAGATCTTGGAACTTAAATAATCCCCATTTTTTGTCCTGTCTTATTTCTCCCTCTATCATAGGATATGCTCTTAAACTAAATTTTCTCCGATCTAGTGGATCGGAAGTGGTTTCAGGAAGATCAGCCCATATACAGAGTGCTTTTAAATGAACTAATTTATAACTGGAAGCATGTTTCAACTTTACTATGTCAGGGGCATGCTGAAATTTCCAAGTGATAAAATGACTTTTTCCTTAAGCAGAGCATCCAGCATCCGCATTATCATCTACATCCCTGCACACATGGTGTGGCACAGGATATGACACACCATTATCAGATGGATGTTAAGAGGGATTCAGGGAAATGGTGAGGTTGCTGGCGTGGCCTCAAAGACATCCCCAGATGTTCTGTAGTCACTTCAGTGCATGTAGTTAAAGGGTGCCTGCTGTGAGCTTGGGGAAATTTTTGCTTAAACAGGGAACATTAAAGTTTGGAGGAGGTCATGAATATCTTTCCGAAGGGAGAAGGGAGGAGTTGCAGGCTTAGAGGGAAGGAAAGCTGTGCAGGTTTTCGAGAGGAGCAAGGCAGCAACAAAGAGTCAGACCTAATTTGCCTCCCACAGTAGGGAGGTGGCTGATGCAGTGTCACATGCTGTAGTGGTCTTACGCAAAGCCTTGTTTGACCTCAAAATGGAATCCAAGGGTGCCACTTCTTGAACTTGTCAAGAGGACACACCCTGTGCAGAAGATAAATAATTGATGGATCAATTCAGAGAGAAGCCATGTGGAGGTTAGAGCATCAGAGGTGATCAAGGTCAATGTGTCTCAGGGAATCTTTACCACAGGACTGGCATGAGATAATCAGCCAGATCAACATCAAAACTGGGATCATGGTGTGCTGGTAAACGCTGCTCAGGACAGGAAAAAAAGGTCTAGGCTCTGGTCTGCTCTCTGCTCTGCATGTTCTGCCTGTTGGTAAGATTCAACAACTTTCTCTCTTCAGGCAGGTGTTTTACAGTCATATGCTTTTGCATGCTGCTGCACACAAAACAGTCACTGAGGTCTTCCTCACCAATCAGGTGAAGCAGTCACGCTTGGGCTTAATTGCTGCTGTTTTAGTGCCAGACTTAGCTCCTCACAGCAGGTTATCAGTTTGGTCACACTATCCTATTGACTGTGGCATTATTCCCGGTACCCAGAGCTATCCATACTGCCCATGTTTGTCTGCAGATGCAAGCAAAGCCCATGGAAAGGTGTCATTCTGCAATGTCAGTCTGCATTTCACAAGTGACTGTGCATGTTACCTATGATCATAGTGTGACACCTCTTAGTCATGCATTCACATCTGATGGTAGTAACTGGAAGAGACTAGAGACAATAAAGTCAGAAAACCATAGATAACAGGTACTTATGTACTATGTGGTAATAAGAACTAGGAGCAGGAAAACACAGTGACACAACAGTTAACAGGGGCCTAACACATTATTCTCTTATTTGCTGATAGAGATGACTTGTTTCTCACCTACACAAAGGAAAATTATAGATGAATCTGTCACAGGTAGAACTTTTGCCATTTTTAAGACTTAGGTCAGAACAGTTACACCTGTTGACACACAGTTCTGTGGTATCAATAATCTCAGTATGCAGTGTGGTCCTGTTTTGTCGTACATCTGTGGCAGAGGCTTGTCACGGCTACCCAGAGCACTGTGAGAAGTACAGAAGTTCAGTAGCCAGGGTCAGGACCTCTGAAAGGTGCTGTGGAGATCACTGCAGAGAATTTAAAAGGTGAGCTACCAAATGAAAAGTACAGAAATGCACTGTGTGCATCAAGCTACTCTGTGCACAAACAGAAGTCTATGTGTCGTGCAGAGTAAAGGCAGAAAATGTTGAGCTCTTCTTCCAAACAACACTTGTTATGTTATCATGGTGCATAAAATAATGGGGGAGAAGCATACGTACAGCAGTGAGGCAAAAATCATAAAACTCATATTTAAAACCCAAACCAATGTAAAATGCATAAATGGGATTTAGTGATAAATTTTGAAGGCTAAGTTACAGAAAGAAGAACAAGGCAGTTCTCCTTTTCCCTCAGTTGGCAAGAGCGAGGGAATGTGACCTGCTTGTATGGCAGGCCACTGCTTGGTCTGTGGTATCTGGGGGCACATTCACCATAGGTAAAATACTATTCCCACACTCCATTTATGCAGCTGGTACTGGATGCCCGTGCAATGCTGGGCACAGTGAGGGACAAAGTCTTACCTCACATCTGTAGGCTGTTAATGTCCTCTCTTCTGATCTCCTTCCAAACCAGTGCCAGGGTGTGCTGGCAGTGCTCCTGCAGACTCTGCAACAGAAAACAGAGACCACACCCTTGCCATGACTATTATTGTGCCTTTCTGACAGCACTTCAGCATCAGCCCAGAAGTGTAAGGATCAAAAGGACTAGTAAATTATTAAACTTGAAAAACACAGGGTTTGGAAAAGTGCTTTAGCATCTTTAAAGCTGAGTCTAATATTTGACTTCATGTAGGCTAAGGACAATTTTTTTTGTCCTACTAGCAAAGGAATTTCACTGCGTTTTTCACAGGCATGTTGTATTTTACTGACTTGAAATGATCTATGAACAAGTAAAACTTGTTACGAGTAGAAATTATGCATGAGGGAGTGGAGAAGTACAGATTGTGAAAAAGTAATCCAGAGGAAGGTGTATTAACAGGTTCAGATGGGGTTAGATGTGCATTGTCAGTGCTCTAACAATTTACAGAATTCTTACATTTACACACTTAGGAGAATGACATACTATAGTATCAATGGGAAATTGAAACTCACTTCTATTCTTCAGAGCTGTAAGAGAATTGTTTTGAGCAGTATAATTTTGGGAGTAATTTCCAGGTTTGGAAAATAAGAAAAAGGAAGGAACACGGACAGATCTCATTTTGAAATAAATCAGAAGATTTATAGTTTACTAAAATAACAATTTTACTAAACACGCATAGTTCAAATCTTACTATGTTCCACACAAAACCCTCTAGAAAGTCCCTTGATGAGATTTTGTTTGGGATTAGGAATTATCCTTCCTTGGAGCAGGAGAATGCTGTAAATATTCAGCATTGTTCCTGTATGATTCTGTGCTGGAAAATGCTTTGATGGTTTTTAAAACAAATTGGCATCTACAGAGAGTTTTCAGATGCACTTATGCTCCAAAAGTTAATATAAATTACCTGACAATTGTCTTAAGTGAATGCAACTATAAATAAAACTGCAGTCTTACGTACTTGCCTGATCAAATCTTGGAATTCTGAGTCTTTGAGTGAGAAGTACCGTCTTCCTTTATGTAATTAAACAGGGCTGCTGCAATGAAACCTATACACTTACATGGTCATGTAGCACTAAGTGTAATATTTCAACAGTATAAAATTGCATACCCTACTGTATCAAAAACAGTCTTAGAACTAAGGAACACCAGTGTGCTGGGGATGTGATACCTAATCTGAATCTATTTTTGGTAATAGACAATTGCAATAAAGTGTTAGTGTAATAACTGAACAGTGTTTTGAAGGACCTTAAAAAGGAAATGTATTTTGAAGTGGAAACTGTTGGCTAACTTGTATTTTCCAAGGCTGATATATTTAAGGAGGTATTTCATTATAATACGATATTTCAAATTCTAAGTAGTCTTTTTTAGAAGGGATGGGTAACAATGTCAAATATTGCAGTTGATAGTGTAGCCTTAGCCAGCACAACAGATTTATAAGAGTGGAATTCTTTGTCCTCTTGCTCTTGCTGGAGCATCAGTTTGAGGAGTAACACATCTGTAATAGAGTCAGGTTGCTTTTTAATCAGCAGCTGATGGTGACACTCTTAAGAAAGGGCCGAATTCATACCTACAAATAAATTTGTCAACAAAATATGAGCATGTGAGACAACAGTTCAGTCACATTGCACTTTCATTTTTTCTCTTTTGTGCTAGGGAGTAACTTAAAAGTGTCAGCTCTTTCAGCTGAGTGTCAGCCTTTTAATAATTTGCTGCAGTGTGTCAACCCCCTCAGAATTACCATATGTTAGCTGTTTACCATGTCGACCGAAAACATGCGCATTGAGCTGCTCCTCTTTGCCCTACCTGTGTTGGTCCTGGTGACAGCCAGGTGATTATTTTAGCTGACAATTCAGCCACCATCGGGAATGCCCCAGGTGTATTTGCTGTGGCTGTGCAGAGTCTGGGAAGGTCAGTCAGTCCCAGAGCCAGGCAGCAGGAGGAATGAGGCTGGGTGGTGGATGTACTTGGCAGCTTGGCTGGTGAGCAGGGAGACTTACAGGCCTAATCCCTTCCTTCCTTCTCTGAATAGCTGGGCAACCAGGAGACAATTACACTGTAGGTTGTGTGATCTCCGTGGGAATTTGCTTCTGAGAAGTCCTGGCAATGGAAGCAGGAGAATCTGTTTATCCTAGTGTCTGCCTGAGGTTTTGACTAATGCTACCGCTATAGGATGCTATCACCCAGCAGATATTTGAAATACTGTAATAACTCTAATTTTCCTTGTCTTCACTGTCAAAAAGAAGAATGACAAAGGGCTTTACTCATGGCAAACCTTGTGTTAATAATGGTAATGTGCAAGTATGTATCTAGTTTTGGCCTGTATCCTGTGGCTGGTTCCTGACTGTGAACCGGAGCTTTTGCTGGCATTTTCCTGTGTCTGACATTCAATTTGGACCTGTACTGCAGAGGGAAACAGTAGTAAGCTACTAACACAGTGCCAGATAGTAAGAGGATGACAAGTCTTTTCCAGTCTTGTGTGAATGCTATTGAATGAGCAGTCAGTGTGCTAGGGGCCAGTGAGCCAACAAATATGTTCAGCGTTCCCAGAAAATAGTCTTCAGAATAGTAGGAGGTGTGATTATGAAGGGGAAGCATTTGAAAGCTATAGATAGTGGAGTTAGGCAGGAGAAGTGAGCTGGCAGGAAGGCATTTTGAAGCAAAATGGGGCTCTTTGTAAGCCTTTCCCACAGCAGCTCTGCCCATCCAGCCTGCACGTCCTGCTAGCGTGGAGCTGATGGGGGCAGGAGACTGCCAGCACATTTCCCTATGGGAAAAGAGGAATGAAGGTTATAGGGAAGTGTCAAGGGGACACACACATGGCATGGACACAAAGGGGCATCTCTGCCAGGACTGCAGCTGTAGCAGTGACCAGGACTGACTGTGTATTTCAGCTGCTTTCACCAATTCTCCGCATTCCGTGAAAGTGAGTTCTCTAAAGCTGAATTGTTTGACAGTCTCTCCTTTTGTACTTAGCTGTATTATTTACCAATTTTGAAAATGGTTCAGTAGGGGATAACTAGTGTTCTGAGACCATGATGAGTCTAGTCGGCTTTCAAGAGAGTGCAGCAATTACTGTGTGAATAGAGGTGAATGTGACGGACAGGCTGGGTGGCTGCTCTCTCTAACCTGAGCAATGAGTTTTCTCTTGTTTATGTGCACACTTCTTCTCTGTGATTAGCCTCGGTGGAAATGCCATCACCAGGGTCCTGCAGACAGCAGCAACTTAATAGGCAAAATGGAGGGGGTTAGGTGTTCTTCTGTCTTTTTCATTTTTCATTAAATAAGGCAAAATACACAATAAGTGAAGTCTGATTTGCATGGAAATTTGTATGCATGTATAATAGATCTGAATGTTAATGTGGGAAATTACTTTCTTTCAACTCAGTGGCCTGTATGTTTGATTTTTAGAATTATTTGCTTCTTTATAACTTTCTCTAAGTTTCTATTGCAAAATAGTGCCTTTAAATTCCTTGAGAAATACTCAAGCACTTGTGGCTTAGTAGATAAGGATGTTGTTGCCTTCTATTGGAAAGTATTTTTTATTAAAATCCATTGGCAGCATTTCGATAAATTCCTCTTTTCTTCCTCTGTCAAATGTATTATTTCAAGGATAACAATGAATGCTGTCATTAAGAAATACCATGCATTTAATAGCCATAATTTAAAACTTCTATTCCATAGGCAAATGTCTCTGTATGCCTGTATATGTAAAAGCCAGTTTGCATTGGGTTTTGAGCGCAACTAAATCTTGGAATGAACTAGCAAATATCCTTTGTTTAAACTTAACAATGATTGTACTTGATATTTTCAGAATTAATTTTTATAGCAGTTTTCAGTATATCGCTGTTGTGTTCTGAGTACAATAGGGCAGCTTACTTGCAGCTGAATTAAAATCTGTGGTTTAATAACACTTTTCCTTGCCTAGGTAATAAACTATCTCCCACAAATGGAGGTGCTATCAAGGTAAAACATGTTAAGTTAATTCTGTAGCAAATCCCTGTGTTGCTGATGGAAAATATTTCAGAAGAATTACTCCCTGCTATGTGTGGGGGCTTCATGAATTTCAGGATAATGGAGATAACACTCTCTAAGGGGTCTGCTGAAATATACCCTTTCCTGAAGAACTGTCTGAATTCTTCTTGGAAGTATTTGAGGATCAAAAACTGGCTATGGCCTAACTACACTTTCATTTGCTTTGCTTTAACAAAAGGCGTAATTTTAAACTGACTTTAGGAATTTGATGAAAAATCCTGTGTGGATACACTTAATTCAGTTAAACCTAGCTAATACAAATTTAATATGCATGGCTAATTTATAGATACAAGCTAAGCTAACAGAGTAAGTTTTTAACTGTTTACATAAATCAGTTTTTAAACAGACAAGGAAAAACTTTCATATAGCACAAGATTGAAGAGATTGGGGCTGTTTACCTTGGAGAGGAAATGAATCAGAAGTGAGATGATAAAAGGTTACAGACAACGAAGGTGTAGGCTTTACAGAGCAAGAAATGCTATTTCTACCATCAGGGAAGAACAAGGAGCATTCAGTGAAGGTTAAAAGTGACAAAGTCAAAAGTAAGTCAGAAGAAGTGCTCTGCCATACTGGGAACTCATTGCTGATGGAAGTTGAACTTGCTGGATAACTCTGAGGGCAAGAGTTTAACAGGGTAGGCTTAGGGACATGATTTAAGGGTCGATTTGGCAGTGTTAACTGTTGGACTCCATGATCTTAGATGTCTTTTCCAACCAAAATGCTTCTATGATTCTATCCAATTGCAATGGTAGGGATTAAAAAAATAAAAATAAAAAGAATGGTGGAAAAGGTAAATGTCTGTTTGTTTAAAGCTGCTCTGTTATTGATGAGGTCAATTTCTCCCCATATTTAGCTGCTTGTTCAATCTCTTGATTGCAGTATTGTGTCTGGGTAGATCTCCAGTAGCAATTGCTTGTTACTGTACAGATTATCACAATTGTGCCCATTTCCTTCCAAAATCTCATCATGTCTGCTTATTCCCTAAAAGCCACAGCAGACTCTTTTGTGGTCTCATTAGGAAATTGAATCACTGCATTTCAGTGTTTCCAAAGAGCAAGTGCCACAAATTTGTCTCTAAAGGTGACTGTCTCTCCCACACATGTGGATAATAGCAAGTACCTTTGTCTGGTTTCCAGAGTATGACATAGGACAGGTTTGCAAAACTTTCAGTGTTGCATAATGCTTGGTTCTTGGGAATGGGAGTGCACCATAGGATAAGGTGGACTGTCCATGGTTGTAGCTGCTAATTAAATGAACTGGGATGACAGAACTCTCCAGGGGACACCTGGTTAATATCTAATGGAAGGGCCCCTGAGAATTGCCATGGAGAAGCAATGCAGACAGAGCAGGAAAATTAAGATTACCTGTTCTCACCCACTGCCACACATGGTGACTTGAGTCTCTCAGACATATCCTGGCACCTCTTGAACACACTTCCTAGAGCCTAAAGGGGACTGTATTTTGCTGAGCAAACAGAAGAGCCTAGAGGGAGGCTTTGGAGTTGGATTTGTGGAGACCATGGGAAAGTCTGCAGTGCAGAGTTAACCAGCATTTCTGGATTGGTCCCCATTCAGCCTGGTGAGCTGTGCGCTACATGGATAAGAGATCTGGAGAGTGACATCTTGTTCATGTGTATTCCAGTCTTTTTGTTGCTTGCTGCTCTGCAGCAGACTCTGAGAGTGTCTCTGCTGCCTCTTGGCTCTCCTTAATCAGCAGCTGCTGCTTTTTATCTCTGGAAGCAGCCTAATCATCTCCCCTGATAGTTAGCGAGGTTGTTCTGGGACCCAGATGCTACCTGAGTCTTCTGAGTCTCTGGTGCAGACTGAACATTGTGGCAGCCCAAGGATGAGCATGCTGTGCTATTTCTTTTGTCTCATGTGCTCAGCTAACCCTGCCAGGTTTTTGATCCACACAAGAGTTCTCTCACTTTTTTCTGTTTATGATAGAATGAGGTCACAAGTTAGGTCTGAGGCCATTTAATCATTCATTTTGTCTCTATCACTTACCCTCATATCCCACCATCCTTAGTCATGCCTACAGTATCAGTAGACTAATTGTACTATGGTGGAAAGACCTGACATGCAAATCTGCCATTGCTCATTATTGTGGCCTGCTTTGTGCTCCAAGACTTCTGTCTCTCAAACTATGTACTCCACAGAATCACAGCCTAGTGACAATGACCCAGTTATACTCAAGGTCTGAGAAGTTCCCTCTATTTTCCCCCTCTCCCCCTTCTTTTTTTTCTTTGGTTTCATTTGAGTTTTTTGTTTGTTATTATTCTATTTTGCTTCATTAGTGTAAGTGAGCATTAGGCACTGGACAAGTCAAGATTAACTTTTTGCCTACTACTTTCTTTTCCTCCTCTCCATTTCTTTCAGTCCCTCTTTGTGGATCTCTGAGCATGCAGCTTCAACAGATCCAGTAGACTGGATGGAGAGTTGATGGGTCAATGGGGGAGCTGCGCTGGTTAAAATAATTTTTCAAAAATATTTCCTTAGAAGAATTTCAGATTTGATCTTATTTCAGTAACTCACAGACAGGTTCTCACAGCCAGATGTGGATTAATGGCAAGCTGAACAGCCTGTTACATGAAAATATTCCTTGTGGGAAAGTGTGATGCCCTTGCACTTTGGCACTTGGTGTGGAGCCAAGACTTTCAGAACTGTGTGAGTCCCAGCAGCAAATGGTGCTTACCTCTTAGGTCCTCAGGAGAAATCCTAGAGATTTCAAAAGGTCAGATATCTCTGGAGAGGCAACAGAACCAAAGGTGTGAAAGCTCTGGTTTCATAGTCCATGGCAGTGTGGCTGCCAGGATGGTGCTCAGCCCTCCTGAGCCCTGGGCCTGGCAGGCATGACAGCTGCTTGGAGTAAATGACATGTTCCTCAGGCTCATGGCTACTGCTGACATCAATACCACTTTCCCTCAGGCTCAGAGAAGTGGTGGGGATCACCTCCCTCCCAAAGCAGAAGCCTGCAGACTGTCCCAGCCATATGGTAGAGGCAGCTTTAAAAAATTTATTCAATTTGTTAAAATACTGCTTCAATCTAAAGGAAGATGAAAGCAAATAGAAAGTAATTCCTGGTGAACGTGAACTGCTGTATTCTGGCTGGCTCCAAAGGGGAGCCTGAGAACAGCTTGCCAGCTGCACTGGGGAGCAACTTCTCCCATTAAAGGGATACAGCAATGCATTTCTCTTCCCAGCTGGCATTCACTGCGGCTCATGTTTATGGCACTTTCCGGTGGAAGCAGAGCTCTCCAGAGGACTCCTGGCTAATAACACAATCTAATGGAAGCACCCCTGTGCTGAGTGATACTGAGGATGGAAACCTTACAGCCTGCACTGAGAAGTCAGGCCCTGTAAGTAAAAGCTGTAATGATTCATTTCCTTCGTGGATGGACTGTAGAGAGGCATGTGTAGTGTACAGTTACAGCCAGCACGACAGTCAAACCAATATAAAACAAAACCGTGCCAGTAAAAGGAACACTAAAAAAATGTCAGTGAAGAACGAAAGCAGAGGTGATACAATGGCTCGTTCTACAACCAGGATGTGTTTGTCAGTCTTTCTCATGGGAATATCAGGCTGTAATCCTGAGATAAGTAACATTAATACTAAAATAGAGTTTTGTGCCTGTATACATACGCAGGGTTTAGGAGGGTGGTAGTTTTAGAAAAGCTCTTTTCTGATGCTTACCTATGGCTCTTTTTGAAATATTGTTTGCACACTAAAATATACTGCAAATATAAGTCTATGTCTTGCATTTAGATCTGTTACAATGACTGTAAAATAACCCATTTAGATTAATATGCAATCGAACTCCATTAATATTGTGTTGTAGCCTGAAATTTCTGATGTAGTGAAGTTATTTTTATGTAAATAGAGAAGTTTGGATTGTAAAGTAAACAATTTCCATTCTGTCTTCAGAACTGAATGATATTTCTTTTTGACACTTTTGCAAAACGTGTTACATAGGATTAGTAAAAAAATCACTCACTGGAGCTTTTATATTTGATTTCACATGGCTGTGCTAAGTGAAAGAGGCAGTACTATGTTAGAAATACAATATTTTTTTTGTTTGGAGAGAGGGATGTTACTTGTGGTTATTGGTTGTTACGTGGAACGCCAACATTTTGGAGCTGAAATTAATAAAGTTGAGGTACATTAAGCAATAAAAAAATATAAAAGAGAAAAATGTGTGATCCTTTGAAAATCCTCTTTTAGGTCTTGGTATTTCTATGTGTCTTCCTTTTAGCTACTGAAATGTAAAGTAGGTGATTGGAAAATGCCTAGGTTTTATCACTCCCTAGGATACTAATAATCATATTTCAGACACAAACACTGCATGTCATGGTCTTACCAACTCAGCCTGCTGCTGATGTGATACTGGTACCATCAACTTTGAGGCCATACCAAATGTGGTTAGGTGCTGTCACAGTAAATTTAACCCTCATCCATTAGGGAAATCGTCCAGGTGAAAGGTCACTTCCAATATCAAAGTGGCCATTTAATGCTTTTACTTCCTTGAATTGGAAATGATAATCAATGAGAATCATTTATAAAACATGTCCAGAATAGTGATTCTCCACTTAAAATGACATCTTCTGCCCAAGGCACTGTAATTGCAATCAGGTTGATGCCATATGATCATAAAGGGATTCAGAATTTAATTATGTGTATGGTTAACCTGTTTGCAGTACTTGGCAAATAGACCTAAGTAGGTTTTTTCTCTGATAGGAACTTCATTGCATTTGACCTTTTGTCATCCAAGGATTTGCATAAAGTATTTCCTTCACTTGAATTAGGTTCTTGAGCGAAATGTTTCATGGGCCTGCTTAACTGTTCATCTGTGCTACAATAGCAATTAATGTCTGTATAAGTAAACCTTCTATTTTAAAGGTCATTAATTTTCTATACATGATACAGCTCAGAGATCCTGTTACTAAAATAATTGGGAGCTAGAGGTACTGATTTATGAAGGAGGATTAAAAATACTAAAAATCTAAAGATTAGCTAAGTGGTGACTAGGAAATGTTGTGATGTAAGTCTTCCTCTTGGTGCTTTTGTTTGTATTGTATATTCATATATTGGGCTGAAGGCTTTTGGCTTTTGTTTCAAGAAAGTCAAATGAGATGTTCTAGTCCCCCTTTCTGTTTCTAAAGTCCATATATCCTACTTGCCTACTTCTTTAAAACCTGAGGAGAAATATGTTTTTTCTTTTTGTGGAGAAATTGGCATTGGTTTGTGCAGACAAACCAATGGGGCTAGTTGTGCTGTAAGACTTGAGGATGTAAAGAACTTTTGGGTGGTGATGCAGCTCCAGTATGGCAGCTCTGCCACTGCGTTGTTTTTCCGGGTCAGAGTGAAACGTGTGCCAGGCAGTGTTGGCTCCACACAGAGGCTGCTTTGCAGTGGTGTCACATCACTAACAGCATTAGCAGATCAGTCTTTGCCCTGATGGAAAATATCCTTAGTCCTGGCTCTCCTTTACATCAGTTCTAACTCACCTGTATGGGAGTTACTTTGGTTTTACAGCTGTAACAGGGGTAGGCTGCATTTAATTACCTTAATGAAGATTATACTAAGGTGAAAAAAGGTTTGTGTGGCAGAAGCTTTTCTCACTGATGAGGTTGATTCAATGGTAATTCCTCATATGGATTTGTTTTGGATTTGGCTGCTTCTGTTGGCAGCACAACTAGTTCTGTAGCATCTGGAAAATGGCCGTGCATCATACATTACCATTATAAGAATACTTATTGCAGTTTATTATTTATCTGTAGCAATGCCCACTCTTTACTGGGGCTTTCCAAAATGTAGGAATATATTTACTCTGAAGTAATCACAACCTAAATAATCACTAACTTACAAAAATTTAGAAATTGACCATTATTGCCAACTAGATCCATAGAGAATATTTGATGGCATGGCTCAGAGTACATCAATTAAGAATTGCTGATGAGAATCCAACACAGTAAGTAACAAATTAATGGAAGGGCAAGCAGTGGAGCTTCTTGCAATATTTCAGTGTTATAAGGCTCCATTTCTAAATTAGGAGAGTGTGCATTACCAGACTTTCAGCTTGTTACTGATCCAAAAATGAATGTTGCGCATGAAACACTATGGGATAGTGTCATATTTGTGTAGAAACCACGTGTAGAACTGTGCAGGAGAAAGCAGTGTTTTCTTTGGCAGTTAAAAAATAGGTAGCTGTTTGAACCTGAGCAGAAGCTGAAGCGTGAGGAAAGCAGAGGGAAACTGGTCAAAACCAAAGGAGAATAAATGGAGCTGGGCCTCAATGAAAATGGGGTGAGGAGTTCAATGCCTGGCTTCTATGTCACAGTACTTAATAATTTTGCATCATATTTTCCTGAAAACTGATCAACACTCTGAAGCATGATAAACAAATTCACAAAGAAAATGGAGCTGAAGAATTCTGTTAAACAATATTCTGCAGTACACAGATGCACTTTTGGTTTTTTAGCAAAGAGGAGTTCAAAGCATCACGTGAAGCACATCTCCTGTTGGATTTGTTTTAGTTTTCTGTTAGATATTTCTGTCAATGAGTGTAAGTTCTCTTCCTCTTAAGACTTCTGTTGACTGGCAGAAACCATCTGGTTAGATATTTTTATGCCTGTTTAATTGATAATCAAGATTGAATCCTGTTGAGAAAATCTGACTTGCCTATTAGTAAAGTCTATTTCCCCATTAAACTCTGAAGTCTAGAATACGGAGAGAAACACATTCCTGACCTGTAATAAAACCGACAACCTTTACCTTCTGCTGGTATCTGTAAGTACATCCTCTTTAATCATGGTCTAATTGAGGCTTTGGTATTAGAAGGGAAGAGGAGACT
This sequence comes from Serinus canaria, assembly GCF_022539315.1. Classification (NCBI taxonomy): domain Eukaryota; kingdom Metazoa; phylum Chordata; class Aves; order Passeriformes; family Fringillidae; genus Serinus; species Serinus canaria. Next base: position 40,201,428 of record NC_066315.1, read on the forward strand.
GTAAGAGCCTGAAGGGACAGTTTATCTTAAAATGCCAAGAAAAATTCCAAAGCTTCCTAGCACACAGAGCAAAATGAGTTATGTTCAGCTGTCGGGAAGGGAAATTCAGTGGTTATGGTAGACATTGCAGGTCAAGTCATGAAACAGGATCCTAGTGATGAATATGGCTTAGGACTAATGAATGATTTATGAATGACTTTTGCTTTTTAGCTTCTGGAGGAATCTTTTCTTCAAGACTTTTCTTACGCTCTGCCCACCACCTTTGCAAGTATGACAAAATACCTTGATTATTACAACTGAAGGTTTAGGGGGAAAAAAAATCCTAAATACTGTAAAAGTAGGAATTTAATCATGAGAGGTAGCAGGAATGTGCCTAAGGCTTTTCTTTTTCTCCCCCTACCCCCATCTGCATATCTCTAAAGGGTGTGTACAGTGGAAAACTTACTGCTCTCTCCTGTATGCCTTCTCCTAAATGCCAGGTGTTCTTGTCATCTTCCCAGCCTGCTCCAGGTCTAATTGATTATAGGAGTAGTTCTTTCTACTGGATAAATACCACTGTTCAAATCCTGTTTGTAGTATGTTAGGCAGCAATTAAGTTCAGAATAAAAAGCAGGGGAAAGACAAGTTGTAGATTGGGAAGTATCAGGGATTTGAACACAGCAGTGGCTGGTCACAAGTTTTTATTGCTGTCATGCTAGTAAAGCAATAACTTTTAGTTTGCAGACTCCCAGGTTCTTGTTGACAGCTTTTGCAGGTGGCCATTGCCTTCTCTCCCCCACAGAAGGTAACTAAACCATGTGAAAGGCCATAAAGTTATCAGGGAGCCTGCACATAACCTGGAAAAGTTGTAGGAATCTGGAAGAGGGATAAGGATAGGTGGTGCATGGCTCGGCAGTTCAATAAACTTGGCCCAGGAAGTTGCCAAGTAATTAAAAGAAGGATCTGTGATCTAGTCCATGGTCAGTGCAATTGTACTGGAGGTGCATCTGTACACAGAAATGTGCATGAGGAAATCCTTGCAACTGTAAGCAAAATCCAAATAATTCCCTGTGTTATTCTGTTTGAGACAAGGAGTTGCTTGTACCTGCATGTGAGCTACGTGGCAGATTTCCCTCTCCCTGACTGGGAGCTGCAATAAGTAATCACACAGCTTCTGGTTTTTCTGCTGCAATCACCCAGGTTTAGATTGCAGCTAAGCATTATCCTTGCAAGGCTTAATGGTGAAAGACAGGTATTTCCAACCACGGCAGCATAAGCACCAACATTCCTGTTTGAAATGGATTATGTTTGTGCGTGTAAGAATTTTATTTATGGCTGTTGTCTGAAGTGTTGCATCTTCTGCTCTGTCTTCACAAACGTGGCATTTGTGTTTGTTTCAGGGCTGAGGGATGTATTTGTAAGGATGAGAATGGCTTCAGCTGGCTTTGGTGGTATAGAAGTTTTTGTAAAACACAGCTGAGGTTTGAATTTAGAATGCAGTAGCCCTGTGCCAAATGGCTGATTCTGCCCTCAGAGTGACTCTGTAGTTAAGATTAGGTGGAAAACAGGGTCTTAGTGCAGAGTAAAAAAGCCCAGGTGAGAATTAATGAAGAATACCTATAAATTGCTCCTTTCCCAACTAGAAAAACCCTAGACAAATTTACTCTTTAGCCATCAGGCAAACAGAGACTCTCTTTCCTCAGGTTCCTTCTTATATTACAAACTCTTTGTAAATATTTCTTTTGGCTTTAAATGCAACATTTAATAGTCTTGGTGTTTTTTTTAAATGTAAATGGACACTTTCTTGTAGCTTGAATGGAACCAGTCATGATGCTGACTTGTTGCTTGCTTTGTATAGGGAATTTGGTATGAGACATTTTCCTCATTGTGGTTTCTTTCTTTCTTTAGTATTGGAATGTATTTTATTTTATTTTGAAGTCAGTGAGCACAGGGCAGAATATGTTCTGTTGAAACCCTGCTGGATTTGATGAGCAGTTTTTCTGGTTAATCCTCAAAGCTCTAGTGCCACTTTTCCCCCCACCTTCATTATTTTGGTCCCAGTTTGGCCCACTGCATGACAAAAACGAGCTCGAAGGATGCTGTAAATTATATTGGCATGTGTGCTCCCTTGTGAGATAATGTGCTGCTTCATCCAAGTCCCAGGGTACCCTGACACCCATCTGCCAGGGAACTCCTCATCTGCCTAATGTGGGATTAGATGCTGTATGAAGCACTTGCTTTTTTTCCCTTTTAAATACATTTTCTGAATACTAAATATCTCTTTCTACACCCACATAGCTTACCTCTTTCATGTTGTTTTATAATAAGTGTCCGTTATTAGCATAATAACTGCTCAAAGTGACATCTTACATTGTATTGTCAAAGATCCATGTATTAATATTTCCATAGTTCTGATGCTATGATACACTCTAGTACTGTAATTTTACCAGAGATTATTATTTTTATGTCAAAGATCTGCCTATTCCATTTACATACCATACAGTGACACCAAAGCAACTGATAGTGGGCTGTTGTGAAGGTTCTGTAAAGCAATGTGTCAAAAAACGTATGTAAAAGCATAGCAAACCTTGGAGTGCTTTGATTGCTTCTTGAATTGCTTGGAAAAGGAGAATGAGAAAATTCATTCATGCAACATTCCCCCGTTGTGTATGGATTTGTTTATTTTAAAATTGTTTAGGCCTGTCTTATATCCTTTCTTCTAAGCAACGTGAGTTGGCAAAGGCCAGCACGCCTCTCTTAACTCTATTTTATTACTTATCAAAAAGCCTTTGTGCAAAGATTAACTGTGTTTGCTCTCTATTTGCTATTATTGCCCCCCCACTGTTCAGTAAGTACCCCAAGCAGTTTTTGATAAGATGACAGAAAGGTTGCTTGGTTTCATTGTTGCTCCTCTCAGAATCTCTTGTATCCTCTGGCGAAATGTTATCTTGTACTTTGTTACAGTAATAGTCCTCAGTGATTCAAAACAGGTATTCTTTTGTCTCCTGCCCTAACAATGCATGTATGGGAGAGCGTTTGTTCTCTTTCACCGGCTCTGCTGCTGCTAACAAAAGCCACGCTGGATCAGAAGAGCAGCTGTCTTTACACCCAGTATCAATAGATCGCCCTCCTCCTCCTGCATGATGATAAGGGAGGGGGGGTGGCGAATGAGCAAAATCATTTTGACTCTTTCCTTGCTCTGTAGGCTACAGACTTCTCTCTCTGCTGCAAGGCATCTTTCAGTGAGTGGTTAGAGATGATAACAGTGTGGTACTCAAGTATCTGTGAGCTCTTGCGAGGTGTCCTTCTTGAGCTGCCCCACTTCTCCGGCAGGGTCTATAAAAAAATGTGAAAGAATATTCACTTGAGGTGAGGATTTCCTTTGACAGTAATGTGCTTATAAGGTGGGTAGAACTGCTAAATTCATACTCTCTGTTTACACATAAAATTTGGAATTTAAGGGAAGTTCATTATTAAGCTATTCCATTTTTTACCATTGACAGCATCTTGAAAATGATCTGAATATGTTTCAATGTATAATGAAAGCTGTATCAGCGGATAATGTTGTTTTAGCCCTCTGCCTCTTTTGGGGTAGCAGGAAAGGAGGTTTGGGAGAGGGGTTTCTTCTGGATTTTTTTTTTGTTGTTGTTGTTGTTGTTGTTGTTTTTTTTTTCCTTTTTCTTTTCTGGGGAACTTGGAAGAAAGCATTTTACAGATATCATTTTTTGGTAACCCCACTTCATCTTGAGGTTTTCTAAAAAGACCCAGAAGATGGGAAGAGAAGAAAGAAGGAAACAGTGCTTGTTGGCTTGTTGAAATCCCAAATCCCATCACTGGATATTCCAGAGATTATGTCTGGCATTGACCCAGATCTTGACTTTGTACAAAACCATCTCTCACCCTACTTTGGGAATGCTCACTAAAGAGCTGTAGGCTCTCCTGGGATATTCTGTTATCCTGAAGCTCTTCTGTCATGAAAACAATAATGCTCATAGTCTTAAAGCCAGAAGGACAGTTAGAGTGGCATGGAAGCGTTCTCATTTTGGCTCCCATGAGTGTTCTGTATAAAGTGATGCAAGCCCAGTTAGAAATGTTGAAGAAAAATCTTCCTCAGAATAGCTTTCAACTTAATGATTGTGTCTGTCTCCTCAGAAATGAAAGTGCTGGGTTAATGTTACTTCCCTACCTAAAAGCTTAAAATAAGGACTCTGTCTGTTGTAAGTACTAACACCCCATAAACATGTGATTGCCACTGTAGAAATTACTTGTGAAGAGTGTATTTCAAGGTCTTTTAATATTTGAGTGGGTGTTGCCTGTTTCACTGAGCCATAGTTATTTGCCAAACACTACTTGAATTTCTCATGAGCAATATTAAGATCACAGTGAGTACAAAAGGCGTGCAGTAAAACCAATGTCCCCATCCTCTAAGCAGACTTTGACCCAGCCCTGATTCTTTTGCTAAAAGACAAAAAAATTAGAAATGGTATTTTGCATCTACATCTATTTGGTGTAGATGCTGCAGCATCTACACAAGAGTTTGTCTTTCCGTCCTCTGATCCACCAGGGATGGCAGGTTCTTATTTTAAGGAGTACACAACTCAAACAATTCAAAGAAATGAAACTCTAAATAAAAGAGAGGAACCAGTACATTCTGTAGTTATTGGAATGTATTTAGAGCTTGTAGATAATTTACAGCTTTAGATATTTGGGTGTGATTTCCATCTGTATGGTGTTATTCATTCCAAAGGGTCAATGAAAAGTACAATATTTTCTGTACTTATTTCCATTCAACTGATGAGACTTCTTGTGATATTTAGCTGTGCAACAATACACTGCAAGATAGCAAGAGGCTGTGCTCATGAAGATTTGGAGGCACCTCCCCGACAGGCAGTTTCTCTAATGTGCCTATTGGTCCTTTCATTTCTCTGATGAGAACATAATGTGCATTTATGATGAAAATTACAACTTCTGTACATTTTCAGTAACTCTAGCAAATGGCCCTGTTGAGAGTTGCTTGTTCTACAGAATTAAAATGTAAATGAGATCATTTATTTCTAATAGAATAGGTGTTGTGCACCATAATTCTCACAGTACCTGGCTGCACTCTTTCTTATACAACTCTTAACTGATTTCTGCAGAAAGTTTGCTGGAACCTCATGGAGAAGGACTATGCATGGAAGTGTTCTTGTCCTGACTTTCTTGTTGGTGAATACTGACTCACCAATTAATTTCAAAGACAGACAAATAAACATTTTCATATTTTGTTTCCCTGTGCAATAATAAGTTCCGAAGGGTAGACTGGACCAGTGGTAGGTAGGCTTAGACTGTGATACTGATGTTGGTTGTGTTTATTCAGATGACATTATCATGTCAATTTATGTTTTGCCTTTAACATTCTAAAGTGGTTGGAAACAGTGGGCTGCTCTGTTGTGTTGATGTAAATCTGAGTGGCTTCGGGGAAAACTGCTTCCCTCTTTCTCATCTCTTTGGGTAACCAATTCATTTGTTTGAGATTCTGGACTTGGAATTGATTTTGTTTATGTGCTTTAAGCTCCTGTGAGGCAGTGACAAACATTGCTGATGTCTCAGTAACTCTGCAGATCTGATTATCTGAAGTAATTGCATTATGTGACCTCTCACTTTCCAAATCTTCAGTGTTGTTACCTGTTTTAAGACAGTCTCTAAGAGCAGCTCTGAAAGGAGGCTGAATTGCCCCCAAAGTGAAACTCTGAAAGAATTTGAGGAAGGGGGAAAGTCCTAGTTTTCTTTTCTGCTAAATGTTTCTATGTCCATCTTCATTATACTAGCTAAAATGAGAATGAGGTAAAAAGGCTCTGCAAACTCTTTCCAGCTAGCTTTGTGAAACACTATTTGGTGTGCTGCTTAAGACTGTACCAGAACAAGCTAAAAAGTTGTGGAGATCAGCTAATCCCAGCTTTACTGAAAAATACAGTTTAATGAGAATTTTTGCTTTAATAATAAATAAGGCTCTTCTCCTGGAGTCACAGACTAATCAAATGGCATTTCCAACAGTACTGCTCCTTTGGGCTCCTGATGAGTAGGAGCTTCAGTTAATGTGAAAGGGTGTGCTGCATCCTCAGATACTTGAGTGCTGCGAAGTACAGAGGTGGGATGTCTGGCTTTTGGCAGTGGTAATCACCTGTGCTTGAGGGACATTTGTGCATGGATTAATGAAGAAAGAGCCAGGGCAGACTGGATCATGAAAATCCTTAGATCTAATTATCTATTTATTAAATCATGCTTTTATTAGCTATTACAAGACTTATGGAGAGCTAGGTTCAGAACCAAAACTTGCTGGAGGACTGCATTTGGGGGAGTGGGGTAGAGGAACAGTATGGAGGAATGGAACTAAGTTTTCTTTTTGAGCTTGTTGCTTGGAAAAAATGAGTAATGTTGAAAGCTACTGCTGGTGAGTTATTGCTGTCTTCCCTGCTCCTGTCCCCTTGGAAGCCTCAGAGTTGTCAGCCAGTTCCCAACTTGTTCTTGGCTGTGGCTCTGGAGTAACACTGTTAGGGAGTTTTTTGCTAATATTTAACACACTGTTTTTTCAATAGCTCATTATAGCTAATATTTAATATTTTAATAAAATCAATTTTATTTTAAGAAAAAAAATGCTAGGACAGGCTGTAAAACCATATCTTTTCAACTGTTCTTTCAGAATTTTTCCTGTCTCTTTAGTTCTTATTGATTCTCATGCAAAACTTGAAGGGAAAATAACCCCAGCTAAGTTAATTCACTGTCTTATTTAGATACATGGGGCATGGTTTTTTACCTCCTTCCCCCCACTCAGTATTTCATTATTTACAATCTGCTCAGAATGCTTGTGTCTGTACCCTGCTGGAATCTGGGCTGAAGGAAGCCTGAGCAGGATGGCAGCAACACATCTGCAAATGCTTGCTCACACCTGAACATGCCCTTTGCTCTTTGGCAAGGACTAAGATGAAATGGGAAAGCACTGGCCTCTGTCTACTAAGTTCCCGTGCCGTTCCCTGTGAAGCTGTGAGGATTAAGCCCAACACAAGTGGTCCCAAGTGTTTGCTTGGGAACATGGCTGTAATGCTTTTCAACAGTTTCAGATGCTGGCTCATGGCAGTAGACAGCTCTTTTCCATCCAGAATACAAGCCCCTTTTTCTTCCTGTCTACTCCTATATAGTCAGCACATCTACCATATGTGCCCCACCTTGCAGGTGTTTTCAATTTTGCAGAATCCTTTTACTTGACCTGCTCTATATTCTGAACCTTTTCCCTCCTTTGCTAAATAATAGTTATATTGAATTTGGAGTAAACCCCTTGTCTCAACACTGTCTGTATCTCAGGCTGAAATCCTGAGCTTGCTGCTTTTAAAATAGAGCTTCTAACATGGCTTGCTTAAGGTGAAGATGATTTTCTAGCTTGTTGTTTGCATTTTTTTTTCCTTTTTCTTTTTTGGATAGTTTTTTTTTTCTGTTTGTTTGTTTGTTTTCTCAGTTCCTCGAAGTATTTGTGATCTAGAGAAACTAGTAGCTGCATAAAACATGCTGCATTACAATATGGGTAATTTGTGGCACTGAACTTCAGAGGCTGGCTAATAGATGTGGAAGGGATGGAAATCTTTGGAGTGGTCTGTGTAATCTGGGTAGACAGCATCACAGAATCACTTCCGGCAGTCCTTTGTCAGAGCAGTGCTGTGTGTTTTAGAGGCAGGGTATCTGCATCAGGGTCACAGCTGACAGTTTAGACAAGGAGCCCAGTCTTTGTTGACCTGGACTTTTGTAATGATCCATGAGAGCTGTGTGAGCCTGTTTTATGCCCATACTGCTGTAAAATAACAGGATAAAAGGCACACACCAGAAATTCTCTGTCTTTCCACTGGCGGCGTTCTGTCTGTTTTATGGAGGTACATGATTGCAAAGCAGTGGAAAAACTGACTTTACTACACATCATTATAAATATCTCCTGTCTCTGCCCAGGTCATAGAAGGAGGGAGAAGGAGAGGACTTTAAATTTGGACATTTTTGTCCCTCAAAAAGCCTAAAAGATCAATGTTTTTTACTGTTTATAATTAGCCCAAAAAAACTTCTCACACTCTTGTTGGTTATTTTAAAAACCTTTCTGATTTTCAGTACCAGTCAGTAGAGAAATTGCAGCTATTTTTAATAATTGTTTAATTGTCGTTTGTTCCTATGTGGGAGCTGAAAGTCTTATTTCAAGATGATTTCTGTCTGAACTTCTGCCTAGCATGAACATGGGTTCATTTGTTAAAATAGTGTTCAGTATATTGAAGAATTCAATTTGTACTCCTTTACATATCTCTTAATTAATATTTAGCCAAAATTTTCATATTTGTTCATATTTGTTACTTGCTATGTGGAGATGTCAGGCAGTGAGTTTCAAGAACGCAATAATAACTGGATTCATCTGTTTAAGACCTGATGTCTTGGTGGCTTCTGTGTAGGGATTTGATAGCATTGAATTTTATACTAGAAACTTTCTTTTTGCTGGCTCTGAACTTCCATTGCAAAGGTGGGAATCAGCAAGTAGTATTTTCTACTCCTGTCTTCCAGTGGAATTTTGCATGCTGAAGGCACTTCCTTAAATGTTGCTGGGGTTGAGCTGGGATTGCTGGCCCTACTGAGAAGTCGGCTGCTTCTCCTCCCTTATTTAAAAAAAGACATAATAGAACAAAAAGTGTATATTATGATGACTTCAGGAAAAAATATTTAATATCTCAAATAAGCTCACTGCTGTTTATATTCCTCAAATCCTAGGCACAAACTAGTGGGATGCAGGCACTCCTTGGATCTCCTTTACAGAGGGTTAGGTGCTGGCTGGCTGAACCCCTCTGCCCTGGCTTTCCAGTAATGCTCCTGGACATCAGCTTCATGCTCTGTGTGTGTCAGGAACAATCCAGGGAAAGGATTTGTTCTTGTGGCAGAAAGTGTTCTTGAGAGGCTCTTCACTGCACAGGCCCTCACACTTATGTTTTGACAGGATCTCTTCTCACACTGTCATGTTCTCAAAGTCTCTCTCGCTTGAAGACTCTTATGTAAGGAGTATGGAACTGAAATAAATGCTGAGGGCCAAACAGGTCCTGACTTGATCAGCACACAGACACATTGTCTTGCTTGTCTGAGAATGGCCTTTTTTGCTTCCCAGGCTAAATAAATGATGTGTCTTCTTCCAGCGGGGATACAAGGCTGGGTATGTCCACACCTTTTGTAAGCATACTGTCTGGCAGTGCTGGCTGGCAGCAAGAAAAGGCCCTTGGCATATCATCTTTGCTGGTGAAGTGTCCTGGATACAGAGAAGCAGGAATAGGGATTATTTTGCAAAGGTACAAGCTACTCTGATCCTCTTGGGGCTGGGTGACTTCCCACCACTCTTTCCTTGGGGATGTGCTGAAATGCCATAGTCTAGCCCACATGCTTCTGCTTGGAAATCTGAACCTCCAGGCATGAATAACTTACTGGAATTAATCTTCAACTGTTGTCATCCAGTATTCAAATATTAATGGGGCTGATCAGAGTGAGGCAGTGCAACCACTGGTGGTCTTGCAAAATAGTGCATCGCACAAGTGACATTTCCTGACGTGAGTCAGTGTTTGTTCTTCTGTAAAAGGCATTCTAACATTTTTCTTCAAACTGCCAGGCTAAATGGCTTGTGCTGGCCCAAACTCTGCACAGAAAACAGTGCATTTGTGGTGAACAGCAAATATCAAGAAGCAGCATTTGAAGGGGGAAGGAGTTGGAATGGAAATGCAAGAAGGTTCCCTGGAGGTGATGAAACTTCTGAGATGCTGCAAGTTTAGCAAGAACTGTCCTTTCCTTTGTCTGCCATGCAACCAGTGTATCACTGGGAAAGAAACAGCACCAGGATTTGAATGAAGTGATCCTTCCAGGGAACAAATGACCTGGTGGTTCTGAGTGGCAGGTGAGACATGCCATATGCCAGATTTATTATGTGATTTGAACTGGAAAGTTTTGTGTAAGTTCATGAACTATGGCACTGATCAAGATATTTTTCAGCCTTTTTACTGAAAGGCAAGTGTCACCACAAGTTAAATAATCTTGGATCTGTTTTTTTTTTTTTTTTTTTTTTTTTTTTGGGTTGCCATAGAGGAGGCTTGTGTGGTAGGAATTTGTGTCTTTTTTTCCAAATCACCTCCTGGGTTGCATAGGGAGTTGGAGCAAATACTATTCTCTCATGGGGCTCTGTTTTTCCCATCTGTAGTGATGCTTACAGATTTTATTTAGCTAAGTTTCTCTGACTAACTTACAAAAAGTGGCACGTAAAACTTGAAATCACCATGTTTAAAGTAAATTCAGGAAAAGATCCCAGAAGAATACTGTCTGTGCTTGTTCATGCTGAATGGACAGGAAGAAATGCTGTCCTAAGTCAATGAGGCTGCTCAGATCAGATTTTACCGTAGTACAAAAGTTATCCTCTTGTATGATATTAGGATTAAAAGACTCTTTTAGGGGAAGGAGGCTGTGCTCTTCAATATGGCCATAACTATTTCTCAAGAATGGAAAATATCCCTTTTCTTGTCTCGTCCATGGTATAAGGTCTTTTATGCAATGACAAGGTGCACATTTCAAAACAATTTCCTAACTCTCATTGAGCTTCAAGAAATAGAGGTGTGCAGATAAGTACAGACTGAGGCATCACAGGAATGGATTCAGCTATAGGTAATAGAATCAAGCCTTTTAAAATAAAACTACATGAACAGACCAGGGAATAGGAGAGACACAGAGGAAGAAGTTGCTCCCTGCCAACTCACTTTTTGCAAACCCCAAATTTGGGTGTGAAATGTGCACCTGTGTGAATTGTTGGACAGACCAGAGATCTTCCTGTCCACCATATCAAGCAGGGCCACTAGTGGAATAACTGGTGGCTACTAAGGATCTTTCCCACAGGCTGGCATGAAGCAGCACCAATCCCATTTATGATCCACTTCATACATATCTTAGCTTTTGGCTCAGCTACAAAAGTTACCCTGATCAAAGATCTTCTGGGCTGTCTCTGCTTGGACTTTGGTATTTTCTGCCATGTTGGTTTGCTCCCACTGAACCTCAGGCTCCTTTTCAAAGATTCTTCAGCCAGTTGGTACCCCTTGGACATAGTCTTAGCATTTCTTCTGCATCCAAGTTCATCAGAGCTGAGACTCACACCAAATTGCCACACCTCTTTGTCATGTCATTTTTAGACAGATTTCAGAGCCAGAATTATCTTCGTTTCCATGACTTTCAGATCCCATTTCTCATCTATTGTAATTTCAGCCTCTCCAGGTCATTCATTAAGGGTTTAGGGAGAGAAATTTCCCTACCTACATACTTTTTCCCCCCCTCTATTACTACCTAAATGTTGCAGGCCTGACACTTTTGTCTCTTCTGTGCTTGGTTCTGAAAACTTTAACTTCCATGTTCACTGGAGCAAATGAGGTGTTGGCTGGGGAGACACTGGTGGAGGAACAGGGTATCCATGCTTTTATACAGGGCAGCATTCAGCACACTGGAATTGCAGTTTTAGGGAAAGTCCTGTTCAGCCCCAGCTTGGAGCAAACCTGCTGGCTTGGGAGCCTTGAGGGAATGGCTGAAATAGCCTAAGCAGCTTATCGTGGCTAAAGCAGCTAAAATTTGAATATATCTTTATTGACTGTTTTTTAACTGGTGTTTTTCTTTTCCATTCTGTTTGAGGACTTAAAACCTGTTCATATTCGGGCAGGTTTTTGTTTAGACACATGCCTGACACAATCAGGAAATTTTGGATCTGTGACATACTTATTGTCAGGCTCAAAGCAGGGCCATAGTGGTGAGTCTTTCCTGGAAAAGAGCTTTCCACATCCACACATTTCCATGTAATCTCTTTCTCAAAACTGCCTACAATATTATGTTGGAAAACCTTTTCCTCCCTCCCAAATCAGGCTGCAGCACATATTTAATGCATTTCAACCCCAGTTTCCCACTCAAGGGGGTCAAACTTTTGCAGATTTATTGGCGATTGAAAATGAAATCTTATGTGGGGAAGTACCAAGTAACCTTGGTAACAAGCAGAGCTGTGCCCCACAGCACTCTGCACTGACACCCCCCACCTCCCTCCTGTGCCTTTTCTTGCCGCTTTATTTAGCTCAAGGTTTCTTATGATTGAGCTGGTTCCTGTTCTCAGCTGAAGTCAGTGACAAACTTCTTGCTGGCTTTGGGGCTGGAGTGCTCATTGCTTGATAAAATGGGAACACACTCAGGGGATCAATCCGAGGGTCACAGAGCCCAGCTGGCTGAGGCCACCGCAGGATATTCTGCTGCTGAGGAATTCAGAGCAGAGTCGGGCGTGCTGTTCTGTTTTGTTTTAACTTCATAAGCATCAGTTCATTTTAAATAGTCTGATTTTTTTGCCTTTTTATTTTCTTTATTTTTTTTTTAAGCTTGAAAAGAGTGCTATTGCTGGAGGTGTTGTAAGCAGGAAGAAGATAAGTTGTTTGATGCTGCACATGACACAAAGCTTGGGGTAATGAAGGAATGGGTATGTTTCAGGTCAGCATAAGTTCAGGCAGTGAGGTCTAAATAACTGCTGGAATGGCACAATTTATCATTGTGTGAGAGAGAAGATTTAGGTTGCTAGACCCATTTGTCTGTGATCTATGTGCCTTCTGAAATCACAGGACTTTATTTACCATGACAGAAGTTTAGGTATAAACTTAAGTATATTTTTTAACATAGGGAGAATTTGGTAGCATCCAGATACTATGATAACATTACCTTTAAGTGTGAAGGTGTGGAAACACTGTAAATCAAGGTAAAGTATCTGAGACTAAAGCAATGCTTTAATGTGTAAATCTTTTCTGTGTCAATTTCCTTGTGTTGAAGTGGCATAGAACCATATGGCATTCTTTCTATGAGGCAAGACTTTTGAAGCTATTGTGAGTTATCCTGCATTTGCAATAAGCCAGAGAAAAACATATTTGTAATTGGTTGATGTGAATCAACAAATGTGCAGCAACTCTTTGTAAGTCTTACTAAAGTCACATGTCACTGGCTACTGGGCATGGGCTGATATGGAGAGTTGTGATGAATACAGTCAAAGACTATAATTCATTGACCGTACAAAAATGTGGTGAGTTGGGGTACTTCAATATAAAGACTAGGTGAGCCTTTTGGCATATTAGATTATTGATGTAAGTCTGCCTCTGCAAAGAAGAAGAGGGAAAGTGTATTTATAGAGCTAGACTTTAGACTTCTTTTTTGATGGTGGTTTATGCCATGTAAAGTCATCATAAAGTAAAATTGAAGCACTTTCAATATCACATTGATTAGCAGAGGAATGAAAGAGGTGGTGGGGGCTGTTATTGATTAACATAGCAGAGTAAAGGAGGATTTAAACACAGAATAGTTAACGGAAGAAAAGATACTTGTGATACAGTGATGAAAGGGGTGTGGTGCAGGGCAGAAGGCAGGAGTTGGAATTGCATGGCTGCAGAGACAGCTGCTGATGAAGAAAAGCTGGTGGAGAATGCCATTGACATTCCTGAGTGGTTCTCAGGTTTGCTCTTGTTTTTAAAATGTGCTTTCTAAATAAGCTTTTAGCAATGCCACAGCATTATTTTATTGCTGTCATTTGTATGCGCTATTCAGCTGCAGCTTTCCATACGTGCTAGAACTGTGAGCTGGGGCTGGGGCTGGCACATGGGAGATTCCTGCAGCATTCAAAAGGAGAGGAGACTAGAGGATTGAGTGACTACTGCAGCTGAGAAGAAGGAAAATGTATCAGTACCTTTGGGAAGTATTCCAGATGGGAGAATTTTTCCCTTTGTATCAGTATCTGCCCAGCTTGAGGCTGGAAGAGGGGCGAGGGTACACTGATATATAACTGCAGGTGTTTCTTTGAGAAACTTCTGGAAAGTTTAGGGGGTATGCCAGGTTTATTAAAAAAAAAAAAAGATATGACTAATGTGGGAGGAGCCCTGCAACACAAAAAATTTTTCAAAAAATCCATAATTTTGATTACTGAGTGCTTGTCCTGAAATCCTAGTAGGAGCAGTATTTTGTATTTGATGAGGAAGTGTGTCAAATTTTTTTGGGGGGAGAAGAGATATTCTTACACTACTGTAAAGGTAAATCAGTAAAAATACACGACATAGCAGAATTTCTAAGTTAAATCAATAACTCTACACACTAAAGTAGTGCTTTGTAAGCTAAAACTGCTCCACACATCATACTAATCCATTGAGAGTGTTGAGAGTTTAGGAGATTGGTTATACCGTCTGCAATATCAGTAAAATACAGTATTAGGTTACATATGCCTGCTAGGGCAGGCAACAGTAAATAAGTATGTGATATTAAAAATGTGATACTTCTAAGTCATTCTTTGATAGCAGAATGTGTTTATTGGCATGTTGCATTTACCTTGCTGTGTATGTGAGCCGAGTTAAAATCAGTCCTTTGGTAGAGTTATCAGGCTGCTTTAAGCATTTGTGGTGTGTGGATGAACCTGAAGATTAGTGCTGTAACAGGAACAGGAGTTGGAGGGCTGACATTAGTTTTCATAGGTCTCTGGGGTGCCTTACCTGCAGCTAGAGAGGCTGCATTTGCCATTAATTTTTAAATGGTGAATGAGCTGGGCTGAATCCACTCCTTGCTCCCCGCTGCACTGGGTCTTAAGGAAGCAACGTGTGCTGCAGGAGGTGCATCCTGGCCAGGATGGCAGGGGCTGACTGCTTTCTTCCCACAGTGTTTATATCCTTGAAAAAGGTAGACTGGGGTTTCACTGGTTACCTTGGGGAAATCTGGAGGGTCTGTATAATCAATAAGTGCATCCCTTAATTGCAGTGTTGACCAGTCTCTGGAGTAGTCTCCTCTGAGGAGAAAGTTCCAGCTGCTTCTGTGCTTTAAGGCTGCAATGAGCAGAACTCTGCTGGAGAATGCAGAATAATACCAGTATCTATTTCCTTCATGTTTTATTTTTTTTTAAGCTCTTCATTGCTTAGGAGCAATTATTTACTGCTTCTGGTGCATGAAAGGGCCATGCAGGGCCTAAGCAGACACCTTTCCATCCACAGCACTGCTCTGTGAGGACCACTAGCCACTCCAGATCTGGTGTTTGCCAGGGGCCTGTACTTCCTGTGCTGGAGATCCTATTCCTAAAGAAGCTACATGTTATAGCACAGCATTCACTCAGTGTGTTGTCATAGCAGTCCTGGAGTCATGCTTAGCTGAGGTTGGATTGCTGTCTAAAAGTTACGGTTCTTTTGGTTTTGTACTTCACTGTAGCTGTTGTGCTTTGCTTGCTGATTCAGGACAGCCAGCTTTATCCAAATCATTGGAATTAAAATTCTCACACTGTGTTTTTGTTCCTAAAGTGCATGCATGCAGTAAGAACTGCCTCTTTTATTATTCTCAATGGTACTCACCAGCTCAAGTCCCTGAAGGGTTATTGGCATTATATTTGAGCCAATTATTTTTATTTAGAAAATTATACTTATTCATCTAGTGTAATATTAAGTTACCAGGCTTGATGTTTTTCTCTTCCTCCAGCCTATATTTGCTGAGCTAGAACTGGGAACATATGCATCACATTCCTTTTTATTTGGTGGGCCTCAGAGTCTAATTTGGGACTTCTGAACTGCTCTTGAACACTGGGAAACCATATGTGGCATTGTGTTGTTTGAACAACATTCAAAGCCAGAGGGTTTGTGTGAGCAGGGAACGTGCATCATTGTTCAACCTTTGCATGTGCACAAGAAGGCTGAGAGTGGGAGAGAAGACCTACAGCTTTTCCAAAATACAAAAGTACAGGAAAAAGTGTCTTTCCAGATGGACTGTACAGGGGAAAAAATCTCCAGAGCTGGTGCATTCTACTACACACCTTGGCTTAATGGTCCTGGAAGCAATGGGGGCACTTGCAGCCCATAACTGGGTCTGGAACTTGCCCTCCTGTTAGCAGCTCCCTGTGATCCAAGAAAGCACAGTGAGAAAAGCACTCTTTGAGGCAAGTGACACATTCCCCACAGATGGGGCAACTCCTGTGGCTGGGGAGGAGTTGTTCCAGGGTGTAATGTATGCTGTCATTTCAAGAAGAAGCTAAAACCTTGGTGTGTGAAGGGTAAGGGTTACTTTAAAGAAGGGCTGGACAGTAGAATTTGGACAGAAGATTTTTGAGCTTCAGGATGTTTGTGCTTCTGTTTTAATCACATAAACAAATTTTCTAAGTTATGTTTGTTTTGTTATTTGTACATCTTCAAAAACTTTCGATGACTTCAAGCTGCCATGGGCTAAGGCACAAAGTCCTTAAGTGGATTGATAAAAATTTCAGTTTAGGAAATAATAGTGAGGGGAAACTGTCCAGCTTTTACAGAAGGGATGGAAAGACCAGTGAGGTCAAGCTGTTGAGTCTGTTGAGTCAGCATAGTCCTGAAAGAGGTGGAGAATGAGCCAAAAAAGCCTCCTGATGATACCAGATCAAACAGGATAGCTGAGGTGAGGATGTGCTATGGGACTGCAGAACAGCCTCACCATACAGAGTGACCAAAGGAACACCTGGCAGAACACAGAATAGTGCAGAGGAAGAGTAACAATTCTAAATTGAAATACACAGTGAAGGAATGTAAATTACTGTTTGGAAAGAATGCTTGGTTTATAATAATTGTATAAAAATGCCTGTTGAATGTGCAATAGGAATGAGAAAAAGAAAAAAAAAACCTGAATTCTGGGACTGATTGGTAAAAAAATTGTGAACAAAACCAAGAGTCTTTATGCTGCAGCATAAATGCATGGCACGCTTCAATATTGCATCCTTGCTCCATCATTTTAGAAAGGATGCAGAAGAAGGGGAGATGATACAAGAAATATTGATAAAAATGTGGGTTGACTCCCATGTGGAAAACAATACTTGGGCATCTGTCTGAGCAGGAAGAAACAAAGATCTATGAACTCTCAAGTGGCATGAAGAAAGCAAATAGAAAATGCCCCTTCACTCTCCCATGCCATGGGAGCCAAGCAGCCTCAAGAGAATGGTTAGGTGACAGTTTTGAAACTAGCAAAAAAGACTTCCTGTAGCTGTGAAATTGCCCTGGGATATTATAGATGCCAAGAATTCCCATGTCAACAGGGGTGTTTGGACATACCCCTTAAAGAAAACTCTCTCAAAGGCTATTGTACACAAAAATGTAGTTCTGATTCAGGGAATCACCTCACCAGAGATTGCTGGACCTGGGGAGTTTCAGAGGTTGGGACAGTGGGACTGCGGAAGGAGCTGAGGCTGTTTGCATTTGCCTGAGGAGGAAAAAGTGAAAGTCGTGAGTGTGATGGCTGAGAGACTGAGGAAGTTGATCATCCTATCTCATCTGTCTCTTCCCATGTAATTACACCCACCCTGTGCCAAGGTATTGTTTAAATACATGACAAACAAGCTCCTGCCCTTAAAAAGCAATTTGTGCTTTTGTGGAAGCATTTCAGTGAGTGTTCTTGATGAAAAGAAAGGCAGAAGGATGTTTAAAAAGAGAAGTCTGAGGTGGACAAAACCAGATTCAGGGTGAAGTCCTAATTGCAAAGATATTTTAATGATTTTGAAGGGTCTTTTTGTCTTAATAGCTGTACACATAGTGTGTCACCCACCTGTGCATAACAGTGATGTTGATGTTTGGCAATAATCTCGAAATTGTGAACATCTTTCCATCCAGGCACTTGCTGTAGCTTTTCAAAGAGACTGAAATGCAGCTGACCCGAATAAAGCCTGTGTACTGAAACACCTGATTTTCTTTTCTTTGAGGGTATTGTAATGTGTGCAGTGTATGTGCTAAATATGTTGCTTTCTAGTCGGCTCTCCACGTAATGTTGGATTGCAACAGACTGCTCTGTCACACCTGATGACTAAACCTGTCTCACCCACGCCATGGGAAAGTACTGGTGCATTGAGCCTTCTTAGAATCAAGCTTTAGGTTGTCCTCAGATTTCAAATCTCCTGTGCACTTTTTTTAATATGGCCTCTAACTCAAGAGATACAAGCACAAATGGATTCCAGGCAACAATTAATCAGATAAGTATTTATTTATTTAACTCAACCTATAGAATTATGCTGGCAATAGTTCTTTTTTCTTTTCTTTTCTTTTTTTTTTTTTTTTTTTTTTTTTTTTGTGGAGTTAGACTTTAATTGAGCAAAAGACTACTGTCTTTTAAACACTTTTCTCTCTTTTTCAGGCATCTACATGGAAGCATTCTGGATTTCATTGGGCACGGTAAGAAACTCCCACTTAATTACAGAAAAAAGAATCAGTTAAGAGCTGTCTGCTTTGTTTACCTCCTGATATGTTCAAAGTGAAAATATGGCTAAGGAAATTGGATGCATTTGATTCATGTTGTGCATTTTAAAACAGGATGGAGACACAACTAAAGCAAACATACATTTCAGCTGTGTGCTACAGCATTTACTACCACAATACCAAGAATTGGGTCAGAATTGGCTGTAAGCTGGGGATGAGGATTCATCAGAAATTGCAAAATGTCCGTCTGCATGATGGAGGGAAATTTTTTAAACAATCAAAAATAAACTCCTTTTAAATGGCCCTAGGTGAGCCTGCATTTACAGCATGCTTGATGCTGTAAATGTTGTCTAGGAGATCCATGGTTACCAGAGTATGGGCACAAAGCAATGCAAAGCCAGGTGATTGGGGAGGATGCACTGTGCTGTGAGAGGAAAAGCTTGTAATATAAATGTTGCTTAAATATGAAGTACTTCAACCTAATTGAGAGGAAGGTTTTAGTCTTGCTGGCATAGCTGTGTCAGGTAGGGATTTATTATAGTTTTGTCATCATTGCTATGCTAGCAAAAGCATGAAGTTAGAGCAGGAGAAAAAAAGGCTTTTTTTTATTGGACAACTCAATTTGTTCATGGAAGTGTTGTTAAACTATACCTGCAAATGGCCTTTCTGTAAGTGTAAATTGTCTATGCTTGTGTAACTATACCAACACACTATTACAAGAGTCTACAAGGAGTTGTTGAAAAGAAATCATCTGCACAAAACTAAAGACAACAAATGATCCTTAGTATAAATTCACTAATTCTTACAACTGGGCATGCTATATAATATGGAAATCGAGTGACACCCCAAGTTTTTTGGATTGTTTTTTGACTGGGTTTGGGGTTTTTTTTAACCATTCCTCTCGACATGCAGTCATTTTTTCCTAGAGTTCAAACTAAGGAAAATTCAAGACATCACCCTGCAGATGTTTTTACCTCCTTGGGCATTTATTGTCTCTGAGGGACTGGTGGGGCTTGAGCCAGCGAGTCCCAGCAAACCTCGCTTGCGGGCCGTGAGAAGTACGGCGTTCTTGGGCAGCGCTGAGGGAGCCTCTCTTTGAAGACTCCCTCCCACATATGTATACTGGGCTTGAAGCCAAGCCTCTCTTCTGTAAAGAAACCTTGCTTAAATTTCTCATTTCATGCCCCTTTATGGAGAGAGAGGGAGTGCGAGGGGGAGAGAGAAGGAGGTACGTGCCAAGAGTATTGAGAGAGCAGAGCAGAGTAGATTCTTCATTTTGTGTGTTTGGGGACAGCAGGGCAGCAAGGAAGGAGAAGGCTTTGTATTAATTAGTACCATATTTGCCATCCCTTCCTCCCACCTCAAAAGTGATAAGTTGTCCTCCTTCTCTTCTCCAAACCACATCTGTGTTTTCCTTAGACAACGGTTTTTGTTTGAGTCCTTTGAACTAGCAGAGACACTTGAAATAAATGCACTTATAAATGTGCCTCCTGCCAGCCTCTGTCTAGTCTGCATATGGACACTTAAAAGAGTTGAATATGTCTTATGTATCTTAGAAAAATGCTAAGTTCACAGTGGTGGCACCTGAAATGGCTTTATTCTCGCCTCCCTCTTAGAGCACAGTGGAAATGCTAGTGTATTATTTGATAAACAATCACCAATTAGTTGTTCCAATCCTCACTAATTCAGCAACTGCTCTCCAGGGCCTCCAGGCAGCTTGTATGCCAGTTCATGTGCTCGCCCCAGGTAGCTCTGAACTGAAGGAGTTTCCTTAATTGCTTTTGCTGTTATGTCTGTTTTAAAGGTTTTACTGTTCCTGTTGATGAGCTGGGTGGTGTATTACAAATTCGTGTTTGCTGTCTTACCTTTCCCCAGCGTGCTGTTAGCAACACAAGTGACACAAACCCTAATGCTGCGTGGTGGGTAAAAACACCCACTTTGTGCACCAAATGGAGGGTGGTCTTGCTGATTGGAGGCTGACAGGTGTGATGCTGCTTCGCTTCCTCCATCTTTTATAGGTTTGGGAACTGCGGGGTGTCTGCATGGACAGCCCTGCTGCCCCTGCTGTACGCCTGGATCACAGATAAATCAGATATCAATCATCTGCTGATCACAGAATGGCACAGGACCAGGAGATTAATTAGACACCCTTGATCTTAAAGATTCTTGCAAATTCTAATGAGCTACAAGCTGTGGATGGAAAGAGTGTCTCTCTGTTAACATTTGTTCCTTATTCTTTTGTCTTACAGGTGCCTGTGACTGATTACAAAATCTGCTGCTGAAGCAACTTCTAGAGGTGGTGGAAGACCTATGGTTGTGGATCCTTTGCACATATAAGTGTTATTGTGTGTGTCTGTTTGACCATGGTACGATATTTATTGTATCATAGAAACAAATTTTGTATCTCTGGTTTCAGTGTCCCTCTCATCATAGAGCCTTCCTTTCAAACATGTTTTCCTTTGTTTGAGCGTTTAAAAAAAGAAGAAAAAAAACCCCAAACCTTGAAAAATTGTAATACTCTATGAGAAATATACACTATTGTCATTTTCTGGGGAAAAGGGGAACTTTACTGTGTCCGCTGTTGTTGTAAGTGAAATGTGGTGTACAGCATGCTAAGTAACTGCTCAATCAAATGCCAGTGTAAATTCAGAAATCCTCAGAAGAGGAAAGAAATAAATATTTTTATTTTCTCTAAAAGCTTCCCTGTAACATTCTTCTAAAGATTTTCTTCATGAGACAACACAAACTAAGCATTTTAGTGCCCTTTCACTTCTCAGCTTGATGGCAGGCTTGTTGGGACTTTTGGCCAAATGCTGTGAGGCTATTGTAATCCTTCTCAGAGATGAAGCCCATATTGTTAGCCAGGGATATGCCTCATCTGTGATGAGCAGGAGGCTTGAGTTATAGATGTTTCTGTTTTAAGTGACACTTACCCCTTTATCTGTACCTTGTAAGAAACTGCAGACAACTGACATGAAACACTGCTCACAATATCTGGGCAGAAAATTGGATGAAGCGGTTCCTCTAAAGTTGTTCAGCTACACCCCTTGCCTTGCCTTGCCTTGCCTTGCCTTGCCTTGCCTTCCCTTGCCTTCCCTTGCCTTGCCTTGCCTTCCCTCATTTTTTTCACACTACACTGTCAGCATTTTTATTCTGATTTGTACCATTTTTTTAAGTCCTAATTTTTAAACATACTTGCTGTTTTTCAATTCTCCAAATGGATTCTTTGGCCTCCCCTTACATAATCCTCCAGACTTGTGGCAAAGATTGTAGAGAAAAGCTGATACCACAGCATAGTATTTGCAGCATAGGGCATCTGTAACCAGACTAAATAGCAAGGCATTATTCACAAGGAGGTGAGGTTATATTTTGCTGCTGCTGAGCTCTTTGCTGTTCAGTTTTAACACTGGATGCCTGGGTTTCTTTTTCTGGAGTGCCTGTTTACTCTTGTATATTTTTATAGACTGAAAGGGTGGTGGGGAGAATGAGGGTGTTATGTGCAGTAAAGTTATAAATAACATTGGCTCTCAGGTTATTTGCATTATATCTACTTGCCTGAATGCGTAAAGTTAAACAAAAATGTCTTATAAGAAACCAAAAAAAGGGCAGAACAATGTCATGGATAAGAGGTCTAAAGGCAATGATACGGAATGTGTTTATTGGGGAGTATTTCCTACCTAGCTAATAAGCCAGACAGAAAATTGCTTACTCCTCCCACAGCCTCAAAGAGATCAAACAGAATATTAAAGCCTTAAAGATGCTGATGCAAGGAAGAAGGAGGGTTACTCAGCACCCACTGCACTAAACTGACAGGCAAATGGGGAGCATGCTGGGAACAGAGCTATATTCCCAGCCCAGAGACAGTGATCCTGGGGTGGATGACATGATGAAATGCAGCTGCCATGGAGCAGGGGAAGCACACACATAGGGGGTTTTGTTGTTGCCTTTTTGCCCTGCGTGCTGTTGACTTGGGGGGCAAATAGACAAGAAGTGCCCACTTCGGGTTGCATTTTAGTTCCTGTGGTGGCTTTTGAGTCAATAATGAGACATAGATAATGTTGCAGACTCCTGAACAAACAAGTGTGGGACAGGGATCCAAGGGAGAGTGGCTGCAGTTTCTTCACTGACCTGTGAATGCTTACATGGAATGAAGTTGCCAAGGTTTAATCTTGTGGTGCTGAAACTGAAAAGGAGGCAGACTGGAATTTCAGGCAAGGCAGGACTGAGCCCTGAGGAAGCAGTGCTGTCATTGTGAGGGCTGTCTGGAAGATTTTAGAATGTGTCTATGCCTCTGAGTTTTTCAGTGCTGGAATTTAGTTTCCAAAGTGTAACAACACCAGTGCATCCTTGTAATTTTAATTGCATTTTTTATCATGGATATTATCTACAATAACCCTGCTGTCGTGTTGGCCTCTGCTATGGTTTCAGCAGTGTCTGTTTCTCTATCTAAGATGATGAAAGTGAAGTTGGGCCACATCATACACACTAGGTTTTCTTTCTTCCTTTGATTCCTTTCTCGAAAATGCTGCTTGAGTCAGTGGAATCCTTCTGGCTCGTTCTTTCCTAGTGTTCATCCTCAAAGCTACACAGCATCCAGTTGACCATTTCTTGGAGCAGAAGGATTAAAAAAACATCCTTGACAGAGCTGCTTCCTTGGTGCAGCAGAGATCATGGAAGACACTGTGTCCTACTCATTCCTCCTGTCCTTCCTGGGTTGCTTATTTGTGTCCCATATCAAAGTCTTGAATTCCTGCATGGCAGATGAGTCTTTGGAGCTCAGAATTCAGATTCTGGAGGACCTTGAGGCAAGAAGAACCCTTGACAGGCTTCTAGAACAACTGGACACGCTCTGGTTTCCAGAAATCATACAGAAACACCCGTGAGTCTGCATGGGTGCCTGGCAAATCTGCAAAGGAGAGCAGTGCAATACTGAAGATAGCAAAACTCTGTGAGCAGAAATGGAGTGACTGAGGGCTGGGATTCATGCATGAACTGCTGAGTGCTCCAGCAGCAAACCTCTGCTAGACCAATTGGTCCCATGTGCCAAAGAGGACTTTGATTTGTAGCTGGGTTTCACAGTGATTTGAGCCTTGTGTCTCCTATAAATTCTATTGGAAACAGAGCTTCAGCTGTGAATCAGTTACAGGCGTAGTTAGTTAATTCAGTGATATATTTAAGTAACACTTTACATCTGGACTTGGCAAACAACTTGAAATCCTCATTTAAAAAACAATGGTAAAGTACCAGAGAAGCATGATGTAGTCCACCAGATTTTTTTTTTTTTTTCCCATAAGAGCCAATGTTTCAGTGATCTTCTAGCATGGACAATGTATTAGAAAAGTTATGAGTAATTGGAAACAAAATGCTGTTGAGTGACAGAGCTCTGGACATTAAAAACCTACAAAAACTCCAATGTTGTGGAGGAACAGGCAAAATACTATTATCAGACTGAAAGCTAGAGAAGAGGGGAAAAGCAGAGGGTTAGGCTAATCTGTTGGGGTAGAAAGAGACCAAAGTTGGGCTTTGGACATCTGCAAATAAAAAAAGATTTCTGTTGTTTACGTATTAAAATTGAGAGAGAGTTGGAGCCACCATGTTGCAAAATCTGTGTGGAAATACTTACACAGTCTATTCAGGAGGGGCAAGAAGTGTTAATTCTAAAGTTTTCTACCAAGTGGGCAGAACAGTGCTGGATGAAGATCAGTGGTGAATAAAGAAGGACTGAGTGTGAATAGTCAGTCCTGACGGATCCAGAAGAAACGAGTAGGAGAGATCAGTGGGGACACTTGGTCGAATTACAACAGCCAAAACCCAACTGTGATATTAGGTTGCACATCATTGAAGACTGCTAAGAAGTTGAGTAACTGAGAGGATATTGTACAGCCTTTTGTAAAAAGCTCTGCCTGTGGTCTCAGCTAGAACACGGCGCACAGTTTTGGCCTCCTGAGGTCTAAAAGGATGTGACTGAAATAGGGGGATTGGAAAAAGGGTGGAGAGAATGTTCAAGAGCCTGAGAAAGCTCCTGCCAGAAGAAGGACCAAAAATATAGCCTTAGGAGATAGAGAAGAGGAGAAATAATACAAGAGTGGAGCATACTGCTTATGTTGGAGGTAAGAGGTCAGGAACTTGGTCTCTTCTCATCTCATAGCATAGGCCCACAGGGGTTCAGGATGAAACCCCACAGTGGTTCAAAAAGATAGTAATTATGACTAATTTGGGAGGTGATATTAACAGTTCAGTCTTAAAGTCATGACCTCAACTTTAAGATTTTAAGAGGGGTAAAGGATAGGTGACAGCTGTAGTCCTATAAAAGCTTAACTCCCAACAAATGTGCCTTGTCAGAGGGTTTGTTACTAAGTTACTTCATGCTCCAGTTTTCAAACTGTAAATTGAATTTTTTGTGATTAGTTCCCCTACTGAAATCCTGTTTACATTCTATAAGAGAAGTTAATAATACTGTACTCATTTAAAAAAACAAAAACCTTTGATAGAGATGTCTAGTGCTTGTGCTGATATAGTGTAATTCAGCTACTGTGCAACTTTAAAAATCACTTTTATAACATATAGTAGTATTTTATTAGTCTAGTTGGCATGCTTTGGAAAAAGCCAGTGGCCTAAAGCCACTTGCTCAGGTGTACATGAAACAAATATGTGTGTCTGTGTGTGTGCAGGCACAAATGAATTTATAGTGCAGCGTGATAGGGGAATTGCTCAATAGATGTAAGCAAGAATAACACGGTTAAAAAAATCATAACATGATTTTTTTCTAGTTGCTTTCGTGACTTCCTTCTTTCAGGGTTGTACACAGATGGCTCTTTCACAGTAGGTCCTAGTTCTTTCCACAGTGTCATAAAGTTGCCTTTTGCTTTGAGAGGTTGATCCTTGAAACAGAATCATCATTTTTTACCTTCCTTTCACTTTCCTTTCACTCTGCTGCTGCTCGGGGTCAGCACGTTTGTTGTGCCATGGCAGCGTACCAGTTAAATTTTCCTGAAGGCATGATGCTGCTCCCAAGTAATGTGTCTGTTGATGATCAACTTGCTGGTGAGCATAGAATGTGTGGCTTTAGATATTTTTGCACTTCTTGGAGCAGAGAAATTAAGCTAAACATCCATGTGCCCTTTGTATTGATTTGAAGCATATGGAGACATTTAACAGCTGATCTCCAAAACAATCTGTTATATGAAGCCTTGCCTTTGTTTAGCTTGCCTTGAACAACTCTCAAGAAATTACATATTTCTTAACAATAAGATGAACAAATATTCTGAAGCCTGAGTCTTCCTTCTGACAGATTTATCTTTTTTTTTTCCTTAAAGAAACATGAATAAATTGGTTAGATTTTTAATATAAATATTGTTAAGGACTCTCTCAGGCTTATAAAGAGAGAAGTGTTTATTTTAGAATGGTATATTTCAAGATCAAGTACTAAATTATTAATTTTTTCCCTTTCTCCATTTTATTACAGCTTTCATTTATAGGTGGCTGGAATGATTAATGGGATGTGCTAAGCTAATTTCTTGTGTTTGGGTACACAAATGATAGAAGCAGCTTCCTGAAAAGCTTTTAGTATTGGTGCAAGATTGGAAGATATTTTGAAGGCAGTGGGTTGGCCATGGCAGTTCCACTTCTCTCAGTTTAGCCATAAATCAGGTGTGAATGATTCTCCCACAGCAATTTTTCATATAGTTTGAACCTGGGTAATGAACATCCCTGTCCTGGAGTGAAATTGTGATTTTTCTAGATCTTGTTGAAGACACAATCAAGATTTATGAAGGGTGACAATGTAAATCCATTACATTTGCCTCTCTCTCATTTGCCTCTCTACCTCATCATACCTTTCCTTCCTTCCTTCCTTCCTTCCTTCCTTCCTTCCTTCCTTCCTCCCTCCCTCCCTCCCTCCCTTCCTCCCTCCCTCCCTTCCTTCCTTCCTTCCTTCCTCCTTCCTTCCTTCCTTCCTTCCTTCCTCCTTCCTCCCTTCCTCTCTCCCTCCCTGCATCTGCCAACCCAAGGAGCTTTAAAATGTCCATTAGAGCACAGCTGTTGCATAGCAGTGGCTCTTACTGCATGAACAGTCATTTATCTGGGACAGACAGAGGAAACAGCAATAACCTAGATGGATATGAGATGGTTCAGATCAAGTAACAGGAGGATGTGAGCAACTTCCTCAGTTCTGAACTCTTTTTTCCCTTTGAATTTATTGCATTCTCTTTTAATGTTGCTTGATATAAAAGTATGGTTTGCTTAAAAAGGAACCTTGCAGAAATTATGCTATCTTTTCCTCCCTTTCTGTTTCAAATGCTCAAAAAATGTTTGAAAGAAAAAAGATGCTTTTTTGTTTGTTTGTTTTCCTGGCAGTCCCCAAATCTTCTCTGAACTCCGAAGCTCAAGGTATAGTAATTTCTTCCTTTTCTCCTCCTCCCTCTCCATCTTTGCCATTTACTGATTTGAAGCTGCCAGCACTGAGTAGCCTCACTAACGCTCACTAATGGTGCCCTTTGCACCAGAGCGGCAAACCTACATGACAATCTCACTGGAATTCTGCATTTACATACTCTGGAATAATCTGCAATGTTATGCTTCTGTGTTGCTTGGTTGGTAGCTGTAATGTTGAGTTGCAGTTTATTAGCCCTGGAGTAGAGGTCCTTTCATTGAAAAGAACCCTCTAGGTCCCTTGGAGGCATTTGGCGAGTCATATGTCAATAACCACTTTGGTTTTTAAGCCAATAATAAATACACACACACACACACACACACACACACACACAAAGTCATTTGGCTGCAGACTGCCTGAAATTAAGTTGCAGATTGCATCTGGCCCTTGGGCCAGGAATTCCTTGTTCCTGTATTAGACAGTGCCTAATAGTAGAAGAAAGGGAGAATTTTTAGAAATCATTTTGCAAGTGACTCTGGAGAGACAATGAATGTAAATCCTTGCAGACTCACAAAGACTGCAGTCAGAATACTGAGTGAAACTCAAAGTGCAACATAGCGGTTCCTCCCTCATCTCAGGCTTCAAAGATTTAGTATTCAAAAGAATGTGGGAAATTGGGTCATTTCTGTACAGTTTAGAAGAGATCTGAGGTTACCAACTTTCTTGCTTTAGTCGTGTAGAAACTCTGAGTCTGGATTAGCGGGAATCCTGAACAGGATTTTCCTCTGCATTTAACATGAAAATCTAATAAATGTCATTTAACTCAGTGAGTGAAATTCTGTCACCATTGAAGTGGATGTCAAAGTTTCCATTGGCTTTTGTGGTAATAGAATATCACCCTATAAGAATAAATCCAAAGTAAAATCTCTAGGTTTTTGATGCAGTTATTTCTGTCAGGACACACCTGTAAGGCTTTTTGAATATGGTGTTTTAAGAAAAGCAATTTTGCTTTCTTACCCAGAAGTAATTTTTCTGCCTTTTAGAAATGGCTGAAAGTTGCTTTTTATGAAGACCATCATTTAGTGTCACACCTTAAAAGATGTGAAGGTAACAAGAAGGTGGTGTTAATTACTGTAAAAGAAAAACATATTTACTATCCTTCCTTCAAGAAGTTTGAACTCCTATTACTTGTCCCCCCCTGCCCTTGTTTTTGGTGAGAGTTTATGTGATGACTTTATGGTCCCCTGAATAGCTTTCAGAGTTTATGTGGTATTATTTTATAACTGCATTCTGCAAGCAGTGGTGTCTTTTGGAATGGCCATGAAATGTTATAGTAGAGATTTCAAAATGACAGGGTCTTGGCATAGGTTTCTGCAGGGAGGAAAAATGACTTTGGACTGGTTTAGAGTATGTCTCATGGCAGGGATGGCCCCAGAGCTGCCTGGCTTTGTAGGCTGAGGGGTCTGTTTCATCAGGTGGGAATTAGTAAATGTAAGAAGTGCCAGAAACAGGCACTTCAGTGTGAAAATCCAGGTAGTATCTCCAGCACAAGGTGTCTCAGTGAGCTTATGGAGATACCACTTGGTTATACTTTCCTAGATTTGGGAATTTTCTAAGCCAAAAAGCACAATAACAGAGGGGGGCTGAGCAGGGGAAGCGACATCTGGTTTATCTTTCTCTGTGACAAGGCTCTGAAAGAAGGCTTCCTTCATCTATTTTTTCACAACACCTGTGTCTCAGTAATTGCCCTGCTAGAAACTAGAACAACCTGACACTATTTTTACACAGAGCATGAAAGTACTTAATAAATGAGTTATATGAAAGAAGATCTGACTGGGAGGAAGCTGAAGGAAAAGCAGGAAGTTAAATAGGGTGTAAGATAAAAGGGATGCCTGGCTTTTTACTGTATTTTATTCTTAATTACTCTTTCAGATACTTCTCCCTTCCAGCATCTCAACATGCAAGCTTCATCTATTTTACCCTGTGTGAAAACCCACAAAGTTTGATACACATTTCATTTCTATATACACCTGTTTCTCCAAACAACCCCAGGCTAACATTTTGTATTAGTGTAGAATTTGCCCAAGAAAATAAAGTCAGCTTTGGCAAGGAAAAAAATAGGAATGGTATACCATTGTTATACCATTTAATGGTATAATAACAGTGTAAGTTTAAAGGCATAAAGTGATGGTTCACATAAGGATTATGAGACATTTTGGTTGTAGGCTGCCATAATGTACTGGTAGCTGCATAATGTACTGGTAGCTGTAACCATGCTACCAGTACATTAGAGGAGCCTAGCTTGCAGTTGTCAGCATTCCAGAGTTTCACCCACTAAGTCAATAATTTGTTCTCATGTCTGGAAGATTTAGCATGACACTGTAGTTTCTTGCATAATCATTTTATTATGTTAAAAAAAAGAAAGTAGCTAAAATGGGTTCTGATAATAGAAACCGCAAATACATGAGACTCTCTTTGTTCTGTTGAATGCCAAAATCAGTTATAGTTGTGTTTATATGTTCAGCTGGTTTAAAAGCAAAAATTGCATGCAGATTTAAAAGCCCAATGAAAAATCAAAGTGAAAAATATCATATATTGAACAACCCAGACACCTTGTTTCCTGTGCAAGTCTGAAATAGAACATAAAAGAAAGTATTGTTGATTGTCATATGAATAAAATGGATGCTGCTGTATTATCTCATAAAATACATTTTTCCAGTTTCTAAGAGGAACAGATTAAGACACTTGAACACCTCAGCTAGACTTCTTAGAGATTGGCTTGAAGTTATCGAACATATGGTGTTTTGGGTAAACAGAGAGCAACGAAGAAGATATTTGAAATCTTTTAGAATATATACGCCAATCAAATTCCCACCAGGATCTGACACTGTTGCATGGAGCTAGATCATGTAACCACTGCTAAACCAGATGTAAAAAAAGAAGCAAATAGCCAGAGCTAATTCTCTGGTTTCCTTCTGTAGTCAAGGAGTTAAAGAGGTAAATTCATTGCACTTAATTTAAAAGCCTGTGTTGGAATTAAATGAATCTTCAGCTGCCTGAAGATTCTGATTATGATGGGAATTAGCTGGCTAGCCAAGGATATATGCTTGAACTCTGAAATAAAGTGAGTTAGGTGAGATGAATCCTATCCCAAAGATATTACTTTCCTGCAGTATGGTCTGAGTGGAATTGTAGTCAAGGCAGCATTTTTGATGATTGACAATTGTGACCCAGAATGAACTGTGAGGAAAAGTCTTCAGGACAAGTGGGAAAAATACAGGACAGGGAGTGGATTCTGATGTTTTTCCAGGGAGCTGTGCTATTAAAGCATTTGAAAACTGCTGGAGAAGTTTGTGTGTTGGAACTGCCAGGCAGCAATTAAGCCCAGCAGCACAGGCTGTTTGTTGTCGAGACTGAAGCATATGAGTTGAGTACACCCTGTTCTAGAGGGAGTTCATGGGCTGGCTGTTTTGCTTTTGTTGAAAAAAAATCCCAAGATGAAGAAAATACCCAGAGTTGTGCTTTCCTTTCTCTTTTGTGATTGTCTGTAAGTGTTTGGCAGAACTCTGGTGTAAGGGCTGGCTGATCTGTTCTATAAGGCTGCATTGGCAGCAGTGGCTGACATCAGTCCTATGAGAGAGGTGTTCTCACCATCTGCAGTGGCAGCTGATTTAGGCCTGTATTGAAGTTCACTGTTGACAGAAATTAGGGCAAAAGTAATGGATGTTCTGTTTGTCTGGAGTGTTCAGGAAGACATGATTTGGGAAGGAGGAAGAAACTGAACCTATTATCGGTATTTAGCATATCTTTCCCTTTCCCCTACTCAAACCTAGCTGTTTCTATCAGCGACCTGCACTTAGGAGTTCTTCAGATAGGGGGATGAATGCTTCTGGGTTTTAAAACCTTCTATCATCAGGCTTGCAGAAAGACAAATTCACATTTAAGACAATACCTATGCTCTGCATCCATACAGGCACAGTGGCAATGTATCAAATTAGATTATTTTTCTATGCCTCTCTCTTTCAAGTCTTCAGAATTTGATGCATATCAGCACTTTGTAGAGAATTTATGAGAGAGGAAGAACATGAGGAAAAGGTAGTTGATATGCCTCAGATTATGAAGAGTGTCTACGTACATAATGTAAAATATTTTTTCTTTTTATTTATCACCTTCCTTGAAGACACAATAATCCAATCAGGACTAATAGTTTTTTTTATGTCATTGGTTTGGCAAGCTAGCACACTGCGTAATTCCTTGTTTCTTTCTGTAATGACTGAAAAAAATGGCAAAACGCCAAGCTCAGGAAGCAACTGATCTCAGCCAATGTGCTAGACCCTCTCAATTGGACTTTGACTAGAATACAGCAGAGATTACTTTTGCGTTGCTGATGGATGATTTTTTAGTAATAGCTCATAGACAGATTTATTTCTGGCCTGTCTAGAATATTTGACTTTGTGAATAACGCATTGCAGCTGATATGCCTTGAAGATCTTGTGAAGATGTAAGCAAATCATATGGATTGTATCCAGCTGCAGTGACTGAATTGTAATGCATAACTACAACTCTTCTCCTGGTATTCTTCTTTGTGCAAAGCCTGCAAAATGCTATCCTCACTCCTGTCTTGGTATGAGCACGAAGAGAAAATTAATTGCTCCTTAGCACGTATGAGCATCTGTCCTTTACATTCAACTGAGAAAACATAAAACCTCTGACTATTCCTGTAACTAAGTTGAAAAAAAAAAAAAGGACTTCCCTGAAAAGCTTAGGTTTAAACCATACACTGGAAAAGCTAACATTTTGAAGACTAGGTAATACATAACATCATCAGTTGCCCATGAAAGTATTCCAAATGCCGTGTTCTCTTCAAATGGGTCTTTTTTCCCTTACATCATGGATCACCAAGTAGTGTTGACTTCCAAAATGTTTCCTCCCTCCTCTTATCAGCGTTAAGACGTTCTGTGGACAAATAATGTTTTGATAGTGTTCCAATATACCTTCAGCTCAGGTTATATTCTGATTTCAGAAAACTGAAATTCTGGTCTCCAAAATGTCAAATTACCTTTTTAAGTTCCCTGGGTAAATGTTGGCCATCACTATTATGCTCTACTCACTTTCTTGGTTTCTCTTAAGTATGAGATTAGGTGGTAAATTAAGCTTTACAGGGCTTAAGGGGAAGAATCTTCCATTCTCTATGTAACCAAAATCGATCACGGCATCAAGCATTCATCCATGGGAAGGAATTAATTTGGAGACAAAATATTCAGATTTCTGTGGAGGGATAGAATGGAAGAAAATAAAGATAATGCGGAAGGTAGTCTCACACCTGAGATAATGCAGAAGGTAGTCTCACACCTGCAGCTGTACTAATCAGCCAAGATGAGGAACTGCCCTTAACAGGCCACAGCTGTGTCCAATAAGAAGCAGAGTGCTACAGAAGAGTGGGTTAGCTGTGGGTTGTTGTTTGTGCTGTGAAGGGAGTTGGAGTTGTTGGCTGTGAAGAAGAAGGAGTCAGTGCTATGAGGAGCTGCCCACGAGAAATCACCAAGAAGGTATGAAACTTTTGCAATATGATGACGACAGATAGCCAACTCCTTGTTTCATAATTGTGTCTTAGAGATCTGGTGCATTGTAAATCAAGTTGAAATTGATTTGAATAATTAACCTATACTTATCAATGATTAGCTGAGGAAGAGAGACTCGTGAAACTGCAAATGTGGCTGATAAGCAGATTTATGGTACAGGTCACAAATGTTATTTAGGCCAATATATTGCCCAGACTCTGGATGGCATCACTTTGTTATCCTGTGTGGGCTGTAATACTTATTGTCCTGTGCTCATCTTCCCCTTGCAGAACCAGGTGCTTAGCTGCATGCAGTTTATTGTCTTCAGAGAAAAAAAAAATCTAAATCATAACAATGTACATAACAGTATCTGGATAGAGTAAAATCCCCCAAATATCAACAAAATTCCTGTTGGCTTCATCAGAGCTGCACATGAAATTACTTCAGTATTTTATCTGATGGATCACTCTTTTTCCATTCCTTCATAACATTTCAGAAGATTATATACTCCAAGGAAGCTTTTTTTACCTGTTGCCTAAATGCATTTTTCACAGTAAAGATCAGAAGATCACGTAAAGGTGTGGTTGTAGTTTACAATGATAATTTATTAGTGCTATCATTCATATTTTATTTCCTTGCCATACCCTTATGGCAGGGAGTGATGCTATCAAAGCATAACAGATTCAACTAAGCAAACATTTTGAATACATTTGGGTAATTTTAAAAGCTAACTGCATGGTTGTACTGTGAATCCTGTGTGAGTCTGAGATTGATACCCTTTCCTGAGATTAATGAAAGGGGCCTGCCTTCCTCTCTTTCCCCTGCCCCAGTTTTGGCCTCTGAAGTTTAGTTTTGGGTCTAGTATAAAAAGACAAATATTGAAAAACCAATAAACTAGGTTATGTTAATTCTAAACTTTAATGGGTTGAAAGCAAACAAGGGATGGTTCAAAATTGTGTTGATTTTGTGAATGACTTTAACTGGAAGGTAGCTTTTTTTTTTTTGCCCTTCTGGCATGAATTCACTGTAAAAAAAGAAGGGATTTACTAGAGGACTAAAATGGGATGTCCCTCATGTAGCATTGTAGCAGCTATATTTTTTTCACTTTTGCATGATCTTTGCCCTGCATTGTTCCTCTTGTTGCATCACAGATTTCCCAGGAGCAATGTGCGAAGTTTTCCTCCTCTTGCACAAAACCTAAACCTTTTCTCAATAATCTTGAGGTTTTATCCAGTGATATATAAGGAATTATTTCTATTACCACCAAATCCTCGAAGAGAACCATTGTGAAAAACTGTTCAAAGCCCAGGGTGAGCTTTTCAAAGGGATGTGCTTTTATAGGGAGTTGGTTTCATATCATCTCATGATGCATCTTTGAAACTGTCCCCCGTGTGACTAAGACCATGTGTGAGACTGTGTGCCTAATTTGTGAGCAGTCATAATGATGGTACAGTAATAGGCATGCAACTGAGCCTGCGTTTTGTTCATAACTCCAAGTGCCTTTAGCTGAATTTTCAAAGAGGCTGAATTCTCACATCTCCTACTACTTCAGTGGAGCTGTAGGTGCTCCGGGACTGAAAATCAAGCTACTGACATACTGCAAAATTAAAGCTGAGGTATGAATGAGTCAATCAAATATCTACTGTTCGTTCCTAAGTCAGACTTAGGAACTGACTCTTTCTGAGTTAAATGGAGGCTGCTGCCTTTGTCTTTCAGGAGACTGTCAGTTCAAGAATTCCCTCTTTTTGTCACCTCACCTCCAAAACTTTAGCCTTACATAAGTGGTATTTTCTATTCACAGGTGACTGCCACATTTTATTTATTGGTTTGGGTATCTGGTAACTACAGAGCTTGGTTGATGTGCTGTTTTTTCATCTTCATACTGTATGTCTACATGCGACACTTTTGATTTAGGGTTTGTTTTGGATGCTCTGTTGACTGAGCCATGATCAATCACATCCTCAAGGCAGATACTCACTTTTAATACATAGAAACAAAAATGAATACAACTTTGTATCACATATTGTGAATATTAATACATGTTCACACTTATGCATGTGTATAATTCCATTAATTTATTTGGCATACTGGTATGTATGATTAAGCAGGTATTTTAATGCTTCCAGGGGAAGGAATTTTCTTTTTTTTTTTTTTTTCTCCACTTTCAACCTTTACAAATAATGTTTTACTTCAAGAACATCATGATGTTGGCTGAAAAAAAATGGGGCATTTAAAAAATGCACATTCTTTTTACTTGCTTTCTGGTTTTTGATCTTTTATCTTCAGTTTGGAGATGTTTTCAAAACTCCTCTAGTCAACAATGAAGGCTAAGAGCCTCTGGATTTTTATTTTAAAGGAAAAATGAAATCCTTACATAAACATATCATTGAAGGAGCTGGTCTTTAAAAAAACCCACCAAATCAAAAGACACAAAATTAGGAGCCAGGGGTAGAGGAGCCTTAGAGACAGCAACCTATAAACATATCTTTTTATCAGTTCAAAGCTTAGAGGCACTGAAGCAATACTCTTGAAAGATGTGAGTTTTTGAGACAATGGAGGTCTAGGAGTCTGTCCTCCTCGCAATGTTTAATTCAGACCCATTCTCGAACAAGTCTGAACTTCACTTGGCCAAGAACTTAATGTCTGGATTCTTTGGGCACTAAAGGGTTACTGGTGAGTAGGGGGTGGAATTTTGGTTATATATGTTCGTGTTTTTCACTGCAAGAGCTGTAGCTGTTTGCAGTGCTGTCTGTAACCCTCTCACTTGAGGGAGGATTTTCCTGCCCTGCCATTGCCTTTGATTGTCGTAAAGCACCCATGGACTGTGAAGAAAACAGCAGTGCTTAAGCATAGTCTATTCAAGTATATTCAAAATACCTTATTTTTAGCATTATTGTTAATATGAAATGTTCCACCAACCAGCTGGAATTATGCAAATCCGAGCACATGCGTTCCTCGCTAATCTGCACTCTTGGATGTACTCTTTACATTCATTTCATTTTATGAATGTCTTTCCAGCGTACTTCCCTACAATAGGAGATTGAAAAGCCTGCAATTTTCTTCTTGCCTGATTCTCCCATTGGGTTTTGTTAGTATTCGAAAAAATAAATTGATGTCTTTTTTTATTATTATTTTTAAGCCCAGATTGAGGAAAAAAATCAACCTGCCAGCACAGATGAGTAGGGAGAAAAGGGAAAGCTCAGAAACTGCAAAATATGAGTTCTTTAGGTGGTTCTTTTGTCGACTCACTGTTTGCAGTGGAGACACAAATTAGGGCAGTCATGGAAGGAGCTCTGAAAGTCTGAAGTTTTCAATAATTTGACTTTGAGCCAAAAGGCTCATAACCTCTGTCATTTTTACTGGTATTACCACCAAAATATAATGTGTTTTGGGACAAGTTCTAGGTGGGAAGGAAGGGAGGAAGTGATGGGTCTGTGGTGTTGGCCTGTTTTACCTGCACCATATTTGTGGATCTGGTGGACATGGCCAAGGCCTTGGCCATCCTCATCATCCCAGCATCCTTGCTGTAGACGTAATGCACAGACTGTTATGCATTTTTCCTTCCTGCCTGTGGTGCTTGGCCTGTTTTGGGAATCTTGTGTGTGTGTCCTGCTCCTCGTGTGCCTTTGCATCACTATTGATTATTTCTGGCATCGTTGTAAGCAGAGCTGTGGGAAAGGTTTCTGTGGGGCCCTGGTCCACCTGCTGCTGCAATAGTTATCAGTTCCTTGCACTCTAGCAGATTTCCTGGGGAGCTGGAGGATTTGTCCCAGAGGTGAGCAGCCTTGTTCCCTGGTTTGAATTCCCATGGTTAAACGACATTCTAAATCTCTGTTATATTTTCACCTTGTAAGTTGTCTGTTTTAAAGCTTTCTTAGAAAACTCATTCAATTTTAAAAACTTATTTACACCTCTAGTTCACCTTGTCTTCCCATAAAGGTCTTTTCAAACGTGGTAACTTCAATAATTTGTTGTCTCTTCGTGTTTTTGCTGAACTTGTGATTTCCAAATTGAATTGGAACAAGGTTTATTTGCTGCTGCTGTTTTAGTTTTCCGCGATGGAAGATAAAACACACAGCAAGACAGGATTTTTCAGGGTTTTTTCTGACTAAAATATTAAACCAGCTCCAATTGCTCCTAACCAAAAGCTGGTGATGAATTTCATATTAGCCCTTCTGGGTAGAAGTGATCCACCCTTTGTGCTTGCAGACTGCCTAGCACCTCTGGGTCCTGCAAACAAATTCTGATGGAAACTGGGATTTTTCATTGCAAGATTCTTACCTTGCCTGAGGTAGTCCCTTTTGTTAAACAAGAAGGGACATTTAGAGTTGTCACTGTGCACAAGAGGTTTCTCACTTGTCTAATAAAAACAAACTTGCAGTTCTGGTGGCTTAGACACACGGTCTTCCATACTGACCTAGAGCTCCAATAAGTGATAGGGGTTTATTTCTTAATTGCTTCAGTCAGTCCTGCTTCCCAGCTACTAGTTATGCTACTTGGTTTTATCTATTCAGGGCCTGATTCTGATCTTTGGTTATCAAGACTGTTTTCTTAAACAAATGGAATCTTCATTGAGCTGCTGATTAAAGAAGGTGAGAAGGAAGGCAAGATCACTCTGTTAATTAGTTTGAAAACTAAAAACTAAAACTGACCTTTGTTTTGCTAGTTCAGTATTTTTCAGTCTCTTGTAAACATTATGTGTGGGCAGCTCAGTCTCACTAATTCAAATGAGATTGTTTGATTGAGACTTACTGATGAGTTGACCAGAGCAGATGTGAATGCTGATTTTAAGTATTCTGGCACTGGAACTTGGAACCATTTCCTATGGTGTAATGGTAACCATGAATGTTAACCCCATAGGTTAATAATACAATACCATGATTGCTTTACAACCACAACTAATTTTTTAAAATTCATTCCTTCTACCCAGGAGTTGGCATTGTAAAACAATCTGTCCTCTTAATTTGATATAGTTCCTGGCTTCCTAATGTTTTGATAAAGTTGCAAAATGTTGTTCAGAATTATGGTTGTCCACGTGACCTTTGTTTCATACTGAATAGTTTGATTTGAGTGATGTTGCTCTGAATAGCTTTCAGACTTTCCTAGACCAGAGTTTAACTAATATTGCCATAATTAGGAGTATCATATGGACATAATCAGGTGTATCAAACTCCAGGTGAGTTGTGTGAAACAAAAAGGTGTATCAGATGTTTTCTGAATTTCAGGAACTTCAGCATCCCAAACATAGTAAAGTAAATGGAAAAAATGGCAATTGAGTTTAGACAAATTTCTAAAACATTTCTGTCTCCCTTGGGTCAATCTGCTTTGGATCCCTTCGTCACATTCTGTAGGAAAGAAGTAATTTTTTGCTGCATCCATTTAATGGCTGGTACCGTGGAGTCCATGTCATTGATGAGAGCTTCTGTGTGGTATTTTTGTGCAAATGAGAAGTACCTCACACAAAGCATGGACAAGATTTGTTTAAAATAGTGTAAAACTGGCAGCAATACCTCTTTGCTGGCACAAATGTAATATTATGTAATGTTTTTCACATTACATAAAGACACCTTCTGATAGCTGTTTTAGTTAATTTTCACAGACAACTCAAAAATCTGTAAGATGAATACTTTAGCATTTACCAATCAGGGCTTTAACCATCCACTCAACTGGTGTGGGATTTCTGTTTTTTCTGGATGCATTCCAGTGGTAGTGATTTCCTCTGTGGGGTTCATATTGTCCTTGTAGTAAGGTAAATGCTGAGTTGCCAAAAGCGTACTCTTTTCAAAACAGGAATACAGCTCGTCCAGCATAAGGCAAGATTCAGCAACATTCCTGCCTGGTATAAACTTTCTTTCTACATGGAGAAAATTCCTTCATGCAGGAAAAGCTTTTTCCATAAGAATCTGTTGTACAAAGTATAATTTTTTTTTTATTGAGCAGGAGAAATAGGGGAATAGCTTTTTCAGAAAACTTCCCAATTCAAAGACCTGATTTGCCACAGGTTAATCATATATGAGAAAAGAATATTTCCCATTTTCTTATTCCATCTGTAAAATGTAAGCAGTCTTAAAAAGAAGGAGCTGCACATGGGACTCTCTAGAAGTCAAGACAGATTCAGCAAATCTGACAGTAGGACTGGAGAAATGAATTATGTTTCTAAAACATATTTTTTGATGGTGAGAGATTGTCAGAAAGTGGGGAGAGGTGGCTAAGAGTAAAATGACAGAAAAAGAGAGGAGGAAAGAAGGAGACTGAGGAGAGATTGTCTTTGAAACATCCCACATTTCACTTTGCAGAGCGTGCACATATCCCTGTTCCTGATCCTGCTTGCACTGTCTGGACTCTGAAGCAGAGAAGACTTCCTAAAAAAGCAGCAGTGCCTTCCCCCTTACACACAGGCTGCAGCCTGTAGGATCTGAGGGGCTGAGTTATCTCTGCACCCCTCTGGCCTGCACACCTTCCCTTGAAGAGCTGGCCCATGCTCCAGGCCCAGGGCTTGTGCTGGTAGGGAGCTGGAGGGCACTGGGGGACTCAGGGCTCCAGCAACTCTCTGCTGCCTGCAAACTTTTTAAGGACGTGCTCTTTTCCCACACATTTTTATTGCTGCTGTTGTACATAGAATGAGTATCAAAGGCTTTAGATGCCTTTAAAATGCAACTCAAATACTGTACAAAAAAGTCTGGTACAGTCATGGATTAGAATTTAAATCCATTTCAATAGACAAGACTCCAGGCAATTACCAATTCGGTTTCAATACGAAGCAAATGGATGCTGAGACATTTAGAGGCAGTGAAGGAAAGCAATACCACGTTGCCACGGGGTCATGTAGAAATAAAACTGTTTGCCTCTGTCTTAAGAAATGTTGACAGATTTCAACACCCCTAGGGAAGGAGTGGTAGACGATGGATAGAGCAGAAAGAAACTTGTCTTAAGCAATAAGTTGGAGCCCACCAAAAAGTGGTTGCCTAGTGATGGTGCTTTGTGAAACCCGACGAAATTATGCTGGGAACTTCAGAAGTGAATTGATGTAGTCTCCAAAGAGAGGAGGTTTTCAGTTGCAGGCAGCTTTTTACAACGTGTCTGTCTGTGACTGGACTAGTGTTCAGAGATGGAGGGCCAACATCATAGCATCAGATACTCATCCAAACCCAGACAGAACCGGAAGATGCGAATAACTTTTTTTTTAAAAGCGGATCTGCTTTTCTATAGAAGGTTGTTTTGACACTCATGTTTTTGATGGATCCCTGGTTCCCAGCATTTGTTGTACTCCTTTACCTGTACAACTTATTCTGTCCTTTTATTGCCACAGCTGTGCTTGTTGGCACTGGTTTTTATTTAGAAAGTGGGAAAATGGCAGGGTCCGTGGCTCAACCCGCTCCTTCTGTTCTTTATTCCCCCACGTGGAAGCAGAGACAAAATTAAATTGCAGAGCATCAGAATTGCTGAAGAGCAAAGTGCTAAGGCAAGATTATAATTGATACAGAACAAAGTTACCGTATGGTGGAGTGATGTTATGCCAAATATTTTTGCAGCCTTTCTAAAAGTGGGAGCATAACTTTGCAAACAACTAGGAAGTGCCTACAAATTGCCTGATGTGAATTGCTTTTCTTCATTTAGCAATTTTTGTAGGAGAACAGAATTATTTTGCTCGATTTTAGCAGTTAATTTGATATAATGCAATTGGTGTAAATCATGTAGTTAGCTTGATTTATGTAATTTGTACCAGCAAAAATTTGTTTATAAACCAAGCCCAAAGTGTCTTTCCTAACATGAAAAGTACTTTTCTGACAACTGCTGCTGTGAAGTAGAATACATATTGCCAGGCAAACAACATTTCAATTGTATTTTTGATTTCTTTATGGGTTGGGATAGAGAAAAGTCTTGAATTATTAATTACAGAACAGTGACATTTTGTGGTAATTTCTTAGCAGATTTGGGAATTTCATTTTCAGAAAAAAAAGAAGCTATTAGGTTCAAAAGACATTTGGAGAAATAGAATGTTGTTTTCTCACTAATGTATTTCCAGTAAACATGGAGATTTAATGATTTTCAGAGATCCATAATTGTATGCTGACAGTTCCTCCACTGAGGGAAGACCACTTTAGTGAGGAACAATTGTCCCACATGTGGATGATCCAGAATTCCTTTTGCAAGAGATTTTGTGGCTTCTGTGGGCATTTATTATGGCATTTTAAAATATCATGTACCACTCTTAAGACAGAGACATTCACCGGATGGTTCTTCTCTCTCAGGGGTCTGTTGCAGTGAATCTGTAGCAAATTTTGTGGGATCAATGACATTACACTGGTATAAAACTGGTGTAAGAGGAAAACCAGACTAGATGCATGAAGTTATTTTTACAGTATGCCTCTCTATTGTCATCAGCAAAGGCACAATAATTAATATACTTAATTGCTTTAAGTATTTGGAAAAGAATGGTGGCTTTTTTCATCCAGAATGCTTTGAATAACACATGTAGCAGGTGCTAGTTTAAGAATCTCTGAAAACCAGCATATGAACAAACAGCTTAAGGTTCCTGCTCCCTATGGCATGTATATAGGTCTTCTGAGGGGCTCCAATAGCAACAACATGCAGTATGCTCCCAGTCACACCTCTCCTTTCCATATGCACAGAGCTGCCATATGTTTCTTCAGGTTCTCTGTCAGCATTGCTGTTCTTGTTCCTGTTAAATGCAGAGCCTGGAAGCTAGATGTGATTTGCCTCTGGAGCAGGACAGAAGTAGTAAATGTGACCCTCTGGGAGGGAAACTCATTATGTGAAAAGGCTGCCTGCCCAGTGGCATAAATCAGCCCCCGTGGACTTTGGGAGGAGTGTTTCACACCCTTGAATCTCTGCCAATGCTAGTTAAACTGAGAGGCAGTTATAAGCATGTTGCATACATGCTTTTCCTAAAGAAATGTTTTGGGTTTTTTTACCCCAAGATTACTGTGTCCTTTCCCACTGAATAGACCAAGTCCCATTTCACTATATATGGACAAATTGAGTAATTTTGTTTCTTGCATTCTTGAGACGCTGTCTTCTTGCTGTGCTGCCTCAGCACCTTTCTCTGGGGAGTTGTCCCAAAACTCCAGCTAATGCAAGTTAGGAAAGCAAAGTTACTGTCAGGGCGAGTTCCGAGGGTTGTTACTGTCCCCAAATTCTGACTCCATCCAAAATCCTGATGATGCAGTTCATTTGGCTCAGGGAAAACGCACACTTTGTTATGCATAACACAGACATGATTACATTTTCCATTTGGTAAAGTCATAGTGTAGCTCCAAGTCTGCTAAAAATAGAGATGTGATTCAAGTTGCAAACAAGATGGAAGGATTTCAAATAGCTCCATTACACATAGAGCAAGCATAGTGAAATTAATAGGAAAAAGCTGGTTTGGGGACAAGGGCTGCACTCCCTTTTTCTAAGTAAATATGTAGTCATGAAGCTGTGCAAATCAAGAGTTCCACTGTTGCAAGTAGAAAGAATCTGACTTACTTGAAATGCAGGCTGTTGCAGGCTTTACCATCCTGAAAAGAAACACTTTTTCTTAACTCACTGACCCATTTGTTTATCTGCTGAGTTGCTAAAAATGCCTTTACAACAGATGTTTGCATGCATAGTGTGTCTATCTACTGCATACTTTTGCATCTTTTCTTAGGAGAGACTGAGGCTATTTTAATTGCTAGTTTTGCACTCTCTGTCCCATTACCCAAAGCAGCCTCACTGACCTCTGCAAAAAGCAATGTACAATTTAATTGCAGTTATTACTCTTTAGGCTAGGAGCATTTGAATAGGGTGTTCTTCTTGTCTCTCGGTGCAAGGGTCCAATATGCCAAATAGTATTTAATGGATAAATTGGAACTGCATCTGTCAGGCCAGGATATCAAAGCCTTTTAAAATTATCACTGTTTTTTCAAAACTGCAGAACAAGGCCTGAAGAAGAATTGTGAGTGGCAAGTCCCAGTCTCATTTAAAAAAAGAAGAGGTGCTCCTTAAAAGACACTCCTGGTTTGCATGTTTAGGTGTTAGAGCAGTAGACTCCTGGTTGTCTGAAATTCCAAATCCCATTTGGGAATCTGTCTGGGCTATTTGTGTGAGTGAGTTGTTCTGAGTCTCACACCTCTAAAATGAGGATATTAGCTGTGCCCTGCTCTAGAGGTCTGAGGAGGTTAAATTCAGGTAGGAAAGGAAAAAGAGATGTCTACATCTTGTTATGGACATGAAGCTAGAATATGGGTCTGATGGGCTCTTTGCACCAGAAAAAACCGAGAATCATAAAATTATTTGGGTAAGAAGATACCTTAAAGATCATCTGGTTCCAACCCCTTTGCTGTGGGCAAGGGCACTTCAGAAACATCAGGTTGCTCAAAACCCCATCAAACCTGATCTTGAATGCTCCAAGGGATGGAGCATCCACAACTTCTCTAGGCATAGTTTCAGTGCATTGCTAGGCATTCTCTTTCATTGTCTCACCCTCACAGTGAACAATTGCTTTCTAGTCTAAATTTATGCTCAGTTTAAAGCCATCACTGCTTGTCTTACTGCTACATGACCTTGTAAAAAGTCCCTCTCCAGATCTCTTATAGGCTTCCTGTAGGTACTGGAAGGTGCTCCAAGGTTTCCCTTGGAGCATTCTCCAGGGTGAAATGTAGTCTTTACTTTCTGCATAAGGCTTTGGAAGTTTTAAAGGTCTGGAAATCCAGATCCAACGATCTGGAATTTTTAGGATGAGAGGACAATGCCTCAAGTTGTACCAGGGGAGATTCTGGTAGACATCAGAAGGAATTTCTTCATGGGAAGGGTTGTTAAACAATGGGATGATGTGTTCAGGGACATGGTAGACAGTCACCATCCCTGGAGCTGTTCAAGAAACAACTGGATGTGGGTCTTGGTCTGGTTGTGTGCCATGGTCTGGTTGACATGGTGGTGATTGATCAAAGGTTGGACTAGATGTCTCAGAGGTCTGTTCCAAACTTAATGATCCTGTGATTTTCCAGAGACTGAGAAGAAGGTTCCCTCTTCCTCTCACTGTCTCCAGTGTGCTGGTCTGCTTT
This sequence comes from Serinus canaria, assembly GCF_022539315.1. Taxonomy (NCBI): domain Eukaryota; kingdom Metazoa; phylum Chordata; class Aves; order Passeriformes; family Fringillidae; genus Serinus; species Serinus canaria. The sequence continues at coordinate 40,244,641 of NC_066315.1, forward strand.
GCTGTTATTCCCCCTTAGGAACTGCAGATCCCAGTGAGGGAAATAACTTGCTTAAAGTAAAATGAACCTTAGGTAAAGAGTAGCTTGTAAAATAGCATATTTATATAGAGGTAATCATTGTATCCTATGACTAACAGTGAACATTATGCTTTCTGCATAACAAATATTTTGAAATCAGGGATGTATTTCTATAGTACCAAGCATTTGAGTTTTCGGAAAGATCAAGGCCTGTGCTAAGCTTTTAATACATCAAAATAATATTCATAGATGCTGATGTTCATAAGCATTCAAGTATAATCAGTGTGCTTTTAGAGAGGCTGTATCTGTTAATTTCTTCACTCAGTTCACAGTAGCTTTGGTGTTGAAAGGAAACAATATGAATAGCAAAACCAGAAATATTCCAATTTAGGTATTGGTTATTTATTTCCTCACTGATGCACATGAAAAACTATATGAAGAAAAAAGATCCTGAAAACATAGAAAATGTTCTGCAACACACACAAGGTTTCTCATTGGAACTTATTGGTTTCTGATTTGTGCCAAAGTTCAGGTTATGACCAAGCCTGACTCCTTGCTGTTCCTGTGGCCCAGCCATTCCTCGCTCTGCCTGTGTAATTATCCATTTTTTTTCTGTTCTACCCATGCTCATGGCAACCTGGCTCCTGGGAGCCTCTGATCTACCTGGAGTACAATGCCTTGTTCTTTCAGTCTCACCCGCTTGCACGGGGGATCTCCTGAGCACGGCTGACACAGCAGACACCACCAGACCCTCCAACACACTTGTAAAACACAGGCTGGTGTCAAACTAACCAATATGCTCAGAGGATAGACATAGGTGTTGGTTGAACACAAGGACACCAACTGGGGAGTGCTAGTGTGGGGAGTCACACCAGTTTGAAACTGGACTTAAATGGATGCCAAAAGTTTGGTGGTTTGCAGGGCTGCATTTCTTAATTCTCAAAGAACCTGCGGGAAAGCACGGTCTGTCTGCTCTGCTGCCACAGAGCCTTTGCCTTACTGTGTGCCTTTGGAGTTTGAATTGTCTATTGACTTACAGGGACATTGCAAAATCCAGATTAAAATAAACACCAAGTGTTGGTCCATTTGATCTTGTCATTTCCAGTTGCTAGCAGTAGATAATGATGGAATAATTTGCGAGTATGTTCGAACTCTGCAGTATTGAGAATTCTCCTAATCTAGTTTAGCCCATAGTTTGTTCATGGGAAAAGAGCAAGAAATTTTCCAATGACTCTCCCATTTCTCTTTTAAAGAATGTTGAACCTGGTTCTGTGCTTGAAAGCAATTAGTATTGAGACTGCTAAGAATAAATTGCTGATACCCTAGAATCCTCTTAATTGCTATGCTGATCAATGACACGCCTGCTTAATTGGGATGATTGTCAGGCAACTAATCCTGTGCAATGCATTTCAATTACTCTAAACAATATATTAATGGCCTACCTCTGTTTAAATGACACCTCTCCTGTTGTCTTCTGCTGCTGTAAGCTTTTCATAAGAGAGAAAATAGAAGCTTGAGAGGAGACATGTCCTACTTATGTACCCCCTTGCTTTCTTTCTGTTGTTTTCCCACTTTTATATCACTCAACTTTATCCCAAATATTTAATAAAAAATTATTGTGCGTACTTTAAACACAATTCACAAACTACAGTGAAGTATTTCCCCTCATCCCTGATACCCAGAAGAACCACTTAATTGGTTGTTTTCTGTTTGCACTGGGTTCTTTGTGCTAACCAGGGTGTGCTGTTACATGTAGCTTCTCACTTTGTTTTCTAATGGTATAAAAATGTGTAATTGGACAAGCCAAGGTCTTAACTATTAGAAAAGAATACTAATCAAGTATATTAATGTTCTCCTGTTATTAGGGGAGCTCATTTAAAAAATGTCAGTGTTTTAATGATGAAAGAGAAAGCTGTCTAAAAAAAAAAGTAAAAATGCATTTCATTTTAATTAGCTCTAATTAGAAGATTAATAGATTTTAAGGACTAAAGGAGTCATTGTGATCTTTAGGGCTAGCTCCACAGGACCAAGTGACATTAAAGAAACCAGATGCAGCCTCTGATGGTGCATCAGTGTGCATGCAGCAGATACCTGCTGCTTCCTGGTCATCTAGACTCATTCCTCTGTTAAGAGGGAGGATGTGACTTTGATCTCTTAAGTCAGATATCCAAACCAGTTGAAATTGACTGTGTTCTGAAGACACCTAAACTAAAAAGAGCCATAGACTAAAAAAGGGATTGAGAATGACAAGGTCAATATGGTGGATATCAAGCTATAGCATAGAGTAATCCCACTGTGTGTCATATATCTCACAAATAGTGAAATAAGGAATGAGCCCTCAAGCTGCTGCCATAGCTTGAAGGTGTCTCAAGTAACTTACAGGGTATTTTGTCCCTGAGACTCCCCATGCTGCTGTTCTCTCTGCTATAAGTGGCCAGGGCTGCTTTTGTCTGACCAAACATTTTCATACTGAGACAGTGGAAAGCCTTCAGTGAGGGAAAGTCCCCTGACTGTACAGGTGCCATGCCTGCTGCTGCAGGCCCTTTGATGGGAAGCAGAGTGACTTGGTGATGTGGGAGTGCATGCTGGTAGCTCCTCTGCTCGGGTAGACAGGATCTTGGATTTTATGGCTCACATTTCTTCAGGTAAGAGGCAGCTCCTTGGCTTTTACTTTATACCTAAGCCATGTGCTCCTAAACCTCTTGTTGGCTACCACCCTGCAGGTTTGCCGACTTCCCCCTGACACAGGCTGGTACAACCAGGTCCTTCACAGAATAGTTTGGGTTGGAAGGGATCTTTCAACTCATCCAAATCACCTGCAATGACCAGGGATATCTTCAGCTACTTCAGGTTGCTCAGGGTCCTGCCCAACCTGATCTTGAATGTTTCCAGGGATGAGGCATCCAGTATACTTCTGGAAAAATTCTTCCCTCTGTCTATTCCACCAAGATGCAGAAATGGTCATTATCTTTTAAACTCATTGGAGGGAGAAAGGAAGCTATTTTCCATACAAATACATAATGATCAGGAACAATTTAGTGCTTTTTTTTTCAGTGAGAAAAACAAAGTCACTTGCTGTCCCAGTCTGGGTTCATTCAAACCTCAGTGCCCTGAAGATAAAAAGACTTCCTTAACTTTGAGGCTGCTGTAGTTGAAAATTCATCCCTGCTTTTCTTATTCGCTAGTGTTACAAATCCTGAAGCACACAGTAGTTGTGCTTGTGTGGGAGAGGAAAGGTATCCTTACTGCCATCCCTCCAGCTCTCTCTGCTTCTCACTGTTCTCATGAGTTCACAGGAAGGACAGTGTCAGTGTTGCATCCTTCTTCATAGCATTGCCCAGTTGCTTGCTCTAGGTGTACAATGAGGGTGTGGATTGTTCTGGACTGCCTCTATGAAGGGTTGTCCTGGTTCCAGCCAGGATAGGGGTGATTTTTGCAGTAGCCAGGAGAAGGCATGGCTGGGACCTGGAGATTATTCTCTATCACCTCATGTCATTGCTGGGGATGGGGGAGGTACCCTCTTCTGGGTCACTGTAGCATGGCAGAGGGAGGGGTTGGGTATTTGACCTCTTCCCTTTACCCTCTGTCATTAGTGTTCTTGCTGCAACTGTTTGTCTTCTTATCTCACAGCTGTTTTCAGTAAATTGTTCTTATCTCAACCTGTGATCTTCAACTTTTGTGCCTCCAGTTCTGTCCATCCTGCTGAGGGACAGGGGAAGGAGTAAGCAGCAAATGGTTTGAGATTCTCAGTGGGAACACTAAACTAAACTGGAGAGCACCATTCCTAAATCATGTCGTGTGTATTTCTTCACGTGAACAAAGATTCCATACGTAAATCTGGTGTTTGGATTCAGCCTGGCAAAAGGAAGGGACATCAGGTTTAGGATTAGAAGATCCTCATAGGAAGTTTTCTTGTCTTTGCTTTTATTTTTTTGGCTTCATCTTCAGTTTAATACTCCATCATGATTCTTGATAAACTTATAGCTAAATTATCTGTGCCACACTTCCAGGTTTCACTTAGCTAACTCTGTCTTTTCTGTACAGCAAGGAATTTGATATAACCCAATTTGACTCAATTAAGTTCTGCCTATTTGCTGATGTACTGTGTGAAGTAGGTAAAGCAGTGATAGAGTGACTATTTAACTTAGCTTTGTTAGGTCACAAATCACATATCTGTTACTGTAAAGCTGAAGATGTAAGCTAATAGCTCTGGTGTATATTGTTAAAAAATAGTTTTTTTTAAAAAAGCAAATAGAAAAAATGGGTTGATTCTTTATTAGGGATGTTCATTTCTGTGCATCCCTTTCATAAACATTTTATATGCCTATTTGTTTCTGTTTATCCACTTACTGATGCATTTCTTGAGATGTGTTATAATGTAATTTGTGATGAACAGGAAAATGCATTGTTTTCACAGCACTTGCTTGTGTAAAATAAGATTTTTTTTTTTTTTTTTGCAATAGATTAAACCTCTGGAGAATTGTAAAGACAGACTAAGATTTCTACCTTTGCTACACAGCTTTGCAGCCCCCAGTCTTATTATTGTCTTTATATGTATAATCACTACCCAAGGGACAAGCTTCCTTCCAACTAAGAGTGTAGTTGCTGAATCTGTATTTTTAAAGAAATCTTTCTTTTCCTGACAGTGACTCCAGAGTAACTGGAGAGAAAAGAACAAGAAAGAGAAAAGGACAAGTGTTTTCTCAGATGTTGATTTGGTGACAAGGGCAGGAGACTGAGGAAGCTGGAGTATTAATGCCCTCTTTTAGGGGAGCAGAGGAAAAAAGGGAAGAGTGATAGGCAAGAGGAATAAAAAAGCCACAAAACACCAGAAGGATATTGTGTAGATGTGTAGAAGATAAGACAAAAGGAACAGGGATGAAGATGAATTTGCTGTGACATTGCAGGGAAGTTGAAAGTGGGAATCAGTAGTGATTGGCCACTGCTGGGGTGGAAGGGCACTGAGACAAACTTCTGTGCCATAGAGGAATAGGGTGGTCAGCTACCAAGATTTGTTCTCTGTGATGTTGCTGTCACAAAAGCACATTTCTTTTGCTTGAGCTGCTTCTCTGTATGCACAACACTAGGTTGTGTGGGCTGGGCAGGAGTAGTGAGTGTAAGCCGCCAGGACTGGAATTAATGTGCAACAGGAAATGGTCCTAGCAGGAAAGTCAAGTGAGGGTGTGGGGGGAGAAGGAATGAGGGCCTGTGGACTCCCTGCATATGTGTGTGTATGCATTGTGTCTACCCAGTGCACAGGGAGGGCAACCTCCAGCCCTGTCTTTCAAAATTCTTCTCTCTGAGGAATGGGACAGGGCTTCAAGCAGACTTTTGATGGCTGTCTTCATGAATAATGCTAATTGCGTCATAATACAAAAAGTTTAAAACTTTAGCTTTTGTACAGTAGGAAATGGATGAACAGAGCATCAGAAACATCTGTCAGGTTATAGAATAAAGGCTTAATTAGCATTTTTGTGTGGTGCAGAATAATTCATGCTGGGACATCAAAATTTGTCTTCTCAAATGCACAGGAAAACCACATTTTTTGGTCTTGTTATTCTCAGGCTGGAGGGAAGGAGAAAACAGAGTTGTACCATGTTAGCACCAGTCAAAGTCTGCAGGGTGCAATGCAGTAGTATGTGCATCTTCAAAGTGCTTTAGAAACAGGAATTAAAACATTGATGTTGCACTCAGATTCTGTGGCAAGGGTAATGCTGCAGTCTTATCCAGAGTTCAAGGGTGTGATTTACAAAAGCACTTCAATGACTTTGTAGCACAAATTCAAGTCAGTGACACTTAGGATTCTGTTGCCTAAACCCTATGTTGAGTTGGCACTGAAATAAAGACAGCAGCAAAAAAAAAAAAAAAAAAAAAAGGAAGAGAGAAAGACCTCTCTGAATGATCTGAGTTCTGGAAAATCTGTCTCACTGTCACATTGCAAAGTCCATGTGGTTTAGTTATTACAGAATTGTATGTATGGCTATAGAGAAAGTAGCTGCCTATTCAGTCTGGCAAATGAAGTGTATTGCCAAAGACAATAGTTGGAAGGAGCAGCTATCAGTAGGAGGAGGATCTCGAGCAATTCAGAACAGAAGTCGGTGTAGGTATTTATTCTCCTAGTCTGCTTTTAGCTCCCTCAGCTGTCTCTGACTCAGTGTGCTGGAGCTGACTGACTGCCTCCTTTCATTGACTAGGCAGGGAACTCCAGTCCTTCGCTTTGATCTGTTGAATCATTCCTAAGCTGGATACCTAACATGGGCATGCATATATGATGTGAAAACCTGCCAGAATGTATATTTTTACCAGCAAGGCTGTGTTACAAAATTGGAACAAATAGATGGAAATCCGTAAATGCAGGTTAGATACTTGAAAAAAACCCAACTCTTCCAGAAACCATTAGCTTTATGAAAGAATCCTTGAGTGAAATACTATGGCTCATGCCTTGTGAATATTAAAGTCATATTAGAAGGACAAAATGGTCCCTTTGGCCTTAAAATGAATACAAAAACAATTTTAAGTTGCTCTCAGGTCTCTTATACTCTTTATGCTACGTGCTGGGCTATAGGGTTTAAGGAATAGAATGTAGCATGTTTGTACTGTGTCTTGTTTCCACTGTGGCAGAGAAGTTTAAAAAAATATAAATAATCAAGAATTTATTAACCCCTTGGTCTCAGTTTTATATTCCCTCCCCTTTATGTACTGTAGACACACACAACATTTTAATTAAATCAATAATAAGTATGATGGGCTAGTTAATAGGATTTATATGCTTTGTATATCCTTCATAAATTCTGAAGCAACATAATGCATTAGAGTTACAGATAAACTATGTGAAGAAGCTGGTGAATTGAATAATAGGAAGAATAATAGGAAAACAGTAATTGGAAAACCTATAAACTCCATTAATGTGTGCCCTTCCCTTATTAATTTATAATAATAATGTAGTGGCTAAATCAATCCAAGATAATACAATAGCTGACTTAAAATGTTCTCTTCTAAAGAGATTTTTTGCAATTTTATTCTAATTCCCCATACTGAGTGAATTAAGGATGGAGTCAGTTAGATATCGTTCTGTGTTACACCAAACTGATTTTGAGTGGAGCCATCTTAGTGTAATTGGTAGCAGAATTTTGCCCTGAACTCTCAATTCCCATGTGAGGAAGGAGAGGGGAGAGGCACTCCCCAGATTTGCCCGTAGTTTATTTAATTTGAGACTTGCGCAGAAGGAAAGCCTGAGCCCAAGTACCTCTGTACCCACGGCAGCATCCATAATGCATAAGCTATTAAGTGTTGTGAAGAGTGCTCTGCTTGTTGGATAGCTGCAGAATAACATGGCTAACAGATGTTGTGCTTCTAAAGCAGTTGAACTCCTGAGTGTGTTTTTATCTTCTGATCTGCAGCGTGCTGTGGCTCCCTCACTGCTGCGTACACAAGGCAGACAGATTAGTGTTAATTAGAGATAGGCTTTGCTCATTTTTCCTTGCCACTTTCAGTTTTTGGGAAAGAAAATGTTTCTCTCCTTTGCAATTTAAAATAAAGGCATTTTAGAGTATATGTGGAGGGGGAAGGGGATTAGGCATTACTCAGTGATGCTTATGCTTAAATTGGCTGATCCGGGTCTGGAAGTCAACTGTCAAAGTCCCCAAGTGGATGAAGGCTGGTGGGGAGGATGGGGAGGGCAGGGCCAGGCTTGGTGCTGACTTCAGCACAGGAGCCCCAGGAGGGAAGCCACGAGAGCCAAGGAGCTGTGCCACTATGCAGCATGGCTTCATGAGGAGAAGCATTAGCTGATTATTCCTTCTAGGACATTGCTGAGCTTTATTAAAGCATTTTGCATTGCTGCTTATAATGAGAAAGGAAAGGGAGCTCTCTCCACCTTCTGACCCCCCTCCCTCCAGCACCAATGCAAGGGAGGATTTATTGCTTCATTAGCAGCATGATCACGCTTCACAATGAGTATTAAAGTATTGGCTTACTGAGTTATTTAGGGAATGAGTCTCCCCCCAGCTATTCCTCTCTCCCACTGCCATTGCACCCCCACTTTATTTTATGTGCTTTTGCCATTTACCCATCATGATCAAAATATCACTGTTTCCCTTTCAGGAGTGATAGGACCCTGGCAATAGAACAAATATTTTTGGGTTGACAATATGTTGCAGAATTGTAATGTGGGCTGGGTAAATTGAAATCAAAGCAAAACCAGATTCCACTCATTCTTCAGATTCCCAGGCTAACTGAGACATCTTTTGCAGTTCATTGATCTTTTAGCATGGGTTTAGAGATTATTCCCAGACAGAGGGGTGTAAGTTCCCCGATGGTGAAGGCTGTGTTGACTGCTTCAGTTGTACTTGTTTGGTTGGGGTTTTTTTCCCATCTCCACAACTCTGTATTTCCAGTTGTGAGAATATGTCAGGGCCTCTACAGTGCCTGCATTTACCTATCCCCTTTTTAATGACCCCTATTCTGGGGTATTTTATCAAATGTCATAATTCATTCTATCTAGTGTCTTCCTGAATATATCTGTGATAGAAAAGAGCTTCAGCTTTTGCAAAACAGTTATTGTGGTAGGCTTGTGAGTGCTGCTTTCTTCTCTCATTAATTTCAATTATGTTCTGTTAGATTTCCACAACAGCTGTCCAGCAGTGAGGCTCTGTAGGCCACCATGCCTTCGCACTTCAAATTATGGTTACATTTAGAAAAGTGAATTCCTGTTCAGCCTGTTTCCTGTGTGCTTTGAGTCATGTTTGCTTACTTTACTGACACAAACACGTTTTGTTATTATCCCTGCCATCACAGTGCCAGTATACCTCCAAGCTGCAGGATGACCTGTAATCTGCTCTGTCTCCTGTAGCCTCAACAACATTGTCAGCAATGCTTTAATTGTAGATGATTTTTTGGCCCTGGTGCTTGGAACAGATGCAGCTTGGCCTCCATCCACAAAAAAAATTTGTAAGAGTGTTTTTTTTTCTTTATCTGTAAGGAGGCAATTCACTACTTGGTACTTGTTGGTTTTGTCACAAGTGATCAGTCTTTGATACTACCAGAGCAGCAGTCAGAGAAGAGAGGGTTCAAGTCACTTTGGTGAACCTCAGGGGTGTTCAGCAGATGCATATGCTCGCTCTCTGAAGCCTCTCCAGAGGCAACGTCCTGGTCAGGCTTGCTGCATTTGTATGAACTGAATATTCTGAGCTGCCTACCTGTTTTCCTGTTTTTTTTATTTTTTTTCCTTGGACTTGTAAGACTGCTGTGCATGCAGAATTTTACTATCAAAGGGTATGATGCTTGTTTTGGCTCTGTGGTTGATACTTCTTTTGGCTGTGTAGTAGCGAATGGATTTATTTTTAACTTTCAGCCAGGCTAATTTGACAGTGCTATTTCAGTTTAAAAAATTAACACTTTAATTTGTCATTCCTACTATCTCTTAGGGAAGGGGTAGTTCTGAAGGGTAATGTAGTTACAGTGGCAGCAGGCACCACTGTCACTGGAAGCAACATTTCCTGACTCCTTGCAGTTTTGTAATGGTGAAAACATCAGTACTGACACGTTTTTCGGGGTATAGGGACACCTGCTTTACAAGCACTCATGCCAGGATTCTTCCTTGCTGTGGAGGAAGGAATAACCAGGGCAGTGCAGAACTTTTCTGCTGCTAATGCTTGTGCTGAAGATGAGTACTGTTCTTGTCTCTAGTTCAGTTTTTCACCACAGGTGACACTGTGGCTGCCTCTCCTTTTGAGTTTTAGGTCCTTCTTTATGCAGCCAAGTCTCTACACTTAGTTACACCAAAGACCCTTTGATATCCCTGAAGCAAAGGGCTGTGGCACAATGTGTGTGCACTCTGCTAAACTCTCTTGCCCCTCAAAACCTGGGGATGGAATGCAAGCATCCTGTGGGAAACATGGGGCTAGGCACTAATTATTGTGAGACTTCACTATTTTAGCAGCATGGATGTGGTCCTTGAGGCCAAATAATTTGCTCGTCTCGTATGTTGATGAGCCGGTGTGTATAAACACCGCCCTTGCTCTGAACATTAAACTTAAGGGCCAACATGGCTGATGCCAGTGGTCTTTATTGTGTTCTTCTATCAGTTACTTCCTTCCCTGAGTCTTAATCATGTCTGTCTGACATGTGTTCCCCATTTCTTGTCCATGGTGTTCTGTCTTTTAGTTCAGTGCTTTTCGGAAGGTCCACAGAGTCCTCTAAAACCTGTGTGCACAAGTAGAAAATCCAAGAATGAGTTTTTCTGTTCCTCTCTTATTCCCCACCAAAGCTGTCTTCAAGGGGAAGGCATCCAAATCCTTCTGTATTCTCTTGAGAAATGGTGAAAGGATCTGATGGGGCATGCTGGAGAGTCCTGCAGAGAGGTGTTGAGCCCTGTTCCATGTCCTACACATGTGATGGAGCTTGTAGGTGCTCTCTGCTGCTTTGTCTGCTCCAGGGGGACAGATACAGGCAGGGCCCTGGCAAGATGGTGGTCCTCAGGATAAGTTTGCCCACCTCCTCATCACATTTTTAATGTCAAAACTGTGAAAATTGGTGGGTTTGGGTCTGGCACAGTTTGCCATGGGACAGCAGATTGAGCTTGGCCTGGGCTAAGGACTGGGAGGTTCTGTGGGAGCCTGTAGGATGCACATAATCAAACCACATGTGATTATCATGCAATCATTTTTAGTTGTGTCTGGGGTTGAGAACACTTGGCTTTGATTTAGCTAGGCCCTGAGCACAAGCTTATCATTAATAATCAGGAAACTCTTCTACTTTTTGTGTTTAGTCAAAAGGAAATTTTTTCACTATTCACCACGTAACCACATCCTTTAGTGTCGCAGTTTTATTTTCTGGTTATCCAAAACTTTGAGAGGTTAATACCTCAGAGCTCAGGCATTGGATGGGATAAATATTCCATTTTTAGTGTCAATGGTTGTCACAGATACTCATAATTAATATTTAGTGTGTAGAACAGACTTCAGAAAAAGTTGAACATAGAAGGATACTGTGAGATTTTGGCGAATCAGAAAGTACGTACCTGTTACAGGAATGAAAGCAAATAAATTTAAACACATTGTCACTGACAATGTTTATTTTATTGTCTTTGTTCCATAACCTTGTTTCATGGATTTTCAGTTTCTTCCATTTTTTCCTCACAGTGTAAGTGGTATGTTGGGATTAAGGCATTAACTCTAAGACAAGGCTTTCCAGTTTCTACATTACCTCACTTGACAGCTACTATACATTAGGTTTCACATTACAGCTCTTTAATTTCCACAGTCTCCTAACTTGATCCTCTTACAGAAAAGGGTTTTCCAGAGTGTTTCAGCCACATCCAGCTTCATTTTAGTTTCTGCCTTTAACAAACATTTGACCAACTAAGGCATGAATGGTACAGGAAGAACCATTTGTTAAAGGCAATCACAGTCATGTCCTTGGAACACATAAAATGACAATTATTTTTGTGATTTGCTAGTTCTCGGGTTGAAAAATGTTTCTGAAGTGTGTTAGGGTACTAATCTGCCAGCATGTGGTAGATTTTGTCTGACCTTTGACAAATTGCAGTTTTGGATATGTAAATTTCTTTCCATTGGCACTCTATGGCAAGGATCGTGATTTTTTACAGTTTTTCTAGGCAGCATACCTGAGATACTTTACTTCTTACTGGATAAAGATTCAAGAGTGTTCATAGGGTCTTTAAGGGGTTTGCCAAATTTTGTGTTGGGCAGAGATCAATGGCACACCTCTGTTTTGATATAAAGTGAACCTCAGCTCTTTCACAGCAGTTGGGGTTTGTCTGCACTGCCCAATGTCTTTCTCCCAGTGTCTTTGCTCTCTTATGTCCAGGTGAGAAGATGACTCAGTTATCAGCAATGCCTCCAGATAAGAGGCTCTTTGGGCAATATCAAACTTTATTATCCCCAAGAGCTCTGATAGGAAAAGCAAGAAATAGCAGTGTTGTTCTCTGTGAAGGATTTTGATTTTCCTTCCCAAGCATTCAGCAGGAGGTCAGACTCTGGATCGGCCTCTTAGTTAACGACAATGTGAACCCTGTTCAGAAAACTATCCTTGATTCTCCAGAAAGAAAACTATATCATCAGATCAGTTTTTTCATTAATATGAAACTACTCTCTTTTTGTAAAGTTCAGCAAAAACTGCAATCCAGTAATGCACTTCTATAGGCAGACAAATTTATGTTCTCCTTTTTCTTACTTCCTTTTAAGTAGCCTTAAGAGTATAGATAAATTAATTTTTTTAATGTAGAAACAATCCACAGTAGTCATTTGGTTCTTACAATTTTTGTGCCCTTTCCCCAGCTGTTTCCTGATCACTATAATGTAAGTTCATTTGCTTCTATCAGTTACTTCTTTTTGCTTGTGCTGTCAGATTAATTCAGAAATATTTCCATCATAGGAGGTATTTAAACCTTCTTTCTTAATATCCATACCAGATAATCAGGGCAATTTGATTAAAATGGAAGGCTGACTTTTGATTTATGTTTCTTCTTTTTAGGATGAGGGAAGAAAGTTCAGGTCATCTTTCCAACCACATATAATATGAGTCAAAAAACAATATGACAATCCTGACTCCAGTGGTCTTCATCTCAGCAGGAGCTTAATTCCCTTTATCTAGGTGTAATTTCTGTTGAAAATATGAATTAAAACAATTCAATTAAAAAAAATTACAACTGTTCGCACGAAATGCAGAGACAATTATGCTGAAGGGTCTGTAGAGATATAAATCTTCTGCCAGTGCAGGAGAAATAAAATGTGTCCATAACTCCCTTTAAGAAAAGAGAATGAAAAGTGATACAGCAAAATGGGCAGAGGACAAAGCACTACTTTGATGTGAGATTTTTAAAAGGTACTTAAAAATTCTAGTTGGGTGATCAGCAGAGCTGCCAAGAGTTTTTTGTCCTGAAAAATGTAGATTAAGGCATGGTCAAAGGTAGATTGCTTATTTCTAAGTACTTGGGAGGCAGAGCTGGACAGCACTGCAGGGAGTTCTGCATGCAGAAATGCTCAAAAGGCAAACAAAAGACTTGCTTCAGTAGCTTTCTTACTGTCCCTGGAACTTGGATGTTTTTTTCTCAAACTGGATTGAAGCTTTTGGGTTTTACATTTTTGTGAAACTGAAGTTGTTTTAAAGGACAATCAGTTCCTGCAGGTAATAACTTTAATATTCCTTTAATTTTTTCAATACATCAAGAAAGCAACTAATAGATGCCTGAAAATACGACTGACTTCTGCCTCTGAATTTCTGCGCTTTTCAAAAATAATTTCTTTTTAAATTAATTTTAGTTGTGCATGGTTCTAGATAACCAAGGCATATGACAGTAATAAGAAACACAAGTCAGTTTTTCAGATTTACATTTATATATTCATTTTTGTAGTACAATGGGATGATGTTTGTCTTCGGTTTTTGTTTGGGTTAGATCTACTGGCTTACCAACATAAGTTGAATGTCTGCCTTCCCAGAAAGAGCCAGAAGACTGTTGAAGTTGTTGGGTTGCAGTGTCAGATGATGTCAGATGAAGGGACATTTTCCTAATTCCCATCTATTGACACAAGAGAATGGCCAAAGCAGTGTGCCAGCAGGGCAAGAGGGGATTCTGCCCCTCTACTCCACTCTCCTGAGACCCCACTTGGAGCACTGCATCCAGCTCTGGGGCTCCCAGCATGAGAAGAATGTGGACCTGCTGGGGCGAGTCCAGAGGAGGCCCACCAAGGTAATCAGAGGGCTGGAGCATCTCTCCTAAGAAGATGGAGCTGGGGTTGTCCAGCCTGGAGAAGAGGAAGCTTTGGAAAGACCTTGGAGAACCTTTTGGTACCTTCAGAGGCCTGGAGAGAGTCTTTGCACGAGGGCATGCGGTGATAGGTTGTGAGGAAATGGCTTTCAACTGAAAGAGGGTAGGTTTAGATTAGCTATTAAGAAGAAATTCTTTACTGTGGAGATGGTGAGGCTTGAAACATGTTGCCCAGACAAGCTGTGGATGCCCCATCCATGCAAGTGTTCAAGGTCAGGTTGGACAGGGCTTTGAGCGACCTGGGCTAGTGGAAGGTGTCCCTGACAGGAGGATTGGAACCAGGTGATATTTAAGGTCCCTTCAAACTCAAACCATGCTACAAAGCTATGGTTTTATAACACTGGAGTAGTGATGTGACAAATAGGGTTTCTTGTATTTCCCATTTTCAGGAATTCTGGAGAATATTTCAGTGCTATGAGAGTGACTGACCCTACATTGCCAGTGCAGCATGGCAAGTGTTTGTGCCTGCCCATGTTCAGCAAAGCAGTTAAGTGCATTAAAATACGTGAGTAAAGTTAAGTACGTGCTTCACTGCTTTGTAAAAAGTTATGGCTGTCTCAATCTTGGCCAGTGAAGACTGATTTTCTGACATCTGGGCACGCTGCAAAGGCCTGTCCAGCTGGGAGATGCCATCTCTCGTTTTTGCAGCAATTCAGATGTGTCTGCGAGAGGTCAGTGTGGCTGAGGGACTGCAGATTGCAGATTTTCTAGCGGTGCCTGCATTTTCTCCATTATACCTGGCACAAACAATCAAATAAATGCAAACCAGAGAAGCAAAATAAATCAGACAGAAGCCTCAGAGGTAAATGAAGAACCTTTGTTTTCCATTTAAAACGGCTGGAAGCAGTAGTCTGTATGCCAGACCTTGGATCTCTTGAAAATGACTTATTCTCAGCATAATTTGCCACCTACGTTAGACTGAATGAAAATCCATCAGCAAAAAGCTTCCAGATAGAGACTCTGCAACACTTGGATTTAGTTCCAAATTTCAAAGGTCATTTAGAAAATCCAGGTCAGGATACAGAGTTGAATTTCAAATGTCCCTGAAGTTCATGTTTGTTCAGACCTAAGCCTGAAGATCTGAACCAACATGATAATGCAGATTTAAAACCTGAGCTTGTAGGTTTATGCGGAATCATTTATACAAACCCTTGGTTACTTTTTTTCTCTATGGTATTATTTACCACACACAAGGGCATGTAAAATAACTGCTTAATAATTATGAACTGCTAAAACCCCTCATTATGCATTGAAAATGTGTGAGTGCAAATTCTCTAAACGATGTGGAAGTTGGACTGTTGGGAACATTCAGCTTGTACATTACCAAAGTGTAGGCTACTCTCTAGTACATTTGTCTGATATTCAAGACAATTTCATCTCAGCTTGGATGAGATACAGAAGTGTAGGCTCTGTGGAATACGAAGTGGGCTTGGTGGAGCAGAGAGAAATTCATGTTATGTTCAATGTGCCTAGTAAATAATGAGATAATAAATTATAATGTGTTCCAGGAGTTTTCAACTGTATTTTCTCTTTAATCATTTCATTACTCAGAGTCCTTTTGTTTCTGACTTGTGTCTTTCATTAGTTTTTTCAGACTTGAGTATGTGTGTGGGGAGCTCTGGGTCCCTGTGGCACCTTTGCTCTATTGATCCTTCAAATAAGAGGGAGATTTGTCCATAGCAGAATCACTTTTTGTTTCCTGAGCTACAGATTTCTGCTGCAGCCATGGGCTCTTGGGCAAGCCCATGAAGACAGGCTTCACCCACAGCAACCACCATGTGTAGCCAAAGCTCCCTTGGACCATATCCCACTTCCATGGCCCTGCACTCTGAGTGAGCAGATGTGAGGCCTTTTCCAGAGAGATTGGCAGCATTAGTGCCCTGGTGTGACTGCAGGGGTGGGAGCAATGGAAAGGGCTCTTGTAGCCTCATGTGAGCAGGCAATATCCTGCTCACTGTTCCTGTCCCTTGGCATCGCTGCCTGAGCATTGGACCAGCAAAGCAGGATTGGTGCCTTCCAACAGATGGGCCTGAGCACAGCCTGAGCCAAGGGAAGCATGTATGTGAGTCACTTGTGGATGTTAAGGGCAGGATTCCCATTTGATGCTCTCAGCATTGTAGCAGGTAATAGGGTCCAAACATTTAAACAGTGGAAGTGACTTGAGCTTATTAAAAATGCATGCTGGATAACTAAATTCCTCTAAGAGGGAAGGGGAAGGAAGCTTCTGCAGGTAGGCTCACCAAGCAGCAGAGGATTTAGGGATGTGCACTCTGGTTTGTAGAGTCACTGAGTCAATGAAGCCCCAGCATGTGAATTTGTGACCAAAATTGCCACAGGAAAGCAAATAGGCATCTAATGGCCTCTTTGAAATTCAATAACAGAATTTTCAGGTATTTGCCTTTAATAACCAGGTGCTAAAGTGTCCATTACAGGAAAGCAAAGAAAGTGCTTTAATTATGTTTCCATAAACAAGGTCCCGATTTCTTGGACCGAAGCCTCAGGGAACATTACAGTGTGGCAATTGGTATGGGCTGGTGTACTGGTTTTTTTGTTTAACCTTTTGCTGTTCAGAGGAGCCTAAAGGTGTTTGATCCCTGGTTGCTCCTAACTTGATTATGTTTCTTTGAAAATCTCCTCTTTAATGTTTGCTGTAAAATAAAGCCTGTTGACATTGGCTATGTTATGGTACCAGTCTACAAGAGCTCTCCTTTCTGTGCTTCACAGTCTGGGCACACAAAGAATTTGTCCAAATATGGGAACTTACTTAACTTACTGAGTAACCTGCCAGATTATTTGTGGGAACACTTACTTGGGGGCAGTTATTTCATTTCCATGCACATGCCACTTTTATTTTTCTTAGTGTGAGTGAATGGACCAGCATACAGGTATAGTTGTCAAAGCCAAAACTGGAACAATTTAATCAAGTGTAAATAAAAAGCCAGGAAATCTTGTCTTTTAGTGTGGGTCCAGGGTTGCCTCCAAATGAACTTATATAATGGCAGTAAGAATGCAGAAAGGTTGCAGAGATCCCTCTCCAAAACTGGAAATTTTGGAGCATGTACTGGCTGAGTGCTGTGATGCACAGTGGTGGTGTCTTTAATACACAGGCACACATACACTGTCATTAGGAAAATTGTGCCCATAGAAGGCACTCAGAAAAATGTAACTGTGCTTATGACTTATGTAGGATCAATAAAGTTCATTGTTGTGCAGTTCAAATGGCTCCCTTTGGTACAGCTTTCTTTACAGCAGCTTTGAACAATAAAGCCCTTGTTGGAGGTTTCTGAGAATCAATAATGAATTTTCAAAGATGCTCATATTTAGTTAAATATATATATTTATATACACACATATAAATATATAGATGTGTACACTTATGTATTTATATTTATATAAATATAAAAAATTAAATATATATATAAATGGAACTATTTGATAAATAATAGAAAGCCAGCACAAGAGATAGTAAATGTGTTTTAATTTGGTTATTGTAATGCAGGGTGCTGTCAAATAAATATGCACTTTTATTTCAGAAGATCTGTATTGCTTTGCTTGGGTAAAAAAATATATGCAGTACTGCTCTGAAAAGTAACTTGACACTTGAAAATATAACCTAGAACTAGCAAAAGGAGTAAAAGAAAGCACATTGGCCTGCCAACCACTTAGCTTAGCACCTGCCTCAAAGATGCCCTACATTTAAAACATTTATTTTTGTTAAATGCAGACTCATGGATTTATTTATAACATGACTATCTCTATGTCTTCCTTCACGTTTTGTTCCTTTTGTGGACAATTCCTAACTGTGTTCTTGCATACTATAAGCTGGCTTGAATCTTTCACAAAAAGTGCACTCAAAACCTAATTGTATGAAGTTATCTGGGGGGCAGTGGTATCAGTCTTTTTAGGGGTAAAGACTTTTTTGTTTGGGAAAGGTTCTTTACTGCATTTGTTGTCTCTTCTGCACCCCAAATCTACAAGCTGGTGTCAAACAGTGTGTGCCATGTTCATCCTGGGTAGATGGCTGCTATTATCCAGGTTCAGTGTCCTGCTTGCATGGACCTGCATTTTCTGCAGAGAACAGAGAGGGAGTTTCCCAAAGAACTGCTGTTGATGGATGGGCTGGACAAGTGTCAGTACCTTTTCCTTGGCACATCAAATACAGCATGTGCTGGGCTGTGAGTTCTATGAGGCAGTGTTACAGTCACCCTTGCCCGCAGTTCAGTTGTGTGGATGACAAATTCTCTCTGAATGCTTTGTGCTGCAATACTCCTCCAGCTCTTTTCAGTATGGCAGGAAGTCAAATCTGTATGTGCTTACATCTAAATACAAATGAATACAAATAATAGATGAATATTTTCAATTGATATTCTGTTCAGTGAAAGAATCAGTCAATTGATTAACCTGTTATTCAGTCTATTATTCAGAATTGTATCACCATCAAGTCACAATTATTTAGGAAACTTTGATAAATTTTAAATCTGTTCTTGGCTTAAGACTATCAATTAAGCTGTGTAAAAAGAAGGAATTAGTCACTTTACCTTTTAAGAATTTCTATGTACTTTCACACAAAGATCTATTTCTGTTTTGAAAAGACTATTGCCATGTGCCACTGTGTTTGTCTCTCTTAGGTCTATTATTTCACATACTGTTCTCATTTAATTCCATAACATTGATGAAAGCTGTGAGTATTCAGCACCTTCCCAAACTGGGCTACTTTAGTTTCATTGCCCAAGTTTGCATTCAGGCATTTGCTTTAGGTAGAAGTGTTTTGATATGCTGGGCCGTGGTTTCTGGCAGGAATGTTAATGTTTGCAAGTGCCACCACTGAGACTTCAGTCTTTGAGGGCTACCCCTTGTGGGTAATGAAAGAGCCTGTGTTTTAATAATCCTATCATCTCTGCTGGCTGGATTTTTAACTCCTGGTACGGCCACTTAACTCCAACAGGTCAAAGAGGCCAGATGAAATGAATTTCACTGTTTTGCTAGACTGGCAGGTGATTGATAGTTCTATAACTTATACTCATTAGCAAAATAAAGTCAAGAATCAAAAGCACGCTAAGGTAGCCACACAAGCAAGGTAATGCACTTGGCAATTTTTGCAAGTCTTTCCATGAGTTGCTGGGAAAGCCAGGTCTCTACAACAGACTGTACTGAAGGCAACTATGTATGAGAATTTCTAGAACATTTAGAGCTATAGTTGCAATAATGAAAGTTGATAGCAGCAATGAAAGAAATGGACAAATGCAAGCCCTAAATCCTTGTAGCGTGCAAACATCACAGCTGACAAAAAGCATTTTAAAAATGAGGAAATCTATAATATATCCAAGGGTGCAAGATAGTTACTATTCAGTGAGCATCACATTAATGCAGAAACAGCACCATCACTCGTAGGCTAAGAGCCAGTTATGACTGTGGAGTTACTCATCAGCGTGCTCCGACTGACAACATTGCTGGGCCAGGATCTCTGCAATAATGGCAATAACAAAAGTTGAAGCAGTCAAAATATATTGAGAAATGCAACGAGCAAACGTCATCTCTGTGTTTTAGATCAGCATGAGGAAAAAAATAATCAGTGCCCAATGTCAGAGTTCAGAGTGGGTGTAAATCATTGTTAAATCTGGCTGTCTACAAGTCATAGGACTCATCCAAATAGAGTCACTGAGAATTGCTTCGGTTTTTTTAACTTCTACTAAAAGGAAGTTTGGGTCAACTCTTGAAGATGTGAGCTGGTGTAGATGAGTTGATGGTAGAAGTCTTTTGTTTGGTAAGGACAAATTAATAATAAAAAGCACACCCTTTTATTATGATGATGCAAAAACATGAGAATGAGGCTGTGGGATGTTTAAACTTTTTTTCCTCAGTGGCAGAAAATACTCCTCCTGAAACGGGTGTAACTGCAGTTGAAATATGGTTTTTGGTAGATGGGCTTAAGAGTAGACAGACTGGATAGACCCCAGAGGAGAATAACAGGAAAAGAGGATTAGAAAACCTGCTCATGGAAATCAGGTAAAAAAACTGATTTGTCTAATTTAGCAAAAAGAGGCCTGAGGGGAAACTTCATCTTCCAAAACATATATGAATGATGGGAAGGAACAGTGAGCAATTGTGGCTCTGGGACACTCATTCAGGGCTCCTCATTAGAGGTTTTAAAAAAAGTGGTTAAAGGAAGTAGTAGGGGGTAGTCTAGAAGGGCTTGATCCCAGCTTGTAATGCAAAAAATGGGGCCAAAATTGCCTTGGAATTCTTTCCCAAATTTTTTTTTTCCCAATCTTTAAAAGCATTAGGAAAAGGCTATTCAAGACACAAACCCCACATTTCAGGTTGTGCTGCTGAAAGGAGTCCATGTGTGTTGAGGCTCAGGCCCTTCACAAGTCAGCCCTGATGTGCCTTTGCATTTTTTGAACGACCATATCATAGATGCTGCAACAGCTGTTAGTGACTTTCAGAAGTGTCTCTGAAGTTATTAATGCTTTAAGACTTTGACTGTTCAGAAATTACTATTACTGCTCTTGCTTTACATGTACAGTAGAAAAATGTGATTAACATTCAAAAACTTGAGAAAACTTCAGATGCTCATATCACTAGGGAAATGCTTGTGAGAACAAGATGGCTGATATATTATGGAACTCTTCTACAAAGCAGGGAATTAAGGAAAAAATCCCATAGAATAATGGGGAATGCAGCATTATAGCCAAAATATCAAAGAATAGAGATGTAAAAAGTGGTAGCAATTAACAAAGTAAGCAACTATGACAGTTAAACTTCTGATGACAGGCAAACTCTTCCACATTTATATATAAACCAAAATGAAAGAAATGGCAGTGCTGCAGCCTGGACTTTGACATGGAAAATTACCCGGTCAACTCATTTTTCACATAAGGTTTAATCATTGAGAGAACATCAAACAGCTTCAAAAAAAGCATTCATACTTTTTCTGAAATCACGTGTCTGATTTCTTTACAGATAACTCTGAAACATCTTGATGTGTCACAGTGTACCTGTAAAAATATTGAGGTGCTAAATCAGTGTAATCTTGAGCAAATAATTTGATAATAGATAAATGTCGAGCATTGTGGCATTATCTCACCTCTGGCATTTGGCTGACTACTAAAAGAAAAGTAGGTGGATACAGCACAAGGACGATATGACTCAGAAACTCATTGGAATCAGATTTTGCTTGAAAGTTGCAGAAGTCCTTGAAACGGCAAAAAAAAAAAAAAAAGTAAAAATCCTCCCCCCGCCCATTCAAGACATCTTAGCATCATAAGTATGAGCTGGTTATCCATCAGGTGTGAGCCCACAGATATTGGAGCAAGAACCCCCCCAGGTCCCAGCTCCCTGTTATTTTAGGAGGCAGAGCATACAAATGCTAATGCACATCCTCTGCAATAGATTATGGGTCAGTACAGATGTGTAAAAGGATCTGCTGTCAAATAGCCAGAATGTGCCTCCACTTGAAATTGACAATTGGTTTTCAAGGGTCTACAAGTGGAAGGCTAACTGACAAAATTTCAGCTCAGAAGTTACTTCTGATAGATAGAGTGCCTTAAAAATACGAGGCATCAAGTGGAATTAATTTATAGCAAATACTAGAAT
Source organism: Serinus canaria (assembly GCF_022539315.1). Classification (NCBI taxonomy): domain Eukaryota; kingdom Metazoa; phylum Chordata; class Aves; order Passeriformes; family Fringillidae; genus Serinus; species Serinus canaria. Next base: position 40,266,044 of record NC_066315.1, read on the forward strand.
TCATCAGAGTTTTCTGATAATTATGCCTTATCATTAATGCTATTCAGCAAGGAAAATGGGAAATATTTGCTGGGAGTTGTGAATCAAAGCAGAGCATCAGCCGTGACAGCTCTGCCATGGGGCAGTTGGAGGAACACAAGAAAAAGTCCCACAGAAAGAATGTTTCTAATTGAACTTTATGCAGTGTGGGAAATAGTGCAATATTTAACAATTCTGGGAATATGTAGAAAGCTGTCCAAATTAAAAAAAAACCCCAAACCTGTCAAGGCCTCATTCTGGCCTGAAGCTACTTTGGATGGTACATGAAAGAATCATGCTGGAGTTTTAGAATCTCTTGTGTTTCTACAGTCCTCACAGCTGTAAGAGGTTTGTGTAGGGAATGGAAGTATTTCATCACTGAATAATATACTACCGAGGGTAACTAGCTGTTACTAGTTCATTTAAGAAAATATTTTCAAAAGTTACTGTGTGCCAAAATTGCTAGAAGAAATATATTTTATTGTAAAAAAAGATGTTAATAATTGTTTCCTGGAGATGAGCATTATAGGTTTCAATTTGTAGCTACAAAGCAATGGCACTTTCAGTGCACTCAGAAAATTGTACATTGTCTATGAAGTCAATTGAAGACTTTGAAAATGGATATGAGTGTTCAGTTTTTATCTCCACACAACTGTTGAAGAGTTAAGTAAAACCACTTACTTTGGCATGACTCCGGAAGGAAAATACTGATCCAAAATGGTTACTTACAAGCAAAACAAAAGTCATGCACATTTCCTCAAGCTGCTCAAATGTGTTCAGCACATCAGTCTTTCTGTAAGCTAGCAGAATTGCTCAAATACTTTTAAAAAGGAGTGGAGAACTGAGCAGAAGCTTTAAATCAGTACAGTCTGGGCAATCACTGACTCCCTTATCACTTCCAAAAATTACTTGCTTGGAGTAAATTGGAAAGCTTTGATAGTTCAGATAGCTGTGCAATTCACACGTTCAGAGTGGTGATCACCTTCAAATTTAAGCACTTAATTTAAGAGCTTCAGTAATTTTAAATTGCTGCGTTTCACTGAGTGGCAGGCAGAGACTCAAGTGCTACAGTATTTTAAAAAGCTTTGGGTGTTCTGCTTAATATTTTTCTTTCAGGGAATCCGAGAGGATTTCTATAGTCAAGCATAGAAAATGGAACAGATTTCAAGTTTACTGTAGAAAAGCAGGAGACTGTGCTTTTTATAAAGCAGAGCAGAGGAGGTCTTCTCTGGGGAATGTGCAGCTCCGAAGCCTGTGCTTGCCCTTTTCTGTGAGCTGTTTGACCAGTCCTTGTGTGGGCTGCTGCAGAAGTAGAGAGAGGTAATGGCGTTTACATGGGCATCAAGAGACTTCTCTGTCTATTTGCTCTCCTGAAAGAGCCTGCCCAGGTTGGGTTTGTTTCCATTAGGTGTTTCTGCTTAACACTACTTGCACAGAAGCAGATAGGAATGAGAGTTTACTGCTGTTTCAATGCTTCCCCACTTGTGGATTTATATATTTTTACCTAGCTGTGGGTTTCTTCATTTGTTATTTTGGTTTTACTAGGCTTCAGTTTGCTGTCACGATAAGTCCTTCCTGTGGGCTTTTAACTAGCCTGGTACAACATTTACTGATTAAATACTTGGCTGAAGACTAAGCTGAACACTCTAAGTGGTTGCCATGAACTTTGTCTCAGCAGCTAGGAGAGGTGCAGATGATACCACAAAAACCCTCACAGCCCCATACCTCTATCAGGGTCCAGGTGTTGGGAGCAGGATTTTTGAGTGTTGAGAGAAAGCCAGATTTCAGAGCTGGTTGTGCAGGCTTACCTGGGAGGAGGTGCAGCTCTTTGGAGCAGGAAGGTGGCACTGCAGCCTCCTGCAGTCTGGCTCACCACATGTCCTGCTCTTCAGGCTGGAAGGGAACAGGGCAGGGAGCCACAAACTACAGCCTCCAGAAAACTTGCAGATGAAATGTCAAGAATTAAATATTACCTGAAGAGCCTAGGAGAGATTCATTGGAGCTGATACCTTGTGACCTCTCATTTAGCAGGACAAGACCAAAATTAGTCTCCTGTGAGGTAAATGTAAAGAGTATCTTTCACTTCCAGAAAATTACAATCCAGCTCAAAGACATTTTATTATTCAGGGTGCCACTTTAAATGCTAATCACTATTTGCAGGCTCATTGCAGCTTCAGACTGGCTTCTTCAAAGGAATGAAGGGGTATTTCACATTCATCTACCAGTGAAATTTGAAAATCCCAGCTCCAAGGTATAAGGGGAGCAGGCCAAATTGAGTGAATTTATCAGCTGTTATCTGGGACAGAGTTAGGTTGCTTCCTTGTTTTTATTTAAGGAAAATCAGTAATCTTTGCCTTGTCTCTGAACTTACATTGGCTTCCTTTAATTTTTCAAAATGAATGTCTGTCTCACTGCAAATGTTCACTTCTTGCATTATTTATCTGTTAATAAACCTGCATGTGTTCATTTACCTGTTCAAATTCTTTTTACTGAAAGTTGCTGTCTGTAGAAGTGTTCTTACTGCTCCAGTTATTTACTTTATGAGTCCTGGAAGGACTCAGTAAGCTGTGACTAGAGCTTGTCTCTGAATGAATTAAATTGTGTAAGAATGTGATATTAACTTTTGTAAGTGGTATCAGACAGGTCACAGTTCACTTTTGATGCCACCTCAGTAATATTGAAGGAGAGTAGGCTTACCTGACTGGGCCTCTCACTATCCTGGACCTGAAAGCAATGGAAAGACTTGCATGTGTGAAAAGACCAGTATTTTTATATAAAGGAGGCTTTAATGCATTCTGAAAAAAACAATTTCTTAGATTTTTTTTTCAAGTCCATTAGCCTTGCCTGTTACAAGAAATATGCTGCAACTATCTTGTCCAGCAGCTTCTTAATTATAGGATCCTTGGTTGAGTTTTCCAATAAGTCACATCAGGTGCACAGCTGTCAGGTCAGAATTGTACCTCTGTATACCCACAGCTGGAAGGAATACTTGGGGTTTTCCCAGGGATGTGATTTTGTCATGGAAACTGCACTCCTTACCAGTAAAATTGTGAACATTTTCATTTTTCTCATGGGAAAAAGTAGAATAAAATTAATTCCAAAGCTGAAAATGTTGAATGGCATTCCCAGACTCACCAGTGGCTTATATAACGGGATCTGTCACTTCAGAAAATTCATAACCCGATCTCTCTGCATAGTACAGGCAGCCTTATGATTTAATGGCCTAAGAAAATTCAAGAATGCCAATGTGGACACCCCTGTGTTTCACTGCAGGAAAGAATTACAGCACAGTTCTTAGGAATTCTATTGTGCAAGAACTAGCAATAGGATAAAAAATGTTGGTATTCAACTAATATGCCTTCCTTTTACACTGTGTCTCAATTGACTGAAGGAAAAATACCCAAACAAAGCTGTACTGTGTTTTGTTTATTAAAAAATCATGGTTATATTTGACATTGAAATAGTTTCAATTGAAATCATTTTAGTAAGTGTATACTACAAAATCACAGCAAATACTATTCCTATAAATAAAGATAGCAGCATGAGAGGTGGCTGAGTCAGTGTGAAGAATAACAGGGGTTTACTGGCAAAAGGGTGATATTTTGAATACTCATAATTTATTTACTGTCTGTCTTAAAATTTCAACCCATCAATTATACATGAAACTGAATACCATAGCATAGGAGGGGACTAAAAGGCAAGTATTCATTTCCAGCTCTAACATCTCAGTCTTTTTTAAAGACCTACTCCTTAGCACACTGGTAAGACAGATGGATAAGTGTTGGTAGATATGAGATTTATAGTTTGGCATTATTTAACTGCTCTGTAATTTGCTTGTACTAGCACCCTCGAGACACATTTTTTCAGAAAGTCTGATTTTTCTGCATTTATTCTAGTAATGGTATACTGAGAGTTGTTAAGGAAATTAAAGTCCCATTTCAGGCCTCAGTTCAGCAAAGCGTTTAAGTAATTCTTAAAGTACATCTTAAACCAAATCCTATTTAACAAAGGGGAAAAAAAGGCCCTCAAGTCTTCAGAGAGACTTCTTCACATGGTTAAAGTTTAACAGCATGGGGTGTTTTTTAAAGTGAACTTAGAAATACTGCCTGTTTCAGAGACTGAAGAGGCTGCCTGTGGAAAGGGACATGATATATGAAATTACCAGAAAGCCTTTATGATGTGGTGAAGGAGGAAGGAAACACATTTCAAATTTTTGATTAGAGTATCAAATTAATTGGACTTATCATGCTTTGAGACTAAATTAAAAAAAAAGGTGTTTTGCAAGGAAAAGAGCAATTTGCAGTCACACACTTATTGGGCATTTAGGTGTGTTCTCCTGAGACATCATGACATAGAGGCTTTACTGAAAAGCCAGAAAAAAGAGCTTTTCTAGTGAATGGAGAGACTTCTATCAAACTGGCAGCTAAATCCCTCATCTCTTTCTCTCTTAGGACCATCTTTTTAGTAGAATTGTCTCTGCTCCCTGTTCTGGAGAACTTTAGTGGGCTGTATTAAAAGTTAATGGCTGTTTTGTCTGGTACAGTCCCAGGTCCTGGTAAAGGTCTTGAAAAATGTGGATAGATAAGTATTAGTTTTGGTCTTGTGGAGCATAATCTGTATTTCTGGGTCTCCTCAGAAGAGTCTATGATACAGCTTTCAGTTTTCAAAGTAAAACACCAATAAAAAAATATTTATGTCCACCTCACCTCCCCAGTAAATTGGAAGCTGTTATTTACAGTCATTAACCCAAATACAGTTACTTACTTCATACAGGTGGTCTTCCTTATGAAAATTCTATGATATTCATCAGGATAGCCTTGTTTTTTGCCACCTGGTGTGATGAAAGATAAAAATCCACAATTTCACCTGTGAAGACACTCAGATGCCAAATAGCAAGGAAAAGAAAAAATTACTTTCTGTCTATGTAAGCTGTTTTCCAGTTGTTCATGAATGAAATTAAAAATAGCCATCAAGTATAAAGCACCAATCATGATGACAATGACTTTTTTCCAATCACTAGTTTAGATCATTAGGGAGATCAAAACCTATCTGAACCCCATGTTTTGTTAGAGGAAAAAAGGCACTTTTATCATGTTTAATGAAAATTCCCCTGTGACAGAAATCCAGTGCTGTAAAATGTGTTATTTTTCCGTATGACAGCACAAAACATGACATAGGGAAAATTCAGACTCAATAGATTTCTTAATGAATTATGTGTCTGTATTTCAGCTTATGACTTGAAGTTTATAGCACCCTTACAGAAACAGTATAAATGGGTCTGTTGTCAGTCTAAAAAACCACACATTAATGTGTAGCTAATGACAAAAAATGCTTTTCTTTATGTGCTAGCAAATTGTTATTAAGCAGAAGAAAGTTAATATGCTAATATTGTGCTGCACAGTTAATTTCACCACATCCTTATTTTAACTTCAAGACACTCAGAACTTCTGTGTACCTTTTATTAAGTTTGTCTGAAGAGGGCAGCCTTTCCTAATGCACTTGGAATTTTCATAATTTGACAAGGTTACTGTATGCTGAACAAATTGACAAAGGACAACCTCGCAATCTGAAGTTTGCCTCATTATTGCCTGTGTTTTCATTGAAGTTTTTCTCCATGTATATTTATCAACTAACTGCAAAGGATATTAATATTTTAAATATTTGACCCCTCTGGTAAAATACAGTCCAATTTCACTTACTCTCAATGCTAAATGAAGGAAGACTTTGTGTGATATTTCTGGAATGAAATTTAAAGAGAATATTATTAGGAAATTTCTGGAAGTATAGGTGTTGTTTATTCTTTCTGAAGTCTAAAAATAAGTGTTATTCACATGCATTTTTAAATGTTAAGACTGCATGTGAGTAGAGCAGGAAAATATCTGTCCCTTTGTGCTGACAGTCCTCCTAATCTTTCATGATTTTCATGCTGAACTCCTCTCCAGGCTTCAAAAAAAGCATTAGCCTCAAAGTAGAAGTGATGTTACACTTATTTTATCATTTAATCAGAAGGAAACATTAGAAAAAAAAAATCTTACAGCAAATTCATGCATTACCATGTTAGCAGGAAAGATGAATGGCTACTCTGCATTTAGCAATTAGTCTGATAGATTTAAGGGCTCTTAGAAAAATTTATTGCTCTGGTGTGCCTCGATCACAGAGTAGGGAGGGGCATTTGAAGAAGCTGGGATGATAAATTTTTGCAGTCACTGCTGCTCTATCTACTATGTTTCATCTCTCCTCTTGCAGTGGCAGCCAGGTTTGAAATCCTGTCTCACCTTCTGTAGTGTTGGGGTTTAGATTGCACGATAGGCCTGGGGGAGAAGGAATGCTCCAGAACCCCGGGAGTGAGCACAGGGCTTTGGAACAGGGAGCACCTTACAGCTGCTGCTGGTAGAAGAGGAAGGCAGGTGGAGACAATAGGTGAAGGATTTCACAGCATTTACATGCATCCTGTTTGCAAAAGAGTATCACCTGACTACGATCCCTCTAAAAACCACATCCAACACATTGCTTGGGCAGTAAGGGTGGTGTTGTGAACCCTGTGCAGAGCAGCCAGCTAGGGAGTTCTCTCTAGAAATGCCTATGACAAAATGAGATGACTTCATGCATCCAGGAGCTCAGTAGGTTTGCTGTGGTGGTTGACAGCTAGCAAACTCTGTGCCACATCCCAGTCACAGCAGCTGTCCCCCATGCCAGTTATGTTGTGCTTGCACTGACTGCCCTCAAACTGCACTGCAATGTCAGCCCATCCATTTCTCAGCTTTTCTCAGCTGATGATTAGGCAATACCTGTGCCAATCTAGTCAAGAGATCTCTTTTTTTTAATTTGGTGACTTTTTAGGGTCTTTTGTAGAAAGAAATTTTTCCTTCTGTCATTAGGTTCGAAGCAGCAAATAACTGAATTCATTCCTCCCACAAACTTCTACTATTATTTAAAGCCATCAGCTGTTTAGGCTACCAAGCTCATTGCAGCCTCATTGCCTGACAGAAAGCTTGCTCAAAATCTTATCATTACAGGGCTATTTATCTGGTTTTACAATCCTTGAATATCATTCATGTTCACTGATCCAAACCCACCATTTTTTTCTGACCTTTCTTTCCTGCAGCAGTCACTTATTAGTGATAGTAGTGATAGCAGATTGCTTTGGTGCCTTCCAGCCAATGACTGGACTGATCTGAGAAGTGGGGGGCTTCTTCATCTTCCTACTTTAACATTGGATGGCTATAGAACAGAGCAGAAATTTCATTGTATTTCTTCTTGAAAAGCATCCAATTTCCTACATAATGGTCTCGTACTTGTGCTGTGATGTTCCAAGATGTCAGACACTCTCCTTACAGACCAAGGACCCACTAGATTATTGCTAAATCCTCTAAGAAATTACACTTTAATTGTCTTTATATCAGCATTTTTCCTGGAGACAATGCCTAACTAAAAGTGATTGCTTGTTTTCATTTTTTGTGGTTAATCTTGGAAAGGAAATGTTTGCCAGACACCCATGTCTGCCATCACTCACTGTTCCTGTGTTTGAAGAGTATGTGTCTGTAAAAGGTATGAAAGCTGGATTTTTGAGGTTGAAATGGGAAGAAACGTAAAAACAGTTCCTACATTTCCAATACATCCTGGTTTTGAAATTGGAGATGTGACTTTCTCTTCCTGCTCTTAGGAAATATTATCAAAATTAGCTTGTAAAAAATTTGACTAAGCTTATTGCATCTGAGTCTTAATAATTTAGCAGGAATTGCCGGCATTTTTCCTGAATGTCTAATTGCCTTTAAAAATTGGATTCTTCTGGGAATGACTCCTTTATCTAGAAAATAACCATTTGTTGTTCCCTTTTATCTCTCACCATTAAAGCGATCATAATAGTACCTCCTCCACCTTTCTATGATTGCATTGTTTGCAAATAAAGTTTTTTATTTTTGTATTTTACTGAACCTTCATGATTCATGCCCTTGCCTCCCAGTACTGAAACACGAGTAAAATATTCTGATTATTACATCTACTGTATGCCATATTTTACTTTAATTTCTGCACTGTTGCCTTTTGCATTGTCTTATCAAGGCTATTCTCTGTGCTGGTTTTATTATAATCTTCAATGTAAGCATAAATCTGCATTCTTATTTTCTTTGGTGAACATTAATAAAAAAAGGAAAGGTCCCCCCATGCCTTTATGAGAGCATCCATTGTCTTTATATTTGCATTTGTTCTTCTAATGTTTTTTGATACTCTGTAGTGCATGTCTGATGGTTTCCTACTCAGTAGCAGTTTTTAATGTGGTCACTTCATTATGTTTTCATACCTCAGATCCAATATTACCCAAATTCTGGGTCACTTTTCATATTTCTTGTCTGGTATTAAAATGGAACAGATAATCTTTCTCAGATTAGCTGCTCAAATAGCACAGCTCTCATTACAATCAATTTAATTTATGTTCTTGGTGTTCTTCCTTTATCTCAAATCAACATAGACCTGTTAATTCCATTTTTGCAGGCCTGTGCAAGCTTCTGAAGAAAGCCAGATCTTTTGGTCCCACTAAACTAATCCCATTTTGCTCTCTGCCCTAGCCAAGACTGTCTGTGTCATAGTATCATAGAACCACAGAATACCCTGAGTTGGAAGGGTCCCATCAGGATCAAGTCCAGCTCCAGGCTCTGCACAAAACCATCCCCAAGAGTCCCACCATGTGACTGAGAGCATTGTCCAAACACTTTTTAATTTTTGTCAGGCTGGTGCTGTGGCCACTTCCCCTACATCTCCTAGTGCCCCAGCATTTCATTTATTCAAGAAAATAGTGAGAGTATAAAGGAATAAAAGATGTCAAATGTTCCAAGTTCTTCTGATAATGCATCTTATACTTCCTTGAACATTCTTTCAACAGGAGTGGGTGCCCTGGTGATATCCAGGACTGTGGCATTCACTGGCTCCTTGTTGAAGCTACTGATTGCTGATAACAGAACATTGCTTGACATAATACTACATTTAGTTCCACTAAAGCAGCTGCTTTAGAAAGCCCCTTCATGACTGAATTTTCCCTCATATGGCTGTGCTGTGCTCCCCTACCTTCTCTGTAGTGCTTGGGGGAGTTCTTGACCTCAAACAATTGAATGTCCTCATATTTTTCTTTTCTTTTTTTTTCAGTTGATTTCCCCTCCTTATCTAATTGCACGATTCTATGTCTTGCAACTTTCTTACAATTTCTTAATTGTACATTTTATGGGGTAAGAATGCCAACTCCATCTGGAAGACTTGAAGGTTGTTCCTCAATCTCTTTGCAGCTTATCTTCTAACTCTCTCTGGCTTTGGAAGAAAGTGCTGACTGCACAAGAAATCATGATGTCAATAGCATCTCTGAAAATAATTACTTTCACCAGATAAAATTCCTAAGAAATATGTTTTTGCTTCTCATCAACAGTAACAGTTGTTCATCTTGTTTGTGATTTCAAAGATGCTGCACTTTTTTAGTTTGTTAAAAATCAGAAAGGAGAAGGAATTAGTGGTTACTGTATTGTTGGCTCGAGCTTGACCAGTCAGTTCTGCTAAGGCAGATGTGGTTTGAGATGGATTTCTAATGCACAATTTCTAATATCAGTTCTTATTTGATTTGTGAGATATAACTTCATTACCATTGAAATACATACTTTGAAACTTAAAATACATTATTATTACTTTTAGCAATCAAGGAGGATATGGGAGGTCATGTAGGGAAGGTCTGGGGTTTTTTTAGCACAAGGCTCCTGGTTGGTAAGTGTAAAGAGAGTTTATGAAGATGTGATATTTTTATCTCTGGCTTTATCTAGAAGGTTTCCTCTTTTCCTTCTTTAATGTCTTTATTAAATAAGTAAACAAGAATGGACAAAGGAAAAAGAGAGGGAATCACACTGTCATGACAACCCCTGCACCATGGCTCAGAGCCCATGTCAAATCGTTAGGTGTCAAGGATCCATGGATGGGGCTGAGTGATGGACATATACTACTTTTGGCAATTTCACCTCAGAAATGTGAGTCCCTGTGTTGATGGTCGTGACTAGACAGTGGATATGAAATGTGAGTACTTTGAGTGAGTGCCTGAGTTCCTATAAAAGCGTCTATTGAATGCATTTGCTCCATCAAAGCCCAAACCCACAGGTTCAGAGAGATGTACTCCTATGGTTGACAGCTCAGTCAATATCTCTCCTGCTCTGTCTCTTCCTGTCATAACATTGATTTCTGTAAGCCAGAGGAAGTAATCCCTAATGACATTGTGTAACAGTGTTAAGGAAAGATTGTTTTCCCACTATGTGCTTTTTCATGCACAACTTATAAATGCATTTCATTACTTACAAATTTCACCTCTTGCAACTCTGTTACATTCTATGTCCTGCCATTCTATCCAGATAGGCTGATTTCTTAATGTCTTCCTCCCGATTTTACACTTTTATGGAGCAACATTCTTGGTGATTCCCCTGCATCACCTCATCACTGCAAACAATGATGTCACTCTGACATTTGCTGTTCTCTTAGCTGCCAAGCAAGCTGAAGGATGCATCATGCGCCCTTTGCATGGAGGAGAAGACCAGATTGTCACATCACCTACCATCCTTCCACTGCTGTCAATATCACTGCACTTCACTTTGTGTCCTAACCTCATGAGCAGCAATGTTCACTCTTGAGGGGTAAAAACTGCTGCATGGCTGTAATGACATTTTATTCCTATTATTAATCTGGTTATATAACCTTTTGCTATCTTCCTTTTTTCTAACCATCTTTGTTTTTCCTAACCAAAAAAATTTTTAAAAATCCACCACTCTGCAGTTCTGTAGAGCTAGCATCACTAGGAAGCAGGCAGTTTTCCAGGAAATTTTGCATGATTTTTAACTCGTAGGGTTTTGAAGAAATCATGGATATTTAAAGTACTTGCAATTTGTTTAGTCTTATGTCCAGAGTGCTAGCTGTGAATTTCCAGCATGGTATTGGTATTGTTGAAAAATGGGCTGAGGTTTCAAAGGGAGCAAGGAATTGTGTTTATTTATTGCACAGAAGTGAAAGAGGCTTCATGGGTGAGCAGCACATTTGTAATGAACAGGCTTTACTGGGGTTTGTCTCCCCCTGTGGAGGCAGATGTGGTACCAAACTGGAAGCACAGAGAGACCCTTTCCACTGAGCTGACTTCTGTGATCCCTTGAGATGATGTTTGTGAGGGAGAAGCTGTAAAGGATTTGGTGTTAACAAGTGTGTGAGGTCTTACCTCACATAGAGAATCAGCGTGGCTTAAGGGTGTCTGGAGCCAGACCAGAGGCAGGTATGGATTGATTTGTAGGCATGAAGTCTGTGTTGTTTCATGAGATATTACTGGTTCAAATTTCAGACTCTGTAATTCCTCTAAGCACCATTTTTGATGAGATAATATCAGATAAATTGTCACCATTTCTATTTACCTTCTACATAGGAATTAATAACTTGTCATTTTCTGTTCTGCATTGTTGTGGGATAAGCTTAATAAGTAAAAAGAAATAAACCTCAATACTTCAAAAAACAACTCCCACTGTTCCAGTCTGCTGTGGTTAATGTAAAAGGACTTTGCTCATTATTCATTCCTGGGCAGTCATAAAGGATATTATAGCCCTTTATAGTCTGAGAAGTTAAAGCTTTATTTTTTACTTGTGTTTTCTTCATAAATTCCTGCTGTGAAAAAAAAAATAAACAAGTTAACCCAAAGGCCTCTGTCTCCCAAGAAGCACCCCCTGAATATTGTTTCTTTTTAACATGACATTGCTGGTTCCTCTTTACAAAAGTCACAGATATACAAAACTCCATTAAAAAAAAGAAAGCGAACTTCACAGAAAGAACTTCAGTGCCTTAACATCTTACAGAGTTTCAGCTATCTCTGTAGCTTTGTTCAGGAAATGACCTTTTTTTTTTTTTTAATTTAAGAGAAAATAAGGAAAATTCCATAGCAAATACTAGAAAAAAATTCTAGATATGGGACAGTGCATCGTATAGCCTCAATTTCATGTCCATCTATACATGAACAACTGGAATCTACATTCTTTAAAGAAGCAGCATCTTTTGTAAGCTAGAGACCTTCTGAATGCCAGCAAGGTTTTAGGCCAGAAAGTCAAAGAGCTCGGGAATTGTTGGTATATCAGGTGTTTCATGTAACTATAATTGTATTCTCAGAGTACTACAGGTGTAAGTCTAAGTAGATTTTCTTTGAAGAAAATTGGTTTTGATACAACTAAATGTTTTGCATATGTTCCCTTTCTTTTCATATTTTATTTTCTCTATTTATAAAGAAAATAATTTTCTCCCCATCTTGCCCAGCTATAAAAATTCTAAGTCCCACAAGTCAAGACAGCATTTCATGTCTTTACCAATGAGCTGCACTTTGAAGACTCACCCAGTTTGTGGGAGTTCACAAGGCAGTTCACAAGTACCCCGACTGCATAACAAACTTGCTTCCATAATAACCCTTTGAAACATAGAAGAGGACAAATTGCTGAGGTCCCTTGGTAGCAAGGAGAGCAGGGACTGTAGGTAGATTTAATTTCACCTAACATTAGGCATCCCCAGTTAGATGTCTCAATTAAACTGCCTGCTTAGCCTTTCTCTCCAGTGAGGGGATGGAAAGAGACAGGTACTTCCAGACAGTAAATCATCCCATCTCAGGATACTTTTCCAGACTAATGGGATGAATTGCCATGCTCATCACAAGACTTTATAAGTCTATTTGGGTGTAAAACAACTTATAAACGTTGCCTTTATTATCAGAATATGTACTCCTTTTTTTTGCTTTTAGAAATATTGTTGGAGTAATGACATTTCTAATTCTGGGTTCTGCCTTTTTTTCGTAAGTTTGAAATGTGGCCTTATCTTGGAGCTCTCCTAGCCTGACTGAGGAATTATTTAGGGACTGTATATGTTCTTGGCTTGTATTGCACACAGTCACTGGTAGCCTCACCCCAAGAATAAAATAGTTACATATGTATTTCCCTGAACTCTCCTGTTGAGCCATACTCCATTGTATTGATTTCCATGTATTCTTCTACAAGCTTTTTTTTTTTTTCCTGGCTTCTTGCTATGTTATTTACTGTGTTCAGTAGTAGGAATCTTCTGAGAAAACAGTTTTCCTGTGAGCTGCATATGAAAAAAGCATCTTTGCACATATGCTGCATCATTTGCTCTTCTTTTATCTGTGCCACTTTAAGAGAGTGAGAAGTACTTTTTTTTCTTGATCTCACTAGGATTTGGAGGCAGTCTGATGTTTCATCAGCATTCCTCACATTCAGGCTCAGGTTTGGCCAAGTGCTTGAAGCATTGCACCTGAATCTACATCAGATTTTCTCCTCTCACACTGACTGCTGCCTGGGCAGCAGTGTGCAGACCACCAGCTTCCCTCTCCATTTTTTCCAGAACTTCCAGCTCAGTTACAAAGCTCACACATCCAGTTTCCAGTCTTACTGCCTTTGGAAGTACAGTCTGCTGTGAGGCTTGAACCTTTCTATAATTTTCAGCAAAACTTTGCGGTCTTTTAAAACAACAGGTGCTCATCTGCAGTTCAGTGAGTTTGACCTCTGTTCCCAGGTGGAGGGAATGAGGGAAGGGGCCAGGACATGAGGAACAGCTTGGACAGCAGGTAATTAGGGCAGTCAGTCTTAATTAGTTTTTAATAGTTGGGGAGGAGCTTTTGTGTCTGCATATGGCTGAGAGGCAGCTTAGGGAGCAGAAATGACCTGGGGAAGCAGAATGGAAGTAAAGGTAGTTAAGAGTGGGACTTGCTGGAGGCTCTGGAGGTGTTGATGGCTGTTTAGTTTAGGTCATTTCAGTGATGCTCTTAGGGACCTCTGAAGACCAGGGGGGAAGTTTATGTCCAGGGCTTGTGCTAAAGTGCTAATTGTGCCAGAGGGAGCATTCTTAAATATCCTGTGTTTGTGCTCCTTCTTTCTCAAAAGGAGGAGGGATGTGGGAGGTGATTTTAACTGAAGAAAGGGGTATGGCTTAAAGGGCTGAATGCAGCATGTGTTCTCCCTGGTAAAATAGCTTGTGAAAATGCAACACCTTGAGGCCTTTGAGTTGTGAGTTATATGGAAAAGCTGCTCATCCAGCAGAGAATATGGCCTGGCTTATAACCTATAGATATCAGAGACATATTCTTAGAGGTAGGTGGGTGTCTAATTGCTACTGGTTGCAGCAAAATAAGGGTGGGGGTGTGTGCATTTGGAGTTTGCACGTGCATAGCTTTTTAAGTCACTTGCTTGAAGTATTTTAACCATTGAGATGAGCATGGCTTGTGGCCTGGCCTTCAGATTTTTTCCTGTTGCCCTTTAGAGCTGGGTCAGAAGCTTGAATGAAAATATCTTCTAGATATTTCATTATCTTCTCTGAACAGTCTAATACATAAGCTTCTGTGTGTGAGCAGTGCAAGCCTTTGCTCTATAACCCGGTAGTCTGGTTGCCTTGGAGCATGCAAGGGAGCCTGCTTCTTGGTCTGTGAATGGAGAAGGGAAAAAAAGAAGCCTGAAGGGTAGGGAAAATAAAAATTGGAAAATAAAAGTCTTTTATATAACTATTTGCAGTTTTTTAAAAATGCCATCTTAATCATATTGGAAGATGTAAGTAATCTAATAAGAACTTCTGAAGCGCTAATATTTTCTTTTTTGTAAAATGAAAAAAAAAATAAATCATCTTCTGCCCTTGTCTTGGGAAGTATTTGTTTGCTGGATGTTTGTCCTGGAAAGGATTTGCCTGTTTCTCTGTAATATTGCAGTGCTGTTTCTCTGTGGGATATTTATCTTTCGGATGTCCTTGAAACTGAGACAGCAAAGTTCAAAAGAGTGATTGCCGTGTAGGAAATGTACCTACTAAAGGTATTGGAGTGAGTAATGAAACCCCAGACTGGTATTTATGAGTTTAGACAGGAGGAAGATGCAGCTTTATTGGATGATACTAAAGGCAGACATACATTACATATATATTAATTAAGAAAGGTGTGCAATGCTTGTGGAGAGCTATCTTGCTGGAAAACGATTTCCAGGTGCTTCTGGAAAAAAACTCCAGCTATCCCATTATTCAACTTGTTGTTCAGAGATTGGCTGGTCATTCCTTTGAAGCAGATGGAGATAGTTTTTTACAAAGCTGTGACCAGCATTGTATGCACTTTGACTTTTCTGAAGTTTCTATCAAAAAAAAGTGTTATTCTGTTACATGGTGTATCTGTTCATTAAAAATGCCCATCCTTTTAAGGGTGTCTAGGAGAAGATAAATACACTATACAGCAATGTTAATAATTAAATTTGTAAAATGACTGCTTTTTGATAGACTAACACACAAATACAATTCCAGCAGTGGCTGTTTCTCATTAGTTAGAATGACATGCCAGCTTTAGAATATGTAATGATGTATAAGCCCTGGTGGTTATAATTGGCATAGAAATGTACTATATCCTTGGGTGTTAAAAGCCATAAGCTATTTATTTTCATACTTACAAAGACTGTACTACATTGTGGTATAAATCTCACATGGTTGTCACAATTGCATTTTTCCTAGTAATTTATGTCCATATGGTTCAAATATGAATCTGTCCCCCTTATTAGCATCCTGCTGGTGACATAATGTACTGATAAATTAGTATCTTATGTCTGGAAAGCCTGTTTGAATTCAGATCTCATGCAAAAGGAACTTAAACCCACCTGGTCTTCCTGATATAAGTAGCCTTGTTGTCATGAAGATTATGTAATACATGAGCTTACACAGTATAGTAGTGATATGCTTGCAAGAAACTTGGTTACTGGCTGTGATATCCAGTGGGTTTGTTTGGCTGTTTTTCTTTCTTTCTTTCTTTTTTTTTTTTTTTGAAGTACCAAATTCACGTAAGTAAGGAGTGGATTTGAAGCTCTTTTAATACACCAGACTCTAGCTTAAACTGGGTGTAGATGATGTTGAAGTTGATGCTATAAAATAATTTTGAAACCAGAGATAATGTGTAATAAAGTAATTGATGGAGTTCTATTAGATGCCATAATGCATTGATTCTTTTGCAGCAAAGGCAGTTTGATTGTAAAGTCTATATGTGACAACCATGATATGGATGTGAAAGTATGGTCATTTTTCTTAGGGTTTTGGGGAAAAAAATAGAGAAATGGGTGAAAGAAATGTAGAGATAAACCATAAAGGCTGTTTTTCTTAAAAAATAAAGTTGGTACATAAATAATCCACTACATATTCCAAAAATATTCAAAAATGAAAGGTGAAGTGATTCTGAAAGAACAAGTATTTTGTTTTGACACCCTCCCTTCAATTCTTCCAAGAAACACCATGTGTCACTGTTCTCCACTTGAACAGTGAGCCATTGACCACCGCTGAGTGTCACCTTGTTGCCAGTTCTTTATCTGCTGGTTGATCTGTCTGTCAAATCTGTGTCTCTCCAGTTTAGAGACAAGGGTCTGGTGTGGAACAGTGTCAGAGGCTTCTCACAAGCCCAGAGAGGTGATGTCAGTTGCTCTTCCTTTACAGCACTTTTGCTTGATCTGAGTAAATTGTCTGCCTGATGGGCAGTGCTTTGTAGGCTCGGTTTAGGATGGGGTTTAGCATTTAAATAGGCAGTCTGGGGGAGAAAGTACAGGTTGAAGTGGATATTTAGGTTCTGAGGTTTGAGGCTGAACAGAGCATTGGCTGCAAATTCATCAAGCTTCCATCTGTGTGATTTTTAGTGCAAATGTCTCCTATTTGAGGTTTCTGGGGGCTCTTGTTTAGGGCTTTGGGGTGTTTGGTTGTTTTTTTTTTTTCCTATGGTTGAGATTGGCGAAGTTGCCTGTGCATATGACGGACATGTGGGTGAATATTTGACATGTCCTTCTTTTATTTTGCAGAGACCTACAGCCAACAAGACTTCTGGTGCTCCTTCCTACAGCAGATGGTCCAGTTCACAGCCCCATCAGGTAATATGCCCTTGTCACAAAGGATATGAAGCTCAGGTTGACACGTGCATCCTTTTAAAATGAACTTGTGAAGGGATCCAAGAGTGTTACCTACCTGCACTAGCCCAGCGGGGTCACGCTGCTCTCTGAGGTTGTTCCAGGATATCCTGTGGCAAACTCTTGGATGCAGTTGCTGCTCATGGAGGAGCTTGTACAGCTGTGCCTCCTCTAATGCAGTGGTGCCTCTCTGGTTTGTCAGGGATGGTATTGTGGCTGGATCCCCTTATCCTTTGCATCTTGTCACTTAAGCTACAAGTGTGGGTGTTTGATGCCCTTTGGCAATGCATGGCAATGTCTGTTCTATGCTGGCCTTCCCCCACCCTACTCTAGGGTTTCTTTCTGAAGTGTTTGCAATGATCAAAACTTCGGGAAAACTTATTAATTGAAACCGAAGCCAGAAACTCTTCAGTGATAGGCAGGAAACAATACAATAGTTAATGATTCTTTATAGGAATTTGAATGGTATTCAGGCTTTCTATTACTTTATCAAAATCAAAAGTCTTTTTTTACTGTAGACAAGGATATGGCTTGCTTTTGTTATTAAAGAACAATGTATTTCAACTAAAGCAACTTTGTCTTCAAAAACTCTTCAGGTGTCTTTTCAGTAATGATTGCATTGGGTTTGCTTTTTTCCAGCCTCTACTTTTAATTTTTCATACCTCTTTCTACATATACATTAAAAAAAAAAACAACACCAAAACGCCCCTTGATCTGACATGCTGGGTTTTCCTTTTGAAGGACATGTGTACCCTAAGAGAGGAAACTTCCATTAAGTTGTGATTTAGGCCTGAAAAACCTAAAGCAAAAGAAACCATGAATTTAATTTCTATTTAGACTAGGATGAGGAAAAAAGTAGCTAAATGCTTCATGGTCTCTTAGCTACCTTTTTCACTATCCTCCCAGTGTTAATGGTCCTGTTTTCACAAAGTATTATGAGGTTTTTATTCTCTTCATACAAAAATAGTGGTTTTTTGCTCACAAACATTTCCATGCTTTCTGTCTCACTTTTTCAACACTGTATTTTTACTATTGAGGGTAAAAGTGAAGAATTCATAGACAAAAGTTTAACTCTTTTCAGTGGTTATTTCTTGCTCCATCCTAGGACATTAGTGAGCAAGAAAAAGTTGATAACTAATACACACAAGCACTGTTCCCCTCTTCCCGTGTGTGTCTGCAGTTGTCTGTTAATAGGAGATGAATCCCTGTGTCAGGAGGAGACCATCCTAGCAAATCATATGAAATGCACCTTATTCTCTACACACTTGATTTCCTTTTTGAGGAGGGAGGGAAACATAAGTGCATAATAAAGATTGTTTGTAGTGTTACAACCCTGTCAAACCACTAGCAGAGTTGAGGGATTAACTACCAGGAATGTTGCTTGAAAGTATGTCTAGACTATCCAGCATCTGCAGGGAAAAAAAAACCTGTTCTGATGTATTGAAGTGTGCTCATGGTAGTTTTCCCTCCACGTATATTGTACCCCTTACGTTTGACTCTTGTTTTCCTTTGTCATTTTTACTCTAATATTTTCTTTTTTTTCCTTGTTTATTGCCAGCTTTTGTCTTCTGTGTTTTGGGTTTAATAAGCTTAGAAACTTGCCTCATGGATATTATAAATGCCAGTACCAACTGTGAGGATGTATAGGCTTGCTGCGGTTCCGTTTGGGAGGCTGGAATACTGCTGTGTGCTCTCATGAGCTGAGTGGCAAAATATTTGTATTGGATAAGAGATTTGTATTCAGCCTTGTAACTTGCCAGCATCTATATATAGTTTATTTAAACTTTTTTTTTAATATATTTCTTTTAAGATAGCTTTCCAGGAAAGAAAAAGATTGAAGTTCAAAATTCATAGTCTGCATTTTCTTTAGTCTCATGCAGTGAACCCAGGGAAGGCTTTTCCACATGGATCTTACAAGAATCCACACACAAACCTAATAGAACTACATAGCTGAGACCTTTGATGCATCTAAGAAATGTTAAAAGTTGAATTGATTTCTTCCTTCTTTCCCCTAAGTTTTTCTTTTTTCATTTCTTCTATCTATGTGAAGTTGGAAGGTCCATTAGGTGAGAGATTTGAAAGAGTGAGGTCAGTGAGTCACAGAAAATAACACATTTTACCCTGACTTGATTTGCTTTGTGCTACCCAGACATGCTTATATTTTGTATTGGATAAACTGAAGCATGGTTATCTATCTCAAATATGCTATCTGGGGAAGGTTTTTAATAAGTTTCTATCAACTTATCGCTCTCATGGACACATGGAATTTGTATGCTCAGGTTTTTTTTTATATAAAGCTGTCCAGAGAATAGTGTTGTTTGGGTTTCTATGTTTTTTGGTTTTTTCACTGCCCCTTGAGCCTGAGAAAATGTCTTGTTGCTGGGGAGTCATCTTTGAAACTTGATTTAGAGGTTCCTTCTGACTGCCCTGTGAAAGAGGTATTAGTACCTGGTTCAAGCTAGGTTTCTTCAAGCATTCCTCTTTCTCAATGTCAGAATAAGAAGCCATTAGTCTAAAGGATTGATATTTTTGGATTTGAGGAATTTATCAATTGAATTATTAAGGAATTTGAGGGGTGGGCAGGAAAGCCAAACAAAATCTCAGCTTCTGAACTGGCACCCATGGAGCTGTGGAGTCTTACTGCCTTCAGATGTACTAAACTGGCTTGAGGGATAGAATCAAGGAGGAGATAAAGATGCTAATGAAGCAAAATTACCTACACTATGTTCTTGGCTACTGGCATTGCTTGATGGGTGAAGAAGTCTGCAGCAATTTTGTGAGACGCTCTGAACTTAGTCCTTCTGTGGTACTCTGAAGGCTGCTGCCTGAAGTGCAAGTGGCTCTTAGAACTGATGAAAATGAATGAGGAAGAGGCACTTTATCAGGGATGATGGTGTAGCTATTTCCAACATGACGCTGCTTTTGCTGAGTGGGATGACATCTAAGGCAGAGCCTCTTGTAGTGATGGCAAATCCTCGTGTGGGACAGTCTGTCTGCCATGAGGAATCAAAGGTACACAGGCAGGCTGGGACACAAGGCACTCAGCCTTGCAGCTTGGGTGTCTCTGAAAGCAGTTTTGACATTAACAATTCACTCGTTAGTGGTAATGACTTGAGAACTGTGTGCTAGTAAAAATGAAGACAATTAAGAGAAAATCCCTCTTTTTTTCCTTAGGGAAAAAAGGAGAAGAAACCATATATTTCAGGTGCCAGCTTAAGGTCAAGGCATGGAAAGAAACCATAGATAAAGTGTCCTAATAGAAAGAGTAATGGGACAATGATCCTCCTAATTTGCTATGCCCTAACTGTTAATGAGAGGCAAAAAGTCAGTAGCACCTAGTCAGATCTCACAAATAAATCCACTTTGTATGCAGGTAGAAGATAGTGATAGGCTGACTTTTCTTGCTCATGAGCACACTAGGGAGCTGGTAAAATCTGACAATTCATTTGGTCTCCACTGTTGGCTGGCATCTTAGTGGCAATATTCCAGGTCTCTTGCACAAAGGTTGTTAGCAAGACTATCTTTAGAAATGCCTAGATTATATTACTTTCTAGAAATATTCGATGCCTCTTCAATATTAGGTGCTAAATGAGCCTGCAGAATAATTGGTGTGTATTAAATGCCATTAAAAATAATATAGAACATTTTAGCATCTTTCTCCTCCTCATATCTATTAGCAAGGCATTAGTTTATGAGCTAATGAAGTAAAAAATGCAGAAAGTGAAACTGTGTCCAATGGGCCACAGGACAGGAGGGCTCTCAGCTGTGATTCCATAACTCCTCTGTCTGGTTCCACTGCTGCTTTGTTACAGAGTTATTGCTCTGACTTTCTGGTAGAGGCAAAACAAGCTCATTGCTTTCTTGCTGGTAGTCAGAGCTTTGTCCATTGCTGAACTTGGCATCAGTGCCTTAAGGCCAGAATATGTTTTTTTCTTCAATATCCTACTCCTTTATCCTACTCACAGGGATAAGTACAATATTTTAGCACGAAGTGGTTAGCAGTTTCTCAGAGGATTCTGGACAGACAATGGATGTTTATAAACATTCAGTGTAGTGTCCATATTTCAAACAGCTGAAATATTTTATCTTTCCATATGATAGTTTATAACACAGCTTCTTTGTGATGGGGATGATGGAAATACCGGGATACCAGTCAGGAAGGCAGAAGCTGGGAAAGGTGATATTGCAGCTATACTGTGGCAGCTGTTTCGTTCAATTTCAGGTCAGAGATCTCAGTGTACATAATTTCTCTCCCTTTCTTTGTCCCTGTTGTGTGTGTCCCTGCTTTCCCCTTGCCTTGTTTTTGCCCTTGTATTCTTCCTGTGTATGTGTTGGAGCAGTAATGTGTTGGTAAGAAGATAATTAGACAGGTGTCTGTTCAGTAGGCTTTTTCACAGCGCACAAGGTCAAAATGAACCTTGTGATTAATTGTGCAGCATGAGAGTAGAGAATTTATTTAGTTTTAGGAAGCCAAACTAGGTATGGATTCTGGTAGCAGTTGGGGTTTTTGTAGCCTAAGACACCTCCAAGTGGAATTTCATGATTTCTTGGAGCAGGAAGATGGGTAATAGTGAGTTTCCTTGATGGGTTCTGGCAAGCTGCCTGAACACAAAGATAATCAGAGCAATGGCTCAGAAGATCCATTCCTGTGAAGAGAGTTTTCTTTTAAACAGGTGGAAGATAGCTAGTTCTAAATACTAAATAAAGAATAATAAATAGTTATGTACTCAACTGCTTTGAGTCTTGTTTGTTTTCCTTCAGTCTGACTGAAGTCTGACTTGGAAAAGTCATTATTGAGAAAGTCACTGTCTCCCTGATGACTCAGCTCTTTGCTGTTCTGCTGAGCACCACACACTGTGGCAGTAAATTCTAGGTTATGTGCCTGTCCACTAGAAAACTTACTGTGAACACCAAAAGAAGAAGCCACTGAAGCCACTGAGCAGCTGTCAAGTGGCAACAGAATTCCTTCTCTCTTGACCTAGGTTTGAGCTGCAGTGTGCTCATCTAAATGACAGTGACTTAGTCCAGCTACTAGGGTTAAACCTTATTTTTAAGGGTCAGATGAGGTCTGGCAACTTTCCAAAGGCAAACCAGACAACCCAAGCCACAGAAATATGTTCCTTCTTCCTGGCACTTGGTGTTTATCCCAAAAAAGTAGCAAAATTCAATGGACTCAATTAGACTTAATGAGGGAAATTTGCCAGTTTTGCAATAAATGGAGTGGAAATCCCTAAATACCTCCTTTCCATAATATATCTTTTCAGAGCTAGGCGTTCCTCTTTACCATAGGTCATCTGTTTTGCAGCGTTGCGTTTTGATCTTTGTTATGTTTGGGTAAGCACATGGAAAAATCAAGTATGTACTGATAGAAACTGAACTTTCTGGCATGTCAAAGGTATGCATTGAATTTCAACAAGCCTTGATAGGTTTACCTTAGATCACTCATTAAATTTGAATTTGAGGTGGAGACAGAGCCTTGCAAGAGCATGTTTAAGTAGTTCAACACTTAGAAGGATAATTATTCTTTTATGCATCGTGTGTTGGCCTAAGTTTACTGCAGGTTTGGAAAATGTGAGTATCTGTGATCAGCACTCCAGCTCTGCTCCTATTCCATGTATAAGCCATGTTATGCACATGAGAGCCTTGTGGGATTTTGTTGATTATTGATAAAGATTGACCCAAGTGTTAGGTCAGTCTTCATTAGCAGCAGTCAAAATATTAGCCATTGTCTTTTTTTTTTTTTTTTCCCTTGTGTGTCTCACCTCTCATACACTTGTCCATCTTTTCTGCTGCAGCATGTTAGGTTCAACTGGAAACCTGATGTTAAAGGTTCTTTCTGCCTTGCAAACTTTGATGATTCCTCAGTGAAATCTGTGAGCTGCTGCTTCTGGCATGATGCTTTTGGTAGGAGCATGTAAGGGAAGATTGAACCTGGCATATGTTTTATAAAGCCACAGGAATCTGCACTGGCAGCCCCAACTTCACGAAGGTCATGGGCAAAGGCAGAGTTAATCTCAGTGACTGCTTTGCAAGTAGCAGGAGAGCAGGGCACACTGAGTTGGCTGCTCAGCTAAATGCATCAGTACACCAGGATGTATAAGCTATTTTTATTGTGTGAAGATAACTCAGCCAAATGAGACTCAGGAGCAATTGTGTCTGTTGCCAACCAAAGTACCACATAAACTTAGCTTTGAAAAGTTAAGGCTTTTGTAAATGAAATACGAGGGGAACTAAAAAAGGAAACCAATTTCTTTTTTTTTTTTCTCAATGGTCAGTGGTAGAATATGAGTAAATGTAAAAGTGTGCACTGTTATTCAAAAGTTGCTCTTCCAAGTATGCTACCTGTTGTCTGGGCATAATCACCAGGGCAGCTGACTGAACTGAACATAAAGCTGTTTCCTAAGCTCCAACAGGGTAAGAGCCTGGAGGGGAGCAATGGTGTTCATAAGATCCAACCCCATGCTTTCACTTAACTACTTGTGGAGAAACACTTTGTGTCTGACACAACTACTAACACAGCAGGATGAAGACTGATGGTACCTTTAGAAAGAAGCCCAAACTTATATTTAAAAGATGGGCTTATGTTTTATAGTCACTGTAAATGACAAAATGCAGGCTCCATTCTGCAATCTGTTCATCTGGTACCTCTTGGCCACTCTGTGGATTGGGTATATATATTCCTCACCAAGCATGGGATTTGGGCATTAAAGTCTTGGTAAACCAGTTATGTTAAATTTCTCCTGATTATACTGTATAAATATTAAAATTCAGGTGTAATGGTTATGAAAACGTAGGACTCTTCCAAGGCTCAGTATTGTGTTTTTCTCTTCTACAGGTGTGAGAAAGAAATAGCAGGTTTCTTTTCTCAGGAAGGGAAAGTTATCATTAGTCTGTTAGATATCATTGGGTATCATATCAACCCTTTCAAGTAAGGGTTGAGAAGATTCCACTTATAGCTTGGCTGATCTTAAAAATCAGTATGCAGGGGAGAAAAACCCTTTTTTCTAAAATGATGTTTTTAAACAGCTGATGGTTTGTTTTTTGGGGTTTTTTTTGTTTGTTTGTTTGTGGGTTTTTTTTGTCTGCTAGGCCAGCAAACTTTTTAGTCCTTTCAATTGTTGTGTAATTACTTTTGATGACAAACACCAAATGTATGTACTGTGCTACGTGTCTGCTCAGTGGGCTCAGGTTTGTCTAGAGAAATGTGTGTGCTGGGCATGAGGGAAAAAACTAGCAGCATTTGTAATGACTTTTGTAGATGTAAAACATTTCCAAAAGCTATTTGTCAGCTGCACTTCTGTTGCCTCTCAGAACTATTTTCTTCTAGAGGAAGAATTTAGTAAGATTTAAAATGACTGCAAACTATATCATTCTACAAATTTTTTAACCATAAAGACAAAATTCTCCCTGTGTCATCACTGGAAGATTCCCAACCTCTTTTGGAAGCCTCACTTCAAAACTGCAGACTCAGTTTGAGAAATCCCTGGAATGTTCCTCCTTTTAGTCTTTTTGCCTGTTTGGCTTAGCAAGTGAAGTTTTTGGTATTTTATCTGTGAATGCTGACTGCTCCCTCTTTGACTGAATTTGGTGAGAAAAAGGAAGGTTGCAATTTTTTTGAACCTTTCAGAGATGTGAGGTTTTTATGGGACTTGTAAGAGTACAACAGAGGAGAAATGTTGGTAATGCCATAGCAAAGGAAAGCATGAGATCACCCTTCAGTAGCCATTGGGCAGTTCATGGGGGAGAATCATAGAATAGCCTAGGTTGGAAGAAATCTTCAAGATCATCTAGTTCCAAACCCCTGCTATGGTCAGGAACACCTTTCACTAGACCAGGTGGCTCAGAGGCCCGTCCAACCTGGCCTTGAACACTTCCAGGGATGGGGCTTCCACCCCTTGGACAACTTCTTCTGGTGCCCCACCACTCTCACAAAAAAGAACTTCTTCCTGATAGCTAATCTAAACTTATTCTCTTCAAACCCATTTCCCCTTGCTCTCTCACTACATGCCCTTGCAAAAGCTCTCATCTTTTTGTAGGCTCTGTTCAAATACTGGAAGGTCACACTTTGGTCACCTCAAAACCTTCTCTTCTCTGGGCTGATGAATCCCATTTTTCTAGTCTTTCCTCATAGGAGAGGTGCTCCATCTCTCTAATTGTGGTGGCAGTCCTCCTCTGGACCTGCTCCAACAGGCTACTGTCCTTTCTGTGCTGGGAAACCCACAGCTGGATGCAGTGTTCCAGGTGGGGTCTCACCAGACGGGATAAGAGGGGCAGAATCTTCTCCTTTGCCCTGCTGGCTGTGCTGCTTTGGCTGCAGCCCAGGGTTGGATTGGATCAAGTGCACATTGCCAGATAATGTCCAGCCTCTCATCTGCCTGCCTTCTGAGCCGGGCTGCTCTCAATCTGCTTGTTTCCAGTCTGCGTTGATAGGTGCAGCACCTTGTTATTGGTCTTGTTAAACTGTGAGAGTCCCATGAGCCCATTTCTTGAGCTTGTCCAGGTCCCTCTGGATGATATATCCTCTTTTGATGGGGCATTTCCAAGTTTGTTCAGGGTGCACCCTTTGTCTATGTCATTAATTGAAACATTAAATAATGCTGGTCTCAGTATGGACTTCCAAAGGACACCACTCGTTACTGATGTCCTGTAGGACTCTGAGCCACTGATCACTACCTTCTGCATGCAAGAGTCCAACCAATTCGTTTTCCACTTATCATTCCAGCCATTGAATCCACCTCTGTCTAATTTTGAGAGACTGATGTTGTGGGGAACCATAGATGATATCTATGTCCCTTCCCTTGTCCACTGATGTAGTCACTCTGTCATGGAAGGCCACTAGGTTAGTCAGGAAGGGCTTGCCCTTGGCAAAGCTGTGCTGACAGTCCTCAATCACCTCTTTGTCCTCCCTGTGTCTAAGCATAGCTTCCAGGAGGATCTGTTCCATGATCTTGCCAGGTGCAGAGGTAACACTGGCATGGGTCCCAGGTCTTCCTTTCTACCCTTTTTATAGATGGGTGCAATGTTTCCTTTTTTCCAGTTACCTGGGACTTCACCTGACTGCCATGACTTTTCAAATATCATGGAGAATGCTTTTACAATCAGCCAGTTCACTCAGGACTTTGGGTTGCATTTCATTGGGCCCCACAGACTTATTTACATTCCTCAGGTGGTGGTGAACCTGTTCTTTACTTGCGGTAGGGAATGTGGTCCCCAATGTACTCTCCATCCACTTGAGAGGTGTAGGAAGATAAGTTGCCATTGAAGACAGAGGCAAAAAGGTTTTTTAGTACTTCAGGCTTATTTTCATCTGTTATTGCCAGTTTTCCAGTATTGTTCATTGGGAAGAATATACCTTCTTTCACCTTCCTTTTCTGTTTAACATCCCTGTAGAAGCCCTTGTTATTCTTTGCATCCCTTAACAGGTTCACTTCCAGCTTCACCTTGGCCTTCCTCACCCCAACCCTATACAACTGAATGTCATCTCTGTATTCCTCCCAGATTACCTGTCCTTGTTTCCTCTGTGCATTTGCTTCCTCCCCTTTAGTTTGACCAGCAGTTCCCTACCCAGCCGTGTGGGTCTCTCGTCTTCCTTGACCAATTTCTTGCTCATGATGATTGCTAGCTCTAGGACTCCATGGAAGACTTCTTTAAAGGTCTACCAGCTCTGTTTTACTCCCTTGTCCTGAGGGTAGTCTTCTAGGGATTCCTATTAATTATCTTTTTTAAGAGCTGGAAGTTTGCCTTCCTGAAGTTCAGGGGCCTAACTTTACTCTCTACCTGACCCATATCTCTTGGGACTGCAAACTCCAGCAATGTGGGATCACTGCAGCCCAGTCTGCCTCCAGTTTTGATGTCCACAATTAGCTCTCTTACATTGGCCATGTTATGAAACTCCTAAAATGGGGCAAAAAACTCAGTTGTTTTGGTGTCTGTGTTTTTTCAAGAATGAGGCTAAACTTTTGCTCCTGTGCAGATTTTCTGGTTAAGGGATGAGCTTACCCCAGAGCTCAAGGAATAATTCGGTTAAAGTCAATCAGCTGCAAGATGTCTGTACGTTCACTATCAGGCTTAATTAGTTTTGTTGTTCACACAGCTACACAGCTGAATTCTAACAAAATTCTATAGTGGATTGATTAAATTCAGAACTCTTTAAATCTGTGAGTCTTTTAAGGAAACTGTCTCCTTGCTGTGTCTAGCAACATTATTCTTGACTCTTCCCAAGGTTCAGATCTTGTCATATAAACTTCAGATAATATTGTTTGAAGCTGCACGTAATCTTACAATAGGGTCTTTTCATTATGTTATCTGTAGTATCCCTGATGTGTTGACTAATAGCAAAGATTGACAAAGCGTGTTACACGCAAACATCTTGCCTCATGTTCTATTAAATGTGTCATTTGATATCTTCTCTGGTAAATGTCTTAGTTTTGACTTTGCTATGACATCTTAAAAGAAAGAGAAGATGCCAACAGATGATGTTTTAACACTTGTCAGCAATTCGTCATGTTTCTTCTTACTTTAATTGTTCTTGGAATGAACAGTTCAGAGGGATTTTATTTTTTTTTAAATTCTGCTTTCTGGTTAATGCAATCAATTTGATGCAGATGATAATTAGTATGATAATAGCAGCCTACACACATGCTACTATAACCCCCTGATTTCTTCAGTGTTCCAATGTTTTTAAAGATTGCAAGATAGGTGGGAGCAGAAGAGCTTAAGTTATTTTTAGGGGCCTTTTGCCCCCTTGTTCTAGTATTTAAAAGTAACAGATGGACTTTGCTCTTTGTGCCTCTCATCGTTCATGCTCCTGAAGCCTTACACCTGGAGAGGAAATGCAATGAAGAGACAAGGCTGAGTCCACAATCAGCTGCACTAGCAAAGGGATTGATGGTTTTCCAGAGCAAACATTAGCTGAGGAGGAGGAGGGTTTACCTTTGGAGGAGTAACAGCTGGCATCAGCTGTGTCCAGGGGCTGGTCTGGGGCTGGGGGCATGTCTAGGGAGGATGGTCAAATCAGGGCTGGTGCCATAGAACTGTTTCTCTGCCTTTCTAAACCAGGTCCAGACAAAAACTTCTTTAAGAGCCTTTCCCCTTTCCCGTCTTTTGCATGAAGGAAAACAAAGCTGGCTGATGGATTGTTTTAATAATCTAAGTGATGATCATTCTGTTTGATAATTAGCCATGCAAATCTGAAAAAAACAACTGGTGGATCAACAAAAATAAATCTGCAGGCTACATTTGGGGGAATAGCTGAAAAAGCTAATTTGGTTATAAAGATAGGTTATGCTTTGTAATGAGAAACGACAAGGCGTTTTGCTGCAACTGTCATGGCAACTTTAGAGCTCCTTTATATAGTCTAATTTAAAATGTATTTACCCCGTAGCAATGAAATTGCAATCTATGTATGAATCATAAAAGCTGGGGATGGAAAACACCTCTTGAACATATGGACCAGTTCCTCAAAGGATACAATTCATTTTAACTCAAAGCGAGAGAATCAGATATTCTCTGTCTTCAAAGTCAATTTCTTCGTCCCAGGTTTTCTGAGTGTGGACTCTAGAAAGGGTCTCTTTGTCTAATCTTGGAGCTGTTCTTGGCTAAGAAACTTTTGTTAACTAGAGATCTCGGTATTTAAGTTTTGCTTCAACAGCTTGTGAGCTCTGCTGTCTACTACATGGCTCTACATAAGCTTAAATAGTCATTGAACACTGATAAAATTCACTTATATCAAGATGCTTGTTAGTCATGTTTCAAGGCACAGATTAGTTGCCTACTGAGTTAAGATCTTAATTGTGTGAGTGCTCCATTTTTGTTCCATCAAGCTGTGTTGATATTTGAAATCAAACTGTAATCAGGAAATGAAAGCCTTTTTTTTCCCCTGTTCTGTATTAACAGTGACTCAGTTAGTTGCTAATGCTAAGCATTGGTGGCAGTTATCTGAAAAGCAAGAATATGGTGCTAGAAAGAAAATGAGACTTTTATATTGGTGATTTAAATCAATGTAAGGTTTAGGGCGCTGATTCTCCCAGCACGTTTAGAGATCCTGTTTCATTCTGATGATCAGCTTTTACACTTAGAGGGAAATTCTTAGAGAATTTCATTGTGTCTTCCTTCCTAGCAGAAGCTAGTTAGCTTCCCCAAAGTCACCAAAGCTTGCATTACTCAATCTTATCCACAGCTTGGTATGGGTAAGAATTCTGTTTTCAAGGTCCATGATGAATATCTTTATTACTCTGTAGTTCTGCTACTGTCTGAGAGCATTCTGTACAGTGACCATTACCCTGCCTGTGATGGGGGCTTTCAGCTTTGACTGAGATTATTTTAAAAACCAGCAATGTTTCACACATTTTGGGGGATGGCATTGTTAAAAACACCAAGGGCCTACAAGTAACTTAAAGTAATACCTCAAAGTCCACTGATGTGGGAGGCCAGGACCTTAATCCATTCTAAATGAAATATCCAGGTTTCCTAAAAAGGGGATTGAAATAGGGATGATGTAGGCAAAGAACTAGAAAGAATGATTCTGTAAAAACGTGATTTAAATATTGTCACAAAACCACTGTGTTTCTTGCTTCAGCTGCAGTGGATGTTCAAGGCAATTAATGTATCAGGGCAAAATTTACATAGATGTAGAAACTTGAATTGAAACTTCAAAACCAAAACAACAAAGAAGTTATTGAAAAGGCTGAAGTTGCCCAAGCAGAAATCCTACAGGCTTCAATGAAAACATAAATTTGTGATGACAATATAAGGAAAATGTGACTCTGGCAAAATGAGGTGTTTTGTTGGTTTATTTTCTTTAAGTGTGAGTGGTGCTCAAATGGGGAAAGCATCTGAACTCCCAAGAATGAATGACAGTGCCTCAATGGATGAGGTTGATTTGAATCCCTTTCCATGCACAGGTTAAAATGAGAATGTCAACTGGATTGTTGCAAAACTCAGAAGGGAAAACTAGAGTACTGTTCAGGATTGCAAATGTAACCATCAAAAACTTGTGGTGGGAGATGATAAGCTGGCAGAGTATGCTAATGAGTCTTAGATTTAATGCACACAAACTTTCTCTCTGTGGTTTACATTTATGGGCAGTGGAAGTGGTAAGCAAAATCCTGCTGTGTGCCTTCATAACCATGGCTGGACTATAAGGAGCAAGGGGCAAAATCGTTGTTAATCCTCCCAGTGACTTTTAGATGGACCTCCAAAGACTAGACAAAATTCTAAGCCACTTAAAACAACCAGGCTCTATTGTGTCCTGCAGTATAGAGCTTGCTTATCCTTCTAAAGATCAAACTCTGCTTGTACCCATCTAATAGGAATATATTGAATCTTGCATGGTGTGCAAGCAGGACTTTGATCAATATTGCACACATTTTATTTGAGGACCTACAGCAGAGGCCCTACACTTAGAAAAACAATTGAAGTAGGTCTTGGGAACACTTGACAGAATATATAAACAGATGATGTTATGGTCTCAGTGGAAATCTAGCTGTATTGAACTGAAAATAGACCATACAAGGAGAAAATTGTAGAATTGTAGTCCTTATAGTAGGATACTATGCAGCAGGCCAGCAAGTTCTGTTTGGATTCCTTTGGAAAATAAAACTACAATAAAATATCTCCCTCAAAGAATTTAGTACATCTCTCCATGCTACACTGTGAACTTCTGTAGGAGGAGTTTCTGTCTTACTGAGTGATGTATACTCCAGGTATCTGATAGTAAAAATCAAAAGCATGAATTGTGCAGAGGAGGACATTGCAGGAGGTGTTCATGAGGTTCCACTTCTCCAAGGGGAAGCATGAATTGTACAGTTTGGTAAAATAAATGTATTCCACCTGGGCTTCCATCATATGTGTTCTTTGTTCTCTGGGGCAATAGCACAATGCACCTATCAAATGACTAGATGTTGACAAACTTCAGGTTATGAAGCATTATCTGAGCTACCGGTGTTTGTATGTTCACATAACTTTCTGTGTGTTGATTTCTGTCTGGGAATGTTGTGTTAACACTTATTTTGAAAAGTAACTAAGGAAAGCTAAGTGAAAATAGGATTAAGTTCTGATTTCTGTAGCCCTTTGGCTACTTGTTTTCAGTACTAGTCGTTGGGCTTAAGACTATTATCTCAGGGCAGTAGTCTGGTAGGCTTTCATTTCAGTCTGTTATTTAACTAACTAAATTGCATTGTGAAGTAGAAACTTAATATTTTTCTTTTTTTAAAGTCCAGTTTTCTAACTTCTCCTTAATCTTGTTTCTTCTAGGACGTTATTTCCCAAATGTAGCATATGAGAAGTTTTATAGTTACTAAGCAATAGTGGTTGTACTAGTCTTTGCAGTACAAATATTAATATGAAATCCTCCCTATAACAGTGGTTGTAAAACTGTTGATATATCTGCTTTAAGTATGAGAAAACAGCATAAAAGGCCCTGTGCTTTGACTGGTATGGGAAGTGTCCATGAACTAGAGTGTTTTCTTGTCACAGTTAAGTGGTATTCTTGTTCCAGAACAGTTTCAGAATTCTTCATGTTTAAGGTTGCAGCGATTATTTTTTGTTTTCTGGGAAAGCTTTCGTTTAGTCTGAAGTATTTTTTAACTCCTTGTGTATTTGCCCCATTACAGAATTATAAAAGCATCTGCAGTATCAATTTTGAGTATTTAAATCTTTCTCTCATATTGCCCTTGATATGATCTCTCTCAAGAGCTACTCCATTTTGGTCCCTGAATACTACAAAACTATCACTATTGAAAGGGCTTGCTGACGAGCTGCAAGTAAACTAAACTGAAAGCACCAAACTTTCAGCTCTGGCTCATACCTTGTCACTCAGAGTTGTGGAATATGAGATATATATGTTGTGGAATATGAGTTCCCCAAAGAGATGCTTGGGTCTTATATATATTTTAATATATTATATAAAAATATACATTTACTGATATTTATTATGTATACTGAACTTACAACCAGCAATGGTCCTGATTAAAACCTCTTCTGTAATTTGGAAGTGCCATGAGGAAAGAGATCTGCCTGAACTCTGTAAAGGAATTGGCAAAGTCTTAGGTAAGGGTGGTGTGGCTCTTGCAACATGCTTGGGTTCCAACATGAAAAGTCTGACTGAAGTCCTTCACTGAAGGTGCCTAGAACAGACTAAAAAGCTCACTAACTTCTCAGCAAAAGAAGTCTACTGAGGTGTGTTCAGCATAACAATGCATATCTAACCCTTGGCTCTGGGTGCTGTCACTTCAGTAGGGCTCAGAAGACAGGATTGCTCACTCTCCATGCTTGAATCTTGTTTTGTACCTTTTCCTGGAACAGTTGCTCATCTCAGGGCTGGAGGAGTACAGGGCCCGCTTGGACATTTACTCTGAATTGTTACAGCTGTTCTATTTTTACTTAAAGGTGTATTATTGTGATCTAAAGGTGAACACTATTCTTGGTTATAGAGCACATTTTTCACGTGTAGGGCAGGTCAGCTTTTCCAGCTTCTGCTGCAGTGGGACAGTAATCCATCACCATGGCATATTGTATTTGTGTCAGGGTACCAAAAAGACAAGTAAGCATTGCACAGACCAAGTCTCAAGCAACTTAATGCTTTCCACATCAAAGCCAGAGACTGCTGTTGGCTCGAGATGAGTATCAGGACCCAGCCCAGCCTTGCTTTCTCCTGAGCTGATGCCTGCAGGATGTGCTGAATAGCCATTAACTCAGGAAGAGGAGAGGACACCACAAATTTTCCAGTGTTTTTTTCCCCCGTTTCTTTTGTCCTGAAACTTCTTGTGGCTTCTCACTCAGTTAACATTTTAACTTTTGTCTGTTTTTTGATGATTTTATAGGAGAGTCCACATTTTTAGAGCGTTTAGAGCTGTCAAATGTGTTTGCAGCTGAACCAGCTCTGGAGGGAGGCTCATACCAGCATCTGCCACAAGGAGGCAGAAGCATTAAATCTTAAAATATTTGTAAACCACGTCCTTGATATGTATCTCAGTTTATTAAAAACATGCTTTGGAGTATCTATAGCTGCCTCTGATGTATACAGAAGCTTGGGGAGAGGGAAATTTTGCAGGGGAGAATCCAAAACATCAAAGAATTTCGTGCATGGTAGGGTTTTACTTGGTGTTTTGATAAGGTGGAAAAAAATGTTATAAAAACATATAAGCAGCAATTAAAGCAAAGACAACACCCCCCCCCCCCCCCACTTCCCCCCTGGTAACTGTTACATGACAGTTTCCCACCCACTGCACTTCATAGTTATCACTCTTGGTCACTTTCCCTTTGTGAAGGCAACTCTCAAGTCCAGATCAGTGACAGTGACACATTAACGTTGCAGTAATTGTATTTTCAAGCATGCCTGGTTTCCTGTTCAGCTAATAAGTTGCTTGCTCAGCTGCTTGCAGTAATTCAGAAACGCAGCATGGCATATTCGTGTTTCTGGACTACCTTTTTGGTCTGATTGCACTGTGATAATTCTCTTAGAGGTTAGCTAGAGAGA
Source organism: Serinus canaria (assembly GCF_022539315.1). Lineage (NCBI taxonomy): Eukaryota > Metazoa > Chordata > Aves > Passeriformes > Fringillidae > Serinus > Serinus canaria. The sequence continues at coordinate 40,299,488 of NC_066315.1, forward strand.
ATTCTAAAAAGCATGAGTGCTTTAATTGAGTCTGATCCCTTCACAGCTCTGCTGAATGCGAATGAAATCCCACTTGCATCCTGGTGAACAGACTATTGAAAGCTTGGTGGTGGTTTGCTGTGGATGCTTTTTATACCTGGTAATGCACATGAAAGAAATGGAGAAGGGGAGGCAAAATTCAAAGTGAAAGCTAGTATTTTGTCCTTAATTTGTCCTCCTTTACTTAAGTATCAAAGCACATATGGAAGAAAGGTCACTCTGTTACCTGAAACTACTGCAGCTCAATACGTACCTGGGCATAATGGAATTTGTTTAAGGACATGGTATCATCTGTAATGTCAGATGTCCTACCTGTTACCATCTGTGTCAGACTTCATCTGACTGACTGTAAATACAGATCCTCTGCTGTGTGCCTTACACTGCTGTCTTGGTTAATGTAGGTTGGTTTGTGTGTTGAAATCCACTTAAAATAGAAATTTCTCCCTGACTTAAAAAACATTTGTGTAAGGAACACCTCTTCTGCTTGTGAAGGGATATTGCAGTCCATTGTGTTAAGATGTATTACAGGTTTAAATTACAGCTTATGACACTTCAAAGGTGCTTTCTGCTACTCATGCAGCAATCAGACATGCAGTCACGATGCTCCTGTGGCTTAGTGGCTCACAACTGAGAAGGAAGGAAAAAGACATTTGATACCAGAGGTGCATTTCTGAAGAGCAGCCTATTGTTTCCCTCTCATCCTGTATGCAACCACAAATGCTCATTGCTGAAGGCAGGCATGTGCTCCCCCACTTCTGCTGCAGGGAGCTCTGCTAATGTGGTGCTTGTAACCTTCCTCTGCTCCAAGCACTGCCTTTATATTTCAATAGCCTATTGAACACATGTCTTTCCACAGCCCAGGGCTTGAATTTGGGATCACATCATCTAGCTTCCACTCTAATTAGTTATTAAATACACTGGACATTTTCATGTGTTAATTAATACCCAGTGAGATGGTATACAAGGTGATGAGTAAATAATGCATCAATAGATGTACATTTTTTCTTGGCTGCTGTGAATATCAAGGAGTGGCTATGCTGCTTTTAAATAGGGAGAATTCTGATTTTATTTCTAAACTTCTGGGAGCTTTGAATTGTAATTAATGATGCTGTTCTACTAAAATAGCCTTAGTAAGGTCTAGTTTTTGAACCCAAAATTATTTTTTCCTTTTTCTTACATTTTAGGGTTAAATGTAGCTTTTTTCATTTTTAAAAGTTAAAAGGGAGATAGTGAAAGCAGTTTAACATCCAGGTTCTTTCCTTTGTGTTGCACTTTCTTGTGATTTTATAACCTGCTTCCTGGAAAAAAAATCATTGATATGTCTTGTTCTGCCACAGGCCTCACATACTGGTAAACACTCCTCCTGAGAAAGATATGTCAGAACCACTGTGAGGAGCATAAAATAAATGTTTTATATAAGTAAGCTGTTTAATGTCCTGTTACAACCAGGAAGATCTATGTTGTCCTGCTAATGCAAGTAATCACTTAACCTTTCTGGTAACTGACCTTTCTTCTGCTGTGTTTAGGAGGTTGTTTGTGCATCTCAAGACTGCACAAACTGCTGTGTGTGACTGTCACTTGGCAGAATGCATGTCCTAATGTCACACAGGACTGCCTTAAACTCACTTCTGCTGCCTGAATGTTTTATCAGTTTCTTCAGTTCAGAATGGCCTGCCACACTTTTTATTTCTTTATTTTTTTTTCCCTCTTGACTAGACATAACAATTTTAACTGCTATTGAGTTTTGCTATTTGATTGACTTCTCTGTTATGGAAATGGTGTGTGACATGCCTGACTTCCTGTTTCCAGGTAAATCACACAAAGAGAAGGGATCCCAGTGTAATGATACTTCACATTTTCAGTTAGCATGGCTGAGCAAATGGTTCATTGCTTTAATTACAGTGGTCACTGAGGTAGTGTCTGACAGGTTTTTTAGTTCCCAGTTGTCTCAATAATAGTCTGTGATAATGATCTTATTGTGGGCTCTTTTTTTTTTTTTTTTTCTGGTGAAATTGGTGATTTCTACTATTCCTGAAAATCTCCTGTGCATTTCAGCACAACTGCAGCCTATTGCTTAGGCTGGATATCCTAATGCACATCACAGCTCTGTGTTGGGAACAGTCATGGCTCCGGTGGGGAATGCGCTGCATCCTTAGATCCTCCAGAGAAATGGTTCTATTTCAGAGTGACTCCCACGTACTTCTCAGAAACTTCTAAAAAGAATTTTATATTACACAGCCAAAGTGTTTTCTCTCACTGTGTGTAACACTGAAGTATTTTTCAAAACACCTTGACAGTTAAAATGTGCTTGAGTATGAAATTTTTTTTCCTGCAGTGTCTGATTATGCAGGTGCAGTTGATATAAATTTTTCCTTTTTAATTCCCTCTCCTCACCCCCAGCTGTTACCTTGAAGTGGTCTGAAACAAGTTTAGTTTAACAGTTTATGTACTTATTCAGATGCTTTGCTTTTGTGCTGCAAGACTGTCTTACAGAAGACATTGTTATACCCCTTGATCATTTTTTAAACTTGTAGCTGTACTAGCAGTGACCTTACTACAAAGTCTTCTCTGTCTGTTGATATCCTTCTCTTGGATATTATTGCAATGGTGTGGTGTAAGTTTAACTGTTTGTCAGACTTTAAAAATATTTTTTTTCCCCATTGAGGTGATAGTTTGTTCCCTCAGCAGAAGCGAACATAGAAGAAAAGCTCTGAACACTGGGAACCTCGGCATTGTTTGTTGAAAGATCCCTTTTGCTTCACTGAATAATTTCAGGACTCAGATTTTTTTAATTTTTTCTTTTTTTTTGTAAGTAGAATTTCAGTGGGACCCAACTCCTTCTGACAACTCGATGGCTACAGCACAACTCATGGGTTGAAAACTTCAGAAGACACTTTTACAACTTGTAAAGCTAAATTACTTTTGAGTTTACTTAATCTCTTTAGGAAAGATTTGCGTTGTAGTGCTCACACCTCTTCAGGTAACAGTATGATCTTTGGGTGGACAATGAGTACACGGTCTGGATGTAGCTTTACTCTTAGAGATTCATATTGATTTTCTTTTATCTTGTTTTTTACCTCCCTGTCTGTTTCTAGCAAAGATGTGAAGATATAATTCTGATATTGGTTGCTGTCTCTGGAGCCATTTAGTTGTGTTATCTATTTTGTGCCTGCTACATACAAATATGTCCTCGGTGTTGCTACTAGTCTGTGATTTAAAACTGCTCTCATTCTTTTTAGTTTTGTCATATGCATACAATATTTCATCTTTTGAGACTGCCTGCAGTCTTACTGCTGTGTGCTTTTCATTTTTTGCAAGGATAGGTATTATCTTCTTGTCATAGTTATTAGCTCTGATTCTGTACACAATCTTTCTTATAAACTTTGTTGTGGCTTTACTGCACCTATTTGTTGCTTTTCTGTTTAACTTTTTTTCCTTGTGTCTTGTGCAAAATCGTATTTTTCCTTCTTTTCTACACTTTTCCAGTTCTGCTGAGTGAATTAATTGTATGTCTGCTTCCCCAGGTTCTTGGAGTTCAGTCTGAACTTGATAACTGACGCTTCCCATGCGTTGGTAGAGTTACTGTATTTTCTTCTGCCTTTGCAGATGTGTATCTCTTGTCCCTTTCCTGAAGGGTTTGTCATGATATGTTTTTATTGTGCTGTGGCTTTGTAGGAGCTCTGAAGGCCAGAAGATGCTGCTATTAGCCACTATGTATAGAACCCTCCTCCTACATATATTACATATATTTAGGCTGTGCCTCTCTCTTATCAGTTCCTCTCAGCCTGTGGTGTAAATCATTCAGCTGTGCTTCCTTTGTTTGACTCTGGGTACAGCTCTGTGTCTTCTAGTAACTCTCTTTTTGCTTGTCTGAGAGATTCCCACTTCAGAGCCCCCTCTTACCACTCCTGGAAGCAAAGCTCAAAGTCTTTGCTTTTTGACCAGTCTGTCTTTGTATAGCTTTGGAACTCCAGGTGGGTCTCTAACCTAGCGTTCCCGTTGAGCTCCTTCTCAAATTCACATGTATGCTCTGGCTGCCTCTATTGCTTGTGGAAATAGTGCAATTCCTAGCAGGCATTTAAATCTTTCGCTGGATAAGGTTGGCAACATTACTTCCAGGATTATTTCAGGCAAACCTCTGAAAACATCTGCTAAAGCATCATTATCCCAAGGGTAACAGCCACCTTCTATTTCCTACTCACCATTTGGCGGCAACCTGTCCCACCATTACTTCGTGCAAGAGATTAAACCAGTGTGGTGCCAGTTTTAGTGCTAGTTATAGCTCTGCTACTTGACCAAGATGATCAGCAGGCAAGTAAAATAATATTTGAAAGCTTTGTGGAAACTCTTGTTTCTTGCACTCTTCATGGGAGGAGGTGAATTCCCTAATAAGGCACTGTATAATTCTTTTGGACCTTCTCCTTTTACTCACTAGAGGAAAACAAAGTTTAGAATGGAGGCCAAGAAATCAGAAATTGTTTTGATACCATTTTTTCTCTTCTCCTGCCAGTCCCTTGTTTCCTCCTTTAGACAAGCTGAAATGAAACCTCAGTTTCTGATAATCAGCAGCCTACTTACTCAGTCTAAACCACGAGAATGGATGAGCAAAAGACAGCAGTTGTGTCTTTCTGGAGACATTTTTTGTTTTTTATCAGGTCTATTATCTCCAAGTAGAATTACATAAGAATTTGTCTTAACAGTCGAATTTATTATTTCTTCTTTCTTTTTTTCTTTTCCCCCCCTTCTCCCACACTCTCCCAGCAGTAGGCATGAAAGGTCCTGCCTGGCCTGCTGGTCCTCATTGGAATTACCCATTAATAATTTTTCAGCATGCCCAAGGTTCTTATCCCTATAAAGCTTGTGTTATTTCCTCGTGTCTCGGTTTCCTGTGAGGCACCTGCTATTGGTGACCTTGCAAAAGGGCCTGAGGACTCTTCACCTCTTCCTCTTTCATCCTTTCTCACTTCTGGCAGGTCATGCTTGTGGTATAAGCTGAGCCTGAAGCATGCCAGGAGCAAACTGTGCAAAGTCCTTTGTGACCCCAACAGAGGCTGAGACTTCGGTGGAGAAAAGAAGAGCTGATAGCTGAGCTCAGATACACTTTGTAGTGCCTCAGCTCCATCAGGGCACTGCTGCTAAGCTGTGTTCCTGCCATTTGGTGGGATCTGGATGCAGCAACTCATCTCTGGGGAGCAGTCAAGAAGCATGAGAATTCTTTGAGGTGACACTATTTTTCCTTTGAGCTCTTGGGCCTTCATGATCTGATGGTAGTTTGAGCTGCAGCGTGGAGGAATCAGCCAAAAAAGTGCCTTTGCCAGGAAACTCTGAGCAGATACCTTCTGATGAGAAATTCAACTCTTTTCTGCTTGTGCAACTTGAGAAATTGTGTGAACTCAAATAGGAGGTCCCACAAATACACCTCTCATTTGAGGAGGGAGGAGAGAAGTTCCACTGCAATAAGCAGTGTCAGCTGGTATCTGTTAGCAGATTCCTGCTGACAGTCAAGTTTCAGGATTCCTTATGTGATAATGGATGATGTTTTTAAAAAATACTGCTGTAGTCCTTTACCTTTCCTAAAAAGTTCTAGTACAAAATGAAAAAGATTCTTTTAAGAAGAAATATCTTCAACATGGCCACTGAAAAAGTACTTGTGGGGAATACCTGGGCAGAACTTGTTCTAGTTGCAAGTGAAGATGTACCTAGAAAGGAAAAGCAGCTCTTGGTCTTATTTCTCTCCAGGTAAATATTGTTTTCAGTTGGATTTGCAGGGATTTTTTTTTTTTTTAATTAGCTGATAGTTGCATATGATTCTGCCATCGTGGTCCCTTTGGAAGCATGATTCACCTGAATATCTGAGAAAGGATGTGTGTTGAGTGAGGTACTTGCATAGGGTTTCTAGGAATTACTGGTACCTTTCTGTGCTGTTGAAATGTGCAGATGGTTTTGGCAAGTTCTGACAAGCTCCTGCTATGACTAAGCATAGGGCTACTCCTATTTTTCTTTTTATTCAGCTCTTTAACAATATATGGTATTTGAAGGGTTTTTTTTTCTCTTTTCCCATCAAAAATATTCTGATGAAAATGCCTGCATACATCAGTTTGCTCTAAGACAGATTTTGTGTGGCATCAGTTCTTGTCTTTTGTAGCTTGTAGCTTTTTCAGAAATCTAAATTTCTGATTTTGAGCATGCCTGTAGGAGCTGCCTTGGCTTCCCCTTCCATTTTATGTTTAGCATGCATTAGAGGCAAGAGAGATAAATGCTCATTTTATTATTTAATGTTTTGTGGTCCCTTTTAAAATACCCTTTGACAGTACAGTTCCTGGAAAACTACAGTTTCCCCTGTTTAGAATCTGTATGATTTTCCTTTATGTGATTCTGGTGACCTAACCATAGGTCTTAGTTTTATTATTTTTTTCCCCCAGGTTTCCTGCTGCCCACATGAAAGAGTGAATGTGTCTGTGCTGGGTTTTTTTTTTTCCTTGTGTCTGATGTACAACTTGGTTAGCTTTTATTTTTTATAGTGAGATGTCAGCATAACCTGCCAAGAGTACGTGCGTATGTGTTATATTGACCTCTCTGTAGATGAGCTATCAGTCTTATCTTGAAATTATTTATATTCTTAACCTTAAGGTCCTGAGCAAACATACAGACTTGATGGATATTACTGGCAGACATTAAAATCAGTGCTCTTCCCAACATGTGTTGAACGAAACCTGTTGTTGGGTTTTTTTCTCCCCATAGTGATTATTGCTATTTCTAAGAATATGCAGACCACTCACTAGTTAAACAGTCTAGCTTTTTAAAGTAGACCAATTTCACTTGAGGACTGAAATAATGACTCTTCCATATGATCTAATTAAGAGTTTGCTGACTTGGAAGACAATATTTGCCACAGAATTTGTTATTTCTCATATGGTGACCTTGAATATAGTGGTGTTGTGTCGGTAGCTGTAGCTTCAAGGAGCAAGCAGTCACAGTACCCTACAATGTTCTTTTGGGATGATGATAAACTGCATTAGTCATAAATGCTGATACTTAGAAAATAGTATTTATTCCCAAGCCTCTCAGTTGCTCTTAAGTATTTACTTTTTGGGTATTATTGGCTTCAAGGAGCATTAACAAAATGATGATTATATGTTGGTTTAGAGGCTATGAATGTTTATTACTTCAAGCAGAAAGACTTTGATTTATTCTTGAAATCACTGGTAGTAATTTGGAACACCACGCTTAAACATATGCTCGAACTGATGCTTCCCTTGACAGCTCAGTCAGAGGTGGAATTTTTCTGTAGTTATGCATTTCTAGGGGTCTTGAATGTGAACTACTTGCCAGGCTCCACCCATACCTTATGTGTGCACACAACAGACAGAAACAATGCTTTACCTTTTTTTTCTTTATCAAAGATAGGTTTTAATATGAACTGGCACAAGTGTTTTGAATTTGGACTATTCTGCAAAGAACAGAGCAGTATGAATATCTTAAATAGTGCCTGACTTCTGTTCTTAGCACCTGCTGGCCTCCTCCATTGGCCTACTATTGTGAGTGTTGAATAAAAGGGAATAAAAAGCTGTATGTTTTTAGATCTGTTTTACAGCTGAATGGCACGTTTCTGAACAGATTGAAAGAAAAAAGGGTGAGTGGGGAAACAGCATGGATTTACCAGGAGTAAAGCATCTGACCAATCTTTTGTGGTAAAAGGACTAGGTCTGAGGACAGTGGAGGAGTGGAGGGTGTAATTTTCCTTGTCTTTAAAAACACTTCTTATGTGTTCTTCTGCAATATTTGTGTGCCCATGTTAGGGACAGGTGTTTAAATAGATGCATAAATAAAATGATAAGGCAGTATGTGGGTAGGGCTGTACTCTGCCTAAGCTGACTCTGAGTGGAGTGGTACTCTTGCATTTTCCTGTGATTCCTATGACTTTTTGTGATGAAATCAAGGTCTGTGTGAAATACATCTTTCCTGTAGAACATTTTAGAAAATGCTTTTGTTTATTTAGGGGCTTGGCATATTTTGTTTGAAGATTCAGGAAGAGTTATTTAATTTCTCCAAAGAAGTTAATAAATACACATTTCAAATTCAGGAAGACTGAAGTTTAGTATATTGATAAGTACAAACAACAGAAGAGTGAATTTAATAACCTGATAGTAATCTTGCCAGTAACACAGTAAGATGTGCTTTATAATTCAGCCAGGTTCTTCCACAGTAGTCATCATCACAGTGCAAACTGTACTTAAAGGCATGAGCTCAGAAAGAATTTCCAAGTTTACCCAATTTCTTATGAGTTTGGAAGTTGACAACTGCCTTTGTGAATTTTTATACATCTATCCTGCTTTGCAAGATATTCCTTGCTGCTAGGGTTAGATTGCTGATGGGGTGTCTCAGCTGTTAACCAAGAGCATGCACTGTCTTGGTAAATGCACTTACCCTGCCACAGATCTAGGCTGTCATGCTTTACATCAATCCTCTTGCATTATACAGTAGAGAAAATCAGAGGCATATCAAATAATTGGATGTGAAATAATTCAGAAAGCTGCCATTTTTTTGTAGATAGCTCCTAATATACCTTGTTAGGTGATGGCAGTCTCATTCTTGAAAAATCTGTGTTGAAGAATTGTAGAGTGGCCTGGGTTGGAAGGAACTTGAAATTCCTCTTATTCCAACCTGCAGTGTGTAGGGATACTTTTCATCAACCTGGTTACTCAGGGCCTCATCCAACCTGACTTTGAACACTGCCAGGGATGGGGCATCCAGAACTTCTCTGGCTAACCTGTTGACTGTGTTTAGTGTAGCTGAGGGGGTTTAGTAACTTGTGCTTTTCACTGCCTGAAGAAACTTTTACTTGCTTCTGGGAGAGTGTTTGGGTTCATGTGGTGCCACAGTTCAGCCATCAAGAGCTGGAGGTACAAACTATTTCCACACAGGGAAGCATTTAAACCTGTTCCAGTGCCTCACCACCCTCACAGTAAAGAATTTAAGAATTTCTTCCTGGTATCTAATCTAAACTTCCCCTCTTTCAGTTTGAAGCTGCTCTGCATTGCCTACAATCACTACACATCCTTGCAAAAAGTCTCTTATCTTTTTGTAGGCTCCCTTCAGTTACATGAGATTAACTCTTATGTTACCCCAAGCCTTCCCTTTTCCAGATGTCCAACTTGCTTTTAAAATTGCAAATTTAGTGACAGTACCATGATTAAAGCTTTAACCCCAGCATCCTTTTGCAGCTTCCTTCAGAAGCATCAACATTTGCTATCTTAGCAGTAGACTTGCTGCTAACTTTCCCTGCTTGCAGTGGCCTGTTCTATTAGCCTGGCTAAGGTCCTGATGGCTAAATCTGAGCTTATTCCCAATGATGAGCCCATTTTTGGGACATGGTTAATTATCCTGTATGAGCTAATTTGATCTTAAGGGCATGAGAGCAATAAAGATGATATTCATCAGGAAGGCATAATTCAGCTGCTCATCATAGCTGCTTTCTGTCTCTATGGGTGATAACACTAGTCTTATGTGGCAACATTATGTAGGAAATTTCCTGTAAGCCTTAATTCTCTTCTGAATATATGTACAAGGGTGTTCTGTCCCTAGCATTTCTGCATGTCTGTTCTGGGTTGGAAATTCTACCTCTCTCATGGGAAGATGCTTGCTTCTTACCCAATAACAGTGTTATTTTGGCTTTGTCTTTTTGGCTGCCCATGCACACCAGAAGGTGCTGTACAGTATAGGAATGGCAATGTCTTACTACAGCAAGACCCTGAGTTGTTAGTACAAGTAGCACTAAAATATCTTAGTATTGAAAGAGTTGATTGTCTTTCTTAGCCACTGCAATACCATTTCTGCAAAATATTGACAGTCTGTAGCACCAACTCATAAATTTAGAAGCAGCTATATTTTTTTGTTTTGGTTTGCTCACTGCATAAATCAAACAAAGCCTGTAAGGAAATATAACAAATAATGATGGTCTATTGTTATAAATTTTCTGCTGCTAAATAAAAAGAGAGAAACTCAATATGAAACCTATGAAAACACAAAATGATAAAAGCAGGTATTTGGCTCTGTAAATTGTTCCCAGTTATTCCCAGCACTGGGAGTTTATTCCTGGGTTGTATTTCACCTTTAAATGTGTGACTGCTGTTTTTCTTGAAACTGAGATGTGCCCGCTGTCATCTGCGGGGCGATATGGTCCCTTTTGGGTTTTAGTGAGTGTATGATGCTCTGGTAGCTGAATTTTACACAGCTTCCTGTGATGAGCATTACAGGCTCCTGTGAGAAGAGACTTGAGCAGCTGAAGCTTGGCAAGCCCCAGTGGATCCTGCTAGAGATCAGAGGAGAAACCCACAAACAAGGACAAGGAGTAAACAGCGATACATCTGTCAGCAGGCAGCTGATCAAATCTGTGCTCTTGGTATGGTTGGGCATGGAAGAAAATACTCAAATTGCTCTTTCACCTACCTTGTGCTCTGCAGCCTCTTGTAAAATAATGGCCATACTGTTGGATTTAGGCTGCCTTGTTAATGAGAAATCACGCTATGAGTGAATGTGTGCTATGGATATTGGCACATCAGATTGTTGTGTGTCTTCTTTGGCAGTCTCTGGAAGAAAAGGGACCAGTGCTCTCTTCATCCAGTTGGGTTTTCTGTACTATAATAAAGCCAAAGTTAAGAAGTAGAACTGTTCAATGAGAAGTACAGTAAAAGAGCTCAGTTCTCACTATTAGGACATTGAATTTTATTTGTTTTTAAAGAGAAGGTTATTATTCCAAGAGGAATGAAAAATATCTGATTAATATTTATTTCTGAACTGTCTCATTTACCCTTTTTTTGTTTAAGATATTGGAATTATGTCTGCTTTTTTATTCGGAGTGGTGAAAATAGGAAAAGAGACCTGAGAGATTTTCTGCTTACATGATTCATATAATTTTTTACAGTAATAGTTAGTCAACAACCATATAGTAACTTAACAAAACTTAAGAATTGGCATTTCATTCTAGGCTTTGCATTATGTGCAAATGTAATATCTTTTTTATGATGATTTCTTTAGAGTCTAAACTAGAAGTGCTCCAAAGAGAACAAAACAAAATGTGGAAAACAAGTAATGAGTCCTGCTTATGCCATCTGGAGGCAGGGAGCCGAGATCCTGGCACACGGGTGCCCCTTGGTAGGCTACACAGCTGAAAGAGGGTAGGATGCTGCTAAGTTGCACTCCTGCAGCCAAAAGCACTTTTTTTTTCTGCTGAGCAGAGCAGACATGAAGTGCATGCTAATGTGATGTTTGATAAACAGGTTAATTGTTCCAGGTCTGGTTTTACCCTTTTTAAATTGGGAAACTCATAAGACTGGACCTAGAAGCATTTCTGGTGGAAGCTGCATTTCCTTCTGACATTAGTCTTAGGTCCGAACTGCTTGGCAAAAAAGATTTGTTCTAACCTCAGTTGAATGTAAAGAGGATCCCAGGTTGCACCTATGTCAGGGGTTTGTTCAGAGCAGCAGTGCTGCTCTGAAGCAAGTCTGCTCAGCCTGCCTGCTTGCAAGGCACTGTCTTGATTCACAGTGTGACTCTGGAGCACATGGATTACATCTCTGATGGACAGCAGACTTGGAGGCCAAGCAAATAATGTTACAAAACTGATATTGCCACACAGAGGATGGACAAAGCAGGACCCCAGCACCAATTGTCTTCTGTGTGAATACTAAAGTAGAACTCAAGAGCTGCCTGCCTGTGCCACGTAGGGAAGAACATTCCACTGTAGCTTTAAAGCACTTCAGTGGTGAAAGTGGTAGCTGCTACATAAATATGTGTATGCAAAATGTTCATCATAGAACATGAATTCCACTGTTTGTTTTCCTGTTTACTATCCGTGTATTTATATTATTCTGCAGATGATCTAGTCCTGTAGCAAGAATCCCTAAGGGTGTTGAAGGACCAGAAGGTAGGGGGACAGCTCTCAACTGCTGTGAGAAGCTCAGAAGAGCCTTGCAGAGGTGTGCAGTGGGCTGTGGATAGAAATGGCACTAGGACTTAGAATGACCCTCTTCCTCCTGGCCCCAGCAAGTTTTTGGCAATCTACTTTGGTGGATGTTCAAAAAATCCCACTCTGACTTGACTGTGTTTAGTGTAGCTGAGGGGGTTTAGTAACTTGTGCTTTTCACTGCCTGAAGAAACTTTTATTTGCTTCTGGGAGAGTGTTTGGGTTTGTGTGGTGCCACAGTTCAGCCATCAGGAACTGGAGGTACAAACTAGTTCCACACAGGGAAGTACTTAAACCTGAGGTGTGGCTAACCTGTTGTGGAGAGCAGGAGTCATCAGAGTTGGGTTTTGATGTGACTCTTTCTTTGTGTCTTCCTGGATCTTCAGACCATACTGAATTTAGCTTAGCTACTCTTGCCAGCGTAATGTGGCTGGGTTAGGAAAACCTTAAAAAAAAAAAAAAAAAGAAAACCATCAGTCTGTGTGAGTGAAACATGCCAAGATAAGTAACAAGTGTTGTAGTTAGAGCTGTAAACAAGATTATATTGCTTTTACTCCCAAATATTAATGCCTGACAAATTTCTATGGAGACTAATGTTCTGCAGGATATTATACATGAGAGCTAAAAGTAATGACAGTGAAGAAATTAGTGAATTTTGCTGTAATGGGAAAATGAGGCTATAACGATGTTTTGCAGTTATATTTGCACAGCTTCTGTCTTTAAACAGAGGCATCTTGTGCAAGAGCTTGAATTGCAGTGTGTGGTCTTGTAGGGAGTGTGTGGCTGTGACCTCAGTCCTAACTTCTTATGCACTGGCAAATAAAATACTTAGAGTAACTTTCTTTTTAACATAAACCACATTTTGAGGTTTTGGGTTAGGCCTTCCTTGTTCATGATGAAAATATTTTGTTTGAGGTTTTGATCTTCTATGCCTATTGCTTTTCTCAGTTTAATCAGGAGCAGCAATGGATATGCACTACCTTGTTGAGATGCCATGAAATCAAGACTTTGATATGGACAAGGAAATCTAAATTGCCTGAACGATGCTTTTCTGTAATCTACATTTAAAAGGCCATGCAGTTCACTGCTTCATATGTTTGATGACATCCAGGATAGAATAGTAGAGCCTGGAAGCTTCCCTAGTGAGGCTTTCACCCATCAGTAGCCTGCTGGACCACAGCTCCATGCAGCCATGGCCAGCACACCCAGCCTTCCACCTGCCAGCTGAGCCATGGATGCACTGTGGTGATGGGCTCCGAACAAGAAAGCTGCTGCTGTCAGTCTTAGCCCTTTCAAAATGGTTGTCTGCCTCCTAGGAAAGAAAATAACCCCAGCTGAGGTAATTAACTGAGGTTTCCTTTTAGAAGCTTCTATGGAGAAAGTGCCAGATCAGCCCAAAAAGTCCCAAGAGATGAAATGCTGCTGGATCAATGTGATGAAGTTAGTGATGCTCCTGTCTGTGGGGATGTGCTTATTCTGTAGTAGCAGTGTGAATGAGGGTTTGCTGAATTTTTAAAGGAATTCTTCAAGCATCTAGTTAAAAAGCTTATTGCTGATAACGTTGGTGTGGATAAGGATTTGACTGGCCAGCTGTCCACCTGACAATAAAAGACAACTGCCTCTCTAAGACTTTCTACACACCTGTAAGATAACTGCAAAGCAGGACTGAAGGTTTTGTTTTCTATATGCCCACCTGAAACCTGAGATCATATTATATCAATATAATCATATTATTAGTATGAAGTTATTTGGATAGAACTTTTTAATTAATAGAAGAAACATGAAAAGCAATCTTTTGGCACACGTAATAATATTAATTGGTTTGCAAAACTGTTGTAGTGAGTGCAGAAAGCTGCCAGAATGTCTGTTCTGTTAGAGAACCTTAATATTTTGATGCCAGCTCAATGTGTCCAAACAGAAATCTGATAGACCAGCAGCTAGAATGAGTCTAAAGATGAATTTGCTTACCATGAGTGCTCCCTGTCCAGACACCTTTCAGGAAAAAGGCAGTCTTTGAGTAACAAGGATTTCAAATTGCATGGGATTTATGAGCTAAAGCCCATGTGTTGACTTATGCTTGAAAACCAGCTGATAGCTACTGTATTTAAGGACTATGCTTTCTTCTCTGCAAAGGGCTGTGCAATGCTGACATAGCACATCCTGAAACAATTAGCTTAGTAACTGTTCCAGTTGTGTTCTTGAACTGCAAGGGAACACAGAAAAGGAATATAATCCCATAAATTGTGCCCCACAATTTAAAAAGGATGGTAAGATATTTGAACATCTCTAGAGAAGGGCAGCAATGCTGGTGAAGGAACTAGAAGGAATGTCCTCTGAGGAGTAGTTTGGACACTGGATTTTTCTGTTTGGAGGGAAAAGGCTTAAGAGCCACTTCACTGCTCTCTATAGCTTCCTGAGATGAAATGGAGATGGGAATGTTGGCTGGTCTCTTCTTCTTGGGATCCCATGCCAGGATGTACAGGAATGGCTCAAAGCTGCATCTGTCAGGGGATGTTTGGACTTAACATGAGGAAACGTTTCTTCACCAAGATGGTGGTCAAATCCTGGAACAGGGTTCTTGGAGGTGTGGTTGATGCCCCGTGCCAGTCAGCAGTTAAGAGGCATTTGGACAATGCCATTAATACCATGTGTTAAATTGTGGTAGGTCCCAAAGCTGTCAGGCAGTCAGACTTGATCATTGTAGCTCCATTCCAGAGGAATTGTTCTATTCTGTTCTTCTTCCCCTTTTCCCTTTCCTAGAAATACATGCAGAGGAAATCTCTGATGACATTTCTTCACTGCCCTGCAATAGCAGAAGCACTGAATGGGTAATCATGTTCCATTCTACAAACAGGTTCTGTCACTTTGTGGGGAAAAAGGAAATGTGCCTTCTGATGGGGCTGAGAGTTGTGGATTCTCTTTAGGTAATTTGACCACTTGAAGAAATTTGACAAATAAAAAAAATTAAAAAAAAAAAAAAAGGGCTGTGTGAAATGGGGGTTTTGTAAGGCTTCTGTGCTCATCCAGTTTAGCTATGATTGCACAGGGTGGCTCAGGGCAAATGTCTCAGCTCAGCCTGGGGCCTTCAGACCCTGCCTGAGCTACACTGTGGGTTTGCTCATCTGTGCCTCTGTCTCCTGGAGCAGCCTGGGACCCAGATGGGAGAGCTGCTCTTCTGGATGGACCCTTCAGGCCTAGGACACAGCTTTTTATGCTAACTTTAGGGATAACACCACATAACTGTCTTTCCTGTGAGTTAAATTTTCCTGTGAGACTCTTATTTGCCTGAAGTGCCAGGAATTTTTCAGTTTCAAACCCACTTTCAGGGACACATATCACAAAGGTTGCAAGCTTCAGCAGTGTTTTATTGTCTTTCTCAATCTGCTTCAGAGCTGATGTTCACAAATTAACAAAATGCACCTGTGTGGCCAGGAGCAGGCAGATACATTCTTCAGTTTAGCTTGGAAAAAGTCTTTTCCTCTTTTCAAAAATGAATGGCAAGTGCCCAGCTGTGGTTTCTGATGCTGACTCCAAGGATCATGCATGCACACATCTGTACCTTCTAGAAGCAGGAGAGGTTAAAAAAGCATGGAATCTCATAGGAGATGGGTTCTTTCAGTTGATACAAAGTTCTGGGACAAATGAAAAATTCTTTTTTAAGCAGACTAACAACAAAGCTTCAAAATCTTCTCTGAAAGATCTACATGTTTTTATTTCCCTTTAGGAAAAACCGTTTCATGTCGGTTGTCTATTTTTTAACTTCATATAAGACAACACGAAAGCTACAAATTGCATTCTGAAAAGGTCAAAGTTGTTCAGCTTTATGGGAATGTTTTGGTTCTGTTTTTCATGAATGAAATCTTGTCTGCTGAAGTGCTGTTTGCCATGGAAATGTTATCTTGGAAAATGCTTATTAACAGCTCTAATAGCTCTTGCTCCCTGCCTTAAATAGTTGGATTTCTCTCCCAAGTTGTATTATGAAAGTCTTGTATCATCTGAAAGTTTTACTCATTAGCAAGTCAAAAATTAAATGCAAATTACAGGATAAAGTTAATCTATTATCTTTATTTTGGCTAAAAAGCTCCTTTCAACTCAGTCTAACAGGTTTGTTGTTGTTGTGCTCTTGGGAGTGATCTTTCCTTGCCGTTGTTTGTTTTAAGCTGCAGGTTTAAATAATATCAGGATAATGTACCATGGAAATCAAGGAAATAATCTTAATCTTCTGTCTGGACTATGACAAGGGTTTCTAATTGTAATTAATAACTCATATATTAAACACTCAAATTAGCTTTGGTTGTTTAAGGTAAGAACTGGTTTCATATCAATGACCTGAAACTGTTAGGCAGTCTTACTGAGGATCAGATCATCAGATCTGCCATTAGATTCTCATTTCTTTGGTCAGATTGTTTTCACAGAATTTCCTCCCTGTACGTAAAATTAAATCCCACTAAATTTCTTGTCATCTAGATTTTAGTTTCTTGCATGATGTTAGAATTTTATCAAGGTTTTGATGTCTAGCTAAAATGTATTGAAGTAGTTTTTAACCCATTTTTCAAAATACTTCTTATTGTATAGCCTTAAATACATACATTGCCATTTCAAATCCAATGACTGGCCTGGAATCCTGAAAGCCCTGAGTTTGCAAACACCTGAACTTGCTCAGCTAGCACAGAATTACATATTTGCCTATAAGTTCTCTGGTTTAAGAGCAAGCAAAGCCACTGCCTTGCCTCCTGCTCTTCCCTCAGCCATGTCATGCAGTGTCATGACATGGCTGAGGGACTGACAAGGCTGTGTCAGTAGGTAATGTGAGTCAAATGGAGCTCAGCAGCACCTCACCTTTCTGGTTTTTGGGGTGGTTTGGCACAGTACTTGCTCTTGAGCAGAAGTCTGTTCATGTGTGAAAGGCTGAACTGATGTCTGCATAATTTATGTGAAAATACAGCTACTGACTGGCACCCAACCTTCCAGAGAGATGCCGTCAAGATTAAATTATGGAGCAGACTGGGAAGCCCCATCTATTTCTCATTTCCTTTGTTTTGGTATGGATGTTAGCAGCTCTTCTTGTGGAAATATTTCTCTTTCTTTCTCTGATTGCAGAACCTTGATTTTTTTTTTGTTCTCTGGAATATATTTATATAAGTTTCTTTTTCCTCTGACCAGCTGTAGAGATGTTACTGGGAAATTTCTGAGCATCAGCTCAGTTTATTTCCAGTTGTATTCCACATAATGAGAGCTCCTTTACTCCCAAACTGTGATACTGCAGTGATGTTGCTGTGGATAGGCTCGTTGGATTGCCCCAGAACTAAATTTATAAATGGAGATGCTCCTCTATATGCTAGGCTATGATAGATTCTGCTAATGAAGGGCTTGGGTGAGGTGCCTTCTCCTGCATGGCTTGAGGCAAGTGCTGTATGAGAAGGGGAAGAAGGAGAAAATGAGGGAAAACGTGCTGCAACTAATGTTTTGCTGTGAGCATGTTTGCAGTATTAAAGCAAATTCATTTTTATAGCCTTGTTAGTTTTAACTTTATGGCCTCCAATTCAATTCATAAGCTTAGAATGTCTCATGTAAATGCAAACCTAAAAATGCCAGTAGTGAAGAATTGGCAAAATAGAGAGTTATCCATGTAATTTATTGAAAGAATGTAAACAGAGATGAACGAATAGACAGACTGCTCTCATGGGGACGAGGGGAAAGCAATGTCAAAAAATGTACACTGCATGAAGCCATGAAAAGTTAATACAGCATAATGCAACTAGGTCTGCAGAATATCAAGTGAAGCCAATTACTGCTTTTAGCCCAACACGTTTAATAGATTCAGTGTTTTGTCCCTGTCCTCTCAGCTAATTCCCTTGGGACAACACAGGCAGTCTTAAAGTAGCTACAAGATGTGACTTTCCTCAAACAATTTCTCTATGCTATTATCAGTTAAAATGTTTGCATTAAGACATGTGAAACTTGAAACTAATGTTTAAAAAAATTTGCAGAACAGTTTTAATGGAGGTTGTAACTAGAACAGAAAGAGCCTGATGCTTCAGTAGATGTCTTGCCTGAGTTTGTGTTGAACTTACACTTGTTTGATCCTTTGAAGTTGTGTCCACAAAAGCTGTGGGGTGGAGGGATGGGGTGGATTTATTTCAGTAATTTTTAATTTATTGCCTGGCACTTTCCCAACTTGTCTTGCACATGCTTTTTCCCCTTGACTTGCACAAAACTGAAGCATCATTGCAGTTACTCTGCTGTATCTCCTCTGCTGTTAGTCCTAACGTGACTAATTAATGATGAAAAGCCATGCTCAGGACTGAGTATGTATAGGGACAGTGCTGATATTTAAAAAGTTGACAAGGCTGATCTTGTTAAGTCACTCACTAGTCACAGGTAAGCCAGTTGTAGTTGGAAGTGGTTTTACTGCTCAAATGTGATGCTGTGCTATAAAATCTGCTCTTGCTTCTGTGAGAGTTCTGCCAGGTGCTGCTCTCTCCAGCTTTGGGTGGTGGCCATGGGGTATGAATAAAAGGAAGGAAGCTAGAGCTTTTATGCAAGTCTTTCAATGCCAAACTTCTCATGAAATCAATTTCATGTGTTCTTTAGTCCATCTTACGTATTTGGTTGGAGCTTTCATGGCTACCTTGACAAGGTATCATGGTGACAGGATGGTAGTAAGGAATAGTTCCTTCTTTTCCCAGGAAAATATTTTCAAGTCAGAGGAGATGAACTCAGTCCTATAAGTTAGGTGAAAAAAATACAGCAAATCAGCAGCTGTGGTTTCAGCTTACAGGCTTTATCCACTGGGCTGATATAAAGACCATGTCCTTATCCTACCTTGGTTCCCTTTGTCTGTAACACTGTGTATAGGACACAGCCATACAGGGTTCTGCTCTGGAAATGAATTTGGAAATGGCCTGCATAGGGTTGGATACACACTTCAGGTTGTGTGGGTTTAAAGTGTTTT
The DNA here is from genome assembly GCF_022539315.1 of Serinus canaria. Classification (NCBI taxonomy): domain Eukaryota; kingdom Metazoa; phylum Chordata; class Aves; order Passeriformes; family Fringillidae; genus Serinus; species Serinus canaria. Next base: position 40,318,447 of record NC_066315.1, read on the forward strand.
GCTGGAATGAGTCAAGTGCTTAGTGGTTTGTAATGCTGGGGGCATTTATGGCTAAGTGCAGGACATCTCCAATATTCATGAGAGAACAGCAGCCCCATCATGGGACAGGGTAGCAATAAAATGGTTTTTATTACAGCTTTATAGCTCTCTTGAGATTAAGCCCTGGTTACAGAATTTGTGATCGTACCCTCAAGCATGTGCAGGAGGACATTTTGCTTTTGTTGTTTAATTTCAAGCACCCCTGTGAATCTTCAGCTTAGAGAATGTAAAGATTTTCACTGACATGGGTAAATAAACAAACACCTCTCTGTTCAGTAAAATGGGAAGCAAGCCCTACCCTTTCAACAGAGATGTGTTAGAGCTTTTATGTCTCCTCTATCTTTGGTAGGAAGCCTGACGACAAAATTCCCATCAACTTTAGAATAAACTGGTTCCATAGAAGCTTTCCCTGAGAGAAAGCTCACCCTGGAAGGGGGTCTTTTACTACTATATCCACAGATGTGGTGAGGTGTACAGAAACAGGATGTGTTACAGCCAGTTGGAGGAAATTATAAATCTCTGCATTTTAATGTTTTTAGTGTATGCATTATATATAGCTCAGAAATTATACTTGAGTAACCATAAAGCTATGACTTTGTGAAGGTTGACTCTTTTAAAATGTACTTTATTGATATCCAAATGAGCAATACAGCACAAGAGCTTTTGCCATACTGCAATGAAACTTTGAGCAAAAATAGAAAAAGTCAGAAGTCAGGAACAATTTTAGAACAATGAAGATGAAAATTTTAAAAAATGGGTGTGCGGGAGGGAAGGAACTGGAATTTCAAAAGCAATGGTGGAAATATTTTTAAAGTGTCAGTGGAATCCTGCCAGGGATACATACTACACATTCTGATTGATATAAAAGCTGCCTACCAGCAAAATTTTGGGAAGTAGGAGCAGAAAGATGGACAGGAAGGACATGCAACTACATGTGTAGTGTTACTTCCCACTTCTCTAAAAAATCCCAAGAAAAATCCTGGAGCCACCAGCCTTGATGTGCTTATGCAGTTGAAGTTTTTTAGCATGCACAGATGCTGGGGTGGGATTCTTGCAAGACAGTGTGTTCCATATTATCCCCAGCAGTTGCTTAGCATGAAAATTAAAAGCATCTTCTTATTCAGCAAACCTTGCACAGTGCTGCAAAATGAAAATCCTGGTCCTGATGTTTCTCTTGGATGCAGGATCAAGTCCTTCAGCAGCCTGAATGAGTGGTGCTTGTACTGTCACTGTAATGCAGATGAACACATGAGAAGGTTGTGTTCTGTGTAGCATGATCACATAGAAAGGAAAATATGGTAAGTAGCAGATGACTGATGATTTAACAATAAAAAACAATAAATATAGAAGATGCTGTGTAGTTTATTGCAATTTTCTCAAGCAAGAAAAGATATCGAATTACTTTCAAGAAGGATCTCGAGAGCCTTCCTTAATGCACATTCAATGCCAGGCTCTTGAAAGCCCCATGTATTGTATAATATGGCTAACAAAGAAAAAACTGTGCAACAAAGCAGGGGAGGGGCTCATATTGACTGAATGTGGACAGACTGTGATTGATAGTGTTGCCTTTTTTCCCCTTTGTGCGCTGTGCACAATAATTACTGTAGGCAGAACCTCATGTTTTAATATATTGTACAATAGCCTCCCTTTTGATTGAAATTCATGTTCATTTGATCTTGACAGCAATGCAAAGTTAGTTTTTTCCGGTAACATTTTTAATAATTAAACAAGCTATTTAAAGCTTGGCATTTTCATTATATTTGCACCAGTGCTATCCATTATTCTGATGATCCAGTGATTCTTTATTAAAACAAAAAATATTACATTCAAATATAAATGTCAGGCATAATTCATAAGTGTAATGAAAGTCATATCTGGCTTGGAGATGCAGTCCCCTCATACATCTCAGTGGCCAGAGACTGCAGCATCCTTTTATGCTGGGCCACCTGGGTGACAATGGATGCACTCCTAAGCCTGATGTCTGTTAACCCTGGCATTCTCCCTCTGGAGAATATTCTGTATTGCTTTCAAAAGTATTGTTTCTCTGGAGGGAAACTAAAGAGAAGCACTATCTCACAGTATTAAGTTGAAACACCTCAGTTTTAATAGTCTGGGCCTGTTTTCCTGGAGGGGCAAGAATAAAAACTGAAAAGCCCATTTAATCAGACTGCAATTAGGTGAGGCTGTGATAAACCTTCTGTAAAATGCCATCATTCCAAGGGTAGTGTATGATGTGGAAATACCACAATTTAAGTTCAGGGCCTCTGTGTATATTAACTCTACCCACTTCATGTCTTTGCCCTTACATTAGAAATATTTTCTAAAACAAAGGTAAAAAGTCAGAGAGTACTAATCTCCTATTGAGCAAGGAATATTGGTTAAATAGGCCATTCTGGCTGATTCTCTTCTGAGCAGCACATACTTTTCCTGGAAAATCTCCTGTCTGGACTCCTGGTATAGTTCAGGAAACCCTGTAACACCACCGTGTGTATCTGTCCCTATGTGGCATGATGTGACTGACAACCTGACAGCCCCTGAGTTAGTAACAGGGATGAGCCATGAGCCTCTTCACTTTCCTGATGTGCTCATGTGGCCTGAAAGGGGTTTGTCCATCTGATTCACTTCAGTGGCACAGTCCCAGTTTGGTATGTCTGTGGCTGCTTTATCCCCTGTCATTAAGGGGATGACATACTCATTGCAGCTGACTGGGTTGATGTCACTACTCCAGGTGAAGGACAGTATCGCATTTGTCCTGGTTGAGGACAATATAGCATTTTCCCCCATTTACTTTTCACAAACACACTTCTTTCACCTGAGTTGCACCAGTCAGAGAGAAAATGTCAAACCTTGGCTTCTCTCTAAAGAAAACCATTCCAGATGGAAGCTCACCTGGGAGCAGGGCAAGAGGTGACCTCATGGGAAAGCAATACTGGCTTTGCAAATACAGGTGTCATTGCTCCATCCTTGCATTGTTTTTATCCCAGGAGGAAGGAAGGATTGAAATTAATATGGTTTCAACTTATATGGAGTCCCAAAGGACTGGAATCAGAGTGGTGGCATGATCTGATATTTTTTACAAAGGGCAGCAGTTTTTGGGCTATTTCTTCATCTCCCCTAAATTATTTAATGTGTTCTGGTTTATTGAAATGGCATGAAATGGCAACTGTCTAAAACTCTGGAGCCAAACTTAAAGAGTAGGTACTATAAGATACTATAACAGACTGACAGTATTTTTAGATTATTTAAATGATTTTTGAGAACTTTTTTGAGAGCCTTTTTTCAGACAGCAATTTCTGGACCTGTTTTCCAGCCTGCTTTTCTGCAGACAGATGGATATAGCTGGAGAGAAATCTGGTGAGAATTGCTGAGAATTGTGAGAGAGAATATGGTGTTGAAATGCTCCCTCTGAGAAATGGTTCTTCCTGGGATTTCCCAGCTCTGGTCTGGTTTTACACCCAACTGTTTGCTCAAAGCACTGCCCACAATGAGAGCCTTCCCCTTAGTATGTGGCATGCCTGTTTGGAGTCTGTGTGAGGATGTCAGTGCCTGTGGATCAGAGAGACTTCTTCAGAGTCACAGGAAAACTTAAAGCTCACAAGTATTTCCAGAGGGGGTTTAAAGAGGGGATTTTCTTTAGTACATGGTTCATTTTGTTGCTTTTTATTATCATTCTCTTATTTCATTTAAAAGGACCCCCAAAGTTTTGTTATTTTTTTTTTTTAATAAGGGTAAAGCCATTTAGACAGTATTCTGGGATATTATTGGAGTATCAATGTTGCTGAAGCGCATTTTTCAATTTACTCTGACTTTGAAGCCATGGGAGCAACTTTGCATTTGAATCCAATCAAGGAACTTTGTAATGTAATAAATGAAACACCAGGGAAAATCAAGGGTAGCAATTGTATTTTCTCCCTTTGACTTTGGATTTTTAATGGGAAGAATAATTTTTGAACATTTTGAGAAATATTAAGTCTTTCCAGGCGAGCGTGCTTTTGCCTATTTGTTTTTTATGTATTCTTGCCACATAACAGTGGGAGATTTTTAACATACAGCTGAGACTCAAATATAAGCTCCCCTAATGAGTAAGATATATTGTCAGTGTCAAGTCAAATACAATAAAAAATGAGTGAATAATATGTGTACAAAAATGTACCATATGCCATTTCGTGATGATTTTTTATTATCATATTTATTCTTCAGCTGATGCCACAGGCAGGCAAGGACTTTTTTACCTCGTGTGATTTTTGTTTGAAATCTGTATGTTCACTTTTCTTTAGCTGATGCTAATCTGTTTCTGCTTGAGTAATGTGTGTGTATTTATATATGCATGTCTATAACAGTATGTACATGCCTGTGTGTGGTGTGAAATTCTTGTGACAATATAACACTGCTTGGTGACAGTGAGTGTCTCTTCCTTTTCATGTTTTTGCCTTCCAACCCATGTGCTGGGGTTGAAGTGCAGTGCACAACCCAGGCCACAGGCTCAGTGCTTTACTGGGTGGCTATGCCAGGCTACAAGCTCGATAACTCACTGTGGACACTTCATGCCCCTGTACTAAGAACTGAAAATTAATAATAGCAGTGTCTGAGCCCATATTTGGATTTACTGGCAAAGCTTTTATTGTCATTGATGGGAACTGTGTTGTGTGTTTAAAAAAGAAATACATTCTGATTTTGGCAAAATTCTGTCATTTTATTAAACTTCCTGGTGCTCAGAATCTCATAGCAGTCATAGGCAGCTTTTAGCATGTCTGTTCCTTCAGCTGAAATCTACTGATTTTTGCTGGTAGAGCAAGGCTGTGATTTATTATGAATTCTTCCCACCCCACCCACTTCTTCCCTCTGCTCTTCTACCCTTCCCACATATGTTTCTTCTCTTCAGGTCTTTATTTTTTTCTCCTCAGTTTGTTTATTTTCCTTCCAGTGTGCTTGCACAATACTGGCTGATTTAGAAGTTCAGAAATCTAACTGAGGAGCTTTATTTAAGTGTCAGATGCAAGATGCTTTAAGATGTTTCACTTTTGAGAAGGTTATCTTGGTCTTTGGAAAGGAGGTTTGTAAGGACGTGGTACAAAGGGTAGCCCAAGCTTCCTGTCACTTTAACAACTCTTTTTCAATTTAGTCAGTTTTGAATTTAGTTCATTCATATATCGGGAACAAAATTTCAAATGCTTTTTACTTGTGTGGAGTTCAAAATACTGATGAAACTAGCAGTAATACTTTCTGCATTTACTGCCACTCTCTGAGATTCAGATGGGGAAAAACTTCCCACCAATAAGAATGCTGAGGTTCAAGAATATATGAAAATCTGATGGGGGCAGCAGAGGAGAATGCAAATTCACCAGATATTTCTGAAATGCTTTAGAATAACAATTGAGTAGAGTGATGCTTTGATTTTTTTAACCTTGGTCTGTGTTATGTACATATACAAAACTTAAATTGGTTTCCTCTCTTTGAGCAGTGGCTCTTCAAAAAATACAAAATGAGTCCTGAGTTGAAAAAAATGGTTATAGCATAGTGGGGCTGGTTCCCCGTACTTTTTTCAAATTATGTTTATATTCAACAGCATACTGTGTTCTAGACTTCTTCAAGGTTATGTTATTAACCATGGATTTCTCTTTAAATGAAGGGATGCCTCTATTCTAGTGGTTCTGGCTCCTAAGAAAACTCCATTTTCTAATTCAGTTACCCTAATGACATACCAAGGGTAGTATTCAGAGTATTTAACTAAACCTAAAGCACAGGAGATATCAGAAAATTCTGTAATACAGACTTGAATTAAGCAGTAAAAAGATGATATGCATCTTCTTTCTACATATAAATAAATAATGTGTTCTCTTACCAGGCTGTGAGGCTTCATTGTCTGCAGTTATGGACTTTTCCTGGCCAGGGGGGAAATATAAAGGATGCAGCTTTAGAAAAAATAAAAGACAGGAACATGTGTGAATTATGTATTGAGGTTTCTAAGAGTTCTGCACTGGCCTGGGTTAGTATAGCTGCTCCTTCCCTTCTTGTGGGAATGATGATTCATGCTGGCACTGCAGGATGAGAAACGAAATAATTTTCAGTGTGTTAATGAAATATTTGTAAGAGTTATGAAGTATGGCAGGGTTGGTGCAAGAATGAAACAGCTAACAAAAACTATTAAATAAAAGTGTAAAAATATGTAATTATCTGCCACTTTTACAGTATTCCCAGGGATTCTGCTCATCATTTGCTGTGAGAGAGCAACTTTTATGACCTTAGGGCCTGGTTCTGTGAATGTAATATTGCTGGCATAATCTACTGATTGCACTGGCATAACTTTGTGGAAATCTTTCCAACACCTGGTGCTTAATATCCCAATTCTGAAATTTTAGAGTAATACTAAAAAATGACTGTACATGCTATTTAGAATATGTTCATGTGCATATACTTATGTATATGTGTGTATATGAAATAAGAGACACGGGAAGCAAGAATTATTTTCAGTCCTAGGTGAGCAAGTACTTTGTCCCCCAGCTCTCCCTCCATTGCCCTTTGCAGTCATCCCAAAACCTTGAGCCAGGCATCTGCAGTTGTATTAAAATACTTATATTGTACAAAACATGTTAGTCTGCTTGCTGCCTCATTTTCTTGCTCAGTGTTTTGCTCATATTCACATTCAGGAACACACTTCCAGTTCCCAAGAGATGAAATTGATTCAAAACTCTAGAAACTGTAAAGCATAAACTTTTCTGATCTTTTTTTACCATATGGATTTCAGACCTTTAGGTTCACAATTTTACATGATTCTTTACAACCTTCAGGGCTGGAACCTTAAATCTGCTTGTATGATGTTTATGTCAAATGCTGTGAAACTTACTGGAGTTAAAACCCCAAACCAACTAACCAAAGAAAATCCACAAACCCACTATAGATGCACAAGTTCATAAGGTTAAAAAGAACTGGTTCAGGCACAGAAAGTCCTTTCTGTGGAAATGTTAACATCTGAACTATTTATTTCCAAACTGAAGATGTCTTGGGCTTTTTGTCTTGTCGGCTGCTGCACTGCAGTTTCATTTCAGTATTTAATATGGTGACTGCTTGATCTTCTTCTCAACAGAATTTCAGAGGGTGAGAGCATTTATGCAGAGAATCTTCATCTTTTTATTTCTAGAAAGTAGCACTTCTCAAATGGAGAAAAGTTCAGTAAGATTACGTAGAAATAAAATTACCTTGCTCTAGTGCTAGGACTTTGAGGGGGCTTGGTCAGCCAGCTAATTGACACATCCCAGGAAGGTGAAGCTTTGTGAATTTATTTTAGCAAATAAATCAAGATTCAGTAGCCTTCGAAAAACCAACCATCTAACTGGGGAAGGCTGAAAATGTGGGCTCAGAAGAATAACATAGCTGTGTTGAGATTTTTAATGACAAAGGCTGCATTAGAATTCAACTTGATGTTGCAATATATCCCATATTATATCAGCAACATTGAAAATTTCACTATATGCTTCCTGTGATGTGGAAAACTGTCCTTTGTACTGCAGATGAGGTCTGTGCGTACCTCTGACCTTTCAAGTCTTGCTAATCAATTCTCATCCATCAGCCTCTCCACAAATTGCTGTATGAATAGCTAGAGAGGGGAAATTCTCCTCTCATTATACACACTACAAAAGGTTTGTCTCCCCCTGAAGCACGGAGGTACTGCTGGAGGCAGGTTACTGAACTAGATGTACAAGTGGACTTGATGTGTTCTGGCACGTCCTATAGCGCCAGCACGAAGGCACCGAGAGAGTCCGCGCTGGGCTCCGGCGTCACGTTAGGCCACAAAAATGAGTGGTGCCCAGCCTGACAATGCTGTAACTCTTGCTGTCAGAGTGGCTCTCTGCTGGGGGAAATTTGTGGAAGTCAGGGGAGCTATGCCAGTAAAAAGGAAAAGCTCACAGTAAGTTATATCCATTGAAGAGTATTTTATTTGGCAGGGGCTGAATGCCTGTCTCTAAGTGCAGGATATCTCCTGGCACCCATGGGAGTGGTGCAAGTCCAGGAACTGCAGTAATCTGGCTCTGGGAACCTGACTCTGCAAACTGCTGTGTGTCCCTGTAAGAGTGAGAGGCACCTACATAATAGTGGGATGTGATGTTAGGATAAATTCAGGATCTTAGAGGAATCTGCTTTCAATATGATTTCCATTGTTTGGTGTTCAGGACTTTGACTTCAATGGCTTGGGTTGCTCTAGCGTGGCATGCACTTGGGAGGAAAAAGCCCTCATCCTTAAAACAAAACAACCCTCCAATCCTACAAGTTCTTAGCGCACAATCAATCTGAATACAGCAGCTTTTTCCTCGTGAAGAATTCCTAGATCTGTTTGTTCACAATTTTTGCAGATGTTTATTTGAGTGCAAGCAACACAGTGTAATGAAACAAATGAGTTGGAAGTGTCAGAATGCCCAATTATCCAACTCACTGCCTGTCTATGGGGCTGAACAATGGGAGCTACTAGGCATGCTTTACTCATTTAACTTCATTTAAACTATTCTTGGCATCAAAGTTGCATTAATGTGATAACTTCTGTGTGGCAATTAACAAACTGTAACAATTGGAGACATTCATAGGGCCTGTTGGGGAAGGGCTGCAGAGTGGGCACTTTAGCTGTTGGGCTAATTTCATGTTGAACCTGAAAGGAGGAAGGAAAAGATTTGATTCTGGCTTCCTTCTCATAAATCTGAAAAGGAAGAAAAGAATCTACAGGAAATCTGAATAGGAGTTGCTGTATCTCCTTCCAAAAGGACCTAAATTCTTCTCTTTGCCAGTTTATCCCTTTAGCCACCATGGCAATTTCCTCTCCTTACTTGCTCTCAATTCCTGTGTCACAAAAAAAGGATGGACAAGGGGAGGAGGATATCATTGTCAGGAAAAGGTAGAAGTGAACAGAAAGCAGGTGAGAATCAACTAGAAAAAGGCAGAAAAATCTCATTATATTCAGGAAAAGGACAGCTGGAGTAGTAACTGCAGGTGGATCATCAGGGGAATGGAGAACCTGAAGATAAAAGAGCTATTCCTGAGTCCTGCACACTAAGGAATTTTGGAAAGAATAAACTTGATCTGACACTCTGAAAGCAGCCAGGCAGGCCCTGTTTTCACAGACATTGTTCTCATTGACTTATATTTAAGTTTTCTTTGAACAGAGACCACAGATTTGAACTCACCTTGTTCAAATAGATGTATCTTTTATACATGCAAAATGTCACTTGACTGTAAATTATTTCAGCCTGTGCTTTCTGTGCTAAGTGGTAGAATATAAAGTGGACTGAGACACACATTATGCAGAATTCTGTATGATTGTTAATAATAGCTGCCCAGCCATTCTCCTACAATTTTATGGCTTAAAAATAACACTCAGCTGTTCTGGAACAAGAGGCCATTGGAAAGGGGTGAGGGCAGAATCTTTCATAACCTCTGAGTGGAAACAGTAGCCGCTGATCTGTTGGCACAGGAATTACCCGAGCCTATTATTATTCTATAAAAAGTAAATTGTTATTACCATATGTACAGACCTCCATTTGCTGGTGCAGAATCAGAACAGCTTTTTCCTGACAGCCCATGCTTCTCAGAGCTCTGTTGCATGTGTCATGCAAAGGAGTTTCTTGGGGATGGAGGGTAGCAAAAATCACTCATGAAAGGACGACCACCTACTGTGCATAACTACAAGGGCTTTTCCAGGGGATGTGACCTCCAAAATTCCTGTCAGCACTAAAACAATACAGCACCTTTCTTACCTTTTTGTAGTGGAGAACAATACATAACGACTCTTGGTGGAAGCCCATTTTTAGCGGCCAAGCCCACAATTCTTGCTCCTGTTTAGCAACACATATTCATGTAGGAAATGAGCAAATAAAGGAGTAGAGAGCTGAGCTCTCTAGAGGGCATTTGAATTTTCTAGCTTCAGGAGAATTTTAAAAACTTTTCAGTAATAAAGCTTTGTAAGAGCATGTTTTTTATTGACTTGAGGCTGAATACCCAAACCCAAGTCTGTGCTAAAGCAACAGCAATTGTCTTCATGTGGAATGATAGTGTGACTTGGCAATTTTTGTGTCAGATCAGTGAACAGTATTTTTTTCTGTCAAACTGACTTCCAGCTAATGGTTTGCTGGAGTAAATACTTGTAATGAGTAAGGCTTACAAAATTGTGACCTGCCAAATTTCGACAGTTTCCTCTTTTAAAAAATCAGATTTTCTAGAGATGTTCTTCTGAAAGATGCAAAGTGTAATCTGTGTGTGGCAACCCAGGGGTAAAAGCAGGTAGTGCAGTCAAGCTCTTGAACAATGTTGCAGGAGAATCAGCTTGTGCAGGGGTGTCATGACTCTTCTGTAGAATTTGAATGTCTCGCAACATCATGGATGCAAAATAGTAACTGTCTAATTCTGCAGCTTGTCCTCATGCTGGTGTGGGGTGGGTTTGCCTCACTGGGTTCTCAAATCAAATATATTTTAAGTGTGAGAAAATGGCTCTTTATGTTCACATACTGTATGAAGTGCTTAATCATTCATAGCTGAAAATTAGCTGAGTGTGATTATTCACCAAGGTACATTAACAGCAGCTGGTCTTTTACTGCACTCCCACAAGAGAAAAAAAAATGCCAGTCCAAAATCCATGCAGAGCTTTTAAAGTCATCTGGGTAAATATCTAGAGTTAAATGGACCAAATCTTCCTGCCTGCACCTTTGCTGACAGAGAAAGTCCTGTTTTCAAATCTCCTGCAGTAAAATTGGAGGATGAAAATGTTTCTTGGGTAGCGTGGCATAGAGGCCAGCTCCCCCTCCTTCTGTGCTTGCTGTGTCTCTGTTTTTGGTCTGGATGGTGGAGAGCAAACACTGAACACCTGTTCCCCGGGGAGAAAGAGAGATTGAGCTTATGTCCTCTTTATTCCAGGACAGAAGCCAAACATTGTTGGAAACCATACTCAGCTCTGTGAGTTCCCCTCTACTGCCTTTATCTGTATATCTTCACTTTATCTGTGTACCAAAACTCAGAGCAGGTGCTGTGATGACACCAAGCACCAGTCTAGTGACTGCTCATACATTTTCAAAGAGAGAGATGCTCTGCTAGAAGTGAACATGTTTATATTCCAATCACTTATTTTTCACAGTTACAGTAGAAGTTGAAAGCAAAAAAATGTTATAGAGGTCAGTCAGTCCATCCGCCTGCCCCAAGACAGTGCAGATAAAACCAATATGTTTCTAACAAGTGTCCATATAGCTGTTCTTAAAAGGCCTAAATAATGGTGATCCAAGGTCTCTGTAGGCCAGCTCTTCCAGGACTTAGCTATTCTTACCACTGGAAGAAAGCACTTCCTGAAGTCTAACCTAAATCTCCCTTGCTGCCTTTTCAGCCTATTTCTAGACATACAAACCTTGGCCCACATGGAAAAGGGCTTATTTCCTTTCTCTTTCTAGCAGTCCTTTTCTGTGTTTGAAGATCGTTATCGTATCTCCCTTCAGACATCTTTATTTTTAGACTAAACAACTCTGCTTTTCCCAGACTTCCCTCTAAGGATAGGTTTTGAGACCTCTGGTGATAATTCTTTTCATCTGAAATCCTTCAAGTCGGCCTGCGTTGTTCTGGTATTAGATACTGCTCCCAAATCCAGCTGCAGTGCTCCAGCTGTGGGAGCCTCACTGCCTCTGAGCAAAGCAGAAGGTTTGTTTCAGCTGTCTTAGGAGCAGTGCTCCTGTTCCTACATTCCACTTGGATATTTGCTTTCTCCAAAAAGCAAAATATTCTTGACTTGCATGCAGTTTACGATCTATTAAAGATTCACAAATCCTGTTCTGAAGACCCACTGCCTCTCCGGTTTCCTCTCTTATGCCTTTTGTCAGCTGCACAGGTATATGGAGGTGTGTATATATATATTTATATATACATATAGGTATATATGTACATGCAGTCATCACATTTCTAGTCTGCAGCTCCACACTTGCTGGAGTGAATCTTCATTTGTTCAGACACTTTTCCCTCTGTCTCAGGATTACTTGGACACTAAGTCTCTTCCTCTAAAGGCTCTGTTGTACTTTCTCACCTTGATACTCTCTTCAGGCCCGGTGTTTTCTCCTTCATCATACCAAATTTTTAATGAAAATACTGAAAACTCACAGAATGAAAACAGTTTCCTGCACTTAATTCAGCTTTCCTGTTTGGCAGTGAAGCAATGTTTGTATGATTTTTCAAATAGTCATGTATCAAACTGTAGAGTTTCAGCTATACCTTGGTTGATTGTCCTTTTTATGATAAATTGGTGAACAAGTGCTGGAACAGTTACTAAAGTCAAGACCTAGTACAGCTTTGGCTTTTTCATTCTCCATAAGAGCCATGATGCCATGGAACAAGTTGTTTGTAGGATATGTTATGTATGTGAGCCATTTATGTTTGTTTATTTCTTTCATTGCCTGCTTAATTGCTACTTGCAAATATTTTAATTGCATTCAATATCTTTCTGGGATTTGAAGTTACTTTGATTAATCTGAAAGTGTACTGAAGGTATTTGGAAAAATGAAGCACATTTTATCAAGATTTCCTGAATATGGTTATCTGGATTCAAATGTGTATTTGTCCATCCATTCGCTTGCATTTTGTTGAAGAGATGCTTGTGGGCATCAGGACCTTGGTTTAACATGTATTTGATATCTAGTCCCAAATTTCAATGTAGTTGTCAGATAGCTAAAACTTTTCTGCAGACTCACTGGCCTCTCTATTTGGCAGCCTCTTGAACCTTGTTTGTTCAGGCCACAGGGAATGTATTTGTTTTTCAGTGCTTTGGGATAATAGGCTTCTCCTCCTCAATTAGGCAAGAGAACTTCTGTTCAACCTAACTAGGATGAGAAATGGAATGTAGTTACAGCAGGCAGGTTTATGCTTAGGTTTGTGAATCTGTGACACATATTCTGCCTTGGTTTTGCACTTTGTAAATATACAGAAGCGACTGAAACTTCAAAATCTACCTCGCTTTTGGAGCATGTATCAAACTACTGCTGGTTTAGTTTAGGGAGCTGAGCACATTTGTCACAGGTTTATTCAAGGTTACTAATGTGTCAGGATCTTGCTATGGCAGAGTTTTGTTCCTGCAGTTTTGCTCTCATGGTGATAGAGCTGTCGCTTCAGCAACATTTTGACATCTAGAATTGTTTCACCAGTGTCCTCAGTTGTACTAAGTGATTACATTCTATCTGCAGTGATGAGCAGGGTTTAGATGTAATTCCTATTAAAACCCAGCCTCTGTCTCTCTGCCCTTCACAGTGCTTCAAAATCACAAGAGCAAAACAACATCACAGTGGCAAACCTGGCTTTCCAGTTCTAATCAGTAGCAGTGCCTGTGTGAAATCAATGGCTCTTAGTTTAAATAGATCAGTTTGGAAACTTTTTCCTTTCCTGTTGGCTTTGTAGACTTTTTCCAGATTAACTGATTTATCTTCTGTGTGTAATGGAGGAGTCACTAGCAGTTCCTACCTGTAAATTGCTTAAAACTTTCCATTAAAAAAGATGCTTGCAGCCTTTCCTTTGAGAAGATCCTGTCTTTTTCCTGTTTGCACTGAGTGATCATATGCAGCATTAAGGATGCCCTTTGCTTAAGGAAGTGCCTCTTTTTATTATTTTTTTATCCTATTCCATAGAATGACATCTGCCTTGTCCTGCAATATCAAATATTAAAAAATGCCACCTCACACTGCTGCCTTGTGTGCTCCAAGAAGTGCTGGCAGCCCACCAAAATCCCCATAAAGTCTAAAGCCAGGCTCTCACTTGTGCTACAACTGCAAAGGTGGAGAAAGGACTAAGAGTGCTAGAAAAGTAATTTAGGGGTTAAGTGTTTCAAAATGACTTCTTGCTTTCCAGGAAGAAGAAACTCCCTCTCCCAGTGCAGGTTTCAAGCAGCCTGTTGTTCATCCTCCTCCATTGTACCTTTGAGGGCTAGAACTTCTTTTGACATCGGTGACAGGGCTTTGCTCCTCCAGCTGGTCCTCATCTCATGGAAGAACCATGCCAAACAAGAATGACCAAAACTCATCCCACATTCTGCCCATGCACCCTGAAAGAAAAGGTCCTGTGGTGTAGAAGGCAATGATCTGTTTAGTCACAGAGGTGCTGATTGCACCTGGCCCTGTAGAGCCATGCAGTGCAGACCACCTTCACAAGCAGAGTAAGCATTTTCTGAATGCAGCAGAGAAAGGTGGAAGGGTAGATGGATGTCTTGAACCTGATCCATGTTACCAAAGCAAAGGTACCCTTGCTGTCCTCTCCAACAGGTTCTGGCTCTCTGCAATGGCTCAAAATTACCTTTTAAGTCAGCTGCTGCCTTGTGTGCCTCCAGAAACCAGCGTGCTCCTGTTGTGCATCACCTGCCAAATCTAGTCTGGTGCTCCTAGATGAACAAGAGCTCTTGATAATTTTAAGAGATTCCCTGACTAAAACCTAGTGCTGGGTGGTAATTGCAAAGGCAGGGGGTTCTGGTGACTACTCTTGCCCTTTGGTACTGTCCTGTGTGCAAGGCAATATGCCCTTCACTTCCAGTACGTGTTCTGATATGTAAACCTTGTGCAAGTGAGTCTCTGAGTAGTTCAATCAAATTTTAACCCCAAATCCAACCAAGTAGTTCAACTCTGAAGACTGCAGAATCAACCACTGTGACAGGTGCAGCAAAAAAGTGTTCCTGTTTAACTTTTTATACCAGCTGAGATGGTATAAAGAATTTACCATGGATTTACCAATCCATGGTGAATTCTGTCTCCTTCCACTCTCTGTCTATTCCCCAGGTATGTATTTCTTTTTATTGTTGCAGGGAAGGAAAAAAGCCACAGCATATTGAAATTGCCACACTTCAAGGCAATGTGTTTTGAGAAACTTCCAAAATGAAAAGCTAACCACCAGTCTCCAAGTACTGTCTCACTGCACAGCTGGAGAGGAACATCAGGGCTTGAGGAGATGCCATCTGTGCAATTTCAGGGCCACAAAGGTCTTAGAAAGTGTTAATGACATTCCTTAAAATGTCTTTACTGTGGAAAACTTCAGAGCATCTGTCATTTGTAAATTTTAACAGTGGGAATATCCTGAAGAAGAAAAATTAGAATCTTAACCCAATGTATTGGTTAAATATGGATTCTCTGGCACAAGTGGCTGTTTTTTAGTATTTGTGTGCCCTGCTAGGGTTAAGAAATACAACAGCAATTAAAGTAGATGCACTTTGATAACTTGCATGTGCATCAGGGCTGTTAATATCCGTCTATCTTTTTGGCTAGTTTCAAACAGGAAACCAAAAGAATACACCACAAAATTCTGAGGCAATACCTTGCATCATAAACTGCTGTGACAGTAATGAAATAAGACTTACACCACTTTATTTTATGAAATGTATTTTGTCAAGCTCTTGACAACGCCCCCCTGTTATTGGGGGCTACCATGTGCCCTACAGTGTAAAGCAGACATTGTCATTTGTGTCTCAACTTATCCAGAATACTTCCCATGTCTTTGAATTTCCTGGCACTTTAACTCACTCGATAAATGCAGCTTTCTTTTCTTCTTGAATCAGACACAGCTATTTCCCAGTGGTGATAAACCTGAAGAAACATCCTAAAAGCTAGATAGATACATCTCTTTCACATTTATTGTGGATGTAAAATACTCTGCAAAGAATATAAGCTGCTGTCAGGCATGTAGCCACAAGATGGGTGTTTTTCTCACATATGTATCCATTTCTTTTAATAATGAATAATGGACTTTATATTTAAAAGTGATGTTTCTATGAATGTGCTAGATTGTGCTATATTTCTTTCACATGAGTATATTCCCATCATGGCAAACTTCTCACAGACCTTGCCTTGGGGGCTTTTGTTTAAAGTAATGCACTTTAATGAAAAAGAGCTGCTGAAATTTGTCAGCTTCTTCCAGCATGATTGCATTTTGGTGGTGGTTTAAAAAAATCTTTACCCACTTTATGATCTTCATGCTTGTTCCAAAATCCCTGCTCATTTTTAAAAGTAAAAAGATATATCTACACACATATTACCAAAAGCCCTAAAACTGCCTTGGACTTTTTGCATGAATAGTCTCATTGAAGCCAATGAATAATAGAGGTAGACTTCAGCTGTGTGCAATTTTCAAGCTCAGGCTGTAGGGTAGATTTCAAATATTGCAAGCAATTTAGAGACATACACTTTGTGTGTAGTTTTCAAAGCCAGCAATATATTTTAAGGGCTTAATATCTAATGAGAAATGGATGAAACTGATACCTCATTGCCAAGAGATGATTTTGGAAATTGTAAGCCTTGACTCAGTGAAGTAGAGACATCTTTGGAAGAGTGAGGACATGTGAGTGAAGCCCCCTTGTACTCGTAAAGGTAAGCGAGTGTGCAAGTCCTTGTAAGTTTTTTGGTTTTTTGCCTTTTTCTTGGTAGAAGTTCAAGTCTTCTGGCTGATGGGCATGGCAAACTGTATGGCTGAAGTGATCTGTGACCCACAGGTTCTTGGTTATTTGTTTTCTCCAGGGGGCTGTAGGGCAGACTAACTGAAAAATAGTACTAATTCCTGTGTGATTTGCTCTCCTTTAACAGCACCAGTAAGGGACTGAGTGGCTGTAGTGCTGAAAAGTGAGAAAGTATTTAAAGGGGACTGGCATGTCCTTCAAGACATGCACTGTAAGCGCTGCTGGATGCAAGGTGGTCTCTGGGGTGCTGCTGAGGAGATGGCCCATCCTGTGGGGCAGCAGCTGTGCTCCTGCAGCCCAGGCTGCACAGGTGTGCTCCCACCAAGCAGCTCTGCACTGAGCCAGCACCGAAGGCAAAGGTGACCTGCAGCACAGTGCTCTGGGAGCAGCTGGTATGTAACTAACAGGGGACAAGAACAGGGTGTGCCACACTTTGTTCTGGAAAATGCTTCCTAACTGCAGGCTGTGTACTGGGTTTGCAGACAATTGGTTCCTGTGGTCTAGAGGAGCTCCCTACTATTCAGGTCCTTTTTAAAATCCAGCTAGCTTCTCCTGTCTTCTGAGTATCTTGATGGACCCAGACAGATACAAAGTCAACAAGGTCATCAGGAATCATAATTTTTGAAGATGAATATTCATTTATGAATGCTGGTGGGAATCTGAAACTAGAAAGGTATACACACACATGTACTCAAGAAATAGAAATGCAAAGTAAAAATACTCCCTCAGAGACTTACTGGGCAAATGTTTCAGGCTATGTCAGGCTGGCCCATGCAAGAGGGTTATCATAGAATCACAGAATAGGCTGAGGTGGAATAGATCCATCAGGACCATTGAGTCTTGGTCCTGGACAGGACATTCCAAGAATCACATCATGTGCCTGAGAGTGTTGTCTGAATGCTTCTTGAACCCTGTCAGGCTTAGTGCTGTGACCACTTCCTTGGGGAGGCTGTTCCAGTGCTCATCCACCCTTTGTGATCAAAACCTTTTACATATCCAGCCTAGACCTCCCCTGACACAGCTTCGTGTTTCCTGTGTGAGCCTTGCAGGATCAAATGGTCCTTCCAGGCCCAGAGGCAACAAAAGTGAACAGCAAACGAAATGTACAGCTGTCATCTGGTCACACACTTTTCCATAACAAACATCAGCATCTGTTTTCCAATGACTGGCCTTGGGTTATTGCTCAATGGCTCTCTTGATTATTCAGCATTCACCGAACAATTGTTATTCACCTAACATTGTTAGGTGTCCCTAATGGTTGGCTGTAAACCTGAAACTTGATCTCCCTTTCTTACTCCATAG
Source organism: Serinus canaria (assembly GCF_022539315.1). Taxonomy (NCBI): domain Eukaryota; kingdom Metazoa; phylum Chordata; class Aves; order Passeriformes; family Fringillidae; genus Serinus; species Serinus canaria. Next base: position 40,336,220 of record NC_066315.1, read on the forward strand.
TGTTCTAGAGAGTCAAGCATTTCCTCCATAGCCTGGACTCATTTCTCTGTAGAGATGTCCAAAATTGCACCAAGCAGCACTTAGATGGTGTCAATCTAATGGTTCAGCAAAGAAACACATTTTAGAGGTAATCAGATAAATATGAAGCCTGTAGGAACTCTGTAATCTGTGTAAATTCTTCTTCAGTAGGAGGAAAATTCTTTCAATATGGGAATAGGATTTCTTCAAATCAATACTTCCTTTTCCCTTAATAAATCTTTAAGAGTATCTTTAAGAATTTAAAAATAAAAATTAGCACCTCAAAAAAAAAAAAAAAAAAAAAAAAAAAGAGAATCAACTCCTATCAGAAGATGCCCTGAAGGAGTAAATGAAGCTAGAAAGGGCCTATGTTTTTTTGTTATTGATTTATATCAGATGTTCCAGTGATGGGCAGAAGCAAATTAAGTGGCGTCTGGTCTTCAGTGGCATCTGTGCCTCTTTTTTAATTGGATTATGTTGTTTGAACTTGCTAGTAGCTCTTCAGAAACATTCTCAGCTTGTTGGGAAGATACTTTGTCATAGAGTAATTTCTGTTTTTTTCTTCTGCAGAGTGGTGTCCATGTTGTCTTATTCTGCTACCCATTTTAGAGTGTTACTCCATACGGGAGCCAGGCAGGCAAATGCTTCCTTCCCACACAAAATGATATCTAGATTAGCTGGTTTTGTAGCTCGTGTATAAATGTCTAGTGGAGCTCTCAGGGTTTTTTTGAATTGCAAGAAATATACAAACTGAGTTATTCGGTAGTTGAAGTGTGACTAATGCTTGTTTTACATAGTTCAAGTTGATGATTACAAAGTTTGAAGCTTGGTTGAATAGAATTTAGTACCTAATACTCTGCAGAGCTTGTTTTCATTTTGCATTTAATCAATTGGTTTTTCCTTTAATGGATTCTCTTTGAAATTTTATGTTTGTACCAATGCACAGGCTTCACCATTGCTGTGTTGCATTACCAAGGGCAATATCAGTTTAAATCACTTCATGATAAAACTTTGCATAATCTACTCATACAAACTAATTAAATGTCAGGTCATTGTAATACAGAGCTCATATTATCACCATGGGTCACTAGAAACAGCAATTAGTAATTCATATGTAATCCAGTTAGAGTCAAATTAAGAAAAGGAATGTCAAGTCAGAGTTTTGTTCCTAACTCCTAGTTTTTATAATTTTGTACAAGTTGATGGGGGCACTTAAACATACAGCTTCAGAAGTGGTTTGTAATTTAATTTGATTAATACTGCTCAAGCATTGCTTTTAGGTTGGTCTAACCAGTGGTCATAGGAGTGCTTGTACTTGGAAATTAATTAACTTTAGAACATATACATATTTTGAATATGTTAATCCTTCACTAACTACACTGTTATTTTACTGATGGATATTTAATAGTTTGAAGGACCTCTGCGTTCAGCTTTCGCAAGCAGAAATAAAAAGTGGCTGATTGTTAGGTGAACTATGCAACTCATAAATAAATGAAAGAGCACCATGGTGGAAAGTCATGGAGGTTGTGCACCCTGCCACGCGCTAGGTGAAGACAAGTGAGAAGACAGGAGAGTGCTTTCTTCCACAGCTGCCTGGTGGGGCAAGGGCTCTGTGCTGGGGGAGCCCCAGCTGGGGCTCTGTCCTGCCAGCTGTCCAGCTCATCCTCTGGTTTGTATCGTCTGGTGCCTGCGGGAGAATGTTCTGCAGGATGTGCTGTCTTGGGCTGCCACGTGAGATCCTGTCTGCAGCCAAGGACTGGGCAGCTGCGGTCAGTGTGTCCTTCCTGGAGCTTCTGTAAGTGTACTGCAGCCAGAGCAAAATCTCCACTGCTGCAGTCCTCCTGCTATGGCTTTTTTTTGTTTGGAGCTCCAGATAAGGAGGGCATGCTCAGCATTAGGTACCATCAGCTTGCCCTCTATATAGTTTTTATAGGATTTTTCCTTTAATTTTCCTAGATATATTTGGATTCAGGCTTCTTAGCATTTGCCTTTCTGTGGTTAAAACCTCATTAGGCTCCTATCATATTTCAAACTAAATAGAATATCCTGACTAAAATGTCAGTGACATTCTTATAATGGCTGTGTCTGAAAGAAGCTAAAGTACTGGTTGTAATTTATTTATATAGCATGCAAAGGTCTTAGGTGATTTAGCGAGAAGTCTAAAGACAAACAATCTTTCTGATCATGTGATGGCATATTCTCAGATTATTTTAGCTTCCTCAGAAGACTTTTAGTTGGTGTGAACAGTGTTGGAACTGGATTAAAAGTCACAGTGTGATGATACTCAGTATTCCCAGCGCTGTTCTTCAATACTGCTCAGATCCATACATAACCAGTTACTGGTTTCACTGGGTGATCTGTTGTACATTGTTTTCTCACTACAAGACTCTATCAAAATCTCTTCAAAAATTATAAAAGGAGCAGCATGTTCTATGGCACTTTTATTTTGATGAGTCTCAAATGTAAATATCTAACTTCAGTTTCCAGGTTTAAAAAATATGGCCTTCTTTTTTGTTGTTGTTGTTGTTTTTTCCTTAACAAAGTGAAAATTCAAATGCTAAATCACAATCAGCCAAGCCCGTCACTGCCAAATTAGGGATGACAAGTATACCCTGCTGTGTTGAGAGATGTTTTCAGATATGAATTTGGCTTTCAAGAAAGGCATGATTTCTTTGTAGCTTTCCTGTCACATTCACTTTGTAATATGGTGATTACTGAGCATTCAAAAATAAGTGGCTACACCAAAATATTTTTTGCACTCAGTTTATTGGTGTGTGCAGCACAGCTGTGAGTTGGTAACCTGTAACAGTGCAAAATACTGAAAACTTCTGATACTGAATGGCAGACTCAGATAAGCTCAAAGTGCTGTGCTGATCAATTTTTTATATTTAATTAAAGCATTTTGCTTTGGAAGATTGGTGTGAGAGCTGCAGAATTTCCATTCCCATCTCAGGAGATTGATACCAAACCCAGCCAACCCACCAGCCAATGGTATAGAGAGAGGGCTGGTGGCTGTCACAGGGAGCTGGAGCTGCCACAACTGAGCATGGAGAAGGCTGGGATACACTTATGTCTCTTTTCTGAACTGATGAATTAGTAAATATCACACAAGGCTGCATCATTCTATATCATCCGAGATCCTGGCCTTGTATTTTGGAGAAAAGAGTGTTTTAAAAAGAGAGAGATGAAGTAATGAGGAACCTGGAGATGGGAAGCTGGCACACTACCAAGAGCATCCTTGCCTTAGTGGAGCTGTATTTAAGTACTGCTGTGCTCTTTGCCGTTGTTTCAGAAAGGCAATTATGCTAAGTTCATTAAGATGACATCAAAGGCAGAGAGCTCCCACCATCTATTATGCAAGCACTACAGCAAGTCTGCTGTTCATGCATGTAGAGAAAGGGTAGTGGGTATTTTGTTTTCCCACTTTAAAGAGTAAATTCAACATCATTTATAAACAATGAAGTCAATAAGAAATTTGAAAAATGTCTCTGACAATAAGCCTGCTTTACAGTAAATATCTTTTAGTGTCTTTAAAGGTTATTTTAGACAGTGCAGAGTTTACAGAATCCCAAATGGGAGAGTTTGCTGTCTTTATGTACATTAAGAGACCGACATCAACTGCCTTCACACTGATGTTGACAGAAGACTCTGCCTGGTTTTGAATACTCTGATTTGTTTTCTAAACATTGTCTTAGATCGGGTCTGCCTTGCAGAGCAGCAGGAATTCCCATTTACGTCACCTTGTGCTGGCCTGGGCACAGTAGAAGTGATGCTGCAGCTGTGTGCAACTCGTCCCAGGCAGTGAAAACACAGGAAAATCCAGCCACAGTAATCAGGCACCACATGGTTGTCCCCTTCCCCTCAAAGTCCTACAGTGTTTTATAATTTTAAGATAGATACCATTTTTATTTGCTTGTGAATTTCAATAATTAGATTTTCTAGTTATAATAGATAAAATTTTAGTTTTTATTTAATAAAATAAAAGAGTGGGGGTTTCTTTTCCATGGAATTGCAGCTGGAGTATGATGTTTTTAAGAAAAGACCATGAAAGTTAAAAAAAGTAGGTAGAAGTGATCACTATCTCTAGTGGGCATCAACTGAAAGAAAGCATGTTTTCTCATGGGGCATTAAATGTTTGGAGATCTTTAGTTAGGAAAGAAGTCCTGTCAAAGGAAAGGTATTGAAGTGGCTTGGTCTACATGGAAATGTGAAAATGAATGGGGATAAATTTCAACTTGAATTAGCTGTGAGGCTGGGATGCTTTCATCACTGGCAACGGATGAGTCAAAATAAAGTACAAGTGTGCTCAAGAACTGATAGGTGAAGTTTGTCTTGACCTGTAGGTGTAACAGCTCAGAAGCAGCCTGGTCTCACTCGTGTTGCACGAGCTAATGGAAATGCCAGGATTAATTGCCTGTGCACCCATGTGATGACATGAAGCTGCTTGTATACACTCAGCAAATAAAAGCAGCACAGATGTTTCTTCTGAAAAAGCAGTGCATATCATTGTGCCAACTTACACAATGAGAAGGACAAGGTTACTGATCTTGGTTTCTGGAGATGTTACAACAGCCACATCACCAGTAAACTCCCTCGGTGTCCCCCCCAGGGTGATATTTGCAAAAGTTGTATGCCATATGTTGTGGTCTATGTGGGTGCATCTAGAAAGGAAGCAACCACAGACATGCAAAAATAAAGTACAAATTCGTGTTTTCTGACCTCGTTTCTCCGTGAATTTAGCACTACTGACAGAACAAGTATGCTGCCATTTCAGTTGGGTTTTTGGGGGAAATTCTGTGGCTATGTATGGAGACACTAGTGAAATAATACTAATTGATAAAAATAGCCATTGCTTTTTGTGGCCAGCCAGAGGAGTTGCCTTTGTGCAGACCAGTACTACTTCTGTGCCCATGGAAACAGCATCCATTAAAAAGAAAACTGCAAAATTCATATGCGCATTAGCAGGAGCATAGAGGGAATGGGATTGTGGCTGTGATAAATCCCTTACCTTTTTACATTCCTCCCTTTCACTTTGGTAACTGCAGCACCGAGAACTTTGCGTTCAACTTAATGCTACATCTGTTCACTTCTTTCTGCCTCTCTAGCTCTGAGGCATTGGGCTCAAATGTTTCCCAGAGCTCCTGCTAGGGAACTGCATTTCCAAATGTGCTTTACTCAAGCTTTCTTTATAACCACAAAATCCTACACTTCGGCTGATGGACTCTGGGAACGCAGACTTCCACAGAGTAGGAAACACCAGGTTGCTTAGGTCTGAGAGGCAAAGCCACATCAGGTGCAAAAAAGATACTGAAAATGCTTCTTTTCATGGCATGCAGCATCACTGCATGTGCTTGCTCCTTGAAAAGCAGTTCATTTAAACTGCCCTGCTTTGTTTCCATAAATGTAATCTATAGAGGTAATGATAAGCCAAGCAAGCTCTAAGGGTCCTGGCACCGTCAGGCTCTTTAGGATTCATTGTAGCAGGGGAGAACATCTGCAGTCTGAGGCTTCGGGAGTTTGGAACGAAAGATGATCCTGTGTGTTTAACCAGCAATGAACTATTTTTAAATAAATGCCTCTCCTATTTGTAAACACTGAGAAAGGACAATAAAAAGGAAAACGTGGTCTCACATAGCTTTAGAAGAGACCAGGCCACTACTCCAAAATTCTTGTTTCTTCACTTATGGCTTTTCCCCTCATTCCTAAACATCTCTTGTTGATGACTGTGACATTTCTAGCAGTCAGGATATATTCGCTCACTGAGGTCCACAGTCCTGAATGTGAGCTGAAATTGTTTGAGATTCAGAGAAGCTCATCATCATCCTGCTGTCTGCCTTAAGTATGTGGTGGTGGGCAACCTTTCATTATACCTTCCACCAGGGAAGAATCACACATCCCCTCCCAGTGACTGACAAGCAGCAGTGAAATCTCATCGCTTTCTGCTCTCCATCACCCTGCCTCAGCCCATCAGCTAACTGACAGATGGGACATGATCCTGATGTATAGGTACTGGGAGATTAAAGAACAACTCTACAGCAAAATAAACCCACAGGACACAAGTAGCTTTTAAAATGGCCTCAGGAGACATGTCAGTCAGCACACAGTATGGGATTTTCTCAGGTAGGAATTGCATTTGCGGATTGTGTGTGTTGTTTAAAGTGTAAAATGCCCTACTGCCAACCATTTGCCAAGGTGTTTCTTCCTGAGATGAAGGAGGGAACAGGATCCAGGGCTCCCTGTGTTCATAAATAGAGATTATAGATCTGTATCTACTGTTATCTATCCATTTACCTGTGTATGCTGAACGTCTCTTTTTAAAATGACACTGACAAAACATAAGTTTTGTGTACAGTGGAGCAGAATTCTCCTGTGATGTTGATTACAGCACACACTGTGCACATTTCTTATTTCCAAGGGACAATGACTTAAAATGTAGTTGAAGCAGAGAGAAGCACATGGGTCTTGGTTTAGTTTAATGGCAAATCACATTTGTCAAAAGCCCAGATAAGGGATCCTCACCCCAAGCAATTTCTGTAACAAAAATTGGAACAAAACTTGACCCTGGAATCTGTGGATTCTGATCTCAGTGTGGGAGTTGTGCTTGCAGGAGAGTGGTGGGCTCAGTCCCTTAACAATACAAGGGGCTTTGTCTGCTTTTCATGCCCTTCCTCCCCACCTAAGGGGAGAATTTTAGCCTAGGATTATTTTATTTTTCTTGTGGAGATGAGCAGTTTGTGAGCTTTTAAAACCTGGAAGCAGAGGCTCTCAGTAGCTCAGCAGTGATTTGTGCTGTGGTGAGCTGAGCTGGTGTGTGTGGAGCTGTTGGTGAGCAGGGAAGCAGAAGTGTTCCAAGAGGGCAGCTTCCCTAACTAGCATCTCATAAAGTAACTCTTTTGTTTGTCTGAGGATGGCTGATTTGTTCTGCCACCCAAATTTGTAGATAGTTGGGGGAATGAGTCTTTCATGGGACGGTGGTTTCTTTGTCCCTTACATGCAAAATCATTTGTGAGATACAAACTTCAAGTTGGGGTATCTGACTGCCTCCAGTGCAGGAGAGGGGGGAGAAAAGAGTCGAAATCAATGTAGTCACAGACAAACTCTCAGGTGTTTACAGGTTGTTCCACAAAGCAGATCTGTATGGCTGTCAGGAAACCAAATATAACTTTTAATTGCTCTGAAGTGATTTACTCTCAAGAAGAAAACTTGACTAATTTTTCAACAGTCAAAGGTAGCAAAGACTGCTTCAGAATTTCCCATTTAAAATTTTTACATTTTTGATCTCTTTAATTATTTATACACTCATAGACTGTGTAGCACAAGGTGGTTTTGAATGGTAAGAGAAAGAGGAAAAGAGGTTTTGCAGCAGCTGGAGCCACTGAAGAAGTAAAGGCAGAATTCTCTTTGGCTGTGGCAGAAAAAGTGGGGAAAGGTCTTACTGAGGAAATTAAAAATGGAAATTAATACTGACGAAGCCCAGTGTTTAGGTCTTAATCTTTCAGTCAAAGCAGCCAGTCTTCTGGTGTCAGATCTGAAAAGAACCACTGGAGCACTTTTTGGAGAATCCTATCTCTTCTGACAGCTAGGGGAGATAAGGGATTGCCCTTCAGGTCCCTTGTTGGATGAGCAAGGATCCCTTGTAGCCTCCTGCCCCTTCTTGCTGCCCTGGGCTGGGCAGGAGAGAAGGTGTCAGAACAGGGACACCCCTGTGCTGCAGCCTGGCTGAGGTCTGCCTCTCCCATGCAGGAACCAAGCCCTTGGCTTTGGGCTAAGCAACACTGGCAAATTTATAAGCAACTGAAAGCACTCTGGAAAGGAAATATATGTGATTTCATCTACCATGGCATGCTGTAGAGGGTTAAATTATTAAAATGCATGAGAGTTTCTCTTTTGAGCCAAATCAGGAGCTGTGGCTCTTCTCTGATCTGAGGCCTGGCAGTCGGTCAGGTTTTTGCTTTCAGTGTACAGTAAGTACAAGATGTTGCTGCACCTACTTTCCCTTGGTTTTCTGAGATGAAGATTTGCCAGGTGCCTCCTCTTTGTGGCTTCCTCTAAGTGCTGTGGTCACACATGCTTCACGCTGAGACAACTGCACAGCTCAGCAGGAGTGGTGCCCAGTGGCCACTTGTCCTGGAAAAGTGGTTGAAAAGTGAGCTTGGGTGATTTTCTTTGCAGGTCTTAGGCACAGGAAAACAGACTGAAATGTCTGCTCTTCCCCAGACTGTGCTGGTTACTAGCAAAGGGCAAATAACGCAGAAGATCAGTGAAGCTGCTGTGATTGGTAGCACAGAGTCGAGGGTACCTTTTTGGTACCTGTCAGGCTTTACCATTGTTTGAACCAGAGCTGAGACTTCAGCTAAATCAAGACCAGATCTCCTCCCTCAGGAAAAGACTTGAGGAAGCTGGTCAGTCATGAGGCTTTATTTCTTGGGGTTTTCAGCAGGTTCTTCTTACTAAGCAAATGCTCTCTTGCTGAGCGTGTGGGTGTTGGGTTCCAATGGAATCATGAGGAAATGAACAAAAAACATAGAAGGGCCAAGGCATGAAAGGCTTGTTCTCCTGGCAGGCTGAGAGATCTTTTTTCCTTGATGTAAACACTCTGTCCCCTTCCAGTACTCCTCATCCCGGTTTTCTGGCAGTAAAAGTCCATAAAGTCATGCTGGTAAACAAGGCATCCCCTAGTACTGCCTTGGTGGCCATGTGTGACCGTGAGGGACTGACTTCATGTGTGGTCACCACGTGAAAACACATCCTTTCAAAGAGCTGCAAGCATAATACTTTCACTGTAGCTGGAGCTTTGGCAGTTTATTGGAGAGCCTCACGTGCAGCTCCTGCACGCTTGCTTGAGAAACGCCGCCCCAGGCACCTCTCATCTGGCTCTTAATTTCCTCCTTGGGAGACAAGGTGTGCGTGTGTGTGAGGGAAGGTGTCAGGGCAGCCTGGTTAAAGCTTGCTCGGAATCAAGGGCTGGGTGAAGCTTCCAGCAGGCTGCTGCAGAGCGGGAGTAGGGAAGGAGCGTGAGGCATGCACAAGGACACACAAGCCCTAGGTGGGCACAGCAGCCCTGAGGGACCAGAAGAGCTCCTGGAGGCAGGAGGAGCTGCCCAGCTCAGTGCTGCAGTGTGCAGCCTGCCTGGGTGGCTCTGGGAAGCTGATGCAGGTCATGACTCTGTGCATAACTTTTGGCACACATAGAAGTGACGTTCCCTGGAAAATAGATGTGTGCTCTCACGCAGGGTGGGATATCAGCAGGGCTTCGGTCTTTGTTTCATTTCTGAGACACAGAAAAATAATTAAAACGAGAGTGTTTTAAAACTATATTATTTTTGCACTGAGGATTTTGGAACAAAACTGAAGCTTTTCCTGTCACATTGTTGTTTTCCCAGAAGTGGTGATTAGCAGCCGTGATAAGTAGCTAAGGCTTTTCTGCAGAGATAGTGTTCTTGGATGCAAAGCACAGCAATTCCCACGTCTGTGCTGCATGCTCAGTCCCTGCTGCCTGCTGCTGGATCTGCAACACCATTTTCACTGCATCCTTCCTAGAATGGCAGAAGTAAGGACCTGCATGGTTTTATTCCGTAAACTGTTATAAGAAGTAACTTCTTCCTTCTGGCATTAAAGTATTTGCCTTTATTCTGCATAAAGCACTTCAGTGAGTTGCTGAATTAATATTAGCTCCCAGTGGAGAGTACATGAAGTATATTCTTTGTGAAGCAAAGTTGTAAACACACACTGTAAACTCCAAAGCGCTGATGCAATATTTATGTTGTTCCATGTTCTACTGGCAGATTTAAGCATAATATTGCAGACTGGCAGGAGGCTGTTATGATCTAAACTCCATGATTATGTCAGTGTTTAATTTTAAGTTGTTGCACACAGCATAGTATCCAGTTACTTTTTTTGTGTTTGAGTCTCCTTCTGGAGGCAGAGCTATCACTGGTAGTGATCTAGACTGAAAGGCATAGAGTTTTCTTCTCACTCAGAGTAAACCATGAATGGTTTGGGTTCTATAACCTCAGTAATTTATCTAGAAGATGTATTTTTGAGTGCAAAGGCAGATGACATATCTCTCTCTGGTCCTATGTTATCTCTAAGTCCCACACTGATGCCCCATTATCACCTTTCATCCTCATGTGCAAGTACTGTAAGGAGGATCCAAATGTAAAAGACCTTTCCTCAAAATGCCTTCAGTTTTATGCAAGGCTCATTTTTAAATTGCATTATGCTGGCAGAACAGATTATCTCTCCCCCTCTATTCCCTTTTCTTCCCAGTGAGAAAGGTCCATCAGAGCTAACATGCACTGCCTGTGTCAGTCTTCTCTCCTAATATTTAATTTGTTCAATTTTGCATTTAGTGCACTTCACTTCCTCAGCCCCAGTCCTAAGAGAATGCCATAAGCTTATGGGTGATCAGCACCTATTAAACCATTAATTTTTGTGAAGGACTCAGCTCTCACTTAAGCAAGAAAACATCCTTAATTTGAAAATTTGCATACCTAGCATGCTTACCGATTAGGAGGAGTTTCATGGATAGTTTCAATTTCAGAACTGTGTTTCTTGGAAACTATGGGGCTTTAGATCTGAGTCTTTAGGTGCTACAGCTGTGAGCAGTTGCCCTTTCCTGTTTATGGTGGCTGTCAGACTGATGGTTCTTTTGCATGCCTCAAGGTTATTTGTCTGGTAACTAAAAATAGGCTGCCCCAAATAGTTGGCCTCATCTTATGAACTGATGAATTCCTGCAGAAGATTCTTTATCTTGGTTCCATCAGTACAGATTGTGAGAGAAGCTGGGTTGTACATCTTTTTCCATCATATGTGATGCTCAAATAGGTGGTGCAGTCACAGCTTCAGTCAGAAAGTGAACTTTAGTTTTCAATTTTAATAACAAATAGAAGTTTTTACTTCAATCTTTTATGCTAAGAACATCCTTGAAAACTTAATTGTATTTGTGGTAATGTAAGCCCACTCCATAAAAGGCATTTTATTTTAGTTCACTATAAATTCAGATTTGTTCTTGGCAGTTAAATATTGAGGCTGAACTTTATTGTCTGACTGAGGAACTGTAGCTTCCCTGTGTGGCCAAGGAGGAGAGGTCAACCTGATCATGTCTTAAGTGGGGTGTAGCACCTTTGCAAACATCTCTCTCCACTGATTGCAGCAGCCACTCTCCTCACCTAAGTACTTTGGTCCTTAAAGTTAAAAATGAACGTAGGCCTGAGGAAGACTCCAGTTTTTGTTGATGAACAGAGGTAAAATGCTTACAATTCAGCCAAACATTTTTCATTCTGTTATTTGTTGCTGTGGCTGACTGTGAATGTCTCTCTTCCTTTCTGTTAATGAATACAGATGTGCAGCTGCCTGCACCCATCTGGCTTTGTTCAATAAATGTGCAGGCACAGACGTTTAAATCAAATATTGATAAATACAGCTTTTAATATGTAAATTCTTGTGAAGAAAACTATGTCTGCCTGTTAAGTTTTTTTTTTCCTCATGGAGAGGCATTTCTGCTATGCTGATACTTTTTTTAATTACTATTGTATTCTGCCTACAGTGGCAAATGCATTGATGCTTGAGAGTTAGAGGGATAGGAATAGTTCCTGAAATAGATTTGGAGAGTGAATAAAAGAAGGTAGAAGGAATTCTTTGGGCATAATAATTATTCTGTTGCAGTGCAACATGTTCCTCATCCAAACATCTTTATTGAGATCAGAGACTCAATGTGTGAGCTGCACTAGTGAAGTCTTGAATGGTCCCAAATAACATCTGCAGGAGTTTTAGAGACCACATTTTAACACTAGCCAGACTGCACTAGTGAAGTCTTGAATGGTCCCAAATAACATCTGCAGGAGTTTTAGAGACCACATTTTAACACTAGCCAGACAGGATAGTGTTAAAATGTGCACTGGTATGTGTATACTCAGAAAAAGTGAGCAATTATTACCCCTAGCTTTCAAAATTTGTGGCCCTCTTGAAAATAGTGAACTAAGGCCCTGCTAATATGTTTGACAGGTGCTTAGTGAGGTTATAAAATACCATAAGGAGAGTGGCAGTAGTGGAGAGCCTAGCTAAAGGTCAGCAGTCATTTCTCAGGGTAATTTGTGATCAGTTATCACACTTGATGTTAATTCTAAGATCTTAAGGGTCTGTGATTTCAAGGGATTTTTTTTCTTCTTTCCTCTCTTTTTTTCTGTAACAAGAAATTATTAATCAGAAAAAGTCTGTTGGAAAGGCAGGAAGGAGGATTATCCAAAATAACAGCACTGATATTTTCACAGGGGAAAGTTGCAACAAAGTGTGGCTTTAAAGAAGACAGCACTGTTGTATGGGTGTTCAAGGAGCACATGGTGAACTTACAGCATTGCTGGGTCTGCCTTTCTCCCCATTTTCAATTTTTTTATTTTTTATTTTGGCCTTTCCAGAAAATCAGATATAAAATTATTTTACAATAAATAAGTGGCCTAGTTATATATATAATTTTTATAGGTTCATAAATACACTTTTAATTGCACTTTTTGGTTTTCTCTTGTTTGGAAAAGTTTGTCTTGGTTTGGACTGCTCAGAATAGAAAGGACTCTTTGTTATCTTGGAATATGAGACATTTGCCTTCCCTCTCCCCACTTTCCTTGGGATTTTTTTTTTCTCCTTGGAAGCTGGATATAGTGAATTATCAGGTCTTTGACTTGCTTGCAGATTGTATGGTGCCCTTTGCTACATAAGAAAGACTTGTCCATCTTGTCTTCTTTACTGGACAAGCAGTTGAAATTGCAGATTTTGTGGGACATTGAGCTGAAGATTTAAGTTACAGGATGAGAATAAGAAGTGAAACTTTTGTTTTGTTTCATTTAACATCTGTTACAGTCTCAGCATAATTTATTTTGAAGCAAAAGGAGTAGAAGCAGCTTCTGTGTCCTTCAACATCTCCCACCCCATGACTTGCTTCCTGCTTTGCTGTCCAAGGAAGTCATAAGTGAAGTTACTTTCTGAAATGGAAGAGGTGCATTCTCAGGAGCCCTGACTGATGGGTTTCTGTCAGCACTCTCAGGACCAGCCCTGCCATAGCAGACATGCAGCATTTATTATGCTGCTAAGGAGACTTTTAAGAGGAATTAAGGTAGACATGTAAAACTGCTGGGTATGTATCGTTTCTCAGTGTCATAAAATGCAAACTTAAGCTATTCAGTCTGTTAAAATACTTGGATTTCCTCGTCTGACCTCAGAACTTTCTATGGAGAATACTTGCATGTCACTTACGGCTTTTTTAGTATCTCCAGAAATGTCAGATATTTTGTTAGTTTTTCCAGAGACACATTCACAGAAATAGATGGCATTGTTTCAGTGGTTTATAGAGAGATTATTGGATTAAGCAACCTTTTTTTGTCTAGACTAAACTGCCTTTTTTTGCACTGTGGTACAAAAAGTAAAATCAGAAATACATTTTAAAAAAAAATCTACATTTTATTTAAGGCTGTAAATTGTACTTCAAAACAATTTAGATGACATTGCCATTATGTATGCAAATGCAAGGAGCAATGTCAATAAATTGGAGGCTCTGTAGGTTGTATTTTATGCTTTGTACTTCGGTAAAGGAATGTATCAAAGAAACCTTTCAAATATACACACATGTTGTAAAAAGTAACACTATAAAACATCAGGATTTGAAATGCTTGCAGTAAGTGCTCTGTGGGATTATGCTGCCTTCATAAAAAGGTTGTCAGCACAAAGAGACTAATTCCAGCCTTAAATTAACCAGCTCAGGGGAGCATGTTTTGGTACCAAGTGGCAGGGCTTGTGAATCACTCCTGGAGCATTTGCCCTGTGGATGGAGGAAGAACATGGTCCATAAAGTTCACAATGGTTCTGAAAGGCAGAAATGTGTGTTGGAATCCTGTTGAGCTTGTTGCCTAAACTCAGTGGTGGGGAAGTTGAGCTTCATCAGCTCTGCCTTCATCTAGGAAAAAAAAAAAGAAAAGAAAAAGCACAAAGAAAAAAGCCCCCAGAAACCATGCATGGGGAAGTTCCTATCATCCTGAGCCTTCTTTATTCTATGTTTGCACAGGTTTTATTGTTGGCCTGGGCAGTATCTTAAGCTTTGAATTTTATGTAAAAGTTTTCTAAAGAGCAGTGCCCAGTTAGAACACCATGGGGTATGCATTTCTGCCCTCAGGTTCAACGTGTTCAGGATGCCAGGGCCCTCACCCATCCCTCTGCAGGCTCCCAGTATCTCCAGGCAGGAATGGAATCTCCTGCCTTCCCTCTTCTCCCCATCCTGTGCCTTTTAGGAGTTGGTTAAAGTATTCCTGGGTCCTTCTCTGAGAAAGGGCAGATCTTGATGCTCCCAGTGGCACTTCTCAAAGTGCACTATAGTAACCAGAAATGTGAAACAATTGAGTTGTTACTATTCTATAAAAAATGAGGTTTTTTTTTCTTAATTCCCTCCAAAGTTAGATCATTCCTGCCTGTAGGGAATCAGAGAACAATATTTGATCAGTGCTATTTTGCTGCAGTAAAACCCCAAGACAAGACACTCTCTTGGAAAGCCATTGGCATTCTGTGCCCTGTCCTGGGAAATAAACACCTGCCTTTACTGTGCCATTTTAACACTGCTTTTTACAACCTTTGCACACACAAATACCTCTGAAGCAATCTAATGTATGTTAACCAGGTGTTCATGAGCTGTGATAGATTTGCTATTAATGGCTGGCATTTACCTACTCCATCAAACCTTCTTTGATTGGCTGCTGCTACGGGAGGATGGAGCTGAACTTTGTAGGTATGGAAAGCCCAGCACCTGGCCTGAAGAGTTTGCGACCTTGGACTCTCTGTCCCTGGTGCTTTCCATGTCTGTCTCACTGGTTTATTGCCATTTTCATGCCAGTCTCCATGGAAACTTCTTTCAGGATGACATAACAGAAATGTGACTTTCCTTTTCCCACAGGAAAGCTGCCATGGTCCCAATGCCAGAACACTGGTGAAACACAGCCCCAGCATGTGCATTCTGGTAGGGTTAGGTGGGTCCAGCAGCTGCTTCCAGATGAAGGAAAGGTGGAAGCTCTCCTTTCCTGCTTGCCTTGCCAGGCCAGGTCTCCTCAGCCCTCCCCTCTCACGTTTGGAAATGTCCCTGTGTAATTATCCAGTGGATCACTTTTCCCCTCCTGTTTGCAGGTTTGCATGATTCATTTTACATTTTAAATGGCTTTGTCAATAAAAGCTTCAGTTTTCAAATGAAACATTAGCTGGTAACTGGGGAAATGTTACAGGAAAATGTTTACTAACAGTTGTTAGTAAATTAATGAGTTTGCTGTGCCACAGTGTACTTAGGAAATGGCAATATAAAAAATGATTTAGAGAGTCAGGCAGTTTATTAGGAACAAAGCACCTGAGTTCTGTCCTTCCCTTGGCTGTTCCAGTTGTTTGTCCTTGTGCAAAGTCGCTGTCGAGTCCTGTGCTTCTCCTTCTCTAAATATGAAAAAACAAATGGTTATACATGTTCTTCAAGGATTTTGAAGATTGCATATGAATGCTACCCAAGTGGGAGCTACAGTGGGCTTGGGAACTACTTGGGGTTCTCAAAAACAGATGTACATTTTTTTGGTGTGACTTTAGGAAGTGACCCATGACTGAGTCCCCAGATACTCTAGAAGTAGATACTTTAGATGTTTAAAATACTTTTATTTCTTTTTAAATAAAGCCTTGTAGATGTCTTACAGGTGTATTGCTTTGCATTACCCTTTCTTCACAAGTAGTGTCAACTGGAATCACAACTCTGTTGTTCCAAGCTTCCTATGCAAACCTCAAGAGAGACTTCCAGGAACCACTCAGTTCAATTAGACAAGACAGAGGCATGTTGGAAATGCTGACCCATTCTGAAATGGCCTGTATGAAATGTGATAGACCCAGAAGGTGAATTTTAGGGTCCTTGCTGAGATATTTCAACTGAAAAATATCGTCCTCTTTTGAGCTTGTGGGAGATGAGGGAACTCTGGGGTCAGCAAAATTAGTAATTTCATTTAGTTCATATGAAATCTATGTCTTTAAAATACCAGTTTCCCTCTTTGCATTTAGGGCTGGAATTTTCAGCTACACCTACCTCCTCCCCAACACGAACTGAACTTCAGGTTCAGTTCAGAAATTCAATACAATTAGGTAGCTGGTTTGAAAATGTTGATTTTGAGAACTTTTTGTTCAAGGCATCTTTTGTTCTACATTCTTGTAGTGTCAAGTGTCAAGTGGGAAAGGCAGAGCTTCAATTGTGTGTGTCCCTGAACAGGCACTGTAACCCTTTGCACAGCCTGGGTGTGGAGCCTTGGAAAGCGCTGCCTCTGGCATTGGATGAGAGGGCATGTAACAGGTTATCATAATTCCACTCCTCATCCCCAGTGCCCTTCATAGTAGCTATTAGTGAAATGAGGAAAAGAGGCAGTGAAGTGGTCCTTCACAGTCCCTTTTGTATGCCTTCTTTTCCTCTAGGTAGGAAGCTAAGCCTTTGAAGTGACCCTGACAAATGTGAGCATGCACAAGCTCCTGTAGGGAACTTAAGCAGCCTTTCTGCCAGCTGCTGTCCTCTTTTTGCATGGGATGCTTTCTGCTAAATCTCATTAGAATGGGTTTTTAGTTCCAATAGGGATGGTGTAAAGATTCTGGTGGTTTAAGAGATGCTAGCTTTACTCACTCTTCCCTCTTGTGCTGAGTGGAGGGCATTTATTTAAAATGTTGTTGAGGCGTTTGGTATTATTGCATCTCAGTTATTATTGAAATAGTTCATGGTATCATTAATTGTGGGTTGTTGACAAGATTTTTGTGGAAGCAGTGAAGAGATACATTCTGCTGTGTGGAAAAAATTAATGTATAAATAGAAAACAGAGAAAATGGAAGCTTTCATTTCGCAGCTCATGCAAACAGGTGACAACAGATTTTGAATGCAAATATGTATAAAAATAAGGTGTTCTGAATGAATAATTTGGTTTCCTGTGGGAGTGTATGAAATTGACCATTTACTCAACATCCCCAGTTTGAAAATTGAAGCTGCATGTTGTATCAGCTTGACAACCACATTGCATTCTCTTCTTACATTGGTGTTAAGAGGTCAGAGATCATTAATATTTATGTGTCAGACCAAAATGTAACATTTGTTTTTTGAATTGACTTCTTTATGGTAACTCTGGCCAGATTACCTGCTTGGGGTGAGATATACAGTAGGGAGTTGTGGCAGGGTGAATCTCTCTATTCGCCATATTGCCTATTAGAGAAATCAGGTTCATTCAACAGCAAAAACCTAGACCCAGTCTCAAAGCTGTTGCTCACACAGGAGGGAGTCTTCTGCTGTCACTCTGATCCCCTGCTGTGATAATTTTTCTTCTAAAAGAGCCATTTCCTTGGAGCTGTACCATGGAAATGCAGTGTGGCTCTATTCTGGCAGGTCTCTATGGTGCCTAACAAATTAATGAAGTCTCTGGGCTTGGCCTTTCATGGCTCAGTTTTCGCTGTAGCGTGTCCAGACCGCCAGAGCACTGAGTCTTGAAGAGATCTGTTAGTTACTGACAGAAAAGTCCTAATGACATTGTTGTAAACACAGCTGTCTCCCACCCCCGGGTGGAAGTCCCTTGCTTGCAGATTTCTGAAACAGCGTGATTATTTGTTAATTTTTAAATATAAACAAAAGGGATACTGCTATCAACAAGGGTGATAAGAAATTAAATTAAAAAGCCTGCAAAAGTTAAGCCTCATGTTATTGTCCATCATAATCAGGACAGTTGGCCTCTTCAAAACGCAGAGAAAGGAGCTTATTGTTCCTTTGCTTGTTTCAGAAATATATCAACCTTTTTTACATCTGTGCTGAAACTAGTAAAGCCTTCTGTTTCTCAGCATATTTGCATTTGATCAAGTGTTCATGTTAGGGAGACAAATTTATTGATGAGCTAAGTGTTTTAGGCAGTATTATGTCTGAGCATTTTCTATTTCCCTTATATGCATGATCCTTTTGCTAGTGAGAAATATTTTGGCACTGTCATGTTCTGCTTCTCCAGGTATCTGCCTTGGAGGTGCTCTTGTTTCTCCTTGCCTGTAATTAATGGCACACAGTACTGTTTGCAAAACAAAAGTACTCTGAGTTCACCTTAGCAGTTATTTACTGTCACCCAGTTGCTTTACTTCATTATCTATTTTGCCAAGTAATGTCTGTGGGTGTGATCAAGTGGAAAAATCTACTTGCCACGTTTTTATGGCTGCTGTGGGAATCCCTGTGCACAATGGTCACTTGTCCTTGTCCTTCAGCTTGTAAGTATTTACTGGACACAGCAAAAAAGTGGATAAACCCTGTTGGGATGTTATCCCTGAGAAAATCACAGAATCATTTAGGTTGGAAAAGACCTCCAAAATCATGAAGTCAAACATTTGACTGACCATGGCACCATGTGTCCAATCATTTCTTGAACACCTCTAGGGATGGTGACTCTGCCATCTCTCTGGGCAGCCTTTTACAATGCTTGACAACCTTTTCATGAAGAGATTCTTCCTGGTGCCCAACCTGAACCTCTGCTGGAACAGATTGAGATTGTCCTCTTGTCCTTGTCACTAGTAGCCTGGTAGAAGAGGTTAACCTCTACCTTGCTTCAAACTCCTTTCAGGAGCCAGTTGGCTGCTGCTGAAACTTTCTGCTAAACCCTGTAAATCCATCTTCCATTCCTGCTTTCCTGCTGCTGATGCTTCTGCCACTATGGGAGATATTGCTGCCTTCTGCTTCCTTGTACTTCGAAACCTTCCTTACTGTCTTGGGACCATCAAGGGTCCTCAGCAACCTCCCTGCAGGCAAACAAGTAAATAAAAGGAAGAAAAAAGTTTCCCTTCTTCAGTGATATAAAGTGTTTGGTTAAAATAGCACCATGTGACACCATTCTTCTCCACAATCTCCAAAGTCACTGAGAGATCTGGTGAGAAGATAATGGTGTAGAGCAGGAACTCCATTTACTGCTCACAGAAAGTGAGAGATGAGGAGGTTCAACAAAGGTCTTCAAAGACCTCAGAGACAAATGGTAATACCACTGCATCCTGAATTTAAGTGGCCAAGGGTTGTGTGGGTTCTATGTTTATCTTCATGCCAAATGTGCAAGTTGAAGAGGAAAGCACCGGGAAGCACCACAGTCTTAGATTTAGGGCCTTGGAGGACTGAAGATTATATTCTGTTCGAACTCAAGGTCACACAGCTTCATAACAATTTGTTCAAACTTTCTCCAACCTTGTTTCCCCACTGAGGATGAGGATGGTCGGGCAAAATATGCTCATGTTCCTCAGATGTTCTAAAACTACGAAGCGTCTTGGTTGAAGGTATTTCTTTGCATAGTCAAGTTATTGATTTTCTTAATGCAAATTTAATATTTAATATATTTTTAAAAGTTTCAAATAGAAACTCTCCATGAAAAAGGATTTACATACAAGTCTCAAATCTCTGTTGTAAGTGACAGAATTCGAGATTTTAGAAATTAAAGGTAGTGGAAATTTCATTCCTGATTCAGTACAAGAACCTGACAATGAGGAATACTTATTGTCCAGTTTGCAGAGAACTATATGTTTTTCCTCACGGTAGTCAGTCAGTTTGCCAACATTGTTTATTGCTTCTGCATAATCTTGATTTTGATTTTAACCCCAATGTGTTTTGTTGGGAAGAGTCTGCAATGGCACTGCTCACAACCAACAGAACTTTAATAGTTTTTTAAGATTTCACAATGGCATTTGACAAATGTGGCACTATAATTTATGTCTGCAGAGTTTCTGTCAGCCCATTTTGGAGGCAGGGGGGAAGAATTTCTGTTGAATGTAAGAGTAATTGTTATGTTTTCTTCCTCAATGATGCAGCTGCATTTAGTTGTCAGTTATTTTCCTTCACAATTTTAGTGTGATTTTCTTCCTTTTTTCTGACTATTCCCTGTTTTTTTTTATAAAGAAATTACTTTAGTCCTGAAAGTGTGTGTTTCATAAATATCATCTGATTAGTTTTAGTGTCTTTTGTTTTACTTTGTTCCTTTGACATGTCCTCATGACTTTATAATCAGGGTAATCTTTGATGCATGCTCAAAAGTCATTCCCTCCACTTGACTTATATTTAAGTAGAAGTTTTAAAGGCTTCTCTACAGCAAGATCTCAGTCACCAGTGTCTTGCAAGATTCATTAGTTAAGTTCTGTAAATACCATAAAATGGATGTCAGAAAGACTATCCATAATCTGTGGTTTGGCTAGGAGAAGGTTTCTGCTTTCAGTTTAAGGGGATTTTTTATTTTCTTTTCTTCTCTTTACTGCTTTGAAAATGCTTGGTATTTCTAAATGGAGCACAGTCCTAAAAATTTCACTGTCCTTGAAAGGAATTTTCTGAATTCCCCTGTGTTTCCATAGCATAGACGCCCCCTTTATTGCCGGTTAGGTGGCACTTCAAAGCTTTGGTTTGAGAAATTGCTGGTTGGAAGTCACACAAGAATTTTTGTTTTAAATTAATTGGAATCTGAATCAGATTTGGGTTTTGTCAGATTTTAAAATTGAAAAACCCCATACCAGCAAGACCACAAGCACTTGTTTCATGCCAGCCTGCTTTATGATGGTGTTTCATCTTTTACTTAGGAGTGGGGATATGATCTACCACCCTATAAGCAGCTACACAGTAAAACCCAAGAAGGCAGTATTTCCTCTCTTTGATGCTCTGCTCTTACTTACCTCCCTGCTCCCAGCACTAACTTCAGTAGGAGTTTTATTGTGACAAAAGATTTGTGATTTGACTCACTGACTTTTAGTAATATTATTTGAAAGAGAACTATTGCACTCACTCCCAGTTGGTATCCTCCTGTACTTTTTATGGTGAAGCATAAACTTTGGTGAACCCTTTATGTAAAAATCCTGCTGTGGTAGTTTTACTCATCTTGAGCAGATCTCCCTTGGTCTGAAGACAACGGTGTACTTGGATGGCTTTGAGGTCATCAGCATTAGAAAAACAGGTTGTCTTGGAAAAATATATTTGCCAGTGTTATGCATTGGAATGTGGGTTTTCCATCCTACCACTCATATTCCAGTGCTGATGAAAATTACAGTTATTAAGTTAGTCTGCTTTGTCTCAGCCCAGCTAGCATTTTACTGCTCGTTTGTCACCAGCTCAGGATGAAAACTTCTGCTTGCCTTTTTTTTTTTTTTTTTTACCAAGGCAAAATACAAGTAGAATCTATTGACATTTTGCTGTAACAAGAAGCCAAGATGCTCTTCCTTTAAAAGTGATCTTTGCATGTTGCTATGCACTCAATCATAGTTTCCTAAAAAAATGAATATATTTTGGAAGCCAGGTATGGGTTTCATTTTCCCTCCTTGCATTGTCTGGAGAAATCACCGTTGTTGGGGTTTGGATAGAGAAACCACAGTAGTCAGGAACTGAATTGGTCATTATTTGGAGGGGAGAATGTTAAGAAATGCTGGATTTCCCGGGTTTGCACAATGCAGTGAAGACAAAGCATGTGAAAGCAAAAGAACTGTAAGAATGTTAATATGACTCCAATTGCTGAAACATATGGAGCCAATCGCTGGCACTGCCTCAGCACAACTGGGAATGGAAATTAGCATTTTTCTCTGAAAAATATGGGATATATCTCTTCCTGCAGTTTGTCTAATTTTTATGGTATTTCTCTTGTATAAAAGCAGGGATATTTTCAAGATCAAGGTAAGCTATTTTGCCATCAATATTAATTTCTGGTCTTGTTTTTAGTACATTAAGAGAGGAGAATTATGTGCAAAGAAAGAAAAAATATGAGGAGGACTTGGTAGGCTGTTGAGCATATTCCCTTAACTTTGACACATTCTTGCTGCTCTCACTATGGCTCACACTGAGGAACTCCTAATAGTTTTGCAAAAAAATGTGCTCATATCTTGGAGGTGGTACACTGACAAACTATACTTTTAAATTGTATTTGGGTTGTGATGTGTCTTCTTTGATCTTAGACATAGATCTGTATTTCAGCTCATTGATGTGATGAGTCACTGTTAAAAATAAGATCTAAAAGCTTTTAAAATCTTAGATGTTGATCTTAAGAATCCTTTAATATTAAGAAAAACTATAAGGTAACTTCAAAAATAACTGTGCTCCAAAGGAATGATTGCTTGATTTGTCCTCTCTGGTGAACTTTCCTCATTCTACTTCCTTCATTCCGTCTTTTCTGATTTTAGAATTGTTCCAAGTGGAGACAGCAAGGCTTTTTAACCCTGTGGCATCTGTAATTTTTAAAGGACACTTTTTGCTGTTTTCTTTTCTGTTCGTAAAGATTTTTTTTCCAAAAATTTACTTTCTTTTTATAGCAGCTGTTATTAATTTATTTATTGTTATTATTCCTTAGTGGCCCAAGAAAATATATATTTAATTTTATGCCTAGAGATTTAAACATACATAGAGCTGTTTACGGGAATATCACCAGCTGTTGAGGGACATTTTATATATATATATATATATATATATATATATATATATCACACATGTGAAATTACTATTTCTTGAAACCTCTGCTTAAATTGGCAAATTTCCTCTGTTTCTAATAAAGCAGGTCAACTGCTGTTGTGGATGACACCAGAACTGAAAAATAGTTCTTAAGTTACTTTGAGTAAAACAATGGAAGTTCTTACCCAGTATCTTTTCTCACTCTTGTGTTTGTTTTGCCACTGTGTCAGTGGGGAAAACTAAGGCAGGGAAAGAGGATTGCCTTTGTTTTTAAAGTAATTTAGATTAATTTCTTCTAAAAATCTATTTCAATACAAACTGAACATTCACCTCATTATTTAAAATTACCAACCTAAGATGCAATGTGTTTTGGTCAGCAGGAGACAGAACTGAGTGCTCACCTTATATGTAGCTCCCATGCACACAGTGACTCAGTGGGGAGCTGCTTTTATGAACTCTGCAGTATCTTCTTTGGTTTGACTGGAATGCTTCCTGGTTTGAAGTAGCTCAGGAGAAAATTGCCACTGGGCTCAGTTACAAGGAGTGTAAGAACTGGTTCACTGGTTCTTTGTTGGTTTTTTTTCCCTAGTGGAAAGAGCCAGTTTTCTCAAAACTGAAGTGTTTATAGGAACATAACCTTTTTTGATGAACTTTTCCTGGGAAACAACTAGGTAGAATTTCTTGTGAAAATTCCCTTAAAAGAACGATGCCATTACATGTAAAAACTTGAATCCACACTGAATATGAAAAGCACCAGTCTAGAGCAGTCCTGCTGGGTTGCTTATTTGCCCAGTTCCTGGCAATAAATGGCTTAGTGGTTCTGAGATCAAGGTTGCATCTAGGTTATTAACCTTCACAGCCATCACTGGATCCTTCCTCTGTGATCTCTTTTGCAGCTGCTCATACTTTTGGCTACCAAAGTGTTGAGTGGTGTGAGCTGCACAGCTTACCTGGGCTTTTCCCGAGAAAGCTTTTTCTTCTGCTGGCTGTAAGATTGACAGGTAGCTTCTCTGAGCAACCCATCCTTGTACTCCTCGCCACTTGTCCAAATTAATTTTGGTTTCTTTAATACACTTTTATTGCCCTGTTCTCCAGGTTTAGTCTCTTTCCCAAAGTGGAAGCATTGTCACACCTCTGATCTCTTTTGTTACCTCCTCCTGTAGCTTCTCAATTTCCTGTATGTGGTTATTGTGAGATGAGGTGCCCAGAGAGCCAAGCACTATTTCAGATGCAGTTGCAGCAGAGCACAACAGGGTCCCTTCTGTTTGTATTCTTAAATAAGTTACAGTTGTGAAGTCCTCTCACTCTGGATGTCATCTCTCCTTCTACAGCTCAGCCCCTGCACCCTGGAGCCCATGTGCCACTGGGCTTGGAAAGGATGGTCCCAGGGTGCTGCTATTTGCTTGTGACAGAATTCTGGTTTGGCATGAAACAGCCACTCACTTTCCCATGGTGGAGCTCATTAAAAATTGTAAATTTGCAATCTCATGTTCCTCACTTTTTATGTATTTCTTACTCTAATAACTCTGATAATCTGAGCCCTTCTGAAGAATGAAGTGTTGCTGATACCAATTCCTTTATTTCTTCCCCAAAACCAGACCCTTCTCAGCATTACCTGGTTTTTAATGACATATAAAAATGGAAACAATTTCAATTAAATGTCAGATTTTGGATGAAAAAATAGGTTTTGGGTTGGAGTTTGTGGTGTTTTTTTTTTTTTTCATTTTGTTTTCTTTAAACATGGATCATCCTGACTACTGAGGTATAAGGAGCACAGCTGTGTCCTGCAGCCATTTCTACATTCTTCCTCTAGTTACAAAGTGCCTCATTTTCCTGTCGGGAGATAACAGCCCCACTTATCCAAACGGTTGTATCAGTCAGAGTGGAAATTAAAGTCAAATTTTTGGGTTCTTCAGCATGTCTCTGCATTGTACAGCATGTTAACATAAATTAAACAAATGTTTTTGTTACCTGAAGAGTCCTGTCATTGCTCTATGAGGTTTAGATTTGACTAATTATAACGTCAGAGTCGGTTTCTGCCTTAAATGGAAGTTTTCCTTCAATCTGGTTCTATTGTTACCTTTGGTGTCTGGGCAAGATACAATGCTGAAGAAGGGTTTTCTTTTGATAAAATGATTACTAAAAGTGAAACATTTACCTCCCTTCAAAATTTTCAGTAAGTATAGGCAATTCTAGTGAAGGAAACTCTAGAAATTAAGTTGAAAATACAACCCTTTAGTATTGGTAGGTTGTTCCACAAATAATGGCAGTGAAATAAGTAGAGGTTTAAAAAAATGAAATAACCTAACCTCCAAATTACTCTTTGCATTCAAATTCTCAGCTTGAGTAAATCAAAACTGCTGTGCAAAGTGATATGATCTATTTTCACTTAAAACTGTTTATCTAAGTCAGTGGAAATATGCTATTTGCACAAGCTGGCTACTGGGGTATTACAAAGGTTGTCCTAAGAAAAACAGCTGTCTTTTTCATTCAACAATGGGGCTTTAATACTTGAAAACTAAAATTAGGCAAATAGTAGATGTTAATATTGCCCAGTTTATTCCCACTTGCTATGAAGAATGACACATCCAAGAACACTGGCAAAATCTGGGTCCAGACTTCTAAATTCAGGTATTTTGTATCCAGAGCTCTGGGTTGGAATGATGAGTAGTTTTCTTTTTGTTTAAAGCATGTTGAAGCTATTTCCTCCAAAAAGAGGAGAAGGATGATGGAATGCTCTGAAGTTCTTCTGCAAGTGGCATCTGACCTTAACGTGGGAACTTCAGTGAGTTGGTTGTCGGTTCAAATGCAGAGGAGCATTCCAATCTGCTGTAAATAAACAACAAAGCTTCAAAGGAGACAAGTTACAGCAATACAAACTGCATGCCCTATACCTCTTGTATTGATTAAATCACTCTCTAAACCTGGGGACATTTGACACCTCAATCAGCTTTCCCAAGTTGTACATCAATTTTCTTTGGTGATAGCAGCTCGACTTCTAGCATAGGTACATTGCAAATATAGAAAGATGCTACAGCAAAAATACTGGGAAGGCTTTACAATTTACTTTTGGCGCAAGGGTCACTAACTCCTTTGATATTTTCTTTTCCTCCTTCTGCATGGTTCATTAAATTCCCTGAAAGGATGGTGTATGTTGTGCACATAAATGAACTAGCAATAACAAGGTCCCATCACTTATGTCTAGCAACTAGCTTAAAAAAACCCAAACAACAACCCCCAAATCCTTCTACTATTGAATGGGGCTGTCTTCACACAAGGAGTGTCCAAGCACTTTTAAATCTTTGTAAGTCAAACTTGTAAGAATATATTGCACTCGTGAGTTGCAAGGAACTTTTTCAGGTAATTAGTGTATTTATTATGAATTAGTGTAATAAGAATTGGAAGGTAATGTAGGTACATTGTCAGGTATTGATATCTCTGGTGTTGTCTCTTCAGTGTGTCCATCATACAAAGTGAACTGCAAGCCACTGCACTTCAAGGACAGTTGTTAATTCTGGCAGGAAGAGGTGTATAGGAGTAACCTTTTGAATTCAGCATCTGTGACCAAGAGTTTTTACCAAGACTGCTCATTACTCTACCCTTCTTGTGATAGAAATTATAAATCCACATGATCAGTGTCTACATCTTCATTCACATTATTTAATGCAAATTAATGTAAAAATACCATATTGCAAAATGTTACAATAGTTTATGATTTATAGGTTGCAACATGTTTTTTTTCCTCCCTTCATCTGCAGAATTTTTCATGTTTTTTACTTCAAGGACTCTCATGATAACACTATTGTTCCTTTTATTAGAAGTATTGAAAAAAATAATTTTATTATAAGTGCTTCAATAAGGAAGGTATTTTTCTTCTTTGTTATCATGTTCCTGAAAAAATACATTTTCAGGAATTTGGTTCAGCTGGTTTGTAAACAGTGTTTTTATGAGAATTTGTGCCCTGAGCTATTACTGATGTAGTTAATGGTGTACATTAGCTATTAAAATAGTTATGCAATCTTTCCAAAGTCAGACTGCATTTGCCTAAAACAAGCCTTGGCCATCTCTCCTTTTCTTGCTTCTCAGGCCTTGAAGGAAGTGCAACTAACCCAAGAACATTAGCAAGGTCACTAAATCTGAATTTAGGAAGGATCAGAGCCAATGCAGTCTGTGTTTATTCCTTCCCTTTAGGATTACAGATGCTCCTTGCACAGCTAGAGTTCACAGGATAGGGGAACTGATAAGGAAGGGAAAGACAGCTGAGCCATATTTGCTGCAGTAGCATAATCCCTAGTAAAATCTTTAATGATATCAATGGGCTTTAAAACCAACTTGTTTTCTCTCTGCACGATGAGATCCTTACATATTATCTCACACAGTGCTCCAGGCTCTCACTGTCTAGAAATCACAGGATGAGCTGGTGCAAGCATCAGGAAAAGTCTTGTTCTTTTCTCTAGTCTTATGTGATGATCTCTAAAATATGACCTTAGAATTTGTCTGGGTGTAAATAAATGAAACAATAAATGAAAAGTAATAAATGAAACTGGACTAGTAATGCTAGTAATACAAGTGCATTTTAGCTCAATTTTCTGCAGTGAAGGAAGCTTTTGAGGTCTATTGCCCTGAAAAACACTTCAAGGTGAACTGGATTATCTAGTGAAAATGCTTGACTCAAGGAAATAACAAGAAAGGGGAGAAAGGGGAGAAAATCAGAAGTGAAAATATTTTTTCATGTTTCCTGCAGTCCAAATTTATTTTTCATTCTGTGCCTTTAGCTGTTTCTTCCAACTAAATTTTTATTTGGCTTCTTTATTTTTAAAATTCTCCCCCTTCTTTGTACTCATTGTGTTTTCTTTATTTGATTACTGATGGCATCTCTTCAACTGGACAAGGAATAAAAAATTGTTTGTAAGAGGGCTGAAGGAGGAAAGGCCTTCAAGCAATTAGCTAATAAATATTCATTATTATTTGTGTTGCATTCAAAATAAAGGAAAGGGAAGAAACAAGGAATTCTGCGTTTGAAGTTTGCCAAGAAAAAAGTGCGCTCTGAGGCATCTCTTGCTGTTAATGAATGCTTAGTTTTGTCTGTCTTCTTGCATACTGATGGTACTTGTTAAAACAATGACCTTTTCCTCATTGTCCCTCTGATCCAAATATATTTTGCCCAGATGGTTAGCGTAGGTGTTGATGTGGTAGTTTTGGAAAACAGTGAAGTTATCTGCTGGCTTATTTATTGTGAAATTTCTATATGAATCCCTTAGTTGACACAGATTTTATTCCAGTGCTGATCAATGAGTCTGGTTTTCAGCTGCCTCTCTGGCTGCAGAGCTCTCTGTCGCATTTGGTAGTGTCTGTGGGTTTGAGGTGAGCTCACTGTGCACACAGATGTCTTCCATACCCAGACGTGACCCCATGGCAGGGAGCTCCTATGGGTAGCTTCCCTCAAGTGTTTCCTTTCAATAACTGCTTGGGATCTAATGAAATGTGAAATTAATAGCCAGGACTGAGCTTTATAATGTTGGTTCCATAATCCAAGCACTATCTAATGAGTTGACTAATTAGCACCTTTTGGAGCATCTCCATTGTTAAGGTGAATTGAATGAAATGGATGAGCTCTCAGAAATATTTCTCTTCGGAGTCAAAAGAGGCACCCATCTTGCTCCCTTAAAGTTTCCTTCAGAGAATTTTCAGATTTGAATTTTGAGCAATGTTTAACTTGTAACAAGCCCTTGCAAGCTTCTGTAAAAGAGATAGGCACTGAGATACGAACTTTCTCCACTAGATTGCTTTATCCCATTAAATTTGCTCTACTCCATTAAATGTTTCCATTACCCATTTCTTCCCGAATCATGGAGCTTTGTTCTCCACAGCAGGTTATTTCTGACAAACCTGATGGCTGCAGTTGAAGACTGGAAGTGGTAACATCCAAATAATGCAGCCAGAGCAGAGTTGGAGAAGGATACAGAGGGCAGAGGTTTTAGCCACTGTGGTAAAACATGATTCAGGGGAAACCCCCTTTCAGCAGAGATAGCTGGGATATCAGGCAGCTGTCATGAATAATCAAAGTACATGTATTTTCTTGCTGCCTTTGGTACTGGTTTCTTGTTATGGCTCTTTTTTGGTCTTGGGGCTTGAGCAAGCAACAAAGATCTATTCCAGTTATGGCTGTGCAAGAATGCTGCTTTGGATCACACAGGTAAGAAGTGTGGTTATATGCTGCAGAGGAGTCCTACAGAGAAAGCCCTTACACTTTTTATTCGGACAGTCTTAATAGAAAAGCTTAAGCAGCAGGGATAGACTAGTTATGTTGTTTAGGCTATTGGATAGGAAATGCAGCATGGAAAATCTGTCTGTTTATGGACAAGAACTCCCACTGGCCACATTTACCTGAAAATCAGGTCTAAGGGATGCTGGGGCTTTTTAAGATGTGAATGAAGGCTGCATTTAATTACATGGAAGAAAAATGTTAATATTAAAGGATTTTTGTTTATATAAGCATGGATAGAGATGCTCTGAAACACGTAAGAGTCAAAGGTACTTATTGAAGAAGGTCAAATTTGTAGAATGAACAGTTGAAGTCACCAGAGATATGCTTGCTTTACAATGCTTTTTTGTGAGGTAGGCTCTCTAATCCAGAGCTGTTTCAACTGAGGAAGGCAAAGGGAAAATTGTGGACTTCCTTGACAGAAACTGAATTTTTCCTATGCTTAAAAAAAAAAAAAAAGTGGAATGCTTATGGGCCATTTTATCTATATATAATACCAAAAAAAGATTATATTAGTAATTTTTAAAATGGTGAATAATGTGTAGTGCTCAACAAATATTTGTAATTGTGTGTGCCTGTGGAATGTAGCCGGGTGAGCCCAAGTGATCTGGTGGTAGTGGTAAGAGTGGAGTGAGTTTGCAAGACTTCTGCCAATATTTGATTATCTAGAATAATATTAGCCGGTATGATTGACTGACTTGTGATTTTTTTTTTCTTTCTCTGAAGTATATTTGTATTGTTTTTCAAAAGAAATTAGGCAATTTCTCATATTTCAAGTACTAATGGAGTGTATGAGTTGTTCAATATTCTGGAAGCCTTCAGAAGACTTTGCTAAAACTGTCTGATACAGGGTGTGTGCCCTTTGCACGTTAGTAACAGCATTTTGATGCATTCATTTTGAATTGCAGCTGTTTCAGTAATCTATAGAATATCAAAAAATCTAAAGCAAGGGGTTTTATTATGGTAGGAACCCCTAGGATTACTCTTTTTTTTTTTTTTTTTACATGAGATTAACATTTATGTGCTTATGTGTAAAGCAGCCTCATCTTACATGATGTAAGATACATCCAAACCAAATCTGGCCCTACTTGTGAATGCTCTTGATCAGTTTTTTCCAGGGTTTCCAAGCTCAGTCTTCAGATTTTTTTTTTTCCCTTGCAACTCCAGTAAACTCCATTGATCTGTTTGGGTAGGGAGGGTTACAGGTATTTTCTGCTCAGAAGTCTCACTTTAACTGTGTTTTCTGTTACTTCCTCCATGTTTGCTCTTTGCTCTACATTAGCTGGTGGAGAAATCAGAATCTTTTACAGTTAAGCTCTTTAGTATATTAATTATTCTAATTATTTGAAACAATTCTATGTTAATTGTTCTTGAGGTTATCATATAAATGCTTCCCAAAAGGGAACACGATACATGAAATGGTCCACGTCAGCAAACGGGCGTTCCGTGCATGGTGGGAGACAGCAGAACGTTTAACAAAGACAGTCTTTAGCATGACTTCCTTCTCTACATTGTCCAGGGCAAGCCTCTGTCTGTTCATTGGCTCTGGTGGGAACACAGTCTCACTAGATTAAACTCTGCTTTTGTAAATACCCTCTCAGCAGTACAGAGCACTTTCATTAAATCAGTCAGAATCAGTCAGTTGTTCATTGATGAGGTTCTTAAACCTTTGCAAGTCAGCTTTCTCCAGCATCTCTCAGGAGGGCCCTCACGCTCCCATTTCAAGAAGAAATGTTTAGCCATCTCCTGTCATTGTGTCATTTTGGCACCTTGAAGCACTGCACAAAGCTTGTTTGTTAGGAGGCGTTTTGGGGATGAAGTGGGAAATACCTCTGGTGAAGGTATCAGAGTTGAAGACATGAACCCACCATTGCTGTTATATATTCAGGCAGAATCCTGGAGCCTGAGAGCTAGGATTCAGGGAAAATAGCTAAAAAATCTGGTGCTTTGCCCAGCTATAGCACTTTTAATTGCTGCTTTTTCTCCTTTTTTTTTTTTCCTTTCATCTTAAGTTCTCTTATTAGAATCAATTGGCAGCAGTATTTCTTCTCCTCCCCCTGCTTCCCACTGCTCTGTGAAGAAAAATGTGGCTCTTAGGGATTGCAGGGAACAGCATAGTCAAGGAAATTCTTTGTATTTGTAAGAAGTGGGATGATGGCTCTTTTGCCCGAAGGTAAAACTCAGTTTGAGCAGTAGGGGGCATGGAGAGTGTTTGTAAGCATAACTGCAGGCTGAAACACTTTTGTCTTCCTTCTACACCTTGCTCTGAAGGGCCAGAGGGGAGGTCGAAAGTCAGCTTCAAGTGTGCTGCATTGCTCTTTTCGAAATCTCCCAGCTCCTGGGGGTCTGATTCTTCAATGAGAAGTGGGCAGTGCTAGGATGAAACTCCTACCCTTTTGTGAGTTACAGGGTTTTGTGCTTTAAAAGAACGATTCCTATAATTACACCTATATCCAGATGTTATTCAGACATTTTAGCTTAGTAACTTGGAGTTCTGCGGCTCAGCCTGTGGTCTCAGGGCAAGCCAGTGCTTTAGGAGGAGGACTTGCACCCTCTCTTACCCTCCTGTTCTCTTCTCCAGCATTCCTTTGTACTCCTAATATTTGAATTGCTATTACCCCCAAAGAGGCTTGTAAGAAAGGATTTTGGCACAAGAGGCTGCTGGCATATTATTTCCTCCTTTGTACTGCCCCAAAGGATGGGATCCCTTAATCTCCTGATTGATTTGGAGCCAGCCTTCCTGCTGCTGAGGGAGGGATGTGAAGCTTTTCTGCCATCATCCCTTTCAGATACACTGCAGGAATGTGCCACTAATCACGAGGAAGAATTTCCCCTTCCTGCTGGCTGTTGCTCAATGCTCTTTGGCTTGCCCTGGGTTGTGCTTCTGATTGGTATCATTGAGGCCTTCAAATTGGAGCTGTTCCTTCATTTCCTTGTGTCTGGAGACAGTTTTGGAAATAATCCTGTTCTGCCTTGCTTCCATTATTGTGGTAAGGCTGCTGGCATGGCCTGTAGTCTGTCACCAGTTTGCCTTCATCCAGAGCACCTGGTTCTTCCCTTGCTTCTAAAACCACCTGAAACACGTTGCAAAATGGGAGGGGGGGGGAACTGGAATACTCTGTACCTCCCTTTGCTTCACTGCTGGATCCTGATGTTGCCGAAGACGTGAATTCCTGACCCTGTGACAGTATTTGTTATATATGTTTTAATTGCCCTTTTCTAGCTGAGAATCTGAGTTCTCAAGTTTACTCTCTATCTATAGGAAGGCAGCAAAGTTGTTGTAGACATGCACCTTCAGTCACAAATATGCTGTGTGTCCCTTCAGGATCGCATCATGAACTCAAGAGGAGAAATAACTCAGAGTTTCTCATAGAGGGGGCTGATACACTGCGACCAGGTCCCTGACTTTTACTTGTTTGTGTGCCTTTGTCCTTGGAAGAAGTGTCACCTTCTGCCCATGGCTGCTGGCCCCAGGAAGCCTAGGTTGGGACTGTAACCACTTTTATTGGGTCAATATGATGAGCACAACAAAGTGCTCAAATAAGTTTTGGGTGTTTTTTTAAGATACAGATTAATCTGAAATGCTGACTCCAGGCGCTACCACTAACATCATGCAGGCATGAATGGTGATCTGGGGAGCTGGCAGAGATGTGGTTCCTCACTTTTTCTCCAATGAACGTGGTTACCTAGGAGGAGAAACTCCATCAAAGCACCTATCCAGTTTTGGGAGGTTTACCTAGAATGCTCCTAGGGATTATTACAAATATGTGGTAGTAATCTCACAGTGGTTGCAGTAGTAAAGCCAACTTTTGTCTCAATAAACGCTTCTGTGTGTGGTGTTGCATGTGAATATTTTTAGGTGAGCAGCTAAAGTCATTTAAGTTCAAATTTATCACTCTTCTTGAACATACCATGAGTGTTCTGGTGAGGTGTAATGGGATGATTGGGTATTTAAACTGCACAGCAACAGCATAGCTGCTTACAGTACCAAAGATGATAATGAATTTTTAGTTATTCCTTGTTGCTTGTAAGTGATGAAGCAAAACAGTAATCTGAGGCTTTTCTTCTTTCCTCTATATTTTATTTCAAGGAGTAGGATCATTTCAATTAAAATGGAATTTGCTTACTCTGACTAATACTAAATGCAGCTAGCTAACATCATCTACTCCATGCTATGCAAACCTTTTGACACAGTTTCATTACTGCCTCATAATCAGTAAGATTTGCTACTTACTTGAGAGTGGGAACCAGAGTTAACTTCTATTTGGCAGATTTTATTAAAATCAGAACTTTCAGGACCACAATAAATTAAGGGTGTATGCAGGGAATTCGTATGATGATACATAACCCTACATGTTATTAACTACTAATAAAACTTAATTAGTCACTTAATTACTTACTAGTAAAACTTTTGGCTCTCTAAACTGTGTTTTTTCAGGGATGGTCAGTTTGCATGGGGCTTCAGGATTCAGCTATAGTGAGTACTTCCAATGAGGAGTATAAAATTAGGGTACATTATAGAAAGCCTTGAAGCTGCCTCACATCTTCTGAGCTGACCAGGGGTTTTGTGGAACCCTTCAGTGAAGCACATATTATTTCACATTATGCAGCCTTGCTGAGAAGTGAAATTTTGCTTACAGCATTGTGTAAGATTAACTGCTTTTTCAGGTAAATGTTCGGAATAATTCTGTGGTGGTCAATGATCAATGGCAGAGACTTTCAGCAGAGCATTGGCCCAGAGGTTTGGGACTTAGTGATGTGAAAACTACTGTGCAGAACACAGCCTTGTTCTGAATAAATGTCAGGAGTGCAGATTGTGATGAGGGAACAGAAGATGCAGCCTAGAATATCACATAACTCTTCAGAGTTTTTCCTTGCTTATTTATCTTGTAAATGTATACTTCAATTGCCATCCACTGTTGAGAATAAAAAAAATTGCTTGAGGAAACTCTTGAGTGCAATTTTAATTCTCAGCTCTGGAATATGTGAAGCCTGTATATTTAAATAAGAAATTGTGTTTCATAAAGGTATATGGTTACTATACATCAGCAAATTATGTATGATTTCCTATCCTGTGCTTGGCTTAATTTTTGTGTGTTAAACCTGAGGATCTTCTTATTTTATTATCCATTCAGAAAGAAAACTTTTTGAATAGAGAATTTCCAGTCTTTCAGGAGAACCTGAGAGAGTTATGTAAAACTGTTGTCTTTGTTGATGATGTTGATTTCTAGGATTTGCAGAGAGAAGTGTCTTGTTTATCCTAACTCAAATTTGAACAAGTTCTTCCCAATAGATTTCTAACTGGAAGTATTGGACTACTGTGTCACAACAGCTGTCAGATGCTCTGTAAAGACAGTTACGCCCATACACTTGGTTGACCTTGTAAATAAAATTTGGTTATACCTTTGAAGTAATTGGCCATCTCTAGTTAACTTTTTCTCCAGTAAAATGTAATGTTTTTGCCAGGTGCAGGACCGAGGAGGAAGCAATAAGTGGGGTAATGGGGAGAATGGGATTGATTATAGGTGGTATAAATTTCAGATGATGTAAAGTATCAGCTCTTTGCACAGGGAAACCAGTGATTAAAGACCTGGATAGTTCTATGCAATTGACTGCTCTGGAGCAGTGTTCTCCAAATTACAAAACCAATCAAGCGGCCTAATTGCCTTCATTCAAAACTGGTCACCAATTTGATTCTGTTACCAGCCAAATAAGACAGCATAAATCAGGCAGTGTGGGTGTCAAGGAATGCACAACTGGGACCCAGCCAGATCTTATGTAAACCTTACAATAATGTATTAAATCCACAGCCAGGGGAGACTTGCAGTTCTCACTTCAGAGCAGCATCTCTTTTTGGCTTTCTGTGACGTGGCAGGTGTAGGACTGAAAAGCTCCGGCTCTGAATGCCAGCCCCAGATATGATGGTGTGGCTTTACAATGGCTGTGGTGTAAGCGAGGCCTGAACGGGGCCTTTACTTTGTAGTGTCTGCTTTTATTAGGATTTTTTTGTAAAAGGCTCTAATGGGATTTACTTTGCTCCCATTGAATCAAACTGTTACTGACATTAGTGAGAGCAAGTTCAGACCCCAGTTAGCTTTTCACTGTTGTTGTAAAAGCATTTATTAGTTTCTTTCAGTGGAGTGGAGCGAATTCTTTTTTCATCTTCAGCATGCATTCTCTTTGTCTGCTTTTGTGTGCATATTCTATTTTTTGGGGAAAAAAAAAATCCTTGCTTAAAAATCTCACCCTATTTCAGCATGCCTGTAAATGGGAAATGGAGCTGTATTACAACTTTTGGATCTTGAACACACTGGAATGACTGTGGAAACAATTAAAGGTGGCACTGCCTGAGAAGTCTTTACCTGGAAGGAGGGATGAACTTCTCTTTAGCTGTTAGTAGGACAAAATACCCATTAAAAATTCTCCAAGCCCAATTTGATGGTCAGTTAAGGAGGTGCAGTCACAGATAGGCAGTGAAAGATCCTGTTGGTTAAACAGCAGGAGTTAAAAGCAAATAGTTTAAGTAGATGCTTGAAGCAGAAAAATAAATGTCTGACACTGATGGGATCATGTAAGAAGTAACAAATTGTGACCACTATACCCAGGAATCTAATGTGAAGTGTAGGGATTGAATTGTCCAATGTGAAAAAAAGGGAAAATTTAATAGAATTTAGAAAACTTCCAGATCTTTCAAATGTGAACAAGAGAATAGTGCAGAAAACTTACAAAATGACAGAATAAACCTGAGAAGGAGGTTTATTCTGTCATTTTGAATATTTCACAGAATATTTCACTGATACATGCAAAACAGGGGATGTCATGCTGAAGACTTGACCTATCTGTTTAATTCGGCTAGTAATAAAAGAACATGGACATCTGATTTCTGACAAATATAAAGGCATTCAATAAAAATAAAGTAATACTTTTTGGAGAAAATATTGAACCTGTGATATTTTTACAAGAGAAAAAACTGTGTTTATTATGACAAGTACCTACTTCCTCTATAAAGATTAAATACAAAAATAATTCATTCTTAGGTTTCAATATATAACTGTATCTTAAAAAAATTCTGTGCTGATGAATAGCATTACTCAGCTTTACAGGTGTGTGATAGTGTTTGTTTTCTGAGTTCTCTAATAGGTTACCTCTAAACTGGTGAACAGGATGCCAGATTCTAAAACAATGGCAAGATTTACTCTAAGTGTCTGAAAAAATAAATTTCCTGTTGCTAAATATTTTCTGAAATAGCTGGAAGATGCACTCTTTGACTTCCTTTGGCTGTTAAGTAGAGGCAAAACACACCGTTTTAAAATAGCAAAGAACTGAAGATACAAGAAGACTTGCAATCAGTTTCAAGTAAGTGAACATTGTCATAACCCACAAATTCTGGTCAATTTTGTGAAATTGCTGTATTCAGTTCAAGGCTTCATATCTGTAGGTATGTCATTTCTGAGCTTGGACGGGGGAGAGAAACAGAATGGCACCCCTGTGTTGGGCACAACTGCAGGACTTGGTCCAGGAGGCAGGAAGCTGGCTGCAAAGAAGTTATGCATGACTCGGTAGAGAAATCAAAGGAAGGCCAATAAGGACTTTTTTGGGAAGGTCTGACCTAAGCAAAGACAACATTTAAGACTGTTTGGAAAACTAGAACAATTTCTTGGCTTTCTGTATACTGTTGTTTCTCAAGCTTGTGGGCCTGCCCATTGGCCGCCAAAGAGGTGAACTGAGAAAAAAAATTTAAATTGTGAGTAGGAGAGAACCTCACACTGTTTGGGGATGAACAGGAGGAAAATAGGCCCACTGGAACCTGGTGGTGATTGGAGAATGTACAGACAAGTGAGGTGCTATTTCTGTAAAGAAACATAGAACTGCTGGGCTGAAAGTGAGCTGAGGAAGGAAACTGGAGCCTCTTTTCCCAAGAGTATGGTGAATGCCTGCTCAGAAAACCCCTAGATTGGGATTGGCTCTGTTAAAATGCAACTATCTCATTCACTCCTGCAAGTTTCTCATCCAAACCCCAAAATGCACTGATCTAATGGGAGAACCTGGAAAAGAGCAGTGGATTCTGAGGAGCATGAAGAAGCCCTTCCCCCAGCAAGCCTCCCCCTTCTTGTGCTGAGGGGAGTATGGAGAATTTCTTCTGAAAAGTGGTATTGTAAGCTGGACAGAGGAAGGAATTGAGTGCATCCCTGCATGAAATCTAATTGCATAGTAAATATTTTTTTCTCTTTTCACTTGTACCCTTTCTGCTAATTTCTCTTCCCATGTCCTGATTTTCATTCCTTCATAGTCTCTCACTTCTCTTCCATTCTGATTTCATGTCATTTCCTCATTACTATGTTCCTTTGCTCAGATTTTGGGAACATTTGCATCTTTTAGCTACATATACCAGTGCTATAGTCTCTTTGCCCTTCTCCTCTAAATGACCATATTCTGGACCCTGTGTTTCACTCCCTGGCCCAAATTCTCTATCTAGCCATGCTGAGGTGACTCCTTCCCTTGCCACATCCCCAGACATGTAGAGCACTCAATCTTACATGGGGTTTAAAGAAAAAAGCCATAAGTGCCTGTATCCATTTCCTTCTTGCAGCAGGCAGCCAAATCTGTGGAGGCAACATTACCATGAGTCAGACTGTGTCCTGCCAAACCCTGAGATGGTCTCAAGCTACTCCTCTTTTTAGAGGAACAAACGTATGCAAGGTATTGATCTTTCATACCCCTCAGAAAAATCTCTGTGTTTTTTATGGTGAGTGGCCTGAAAGATCTGGGTTTGCAGGATGCAAACAAAGAATCCCAGATTTCAGTCTGCAGGCAGATGGACCTTTAAACAAAACTCCCTGCACAGCAGGGACATCTGTTACAATTTGTGATCCACAAACTTTAAGGATACTCAAAATTCAGCTATGGGGCTCAATCCTTAGCTAGACCCAGCAGGAGAAGTAAAAGGCAAAGTCTTTGTGCTGTGAGATTTGCTGAGAGCTGAAATAGTTCCTGCAGCAAACTGGAACCATGCGATTTTAACCTCCTGTTGTCTGGAGCATTGTTTAGACATCTTTTCTTCCACTTCTTTATCCTAGAAGACCTGACTAAGGATTTGGGGACAATGACAAGCAGCTGGATGGGGACATTAGAGGGATATTGTACATTAGGATGGTATTTTTAAAAATACATTCTGCCTGAAACAGTGCCAATGGCAATTTTTCATTTACCCTGTGGAAGCAGGGGCCAGCTCAATTCTTTGAATTTACATTTAACACCTTCTGCATCTTCTTTTGGGAGTTGAAGGGTACCAAATAATTTTTGCCCCTGGTGTTAAGTATTGGAGACTATACAACTGTTTCCCCCTACTTTAAAAAAAAAGCTCATTAGCTTTTTGTAAATTTTTCATAAATTTTTTTTTGTAGATTCAGATTGAATGATCCAAATTTATGAAAAAATAATAATTTTCTATTAAGTACTGAGAAATAATTTATTCAATGCCTCTTTTCTTTCTTCATTGCAGTGGTCATTTCTGATGGCACTGCTAGCGCTTGTGCAGACATTACATGAGGTTTTAAAATTTAATTACTAGTTTGGATTTTTTTCCCCATGAATGGTTAATAATAAGGGTGATTTAAGACAGGCCTTAAGTACTCTCCCTTTTTTGTCACTCATTACATGTGTATCCTTTCTTTTCTTCAACTTAATTGTTGCAGCAAATATTCCTTCAACTGGATTCCTTGCAAACATTAAGCGAGGAATTCAAGGAGCTTTGCTTAGATGCTCACAGTGTGTTTTACTTGGACAGATAGGACAAACATGAAATTCATAGGACTGTGTGGCTGGCACACCACATGCTATATTTTAAAAGAATTCTATCTTTAGCCTCCGTGTTCCTGATGCTTTTAGACGTGAATTAGTATTATGTTTATAGAAGTTCTGAACTAGTATCTGTGAATATTTAAAAAAAATAAATCCAGAAGGTGCAAATTTATAGGCAAGCAGAGCCAAAGCAATTTCTATTTCTTCTTTTGGCAAATATTTAGGAGAAATATTTAGATATTTTAAGTTCTGCTTGACAAGTTTCCCTTAATATCTCAGGTTCTTCTATCCCTAATTGCTGGTGTCACAGCTTTTCCACACTTGTGCTCCTGCCAGCAATGGCTTGGAAAAGCCGTCTGTAATCTAAAACTTCGTTTTGAAATTCATTTCACAGGGTATACCTGGCAAGAAGTCAAAGTGCTTCATTGTGTGATCTTTCCACTTTCTGCACTACACAACATGCCTGTAGCTCTCCTAACTGTTCTTTCAGGGGCTGGCTCTCCCCACCTCCCAGATCTGTCTCCACATGATCCGACCTTTCTCATTCTGGGGTAGAAATGTGGAAATACAGTGTGAATAATAATTTAGCAACTGAACTGTGTTCTCCAAAAACAACCTTCTCTCTTAGATACAGTAGGAAAAAAATTTGATTTAGCATATGCAGGTGTCAGACTGATGCTTCATTGTGCCCCTTTGGAAGAAAAGTAAAAAGTAGGTCCTCTAATCACCTTTGCCTGTTTCTGCCTAGTTTGGGATAACATTAATTAAAAGGAAGAAACTTGTTTTTTGTTGAAAATGCTGTCTAACCTTTGTCTAACCTATAGGGAATATTCAATAGAAGAAACTTACTGTTTTTCACAGTGACCTATAGTGTTTTTTTTCTGTTGAATAGTTAATATTGGCTGGAGTGTCCTGTGACTGTGCAGCTCTGCTAATTACTTAATGTTATTTGTAGATATCATTAAGCAAATTTAGTATTTCTCTTTTTGCATAACCAAGTCTGTGTGGAAGTGTTCCCAGTTGGTTCTCTGCCATTTTCAAATTTTCTCCCATGTTTAGTCTTCTGTAGATTTTTTTTTCAGATCATCACCTTTTTCTTTGTAGATACTTGAAAACAAACACATTGCTCTTCATAGACTTTAAATTGTACTGGTAAGAGGAAAAAACCTGGATTGTGCATTCATTAGGAAAGTTGTCAATTATCAAGTAGAAAGAGGGTTACCCCTGGGGGTTTCCATTTGCCAAATTGCCATAAGAGTTCTTTTGCTTAGAAAATACTAAACTCATATAAGATGCTAATAGAGTGTACTTACAAGAACATGCAAGTATATTTTTCTTTGAAAATTTCTCTTTTAAACTCTTTTTATGTTGCTGCTGCTCAGTTTGGGACTTTAACATAAATTCTCATTTCCCAGCTAACATCTGTGGTCAGTCTAACTGGGACATGCTTATGTATTTAATAATATATATAATTTTAAATATATTTTTAGAAATAAATATTGCTTTATATTTAATAATATTTAATATCAATAAAAATAATTTATTAAAATGTAAAGTATACCTTAGAGAAAGTGTTCTTCAACCTCTACATTCAAGTCTTAGTAGTTAAAAAAAAAAGTCTCTATCTCTCTTAAAAATGTTATAAGTTCACAGATATCAATCTCAACATAACTCAGTAAACCCTGAAAAGGGAAAAATTATACGTAAAAACCAGTAAGGTTTATATCAGCTCTTAAAATCAGTGGATATGCCTGTGCTTCTTATCAGAAGTAATTAATAATAGATTTTTTTTCATGTCAGACATTTGGTTACTGAAGCTTTGTTGGCCATTATAAACCTCAAATTCTTTAATTGCCCATTTAGTCTTGTGCTTTAAATTGTTGTTTGTTTCCTGAGAGTTAGATGAGGATACAAATTATCAGGTGAAGATTCTACATGTATTTACCTAACTATAAACTGCTACCAATATATAAAGAGAAAGAAGTGAAAAAAGTTTCACAAGAATTGTGCCCAAATAAGAGAGGAATGGAAGAGTCAGGAGGACAATGAAATGGATACCCAGGAATAGTCTGAAGCTGGTGATATTTGAAAATCTAGATGCTAGTTGCTTACTTACTTTGTCTGCAAATTCTTGGGCTTCTGTAGTCAAATGTAAGTATTTAAATGCAAATTGCACAACCAATTCTTTCTGTTCTGTCATCTTTATTCCATGCAAAAATGTGGGGTTTTTAAAAAAGGTACAGTGGATGACTCACCTTTTGAAAAAATTAGTCCTTCAGTAGAAAGTTAAATAGAAGTAGGAAGAATACTGAGGGAAGAAGCAAGACAGTGAAATATTTCAGTCGTTTGTTCCTGTTATTGAGTCTTCTGTTTCCAGACCTTAGCTGCACCAATATTTCCTCCAGGAAGTAAGAGACATAATGAATGTGTGTGTTTTTTCCAAAAATGAGTTTGT
Source organism: Serinus canaria (assembly GCF_022539315.1). NCBI lineage: Eukaryota > Metazoa > Chordata > Aves > Passeriformes > Fringillidae > Serinus > Serinus canaria. Next base: position 40,377,209 of record NC_066315.1, read on the forward strand.
TAAAAGGAGAAGGTCAATAGGGCTCCTTGCAATTTGCAACCTTGTTACCACAGAGGTAGCATTCTGCCAAGAACCTACAAACACTATTGACTTCCCTTAAGTTCAGAAATTTTGCATCATAGCGGTATTGATTGATTTACTTATTTTCAGGCAAGGAAAAGCACAAGGGAGGGAAATGCATAATCTGATGCTATGTTCTAGAGATTAGCATAGTGGAATTCTCATGTAAAGATCAAATGGGGCCATATGTACCCTCTGGTTTTGATTGCTGTATCGCAGTGATCGATGCAGCAAGGCCGTATCAGACCATTAAACATCTCTTGTTCCATGAGCCATTGCTAAATGCTTCAGAACAAGGTGCAAGATATACTGTGCATAATAAGAGTAGAATATCCTGTCCAGAGAGTATTAATCTTTCTAGCTTTCTTGTATACCCTACATCATGAAGATTTATATCCTTTTAAAGTAAACAACGAAGTCCCCCCTTTCCTATCTAAGCCTTCATCTTTTTGTTCTTGCGGAGAAATAAAGTTTTTATCTTCAGCACAGGATCAATTCTGTTAGATATTTAGGTCTTTCAAATGAAAATCTTTTCTGTGATTCTAGTACTGTAATGAATCCCCTGAGCTTCTGTAGACTTCTTCCTGTGTTTACAGCTGTGCATATTCTTAAGGGTTCTTGCTGCACTTGGACCTTGGCATCCAGAACAAAGCTGACATCCAGGGCCTAAATGACACTTGCTAAAGTTATCACATTTTTGCAGAATGAATGATTATCAGAATCTTGTCAAAATGTAGGACTCGGATGTTAACAAAATAAACACTATATCTTCTGCTTCATCTAACAAATTTCCAATTCTTTGATCAGCTGGATGTGATCCATGAAATCAAAGAATCTCTTAAAATTCGTCTTACTAAATCTGAATTCCATTGTTTTTATAGCATCTATATTCCTGCATATTTTTCTGGAATTTGAGGATAGAAGAAAATCTTTACTTTTTTTAAAGTAAAATTTTCTGCTTCTTTAAAATATTTTTTGAACTAAAAATGGTTTTTCATCAACTAATTAAATTGTTTTGCATTAATTGATATTTTCTTTAGAGAGTTTTTTAAGAATTACAATGTTTCTGACTGAAATCAGAATTTCAGGCAGCAGCAAAAAAACCCCTTATGTGTGTTCTATCAATTTGATCTATCCATCTAAGTTAACAATTCTTATTAGGAAAGTCAATGTAGAAAATATGCATTTTTCTGTATCATAGCTTAAGTAAAAGAGACCTGTAAAAAAGTTGGGTAACCTCAAATCGTGGTGTGACTAGCATCTATTCAGCATCCACTTGATTTTTTTTACTTTGTTAAAAGGTTGACAATGTCATCAAATATTTGAACAGTTTGACTCTTCCATTGCACAGCACTATCTGCAAACAATTTGGGTATAATGACAGTCTATAGCAGATATTTCTAAAATTACAGGAGATAGGGACATAAATATATTTGGATTTTCTTCAATATTTAAGCTGTAGACTGTAATTTTTGCCTGTGTCTTTCTGTTCATGTTACATAAAATCTTATCAGCAGACAGTTAAAAAAATTATATTAACCCTTTCCTCCAAAGTAAATATTTCTAGATATTTCTTTTGAAATATATAAGTTAAAAAGAATGTTCAAAATATTGTAACAAGGTGTTTTTAATTTCAACATTTTCCCCTTATGTAATATAGACCTAGATGTATACATGTAAATATACATAGCTGAATGAGATGGAGTAAGGCTCTATTATAATGATTCAGTTCCTCCAATTTAGTTCCCTCATCTTTGCTCTTTTATGCTGTTAGCTTTCTTAAATCCACCTAATTCATATTCCTGCTTTTTGCTTCATTAAAAAATTAGTCTGCCATCAGATTTAAACAAAATTGGAAACATCCTCTGTGTTGTTCTGCTTGTGTTGTTATTTATTCCACTTAGTTATACTTACATGATATATGTGAATTACTAGAGGCCTTTCTGTGTCTTTTCTTGTGGCTGTTCCTGATCATACCAGCTTTCATACTCATTATATACCTGAAAATTGACCAAAACCCTGATTCAGTGATTAGATGATTGGTGATTGATTTGGGACTTTGCTGTTAAAATTTGAATGGATGAAAGATTTCATACATTCTCCCAAAGGCTGCAAAAGGAGGAAGCAGTAAATTCTGTTACAGAGGCAGGGAAAGAGCTGTGCAATGTTTAAGTCACATAAGAAGCCTGATTCAGGTAGTGGTGATTTTTGATCTTCCAAATAATAGTTTTCCTCCTTAGGTGATAAACCATCTTTTTATTTCAGATATAGTAGATGGGAGTCCTTTCTTTTCTACCTATACTCATTAATTTACCCTCTCAGTATCTATGTAACAGTTCACTAGATACTGAAAGCTGCACTTAAATAATCATGAAGCTACTTATAGGTGATTGGACTTTTTAAAATGTATTTTAAACTGAACAAATAATGTGCCTCCAAAAATATCTCTTGACAATCTTCAAAAGTTCTGAACTGTTCAGGTAGAATAGGGTAGCTAATGTTGTAAGCTTCTGTACAAATCTTTTATTATTACTGTTTTTTCCTGTTTCTCCTAAAAGGTTATGGCACCTGTACATATTGGGATACAAAAGATATGACTTAAATATACTGTACGGGAAATTTTCCTGAAATGTATATTCTAAGCACAGAGCTGCAGAGATCGTCTACTGACATAGAAACATGAGATTCAAAATATGCCTTTTAAAGGAATTTCTAGGGTATTTTCTGTTAATTCTCTAGCATTTTAAGACCAGTGTCCTTACAGAGGGGTAAGAAATTCTACTCATCTTCAGGCTTTGGAAATACAGTCATCAACTCTAGAAAGGCTTTGACTTGAGAAGCAGAAGTTTTAAACCAACTGGGAACAATGTGACAGGAGTATCTGTTTATCCTCAGAGCCTTCTGCTGTGGTTTCTGGTCATCTTCTCTCTTCTGCTCAGTCTCTGTTATTTTCTCATCTGATTTTTGCAGCCTGGACATGATTGTTGTACTCATATTTTAAAATCTGGATTTTAACATTTTAACAAACATTTGGGAATATGAAAGGGGGCTCTGCTTATATCAGGGAGAAACACAAAAGTAGAGGTTTCCATCTCCCCATTTACCTCTCAAGTTTATGATGTTGAAGTTCAATAGGAATGATCAGAACCTTCTTCATCCCACTAGGGGAAAAAATCCCTTGGGCTGAGTTGCACTGAGTTATTCCCCTAGCTGTCAGTGTTTCCTGAGTGAAGAAGTACAGCTCCACATGCCAGGCTCTGAGGAGCTTCAGCTGGATTTCCTCTCTTGAGGCTCAATGACTTCTCTTATTTGAGCACCCTCCAACAGGATTCAAAAGATCTCTGCTTTCCACTTAGAGCCCCTCCATGTGTAGTGTGTTGGGCTTATTTTTTCTCAGCGGTGTAATTTCATAACAACTGAAGCTATTTTCAGACCTGCCTGGGTATTTCTTACTGCAGTAACCTTTCTAAAATGTAAGTAATTGGCATTTTGTTGTTATTTTGGTTTATCAATTCATAAAGTGGCAATTTTATCAATTCATAAAATGGCAATCTGAAACACTTGTGGCTTGGCCAAAAGCAAGTCAGCCTTGTATCTTTGGCTGGTAAGAATAAAAGGAGTGGTTTGTAGTTTGAAGGGAAAGGACTATTATGGGGAGGTTTCTTGTTTGCATTCACATTGATACTTTATAGTAAAAGTGTTTTAATATATTTAGAAGCATTTGACTGATATTATCTTTACATACAGTAGACAGTGATGCATGAGAGAACTGCGTTTAACTCAAGAAGTAGTTTTGACAAAGCTTTGTCAGGGTTCTGTTTGCTTATACTCATGGTTTACTTTGAGGTCATGAGTAGTCCCATTGTTCCAAATGCCGTGCAGACCAAAGCCAGAGAAGCTTTGCATGGTCAGATGTTCAGCATGACTGCCTCATGTGTACCTCATGCTGCTCTGTTCCTTCAGAATCCCTAAGTGCTCCATTAACTTAATAGTATTTTTGTTTGTTTGCTGATGCCTGTGTCTCCTTCATACTAGTTTAGACTACAGGATTGTCAATAATCTGCAGAATTATTTGGATTTTAATAGCCTTTCATTGCTTTTTTTTCCACCAGGGGAATAAAAGCAAAACTAAGCAAATCTTATAAGCTCTGATCCCATATCCCCTTAGATATTTCTATTGTCTTTTATTTTGGGAATTTTAATGTCATTTTTTATTGAGATCTGCTTTTTATAAAATGAAATCTGTGACTGTATATTGATCTATCCTGGAAGTCCTGACTACACTGAAATCATACACTTTACAGTCAACTTCCTGGTTATAATTTGTTCATCCTTTTTATAAGTTAATAATTTCTCTCTTCTCCAGTATGAGTGCCTGAAGCTTAAGGGAAGAAAAAGCAGGTTTTCTTGACAACTCAGTAGCCCTGTGTGCATGTTCCTCTGTTCTGTATTTGATACTCAACAGATATCTGAGGCAGTTGAAATTGATTTGGAGTACCCTGAGAGATGGTCTTGAAAATGTCTTCTTATTTTCTTTTTGTGGTTCATTCTGCTTTCTCTTTTGTTTTTTGTCTGTCCTACTGGAGTCATGGAATTGTTAGAGTGTCTATTACATTTCTAATGGATTGGTTAAGTACTGGAAAAGACAGAGGATATTAGCCTTTTCACATTCAAATGTGTCATATACAATATATGTGGTTCTATGAATAATTAATTTGAGTGAAAGGCCTGTCTGATTTCACTGAGTAAGAAATAGCTTTTCATTCCTGGATTTCCTGGCTGTCCAGTTTGCTCCTTGTTTTAAAAATGTTCACAGAGCTTTTTCAGCCCAACAGAAATCTTTGGCAAGTCTTGATTCAAGTAGCAAAATTGGTATTAGGTTTTCATTTCAATTTAACACGATTATTTTGTCTGTTCTATTTTTCTGCCTTTTGCTTCATCCTCCTGTACTTCCTTGGTTGGATCTTTAGGGCTATATTGTCTGTAATGTCCCTCAAGTGATCAAACGTGTTGGTGCTTAGCAGATAATGAGAGTTCAGGCATGATATTGAAAAGTGAGCCATAATTTTCCCTATATTCCTTAATTCCATAAGAAACGGTGCTGAGCTTCAGATTGTTATGCTGAAAATTATAACTGCATGGTCAGAGAAACCAAGCTCTTTTATTGTCAAGGGAGCAGGAGCCTGTTCACCAATCAGCAGTAAAACAATTTATGGGAGGAGTATTTGTTTCTCCAGCAGAAAATAAAAACTGTTTGCAGGGTATTGTAGCTAATGACAGGATGGATAAATCATGCACCTGCAGAACTCCTGGTATACAATAGATATAATATTATGGGAAGGAAATCATAGCTTTGATAAATGTCCTAATCCCATGGAGAGGTTTACAAAAGCATGCAAGCCCAACCACAGGAGATAGCTGGAGAATGGTACATTGGTTAGTTTTGTAGGATTTATAGAATTCTTCCCAGTGGCCAAATGTGTTTCATAGCTGCACTCATTCAGTAAAGTAAGCATTTTCTGTACATGAAGGCTTGTAATGTGCATGTGATGCTGAAATCAACACTTGTCTTACTGTGGTCAAAGAAAGAAATCTGACTATATTTGGTAGAATTGTAGAAGTAATGTTGTGCCACAGACATTTTTCAGTTGTTCATAAGCATCCCTCTTCCCTGGTATCTCAGTCCAGATTACATTCACTGGTTGTTTCAGATTTGCTTAAATTGTCAGCCAGTTGTTACTCTTGGGGTTGTCTAAAAAAAGCTGTGTATTGCAGATCTAGTGTGAAGAAAATGCATTTTGTATCCAAGACAGTGGTTGATTTATTGTTCATGGAGTAATTCAATATACATGAAGTAAACAGATACATCAGAAAAAATGTTAAGATCTTGTAGAACATTGTGTAAAATACCTTTGGGTACTGTAAAAGGAGAAGCAATTCAAGTGTTAATAAAATAATTATTTTTCTCCCCAAACTATCACAAAATAATGAGTTTCACAAAAGATGTTAGCTATCTGTAAAAAGTCCCAACTCGGCACACAGGTAAATGCTAAAATCAGTCATTAATCTGTAAAGATCCCGAACTTGTGTTGCAGTTAGTGTTACACAGAAAAATAAGATGTAGGAATAAGTGGTTTGTAGACTTAAGCAGAATTGATAGAAGAGCCCTGAGTACTTGGAAATGTGATCCTAAGGAAACACATTTATAACAATAATTTTTTTTTTTCAATTTTTACAGCACCCTGTTTTGTTCTGTGGTTTACCAAGGGAATGCCATATAAGTCCCAAACACTCCTGTGTATTTCACAGAAAATTCATTTAAGAGTGGCAACAGCACATATGAGTCAGGGATTCTTAGACCTTGTAAAAATATTACTCTGGAGATCTGTCAGTAATACATTTTGTATGTTATCAACATACAATAATAATAAAAAAACTTAATAATAGTGTTCACCAATAGACTTCCTGATCTAGAGCAAATTCTTTGCCTCTGTGACTTATGTGCTTAACAGCTGCTGGTAGAAGAACATTGTTTTCTCCACTCACTCTGTACAGATGGGCTCTATATGCATTTTTAGGAGTATTGCATTGAGTGGTTTATTTTATGTGGGTGACTTCTTTAGAAATCAGAAGTATTCAGGTCATCTGAGAAAGGGTCTCAGCCTGTGCTATCTTACCAGAGTTTACTAGAAAGAGTTCATGCTCATCCTGGGTTAACACAATGCTTCACTGCTTTAAATTGTAACCGTGATGTTTTAAAAAAAGCTGGAGTAAATTTAACAAAAGCCAGTGTGATTTATTTTCAGAAAATAATTACTTAATGACCTGCCATTAGAAGGTCACAGTCAGTGGCCTTCTGAGGTCGTTATGATTTAAATTTATCACAATACATTGACTAAATAATATTCTGAACAGAAGAAACTTTGACATGGCCTTACTTGGACTCAAGATATTCACTGTGTTTAAAAGTAAATCAAAGGTTTAAACTAGACCAAAAAGAATCCCATCTAGCAGAAATACATTTTAATCCCAGTTTACTTTTTACAAAGAGGGTAACAAAGACAAATAAAATGCATATGTTTTGGAAACTCACCTTTCATTTTCCTTTCTGTGGAAGGAAGACATAAAAATGAGTGGTCCAGATGCATAAATATGTCCCCATTCTCCATGGCTTGGTACTACATGGGTATCAAAACCATTAAAGGCATCTGTTATGCATGCAAAATTTCTTTTCTTATTCTGGAGAAATTAGTTTAAAGTACAGAAGCATTTCTTGAGACTCTTGGCCTTTGCACTGACTGTGCCTGCTGAGAGCTGGTAGTGGTAGTGCTTTTGGAGAGGGGTGTATATGCAGAAGTTGACTGAAACCAAGTGATCTCTTGCTTAGAGAATCATCAGCTAACAGCAATTTTTTGGTGTGTCCCACACAGGTTCCCAAGAGGTTCTAAGGCTTTAATCTGGATTACCACTGGCCTATCTCCTATTAATAATTCTTTGCCCCTGGTGAGGATGCTAAAATGGCAGAAAACCAGCCTCTTCATGGCCTCTTCCTCAAGCTGTGAAGGCCTTCATTTTTTCAGCTCCTCTGCTCACTTTCTTGTAACTACAAGAGCAATGTTTCATATTTGCCCAGGAAAAAAATGCTCTCGGGATTCAAGTAGCAGTTAAAAGTACAACATGAATTACAGTGTTGTCACTGGAAATGACAGCAATTCTAACCAGAAAGTGTGAAAGCCATATATATTTTGTTTTCAAGGCATAATAACTCTGGGGGAAAATAATGAATGGCAAAATCTTTTTCTGGACTACATTCCTTGAGTTATTTGAGACCTATCCTAAAAAGTCTCTCAATTTAGCATTCGTACAGGGCCCCAGCTGTAAGTATTCCAGCTATGCAGACCTGGGTCCCTTTTACCTGGCTGGAAGGGCTCCTGCCAGCCAAGCAAGGCAATCCCATGGAGAGCATTCCTCTCTCACTTACTGGGAGGGGGCATATGGGCTGCACATCCTGGCTTTTGGCATTATGGGGGCAAGTGCTCAGTGCTTTTGGATCCACTGGATGAGCTGTAACTTTCATGTATGCCGAGGTATGAAATACAGCCTCATCATTTCTCTGTGGTTTCAGTGGAACGCTATTTCTCTCAGTTGATCCTGTTTTTCCAGGTAGAGCATATTGAGTTTCAATCCCATGTCTGGAAAAACAATGTTTCTCTTAAATTTGGTCATGTCTCTAAAGTTTTGTTTTTAAAGGTTATGAGACAAACTTGATAAACTTGAAATCTGCAATGGCCAAATATTAAAAACTCATTTCTTACTGAAACAGATGGAATCTGGTCCTAGACAGTAAAAGATTTGCAAGCTATGGTGAATGATTATGTCGGGAAAAGTAGCAGCACAAAATTCCTCTTTTTTGCCATTAAAAAAAAAACCCCAAAACCAATCTACAATATCTTCCATGTTTAGTTTTCATAACAACCCCAAAAGAAAAATAAAACCTTTGCTCTTCAGTTTCCCAAACCTTTAAGGTCTCTCAGGGGGATTTTGTGATGAACTAACTTCAGATTTGGTTTGCCAGTTTCATATTTTCTCTGAGTAAAAAAACCCTCAACATTTTAGCTCATGTAATAAGGTTCCAAGGAAGCTATTTTCATTTCTTACTTTTGCAGGCTATAGGAAACCTTTGATTTCTAGTATGGGAACAGTAGTATTTTGTAAAGCATCCAAACTTTTAAGAGCACAGTACTGTGCTTTGCATCAGGCATATAGAGTTCTTGGAAGCAGTACCTCCAGAATGGCAGTTTCTCTCCTTGGCTTTTCCCATCTTCTGTAATCATTTTAGCATCCGAAATAGGGGATGTCGAATCCCTTGAAGGGATATGAGATGAGGGTGGATACCCTTTCAATCACAATTCATTTCAGAAAAAAAGACCCAGAAGATGCAGCTGAAGGCAGAACCATTCTATAATGAAAATCCAGGGGACTGAAAACAGCTCAGATTGTCTGGGCTAAGAAAATGACATCATAGCTCTTTAAAGTTGCTTTTAAAAAATGAGGAAATGGGAGGCTGAATTCAGATGTTTACACCTCTTTAATACCATTTGTTTGTTGATTTTGGTTTTGTTTTTTTTTTAAAGTCAATGTTAGTCAAGAGGTCGTGTGGAGGAGAACATTTGAGCCTCTCCCTTCTTTTGGAGTGCCAAAGCCAATAATAATCATGTCATCTTGGAATATTTGGCAGAAAGGTGTCTGATAGATGTAGTAAATTTTGCATTTGAAGTGGTGTAGAAATTCACATAGTTTTTTGTGTTAGTTTACCAACATGAAGACCCTGAAATGCAAAAGAAGGAGGGCAAGGGTGTGATGGCACAAAGACTAAGGCTGTGTCAGAACACTCAGTTTTGTTTAATGTCCTACTCAAAGGGTGTGCTTTATTCACATACGAATAGAAAGGAGAGGCTTCTAGTTCTTACATCCACTATAAACTTCTTTAAAACTTGGAAATGTTGTACTAGTCAAAAATATTACCACCATTTAAAATGTGCACAGGGCTTTGATGATAAAAAGTGTTCCATAAATACTATGTTCTATTTTTTCCACTGTTCGACTTCACACTTCAGCTATTACAAGAACTAAGAACCAAAAGCAGTTAAGCTCAAGAAGTACTAATAATTCTAATAACACTTTCCACTTCACTCATGCTTATGTCCAAAACTATTCAAATCTTTTACAAACACAAAGAAAAGGTTACTCTAAAAGTTTTAAAGTAAGATTATCCATACTTATAAACCAGAGAAATTAATACACTGGGAAGAAAAAAAAGTTTACACTTTAAAATATACTTAGACATTTAAATTTTACTGATCTCAATTTTACAGAGCATTAGGCCTTTGGGGTATAAAGGCACCGGACTGGCTTATTCAAGGAAAAGAAAATTCTCCTCTTGCTTTATAATATTTCTTGTTTCTGGCAAGGCATAGCAAGGAGGGCAAAAGTTTTTGTGGGTTTTTTGGGTTGGTTTTGGTGGTGGGTTTTGTTTGTTTTAATCTGATAATTTTCTGCAGAAGTTTTCTAGGAGAAGGTGACTGAGTTGTCCCGGAAGTGGCAGTGGTGGTCTGGCATTGACAAGCTATGAGCTGTAAATAAAACATTGGGATTATGGGGAGAGGTGATTCCTTTTCTTGATGGAATCAGTAGTTAAGGGGAAAGAGACACACTTCTAAATCCTGAGTAAAAGCTCACGTGCTGCAAGACCTGCCAGTCTGTGGTGAGTTTACCTTTGCTGGCCGCCAGGCACCCATCCAGAGGCTCTTTTACACTCCCTTCTCAACAAATATGGGGTGGAAAATAAGGTGGAAAAGCTCTTGGGTCAAGATAAATACAGGGTGATCATTTAGCAGTTACTTTCACAGGCAAAACCAGACTCCACATGGGAAAAATAACTTGACTACTAGTTAAAATAAGTTGACATAGTGAGAAAGAAGGGAAAATTATGACAATACTCACCTCTTCTTCCCTCTGCCTTTTTCTCAGGCTCAGTTTCACCCTCCTGTTCCTGAGCCTGTTTCCCATCCCTGCTGGTGCAGGGGGGTGGGAGGTTGGGTGTTCTCCTTCTCCTGCTCCTCATGCTCATCCTCTGCTCTAGCGTAGGCCACAGTTCCTTCAGGACATCTCCACCTCCTCCAGCATGGGTTTCTTCACAGATCCTGTCCCACATTTGCTCCAGGTGGGCTCTGCAGGGGCTAAGAGGAGCCTCCTCACCCTCCTCCCGCTCTCCCCCGGTACTCACAGGCAGTTTCTCACTTTTTCCCCTCACTCCCAGGCAGTGTTTTGCTCTTTCCAAAAGCCATTTTCCCAGAGGCCGCGCCGCCTTGGCTGCAGGGCGCAGCTGGGCCCTGAAGCGTGAGGGTGGCCGGGAGCCAGCCAGGAATGGCTGGGAATGGCTGGGAATGGCTGGGAATGGCCAGGAACGGCAGGAGTGGCTGTGTATGGCTGGGAATGGCTGTGTATGGCTGGGAATGGCTGTGTATGGCTGGGAATGACTGTGTATGGCAGGGTACAGCCCCAGCCTCACCTGGCAGGGGCTGCCCTGCACTGCCAGCACCTGGGCATCTGCCCCCAGGCACCATTGTCCCCTTTCAGCTCTCCCAGCTGGTCCAGTGCCTTTCCAGAGCTGCCTCTTCACTATGCCGAGAAGGCTGCAGAGGTATGCAGTGTTTTGTTGAGCTGAGAAAATCAAACCATCAACTTTTGGAGTCCCTGGTCTCATATCCTTGCTCCCTGACCACCTGAGGGGACCAAGCCATCCTGGGACTTTGTGGTTGAGATCCCTATTTTCTGGCAGACAAGCTGCATTTCTTCAAGATTTCAAAGCCAATTAGTGAGCGTCTCCACTGACTTTTGTTTTGTTTTGCTATGTGTTTTGGGTTTTTTCTGGAGGGGATCCAGCAGCAAGAGAGCAGCTTTTATGGGCTCAGACATGGTGGTCCCTGACCAGAGCTATTCAGAGCAGAGGGTCTCCTCTGCTCTGAGACCTTTCACCCATGGCTCCTGGCCACTCTGAGGGGTCTGTGGGGTCTCATTTCATGCCTCTGCATCCTGAGAGATCTGCACGAGTAGGACACCCTCTGCATCCTTGGTGCTCTGAAAGCCTCACTGTTCCTAATGCACCCTGTGTGGAGGAATAGAAACAGGGCAGAGGGGCTCAACTCTGTCCCTGGATTTAGCGCTGGGGCTGAACCCAGTGCTAAACAAAAGCCAGGCAGCAGGCAGAAGGCTGTACAGCAACTCAGGCAGGCTGAGTGAAAAATAGGCTCATTTTTGGACCTGTTCTCTCAGAAGTGAACAGGGATTGTGCACATCTGTGTAGTGCCAGTGGCAGATCTCTCCTTGCTGTAGCGGAGTTCACTGCTGTTGTGAAAACAATCAGTTAACAAATATAACAACTGACAATGCACCTTTACATCCCATCACCCACAGATACCTTCCACTGGCCCATACAATGAAAAACCATCAGAAATAATAGGAAGGAGCAAAGTTATTATTAGGATAGAATAGCTCAGTGTTCACAGAATATTCAATGAGAGATCAACTTCTCAAGAGGAGTTAATGAGCAGCCACACTTGAATATCTGATGTTTATAAAGGGGAGAAATGTACACGGAAAAGTACATTAGGGCTAAAAACCTACTTGGTCTGGCTGAAACAAAACCTAGCCTTCATGTCTTATGTAGAAGCAAGTCTACCAGGGCTCAGAAAGAAAGACTTGTCTTTGAGGAGTGAGCTGAAAGATAAGTAATATGTCAAAGAAAAGAAAATGCGGTTTCTGCTCTTTGGGGATAGAGGGTAAAAGGGGAAAGGAAAAAAAGAAAAACCCCACATTAAAACTCCTCAGTTGTTTTTTTTGGTTTTTTTTTTTTTTTTTTTTTTTTTTTTTTTTTTTTTTTTTTTTCCCTAGCTGTAGCTATAGCCTCTTTCCTTTGATTTGTCATGATTTAAATTCATACAAAAAGATTTATTTCCAATAAGCCCCTTTAACTGTAGGGGCAGATATTTTTTTCTCCTAAAGCCTTTTGTAAGAACAAAGTAACCACTTGTCACACACAGTGACTAATGAGAGTTTAGTGTGGGTTTTAGTGTTCATTCATACGCTTTGTGTTCAGCTAGTCGTAAGTTAAATCTTTAGAAATCACACCGCAGGAATCCTTCTCTTAGGAGTGGGGGCGGGAGGCGAATCTGTCGGGATACTGAGAGCTGGTGAGCGGAAACTGCTCTTTTCAGGCTTCCTAATCGGCGGCACAGGAAATAAACACATGCAGGAAGTCGTTTGGCCTTTTCTTGAACTTAAAGTTTATACAGCAATTGATAACTGAGGCAAACTTTGTGTCCTTAAACTTTTGAAAATTAAATTAAATGAAGAGGGCATGTTCAGCCCATGCCAGCATGGCCTGTAGTTTCTGCAAGCAGCTGGTCTAAATACGTATTAAAAATTGGAAAGGCTGCAGCCTATATATTTTTGCAGCTAGAATGTGTCCTTGGAACCTTTTTGTATGTCTTCTCTCTGTCTTCTTTTCCTTCCATGTCTCTAATTCTCTCCCAATGAAACTGATCTGAAGCACTGAAATCAAACTGAAAGTCATGTTTATGAAGCTGTTTTCCATGCTTCTACACCAGACTCTGCTCTTTCATCCTTTCCCTGACCTGCTCATTTATCTTGTAAGCACTTCAGGGTAAGAATGGTTTTGGATCATGTGAAACACCTTGTTTGATGGTGGCCCATATTGATATTTGGTTAATGCTACACGTATGATGTATAAAAGTTGTCTTTGAAAGGAGGGTAAAAATAAATGAAGTGTCATTCTTGAGTATAGCTTTTGAAATTGATAGCATCAATTTGCTAACAGGGACGTTTTTAAGCATTTCTAAGAAATATTATTTGTGTTTGTATTTTTCAAGCTTTCACTGTATAAACAAGGTCACCATAAATTCAGTGCTCTAAAGAGAATAGGTTTAGTTTTATAATAACTACAATTAGCTGGGGTAAATTTGCATGGGAAATTTAGAACACCTTTGCCAATATAAAGAAAGCCAGCAAAACCCAAATGAAGAGCAGAATATGGAAAAAAAAGTACATTTGCATGTCTTTGAAGACCAACCTAAATACCTGCTAAAAATGCATCCACTCCTATGCATCTTCTACTCGTTTGAAAATTGATTCTTTTTTGCTGCCCTAATAAACCACCCCTAACAGTGCAGATGTTTATTAGGAATATTTTTCATAAAACAAGGACTAGAAGCAGAAAGCCACAATTAAAGTAAAATGAGAGAAGGACTGAAAGAATGCATGTGACTTGCATATCTGTAGTCCAGGTTACTTTCAGATTAAATCATTGAATTAAAATAAAAGGTAAATCAAGATTTTAGATTTTTTTTTCCTAAGTAATTAGAAATAATACTGTGTTCAGAAGGTTGCATATTTGATATGTAGCTTTGTGATGGCTCCACCTTAGCTAGCCACTAGATGGGATTTCAAGTCTTCAAGAAATAGATCTGAACATTGGCCCCAAACTGCCATTTACTGTAAAATGGGCATAACTGATCAATTGTTCAATAAATGTCAATATAATAAAAAGACATGGAAGTTTCTACAATTAATCTTGGGATTGTACCTTCTACACATTTTCAGAACATCCCCTTACTTCTATCACTTATTGATTGTCCATTTGATTTATATCCCAGCCTGAAGCCTAACAGTCATCAGTCTTCCTTTTGGGCATTACAGGGACATAGCTCTTCCAGTGATATCTTTGATGGAATCCATTTTTTGCTTTTCCCAGCTCCTAACAGGAAGCATTCAAGTTAGTTCCAGACCATGTGGCATTATATGTATGCACAATGATGATTTATAGCTGCATTATTTGTATTCTGCCCTAAAAGCTATTTTTACGTTGCGTTTCTTTCTTTTTTGATAGTCCAGCTCCACAGTGAGAACGTACCAAAACAGTAAATCGAGAGTGACCATGAGCCCTGGCTTTAGCTCCCAGTGGAATAGCAGCCAACCTGCTTGGAATACATACACCTTTCCAAGAGCAAGCTTGCACTACCAGTCTCATGCTAGCTACACCTACTGTGCTGGACATCCTGCTGTAAGTAATGCAAACCTTTTCTGCAGTTACCTGAATGAGCCCTGTGATTTCCTGGGAGGTGGAGACACTCAGGGGCTGATGATTCAGCACCCTTCTCCAGCAGTCTTTATGTCCCATGCCAGACAGAACAGCTCACATATACTAACCCAAACTCAAAAAAAAAAAAAAAATTAGAATGAGTCTTAGACATAAGTAAATGTGAAAGTTTTATGCCTCAGTAAAAATTATATATTTTTTTGTGCATTTAGCATTCTTTCTCTTTGCATGAAATTATTGTTGTATGCCTGGGTTTTGGTGTCAGAAACATAGTCTGAAAAGCCGTATTACAGATGGCCTTATTTCTGTTTCTGGTGAGCCTGTAAGATGAACAAATTATTCTTTCTATTTCAGACATTTTAAATTGTGTGGATTAGTCAGAGAAGAAGAGCATCTCTTCTCCTCATTAGATTTGTTTTGACTCACTACTTTATCATTAATGTGATCAGTGCTGAACATGCAATCTTGTTGCTAAGCAAAGACTACTGGTCTTCTGTAATTGCATGAACTGGTGGCCAAAAAGAATGTGGAAGGGTGGCTCAGTGTTGTTGTGCGTTTTAATTTGACAATCATGAAAGGGTCACAACTATAGGCTAATGGTGAATTTTGTCATATTGGTATTGTTTACTGCTTATTGCAGAGCCCTTTCATTCATGTAGTTTCTGGTTTTGAAAGACCCCAAGAGAGATAATGGGGGAAAATCTCATTAGTGTAAGCAATCTTCCTTTCTTCCCCACTCCACACTTTGTTGTTTTAATGTTTGGATTTGAACTTATCTTTGGACATTTGGTTATAGAACTTCTTAAAAGGCATAGCATCTTAACCTCCTGCCGTGTGTATGTAATGAAGTTTTGCCATCCTATAGAGAATTCCAGTCGGGAAATGGGAAAGTGCAGCTTTTGGTACAGAATGGAAATTGTACTGTGCAGTCTTATTGCAAGATCTTTGTGATTTGATTTAGATTTGCTATCTTACCTGCCAGCAGACTTCTGGCCAGAAATTTGGGTTAGAAATTGTCTTGAACATTAACATGGTAATTGAAATAAAGGAGAGGAATAAATTTGTAAAGTCTTACTTTTTTTCTGGGACTATGAGTTCTCAGAATAAATTAAACATCTCTATGGATTCTTCTGTTTGCTCACTTTCATTATGGTGTCATTGAAAATGATAAAAACTTGTGAGGAAGTAAAAAGTATTTGACATCACAAGGGCACAGATATTTTCCTTGTTTAGAATGATGGCTCAAAAAGAATCCCATGACAGCTTAATTTATCTTAAACTGTGGGTATTCCAATCATTAACTGCTCCTTAACTTTGATCAGTTAGAATAAACACTATCCCCTCTGTGACTCAAGCTTTGACTCTGCTTAGTCAAAAGAGCATACAAGAAGAATGCTGTGCTTCCTAGAAGAGAGCTTAAAATTTGAATTGAAATTTCAATCTTTTCAAGCCAATTCCTCAATTCCTCCTCTTTTTTTTTTTTTTTGTTTAGATTAAAGTTAAGGGTAGCTCCACTAGAATTATAGTACAGTATCTGTAGGTTGTACATATACGATCTGTATGATATTTGTTTTCATTGAGCATCTTAATATGTAGTCACTGGAAATGATACATCAGTCTGGAAGTTGATTTATCTGATTGCTGGAAAGCAGAGATTTTAGAATGTGCAGAATTGCATAAACCTTTGTGCAGATTGGTTGATTAGCCCTACCCTCAGTGTCCCTGGGTTCAAACATTTGCAAAACTTGGTACATTTCTTGGTTCTGGCTCATCTGAGGAGCTGTTGCAGAGCCACTCAGCAGAGATCAGACAGATTTCTTAAGCTGGCGGTAAGAAGCTGTAACAGGTTAGCTGCCATTGCAGTGCCTACCACTGTGATCACACACTTTTTACATACCTTTCACACTTCTGTATTCTCTGAGGGAGAGTCCATAAGCAGGGCCTGGGCAAGGCACTCCAGGAAATTCAGCTCCTCCCTTCTCAAGCATCAAACGAATTTCAAGTTTCAAAGAAAAAAAGAAAGGCTTAATTTTTGGTTGGATATCTGTTTCATTGTATATGATGAAGTTAGACTTAGTCTGGTTCCTGTTTCTCACTTGGATTCGTTTAATCTGGGCTCAAACCAACCTTTTTATGGTAAATTAAAATAATAAAAGCTGGATACAGGGGAGCTCCTTTATTTGTGAATCTTCCCAGTATTACGTGCTCAACTGGATATCTCCTTTACTTCGGAGGGTTTTATTTGCCCTCATCTGACACAGGTTCAGCAGAACAAGTTGTAGTTTTAGAGCTGTATGAAGCTGTTTCTGCAAAACCTCCCACATGGAATATGTCTAAAGATCATTGCAGTTCCTTGACACTTTGGAGGCTAACAAACTTACAAGCTCTGTGCAAGTTCAAGGCAGACAAATGTCAGGGAGTTGAATTTACCCTTGGAGTACTTAAAGATATTAGTCCCTGAAGACAGTGCCAAGAGAAAAGCTTTGGATTTCTCTACTGTTTGGAGAAAAGCTGGAGGAGACAAAAAAAGATTTATTTCAATTTTGGCCAAATGTAACTAAAAAAAAATAAATTCTCTAATTTTTATGTATTTTTTTTATCTAAATGAAAGAAAAAATATCTTACACAGTGCAATGTTAAGAGACCCTTATGACTCTGGCTGGTCCTGAGTATGTCAGAGCCAAAGGTGGGGTTTTTATTCTGTTTTATCAGAGAGCACCCTTGGCATCTCTCTTCCATAGTGCTGCAACCATTGATTAAAAACACTCTTTTCACCCTAGGAAAGAAAAGACCAGGAAGTTTATTTAAACAGGGTAATTTTTCAGCTCTTGAATTATCTAAGGGGAAAACAGACTGCATATCAACCCAGTCAACAGTGCAATGCAGTTTTTGAGCAAACAAGAAGGTGCTAATTTCTAGCTATACTGGGAAGCAGAATACCCTGCAGGATCTTGTATACTAATATAAATGATAATGTGGTAGATGGTCCTTACATAGTAAATTATTTTTGATATTAAGGGCTTGAAATTCTTCTGGCATTCACACTCAGAGGCTTACAGCCGGAAAAATAAGCATGTATTGCTCAGAATAGGAGAAGACACCTAGTCATGTTTTTCTCTTGAACTTTCTTCACACAGGAAGATAAAAAATAGACAAAGTAATTCTGATTATCCCTGCTGGGCATGGTAGGAACCTTTGAATGATAGTGTCCTTTGAGCACTTTCACATCTACAGAGACTTCCTACCCATGCTTCTTCAAAAGTCTCAAAGACTCACTTCATTTCCTTTCCTCCACATTTTGCTGAAAGGATGATAGAATTTCACAGATTTTCAGAAATCTTGTTTATTGAATTAACTCCAACAAATGAACTACTTAGACTGTACTGTTGTTTTAAAGGAATTAATCTGTAAAGTGAGAAAACAAACACAGATCTCATCAGCTTTAGAGTATTCCAGCTGAAATAGTAAGGGAGTCTTTTATTCCTTTCTTGGATATTCATGTTGCAGTCTCAGATACCTGCCATGATCACCTTTGCAAAAGTCAGTCCTTACTTATGAAGGAATTTGGCCATGTGATACTCTCTGATGAAGCAGGCAGAACTGCTACAGAGTGTGTTACCCTGCAGGGTTTGAAACCTTTGTTGTGTTCCCATGGGGTGGTGAATTTAGCTGTGTGTATTAATTTCTCCATGTGCATACATCTCTGTAGCATGCACAATGTCTTTGAAATCCTTATCTAGATAGCCAACCCAGCGTGTGTAAGACTTTCAGCTAGAATCTATTCTGCACTCTAACAGGATTTGGTCATGCTCCACTAGATCAGTGACAGCCTTCAAAGCATGATTGGTTAAATCTGTAGAGTTATTATTTGGAGCTCTACACATAATGTTTACAAGCTGTTACATCTGAGATGTCATATAAGGATCAGACAATCAGTTTGCTTTGCAGTCCCCATTCCAACAGTCTGTCCCCAGACTTATTTCTACGGCTTCTTTAAATGCGTGATTGCTTCTGAAATTATGCTGTTAGTTGGAATGTGAAAAGCAGAATTTGAAAAAAATGTGATGCAGAGTGCTATGAGAAACTACTGGCATTCTTCCACTCAATTCTGCAAGCCCTAGTAGGATCTCAAATCTTTAATCTTAGAAACCTTAAGACCCAGTAGAAGGAGCTGTAGCTCCTTTTACACATTTCCACTGACAATCCTTGGATAGAAAAGCAGAAAGGGAGCAAGGCTGTCACTGTGGACAAGTCTAATGGAAGGGCTTACTCACAGTCAGCATGACTATGCAGAGTCCATCAGAAAAATTTCCAGTTCCAGGTAGGTGAGCCTCATTGCTGATGACAGAACTGCCGGACTGCAGCATTGCACAGCTGTAATGCTTTATGTAAACTGACTGTTCTGATAATTACCACACAAATTGGATTAACATCTGTAGTGAGCTCTCAGTGATTGACTGTTTAAACAACTTATTTTGTATACATTTATAAAATTAGAACACCTGCCATTTTTATGGGATTAGATAATACAATGTTGAGGAACCACCTTGGGGTGTGAGATACAATTATCAATTGTATTATATGCATACATATATATAATGCCTAAGTTATTAGTTTTAAGTGTATATGTACCTTTATATATATACAAACCATGACAAGCACAGATCAAGCTTTTGGCTAAAATGTTTGCAGAATGATGTAGGAAGGTTCTCAGTGCAGGGCTGGAGTTGGTTCAGTGTCTAGTTTTATGATGTGATCCTGTTCTCTGAAATGTAAAGCTAATTAAGGAACACATTTTTGTAATTGAAATATTCCACTCAAAGTTGGTTCTATAACACCAAAATAAGACTGATTGTCACCGACATGTTTTATGAAAAATCCTTCTTTAGGATTTCTCCCCTCCTGAGAACTGAGAGGCCTCAGGAACAAACTGTAAACAATTCTTATCTGCTGCTGTGGAATGCAACGGGGAGGTCTGTGATTGGCCCTGTCAAGCTGTTTCCAATTAAGAGCCAATGACAGTTCACCTGTCCAGCCGGTCTCGGTCTTGGAGAAGACCTTTGTTTAGAGATTCCATTCTATTCTTAGCTTAGCCTTGTAGTGAAATCCTTCTCTCTATTCTTTTAGTATAGTTTTTATATATTATCTATCATATAATAATCAATCAAGCCTTCTGATACATGGAGTAAACTTTCTTGTCTCTTCCCTCATCCTGGGACCCCTGTGAACGAGGTAACAACTGACAGAAGCAATTTACTGATGCATACCAAATTCACACATCATACCAAATATGATATGGCCATATATTATAATGCAATGATAATGTTTGAAGAAGCATCTTTCTTTAAATTCAGGAAGCATGCAATACATAGTACCGGTGTCCTATTCCAAACAGACCTTTATTTCTCTAGAAATATAAGTAGAAAAGTTCAGCGATCAAGTTTGGTTTGTGTTTTTTTTAATACAAAGATCTTTCCAGTGAGTAATTCTGTTGCACCTTTCCTTGGAGAGAAAGTGCAAAGAGTGAAATGCTTATGCAGTATAATCGTGTCATCACTAATTTCAAAGATATCTGTTTAAACAAAAGCTGTCGCTTTCTGATCTGACTTGAGCCCCCTGCCTGATTCATTTTGTAATGTCACGAACGGTGGATTGTGGATTCGTGGAGTAGAGCTGGTCTGATTAGAGAGAAAGAAACTTCTTTTTACACATGCACATCCTTATAATCAGCAGTGATGGAAAAGGAAATAAATAGTACAGTAGACATGAATTGGAAGTGTCTCTCTAAGAACCTCTCAATTACACTTGCAGTTCTGAAGTCTTGGCTTTCTCTGTCCTTGGTGTTAACTCTTTCTTACCTTCATAGGCCTTTCATGTGAGATTGCTCCCTACCATTCTCTAGCCAGTATTTCTTTGGTGCTACTGGCCCTTGTCATTATAATGGCCACAGATTTAAAAAAATGGTAATGGGTCCAAGAAATTATACACTGTTGAAGGACCATTGAGCAAAATATCTGCAAGGTGTCACTTTGGTCACAGTCTTACAGTAGATAAAGTGCAAAGAATGTGTTTTGATCTTCTAAAGTTGGTGACAGCCCCAGCTTTCCTCCATTAATAAATCTGGGGAAAGATCAGGCTGGAAAGAAGTAGGAAAGAGAGCTCCCAACCAGAAATAAAAGAGAAGTGTATCACCAGAAGCTATTTTATGCAGTTGTTGACATGTTCCTTATGAAATCCTGCAAGAACAAGTGAGAGTTTACAATGAAGAGGCCGTCATTAAAGTGGGAATCAAAAGGATGACATCTCCATTGCTAGGTACAGTTGTGCTGTAAGAAAGAAGCTGTGCCAGTTAGGAGAAAAGTAATGAAGGATTGTGGAGAAAGGAATATTTTTAATTGACGAGATGTTGTAGCTATCAGGTGCAATGAGTAGCTTAGCGATCAGCTGCAAATCCATATGCTAACTGCTGACATAAATTATATATTCTGTTTATCTATTACCTCCATCTACAGGAACAGAGCCTCAAAAACATGAACTTATTAGGCCGCTAACGTAAAACACATTTTCACTGTGGCTTGGCTTCTTTGGAGAAGAGAGGGTGGAAATTTCAAACCCCCAAACAAATATGTCTCTTAATTAACTTTTCTCACCATCTGTGCTTACTTATAGCTGAGGCAAGCGGTACCAGTGACTTGTGAGATTGCTTTCAATGCTGCCTCTTTAGGCCAGCTTTTCAAAGCAGCAATCACATGCAGTTAATTCTGATCAGATCAGCTTATCAGCTCAGTTCATTGTAGTGCTTTCATAATAATTCGTGTGTGACAGCCCATTAAAACTTGGCCAGGCCTTAAAAAAAAAAAAAAAATCACAAAATCTACCAATGGGTTTTGCATTCCACCTTTGAGTTATCCAGCATATTCGTT
The DNA here is from genome assembly GCF_022539315.1 of Serinus canaria. Lineage (NCBI taxonomy): Eukaryota > Metazoa > Chordata > Aves > Passeriformes > Fringillidae > Serinus > Serinus canaria. The sequence goes on from NC_066315.1 coordinate 40,398,869, forward strand.
TTGTGTATTAAGCTTTGAAATGAAACTTGAGTGAAGGGTTGTAGGGAAAAGTCACCAGCAATATAGAACTCTAGCCAAAGTAGTTAACTGGATTTTACCTCAAAGAGTAGTTTTATTCAAAAACATGTACATGATGCTGTAAGAATTGTGTTAAATGCTGCCTGTGCCCCTGCTTGTCTCCTGCAAAGGGACAGTGCTGTGGATGCTGCCCACCAGATCTGCGGAATGTGTGAAAGGCCACTGCCCATGGGTGGCTCAGGTTGGCCAAGTGAGTTTTTCTGTTCCGGACTACTTTTGATCAATGGCAATTACAATTTGAAGTTGAATGCTCTGCTCCAAAAGGGCAGTGCCTCTCAGAGGGGTGGGAGAGCACTGATAACACAAAACCCTTCAACTGACTCGCAACATATATTTTTCAGAAAGTCTGGGGAAATGGAGAAGTTCCATAAGAGTTTAGAAATGTTTGGTTTCAGAAGTCTGGCTTTTTATTTGTAAGTGGTGTTTTAATGTTATTTTTTCAGCATCCTCTACTCATTTACACATTCACACATATTGTGTTTTGTCATTGTTTCTGCTAATCTTAACTGATTAAGAATTTTGTAGTTTGGTGTTTGTTGATGCCTTTTATTGATTTGTTTCCTGTGTGTTATTTAACAGAAAAAAGTCAAATTTTATGCAAAAACTTAAGGACAGTTTTATTTTTTTTCCAACAATTAATGCTAGCAGAATGAGGAAAAAATCCCCTGTAAATAACTAGTGCCCTTATTTTCAAGAAGAAAGACTTCTTCATGGGAAGTATAATTGAGATCTTTGAAATTACCAAAAGTACTTACACAGATATATCGTCAGCACTTATTTATTGGTAAAATAACTACTCCTGGAAAGTTTCTCACCATGTCCAAATGCTTATAAAGTCAACCATTTTGGAGATGGAGAGTTTTTGTTTACAAACAGACTCTATGGGAAGCAAGAATTTTCTTGCTGATTCTACATTTTTTATTCTTGCATTCTCAAGTGGAAGAAGAGACAGAAAGATTTTTTTTAAATAGACTTAAAAAACCCAAGCCAGACGCTGCTTTTTTTTTTCTTCCTTTCTTCTTTTCTTTTTTTTTAAGAGAAGAAAATTCCCTAAATTTAGACTGTAAAATAGGCTTGTAGGAGGCAGTAAATACAGATCTTAGTTAATGTCTATAATTTACAGCTACAGCTATGTATCTATCTATACATATCTCTATATGCATTTCTGTCTGTATGTATGAATGTGTGTCTATATATATGTATATATACACTTCCAGTGTTTGTTTTGGTTTTCTGCTTTAATTTAGCAAATAGGAGATGTATGGTTCTAATTTAGCTTCTCCATCTCATTTTCAGTAAGCCAGACAGGTTGTCTTTAGGATTTGTTAGTTAAGGTGATGAGTTCCTTCAGGCTCCAGAGAAAATCCTGGTATTAGGGCCTGACAGTGGATGCTACAAACTGCCAACCTGTCACATGTTCTGGAGACACCTGACACTTTTTGAAAGATTGATTATCGCAAAAGGCCAGCAACGCTGTTGCTTTCATTTTAAATAATTAACACGCTCAGGCAACTTCCTTGTATTGCAGCCTCCAAGGGTGAAGAGTTTTGGACTAGTCTGAGCAAATACTACTTCAAATCATTTTGCTGATGGACTCTTCTCTCTTAATTTTAATTGGGGTTATTGATTTAGTATAAACCCACCCAATTCAGTGAAGGCATAAGGGATGAAACTTTCCTTTTGCCCTTAGACCTTGCCTTGAGGATTTATTTACACCAGGGAGGCTACTCAGCAGCACTGTTGACAGCGAGTTCTGTTTACAAAGGGAGATGGAGGAAATGCATTTCTGTAGGAAATATTGATTTGTCAAAATTGAAATGTTCTTTTGATGACATTTCAGTTTTTTTACCCTTGATAAATTTCAAATGTTGCTTTACTCCAAACCCAAATGCTGATCATTTGTCCCTTACTGATTTCTGACATGTGTTCCACCAGTGATTTAAACACTCTGTTGAGAGCATGATCTAAAAGAGATCAAAATCTTAGAGTTCCTTGCATGGCTAATTTTCTAAGCAATCTAAATTTTCATCTTTGTCACCTTTTAAATCTTTGTCACCTTTGTTTAAATGTTTGCTTTTGCTTTTATTAGCTGGGTTTCCTCAAGAAAGAAGCACCTGCGAGACATTATGATCTGTGTGTCAGTCTTGGGCAAGTTTTTCATTAATTTCTCTCCTTTTGTCCAGTTTTAAGGCTTCTGTGGGAGAACTTCATTTTGAGGGGACTGAAGGTGTTCTGTAGAAGGTATTTCTGCATCACTCTTGAAGGAAGGAGCTGTAGTTTTTGAGAGGAAAAACAGAACCACAAAATAACAGGCTTTACTTATTTCTGAAATCCAGGGAACAACTCATCACAGTGCTGTGTTTACTTTTTCCTTGATAAGGACTCTATTGACTTCAGATTTGTATCAAAAATACTGTAAAAGAAAGTCCCTATCCCAAGGCAACTAGATGGGACAGAAAATAGGAAGGGAAGCAATGGCACTGAAAGAGATCCTACCCTAAGCTGTTTGAGGAAAAGAATGGCAGTAAGCTTTGGTTTTCATTCATTCCAAGTTGGTACCCTATCTGTCCAACGTGGCCATTTTCTGTATTTTTTCCAAGTATATAACTAGTTTGCTTTTGTTCTAAAACCTGTAACTATAAGGTGATGGAGGTGTTTCAGTGAAGCCCAAAGGTTCTAGCTGAAAGCAGGTGTGGTTAGTTAGGTTCTTTGCTTTCCACCAATGTTTCTCTTCTATGCTATATCAGGTTCTCATTAAGGATGTCAAATACAGACATTTGTGCTTTTGGGAAAAGAGACTTGCTTTCTGCAAGGGCATCTCTCCTCAAGGCATCACTCCTCTGTTTCCTTTTTTCCTGCTTTTATTTTATTTGGTTGCTGTCAATATTTTAATGTAGTTTTCCATGGCATTTAACTTTTTATCTGTAAGATGGACTGCCTGGATTTTTGCTGAAGAGACTGACAACCTTTAGGTTTCACAAGGAGCAGAATATTTTTCCATTTATGTACAAAAAATGGAAAAATATTCTGTATATTATGTACCTCTCTTCCTTGGGCATATAGTCAGCTTCCATGCAAGAGGAAAAAGATTGTAAGGCTCTGGAAATATTACAAAAGTCTTTGCAGAGGTTCTCTTCAGTATTTGTACCTTTCTTGCTTTTTTCTCATCTTTTTGAGCATTAGCCCTCTGGCATGGTCAGGTGCTAGGAATTCCTGGCACCAAAGGCAAATACTCTGTTCAGGCTCTGTCCTTCTGCCCTGGTGACCTGTCCCTGGATGCCTGCCAGCACGGCTTGCTCTGCTGAAACCAGAGCTGCTGCAGATCTCTCTGCCAGTTGCTTGCAGTCAGGGAGAGCAAAACTCAGCCTTTATGTTCAGCATGGTCTCAAAATCTTTACAGTTGGACTCTGTCTTAAAGGTCTTTCCCAGCCTAATGATACCATGAACCTGTGATGCAGTGTCAAGGTTGTCAGGAAGTTCCAGCATCTTCACTTTTGCTCTGTGCTAGGTTCTCCTCCTGCATCTCTGTGTGGTCTTGGAAAAGCCATGTGGTTTTGTTTGTTCCCCCATCCTACTTTACTTCTTTGTTTGTATCCTGTAAATGAGAACATTTGCCCACAAACACTTAGCTGTGTCATTGAGCTTTTTTCTTTCTTTTTTTTTTTTTTCCTTTTTGTATTGTCAGTGATTTATTTCAAAAGTAGGATCTTTTAAACTTCTAGAAAGCACCTCAATTTTTTGCTTTGTTATTAGGGCAGTCTCTCTTTGAAGACTTCATTTTCTTCAGAAGCTGTGCTTGTAGAAATCCTCATATTGTATACAGCTGGGTGAAAGGTTGGATTGAGTTATTTTCCTGCCAAACTATAAAGTGATTTTCTTTTTAAATCTTTCTTTCCATTTGGCTGCTACTTAATGTCTTTTGTCTGCTTAAGGAGGACAGGTGCAATTATTCACCTCTGAGTCCTGGGAAAGAAATAGTAATTCAGCATGGTCTCTTAGAAAGGAATGTAATTCACTGCCCCACATACGGTACATTATGCAAGACAAACAGAACTGTGAAAGCTGTAGCATTGTAAAGGAGAGCATAAGATGAACAATGCCTGATACCAAGTCAAGCTGTTTATCTTAATATTTTGTTTGGGAGTTGGAAAAGAAAAGAATTAATTGTATATTGAAGCTTGATAGAATTGCCTTTTCAGTCTTTTAAAAATCTCTTGGCACTGCTCTGTGAGGAAAAGGATGTGTTAGCATTCTCCAACTAGTTCATTGGGATGTAGATTTTAAAGCAGTGATAGTGAATCCATCGTTACTAAAAAAATTTAATATTTTTTACTTTCATGGTGATGAAAATGAGGACCAAGATTTCAGAAATGTAGTTCAAAATCTATTTCTGAAGAGTGGAAGTTCTCACCCTTTCCTAAAAGAGCAAACCTGTTCACTGCTGAGTTAAGATACTCAAGCTACATAGAGGTTTCAACCCACAGTGAATATATTCCATATATAATTAATAAATTAATAACTAGAAGAGATTTGCATACAGAACAAAATTCTGCATGGGGTAAACAAACAGTTTCTAGCTGTGGTCATATAGAATTGCAGAGCAGCTTTGTCCCATCATACTTGTTATATGAGAATAGCACAAAATGAACAGATCTATTTTAAAGCTATTTAATTCAAATTTTAAAATTCCCATTTGTGGGGCAAATAAGTCAGGTTACTGCTTGTACATGGTAAAGTCTTTTCATTTCAGTCTGAATTTTTACTTGCTGATAAGTTTATGACACTTGTAGCTTCCCAGAGAAACCTACAAGGTCTGGTGTGATGCTAATGGGATGTTTTGTTATTTTGAACAGAGTTCTTTTTGCTCCTCATAGTCAAAAAACTCAGATGCACTTACTCATCAAATCTTTTTCTCCCTTGAAATGCAAGACATGGCATGCACAAATGCAATCTAATGCATAGAAACCAGTCTCTTCTGGCTGTTAAATGTTCATGCTTCCCCACTTCCTCTTGCACGCTCAGTTACATCAGGAACAGAGACATAAACTTGATGCTTTCCAGTAGAGGGTGTCTGAAGCAGAAGTTTGGTCATCTTGACTTTTCTGAAACATAAAATGGAGTAATTTTGTGACTCTCTGCCATGACTTTTTTTGGTCCCCCTCCACATCCCACTTTATACCTTCCCCCCTCCCACCCCCCCTTTTTTTTTACCAGAGGAGTTAACTCAAGGTAAAAGGAGCAATGGAAGGAGGACAAGCATTCAATTTGTTGTTCTTAGAGCCAAGTATCATACAGTAGGCGAACTGACTATGGAAACTGTGTCTGTAAGATATATAACTCCCTTCAGAGAAAACAGAGGCTACTGCATAAATCTAAAAAAAAATCTCAGAATTTGGGAATAAAAGGCTGTGCTGCCATTGCAGGACTGACTGTACCACATGGGAATCACTTTGTTTTTCTTGAAATGTTAGTGAAGCAGAAAGCAACAAAAAAAAAAATTCACATGACATTAATAAAAGAAAGCTAAGCATGTTAGTGCTTTTGTGATGGCTAAGTTGTATGGCTTCATGAATAACTGCTTTTTAAAGGGCAACCAGCATTGAAATCTTGTTGACTGACTAAAACCAAATTAAATTATTTGAATGACTACATCCAATTTTGATATTTTATTGTAAGATGTTCCATGTGAATGAGCACCTTTTTCTGGTCTTTTTAACCTCATAAGGGTTGTCTGGGTTGGTCGTGGTGCCTCTAGGTAGAGTAACTGGCATGGTTGAAAATATTTTTCTTTATTTAAGACCAAAAAAGAGCAAGGGGGGTGGCAGGAAGTGTAAAGATTTTTTTTCCTCTGTAAAAGGAAGAAAAAACCCACACAGAAAGAAAAATGCCAATTAAATTATGTTTTGTGGAAAACAGCTAAACTCTCTGCAAACAACATGTCAAATATAAAGAAGGAGGGAAAAACCTAAATATCATCTCTTTCAGCAAAGTAAACTTACATTGTTAGCTTTAACATTCTTAAGGACTTCTTTTCCATATTTAAATTTGTTCTAAAAACTCAGTAGCCTGTTTCCCTCTCTCACCAAAAACCCAAGACCCAATAGAAATGTCATTCCCACTCAATGAATGCTTTTTAAACCAACCCTATACATTTTTAGGAGTCATATGTCTGGAAGAATAAAACCATCTAATTTTACTACATCCAAAATAAAAATAGTTCATTCTGTTTTAAATGAGAGTGAATAAAATGGAATTGAACAGCAGAAGTAAACAAGGCTAGTGATCACAAAGTATTAGTTGCTGGTCCAAACAGGAGACTGGAGGAGAAACTTGAGAGTCATTCTGTGCAAATTACATACTGTAAGGAGGAGTTTTTTCTTGCTTTATACAATTCCTAAATTTCACCAGGGAGGGAAGGTTTCTTCGGTGAAGTCTGTAACTACAGCGATGTTCAGTGATGGTGTTGGTATCAGCAGATCTGCAGCTGAGTGCGAGACTCCTTGCTATTGGACATTTATAATGCAGATTCCAATCTCTACAGCTGTGCAGAATGTCTCCCACAGATATCTCACTTTTGCTTTTTCCCTCTCTAAAAGCCCCAAAATATACACTTGCAGTTTCTGTCTGGAGAATACAATCAGCCAAGCTCCCACATGATCAGAGGTGAAGAAGGAGGCCCACTGGCCTCCACCAAGACATTCCAGCTTGTATTCTCTGATGATCAAAGTAGGTGTTTGATGCCCACATGGACTTATTTGTCTTTGTGTCTTTATTATCTATTGTATCGGTACACTGAAGCAAGCCTGGTTCAGATGGTTCTAAAGAGACAAAATGTCTCTGAGTTTTGCCCTGACCTTGTTCCTTTGACCACATGTATGCATACTGTTATTTTCTGTCCTCATCTGGCTTTTCTTGAGACCATGCGAGAAAGCAAAATACCTTTTCCACATGAGGCAAAGAGATATTTTTTGTTTTGCTTCCCACTGTTTTCTTGGCTATGTTTTTGTTCTTTCACAGGTGCAAGAATCCCCTGCCTACCTGTGGGGATTTTAAGAAAATAATCCTTTAATATGGAAGTGTTTATGTTCTCATTAAGGGGTGAACGTAACATTGATTTCCTGTACCCTCACCCAATATCTAATTGCAAACAGTAGTGACTGGAGATAAGTCTGCCCACCAGGTTTAGTGCTGTTTTACTAGTTTAATTAGGCTTTGGGTTTAAGGTGTTTCATGAGAAGAAAAGGGCTTCTCAACAGTTGGGTTAAAAAGGCAGAGAGAAACAACAGCTGTAAGGGCACTTTCCCATGTACTTGAGCATGATTAAATGTAGCAGGGGGTTCTTCCTTCACTGAGTAAATTACCTTTGTCCCACGTGTATATTGATATAAACTTTAAACATTTGCCTTTGCAATATATCTCTTGCTGCTCAGGGTCAAGAGAGAAAATCATGAATGCTGACAGGAAATCTCTCTCCAAGGTATAAGGCATAGGTGTACAGTTTCTCAGATAAACAGAAGATTCAGATTGTCAAATTCTTTGTGTGTTTACTTTTAAATGACACACATAGCAAATAAAGCAACCTTTTCACCAGATTTATATTAGTGATTTAGATGCCACATCATTTCTCTAGTGTCATACATAAAAGATTTCTTGAAAAATCTGCTTCCCTGTACAGACTGTTTAATCCTCCTATGGTGATTCAGAAAAAAAGGCTGGTTTGGCTTATTTGTTACTATTTTAGAAGCCAAAAGATCTGAGTCTTCAAGAAACTCTACCTGACACTGCCAGATGCTACTCAAGTGATAGTTGCATCAAGGTGCCACAGGGTTTTAATAAGTGTGTATTTTTTTTCTCATAGGAATATGAGATCAGTTCATAAACTTTTAATTTTCTCTCCAAACTGTCCCATCTCTATCCATCTTAAAATATTTTTCTTCTCTGTAGCATTATGACAGATTTAAGATCCTAGCTGAAGCATAAGACATAAATTAATTAATATATGATCTGCTTAATCCAAATGTAATTTCTTAAAATTTGTTCAAAATATTGTCTAACAGGCTAACCTGTATTTTAAAATTCTCCAGATCTTATCCCTTCTATCTAGAATTACTTTAAACTATTTGGGACTGCTAAATGTTTGATATTTATTAAATAGAGCATTAATATATTTCTATATACTTTATAATTTTCTAATATTGAAACAAATACAAGGTTTCCTTGGTTTAATATTAAGATGACATAAATTTGTGATGTGCTTTTCAGTCAAGCTGAAGATATTTTCTTGGACCCTGTTTTCATAAAAACATGACTGAGTTATAAAGGAAATATAATGTTTCAAACATTTAGACACTAAAACTTTTAGACACTGAGACCAACCAACTCTAACAGAACACTCTAGGTGTATCCATTCAGCTTGTGCCTTAGTAACAGTGCTTCCCAGATTTCACAAAATCACAGAATGGCTCAGGTTAGAAGGGACCACTGTTGGGGTCACCTGGTCCAACCTTCCTGCTTAAGCAGGGTCATCCCAGAGCACATGGCAAGGATTGTGTCCAGGTGGTTCTTGAGTATCTCCAGGGAGGGAGACTCCACATCCTCTGAGCTTCTCTATGGAAGCAAGAGCAAAGTGGCATTTAGGCCTCTGTGCCATGTGGTGACAATTCACCCCACAGAAGTCACCAATTGCCAGGAACTCCTGGCATGGCTCTCATTCCACCACCACTCTACACTGGGTCCTGAAATATCTGAAATGATCTTTACTCAACAGCAAGCTTTTTATCTCTGCTTCTGACTGAGAAGTACATCAATGAATATTCTTGTTCATTAACTACACACTAGTTTTAAACATTTGTTCCATTTAGCCACTCTTTAAGCATGCTATTTCTAGCTCATGCTCTGAAAGCACTATTTGATAATGGTGGTGAGCAAATAACTTCAGCCATATCACTAATAATTGTCTTAACCAATCCATTGTGCAGCTGAACAGATTGACTTAATGCAGAAGGCAGAGGGGTTGAGAAGCAGTTTCCCTATCAGAAAAGTGTAAGACCAATGTATATTGATTCAGATTAAAAAAAAACCAAAACAACAAATTACTGATCTGAACAGAAATATATGCCAGTCAGAATCAATATTGGCCTCAATGAGATTTATTTTGTTGGAGAAAAGGATCTAATATTCAGGAGACACTTGAGCTGTGGTAGTTGTTGAGTATTGTTTATTCAGGCAGTTGAATTGTTGGGCTGAAGTAGAGAAGGTTTATTAGCCCTGCCTTGGGCATCAAAATTTGAAATTTTGGCCACTGGGAAACTACATGAGCATTGTATTTTCATACCATTTTCCAAATAGTGCTTACTTCCTTGAGACCATAATGTTTTTGTTATGATAAGCATTATTTGTCCCTCTGTGCTGTTGGTGCTCATTTTCTTTTTAAGGAGAATAAAAGAATGACTGCTATATGAGGTACTGCATAACTATGTTGAAAATAAAAAGGGGAGGGAATGGTGGAGAGCTGCCTCAGATGAAAAATGCCCAGTATGTCAAGGAAAATATATTCCCCAGTGTCATTTCATGCTCTGCAGGGGTCTGTTTTCTTAAGTCCAGTGCAAATGCATAATCTCAAGAAAGCCATTTTCTACTTAATGTGTAAAAGAAGAATAAAGCAATTTTTTATTCTACTTTTATACAATCTTGTCACAAAAGAGAGGTGGATGAAGAATTACAATCTTTAGAGATGCCATCAGGACTCCCTAATCACAAACCTTATCAACCCCAGTCTGAAATCATGTCAAATTTCACAAATTAGGCAAGACTGGATTCTGCTTTGGGCACCTCCAAGGAAAACCCATGACACTATAGGAACTAACGTGAACAATTCCTTGAGCAGATCTCTTTTTTCCTCCGAGTAAACGATGATGAGATGAATATGGAGAAAGTATGCAAGCTCTCCCTTTGATTCCCTGGAAGAGCTTCTCTACCAACCCTTTCACCCCTCCAAAATTAACGTTTGCTCTGACCTATTTTCATATTTTTTATTCCTTGTGCTCTGTGCAGAGAGCAGGCCCAGAGCAACCGTGAGAGTTCACGCACCCGCCTGCAAAGACATGGAATGTGATGCAAGAACAAGCTAAGACAGGAGAATTGATCTCTTCAATATCCCAGTGGCAAGCACATAGTGCTTTCAAAGGTCCTGTGCCCTTTGAAATGTGGGATTATCCTTCCTTGCCTACAGCTCCCGCTCTGGAGGACCACAGGTCTCCTGTAGGTTTTGTGTGACACCTGCCAGGTCTCTGTGGTTGCTGGGGGTACTCCAGGGCATCTCAAATGGCACTAGGCAGCTATAATTAGGCAACTTGATCAAGCCCTTAGTTCCTAGGATTGCTTTGCCAAATATCTAATTTTAGCTGTCAGTGATGCCATGAGTGGACATTTCAGATGCTGCAGAAAATGAGAATTGTCACCATATGACTCACCGAATCTGCCAACCCAAATGAAGTGCTCAGCAAAGCATGAAAAATCCAAAGACCAGAACCTGCAAATGGGAGTGTACCCCTGCAAATGAACTTATTTTTGGCTAGTCACTTTGCTTGCATTGGATTTTGTGTATCGAAAGGGAGAGTGATGTGCAGTAGTAAAAGCAAATGAACCCAAGGAGACAAAAAAATCCCCAAACCCCAAGAACAACAAAGAGCCTCCCTGAGATTAATTACTGTGGACATTAACATCACTGAATACTTTGGTAAATCCTAAAAGGACTCCAAATCTCACTAAATGAAATCCTACAAATGATTCACTTTTATTATAGGTCATTCTAAATCTAAAAGTTTGGAGAAAAAAATTCTTCAGCTTGGCAGTATTTTATTAAATGAAGTCTAAATAAAATTGTAACATAGCAATAATTTTCCTGCAGTACTGCATGATAGTAAACTAACTTTTCAGGATGGGTGGAAGTAAACTAACTTTCCAGGATGGGATTGAGGTAGTACGCTGTTCATTTTAAGAAGCTGCCCTGATAGTACTCTGCTGCATCACTTCCAGACTGGACAAGTAGTAATGTTTGGAATAATTCTCAGTATGATTAGAAAATTCAAGTTTCACATCTGTATCTGCTCTTAAATCCCATGAATGTAAAAATAACAGTATTCCTGCAACTGGTAAAGAAGAAAAATGCATAGTCTCTAAGAAATGGCATCTAAGAAAAATCCTCACGCTTTCCTATTGATGTAACAGTTAAAATATTTTCATGCTATACTCCATCCCCATATGGTTTTCTTCAGTGTTGTTTTCTTAGTTGATGGAGGGAAATTCCCTAGACACATTTTACATAATTGCTTGTACGGTTGCTGTTGCTTACATTTGTTCTGTCAATTGTGGATAGTTCTTATTTCCAACTATTTTGTTAGAAGTGTTCAGAATGCTTAAAAATCCTGGAATAAAGTATATTTAATACAACCACCCACTTACAGAGCTGTGAAAAGCTGGAATTCATCCCTCAACTTTTCTCTCAGCACTTAGCTCTGTCTCATGAAAATATCTTTGTTGTTTTCTTTTGCTTATTTTTTCAGTTTTAGGGGTTTGTTGGTGGGTTCTTGGTAATTTTTAGAAATTATTTTGATAGTTGATGAAAATGCAAGTTTACCACTGCTTTTGTTTGAAAATTGCTTTTTTTTTTCGGTCTTTGAGGCAACACAGGCTGCTGAAAGTAGCCCCGGCTCTAGACCCAGGAAATGTAATGTTCCCCTGCACTTTTAATGACAATATTTTTCAGATTAGTTAATAAAAGGATTCTGTAACATCCTAAAAATATTAACAGTTAACCTTAGTATTTCAATGGTGGAATACTTTCTTTAAATTTCAGGAGAACTAAGGTGGAATGAAATTAGGTGGAGAGAGCTTTACTGGGATATTTTGAAAGTATTGTCAGTTCCAAGACAGCATTAAATCCACGTGCACAGAGACATTTGCCTGAGGTAGAGATGAGGGTGATTCCCCACGTGGATCATCCTGCAGCATTTGGGATGTTTTTCCCCCATCTTGGATCTCTCACTTCAAAAGTCAAAGTCCAAAATCAAATGAAATCTGACCTGGTCAGTGAAGTATTTTTGAAGTAGACGTGTGGAAGACTCCACAAGTTTGATCTATGACTAAAAGAAGCTACACAGGGTTTTTCTTTTATTTCTTTGTTTGTTTGCTTTTTAGTTCCAAAAGACTGATGTTGGACATATTAGAGGTGACATGAGGGTGAGTGCTTCTTAAGCATATCCTCTGTAAAGATCTATTCAAAACATTAATCTTTTAAAAACTTAAGTACCCTGTCTTGTAATAAAATAAGATGCCAAATCTCATCAGGAAAGTTCTTTTATTTAGACTTTCTTCACTTGCTGAAAAATTACTTGGGGAAAACTTCCTGAAAGTCAAACCAAAAGCAATAGATTGTGCCTGTAAGAAATCATAAAGTTCATTATGTACACAATGATGTGGCAGAGGAGGAGAGCTGAATTTTTAGTAGCACTGGATGAAAATTAAAGTAATCCTGGATAAGTAATATGTTGCAAAGTGATAGTTCAGTATGTTTGAAACTCATTTGAATTCACCACTGATGATAAGTGAGATCTTAACAGAACATTTTAGAGTGTCTTTTCAAGTCTGTGGGAAGAAAAGATTTTTATTATATACCTGCATAAAACAAACAAAAAAATAACTTTTTCTTTTTTTATTTTCTAGGATGAATTTAGAATACTTGTCCAGTTTAATGTGTTCCCATAATAACCCTTTGCTGGAGAAGTAGTCTGTCAATTATTCCTGTTTTTCAATTCAGACTTTTTTCATTTTATAACACAAAGAAGGTGAGAAGTAAAACCAGTTTCCCAAGTGACTTTGTTTTTCCTTATAATGAGAAATGCAATTTGTAGTGTTTCAGATGATGCAGAAATCAGCTGCAGATTTAAACAGTAAATTTCCATTTTCCATTAATATGACAGTTCATTCCAGTTGAAGACACACCTTTCCCTAAATATGTGGACATCCTGCCATACAAGGAGATGCTGTACTTGGGAGGGTGGTGGGGTTTTTTGCTTTATTTTGGTTTTTAGTTTTTAGACTACCTATAATGAGCATCTATCAGGATTAATTTCAAAGTACAGAAGGAGAAGCCCTTTCTATTTGAGCTCTATTTGTTGTAAATAAACAGCAAGCTGAGAGAGCTACATAAGCCACCCACAAGCACAGTTGTAGTTTCAAATCTAAGTAAACAGGTAAAGAGAATAGCCCTGAGAATTTGATGCCATGGGAAATTTAAGGTATTTCTAAATATTTCAGACAGTGGTTTACCATCCTAAAACCAGCAAATTATCTTCCTGAATTTCCAGTAGACATAGGAAAAAAAACTGAAGAATTTTTGTTTTGTGAAGGAGAGTTCAAAAATAGATCCTTCATTCTGCCTGCTGTTCACTAATAATGCCGTGACAGAGTAACAATTTTAACCAGCTTTTTAAATAATGGTCTCTAATATAACTCCCCAAATTTGTACATGAACATTGTATCTGTCATTGACTTTCATGCAAGTAGTATGGATCTGCCACTTTATGCTTCTGACTTTCCATTTTGAGGCTTTTTCCCCACAATTTTCTTCAAAGTGCAGAGTTCAAGGAGTGGATTTGGCTTGGGTAATCTGGACAGGATTGGAAGTCTGTGCCACTGAAGGGACAGGAACAATTTGTTTGCTGGTGTGGTGACTTTGTCATTCACTGTGCTTGGACTCCCCAGTTCTCTCCAAAAGTCTGAGGTTTGTAAAGAAGATTGTGCCTGTAACTCAAAATATTATCTCAAAATATTACTTGCTTTTCTGGTGAGAAATCACCCTGAGGCTGATGTTGTGGTTTGTTTTCATAAATTCAGAGCCAGGGGCATCAGTGCCCTTGCCAGGCTGAAGGAGAAAAGAGCAAAAGAGGTGATGCAGGCCACAAGGGGATGATGGGCTGGCAGTAAAGGCAGCATGCAGGCATGACAAGAGGAGCCATGCAAAGAAGGCATGCGAGGTGCTTGTTGAGGTTACAGGCAACTTGTGACACAAGAATGTAAAATGAGCAAAACTAAGATCTGTCTTACCCAGTTATCTCTTCTCACCAGTGGCAAAACAATTGTCTTATGGTAGAGAGCAAGGCAAACTTGAAGGGCCAGACACTGCTGCTCTCCCATCCCCAAGAGCTTACAGCTGATGTGCTTTCTGAGACAGAAGTATTGTGTCTTTTATTGTTTCTGGAGGAATCACAGCAGTTCTAAGGAAAAATAGGAAAACCAATTGTTCCCAGTGGTTTTTATGGAGAGCTCCTCCCTCAGGCAGTTCCTGGGAGTGACAGTCTGAGGAGCATCTATATTTGATAATTTAATACACAATTAGTGGAGACCAAGATTAGAATTCCAAGTAGGAGTTGACTTACTGATGCAAAATGAGAAAGAATATTTAATTGTTGCATGTGAGTGTGAAGATTTCCTTAAAAAGAGAGATTACTGCTGTTTCTGGTGGAAATGTCATTATTCCCTTGCCTGTGTTCAGATGCCTTTTTTTCCCTGTAGGGTTTGAAGTGGAAGAGACACTGCCCCAAGCACTAAAGGCTGTAAAACCCATTAGTTGCACTGAAACTGAAGTCAAGATCCACGTGGGCTGAAGGGTTAAGAATTGAGTAGCTAAGATGGTAGAAGGGCTCAAGTGCTTTCTGAGGTTTTACTGAAGTGCTGCCAACTGACTTGAAACCTCTCATCTGAACAAACACTTGAACTGAAAATATTTCTGTATTTTCCCAGAGAAGTATTTCATTAGTCATCAAAAACTCTTGGTGTTATGTACAACCACCTTCACAGGTGTTAACAACTAGCTTGAAATATGAGAAGATATAATTAAAAAAAAAAAAAGAAAAGTAAAAAGGAAGTAGAATTTTATTTTTTTAAAAAAACCTGCTTATTCCCTTGTTATTTCTGAATAAAACTGAAATACACCAAGTCTTTGGTTTTTGAAAAAAGACTTAGGTGTAATTTTGATTATAGCATCAGAACCCCTGAATGAGTAGTCAAAGTATGAAGAGCTCTGTCCCATTAAGTAAACATTTCCCAGTATATCTGTTATCTTCCTTCTCTTTCTTTCTGAGGCAATGTAATATGTTGTGAGATGGACAACTGTCCATGCTGGTGGACACGTAAGAGAAAACTATTTTTAAAATTTAAATTGTTGGGAAAATATTTCATAAATTTCAAAAGTAGAATTATATATAAAATAGATAATACTCGACTTTTCTATTGATTATAGATTATAGTTACTTTACATGAGACAAATTTTGGTTCAATCACTTTTGCAAAACAGGCCTTATATTCTGATCATAATTTTGCTCCCTGGCAGATAATATTCTTTCCTTCTTGGACACTGGCAAGTTCTGCATTTCCATAATTTCCAAAATGTTGACTGTGCAGTGCTCCATTAGCTCTTTTCACAATCTGGACATCCTGGGGCCTCAGGGGCTAGCAAGGTCAATTCAACCATAGTGACCCGATCCAGGTGCTGTGCAGAGAAGGTCTTGGACCTGCCTGTGGATGTGCAGGAGCACCTAGACAGGCTCAGGCCAGGCCAGAGGTGAAGGGCAGGCTGTTAATAGGATCTGTAGAGTGACATTTCCAGTAAAATAGCTTTCAGCCTTTGGCAGTGTCTGACTTCCTTATCCCAATTACATGTAAATCAGAGCATTTCGTAACTGTTAACAGCCTGAAGATTTTTCTAATTTCCCATGCTTCTGGTCTATTAAACTGTCCTCTACCAATGCTTGTTTATGCTGGCTGAGAAAAAAAAAATTAAATATTTTGGTGGGTTTAAACCTGTTGCCTGAATTGGAAGTTAGATATTTTTGATGTCTTGCAGTGGTCTGACTGCAAGACATCAGTTAAAACAAGTAGAGGATGTGTTTTCACACAGCAGAGAGAACTATTTTGCCCTTTATCACAAGTAAAATGTAGGATTTCTTCTGGTAACTATGTAATTGTGAGCTGCCTCTGCTCTCTCTCTCTAACCAGCTTTACTGGGTGGGGTGAATCCCAGAGCCTTAGCTCACACTTTAGGAGATTTAATAAAATATTTCAATAGAATAGTAGCAGGATCATTTATTTTTAGCACAGTGTAGCTACTGCATTTTATTATGAGACACAATTTATAGACTTTAATTTTTTTTCTGTGAGACACAGCTTGAATTTATACTCATTGCTCTGTAGCAATTATTGAAGTTTGTTTTGTATAATCTTAGCTATAAGCTTATAATCAGCTAAAAGAAACAATGAATTTCTATAGCCTCTGAAGTTTCTTTTTTTTTTTTTTTTTGCTAGTGGCTGTCTGCTGTTAAATCACTTCAAAGTTTGGTATGATCCTTAGGTATGAGACATACAGGATTTTTTTTTGAAAAGAGATTGTTTGGAGAGCAGTTAGAAGGTTGACTTTACAGAAATATAGCTTGCATGAACTTTGCAATTAAATAAAATTAATTACTGTCTTCAGGAAAGATGAAAACTGCATTACTCTTGGTGGTCCATTTAAATGACCATTTCTGAGCAAAGCCTTCTTTATGAAATTTCTTAAAGAGCAATGAGAGTAGTTGAGGAACATGAAATACTCCCTCTGAAAGGAATTGGTTACTTTAGCAGCTACGCAGGAGGAAAGATGGAAACTCTGTGTTCATAGGTGATCAGGTTTCTGTGAATTTATTGGCTTAAACTGTGGAAGGGGGAGATAGGGATTTGTGTCATGGAGCTTCTCCAAAATGGAAGCTAAAGGCTTGAAATACAAATCAAAAGGAGACACAAGTTCTCAATTCTTCCATATTACTGAGTGTTAAAGAGAGTCCTACTTCCAAAGAAACCTTTCTACAATATAGATGTATTGCCCTTAAGTTTGAGCAATCTATGCATGAGGCAGGAGCCAGTCACTGTCAGTCAGCTGGTTTGCACTTTCCCGCTGCTGTGCAAGGCAGCCAGCAGGAATTTAGCAAGATCTGGCTGCTCAGCATCTGACCTTGCCTTGCATGAGGCAGGCTAGTAGGATTTCATTTCAGACTCCAGCTCCTGCTATCTCAGTGCTTATAAGTGGGTTGGGAGGGAGAGCATTTGAAGAGCCGTGATCTTGAGTTGGGAAATCAGGCAAGGATCTGATAGGAGAACAGAGGAGGATATAGGAAGGCCAAGTCTCTCTTTTATGGGATCTAAGCATGTTGAGGTTTCCTTAAATTTAAGGTCATACTTGACCTCTTAAAATAGTTGTGTACGCATGCAAAAAATAAAATAATGGTCTCCTTATAACTCCGGGTGGAGTTTGGAATTTCTCTTTCACTCAATAATTTGGAACAGCTCTTCTGGTTTTGATAGAGTAGCTCTGTGCTAATACATCTGAGTTCAGAATTTGACCCCAGCAATATAATGAAAAGATCTTCCTGTTGAAGCATGGCATATATCACCACCTGGTGATTTCTGCCTTTTGGTGAGAAGGAAATTGGGCCAATACTGTGCCTGCAGTGAGAGGGATGCTAGTCTGACTGACCCCATATTGATGTAGTCTTTTCAAGTTTAGCT
Source organism: Serinus canaria (assembly GCF_022539315.1). Taxonomy (NCBI): domain Eukaryota; kingdom Metazoa; phylum Chordata; class Aves; order Passeriformes; family Fringillidae; genus Serinus; species Serinus canaria. The sequence goes on from NC_066315.1 coordinate 40,416,545, forward strand.
TCTGTGTTACCTGGAAATCTTTGGAGAGTTTTCAGCCTTTGTTTCCAGTTAGAAATCCTAGGGATCACCGTTATGTGCCATCTTAAGGGATAAGAAAACAAATCTAACTTCCAGTCTTACCTTTGCCTGTGTTTCACAAAAGCTGTGGCCTTCATTCCACAGAAAGGCACACATGCAGAGTCATTATTTCCTCACTTGGAAGATGAACTCCATATTGCTGCCTGATGGAATGTTTTGTATTTTTCCTTCTTAATTTTCAATTGACATGCACATCTTCTGTTTTGATCAGTCTGACAAATTGAAAAGTAAACTGAATAGTGGTGCTTATTTCAGATTTGAATAGAACAGAGTACTTATGTAAACATTCCTTCATTACACACATATTCAAACCTTTTACCTGACTCAGGTGCTTATTGTTTTATAACCTTCCCAGCCAGCCTTAAAAGGGGCCTGGTAATTTTATATATTCCTTTTCTACGTGATTGAAGTAATCCTCCATTGCTGCAAAAATGTCAACATTTATTGATGAGAGAAACTTGGGGAAAAGTAACTTAAAATGCAATCAGAAAGGGGCTTTCTGTGGAAATAGTTGTGGTTGTAGAATTATACCTGCCCAGTGGTCCAATTACCTTGTCAATGAGTGAAATACACTCTGAGAAAAATAGTGGAGATTAATATACACAGCCAGTGTCTGAAGATCAATATAGTCTTGGATCTAGCTCAGATTTATTGTAAGTGGGGATGGCTCTATAGATGTAAAAGGAATTTGAGAGAGTAATGTATCCATAGTTTTAAAACTGATAAGCAAATTTGATCCTCAATACTTAACAAGAAACAATTCCAAATGGGTTAATTTTCTAAAAGTGCCAAGATGCCAAAGGTTAAAGATTTGCTGTCTTTGGGGGATTTCTAATTGAACATTTCTCCATAATGGAGGAAGAACCAAAACCAGTCAATTTTTATGTCCTAGTAAAGTTCTTAGTCTCAGGAGCTTCCACGTTAGATATACTGTGATGTCAAGAAGTAAATGAGAACTATCAGCTGAGGGTAAAGTAAAACAGACCACAAAATCTCAAAAAATCTCAGAATAGGGCTCTGTATTTTTGCTGCATGTGTAACAGTGATATGGAAAAGATAATCTAGTAGCAGTTGCCATCCTGACCAAGGATATCCATCCATATTCTGAGATAAACAGACATGAAAATGCTTCAGAGGCTGAGGCTAATAACATAGTTCTATTATGCTCTGCCTTTAACACTGTGCATTGGTTTTTACATAGTTCAGCACAATGAAAGCACCGACAAAACAGTATGTGTTGGCTGTCCAGTGTGAAAACAGAGCTGACACTTTAGTCAGACACCTTGCAAAGGAAAAACAGCCCCAAAGGTTTAGCAAAAATCTCAGAAGATGTCGCTGCTAATTTGCACAAAGCAAAACAGCAACAAAATGTCTTCCTCAGGGAAGATGTCCCAGCGTTGTCCCAGGACAACAGCAGAGAATCTGTTGTCTTTGAAAAACAGATGCTATGCAGGGAAGATGAAAGACAACTGGGAAGGCTGACCAGACTGAAAGATTATGCAACCATGCATTGCTGCAATATGGAAGTCAAATGCATTTACATTTTCTGGCTAATAGGGGAAGTTTTACAGCAAACTGGAAAGTCATGGAAAGGGATAAGAAGCACTCTTTTCTTCCTCAGTGATTCTGTGCATTAGGCAGAGCAGACTATTCCACTGTTTTCACTGAGAAGAAGTGAAAGCAAGGGCAGTCCAGTCAAAAAGATTCCTGATTTGTGCAGGGTTGCAAAAATAATGGCGAGTCTGAAGTTGAGCTGGAATTTGTGTGGCTGGAATTAATGTCTAGTTTTAGTCAACAGGAACTGTGCCCTTCTCAGCATCATTCAGCAGCTAAGCCTGCAATGATTCCAAGTTGGTGTTATTTTCCTCTCCCTGTCATTTTAGGATTTTGCAACCATGGTTCTGTTTTGTGCTAATGTTCATTAACCCCCCTCTTGGATAATATGAGTTCTCAAAAGGTGAAGCTTGTTACACATTTAGACAGATCCTAACTATTGATTAACACACTTGTGTTGTCGAGGAAGTCTGTCACATTGCAAGCATACTGCAGGCTGCATAATCTACTTTCTGACTGAGTGATCCCTTCATCCCTTCATCCTTCGTTATTTACCAGACATCTTAATTTTCTGTTAAGTTAAGACTGATGACTGTCTTTAAACCTGGAAGAGCGTAGGATCCTGCAAAAAAGCTGGCATGAAGAAAAAGGAAAATTTGGTACCTTCTCCCTTTCAAGCACTTAGGGTTTTCAGTTCAACGTAGATTAATATTGAGTCAAAACCTCTGCAGATCTGTCTCTGTCCAAGCCAGATCCTTGCCAGAATCTCCATTTGAACCATTAAACATTTGGTCTATATTTCTTCCTGATCACTATCATGTTAGCTAGGAGAACTAAACATTCTTCTCTGTTGAGTTCAAAAAATGGTTTCTTCAAAAGTGCCCCTGGAAAATATTGCCTAAGATATTGCCTTTCTTCTCTTACCCTAGTAAGAAAATTTTCATCTTACATTTCAACCTGGCACAAACTATACACAAGTTCTTTTATCTGGATTAAAGTAAAGTTAGTTGACAGATGAAGTAACATCTTTCCATTCAGGTGAACAATAAATTTTGCCAAGTTTACCAAAGCTAAGTTACCAAAGTAACTGAGAGTAGTTACTAGTTTTTACCTGTTGTCCCTCCGATTTCTTGGTTTCAAGGCTCTTTTGGAGACCTGGTCTTGATGGAGACTATGATGCACTTGCAGGGAATCTTATCTAATGCAAAGCCAAAGGGCTGTGGAAGATGTAAATGCATAGACAAAGCCTTGCCCAGGGCAAGACAAGTAGCACCACTGTTTGGGCTGGTGTTGACTATGATGGTGTATATTCGAGCAGTTAGACCACAGCTGACCTCACTGACATGTTAAACTCAGCTTTCTCCAATTGATGCACAGGAAGGAGGTCACCTAAATCAAAAGCAAATTTAAGTCAGTTCTGTCTGGTCAGTGTCCAGAGCTATGGCAAGCGCAAAGAATGTACAATGCATATTCACTGAGACAGGCAGAATTTCTGGAGCTCTTTTCTGGCCAGCCTAGACACCTTTCTGGCATAATGTGGCCTCAAAACACAAGGCAAAAAGTGGGCCTTGGGCTTCTGATGTCTGAATACAAGTGTTTCTCCTTAACATCATACAATACATGAAAGGAAGCATCAGGAAGGAAATATACCCTGTAGCATCATTCTCAAGGGAAGGTATACTTCCACAAAATGAGAATAAATGAGTTGGTATTATGATCGTCTGATACTGTGATGTTATGTACAACAGATGCATTTTTCTGCTAAGGGTTTAATCCCTTCAGGCCCATTAAGCAAGGGGAAAAGTTTAGAAGGGATGCTGTTAAAAGAAGACATTAATGCACCTCTAAAAGAAACTAGTTGGAGCACAAATCCCAGGAGAAATACAGTACAAAATAGTGAATGAAATATTTATACTTTCCACTGAAGCTGAGTTTATGCACTTGAGGGAGAAGCCCTGATGAGATGGTCTTCCCCTTTGTTCTGTATCTGTTTTTCCGATTGCTCAGACACAGCTGTTGGTTTCTCAGTCACTCTGAGGCTGATTAGATTAGAAATCATAGGCCTGTCTGCTCAGCATGGCCAATGACACACAGGAAGTTTGGAATGCATTCTATGCATGTTGTTTGGGTAAAGGAGATTTTTTTCTGTGTGCTTCCAGACATAAATTGGTTCTTCGGTATTTAGTGTGATTGGATCAACTTTCCTGTCTTATTCTGAACAAAACAATTTAATACATGATCTAAAGCTTGTATATGTTCATATGAAATCTCACTTCAGGGCTAAATATGCTGCAAGGTTCACTGACTTTTCTAAGGCTCATGACTCTCACATTTATATACCATTGCTTTTAATTGTATTTGTTCACCATGAAGCAAAAGTGCATAATAAAAAAGCTGTGGAAGTTTTTTGGGGGAGATTCTCCAAAACAGATGGAGGAGAAAAGTGCTTGGCTGGCAAGTGAATTGGACTTTGTGCTTTCAAGAACCCTTTCTTTCTCTTTAGACCTTGACACTGAGATCTCTTGTCCAGGATCATTGTCCTTTTAAAAAAAAATATTTATGGTTACTCAAAGAACATTTTTTATTTTCAAATAGCTTCTGAAAGAAGAGCAAAACTCAAATGCAGTTTAGTGCCTTGTATTCTGCAGAAGGGTTCTCATGTTTTCTCTACATGGCTCATTTCTTTCTAGAGGGTCTTTTCCAAATGCTGCCCTCCTATTCAGTCTCATTTATATTACCTACTGCTATTCACCTACCTACATCCCTCAATACAACTACATCAGTTGCCAAAGTGCAAAAAGTGAGTGAAGAAAAGGTGGTCCTGTGTTGTTTGGTTTTGGTATTGGTTTATTTTTGGGTTGGTTGGCTGGCTGGGGTTTTCTTCTTTTAATTTTTTTTTGTGGGTTGGTTGAGTTTCTTTTAAGTTTTATATACTGCAATTTGTAAATATCTCATTTGATATAAAGGGCAAAATTACCTTGCCAATGTCCCTCTTGTGTTTCTGCTTTTTGAACTTGATTTAAGCTCACAGTTCCATGATCTGATATAATACCTTCATCTGTGCTTTCCATAGCTTTGCATTCAATGCACAGAGCTCTTGGGCATTCACATTAGCTTTTACATACAGAACATTTACTACTGTTGGGATTGGGGTTGTTTTTTCTTTTTTTTTTCCTTTTTTTTTTTTTCTTCTTAGAAATAGCCTTTGTTTTTCAGGGTTTAATGTTTATTTCAATAAATATAAATTGATTTTTTAGATGTTTAGATAGGTGCAAAGCATATTTCAAAATCTCTGAAATAATAAGCATCTAAACAAATTTTCCTCATTACAAGAAGCAGCAGGAGCAATCTTTGTGCATGCTATTTCTCAAGTACATATAAGTATGTAAGAATAAGCTGGAATGGACATTAGAGAAGATAATTTGCACAGAAAGTCTTAAAATTGTGGCCCTCAGGAGTAGTTTTGGAAAATTATTGAGGTCTACTGAATAACATTTTATTTGTAGTGTCAAATCAAGAGCATATGTAACAGTGAAAACCATTCCTTGAGAACTGTCAAATCTGATCTTTCTCAGTTTTGCTGCATTAATGAGTAATCGATACATAAGGAAAGGAAATGTAGTAATTTCCCCTTGAAAAGATCTTCTACTCAGTATTTCAATAATATTTAGTTCTTATGGAGCCTTTTGCTTCCTCGGAATATGTTAAAGATGTGAATTTATTCAATCCATCCCTGTTAATTTTCCCAGCAGTTCACTGAGACTGGCAGCTACACACTCCTGTTTCTGTCCAGGGGGGAGCATAGGGCGGGTTGCTTAGGCTGCTTCATTAACTTTTTTGTGGACAGGAAAAAGGGGCACAGTTGGATCCCATTTTAGAACTAAGGATTTCCTGATTTTCAGTCTTCTGTTTACACAACTGCATTGTGCTGCTCTGACTTGAACTAAGTATTCCCTGGCTTAAGGGACTGAGGTGTGGTAGATGTAATCAAGATATCCAAGCTTGCCTATCTCCAGTAGGAACACTGGGGCTTTGTTAGCTGTTACCTTGTGCTTCCTGCAAATCATTTGGTGCTGTCCAAATGGATCTCCTAGTCATGCATCCATTGCCTACTTGTTAATTTAGGACACTGGATTTTCCCTGTAACTTTAAAGCCAAATGCCATGATACACTGAGTTTTGGTATTTCTTTTACTGTATTGAACTAAAAGGTGCTTTGAGACATATGCCAGTGAGGTATTGTAAGGACAAGGGAGCATTTTTTTTTTTTTTTTTTTTTTTTGTTTACTTCTTAGAACTTTTTATTTTCTGGTATTAGGGATGCTTTTTCAGGGTGGAACACAGGGAATTTATTGTGTAACACCTGTTAACAAAAGAGGAACTTGATTAATTTCCTACTCGTGGTGCTGAGACTGTTCCCCTTTGTTGTCATTTTCTCAGGGTTATTACTCATTACCCTTATTCATTCTGCTTTGATAGAGGTAAATAGCTTTTAATTCCCCCTGCCCCCAAACCTTCTTAAAGTTTCCTTTGACAGCTTGTTGTAATTATGCCCCTCATTGAAGACACATTCATTATTCTCTGTTGCCCTGAACAAGATTATTTAAGGCTCATTTTGGATTTATTCTGTGCATGTGTCTTGAATGTATTTCCCTGAAAAATAGAAAATAGCAATATAAGGGCAGTGTGAGATGCTGGTAGATGTGTTACTGATCACAGCTTGTATGGTTGGAGGTATTTCAATGAACATGAGCAATGTCCTTGTCATTACATGACAAAAGATAAAAAAAAGAGAAAAAAAAAAGCCCAAAGGATACAAGCAAAAAACTATTGAAGCCTTCTATACAATGTGTTATTGAGTAATTGTTACATACAGTTTACTGTTGAGCTGTCACTGTATCCTCAGCTTTAATAAAATATGAGTCAATATTAGGGGCAGTATTTTGCTGTATCAGGAATCTTCTTTTGGAAGGTATCCAATGGCATTATGAATGTTATTCATAATGTTATGATACTGCAATGTGACAATTAGTACATCCTCACTTTCTTCATTTCATCTCCCCAGACAGAACTTATTTGCCAGAATTCACAAGTTTTTGGGAGTGTCAAGATTCTTGATTTGCCACAGCCTTATTGTTACTGGGACATCTCAGCACTGAGGCATTTAACAAATAGCTCAGGCTGCTCCTGAGCAGCCCTGGTCCTTAATTTCATGTCTTCTTTCCTTTCCCTTAGAAAAGCATCCTGCTTGGTAAGGCTTCTGTTCCTAACTGCTAAGGCTGTTAATTCTTTAACAGATCAGACAGCAGGAGTAGCTCCAGAAACATACCTTTGCCCTTAAATGAACTTGAATTCACTTAGATAACTGGTATACACAATGACTCCCATTCAGTAAAAAAAAACCTTAAAACCCTCTTTTAACTATCAAACTATTCCAGTAGTTATGTACTTGCTTTTATAGATTATATGTAAGTGATCACATTTGAATTATCAGCTCTTGTAGAACCTGCAGACACAGATTTTTAGCTGCATTGCACCTTGATGCTCTTTATTTGGAGACAGTAGGTCTCTTTTGCTTGTGTCCTTGATTTTGTCTCATTGCCTGCTCCCTTTTATATTAGGAATTGCAATTTTTTTTTTGTATTCTAACAATCTTATCCTATTTTGTAGTAATCTGATTCATTAAGGTATTGACATTTCTAAAATTTAACTATTTAAATATCTAACTATTTGAAAACAGTAACATGATGCAAAGAATGCTATGGAGATTTAAGGGCAACAATAGTTGCTTTTAGATTAATAATGAACACTAGTTTCTGGCTTATCATCAAGAGTATCTTCCATTATACTTCCATAATATTAAACTCTTTGGTTTAGGGCAAACATTTTCCTGGTGGGGTGAATTTTAAAAAAAGAAAAAAAGAGGTTTTTATTGTGACCCATCCCAAGAAAGGAATGTCTACTTTGGAAAGCAGATATTTGAATTTTTACGAAGTCATAGACAGTAGGTGCAGATGATAGATATAGACTTAAAATCTTTACTTTCCTAATTTACGTTTTCCTGGTACCTTATGTTTTGTCTAAGCCACAGAGGGTCAACAACTGCAAAGCTGCATGTTGGAGGAGATAATTCTTGTTGAAAAGGAAGTGGTTGAATAAGGATCCACAAACAAAACTGGGAGCGCTGGTGGTCTAGCCTTGACACAGTTTGTGTTTGCTGGCTAGTCCCGGGGTCCATGGTGTATTGCATTTGCTGCCCACCTGAAGCAAACCTGCTGTGAGCAGCAGTTTTATACCTGGCCTTTCTGGATGTCTGTAACAGGCTGCCAGAGCACCAAACCCCCCCCCCCCGAAACAGTAATGGAGTACCTTGCATGACAAATGGTGAAATATCACACTGGTTAGCAGATTTGGCAGACCTGCCTTTGTTCTAGGACCACCCTTCCTATTGAAATTTACTTGTGAATTGTGTAGCTATGCATACTGTGTGTGGGGAGACGTGTAGCTTCCAGATGTACGAATGAATCTGTGATTTACAGTGCAGTCTATGTGAATAATCACAACTGTTGTGCATGCACACAGATTTTTACAGGATGTTTCCAAGAATTTTGTATAAAAACGACATGGAGCCAATACATATTTCAAAGATATCATCATCTATACATGTGTCTCTCCTTGCTTCCTACAGTCTGAGTTCTATAAATAGGAATAATCCCAGTCTGAGAAAGAAAATAAGAAATAGTGCAAATAATACAGACTTTTTTTTTTTTATCATAAACGCCTGCATTTGCCAAATCTAAATGTGCACACAGATGCCACTGAAATAGAGATGGCTCCAAACCAGTCTCATGCCTTTAGCCTAGAAAACACTTTTTCATTTCCCAGAAGAATATGAAATCCCTCACTGAGTATGAGAGATTGTACCTTAAAAATTATTTCAAGTGATTATATTTATAGGGTGTTTATGAGGCTCATTACTATGTACATGAGCACATAAATGAAATTAGCCTCACAAGAGGCATTTATCCAAGGACACACAGGATGTCTGCAGCAGAGCCAGGAACCAGAAGATAGCTTCCAAGTTTAGTCCAGTATCTTAACCACACTGCTATTTTTGCCTACTTGTGTCCTACCATACTCCATTAGTGACCAGAAATCTTCACGTGGAGGGAGACCTCTGCTCTTTCTTTCCAAAGAAGATCGTGTGTGGCTTGTGTGTTCCTCCCCATCATATTAAGATATCTCAACAAGAATATGCACTTGTGTCATCAGTCAAGATAGCTATTTCTAAATGACTGAAGGAAGTAGCAAAAGAAAACACAAAGCATATGTAAAGTAAGATATTACAGATATTTTTTGAAAGAATATCTCATGCTTCTGCTCTAAAAAAATATCCTATTCAGAGAAATCCATTACCCAATTTAGTATGGAGGGGATAATCTACTGTGGATGTTAATCCTTTGGAGTCTATTTTAACTCTCTATTTCATAAAATCATTGCTTCATTCTCTGATAATTTTACAATTCGGTATCATTAATTTTATATATAGAAAAGGATTGATGGAACTACTTATTGTTAAGATTTCCCATCCTTTCCCATTAGGAATCTTTCTTTTCAGTTGCTGTAAGAGTAGGATTAAGTTTACTGAGCAAGAAGATTGAGATTAGCATGCAGGTCTGGGGCTTGGAGCAGCACCTGCCTGCCAAGGTCTCTCTGCTGCCCGGATATACATGAAGCTTACTGCTGCAGTTTGGTGGGCTGATCCCACAGGGAGGACAGGAAGGTTTTTTCACTGCTGGTCACTCTCTTTGTGGTTGACGACTGGCAGAAGCTTGAGCTTTGAGCAGAACTGCGCCATATGATACACAGTATTCTGAAAATGTAGGCCCTTCCTTAAAATGTGCACTAAATTCCAGCACTGACTTTTGGTGAATTTTGTATGTGCTTCTGCTGCCTACTTGTTAACTGGAGATGAACATAGTTCTCCATCTCCTGAGGCATTAGGAAGATAAATTTACATGTGTTACAAAGCATACTGTCACTATAGTGAAAAAAAACCTGCTTGAGAGTCTATGCAAACATTAATAATTCTGTCTTCAGAGCAGAATTTGAGTGCTGTACAGGAAATATGGTATGGCATTAAAAAGTGATGAGAAAATAAAATATGAAATATTTTGTCGTACGGCTAGCAGTGCCCATTCAACACTGAGAACAAGGCAAGGGGCCTCCCATTAGAATTAGATGCAATTCTGCAGATTTTTTTCTAATGAAGAGACTTAAGGATGTAGTTAAGGTGGAATAAGCAGTCTTAATTCCAGTGCTCCAGGAATTTTAGCTGTTCACTTTGTAACTTGTCTTTTAATACACTTTATGTTGTGTTATATAAAGTGGCTAAGGTGGAAATTCAGAAGCTCCATCAGGCTAATGCAGAAATCCTAGTATCATATTCCAGAAATCCCAGGCTTGGTATGACACCTCTTCCCCGGCCAAAAGCTGCTGGTATTCGTGCTGGCAGACGTGCAACAACCACCAGCTCTAAGGAGGAGGCCAGAGTTGGGGACTGAGCACTGAAGGTATTCCAGAGCCACATACAAGCAGAGCCACGGGCACTGCAGGGCTCCTGGGGGAGCTGGAGTGAGTGGCAGGGTGTGCAGCTTGCAAAGTCTGCTGCTGCAAGTGGGTTTTAATAGCTGGTTCAGGAAATGATTGTGATTTTTAAGAGGGAGTTCTGCTGAATCAGGTCCAACTGCTTCCAGGCAGTCCTGTGGGACCAAGTGTGCCATGGCACCCTGTCATCTACCAGCCTACTTGGATCATGGGTTACATGTGTGCGTAAGTGTTTGTACGTAGGGAGCCATCCACCATTTCAGAGATGGTCCTTTTCAATGCAGCATGTTGGAAATTAGAGGATTTGTTTTCATTCATCTTTGTCAGAGTTATACAACTAAGTACCCATACATCACCTAGTTGCTTTTTCTTTTTTCTTTTCCTTGCTGATTAGTGCTGTTACAAGACTAGTTCTTGAATTAGGTGTTACTGTGTTTTCTATATGCAAGGAGGCAGCAACTAAATTGTTGCATAAAATAGACACATAAATCTGGTGAAGTTCATACACTGCTCTTTGTGATGCTGAAGAACAAGTGAATGACTTGCTGCGACAGTGAGAGCATAGGATCCATCACCTTTCTCTTATAGCCAAGAACTTAATAATAGAAAAGACCAATTCAGAGAAGCATGCAGAGACAGTCTTTCATTTGCCCTATCATTCTTCACTACTGTTACCTCCTACTTGAACTCTCACTTTACACCTAAGACATGTTTCTCTTGCTGTTTGAAGAGTGCTGACTAGAGATTGACTCTTATCTAATATTATTTAGTGTTAACTTCCCTTCCTCACTCAGACTGCAATGACTGCTTCAGGGTCATGCGGCTGGAAATGAGAATGTGTGCTCCACAGGTAGTCAGCTCACTGAGCTGGCCCCCCAAAGTGTCTGCTCTTTACTACAAACAGGGGTTTTTCTCTTTTATTGCAAACAGACATCTCAGCTGCCAAGAGAACCCCCTGCCCATAAGCATGCAGGTAGTGTAGCGGTGGTTGCTATATGGTACACATTAGGATTCTAGTCTGAATAATGCAGATGTTCAGGGACTTGCAGTGGCTTTAAGATGACCCAGAGTTGCTTGAGTGACAAGGATTTGGGACAGTCCTATCGGGCATTTATTATTATTATTATAATACTTTGGAAAGAAGAGCTAAGAGCTTGCTAATAGCTGATATTTGCAGCTAAAACATGTAATGCCTGAAGAAATGCAAACCAGCCCTTATTAATACTGGCTTTTCCTAGCAGTAAACTTGAAATATGATGATAGGTCTGTAAGCATGCAATGCCTCTTTCCAATTAAAAAATGTGCCTAGTACCGTGTCTAAGCAGGAGTCCAGCAGTGAAGGACAGCACATAAAACTAAGGTAAATCAGTACAGTGTCAGATAGAAAGGAGAGAAGGAAATGGTTGATGCCTTGCTCTCAGCCACAACCCTAACTGAATAAAGTATTTAATTGTGTCCTGAAACCTTGTTAACTTGTTACAACAATGGGAGAAGCAAACTGCAGAATCAGAAACTTTTTACAAAACTGTTGTAAAAACGGAGGCTTTAAAAAAGACGAACCAAGTCCAAGAGTTTGTACCATGGTCCCAGCTGTTGAAAAAGGAATTATGAATGTGCAGAGAGGCAACAACCAAATGCATTCTCCACTATCTCCTGGCTGTTGCTCAGTGAGATAATCACTTGCCTCTTCTCATACTAAGTATAAAAATTTGTTTGAAAGGTATCAAGGAACTATGAAGACTGCAGATGGTGTCTGGAGATTGTTATATATCATTACACAGGCAAAAAACAATGTTAAAAAAGCATTAAGTTTGCAAAGTCAAGTGTTCAAAAGGTATAAAATTACAGAATAATGGTTGTCTATGCAGTTATAATGGGCTTCTCTGTGAACACTCGTTATCATTTTGTTATTCATTATAATTACGCCATTACTCATTAACCTTAAATGTGGGATCATATGGAATTTTCCCACTTGTTCTTTTAATTTAATTTATGTGTGAAAAAGGTTTTAGATTTAAAAAACGAAGGAACCTGAAAATGCCATCCCATGGCATATTGACAAATGGATTGTCAGCAAGGTTGAAATCTTTCTATTTATCACAGAAACATGGAGAGTCTGGCAGCATTAGATTTTAATAGTCTGTGTGGACCAGTGCTAGGAGGGGCTGGATCACTTTGCAGCTGGGTGTAGATGATTTTTGTTGACAACGGAGGAGTGGTCAATGTCAGGAATTTGGGGGTTACCACCAGGATGCAGGGGGAAAAGGGCTGTCCTCTTTTTTTCCTTGTATGTCTCTGTGCCCTACTGTTCTCACCCATTTTGGCTCCTCTTGTGTCTTGCCTAGCCCTCCTAATCAATTTGGATCGTCTTGTCTACCTGGTTGCCATCACTACTGCTTTTTCATTCTCAGTTTTAGTTGATTCTTAACCTCAGGTCCCATTTTCCACAGGTATTTTAAGATCCCTATTTCATTCTTTTCCACCTCAGTCTATAATGCTCACTCACCCTGGGGTCCTCTTATAACACCAGTGCCTTGATGTACTGTCTTCACTCCCCCTGTAGCCAAGGCACATCCCTTTTTTACTCCTCAGCTTCCTTTTGTGCTCCCTCCTCCACACCTCCTCATCTCAGTGAGTGATGTGCAGCAGCCCAACAGCCCAGCAGAGACTGTGCAATACCTCACAGTACTGCTGGAGTTATGTGCCAGCATCTCCTGCTATGCCCATCATCCCTGCCTCCTGCTCTGTACAGCTCCTGCTCCTGGGAGGAAGGTGCCATTCCCTGTCTGTCTGCAGAGGTCTGTGGAAGCTGGGAGGGAAGGAAATATAGGAGCTTCAGGGAAATGTATGCTGAGGATGCAGGGACTGTGCCTTTTCAAGTGTTTCTCATGTGGCCAAACCTGGACATTTTTCACAAAAAAGGTAGAAGGTACAGCCTTAGCAGAAAGAGTCACCCATTTGGGCAAATTTCTCGTCCCTCTTCCACATGTTCTACAGAACCTTGCCTTCCTTCTGGTTCCTTCCAGCCACTATCCAAGAAGAAGAAGCTGGATGAACTTGGCTATTTTTGCCTTCATTTGGCACCAACTTATTCCAGCACAGGTGAAAAAAAAAATGGTATCTTTCTTGAGAAACAGGAAAAGGACAAAGGGTTTGACTGAAATTTCTCACCATGAGCTCGAAGGGAGGATATGATCTGCAGGATGGAAATATTTGGCTGTAGTGCTAGAGTTCTGACAAACCAGTGTTTCACTCTAGTGAATGCCTGAGACCATAGGAAATGCCCTATAGTGACAGAACACTCCTGACCTTTCTGATAAAACATTTAAGTAATTGACTAGGACAAAGAAATATTTATTGCTAAAATACAATTAAATGAAATAAAGTTATTGTTGGGGTTTTTTTTCTCATACAAGCTCTTCACAGTACAGAAACATCTACCTTTGCTTGGTGGGAATGTACAAAATGGCCAAAATGCAAATTATCTGCAAGCTGAATTTGTGTCAGTATTTCATCTGAAAAACTATATCAAAAGATTAATATTTAACTCCTACTCACTTTCAGTGGTTTCTGCTTGTAATTCTTACCCCGCTGTATGAGGTGAGAATTCTTTGGCAAAGATTGCTCTTAAGGTTTTAAGCTGATATATGTTTTGCTGCCATAGGATCATGAAAAGACAAGCATGGTGCTGTCAGGGGTGTACAACTTGCAGTTGTGAGGAGAAGGGAACCTGTGTACATCTGTACTTAGCAGAAATGTCTTTAAAGCCCTTTATTGAAAAGAAGTCAGGAACAGATGAGATTGATTGGATCCTCAGTTTGTGAGACCCAATTCTTTGTCTGTTAATGAACTTAATATTCTCACCTTCTACTTTAATTTAACTCTGTCCACAGCCCTGCCAAGGCACCTCAGCTGACATGAATTTAGATGTTTATGGCACACTGCTATCTCTTTCTATCTAGTAGAATGGATTTCCAAGTTAAAAAGAAAAGTGCAATGGTATCTTTTCCCCCTCGTGAATATTTTGTTCTATATTCAAAGAACTGCAACATAAGTAAGAAAGTGGAGCCTAAAGCATCTGTGGCAGAGGGAGGAATGAGGAATGGGGGCAAGAGAAAAAAATTATGGAGAGAGAATTCAAGAAAAATAAAGTGCTTGTGCTGTTGTGCTGGCAAGACAGGCAGTTAGGCAGGGACAGAAATAAAGAGGAAACAAAACAGATGAAGGATTACAGAGTGAAAACTATTTGGGAATAGGATGTTGGGAGCGGTAAATAGGCTAGAACAATAGGGATGAACATTTGCTGAATGTGAATAGAAATCACTATAAAGTTTCCACCATCTCCTAATAAAAATACAGTAGCCTTGAGTCCTTGTGCTTTTATTAAAAATTCCAGCTGGAATACATAAAAGAAGGCAGAAAAATTATTCTCAAGCCAGATAACTTTCAGATGAATGAGAATGTAGAGATTTGATGAGATTTTTTTGAAGGCAAAAAATATTTGATGAACAAGACTGAAGAAAAGATGCACAAAGGAGGGGAGGAAGCAAAAGAAAAAAGAAATTGTAGAGGAAAAAGAGGGAAGATTTGAGCTATAATTAGCATTTGTCTCTTTGCAGGAAATAAATGATCTCTTACCCAAAGAATTTTTCTGGTACAGAAAAGTGTCAGTCTTAACCCTGTTTTTGTTAGATGTTAGGTATTACCCTCCCTTTTGCTCTGGCAAGTGTACAAGTACAGGATTAGGAGGTGAAACATTTCTACAGTATTCTGTGTTCAGAGTGGGATTGGTGCTGTTTAGTGGACAATAAGCTATACTGCAGCTGACATAATACAGGTTTCCTGAACCAAATATATTCAGTTCAATAAATTTTCTTTGGTTATGATGGACAGTAATCTAGTGTGACATAAGGTTTCATTTTGCACAGCAGGCTGCATTGGTTCTGTGGTAAATGGAAGCTGTCCATTACAAAAAAATGCCATTATTCCTAGAAAAGAGTGAACTGATTTGAAAAACTGAGAATTGGTTCAAGCCTGCAGCTTACCTGCACATGGAACTTTTTACCCAACTCCCAGTACTGCACTTCTCCATTTGCTATGCATTCTCTCCCTATCTTGGTGAGACAGAATTTGAGAGCCAGAAATTCCCCCTCTGTTGGGAATCGTTGCACACAATCTTTTGATTCCATATTTAGTGGACACTTACAATTTTTCTTGTAATGCTTTCAGGGAAGCTTTGCATGTTGATAAGAAGGCACTAGCAGTCCTAGTGTGTGTTTTTATGTGCTTTCCACTTCAGTTCCTGGTTGTGTTTAGGTGAGAAGGAAAAGAATAGCATTTTGTTGTAGCTGAAGATTACAGTTCCTCCCAACCTGTGATTTTTCTTTATTTATAAAATACTTTGGATTGAATAGACTCAGAATTACTGTAGGGCTTACTGGCACAAGCTAAAGTGCAGATTGCTTTTCCCAGTCATGAATTTCAGTTAAAAACAAACAGCTGATGAACACATTTCCCTAGGGACTGATTTAAATAGGGGTATTTCATTTGTATCTTTCCTAAATAATATTTTCCTGCATGTGTAGAGATAAAAGAGTTTTTGCTTAAGATAGTTCTGAAAATATGTTAGAGATTTTATTTTAGACTTTGATTTTTCCTTTTTCAGGGAGACTAAGTAGGAAAATATTTAAAGGCAGAATTTTTATGGAAAAATTAAAAAATAAAATTTGAACTAAACTGAAAAAAATTAGGTAATGTTTTGAGATTTCATCAAAACCATAAAATTTCCAGTAGTTGTAATGAAAAATTATTTTTACAAATACTTTTGAATGAAGTTTTGGACAAAATTGCTAGGGTAGTGCCATAATTGTACCATGTTTACAAAGGGGTCTATTAGGAGATGAAACAGAAATTGTTAGCAAAGGCTCCTTCAGACCTTATTTACAGCCAGCATTAGATAAAGTGTTACTTAGTGGGCAAATAAGCCTGCCAGATATGAAAGAGACAAAAAGAAATGTGTCTTGGCGTGCTGGGGAGGATATAAGTATGGAGAAAGCAGAATCTATTATATTTGATAGCGATGGAATGTTGCCTGAAATGACCCTCCATTCTTTCCTATTGTTAACTTTTTCTCATGGAAAAAAAAAAAAAGAAAAAAAAAAAAAAAAAAGCCACAGCCAGTGAATTCTCTAATAGCAGCCGTCTGGATGGTAGAACAACAAACTGTTTGCATACATTATTACAGATTTCTGCTGTGTTGTTTTGGTGCCCAACCAAAATTGAGGTTCCCCCGTGGCACTGTAAAAACACAGAGATTGTTCTCACCAGAAAGAGTTCCAGTTGACACTCGTGAGACACAGACAGAGAGGAGGGAGCAGGAGACGTGGTTTGTCCAAGGTCATGGTGTAGGTCAGTTTCATCAGCACCAGCAGGAAAACAGGACCCAGAAGTCTGGGTTTGTGTAAATAGGGGCATTTACCAGCATAATCACTCCCAGGGAAAAATGCCCATATGAGGCATTACATGGGTATAACTCTGCTGTCGAGGATGCTGGTGCAATTACATCAGTAAACTTTCCCAGGCAGATGAGCCCCTGCTCATGGGCTTTAAGCACAAAATCCTGTTGCAAGGAGACCTTCTGCCAAAAAGTGTTGTTGGAAATCTAGCAAGAGGAAGGAAAGAAAAAACAAAACAAAACAGTCCTCACTTCAATTAGAGGAAAAGATAATTCCTTTCAAGTCGAGAGGCTCAACTCCCGCTGGCCTTTGTTCTTAAGCTTACCCTTGCTGTAATTTCACAGAGTAACTTGAATAATGCCAGTTTGTTCTGTGATTACCCTCAGCTGGAGCACAAAATTAATATCTCACTAAGTAATTCAGTACATGATGGGTGAACATTTAGTCAAACATGCCCTAAAAAGCTAGGATTTTCAATGTTTGCTGGAACTCCTTCAGTGACAATTAATTGCCTCTGTTCGTATATGTTTATGAGCCTCAGTAAACAGGCAGCATATTTACATCTCCCCATTACCTTCAGAAATAAACTTCCTGAAGAGAAAAAAACTCATGTTCCCTGATTACAATCTAATTTTAAGTAAACAAGGGGTGGGGAAAATGACTAGTAAGCAGGACTTTGGAGGGAGGAAGGTGGGAGGTGAAGAATTTTCTCCCTCTGGAACCATACCACATCTAATGCTGGTAGTATTAAGTTAATATGCTGCAAGAGGGAAATGGCCTTGGCTGGTCCTGTTAGTTTTTGGGGGGTTTGTTTGTCTTTTTTATCCTAAGAGTTTAGACTCAGGATGAGATGCAGTATTTACTAATTTGTGATGTGCTATGGAATATGCCACCTTTGAATGGCATGTCTTCTAACCTGTGGACAATCCTGGCATTTTCTGAAAGCCCTAAACTACTGCTGTGTGATCCTATAATATGCTGCAGCCAATGTCTCTCTCCCATTTCTTCACATTGCCCTCACTGCCATTGCACTGCTTTTTCTCCATATGAATCCCTTCCAGAACTGAAAGAACCAATCTTTTGCCCCATTGGTCTTATTTGCTGTGGCTTTTACCACACAATGAGGGTTTGTGGGGTGAGAGGAATCCCCCACTTTTTGTCACAACTGGGGCATTGCCAGTGATTGGTCATGTTACTTAATCCTCTTCCACACTGCAGGATGAATTAACTCTTGCAAGATGTTCAGAGATGTGTAGGAAACAGACTGTAGACAAAAGATTAGGTATTATTTACTTTGGCTGTATCCATTAACATCTGCAGAAAGAAGACATTAGTGCATCATTTCAGTCTGTCTGTACAACTGACTGCTGGTTAGTGCTTGTAAGGGATTATATCAGGTGGAAAACACAAACAATTTAGTGAATGTTCATTGTTGTTCACTTTTCATCTAAAATTTTTCACTCTGCTGCTGTCTAAAGATTTCCTTTAGGACTGGGTGTTCAGGTAAAAGTAGGCTAATGGAAACCCCTGAGCCATAATGTAAAGACAGAAGATGATAAAGTGAAAAATAATGAAGTATGATGATAGATGACAACCCTTTGCTGTTGTCCAAAATCTTATCTATTAACTCTTTCAGATTTACTGTAGGCCATCTGTAGCTCTGCCTAATTCTAGACTTTGTGCTGCTGTGATGGTTAGTGGTGAAGGTTGGAGAGCAAACCTGCTGGGTTTTTTCTTGCAGGCAGGGAAAGGGTGTGTGTGTGTGTGTGTGTGTGTGTGTGTGTGTGTGTGTGGGTAAAGCCACCTCCAGTGGTGTTTGGTCTCCTGTGAAAGGAAAGCACCTGAAAACAGTGGCATTCCCCAACTCAGAGAGTTTCTGTCAATCCCAGCCACTTAATGCTGTCCTTGTTAAGATAAGTGTTTTGATCTTCTCTGTCTTTTCATCTTCTCCGTGGCTATCACATGCTTTACTGATGGGTGTGCCAGGGTGTGTCCCTTCTTAGAAACTTGGTTAGCTCTCCTTAGGTAAATCAGCTTGATAAATGATCCATTAAATAATAAAATTCTGTGTTCATCAATAAAGTTTTAAGGTAGCTGGACTGAAGGAGCTGACAGATCTAAAAATAAAATCAGTGCTCTTCTTGTAATCCATTGTAAACAAGCTGTCAAGCATCACTATTGTCTCCTTTGTAATAGCTTTAATGAGTAAATAAAGAGAATAAAAGTAGAGAGGGTAAAAACTGTAAGCCAAATATAATTGTTCTTTTTTTTTTAACCTATTATATTTCTTTAGGTGCTGGTATCTCTTTTTCTCTAGTCCTGACTTAGAAAATTTTGGCATAATTTTGTCAGAGTTAGATCTTCTAGAATACGCATGGCTGCTTTTCAAGAGCAAGGAGCTGGAAAATGTTTGAATTGCTCCCGACTCTGATATCTGACTTTAGAAGATTTTAATTGGATGGGCAAGCTTATTAAAAAAAAAAGTATGTAGAATTGTATTTTATCAAAGAAAAGCCCCTGAATTTTCTACTAGGTATCTGCTTTTTTTCTTTTAATTCAGTTTTTGTGAATGAAGAAATCTGCATTCTATGACAGGTAAAAATACATCCAAACATATGTAATTTTTTGTACTTCAGGCTGCCAGGAAAATGAGTATCTTCTTTTTTTTTTTTCCCTTCTGTTGGTTAACTTCAGGTTTCTTATCCTCCGCTTTGGTTGTTGCAGTGTTAATATCCTTTGGTGCCTGTCTTTGAATGCACTTGGCTGTCAAATTTAAGGATGATCTGTTCCCATTTATCTCATTTCATTTCTAAACTTTCCATTGAAGGGGTTCTTACTGCTCACCTGGCTCTTGAATCTGCCCTCAGGTCAGTGACAGCAGTAGCAGCAGTGCCTTTGCAGATGCACTGGGATCTAGCTCACTCCCTGGGTTCCCGAGGCGGGGACTGGCTGGGGCTTCATAATGAGCCCTCCCATAGGATGAAAAAAAAGTTGTGAAGTTGCTCACTGTTGCTCACTGTTGCTCACTGTTGCTCACTGGGATCGAACAGCTTGTCTTTTCTTTTGAGGAACATTTATACTTAACACTCGGTAGGCAAACTGCTATTTCAGTTTGCAAGTGGATTCAGTTATTCAAATGCACAGGCCAGAAAATGAAGGGGATTCTATTTAAACAGTGTGCTCCCAAGTCACAGATGATCTTTTTGATGTCTGTATTTTGCAAATGGAAATTTTCCATTTTCCAGCACTAGCATTTGTTCA
The DNA here is from genome assembly GCF_022539315.1 of Serinus canaria. NCBI lineage: Eukaryota > Metazoa > Chordata > Aves > Passeriformes > Fringillidae > Serinus > Serinus canaria. The sequence continues at coordinate 40,436,499 of NC_066315.1, forward strand.
GAGGCTGTATGCTATCTAAATCTGCTTTTGTGGCTGTTCATTTGCATTTTTGCTATGGTATATTGCCTCCTGTCTTCTCTCCTTGGCCCCCCACTCTTTTATATTGAATTCCTATTTCTGCTGCCTCCACTCTGTCTTGCATCTCTGAAGGCTCAATCATGCAAGATGCTGAGCACTCAGAGCAAACAGCAGAGGCTGCTCAGCACCTGGTCAGGATTACAGGTATAAAGGGAAATCCAAAGCATCTGCATCCTGAAGATTTCTGCTGAGAGAGAGCAGATGAAAGGTGGAGCTGTTCCCCACTCACATAACAGTCCCACTTCTGTAGCTTCCCACCTTTTCTCAGCTGCTAGAACTGATGGAGCTACTAGCCAGTGCATCTGATGGGGAAGTGTGTGGAAATCTTGGGTTGAAATTTTATGGCATGATTTGAAAGACTCACAGTAGTCAGATGATGTAGACAAAACAGCCCTTCCCAGATTTAAATTAATGACCATGGAAAACTTTGCATGTTCGTGTAGCTTTCTTGGTCAGAATGCAGCGTTTTCTACTTCCTTTAGTATTTATCTTTTATTTCACCCTGTACACATAGGTTCTTTCTTCTCCCAAATCTGGTTACATCCCCGTTTACAAGCAAACCGCTTAGCAAGAAAAACTGCGTTAATATCCTGAGGGAAAATTGAGAAGGTGAGGAGAGAAGCCCAACAACTTAATTCTGGCAGTTGAAAGAACAATCTGAAAGTTGTCTCGGCTCAAAGTATCACATACAGTCAAGTAATCACTATTCACTTCTGCAGATCCCAACCCTTGAACAGTCTATTTCACCCTCAGGGAAAGCCGGGCGGGGGGAGAAGAAAGTGTAAGCAAGAGTATCATGCACTACAATAAGAGGCAGCCTATTTAAAGCTGAGCAGTGATACAGACTGTGGGGCTCAGAGGCGGGGATTGCAGGCTTCTCCTCCCAGTCTTTTTTTTAAATTCACTTCTCAGAAGAGAAGATGAATGGAAAAGGAGGGACCATCAGAAGAGGGACCGCATGGTCCTGGCCAGCTTGGAATGATAATACTAAAGATAGGGAATGAAAATACTCAATAGTTTACCCAACCAGGCTCTTCTGAGTCTGTGGGAAACTGGGGCAATGGTAGTGCTCCACAGGGCTTGTCCAGGTGTGCAAGAACCTGCTGAATGCCTGCACAGTGCTCTGGGAACAGAGCACTCGTTTTCCAAAAGTTTATCTCCTGCTACAGGAGCCAAATACCTGTATAAGCATGGCATGGTGTTCCCACGGTATGGCAGAGAGCTGGTACCTAAATACCCACAATTATGAATGCCTGTTGATGAAAGCAGAGTGCATAGGCAGTATTATAAACCTGTATATGTCTTCCTGCACTGCCCTTTTGGACTGGCTATGGGGCATTTATAGGAACCCATAACAAAACCCTCTGCTTATGAGAACAGCAAACTGCCAGAGTAAAGCGTGATATTTCCATGTTCCTGTCATGTGCAAGCACGTGCCCACAAACCAAAACACAGCTGGCAAGGCTAATTTTAGCTCTACCAGCCTTGAGAAATGTCCCTTTAAAGACATTCTTTTTATAATTCCTTTTTTTTTTTTTTTAAGCAATTTGGTTGATAATGCAGCAGCTGACAATCCCACTGCCATACTATGGATGATTTAAATAAAAACAAAAAGAAACTGCTGCCCCACATTTTTTCCCCAAAAATTTATAAATAGGCAAAACCACTGTGGAAAGGCCCAGCAATCTGATGACATGTTAAAGAAATAAGTTATTATAAAAAAAGAGAAACGCTAGGATTTGTGTACAAGAGGAAACATTTTGTTATTCACGCACTTTTTTTCCCTGATGATTTATAGCCTTGTTGTAAAACAGACTCTTCCTTCGAGTCTTTCGGAGGATAAATATTTGGGATGGCGGTGCTGACACAGGTCCTGCACGCCTGGGATCTTTGGCAGGTGTGGGGCTCTCGGCCGGACGCGGGGGCCACACCTGGCCCTCACCTGGGCCCGGGCTGCGGCAGCTGCGTGCGGGGGAGCCCGGCCGGGGGGAAACGCAGCCGCGGGGAACTTTCGTGGCACCGAGGTATTTTCACACGTCTGGGGGAAGGCACCCGCATGTCAGGCCGGCCGAATTTCCTCTTTACCCTCTTCCTCCATTTTGTTCCAACTTTAAATAAACCAAGTCTTATATAAGCGGTTTAACAAAGTATGTATTTAATATGTCTGGCCCTGGGTCGCCTCTCCGCGAAGTGCCGGATGACGGTGCGGAGTAGTTTTCTGAAGGGGGAGGACGGCGACCAGGCTCCGTCACCTTCCCCCTTCCCGTTTGGTAAAATACATATATATATATTTTTTTTTTTAATTAAAATCATAAATATAAAACCGCGTTTTGGGGCTGCTGTCCCACGTCCCCCGCCCCGCGGCGTTAGCATTTCCCGAGTCCCACGGCCGCTTTCCGGAGCTGCCCGGTCCGGCGCGGGCGCGGAGCGGGCGGGGGCGCGGAGGCGGCCGCGCGGCCTGCGCCGACCTCCCGGGGGAGCGGCGCGCCGAGGTCCCTCCCACCGGCGGCGCGGCGCGGAGGGGGTTTGAATGAAAGACAGGACGAGCCCTGAACACCATGTCACTCCGTGAAGGAGGCAGCGGCAACTAGGCTGGGGAAGGCTCTTCCCTCCCCCCCTTTTTTTTTTATTTTCTTTTTTTTTTCTTTATTTTTCTTTTCTTTTTATTTTTCTTTTTTTTCCCTTTTTTTTTTTTTTTTTCATTTGGTTGGAAGGGGGGTGGGTGGGGAAGCGAGAGGGGAGGGCTCGAGAGCGGGGCGAGCCGAGGAGAGGACGAGGAGAGCGAGCGAGCGAGCAAGAGAGCGAGCGGCTCTGCGGAGATTTGGAGTTGCACTGTCTTCCCGGCTCCTCTCGCAGGACGCTTCCCTCCCGAGCCGGGCAGCGGGCACCGCCGGAGGCACGCTGCTGCCAGCGGGGGAGGCGGGCTGCTCCGCCGCGGGCACCCGGGCACGGGGCTTCCACCCACCCACGCACCCACACCCGCACACACCCCTCCGCGCACACAGACACACGTATATGTTCGTGCGGGCGCGTTTTTGGCTGCGCTGGAAGTAGCGCGCGGTAGACGGCGAGGAAGTCTCGGCAGCCTCCTCTGTCGCCCGCGCTGTCAGGAATAGCGGCGTGAGAGGAAGAAAGGCCCTGGGGCACTACACCCTGCCAACGAGTTCCCCGCACCAGCCAGAAGGACTCCAGCTACATGGGCAAACGCCTGGACCAGCAGCCAATGTACCCTCAGTACACCTACTACTACCCCCACTATCTCCAAACCAAGGTAAGGGCTGGCGGGGCCGGGCGCCTGGCGGGGGATGGAGAGCGGAGCCGCGCGAATTGCGGGCTCGCCTCTTCTCTTTGGCGATTTTTCTGTCTCTTTCTCGGGTTTGGTATCACACAGAGCCGAGCTGGTAGGCAGAAAGCGAGCGTGAGAGAGGCAGGAAGGTTACTGTCTGCCCTCCCATTTATTTCTTTATTTCTTTTAATTTATTTTTTTTTTCCCAAGGGCTGCTGGCGTCGGCTAATTCCTTTTATTGTTTGGGGAGAACAGTGCGGTTAACGCTATCGTAACAGCGGGCAGGTAGTGTATTTGTTATAGCATGGGATAAAGATTGCTCTGGACATCATCGGACATAAAACACTTTTGGTGGATTTCCCAGTGATCTCTACAGTTTATTCACAGCTTAAAAGCATTTTTGCTGTTAGAAAAGCTGTCTGTGGCAACTCAAACTTTTAATCAGCTGGGGAGGAGATGCTGTGGAGCTTGGAGGAGAGCTCGGAGCTAACCGTCTGTAAACCTGGTGGAGTTTGTTTCAGTTGCGTTGCACTGGTTTTATTATTTCATTAAATATTGAGGATGATATGGCTGTACTCTGTTGCACTTAAAAAGGTCTACAAATAGAGGCTAACTACTTTTGGAGAGTGTATCCAAGCGCGGACGCTTCCGTTTTCTTTCTTCTTTTCTAAATAATTTTTAAAATGCCAGCAGACTGGAAAGGAGGCCGGCCTCTCCTAGAGAGGCTGAGTGAAGTCTATGCTACCTGGCCATGAGTTAGTTAATTAAAGCCTTATTTTTATAATGCCATTGTATAATAGTCTGCTCTCTGAAAAGATTTCCTGTGACCAAACGACAGTAACAAAAGAGAGCCCTAAACCGAAAGTTTGCAAACCCTGTCAGGACACTGTATTTGGAGGGAAGAAAAAGGGAAAAATACACACTTCACGAGGTGAAGTATGACCTCACAGCCACGGATTAACAGTTTCAGTAAATAAACGAACATCCTTTAGGAGGGAAAAGCCAAGGCAGGGCGCTCACACGTGCATATGGTACTGCGTGCAAATATACACATTGTGCTCCTGTGGCAAATTTAACACATGGGACATTTGATGTGTGCAACTGTGTGCGGTGAAGTGCCACAAGGGAGGCTGACTTCTCCAGACTTTTGGTTTGAAGCATGTTGATCTGGCTGCGGTTGGGAAAGGATAAGTTATATTCCTTGTTAATAAAAATTACTTTCCCGTTAACGTTTATAGCCCGACTACTGCATTATATAAATTAACTAATTGTAAAAACTGTGATTCAAGCTAGTTGGAGTTGTGATGACACCAGAAGCATTCAGTATGATTACAGCCTTCTAATTCATGGCAGGGCTACCTCTCACTTCTTTGCTCTGCTGTTTCTTTCACTGCATCATGCAGATATTCTTTTGATTAAAATTCATCCTTTTTTAAATTTTGTATTTTGGCGTGAAATATATCATTTCTCCACCCCTTCCTTTCAAGGTCAATCCAAATAGCATTTTACCTTTGTGACCATTTAGTGTGTAATGTTGCTGTTGCAGCAGTAGCCCGTCACTAGCTTGACTGCAATATTGCCTATGCTTTAACTGTTTGGGGGATTGGGGGATGCGGGCTGATGCTATTCCTCAAAACCTGGCAAGCCAAGGACATGAAACAATTGATGGTGTTTTTTTGAAAGAACAATAGCCTCGAGTACTGGAGGAGAAATATTGGACATTCCATCCCTTTTACTCATGTAGCTTACATTTTGCCAGTTGTCCTTTTTCTTTCTTTTTTTCTTCATTTTATTAACTTTGTAAAATAAGCTTTTTTGAGAAAACTATCTTTGTTATTTGGGCTTAAAGTAGAAAAATAGTTTTTCTGTACAATGATTTTTTTTTTAACCTCTTGCTTTAAAAAATAATTTAAATGAATTTTTATAGCCCCTGTATAAAATTATCAACCCTGTGAGAAGTCACGTGCATCAGTCTTGGCACACTTGCACTATTACAGTAAGGACAGGTAAAATTTCAAATTGGTGATACATTTTATATGCCTTTATTTTTTCTCCTTTTTCTTGGTCCACAGTTAAGGGCATTAATAAACTCTAAATAATAAACACACATACACGTGCACATATATATATATATATATATATATATAATGTATATACACAGATGCAAATATTTCTCTTCTGTAGACTATAAGACTTGAAAGTAGTGCAGACAGGCAGCATCTGGATTTTGTTACCTTAAAGCTAGCCATCAGCTTCTGGGACATTTTAAAGCAGTTAGATCCATTGTATGTCTAAAACTAATAGTTGGGTAATCAAATAATCTTGTGATGGAGAGCTGTACCTTTTATCATCCCTATTGGAGCAACACATATAAATAAACCTTTGTATGATTCCAGTCGGCCTGAGAACTTCAGCTTCTTATTTTCTAAAAAACTGCTCTTTGTACCAAGCATGGTAGGATTCAGCTCTGCAGAAAGAATGTGTTTTTATGCTCATAGTCATGCATACTGGGGGGGGGGGGGGTGTGCACATTCATTTGTAATTAAGAAAGAAATTCTAGGCTTTCTTATGGCATGGTACAGCTTCTGAAATTCAGACTGGCAGCGTGTTCAACAGGCAAAGTTTGGGAATTCACGTTCCCCAGCGTGTTTGGGTGAAGTGCTGCTTTTTCTTTGCTTGTTTGGTGAAGTTGCCTTGGCTCTCCTTTGAGAAGTACCGCATTACTGTACATCACGTCCCTCTCACGGGGGAGCACAGAGCTGCGCAGGATTCCAGCCTACATACTCTGTGTGTGTGTGTGTGTGTGTGTCTTCTAACGTGGCTAGCACGTTGTTGTGCAGAAAGGGTGTAAATGAATAGCTGTATGGGTAATGGGATTATAAATAGAAAAAATGGATTCCATATGTTTGTCTGATTGCTTTAACTTTTTAGAGTTTTGCGGCCTTTTGTGGAACACAAAGCATGCACTCGTTCCATTTATTTGTGCTCCTTCATTATCAAATGCCACCACTGAAGCTAAAACTTTAATTTCAGGTTTAGGAAAAGTCATTGTCATCCAAAAAAGAGAAGAAAGGGAGGGTGTCAGTCCTTATGAGAAAATTGCAAGGAATTTAATATGTCTCTTAAGGACAAGCACTGAGTTTGAGGCAAGACATAATCTTATTTCTGTTTTCGTGTGACGCTGTCTGACAACTTCAGTTTGAATGTACAGTTTTGGAACTTTTTTAGGCAGATGCTGAGAGTATGGTGAGAGTCCAGTTGTCCTAGGAGTGGAGTTTATTTCAGAGTAAGTGTTTCTGGTTACTGCTGTAAGCGAAGCATAGTCTTGTGTTCTTGTTGCAAAAAATATTGCAGGGAAGTGGTTCAGCTCATGTATATCTGATGAGAATCTGTGGTATTTTTCATTTTATTTTGAGATGTTAAGAGAATTTCCTTAGCTGCATCCTTGCTGATGGTGTAACTACTCTAACAATTGGTTTACAGGAGTATGTTGCAAACTGTCACGTAGAATGTTAATGATGCCAAATCTTGCATTATGGTCTGAATTTCTTTCTTTTGTTTCTTGCTTGCCAAAGCAAATTCTTTTCTCTTTGCCATTTAGCACAGAAGAAAACAAAAATAAGCACTATGAAATATCATGTAATGAGAAAAAGGGGAGAAAAATATTAACTCTGAATATATTTGAAAGAGTCTCCTTGATTTAGTAGTTGATGTGTTTTATCTTTGTCCTCTGCAGCCTATGATTAGACCTCTTGCTGGGGTCAGCTTTCTTTGCAAACAGTCTACTGAAACAACCTGAATCACTTGGGTAGAAAGGAGGAGGTGCCACAGTACCTGTCGACAGGAATTGTTTGGTTTACGATCTCTCTACCTGCACTCGGGGTAGAAATATGCCAGTTAAGCAGCTATTTCCGCGCGGTTTGCTTTCATGCATTCTCCAGATATTTCCTACTTATTAGTCATGGTTTGGGTCTGCTAGTTTAACTCTTGTCGTGTTGACTCTGTAACCCAGTCAGATGGAAGAAACACCCCAAAACGAGAGGCAGTGTTTACAGTACCCACTGTACCTCTTGATCTCTGTATGCCTGATGCATGCGTGTACACGTGCAAAAGGAAGAAGTGTGATTTCCCAACACCTGCCTGAATAAAACCCCATCTCTGTGGCTGTGAAAGGGATGCAGACTAACCTGCAAGCAAGAGGGCTTAATGAGCCTGTTCCTGAAATGACAGATACATGCCCCAACTGAGTAAAAAACGTTTAGGGAATTCAAACAGGTGTACTCAGAAGAGTTTAAGTTTGATATAGTGATTTTATGGGCACATGCTTGGGTGTGTGTTAAATCTCCTTTTTTACATTTTTTAGGGCATCTTTTGGCATGAGGGAATTGGGGACTTCCTTCAGTTGTATGGCATGAGCATACCTTCTTCCTTGCTCCATCAGTCTCCTTTAGAAAGCGTGCATTTGGAATCAGTGCAAAGTCTTGCCTCTCTTCACCTCTTACCTACCAATCCTATGCTCTTTAGCCACTCACGTTTCTGTTTAGTGGGTTTATGGCATTCCCCACTTTTGGCCATCTGGCCATACAGAAGGCCTTGAAGAAAGCGTTCCAGATATGGAGATGCCTGACAGGGCTTCTCTGGCTGGTAGTGTTCAGATTGTGTTTGGTGCCTGGTGTGAAGCAGGGGTCAGGTGTAAGGAGTAATTCATCAACCACACACTGATTTCAGGCTGCATTTCCAACCATCTGCAGCTTGGATTGCTGCCAGGGCTCAAAAGTCTAGCTGGAGCCCATGTGATCATGCCAAAGTAAAGGCAAACACTTTCAAATAGAGAAATGCATTTCTAGGAATGAAGTTTGTTCGCACTTAGCCCCATTTGATTCAGTATGTCACAGCATGTTTTAAATGCCTCAGAGCTGCCCAAAAGGAACACAAATTCATTTAAATGCCATTTAGAAGTATTTCAGCCTGGCTATGATTTTGATGGAAATACTAATACCTAGCTCTAGTATTTGCCAATTGGCTTAAACAATAAGGAAGATAAAAGTTGTGTTCCTCTGAAAAATGAAGGAATATATGAACTCATTTGCTTTCTATTTGTCCTTGCATTCCTGGATAAAAATACTTTTGTTATTTTAAGGGACATGATGATATGTATTAAAATGATGTTAAATGTATTGATTGATCTTCCTTTCATATGTTGCCTCAATGGAAGTCTGTTTAAATTAAAAACTAACCAACGCACAAATACCCACAAATGGGAGCACCAAATAAAAAAGAAAACAAAAAAAACCCAACAAACAGATAAAAAACCCCAGACCAAACCTGTGGAAAAAGAGCATTCAAATTTTTACTGCTTCACTCACATATTATGATATACTATGGCTATTTATTTAGCAAGCAGATATTTTATTTCTGTAACAAAAGATGGAAGTTGCAATTATTTGCCAGATGAGGCTACAAAGATCTTGCTGTGGCAAGTGTGTTAATAGTTATAATTTAGAATGTTTTTTACAAGGTGCCCTTTCAAAATAAATTGCAGTGGTTCAGAAATGAACTGGTTTGGTTTTTAATGCATGAAGTCCTTTCAAAGAAAGCATGGTGGTATGCTTGCACTTTATTTCAAGTATCTTGGTAAAAATCATCAGACTGTCAGTTCTTAAATTTCCATGAATTAAAAAACAGATAAGAGAGTCTGCATTTCAAGTAGGATGTCTGAGTTCATTTCAGGTCTTGCTGTGAGTAGCTTCTATAGTATTCCCTTTGCATGCAGTTGCAAGCAGTGTTTTCAAATGAAATTTAATTTTTATTTATTTATTTATTTATTTAAGGGTGGGAAGTAAATTTTCCATTATCTATACTGTAGGCGGGGCCAGAGTTTACTTGTAAATAACCCCATTCTGGACTGTCCAGGAAGAGGACCAGACTTTTTAAAAAAACAAATAGTCTGATTGAATTTTTTTTTTCTTGAAGAAAAGAATTTTAGTGCTAGAAATTTTATGTAGAGGAAAATAGTTAATATGGCTCAAGAATTTGCTTCCAGTGCTGCATTAAAATTGTGTTTTGTAACAGTCTCATCAGCTACAGCTGCATGTGATTAAATAGTGTAATATCAAAAGCATGTGTGAATAAGAGCTTTTATGATATAGTTGTTCCATACCAAAGACTGCAGATGGGCAGAGAAGGGAGATGGAGAGCAGTGATTTACTCAGATATTGTCAGAGCCTATACTCCGAGTATTCCTGTAGTGGTGCTTTGCAATTGCTTTCCCACTCGTATGGTCAAGATCTAGTAATGAAAGGAAGGTTAGAAGTAAAGAGTTTTACAAAGAGAGCTATTCTAAACAAGCAGGTATCAGCCCAAGGATGGTGTCTACTGATGCAGAATGAGGTAACAATATTTTAAGTAGAGGATTAACAACAATATTATTGAATAGAAGTTATCATGAGAGGGATCTGTTCTGCTACCTTTTGAAAAATCAATGAAAAATATTTGGTTGTCTTCAGCAAGACAGAATCAGGCCCACAAAGCACATACCTATCACCATGGCAAAACCAGGACAGCTGAACGATATGCAGGTTTAAAAAAAAACCCAAACAAACAAGAGTCACAAAAGAAAGAAAAACAGAAAATCAAAATCCTTCTGCATTGTGCAAGGGGCTAAGGACATAGCTCATCTGATACTTAACAGCATTTTGTGTTTGCTGTAGCTGTAATTTCTAGTTGACATTATTTCTCGTGATTTATAATTTTAGAGAATGAGCAGCATAAACCAGATGCTTTGTCTTTCTGTCTGTTTCTCTCTCTGCCAGTTGAGATACTATTTATACAGAGGGGAGGTCTAATTGCCATAGGAGATGTCTCACATGGAGCCCAGTGCCTATAATGAAGATTAACAATTTCAGTAAGAGGCTAAGTGCTCTTAATCCACAAAAAAGTTTCGGAGGACTGTTTTTACTTTATTTATGTAATGCTTTAGATAAAAATACTGTGTAGCCTCTTTGAAATTTGAAACAAGTCAGTTTTCTGTGTTGGTCTTTTCTGAAGATACAATGTTTCTAAATTGAGAACTTACACCGAGGTTGCTTGTCCTATCTGTAGCTGCAGATTGGAAGTTCCTGTTGAATTCCTCAATCATACTATTTTTTATATTCTGTTGGTTTATAGCAAAGTCTAATCTCCTAGAAGTTTTTTATTAGCTGAAAGACTTCAGGTCTGACATTGTCAAGTAAGAGAAAGAGATTATTTTTCCTGCTTTTTTGGATGGAAAGACTTTTTTTTTTTTTTTCCCTTCTTTCTTTCTTATTTATTTTGTTTGTTTTTGGGCTTGCTTGCAACCATTGTGGAAATAAATTGCTTATTTGTTGTAAAGTTGACTGCAGTATCAAATGTGATAGTTTATTAACAAGTAAATATTTACATTTTTAAGTGCTTCATTTGTGGTATATTTATGCAGATGAAATTGTTTGGACAGATTTTGTATGAGGGTTCCTCTGTTAATTGTATTGACTTCATTCAGATGCAAATGAATGAAATAAACCACCTGACATATATAGATCATAGCAGAAGCCAGAAGACACATAAGATTGCATGTTTACAATGTAAAGAACTCTGATATTTTGTTCCTTGTTGGTGTCTTCCTGACACATGTTTTATGGTTAGGACCATGTGGTTGATGATGATTTATGTGCTGTCATGTTGTGGAAGTGATGTCACTCCTGTGTGATTCAAATTCATTCAAGAAGATAAGTTGTTGAACAGATTTGTGTTCCCCCCTCCCCAAGTATAAATCAACCAGCAGGATTTTTTTCATTCTGTGAGTTTGCATTCAAAGACTTAATCCTGAAGCTGTGCTTAAATACTCTGCTGTAGAACGTGGCATAGTAGAGAGGGAAAGTCTTACTGGTGGATCAACATGGTGTTGTTGCCTTTAACTGATTGCTCATTTGGCTTCTGTTCCACTCCCTTCCCCACCCACTTTCACAGCCCTTCCTCTGCCCAGCTATATTTAGAGACCGGCCAGGCTGAGCCATTCAGAGTTCAGTATGGATGCTGCACAGGAGCCTGACCTTTCCTCCTGCCGCTGGGAGACGGCAGGACTGGATCAGCCATCAAGTCCCATTCCTGTGTCTTGCCTGCAAGAGACTCTGGTTATTTGGAACAAGATCTGGTGCAGTCTGGTTGCCTTGCCTGTTGAGAAGCTGGCCAGGGTTATGGGAGGGTGAAAGATTGAAGATGCAGTGGATAGGGCAGAGAGCTGGTTTGGATGTGCAGTTCCAGAGCTGGCAAAACCTTGCAGTGGTGCATTGGTGACTTGTGAGAGGAAGGGACACTAGGGAACTTCAGATGGAGGCATTTCAAGGAAGAAATAAAGGAGCCTGGTGTACTGCTACATCACAAAAGGTTTTTAAAGCTAGGTATCCATAGTTACAACAGGAGAGTTAAAATCTGGATTTCAGGGACTCACCTGGTGTAATGTCCTCCTTCCCTTTAAAGAAGAAAGTGTTTGGCAGTTCTTAAAGCTGGAATGATGTGCCTGTGTGAATTCCCCGGTGCTCAGAGAGCTGCCTGTTTAAAGTTTGCTCTATTTTGCCCTCTTGCTCTAATTTTTCTGGCTGTGGAAAAAAATGGCATTGCAATTCTTAGCCATATAAGGGACTTGTTAGTTTCTTTATGGGGTTGGGAATTGTTTCTCCTTTTGGTCTTCAAAGGCTGTTGCTGCTGAGTATGCTTTTTAGGGAAGGAACTCCTTGCTTAGACAAAGCTACAATCCTTATTTCTTCTCTTTCTCACTTCTCTCTGACCTTTTATTGGGGGACATGCATATAAATAAATTCTGCTTTTGGAGTCATGCAAGTTGATGGATAATCTTACAAAGAGAGAAGCATAATGGGAAATGCAGTCTTCATTTCTGTTCTCTCATTTTGTAGTGATGAATTTGGTTTGGTGCCAGTTAGTAAGTACATGACCTTTTCCCTACATCTTTTGATTCATGACAGGGAGTGTCAGAGCCATGTTAGTGATCTCTTGTTACAGCTTTTAACAAACTATGAAATATTAAAAATGAATTAGGTCACTTGGAGCTCAGCTAATATGTCAGTGATGCAGGGCGGCGATTTCATATTAACGAAACATAACACACAGCTTAAAATACAAAATTGAAATTTTTGTGAACACGGACAGCAGGGACATATCACTTTTAAGTCAGGCCACTTTTATCTTCAAAATGTAATACTGTAAAGACAAACCAAACAAGATATTTTGCAAAGATGGTGTTATCGGCCACATTCGTTTAGTGTTCATTCCAGAAAATCATATTAGCCTCAGCCTAATTGGAGCTAAGTTTTTCAGTGTATTTACTTTAAGATCAGAACTGCCGACAAGATTTCTTTTAGCATCAGCTGAGATGTGTCTACACAGCTGTCCATGCTCTGCTTAGCAGCTATACACAACTCAGTAATCTGCCACATGTAACTGAATGGTACAATATACACTTGTTTGGTGTGCAAATGACACTTCTGGAATTGTTTAGTGGAAGGGAGACTTTGGTGATCAAAGTGTGCTGTGAACAGTACAATGAACAAGGTAAAAAATAGGACTGATAGCACTAAGAAAAGCCTCTGCCTGGTTTTGCATTCATGAAAACTACCTTTAATACCTGCAAGACATCAGAAAAAAAGTCAGAGGCACTGCAGTCCTTCAGATGTTTGACAAAGCGTGCAGCAGGCTTGGTAAGTTGAAAGCTTTACCTAAGCTGTATTAAGATGACGTTTACTGTGTCAATGTAGAGCTGCACTAAGTGTACTGTTAAACAATCCTTCATGAAAACAAGCATAAAGCAGACATATTGCTGTGGCCTTTAGCAAAGCAGCTGGGAACTTTCTGCCTGGGGGAGCATTGCACTCATTGCATCGCATCTTTGTGCTCTTTGTGTCTCTTTGGAGCTTTTGCATCCTAAAGAAACACGTGGTTTGGTCCAGATATTTCCGGGTCCTTTTTAATGTTGCTTTTACTGTGAGTGGCAGCTGGTGGTGCAAGATGGGAAAATAATAAAACTGGCTGATGTATGGTGACTCTACGATGACAGTAATACTACATGCAGATCAATTATGTGTCTGCCATTGCCTCACAGATTCAGGTGTGCAATGCACTGAGTTGTCTTGAATTTTGAGATTATGGATATAATTCCTGTCTCTAGGAACAGCTGTGAGAAAGATGTAGACTCCTGGCCCACCAGGACATGCTTGTTATCTGTGTGATTTAGAAGCCTTGCCGGCCACTCAGTTTCTGCTTTATATCTCTGCCATTTTATGAAATCACTGTAATTGTATACAGTTGTCCCTGTGCAACATGCAATTTCCTCTAGTTTGAAAAGCTTTCAGCTTAAGATTGTCTAAACTTAATAGCATAAACATTAATTTACTGTGTTAGATGGGTTATTGGGTGTTTTTAGCATGCATAAGTCTGGCAGTAATTGTGCTGGACAGAAAAAATAAGTTTTGTTTCCTTCACTGTCTGCCCTGCTTTGACTTAAATGGATCCCTGGTGATGGTAATACTTAGTGTGTAGCAGCCATTTCAATTTTCAGTGGGCTGTATAAACATTAACTAATCTTCAGAGCCCATTCTGAGAGGTGCCTTAAACACCTTATTTGCTCATGCAATGGCTGCATGCAAATAATGACCTCAGAAGTCTGTACTGGGTTATCAAGAGTTGGGGAATAGACTTATGTAGCATCCACACCTTCTCTCTTTGGGCAGAATCTGGAGGTGGGGAATGCTGTTGCTGCTTTATGAGAAAATGTGGTGCATGAGTGGTCTAAGAGTAAAGAAAAAGCTGGAAAAAATAAGGGGAAAGCATTTTTAGCAGGGGACATGTTCATCTATAGTTATCCAGAAGTGCTGAGTGCACACAGCTTTAGCTGATGAAGTTCTCAAAGACATTTGACACTAAACCCAACGTGACTCACAGAATTACAGAGCACTTTGCAGGACCACTTACCTGGGGCAAGTGGCTGAACCTGCCTGCTGGTTCAATATTACACCTTCCTCTTGAGCCTTCCTTCTGCTAGGGAAGAGGGCAAATGGAGCAGGGCGAAAGGATGCACTTTCTGGAGGAGAGGAATTTCCTGTTGTGTCCTCAGTGTTGGGAAAGGAGCTTGACTGCAGTCCTGCTGAGGTGACTGAAAAAGATCTTTGTGGTGTTTGGCCAGTGCTATGAGGGGCAGATCAGGGCCCAGCTTGCAGTGTTTTAGAAATTCGAATGGTGCTTGGCCCAAATGTTTCCAGGAGACAAAAACTTAGCAGACACCTGGACAAGGATGCAAAGGACTTCTCATTCTAACAAGGAGAAGATAGAAATGCTTTCAAACTGTGCATGTGCACAGCCCCCAGTCCCACTGGACCTTGCCAGCTTTGTCAGGCACTGATGGGAAGGTTATAGAGAAACAACTGTGACAATTCCACCAACACTGTGCAAGGAAACTGGTCTGTGTTTGAGTCCTTCGGGTTAATATTTCAAATCTACAGCACCCTGTTAGTCACCAAGGCAAGAGCAAAGAAGTTGTTTATGGGTGGGTGTTAGCTAAGTAGTAGTTGATAGATACAGAACTGTCACAGCCAACTGGCTTTGGTTTTCTCATGACTGATGTTGGGTGCCTGCAGGACTTATTTTAGATTTTCTTTTGTCATTACTCCCTTTATTTCTCTCACCTTGGCTTGTAACGGTATCATATGTGCTTCCCTCTCTGTTTTGTTGGAAATAGTTGCATTTTTAAAAATCACAGCTTGTTTGGCTCAAAGGTACTTCATGGATGGGAGAGAAATGATGATATTCTTGATGCCGATAACTTCTTGTGTCCCAAGGGTTTTGTTTTAAATATGTGAAAACACTACAAACAAGCGTTGATTATTGGTGTTCTAAAACTGAACAAGGAACTGTGCCAATGGCCACACAGATGTAGATTGTGATTTTACAATGTGTGTTGAGGAATGAAGTAGGACTGCCATGCTCCAGCAACAGCCGATGAAGTAGGCGTTTATGCTTCATCTCTCCTGGTCTTTTAGCACAGGAGTAAATTATTAGTTGTTTATTATTTCTTAACCTTCAGTGGCTGACTTCCTTTCTGCACTAGTCAGCTATTTTGAGGTAGAGATGGGTGGATTTTATTTCCCTCCTCCTCTTTCCCACATTCTCATTTGCTCTCAGGATAGATTCTCAGGTAAGTTCATGCCTTCTTTTTTACCAGCCTGAGGGTCAAAGAGGTGATCTGAAGCTTAGGTGACAAGGACAGACCTTGAAAAAGCTGAGGCATAAAGGTGTCCTTACCATGACATGAATGTAAGGAAAGCCAGAAGCCTTATTTCTATTTGTTCATCATTTGTGATTTAGCAAATCTACTTTTTTACCAATGTCTTTGTTTTGATTTCCCCCCTCCCCCTGTTTTGGTGTTCTTCTTAGAACTCTGCTGGTTCTCATTTTTCTTTCACCTAATTCTGATGTGTATGCCGTGGTGTCTGTTCTACCATTTGACCATCAAAACTGTTGTATTTTCTAAGCCAGTCATATTCTTCCCCTCCTTTTTTTTAATGGTATTTTATTTTTTTAATGCTATTTATCTGCAGACCATTTCTGACTGTGCAGTTAGGTTGTGCTGAGCTGCATACAAAGCCAGGGGAAGTGACAGTCCCTGCCTGCAAGAGTTTATGAGCAATGTAAATAAGGCAGCCTCACAAAGGTGGGTAGGAGCAGCAAAGGAGAGAAGTGTAGTGCCTGGTAGGAGATTGCATTGCAAAGCAGTGCCAGGACCTGGATGGTAGATGGCAAGTCGTGTTTACTGTTTACCCATATACTGTACACTACTCCTTCACCTTGGGGATGAGTCACTCTGCCTTCCCAGTTCATGCATTGCTGATTTTTTTTTTTCATTTTCTTCCCCAATACTTGAGGTTTTAGCTGCATATAATCATTCCTCCTTTTCTACCTTTGTGCACTACCTTTGTGCTTACCTGGGCTTTAATTTCTCCATCTTTGCTGTTTGGTGGCCAGTCTCCCATGCATCATCTGGCAGATTTTGGTGTTGCAAAGTGAAGGAAGCCATGGTGTGCATTTCTGGAGTTGCCTGTGTCGATAAACTGGTCCTGAACAAACACAGTCTGAGCTGATGTTGCTGGCTGACTTCATGGAGAACGTAATGGAACTGGACAGAAGAGCAAAGCAGTTGAGGTCAGTGTGAGACAAGAAGTCTATTCCCAGCAGATGAGAGCTCTGGAAATATCCTGGTGTGCAGTGGCTGGGGGCTCGTGCTGGTGAGGATTAGAGCTGGTATTTTTTCATGCTTGCTTCCTGTTTCACCAGGGCTGTAATGCTGCAGGAGAGCCATGCTGCCCACAACTGTTCTGTGCTTTTGAAAAGTAAATACTGTGGGGGAAAGGGGTGTGTGTGTCTTGCACTTCAGCAAGCTGGCTGCTGGTAAATGCTGAAATTTCAAAGGGACAGTGCTCTGTACAGTAGCTTGGGGCCTCAGAGCCAGAAGTGCTGGTCACCTGCAGCTCCTTTAATTTCAACTAGAACCGTATGTACTTTGCACTTTTGAAGACCAGGAGCTCCTTAGGGCTTAAATGTTACCTTTTTTTTTTTTTTTATATTTTTAAATAGTGCTTGCAAGCTGACAGGGAAACCTCTGGCTTTTACTGTATTTTTTGTAGGGGAAGAAAAGAGTTCAGAGACAAAAGGAAGAAGTTTGGGTCTTTTGGGGTAGTTTTGTTTGTTTGTGTTCTTTTTTTTTACAACCACGAATAGAATATATTTCTAAAAGCAGATATCTCTCTTGACAGGTAATTCTTCATTTTGTTAGTGGTGCGATGTTAATGATTTAAAGGACTTTATTGTTTATTTCGCTTCCACAACTTAGATTGGATAATGAAGAGGGATGTGATTTCTTCTCTTATTTAATTTTAATTTTTAGAAATGTTGTACCATTTGGGATGCATGGACTGCCACAAAATGATTTTCTTAGGTAGAAAAAATGCAACAGAAGCTTTTCTAGCAGTTATGTGAAGTTTATTTTTATTACAAATGCATTTTGAGAAATTCTTACTGCTTTGGTCTGTTACCAGATTTTTCAGTTATACTAGGTGGCAGGAATTTATTTTTCCTAAGGTACTTTAGTTCAAAAGGATCTAAATTGTCATAATGTGTGTTTGTTTATGTACCAATTTTAATCTCCCTCTAGATTGCAGGAAAAGCTTGAATGTCTCATCCAGATATACCTAAAAGGCTCAAAAGTCACACAATGAAAAGCAGAAGGAAGTCTTCTAAAAAGCTTGGGATGTAACATCCAGCCTCACCAGGGCTCCCTGTGTTCAGGTGTAGGTTGCAATGCTGACTATTTCTTGAGTTTATAGACTCCAGTAGTTTTGAGTAGTAGTTTTAACACTCAGCTGATGATTGATTTTTTTTTAATTAGACATGCATTTTGAAATTCTGGGTTTTTGTTTCATGTTGATGCCAAGTGCTGCTGTATCTGTTACTTACTCAGCATTTACAGTGGGAATATCCAAAGCAGACAACTAGAGGGGAAAAAAACCCCATGCCTGATTTAATTGTATTAATTTTCTTCCCACTGAGGTTGGTAGAAGTGATTTATTGGGACAGATGGAGTGCTGCTGTTGGGAGCCTGGTAACCTGTAGGTGTTTTCCCTTTGGGCCCCATCCTGTGGTCCAGGTGTGCTCCCAGCTGAACACTGCCTTGTCAGCAACTCTGCTGAAACTGCAGCACTGCATGCAGGATAAGGAATTATTCAGTGGGAAGAGGACTGTCAGAATTTGGCCTTTAGGATAGAAATTTCATTTTGTGAGTGTATTGCAAACAAGAGAGAGTTAAAAGATGAAAAACTGCTTCTACATAGAAAAATAATACTGTTTCAATTTAAGCCTTGGTTTAGTAAGCTTTCTTGGAAAGAAACTTGTTCCTGAGGGTATTTTATCTGTTTTTCTCTCTCTCTTTGGGTTTTATACTGCTGCCCATCATGGCAGTATCTGAATGCTTTCTATGCAAAGATTGATAGCAACTTTGAAGTCCCCAGTGAACTGTGCAATCTTTGACACATCTTTCTTTAGGGGGTGAGAAAATACATCAGGTGGGATTTTTTAAAAAAAATATTTGTATTATGTAATTTTACATACTAATAGTATTTTTTAGATTGATGTTTTAGAGTATGTTAAGTGTGGGGTTTTTTTTTCTCCTTTCATGATTTGACTGAAGTTATGGGTACAATAAGTGTCAGCGTTACATTCAGAATACATTACTGACTTTTAAAAATGTGTTTTACTAAATGTCACATCAAGCAGATAAGGGATAAGTTATCAAATATCCAGTGTTACAGAGGTTTTCTTTGTTGTTCAATGTTATTTAAATTGTTTGAAAAACATTCAAATAATATTTGCACTTTTAAAGGTGATGCATACCAGATCTATATCAGCTTATGTAAATTGTTAGATGCAATTTTCTACCTTTTAAAATTATTCTAGTAAGAGTAAATATTTAAATTAGCACACAGGACTAAGTTCTAAAGCTAGAAAGATTACAGTGAGAGGATTTACTAACTGGTTTAGATATTCAGTTCTGAACCATTTCAGTATTAGTTTTATGTGGCTACTCTAGCTAGCTAGCTACGTAGTCTGTTTAAACAAGGTACTTGGCTCTTCCCAAACAATTTCAAAGAGAAATAAAAATAACATTGTTTTCTCTTTCTTTCTAGTCTGTCAGAGAAACACCTTGATTAGTTTATATTTAGTTTATATGTGTGGGTGTCTTCCTTGGATGTGAACAGTAAGAAATTTTTGAAGAAACTCAAATTGTAGTAGTGAGTCCTGTGGTTCATTCCGAAGATGAGTGATCCTGTCATCATTTCTTAGTTGTTGTTTTTCTAGAGCAATATAGACCTGTCTTACTGCCAATATTTATGAGTGCTTCCAGAGGTGTCCTAGTGAAGATGGAAGTCTGTGGTAACTTTTGTTTGAAAAATTACTGGTGGTCATTCCATAGCTAGAGAAAATAGAAGGTAAACCACGCGTCATTAAGGCATGAATTTAAACTAGGCTGTGCATTTAGTAGGCAGTTTTGGAAAATGAGAAATTCTGGTAGAGTTCAGGAGAAATGGGGAGAGCAGGTAGGATAATCTTGAAGTGTGAAATTTCATTTCCTCAATATGCTGATAGCATTTTGTTAGAAGGTTTGCAGTATTAGAAGAGACCTCATCCAGACCATGCTCCCTTCCTCAGAAGCGAAATCAAATGGATTTACAGTATCTCTACCAGACATTTCTCAGTGGCCTGTATTATAAGAAGGTGTAAGGAATTCCTACCTCATGGTGAGAGATGTGGCCGAGGAAGCTGCTGAATTCCTCACCCTTGGTTAGAGAGGTTTCTGCTCCCTATTTGTATAGGTATGTTAGTAATTATATAGTGAAACGTAAAAAATAAAGGCAATTTTGTCTGGTTCTTTAATTTTTTCCCTCAAGGAGAGCCTGCTGCTCCTCCTTGTAAAACACTTACTTTTAAATACATGAAGGTGAAGGAGTATGGTCAACTCAGGTGTGATAGGTCCATCTGAAATGTCTTTTTTTTCTTGTATTACCTTCTTTTTCTACAGCTGCTGTTTTAACTTAACATGCTCTTTATAGGTGTCAAACATGCCTTATCACATGAGTTAAGTCAGTTTTTACCCATGGGTTTAAGAAGTCAGCCTGTATATTCTTGTTTGAAAAGCTGTGTAGCCTTATCACTGTCGAGTGCCCATTAGGTTTGGTGGGAGCTACTGGGTGCATAATATTTTTGGAAATCAGGCCATTGAGGTATACTTTGGTTATAAATATCTGTAAGCTAATTAGGGTTTAAAACTATAAAGATTCACAAATGAGACTCATCTTCCTTCCCTTTCCCTAGTAAAAAGCCCGGGTCAGCTTGGATGAGTTCCCTGCTGGCATGGACAGCGTACCCACGTCTCAGTACGTTCTTTGAGCAAGTTTCCTTTTTGAGGCCTGTGAGTCAGCAGGGTTTTGAAGTGGATGAGTCATAGACAAACTAGCTGAATGATGGTTACCAAGTGGGTGGGGGAAGCAAGGATTTTATTCTGGGAAGGTGTAAATGCAGACAGAGGCCAAGCCTGGAGGTGAAGGAGGCCACAGGATGAAAGGCATTAGCTGATAGGAAGCACTGAACCGGTGTTTGATGCTGGCTGCTCTTTGCGGTTCGCTGCAGCCATGCGCTTCCTCCTGCCTCTGTTTGATGCTCCTGTGCAAAGTCTGTCCCCCTCTTGGGGAGCAGATGTTCCAAATGAACAGCAGAGAATCCTGTCAGATAATAAAGCAATGTTAACTTTGCCGAGAGCTAGCTAGTTTCTATCCAAGAGTTAGATTACTGACCAGAAGAGAAACTGACCTACTCTGTGCTTCATCCCTTTCAGTCCTCCAGAGCACAGACCTTTAACACCTCTCCCACTGGGACAGGTAGCGTCAGCCATGCCTGTGCAGAGCAGACTAGTGTACCAACCTCTGAAATCAGAAACAACAGTGGCATATATTGGAATGTCTGACAAATCTTCTTGGAGGGCTTGGAAAATAAATGCAAACAATGTGAAAACATCCTGTTCTGGCCAATCCCATTTGCGTGTTAATAGAAAACCAGAATGCCACTCCAGAGCACCCCTTTATGCGTTTCTCATGTGTTCCTGCAACTCCTTATGTTGTAATGTAATTTGTAATGAGGTCTCCCTTAAGATGTGAAGATTTTTTGTTGTACACTATTTTGTAGTTCAATAGGAAACCAGAAAATATGACCATATATCCTTGCTACTAGAGCTACTGCTGACCACATATCTCTGTATATTAGCAGATAAAATCAGAATTTTTTTGTGGGTTGGTGTGTTCACTTAGAGTGGGATAGCAGAATAACTGTCAGTCAGAGATCTGTGGAAGGAACTGGAGAGCAGTGGTTTAACAATCAAGCCTCTTGCAACCCTGGCTCTCATTCTATTCTTCCCAGTATGTTCAGATAGAGTAGAGAGAGTAAATACTTCAATTGATAATATCCTGGAGTGCTCAGATACTGAAGGAAGAGACTGTGGTCACCAGATTCCAGCTGTCCTGTTTCCTCTCCCAAATGAAAAAGCTTTTATCAGAATAACATATATAAATACTTTTCATTGCAAGCTCAACTCATTGTAAAACTATTTTGAGTACAAAGTTTATGTTCTTTTGAGTCCCGATGTAGAAAATGTGAGACAGTGAACTGAAGGGTGAGAGGGAATTGAATATATGCTCTGTAAGAAATATACAGAGAAATTTAGTAGAACAAAGAAAGAGCCAGTGGCTGAAAGTTGAAGCCAGCAAAATTCAGCAGATGACCCAGTGCATGTTTTGTCAGTGGTAGTTTACCTCTGGAACATGTTGCTGAGGGATGCAGCAGATTCCCCTATCACTTGAAGTCTTTAAACTGACATTTGGTCTTTCTCATTCATTCTTGCTGTGTTCAGTCCAAGGGTTTCTGGGTTATATTTGCTAGCTTCTGTTGTGCAGAAGGTCAAACTAGACCCTTGTAATGTTTCTCCTGGCCCTAAACTGAGGGTCTGTGAGCTGTGACTGCTTGTATCATTTGAGTGACAAATTCAATTGTCAGTGGTAATGGAGGATATGCAGAGCCAAATCTCAAATTGAATCCAAGCACTGGGAAGAGTGGATGTGCATGTGAAAGACACCTGGCTTCCCTAACTTCTGTGTTACATCTATTTAGATTTCCTTTGTGTCATGCTCGTTTACCTGCACTCTGCCTCTCACTTGGCCCATTGCAATTCAGGGATTGTTGATGGCATAAATCACAGGGTGAAACAGTGAAGAGAGGGAGGGTTCAGGACAGATTAATGAAGAGAGCAATATGTAGGAAAGCATGACTTTAAGTGCCCCAGACTTAGGGGCCTTACAGCATTTCTGACTCTTTGATATATAAATTACATCAATTTAGATTCCCTCATGCACCAATAGAGTGGGTAGAACAAGTTCTAAGGGAATCTGAGTGAGCATAAGTGGGTATAAATTACATTACCTTACAGATTGCCTCTGAATTTGGCCCAGGTTCTTTCCTTTATTTTCATTATGTCAACTTTGTGCATTGGCATTATAGTCTTTTCAGCAACTGGCCTGACAGCTAATGAGTTCTTTCTACCAACAATAAATCAACCAAGACAGACAATGCCGCTCCGTGTAAATACCTCTCTTTATGTTCAGAGCATTCAGAATCCCATTAAATTTGGAACAGTGTGCTAGTAGAAATGCATGTGAAGAAATACTATAAAAAGTGCTAATTATTCATAAGCCACCTGGTTTCCTCTTTGCTCCCCAGCTAACCATGTTCTCAGGCTAAGGGAAAATTAGAAGGGGACTAGACAGCACGATAATGCTGAAATATAAACTGCTGTATTGAAAACAATTAAGTCCAAGTGGTTTCAGGAAGTTTTCTCAATTTATGGTTGTTTGTACTCCCCAAAATTCCTTCAACAAGAAAAAGTCAAGAAATGAACTAGTAACATTTGCATTCTTGGAGAGCTGAAACAAAGGAAATTTTAACTGTAGTTCATTAGGAAATAGAATGGATTTTTCCTTCTATTATTGAATAGAAGAAAAATTGTATTTGTATGTTAATTAAGTTACAGTAGAATTTGCTTTAGGAATAAGTTACATGCTATGGAACTTATTTCATCTCTCACTTCAGAGTATATTGCTAAAAGGCTAAACTCTATTCCAGATTGCAGCATTGATAAATGTTTATGTGCCACTTCATTATGTTTCAGAGAATTTTTTCTTTTTCTGATGTCAGCACTTAAGCATTTAGGAAGCTTTGGGGTAGGTAGAGCAAGGAATTCCTAACTGGTTTCTTCTTTTGCCTTTTACCCTTCTGTATGAATTGAAATAAAACTCATTGTTTTGTCTTCCTTTTCTGATCTGAGGTTGGCAAGAAGGCCTACGGAATCTTATGAAAGATGTTCAGAGATACAGTTGGTATCTTTTTTTTTTTTTAATATTCTCAGGTGGTGGGAGCTATATAAATGCAAACTACCCATATTATTTCCTATCATATAAGATTTTCAATCGTGCTTCTCCTCCAGAATCCCTGTGTTCTCTTGAATGATGAAATTGCAAATGTTCCATGAATGTCAGTGCAATTTATTATCATCTTTCATTCAGAGCATTACAAAATGATTTGCAGATGCAGGTGTTGCTAATGATTTTCAGCCACCCTCCTTAAAGATTGGAGAACATAATTGTCCCTGTTTCTATAACAAGGATGAAACTCCCCGACTAAAATGAAAAGGCCAGTTTGGAAGGTGAGTTTGTGTTGCCTACTACATCTTCTTGGGGCCGTTTTTTTCTTTCTTCTACTTTTTCTGTTATTTTTGCTTAGTGGAATCCATTGGCTACATGGGAAGCAGAATTTTTGAATTTTTTTTTTACTGCACAGGAGGATTCTTTACTTGAAAAGGAGGAGGTAAGAGGGAAAAAGAAATTCTGCTTGACAGTCCTAAAAAAGTATAGTGCAGTATTTAACTGTGGACATAATGGCTCTTTCTTTGTTATCTAAAGACTCTTAAACCTCTGTTTTATTCCTAAAACATACTTTAATGGCTTCTCTTGCAATATCATACAGATTGTTTTTGATTTTAGCTCCCAAAAGTCCTTTGTTAATAGGAGGCATTATATATGACTTTTATCATGGAAGTTTTGAAGGGGATGTGTGGGGAAACATTTCTGGCTGTATCTCAAAACAGTCCTTTGTTAAGCTTCCTGGTGAGGAAATCACTGAGAAATCAAAGGTGTAAATGGAGGCATACTAGAAGTACTTGGGAATGCACAAGTCTATAGACTTGACCTCTTGGTGAGGACATTGGAATTCGAGATCCCGGTGGTAGGAATGACTCTTATCAGTAGAAAAAGATCAAGATTCCTTCTCTCTGAAGGACTGAGCAGGTGTAGTTGGTCCTGCTTGCACAGACATGCAGAGATCCAGCCTTCTTTCTCTGCAGCCTCAAATGGAGAAAGTACTGTAAAGCATTAGCTGCAAATTAAAGGTTTTTTTTTTCCCCATAGGGAAGAATCCTTGGGTGAAGGTTTATGTAATCATGACAATTCTCTCTTGAGGCAAATCCTCTAAGGTGTTTTGTATAAAGGGATGCAACTTGAAGCCACATGCCAGTGGGAATAAGTCTCCTGGGATGGCTCATGTGGCCAATGTCAAAGGTATTTTAGCACAGATGAGGCTATGATATTTTTGTTGTTATTGTCTTTTAAAGTGAAGCTGTACATACTTTGCTTGTGGCAGCTCTCTGAAGGTTCAGTGGCTCACTTTTTATTTGATTTTGATTAAAATCGATGTTTCTGCCAGCCTTAGTGATCTCATGAGTGAGGTACCTGAGTTTGATTCCTGGATTTGATTTTTCACTGTTGTGTGGTGAGGGGAGTCCCTGCCTCCCTCTAGAAGGAATGCAGAGCTTCAGATCTCTGTGCAGCAACCCTGTTAGGGGTGAGGTGGCTTTGATGGACTCCACAGGAGGGGTCTTTACCACTAATTAGCTGTGGATACACACCATGTAGGCATTCCCAGCAACCTAAGCTTCCCAAACACAGAACAGGCAGGGTCGGTGAAAGTCTCCTATCTCTCCCTGATAATCCTATTTAATGTTAACAGGAAAAAATCACATCTTGTGGAGAATTAAGTACTCTACCCTAGGTTTACATAGACATCTGTGTTTCTCCAAGGGCTGATAACAAGGGGTAGCTCTTTTTTGGCTCAGGAGAGATGAAGATGGCAGGTTGTGAAGTTCTTGTGAAATTAGGCTGGGCTCTGTACAGCACTTTGTTGCTAAAGCGTGTTCTCTATTACAAAAGCTGAGCCAGGCTTACTGGCTTAGATAAACTATCCAAGAGTTGGTGAAGTAATTAGTAAATGTGCACTGTCAGACCAACTAATTTGTTTAATTTTGAACAGGCAGTGTTTATAGATACTTAAATCATCTTAAGAAGTGGCTGTCCAGAGCCATGGCAGCATCGTGATCTATGCAGTGCTGCAGACAAGCAGACCTGTTCCCTCTCTTTGCTGCAGCACCACTGAGCTCTGTAGAGGACAAGCACAGCCCTACCATACTGCTGTTTCATAGTTATTTAATTCAATTCTAGTGGTAGGAGGAAATTCTGTCCTTGCTGGAAGCTGCTCCTTCCCTGGTGCAGACATTTGCATTTGTGTGGCTACCAGGTGAATCAGGCTAGGGAGCAGATATGTCTGAAAGCTAAGACGTTCTGGTTTCTGTCACTTTTTTCTTTCTTTTTTTTTGGTTTTTTTTTTTCCCCTCTCCTTTGTCCTTGGACTCTCTGAGCCAGCTGAGCACATGGCCAAACAAGCACTAGAGCAAGCATCCAAGAGGAAGTACAAATACCCAGACAGGGGAGGTAGAGAGGGCAGAGACAACTTGCATTTTGGGCAACTTAATTGGTAACAAAACTGCAACCTGAGTTTACATGCCTGTTTGTGTAAATTGAATAGTTTACTGACTTCTGGCTCGAGTTGTGTTTGGGTTCTCCAGGGTCCAGGCACAAAAATGTCAGAAGCTTCAGTGTAGTGACTGAGTCTTTCAGCTTCCTGTGTGGTTCTTTGCCAAATTAAATAGAGCCAGAAATCTCAGCACCAGCAGCTGTAGGGAGTTAATCCCACCCAGATCCAGATTAGCCATGGCACATTCTTGTAACCATAGGCATGACAGTTTAGTGTAGACAGCTGTTCTGATGAACCCATCTGGGAATCCTGCCCTCATAGGAATGTTTGATGTTTACTGGTCACAGAAGTTGTTTCAAAGTTATGGTAAGACAAACTGGTAGCCTGGATAACAGTTGCATGTTTTTGTTGGTGTTGTGATGGCAATACTACATGGGTATCAAAAATGAGATTATTGATTCAACTTTAGAAGAAGAATGAATTTATCTCCCTGCCTGAAATTATATGGGTGCAATGCCAGCACTCATCTCCTGGGTTCTGGGGATGATGCCTATTTGCTTATCCAATAGAGACTTGGTACAGAGAGACAACAGGTCTAGAGATGGACAGCCTGCTTCCCACCCTGAGCAATATCCTATTTTCAAACAGGATTTTCTTCCCTGCTGGTTTTGCTCTTGTGGCATCATTGTTGATGGTACTGGCTGAATATATTGTGGAAAAGAAGGACAGGGATAATTGAAAAATAGGGTAATGTGGTGATTGTAGACAAGGACAAGTTTTGACTGGGTGAATGGAGGTAAAATATTTAAAATTGTTTGGAGCCATTATGAGGAGTCACCATGGGTAGTTGCTTGGGCATCAGACTTTGGATCTCAGAACAGAGGATTTGGTCACAGTGTACATGATAAAGAACATATTTTGCCATAGAGTAACGGCATGCTAAAAGTTCACCTGGGTTCCAAATGAGAATTGATAATTTTGTTGCATATAAATCACTGAGGAATTGCTTCCAAAAGACTGTGCATGCAATGCCAAACATGCAAATTGTTTAAGGCTGGGAGTATGGTCAAGGGCATGTTGTTATTTGTATGTTTCATCTGCTCCCATCCTCTCCTTTTGCCATATACTTCTGGTCATTGTAGATTAGACAAGATTTAGGGCTATGGATGGAAAAATGCTATGAACTGGCATAGTAAGCAGAGTATTGTAACCATAGGCACAAGAGTTCAGACTGCTGTTCTGGTAACCCAGTCTGGGGATGCTGCCCTCAGAGGGTCTTTGTGAAATGTTCTCAGAAGCTCCCAAGGTCATGGTGAGAAGGTTTGAAAGCTTCCCTGATAGGGTCAGCAGTCTGGAAGGGAGCTCACTGTCTTCTCAGCTGTGCCATTAGTGTGCTGTTCAGCTGAGGACCAGTGATTTCATCTGTTTGGCTCAACTCTCCTGTTCTTCTGACTCACACCCTCTTTCTGTGTTGCCATTTCAGTTGTCATCTCTGTCAGCTGAGGATTTTCTTAGGCCATGCTTGCAGAGTCAGGCAAAGCATTTCAAAGATTTGGCTCTGCACTGCTGGAAGTTCTGCCTCAGCAGAATTTCATTGTGGCTGCACATAAAAGCAGGTTAAACTATCCTGAATCATTGCCATTGAAACAGATTACACTAAGTTTGAAATTGCAATAGTTGAGGAGCACTCATGTGTCAAGTGAGACGGGGTAGTGTCCCAAGGTGTCCTATGTCACCAGCTTCCCATTGTGCCAGTGGGCTCCCCATGCTCTGCTTGGTGCTTTGCCCAAAGGAGCTCTCAGTCTGTTTTTTTGTTGCTACTCACTACTCTAGTAGTAGTAATAATAATAATAATGATAAATCTGAACATCTGAGCAGAATCATTTGCTATTCAACCTCTGCTGCTCCTTTGATTAAGGAAAGATTTAATGCTTTAATTTGAGACATGTTTTGTTAAAGAATAGAGGGCCTTTGATTCACATGCTTATAAAGGGGTGCACTTCCTCAGCAGAATGGAAAACATTCTTTGGTAGTAAAGGATGTTGAAAGTACAGGCACTCCCTGCAGCTGATGGATTTGTTCTGGGCTCATATTTATCAGTACATGTTAACAGAAAAGAAAAATATTGAGGTATTGTTCCATAAACAAGGTCAATTATATTCTTTTCCACATTTTTGCTGAGATTGATGCAAAACCTTAAGCTCCATCTGAGTAACTTCTTGCTGTTAGGACACCTTCATGGCAGGATTTCTTTCTATCTTTTTTGTTTGCTTGTTTTTGTTTTTCTTTTTAATTTTTGTTGCTTTATGTTCATTCCCTTCCTTCTCAAGTGATTGTATTTAATGTCAGCAATTATTTTAGAATGATGTTTGTAAATAATATGCAACTTATATAAAATGAAATTTTACTGTGTTAGGTAATTTGAATTGCAAATATAAAACTCCCAAAAGAAACACCAGCAAACTCCCTTGGTGATTTGACTTCCTGATCTTTTTTGAAAGACTGGTGACTGTTTCTGATAACAAAGATAGATATTTTTCTCAATTTTTTTTTTTCTGAGAGAATAAAAGTTAAGTGCCTATTCTGGAGTAAAGAAAGAACATTTATTACATAAAATATTGGTCTTCTAGCTACAGTTTGGCATTATGATTTTATCAGCACTCCACAGTGTCACTAATAGGACCCAGAGCTTAAACTTGCTACTGTCACTGTAACGTGTTTCTTCTAAAAACTGTTACTGTCAGCCAGCTCCTGCAAGTCCAATACCACATTCTAGCATCCTCTCTGAGAACTAGGCTTAGCCTCTCTGAAGCTAGGCTTAGCTTATCATCCTCCTGGTGCAGAAAGGGATGTGGTTTTGAGCTCTGTGGGGTGCAGAGATGAGAAGTGCTGTTCTCCAGGAACAGCATAATAAGTACTGAGTTTTAATCTGCTTTCTCCTCAAAACCTACATGAGCATCTCTGGCTTGACCAGAACTCAAAGAATTTTCAAGTTTCTTTAAAGTAGGGGTGAGATTAGCACAATTTGAAAGACCTGAAGGCCATTATGGCTTGAGCAGATGGAAAACTTGCAGCTGTTCTCTAAAAGCCTGGCTGTTATTGCCCCTTTTGAGAAGGTGCACCATGTCTATCCTTTTTTTCTTGTGCAAGACAAGTCAATTGCTGCAGGCAGAACCCTCCTCGAGTGCTTTTGAGAGTCTAGCACTGGCTTCTGCTCCATAAATTGGAAGGCTGTGAATCCTGGCTTGCCCTGCAGAAAATACATTGTGTATTGTAGGCTCTTTGTGATCTTTTCCCCTTTGCACACCTTCACAGAGCCAGGCACAATCCAGGCCATTATCTCCATGTGAGAGTTTTCACTATTGCAGACTTGTAAAAGTTTCCATTAGCAATTCTGATTTGGAAAGGACAATTGGAGGCTGAAAGAATGGCAAATGCAACCTGGATATAACTTTTTGATCCCAGAACCCAATTAAACTTGTAGTTTTAAAGTGCATGTGACTCCTGAGTTCAGCTCTAATACTAGATTTATATTATTTCCTGGAATGAAAGTCACCACAGACAATATCCAGAAGAGCATAATAATGATCCAGTGAAAAATGAATCCAGCTTTTGACTTTTTTTCCCCCAACAGAAATAAGATAGGGAACCAATTTAGTTTTATATAGGCTATTCTTTTAATGCTCAGTAACTTTTCTACCATCAGTGACTTTTTTTCCCCAAGATATCTACTTCATTAGTGCTGCTGTTTCTACACAGTGCTAGTGTGCATTTGTCTTGACATGGCTAGTGCTGTAGTACTAGCACATATTTGGGAATAAAACCCACAGAATATTGGTTGAAATATATTATCTAATATCCTATTCATAAGCTCACTTATAATGAATAATTAGCATTCTGTGAGCCATGTGTTTCTTTCTAAATCCTGTCTGGCTCCTCTGCCTAAAATGGTGCTTCAGCCTGATGAGTTTAGGTAAGGGGGAACTTTAGACAGCAGTAATCATGAATACTCTGTACTTAGCTTCTGTCTGGCTCAAAACAGCCTTCGTGCTTCTGAATTATTATTAGAGACACTTAAGTTTTGGACTAGCAGTACTCTGTCTGTGTCTCATTTTCAGTTATATCACAGGACAGCTTTTGTCTCATAAGGAGACTTATCTTAATCCTGCTGCTTCTTGGAGTTTGTGGCCCCTTTTGCTCTTAAAGATCTCTAGGACGGAGACCTGAGTTATGTCAAAGATGAAAGCAAGTGTCCTTGCGCTCCTCTTCACTCTCTTTTGTGATCTCTTCACTGTGGAGCTTGGCAGGTTCATCATGTAGGATGAGGTTTTCTGTTCTGAAAAGTGAGAGCTTTAGGGCAAACCATAAATTATTTTTAAGGAGAAGGAGGCTACAAATTCTCTTTTCCATGGAAGTAAATGAAGGTGTGTGAAAAGTCTGCATCTATGGAATTGAGCTTTTTTTTTTTTTTCCTTTTTTCCTTCCTTTGCTGCCTAGCTCTTACTTTCAGGGGTACTACCTACACTTTTCATAATGATTTTTGTCCAGCAGGGCTGTGCTCTGGAAATAAGCAAGAATCAGAAGTGCAAACGTGCTTTCTTGTTGTTTTCAATGGACTTGCACAGACATGAATGAAGCTGTTTTTTCAGCTTCCTGAGGTTGGAACAGTGCAACCCATTTGACATCCTCCTCTGACTTCAAGTGATGGGGAACAAATTGAGCAAAGCTCTGTCTGGTGTATCTGACACCTGGTATCTAGGTAGATTCCAAAAATAGGTGAATCTTCATATTCTGTCTTTAGTTTGAACATGAATGGCAGCCTTTGTTTTCAGTCTTTGGTTGCTGCTGTTTGAATGTTTTCCCAGATAAGGCTGACCTATCTGTGAAGTGGAAGCGTATTCATTTTTACTTCTCGGAATTTTTCTTCTACCTGATCCGAGTTCCATCCAGAGACAAAGCAGAGGGAAACATACATGATAATTTAGTTCCTGGCTTACTCTGGATTTGCTGTAACCACAAACACAAGGGGATAAATGCTGTCAAGAATGAGTTTCAGCTCAGATGAATGTTAACTGAAGATGAAAATCACTATGAAAAGATAGAGCTGTTGCTGCTAAATCAAAACAATACAACCTATTTGAACCCTCTGGGAAAGGCCTTCTTCCACAAAAGATCTTCTGTGAATCAAAAGGATATTGATTAATTCCTGTTATCTCTTCCCTGTCTCACATTAGAAGATACCTTGGCTATGACGATCATCATCTTTTATTCTTTCTCTGCTGCCTTGACTGAATACAGAATATGACTCTGTGGTCAGTTTAATCCTCATCTCAGATGCTGAGAGGAGAGGTGCTTATTTATGTCCAAAATGAAAAAGCAAAAACATCCATCCAGCTGAACTTGGATGGATGTTTTTTTGAACTTGGTGATTCACTAAGATCTTGAAGCAATGTGTTTTCTGTGAGCAGCTAACTTACTCAAACTGATGCTGATATACTGAATAAACCTGTCTTGGATGATACAGAGCTTATTGTATCTCTCAGCATTGCCCAAGAGGGAAAATTCAACAGAATTGAGACTTTACCCCTATACAACCTTTTTTTCCCCCCCCTTTCTTTCTCTTTTCCTTTATTTTCACTCTAAGAAAGTTTGGTAGCTGACCACTTTGCATCTTAAAAGACAAGCACTGTACCTTGAGCTATCTCCATTTGCAGCATGATTCATGAAACTGGGCTGTGTCTCTTAATCTATTTATTTTTTTCAGACTCTGGACAACAACATTGTGCTGTTGGTACTGGTTTTGAGCTGAAGTTCCTATCTGGATAATGTATCTCTGGATGTGGCATACTGAGCTTGCAGGGCTGGTCTGCAATGCAGTCTGGGACCAGATGAGGAAATGGATACTTGAATGAAATCATTATTACTCTCACAGATGCAGAAAAGTAGACATACAGTAATGGCTTAGACAAAATGTATTGTTTAAAGACCATGTTAAATGGATTCCTTCAGGAGGGCTTGTGTTTTTATGGAGAATGCTGTCCAAGCAAGAAGGATCTGTTCTTCCTTAGCCCAGCAGAGTAATTGAAAATGATGTGGAAACTTCAGTCTGCTTCATATATTTCTCTCCAGGCCAAATACCTGCAAAAATAAACATTCTACTACTTTTTCCATCAAGATAGACATGTTTAGAGGCCCTGTTTCTAATCAGACAATTTTTGAAGCCTAGTATTATACTCTGAAATCAGAGCAGTAGTCTTTGCCACTGCTTCACATGTTTTTCCAAAGTAAATGTAAGAGATTTTCTTTCTTCTGTTGAACTTCAAAATATAGTCCTGAGAAACTTTTAGGATTTTGATGCAGGGAAATCACTTTGCCTGGAGTGACACAGGCCAAATGGCCTCAGGGTTAGTGATATAAAAGTTCACCCATTGTGCCTCTTTGTCACCAGTCCTTTAAGTGTGTGTCCCCAGGTCTGTTCTATGCCTTGGTGTGTATTGAGAAAAAATCTTATACAACTTGTCTCATTCTCTGTATTTATATTCTAAGGAATGCATCTAGGAGGAAGAGGAGGAAATTCTTTTTACAAAGGATTTTTGATCCCTAGAATCATGATTGATAGGAAGAAGTATGTCTGCATTTAGTTTAAAATCCTTTCTTTGAACAAGATGATCCACAAGCACAACTTCGCTAGAAATAAACAGATCAGGGACGAAAGAGTCAGAAAGTCACTTGGTTGCTGTTACTGGGAGCATGCTCTGCAGTTCATCT
This sequence comes from Serinus canaria, assembly GCF_022539315.1. Taxonomy (NCBI): domain Eukaryota; kingdom Metazoa; phylum Chordata; class Aves; order Passeriformes; family Fringillidae; genus Serinus; species Serinus canaria. The sequence continues at coordinate 40,469,170 of NC_066315.1, forward strand.
CTTTAGAATATATATTGTAATAATTTAAGAAATTGCTTATTAGCTTTTTCCCTAGCTTGTACTTGGGAACCAGTGTGTATTTCTGTGTATAGGAAATGACCAAGAGATAAAGTAGAATTTCTAAATTTTTAGTAAACAAATAATTAACATCTTTTTATTCTGGTTTCATACAAGATGCTGAATATTTCACTCATTTGCACATGCACAGACACAGACAGCATACACATATGCATTGCTTGTCAGTTTATCCATTTGTAGAGATGAAAGTTGGGTTTACAGTCTATGATGTGCCTTTAACCTCTTTATTACCAAGGTGTAGTTATAAATAAAGTATCAGATTTCCTCTTACCCATGTTGCTTCTCAATATGAGAGCAAGTCTGTGCACTAGTTCTGATTTGTAGGTTTTCTTACATGTAGAAGTGATTTTTGGCATGAGTGTTACTCTGGAGGGGTCCAATATAATAATAGACTGCTTTGCTTTATTCAGAAGTGTTTATTTTCAATGTCTACTTTTGCTGCTCAGAAAGTGGTCGGTATTTGGTGCATTGTGTTGGTCTGAAAAGAGTGGGCTCACTGCACTATTTCAAGATTTAGTTGCATTTGAGATACTTGATACTGAAGAAGTGCCTGGTGTGAACCTCAGTTTTCCTCTCAAGTGCGTGATGCTGTTGCGTAAGCAGAGTAGCACACAAGCACAACTGCCTCTTGCTATGCTAGAGTAGTATTCCAATTTTAGCTTAGCTTGAACTGATCTGAAATCTTTATCCTGTCTTTGGTCAAGGATCTGTATCAATAGGCACAGCTGACCAGTGTGAGAAAGCTTGTGTTGCCATCCCCACCATGGTTGAATCTCATTAGGATGGGTAAGAATTGTCATGAGAGTAAAGGCTTGAGGCTCAGAAGGCAATGTTTGTAGGCTTGCTAAAAATGATGAGACATCACAGACCTGGCATCTTGTTTACAAACATCTCATTGTGCTGGTGAGGAAGGCCTTCATATCACTAGCCATCTCCTGAACAGTTTCTTTTCCTTCCCCTCACCCATTGGCTGCAATCCTTATGAAATGATACAAGGCTGGACTGTGGGGTTTTTGTTTTCTTCTTTTCCCTATGGGATCCTAAAGGAGTATGGTGTCCAACTAATACTGGAGCCTCAACAGAGATTGGTGGGCTGATTTTCATTCCAACATAGTATATCATGAGTATTAAATCTCCTAAAATATCCAGCTGTGTGTGCATTTCTGCAAGTACTACAACCCTTGCAAAAGCAAAGCAGTAATTAGCTGAGCTCCAAACAAAATGCTTTCTTCCTTAGGAGATGTTTCATAGTGCAGGTATCAGGAACAGGTGGGGACAAGGGATCAGCAGCTTGATATTGCTGATGGTGATGCTGGTACTGGGTTGTGATGCTGGCACTGGGAGCATCATTCAAACTTGCACAAGAGGAGATGCTTGGGCAGGAATTTCATACCGCTCTGCAGAACTGGGTGCAACAGTAAGGAAAAGTCTGGATTCCTTTTTGAGCAAAGGCAGAGTGGTTACAAATATCCAGGCATTTGCTAAGGGCCTGTGTGCTCAGTTTGGGTGGTAAATTGCATTTGAGCCAAACATAGAAACCCAGCAGTTTCTGCAGAGCTGCCTGTGGAGTGGGATGCCACACAAGTAGCCTCAGCAAGTTCTGGTCCTCATTGCAAAGAATGGAACCAGGAACAAATGTTCAATTTTTAGTTTTCTACATGCATCATCTCCTGTTAGTAAACACAAATGTAGTCATGGAAATCTATATGTCTTCCATGCAAAATCTCTGCTTTTATAACCATTTCCTCAGAATATAGAGCAAAGCTAACAAAAAGAGTGGTTTTATGATGCAAACAATGTTTTTCCTATTTAGCTTTCTGAAAGCAAACCTGAAATAAATAGTTGTGCAGCCAGAGTACAATTTGCAAGCAGTATTTGAATAAAGATAATAAAGAAGAATTACAGTTCACTGTAAGAACTCGGTTTAGTTGCATCAGTCTTAATGCAGTATTACATATTCTGCATTTATAAAAGTAAAAGAAATAAAATTATAGTGGCCCTAAAACCTCACTACTGCAATGTAGAGAGCTGCCAGTAAATTCCAGTCTTCATTAAGAAAATAACTTTTAGTATTGCAATAGATTTTTTTATTTTTTTAATTAAGACATCTCGGTATCTTTATCCTTCTTGGTCCCAAGGACTTGATAAGTTAGTGGTTCTAAATTCAGGGCATATGAATGATGCAGCTTTACAAATGAAGTATATGTGCAAGAAAAATCATTCCACTGTCAGTCTGTTAATTTATCCTAGTAGACATTGTTCTATCAATTTGTTTTGCATTCGTAGTGTTTTAGTTTGTAAACCTTTTGGAGCAGAAACATCTGACTTTAGGTTGTGCAGGGAACAGGGTTTTGACTTGGACTTCTCAGTGCAGCTAGGAATAAAACCTTAAAAGTGTGTTTCTGGAGGGAGGGAAAATATCTAAAAGTGTGAGAAGTAATGCAGTGTAGAAGTGTAGACTTGCACATACCACTTTTCAATTCTGTTTGGCCTTTGTTGTATACATATCAAATGGTAGGTGGAAACTCTAGTGAATAACAGCTAAGAAGAACTTGTATGTACTTTTCCTAAGGCCATTATAAATGCACAAATACATTGAATACAGCAAAATAAGACAACATGGTGTCACATATGTTTGTAAGAAAATATCAAATGGGATTACTCCATGGCTCTTATTAGACAACAGTTAGTATCATTCTTAACTCCCTATCAGTGGGATTTTATCAAGAGTTTCTTAGTGAATGTGCTCATTTGATTAATAAAGTTGTATATAATATCTTGCTATTTAAGCAGAGAGTTGTTATTTTTATTGGGAAAAAGGAGATAAAATCCTATTGATTTGCTGAATTAAGCTTGGATGTTCAGTAACATATATTGTTTCTCATATTTTAGGGCCAGGTTTTCCTTTCCTGAGAATTCCTTGTAGAAATAAAATAATTAACAGAGGATGGCATGTCTTTTGTGCGTTCTCACAGCAGGAACAGAATTCCTGCCTTACCCTGTTGCAGTCTTTACGCTGCCCTCAAAGGGATTTAGATCAGACCCATAAATCTCAGCTCAAGTCCGCAGGCTATTTGAAGGCATTCCTATAGAGTCAGGTTTCTTCCATTCCTGTTCTATTCACATGATTCACGGTATTTGGCTGATGAAAATGTTCAGGGATACCTTCTGGCAAAATCACTCATCAGGGGGTTGGGTTCTACTTCTCATAATTAGAGAGAACAAGGGAGGAGAAGTTGTGAGCGTCAATGGTGGTACCCAGGGCGAATCTGTTTACACCTTTGCTGTGGCTGTGGGGGGTGGTGTCAGTTCCAGACACCCTGACCTGAAGCAGGATCCTTCAGGCCTGTAAAAGGCAGGAATGTTTCTCTCCATCACTGCTGCATCCTTGAAGCTTTGCTTCTGCAAAAGCTCCCAGCTCCATATTAGGCATGACTGAGCTCATCTGGTCAAGGGGCAGGATTACCAAGGGTGTTAATAGAGGTTCTTTTGTAAGTTCTTTCCTTCATGGTACCTTGTTTTTCCTTCATGTGTTTGCTTGGTAATAGGGAAGCTGTGGTCTGGAAACAATAGAGTTTGACTATTTGTGCCAGGTACTTTGTTCTGTCTTTTTGCTGCTACATCCTTTTTCAAGGCAAGTGAGAGAGAAGGATGTCATTGCCATCCCATGCATAGGTTTGGAATGGCTCAATAAAAACATTTCTCAATTCTGAAAGTATAGTGCTGACTCCATGTAATATATTGTCTTTAACAAAGAGCTGGGTTTTCAAAATTGGAGGTGCCTGACTGCTGCTCCTTACACTGGCCAATGCCTGATCACAAGTGATAACCTGAGTATCAGTGTGTTGGTACAGCTGGCCAGAGATACCAAGGAGGTTGGAGGTGTATAAATATAGAATTTAAGAAAAATATTGGTTCATGGTCCAGTTGTCAGCATCTGGCTTTAATTCTCCTGTAGGAAGTGTTCTGCTGTCCTTGTAAAGGGGAGCTAAAGAGAGAATGGAACTAGTCTTTAAAAACTAGCTCAAAGTTGGCTGCTGAATGAAAGAAATAGCCATGTGTTTTTAATAAAATTTTAGGGAAATATTATCAAAGATTTTAAAGATGACTGCTCATCTTCCACCTCTCTATCCCTATCAAACAGTAGTTTGGATTGAATACTCCATGAGAATTAGTGGAGTGGTACTTTTCTCTCCTGTAATCTTTCTCCTCTTACTACCTTCAATTATTCCTTTTGTATCTCTGCAACAGTGGGAAAGATTTTCCTTACATTAAAGTAGGGCTCTTTCTTTAACTCTTCCCTTCCACTAATACTTCATCACTGATACTTTTATTTTTAACCATCAGTGATGATGTCTCAAAGCACTGATTCTATGAGAGCATTTTGTGAGGGCTGCCTTACAACACAGGTTGGTGCTGTTCAGAGATGCTGTGGACACATGTGTTTGGGGTTATACATCACATAACTGAAGTTATAATGAGATTTGACCATGGATTAATGAAGGCTTCTGTGGTCTCTTGTAATTGCTGAATTTGTCTAATTGGTGCTGCAAACATCTTACTGCTGATGGGTCTACAGCACAGTTGATAGAAATATTACTAACTCTAGAAAAGAAAATAATCTCTTCTTCCAAATATCAATCAATTTGTATGTCTTCTGATTAGGATATTTTTTTAATTTTTTTTTTAAGCAAATTTAAAAAAAAATTAGTTTTAAAAAAAATGTTAGTTAAAATTTTTTAGGGTGTTTTTTAAATTCGAGGCTATACAAATGCAGGGAACTCCATCCTCAGGCTTAATATAAAAGCAGTTCTATTGGATAGGAAGCTTAAATTTGCCACTGTAATCACTTTGGGGAAAAGTTTCAAGATAGTGTATGGATGGTGAGGGTGCAAATCCCATTTGCAGGATTATAGAAGTCGAATGACAAACTAATTCAGAATGGCATGTTGCTTTTTCATTTGTGAGTCTTGAAAAGTCAGACAGCATCAAAATCAGCACTCTTAAACTAATTCTGAAACTCTTTAGATTTGCAGTGGAAGAGGCATGGAAAATGTACATGTAGTGACGCACTGGAAGGGGTAGGAGCCTTAGTCCTCCAAATTTAAATTTGTTTTGCAGTTGTGGGTAATACAAAAGGTAGAGAGACTGAAAGCCTTTTTTCTTTTTTCTTTTCTTTTTTTCCTTTGACACCTTTTGATTGGAAATGTGAAGTGCCACAATATCTGTTACTTTCCTATAATTGCTCCTTTTACACTTTTATCAGGTATGTCTCATCAGATTTGATTTTTCTTTTACATACTGTATCCTCTCTTGTAAAATTCCTTTGAATTTAGGTGTGTTACTAGAACTGCACCAGGGTAGAGGGGAGGAGAACAAAGCCAAAAGTGTCCCTGGCTGGTATTTCTGAGTTGAAGTCACTTTGCATGAGGTGATTTCTCTCTTTCCTGAAAACTCTTCTATTCTTTGAGCTGCTATTCTTCTTAAAATCCTGTGATGGTGAGTATACTGTATGCTGAACTGAAGCTCCTGTTTCCCTTGGGGATGTTTTCCTTCCTGGCTGGTCTGTTACCAAAGATTTAAGCAGACTCCACCTGTGTGCAGGTTGCTGGTCTTGCAGCATCAAATGGCAGCTGGATGGGAGCTGTCAGCACCAGGGTGATGATAATGCTGTTCAGCCAGTGCCACACAAATAACTGGTGACTGACCTTCTTCCCACATCCAGCCCAGCTAGAAGTTCTCCTCATCTCACTGGGGTCTCTTCTGGGAGGATGAGGGCTTTCCAGCCCTTAGGGAGTCTGAGCATGTTACAGCCCACAGTAAATGGGATGGGGGTAGGTGGAGGGAGCTGTTTCTTCATCTCAGGCCTCAGGCTAATTGCAGAAGAGTTACTAAACCCCCCTGCTGTGTAGGATTAGCTGGGTCCTACCTTTGAGTGAGTGTGAGAGTTGTGCTTGGAATTCTACAGTAACTCAGGGATGTCCTTAAATAGTACCACAGAGCCTTGTAAATTTAGGATTTGTTTAGTCTTTCATTGTTCTAGGGAATCTTCAATTATACCATTGGTTTATGCATGAATGTATATTATTAACCAGTTTTTAAAATGCATAATCCTGGGAGAGTGGTGTTTTGCAAAGTTGAAACTTGGCATTATGAATTCATTCTTCTGCATTTGAGTGAAATATGAGGAAAGAGTGCAAGTCAGTGAGAAATTAACTCCTTGTGGTCCTGAGCAATGGGGTGCCCTCCATTCTTTCTCTGATAACTTAAAGTATTTTCTTGCCTTAAAGACTTTGTTAAAATCCTCTGGACATCCCTTCCTGCCAATCAGTCCATCCCTGAGACCCTGTACAGGTTCAAGTAAAAACTCCAAATAAATCCACTTCATACTGAAATATTTGGGCATCTCATAAAGCTAAGCCAGAGTCAATATGAAGTCCTCCATCTCTTGGAATTAATCAGCAGCCATCAAGACCAGGGGAAGGGGTGGGAAGAGAAAGAGAAGAAAAAAGGCCAAACTACTCTTTGTTCAAACTTGTTTAGTACACCTGTGCCTTTCAAACAGTTCTTACTGTAAGCAAATTTTTCATTGAAATTCAATGTAAATTTTCTAGCTGGTCACATTGGCTTTTAGGAAACAAAAAATCCTAATCTTAGTGGAAAGGAGTCTGATACCCTAAAATGGTGATATGTACGTACACATTGTGTTTTTTCATTTTGCTTTGAATTTTTGAGACATCAAGGTACATTTGGTTCCCGTTCCCAGGCTTTTATGTACAACATGAGGGCTGAAAATATGCTTTGGCAAATGAAAGCTGACATTCCTAGAGGATCATTTGTTTGGAGCAGCTGGGGTTTTAAATCAAACATCAAATATGAGAAAATCAGAAGAACTGTCAATGTTGTCGTTACCTGAATGCAGTTCAGATCAGCAGTGCTGAAAAGTTGTCATCTGATGGTGACAAGATGGCCTGTGACACAGAGCAGTTTGCCCAGAGACAGGTGTGTATTAGGTTGATGTAACAAAATTGCTACCTGCAGAAAGATAGGCAGAGCTGTCCTTCCATTCTCACATTAATTTCATCTGCGGCGAGGGCTGGGAGACCAAGCTAATTGGGAGGGCAAGAAATACTGTGCAATTACTCTGGGGAGAAAAGAGTCTGCTTGAACTGAGAACAAACCAAGTTCATAACTGTCCTGGATTCTAGCATTGTTATAAATTGAAAACACATTTAAGTATGGTTTTGCTGGAGTTTCCTTCTGAGGCTTCATTCCCATTTCAGTCTGTTATATCAGTTCCATCAGAAAATGTAATTCCAGCTTTTTCTTTTTTTTTTTTTTTTTTTCATTTTTTGTATGTGTGTGTGCCTTGGTTGTAAAACACAAAGTTCACCTTCCAGTGTGAGTGCAAAGAAGTTTTGATGTGTGCTTAGGCAGAAGGGGGTGTCTAGCACTTGCCTGAGAGTGACTTGACAGAAGTGCTTTTAATTCCTCTGTAAGTGTATGGAGACCTGGCACCCACTTCTGAGGGCAGCTGGGGTCAGTGTTACCACACACATGCTCTCACAGATTGTTCCTTTCTTTGTAGCACAAGAATATTTGCAATCTGTTGAAAAGTTACTGATTTCTGGTTTTAATTGTAGAATGTGCTTAGGCATGTATGTGCTCCTAAACTCCACTCCTTTTGTAGGTGAGGGCCTCATGGAAGTGTAAGTCATACAAATAATCCCCTTTGGAAATGACAGGCAAAGAGAGAGTGAAATGTCTCAAATCCCACAGTCAGCCTGGCAGAATCCTGAATTTGAACTCAAAACTCATGAGATGCAGTCTGGAGCTTCTATCAGAGAATAGAAGCTTTTTGTCTCTTGCAATAATTTTTTTTCAAAGATGTTCCTGTTTAAACGTCTTGACCATGTACAGATGACCTGTAAGGAGCAGTCAATAACCAGAAAGCCTTGAGATGCTCAGTTAAGCTTTATTTCAAAGCCCTGCTCTGTGCAGGATACCTTCTGAATGTGTCTGACAGTTTCCTCTGATTTCTAAGCCCTCTATGGCAGATATTTGTCATGAGTTCCCATGAGTTAGAGCAGAGAGGCCATTGGCAAATGTAATGCCCTTTCAATACCTGCTTGAAAACATCTAAAGCGAATCAGGGAAACAATGTTTACGTAGCATGGTCATGAAATCATTAGCTAGCTGGCTGGCAAATTCCTTCATTAAATTTTCCTTTTCAAAAAAATGTTAATGACATAGTTGTAGTGCAGTTTCATGTCCTCCTCCTAGACAAGCATTTATTATGAGCTTGAGTAAATATTAGATATTTATCACTTAAGATGTTAAATATTTAAATTTTCCTGTAACAGATGTATATTCCTACCTGGTAGGCTGCTGCTCAATACTCAGTTAGAAGGACAAGTTTCTCTTAAGTTCTTTTCTTATTTAGGTGCACAAGGATTGAACTGTAAGTAAATTGAAAGTAAGGTTTTTCTGTAGTGATTTTGTGCTTAAGTGCCTACTCTAGGAGTTAAGGCTTTTATTTCCAAAGAATGACATTGCAGCATGGTCCAGAAGAGTCCGGTCTGTGGCAACCAGCACCTGCAGCTGGTACTGTAGGGTAAAGACATGGAAATAGTCCAGTTGGGTTTCATGGGACTTTTCCCATACTAGAACTAAATTTTCCTCCTTTTTTTTTTTTTCTTTTTTTTTTTTGTGTGTGTGTGTGTGTGTGTGGTGGTGTTTTTTGTGAGGGTTTGTTTTTTTGGGGGTTTTTTGGTCTTTTTTGAAGCAGGGTGTTAATGAAGCATGCTGCGAGCTCTCTTTGGCCAAACCTGCCGTGGTTGTTACATGGCAAGCTAATGTAATACATAAGTACATGAGTGCTTGGGTGTCAGGTGTAGGTTCAGCTCCAGTCTGGAAGCAAATTTTGCTTGGGTAAGCCTTCTAAGGTCCCAGTGTGTTGTTTTTTCCTCTGTTTATATTCCATTATTCTTCTCATCATTTTCTAGTCTCTGGAAAAGAAGCTGCAAGTGGTTCTTATAGTTTAGCCTTGAATAAGTTGGTCCAGGGAAGCTGGAGTCATTGCATTGCTTCTTGACCAGCAGATCTTCATAGAAACTTAGATCTAGATCTGGGCTTTGTGACTCCAAGTGTGCTTGAAACAGCAAAATACAATTGAGCTAGAAAGAAATGTGTCTGGTTTGTCACTGTGCCACCAGCAGAAAGGGAGTTTGAGGTATGTAGCATGAGGAACAGCTTATGCTGAAACCAGACTGGCAAAGTGGAAAGTTTTGTTGCCTGTGATGCCTTCAGCAAAGGTATTCTCGTGTTATTGCCTTGTTATCTTTTTTTTTTTTTAATTTCATAAAATATATGTCAGCTATTTGTAATTGTGAATGCATTAGGAAGCAGTCAAAACAGCGACAGCTAGATCAGAACAACAGATGCATTCCTTTGTCATAATTGCATATGATAACCCTAACCGTTGTTGTTATTTTAGAGGAAATTATACTGATTTTAAATTAGTCTGTGATTCGAGATCTGTGCAAGAACCACAGCAGAGTTATCTTTGCTTTGGAATTGACAAAACTGCACCGTTTGTCATTCAGTCATTTAACAGCAACCCAGCAAATGCAAAACGGCAAAACTATAAATCAAAAACGAATGTTTGCTACCGCCTTTAAAAAAAGTTGCTGACATCTTAGAGAGATGCTAAATGAGCCTTATTGATGTTTCATTCTAATTAAACACAAGGTAAATGTTCAGTAATTGCACCTTTCATTAAAATGTGAGTGTGTGATTTGCAAGCTTCCCAGCACTGCCCTTTAAAAATCATCAGAAAATGTTTCGGCCTGGTGGCATTAAGTCACTATAGTTTAGCAGTGTATTGGTAACTTGATAAGCTGTTGGCATTTGTTTTGGAGAAATTGTCCTTCATAGGCAAAGTTGTCAGGCTGCTTGACTATATAATCTTTCTTCATGTGAAATAATATGATCAGGTTCTTGGTATGGAGTTGAATGCTTTACCGTGACTCTGCTTGTGATCTTTGTGCTTGGAGTGGAATTGCTTGACAGTAGTAGGATTATTTGGTGACAAACATGCTGATTTCATTACATCCATCTATCTCATTAACATGGTAGAGCACCTGTAAGACTCCATGTCTGCAGCAATCACCTACTGCTGCTGTGTGCTTAGGTCTGACCAGCCCCATGTTACAAAACGGAGCTGTCACCTTCATTATTTTTTATGTTGTTGGAATTAATAAATGTTGGACTGGGCCATCAGTACTGCAGGTGAGTTTATGCCTCCCATGAAAGCCTGGCCCATGTCTTTTTGTGAAAGAAGACAGGGAAAATTTACATTGTTGCCTGCTTTAAATTAGGATCTGTATTAACGATTTAGGCTATTGTGTTATGAGAGCATCGATTTCATCTTTTCCAATGATTCCTTTTAATGAAATTGTTCAAGGCTCAGTTCACCACAGAGGAGAGGCTGCTCTCTGCATTATTGGAGCCAAGTTTAGGTCACAGATCTTGGCTCTTCTATCATGAGAATCGTTCAATAGAAAACACGGACAGGCCAGAGAACAATTTTCAGCTAATTCTGTGATTGCTTTGAAAGCAGTGGTGAAAAGCACAGGAGTTAATGAGTCTCTCCATTACTTACCCATTCCAACTAACTCAGAAAGCCAAATAGAAAAAGCCCCTGATTTTCAACTGAAGCTAGGTTTTTGTAACTGTCCCCAAAATAGACCTGTTTCAGCTGAGAAGGAGACCTCTCTCTAGTAAAACAGCAAATGATTGAAAGGCTGATTCTGCTTCTTTCTGTTTTCCTGTCTGTCACTGGACTTGGAAAAGTCACTTCATCTTGATTTCTGTCTTCATATTTGAAAAGATAGTATTTTCCCACTTTGTTAGCATTGTGACTTTGCAGTGTTTGAGCTGCTTCAGAAAACACAAGTGCAATTAACTACAAAGTATCCCTGAGTAGAATTAAAATACAAGTTTCCTTTATCTTACCCTGTACTCGCTATATGTTTAAAAATATCAACACACCCCCATAAAACCAACAACAACAACAAAAAAAACCACTTGAGACCTTGTTTGTTTCTTTATATAATGTATCTGGCACAGTTTCCTTTAAAAAGAAAGGCAGGCAGGCAGAGAAGAGTACACAAGCACAGGAGTTATATTGATAAACCAGCACCTCAATTCTTAAGGAAATAATTTTCATCACATTATGCATATGTGGGTATTGAATTGGAAATGTTTTTACATAAAATATAATTATATATGTAATTCATACAAATATAAATATTCTAAATTAATTATAATCCGTATTTATAACAACTATAATAATATGTAATCATGTGCTCTTGAGTACTAATATATAGATAGCATTTAGTAGATAGACTAATAATTGGATTGGTACAATAATATGTTTCATATTCAGGATGCCCTTGAGTGGCAGTTCCCACTTCAATCATGTTTTTATATGTTCCTGCCCTAAAGTAGCTTTATTGTGGTAAACTCTGAAAGCCTTTCTTCCAGGACATCCTTTTTGCATTCCCTAGATAGCACTAGAGAAATAGAAAGCTAATTTCCTTGTTTTCATGTAAACAAGGAAAGCTGCAATTCAGAATGTTTTGTCTGGCACAGAAGAGACAAATTATAGTAATAATACCTATCTCTTATATAGCACATTTCAGACCATTTGGTCTAACTAGGGGTCAGGTGCTATCAGGGAATAGCAATTCCTGCTGTGCGGTCTATGGTCTGACTCCTGAGCCCTCCCTGGATCCTGGAGTACTGCTACGTTGTGTCCAGTGTTGAAAACGGAGACATCCAAAATTTAGGGCTTTCATAAAGAAAAGACAAGAGAATAATCCAGGATTACAGGTTTTGAGAACTGTGCTTTCAGCAGATGCAATGCATGTTGGAATGCACCTGAGTTGTGATGATGCTACAGATGTGGGTAGAGTTTTAAAGATCCCTTTCTGTATAGCACAGCGGTACTGTTATCCAGACTTACATTTCCAGCCGCAGTGCTGTCAGGAAAAGGGGCAACAGTAGCTGCTTCAGCTCTTCAGACCATGGCTCTGAGGCACAGGAGCCCAGGGCCTCACCCACTGGTCCTGTCTTTCCTTCTGAGTGTTTTGCAGTAGCTTAGTGCTTCCTTGTGATTTGTCTGTCTCTTGATCTATTCTCATTAAAAAAGGTCTCTCAAAAAATTCTTCTGGGAAATACACCAAAATATTGGGAAAGTCCCCAAAAGAAGTGTGCTTCACTTTCAGAAATGAGCAACTTCTACAGTTGAGTAGGAATGACCTGGAGGAAAAAGTGCCAGGAAGGAGGGATAGAACTCCTGGACTTGATTTTGTATTGCAACTGCAGTACCAATACAAAATACAGTTACCAATGTGAATGTGATTTTGAGTCTGTCTGGTCTTTGTAAGTGATGTATGACTTCTGCTGAAGCTGCTCTGCATTTTTTCTCCTGATGCTTCCAGGCTCTGACTTGCAAAGAGGTCAGCTCTGCAAGGAGAAGCAGACATGATGAGATGCAATTCTTGAAAATCCTTTCTAGTGACAGTAGGTAGGGAAAAAAAAAAAAACCAAACCCTTTAGTCAGGGTCAAGGTAAAACACTAGGACTACAGTGTATGGGGTTTCACAATCACTAAGTGCCTCTTAGAAATAACTTAAACCCAGCATTGCAGAGAAAAAAAGCCTCTCTGATCTGGATCACCATTCAGCTCTCTACCTTAAACTTGGTTCATTGAAATAGGGCAAAAAAGACCACCTAAACTTCGTGGATGATCATACACTGCTTAGTTATGTAGTCTGGCTTTGAGTCAGCCTAAAATGTTAATGAATGAGCCAGGCAAATATAAAGTATTTTGCAGAATTTGCAGGTAAGTCTTCAGTTCTTGATGCTTAAAGAGGAGTTGAATGCCTTATCCTTGTTTTAATTAGACATGCTGAACTGTAGGAAGTGTTTTACTGCTCTTCAGTTTTTGGAGGAAGTTACTCTTGGTAATAGTAGTTTTCCTTGTAACAAAGCAGGTCAACCAACAGTACACACACATCAAAATATTCTCAAGATAACAATAGACATGGACTAGAGATAACAATAGAAGCCAGTGAGTGTCTGCATAGGAATTTCTGCATTAAATACACAAGGCGTGGTTTGCTTAAGATTGCTGAAAATTAAGATAGGTATGACCACAGGATTCATACTTAGCCTCCTTGTTGGTAATTTAATAGTGGTAACAAGACTTGCTCCTAACAGTGTATACCATAAATAAATTGAATAACCTAGGCATGTACTGCTGAGATTGCTGCTTTTATGTGTGTGTGTGTATATATGTATGCAAATATATAATTTTTAATTTTTGACTTGCATGGCATAGATCCAAAAGTTTTGTAATGCTAAATTATCTGAGGGGGAAAAAAAATCATTAAGGACCAAATATCTGGAAATTGGGAGGTGAGGGGAGCCCCAAACAGTGGAGATAAAAGAGCAAGCAAAGTGTGCTTGATAACTGGGAAATAATCTGTCTCAGTAAAAGTTTGCATCATGGAAATAGAGTTGCCTTGTTGAAAGCCAGTAACTGTAACTCATTGAATTAAACTCTTACCTGTACAGAGAGAGGTGTGGATGTGATAGGAAACTGCGCATGTGCAGGCACAGGATAGGACAAGCATAGCTGGGCAGAAACCAATTTCACAACCTTTTTTTTTTTTTGACTGAACTGAATTTTTTTTTAGGATCTGACTTCTCTTTAACTTTTAGTTAAAAGCTACTTCCAGGTGATAGTATGAGGCTCCTTAGGGTTTGCATGTATTGATTTTGTTTCTGGGTTTTTTTTTTTAATATTTGCATAAAGACTGTGGCATGCAGAGAGACTTGGAGCAAGGTTTTTGAGGTGAAAATTCATTACTAATAAAATTTGCTCTATGTTAATTTCTTTGCTTGGAAATACGAATTTTTGAATTAGTCCTCCGTATCTGGTGCTGCTAGAGCTGGAAGGGAAATACCTTCATTTAAGTATGTAGATCTTTGTTATCATACATTGCCTTGCCAAGACCCAAATTTTAACTAAAAATAATTTTTTTTGCTATTATTACAGCCTTGTAAAATAGCCAAATATTTCAGGTTTTTTTTCAGAGGGCAAATATTTAATTCTTCCTAAGACATGAAGAGGTAATATATGGGGGACTGAAATTATATTAACATGACTTACATCATCATCAAAGGCAAACTTTTTTTGTTCAAATCCTGATTTATTTAAACTACCTTGCACTGGACAAACTGTTCATTGATACATACATTTAGTTCCCTTTTTCAATCTCTTATTTATTGGCTTTCCTTTGCTAGCCTGTGTTATGTTCTCAGCAGCCCTGCTTGCTTATTGTACTTTTTTGATGTTCTTCCACCAGCTCGAAAAATCATATAGTTCATCCAAAACAGTAATTAGGAAAGAAAAGTCTGTGATCAGCATTACTTGAACATGAAATGGTAAAATTAGAAACAGCATGAAAGTCTTCTGATTCATCATAGCAGGTAGCTTTTTTCCCCCTGTTGTTGGGAGGGGAGAGCTGCCCAGCCTGGCTAACTCCAGCATTTGTATGTGAAGGATCTTTCAAAGCAGAAAGCAATCCTGGCAATTACTGTAGGGGAAAAGAAGGAGGAAATAGAGGCTAGTGAAACCTTGATATGTCAAAATTGAAATAGAAGAGGTATGTAAGCTGTTGCTGTAATTCATCTTCCATTAAAGAGAGTTGCAATGGAAATTAATGGTGGGAAAAGTGGTTTGATGACATGAAAAGCAAGAGTTGTTTTCTTTGAGGGGGATTATCAGTTGAGTAAAATAGATTTACTCAGAGCTGCCTGATTTAAACCAGGAGAGGAACTGTCCTTTGAGCTTGAATCTCTGATATTAAGAGAAAAATTATTTTCCATCACTGAAAAAACCCCAAAAGAGAAATCTAACTACATTATGGGAAAAGTGAAAAGACTTCAGTATTTTGCTGGCAAATATTTTAGCAATGTTTGTAAACTATATTTAGATTCTTGAGTCATATTTCTTAAATAATGGCTAGGCACAATTTCAGTCTACAAGAATTTATTAAAGATATGATGAAATTGGAGTAGGGATGAATTCCTTACACATCAAGTTGCCAAAATAATGCTTAGACCATTTTACGGTTTGCATTTAAATGAAAGTTTACCTCAGAACCTTGCCATAAAACACAACATACCATCCTTCATAAAATGTTTGTTTGATAATAAGCTTTTAAGAATACATCTTATAAATCTGTTGGATTACACCAGTAATGTTTATGTAGAAAATATGTTCCAATACAGCTCAGGCTTTTAGGTGATAGAATTTGTCTATGTGTTATACTTTCCTGGGTAATGTTTTGACTTCATTATTAGCTGGCTGATGATACTGGTGTTCTCACACTGCTAAATAGAGTCAGTGCATTATAAAATGCCTTCCTGTGGGATATTTAAAATACTTAGATCCAGCCTTGATAATTGTTTCCATTGTTTGCTCTATGAATGAAAGTAGTTATTGCAAATGTGTGTAAAAGTTGTGGAAATCCCTAGAATTTGACCTTAGGTATAATTGTTTCCCCCTTTTAGTTGCCCATTGCCATTCAGGCACTGTCTTATTTTACATATCAGCATTGTCAAGCATCACAAATAGCTATTTATATAAGTAATCAGGAATTTGGTGACAAATATGAGCTACCTCTTGCTTTACAAACACCAAATTCTTGATATTTTCACAAGAGAGCTGCTTTCTTAGTGTCAGGCTCTCCTTTCCTGTGCATGTTATTTTCAGTTCTGAAGCAGCTGTAATTCACACAGAGCAACACAATGTTCAAGGGCAACAGGGAGCTGGTTTTGAAGCTCCGGGTGGGGCTTCTCGTGTGACTGCAAATGCCATGCTCGGTGTGGAGGACTTTTCTAGTGCCTTGAGACCCTCTGAGCTCGCCTGTTCCCTGGCAGCACCGTGATCTGTCAGGAGTGCTATTACAGGGTTCCAGTTGTTACTGATGGCCAAACAGCAGGAATTACATTGAGGAATTCTTTATTGTATACTGGGGCTAGAATGTTAGTTCAGACCTTTGGGAAGCAACATTTTTGTAACACAACTTTCTTATGATCCAGCAATAGTGCTCTAGCCCTCATTTATGTCTTCCTGCAAGATGGAGGCATATTTTTCATTTCCACACAGCTAATTGATGATGGTTCTAGTTGGTTTCCTTTTCTTTCTTTCCTGGCACCTGCCTTGCAGCAGCAGTTCTGTGGAGCAGCAGCTCTGCACTCACCTCTTCCACTGCCCATGCAGTTTTGGTAAACTTTGCTCTTATTAGTGCCCATGCCCCTCTCCATATCCAAATGTGTCAGCCTTTTTTAGCCTCTCAATGTAAGGGACAGGCTGCTTGGCCAAAGTTTAGGCTAAAAAAGCCTGGCTTAAGGCTGCTTTGTTTAAAAATGGCTGTGTAAAATTAGGCATCCCAAGCTCTGGTCCTAAGGGACTCAAATAAGTGGCCTGTTTTTCAAACTGCTAACACCCCATTAGTTCCCGTGCAATGATTAGAAACTGCTGAATCTTCAGCAATTTTGAAAATTAGGCCAAGGATTTAGTTGCCCGAGGGTGGTATTTTCAAAAGAGTGTGGGTTAGGCCAACACAAAGTGCTTATAAGCACCTTGCTTCAGTGGCAGCTTGAAGCGTGTGACTTTACAAAAGCTAATACTTTTCTTAAAAGGATAGTTATTCCACCTCCAAGAGGGGCAGATGGGATTTATGGAAGCTGTAGCCAGGAAAGAAAACGCGAGGTATGCATACTTTCAGGTGCTGTGCTGTTAGAAATGTTAGCTTTTGAGAAATATTCTGAGAAGACATGGAGAGTGGCCAGTCTGTGAATTTAATAACATGGTTTTTGATCTGTAAATGCTACTGTGCCATGGTTAAAAGGTAACTATATTTTTCTTGTCCAGTAATCACTACTGGTTTAACTGCAGTGTATTTCCTTTCAGAACTGTGTGGTTATAGCAGAAATGAGCTATTGACTGGAATCTTATCATTTATCTAGACTTCTTTTGGTTATTTGAAATGTGCCTGAGAGGTAATAGGTGGCAATTTGCATTCTTTTGTTCTGTGAATTTTACCTGACAGTCCTGTCTACAGGCTCTTTTGTAAGGTTTAAAGGAACACCAGGGAGGGGAGGAAAAAAGCTAAGCAAAATCCTGACCTTGCCAGTACATATTTTTGTTGCATTAGAATTCTGCCAATTTAGGAAGGCTCCACTGAAGCAAATGCAGAAACAGGAAGGATCACAGCTCATCACAAAGCAAAAAAGAAAGGATTATTATCTTCCTTCTCTGCTACACTTCCATTTCAACCGATTTTCCCCCTGTTACTTTTATGAGAATTCGAATGAAGGACAAAAATTCCAGTGTTCCTGAGACACGACTTCCAGGAGGTTGGGTTTTATTCTATGTGCATATCAAAATTCAGAGTTGTGTGTTCTTTAAATTATTTAAAGTGATTGTCTATATGAAGACCTGCCTATACTGGAATATCCTAACATGTAGTTTAGCATTTTAAAAGAGTATTGGGTAAAAAGCATATGGCAACAGGATCTCATTAACAAAAAAGATATGATTTGAAGCCCTGATGCTGCTGTTGACAGCATAATTAAAATGATTAATTTGGAGTAGAAGAAGTACTTTGAACTAATTTGAAAAAATGGTTATGATCTTGACCATGCATCTGACCGGTGTTAGGCAGGTACATAGAAATGCTTAAAGGGGAAAAAAATCTTGAAGTGTTTTAGCTGAAGGAGAGAAGGCTTTGTCTCAGATCCCTGTTCTTTTCAGACATCAGATATTTCCTAATGAAAAAATGAAGGTAAAAAAGTGAAACAAAACATGACCTAAACACATGAATAAAGGCAGCAACATATAATTTCTTTCCTAAATATCTTGGGATTTCTGCATGTGCCACTTTGTCATGGAGAATCATATTTAACATCATAATTACGAGTATAAATATTCCTAATGACTAATTCCATCTATTTCCTCATCTGAAATACATATTGTTACAACTGACTACATATTGTTACATATTGTTTGCATATATATGTAATTTTACTTTTAATATATATATATTCATGTATATATACATATATACTTTAAATAATTCATGGTTTCTTTTCCTCTTTCTCTGTCTTGATCGTGGTGGGAATTTCAGTTAATGCCTGGGGCAAAGTGCCCTGCAAGGATGTTTGGAATTCCTTTGCTCCCCATAAAGGAGATCTTTGGAATCTGTAAGAGGGTTAGAAAATACATGGCTGTTCTGTAACAATTGGCCTAACTTCTGCAGGTTTCTCTTGTTTTCTTGATGTAATAAATAAATATGCTTGATAGCTTCAGTTATATCCTAAAAGAAGAGCTGGGGTGTGTTTTCTAGTTTTTTAAACAGGCTGAATTAGAATGTCTCCTTCTTAATGTCAGCTATGTCATATGCTGTATTTTCATGGATATTGTAATATATGTACATTTAAACCTATATATGTAAGCTTTTCTTTTAATTGGACATTTTTTATCTCAGCATTTAATTACCCAAATCTTTAACATGGGTAATATGAATTGCTCCCCCAAACTGGGCTTTGCAGTTTCTGTGATATTAACTTGTTCAAGCATCTCTTTTCATACTGCTTGGCTCATTTGTGTAGATGGGGCTACAGGGCTGAGAGGTGCAGAGAGAGCATGAAAACTTAGAAGTTTTAGCTAGAAAAAGCATTCAGTTCCACAGCGTCTTAGTGGTTGTTTATTAAAAGTGCATGTATGTTAAATGTAGATGTTTAATGTTAGAATGACAGTTTTGTCTGAAATGTGGAGTTTAAGAACTACTTTATTTCTCTCCTCTGGGCTTCTAGATTCATAATTGCTTTTCCTTACTTCTTGTTATAGTAAAGAATAAATATTTTTATTGTGGGGGAACCCAATGGTTTGCTTTGTAAACACAAAGCCACACACACACACACACTCTTCCTGCAGAAGTATTTTTGTTACCGGCGCTCACCCCTGGGCATCAAGGCAGGTCTGCATCAAATATGTGACATCCTTTTCTTTTACAACGGGCAAAGGAATTGCCAAAGTGAGTGTGCAAGGCTGTGGGGCATGCTCCCACTTTTCCTGGTTCTTCTGCCTGAAATTGAAGCCTGATTTACCGCACATACAAGCAGTTCTCTCCTAAAGATTCTGCATCCTAAATCTGCGCTCTGGTTCTGCTTTAGCGACGGTAACATGAGTTATCTGAAAAGCTGAGTGCCTGCTTAAGACATGTAAGGTTTTTTTCTTTACACATTTAATACCTCCCCCCACTTCCAAAACCCAAACCCCAACCAAAATTTAAAAAATTAAGAAACAACCAACAACCCCAAACCACCCAGATTTCTTGAATAAATGGTCTGCTTTTTTTTTAATCTTGGACTGACCTTTGGAGTTAAGCTGCTCTGTGGTGTATAAATAAGTGGTGACCAATTACTCTTGGGAAGAAGGAAGTTTGATGAATCACAGGAAATAGTAAATTATGTGGATTCCACATGATTCCCAAGGTTGAGATGACTTTTTTTTTTTTTTTTTTTCCCCCTTGCACAGGGGCCTTAAAATGTCACTGATTTGATGGGATGGTAGGCTCGGGTTACTTCTGGAGGGCACTATGGGGGGAGTGAGGAGCGGAAAGCAGAAGATTTCACAGTTGTTATCACACCGAGTAGGTTACATTTGCTCTCCTTTGTTTCCTCCCTGGAGGGTGAAGGGAAATAATTGTGGTGTGCTAAAACTGTTCAAAAGCATACCAGCTATTTGGGGAGAGCAAGTGATGAAAGTGGGGCTTTTAAAGGAAGAAAAACAAAGGTGTGTGAGGCATGGCAGTGGTGCTGATAACCTATTAAGTTTTACTCTTACACGGTCTCCCATGATTTAAAGTTTCAACATATCCATGAAGTGGTAGTAATATAAATAGTTAGGGTGGGGAAGGCTGCAAGTACTAATAGCAAATAGACTCCAGGATGTGAGAGCAAATGGGGAAACAGAGCCTTTCCTGGTCTACTCTGTCTCTGTCTCTTCACTGCTATTCTCTTGGCTTCCTTGTCAATTAAAATAATTGGTGCTGAAGATATTTCCCTAAAGGAGATCTCATACTAGGGTTTTTCAGGCAAAATAATTTGCAAGAGTTTTAATCTAGTCAGGATATATTAACAGTGTGCAGGGGGTTTTATACGTGAAGGGAATGCTTTGAAATTGTTACATTGTTCATGATCCTATATAGCTAGACAAAACACTCCCTACTTACTGTCTCCAGAAAGCTAAAGTTAATTTCTACTGTGTAGCAACATACTATGTTGTGGAGCCACATTAATACAATATAGTTTGAGTCACAAGAATTTTTACTATTTGATATAGTCTTTTTCATAACAAAAGTAACTTTTCAATGCAAAAGGAAGATTTTCCTTCCAATTTCTTTCCCATCTTTTTTTCAGTTTGCTGTCTTCACATTTACATGAGGAGGTCTGAGACCTGTATTTCACTTGATGCCTAAAATCTACATTGTGCCACTAAATGTTTTCATTCTCTGTAAAATCCCTCTTTCATTCGCTCTACAATAGAATTTATTTATAGTGTGCGTTAATAAAATGCATTGAAAAGAGCATGAAAGAATGGTACTAAAAAGTGGTGTATCTGTCTGGAATTTAGCACAACTTCGGGAGCATTAATTAAAAATAAAACAACCAAAACTCAAACCTTTAAATTACAAGCAGGTGATATTTTTAGGTGAGCTTTTGTGAGGTCTGATTTGGTTACAGAACTTCATGGTTTGTGTATCCTCAAGCATGTAAATCAGTATTTTCTAGTAAGAGCATTATCTTGAAAATGACTGTGCTTGCCAGAGGTAAACTCTGCTCTGAAAGGCCCCTGTGCCTAGGAGAGTGCCTCACTGTGACAGAAACCTGTAGGATGAATGCTGTTTCTTTGTTTTAAGTTCTCTTGCTGTTAGTGTGAATTCCTTAGTCCCAAGGATGTGTGTGATGCTTTGTAAAGCAGCGAGATGGAGTCCCTATTCCATGGAGCGTAGAGCGGCTGAGCTCAGGGAAAGCTGTCATGCTTTTGCTGTCAGGTTACCTATGTGTAGAGCTCCAGAAAAGGCTTTTAGCATTGAGTGGTCTGTAGTCACTGCATGAGTGGTGTTGTGAGAGTATTGCAGCTTTCCACGGGGTAAGTGCTGGGGATAAGTGTGGTACTTACAGTAGCCTTAAAACTAGCCTTAAAACTCAGTTCAGGCATCTTTGGTGCATCTCCTGGAGGTCAGCTGCAAGGCTTTCGTGCTGCCACAGCTCAGGGATGTGGCAGAAAGGAGCTGATGTGGAGATTGGGGTCTTGGTCTAAAATGTGCAAAACATCACAGCTGTAACTTGAGCACCTTGATTTCAGAGTGTTTGGATGTGGCTCTTGGGGAAAGACTGCGATTTCCATCTGGATGACGTCCCAAGAGCACTGAAGTGTTGACCTGACAAAACAGTACTTTTATTTTTAGATGTGGTACATAGGTTCCTCCTGGTTGGGGCACTCTGTCCTGGGCACTCACCCATTGCAAGTTACCTTCCAGAAACTTGAGCAGTTGAATTCCAAGAAGTAAGAGAGATGTAGGATTGCCGTAATTACTCACTGGCTTTTCAGCAGCTCATTTGTACTTGAGGGCTGATACTTTTTGGGGACATCCATATCAAGCCATGTAGGAAGTGACCCAAAAGAGAGCAGGAGGACCAGAGCAAGGAGGGAAGTACACTACTTGTGGAGCTGGGTGTATAAACGGCTTTCAAGTTTGGCAGTTAATTGGAAAGTTGGCTGAAATGTTGATTTGCATTGAACCAAATAAATCTAAAATTTTCCATCTTAGCTAATGATACTTTGTCCTTTAAGGTAAGAGTGTAGATCAAAACAGCTCATCTTTTTCTGCTTAGAACATCCTGTGTGTTGCTCACTTCTGGGTTTGTTTAGGGTTTTAATATTTAAACAATGTCAGCTTCAAGTGATTTAGTGAAAAAATGTGGAGAAAAACCTTACTAATTTTATAGATCAAATTTCTCAGTTAATATGGGAGCTGAAACTTTCCTTTTGCTGAAACTATTATATGAGTTTTAACCATGGATAGGTTCTGTTCGTATTTCAAAACACAAAACAAAATTTGCAGTGTATTTAGTATTGATTTCTTCCCTTTCCCTTGATCTAGCTGAAAGTGTTATGTGCTTATTTTTATTTGGACTTGCAGGTACCTGATTAGCTTTCTACAAACTGTGGCTCAGTCCAAGGTCAGTTCGGTTTTCAGGCTTGCTGGGGCTCTCAGTGAACATTTAAACCAATTTTCACTGTGCCTGACCACTTGGAGAGATTTGCAGGCAAAGCTGGGCAGGAAGTTACAGAATACCACTTCTTCCAGACTTAGTCACCACTCAAGTACCTACCAACTTCAACAAGACTCTAGGTAAATATTTCTGAGGTGTATGTTGAGTTTTCAGCTGAGAGAGAGAGGAAGAGTGCAATCACTAACACATTTTTTTGGGATAGCCCTGTGCAAAGAACATGATCACAGTGTGGTTTCCAGCTGCTTTTAAAGTTGTATGTGAGCCCTGGTTTCTGGGTTTCCCATACCCAAAACAATGTTTCCCTTCTCTTAGAATGGTTCAGTTATTTGGAATTAAATATAAATTCATTCAAGAAGGGCTGGCTCTGTAGCTGCACGGATCAGGCACTTACTATGGCATGCACATCAGAACAACTTCTTTTGAATCCTTCCATCTGTTTAAGGTACCTGGAAAAGAGCTTTATTCCAGGGTGGAATGTCAAGTTGGTGACTGTGAGAGAAAGGTTATGGTGGAGGAAAGACACGAATTATATTTTCATACTTGAAGCCCCCAAAGTACAGCTGTGTACTAGCAATGCCTCTTTTCTTCAAATGTGAATAGGAGAAATATCTGGTGAGGTAAGAGAGAAGAACTGGAGACAGTGAGGCTGAGAGTTGAGCACAGCTACCTCTGAACCACTGCCCCTTGATGGGTCAGTGATTGAGGTGCAGAGCTGGCAGTGCATGCAGAGAGCTCTGAACTGGGCTGGGCTTCAGTTTTTAATGCTGTTGGGTACAAGCAGCTCTCAAATGCTCTCCATGCAATGATCATCTGCTCCTTGGGAAGACCAGGTTTGCTGGCCATGAACAAGCAGCACCCATTGGTACTACTGATGGACTTTCAGGCCAGGCAACATAGTTTTATTGAAGAGTGTTCTTAATAGTCTTGGTTTTTTGAAATGCAAGATTTTTACCCTGTAAAGATTGATTGTAGGAAGGGAAGTGCATGTGTATATAAGTAAGGAAACTTGCCTTTTTGTTCCCCAGAAAAGCACTAGCTGAAAATACTTTCCTTTGTTTCTTCATCTCTAGAGGCTGTTGTCTCATGAAATTTGAGGTTTCAGAAACCTCCCAGTAGAATGAGAGTTGGCAAAGAAATTCCCTTTTATTATATCATCTTCTTGTAATAGGAAAAAGTGTGGTTGCCAGCAGACAATTTCTTGGTGTCATTTATTCTAATCAAAATGTTCTATCATTGGGCTGCTTTCACAAGTAGTCTCATTTGGCTCTCTTTCTCCTCTTGGAGTAATGACAGCATCTTTTCATTCCCAAATGACACCCAGAAGTCCCCTGCTATTGAGAGTCAGACAGCAGTGTGATGCCTGTGACTTTCACACAATCTGATAAGTATTCATAACTCTCAGGTAGTTTCTGCTTAGCTGGCGCGTATGAAAAGTGGCCACTTACAGCAGTGAACTGACAAAATGTCTTTGTAACTAGAATCTCACAGTCAGTTTCTGGGAGGGGGGAGGAAATAGTGAATGTTCTTGTCAAATGGTTTAACATGATCTCTACTTCTGGGCATGCCTCGTAAAACAGAAGTCATGCGGTGAAGGGGAAGAGAGCACTTTTGATGTATGTATTATCTACTCTTCTGCCATGGGGTGAGAAACGCTTGAGCCAGCCTGTCTGTTTATCCAGCTAAAAAGCAAATCAAGGTTACCCATAATTAGAGATGGTTGAAGAAGAGAGTGTTCAGATCTGAGTCTGGATTACAGGCAGGCTGCAGTTCATGTTTGAGGCTGAATGATCTTGTCCGGCTTCAAGGACACTGACACTGGAGATGGGCAATTTTCAGGCCTCGAATCTTTCCCTCCAACAGCAGAAACACACTGTATGTAGTTTGTAACTTCTTATGAGGAGAAGAGAAATTTTTGACTTAGAGCTAGGCCCTGGTAGAAATGCTAGGGAATTTCATTCTCTTGCCCTCCCTGTGAAACTTGTATTTAATATTCAGTGCCTTGATACATGAATTCCAAGAAGGCAAGGAAGTGCCCTTTATGAAAAGGAGCAGAGAGCTGTGGCACCAGCCCTGATGTTTTGTTACCTGTGGGACGATCTTGTGGGAAAAAAATTATGTGCCTTAACTGGAACTCCGTTTTGTGCCCATTGGCTGTCTTCATTCTCTGCTACTGGAAGATTTATGGGAAGTGTGGGAATGTTTCTTCTCAATTCTCACATCCCCAAAGAACTAGGATTTCATCAGTAAGGAAAGGAGATAAAACAATCTTTTTTTTATACATTTGTGTATCAGATGTCTGCCAGATTTCCAAAAATCTAGTGCTGGGATCATTAGTTATGTTTGCAAGCTACCAACATCATGGTAATAGGACAGCATATTTGTCATGAACGTGCTGTTTAGGTCTCAAGAGAAAAGGAGAAGAACACGAAGACTTCCTGCCTCTCTCTCCCTCCCTGCCTCCCTCCCTTCCTTGCCCCCCTGCTGCAGTTATTTGAATGATTACATCTTCACATCTAAATATGTGAGCATGGTCTTGGAATGCTAAGAGTGGATTCTTTTCAGGTTTATAGATTAATCTAACAAAGAGGGGTTAACAGTCAAATAGATTTGATGGTATCTATCTAATTGCCTTTTTACATAATTTATACTTTGCCAGCTATAAAAAGATGCTTTGGAAATGATTCGGAAAGTCCTTCAGGAATAGTCCCAATCTCTGCAGCCTTATTAAATGCATACAGGCATGTCTCCCAGTGAGAATCTCAAGCTGTGAAAGTCATTAGAATAATAAATTAAACTTCTATGTATACAGGCATTTTAAACTTCAGGTGAAAATTCCTTATATGCCATGTTCTAATTTTCAACTCAAGGGCTGAAGAAACAGGTCGTTGGAAAGGACTGGTGATCTTCGGCAATATTTCACAAGCATAACAAGTCACTGGGCTGTGCTGCTTCCTGAAACGTACTGCAGAGCTTGAGATGTTAATGCTTTGAAAGGTTCTTTTCCTTTCTTGACTTCTAGGGCTGCTAAAATCCAATTAAGCTTTTTTACTCTATTTAATGGTGGAAACTACATCGCTAATAATAGAGTGCATGTTGCTATTTTGGATTGGTTCCTGTCAACACTTCCTATTAATATTTTAGTCAATATTATATTGTAAAATGGACTCATTGAATACGTTGTGTAATCAGGATGACAAATTAACTTCATCAGGTTTTGCAACTGGAGCAACATAGCTTAAAAGAATAACTCTAAGAATCCAAAAGTCAAGGGCCCAGTGGAAACAACTCTTTCATGGAATGGTCTGTAAGAATAGCACCTGTACAAACCTGCAGAGTCAGCTGTGTAAGAATCAATTTTTTGTTTCCAAAGCCATCTTGCTTGCATTAAATTGCTTCATTTGATGAGTGTGTTTGCTTGGATGTTTCAAGGTACTTATCAGCCAGTTAGTGAAGTGGGCCAGAACCAAAGAATGTACTTCATGTTCTGTCAAAAACTGTTTCTTGAACCACTAGAATTGCCTACTTGACCTGGAACATTTTACCTTTACCTGTTTTGCACTACTTAATGCATGACAGAGCACTCACCCATGCCAAGCATGTAAGGGGGAGGAGCACAGTGTCTGTCAAGGAAGACAAATACATGAAGCAAATAGTAGAAGAGTTGGAGACAGATTGGCAAGGGAGCTGTAATCTTTGTCTTCCAATAAAGAATTTGGTGTCTACCTCAATTGGTTGATATGGAATACTCCTTCATAAGTTTCACTAGAGAGAAAAAAGATACTTGTATTTAAGCAAAAGTTGCAATTTCTTCCATTTCCAAAATTCTGAATTTTTTCAGAGTGGGAGAATTCAATTATTGAAATAGATTGTTGTGAGTTGAAAGCTGCTGCCTAAAAGCTAGGGAGTGGAAACACCAGAGTCTTGCTTGATTGTGGGTTTTTTTTTTAAATGTCTGGAGGTTATGATTGTGGAGGATGCTGGATCCTCTAATTAGAATTTTAGTTCTTAGTTGGTACCTTAGGCTGTGATTGCCTAATAAAGTAGTTTAGTCAGAAAGTCTAAGAAACAAAAATTAGGAAGGGATACATTTTTAACTGGAATTAAATTTGTCTTATTGGCTTCAACCATAGCCAGAATTATGTTTTCACCTTATAAGTGTGGCCTCTCACTGTGCTTGGGTTGGGGAACTTAATCAAGAGCATTTTTTTTCCTCTTACAGAAACTGCAGATACCATTAGAAACAAATGTATATGTGGGGCAGTTTTAAGAGGGGGGAAAAAAATAGTTCAAATGCTTTCCAAATAATAACAGTGAATCCAAATCTTGCTCATGCTGCCACAAGTAGTGTGGCAGTAGTCTGTGGCAACAACTGCTGCTTGAACAGCTAAAAACACTGAAGCATGTATTTCAATACAAATAAAAATAGACCTAAAAATGCTTAGTCTGAACCTAGTTCAGAAACTAATCCAAAATGATTGCATTCTGGCAGTTGGCTGTATTCAACAACTGGTCATTTTTAGCATTTCATCAGGCAATACTGTGAAAGAAATATCTACTTTAAAAGTACTGAAAATCCTAGTCAATCACAGGCCAGAATTGGACATAACAAATGGTAACAAGTGGTAGTGTTTCCATCTACTTTGGTGGACTCTCAATTCATCATATGGTGACTGTTTGCCCAGATTCCTGGGCTCATTTTGGCCTTGGTGAGCAATAGCAATAATGTCCTTATCCTGCATTTGTTTTCCCTGACGTAAGTTTCTGAGGATTTATACATGTAGCCTTTTTTCACATCTTCCTCAAATCTGGATGAAAACCAGCCTCTGTGGCATTCTATTTTTCTTCTGCAAACTCCTTGGGAAGCATCCCTCTTTTAAGATACCTTCCAAGAGCTATAGAGACCACTTATACATTGCCTGAATTCCAGATGTGTACAAATCCAGCACCTCAGGCTTCTCAAAGTGTAAGAGAAAATTCTCCCTCCTTTTTTTCCTTGTTCCTGTCAAGAGGACATGACATCATTTCTTAAAGAATGTTTATTGAGTCTCCAATTAAGAATATTCTCAAACATTTCCCATAATGGAAGTAATGCCTGTAATTGTTAAGGCAGAAGAGAAACATCATCTCATCTCACATTGCTGCCCTGATTGTATCATGGTGGCCTGACATAAAGGCAAAGGAAGTATTTTTCCCAGACATGCATTTCTTGAAAGACCTGCTTTTGCTTTCTTCCTCTGAGCCAGAAGAGCTATGTGGATTGCTAGTTCTGAGACTACCCATTCAGTCTGAAATTTGAACTCAAATGGACAGTCATGAAGCCAAGGGATGATGCCCATATTGGTGCCTGGCCCAAACCTAGCTCTGGACAGGAGGAAGGTGTCAGCAGCACTACAGTGGTTTTAAGGGCTGCACTCAGATGCTGTGCTAAGTGCCACTCCTCTCTTTGGGTGAAAGTCTTCCCTCCCTGTTTGTCAGCTTCTCTGTTTGGAAGACAGAGGAGAGATTTTCCTAAAGCTGTTTAACAGGACGAAATAATGTTTTCTCAAAATGACTGGAACCACTCCTTAAGCAAGAGAGAACCTGCAGGCAGAGGAAGTGCCCCTGCATTCCTTCTGTATTTCAATAAGAGGACAGGGCCAGGCTTTTGACAGGTAGTAAGCAAAGTTTGATTAATTGACTTATCTATGGGAGATAGAAAGAACTGTAGCAGTCAGCACTCTGCTGCCTTACCCCTCCCTAATACAGTTCTTTGCAGAACAGAGCAGTCAAATAATGACCACATTTCCCCCCCACCCCTGCACACACACACACTTTCTAATGAGTTTTTGCTGAGCTTGTAGTTCTACTAGGGATGTCATCCTGGTTTGATAATTGATGCACAGAGTCTAACCTTCCCTGGGACAGGTTTGAAAAAAAAAAAAAAAAAAAAAAAGTAGTTTCTGAGCAGGATCAGTGTTTTCATCATACATAGCATCCCTTCTGAATTGTAGACTCTTTATTGCTACTATTACAGTTGGGGGCTCTTCCCATATTTCTGTCTTTTGCTTGCCTTTAGTGCACAATACATGAATTTTTGAATCTAAGTTTTACATCTGAGTGGCCTGAAAACTTAACTGCTGTTTTATTGTGAGTTAAACCTAGCTCCTCTTCTCTTGTGGCTAACAGATGGATGCATCCACTATGTCACATTAAAAGAATAATTAAAAACTTCATTTACATGCAATATCAAATGTCCAGAAATAACTGCACTCTGCTTTGAGATGTGCTGTGATATGTACTGTAACTTTGGATTGTTTTGGTTTTCTAAAAATAATAAATGACCCTCCAAATAGTGGTTGGCCGGGGGCATGCAAGGAGCAATCCATAGTATATGGATTTGCTCAATGGCATTTAAAGGACCCTGATTAAAATTCAGCCCAGGCTGGAGTGATGAGAAGACTGTTTACTGAGGCCTGTTTGAAGTCATCCCTTGCACTGCAGCCAGACCAGAGGGATGCACAGATTGAAACGTTTTACCTTGCCTGTCTGCATCTGGCTGTCAGGAGCCGATGACACTCTGAGAGAGAGGTATCAACATTCTTGAGAGGTCTGACTGCTGCTGCTTATGAGTCTTAATTTTCATTGTTTTCAGGCAGCACAAGCTCAGCATCAGAGATCACGGCAATAACAGCAACCTTGTTAGCTAGATCTGTGGTTTTTTGTTTACTGCTACAGATGCTACATTTAGATACTTGATTTTAATGTAGTATGCATTTGAAAGTTTGCACTGTAAAAAAGACATCACCTCTATTCCTTTTTTCTCTTAGCCTTATCCAAGTACATCTTCATGTGGCTCTGGAGAAAGATGAATATATTATAGTCTCCTTTTTTTCTGTCTCCTGCTCTGACTAGAGTATATAAGTACTGTAGAAAAAAAACAAACCAACAAAGAGCCCACAGACACTGTGTTTAAGCTCTGTATTGTTTTATATTGTGTGTTCTTTTGTTTTGCTTGGGCTTTTTTCTTTTTTTTGTTCTTTTCAAAAAAAGGTCTTGTTTTAAAAAGAAAAGCAAAAACAATGTAAAAAAAACAAACAAAAAAAGGAGTTAAACATGTAATTAAAAGTAGAGATTATTTCTTTTTTTTCTTTTTTTTTGGGTCTGGCACTTGACTAGGTTTCAGGCTAATAACTGTGAAAGGACTTCTCTTATTCTCCTTCCATATGTATGCTTTGCCACAAGTTTTGTAACCTTGGGAAGGAGAGATGCAGATGGTACAAAAGGGTATAAAAAAAGTCAGTTTAAAAAGTTTGAAGAGTAGGGTTTTCCTTCTCAAATTAATCCTAAATAAAAGGAATGTAAACAGGGTCCATTATTCACTCTTAACATGTGGAATGTTTGCACTATCTTTAAATTACTCCTTGGAGTACCTATCCACTACTTTTTAAAAAATCTTTCCATAGATTCATGGAAATATCTACTTGGTATATAAAACTGGTTAATAGAAATGATGAGAGTCAAACCATCATTAATTAATGAATAAAGTAGAATGCAAAGTGCCATGCTCTTCAGGATAAAAGGATAGAGGGGGAAAAAAAATCCCGATAACAAAGGAAATATTTTTAAAGGGTGTTGATAAAGACTTTGTAACTCCTGACATTGAATATTTTATCACTCAGGGTAATTCTGCTGGTCTCTGGTGCTGAGAGCTCTGTGGCTTCTGCTCGCTCTTGCTGTGATGTGAAATGAGAGTCTCGCTGCTGTGATCAGCTCAGACACCTCTGCTGGAAGTTTTCTGAGCTTTCCTTTTTGCAGGCTGTCAGACATTTAGGTCTTTTGTCAACATCCAGAGTGTGTTATCAGGCTCTGGTTTGGCTAATCAGTTTCTGAGTGTGCTGGGACAGGTCCTGTTTCCTTTGGGGGGCTTTGTGTTGTTTCCTGTCTCACATGGGTGTGTGTGCCGCTAATAGCTGAATGTAGGAGCAGGGAAGCTGCACAAGAGTGGTCACAGGAATGTGGAATAGACAGTTAATTAACACATGAGAAATCATTATGTGATACTGATTTCTTCCAGTATCTCCCAGAGTTATGTTGGCATGCTAAGCTCAGTTATAGAGAAGGCATAGAAGTTTGTTTCAGAAAAGGTGGGGCTCTGGGAGCTTATTCAGCCTGGTTTGTCTGCTGTACTTGGATATAGGCAGATATTCTGAACTAACATGGCCTCATCCAAAGTTAATCACCATTCTTGAATCTATGCTATAGAGAAAAACTCATCTGTATCAATACTTTTAGTATCAGTGATTGATACTGATTGTTGCAGGCCAGGGATTTTCAATAAACATCTAGGTGTATGTTGTGAAAATTAGTGATTCAGTAAAGTACGTGGGAAACTGATAATACGAAGAAAATTATCTAGGAAATTGGAAAAAATAAGTAAAGCTTGCTCCCAGAATTGAGAGAAGTCCTTGGTATCAGTTTAAAACTCTTAATTGCTGCTTGTAAATGGTTATCAGAAGTTATTACCCATTTAGAAGAGTAGGGCTGCTAACATCTGAAATGGAGCAAAAAGTGGCAAGTAATTGAGCCTTGAGGGACTCCCTCACTTAGGGAATCACAGTTGATGTATTGCAGTTTATGGGTGTGTGCCTGTAAGGAATACACTTATGGTTAATTACTTTTTTGTCTAACATTGGCTGAGCTATAATCAAAAATCATCCAGAAGTATAAATAATCATAAAATGCAAGGGAGGAGCTGAAAGGGCTCATGATGTTGCTCAACTAGTGGTGAGTTTCTGAGTTGCAGTCTTGTTTGAGGTATTCCTTTACTGTGTAGTGCTTTAGAAAGTTCCTGAGTTCCTGGACAGAGGCTTATTTTTCAGTGACCTACTGGTGCAGCTAAGTTTTGATAAATTCAGTAGAAAGAAATTGACACAAATGTGAGCAGAACGGGTGTAATGCTTTTTAAAGACATTTCAGCATCAGTTTCCAACAATAGCTTAGAACTATGTAAAGTAACCAAAAAAGGCATGGGGATTACCCTGATGTCTGGAGGGAAGCAGAAACACAGTTTTAAATTTTTTTTTTCCCCCAAGGAAACAAAATTTGATGTGAATCTAGTAGTTTCTTAGATGTCCTGCCTAACATTTGAAGTATATGCTGATAAATTTTTTTTCCTGTGTTAGTGGCAAGCTTTAAAATTCCAATAAGTTCAGTGGAAAATGACAGTGGAGAACTGTTGGACAAACAGTTGAACAAATGCTTTTGCCAATCTAGATTAGGAGTTAAAAAAAAAATCAATGTTATTTTTACTGGGGGTAAAGTGGGGAACAGACCAACAAGGAGTGAGATGTGGAGGAAATTAAGGGTAGCTGGCAACAAAGAGCAGAAGTAGTCTAGATGAAAACTAAAGTGCCTTCACATCCCATGCTAGTAACTGTGCATTTAGCTTTGCATGGGTTGTGTGACCTAATGTACTGAGGAACCATTTCCCAAAATGCTGTTGCAGACAATAAAAAGAACTGTGTCACTTGACAGCTAATTAGGAAGCAGAAAAATCTCCTCCTCTCTCTGATGCTCTACTGAGTCCTCAGCTGTACAATAGAAACATTTATGAATGGCACAGATTCACGATACCTTTGCATTGCAGTGTTCATGGTAGTGTCAGCTACTTCATGCTAATAAGATAAATACAGATAGAATGTCTTCTGACTGTCTTACAAAATGTGAATTTGTTTTCTCTAAGGTCTTTGTTAGTCTTTCCAGCCAGGTGTCTTTTGTAAGGTTTTTGCTAGTACCCTATGGCATCGAAACCTGTTAAGAACTCTGCTTCATTTTTAAACATGTGCCATCTACACTTCTTTTTTTCTACACAAAAAGAATAAAGCACAAAGAAATAATTAAAAAAAACCCCTTGAAATGTCAAATTAGCATCTTCGCATTTTTAAGTGCCTGAAAAGTGAAGGCCAGTGAAGATTCACTCATTCTTGCTTGCTCAATTTGTGTTTCATAGCCCAGATCCCCAACACAGCTCTTTTGGTGGAAAATCTTCCCTTTTTTTGTTCTCTTGGCTTTCCATCCCCATCTCCTCCATGAGAATAAATTGTGATGTCTTTCTGTAGAGAGTGAATGCAGCAGTGCCTTTGGACAGGTATCTTTTCCCTGTTGTTGTGATTAATCTTTCCTTAAGGTCATGATGTAATTTTGACTGATCCTAAGAGTGCATGTTGGGTGCAGAGCAGTGAATAGTTCCCAACAAAGCTCCAGAGGGAGTACTTGCAGGGCAGCTGCAGCTTCCTGTGAGCTGGGACTGCCTTTCCTTTCTGTGGATCAGTCTACTCACCAGTGATGACAATGGGAATCAAGCAGCACCTAAAATCTGTGTGAAATGCAGCTGAACTCTGTTTCACAAGGTAGAAAAAAAAGAAAGAAATGTTTTCAGGGACATTCTGAGTAGAGGACATGTGCAAGTATGCTCGTCGCATTCCCCTAGAAGGCTGGTAGTTAATCATGCATGCAACATCTGGCCTGCTAGGACACAATCTGTATGTTGGATGTGGGCTGTAATTTCACTTCAGAGGGTCTAATGCAACATGACTTACATCTGTGTGTGGGTGCTGCTAAGGTCTAGCTTTGTGTGTGGCTTTCAGGGGTGTTTAGAAATCATGTTTGGCTTGAAGCAAGCAAAAATTTTCATAGCCCTTTGTTAGACCAATGTATGCTAATCCTGTAAAAATTGTCTTATACTGGAGAAAGTAATTGATCCAGGCACAATATAGGAATTCTCTTAGAGTGTATCATTTTAGGCACAGTGATTCATTATCTCCTGCTCTAGTTTTCATACCTGTATAGATGGTAATTTTTGTCTCTGAGATCTTGTAAACTTTATGGGGATGGTTGAAGTAGTTGTGTGGAGAATGATTTGGTATTGAAGATGTGCTTGATGAGTACATGATCTGTGATGCTAGAGAGCAGCTGGATGAAGCTGATCAGTAGTGTTTGACCTAAATTGTCATCTACAGTGTGGCTGACCCTTAACAAAGATACATCTAATTTTTTTTAAACAAGTGTTGTCTCAGAAATAGAAGAGGTAAATGATAAACCTTTGAATGTTTATCTGTTCCATGTGTGATTTTGAAATCTAATTTTTGAGTCTCAGATCATCCAAAGCAGGGTCCCGTGCAGGTTTCCAATGGCAAAGCTGATTTCACTGGGAGAGCTCTTTCAGGTCCTACAGGGTAGCTGCCTGGCAGAAGATTGTTCCTGTGTCTGTCACCTTAGTGCTGTGATGGTCATGTAAATTGATCTGTAGAGGAGGATTCCTCTTTGTGGGCAGATTTTAAAAATCACTGCAAGCTAGAACTTAAAGCTCTCTGGTTCAGTACTTCAAATGCCACGTAGAGTGTTGGGACAGAGACTAACAGAGGCAGAAATGGGTAACAGCTTTTACAAATTGTCATATGGTCTTTAGTGAAACTACTGCATCTAAGTTGTATTGGAAATATGGGGACAGAAAAAAAACCAAAAACCTGCTCTGCTTACCCTTCAGAAAAACAATCAGCTTTTCACAGCACTAGGATTTACAAAATCAAGAGCTTGTTCAGGTGCAGTTTGATCTGGTATGATTTGGGGCATGGTGTAAAGCCCACACCTTCAGTTGTTGTCTTGCCTAGAATTATTCACCTACCAGGTGCTGTTTGTTTTTATTGTGGAGAAGCTGTATTCCATTACAGGTTACGGTAGTGGTGGTGCCATGACTGAGACTCTGGCTCCATAATGGTCACTGGAAGGATGATGTGTGGAGGGGTGTTCCTGCCCAGCCACACAAAGCTCTGAAACAGGTACCAACCATTTCTTGCTCTTCCCAAGGCTACTTTGAGTGAGGTTTGTGCTTACATGTGCTGCCAGGAGTCTTCAACACTATTAACAAGAAAATAAAAGAATGGCTTTCTAGTTAGATCAAATTACTTTGTTCAGACTAAATGAAGATTAAAAAAAAGAAAAAGAAAAAATATCTGTTTCCTCCTTGTTATGACAGGTCCGGCTGTCAAAGCCTGTACTGTTGCAGTGCTGCCCTGCAAGGCAGTTGCAAAGTCACCCGAGCTGTTTGGCTGCTTTTGGCTGCTAACAACATAAGTGTGGCCAGAGTGTTGCAACACTTGCTCAGGTAAGTAGTGTTTGCAACATGCCATCAGCCAAAGTAAGCTCAGCAGCCCCTGCTACTACACTAAAAAACCCCACTCCTTTCATTCTGTGTTTCAGCTGTAGTGCTGGAGGGGTGCAGGCAAGGGTGAGAGAATATAACTCTAGACAACAGCATATATAATGAACAGTTGCACTTGTTCTGTCTGGGGATGTTAGGAGGACGGACAGGCAGGGCTGGATTTGCTTCCCAGGTGAGGCCCCGAGTGTTTTGGCCATGAGAGCTGTGTTAGCATTTCTGTGCTGGCCGGTGAGGGATGGTGTCTGTGTGCCTGTGGAAGGGGAGTGGGTCACTAAGTGGAAGCACATGGTGTGGCTGGCATTGCTGCTCCCTGTGTTTGCAGTAGGATAGAGTTTCTAAAGGATTAGATAACGCACTGGAGTTCCATGGCGTGCAGTTTTTAAACTGTGTTTACAGTTCAGGAGGTACTGTGAGTAGAGATGATTATGTCCTTTAAGTGCTGTTTTTGTTGCAGCTTCGGTGATAAAAGGAGGCTCTGATGAAGACATTTTTTGCTGGCAGATATATATTCTCAGAGTTGTTGCTGTGCAAACTTTTGGGGGATGGGAGCAACCTGCAGAGATACCTCAGCACTTCCCTTTAATAAAGGCACATCATTAAACCATTTCCTGCACATCTCAGAGGCTGTTGGAAGAACAAGATGATATTGAAATGAAATTAAAGAACTGCTTGATTTTTTTTTTTTTAGAGTATTATTTAATTTAATCTTTTTGTAGTATTATGGTTTCTGGGGAAAAATAATGTAATGAAGACAGCAGAATTACATTGATTCTGTGGTCTGAGTAACTAGAGGGAGAAATTTCAGTCTCTTCTTTCGTTTCCCCTTCTGAAAATATAAAATATGGGAGAGAGTACAAATTGTAAAATTGTTTTACCGTGTCAGCTATTAGATTGACTGAAGCAATCCATGCAATAAAAGAGGCCTTTTGCTGATGGATGCTCCCTACAATGTGTATGTATCTATTTTGTATACATTATGTAGACACAAATATACATGATCTATATAATGTATACATTATATTAATATATAAAACACCATGAGATAGCATAATGGAAATAAAACAGATTAAAGGGAAACTTCCTTGTGTCCCAGGCTAGTGATGGCTGTTGGGTACTGCAGCAGCACATGGGCCAGGCAGGTGCTGGGTGGCTGTCAGGACCTGTCAGATGGGCAGGGCTCTTTCTGTACATCTGTCCTTGCACACCAACTGCTGTGGTTTGGATGGGTGGGTAGAAATGTTTCTGATAATCAGCACACTCCCTGCAGAAGAGCAGCATCCTCTTGTTTCAGGACAAGAATGACACCTCTGTGTCTCCACTGTGTGGCAGGGATCATGAAAAGCTCTTCAAGCTATTATGAGCTAAACAGCTAATATGGTTTAGACGGTAAAAATGAAACAAATAATTTAGGTTCTGGAGATGTTTGGAATTGGAAAATCTTATTCACCTACACAGAATTTCTGTCAGTATGTGAAGAGTCCATAAATCATGGTGGAAAGATGCATAAAAATTATAACTTGGAAGATGCAGACGTAGCAATACAGCTCAGAATGTTCAGTGGAGTCCTTGCATGACCTTTATTCAGCAAGGAGGTGGTCTTGCAGCACTTTACTGCAATAGCTCTTTGCAGCATATTGCTCAATATCATAATGGCTGCAGAAGAGCCAAAACATCATACTCTTTCTGTCATCTTTAATATTTTTCCAGAGTTGTGAGCCAGCTGCATCCAGTTTGTTGGTTTTTTTTTTCTAAAGAAGCTGACAATCCCACTGACTTCCGTAACAATGTGTTGTTCTCAGTTCGTGTGTATATAGAAGCTACAGAGCAAAGGCAAGTCATGTCTTTGTAAGTCAATAACTGAGACATGGATGAAATGATTATTTAGCATCCTAAGGATATGAGAGGGATTTTTTTTATTGCTGGTCTTTGAATTGAAAAGTTGAAAATATCTTTTTATATGTGAATATGGACATGATGTGTGCTGGATTTTTATCTGTCACACTGCATTTTGACTTTCCTCAGAGAAGAGGAACCTTTAAACATGTTTCAGCTAAGAAAAGGTATTATTTTTTTCACATAAAAGCCTTGCACTTTGAATAAATATTAATGCTTCATGTTCAAAACCCTGTGTTGAGTCTATGCTGTGCTGTGCTCTGTTTACAATTTATATATATTTAACCTTCAAAATGTGGATATTTTAAAGGCTAATCGTTAAAATGCATGGCTAAGACATATTTCTGGAAGTATAAAGTCAGAAGTAATGACTTTGGGCTCAATCCTCCGGTTCTTTGTCTCCCACATACTTGTTTGGATTACAAATCAGAGCAAACAGCTTTTTAAGTTATTGATTCCAAAGCAGCTCTATGCTTTCACCGATATTGAGCTGAAAGGATGGGTCAGATTTAGCTTGACACCAATGACAGCTTTCCATCAGAGGACTGCTTTTGCTCCAGGTGCCATATGGAGCAGATGGAAAGTTGCTGCAATTTATACCTCACTAGTGTCAGTCTGCTGCTGATGCTCAGGGTTTGCTGTGAGGCACCTATACTGTCTGGCTGTGGGGAACATAAGCAATGGTAATGTGTCTTAACAATAAATACTGCTTGGAAAAAGTGAGGATGGAACAATTTTCAAAAATAATAAGGAACTGCCTGAATACATTCAGTAGTGAGAGGGTTTTTCTTAACTTCCTTACGTTACAAATGTCTCAGTGAAGTCTGCGTGAGGAAAACAGCCCAACCCACAATCATGTTGAATTAGGTGTGTCTGCACTACAGAGGAAAGACCATTGTTACAGCTCCCCATCCCATGAGAAATGTAAAACACTCAGCAAAACCAAGTTCATGTTCTTTACTGGGGTACTGAATAATCTGAATTAATCTCTAGAATTTCAAGTATTACATATTTTAATTGAAAACTAATTCCTTGGTAAACACCAACTTGCTGGTAGATATCTTCTTAAGGAGGTTTTCAGCCTTCACTGTGTTTTCCCATAATGTAATTTAGTGTGTCAGGACTACTATTCAGTAAAAGGGTGAAGTAAATGTTGAGAAATTTCTCCTTTATCTGTAATCTTTCATGGTCAAAAAAAAGAAGCTTAATTTTTGTTGCTCCCCAATTTAAATAATGTCAGCCAGATTTGACAAGTGGCACCAGTAAAACCCTGTGCTGCAAAGCAAATATCAAAGATATTATGGAAATCTTAAGGTTCTTCAATGGCTTGTAATTATTACTGATTTTTTAATAGATTTAATTGATGGGCTGTCCTATAACTTCACCATTAAAAGTTATGGCAAACTCCTTTTTTCTTTCATGTTGCCTTCAGTCACAGAAGTAATATTGCTGATGATGACATACATGGTGAGAAAAGCCTTGCTGTATTTCTGTTTTCTGGAATGGAAGAAAACTATGTTTTCTTAACTTGGAGTGAAACATTATTTTTACAGGCTCCACAAATGCAAAATAAACAGTCAAATAATTGATTGTTTATCATGAATGATAAACAATGAAGCAAATGAAGAAAATGAAGCAGGTTCCATTTTTCCCTAATCCTTTTTCCTGTTGGCCAAAAGAAGAGTATGGAATATATATAATTGTTGCTAACATGTTTTGAAAGCTCTTCCAGAATCTGAAATAAAGAATAAGAGTTGAAAAGCATAAAAGCATACTTGCCTATATGTGCAAGATTTACATATACAAAAGATTACTTGGGAGGGGAATCTCAAGAAGCAAAAGTTAAGTAAAAGCAGAAAAAGTGCTTGTTTTTGGGAGGACTGGTCCAAAGACACCTGTTTATGAGTTTTAGTAGAGCACCTAGTATGTTTCCCAAGTTTTGTGCATTTTATCTTTTATAGGCTATAAGTAGAATAAACATAATAGAAAGTATTTTTGTGATGATGCTTAACATTTATTATTTTGTATCCCCTGCTATATGATCCCTTTTTTAAAAAAAGTTTCAGAGTAATTTTCTTTCTACTGGAATTAGATATAAAAAAGAAGACAAGAAAGTGAAGATGCAAATGTATGTACTGGAATTAGATATTAAAAAAAACCCCAGAAGATGAGAACTCAGTGGTTCAGATACGTCATAACAAAGGACTGATCTTGTTTTTTCTGTTAGTTCCTGTTCCTGTTGATTAATGCTGATAAAACAAATGTGATGGGACCGAGTCTTTTTAAAAGTAGTGAGTTTTTATTGCCTCTGCTTCAAAGAAAACTCCAACACCTGAACTCCATTCCCTGCTTGCTAAAAGTACATTCTCTTCCTTTTTCCCCTTCTCCTATTCTTTGCTTAGGGCTATGGTTACAGTAATTAATTTTTAAAACAGGAAAATAGAGATTTAAATAGAATTAGAGAAAGACGCCTTTGTACTAGGTACTGTACAGTATAGTGTTTTAAAAGTCAGAAAATATATTAGCAGAAAATGCCTAGACTGTAATTTAGATTACAACCCAGACAATGGGTTGTTGATTGTAAAGGCTGTGGAGACCTGCCAGTTAAAGAACTTGTCTCTTTGTATGGCACTGCTTCTCACAGCTCTCCTAGATGGTGAATGACAGGACATGAACTTTTCTAGTTTAGGCTTTACTTCTTTTAGCATTATTATTTTACCCCCTTCATTTCTAAAAAAGAAAAAAAAAAACAAAACAAAACCTTCCTGAAAAAAAAATCCAAAACCAAGCCCAAAAAAGTCCTTGTATCAGAAGAGCCACTAGTGAAAGTTTTACAAGAATATGTAATAATCAGCTCTGTGAGGAAGCAGGCAGATTGGGTGGTCTGAAAAGCAGGGTAAACAGAGATCTGTGGCCTGAACATTGGTGCTGTAGACATCACTGTAAGTGCTCTTTAGACCAAGTATGCAGTTTGCAAACAGTGAATCTCGCCAAATTACTCATCTGAAAACTCTTTCTGAAATAACAGCCATGAGGTATGCAAAATTACATGCTAACAGCCTTCAGACACTTTTTTTTTTTTTTTT
This sequence comes from Serinus canaria, assembly GCF_022539315.1. Lineage (NCBI taxonomy): Eukaryota > Metazoa > Chordata > Aves > Passeriformes > Fringillidae > Serinus > Serinus canaria. The sequence goes on from NC_066315.1 coordinate 40,508,872, forward strand.
TTTTTTTTTTTTTTCATCTGCCTTAGAGTAACTGCAGTGATGGAGAGGCAATCCGGGACTGTCTCTTTGGCTCTTTGGCTACAGGCTGCTCAGTAGCTCCTGGGGGCAGTTTTCTGGGGGGAGATGAGCCAGGCAGCACTCCAGCCCTCCCCACTGCATTTTTTAGAGGTTGCTGGATGATGGGAAAGATGAGCCAGCAGGGCTGGTCCCCAACCCACCAATCCTCACTAAAGCCTTAATGCTCTTCACTGACAGATTTTGAGAAGCAGACATTGGCAGATTTTGAGGAGCAGAGATGCTGTACCTGATGCAGAGGTAACCAAACCAGTAATTTCTGAGGTCCCAGCAAAGAACTGAGCGCAGCTTGTCCATAAACACCTGAGTAACTCTACTGCACCTCTGCAAAACACTTAAGTATTAGTTAAAGTATTCTGTTACGCAAAGGGTGGTAAGAAAACAGCTCTGGTGGAGATGGGAGCTGCCTGCTTCATCTCAGAAGGGTTTTGGTATGATTGTTTCCTGCTCACGTTTTAGGCTAGGATTTCCTAAAGAATTTTAGGGAATTAAGCACAGGAATGTCACAGCATTTCAATGGGGTTTAGGTGTCTGATGCTGCAAGGGCTAAGCTTATGCAGAATGACACTAGTCCAGTTTATGGTGTTATTTCAAACTAATGTAATTAAACTGGTGCTAAAGACTGTGTATGCATAAGGCTAAGTCTACATTCTGTTCGCTTTATAACAGTTTAGTTTAAATAAATTAGAACAAAGACTTAAACTTAGGTAAAGTATGTCACTCTTAATCTTAACTGTGAGTATATTTGCTAAAATAGCTGTTCAGGTGGGCATACTGGTGCTGTATAGATATGGATATGCATTTCCTGGTCAAACTAACCTAAATTGCCTCATTTTTCTTTGCCAGAACAATAGTTCCACAAAAATCTCTCTTTGGGTGTTTGAATAAGCTGTTAAATTATTTAGTAGCTTCCTTTAAAGATTGATAGAAGTAAATTTTCTCTTTCATCTTTGCTTCAACTTAAGATGTCCAACTACTGTGTCTCTACAGACTGGAAAATAAAAGGACAGCCACTCTTGTCTTTAGAGAAAACTCAACCACCAGAAGCACTGGAGCTTTGTGTGGCTGTATTTTACTCTCTTCTTGACTCTTTCTATTAACTCATCCTAAAGTTTGATAACACTATGAAATTTTTGCCTGTGGTTTTGGAAGATGAGTGGAAAAGTCAGGATGAGTATGGCCCCACTGCAGCACAGATTTTGGCAGAGAGTGGGGGAAGGTGTGTGAGAGCTAGTGCCAGGCTGCCTACTTGTGGAATGAATTTATTTGAGAAGGGATTTCTTCAGCAGCTGGTGGTTTCCTCTTTTGACCTGTGCCACTTCCAAAGAGGGCTCAAGATGGTTTAGTGGTGATGAATTGGCAGACTTGTCACTAAGCTGTAAATTTTGAATCTGCCTTGCTGGGTTGAGGTGTGAACCCAAGATCCAGTGGAGGTCAGCATTTCAGACTGCTGCTGTGTATATAAAACTCTGCAACCTTCTTAAGTGAAGGAAGTACTGTTAATAATAATGATATATTTTTTCACTTTTACATTCTCTGTTATTCCAAAATTATTTGATGGATATCTGTCTTACTGATTGAATGCAATTGAATTAAAAATGAACAAAACCCCCCAAAACCAAGCTACCCAACCCCATCCCCCCAACCTGAAACCAAGAAAAGGCCATCAAAATTGAGCTCCAAATAATTTTTTTCTGATATGAATTTAATTTTCCTAGTTCCAGAACAGGTATAGAAGAAACAGAAAACCTCCCTTGTTTAATTGTCCCTTATGATACTGATATTTTTGAGTGTTATTCTGATGTTTCCACTAGGAAGATAGGTTTCCACATAGGCTCTAGATTTTTAGACATTGGATATTGTGGGGCTGCATATTGTTTCTGCATATTTCGTTTTTTACTTTCTATTATTTTTTAAATTCTGTAAGGAACTGTCTACCTGGCATAATGCAACCTTAAATTAATTCAGCTCACTGTGAATGAGCTGCTGGGTCTATGCTTGCTACTGCAGAGCAACCAACTCAGGTGCAAAAAGCAGTTTATCTCTACTATTAGGCTTAAGCTTACTTTGACTAAGCCTTAGCCTTACTTCTTCTGGTTCTTTATACTGACCTTTTTGCTGCTGCTCATCCAGTATCTGTCTACAAAAGCTGAAATGACAGAGGAGTAACATGCTGTATTGTATTGGTTAACATGTTAAAAAAACTGAACTTATTTATTTTAAATGACCACAAAAATTTTACCTAATTTGTAGAAATCAAATTATTTACAACTTCAGTAGATAACATATTCTAATAAAATTGAAAGTCTTAAAATCAAGTGATGTGACAGTATTTACCACTCCCTATCATTAGCTACTGGGTAGATACATGCATGCTCCTATGTAATTGAACTGAATGAGGAGCTTAAATTGAAATGCTTATTTGTCACACCAAGAGTGAATCCTCTCTTCACAATAAAAGTCCAGCAGTGAGAAAGGGTTGGTCTCTGCAAGAGAGAAAATTTGAGAGAGTATCAGCAGAATTTCACCACAGAAGGCTTTGCTCCCATGAAATCCCGTTATTTCAAGTACAATCTACTCCATCTAAAATTAGCATATATAATTGAATAGTGCCAAAGGCTCAAATAATTTACACTTAAGCTCATAGCATTTTTTGTAATGCTAAACAAACACATTATCCAGGCAGAAACACCCTCTGGGCTTTATCCCTCTCCATCCACCCTAATTAAATGGACTTGAGAACCGGGCTTGAGATATTATGATGACTGAAGATGCTCATCTGGAAATCCTGCAGCTTTTTAACACATAAAGTGGTGACCTATGTCATAACCTAGATTTGCAGATGGCTGTTAGAAAGCTCTTCTGTGCACTACTGTTGGTTTTGGTTTTGAATAACCATGGAAGTGGTAGAACAGTATTGCTGACAGTAAAAATGTTCATTTATAGAGCTTTTCTATCCTATGACCTCAGAAGAGCCTAAAATAAAGTTAGTGTTCCCATTTCGCTTAGAAGCAATGGGAGTCCCTAGTGACAGCTTAGTCAAAATCACGCAGCCAGCTAATGACAAAATCAAAAATAGCACTGAGGTAGCTACACTCAAACCCAGGAGCTACCTTCTTGGTCCCTCCTGTGTTCTCAGGATAGATAATCACTCACCATGGGCAGAAGGATTGTAAACAAATCTCAGCTCTTCTTTGCTGAAGATCTTCGTAGCATCCCATAGGGGTGTATTCGCTCAGTGTTGATGCATTATGGCTCAGCTGGGTTAAATCCTAAGCCTTTTTGGTGTGGGTTTTGTTCCTGTCAAAAATACGGTTTGACACTTTCCGTGGTATGTTTTATGCTATGTGCAGAGTTTAGTTTCCAGAGCTGAATCTTTCCTCAGGGAAGCCTCTGTTTGCGTGCTTAATTTTTAATCTGATCTCTACTAAATGGCAAAGAATTAGTTTAAGCACTGGCAGACCCTCCATTGTGCATTACAGGAAGCTGTAAGGAGCAAGTCTGAAGAAGGCAGCAAGGCAACAAAATTCAGTGATTTAATGCAGGGGCTCTTTTTGCACAAGTTGCAGTTCAGGCCCACTTTTCAATCACAGCTTATTGTCTGGTGGCTGAGTTATTCTAACGTGGCTGAGAGCAGAATCTGGCCAGGAGGTTGTGGTGATAGCCAAGCAAATACGGAGTACACGTGCTTCTCCCTGGAGCGTGCAAGGGCTGCAGCAACTCAGCAGGTAATTCAGCCACCCTCAGGGCTTGACCTTACATTTCACATCAAGATATACATTTTTGTTGCGAGTCCAGTTTGAATTTTTTCATTCTTCTTCCTAGTTTGTTAGGAAGCAGCCGTGTGTGAGGTGCTAGGAGATATGAAAGAAGATCTGGACTTAGGCCTGAGAAAACGTAGCCTTAGGTTTAGGTCTTGTACAGAGCTGCAGCAGCCGGGCTCTTGTACCTGCATGAGGCTCCAGAGGTGGTATTTTGGACACTGTTTCAGGTGCAGGCATCAGCTTCACATGCTTCTCTTTGAGGGTTTGAGATCAAAATAGATCACCAATATAGACAGGCTTTGGGAGACTCCAACAATGGTTTGCTTTAAAAAAAGGAAAGAAACTAGCTAGTAATTGTCTGCACGGTGCTTTTGTTCTTCCATTTTGCAAGAAAATGTCTTGTTGCTTCAGCCCATTCCCCAAAGCAGGAACTTGCTGCCTCACAACTGGCTTTCAACGAGGCTTCTTTTTCTCTTCTTTTCTTCTTTCCTCCCCCTGGGGGTTAAAAATAGCAAGCAGTAAGAAGTGATATTGTATACAAGGCTATTACACTTTTGTCTTGGCCTGCTTAATGTCCTTGACACGTACCCATTTCACCCAGGGACAGCCACTATGCAAATTGGCTGAAAGCTCCATTAGGTTGTTCAAGGCTGGGGAAACCCATCTGTCAGTGTCTGTGACACAGCCGGGCTGGAGTCTCACGTGGGAATCTGTCCTTGAGATACCCAGGCAGCTGAGTTTCTTTTAGCCTCTAGTGTTCCCAGAATCAAAGGAGATTGTTGTACGCTCTCCTTCTTGCTCTTTGTTTTTTTTTATCATTCCTTTTCTACCTTGATCCCCTTTTCTGAAAAGCACAGGCACAGACTGAGAATTAACAAAGAAAGATGTGTGTTACTTCTTTTTTCAGTTGCTTTGCCATAAGTGAACAATTATGCATATTACATGTGGAAAAATAGAACAGTAGCTATTTGTTGTCCTGAAAGAAGAACAGCTTTGTAACCCTTTTCCATATTTTCCTGTGTGATGTGCTGATGGAACACATGAGGTGGATATTTTAAAAAGACTTGCTGGGGATCAGCTGCAGTTGATATGTTCTCTCTGAGTGGACCAGAAATCATAAGCTACCAAAATACCAAAGAATGCACTCGTGAAAGGCTTTCATTGAGAGAATTTGAATGTGGGGACTGGGACTGGGAGTTGCCTCTGCAGAGAGAGAAAAGCCCAGCTCCTGCACATAGGTTTGGGAGCAGGCTCGAGTCTTTTCTGTTTGGCATCCCCAGGGAAAAGCTCCTGCAACAGCACTTACTGCACATCTGTTGAAGGAAACCACTTGCTTTTTCTGCTGGGTGTTGGTAAGGTGGCAGAGAGCAATTTTGCTGGTTTTTTGCTTTCTTTCTGCTGAGGACTCCATGAAAATGCCTAACCAGTGAAGCACACCACGATGGATGGTACAGAAGTAGTTGTCAACCCGCGAGTGCTACAGTTAGCAATGTTACAGTGTTTTGTAATATGAGACAGTGGCAGCAAAATAGTTCAGATTTTCATCCCCTTAAAGCAAGAAGACTCGGCATACGACATCAAAAGCAGTGCCCTTCGAAATGTCTAAGGTCTGTATCGACAGGCCTCTCAAGCTCTTGATTATTTCCAGCTGGTGTCAAGTAAGAGCCCTGAACACAGAGTATCTGGCAAAATAGCTTGAGTAACTTCAATGCCCAGTGGTGTTCAGATGTATGAGATAATTATATCCTTCTCTATAACAGATGTTCTGTTCTTCAGTTTGGCACTTTCTTTCTTCGGCATGCAAAGAATTTTCTCTACCTAAGCTGATGGCCATTTTGATCATACAGATACATTTTTTTCCACCTAAAAGTAAACAGTGTGGTTTTCGTGGAAACACTTATGTAGCTAGAAGAGTGGGATTTCCCTTTTTCATCCTGTTGAGGAAGAAGAAAAGCACTTTTGATAGTACTGTGTGGAGAGGGATCACACAAAGAGTTAATGTGTTGGTACAGCCAGAATCAGTATAAACTTCATCTTTCCAGAAATAGAAGTCAGTGATTCAGCAGTTCTCCTTCATATTGCCAAGTGCAACTTATTCAAATCATGTCATATTCTGCTTTCTGTGTTCCAAACCCAGTCACGTTGTAAGGAAGCTTTTAGATTAGCATATTAGTTTAGATTTTAGACATGCCATTTTGGTTCTCTCTCTTAGGCTCCCAAGGCCTCTTTTTTTCTTTTTTTGTCCCTGGAGGTAACATAGACCTTGCATGTAACTCCCACTAAAAAAAAATAAATAAACAAATTAAATATTGTGGTAAGAGGGACTGTATATGCATTTTTCTAGAAGTTAGTTGTGGCTGGCTTTACACAACCTTTGTTCCCACAGTTGAGCATATTTTCATACTGCCCCAATTCTTTCAGTGCCTGTGTGAGTTGCTCAGATTTGCCAAGGGGAGCAGAGGGCTCGCAATCTTGCTCAAAGCCATTTCTGCGTTTATGTTTTTCTGGCTGTCTGGTCAGACTGCCACATCCTAATGGGAGCCAAAAGGCAATTAAACGTTGGTGAGTTGTGAAAAGGCATAAATGTTTGGCCTTCCTTGTGCAAGGGGTTCATGTGCACAGGCAAAGTAGAAGCAGAATTTTTACCCACGTTTTAAAAAATTGGATGCCTAAAGTGGTTGGGAACAAAGAGCCTTACAAAAATTTTTTGTCCTCACAAAAATTTTGGATTTAATACTGAATTCCTGTTTGAGAAATGAATAAATGAATACTCCTTAGGGCAAACTCTTGCTTCAACTGGCCCTATGTGCAAGAGGGACAAGGGTGTGCCATAAGGAATATCTTCTTTGGCCGAGGAGGAGGAAAGTGCAGAGCCTTTCTCACAGCAGGTCCAGGCCACAAGGACCATTGCAAAGCATAAGCTGAAACACTTTCGAAAAGATTGTAGAAAATTATGGGACTGCATAAAAAGCAAAACAAAACCTGAGACGTGTTAAGTTTTTGTGGCCTATTTACAAGTGTCTGAGAAACAGATTTTAATTTTAGTCGATACTCACAAGCCCATCAGTGGAGCAGCACAGGGGGACACCGTTCTAAAATAGCTCTAGCAGATGCCACAATAATGCGAGTTTTCCCCGCATCTCTCATTTATTTCTTGCTGTGTGTAGTTTCTTGCTAAATCTGTTCCCTTGATAAATGCAAAGATGTTCTTGCCATTGGACAGAATGGCTGAGTGCAATTGTCACAAACGCTAACTGGCTTAACCTTCTTGTTGCATAGCTACTGCTGCTGTTAAATATTTCCTGGGCTAACGGAGATCTCTGAAATGAGTTTTAATGGGTTTTCTTTCCATATACACAGACCATGGCTGCTAAACAATGGCAGCTTGAAGAAAAGCTATTCTAATGATAACAGCAATAGTGTCAGTTATTTGGACAAACCGTCAGAGGGAGGCTGGCCAGCAGTGGATCACTGCAAGGGAGCTTAGAAAATTGAGAAAATTAACCTGCTAATATAACCAATACTCCAGATCTTCAGAAAGGGTAATTATCCTACAACCTTGCTTAGTGTGCAAGTGTTAATATTGATACTAGATGTCAAGAGACCTCCTGTCCTGCCAATTTTACCTTCCCTAAAAAGAGGCTCTCCTTTCATAGCCTTGATTGCTTTAAATTCAAAATATGGCAAGTTGATACTGATTTATGAGGCATCTTGGTAATCACTTCCCAGCCTTGTCACACAATTGATATTATTTATTTTAAAAATTATTAATTGATACAAAGTGCCAGCAGCACTGTCTACATCCGTTTCTGAGAGCTTCCGCTCCATCGCAGAGTGACAGACGCGAAGAAGGGGTCAAGTGCTGCTGCAAGGCAGTGGCCTTCTGCTGAGAGGTGCTGCCTGAGATCCTGAGGGTTTGCATCCCCTTCTTGGTGGGACTTCCATGCTCTTCTGCCCAGCATCTCCCCCTGCTTAAGAAACCTGTCTGCCCTGGGGGACTGTGGTGGTCCTTGAGTGTCAATGTTGTCTCTCCTTGGTGATGACAAGAGCATGACCAAACCCTTGGGCCACTACCTTGTGGGAGAGGTGTCTGTCCCAGCCTAGGTGGTCTGGCAAAGGGAGCTGATCTTCTGATGCCACCCCATAGCTAATAAATGCAGCTGATGCACTTTTAAGCCCATGGTTGCATAATACAAAAATTTCAGGCTTATACTGGACAAAGTGTTGAGAATTCTTTCTAGATGGTGTTTTTCTTTTTATAGGACTTTGTTTTCCTTTTGTTTTTTTCAAAAAAAGCTGAGCTCATTTTAAAAATCTGTAAATATGAACGATAGTCTGGAACACAGGCAGCAAAAATAAGCTAATTTGGGTGTTTGCTTGAGTAAGACCAGCTACAGCTTATGAAGATGAAAGTGATTTGTCCTGTTCTGATATCATTAATGAATGTTGTATGTATATTTTAAAAAGCTCTGATCAATAATGAAATATTTCAAGAGCCAATTGAAATTCAAAGTCATGAAACATAACCAGAAATGGCCACATAATTTTGTTAGTACTTTTGTTGATAATTCTTAAGTGCAGTAAAAAAAACCTAGTTTCTAGACTGTTGACAAAAAAAATATTGTAAAAAAATATTCTTAAACTTGTCTATTGTCTGTGAGTATTTTTTCCTCTATATTCAACATTTTTTTCTTTATTATTCTGTTTGTAGTGAAGCTGGGCCTTATTTTTTCTTGCCACTAGTTTGATAAATGGCTTGAGAGGAATTGATGGTGATGGCCTTGTTTGCTCCTTGGTAATTGTGTCAGGGGAGGGGATTTTGTGCTTGTTTGTTTTTAATTCCCTTTTATTGGCATAAATGATTTTATTAAACATCAAGGTCAGTTCACAAACTTGGGATGTTGGGTGAGAACTGCTAATCAAGAGGTCTGTTTTTTTAAAAAATGTCTTTAAATTTGAACTCAAGTGTAACCTGACAGAAATATGATTGTGATCAAGTGAGTCGCTGATAAATGCTATTTTAGCAAGTAGGCTGCTAGCCTGTGGAACTGCTCTCTGCTAGGGCATCTTCAAGTAAAATGCTGCAGCTAATTTTATAAAAGCTCAAAACATATTAGGCCTAAAATAACCATGTTTGTAATTAGGGATACTAAAACAGAAGCAGTCCGATCCCTGAGGATTTAAAACAAAAAAACCCTCAAACGTCTCAGTCTCTCCCTACCTCAGGTCTGCTGACATGGCTGTGGCTCCAGCACATCCTGGGTGCTGCCTTGGGAATTTGTGGCCAAGGCAGAACCTTGCTTCAGGGAGAAAGCACTTTTCCTCAACCACAGGCACACTGCACAAGAAGAGGAGTACATGGGGAGCTGACTGAGCTCTGCTAGAGCTGAGCCAGCGAGATGATGGTAACTTTAGAAGCAGGTGGTCAGGGCTCTGTGTAAGTTGAATCACATCAGCTCTATGCCCTCCTGTTGTATGCTGTGTCATGTTATGTAACACTGTGATACATGTCTGGGGTTTCATATATGTGCAAAGGACTATTTATGCTTCCATTATGCAGGAGATGTAAAGGTCCTAAATGAGTTAATAATTTGGCTACACTTTTCTTTCTGTGTGCAGACTGTGATGCAACTTGAGAAGATTTAATTCTGCCCTTTGTTATGTTTGAATCTTCAAATTGACTTCAATACACCTAATTTTTTGTGAGTCCTCTAGACAAGGTTTTGAAATAAAAGAGCTGTGGCTGCTTTGCATGGCTGTTAAGACCTGCATGGCGCCGTTTAGGAAAAGGGAGGAAAAAAAAAAGATCTGGTTCTTTATCTTTCAAGTCTCTCATGCAGCCTTCAATTAGCTGCACCTCAGTAGTGCAGCAGAGAGGGATATGGCCTGCAGAGGAGTTTGGGATAGTCCAGGGTGAAATGTGCAACAGCTGCCAAGGAGATGAATCCACTGCAAGGTTGGTGTTTATCTGTGTAGAAGGGTGCAAGAATAAAGAGTCATCTGATAATACAGTGGTACTTAATAAAACAATTTGTCTGTAGCATAGATATTAAGTAGTTTGATTAAGGCCAGAAATGGTTCTGAAAGAGCACATTTAGAGGTGGTTGTCTTTAGCACTGTGCAGAAAGCAAATGACAGTGCAAGTAACTGATGGCACATTATGAGAAGCTGCTTGTATAAGCGTCCTTTACCAAACTGTTACAGAGAGGAAAGTATTCCGACTCCACCTTTAGGAACATCTTGTATTTCCCTATTTGTGTTTGTTTCCTATCATGTGATGAGGTGCAAGGGAAGGTGCTGCTTGCTAAGTTTAGCCTTGCAGACTGTGGCTGCAGAAACCTGGTAGTAAATGCTCTGGGAGGGTGGCAGTGCTTTGAGGGAAACCAGGCTATGCTGTGCCATCGTTCTCAATGGCACCCCTAGCAGGGAGCAACATGGGGAGTATTGCCAAGTCTTGTTTTCCTGGCTGGTGTTAAAGTACTAACAGCTTCCTGCAAAAGAATTACTGAAGACTGTAAAAAGTATTAATGAGAAAAGAAGAGCTGTTACTTTGGTGAATAAATGTAAGATATAGGCACTGAGAAATGCAGGGAATGCATTTATGCAACTTCACAGCCATTGCTGTGTTTTTTCAGAGCTCTGATACTGAATTGCAGGAATCACTCTGCAGACTGACTCTCTATACTCACCCATTTTGCCATCAGAGTCTGAACAAACCCTGTCTTTCCAGATGTTCAGAGTCATCTTTATGTGGCTGATGATCTTTAGAAGGGGAAAGGGAAAGAAAGGGTAGAAGATGTCAGGAGACCACTTGTGCTCAGAAGCCCTGAGTATACAGCCTGCAAAGGAACTTTTAAATTGTGTCTTCCTTGCCAGACCAGTGGATCCTCAATGGTCTGCTGTCTATAGGGGCTGTTCCAGATGTGTACAGCAGGGTAAGGTCTCAAGATCTGAGATGGGAACATGGAAACCTGGGCTCTGTTCGGCAGCCAAAAGCTGTGGCATGGTCCTTCCCAGAGGTGCCCTGATGCTGTATCTATTTCTTCCTCTGCAGCAGCATTTCATCTGTTGGGTGTGGTAGGATGGGGGAATTGCAATGGTAAATGGACCTCAGTGAAACATGTAATAGCCTGATAAGAGGTTGTTTCTGTCATTGAAAGACTTCTTGCCTGGCAAGAACTTATTAGCCCAGGGTTCACAAAAGGAAATTTAGTGGCAAGCCATTGCAAAAGAAAAAATTAGGCATATGAGGGATAACACAGATATTTAACACCACCGGAATTAAGAGTATTAATATACCTTTTGTCTAGGATTTCCTGTTTTTTTTCTTTTAAGAGAAATCCCTGTGAAAAAATATTTTTAAATATAGACATTTGTTTTTAAAAGTGTGTTAAAAACATCCAGTGCTTTTAATAGTCTGTCTCTGTATTGTGTCAAACGCATCATCATGTTAACAGTGAAAGTTATTTACTTGCAAAAGATGTGATAGCAATCCCCCTGGCTGTGTGGCTGCTACTTCCTCGTGTTTTTGAGGATTGTCCACATAAGGCATGGGATAAAATGTTTCACATAAAATGTTCTGAATGGAAGGAAGAAGGGGGAAAAAAGAACCCACGGCAAAATTTTTCTTGTAAAACAAGAGTGGGAACAAGCAGTATCAATTGCACTTTTTTGGGGGCAGATTTAAAACACAAGGATTGTTTTTTCTTTAATATAAAATTTAATTCTAAAATTGATTCCCACTAGGAGGTTTTTAGAGGACTAAAGTCTAATGGGTCAAATCACAGAAGATGTAGGATGATGATCTGTGTACAACATCTGGTAGCAAAGTGAAAAGTGTTCTGGGGATATTTACTCTCTGCTTGCATTTCTCATGCCATTTCCTAAGATGTTGCCACCTGTTATTAGCATCACCCAAATGTAAGTCTTTTTGCTGGGTAGGTCTTTTGTTTTCCCAAATGGGTTGTTTCTTACAGAAACTAAGTCTCAGCTCCTTTTATCATGCTCTGTTAATTCTGTCAGGGAAGATTTAGATTATATAGTCAAAGAGTCAGAATTTAGGAAATATTGGAATTCTTCATGAGCCTGAATTTGGATCCTCTGTGAGCAGTCATTGGCACGTGGTCATTTAAACACGATTGGATATGTTGTGCTTTCCACAAGACCCCAGGCTTTGCTGGTTGTGGTGATAGTTTGCTTCATTGTAACTAGGACTCAATCCTGCAGCTGTCCTCACACCCACCTGGAAGACCTGCAGGATTTTTCTGCTGTCTTTCAGTGTCCCATTGCAGATGATTTTCAAGTTTTCTTGGATCAAATTCCCCAAACCTGAGGCTTAAGTTTAAGTTAGCCCTTTAGACGGATTGTGTGCGACACTTTGTGTCTGATATTGAGCCTAGATGCTCTGTGCACCTGGAACAAGTATGCTGCCCATTGGAACCTGTGCCTTGATGTGACTGAGGGAGTCAGAGTCCCTTCACCATTTTAAGAAGATGATTAAAAAAAAAACCAAAAAACCTACAATTTCTTATAATTATGGATACATGTAATTTAAAGCCTTACCCAGACTGAACTTTGATTATCTGATGGCAACTGGTAGTGGCATTAACTGTGTAACTTTTAGTCTCAGAGATTTTTAAAGACTTTTCAGTTTATTTAATTTCAAATGATTGAGAACCAGAATGACCTTAAATTAGTGCTGCTTTTTCTTAGAGAGTGTTTCCCTACTCTACACTGTAGATCTTCTAAGAAGCTGAGGAATAGGATATTCAGTATTTCTAATTCCTTTAATCCAGGGATATTGCATTAATGTAAATACTACTGCTGTTGAAATCTGTGTGGAACATTGTTGTTTAATAATGACTTTAGCAAATGAACTAAATTTGAGGTCAAAGCATAGCAAAGGAATAAAGTTCAGATGTCTCAGTTTTAGTAAATCCTTTTTGTGCAGTTGAATTTGATTATAGGATGTACCTGCACAAATCACTTAGTAGTCATTTGTTCTGTAAGTAAACTTGGAGAGCTTTTAGCATACAAAATGCGTGAGGTGAAGGAGTTTTGTGCTGAGTAGTTCTTTCTGTAGCCTTGGATATACTGAAAATAATATTTTCAGACAGCCCTTATCTGTAGTTGTCCAACTGCTCCCCCCAACTTGGTGTTACTTGCAGTGTTGGTGAGGGTGCACTCCCTCCTGTCCTCCAGTTTGTTGTGACAGTGCCACATTGAAAGCCTTGCTAAAGTCAAGGTGAGCAACATCCACCACTCTCCCCTGATCTGTGGAGCTGCTTGTCCCAGCACAGAAGTTGAGCCAGGTGGCCAAGTGTAGTTTGCCCCTTGCTCATCCCTGGGGATGCTCTTGTCCCTCACATGTTTAGACACAGCACCTACGAGGCTTTTCTCTTTAGTTAGGCTAGGTTTTGGCCAGCCTGATGATCCCCCAATCCTCCCTCTTCTGAAGAGTTGCTGTGGCCTTTCAAAGAAAAGAGAGAGCAGCCTCTGGTGACCCTGGCTGGCTCCCTTACAGGCTGTGTTCAGTAACCCCTCACTGGCTTCCTGGAGTAGTTTCTAACTTAATGCTCCTCTTCTTCAGCAGCATTTCTCACCCCAGGCCCTACTACTAGGAGAAGAAAGCCAAGAGGACTAGCAGCAGACCTTGCCAGTGGAGACAGAGGCAAAGAAAGCACCAAGTGTTTTCATCTGTCCTTTGTCACTTGTCCCCTGTCCTATTGAGCAGTGGGCACATCTTTTCTTTAGTTTTCCTTTTGCTGCCAACACTCCTGTAGACAAACTGGTATTCCTAATGAATTTATCTTTCTGCTTCAGTTGGTAACACTGTGTGTTTTTATTAGAAAAGTTGCAATACTTGCTAAAAGTATTGTAGTTGCCACTCTTCCCCATTCTGGTTTGGTTTTTCTAATGTAAATAATTTTTCATTTTAGATTTGAACCTTAACCTTTTTTTCCCCCCCAGCTTTTTGTGCATATGAGCCTATGACAGAGGCATTAAGTGGTATTAAGACTTAGAATATTTATATGTATCTGATTTGAAATATAAACCTTATTATTACATGCTATAATTCTTCAAGCTTCTATTCTAAAGCATGGTACAACATTTATAAAGAAAATGTATTAAGGAGATTTTCTTTCTTCCTTTGCTTATCCTGATTTAACATTTGAAATTACTTCAAATACATATTCTTTCCAGAGGAAAAAAATGCTGACTTAAAAAATAAATCATGCGTGAATGAAGAATATTAAAAGGTCAAAAAGCCAGAAAGCTAACAGAAGAAATTGGAGGCAATGCTGCAGTGCAGAAGGAAATTTAAGCCTTTGTTTGTCAGGAAATATATCATTTGGATGAAAAACAGTAAATAGAGATGGTGACTTGTTTCAGGAATTTAGCATATGTACCCTGTTGCTCTGAATGCCTATTGCTTGCAACAGGAGTAGCTCATTATCCCAATTAGTGGCGCGTTGGGTTTGACACAGATGCGTAACGAAGCAGCTGCGTCCCCACATTGCAAAGCTCTTCACCTCTGAGCGCAGAAGTTCAGGATCTTCGTATTGTCACTTTGCATGGTATGGAAAAAGCACATGGCACAGAGCCCAAAATGGTTTAGGCAGAGCATCTTCAGCTGAGTCTGTGCCTGTTAGCAAGACACTTGGCCCATTGTGCCACAACATCTAGCAGAAAATAGTGATGATTTTGGGGAAATGAGAAAAAGCAAGTTGTTGCATTGAAGTCAAATGTCTGCACTATGAGACATCCTAAGCGTATCAGAAAAAAGAGAGCAGGTTGCCTTTAGCAAACTGAAAGTGAGTTTTGTGTGGATATCTTAATTGAGTCAACATTTCTGAGTGCATGAGTCAAATGACATTTGAAACTTCGGACAAGCACAGTGGCACAATCTGTTGTTGAAAAAACAGGAAAGGACTGAGAACTTAGGCCATAGTAAATGTAGAGCTTTTAAATTTCTTCCCCCCTGCTCTGAGAACTGCTTAAAATCAGAGGTAGGGGAAACATTGAAGAAAGAAGTAGGAATTAGATGGGAAAGGACTGAATAATATTAGATTGCAATTTTAAAGGTGATGGGTCCTTTGCATATCTAAGCAGCTGGCCAGGTTTATCTATATTCAGATTCACTGTTTTTGAAGCCAAATCAGCATTCTGAAATTATTTTTACCTTTCAAAAAAAGCTCTGTTGTTTTTATTTGCCTTGTAGGAAAAACATGCCAGAATCTCACTAGCTGCAAAAACTAGTTGACCTCTTTCAGTGACTCTGAGTATTACAAAATTTCCATAATTCAGTAGTCCTGCAGTTCCAGCACCTCAAGTCATGGCCACAAAGAGCATGCTGGGCATTAACTGCTGTGGCATCGACTCAGGTGGCCAAATACCCCAGTGAGTGGGCTGATCACTGAGCACCTTTGCCTCAGTCTGCATTTGGTGTGAATATAGGGTGTATCTTGAGAGTTTAGTGCTCAGGCTCCAATTTGACCTAAGGTACATATGACTTATTTATAAGAGTATGAGTAGAAACAAAAGTATGGCAATATTTTGTTTCATAGATCCCAAAAGTGTTGGGGTTTTGTATTCACTCTCAGCATGCTTAAGTTCATTCTCAAAATCAATAAAATCTACAGAAAACTGAATTTTAAGGAAAAAAAAAGTCTGTCAGTAAATTGTGTTTGTCTGAAAATTCCAAAAATAGAATAAAGAAGTTCTCTATTTTTTGCATTAATTATTCAGTTTATTTAGTAGATTTTGCCTCAAGTAGATTTGATTGATATCTGGAAGATGTTTTAATTGTATGTTATATTAGATACTTGTTAAATCAAATAAAATTAAACAGCTTTTCCCATACTACCGACCAAGTCTGCCGCATGAAATCTAAAGAAAATAGAGATTTGATAAGGTATCAGAATCTGCAGTAACAAAGTTGAGAGTGCTTATTCATCTTCTGTAGCAAATTATTTAAAGCTCATAGTGGACATCTCAGAATGCTCCTGGCATATCATGCTCACCTTCCCATGTCCATAATGTTTTGTGTGCTCCTGGGATGCCAGTCATGTGATGCTCCAAGTGCATTTTGACCTAAAGGAGGCTTGGAATTCACCTCCCCACCAAGTTAAGGCTTACAGAGAGAGTACTATTCCTTCAGTCTTTCCATGGTCCCAAACAGTATCTCAGATCATGTATAAATAATTGTGACTTCATTATGAAGTTCTCTCTGTTACGCGTCGACTGGTTTTAAGAATGTAGAGGAGTATCTGGAATGGGACAGAGAGGTTCTTAATGTGGGGTTTCACACCCCCAGTGAGCCCTACCCCAGCTTCTCTGCCTCCCTTAGCCTTTTTTTGGTACAGTATTCAGGGCTGTCAGAAGCATGAAGGTGACTGGCACCACCTTGGCCAGCTATGTCCATAGGCTGACACCTTAACCTAGACTTAAATTCTTACCCCCACTATATCAGCTTACTCTTGGGAAGGTATTCTGGCTCTCCTATAAATGTCATTACATACATTGGTCTCACAAGGTTGGTTGTGTACTCTTCCTAAGTGAGGAATTATGTATGAACTGTAATGACTTGAATGGGCAATTTTTTAAAAGCTGTTTTCTGTGATGAATGTGCTGGATGAGTTTGTACTGGAAGCAAAAATGTGGTGAGGTTTGTGAGGGCTCATATCTTGTGTGGGCATCCTCTGGCACCCTGCCTGGGACCAGTGTGTTACTGTAGCTCGAGGGGTCTCAAAGAAAACATGAACTCTGGCTATTGTGAAATGCCCCAAATTCTGTGGTGATGATGCCACGCTGCTGTGGAAAGGAAAAGCCTTTCCCAAACTCTGCATTCCATGGATTCTTTTGGCCACAGGACGGGAGGCACAACTCATCCTTATATATACTGGGTGGAGGAGGCAGAGCTTCCCCAGCACATCCAGAAAAGATCATTGTGGTAACATGGGGAGATGATGAGCAACATTCCTGGGGAGCTCTGCCATCCCTGAATCCTCCATCCCAACAGTGCTTATGTCAACAGTGGCAGATTTCCTGCTTAATTCTTCTATAAGAAAGATAAACTTAGGAAACTCGGTTGAATCTTGAAAAACCTTTTTGGTTGGGCTTTCTTTCTGCAGAATGAAAACACATCTGCTTCTGATCTCTGCTTGCCAAATTCTCCAGTTGAGAGGAAAGAGATGATATCGACATTTAGTTTTGTTCTGTGCTGTAAATTCAGGTTTATGTTGGGGGTGCTTCTTTTGCAGCCAGGTTCTCACAGTAGTGTTGATGCTGGGGTATGTGTGGACTGTGTGCAGAAAAACAATGCAATGCAGCACGTGCCTGCTGCATCTCATTTCCAAGATGCTTTTAGGCTGCCACATGTAAACAAATACCCAGAGAGTAAATTTAGTTTCTCAGAACCAAATATGTGTTTGTTCTTGCAAATCTTTGGAAAGTAAAGTATCAGCCTCTTGCATTTTTTTTCTTAACCTTCAAATGGACCGACAGCTCATTGTAGCCCCAAAACTGGATATGTGGAAATGTAAACACAAACAATAATTTCTTCTTGAATTTGTTATTCCCACCCCCTTTTTTTTTAAACCACAGAGTTGTTGTATCAGAAACAGTAATTGCCATCATATTTTGATCTGTTCTCTAAAATATTCTTATTAGAGGAATTGCAATGTTTTATTGTCCAGATTGCCCAGATTTAGTAATTTTAAGATCTAAAGTCTGTTCACATTTAGTCTCAGTGCATCAATAAAATATGAATGGATTGGATAATGAAGCAATAACAGTAATTTATGTCAAAGGATATAGGCTATTGTTTACGAGTTTGCCAAAGTGCCAAAATACTTTATCTATAGAAAGAATTCTTCTTCTCCCTTGTGGGGAAATAAATAATGCCTCAGGAATATTCTGTTATGGGAGCCTCCTGCCATGAAATAAATGGGAGGAGACAAGGCTGTGAAGGTTATTTTCCACTCTGGAAAATGTTTATTTGATGACACAGCTCTTATTGCTAGTTTTTTGGCTTTTTAATGCGAGGGACTAAATTTTGCCCTCCTGGCTGGACATAAGAAGCCCTAAGTTCAGAGAAGTCACCATGTTTAAGACCCAAAGTACAGGTAGTCTATAGATTAACAGAAAATTGCTTATGAGGGATGAGTAGCTCCAAAATGTGGTGTAACAATATGTGGGCAGGAGAAGGGGAAGAGCTAGAGCTGGCAGCTCTGCAGCATCTGTTACATCTATTCAGTGACCAAAACCCAGGCAGGCAGTGATGGCCAGGGTATTCTCCACCTGAAAATAATGCTTCTAATTTCTGTGCCCTTCCCTTGTCTTGGACTGGTTTTTGCTGGAGCTCATTCATCCTCAGGTGAGATGATCTTCAGACTCTCCTAATGAAATATTCTCTAATCCACTTTATTATTTTGACTTCATCATACTTCAAAATAAGCTACTTTACACCCAACCAATTAGCTTTTCAAATTTCCTGTTGATAATGGTGGTAGTGCAGACTATTTCAGTCTGACTGGAAGTAGGAGATATTATGATTAGTGAGGAGATTTTCAGGCTTCTAGTGTATGTCACCCTGGCTAATGACTGCTAAACTCTCAGTGCTCTTGAAGACAGTCAGAACAGTGAATTGCTGGAGCTTTTTCTTTGCTTTATTGGTTGGTTTTAACTCAGAAAACTCTATAAAATGAGACCTACTTTGTGGGTAATGGTCAATAAAGAACTTCTTCCTCTTCCTGTGGATGCCTTGATTTCTCTGTATTGTCTACCTGTAAAATATTTATAAAATGCTAAATTCTGCACAGTCATGACTTGGAAGAAAATTATTTTGGAATAGAGAAAATTGAGCCAAATTTTCCTTGTTCTTTCATTCTATAGATCTTTAATG
Source organism: Serinus canaria (assembly GCF_022539315.1). Taxonomy (NCBI): domain Eukaryota; kingdom Metazoa; phylum Chordata; class Aves; order Passeriformes; family Fringillidae; genus Serinus; species Serinus canaria. The sequence continues at coordinate 40,527,616 of NC_066315.1, forward strand.
CTTTGTGCTGGGTTCAAGGGAATTGTAGGCCTCCAGAGTACTTAGCCTACTGATTTCAACAGCTTTGTCTGTGAAGCAAAGATCTCAAAGTATTTTACTGATCAATCAAATCCCAGTTTCAATCTGACTGTTAAATGACTACTGTGTCTGTTGGAGGACTAGGTTGGGGCTTTTTTCATAATTTCCATTTTCTCCAAGTGACCTTTTTTTTTTTCCTGTGCGAAATGAAAGGCTAAGCAAAACACAATTACACCTTTTTCCCGTGTAATAAAGATATCATTTGGAATAAAGTGAGTTCAAAACGTACATTAAAATCACAATAGTCCTGTGAACACATAATTCTAAGTTTGTTTCTAAATTAAAAAATATTATTAATGAGAAAATTATTTAATTGGTATTTTATGATTTTAAATTATTTCATTCAGTCAGTTTAGATACAAAATAGCAAAATCATTGTAGGCAGAAATCATTTTTATCTGCAAAAGAATTAGGTTTAGTTATTAAGTTAGACTTTAATAACATTTTCCCCATCTTTAAGTAATATTGTAATTCCTAGAAGTGTCTTTCATCCAGTAATCACAGAGCATTATATATGCTTTAGGAAGGTATAATGAAGAATCATTACAGATTAGTAAACTGAGATGTAAGGAACTTAAATGACTTGCTTGGAGTGGCACAGTGATTTTGTGGTACAGAGAGTATAACCCAGCAGCTATCACTCACTGGGCTTCTTGTATCCAGCAAATCACTTTTAAAGGCCTTGGAAGGAATTCAGAGAAATCAAAATCCTCCTGAGGTGTGTTCTGGTTTTCTTGATTGAAAGAACTGTGAGGGAATAGACTTTGAACCTTATTGTCTGTGTTCATCTTCAGAGTTTACTCACGTTTTCACATGCCATTCCTTTACAAATTGAAAATGCTGCCAAGAGGTGAGCTGGTGCTTCTACAGAAACAGTCTGGGAAGCTTTGCTACTATGCAGAGGGGTTAGAAAACTCAGACTCTTTTACATCTGTTGATTTTCTCTTATATATGTAGAGAAGAATCCAAAAGAAGCTCTGTCTTCCAGGCCTTCATTGGCCAGATGGGAGACAGGCAATAGTCATGGCTGGATTCTGCAAGAGCAAGGAATGCCCTACAGACTTGGGAAGAAAATTATAGCTGGAGTTCCATTGACTGCAGCCTTTCTAAAATGAGGTGTCTGTGTTGCCCGCTTAGATGTTCATTTTTTATTCACTTTTCTGTTCCACCTGTCCATGGATGGCAAATGGAGCTTACCTTCAGGTGCTGTTCCTCACTGAGGGAGAAACCAAAGGCAGCAGAGCTGCTGTTACTTTGATCTATGCTTCTTTTCCCCTGTATTTCCCTTTCTGCTCTGCTTTCTCTTCAGCTGTGATGATTGTCTTTTGCCTAATAGGAGATTTTCTGTTCACTCAGCTCCAAAATCCCATCAACAGACTAAAACTTGGTGGCATCCTCTCATCTTCTCTATAATTGACTAGTAAGAGCTCTCCAGCTCACAAAAATTACTCCTTCGTACAGTAGGGTATAGAGAGAACAGTGTTTTCCTAATGTGAGCTGTAAAGTGGTATTTGCACAATTTATTTGTATTTACTTTGTCTTATTTTATTTTTCTCAATTGGGAGAGAAGGGAATTGTGTTGTAATTGGGCACTTAGATGAATCTAGCAGCTGGAAAACACTCCATTCAGAGTGAAATGGATAGTGTGTGTTCACAATTGCTTAAACAACACATGTTTTAATGTAGGACTGTGTGTTGTACTCATTTTTTCATATAAAATATGGACTATGATAGGAAAAGTCAACATGTCGGTGTTAATAGGGAATCTTTCCAAGACCTCCCTTTCAAGTGGATAAAACAGTACAAATCTGGGATAGCCAAAGGTGACTACAAACAAATTGGCTGGTCCATTAGCATAGCTGTCCAGCTGCATCCTAGGCTCTGAGGCCACTCCAAAACCACAAGCCCGACCGCCTCAGAAGCCTGCCAAGGAGCCAGCTGCTGCTAATAAAGCAGACTCTACAACTTGGCATCTGGGGCCTGTGATTCCCATCCAAAAGGAATTGTATGTGAAAAATATTTGAAATTTGTCTTTTTAAGTAGTGTTTTGCTTTGGAAAGAAAATACTTTAGTCTAAGCTTGCAACTACCTAAGAGTACTTGGTTGCCATGGAAAGATAAATACTGTTCTTGTGTAAGGAGGTTGGATGTTGAAAGGAGGAGCATTGCTCATTTAATATCTGAGAGGCTTCTGGTTCAGCATTTCTAGGTTATTTACTTAGAAACACCAAGGTGTATCTCATTATTCATGTTTAGCTGTGTACAGTTTCACGGAACACTGTTTCAAAGAATTGAACAGTAGGGTTTAAGCAGAAGGGTGTATTCCTGAGAATGGATAAGAATTAGCACATTAATTTTTTCACTTTTAAATAATGAAAAAGGAGAAATTTCATTCATTTTTCAAAGATGAAAACAAATCCTATTAGCCATCCATGCTAAATTAATAAGCTGCTTGGAATGATCTACAAACCAGTTCATTCCCCACACACTCTCCACTGAATAATGAAGCATGAGAATTGAAAAATGAGTTGGTTGCATTGGCTATGTGAAAAATTAATGGCAAAACCAGCTCTGAATTCCAGCTCTCTCTTGAAGTGAAACATTTAGATTTTGCCTTTTTTTTTTTTTTTTTTTTTTTCTCTTAGAGGTGTAGGTCCTGTACTTGGTTGTCATGGCAAAACCACTTTTCCAGGTTTCTACAGCTGGTATCAGGATGTTTCAAACCAGTCTTGACAGTGGTGCTCCTTCTGGCTCTAGATGCAGAGAAGTTAAGTGCTTTTCCCCTTTTCATGGAGGGGTCCAACATCAAAACAAAAAATATTTCCGGCCACCAGGTGTGCAGCTGCCCTGGAGAGTGCCCCACTTTGGCATTGCCCAGGATCCTGTACCTTGTGGTCCATATCTGGGATCATCATTATGTTGCCAGTCATTTCTTTCACTCCATTTATTACTTGGAGATTACCAAACCAGATCCTTTGCTCATTTAGAGGCACAGTGCTTCTGCCATCAGTCGTGCACTCAGCAGCTCAGGAAACAAGAACGGGAAGCTTTCTTCTGACCTGAAGCTTTTAGTCTGGCAACCATCCAGAAGATGTCATCAGCCTCAGTACAGGCAATTTTGTAATCTTTCTGCAGATGGTATTCTGGGGTATTAGATATGCATGGAAATTACTGTGGGCTGCTATAGCTGAGATTTATTAGTGAAGAGGGTTTGAAGTGTAGCAGTGTTTGCTGGGCTGAGAAGATCAGCATCCCCTAAAGTGGAGTGTGGCTGCCTCTCTGCCCATCCTTAAAGCATCTCTGAGGATACTGCTGGGAACCCAGGCCTGTGGTGTGCCTGTTCTCTGAGCAGCTCTTAACTGAGGGACAGCCTGTCATATGGCCTCATTCTCTATATATTGAAGACTTTTTTTTCTATTTTTTTAATGGCTGTGGCCTCAAAATTGGTGTAAATGTATTTTGTGTTCAGTTCTACATCCCCTTTCAGCTGGCTGAGAGGGATAAAATGTCTTAAGCTTAAATTAGAATTAGGCCCCCAGTGTTTTCCTCTGTGTGAGGAATAAAGATCTTATAATAGAATGAAAATTGCTCTTTGTATTTCAAAGGTAAATTTCCACTTTTTTTTTTTTTCTTGCTTATTAGGTTGGTGTGAGAATAGGACATTTAGTCATTATCTCCTGCTAAGACATATATAATAATAACAATTAATAATTAAAGTACATAGCACTTCATTGGCTTATGGGAAGATCTTTCACTGCTTTACGTCATTTACGTGCATTCAGTGTGCATGGTAATCTGGGATGTGTAAGGTAAAGCTTCTGCTTTAGAATGTAACCTCGACCTCTGTTGGCTTTTTATTTAAACTTAGCAATGCTCAAAATGTGCAAGATTACCATGGGATATTTCCTGGGCTTTTGATATATTAAAGCCTAATGTGTTTTACACAGTCATACCTGCTTCTTCCGTGGCCATGCAGTGCACAGAGATTTAAATCTGTGCTTTCAGACAGGATATGACAATATATAGGTGCCTATATATATAATACAGTTAGCGTTGCTTGTAGTCTAATCCAGCTGGGCTGCAGCCATGGCATAGAGCTGATTTCCAAGATGTGTCCCCAGTGTTGGATCTCAGTTGAGGTGGTGCCTGTGCTGGTACTCAAGGCTGCTGCTTCTACTCTCTATTTCTGGGAATGACATTGAAGCTCGAGTGGGTGGGGATTACCCAGTGATAAAATGTGTGTGCAGAGAAATATGATCCGTATGCATTAAGTGCTCTTGATTGTCAGCAAAAGTATCTGTGCAGAGACTTGGGGAAAGGAGCTCATTGCCCTTTCTCTTTTACTGGAGATGAGAGTGAATGTCATTACTTGATAGCATGGTGATCACACTAAAAACCAGTATTTTTTCTTTTAATGGCTCCTACTTGAGTCACATTAAAACCAGGTGAGATTGCAGGGGAATTCTGATGTCTTGACACTTGGAGCTATGTTCCCTCTCTCCTGGTTTAAATGGGAGAAACTGGGAAGAAGGAAGGAGGAGGCCAGGAATAAAGGCATCAGTGGCAAGTGTGGTGTTTCAGTTCATTGAAATGTCTGATCATCACCTGTCATTGATGCTCCCCTTATAGTCTCCAACCTTTTTTCCTGCTAAATAAGGGATTAAACATAGGAACTAATTTGAAAAAGTTTAGAGCTACTAATTTAGAAACATGCATCTACCAAGACGGTGATCTAGTGTATGCATAATTATAAGCACTAAAGTAGAGTCACTGACATTAAAGGGGCAGTTGATTAGCATGATCAGAATTACTCACAGACTTCAGTATTTTCTGTTCAAGGCCTAAAAGTAGAACAAGCATATTAGAAGTCACTAAAGTGTCATTGCTGCTGTAATGAAAATTGCAGATGTTTTGCTTTTATTAGTCCATTAGCATAGCATGGTTAACTTAGCATTGGTCCAACATTTACCTGCTGTTGTCACTACACATAAAGCTAGCAGAGTGTGCTGATTGCATTGTGGAAATGGGATTTTCTCTCTCTCAGCAGGCAGTTACATTCCAGGAGCTCTGACTGCAGTTCCCGTGACTGCCCATCTGGAGCTTGGTCCTCAGGATCCACCAGCTCCTGCAAGTTCTTCCCTAGATGTCAGCTTTTCTGCATAGGTCACAGTGGTGACAGAATGGTCTCTTCCTTCCAATTGCTCCTTTTTTCTCCTGGCAAGCTATGAGAAAATACTCCAGTGGTCAGAGAGCCAGGGAGGTTTGCAGCAATTGAAATTCTCTGTTGTTGCCTCAGATCAGAGATGTTTAGGTAATTTTTCTAGCATGTGGGTGTCTTTTTTCACAGCATGTATTTACCAGTGAGTTAGGGGAGAATACTGTTTTTCCCTGTGAGAATGCCTCCCTTCTTAAGCAATGTTTCCCAGTTGCTGTATGTGGTTTGTGGTTGCTCAGAAGTGGGTATGATTTTGAGAGCAGAAGGTCTTGGCCCGATCGTCTTTTCCGAACCCTGTTTCTCTATTGCGAAAGACATCCGTAACAACAGAGTGTTTTCAAGCTGCTTTGGAATTTCTCTCCTCTCCCAGCCTAGCCAACCCTCTGCCACCTGACTGTGCATGTACTGGGTGCTCCTCATGTTTAGAAAAGACTAGCTCGGCTTCTGGCACCAACTTCTGTACCTTTGGCTAGATACTCTTATTTGTGTTTTAGCATACTCTTAGAGCAGATTGTGTTTAATTTCTTTCTTTATTGCTAGTTACTCCTTGAGTATCTGTCATTTCAGAGCTTTGTTTTGTGATCTATCTACTTTAATTCCAAATGAAAAAGTACTGTAGAATAAGGCATTTCATAGCTATGGCTGAACTGAAATGTTGGTTGGTCCTGTTTGGCATTTGCAAGGCATTGCTGCTTGGAGTGGGTACAGGTGCCATAGGTGTGGGCAGCTGGAATGGTCAGGGAGGGCAGGACAAGCATTGCACAGTTCTGGATTTACCCAGGTAACGCACACACTTCTGCCACACTATTTTGCCTTTTCCAGTAACAGCCTTTCTGTTTTGCTCTGTTTGCAGCAGTCCTATGCACCAGCTCCCCACCCCATGGCTCCTCCCAGCCCCAGCACAAACAGCAGCAACAACAGCAGCAACAACAGCAGCGGAGAGCAGTTGAGTAAAACCAACCTGTACATTCGAGGCCTTCCACCCGGCACCACCGACCAGGACCTTATCAAGCTGTGCCAGCCGTAAGTGCCCTTCCCATACTCAGTGCCTTTTGTAGGAAGATGTCAGAGCTGGCCTTCCTGCTTACATTTGTGTGGCCCCTAAAAGGCATCAGAAGCCTCCTGCCCTTGAAGGTTGACTGTTTTTCCTTTAGTTGAACGGCTAATTAATGCCTGCTAAAAACCTTCAGGTGATGAGTTTAGGGGAAGAGAGGTGAGGGCCTTCACACTGACTTTTGTTTGCTCTAATATGGTTGATTTCTTATGTTAAAAGGAGAATTTGCATGGCAGGAAAACCTCCCTAATGACAGATTTTACAGTTATAATGATCTGTGGATCACAACCCAGTGCACAACACAACATGGGTGTTCCTCCCTCAATCATTTATCACATTTTATGATTGCTGTGTCACATTGCTGGGCTCAAAGATTGAGAAGTATGAAACCCACTGAAGGTGGCCTTGTAGCCATATAATTAACATCTAATTAACTACAGTGCCACAGAAAAATGATGCTGTAGAAAGTGGCACCTTCTAACTCCCTGGTTATCTTGAGAGTCATATTTGCAGACTGTACTGATAAAGTTTGGTTTTATGGTGTTTTATTTGTGTTGAAACCAAAGAGGTGGCATAAAGGGGCTTTTTGCTCCTCATGCATCATCAAAAGAATTACTTCCTAAAATGTTGCACTCTTCTACCCTTCTTCTCTTGACTAAATGTAGTGGACAATATGGAATGACAACCTGATTGGAATTCCAAAGTCTTGATTATTATTGTTGGCATGTGGGAGGGGAATAATCCAGTTGGAGATTCCAGCCAGAGATCACTATGGTGGAATTTAGCATAACTATTTTTTTTTTTTTTTGCGCTGAAATAAGCACAAGGAGAAATTTGAAAAATGCAAGTCCACTCTTGTTATGATGCAGAACTGCAGTGCTTTTGCCATAGAGTCATCTTTTCCAAAAGACAACATCATCTCTGTATTTTGTCATCAAAAATCAGGCTTTCAAATAGATATCAATAAATGAAATCTGGTAAATTAAGAAACAGTCTGGGGCTGATCTGCAGACCTGAATCCAAATGTTTTGAAGCTTGGAATAGGAGTAGCAATTCAGTGGGTTTTTACAATTTTATGACATTCTGCCTTTTCTGATTTTGATTAAAAGTCCTGAAAGACTTCCCTGTGTACTCTTTATGTGGGCATGACTGGCCACGACTGGAGCTAGCAGCCTTACTGAAGTGATACTTAGACCTGAGTGAGCTTGAAGCTCTTCCCTGTGACTTTCTGCTATTAAAGCTTCTGGGGGTAGAACTGACTCACTGCTCACAGGAGAATAGTGCTGGTGATGTTTTCTGTTTCATGCAAGCTGAAATGTGAGTGTACCTGTCCAACATTTGTAGAAGCTCCATTCACTGACACGTGACAGTCACAGATAATCCCAGTTCGAGGGGCAGATCCTCAGTAGGTATAAATTGACTGTAGTCTACTGATGTTCAAAAAGCTGGTTTGCTTTCAAAAAGCTGTTTTGTGATACATCTTCTTGCAGTCTGACCCTTCTCCAGTTCACATAAACTCTTTCAGCTGATCAAGACTGAACTAACTATTCCTAAAGGAGCCTCACACCTTTGGTGCTTAAGTGCTGTAGTTGTGCTGTGGGGCTGTGGTGTGAGCAGTGATACTTGAATCATGAAGTTCAGGGAGTGTGTCCCTACCCTTTGTCTGCGTATGGGAAGTGCAAATCAAGTATCTCAGAGCTTCCTTGTAGCACTGCGGAAACTTTTTTAATGTGCTCCACTAAACTTAATCTGATACAAGATTAGAGGGCTTTGTCTTGCTGTCATGAGGTTCCTGTGTGAACAGATGCTCTTTAAGAAAAATGCTGACACTCATTTTGCTGATTTTTCTATCCTTTGGCTGAATGTCAGTGAGGAGAAACCAGATAGTTATTCTGACTCTTTTTTTCCCCAGAAAATTAAAAGAATTTATTGAGGCAGAAGTGAAAGACAATGTAGGGAAACTTAAGCATATGAAAATACAACAATTTGTACTGGCTGCTGTGGTGGTGCATTCCCCCCCACTGCTTTTCAGGCTGCAGTGTGATCTGAGAAATGCTTTAATCTGACTTTTGCTCATACTCTTGCCAGTGATGTTTTAAGCAATCTCAGATACTCTTGCTCATTACAGCAATATATAGATTTTAGGTAATACATTGCAAGATATTTTCTTTACCTTTGCAGGTGATTACACAGTGGAAGTAGATAAAGGTCTAAAGCTCCTATCTCTGTCCCCACTCCCAAAAAAAACCCTCAAACCCAACCCTTCTCCCCAAAAACCCCACTAAAACCAAACCCAACAGTCTGCTGCTATATGAACAAAAAGGATTTTTCTGCTCAGAAATGTTTTCCTCTGTAGAGCTCTTTTGTAGCTTACATGGCTGGGGCTTCACCAGGCATTAAAATCTTCATGTGAACAGGTATTTACAAATGAGCAGAAGGTGCTGGCTCCTAGGCTTCCTGCATAGCCTAATATCAGCATCGTTTGCTGCAAGATATGAAGTAAAAACCTTAATTCCAATCTAGAAACCCTATTATTATTTTGTAGTAGAATATTTTTGGAGAGCTGTATTTAAGGGAAGTATTCACCAAAGCTGGCTTATGTCCAGCCCACTGGTTCCCATAGGCTAGCTGCCAGTGCCTAAAATGAGCCCTTCTGAACCCATTTCCTCTGCCCTAGCATGGGACAAGGCTGTTAGCAGTACAACTATCATTTCTAATGTCTCACATTTGGCAGGCTGAGGAATAATGTTCTAAACCCACAATATTTCCCTGCCAGAAGCACAGGAAATGCTGTAAACACTGATGTTTATGTACATTATCACAGCCCATCCCATTTTCAGGTTTAGTCCCATAATAGAGGCCACTCTTCAAGTCATGTGTAAAGTTTTTCATTTAATTTCATTTTGTGAGGGGTGTTAAGGAAGTAAAACTCCCTTAATCAGAATAGTTTGATAAAGCACAGGGATGTTTGATGAATCCTGCTTTTTTTTCTGTCTTTCTGCTGTGTGTTTTTGTTGGTGTGCATTGCACACTAAACAGAAAACAGCAGACTGGAATACCATTGATGCTTGAAGTGCAGAGTCCATTACACGTGATGTGAGACATTTCTGACAAATGTTCCGACACTATCAAACCTTTTATCAATTTGAGAGTAACCTTGTCACAGTAATCTGTCAAACTGTTCATATAACTAAAGGAAAACAAGTCATCATAGGCTGTACAGTAGCTGAGTAAATGAAAAAAAAATTGCTACTGGAAGATTTTTCTTTTTGTGTGGTTCTGATCCTCAGTAGTTGGTTTAACATGTGTCCAGCAGAATTTCATCAAATTCACTTTTGCAGCAGGGAGCTGTTAGGCTGCACTATATCTTTTGGGACTCTATGTTATAACTCTTTCAAAAGTTACATCAAAAAAGAGTAAAAATGTTAAAGCAAGCAAGAATCTGTTGTTCTTTTGTGTATGCACAATCTTCTGGATTTTCATAAACACTGAGTAAAGGAACTGCCAAAAATGGACCTTGGTCTCTCTTAACCTTTTCTGAGATTTGTAAAAAAAGACTTTATACTTCTCTATGATTATACTGATGATCAGAACTTATTAGTGGTGGAGGGATAAAATGTGAGAAAATAAAGATAGTGCAGAAGGTAGTCTCACACCTGAGGAGTTGCAGCTGTACTAATCACCGAAGAGTAGCAACAGGCCTGCCCTTAACTGGCCACAGCTGTGTCCAATAAGAAGAAGGGTGCTACAAAAGAGTGGGGTAGCTAGTTGAAAAGAAAGAGATGGAGTTTGTTGGCTGTGCTGTGAAGAGGAAGGAGTCATTGCTGTGAGGAGCTCCCCATGAAAAATAACCCAGAAGGTATGAGAGCTTTGCAATAAGGTGACAATAATTAGTCTAAAATTTAAATACTTACATACTTCATAATGTTAATAGTATCACATAATTATAATGTATTTCTCAGAGGTACACACTCTTTGCTGATACAGTGGTATACACCATCGTATGTGTATGCATCTTTGTATGTGTGTCCACTTTTCTTTAAAAGGGAAGATAATCAGCCTTAAAATGTAGTATTATAGACAGGGAAATTTTCCTAGTGTGTCATTTTACAAGCAAAATATAAATTATTGTCTTTGAAATAGTCATAATCTGTCACTTAAATTTTCATGCATTGCCTTATATTTCACCCAGAAGAATTCTAAGATCTTCTTAAAAACATACAGAGATGAATTAGTGCCTTATTATAGTAGACTCATCCTGTTCTTCCTAACTGCATTCTTCACCTAACTGGTGAAGATAAGTTGAAAGAAATCTCACACACAGACTAAATATCTGAGCTTTATTATTTTAAAACATATTTAATTTAAGAAGTCAGTCTGCTACTCAAGATTTTAGTTTTTCTGTTTGTTCTTATATTTTTGCACTGAAGAAGATTTAGGCCCAAAATTTTTTAAAGGATAAAATAAGTTTTGCAGAAGGGAAAGAAAATCTGGGACAAGAGTTGTTTTATATCTCTTCTGCCCCCCTCAAGTAACTTTGAAAAGTTGGCTTAAAACTCCAGCATTTGGCTAAAGCCTTCCTCATTGCACAGTTAAGATGTTAACATGTATTCAAAAGACTACCTCTGTCCATCTTGATTCAGTGAACTTGGGTTCTTTGTATTCCAGAGTAAAATTAAAGGGCCTATTTAATTAATTAAAACAACAACAATAGAAATATCTAAACCTAAAGAGAGTAAAGTCTCTGTGCTGCTCAGGCTAATTCTTAAGGAAGATAGGACAGAATTCTCCAAGGTTTTCCAGGTATGGGAAATCCCTGCTGCATAATGATTTCCATGAGTGTTGCTTTCTTTAAGTAACTTCTAGATTGATACTTCTGAGCAGATTATTCAATATTTCATGGCTGTTTTGGGTTAGTGGGGTTAGTTGTTTTAATGGTTTTGATTTTTTGTTTTTAGTTTCTCTTTTGTCTGAAGGTATCCTGGATGACTCCTTGACAATTCATTAAGTGTGAGATTTTAGCCTCTCTGTTAATTTTGAATGTCCTTGGTTTTGCCTTGTGGAATGCCTGAATAAATATTCAGGCTATCACTGTTTAGGTTCTCCTAAAGGGTTAGTCCCAAGGCTAATGTAACTGAGGTTATCAATTGAAAAGTCACAGATTAATTTACCTAAATTCTAGATTATTTTTGAAATGAACTGTGTGCATTCCTTTTGCCCTTTCAGAAAAAGGTTGAGTTCATTGAGGTTTCAGACAGCTTCAAGGTGCCTTTCAGGATAGGTTGTCTTGTTAATAGCTGCAACAAGTGCAACATTTACATTAGACCAAATCTTATAGCAAGTTCATAATGGTCATTCCTGCTGTGTTTTAGGGCAGCAAGTTATATGTTCCTGACTATTTTTATTTTCTTTTTATTTTGTTAAAAAATAAGACTATATTATTATTATGATTATTATATTATATGAAAAGGGACGGAATGAACATGTGAGAAAAGTAAATTCTCTTCCTTTCCTTTTTCTGACTGGATTACCAAGAAAAGTAATTGAAAATATTCTGAACTATATAAAATGAAGGTTAACCAAAATACAACTGCCATAGTGAGCCCAGGACCAAAAATACCAAAACAATCTCAGCAGTAAATCTGTTCCACAATGAAGTCAGACAAAATTTGTACCCAGTGTAAACTGATGTTCTCATCCCGACCCTTGTGAAAACAAAACCCAAACTATTTGAGACTTACAGAGCATTAGGCTGTGTCTGCTCCTCAATTTTTAAGTAACCTTTGGAGTGGTAAAGGAATTTACTGCATTCTGTAACATTCTCTATGTTAAAGCAATGTGCACTCTGTCTTCCATATTAATTCAAACAGAACCACAGCCTCTGTCTCTCCTGTAATTAATATCAGCTGACACCATTGCTCTGTGATATAGCAGAGACTGAGAGGGCATGAAGGTGAGAGCACTCATTCAGTGGGATTAGCTCATATAGGAACCATGTGGCATCACAGGGAATAGTTCCTGTTTAAAGTCTTGGTGGATATTTTGGTTGAGTGTAGCCCGGTAAAATGAGAACTGGGAATGGCTATGAAATCTGCTGAAGAGATCAGTCTTCATGAGAGCTAAAGAAATGCCCACATTTGAGGGGGAAAAAAAACCCCAAACCTCCCCTTTTTCCTCCCATGGATTTTCTTTGTTATTCTAAGTAAAATCAGGAAAGCAAAGTCAGTCCTAAGAACAGTGCACTGCTGGACCCAGCACCCTGCTGGACTAATGTGCTGATACAAAGCAAGGAGGGAACTACATGAGTGTATTCCTCTCATTTGTTAATGTTTGTGTTTGCAGACCAGAGAAAAACACACTGATGCATTACATTGAAGAAATCTGCCTTCTTCTCAAGTTCTTTGTATCATGGACTTTTCCTAAACATTTATTGAGAGGGGCAGGATAGGAAAAGAAGGGTAATTTTTTTAAAATCAAAATGCTTTTGATCAGGAACCAAATGGTAAAACCTAAGGGTGCATAATGTAGGCATAAAAGCAGAGAAAACTGATACTGTGGATTTGTTATTTTTTGCATTGAAGATATATTTATAGTGATGATGCTTATCAGTGCTGTGAGAAACATTGTGGACCTCTCTAGCTCTGAAGTGATGCAAAGCAGTGACCTTGTATTTCTTTTGAGCAACATCTTTGTTTCCAAAATCAGTTGTTTTGCAGTCAGTTATAGTAATATTATATTTTTGCAGTGTGTAAATATGGACATGGATATGTATAGATTTTTTTTCTCCTTTACCTGATATAGTTGAAAAATTATTTGTACACTCACTGCCATTGAAATAATCCCCAAACATCTTCCATTGTTAGAAAAAAACATTAAAACTACCTCAGTAGGCAACAAACCAATCCTCTTCTTACCTTGTCTCTTTCATCAGGGAAAACAAAACTTTAGGTCAGCAAATGCCCACAGCACTACAGAGGGCTCCATCTGTGATGTGAACATTCCCATTGCCAGGAAGAAAGGCAGAAAAATAATCCACATAAAGTAATAAATGAGCACCTGCACTCTCCTCTGTTTTGAATGTGCCTGTCTTTTCAGTGGCATGTGACAGAGTATCAGTGAGAGTTTCTCATCTCCTTTCAAGTTGGATGAACCTGATTTAATGGAAGATGTGGGAGGAGGAGAGCATTTTCAGACACTGCTGCTGAAAATATTTCTTTTGATGAATTTTAATTAAAGTCCTTGTGGAATAAAAAAGAAAGAAAAAAAATAACAGAACCCGCCCCACAACTAAAAAAAGAACTCAGAAATATTGAGTTTTCTGTAGCAATGTGAAGGGCATGACCATAACAACCACTTGTTCTGCTTACTGTGCAGGAGGGGTGTTGAGATAGGAGGGCAACACAGTTAATGAGCTTCTTCTAACCTGTGCTATGTCTCCAGTCTTTCCTTGTCCTCCTTCTTTCTCCACTTCTCTAGCACATTTTTTGTGCAGCCAGTCAGCTGTGGCATCATCATCCATTCATGAGGCTACTCTTGTCTCTCTTTGAGTCTGAAAGTGCTCAAGGCCAGAAACTGTCCAAAGGACAGACAGACTGTCCACCATATAAGTGTGTAGGACGTGTCTATTTTTGTAATGTGGATGTTCACTGTGAAAGGGCTTTCATAACCAGAGATCTCTTGACAGACTGAGTTTTTCAGCCCCCTTAAGGTGTGTTGTAAAACTCTGATGTTTGGTTTGTGTTTTCCAGTGAGGGGGCTGGCTGAAATGCTGTTGATTTGATAAATGTTGCTTCACTGCTGTCCTTTAAGTCATAGCAGTGTTTTGTTGGGTTTTTTTTAGTGGCATTGCAAGTTCTGGTTATCTTTATTTCTTCTGTTTTGAAGCTTATCCATGTGTTTTAGATTTGTCTGCATTTTTGGTGTTTGTTCTCCCAAATTCCATGGTGTCAGGTTCAGTGTGTCTTTCTGATCTCATATCCTTTGAGAGCTGATGGCAGCAGTGGGAGAGCAGAGCCAGTTGCTGTCTTGCATGTGCAGAGAGTGGAGACGGAAGTTCTGTGACTGGCATGTGGTTTATACTCCTCAGGAGCCACCAGCTTTTGAGAGGAGATGGAGACATGCTGTTCACACTCTGACATTTGTGTAGCAGAAATGTTTCTTTAACCTTTTCCTTGAAGGTATGACGCAGATAATGTTCTGCTCTGTTTGAGAACTACATTGTCCTAAAGCTTTGCTGAAAGAAAACAATACCAGCCATGCTTAACAACCCCCTCCCCAAACCAAGAATAACCTGGGCACTTCTTCCAGCTAATGGCAAAACCCTTAGTGCATGCCTGCAATTTCTATGTGAGGGGAAGTGGCAGGCCAGCTTTGGTGGCAAAGCTATTGAATATTATCAGCACAAAAACAAAAATGTCATTGTGTTCAGCCGCTAGACTTTCTCATACCATTCCCAACAAGCATCGACAAGAGCTCTGTGCTATGTAGCATGCAATGTCCTTCATTCCAAGTATTTGGTAACTTCCCAGAATTATTTGTGTGACAAGTGTTGCTACTAGATTTGTGTTAAAAAGTGCAAAGGCTTTAATTTATTTTAAAGCTGTTCACTGGAGAAGGAATTCTTAGAATTGTTGCAACTCTGTCAGAGGTTTATCTATTTGCCTCGTTCTAAACAGAGACAGGAACAACAGAATGTTTTCAGCCTAATTTTTAAAAGATGTTGAACTGACAGAGATCTAAAAGGTTTTCTTTGTCTTGGACATGTATTTTCTGTCCCTGTCCCCATCAGGAGCAATGTGGAGACCTCTAAATTCTGCATCTTTTGGAAGGTATCTAATCACAGCTCTGGGAGCAACCCTGACTAAAACAACGAAGGCGATAGCAATGTGCCATTATAGGACCTAGTCTGAAATAAGATTTCTGCCAACAGACACCCAAGTCCATGGAAGTTTCATGGAAGCACAGCAGTCTGTTCAAATAGCAGTTGTTGTAGGATCACAGGCATGTTATTGTTTCAGTGTGATGCAGGTAATAAGTGAAGCATTTATGGCTATTACTGCCTGGTGATCACATAAAAAAAAAAAGAAAACAGACATGCTTTCCTTACTTCAGCTTCCCAGTTGAGCACTTCCATATTCTCCTGGGGTTATAATCCAATTATAAAACTTCAATTATTTTCTGTAATTCATTGATTCAAGAAGAACATTAACTTTTTTAGTTTTTTTATAGTAGGGAACTAATAATTAAAAGGGATAAAATTATTCACGAAGTCATAGAATTTAAGATCCAGAAGAGACCAAGGCACAGTCTACCATAATTTTTTGGTTGATTAAGATCTTCAAATTTCCCTTCTTTGTTCCTGGACTAAGCATAGAAATTTATTTTACTGTAAAGACTGTGTTCCAGAACAGCACCCACTCTGGAACTGAAGATATGAAAACAACAGCAAACCTACCACTGTTGCTCTGAGTTTGCTCCTGTTAACCATGTTCCCTGGTCAAAATTTCTAACCCACTTGCAAATCAAGTTTCCAGTCTTAATTTTTTGCTGTTTGTTCTTGGTGTAATGGGATTAAGGAGCTCTCTGAATTCTCTTGTTCCATTCTTCTCCCCGATGCACTTATGCAGTCACTTCTCAGATTTTTTTTTTTCTTTAAGAATCCAAGTAGATGGAGCAGTTTAAGTACCTGATTGTAAGACAGTTTTCTCCATCCTTCTCCAGATAATTTCATCAAGGACTGCAGGCATCATTTAAATGTTTTTAAAACTAATTATTTCATGTTTATGGACATTTGTTATTATATTTAGCTTATGTATGTTTGCATATGTCCTTAAGTGGATGAAATGTATCACTGGAACATCTGTGTTCTTAAGCAGGAGAAATGATACTCAAAAGCTGCTGTAGTATCTTTAGTAGGAGTGTCAGGAAGTGCTACATGCCCTCTGTAAGATCACAGAACACTGGTACTGGCATTGTGTCAGAAGCAGGAGCTCATCTCTAAACCTCTGAGGTTTTGATTACCTTTAATGTTAGTCATGTGTCTGTCCATCCTTGGCTGTGCGCAACAAAACCCTATAGAATGAGGTAACTGCAGCACTCTTGATGCTTTACTTGTAAAAGTAAGGAATTTGCATCTAAGCCACACCTAAAAATTTCTCTACTCATCTTTAATGTATTGGGTCTCCTCTACTTTTCTTAACACCAAATTTAGAATTGCCAATTAAATGGAATATGGCTAGGAAGTATTTTTAATGATAATAATTTAACACAAATATTTCAATATAAAGTTTACTAAGTGCCTTAGGAACAAATAAAGTGTCTTGTAACAAATAATTCCTATCGCATATGGACACATATGAACATAATGCCAGTTCAAGGATCTGAAAGATTCATATAGAGCAATCTCTTGACTCAGAATAAAATAAAGTCAAGGCAAGTGCTTCTAGATAGAAAGGAAAAATGATGCCTGTGGTGGAAAAAATGGAAAATTACCAAGTCCTTGGTGGGGTTTAAATGAAAGCCGGGCACTCTACTCATGCTGATTTTAGTCATTGCCTAACATAAGAATTGGAGTACAGACATAACTGATAGCAGGTCTTACAGACATGGGAGGCAGGTTGTAATGATACAGCTGGTAAATGCTATCAGCACTTTCTGGAATTGTAGTTTGTTCCATCTCTGTTTTCATGGAGTGGTAAGAAAAAACTTTCTCTTTTGTAATATGGGATTTGCAAGTGGTAATTCTTACTAGATTCCTGTGTTTTTTTTGTTAGCTCTTCCTGAACTTAGATATAGAGAAACAAGAATTTCTCTCACTAACAGGACCACATTTCTTGTCCCTCCTGTGTTCCTGGCATGCTGTTCCCATGGGGCTATGGTTAGTAAATTGCTGGGAGCTGAATCTCTCACTGCTTCTGGTCAAGTATAGCTACATAGGCAGCATAGAGACATTTTTTGGTGAGGAAAAGGTGGATTAGAGAGGCAGGAAGTGTAACTACAGCTCATTGCAACTGCTTGGATTTTTTTTGTCTGTCAGTGTGTAGTGAGCCAACTGTGTGTAAACTCCTCATCCTCCCTCATTCTTTTTTCCATTGCTCCTCTCTTCTCTGATGCAATCCTTCTCTAAAGAGGGATGTGTCTGCAGAGTGGTCTGGCTCATATTTGCTTAGTAGGTGCTGGTTAGCAGGGCAAGGGTATTGATGAGAAACCTGTGTTGAATTTCCCTTTGGAGGTTGCTGTGGAGTTTTTACAATTCATGTACGTATGGCATTTTTATCTCTCCATAAAGAGTTGGGAAAGGGATTTTTAAAGCACTGTGCCACTAGTTAGTAGCTGTCACCAAGCAGTGTGTGAGGCGTGCTCTCAATGGACAGTTTAGCAGCCCTCTGTTGCACCTGGAGCCAAAAGGTCACCAAGTAAATACATCTCTGTCTTTTCAAGCTGCCAAGTCACGGCAGCATTGTGTAGGACTCAGGATGTTGAGCCTGTGAGAAAGATCCCTGTGTGTGAGAGATCTCTGTATCTCAGCAGACTTACAGGCCTGGGGACCTTTTCTGGCTGAGGGATATGCTGTGGCAGGCTGTCTGGTGGGGACATCAGGGCAAATTGGACGTGCTGAGGGCTCTTGGGATTCAGGCTGAGTGCCAGCAGTAAAGTGCTTGTCCCCTCCTAACGAGGTAGCCCTCCAGTCCTGCTATCAGGAGGGTTGCAGCTGCTCTGCTTAATGGTATTTAGTAACAGTATGAGCAGTAAAGTGTGTTCTCCTGTTACACAGAAATTCACTAATGCTGGCATTAGGAGTGGCAGGTAATTCAATCACACCCACAGAAATGATATTAACGTAGCATTAAAGGGCTGCGTAGACCAGCAAAAGACAGGAAATTATGGAGTTCAGGCTTGAAACTTTATCCTTAACTCACCCATATTGTGTTGAGGTATTTGGAAATTTCCACAGAGCGTGTGATTTTATAGGACTTACAGTGGGGTGGATTGTCCTGTTTGTATGCAGAGGATTTCCTTTGTTAATATCATCCAGAATTATTGCAGTTATATAAAAAAATCACAGCGCAATATACAAAGTGTATCTGGACAATGTGAGATTTAAATATGAATGTCTTGGCTTGGGCAGTTCCCCACCCCAGCTTTTCTGAGGTGCTGCATCAGGCAGTCACTGTGTTGACATTTTTCAGATCAAGTTACAGTTCAGTAGCTAAGGCCCTCTTCCAGTTACAGAGCTAATTTTTAGAGTTGGGTTTTTTCAATCACAGTCACTTAGAAGGTTTTCTTTTGTTTAAAATTTATCTTTTGATTTAAAGACACTGCTCCTGTTTATTTAATGTAAATTCATTGGAGCCAAGTTGAATACTAAACAGAAAGCACAAAAGCAAGCTCTATATCTGTCTTTAAGCTTTATGAATAATTTTCCTTATATTTGAACTTCGAGTCCTCCATTGTACCTCCCTGTAGCAGCAGGGACAAAAGGAAGTTCTTACCAGAACCTCATGGGTCAAGGAGGAGATGAGTCACTTTAGAGTCCATCCACAAGTTGTTTATAGAGAAGGCTGAAGCAGTTTTGTGAATACAGACATTTTGTGCTACCCATTGGCATCAGAGACACCAAGAGCTTAGGGGAGAATTGTCTGTCACTCCAAGGATGGAATGTTGCTGCAATCAGATGTGAGATGGCAGATCTCCACCTTACATTTAAGATGGTGAAGCCAGCAGGTACACTACTTGCAAAGCAGCTGAAATGGCAAGAAGTGCAGCACCCAGGTATTTTCTTGCATCTTCAGGCAGGTTGTGCAATCTGTGCTGAAATGCATTCTGTCCTTGGATAGCCTGATGCCAGTCCCCAGGTAAAAACCTGTATGAGTCCAAGTAACATCTGATTAGGGTTTGTTCCCATGTGGGGGAAGAAGGGAACTACCTCCTTTGGGAGAGAGGAAACTACATAATGGTTGTTACCTGGGAGAGATTAAAAAAAAAAAAAAATCAGTCTAATGCAGTGGAAGTAAAGAGCGACAGAAGCCAGCAAGGATCATTTTATTCTTGTAATAGCTCATTTGGGGATTTTGTAGGATGTTTTCAGGGGACGATGAGCTCTTGGGATGGTTGAGCTCTGAGGCTGTTACAATTTTTCCCCGCGTGCTTGCTGTGCTAAGGAGCAGGGGAGGAGTGCCACCGTGTCTGTCTGTCTCTGTGGTGAACAGGATGGTCATTAATGACCATGCATAGAACAGTAGGATGGCTGTATCCTAGGGGAAATCAATTTTCTGCAGAGAGACAGGCTTGTAAAGAGTAGAAAATTTCCACTGAAGGGGAGGAGGGGAAAGGGAGACAAAATTGGTAGAGCAGGGATTAAAAAATACAAAGGCTTCAAAAGGAAGGGAAGACTCAAAAGGCTTTCTGTTCAAGGTGGCTTTTTTTCTTCCCCTGTCAAAATTGAGCAGGTCTTGAACATACTAATCTTAGAGGTGGGTGAGAAATCAGCCTTAGGGAGAAGGATGGGGATGGGGGGACATGGGGAGGTTGGCAAGAACCCTGCCTGGGGTTTAAACAAGTGATGATTCTTTTCTCTCTTTTCAAGTGCTTTCTTTTAGACGGGGGAAAGCATGCAGAACTGAGGCAGTAGTGTGCATTTCACATTCACAGCATGCAGTTCCTGAAGCAGCCTCTATTGAAGATGCTTCTGAGTTTTAGAGCCATGCAGTGGAACCTGGGGCCAGGTCAAAGCCAGCTGAGAACACAGCCGTGTTCTCCAGCAAAACTGGCATGGCTGTGGTGTGACAGGTCCTTGTGTTCCTCACCATGTACTGGTGCAGTTTGGGATTTCAGACTAGGGCCTGAATTTTTCTGCCATTCTCCATTCTTATGCTTTTGTGTCTCTTCTCTGAATCAGTTTCCTTGTGACATTGAGCGTCTCTCTCAACTTTGGGCCTCGAGGCTATGAAAATTCTCCTGTCCTCTCCCATCACTGTAATAGCTTGCTTCACTCTCACTTCTGTGAATTTCCTTCTGATTCAGCTTTGCTGTTCCCTTTGCAGAGCTGGAGAAAGTTTTTTCAGACTCTGATATGAGACTAACATAACAGCATCCTAGAGAAAAAAAGCTATTTCACAGGGGAGATAAGGGAACTAAGCTGCAACTGGGGTTAAATATCATCATTCAGATAACAGCATTAATAAGAGTATATTTTCTTAGACTTTTTAAAGTATGTTTGTGTATCTTAAAAATGTAAGCAGACATAAACTTTTGCATCTCAAACAAGAGGATGATTCTTTTCTGACTCTGCTCAATATTAAAGGCTAAACCAGAGATAAGATAACATACCATAAACATGGAAGCTTGAACAAAGAAACTGTTGTCCTGAGAATGTGGGAATCACAAAGAAACTGAAGTCTGAACATAGGAAATTGTATTACAAAATGGAATGTTGCATGTAGAGTAACATTTAATGGCTCTCAGAAATTGCAAAACAGGGCAAATCCACAGGTTTTTCTCTTGATCTCTGTGGTCTCTGGAGCAAGCCCAAGTAAAGTGAAGGGCAAAGGCATATGGGAAATGAGTAGCTAGAGCTGACATTTTCTTTTGCCTTGGCTTCTTATTCAAGATGTTGGTCTTTTGAGAACTCCCTTTCTTGAACAGCAGAAAGGGAAAGGATCAGAAACTCCCAAAGTCTGAGTCCGTGGGAGGAAAGAGTGCAAATGCTGTTGATGAATAAGATGTTTCAGGAATGCATAAATACATGGTCTGATACTGCAAGTGCTAGGTTGATGAAAGCTGGCCATTGGGTGCATTCAAGACTGTCCAGGATATTAATTCAGTCATTCACCATTGTAAATATTTGCAGAGTATTTGCCTGTTTCTTGGAGGATGTGTGTTTGACTCCATGAAGAATGACTGTGACCTTTTTACATAGGTTTTGTGCTTTCACTGCTTCTGATGGGATGTTCAAAAAGCAGGCAGCTTGCTGCTATAGGTGATCATTGTAAACTTTGTGTTACTAATTTTCAAACCTAGCACCTTTGGGAGATGATATTTTGCAGAATGGATATGCTGGAATATAATTTATCTGTGTAGGTTATATTTGTTATTGATGTGTGTGATAAGTGAGGAGGGTCAGCACTGCAGTTATGATCTGTCTTTAAATCCAGGTTGTTTTATAAAGTAGGGAATAGATCACAGGCTGGATTTTTTCCCTGCTATATTTTTTTTTCCTTGGGATTGTTTTCTGGGACCCAAACCATGCAACTGTCAAGCAGTGTTCTTACTCTAGCTGAAGTTGTTCACTAATATTTGATGAAGACGTAGCCCTTGGTGTTGCCATGCCTCAAAATTTTATTGCTAGGTTCTCAGTATTTGTTTCTTAAACCCTTAGTTCCTTAGGCATGTGATAAGATAGGAAACTCAGCTTTCAATTCTTATAAAAATGTAGGTTTCTTTCCCTCATGGCGCTACAGAGAAGCATGAAAATACAGCTTGAGTCTATAACATGGGCTTGAAATATATAAGCAAAATAAAATGATGTATTATATCTATTTGTAATTTTTTAATATCAAAATTAACTTCATAACCTTTTCTTGTGCATTAAGGAGCAATTGACAGTGAGCTCCTAAGACATGGATTTATCCCAGTGAATCACAATTCTCTCTCTCTCAAAGTATGCCTAATACTCAGAATGAGGTCTCAGATTTTCCATGTGTATCTTTATATGGTTTGAGGATTGTATCTTATTTAATTAGTTTATTTGAAGATGCCTGAAGCCAGTAATATACAAAAGTCTTTTCTTGAGGGCTCCCAAGCAATTGAAGCTAAATTGCTTCCAAATTCAGCATTACTGGTCAGATTTCAAAATGGGCTCACTGTGTTTTTTCAGTAAGTCTTATGTTCCTGGGGTAAAATTTTTCAGCAGAAACATAAAGTATTTAAATTCTTGAGCCTTTCTGTAGATCTGCCCATGGATATTTCAGAAAGAATGGGCTACAATGCATCTCTTTATTGCTTTCCTTCTAGGGTTCTGTCTAGCAAAACCAACCATGTGTCCTTTTAAGGACAGAAGACTCTATGGCTCTAAAGAGTTTATTTCTTTAGTGAATCCCATGGCTTGTCTCATCCTTTCCTGGTCCCTGTTGGCTGTTTTTGGGCACAAACTGAACCACAGCAGAGCACAGCAATTGCCAGTGTTGGCTTTTCTTCTGTAGAAGACTCGTGGCCAAGGTGTCCAGTGGGAGCAGCCGGCACAAGATTTTTGTTAACTAAAATTTTGTTTTTCTTAGGCTCAGAAGTGTTGACTGATGAGCAGAGAGCTACAGAGTGTGCTAGTTATGCTGCACAACCTACCCCTTGATGTTTTCTCAAAGTAGATCTTCAACACTTCCAGACAAGGGCAATGGTTCCAACAGTGTAAATTAGGGCAGCCCTTGGGAGCCAGCGGAAGGGTGCCACATGTCTGGAAAGAAAGAGTCTGATCCAAAGTGAAGTCTTCAATAAGCTTTCCCCCTCCAAAGATATTTATCCACCTGACATAGTGAGACTAATATGTTCAAATATGTCCGTCTGTCTTTGGATAATAAAGAGTGAATAATTATTTTTACAATAGATAGACTCTAAATGAATTATCTTTTTAAACCCGGAAATGTGTTTTCATATCAGGTGACTTCATTTAATGCTGCATTCACTTGCAAGTTTTTAGTGGATTTGAAAACAAAAAATATTATTATATGATTGATAAATTGTGTGTCTATATTGTGTGTGGGACAGCTTTGCCTAGTTTGAATTTAATTGTTGACATAACTATCACTCAAGAGAAGGTTTTGGTGAATACCTGGGAGTTGTGGTGAGTAACCAGTCAGAGCAGATTTGTCTTCTTCAAACTTATTACTGTGGTGGTTATAGGCCTTGCACTGAGGAAAGCAAAGCCCTGGCTGGCTGGGAACATGCACTTGTATGTCCCGTACATCTGTTTGCCGTGTTGAGGCTCTATGGAGGACTTTGCACACCAAACAAGCACATTAATTTATGAGCCCACAAACATCATTTAACCTTGAGAAATGTAGTTTGTCCTGTTTAAGTTCAACATGCCTGAAATTGTACATGTGCATGAGGATTCAGAAGTATCACGGACAAATAGCTCATCGAATCTCCTTTCACACACTCTCCTGAGCTTGTCATTATGTTAGAGTTGTTCAAATAAATGGACTAAAAAATCTTTGCTTTTATAAATATACCAGATGGAATTAAAATTCAAAGGAACTCAAGCCCAGAGGTATTCTGTCCCAGTTCTGGGTGAGCGGTGTGAACTTTTGCCCGCATAATTGTAAAAAATCCAAATCCAAGCTCTTGCTGTTTCTTCTTGAAAATTTCAGGCAGAGAAAAAAAAATGTGCCTCTGTGCCACTTTTTTCAAAGTTCAGCCTTTGGAAAGTGAATACAACTGTGACATTCCAGCCCTGGAAATAAAAGGCTTAAATGAAATATATTGAAGAAAAAGAATATTTTCTATGATCTAGTTCCCGAATGATGTATTTTGCAATGTAAAATACTGAAGAAACAGTTCCTCAAAACTATATTGTTTCTAAAGGCAACCCAAGCACCTGGATTTTTCTAACTTGTAAATAATGAAATGGGAACTGTGTGAACTCAAGAAGTCTCACTCACACATTTGACTCAAGTGGCCTCTGTGTGAACCCTATAAAATGCTTTAGCTTTAAATTATCAGTTTGAGTTCACGGTCCCTGGTGGTAGCTGGCACTCTTGCTTTTATCTGTAATTCCTTTTCTTTTCAATTCCTCTTCTTTTTCTTGTCTATTATTAGAGAGGAACCATCTGATTGAGGCATGTATATATACATATATGTATATTACAATATATTGCAGTCATTGAATTCTTTTAAGAGTAAATTGTTTTAGTGAAATGTCAGAAAATCTTCGCAAACTGAATTCTCAGAGTTCCATTGAATAATGAGGCTATTGTTAAATGATTGAACACTTCAGAGATTAATATCATGGTATGCTGGCATGCTGGTTCATACCAACTGTAATTTAACAATGAATCTTCCCTAAGTAAGCAAGACTGTGAATGAGAAATCAGATTCAAGACAGCACAGCATGCTAGAACGTACAAAGCAAATAAATTCTACATTTTGGAATGATATGTTAGGGAGGAGGGGGATATTTCCACAATATCTAAAATAATTGAATTGTTGGATAGAGGAAGTTCCTCAAGTTTGAACAACTGCATCATTTTTTTTTCCAATGCTGATGAGCAGTATCTTTATCCTGGAAAAGATTTGGACTTTTAATAAATCCATTGCCTTTTGAAAATTAGGGTATATGTGGCATTATAATTTGTGACAGGCTACAGTAAAACACATTCTGTGAAGGGTTTCAGATCCCTAAACTGTCTTCCCAGTAGTGCCTGCTATCATACAGAAAATTTAGAAGCACTGCTAAGTGTCTGCAAACAAAAGTTGCGTTTTATTCTTAAAGACATCTGAATTCTCAAAAATGTGGAATAATTAGTAATTGAAGATTTAATGATGGCCCAGAAAAAGAACTGAACTGTACTGCATGAAATCATAGTTAGTAATTTGTGCATGAATTTAGTTTTCCATACTTAATTTAGCAACTGTAGAATATTTTGCTAATTAATTATTAACACTGGTTATTTGTCATGGCAGAGCTGTGAGGGAAAAATATAGTTTTCTGTCAAAGTAAAAACATAAATGTAATAATTTTGATATGATATACAATAATGTAATTAATTTTTAAATAGTCTTAAATAGCTTCAATATTTAAATATACAAATTTAATATGAATATAATACATGGCACTAATTAAGAAAAAACAGCATTTAGAATGGAAACTGCAGCTAGTAGCCAAGTGTCTTACTTGCAATAAGCTGAGGAAAGACTCTGCTCTGTAAAATGTCAGGCTGTTGTGGGGAGTGTCACATAGTAAGTGGTGTTTTATTCTGTCCTGGGTAACGAGGGTGTGATAGCCTTGTTGTAAACTCTGTTGGTAGGATTTAAGGTTGAACCTACTGAAGGCAATGAAAAAAAATCTTTGTTTTTGAACACAAAAATGTTCTGTGTTCAAACATGTTTTTGAAAGTGTTAGATTAAACCACTTAATTTCATTTATATGCTCAAAAAATTCTTTTTCTGATTTTGGCAAAGAAAGGGACAAGGTTACAGGAAAAGTTACCTGCGAACTACTAAAATTTTATACATCTTGCAGGTCTGAAAATTCAAGGTCTTACTATTTAACAAATGTTGTATCATTTAAATTTCATTTACTCTAACTTCTGTTTTACCTAGTTTAATTTCCCAAATACTTAAAACAATTGCAATAAGCCTTCAAGCCTGTACACTCTCATGTGAAATTGTTTTCCAGAGGTGAAGGATCTCATATAGATATATAAATGCAGATTAGTTTGAATATGAAGTATGGCCTTCTATTTGGTGGTAAATATGTGTTGTCTTGTAAATACATTTCTAACTTTAATGTGAGATAAGTTTTCAATTTAGTGAGGATGAAGGCGCGACACATTCCTGGGCTTTAATAGCAGTAGATTTTCCTTTGGAAAGGAAAGCTAGAATTTTAACAGCAGAGGAATTTTTTAGTTATAGATGTTTCTTTACATGCCTGTTCATTTACAGGATTATCTTTCTGAGGTTGTTGGAATTTTACAAGAAGCAAACTTCACTAAAACTACTAAGTTTTCTCTATTTTCAATAAAAGAGCACCAAAGGACCTTACCCAGCCTTCCAGGGCTGCATTAGAGCCCTGTGATTTGAGATAAATGGTGCCTGCACCTTCTGAAAAGTGGATTTCTGAATATAATCTGTAAATGACATGATTCATAATCTGAAATAGCTTTTTAGGTTCTTTCTTCCTAATGTGGAACCACTCTTCAATAGAATGGTAAGATCTTGGATTTTATTTGTCTAAAGCAATAATAATGTTTATAGACATATTATATAATGTCTCTATATATTTTATGGATTTTGTAGCTTTTTCTCTCTCCTAGTTCTGAAAAAATATATTTTCAGTAGATGTGGGACAATGGTGACTAATCAGCCTATGTATGAGTGAAATCACTACACCCTTAGTAGTAAATATCTGTACCAGAAGATACTATTGAATATGTATATGTTTTTTTAGAGATTCATCAGCTTGCATTCTCTTGAAAATTCACTCTTCCCACATGCTATGATATTCATTACTTTCTGTTTAAAATGAGACTTCTAATTGTGCTGTTAGGATCAGAAATAGAAAGTCTCAATTTCAAAATTGCTGAGCTGCCCTTTCAGAATTGGTGCTAATGACTCAGGATGCCTTCTGAAAGTCCAGGTCTGGTTTAGATGTACAAACAAAAGATTTAAGAGGCCCCTCTCCCTTCTTTCTGTGACATTCCTGAAACTCTTGGACAAGTTGGACAGTCTAGATTGTTTACTAACTTCACAGAATATTCTGTGCAGAATTGGAAGAGAGCCCACTAGGATCATCCAAGTCACGTGCTGAGTGAAGAACCTTTAATCACCCCAACACAACTTCAGGCCACTCCCTCAGGTCTCCTTACTGGTCACCACAGGGAAGAGATCAGTGCCTGCCCCTCCTCTTCCTCACAAGGAAGTTGCAGACTGCAAGAGGTCTCCCATCAGTCTCCTCCAGGCTGAACAGACCAAGAGTCCTCAGCTGGTCCTCATATGGCTTTCCTCCTAGACCCCTCACCATCTTCACAGCTCTCCTTTGGATACTCTGTTAGCTTTATGCTTTTCTTACATTGTGGCACCCAAAACTGCATGCAGCACTCGAGGTGAGGCTGCCCCAGCTCAGAGCAGAGCGGGACAATCCCCTCCCTTGCCTGGCTGGTGATGCTGTGCCTGATGCCCCCAGGACAGGGCTGGCCCTCCTGACTGCCAGGGTGCTGCTGACTCTGATTCAACTTGCCATCAACCAGGACCCCCAGGTCCCTTTGTGCAGTGCTGCTCTCCAGCTCCTCATTCCCCAGTCTGTCCGTAAATCCAGGGTTGCCCGGTCCCAAACACAGAACCCGTCACTTGTTAGACTTCATACTCTTGGTATCACAGTCCTGTGATTTGTTGAGGTCTCTCTGCCCTTCAGAGAAACAACAGCTCCTCCCACTCTCTGCAAACTTAGTATCTCTTCCAATCCTGCACCCAAGCCATTTATGGAGATTTTGAGCACTGGGCTGAGGATGGAGCCCTGTGGAACCCCACGAGTGACCATGCCCAGCTATACGTCCCCTCATTCACTGTGACCTTTTGTGTCCAACCCATGAGCCAGTTGCTCATCCATTGCAAGATGTATTTATTCAGCTTTGTGCTGGACATTTTGTCCAGTGGGATACTGTGAGAGTGTGAAAAGCTTGTATTTTACTGAGTGAAGGGATGATTTTTGTAAACATGACAGCCAGACCAAAGTAATTAGAGAAGACAGAGCCTCCAAATGTTAAGATCTTACAGAAGCATGGTCTTGTCAGTCCAGTACACCATCAGTTCCCTGCAAGTAGCTCCGTCTGTTTTTTCCCCAAACCATGCACTGCTCTGTGTGAGGTGCTCTGAGTGGCATGTACTTTGTTGTCATAGTTTTGTGTGACTATGAGAATTTTGTCCTAAATTTTCAGGTTTTTTAGTTTTTTTTTAAATTAAAAATAATATACAGAGGAAGGGCAACAAAGCAACTCAGTCTTTGTTGAGGGAAAGAATGTCTTATATTTTGGGGAAAAAAATGTAATAATTTAAAATGCCATGCAGTAGATGAAATGCCCAGAAATTATCATGTAAATATATAAAAAGAATTTTTTTGAGTGAATTTTCCCTTTGTATGTGTTTGGATGTTTTAAGTTCATGTCACAATGTATTATAGGAAAAATGTCTTTCCAAGAAATTCAACAGCAGTTCTTTCCATACTTTAGGTCTTCATAATGTGGGCTTAATTTTCTCCCAAAACTTATGATTTGCCTAATAGAGCCTGCTTTAAACAAAATAAACCTGGTTATGCTATTTAGATATTAATTCACAAGAATGAAAGAGCCTCAGAGTTGCTTATCTAAATCCAATTACTGCTGGTCAAATTCATCCCAGTACAAAAGTTCCCAAGATAAAAGCATCCATTACCTAAATGCCCAGAAATGCAGACAGTTTTCAGTTGGGTGGATTGTGCTCGGAGCAATGCTTGAGGCCTTGAGTGAACTCAAATGCTGGGGATGGAATTGTTAAGCTCTGAACTCTGAAATTACTTGATAACTCCATTGGTTTTACTAAGCAAGGAGGAGTTCTCTACGCTGGCAACTTGAGCTTCAGTTCCAAGCTTCACTTTTTTTTGAAGCCTACAAGCAGTGGTTGGAATTGGGTAAAAGCTGATTTTGTACATGCCTGTGAACCCAGTGCCTTGTAGAGGAGGATGGCAGCACAAGTGCAGCACAGAGTTGGGTGAATGGTGAGAGATTTATCCTGTCTGGTCCTACAGATGTCTTGTGTTACAGGAGTAGCTATGGCCAGCCTCAAGGTTGGCTTCAAAGATGGAATATGCTGTGCCTGTCCCAGAGATTTTGTTTCCTATAACGACATGGAAAATTGGAAATGTTTGCATGGCTCCCACTAGCCTGGCCTCTTAGGAAGTCCATTTTTGATGCAGCAACTCCTGGTCACAGCTGTCGCTCAGCCAGCTTCCTCTCTTGGCATGTTGCCTGCCAGCAGTGGGGTGGGTGGTGCCCATCTCCTCTGCCTGGAGCTAGCCCTTAGCTGAATGTCACTTGTCCCCTAACCTTAGCTGTCCACTTACCTTCCCTGCCCCCTAGCTTCTCACAGGCAGGAAGAGAAATGGCTCCAATTCTTTGTGTGCTTTGAGACAGCAAATTCTCCTCTCTTTGGGGTTGGCTGTGGTTAAGGTTCATGCATCTTACAAGGGGTATCACTCACAGCTGAATGGTTTCCTTCAGGAACTATCTCCATTTTAGCAGCAGTTATCAAATAACTTCCTGGAAATGGGCGCGTTGAGCTTTGTCTGCAGTGTAAGTGCTGATCGACCGCCTGCCTGAAAGCTCTTAAAGTGATCTGCTTTGATGTACATACATTAAGGGCTTGTTTTGCATTGCTTGCATCTTTCCTGAGTCTGCTGAGTAGTCTGGAAACGTGGGGAGCAATGGGATGGGGCTCTCCAGAGTGTTTTTTGACATAGCTCTATAGCCAGGACGGAACAGGGAGATTGTTTCTCTGTGCAGAGCTCTTCCCTTAGTTCTGCCTTTTGTGTGACATGGTGTCAGTTACTGCTATTGGTAAGTGAAGAGCTTTTAAGGGACCTCTGTAATTTTAATAGTGTATGTGAGATGACTTCAACAGTTCCACTGATATGTACAAGATAAAGTAGAATTGGTTATGTTTCTAAGAAGGTATTTCCACCCCCAACTGAATGTTTTTTTGGAATGTAAGCATGGCTGGGCTGGGCCAGATAGGAATTTGTTTTAGCAGCTGGGGAGGTGCCTGATGTTAAAACAGGGACAACATGTGATGATGCTACTCTGGTATCCTCTAACAGTTTCTGGTGGTATGTGACTTCCAGAGCACAAATGTCTTTGCTTTTAATTTCACGATAGATTTTCCCTCCTAGAAGCTGTCCAATAGCTTTTTGTAGTGATGTCTCTGTCGGGGCATCAGTGTGGGCTGTGGCAATATCTCCCCAGGGTAGCTCTCTATTCTGGAACCTGCAGATTTTAAACTTTGTAATGTTCTGGGCAGTCCTTATATATTATGAGAAACAACTAGTCACTATTTCACTGCATGGGTTCTTCATTAATGTGGTGAAGTCCTAGTCTGTGCAGTTGCTCTTGAAGCTCTTTCAAAATCTGACCACCTGGTTTTCCAGGAAAATTATTACATAAAAAAGAAATAAAAGCATAATTGCATATAAATAATTACAATGATTTTTAAAAGCACTTGAACAATCTTGTTAGTGCTTACTGTACATTTAGATAACGCTTCAGGAAGAGTGCCTGGAAACCTTTTGAACAGCAATTTCAATTCAGATGCTCAATAGACACATTCTTGAAGTAGCCAGCTCAGATTCATTGTGTCTATTTCCTTGGATAGCGTGATACAGTAGGTTATCATTAATGATACAGCCATTGTTTTGAAAGGGTTGAGGCATTGAGGTGGACTCAATTCAGCCATCCTTTTATGACCAGAATTTTTGATTCTGTATCTTTGAAAGAATACTTCCATGAACTGTACTCAAGAGAAACTAAAATAGTGCTCACACTTTCTCACAAAAAGGAGACCATATCTGTTGTTTCTTTACATTAGTTGTATCAGTAATTTGTGGAACACAGGTGTGCAGGCTGTTAAACTTTGTAATAATTTCCATTTAAATATGAAAGAGCAAGAGGTGAACTCTTGTGATGTATTTTGTCCTTATTTTGTGAACATTCCCATTGAATTATTTTTTTTTTTTACTTCTGGGCAATCAAATCACGGTTAAAGGTAAAACAAGCAGAAAGGCAAACAACTTTGGCGATGAGCTCTAGCTTAATACCATACTTCACACATGAGAGAAAGAAATATGACTGCGTTTGTAGGAACAAAATACCTTCCTGATTTCATGCAGCATGCAAACTAACATTCTTCATCAGAACTGATGTTCTGATTACTGTAGAATAATTACTTGAAATATTTAGTAAAACAGTGGCCAAATTAATTCCAATTACTTTCTTGTGGTAACACTCAGGGTTTATAGCAGTAGATTAAATCGCTGACATATGGCTAATTGCCTATAACAGTGTTTGTTATTGTGGTGCCTTTTACCATTCCAATGTCTGTTTTTGCAAAACTGAAGGTGTGCACCTGACTTTGAATGTGGGCAGAAGCATTTCCTGACCGGAACAGAATTCTGTGAGTAAAATCTCTAGTGCAACCAAGTGCTAGCAGTACTGCAGTATGCAGCAAATAACTCTGTGAAATCTGTAATAAAAGCAGTGGAACCACAAATGCCTGTCTCTGCTGGCAAGAAATGTAAACTTCTAGCTCTCACGTGACTTGGATGGATAAACATATCAATTCATTAGGAGTGGCCGGACTGAAATGGGGGCTGGGTGTCGGTTTTTATTGGCGGAAGTTTAGGTAGAAGTTGTGTTTTATTTGAGGTTGTTGTGGGTTAGCCACTGATTTTTGTTGGATTCTTTTCCTATATATCTGTCAAAGGTGCACTGCTGTACAAGATAGGTGTGGTTTTACATGTTTTTCATGTACTTGATATTAAACTCAAGTAAATCAAATAAATGAAGATGCGCTGCAAGGGCCAAATTTCCTGCTGAGTAGGTTGACCCTCTGAACAGCCATAAATCACTGAACTAAATTTTTTCTTTGCCTTCTAAAGACATGTGATCTAATATCTTAGAGGCCAAAGTCAACTTCAGGTACTACCATGAAGAATTATAAAATTAAGTGGTACATGAGTGAGTATTAAGGTCCCAATTCTAGAAACACTTGAGATTAGAAAAGCGTGTGATCTCATGGTTAACATTAAATCTGTTACGTATGTGGTTGGAGTGGAACTAGCTATGGCAAAATAGATTCTCAACTAACTGCCCATGTACCCCTCATAGTGCAGTGAACAATGGATTGTGCCTGCCTTCAGAGCCCAAAATCCTTCTGGTCTACAGAGTTGGCAAAAAAGGGGGTGGAGAGAGGTGAAGGGAAGGAAGGCTTGTTTGACTTTTGTCCCTAAAAGATATCTGAATTGACAATTGGTTCTTGACTTAGTTTAGACAAATAATTAATACCCTTAAGTCAGTTTTTCCTTCTTCTCCTGACTAGTTTCAGACTGAAACAAAATAAAGCAAAGCATGCTTTTCCTCCTCAACTGAAAGTCAAATAGAAACAAATGCTTTTATGAATTCTTAAGCAAAGGAAAAACACTGAAATGGAAAAGTCTCACTTTCCATCTCTCCTTGCTCTGCTTTCATGAGTGATGCAGATGCAGTGCCTGTTATCTTAAGCTGAGTGTCTATGTGTCACTTGCAGTATGGAAACTTCAGCGGAGAACTATTTCTCAAATTTTGCTGGTATCCAAGAGTATGTTTATTTAGGCCATTCCCAGTCTTTGCTGTAGGTGCTACTCCCCTTCATGAGGTAAAAAAGTGTTTTCTTGATTGCAGACTGAAACCCAAAGGTCTCTTTGACACTCTGAGTTATTGTACCATTCCTTCTTTGTCTCCATGGTTGTCTTGGTTTTTCTTTTGCCTGGTTTTCTCAGGATGTTTACAGACCCATAGGACAAAGAAGGGTGTGTCACTGAATATGTGGTACAGTGTTCTAGCTGCCCTTAGAGTTCTTGATTTCTTTTCTATATAGTGGTAGACATGGATTTTCTCCTGAGGTAGAGAAGGAAATAACAGCAAGGTTTTTACACCAAATTTATATTGTTATTAATAAAGATTAACCAAAAAGTATTTTTCTGCCTTATGTTTCAATGGTTTATAATTGATGTTGGTTATTTTCCATGGGTGTTGCTTTGCCATTAGAAGACATCATTTTCTTCAGTCTTTCCTAGTAATATGCCCTTTGTGGACATAGAAACTTGTGTTTCATGGAAAAATCCTCCAAATGAAAGCCCAATATATCAGAGTAACAATAAGGCTTTTAAAAAAATGTAGGAAAGGGCATTTTAAGGCAAGTTTTCTTCAACAATGATGAAGATGTATCAGTGAGTTGAGAAATAAAATTAGTTTACTTATGCTTCTGATTTCTTATGCTTGTCCATAAATGCCATCTTCTGTGATGTTTTACCTAGATTTTGTGATACTATTAAGTCTTCATTTTTAGTCTTAACCTCTGAGAGGTAAACACAGATACCTATTTTCTGGTCTAGTTGCTTTATATAACAAGTTTTAGCTGCCTACATTCCCTCTTCACTGTACTAAGTCTATCAAATTGCAGTGCAGTGCCATGCTATCTATGGGAGTTGATAGAAATTCAAATGAGTATTACCATTCATCTTGTCAAGAGCTGGGAGATGCACACAAACCTAAGGTTCTGTTTATCCAAACTAGATAGAGTGTATGTACATAGACATGGATGCACACCTGAGCATAGCTGTGCATGGCCGTGTATAAAAAGTGACCACAATTTCCTGAAGAAATGTGGTCCATTAACCTAAACAAACTTAAAATAATTAACTCAAAGAAGCCTCTTTACTAGTGTCCTAAAATCCTTCCTATGATTGGCATTTATGCTGCATGGACCAGAGATGGACAGGTTGTGGCAAGTGTTCTTGGGGAACTCCAAAGGTGTTTGAGCTAGTGGCATAAGGGATCTCTCCAGGTTATCAGATGAACATTTTTCAAGAGCTCTAGACCTCTTCCTAGGATATGTGTTATATATGCATGCAAAAATCACTACGTACTTTACTAAAATATAGTAACTTCTACCTCTGATTTTTGTTTTCTCCATAGGTATGGGAAAATTGTATCCACAAAGGCAATTCTTGACAAAAACACAAATCAGTGCAAAGGTACGTGCAAAGTGTCCACCCTGTGAGTTCATTATCGGTTTGAATGATTGACTGGTGGCTTGACTGCCAAAGCTCTGGCTCCAACTGTGCAATCAACATAATGCACAGTATATTACAAACATATTTAATAATGCCAAAGCTTTGACTTGTGCTTCCAGTAACATTGCTCATTAATTTTTTTCATTAACAAACAAAATGAAAGTCGCAAATCAGAACAAGTATCAAATTGCTTCAGCAGAAGAGTAAATTGCCTTCTAACCACATAGTGCTGTCTGATTTGAATGATATCATCAGTGATGCAAATTGATTTCCTATATAAAACTTAGAAACATTTGGGAAAAGTTGGAAAAGGAAAACCTGGTCTAATTTTTATATTTTTGTGAAGTCTTGGCATAGGCTAATAGAAGAACAAAATATTTTTTATGAGACAATTAGAGCTACAAGTTGCAATACTGAGATATAGAAATAATTCCTCTTCCAGTTTTATGTTCCTAATTTTTCTGCTAATGTGTGAAAATATTTTAAAATAAAATATTGCACATTTTGTGTGTGTAGCTATATTTGCTGAGGAAAATATTGACTAATGTGTGTAGTAGTATTTCAGTACTCTAATTGTTACTCATTTATGAGTCTGCAGTGTCACTGAGTCTATGGCGGAGAGACTGTGCCTTAAAATGATTCTGCAGCTCTCTACTCACTAATGGTGTACAGAACACTTTTGGAGTAATAAGATCTGCTGGAGTGGGTTCTTCTGAAAAGAAACACATATTGGAGAGCATTGCTATATGCTCTCTATATTAGAAAAAAGAAGAGGCATTGCAGTTTTAGGACTGTCTTGTGGTTTGGCCAGATACGGGATGAAGAGAATCAACAGAGAAGCATTCTGGGAAAATTATGAGATGGAGAAAAATCCTGCCACCCATGCCAAAGATGTTTTTGAGATTTGTAGAACTGTGTGACCTTATCTATTGCCTGCCAGAAGCAGCATTTATTAGCTACTCAGGAGAAAAGCAAGTTGGAAGACTGCAGTTGCAGACTTAGAAGACTCTACCAACCCAGTTGGTTATGGGCCATTGTCATAAGTTGCCCTGCTGTGCATTTGCTTTGCCTGAATGTGCATTTGATTTCCTTGGGGACCTCTTCTGGCAGAACTCTCATAACATCACTTAGTATTTCTTTGAATATCACACCAGGAACAAGACCTCCTTGTGTCTGGGGTTTGGTGTTGTTTTTTTTTTTTAGGATTACATTGTAAAGGAATACCCTTGTGAGCAGAACTTCCTTTGCTCCCGTTGCCAGTGGTAAACAAGGAAAGGAGTGCATCTGTTTGTGAAACACAAAACATGAAGTGAAAATTGTCAAGATTAAAGTGAATATTCTAAAGAATATGAATGTTAGAATTTTGAGGAAGAAAAATGTCTGGGTTTAGTGTTCTTTATGTTATAGTTAGCTTTAAGATTATTTTAATAGGAGCCATATAACAATGAGTTTGTATTTTCTGTTAGTTTGCTTTCATGCTGTTGTATTACACTGTAGGGCAGAGATATCTATTTCTATTTTCAAAGATGTATCTTTATGACATAAGCAGTGCCATTAAAAGATCATAAGCATAATTGGATTTATTAACAGTATGCTTTATGGCATAAATATAATAGATGTTTTACTGCTTTAAATGCTGGGTACAATTTTCTTTCTCTTCAGTAAGGCTGCCAAAAAACCTTCCCAGGAATCAGAAGTGGAAGGGACCTGAAGAGGTCAGGACCTGCCTTGGGGCAGGATCAGCTCTAACCCACTGCTGAGGAGTATTTCTGTAACCTTGGCTCAAAGGCCTCCAGTGGTGGAGATTCCTCGAGCTCCTCAGGCAGTCTTTGATAACACTCCCTCTCCTCGCTATAATGAAGCATTTCCTAATGTCTAACCCAAATCTCTCGTGATGTAATTTAAATCTGTCGCTTCTTTTCTTATCCCCAGTGGACATGTAGAACAGTTTATTCCTTTCCTTTTTGCATCAAACATATACATATTTGAACACTGATCTGCATCTGCCTTATCTTTTCCTTAGACTAAACACTAGTCCTTTACTTTTTCCTTTAAGGCAATTCGGTTTAAATATTGCACTTTGCTGGTATATTGCACTTTGCTGGTCTCTCTAATCAGCTCATTCCTTACCTGAAGAACTTGGAGCTGGGCATAGGATTTTAGGTGGCCTAAATGTGATCATTTTAAATAGTATAGAGGGGCTTCATTTGTTTTCTCTGTGATCATGACTCTCATCTTTGTTGATGTATACATATAAATAATTTTATATGTTTTTAAAATATAGATGCGTCTCTGAGGCACAGGGTGTTGCATGAGAAAAATGGTGCTGGTTTATGCTGAGAGATTCTGTGCAGCCCCTGATTTTGTTACTGTCTTCCAGTGCTGCTGCCAGCCAGGCGTTCTTTATTGCGTGCCCTGCTCTGGGTTGTTGATTATTCCCTCCTAGAGCTAGAAGTTTTCATTTGTCTGTATTGAATTTTATCCTATTTTTTTCCTGTGGTATCCTTAATTTACTAAGATTTGAGTATAATCTTAAGCCTCCAGAGTGCTTGCAGCACTTAGCTCTTTAGTATCCTCTTCACAGTTAATAAATGCTTTCTTTAATCCACTGGACAAGATAATGTGGAAAAGAGTGAATAATGACAGACCTGGGGAAGACTTTTGAGGAAACCCTCTCAGTACACCAGGTAGTGCAATACTGAGCCATTGAGCACTTATTTTTTAAATTGGATCTGCTAATCAGTTTGACACCTACTTCACAGCATTTTCAGCTAGACCTTTTTTCTCCTATCTGCTGAAAGCTGAAGTTTAAACTGTCTCTAAAACAGTGGAATCTGCATCTGTTTCCTAGAAAAACCCAGCAAAAATCAACAGACAACAACCACTAACTTCCCCCCCACACAACACAATCCCCCCTTCCCCCAAATCCCAAAAAAACCCCAGACAAAACCCAGTACTCAAACATCAAAAATGAGAAAAACACACTATTTGTTTGCTCCTTTCCAGTCTTTTGGGTCTTGTTCACTTTCTGCCAAGTAAGAGATTATCTTGTTAAATGAGCACATCATCCTGTGATAGGCATCCAATGAAGTAGGGTGGATTAAATTCAATGATAAAAATAATCACATGATTAGTGATTTCAGAATTTATTTCAGTGTCATTTGTGTGTTGATCAAAGTATAGAGTAAAGCTGAAAGTAGAAAGATTTAATTTAGCAAAGAAATTATTTCAAAACCTCCGTGTAACAGCACATCTGTTAAAACAGGTTACTGTTTAGCAAGAAATTTTGGAGAAATGAGGAAGACATGCAGTGATGGAGTTAAGGTCATTCTCCATTATTCCTCAGATTTTTAATAAGATACCCACTGCATTCCTGCCATGATAAGGAGCTGTGTTATCTCAGGATTTCTCCCTGGTCTGAATTAAGCAGTCAGATCTACAGTAATCATATAGGCTGCAAGGGAGTTTGCTAGGGACACCTTTTGACATAACCTCTCATTTTCAAATT
Organism: Serinus canaria; assembly: GCF_022539315.1. Lineage (NCBI taxonomy): Eukaryota > Metazoa > Chordata > Aves > Passeriformes > Fringillidae > Serinus > Serinus canaria. The sequence goes on from NC_066315.1 coordinate 40,565,038, forward strand.
GCTCTTTGTTGGTGGCTTAACTGCTAAGTGAGGCAGAGGAGAAGTAACCATCACCCTGTAACAGAACAATATATAAAACAGAATAAGCACAGTCATGACAACAGGGCCAGAAATCTCTGAACAAAGCAAAGAACAAATACATATGGAGAATAATGAAAACCAGACACATGATTCATTCAGATGTTCAAACACAAAACCCCTAATGAACAAGTTGGAGAGTTTTGGCTGCTTTTTCTTTTTCTCTCTCCCTTTCCCTCCCCTCTCTCCTTCTTCCCCTTGCACATTTCCTCTTCTGGGCCTACTGTATTTGCTAATTTAAAAAGTAGGGGAAATGAAATAAAAGAAACCATTCAAGAGAAGTGTTAATCTGAAATGTGTAGACTCTTCTCTTTCCAGCCCTCTCCCCCCAGCCTCTGCAGCCTGGCTTGCCTTTGGTAGACCTATGTGCTCAGAGCTGAGGGAATGAGTAATGGTTGTTTCACAGTACAGTTTCCATACCTCATAGCAATGGAATACAGAACAGTTAATCTGCCAAATACACAAGCCCATTTCTTAGCGTATGAATTACTGTCATCTGCGTCTGCCCTTGCAGACACTGTAATTGCATGCATGCAGATTTGCTTCCTGGTTTAATCAGGGGCTTGCATGATTTTGAGTATTTTGCTAGTACCTTAGAAGATGAGCACAGGAGAATTGACTGAAAGTCTGAAATTCAACCTGTGGGATTTTTTTTTTAATAAATAAAACCTATTAAATTTTTAATTTGTAGGAGACAAACACTTCTGTAGTATGTTCTTCATTTTATGTATCTTGTTACAAACTATGGGTGACTTGATATGTTTAATAACAGTGTTTGTCTTAGGAGTGAAATGTGCCTGTGTGAATGTGTCTTAGGAGTGAAATGATGAGGGGAACTACAGTGGCTCTCTTTATAAATTTAGTATTTAATTATGACGTTTTTCTGTTTGAGAAATGTTAGCAATGATCTATTTCTTTTTAAAATATTAAAACTGTGGATGCAGATATGCGCTCATTAGGATTGGGGTAGGTTTGTGGTAAAAAAAAAAATGCCATGAGGTCATCTGTGTTAACCCACCATATATCACATGCAATTTTATTTCTCCAGTTGCCTTGCTGTTTTTAGACCAGGACGTAGAATTTACCATGACCTATTTTATAAATTGAGAGTTTATTTATGTAACAAAAATGGAATAACTGGAGGCTTACTCTAAGTGCTGGAGATAATTGGAATGGCATGACAAAGTGATGTTTTATATCTCCCAAAAGGAGTCAGTCCTGCCTTGTGTCAGTGTTGCTGCTCATATGCTTAAGCTCCTCGGCATCCCTAAATACTCTAATGCATTGGGGCTTAATGAGCTGGAGGATTCTACTCTGGTGTTCTGATAAACAAAGCTCATATTCATATAGTATATATACCTTGGTATGTGTGTTTGTAAAATTTGAAGCTTTGAAAGTATTTTATCTAAGTATTCTCTGGACATATTCTATAAGGAGTGAAGGTTATTTGTGATTATATGAAATTATGCATTTTTAGTTTATATTTTAAAATTCATGTTCTTAAGATGGAACAATTTGGTTCTGACTAGGAATGTGAAGCAAGTCAATGTAAAATAATAAGCTGGTGGGAAAGAGCTAAGCTACATAGAAAGCTATTTAGTTAATAAATTTTATTTATTGGGAATAAGCTCGAATTACAATAACTGTGCTGTGTAATTTATGATTCTCGGAATTGCCATTTTGAAAGGAAAAAAATCCAGACAAGTAGGTCTGTGCCTGATCACAGACTGTAAACTGTTCACACTAGGAGGCCATGCACAGTGTGCTTCAAGGGGAAATGGATCTTGTAGAAAGTAAATAATTTGTAAAACAGACTTATTTATTTTTGAAACCCTAGACTTGTGTAGCTAATAAATCCGTCCTGTTTTCGATGCCAGAGTAGCAATAGATGTGCTGGTTTTTTGTACATTAATTTTGTTTGTTCACTTTTTTTTCTTTTTGATCCACTCCAAAGCATTATGTAATCAGTGGCATAATAGTTCTCAAGTTATGAGAAGTGTAGCAATATGGAATATTTTAATGAGCAGGTTTTCTGACAGTGAGGACTTGGTGAAAGCCGGACAGTGCTGAGTGTCTGAGTGTGGGGTGGGCGTTCAGCGAGTTCTGTCTGTGGCTCTGCTGGTTCATCTCACCACTGACCTGCAGCAGCCCCAGCTCATCTGGTCCTTCTGTTCCTGGGTCTCCCAAGCAGGGTGCACAAACTGTGCTGAGTTGTACCACTTTTGGTTAGCAAGCCAGCCAATGAAACCAAATCTCCAGAGATAAAAGGACAAAGCCTTCAACAGTGTCACTGAGTCCCCAGCTGAAAGGAAAAAAGCAAACTTTCAGTGCTGTGTGTTTTGATAAGATATGTTAAATGACATGAGGCTAGTTGTTTAAAATTTGTGAGTATTTGGAGGTTTTTTGTCTGTTTTCTGGGAGATTTTTAAACTTCAGGGGTTATTTTGCTTTCACTTCTGTGGTTTTTGTAAGTAAAGGTTGAGATAATTTTTTTCTGTTTAAATTAAAAAGGGATATTACTATGGAACCACATGAGACCAAGAGTCAAGTCTTAAAGAAAAAAAAAAAAAGACTGAAGGAGGCATCTTAAGACCATGATGTCAGGCATACATCAAAATGAAGTGAAAGGAATTGCCAGTAAAAAAAACATGATGTTGGTCCCTCACAAATAAAATGTAAATTCACACCCTAGCTTAGCAAATAAAAGCTCATTTGATCTCTGGGCTCATGAGCTATGAAGATTTGTAAATCTGACCACTTTAAGAAGTTACCAGGAAGTATATTGGGGGGTGGGGGGGTGGGAAAGCTGCATATATATATATATATACTAAAAAGAAGTACATAGTTGTCTCCTTTAATTTACAGGGGATGTGTTCATGGATGTTTAGGTATCATAACAAAGTTATTTTCCTGGCACCTGTTAGGTTGGCCAGCAGGCATTATTATGTCTCGGCAAATGTGCAAGTGTTTTGCAAAATCTCATTTTAGCTTAGAGGTAGAGATTCTCCTGTCTGTATATTTTTGAATGCTTTTCACATCTGTTGAAGTGAAATAGGAAAGGATTCAATGAGTTGTGCCCAACAAGTCATCATAGCTGGAGCACTGGGCTGTGCATCACCGTGGTGAGGACTGAGACATACCCACCCATTGCCTGCAAAATGCACCTCAGCAAACATTGTTGACTGCCTCTAAAGTGTGCTCTGTCTGTAGCAAGACCTCTAAAAGTTGTTTAGTGAGTTTAAAGCCAGGTCCTCTACAGAGAAAACTCCTTCCTAATTAGTTCCCTAGACACTTGGCTTCTTTGCAATTAAGGAAAAAATTTCCTGGGTCATTATCTTTTCATAAATGAACTCATAGCCTAGCAAATATTTTACGTAGGGAGACACAAGATGCTCAAGTGTTCTGTGACATATCTAATCTGTGATTATTCCTAATTTACTGCGTCCAAAATCTGCAGGCCCACATCGCTGACAAATAATTGGTTTAACTTTGTTTCCTTCCAGAGAAATAAATAAGTAAAATTTCCATTTGTACACAGTGATTAATGTTTTGATTCATTGGTCTGTATAAAACTTTGCCAATAGCTTGGCATGCACTTGAAGTGCATTTTGGGACTGGGTAATGCTTGTAGGCTCTTAGTGGTCTCAGCAGACTTGGAAATATCTATTTCATAGCACAGAAATTAACAGAATTTTTTTATCTGAACAGTGGCTCATAATCAGCTTTGTTGAAAGCTTCCTTACAATGCCTTGGCTTTTTCAAATGTCTTGAAGAATCACTTTGCTGAAACTTTTTTTCTGATGCCATGATACATCATCCTATACACCAGTAAATATTTTTGGTCTTTGGTTGCTTGGAGGCAAGTAATCTTCCAAAAGTGATGGTTCTCTGTTCAGAAGTTACTTTCTCAAAAGTCTCAAGACCTTCAGCACAGCAGCTGACCTGTAGAAGCAGAGGCAGGAGGAGGACAATGCTCAGCTCCTTAGTTTTGCTAGAGCCTACGCTGCTAAGCTCTCTCAGAGTATACAGCATATGCAAAACATATGCTGCCTTGATATAGTGACAATTTGCTAATGAATCCAATTGACAGGCTCTTATTGAGCGTGGGTACTCAACAGGAACCATTCTGAATCAGATCTGTGAATTACAACGCGACTTCATTTCTGTGGTTTGCCAGCAGAGAGGTCACTGCTCACTTTTCCCCTATTACTGCACACCCCCTGCTTTTGTTTCAAAGAGTGCTGTTCACTTACCCAAGTGAATGAAGTAGATGTTCTCTTTCTTGGTAGAGGGTATGAAGCTGTGAAACATTAAGAGGCTGGGCCATCCTTTTTATTCAATCTGTCTTTCCGGGTGTCTGAGGGCTGCCTGTCTGGAGATGGTGCAGGATTGCTTAAGCAGGAATAGATGTGCAACACAGGAGAAAAATCCTAACTGCTGGCAATAAAGATGTAATTCCCCCAATTGTGATCAAAAAACCCACCCACGTCACTTCTGGGAAAGGAACTGCCAGGCTATAATAATATTGCTCCATCTATTTAGGCTATGGTAGCCATATACAGGTATGTGATCACTAAAGCTTTGGGTGCTAATCAACAGTTCAGGAAACAGTTGTATTCTACAAAAAAATAATTAAAAGGCAGCCTTGTCCTATGGACTTTGCAGCCCAGGTCTTTGAAAAAGAGCAGGGTCCACAATCAATTTATGTACCATAGGCAGGGTTAGGATTTTGAATGGAGTTAAATGGCATTTCTTTAAATTAATGAATTCTCCACCAAAAAAAAACCAAACAAAAACCAAAACACCCAAAACCCAAAAAACCCTAACCAAACCAGTCTTTCAGCTCTCCTGAGAATAATCATACACTTGGATAACATTTAGTGAGTTTTTTCAACCCAGAATATTTTGAGAAGAGCTATATTTGTAGATGAGAAAAGGAGGTGCTAGAAATGACTCTCCTACTTGATGAAATATTTTTTTGTGTGACTGGGTCTTCCCCCGGACCAATAATTGGCTGATGTTTTCCTCCATTAGATGGCAGTGGTGTGATACATGGTTTCTCTGGACCCCCAAACTACAAGTTTTAATAAAAATTACAAATGGTTAAATTTTTTGTAGTTTGGTTTCCAATTTCCAAGTCTCCAAGCTGTCAATTTTTTTTTTTTTTCACATAGAAGTTTACAACTTATTGTCCAGTTTAAAGCAAAAGAGGGCTGGGACTTTCAAACAGAACCAAGTTAAATATTTTCAGAAAATGGCCTGTTATTTAGAATAGACAGACACTCAGTTGTCCCGTTACAAGAAATGTGGGATGGATTTAGTGTTGGTCCACCTGAAGTAACTACAGTAATTCACCAGTTGCTCCTCTATGGTGGAACCGGTGCTCGTGCTAGTTTTGGCCAACAAGGGAGGGAGGTATAGGTGTGAGAATAGAGCATGGAGACAGTAGGGAATGCTTGGAGAGAGGGATGGGAGTCACTGCAGCAAGCTGTAGCATTACGTGTGGGATAGAACAGGGATAGAGGCAAGAAAGAAGGGGCTCAACGTGTTAAACAACAGCCTTGTTTTATTTCATTGCATTTAGAATGCTCTGTTTTATTCTAAACAAAGGAGGAAAAAGGGTTGGGTGTTTTTATATGATCTTTATAAAGATCTTTCAAACACATTCCTTTGCTGCTTGTGATATTAGTTGTGCTGTTGTTTTTTATTAACTTATTAAATATGGAGCAGTAAACACTATTTATTTTTAAATTAATTGAAATGGAGTTGTTGCCCTTCATGGCTTTTTATTAATTGAATATTTTTGCTAAGCTGTCTGCTTTCAGAGCAAAGGTTGCAGTCAGGAGATGGGGGTCAATGGGACCTCCATTTAAATGCATGTTATCTCTGTGTTAATTGCCTGCATATTTAACCAACCAAGCATGTCATTCTGCAGAACTGTTAAGGTTTTTGTGGTCAGCCTTTAATCACAAAACAGCAAGAAAAAGCCTGAGTGACCTGGTTTGCCTAAGGTATCTTGGTTGCTCTTGTCAGTCACTTCAGCTCACAGTACATTGCAGGGTAAATGCCACATTATTGATGGAGGGTATCTTTAGAAAGAGCCCCAAAACTAAGGGGAAAAAAACCCCCAAATGTCTGTGCTCAATATTTTAGTGTTTAATTTTTTGTTCGTTTGTTGCACATTGTTTTAGTAATTTCTTTTTTAAAAAGAATCAGGTTTTATTGCTATTATAGACAATTATTATAGAAGGAAGTCATGGAACAGACACTAAATATGCCTTAAGTTTTGGAGACACATACATATTTATTAAGTTGGGTGAATTTGAGTTCTTACATCAGGAAGAATTGCATAGCTCTGCCTGCCATGCTGTATTTTCTTGAATTTTTACTGCAAAAGTGGTAAAGTTGTTACACTTAAATGAGGGGGGTGGGGGTGGTGTATGCTGTGCAACAAATCCTTCTGAGGCTGGTGGGATTAACAAATTTCTGCTGTGTTTTCACCAGTGTCTAGTAATGAGATTGAGGTTTTGGAGCTTAAAAGTGTTTGAGATTGCTACCTCTGTCAAATTTGCTTGAATGGGGTCAGTCAGTTCAAAAATTATAGGAAAGGAGGAGCTGACAGGGAAATATATGTAGATATTTCTGCTGGCTGTTCTTTGCCTTGCTTTCTGCTTCTTTTGTAATAATTCCTGGAATTCAGTTTGCCTTTCTGAGCAAATAGGAAGCTGACAATTTTATGGACATTTCAAAGGGCATCATAATGTAAAGCCAGAATTTTCTCCCATGTGCATCACTACATTTACCTCCATTTAATTTCTTCTTCTGGTTTATTACCCAGTTGCTTAATTTAATAGGGTTCTTCTGCAGCTCTTCACAGATGCATCTCCTGTTTTGTCTCCTAAATTATCTTGTCACCTCAGTGCTTAGCCTCTTCCTGTCATTTAGAAATGAAATCTGCAGTAAGGATCCTGGCAAAATCCGTGTGGAAGTCCACTGATCCTGCTCCCCTCTTGTAGGAAGGATCATGCCCTCTACCCTCTGTTTTTATCTCTTAACCAATTGTTTACCCAAGAACTTTCCTTCTTAAGCTATGGCTGCTTAGTTTCCTAAGAAGTCTTTTGTGAGGGTCTTGTCAAAGGTCTTTTGGAGATCTGAGCAGACTATATTAGCCAGATCAGCTCTATCCACAGGCTTGTTGACCTTTTCAAAGTACTCCAATAGGTCTGTGAGACAAAGCTACATAAGTCAGCTTAACTCTTTCAACACATTTTATTTCCATTGATTTTACTCTGTTGCTGTAATTTCTGGTGATATGACATCAAGTTTACAGATCTTTATGTACCTGGATCTTACCTGGGGTGTTTTCAGAATGTTGGTCCCATGAGTGCCACCTCCCAGTCCTCAGGCACAAAATCAGTTTTAGGGAAAAAAAAACCGCTGCACACCACTTCTTAGTGTGTGCAGTCAGTTATTGTCTCCTGGAGCTCTTTTCAAACTGGGAGGGTGAATACCATCTGTTGTTGCAATTTGGTAGTGTTCACTTTTGTCAATTTGTCCTATAACCTTCTCTGTGGTCATTTAAAATTAAGAGTTGCATCTGTTCTGGGTTTCCTAAGCAGCTGCTCTCTAAAACAGCACCACAAATGCGATCTTTGCATTACATCTCATTTTGCCCAGTCTGTGTTGGGATGATAAAAGTCCTCTATGAGCACTCCATTTACTGCTTTTCTCCATAGTTCTGCATTTCAGCTCTTGCAGGTTATGTATTGCTCTCTGCCATGCTTTGTCTGATGATTTCTACCCCTCCAGCACCCCTGCTCTGTCTTTGCCATTCATGTTAGATCTTGGTGTTAAGATGATCCACTCATTGCCTTACTTTCAGTTTTCCTGTGGCTGTTTTCTGACTGTAGTACATAGTTAAGTTTACCCATCTTATTTGTTAAGGCTTAAGCCACTTTGGGAGGCACTGATGTTTCAGTTGTGTTGTCAGCACTGCATTTGTGTGACTCCATGGTTGCTCTGCCTTACAGTATGTTTACTTAGCTCTCGAGCCTGGTGTTTTGTTTGCAAGAGGGATAGATCTAGGGATCACCTTCTGATTTTCTCAATTTTCTGATTTTTCTCAATTCTCTCATCTGCTTGCTTGGAGAGAGAGATTGTCATCACTCCAACTTGCTCCTTCCTTCTGGTTAGCTCCAAGTTCTAGAGGGACACTTTCAATGCAAGAAGATACAAATGTCAGCAGCTCTCAGTGGGAAAGATGCAGCAGCACTGGATTAAATCCTGCTTTACCACCTGTGTCTTGCCTTGAACTGGCAGAAGCCCTAATAGACCTGGACCTGCTGCCCTTGTGTGCAGCTCTCCCACAGGCAAAACATGGAAATGATGATTGGCATATTAAATTGGTTAATTCCTGCTTTAATTTTTTTCCCCCAAACTATTTGATAGGGTTGTTCCTACCACTTCTTTCTATCCAGGTAATCTAATTGACCTTCCCTCCTTTTGCTGCCCTAAAGACAAAAGCCAGAGTTTGTTCCTGTTCTTCCTTGCGATCAAACTCATGCTCCCATGGTCTCAGTTTGTTCTTGGAAATGCTGAGGCTCTTACTCGAAAGAGTGTAGAGAAGGATTGGTGAGGAATGGAAGATGCAGCATTTAAAGGAACATTCACAAAACCAGAACAAAATGGGAATGTCTATGAAGAAATCAGTATTAGGCAAGGGAAAAAAATGTGTGCACAATGCTGGCAGCAAGAATGAGTGAGAGTAAACAGGCCATGTTTAAAAATGGGTGAGAATTTCTGACCACCAGAGCAGCCAAGTTTTGGTACAGAGGGTGGAGCAAATTCAGTTTTTCTGACAGCAGGAGTTGTGGTATGAGCCTGCTTGAGAGTGGGGTCGGGATTCTTGCCCCAGTGCATGCACTTATTTCAAAGAGTTCCCCCAGTGTTCTGAGTCTGGAGTCAGGCAAATGTTGTAAGGTATATTTTCATACAACTGCTTTACTAGTCTCAGTAGCTGCACCCCTGTAAGGAGCAGTGGGGAGGGAGCTGGGAGACACATTCCCTGTAGGACTGCTCTCCTTGGGGCCATTGTGGCTGGGTGCTGGCTCAGGGCTCTTGGGACTGTAACACCACACTATCTACAGCCCTTCTGAGCAAATCTTTACCTGGAAAACAGCTGCTAGGGCAGCTCTTTGAAGAAAAAGTGTGTCTCTTGAGTTAAAATAGAGGGCAAGTGTCTCACTCATCCTGAGCCAGCCTGACTGGCTATGTTGGGGTGCATGGGAGTGTGTGGGGGAAGCTGTGATGGTTGGCTGAAATGCTTGGGAGCAGGAGCTGGAGGAGGGAAGTGTGGCTCGGTTACAGTTCATCTCCTTGCAAATTACCTGTGTGTTTGCCAGTGTGAGGCCTAGGAAATGTCTGCAGGTTTGCACATTAAAGAAAAAAAAAACAAAACAACTCCAAAATGTGCTTTGTCAAATTAACCTTCAAAAGCCCAGCAAGGTGAGCTTTCAGTGTTTTGGAAGTGAGGATAAGGCAGAGGACTGGCTATGAAATGTTCTTATGTTATTTTAAATGGAAGTTCTGGCTGTCACCGAATCATTTCATATCATTAAAGCTTGTAAGAAAATTGGATTTTCAGATTACAATTTTATAGTCCCACATTCCCACTGTGTTTTAGGGAAGAGTAGAAGTACGTTATCCATAGGACTAAGTGAAACCAGAAATTTTGTTTTAATTTGGACAGTACTGACACTCAGCTCCTGTGCTTGGCATTCCTGAAAGGGAGAAGAAGAGTGGAATGTAAAAGGGGAAAAAATTTCCAGTCAACATTTGGTTTGAATTTATATACAGCTTTAGAAAAGAATGGAAAAAAGGAAAAAGGTACCATTACAATTACAGTCCAGGTCTACTTTATTCTCAGAAAAATTATCTGTTCTGTAATCTCCCCTATGCCTTTCTTTCTATATACTTCATCAGTATCTTGGCACTGTTATTTTATCCTGGTAAATAATGATTCAAATAGAGGGAACTTTGCAATAGAGAAATGTTTGGATTGTCATACAGAAAATTATGCTTCATTGTTTATTTTACTTTTTAAGTTTATTTTATAAATTGAATAGACACAGCCCCCCCCCTCCCCCCCATTCCTTCAGAAAACAGAAATAAGATCTAATCTTGTAGACTATCTCCTCTTTGGTAGAGATCCACAGATTGAAGGATTGAAGGTCTATTCTGTACTGTTCAAGACACTGTAAGAAAACATCCAAGACTAAAGAAGGCCTTCAGTTCTAAGGCCTCAGTTCCCTTTGCAGAGCAGTGCCATCAAGGAGCTTGTGATATATATGGAGATACATGTAAATATGAGTACATGTGTGTTGAACTGCTTTATGAGGAGTTGATGTCTCAGTGTATCTCAAATAACACCTTCAGTCATTATAGTGCAGGAAGAAACAATTCTGAGCCTTTAAGTATAAGTTATACGAGGCTTAATTCATAAATCCTAACTAAAACTGTAATTTTAATCGGGTGATAAACTTTCCTCCAAAGAGTAGTTTAATTATCAAGATCGGAACTGACATTTGGAGTTGACAGTAGGGTTCAACTCATTAATGTTTCCATTTTGCATGTGTCATTTACTCTGCTTTCTGAATTTCCTGAACATTAGATGGGGCCACCTCAGGAATGTGTATGCTTAATATTAGATGCATGCTGAAGCACAGTACTGAAGAAGGCTTTGAGTTTCACTAAAATCAATCTTCTTGATGAAGCACGTGTCAGCTCCTAGGCATCCTGGTGCTTCAAAGTTCATTTTAGGACAAAGGATGCGTAAGCTCACTATTACAGAACCCACAAATGCTGCCATTTATACTGAGCCCTGCACCTCAGTATTTTGTTTTATAGGGCTCTTAGAAATATCACAGGCCTGAGGATATGTCTAAAAAGCTTCCTTTCCCTTTCATGATGATGTAAAGGTAGTGTTCACGGGTCTGACGTGCTTGGAATGATTTTGTTCGTTACAGCTAGATTGCGTGACAAAAATTTTATCTCCATTATTTCAGTGAAACCCTGACTACCTGCTTAAGATGGTGGCAGCCTTGAGGAGTATGTATCCCACTCACTTGGAGAGGACATTATACTCCTGGTATTTATGTTGGCTGTCCTGCATGCTTGTTTTAAATATATGCTGTTTGGACCATTTGGATTACTTTTCAGATTCAGGGCTGAATCTTCAAATGTTTGTCAGCTACTCTCAAAAGCAAGATACCGAGGCTTACAATGCCTCAAAATCTATGATACTTTTGGGAAATGCATTGCCCTACTTGATAAGTGCTTGCTTGTTGTGCTTGCACTACTACCTTTGAAGCTGCATGTGCATCAATCCCTCTGATTAAAATACATTTAGTGGATGATTTTGATGCACAGTTCTGTAAACTCATATATTTGGGTGTATGAGTGTGAATACCTCCTTTAATTATTAGACGGGGACTGCTAGATGAGTAAAAACTTCTGGAAAGCTCAGAGTTAATGTAAAAATGAAGAGGACATTTTATTTTTTGCAAACTTCTGGGAGCAAAGAAGGCATTTTACACCAACTGGCAAAGAGCTTATAGGGCACACTTCCAAACCTTCAGAAAAAGTTTCCCACAAAGACTTTTCTTCTTTTTTTTTTTCAAGTCATGCTGCAGGAATTAAGTTGGAGATATCACTGACCGAAAGGACATTTTTTCTGAATGAGCCGAGAACCAAAGGAAATGACTCCGGGGTTTGAAATCCTTTTATTTCCTCTGTGGAAGATATCTGTGCAGCTGAAACGAACCATTCTGGCTGGCTCCAAGCCAAACTTTATGGGAACTGAGATTAGGAAGTTCTATGGTCAAAATAGCCATTGAACAAATTGCTTCCAGTGTAAAGCCTCAAATTTCCTGATAAAGCTACAGTGTTTAACCCTTTTTCACTTGGGTGAACAGCCTGCCTGTTATTAGGCACAAACTGTTTATCCAGTTGTGGTCCCGGCAGTGCTCTCAGAATTGCCTGCAAGGGTTTTGCTGTTTTTTACTTTTATGTGAAGTAGGCAAAGAAAACACCAGGGAAAAAAAGAAAAAACAACTTAGAACAGTTTTCAGTGATGCTTCCCACTTAAGATAGCAGGAAAACTGCTATAAACAAGACATCAGATTGCCAGCTGCAGTGTATGGCATTTTTGTCTTGCAGCCCTTTCTGAAAGGGATGTTTTATTTTGTTTTGTGATGGTGTTAGCTGGCTTGCTTGGCCTTCATGAACTAAATGAAGAGGCAGGAGCAATAGCAGCTGTTCCTCTGAACTGCACTATTGACTCCAGAGAGTGCTCAAAGGCAGAGTGCTGTGACTGCAGCACCAAGCCTGGCCTCTGAATGCGGTGCCATGGGCTCACTAATGGCCAAACAAAATTACCTGATGTAGAGAAGCAAAGTGCTGCAGTTTTGGTTATGGATTTCTTTTGCTGTTACTTCCTGCTGTTACCTTGCAGGAAGGCCTGTAAGGATGGAAAAGAGGGCTAATACTGGAATTGGGAGCAAAGACCAGGTGTGCTGATGTGTCCTTACCCCGCTGTGTCTGGAACTACATTTGGCCAGAAACTCCTGCCAACCACCTACTTGTGCACATGCCCATCTCTTTTCCACGTGGGCAGTGCTTCCAAGCAGAGCTTGTGGCACGTGTGTGTGGGCTGTGTTTTGGGCAGTTCTTGGAAAGGATGTTGGTAATTGCACTGTAGTCACGGAGCTGAAACAGGATGTGGTCGCATCCTCTCCTTCTGTCCCTACCAGCGCTGTTCTGCTCCCCAAAATGTGTCTGTCTTCGTGCACACTGTGTGGTTTAGGCATTAACACCTTTGTGCAACCTAAATTTAAAAGTCCTAAATCTTAGACAGGTGTTTCCATCATTTCACCTGAGAGACTAATTCCCGAAATAATAAAACTCATTATTAGTAAGTTTTTTTTCTTTATACTCAGCCTAAATTTTGCTTTTCCTAATTTAATCCCCCTACTCTTCATTATCCTTCCTCCCCTACCTCTGGGCACCACACTAATTAATTCATCTCCCTCTTTGGTTTTTCCTTCTTACCCTTCAATATTATAGTTCAATGTTAAAATGCACTCCTCCTTTCTTTTATTTACTCAGCTCAACTGATATATTTGAGCTCCAGCAATGTTTCCTTGTAAAACTTTCTACTGACCTCTATTCAATGTTATTGTTCATCAGTGAACAAACCCTCTGGTTTGTTTACAAATTGCTGGTATGAAACTGATCAGAACAAGATGCATTACCCCAGGTAAGTGTGTGAGTGACCTTGTAAGCTGGGATTTTATATATCAGTGCCTTTAAATCATTTTTGTTTGCTTTTTCTTGGGCTTTTTTTGTTGTTGCTGTTGTTTTATTTTATTTTACTTTATTTTTTTATTTAAAGGCAGACTGATTGTAGTTTTTATGATCTGATATGAAATCAAACCAGATTGACAGTTCTTAGATGCACTTAGGAAGTCCTATTTAAGAAGTATTTAGGGCATAGATGGTTTTAATAATTTGGTGATTTTTGCCATTGGATGTATATATTGATGTCCTGGCATGAACCTTTCAAAAGTCTCAGCTTGCATGTCTCTCCTTTTCCATCAGTGTTATTTCTGGAATGATTTCTTAACATTTTGAAGCCCCTTCTTTACTATTTTACCCTTTGTTGGTTAAATAAGTAATTAGACTCTCTGTTCTTAATGGCATGCTAGCTTGTATCTGTACACAGCTATCACAGCTGCCCTCCCTCATTTTTTCCCCCTGCTATTATCATCTGTGTCCTAGATATTCCATGTCAGTTGTAGGTAAACTTTAACAACTCAGTAATGGAACAAATGCTTAGTCTGTCATTAGTCATCTGAACCTTGACAAAACCATAATTTCTTCTCTTCCTTCCATGGGTATTAATAGACAGGCTCAAACCCTACAAATGAAACTTCTGGCCTTAAAAACAGGACTTTGCACCCTAAAAATATGTCTTTGGATGCTCCAAATGAAGTATTAAAAATGAGGAACATGAGGCTTTGAACTGTGAGAAGATTTTACCCTGAAATGAGGCTTTGTCCATTCACAGGTGGCTTTTAAGGCAAGGAGCAAAGCTTTGGGCTCTAAAAATTAGGCTCTTGGCTGTAACAGAGAGCCTTTGAGGCTCAGAGGGGGCTTTATAACCCTCAAAAACTACCTGAAAGGAGGTTGTAGCAAGGTGAAGTCAAGGGTTTCCTCCCAAGTAACAAGCAACAGGATGAGAGAAACTGCCTCAAGTTGTGACAGGGGAGTTTAGATTGAATGTTTGGAAAAAAATTCTTCATTGAAAGAGTGTCCAGGTATTGGAAAAGGCTGCCCAGGGCAGTGGTTGAGTCACCATCTCTCGAGTTGTTAAAAAAACTGAGTGGATGTGGCACTTGGGGACATGATCTAGTGATGAATATTATGGTGCTGGGTTAATGATGATCTCAGAGGATCCTCTTTTTGCCATCTTAATGGTTCTGTGAAAAAGGGCACTTTGGATAGTTTTTACATTTAATAATCTGCACTCCTGTTTCAAAGGGAGCACGGTACCATCACATATTACCAATCACCTTAAAAATAAGAAAAAAAGACCCAACCAAATCTGAATAGGAAAAAAAAAAAAACAAAACCAAGGCCATATCCCAGCTGATAAGCAAATAAAGGCTGGAAAGAGCATGTTCTTCTTACTTGGCAGATATGGTACATTCATCTACAAAAAGAAGGAACAAAATCAGCTTTTCCTGAAAAGAAAAAATCCTTTTGTAGAGATGATGTCTGTAAGGGTATTTTGGCCAGCACCTTCTGCTAAAAGTCCTGTAAATTATAATCTGAAAGTTCTCCAAGACCTAAAATTTTGGTAGAATGAATAACAGAAAAATAATCTGGTTTTCTGTCACCTTAAAATGAGGAGACCCTCTCTGGACCATGTTTCTATGATGGATTAGGAAGAAAGGCCAAGCTGTGTAAAAGCACTGATGATGGTATTTGGCCTGAGGAAAATTGCTGTAGGCCACTAATAAATGCTAAGCAAGAGAAGTAAGAATAAGAAGTACTCTGAAAAAATGCTGTGAGTTCATGCATTTTAAGTCTTTACCTTGGAGATTATGGAAGAGTTCTAATGGATGTAACAGGAAGTTTGAGTAAGCTCAAACTGGAGAGCTGTCACAAATAATGTGCTGCTGGTCACTTGAGAGTTAATTGACACATGAAGTGGCTTTTGCAGTGTTTCTATTTAAATGGATCAGCAATAGGACAGAATTATAAATAGTGAGAAATTTTATTCCGTATAAGAGTTTAATGAATTTAAGATCTCCTTGCAGGTGGTCTATTAGTCTATTTTGAGATCCTTTCAAGACTAATAGACCATCTTGAAGCTACTGATGGAGGGAGGGTGGGGTTGTCTTTTATCTGCAGTCTCAGGGGGGTAGTGTTGGCAAAGCTAGGATTAAACCTTCTGAGTTTTCTTTGCTGTCTCGTGTGCATCTCACAAAATTCTTTACAAATGGCTCCAGGAAGAAAAGAATTCGAAAAACCCATTTAGATCAGAAAAAATCTGCATTGATTGGTGTAGTTAAGAAAGCTAAAACAGAGAGTCCTGGCAAGTGAAATAAAATTGTTGAATGATAAAAATGAAGTCTGCATTTTAAAATGCTGTATAGTAAACCTGAGTTTCAAAAAGGAGATTCCCCCTTTTTCATGTTGCACAGTTGTAGGGAAACATAATGATTTCTGGCCATGCAAACTACTGGAAGTGCTATGAAAATTCCAAATATATCCAATAAAAACGTTTAGCAGTATACCTCAGGCAAATTACAGCTACAGTGACTGATGAAAATAAAAATATGGCAGTAGTAATGAATAAACAGTTGCAGATATGTTCCACACATATGGTCTTGAATTGATAATGAGTTTATTGTGACCATACATCCTTGTGGACCTTCTCCATTACTATTTGAATGCAGTGAGTTTCACAGTAGTCATTGTTTATGGGAAGTACTATTTAGATGAGTGTGAGACACATTGTGGTCTTGGAGGGAGGACAGTATTCCATCAGCATTTGCCATCAGACAGCAATGTCATGGTGTGTCATGGTACTATGCTATTTTAAGTTTAAACTTGACGAGCTCAGCACTTTGTTTTCTTTCTAGAGAGAATCAAGAGAACTGCTGAATGCAGAGTTACACAATGAAAGCCTTTTGATAGCTAAATAAAAATCAAACACTTGTATTTCCTCTTAAATAATTAACTGGAATGCTAATGTTGTTCCTGGAAAAGCTTAAGGACAGACATAAAATTTTATATTTAAGTAATCTGCTTTCTTGTGTAATTGTATCATTGAATTCTGAAGTAGTGTTGCCATAGCAAATTGCTATACATTCTTTGCTAATATTATAATTATATTTTTTTTATAGCTCACATCATTCTAAAAAGATGCATTGTTTTAAACTGGACGTTTCTGGAGGTCTGAGTCTGACAAAATCTGTACTAAAATACCTAGTGGAATATTGGTGCTTATTCTTTCAAAGACATGGCAGTACATTTTTTCTGATTTGTAAACACTTTTGAAAAACATTGCGTTTTCATGAGTGCATTTGTTACAAAACAATAATTCTTTAAAGTGCTGATTTCATGGGTAGTTTAAATCACTACATGTGACTTTTTTGCACATGGAAAATACAGCAGGTGTGTAACTGTTGTGAATGAACATATGGGAAGTATAAACTCTCTGGACTCATTAATATCTTCTTATTAGACCTATATTTCAAAAGTGCAGGGTTTGCAGTAATTCTTATCAGTCCATCTTTAGTTTCTTGAGTTTCTTGCCTTTTTTTTTTTTGTAACTCTCAATCTGATTTTCTAATCTATTGTTACAAGCAAAGCTAACACACAAATCCCATGGGTGTCTCTGTCCCCACATCTATGGCTTCTAAATCACTGTTCTTTAACTGATAACTCTTTTATTTTAACCACCCAGGCAGAGATAATGCCAGTGGAAATCAAGAGTCATTCTTCCAATGTCATTAGTTAATACATTGCTGTGAAACTTCTTAGCTAGTAGCAAGCCCTAGATGCTCAGAGGTGTAAGACCCTTTAGAAAGATTGAGGCAGAGCTGGTTCTGCCACCTTTCAAACAAAAGAATTAGAAGTGACAGCCAGCTCTTCTCTTGACTGACTTAAACAATCACTATCAAAATGATTATAGTCATGCTGCATTCAGTCATTTTGTGCTCTATATGCTAATACCATGATGGGATGGAAGAGAGGGTGTTTCATATGCACTGGGCTATGTAGTTGGGAATCTGCTAGTCACTTGTCTCCTGTGCTGTTATTTCCAGTAATATTCTTCATCTTGAAGCTTGTTCCAAATGTCTGAAGTTCTGGGGAAAGGGGATGAAATTCTCCTTGCGGCACTCTCCACGTAATTTTTTTGAGTGACAGGTTGCTTAGCTTCTCTCTGCTTCAGTGTTTCCCCATATGGTATAAATGAGGATTATCTGTCTTGGATTCTTCCATAGCTTGCATCACTGAAGTATCTGAGTGCCTCCCAGTCTTGGATGCATATGATCTCCCAGCACCTCAGGGTGTGAGAGACGTACTGTTAATACCCTTTTACAGAATTTTAAAGAAAGTGTGTGGTAGAGCAGATTTTACAGGTCAGTGGTTGTTATGAGATGTTTTTCCCTCTAACTATCTATAATACCCAGAGAAGGTGGAGAGTAATATTTACTTTTTTTATTATCCTCCTGGGTGAAGATGTCAATGGGGTAGTTGAGTTGGCTAAATAACGCCTCTCTTAGCCAAGGCAGGCCCTGCTTACATAATAACCAGGACAACCTTTCAGGAAATATGCTGTGACACTGACTACACCTCTGGTATTTCTCAGTTAAATTTAGCTACTCCTCATCAGAGTACCAAAACTGCTGGGTGGCCAAAACTGCTGTTCACAGAATCACAGAAGGGGTCAGGCTGGGAGGGACCGCAGTTGGGTCACCTGATCTGACCTTCCTGCTCAAGCAGGGCCATCCCAGAGCACATGGCACAGGATTGTGTCCAGGCACTTCTTGAATATCTCCAGTGAAGGAGACTCCACACCCCCGCTGGGCAATCTGTTCTTTACTTGCATGGTAGAGAAATTCTTCCTCACGTTCAGGTGGAACTTTCTGTGCGTCAGATTCTTCTCACTGCCTCTTGTCCTATTGCTTGGCACCACTGAGGAAAGCCCAGTCCCTCTTGGCACATATCCTTTAGGTATTTATATACATTGGTGAGGTCCTCTCAGTCATCTGATCTCAAAACTGAGCAGGCCCAGCTCCCTCAGACTATTTTCATAAGACAGATGCCGCAGTCCCAAGTAGCTCCAGCAATGTAGCCACTGTATTTCCTGGGCTAAAGTAGAACAAGGCCAGAGAATGAACATAACCTTTCTTTCTATCTGGGAAATACTGCCCAGTCTGAGGATGGGAATATGACCAGGTTTTTGGTAAAATTTAAAACATAGTCTTGTGTTCAACATGACTTTAATAATAACATACATATACCACAAATAGAATAAAGTAAGTATCTTGAATTTCTTATGCAATACTGACATGTTCTGCTGTACCAGAGTGTGTTACAAACTTACAGGAAAGATTGCTGACTTTGTGGTTGAAGCTTATATCTTTCTTCCCAAACAAATTGTCTTGGGTATGTGTACATGAGAACAAGCTTGCCCTGATTCTCATCGCAAGCTGTGAAGCAGCTGGGGGAAAGAAGCCCCAAGAAAAGCAAGGACTGTCCTGAGAACTGTTGGAGATGCTCCCAGTTTTGTGGGGAAACAGCATCCAACTCGAGCTCAGCCTTGCAGTCCTATTTTTTTCCTTTAATCAGCAGATTACCAGGGCAAACATATTTGTTTCATGAACACTGCAAGACAGGACAAAATTCCAGTGCTAGCTGTGATCAAATGGCTTCCCAAACACCATGTACAAAACTGTAATTGGGAAGCAGACGTCTTAATTCAGTATCACCAATGCCTTTTCTTTCCTTAAATCGTGGAAATTTTAGAATATTTCAGAACAACAGCCCTCCACATTTGTTCCTGTTTTACCAGCTCTCTCCTCTACTACTTGCTCTTTTTAGGACACACATGCTTTTTAAAGATACCTGTACTTTCTTTCCATGGTTCAGCTTTACCCACAGAACTGAATTGGGCACACTATTTGGCTGCTTAGGGTATGCTTACTTTTGCAGGGGCTATTTGCTTTGTGTTAGTGCAGAACATTCTGGTACATGTCTGTGTAAAGATACTTCTTTTTTTTTTTTTTTAAAGCCTAGGGGAGGTTTGGAATTGCCCAGCATATAGTACCTGAGGCTTATGTCCTTTACTGTTGCACTGCCCAAAGTGCACTCAAAAAACAGTTCAAGGATTGCTATTTTTGTCCTTGCTCAGGGTGACATGCACACACATCTGTGCCTCCTGTGGTGTCTGTGTGGGGTGATCCCAGGGCATGGAAGGATGAGTGTTTTTCAAGGCCCCAGTTTAGTCTGTAGGCTTTTCAGTATGTGTGCTGCGAGCTGGTGCTCAGCCATCATTTCCTCCCTCCTGCTAGAGCCAAGGACAAACTCCTATCTCTCAATACATTAAACCTGTCAATGCTTGACATAAGCAACCAAAAGATTGATGAATGGAATGTGAAACAGCTGGTTTTGAGGGTGTGTTATTTTGATATTGGTAGACCAACACTTTTTTAACAATGAAACCTGTTTCAAAGGTTCAGTGGTTATTTAAGGTGTTTTAAAAAAGAAAAGCAAGTTCCATCATGAATACCTGTAGTGACTTGTCCTGCAAGTGACTTGTTCTGTGCAAACCCATAAATTCCCATCATTAATTACTTCTCATGGAGGCATTAGAAGGAGATTTGATACATTCATTTCCAGTAGTTTTATAAAAGCATTTTCTCAGCAGCAGTGGAGCATTTGAAGGTCAGGTATCCAGTGTTCTGCTCTGAAGCACACTTGTCAGTATTTACCTGGGATTATAGCCAGAGCTCTGGGCATGGAAGGATCATTCTTAGACACCACAGAGTTTCTCTGTTGATCAGGATCATACTCTTTACTCTGAGGAAGTAAATACTCAGCCACCTTCTAGGTGTCTGCAACTGGTTCCCCTTTTTCTAACACCTGCCCTCGGGAAATGAAATTCTGCAAAAGCTCCTTTTCTTCATAAAAGGCCTTCTTAAATCACAGCCTAGGGTGTTTTTTTTTTTTTTTTTACCTGGAATGATCTTTTCAGCCATCTGCCTTTGTAAAATTCTTATATTTTCTAATCATTTTATGTTCTATTTTTATCTGAAACAGTTCAAAGGGCTTAAATTGTGGGACTACTGATGAACATATCATAGGAGGCTGTTCTTGACTATCAAGTCTCTTTAAATATCTTCTCTTACAAGCAGCAATAATTAATAATTAGGAAGGGGAAAATCTATTTTCTAATTATTTATTTGGCAGGAAGCTTTTTCTAGGAAGATAAGTAAATACCAAAGGAACAGTGGGTTGAAAAATATTGTGCAAAGTTTATGTAAACAAATTATGTTAAGATAAACAAAAAAAAAAATCCAGAATGTGGGCTTTTGGCTGTTGATTAATGTGCTTTTCCGGTGTTTTGCTGGACAGGATCACTCAGTTACACCATGCTGAGTATAAAACTCTTCTAAGGCTTTGTGCATCTGTTTCTG
This sequence comes from Serinus canaria, assembly GCF_022539315.1. Lineage (NCBI taxonomy): Eukaryota > Metazoa > Chordata > Aves > Passeriformes > Fringillidae > Serinus > Serinus canaria. The sequence goes on from NC_066315.1 coordinate 40,585,890, forward strand.
GAACTCTCTCACCCAAGAAATGTTTTTATTTAAAAATCCTGATGTGTATCAGTAAGTGCAATGGGCAAGTAGGTCTTGATGTAACCTTGAGGTCACTGGAAATATATCAGGGAAGACTTTGGTCCCAGCATCTCTTCTCTTGCAGATGGCCACCCAAGTGCAGTAGCAGTGTATTCATAAGCATGGATGTTTGTTTTTGTCTCTTTTTTAGGGTAAGCTTAGCACTTGTTGAACTCGCATATCTATTGTGTGACAGACAGCACAGAACAGCTCTGTGTTCAAAGGTGTAGGAAATGAGGAAGGATCCCGTCCTGGGTCATAGCATAGGGCAAAACAATCCCTGCTTTCTTTAACATTTAAAGAGAAAGCAAGTTGTTTTTTTAAAGCTATTATTTGAAACTTACACATAGTTGTGGCCCTTAGAATCATCAAACATGGAGTTCATATGGAAGGATATCTATTTTGTTTTAATCCACAGACTAAGTATTTTGTCTTTAGATTCTAGAGTGCAATAAGAACCCACATTGTGTCAAAAATAAACAGAATTAAACCTCAGCGAAAGAAGAGACTCCAGTGACTAAATCAGGATGCCATAATTACATATGGCAAATACATATGTTTAGTAGGTTTTTGGTTTTGGGATCCAGAATCTGATGGCAGGGATAACAAAGTGGTTATTTATCAGCACTAGCCCCAAATACTCTGTTAGACTTACATCCCACATAAAAGTCCCTTGTGGATTTGCATTTTCAGCGTGTTTTGAGTGTTTGTTTCAGTTATTTAACAGTGCAGTGTTTCAGCTATCCTGAAATAACACATGGAGAACAGCTGTAGGAAATCATGCAAAAGTTTTATTAAGCACTAGACTCTGAAATTGCCTTTTTCCACTACAAATGCACTACATCTGGGTCATATCTTCTGGTTAATTCCAATGTGCCTGACAGTGTGACACACGAACAAATGAGGAAAACAACAGAGAATGCACAAAAGAAGGAAATAGCAAATCAGTGTTCCTTGTGTTTTAGATACTGTACTCCAGAATATCTTTCAGATTTTCCTAATAGATCAATCTGAAGTTCTGAATTCTAGAGGGGCCAACAATGGAAAATTCCTATGACAGAGCTGGCTACCACTATAATGAAGTTTTGAGGTTTATTATTTCCTACCAGTCAAGATTGCAGAAAGTTATGTCCAGAAGGTAGAAGCAGCTATACTCCACAGGTTTTTTGACTGAGCAGTGAAAATAAAAAAAGGGATCAGAAACCATTGTCAAGTTTTCTGCAAGCTTTACACTGAGAGCGGGTCGTAATTTTAAACAGACTGTAGCAGACAGCAACAGAAATGCCAGCTGTGTAATAATTGACTGTCTAGATAGCCTAAAATTTATACCTATGCATTTTTTTTCCTTTGTAAAATTGAGATTTGTATATCCACATCATACATAAGCTTTTGAACACTAGTCTGTCTTTTAATTCACAGGAGTTAACATGAGAAAAATGTTGGTATCCTTAGAAGTGAAAAAATACTGTAATGGAATATGCAGTCTTTCTTCAGCTGATAGTTTAATATGTATAACTTTTCATTAGTTACAAAACATATTTATTACAGGCTTCAAATTATCAACAACTGCTTGGTAGTATAAACCTGTTGTGAGACACATTCCTTGTAATATTAGCATAAATTCTGCAGTTCCAAGTGAGATTAAAATGAGGCTAGATAAAAATAATACTTGTAGAAGGTAGGGCTGGGAATAATTTATCCATCCACTTGGTCTTAAGGGAGGCTGAGTTGTTTTCTACTGTTATTCCTACATCCTGTCCCCAGAAATTTCCATGATTGGGATTCCTAAATATTACTAGGCAATGCAAACTATGCTTACCCATAGGGTTTGGAGTCTTTTTTGACGCCCAATCTATTTTCCTTGCTGTGTTTTAGGCTACTGTTCCAAATGATCAAGGAAACATAGTTTTACCTTTATACATTGCAGCACCTGTTAATTTACCAGATTACAGTCATCTTGTCTCTTCTCTGCCTTGTCCAGCAACTGGACCCTGAGTTTTTCAGTCTTTCCTCTTGGCTCATATTATTTAACCTTGTAATTATTTTTTTGTTCTACTCTGGACTTTACCAGTAGGTCATGAAATGTGGCTTTCAGAAAAGGGCACAAACCTCCAAACTAAACAGTGGGAAGATTATTGGAGTTGGTGTTAGCACCACCTTCCTGTTCTTTCATTGCAGTAAGATCTGCTCTTCTGTGCCCTGATGGCATTGGTCACTTTGCCAGCACTGTTAACTCCAGCATATATTTTTCAAAACTGTTGCCAGGCAGTCATTCCCCTCCTTAGTGAAAAGTATGTCCCTGGTAAGACCTAAGCATTGGATTAGATTACTTTTGTTGCAAAATCTCTTCTTACCACTTTTGTTTTGTTCTTGCTATTTATGTGGTGAAGTCAACAAAGGAAGGAGAGAGGGAGTGATTGAAGACTCATATGTGTAGGTTACTTTGAAGCAGCAAGTTCTTGCATGCTCCTCAGGGACTGTTCAGGTCCACACACATCTCAGGACATTGGGGTAAAAGCACATTATTTACCAGAGAGATTACTTTCAGCAAGCTGCTTTGCATTTTTTATGGAGTGAGAACTTGCAAAGGGGGTAGCAAAACAGATGATGGATAGTAATTTGTTCCTGTATTGCTACTTCGGTTTCATCTTGAACTATAAGAAAAAATATTTAATCACATTTTAAAATATGAAGGGATTTATAAGCATAACTTATAATGTAGTGGAAAAGTCTCCTAATTGAAACTAGAAATTGCATTGCTGAATTTAAAATTGTGAATTATTTTTATTCTTTCTATTTATTAGTGATACTTTTTGAGCCAACTGACTTCAGAGCACTCAGAAATTTTCTGGCAGTAAGGAAATAGAATCTTTCTATTTTTAATAATTCAATTGAAATTTTTAGTCATCCAGTTAAAATTACTTGGAGAGGAATACACAGTCCTGTTCTAGAAAGTCATATTTGAACTAAATCTCATTTTAAGAATATTTTTTCCTTATGTGCAAAAGAAATTCATAAGCTTTTTTACAAAGGTTGAGAGGGGAGAGGAAGAAGAGATGTCCACTTGACTCCCCAAAGCTGCATACAGTAAAATTGCAGGGATGGCTACAGACAGATATTCCAACACAAGACGAAGTACATGTTTTTTGTATACACAAAGAGCTATTTCAAGTGAGGAAAGGGGTTTGATTTTTGAGCACTTGATGTGATCTCTAAAGAGCTTTCATATCTCTGCTCAAAGTCCTACTTGGGAGATTTTTCATTGAAAAACATCTTCTGGTACTTGCAATGCCACCAGGTTCAGCTGCCTGCAAGCTTCTCCTTCTCACAACAGTGAACTCCGAAGAGCTCATGGAACTCATCATGAGTTCTACTCATACTTGGTATTTCATAGTGTCAGTGCACATACAGACATTCTGGAAATGCCATTATCTTCTATCCATGTGTGGGTTTAATGGGATTTCCAAATAGTTCAAGAGCTCGTTTTTCCAAGATGCTGAGAGAAACATGAACAATTTCACACAGTGACTCTGGATTGCTTTACCTGAGCTTTTTGCATTGCTTCATCATCTATTGATGTGCAGTATGAAGCAGTGGACAGTATCTAAGGAAAGAATAAGAATATCCTTTAATCAAGTAAAAAGTCAATAAAACACAATTCAAATGAGCCTGAAGCCTGCCTATTTTTCATAAGTTTGGCTCTTTCTTTTTCAGTCCTCTTTTCTCTCCAGTCAGGTTTTGTTATTAAGCACTGTGGCTTTTTAATCAAAGCCCACAGTTACCCAGAGTACATTTTTATGCTGGCTTTGCCCCAAGTGCAGGCTGCCGAGGCTGCACATCGACAGAGAGCCCAGAGAAGCGTTCCTCAACTTGGACCTTTTGTCCCAGCTTACTTCCTGTTGACCGCCGAGTGGCCCTTTGCCTGGCTTCTTGTCAGGCTGTTCACACAGAAGAGAGTTCAGTGTTTCTAAGGGCAGTGAAATCTTGAAGCAGATTAAAACTCGTATGTGATGCTCTTGGAGCAGGAATACCAGCTTTTCCCTTTGCGGGTTTGCTAAAGGACAAAGGTCGCAAGGACGAGATAGAGCGGTTTGGTATGCTGGGGTGTAATTACACTCCTGCTAGGGAAGAACAGCACAAGATATTTACTGGCTGACTGTTCTCCTTAATGGCAGTGTTGAATCTCTGGCCATGTGTAAAGCCTCGTGAAAATGTGCTATTACTTGTCAGAAAACAATTTTAATACAGTTGCTACAGCTCTGTTGCAGAATGTCCAGCCTAAGCGCAGCCTTCAGGAGCTGGAGGAAAGAACTGCATTTGGACATGTCCTTTAATGCAAAGCCTGTAGCAGGATGTGTTTGTCATATTACCTGCAATTTCTCATTGTCTAGCTCCTTTCCTCGGCTACATGCATGTATCAATATATGCTTATGTGCACATATAAATACATATAAAAACTTCTGTGTTGATCACAGGAATAAATATATAGCTGCAGCTGCAGCAGTGCAGTGATCAGACTGGGAGCCCTGAAAAAGTCATAGGTGCTCCAAAGCTTTTTAGCTGTCTGAGCTGAACTGCAGAAAGTCACTGCTACTCCCTGCGAGCATTATAGGATTTGCCTTGCCTTTTTAGTGCTAATGGTGGGGTGGAAAAATATTGTAGAGAAAACCTCTCTGCTCAGGTAATCCTCCTGGCACACCAGCATTTTACTGCTGTCCTGAGCTACAGGGAATTGATATAAATAGGAGATTCCTTAACTACCTGGCCTGGAGGATGATTCAAGAGCGTTAAAGGCTTACAGAATTAAATAAAGAAAGATGAGGCTGAACATCCAAACCCCATTGTCAGAGAGCAGCCTTGTGTCACAGGCTTGCGAGGGCAGTGGCCGGGCATTGCTGTGAGTCACCTCACTGAACACCACAGGGCATGGGACACAAATGCCTGTTTATACAGGCAGGGGTGGGAAGAATTAAGCCTGCATTTTCCATGCCAAGAGCTCAGTGTGCTGAATAAGGATCAATCTAGGTCCAAAAAATGTCGAAGAGCTTTTTGTGTATTTGTGCGTGTGATTTTGAAGATTGAAAGCTTAGTTTTTCCTATGATTTTTGAGGATACATGCAGGTTAAATTTGGTAGGAAGGATCTTGCTTGTATGAGGTTTTAATAGGAAGCTGGCTCAGAGCAATACAGAAGTAGGTTATGAGTCCTAGTGTGTGTCTCTCTCTCATTCCTCATTTCTGTGTTCGCGTTCCTGAGGGACTCCTTCATATCACGAAGCCCATTTGACTTATGACCTAAGACAGATTTCATTTCCCAGCTCAACAGAGGTGAAAGGCTAGGGCAGTGTCCCACAACCAACCTAGCTTCCACATTGTTTTCCAATCTGAAACATTTCAGTACTTGCAGATAATTTTTGAGTGTCAACATGCTGCTTCCAGTGGCTGAAGGACAAGGGGAAATTGGGAGGCTATTAAACATTTCCCAAAAATTACAAAAAAAAAAAAAAAAAAAAAAAAAATTACTAATACTAAACATTTTAGAAAATTAAGGAAAAAATCTGGCCATATTCCTAATTGTAGAATGCCATTATTTATCCTATCATTTATCAGTACATTTAATTTATTGCTGGCATTTTTCCCTTCTATGCATTCCTGGTATTGTTGTACTCATCACATACAAGTTTTAATAGCATACCTTTTAATTATCATAAAGGAAAAGAAGTATTGCTTTATGCTTACGGGAACAAACATTGTTAAATATGGAAAACAAAAATTTCTTAATTTTTTTTTCTTCTGTTCTTTTTAACTTTGTGTTTGTTCCAGAAAAACTTTTCCCCTTTGTAAAGTGCTTTTATGTTAATAAATAGCTGAGCTTATTACACGTGGAAAATGATCCCACTCCCATATGTTAGAACTCAAGGACCATCATTTTCTGGAGCCAGACCACCTATCCATGTATTTATGTTTCTGATTTTCATGTCATCTTTATGGCTTTGGCATAGGAAGCCAGACAAATTAGCCTCCTTTAATTCATTTTTTTTCCCCCAGCTTCCAAGGTTGTAGGTGCCCAAGAATCCCTTTGAAACCTCCATCTTGGTCTGCAAAGTTATGCAGCTAATGGATCACATGTAGTAAAAAGGACCAAATTCCCTAGAAATACATAGAGGTTATTAAAAAAAAAGGGGGGATTGGATGTGAAACAGGAGACAAAAGAAGGCAATGTATGTGTTTGCTGGAAACTTTTTGTGTCTTTGGGCAAGACTAGTGGGCACCAGTGATGGCTGCAAACAGAGAACATGGAGAAACTGTTCAGTTTGAGTATTGGAGGGCTTCTTTGACATTTGTCCTTGTTTGAAGGACTACAAAGGAAGCACAATGATATCATAAGTGCATACAGCTAAGAGGCAGCCTTCAGCTCAGCCCCAGTGTCACAGCACTGAAAGGCTGGTAAGAAATGGATGAGCAAAGCATGCTCACGCTGCTGGCATCAGGGGCACCAGGAGCACAAAGCCACCGGCTCCCAAGTGGCTGAAAGGATAAACACTCAATTTGCACACACAAAGAGAACGTTTCCTTGACAAGGCAAGCTGAATTACACCCGGGGAAAATTCCACATGCCCTTAGAAAAGAAATAAAAATCAATATACTGTTTCAAAATACATTTTTATTCCCTGCTCTCAGTGACTTCTGTAAGCTGCGTGTCTGCTGCCTGGCTTCCAAGTCTGAGCAGCAATAATGATGCATTAAATATCTGTGTTTTTCTAAAAACAATCTGTTTTCTTTTTGACTTAAGTGAAACATTGAAGAATCCACTGGCAATTGTGTTAATTTAGTTGTTTTCTTATTGGATGTCATCGGTGAAAGAAGAAATATGAAGTACAGATGTGTACTTGAGTGCTCAGGGAGACAACTTTAGGTGATAGGATGTTGATCACATTGCTTGGCCTTTTGGGCCAGTTCAAAACATCTGTGCAGCTCAGCTGAGTTGTGTTTTTTACTGTTTGGATAGCAAAGCCCATGTGTCAATACAGAGTTTGAACTAATGAAAGGACTATTTTCTTGGCTATCATGAAAAAGCCAAGAATGTTGACCATTCCCAAACATAAATGTAGTTGTCTGTAAATATTTTAGTTACAGGTAGGTGTAGTTACAGATAGCCATCACAAAGATAAGACTCTCAGACTTAAGCCCCCAAATCTCTGCAACATTTTTTAAAATCCAAATAATCACTTTCATTGCCAGTTACTGAATTAGCAGGCAGTGTCAACTGAAACAACACTTCCATGATTTTTTTGAAGTTAGAAATAAGCTTTTTGACTAGTACTTTCCTATGTCCTTTTGGAGTGCTGTTTCAGTAGGTTTTTTCCCCTTTGAGATCCAGCTTCTCTGTCAGCTGCAGTCAGCTGTGAATTAATACTCTTGGATGAAACAGGGGTTTCCCATCTGTTAAGTCTTTTTGAGGATTTCTTCACCTACTCTGGATTGGGGTGAACTCAAGACTTTAAAAAAATGGAGGCATGGGAGAAGAGAGTGGGGGAAGAAACAGAAGCATTTTTTAATCTGAAGGAGAGCTTATATGTGCCCAAGTATGTTTTCCAACTATTTGTTGGTCTGGTGAAATGTATTTTGCCTGTATCTGTGTTTCTCCTGTTCTTAGCTTGGCACTGTTAATAGTAACCATGGAAAGGAACACCCTATCCAGACAGCTGGCTGAGAGGTGAAATGCTCAGGCTGGAGCTCTGGGTCTGAATCAGCACCCAGCCTGACCCCTTCCACCCCCACTGAGGGTGTCCTGACCTTCAGGCTGCTCTGCCTCCCTTAGCTCTGTCACAACTTTTAGTAGAAATTATGACATGGAGGTGAAAGGTCTATGGAAACCACGACATTGTTTTGTGTTAATTTGAATAGATTGGGGTATTTTTCAGAGGAGAACTATTTCTTTGGCAACACCCCAGCTCATTCTGCTTGTTGAGCCTGCAGTGTTTGTATCTGTCTTAGGAACAAGTTGCAGAGAAAAGCATTAATGACTTGGAGAGTCAGTGTTGGGTTATGTAGCCCAGGAGAGCGAACACGCCTGTGTCCAGGACTGCTTGGAGACTGCGCTTGGTCACAGAAAAGCCTGAAGCAGTTTGGCATACTTTGTACTGGCACTAAGCTGTAAGGCTAGGAGTAATCAGAGCAGTGAGGAGTTCACTAGTGTGGCTTAGAATCCTAGAAGTTAAATTTAATCAGAAGAAGTAAGCACCCAACTTTTGGATGTGAATTGACCACCAGCACACAGCTGTAACTGTGTGTCAAGATATTGACTTGTATGTGGGAAGTAGAAGTGAAAAACTTGCAGGCAGGAGCATGTAGGGAGGCATCATAGTAAGATGTGGGAAAGCCTTTGATTTAGAAATTAAATAGCTACAGTAAGTAGTATAAACACTGTAAGACATAAGGTTTATGACTGGTGAGAGGATTAAAACATTGCTCTGACATTAGATGTTATGCACCTCCCATCCTTCACCATCAGATGAAAGTCCCTCTCTAAACTGAGACATTTTGGTGGTTACCAGATGAACATTAAGAGGAACATGCTGCCAAATGTGAACTCAAATTAAGATGTTTGTATATTTAGTGGTTATCTCTTTAGGCGTATGCCCCCGAATGAATATCTATAGAGAATCTTATATAAATAATTCTTTCAGAAAATTATAAAGTGACTTGTAAGGAAGAGAGGACAAAGACTCATTCCCTGTTGTGATACCTTACTTATTCTGAAGTGTACAAAAAATGCTATTATAATTGATTCTCTGGCATACCAACATACAACGGACAGAGTCTACCTTCAACATACAGATTTGACCAAGATTTTCTTTCTTTCTATTTTTGCTCTGTATAAAAAGCCTGTGAATTCTTCCTGCTTATCTAGAAAAGTCATCACAGGATCATAGTTAAAGCTGTGTATAAATGGATCTTTAACTGGGGTTTCTAGAGACTGGCTTTTAAAAATTTTATTTTGTCTTTCACATCCTTCTGTGCAAAGCAGAAAGCCTCATTGTGATTGATCTGTCTCTATAAACCACTGCACGTTGTGCAATACCTCTGCTTTCTTTGGTTCTAAGTCATTAGGCTTTCTGAGAATACCTTGGCTGAAATGTTGAAGTGAAACATTCACACACCCTGTAGGAGTGCTACATGTTTTCCTGGGGTGAAGGTAGCAGTTGTTATCCATCCAACAGTTCCCTCTAAACTGATTCAGTTCTTTTGCAGTACCTCATGTCAAAGCTGTCAGAGACACCTCCTTTTTGATACAAAAGAACTGTCAAAGGTCATCTGTCTGACTTCTAGCCTGACAGGACATAGCCACAAGGTTCTGTGATGTGCTATTGCTCCATTTTAATTTTCTATAAATAAATGGGAACATAAAGATATCCTTAAGATTGAGATAAAGCTACTTTTTCTAACAATATCTTAGGTGTGCATTTTCAAAAGCCCTGGTTTCTAGAGCTGAAGACACAAACCCTCAGAATCCAGTTTTAGCTGCATCACTCTAAATTAGAATAATCTCTTACATCATCTGTGTTCTCCAGGTATATATTAAGACCAGAATCTGGTCGGTAGATTTCAATTTGCAATCTTTAGCCTGGTGACAATTTAATTGCAAGTAGATAAGCTCTGATTAACCATCAAGCTTCAAGCAGAGATCCATAGTTTTCATCACTTTTGCTAAGATATCTGCTGACACTCTGTGTCATTGTCTAGACTCTGTGAAGTTATAGTATTAATAAACAGTTATAGTGTTAATTAATATTGTTAAAAAAAAAGAAGAGATGACAAATTTGCTGCCTCAAATGAAAATCATTTAAAGGGCATAAGAGGACAAAACTGTCATCAAACCTAAATGCATAGATAATCATAACAGTGGTGTTTAGATAACCATAGTTATGAAATTTCAAAGCTAAATGTGGCAGGTTAATGCAGTCTACTTAAATGGTAAAATAAAGTCATATTTTACACATATAGTTGATGCTAATGCATGAGTTTTGACAGTTTCCAGAATGCTTTTTACGATCAGAAAATGTGTTTTGCCTGTCTTACTAGTTGCACAAGATGACTTTAAAGTGCTTCTAGTCTGGTGCAATAACATTAGTCCTTTGTGTAGCACAATGTCCTACAGCGAGCGTAATGACAGTGTAGTTATCATAGCTGTTAACAAATGGGCCTTAATGGTTGCTTCAGTCTTTATGACTCAGGCGAGACCCTTTAAAAATTGTACTGTAAACTCATTAGATGTAATTTGAATTTGGAAGTTCTAGAAATAGATGCTAGTGGATAGACTTTGTTGATGGTCACAGAGCAAAACAATTAATCCCTAGTTTATATATCCTGCTGGGTTGGTTTTTTGTTTGTTGATACCTAGCTCGTTCTTGTTTCTTTCTCTGAAGACTGGTTATGGTGTTATGGGTTTGTTTTGTTGTTTTGTTTGCTTGGCATTTTTTTAAGGGAGGCAGTAAAAAAATCTACTTTTTTGGTGTCAGTTCAGCTTTGGAGAGTTTAAAACCTGGTTTTCAGTACTGCTCCCTACATCCCTCAGCTGTCTGATAAGCTGTGCTCTTTCACAGATGTGAGGCAAACTGGTATAAACAGCTGTCCTCCTAGTGAAAAATCGAAGCATTAGATCAGTGTTGATGTCATTTTTATTTATTTTTTTCTCTAGAACGCTAGTAACTAGTGGTTGAAGTTCATGTGAACAAGGATGTTTAGAACAATATGTCTTAACTGCCTGACTCTCAACATGAGGCAATGTGTAATTCACATAAGCCTTCTGCAGAAGTTTCTGGATCACATACCAAATGAAGTGCTGGCCTTGTAGCACAGAGACCCTGATTGAAGTCCAGCTTGCAGTTCCACACAGGCTCCTTTTTTTTCTGGGGTAGAGCTCTTTCCAAAATCACAAGTGAGTAGTTAGATGATGTTTGGCTCATCAGCTGTTCAGTCTTATGATAGAAAATAGTTCCTTTCCGGCATTAGCTGTTCTTCTGAATGGAGTGGCTCAGCAGAGTCACCCAGCTTTGATAGCAACCAAAAGCATTCCTTGGCCAAGGTATCAAAATGTTCTTTGTGCAGTACCCAGGGTATTGCTGGGAGGAGCCAGGTACAGGCACTTGAGCCAAGGGCTGGGTGTGAGCTACTAACCAGACAAAACAAAATCAAATTCAGATTTGGAGCACTGTATGGGTGAAAGCCAGCAATGTCTCCTGTCTACTGCTCCAGCAGTGATTTATGATGCTTCTTCAAATATGAAACATCTGGGAAGAGGGATCAATAAAGTCCCTTCGAGAAAGCACATGCAACAGGACAGGATGGCAGAGAAAGGCAGTACATATGAAAACTGCCATAATCTTGTATGAGCTCATTTCAGCTCCAAAAAAGCAAAGAAATAAATGTTGCTTCCTCTCTCCTTAGCCAAGCATAGGGTAATGCTCCTGATGGATAAGTTCATTATTTTATTTTTCCCAGATAATGAGTCTCATTTGGGTTCATCCTATGGCAAAGCAACATGCCAAATTAGAGCCCCAGCTCCTGCCTGTTCTGTTGTGTCATTATTTCTACACACCCATTGTTTTACCACCTAGTACATTTTATTTGGTGTAGTGAGCCTTTCTGTTATGATACTTGCTGATATGGAACATATGATATTGTGACTAGTCCACGTTTTCTGTCATATTTCGCTAGCATAACCTTGCAAGTGGTATGAAAGGCTTTTACACCTGTCAGAAAGGCTTACTTAACTCATATGTTAGAGCTGCTGCAAAACCGTCTTGCAGAAATGAGCTGCAAATTCAAAGCAGCATATTGAATTTTTTAATTTATCTATTCACAGCACAGGTCAATTAATTTATTTCACAGTGATGTTATATTTAGTGTTTGGAAAAAAATAGATAAAACATGGGTGAGGAGCTGTTCTCTCTTCAGCTGAGCAAAACAGCAAATGTTTTTCCTGTTTGCAGCAAATACAATGCGTGTCATATGCATAATGCTATCCAGTGAATAATAGGCATTCTTGCTGAAATGGTTTGGACTGTATTGTTTTTTCTGTCAACAGAAGATTCCTTAACATTCCTTATTAAAAGGCACAGTACAATTAAACAAACAAATAACTCTTTCCCAGACAGGAAAAATAAATAATCTTTCTGGGCCTCCCAAGCTGAAATTGTCATGCATATTTTATCCATGGCTGATGGAGACATGAAATATATCTCCTGTTTTGCTGTACAAGGCTTTGCAATGTGGGCCCCAAGAGTAGTGCAAGCCTTTCTTCTACAATATAATGCAAATAATCAATGATTATCACAGTGTCATATTTTTTTTGTCATCCTTTAAAATGGCACTCAAAGAGGTAGCATTATGTGCTTAGTCAGGTTTGTTTATTCCTGTTCTTCAAGCCTCATCTTTTGCTAAACCCAAACACTGAAAAAGAAAACCACCAACAAATCAAAAATTATTAGCAAAATAAATTCTTGAGTTTGACTTTGAGATGAGTCACCAATACTGAGAAATCTCAGATCAAAGTACTACCAATAGCAGAAACCCAGGGTTTGTTTTATAGCAAGAAAACCCCAGAAATGCTTGTAGGTCCAGTGATATATATCCTGTGGAGTATAGAAAATGATGGAGTAAGGGCAATAAATGTATGTAGATGATGTACTTGAACTGGAACATATCCTGGGATCTCATATAATAACTCACTCCTGGATGCCCCTGGCCTGGTCTCAGTGCATTTTATCTGTGAGGACCCATAGATTATCCTTTCCAGAAGAAAAGAAAGGCCTAAGGAGAGATGCCCTTGTATGTTCCATAGCTGCCTGGTGGTTGATGGTAAGGCTTTGTTCTTAGCAAATGAACTAGGTATTTTCATCTTGTTTTTAAAATAAATTACAGAGACTATTACCATAAATCTGTCTTCCAAGGGTATTGTTCTATGCTAATTTGTTAAGAGGAAGAGGACATATATTGCAGTCTTAAGTGTTGGATTTGACAGCCAGATTTTTGAGTTTGTTTGAATGAGTAAGTGCTTAACACCTTGCTGATAGGGCTTTGTGAATATCCCTCTTAATGTGTATGCCAGTGCCAATATGTGTGAATTCTGCTGTGTTTTCTGCTTTAAAAATTAATTTGTGATCTGTGTTTGTTGTTAACTTATCATTTGCAGCATCTTGTGTTATCATTACTGGGTATGAAGTTTTGAGGCATATATGTGATATATGCAAAGTCACAGTTGAACTGTGACTTTGCAATTTTGGCAGTGAATGCCAAATTTTGGCCTCATGCTAAAAGGGTACACTGATTTTAGACAGTATCCATTTATCCATTCCTCATGTCAAAATCTGTGGCAGTGTCCTGCAGAAGACAAACAACATATTTTGCTCCCATGCCTTTATTGTTTCACTTTGATAGCTCATGCTGTGGCTTGTCATTATTTTTAAAGGAATCCATGGCATATAAAGATGCAGAGATGCTACAAGTAAACAAATTTAACAACAGCCTGGCCACTATGTCTGTGTCACTCATGGCAGAGTCCTAGGAACCTACATTTTTTGGTGCTGTGACCAACAAGGTGTTGGAATGGTTTGGAAGGTGGCTACTACAGGGGTAGGGCAAAGTGTAAGGGGACTTCTTTCACGTTGTCTTTCAAGACCTGAAAAACAAATTGTTTATGCTGTTCTTCTCTGGTGAAAAGAACAATCCAGCCATGGCCCCTTGTGTCTGTGACAACAAAGGTCTGTTTTGCTTCTGATCAACCTTCAGATGCCTCTGTTAGTGTTTAAGTGAACAGTGATGGAGGCTGTCAGATGCCATCAAAAACTGATTAAGTTAATGAGCTTGTTTTGCCACTTGATGTGCTTCTCAGTAACTGTTCTGAAGGTGAAAATGTGGTAGGCACTATATCTTCTGGACTCTGAAATCCAGTCTCTTAGATATGCTAATATGGGTCATCTATTTTCCCTGTCACCAATAATCAGACTCATTTAGATCACCTTTGATTTGCACACTATGTTTTCCTGCCTTTTCCTTTGAGGCCATATTTTGGGGAAATTAATGTTTGGTTTGACTTGCTTTCTTTCTCGTGCTGATATCCCCACCTATGCAGGCTTTCAGATGAGTCTCCCTGGTGCTATTTGCAGCTGTAGCTGCTGCGTTGCCTTTCAGCTGTCACACAGACAAAGCTGAGGTGTGTCAGTTCCTGAGATCTGATCTGAGAACACTGAACCCTGTTCTTCTGGTCAGCATGGGTTTCTCTAGTGGTATATCAAATCTTCTGTTGGACCCTCCAGCTGTCTGCTAGCTGTTGCATTTCCTAAAAGAGTGAGAGCATCAGGTTTTTCCAAGCTGGGTTTTTAGTTTTACCTATCAGACATTACATTGCTCATGATGTTAGTTTCTCTAACATCCTGCTGGGATGGTCTCATACATGGGGTACATTTCAGGACATATGGTGGCACTGATCTGAGGAAACAGCTCTCTGGTGATCAGCTTGGTTTTCTACTGAGTAGGCAATGGCCATCAGTGTCTGACTTGCCTGTAGTTGTCTCTACTCAGTTGTCAACATCTCCATTATGCTCAAGTTTCCCGTTTTCCTATTCTCTTTTGTGGGAATTTACCAATAAAAAAACCTGAAGATTTAATCTTTAATCTCATCATTTTAGTCATCTTCTAGCTAGTAACACTCTATAATTGTTATTTTCACATGTTTTGAAACCTGCCTTGGAGCAATCAGTTGCTAATAAGTTCCTTCAAGATGAGAAATCTTCTTTTAGAAGTCTTAATTAATGATGCTTCCTGTGTGTGGTAACTATCTACTCTCTTCAACTAAATTGTGTTTTTATTTTCATTTTTCAGTGGCTGTCTGCTTCTCATTATTAACTATTGCTTATTCCAGGAAGAGTAATTACTCCAGGAGGAGATTCTATTTGTTGACTCTTCCTCATAGCCTTTTTTTTTTTTACCTTTTTTGCTGATGCAGCCATGCTCCAAATGTTCCAAACTTCTATTTCAAAAGTTGTTGTACATCCTCACAGATTCTACTACCGTGCTTGCCAGTATAGAGTCTGTCACCTTGGTGTGCTCTGTGCCATTCATCCATCTTCCTGTGTCCCTGACCACATAACTTCTTTTAGACAGTCAGAAAGGCCCCTTTAAATTGGAATATATCCCTTAGACCTGGGTAATTCAGATATCTTGAACAGGAGTGAGTGAAAGCCTAGCAGGCTCTTACAGTCTTTCTGCAACACCAAGACCCAAGCCCCTAAGAAAAGGTTTATTTAAATGAAATATGTATCATGCCTGTTATTTATGTTTGTATGTATATATATATATATATATGCATCTATTGTAGGCAAATGCAAGGTTTGGAGCTGAGTTTTATTAAGATAAAATTTGGCCATGGATACTCTAATATGTGTGTATATTTGTGAGGAAAAAACCTTATTTTCTTGCATTGAGGAAGGTTTTATTGTGAGTCTGATTAACTAGAGCACCTAAATGCTGGTTTTACACTAAGCACGTGCTTAAGGACTTCTGCTTTTGGGAATCCTGGATCCATGAAAAGAAGCTGATCAGACAGTATTTTGAGCCACAAGGAGCTTTCTGTGAAATAAGCTGACAACAGCTCCTTAACCAGTTGAAGACTGGAAGTACAAGTTTGCATAATCAGCAGTGGTCCTGCTGCCAATAAGTGAGACTGGATGTTCAATCTGCCAGCTGGCATCTTCCCTTTCCCTCTGAATTTTGATTATTTTTACAACAATAACAATAAAACTTAGTGTTACTGTAATGCTTTCCTTCTGAGGAGCTTGAGTTCTTTACAAATGCATGATAACTGGTTAATTGGATTAGTAAATCTAGCTGCCAAAAGGTAATACATATAAATGTATTACTCCCATTCTAAGGAAGAAGAAATTGAGGCAGAAGGAGGTTAGGTTCCAGGAAGGTCTGCAGACCTTAGCCTTGGTGTAGTAAAGGGAATAAGAAGGACAAATTCAACAGATAAACAGAAAGGGAGATAAAGCAAAGTAACATTCCCTCTGGTGATCTAGGACAATCAGTGAGACCTCTGTCTTTCCTTTTACCCTTTTAGTTGTAGCTCTGTGAGCTGGACCAACTCATCCTTCCTTTCTGAGAGGAAAGAGTAACCCTTGCAAAGACAAAACTGAGAGAGAACCGTAGAATAGTTTAGTTTGGAAAAGACCTTTAAAATCATTGAATCCAACCATTAACCCGGCACTTTTAAGCCCATCACTAAACTGTATCCCCCCAAGTGCCACATCTACACATCTTTTAAATACCTCCAGGGGTAGAGACTCAACCACTTCCATAGGAAGCCTGTTCCAATGCCTGACAAGCCTTTCAGTGAAAAAGATTTTCTTAATATCCAACCTAAACTTCCCCTGGCACAACTTGAGGCCATTTCCTCTTGTTCTATCTCTTGTTATTTGGGCTAAGACATCAACATTCACCTCTGTATAAGCTCCTTTCAGCTACCTGTTGAGAGTGGTAAGATCTTCCCTGAGCCTCCCCTATTCACCAGGCTAAACAACCCCAACTTCCCTGGCTGCTCCTCGTAAGACTTGTGCTTTAAAATTTTTTTAGCATTCTTATTTTTGTTAGGGAAATGGAGGTAGCTGGTAAAGCTGTGATGTGTGAGTCCAAAAGAAGTAAAAATAGTCCTACTTCAGCTGTGGAAGAAGTGAAGGTATTTGTGAAGCACTTGCTGTGCTAACCTGGGTCTGCACTGACCATTTTCCCTGGGTCTTGCAGCCTTATTGCTTCCAGCAAGCAGGCTGGCTTGTTTGGAGCTCCTTCAGGGACCCCTGCACCTTTGTACCCTGGGCATGTGCCTCATCAGGCTCAGTTGCACTGAGGGTGGTGGTGACCTCCAGCAGCAAAACAGCAAAGCTGCTGCTGCTTTCTCTGCCCATAGTGCAGTCAGCTGGTATTGATCCCCTGCTAGGAAACAGGCTTTGCACAGCTGAAGTTACTGTCCTCGTCCTTTTCTCAATTTACTGCCCTTGCCTGGCATGGAGAGATTTGGAAATTTATGTGTGTTGTGTATGAAGCAGGTTATTGTATTTTAGATTAAAAACAGTGGAACTGTCCTTGAAAGGTTCAGCCTGGGGAAGTAAAGATGAAAATGGGCTTAAATTGTTTTAGTTAAGAAGAGATTAAGAAAAATGCTTTGATCTCCCATGGTAATGATGAACTTCAGCAGATGTACCTGAAGTCTGTAATGTGTTTTTCCACTTTCAGTTAAGCAAAAACCCACCACAGTCTTGTTTTTTTTTTTTTTCTTTTCTTTTCTTTTTTTTTAATTTCAAAGAGAATCTTACTGAGGGCATATGAAATACTCATTAAATTGAGCCAGCGTGGTAGATAGTTGTCTCCACTAGCTGGCTGATCTTTTGGGCATCAGCCATAATCAGAGAATGATTATTATTGTACTCTGTGCCTATGCAGTGAGTGGTTTGTTCCTTGAGATGTCTGTATCAATCCACATTTGGATTGGAGTGATAGTGCATACATATTATACAAATTTAAGGGAGCACTTCAGGATTTATGAGGGCGCTGTATACTTGGTGGGGGGATGTTGTCAGTCTAGTAAATCACACCATAGTTGACCTCTTATTTTTATTTAGAAGTTATGCATACATATAATAAATTATGTAGCTTGTATGTTCTGCCTACTTTGTAAGGAAAAGCGAATTCAAGAAGAAAGGATTTGTTGGTTTAATTGATTCAGCTCCTTAAAAATACACATAGTAGCACATTGCTTTAAAATTATATAAGAGAGCAGAACAATTTGAGGCAAAAAAAAAAAAAAAATCATGCTTTCCAGCTAAAACTTGCTTTTCATTGTATCAGCTCACTGTGGTTTGTCTGCATGACCCAGCTGCAATGAATGGAATTGAGCAAGAGCCTTTTGCTGGAGCTTTTCCTGTGTGCTAACAGGAAGAAGTAGTGGTGACAGTCATACCCTTCATCATCACTGGGAGAGAACAGAGAGGGGCGGGAAAGGGAGACCAAGACCAAATGAGAACAATATTTGGCCCAAATTACTTTTCCTGACCAAACACTTGGTATTTCTGTTCCAAAGGCCTCTGGCTCACAATGAAAATGAGCTAATCCCTATTAGGAAGTCTTTCTGGATTTTGACTGGGAAGTGTTTGGTGTTGAATGAAAAAGCTTTGAGAGAAGCTTTTGTCCATGTTGTGTTCTCATTAGCAGTGTTCTCATTAGTGAAGCCTTGTGATAAAAATGAGTGCATTGCCCTAGTTTTTATTTATTAGAACTAAAATCCAGTGTGCACATATCACTCTTGTTTCTTTTTTTTGTTTCCTTATCCACCTATGCTGTGCCTTGCATGAGTGCCTCACTACTCCATCCCTTCCTCTGTGTGCAATCCCAGTGTGAGAGTCTCACCCTCCTTTCCTTTCCTTTCTTCTCCTTTTGGCACATGCCATGAGCTGGCAAGATCTTGCTCCCCACTGTAAGCTTGATGAAGGCTGAATAGTGGCACTTGCAGAGGGAAATGTCTGCCCTGCCCAGTTTTAGAAACAAACGCAAAAGTCTCAGTTTTAAAACTGATTTTCTTAGAATCTGTATGAACCCTGCAGATAGAAGCTCCTTCAGAGGTGTTTCAGAAAATGAATTTACCTTTGGGGCTCTGAAGTGCCCTACAAAGGAGCTGCTCTCCATTTCCTCCGACACATGAAGAATGTGGTGCTCCTGTCTCCTAAATTAGTCAGCACTACCTGAAGCTGGGCAAAACTGTGGTTCAGAAGCTGAGCTATCTTCTGAGTTGTCCTTTGGTGAACAAGTTTTCTCCTGTAGCTACCATGCTTTGAGGAGTAAAATAATAATCTTCTAATACATTTTCCTTAGAAAAAAAAAATAGTTCTATTAAGTGTGTTCAGAAACTTTCCAAGGCCCCAAGTTCATCTTGAGTGTTTTCTAGCTGTGTTTATAGGACAGAAGCAAATGTCTGTGAAGCAAGTTGCAGTAGAGAATCCCTGCAGCAGGCATCCTAAAGCTGTGACAGCAGCAAAGTACTGGCTCTCTCAAACTGTACTAGAAATGTGCTGCAACCTCAGGCTGCAGCATCCATCAAGAGAAGTGTTGGGTTCTCTGTTCTGTGCCCTTTGCCTTTCAGCCAGGACCAAACTGTCCTGCATATTGCAGGGTGTGGATAACAAAGCCCCTCCTGAGGCAGCTAGACTGAATCTTAGAAAGTTGATTAACATGGCAGACTATTAGAAATGTAAGTACAGCATTTTGTGGGCCTGGTTTTGTTTGAGATACAGGGCTGCTCTCCTTCATGAGAGCAATTTTCCATTAAGTACTTAGTACTTTCTGTTTCTGATTTATCTAGAAAGTCTGGCATTTTCTCTGTCTAAAAGTCTCATTACAAGTAAGACTCTCATGATATTTTGGCAAGTCTACTCCTCATTATGGATTAAATCAGTAAGTACAGAAACATATTGGACAAGAACTTTTTTTTTTTGACCAAAAGAAAACTTGAATTCTGAGTGAAAACTTGGGTTCATTTTTCACTTGACTTTTTTCCCCTAATTGCTTCCTTTGTTGCACTATCATTTCAAAACAGACCTTTGTCCTTACTTTTCACCTTTTTTCAAAGTCCAGTTTTCTTGTTTCAACTTTAAAAGCTGAGGTGGAGTTTTTTTTCTTTTCCTGTCTGGAAAAAAAAGAAACAAAAAGAGAGTCTACAACAGATCTTCCTACTACCAATGTATCTCTAATAAAAGGGAGAATGTGGTTGTGTGTGATTTGCTAGAGGAAGTAGAGGAAGGTCAATAAAACAAAAAAAAAAAGGCAGCAACTTAAAAAATATTATTTTCTACTTTATATATTTGGAAAAAAAAAAAAAAAGAAAGCTAAATGAAACACTTAATTTTATTTGTGCTTGTTTGGATGGTATGATGGCCAAGAGTTGTTTGTTTCAAGGGGGTCTGCTTCACCTCTTTGTTCTACTATGGGAACAAGTCTCTCACACTGTTTATGTCTCAAGACCCATGCCAGAAGTCTGCAATTCTTGTCTTCCTGTGCAGAACCGTTTTGCTTGGCTGTGAGCATAAAAGCTCTAGGGAGGCACTGTCTATTAAGGCTAATTCTGTTTCAGCCTTATCCAATACTTTTGCCTTTTGTGTGGCTCTCTCACACTGTGTAGTTTGGCTATAGTTGTAATCTGTGTGCCTCTGGCCTATGAAATGTTGTGCTGGTTCAGTTGCTTTCCAGTGGCCATGTTCCACACACTCTTTCTCAGAAATTTGCTGAGCTTAAATGTATCCACTGATCAGTCTGACCTTCTGCACAGAACCAGGTCCAGAACTCTGTGCAGCAGTCCCAGTAAATCCAGGCTGCACCTCAGCTCAGCTGGTATGACCTGGAAGATGGGACCAGTGGAGATCTCAAAACAAGTTGTTCAGGAACTGGAGTTTTCAAAAGCACAATGCTGTACTGAGTAGGCCTGTCCAAATTAGTACTGAAACCAGTGACACAGTGGTGCTCTGCTAGTTCTTTTTATACTTGATGAGAAGCAGTCCTAAATATTCTGGGATACAACACAGCTCAGGCACTGCTCTTTGCCATGTAGGCAATACTTCTTTGTTCAACTCTGGTGGGAAGGTCTCTGATGGATGCTGGTGAAATGCACTGTGGATGTGCCTGTTGCATTTCAGGGACAAAAAAACCCACTGACCTCCATTGGATGATGTAGAAACACTGCTGATTTATGAGGCTGTTTCTGATAATCCCTCTCTAGCTGGCTTTTGTGATCCACATGGGTGGTTGCTGTTGCTACTGCTGCAGATAGGTGATTAGTGTTATGTGAAGTCCTGGAGAACCCAAACAAATCTAAAGTGCTGTGGTTCTGTGTGATCTCCACACACATAGCAAAGAAATCTTATTGCAACATGCATGTTTTTGTGATGTCCTCCAGAGAAGCAACATATACTGGGGGAATGATCTTACTCAAATTCTTTAGAGGATACTGCAGTGAAGAGCTTTGGTGCTACACGCAGCATCTGGGATGATATCCAAAAAGCCCAGATGTTGAGTCTTTAGTGGCTTTATTTTAAGCCATTAAATGTGGAGTTTGTTTTTTGGTTGGAAGATGGCTTTTTCTTAATTCTCCTAGCGTGCACTAAAATGTTGACTTTCCTGAGGGAAGCTTGATTCTCTTGGTTGCCCATTAAACAAGTGCAATGCACTTGTGCCACATATGTGAATTAGGATTGGAATCATGTCATTTGCTGGACTTTTTTTTTTTTCAATTTCTTTTTTTTAAAGACCTAAGATTTTGTTTTGCAGGACAACAATACCTTGATACAATAAATGCAGACTTCCTAAGTGATAAAATCTGTGATGGAAAGGTGAAATGGGCATCCTAAGATCAAGGGAGGGAAAGGCTGTCTAATACTATAGTCTGTCTCTCATCATGTCATGCCATCATGCTTTGCATGAGATCCTTCATCTGCTCCATCTGCTTGTTTCTAGATACAGGCAAGGAAAGGCTACTCTTCTTTTTTGTGTGTAATGTTTGTCCCAACCATCTGGGGAGAAAAAAGAAAAAATAAGTAATAAAATCACATGACAGAATGGTATGATTTCTGGAAGATGAGGGAGGTTTTCTCTTTCCAAATGTCTTCCCTGTCTGTTGCTGGAACCTCATATTGTCTTTTAGTGCAGGAGAGAGCACTAGGGAGGGTGAACCTGTTGCACCCCATGAATAGATGAGAATAAATGGCGATCCCCATTTCTATCAAAGGTTCCAAGCCTGGCACGTGAGGGAATTCGCACCTCTGCTCCATGTTACCCCCTACCCTTGCCCATAAGAAGTGAAAAATAAACCTGCTCTCAAGGTCATATAACACAATATTGCTCAGTGTAATAGAAATAACCAGTGCAGGATCTTTTGATTGCATTATATACAGAAATACGTGGACATGCCATCTTCTGATTGATGCACCACCTGCCTGGGTCACCTCTGGAAGAAAGAGTCCAGGTCTGCCCCAGAAATACAAAGTGGTGCCTAGGAAGGTGTAGAGGTAGAGTAGCAAGTAGAGTTGTTGCCATCTCTGTGTAATGGAAATGAGATGGGTTTCCTTTTGTGACCCTTTTGGTCATGGGACCTGAGTAACTTTGTGTTGACTTTTTCAGCCAGCTGGTACCTCATCATCTCTCTCCCTACACACCCCTCACTGCTTTCAGGGTCTGGTGGTGGTGTGGGAAGGTGCTTTCCTTTGCATTTGGTCACAGAAACGGCTTTGAGAGCTACAGGCCAGCAATGAAGCGAGCAGCAAATTTTGTAGTACAACATTTACACTCTTACGAAAGCACAGCCGTGCCTGCTGGATATTTGTCTGGCTAATTCTTGCTGTTGACAGGAAGCAGACATTCAGGCTCAAAACATTTACATATCTCTGCATTGACAACACCAACATGAATTCGGCGTCTGCGTGAGGGATGCGCGGCAGTGCCTGCGAATATTCCCTGTCTTGCCTGCTACAGCAAACGAAGGCTCAGGGACTGGCCAAGATCATGCACACACACAAAACTGTGATGTGGTGAATGAGGATCCTGCTGGGCATTTCAAATGTCTTTTTCTCTTTTTGTGCATTTTGGCTTTGTAGGCAAAATATGTTTGCTGGGTTTGTGTGTCCCTGCTAAACTCCTTGCTGCTTGCTTTTTCGTTTTTGTTTTTTTATTGTACTACAGTGATGCACAACCACTCTGCAAACTACTGCAGACCTGGACATCTCAGAAATTCTCTGTATAATTTACAAAAATGGGGAATTTTTAATAACAAAGTATCCCTCATTAATAACAGAATATATCTGACTTGTCCTCACTTTCATTTTTAAAAAGAATATTTTAGTATATCTGCCTTCCTCACATTTACCTTTTATTTTTAAGACTTGAAATTCATACTTTAAACTGGCTTAATGTGGTGAAGATTGTTTTCCATTGTATATTTGGCCTTTCACTGGCAATATATATCAATGAGTTTGCTTCTTAGTTAAATCCTTAAGAGTCTCTGGGGACCCTAAACTTAACAGCTTTATGTTCAGGGGATGCCTGAGCATTTAGGAAAAGCTACTGAAAGTAGTCCTTGCTGATATTCTTATGATCTGAGTTCAGGATAGGACACAGCAGTCACCACCATCAGCAATGCCCACCCACCCCTTCTTTCTAAGGCATGTATCAGATTTCTCATTTATTCTTCAATGGTATTGCTGCCAAATCTCCCTCAAAACCCGCTTGTTACATGAAGAAATTACAAGGAAAGGTAATTAGATAATCCTGAGGACTGGATTTTGAGAAAATGAGAAAAAAATCCAATAGTAAAATCATTTACTTAGCAAGTAATAGAAGACATCCTGAATGGAAAGTTGGAAGATTATTTTTAGGGAAATTATGCGATGATTTTGTAGTTGCCCAAGCCATAAATGGCCACAGCTGTGAAGGGAATATATATGGTATAAAGATGCATCAGGCAAGATCCTTCCAGTAAGTAAAGGGTAATATTAAAAGAGCTATGTAAGTCACTGATGTAACCCCATGTGGTCATCTAATGTTGAGTTTTCATCATCCACATTCCAGAAAGACCCAGGGTGTCTCTTCCAATCCCATAATTGTGCCTTTTTTCTCTACAAGCTCAACGAAGGCTGGTGGTGGCCACGAATTTTAGTGTGCAAGCAGCTTCCTACATACTGGCATTTGTACACAGGGGATTGTCCTCCTGCTGGCTTGATCTCCTGATGCCTCACAGTCATCATCCAGGTGGCTTCACTGTGGGCTTCAGTGAGCACCTTCATCAGACCTTTGTGGTGTGGGACCCCCGTGTTCTGTACCAGCAGGGAATGTTACACACAAGTTGGTGCTGAAGAGCTACCTTAAATTCAAGATAGGAAGGAAGGTGTTTGCTTCAGATTCAAATGTTACATTATCCACTTGATTCTTTTTCATGTATTAGAGATATGTGATTTCTATGATAGGAAACTTCTACCAGTTTGAAATTCAGATTTGAATAAAAAGCCTGCACTTTATCTGTGTCTTCCACTTACCTACATGACAGAACTTTCTCACATCTGAAGAAGATGGATTAGAGATCTTGAAAAGAGATTTTCTCATGTGATTATTTATTTTCTTCTCTTCATTCTTTTTTTTTTTTCCTTTTTCTTTTTTTTTATTTTGTCTCAGCCTGGAAAATGAATTTATTTACTATTATGGTAGCCATTTATGGCTACCATAATAATAGCATTTTGGAACTTCAGGCTTGTGGTTATTGCACCTTCTGAGCCTTTTTTCATGTGGTAGATACATGAAAAAAGGCTCAGAAGGTGCAATAACCACAAAAGAACACGCTGGGCAATATAACTATAAAACTTTAGGGATGCTTGCATTCTGATTGTCTGAAATACTTTTTTATAATATATTTTGCCAAAATTATTAGGCAAAAATGTACACTGTGTCTTTAAAATGGATTTTGTTCTGACTTCTCTGTTGTGGCTTATCCTGCTCTGTGCTGTCCAACTCTGCTGTGCTTCTCCTCCATAGCACAGGTGGAATACTGGTTTTTACCACCAGTCATTTCTTAAAAGCACATTGACCTCTTGCTCAAAGGTCATCAGTATTTTAGCATGATGGTGGTGGTGGTATCAGGATCCTTTTCTTAGAAATATGAAATATTCAGAAGGTATTGCTCATCTCTGCCTAAAGCTCCAAGAAATCATGAGTGTTGATGGGTTGGAATAGGAGCTCTTTGCATGTTATCCAAAATGTTTATCACAGCAAAGGTTGGCACACTAGAATTGGACTACTGGCACAAAAAAACCCCATTTCACTTTCTTGGGAAAGTGTTATCATTTTGCTGCCTTTTAGAAACTATAGTTGTTTTCTGAATTACAAGTGGTTTGCATAAAGAACATAAATTGCTGTGCTCTTTATCACTGCTCACTGTGTGACAAATATACAGTCCAATTTTTCAAGTGCAGTGTCTTGAAAATGAATGTGTATTTGAAGTGAAAACCATTTCAGTACATGAGCATCCTCCCTCTGGAACAGACTGGATAATAGCACGTTCATCACCTTGGGATATTTTAATATTTCCTGAAGCCTGCACAAGATGCTTTCTATTTTCTTGTCAAAACATACTGAAAAGAAAATTATTTTTAATAAAGTACAGTAATCACAGTGTGATCACCAAGTGCATCTTCTCTTGTCAGATTGTTTCTTCCTGCTTGCAAGGATTTGCTGTGACTTAATGTTAAGGTTGCTGAGCAATCCAGCGCTGGGAAGAAGAGAATGGAATATTTCATTTCTGACAAAGATCCCTGGGTGATACAAAACATCCTCCTTTGCCTCCTAGAATAGTATCACTGTTTAAAATGAGTGCTGGTAGAGTTGGCTGCTGAGAGATTTCATTTCCCCCTCCCAGTGTTTCACTGCTGTCTTCCACGGGTGTGGTGCACTAGAAGTAAAGCACCCGTAGATTCTGTCCTGTCTGTCCATAAATTCCTTCTGGAATGCCACTCCAGATTCCAACCCTGAGAGATGCAGGACAGTATTAATGTTCATTTCTAACTAGTCCTCAGGAGCTAGAATTAGTCTCATAGTTTCTTAGCTTATGTGCCTTTTGGGTGAACAGCTAGTGGATAACTTGCTTAGCTTTGGGTAAACTGAGGTCCAAGATTAAAGAGAAAATCAGTTGTTTTACACAGACATTGGGAGCTTTCAGAAGTAATGGCTGAATGATTTTTTCCTAAACTGTTTCTCTGCACCAGGTTTTTTACTCAAGTTGCTCAGGTCTAAAATAAGTGATGGACAAATCTCAAGAGATTTGGTTTCATATCTTACCCAAACATTATCCAAGCTAAGTAAAGCTCTGGAGTCTGCATAACTGAGCATGAAACCTCAGAAGAGCAGACTTTCTCATGAGAGTGTCAGTGTTTCCTGCTGTCTGGAAATACCGAGAAAATAGTCTTTCTTGTGGTATTTTGAAACTTCGGCATCTGGACGTTGCTGTAATCAGAGGAAAGTGAATATGAAAAATAGTACTTTAAAAAGCAAAGCCTTTTCCAGTCTTGGGTGTAAGGGTTCCTTTCAAGGTTTTCAGGGAGGTTATTAATCGATACTGTAACTCTGGATCTCAAAGCAGGTGATGTAAATCTGAAACTGCAAATTCTCGTTATTTTGTTCTATCTTGTGAGGCACTGAGTGTTTCTCCAATCAAGGAAAGAAACAGCTATTATATCCTTCCCTCCCTTTTATATAAATATGTAACTAAGCACTCCTCTTGCTGTATTTCTTTAGGAGAACATTCTGCTTTTTTCAATCACTGCTTCAAGTGTGAAATTCAGCTCAGCTGCAGAACCACAATGAGTGTCTCATGCTACAGAAATCTAGTGAAAATAATCTTAATGACTGCATTATATAACTAATGTATTGATAAAAATGTTATGGTGGTAAATAACTGTAATGTTGACTCATACATAGGTTTATATGGCAATTGTAGAAGTAAGATATCCCTGTATTTAAAAATTGAGTTACTCTTCATTTTGAATTTTGACAGTGAATCAATGGGACTTGCAGAGAGATTTACTTTGAAAGTTAAAGATTGAAAAGTGTGTTTATCTCTTGTTCTTCTGACACTGTGAGATTTACCATGTTTTTTCTTTAGTCAGTCCATGTTTAGTAACTCGAGCAATGAATTTTCCATCATTGGTTTTGTGTGATTAATCCAAGTTTGCGCTGTTAGCAAATACTAGGAAACAGTTCTCAGCTTCCCTCTGATTGTTTTCACTAAGATTTTTGTTCTTTGACAGGTCCTCACAAAGTCTTAGGTCTCTCTCTTTGTGCTGGTGATGTGCTGCAATTAGGGTTACCCATAAGTTTTCACACATGTGTAGGTTCACTTTTAAGGCCCCAAACATTTGTCATATTGTTAGGGATGAACAAATTGTGTTCTGCCATTTGCAAAATATGGATTTTTATGGCTATGTTTGTGGTCTTTTCTAGGATTTTCTTCAGTTTGCCAGTCTTTGGGGTTCTGAATTGCCAGGAATGCAGCGTAAATTGAGAGAGGGTACTCAAGTGAAATACTGTTTTCTTGATGGGTGTATTTGCTAAATTCATAACTTCTTATGCCTCTCTCCCTCAGAGTTGTTATTGTAACCATCTTTCACTAAAAGCTTTTGTCAGTTTTGAGATCTGCTTCTGTTCCTTCAGAGACTAAGATTTTGGAAGCATGAAGTTCCAGAAAAACAGACATGAATATGCATATACATATAGTTACTTACTTCTTGTATAAATACTTCTTTCCCACATAGCAAAATTTCGTAGGTGTCTTTGTACTGTTTCTTTTGCTTATCTGAGATTGACAAAAATAATTTAGAAGCAGTTTAAAATACATTTAAAGATCATCATGAGTTTCCTACTTCAGTTTTGCATTATAATATTATCATTAGTTACTCAATGCAATTAATAATAACCTGTATTCCTATGCACTCTGCTAAATTCAAAGTAATTGAATGTTCAAATTAAGAATGTGTTTGCAAAGAGATCTCTAAAACTTCTGTTAGTTAGTGTTGCTTTTCTGCAATTCTCTTGTTATAAAGGGTATTCAAATAATGCAAGAAGCAAAAGAAATCACTGCAGAAACATAATCAAAGTGACAGTTTTGTGCTGTATTTCCATATCAAGCTAAAGCAAAGAAAAAAAGAATCAGCTGCATATGCATACTTAACAATGTAGGTGCATCTCTGGGGAGTGATCTGAAATGAAGGGACTATCTTTTCTTTCTTGCATTTAAGAGTCTTCACTTCCAATTATTTTTCTGACTATATATTAGCTGTTTTAATTAAAAGGTGATGATTCACCACTTTCTAGCCACTGAGAACATTTTTCTAAAGTAGAGATTTAAAAATAGTAATGATGTAGACTATTTTACTATTACTCTGAGCATTTGGAGCTGTAGGAATATTTTAGTACAATTTGAACAATGAAAGAAAAAGCTGGTTTTGGTAATTTTGTGTTCAAGAGCGATTCAACCTCTCTGCTTGCTAACTCTAATTTTCCAAGGCTTATAAAACTTTTACTTGATTCTTTATCTGAGCATAAAACAGTGTCTGAAAATTGCATAGTAAATTACTAGATAATCATGTCTTTTGCAGACTGATTGTCAGAACTGCTCTTTAAGAGACTCTCTAAATAAGTGCTGGACAAAAGTGAACTTGAAAACTCAAATTAACTTAGGCTTTTGTGAAATCCTACTGGTTTCTTCTAAGTGTGAAGGAGAAACCTCTCTGATAATTATGTTATCTTTGATTATATTATTTGCTTAGCTGTGTACTTATACTAGTGTTTGTGTCAAAACTTTATGCTTGTGTCTTCAAATGCATGCATATATATGTATAGATATATGGAAGTGATATCATAAAGTTAAATTGAGGTATTTGTGATAAATATATTCTATTTAATAGCTTCTTAATTCATCAAGTAATTTTGATTGCTGCCTCTTCCCTAGGCTGACATTCCTCTCTTTCATCACATTTCCTTTTGGGGGTGGTTCTTAATTTCCAGTCTCTAAGTAACATTAGCAGAAACACTGATGAAAAAAGCAAGTACTTTCTTGAAATTACTTTATCCTCCTTTTTGTCCAAACAACCTCTACACTCCTTGAAGACCCCACCCGTATGATATGCTCAGTTTTCTCTGTTCTGGATTTCAGATATGATATATTGAATTCTAGATGGCCAAAAACAAGGACTGGGAACTTTTTTACATTAAAAAAACATTGTATTCTGGTGGCAAGAACAGTTCCAAATGTTCTGATGCAGCAGACCTAGGGAAAAAAGTTTAGGTATAATGGAATTGTAATTACACAGAAGCAAATCTGTGTTCATCTTTTAAAAGTTTCTCCACTATTATGTGATATTATGCAAAATTTACGTGCCTTATACTGCCAAAAGGAGTAGTTGTGACCAAGTCAACCTCTCCAATGTGGGAAAATGTCAGAGCTGGAGTTCCTGCTTTGCCACAACTTCCCTTAAACGCCCACATCAGCCCCTAGTACAGAGGGCCTGGCAGGAGTAGGGGCTGCCTGGGACAGTCGGCCTTTTCCATCTGTCAGGAAGGAAGCAAAGATATTAACTTACAGAAACCAACCTTTCACTCTTTTGATGAAGTGAGTTTGTTGGCATCAGTGAAACCAGAAGAGCTCCTCAGTATGTGTGAGCTCCCATCAATGTATTTAGGTGCTTTCAAGGTTAGTGAGCCAGGAACACTGGCTGAATTAGTGCCCAGACTCCATGCCAGGCTCCTGGCTGGATGGGGCAGGTCTCCATCTCTCACTCTGCTTGTGTGGATGTGTGGGGGGCAGGAAACAGAGAGTAGTGGTTGACTTGAATTCAAGTGATTCAAAGCAGCACCTGGTCAGAGGTCAGATGTGGTGTTTGTCCTTGTGTCAGGATCAGGTTCAGAGCTCACCATCCCCAACTTCACTTCCTTCGTTTGTCATGGCTTCTCCTTTCTCAGCCCCCTGCCAGAGGTTCCTGTCTGCAGAGCTCCTGTCTGTCAGCAGTGTACCAGGCTGCTCCACTCCTCACTTCTAGGAAACCACACTTCTCCTGCTCTTTGGCCTTTTTTTCATTTTATTTTGACCCTGGGTGACCAGGTGGCTGCCGAGCTGTGGCTTGGCTGCATGTTGCCCTTTCAAACCCATTGGTGGTTGCGGGGCCGTGGGTGGGCCGGTTTGGGGGCAGTGCCAGCAGGAAGGATGGAGCCTCTGCAGGGACCTGAGGCTGTGCACTCAGGACAGGAAGGAGGGTGGGGGAGGCTGCTGCGGTGCAGGGCAGGCTAGTGTGGTGCAGATTGGTTCAGCAGCCGTGGCAGCTCCCTTTCCCACGGGGACAACAATGATGACTGCCAACAGAGTGTCTTCCATGCAAAAAGACACTTTGGTGTGCTAGCTGTAAGCACTAATTGGGGGGCCAAGCTGCTGGGATACCCCAAAACTGCTGTTCACATGTACTATGAGTAACTAATGCTCCTCATTGAGGTGCTGCCTCAATGCTCCAAAGAGGCAGCAAGGCTCTCATTCCTGTCGCTACAGGGGAAGCTCACCTTTGCTCTGTGCCACCATCCAGCAGTTCACAAGGATTATGGGAACCTCAAGTGGCAGGCAGTCCCTTAAATTATTTGGCATTACCCCTAAGTACCCGATCCATCAGGGCAATTCAGAGTTTGATGTCTAAGAGCCCTACACACCTGCAATTACTTAAATCCACAAAATTGCACCCGTAGGTATTTGCAGGCACAAAAATGTTGGCATAAAATTAGAGGCCGTTTCCTAAAACCTGTGCCGAAATTTTGATGATATACTATATGAGGGGTTGTTATTTTGAAATGGATTTGTGGAAAGCAATTGAAAATCTCCAGGCATCCCATCTGTGTTTAAAGTAACAACAATAACAAAACTTTAAATTAGCATAGGAGATTTAAGACATTTCAGGAAAACATTGATTAAATCTGCCAATGAAATGAACGTGTTTGGCGAGTGACCTAATTAGTGTATGCTTGGTTCTTTTTCACTGCACTGCTTACCACTAATTGCTGTTCTGCTGGTCTTCTCCTGACAAGTAAGAAAAAACAAGGATGAGGGATTTGTTGAGGAAATAGTGACATTCAGTTTTAATTCATTTGAACCTGCTGCCAAGCTTCATTATGGAACTGAGAAACTGAGACCGGGAGGCCCCCAGCCATTTAGGTTATAGGAGACGGAGATGTTTAGTGTCTGCCAGTGTATTTGGGTAGCACTTATTGCAGCTAGCTATAAACTGGAGTTTGCTGATGCTTAGCTGTTTTGTTTCCCCCACAGGTAAAAAAAAAACCCTTCTACTGGTTTTATTTTTAAAATTTAATTATTTAGACCTAATGGCATCAGGCCAGCACAAAATTATGGGCACTGTGTTTCTTAAAGGAAGGGTTTAACAATTATTTTAGATAGTCTTGTCCTGGGTTTCTTTGTGTGTGTGCTTGCATGTAGGAACTTGTAATATGTAATTCTACAGAAAATCCTCAGGATCCTGGAGGACTTGTAGTGCTGGAGTACCAAAGTCACCCTCAGTCTAAGTACGCTTGAGGTGAGGGGTTGGTGTTAGTGATAAGTTCAATTTCCATCTCTCAAAGCAGTAGGGGACAGCACAGCTTTCCTTATTTGCGTTTGGAGTTCTTAAAGGAAAATGTCAGGATGCTTCAGGAAAAAAGGGGAAATAGTTTTGGTTTTGGTTTCCTGTAGCGGTGACGGATTCTTGTGAGCACAGTCTGAAGGTCCTGGTTTAGAATCTGAGTTCGTTTTTCACGATGTTCTGCATAAAAACTGGGGGGGAAAAGTGTATAATCCATTGACCAGAATATTTACAAGGCAGGGAACACACAGTAAAAATGCAGAGGAGAGAGAAGGGAAAAAAGGCTGTGGAATTTGAGTCTAGCAGAGGGACAGTCTGCTGGGGCTTGCGCTTGTTTTTAAAGGAGGAAAAAGAAATCTGTTTTCTTAGAGCAGCGTCTGATTGGCAGGCCCTGATCTGATTTTCATCCCAGGGGATGATTCCAACCATTTTCCTACTTTTCCCAGGAGGAGCCAGGGAACAGAGCAGGGATAGATGCTGGAGCAGCCAAACCCAGCCACAATGCACCTGCCAGGGTCAACCACAGCAGCCCAGTTCTGCTGGCGGGGAGCACAACCCACTTCAGCCACAGCCTGGACAAGAGGGAAGGACTCTCAGCGCAGGGAGTTTGGGGCTTCATTTACACTTTGGAGAACACTGGAAAGGATGTTCCAAGACCCAGTTTTAGCTTTTGTGGGGGCTAAACTTCATCCACCCATACAAGTATATTAAAAAAAAACCCAAAAAACAAGAACCCCCCCCCACCCCAAACACAAAAACACAATAACCAACACTATTTAGTTAGTGCCCGAGACACAAAAAATGAAGTGAGATTATAAACAAATGAAATATTTGAGTGTAGGTCACTAACATAGACTGTAAACATCTACGTGGAGGAATGGAAACTGCACAAGAAGGCATCATGCCTGGTTTTCTGTTATATAGTATTGCAGGGTTCTTGTAAGGATACTTGAATGCTGAAACAGCCTGGGAACTTGGCTTCCCTTGCAGCAGATTGATGTTCTTTGGACGGGTTTTCAGCCATGGAGTGATTTTGTCCTGATGTTCTGTGTGTGGTGGAGAGATGTGTCAGGAGGGGGGAGGGCTACAAAAAGATACTTGGAATGGAAATGAGCTTGAGGGAAGGAAAAAGAACAGCTTTGCAGTGAGACTGGGAGTAGTAATACTAGAATGCATAATGGGCAGCTAAAGATGTGGGGTTTTTGTCTCGAGACTCCACTGGATCTCTGATATGGTCATAGAGCCCTTTGTGTCCACTGAAAAAATTCTTAGAAAATATTCATGGTTTTAGATATTATGGACTAAAGTTACTCCTCAATGATTTATTATGCTAGACATACCTAGGATATTTGTTATGCTAGATATCTAGGATACAACACTGGAATATTCTTACGCATTCTGTTTTTTATTTACAAGCAAAACTAACTTAGCTGTGAATAATTACTGTGCTGTCTAGAAAGTCAGATTAAAAATAAACTCCTTTCTATTCTTTCATGCATGAAACCTGCACTGTACAGTGATGCTAAATATAAAAATCTAACTCCACTATCTGTTTTTAATGACAATGGTAAAATTACTTTTGCATTTTTACCTCCTAACTGTTGGGCATGGAAATGGTGAGAAATAAAAAACAATTCAGTTTCCTGAGAAGACCACCTAACTGTCCTAAAAAGTTATTTTCTCAGTGTTTGATCCAAGCCATCTCATCACTTCCCAAGATGTTTCAGATTTCCCATTTGACAGCTCTGGCTTCTTGTCAGGATCTCTCATATAGGAAACTGTATCTCCTTCCTCCTCCCAGAAGTTTCTCTTCCAGAGGGCAAAGGCTTCCAGGGAGGACTCTTGCTCGTTTGTAGCATGTTTTTTTATTTCAAAGCAGCATCAGCTTTGCTGCTGCTCTGCAGTGAGAAGAGAGCTTGGATAGCACTGCAAAGGAAAATGCGATGTAGGACAAGCTGATTTAAAAATGGCTTGCAGTAAAAAAGGAAAATCAAATGAGACAGTCAGAGAAGGTCAAAAACTCCTCACATCCCCAAGCTGATCAAACTCTTGTGTTTATTAGATTTGTTACCACAGTGTCCCTCAATCTGTCAGTGTCTGTATTACAGTTTCCCTCAATCTGTAGTGACGCCATATCAAAAAAAAACCTCCCTAGTCCTCCCCACAACAAGAAACCCTCCACCAAACAAACCAAAATAGAAAACTGAGCAAAGAAAAGAAAAGAAAGGTTCACATCTTGACTTTGCTAAAGAATAGTGCTTTTCACGCTCCTTAAGCCAGCAGTTTCTTTAATAATTTTGTCTGTTTCTGTTTTCTTATTTCTTTTAGTTTTCTTAAAACTTTGTAGATGAGATTGAAGCCAAGGAACAAAAACATCCATGTGCACAAAATTCTTTCACGATTGGACATTGAGCAATGTATGCATACCAAAATAATAATAGAGATGTTTGTAATTTTGAGGGGCAATGTGATAACAAGCACACAATCTTACACCTAGATTTGGTGCAGAGAGGATGGCAATGAAGTCTCCCAGGAGTAGGAAGAAAGGCTGAGAAAAGAAACACAAATGGATACAGGAGGAAATCATATCTGTGGTTGCCTCCTGTAGGATGTGTATTGACCTAGTAAATGGAGATGTCTGCAAAGAAGCTATAAATATGCTTGTGCTAATATTATTAAAGCTTTCAGGCAGTTCAGATTCATCCATATGGCTTTCCAGAGGGAAGCCAAAGATGTGGCCCTTGGCCACAGCTTGTCTGAGCAGCACATGCCTACCTGCGCTGTAATTGCTTAATAAGATATAGGGGTTTTCCCTGGATGGATTGTGAAATATATGCAGCTGCCTAAATAGGTGCTTGGTGAGATTTTTAGATCTTCCTAATTCAGTTGAAATCTTTATGAGCAAGACATTTGAATGCTGTTGAAGGTCAGAGAGGGCTCAGTGCTTTAAAAATTGTAAAAAGTTGATTCCTTGCCTTCTTACCCCTGCTTTATTTCTGTAGGAGAATAAAAATACTTTCAGAGTTTTTGCTATCCATTAGGGGCATAACAGCACTGGGCTTGCTTGAACATACCAGTGTTGCTGGCTAAAGGAAGAAAAAAAATGGAGAGAGAGGAAGAGAAGATAGGAAGTGACTGTCTGATTAATATACTAAACAAATGGAAATACTGGGAGTAAGAAAGCCACTTAAAAGCAGATGATTATCCCTTGCCAATCCCTAAGATCTAACCTCTAAGCTGTTGTTCAGATGATACCCCAAAGCAATTCCTGGCAGAGATCTGGCCCTTGTTCCAGCAAGGAGGGTAGGGAGATGAAGGGGATGTGGTTTAACCAAAGCCGAGACTTTGCTCTCTCACCATCTCCTAGAGCTATCTGGCAGTTGCCTGTAGAGCACACATTGGGATTTCTCTCTGAACTGGTCCCACCTGCTGGAAAGCTGCACACATGGCCCCTGCACACATGGATCTAGCCTGCCACACAGACTTATTGCCCTCCTTTTCTGAGGCTTAATCTTTGTATGGCTTCAAAGGACAGGAGGAGTGTTTTCTCGTGAGACCACAAACTGCAAGCTGTAGCTTTGTATCCCAGGAAGGTCCCTAATGTTACCTTCTCTTATGGAAGAGATGGAGTAGGACTCCAGAGCACTGGGTGTGTGTGCCCTTCTGCTGCCAGGGACCTTTAATCTGTTAAGACTGACAAACACCAGCCTACACTCCCTCTCTTCTTCATATCTTCTGGCACTTTAAAGCTTCAGGTCACTACGTTCCCCTAAACACCACTAGGTTCAGGAAAAAAGACAATAGAGTGACAAATAGAGGTGTGGTGGCAGTGCTACTGCAAGATCATGAGACTGTGTGAGAGAATGGAAAGATTATTCCTTCTTTATGAAAAGAAAATCTTGATCTCTGCTCATAACATGGATAATACTGAAAAACTGTGTTTATCTGTTTATTTTCCAGGTTATGGTTTTGTAGATTTTGACAGTCCCGCAGCAGCACAGAAAGCAGTAGCATCTCTCAAAGCAAATGGCGTGCAGGCACAGATGGCAAAGGTAAGAGGAACTCTGTCACTGCAGGTTTATTTCAGCTCTTAGATTAAATTTACAAGGGTTTGTTTTGCTCCTGTTTTTCTTAAGTCTTTGGGTTGGTTATTCCAAAGATTCTTTCATCCTTTGGCTCCGGCACCTTGTTCATGGTTTGTCTGTGTTCTTGACAGCTGTGTCTCATGTAATGGGCTCTGCTCTGATTGTCTCTCTGTACCCCTGTTTGGAGAGGGTTGTAAGACAGAGCACTGAAGTGGAAGAGCATTGGAAATGCCTTTTGCTAAGTACTGGGTGAAAGAGTTGTCTTTTCTTCACCTTGAAGTTGTCTTAGTTTAGTTCCTTTGCTTTGGAAAGTTACTCTTTTCTGATGGGGCTGGTGGGCTTCTCTGAAGGAGAGATTGACTGAGCATAAGGAAAATCTGGTTGATCTGCCTAGATTTGGCTTCTCCTGCTTGTTGAGTTTTTTTTTTTTTTTTTTTTTTTTTTTTTTTTTTGTTTTGTTTTATTTTGAGGACATAAATGAGAGTGTAGAAGATTGCTGGAAGAATAGTTGCTAAAGGCTGCCTGGAGATGATTGGCATCTGCTCACAGAGGCTGCAGGAGCCATAGCCAGAGCAGTGAGCTCAGTCACTCTGGTCTTGGAATTGTCCTTTGTCCCCAGGCAAAGGGGCTGGTGGTGAGACAGGGCTTATGGTAATGACCATTGTGGGTCCAGCTGTTGCCTTTCTGAAGTTGGAATAATGTGTCTTTGGGCTCTAGACTTTGTCAGCCAGTAAAAATAGCTGTTGCTTTCTACTTTAAAAATGCCTTGCCTGAGAATCACAGAAGGCACTTAATAGTGCCTGATTTAGTCTCTCTAGAAATGATGCTGTCCTAGAATCTAAAACAGTGAAAGCAAACAGGTAATTACAAAAAAAAGAGGGAAATCAACTGATAAACAACCATCAGATTTCAATATTTCCACTTAAAGGAATGTTGGTGGTTTAAACCTTTGTTTTTCAATGATGTTTTAGTAAAAACATAGTTTTGTTTTGGTGTATGGGTTTTTTTTATTTTTTTTTTTTTTTTAGGGAGAAAAGTAATTGCTGGTAAATGAGGTTCTTTTGCCTTCTACTGAATTACACTCACTGTGCCTGAAAGAAACTGGATGTCAACGATGTATTTCTGTTTAAAAGCATCCCACAATGCAAGCTAGGCTGTTTTATTGGTTCTTAGTTTTTATTGACACATGGTGATAAAAAATATTTGCTTCAAATGGGTAAAAGATGGCGAGCAGAAGAATGTGAACTTCTGCTAAGGATTGTGCTATTTTATTTCTCAGATATACAGCAGCTCCTTGTTAAAATATAGACAATTTGATGCATTAGTCAAGCTGTGGAAAAGAAACCAAAGACAGGAGATATGTTTTCTCCTAATGATTGATATCAAATAGCCCTTTCTAGAAAGGAGTAAATCTATATAAAATTGTAAAAAATCTAAATCCATATAAAACTGTACAGTTATGGATTTAAAATTACAGATTTAAAGATAGGATTGAAAGATAAATCTATGCTTGGGGTTGTCAGGATTCAGAACAATGAACAATTGCAGTACATATATTCGTGGAAACACCAGAAAAGATGGTGGCTTAAAACATTGTGGTTTGGATTGTCCAGTGTTTAGGGACTAAAAGCAAAGCCTGATGTTTTCAGAGTGGGAAGAGCTGTACCAGCCCTTGAATGGTTTGTTTTCTGGGGAACCTGTGGCAGGAGCAGCTTTTTGCCCTGTGAGATTTTGAGGTGGCTGGTGTGTACAGATTTGTTTGCATAAGACTGACTGTATTTTTATTATTTAGCCATGGTGCCTGGGATCTCAGATTCTTTTTAGTGTGTTTGATAGCTCAAGATAAATATACAGCTGACTTTTCTTATCTCTGAAAAAAATCTAAGTATTTAGAAAAATGAGGTTTCAAAGGAAGTTGAGATGACTCCACACAAAGTACCTCACATTGCTGAGAAGGCAGGAGCCTGGGAAAGCAAATCTATTGGAGAAACATGTCAGTTCTTGCATATGTTGGAAGCCAAGTTGCATAACAGGGCTGAAAGACAGCATTACCTGCCAGTGAAAGTAATGCTGAAAGACAGCATTACCTGCCAGTGTTGGAATTAACAGTGAGGGCTCAGAAGAGGTTTGAGGAAAGGGGCAGAACAATAATCTAACCTGCATTTCTGGAAGTTTAGCCAGAGCAGTTTTATTTCAAGAGCTCCTTTAATTAGTGGTGAATGGTGGCTCTCAAATAAAATCAAAATAAAATAAGTTAAGTCTGAAGAAATTCCCTAAACCTTTTGTATGCCATGCTTTCATAGTGTCAGTGTTCTCTTTAACTGTGCATTGCAAAGCGGAGAAACTGCCCTGTGTAGAGGCCAGAGAGGAGACAGACTGTAACCTGTGTTCAGCAAGTGTCAAAAAATCTCAATCCAGCTGTGGATGCTTTTGAGTAAAGGTGAAAGAGGTGTTGGCCAACTCTTTCTATGTGCTGGCCTTCTTCAGTAGTGAGAGAAAATATGCTGAAGTGTCGGCATTGTCTGTGATGTTTTCCTGGAGAGAGCTCTTGCTCGGAAAGAGTGGCTCTTTCTCAGTTTTAACACAATATAATTTTTCTCATAGAAATCCAGGAATCTTCTTTGAAAAACAAAAAGCAGAACTGAACCCCAGTTCATCTTGGTTAGCAGAAGTATCTTGTGGATACTTGAGTAAAATATACTCATTTTATCAATGCTAAAATGCAGCTGCCTCCCTCTTTTTTTATAGAATTTGGACAGCATTTTGGCTGATTTTGTTTCAGAATGCTGCCTCTGGAAGAAGGTTAAACTCTGGTGGATTGATGCTCCAAGTCCCATCAGCATTGGAAGACTTGTTCTGTCGAGGCTAATACACCCCATAAAGCCACAAAAGGGAAAAAACCCAATTGTTGAACATGTCTGAATTTCTTTTCTTGCTCTGGTTTGAAGCAGGCGGGTGAGGATTCGGCTGAGGGAGAGGAACAGCAGTAGTGTGCCTGCAGAGGTGTAGTGGTGGCAGCTGAGGAGATGAGGTCTCATGTGGCCCACTTGGGGGGACAAGGACCCACACAAGGACAGGACCCACCCACAGGAGAGTTGTGTGAGGCTCTTGCACTCAGTTGTTGTCACCTGGCTTCTTTTGCATTTCTCTCTCAGAGAGACGTGAACCAGGAGTTCTGAGCACTTCTCTTGTCCTATGTTCATCTAGGTTTGTCCATATATTCAAAAGTGCTTATTAAGCATTTCATTTATTGATCCCTCAGCTATGCAGCTGCTGAGGGATGTTTTCCTAGCTGGCCTTATTTTGCTGTGTGCCTTTAGACATGCAGATTCATTTGTGTATATTTAGTGCCTGCTTGGTCAGGCTTGTAGAGTCCAGGTGGTTTTTTGGGTTTGTATTCCTTCTAAAAATGGCACAACTGATATGCCTCTGCATAATCTCACAGGAATTATTGATTTGGTTGTCTCTTTATGCTAGGGACTGCAGAAACATGACAGAAAAAAAAACATTGCTTATGTACATGATTTATATATCAGCTTAGGTTTTTTCCAGATGCTCCTTTCCTGCATTTCCTAGAAAAATATTATAGACAGAATATGGAAAATTAATAAGGAGACTCTTAGTAATATGGGAGTTGGCTCAGACAAGTAGGCAAAGAAGCCTAGTACACATGAAAAATGTATCAGTGTTCTAATAAAATCTGTAGACACGTCTATTCTTGGGATTTGCAATAGTCCTTCACCCAGAATTGCACATTCATGAGGACACTTCTTAATCTACTTTATATGTAAGTTTTAATGATGCCAAGGAGTCTAAATCACCTGAAAAATCAATAGAAGTCTGCTGTCTAAATAAATTTGAGCTTCTGAGCCTGCAGTTGAACTGTGCAATCAGTTTATCTCTTCACAGACATTTGGGGTCCTCTCTACCATTTTTTATTTCCAGTTCTAGTCTGCTGTAAGATTGCATAATGTGAAAGTTCAGGCAAAGGTAGGTTCTTGCAGAGTATCTAATAGCTTCTTTAATACCTAGCAGCCCATCAAGAGTATTGAAACAAATGCATTCACAAAGGAAGGGTTCTCAGTCCTGCTTTTATAAGGATTAAAAATGTATTTGATCCTGTGTATCTTCTCTGGGCTTTCCTTTTGTACATGTAATGCATTTAGACATCCTCAAGACCTGCGTGAAAAATGCGGATATTAAAGGGATATTTAATTAGTGCTTGCAGTTGTCTAAGTCCAAGGAATCATTTCTTGACTACTCTGCTGCAGTAATTGCCATCCAGAGAGTACACTGCAGGAACTGGTTCTGAGAAAGGGCTGTGCCAGTAGGCTCTGATGTGTTTTCCTCCACAAGGGAATTGCAGTAAGTGATTTTGCTTCTTGTGTGATATTTTTCTCATCTTTCCATCATGCAGAAGCTTAAATACAGGGAGTAGTCACCATCTAGGCGAAAGATAAAAGGGAGCTATTTCCCACAGACCAGAGCCAAGCACAAGAGCTTCTAAAGAGGAACAGAGAGCTGGTTGCTTCATAGTTAAATAGAAAGATTTTCTCCAGGAACCAAGGAAAAGGAAATCCCACAGAAGAAAATCTTATTTATTTTCCAGACTTTTGCGTAGGTTTTAAGCATTGCTCTGGTATGAGTCAGCTGACCAAATAATTTTGTTCTGTCTGCTTATTTTTCAGCTTCCTATTCTCTTATTTTTAAATTACTTCCCTTTTTTTCTCTGTCAGACACAAGTGCTCTAAAGGGCTGATCCTTAAAATGGAAAAACTCTGATGAGAACCCTTCTTTCCAATGTTTTTTTAACCTATTTTAATGAAAAGTTTTGTTTGCTTCTGCCATTTATAAATTCATGAAAATAATTAGAATGCTGTCCGTACAAAATATGAAATATGGCCTATACACATGGTACACTGGTTTCCTAACTCATGATTGAAATGTCTGCAAATTTTAGCTAACAAAACCTCAGGATATTGAGGTTTTTGATAATGTTTTTGGTTAACAGCCCTACTGACTGAGCTAACCTTCCTTCTGAAACCAAAGTGAGGTTCTAGGAGTTTCAGAGCCCAATATTGAAATTGTCAGGCTTTGTTTTACTCCTATGCTTTAATTATCAGATATCCCATCCCCACCAAACTGTTCTATGAAGTCTGATATTTGTATTGGTGATTTCTAAACCACTGTTTTCATTTGCTGCTGGGGCAGGAGCTGGAAGCAGTGTAGGAGAAGCTGAGAACATGGCTGTGCTGGCCACCTTCCACATCATTTCTGAATGAATTGCACAGCCAGGCGTGGGCTGCTGCTGCTGCAACACTTGTCAGAGACGTTTGGCACAACTCTTGTACGTGTGTGGAGCACTCTCCAGTGAGCTCTCCTCTCATCTTCCAAAAATGTGCACCCTCTCTCCCTGTGCTTTTGCTCAGCACATATTGGCTGACCAATACTGACCTGAATAGATAACAGCCTGGGGTTCAATCAAAATGAAAGTTACAGCTGGAAAGAAATGGGAGGTAGTTCAGTTTAAATTTGGAAATTACACATGCAAATGTTTCTCTCTGCTTTGATTTCTTTTACCAAGTCAGCCACACCAAAGATGTCCTGCAGAAGCACTAACTGGAAGTTCCAGGTTTCATGTACTGCTGCTTATCAAAGTCATGCTGTCCTCATCCTCTCTTGCCTGCTTATCTCTGTTTTTCATAAATTATCTTTTACTCTTGGGATGGGGAATCATAGTTTCCCAGATGGATCTGGCCTTTAAGCGCAGGTTTTGTAAAATAGGATAGTTTTCCATTTCTTAAGGGATAATAATTGACAAAGCAAGAGCGTTAAGAAGATGCTAAATTATTTGTTGATATT
Source organism: Serinus canaria (assembly GCF_022539315.1). NCBI lineage: Eukaryota > Metazoa > Chordata > Aves > Passeriformes > Fringillidae > Serinus > Serinus canaria. The sequence goes on from NC_066315.1 coordinate 40,627,142, forward strand.
AGGTTTTATATCAAAATTTTTAGGATAATATGCCTCGAAAGTTTTCTTGGTCGGTTTTGGGGGGTTTTTTGGTGGGTTAATTTTTGAGATTTTTGTGGGATTTTTTTGTGTTTGTTTTTGGGTTTGTTTTGGTATTTTGTTTTTGTTTTGGGGTTTTTTTGAGTTTTGTTTTTTTTTTTTTTTTCCTAAGATGAACACTGTCTAAATTCAGGATTCAAATCACAGATGTGCTAGCAAAGGGCTAACTTTAAATTTCAGAAAATCTGCAGTAGCAGATAACAGTGTCCTATGAGCATCCTAGACAGTCAACACTGAAGCAATGAGTGGCTTTGCACAAACAATGATATATTGGGGTGGTAGCAAAGATACATGACATTAATGGAAGGACTTCCTAGTCTTGTCCAGCCTTGTAAATTTTATGTTCTACCTGAGAACTGTATGGCCGCCAGTGTGAAATGATCTTAAGATCCTTTTCCTGCTTTTAAATGTGCATTCACAAGCCAATATAGAACACATTAGCTTGAGCCATTCTTGAAAGAGCATTGAGTTATCCTGGGGGTACTAAAATCCAGCAGTCCTTTCACACTTGCATGTGGTGCTCCTAAAAACATGTGGATCAGCATGAAGGAGAGTATGCACATCGACAGTGTTTGAACCACACCTGCCAAATTTATAAACAATAATTTCTTTGGGGGTTTTCAGAAGTGCTTAACTTGACATAATTCTACACTCTGAAAGTGCATGGAACTTTACTGTTGGCCAATTGAGAGGAATTAGGTCAGTACTATGTTCCTTTGTTCCCAAAAATTGTAGCTCAGCATCTTTCTTAACCACTAAGTTAACTTAGAAAATCTTACAGCAAACACAATCATGTTTATTCTCTAGCTATCACCTCAGATAGACCTGGCCATGGTATTTTCCTTCCCTTTTCAAGTGCTGCTTTAGTTTCTACATTTACTTGATTTTTTTTTTTCCATACTGTAACTTCATCTAACATTAAAACATTCCTCTGCCTTTGAAAATTAAAATACAAACAATCAGTAAATATATCCACCTCCATGCTATTAATGCCTTGCACCACAGAACAGATGCTGAAAGTGGAAAATGTAGCCAACTTTTAGGCTGAAGAATAGTGGAATTACTGGGTTCTTTTCGGGTTATGAACTTCAGCCAAACAAGAGTTGGCCTTTTTTCATAAATACACATTGTTCTTGACTTTCCTCTGACTTGGAACACATTTGAATTGGTAATAATACAGCTGAAATCCACAGAGCTTTGGCAGTCTAAGCTGGGGAGAAGAATGGGGCTCCCTATCTTTAGCACTCACATAGCTATACATCTTGGAAGCTCTTACACACTCTTTGCAAACCCTTTATGTTTGCAGAACAGGAAATCTGAGTCCTGCAAACGAGTTAAACACTGGAGTCAGATTAATTCTTTTTTGCCTCCATACTCAGGAAACTCCAAACGCCCCACAGAGGAGTTATCCAACCACAACTATGCAGCTTGGGAATCTGCAGCTCAGACTGAGCAAAACTATGTTCTAAATTCAGTAAGCACAGGTTTACTCACCAGGAAAAAGCCAGCGCATGCTGAAATGATCAAAAAACTGTGGTTTTAGAAAATATTACTGTGGTAGAAAATGGACATAGCCTTTCTTTCAGTGACATATCATTTAATTATATTCTTCTGTAGATCAGCCTGAAGACAATGCTTTTGGTAGGTGAGAGACAACAATTCATTGTATCTGGCATGATGATTCATGTGACCACCAGCAGGAGGATACGTGCGTGCTTTTTGGGGTACCCCTTAGTCTGGGCTGAGACACAGCTTCAACAAAGCAATGCAATTTGTGTGAAAACCAGGCCACTTTCAGATTATTTGGTCTGATTTGGAAAGCAGGTGTGCAAACTTCAGTGGCATTTCTTTTGAGTTGATGCAAGTGCCTGTATAACAGCTCATCAGCCTGGAAATGCACAGGTGCACACTCTGCCAGTAAACACAAATCTACCAGTAATATGCTTAGATATTCCCTGTGCAGTTATGCATCCCCCTCTGAATATCTAAATGTTACTGTATTAGTGAATACTCTGCTTGTTATTTCTTTATTAATGACTGTCTCCCATTCAACTGACATGACTGAGTAGGCTGGCTGTAATCTAAATAAATTTTAGTTTAGATGCAGTTTTGTTCACTAATGAATGATAATTTTTGTCACTATATAAGGAAACTCTTTTTTTCCTTTGTATAAAAATAAGAAATTAGGCTGTGCTTATGCTGTATGCAACATACTCAGTCATAATGGAAGCTCACTGAATTTTTTAGTTCTTTCCCTTTACAAATTTGTGCTCAGGAAGGGAGATAATGATGACATGAGCAGTTGAATTCTATTTGTAGTCGTGATAAATTAGCTTTGATGTGATCAAAATAAATGTAAGAGATATAAGAATGTAAAACCCATTCTGGCCATATCAGACCAGATCAAAGTTCCTTCTGACATCAGATTCTCTTTCTGATAATGCACTATAGTATGTGCCAACAGAGGAGTACAAGAACCAGACAAGCATCTGAGGATACTTCCCCAGAGTAGTCTCTTAGCCTCTAGCAATTTGCAGTTTGGGATTTCTTCAGCTTGTATTGAATAGTCATTTGTAAAACTGCCTCCCCATCCCCAAATAAACAATTTATGCTGCCTGTTTTGCATTTAAAATTTTGGCAGCACAACATCCAGCTTTTAGAAATTCTTCAGTTTAACTTCCTGTTCTTCAAAGATCCATCTCCTTTGCTTGCTCTAAACCTGCAATGTAGATTTAATTGATTGCTTGCTAATTCTTGTATCAGGAGAGACAGAAGGCTCTTGTTCCCTATGAATCCTTTTCACTGCTCTTATGACTTTATAAAATGCAATCATAACTTCCTTTAATCCCTGTTCTGTTTCCAGTTTTAAGAAGGATGTGCCAGGATGTGTGTGCGTCAATAAGGATGTGGTTCTTAGAAGCAAGGAGCAGTTGCTAAGTAATGAACGTGAAACATGTTAAAGTGGCTTTGTAATATGAGAGCAGAGCTGACAGGAAGCTTAGAGGGTCATTTTATATCAATATGTTGGACATGAGGCAAGTATTGCTAATGCTGTGTAGTGCTGCAGCCTGGGAAATGAGAAAATGGACACAGAGAGGAATAATACATTTGGCTGGTATCAGGTACTTTGTAAGGCAGTCCTCATTTTGCACAAGGATAAATGCACATATCTGATTAAGCCTAGGAAGATCAATTTTTAAAAGAAGAACTGTCAGGTTTAGAAAAATGTACCCCAGAAATAATTGAAGTGTTAAAAAAATGTAACAGAGCTATTCCTTTAAAGCAGCAAGTGAAGAGAAGTATAACCCCAAGTATGAGGACATGTGTTCAGTGTGTCAAAAGGACATATACCAAACTCTCCCCATCTCTGTATAAATAAGGCATTATAAATAATTGCCTTAAAGTCTGGAATTGTTTGGTCACAGCTTTCCTTAAATATTAGATCAAATTAATATCTTTCATACTGATGAACAATACCTGAAACTGATGCCAGTTGGATGGATCAATATCTGGCCAGTTCTGTCAGTGGGTTTAAGGACTTTATCTTTGCCAGGGGCTACTGAAGCACCCCTGTGCATTTTGTCTTGCACCCACTGCTTGGGCATGATGTGACCAGCAATGCTGCAGCACATGCCTTCATATCTAAACCCAGGAAAGGACTGCAGCAGATGTCATGCTGTGCAATGAATCCTTATTTAGGAGAGATTTATATTCATATTCTTCTTTCTCCAGAGCTCAGGGTAGAAAGTGTTAGTCATTTTATTAGTCATAGCTCAAAATGGTGGACGTGCAGAAGAACCTAGGGGCTCTAAATTGCCAGTTCCTCCACTGTGTAGGCAGATGGAGTCTTTCTGTGATTCCCAAAGGTATGTACTGAGTACATCTGGGAGTTGTACCCCTACCAGAGACACCCTTTACACTGCCTTAATCGAGGTGCAGTGGCTATTTCCTCTACTGCTCCTCACAACTTTGTGATCTCAAAAATCACAGAGAACAATGAAAACTTCGATGAAAGCAGCTCTAAAGGCATTTTTTTGTAGTTGGAAAAATTGGTCCTCCCCTGTGTGCCACATGGTTAGAATATGGATATGGTATTTGGTTGGAGGTATGTTTTTGCCTTGTTGAAATGGATACAGCTTTGTTTATCTGGGTGCCAGTAAATAGCAAAGTGCAGAGTGTTCAATGATTACCACTTGGCAGTCATCCTCCATCCTCCTATTCTTACCCCAATTCAAAAAGGAAAACAGAGAGTGAAAAAAGTTGTTTGCTTCTAGCAGAAAACTTAGGAATTGGGATAATTAAGGCTTGGTGCTAGAAAGCTTGGCTTTGAATTCCTCAGAACAAGTGAACATACCTTTCTAGTAGTTGAGACTGAAGTCTGTGTCTCAGACGTCACTTCATGCAACTGAATCATGTTTGGTCTTTAAATTCAGTTGGTAGATGGAAAAAGAAAGAGAAGACACCTTGAATAAAGGCTTCTCCATCTTCAAAGGTATCTTTGGCACTTTACTACCCCACTTAGTTGATAGATGATGCTGTTCCAGTGCAGTATCAGAGTTCTGTCTCTCTGTGTATGGCTATAGGGGGTTTTAGTCTGTGCATGCCTAGTTGATAAGTATTCAAGAAACTATACTTCTACCAATGTATGCCCACATTTATGGATGATAATTTAGAAATATTTGTGAGAAAATTTTATAATGAGATTCTCATGAGTAGTAAAAAGTATTGCAGTGGTATTTTCATAATATGTGCTGGTGGAGTATGACTATTTGCTAGTAATAGCTCTAAGCCCTGAAAATAAAATAGTATGTGGGGTTTTTAGGCATGTGCTGTAGAAATAGGAAGGAAATTGGAGGTAAATTAAATCTTGGTCATAATCAGCCAGTATTTTTCCATCTGTCAGCAAATCCTGGCAAAAAATTCCAAAACAACAACAAAACTGTAAACTCTGAGACGAGATTTAGTGATTTACTGTCTGCTTTAACTGTGCCTATAGCTTGCAGTAGAGCTACACAGCCTCAGGGTTTCCCAGATATTTCCATAACTTATTTGTCCATTTTGCATAAAAGGTTATGATCCCACCATTTATCTAAACATTTTCCTAGTCACCTACTCCAATTATAGCTTGTTATGGAAAGCCAGGACTATCATTTATATGTCTGTGTTGCTGTATTATAGGGATGCAGCATAAAGCAGCATGTGGAGTTAGTGAAGTGAGGCTTTTGCAGTATCTTAGCTTCCAAAAAATCTTTTCCCTTGCTTAAAAACTGTTCATCAGTGAAAGGTCACCATTCCTAATAGCATGACCTAATTCACTTCAGCCTGCCTTCCCACTGCACAGCACATTGCACATGGTAAAGTCATGGGCTTGGTAAAGGAGCCAGAACTGATCCAAACCAGGTTGAAGTCTGGCTGTAATGGGGTCACAGTGGTCTCGCTGCCCTGCCCTCTCTTGGGGGGTTGCTGAGCCTACCAAGAGTGATGGAAATCTTCCCTTTCAGAACAAAATTTAATTAGCTGAATACATAATGGCTGTCTGTTGTATGATCATTCTTCTGGGTCTGCTTGAACTCAGGCTTTCTATGCTAAAAAGGAATGTTGGATGCAGACCCTGCTTTGCTTTCCTTGAAGTTCAAATAAATAGTTTCATCTTGCACGATTACACTGTTGCATGTATTTACTTCTCTTGAGTATGTAAGAAATTTCCAGATTGATTTACAGAGGTACCTTGAAGAGGCTTAACATTTTATGTCTGTGAGCAATTAGATTGGTAACAGGGGCTTCTCCCTGCACTCCTCTATGTGACTGTTATGCTGGCTCTCTTGGATCCCAAGACATCTGGGAAGCCTGGTGCAGACTTATCTGAAGGACATGGTCTAAAAAATGTAGCACCTTAGGTACTTTCCTCCTGGGAGGATCATCTAATACTTTATACTGTGTTTTACTAAAGGTTTCTCCATTTCTTTGTTGACAGGTCCTTTGAGTCAGTGTAGTAGCTGAGACCTGAAACACTTTGAATCAGGGATGGAAACTTCTCACATACCACAGCACTCTCAAGTCCCTGGTCTTAGTGATCCATAGGTCAGATCAGGCATTGAATAATAGCTATAAATACTATTTATTGCCTGTTTGCTGGTTTGGTTTCTTTATAACCCATTGTATTGGTCCTAAACTCAATATTTTAAAAGTTTTTAATAGTGCTATTTGACATTTGACATAAAAACATTTGACAAATGTTTTTATTTCTGTAATTCCCATGTAAGTGGAGTCCTTTCACTTTAATCTTTTCCACTCTAGTCAATCCAAACAAAGCATTGAAAAAGCAGAATGATTTGCATCCTTCATTTTGCTATTGTGAATATAACACATTCTTTTTAGGCTGTTCCTACACACTTATCACAATCTTGTTGCAGTTCTGCATCTGAGCTGGGTGGGTGCTGTTGTACCAGGCAGACAAAGCCTCTTCCGGGATAGTCACAGTTGTTCTTGTGTTATTCCACTGACTGATAGTGTTTTTATATACCTTTTCTCTTAAATAACCATCTTTCTAAAGTCTTGTTGAGTGGAGCTGTATGCTATTTTTAGAGAGTCTGCAGTGCTGTAATATGTATATTTTATTGCTTTTTAGTCAATTGATGGGCACTACAGAGTTTGCATTAGAGATTCTGATTTTTAGCCAATGTATAACTACATAATTTTGTATGTTCAATTGTTAAATTTCATTTGCTCAATTAAATCCCTGAATGCCTTACCTGGTCTAGATTCAAGTGCAGATTGTATGTTTTATAAACACAAGTTTTAAAATTATGCCAGAAGTGTTTGCAAACCTTTGCACCTACAGATCTGTTCTTAGGCTTGTCTTTAGTGAGTGCCCCAACTGGTTGGCTGTTTAACACCATGAATGTGACACCCTAAGTATCTTGAATTGTGCTAAGAGAGGCTTAGTGTCCCAGAGCTTAATTTCTAGCCATGTATAATACCAAAAATATAGTAAGCCAAATAGGAGATTTAGAAAGTAAGTTATATTTATATGTTTCTAAACTTTAAATGCTTTCTGAAATGTTGCATTTCACAAAGAAAAATGAATGTGAGAAATCAACAATGGGGGATAGATGGGTTTCTAACATATTAAATCCTGAAATTTTTGCACCGTGGGAACATTTGCTTCAGTTATGATAAAATCTCACATTTTAAGAAGTAAGGATTAGGTTCCATGAAATTGGCAGGTTTTTACTACCTTAAAGATTACCTTTAAAAAAAAACAAAAAAAAAAAAACCAGCCACCACAAACTATTCTCTATGCAGTTACTTCACAGCTAAAATGTTTAACATGAAGATAGAATGGTGAGAAATATAGGCCTAAGTTAGAGAGCTATAAGAAACCAATGAGTTCTAGTTCTCCTTTCATGTTTTTGGTTGTTTGTGTTGTGGTCTTTTTATTTTTATTTTTTTTTTGGTCAGAATTACTGTTCCCATAAATATTATGTAGAAGAAAACCTTGAGATGTACAAAATGTTTGCTAAGAGAATGACCTCCTCTGTTAAAATTTATTCCCTTGAGATTTATGTCTCTAATATTTGTTTTAGACAACTTTGAAATCTTGCTATCCCAATATAAATATCCAGATGACAGATTCACGTACATATTTTTCAGGGAATCAAGTTTACTTGTTTCAAGGCAGAACTTGATTTTTTGTGAGTAGGAGCTCCAATGTGGAAGTTTGGATGACTCAGATGACCCTCAGCCTTGTTGTACTGCCTCTTCTAATCTTGTTAAAAAACAAGATTGCTCAGAGTCATGATGCAGTCATTTGTGGTGCTGAAGTTAGTTGCTTTAAAATATAGACCTAAATTTTGGACCCAAAGTTAATATGTATGTTCATCTGGTAATAATGAGTATAAAGTCTTTTGTTAGAAAGATTTGCTGGATTGTTTCAAGATTTTTACAGTCTGGGTCCCTAGCTAATATTCCACCTATGTAAAAGACTTCACTGTGTTATCTCTGCTTATTATTTCATCTTGCAGCAGAAATGGAATATGGGAAAATGAAGGGTTTTGTTCAACAAATGATCTCTGTTGATCTTTTTATTTCAATTCCATTCACACTTTTTCATAGTTTTTGTTTTAGAAAAAATAATTCAAGTTAGTATGTATTTTGCAAAAAACCCTCAAATATTTGATTTTGTTCTTCTTGGTCAGCTATACTGTAACTGCCCTTCCTTAACATATTAGTAAGAACAAAAACAACCAAAAACTTTTTTCTTTGAGAACAAGCAACAAACTCTGTTTTTCACCCTTCGTGATGTGGTGCAAGATTTTATTCTGGAGGAATTTAGGAATGGGGGTCAGGTTTGCCTTGAAAACTCAAGTCCCAAATAGAGTTTTAAATATCCATATTAAATGATTCCACAAAACTTTTATGTCTCAGTGTGGGTTCTCCGTGCCTGCTGTGGATAGTTTGAAGCCTGAAGGCAAAGCTGAGATAACAGAATTTTTCCCAGATGTCAGCTTGGCCCATCAAGCTGAAACCAAAATCTAAGCATCTGGCCTTCTGGGCAACTCTCTCTTTATCAGCCACAGCCAGTGATGTGCACTTTGACCTGCTGAATCCATGAACCCTCTCCTCCCTCACAAATCTGAAGAGCTGAAAGGAGGTGCAACTGAGGCATGTTGGGACCTAACTCACAGGTGAGGTTCCAGCAGTTTATTCAAAAACCCCTTCCAAAGAGGACCACAGCTGACTTATATTAGCAGTATACATTAAGGCAACTGTTTTAGCTGTTCTAAGAAAGGTTAGAATTTTCAAAACCAGTCCTAACAAAGCAAGCAGGCACAATTAATGGGCTTTCTTAAAATTAGAAGTCAATAGCTTCTCACATTATGCAGAATGTAAGAAAGAAGCCATTGTATCTGAAGCTTTCCATCCAGTGCCCTGTTATACCACTACAGTTTGCCCTGTCATACCTGTTTTACAGTTTGCTATGTCCTGTGTTTGTTAAGATGAAGCTGTAGCATCAAAAGTTCTGCTGTTTGCTGTATGTGTAAAGATTTTGTTTCTAGATGCTGAATAACAGATTGGATCAAGGTCCAGCTGTGTAAAACTTGCAAGGTCAAGACACATAAACAAATTATGTCATAGTAATACATTGCTGATTTATCCTTCCTTTACTGAAGGATAAACTAACCTGAAATTGTTACATGTATTTTCATAGAAATATATTCATGGGGATGGATTCTGAGAAGTGGTTGATGTGTAATAACCTGGTTTTGGATAAAAGTCCTGCAATATGCACAGGCCTGTGATGAGTAGATCATGAATCTGGCTTAATACTGTGAATTAGTAAATAAGTAATTTACTAAATATGTGGTTTCAGTTAAAGGTAATACACTTATTTAATGTGAGGGTTTTTTTTATTTATTGCCTTCTTCTAATTCCATTAAATGCTCATTACCTGAGCACCAACACTGTGCATAGCTCTGTGAATGTTACAAATTAAAATCCAGTGCTTGAAGTGACTAAAATACTTACCATAGGAGAAACTATCAGGATGCCTTGGGCAGAAGTTGATTTCAGGCATTATCTCTGGTTTCTGCTGGTGTTCCTGTGCTTGCCTGCCTGCATTCAGGGAGGGAGCGATGGAAAGGTCAGATGCGGGCTATGGATATGATCTCTGTTCATCTCGCTGTGCTGATGAAGTTTTGTTGATTGAATGTAAATATGCCTCAACTCTTCCACAGCATGTGCATCAAAGAGAACATTATTAGAGTGGAGACAGGCATTTGTTGGTACAATGAAAGTAATACTGTCTGCGAGATACTGTTTAGAGGTGGCATGCAGTGGCATCCGGATTTATTTGCATCTAAATGAGCTGAGCGTTTCTTTTCATTCGCCTTTGATTTACCTTGATCGCTACAGGTTTTATTCCTTCTGGGATTTGGGGAACTGTATTCCCATTATGCGCTCATCTTCCCTTCTCATACTGTCTGCCACCTTCAGTCATTGCCACCAGATAAGTATATATAATAAAGATCTTTTACATCAGATCTGGTTACCATGCTGTCAGGCCAACTACTGGAGTCTGGGACTCAGGAGGAGCAATGAGTTATTAGTACAGCATTTATTTAACTACTGCTTTTTCCCTCCCCTCTCCTTGTTCTTATGTTTGATATTGACTGTATCTCAAACTGCTTCAGCATTATTAATGTTTCTGAGAATAGTTGGATGATAATTCATAGTTCCAAATTTTTTGGTTTAAAATTATTTTGAAATAGATTTTCCTTTATTTTTGGCTCTGAAGAGACTCAATAGCTCATTAACCAGCATCCTAAAGGTCTGTGTCTGACTCCCTCACTCAGTGAGTTGGTAGATTGCTGTTGGGTATGTCAAGATGCTGTATTTGTTCTATATGTCACTTAGTGTGGGTTAGCTTAGCAAAAGCATTTCTTGGCCCACCTCTTCTCCTGGTTGCATCAAGCTGTGTTTTAAATCAAAGTCATAGTAAATCAATTTAAATCTCGGTATAGTGCTACATGTAGCCATAGCTAAAGCACTTAAGGGTAATGTAGAAAAACACTTGGGAAGTAAAATTTGTAAATCAGCATACATGGGTGAGCCTCTTTTGCTTTGAATTAGTACAAGATTTCAAATCCTCCTTTGCACGATATAATCATTGACTGAAGTTTTCTTTCCTATATTCTGCAAAATCTAACATGATTTCAGAACTCTTTCAGCATTGGAAAAGGGGAAACAATCACTTGTTGGTCATTTTTGTCTGGATTGTGGTACCTTCCAGGGAGCAATGGACACTTACCAAAGGCAGAGGAAGGTCCATCCCATGCCCCAAGGATTGTGTGATTTAAAAAAGGCAAAGGCATTTGCACAAGGTAGTGATAGAGTAGAGTGTGTACTCTTCTAATGAGAGAATTATCCCCTCATTAACAAGACTTATCCTCACTGTCTTCACTTTTTGTGTTCCTTTTCTCATTTCAGTGAGAGATTTCTGGTTTCTTACCTATGTTCCCAGGTTCTGTATGTTCATGCCTTATGATGTTAAAAGTACATTTCCCTTTCAGTGGAACATCTCCAACATTTCCCTTTTCATTCTCACTCCAAGTCACTGGGGCAGTCCTGTCCTTCTGACATACTAAATGGGATTTGTCAAGCCCATGGTGTAACCATGTTTTATTTCCATGAGTAATGAGATACTGTGATAGGGCATCTTGTCCTGCCCTAAATGAGACATGCCAAGCCAAACATGAAATGGAATGCCAAACGCTATGTCCTCTATGTTTGTCAAGTGTGTGATCTATTTTTTAGAGACCCAACTCAGTACACTGAAATATTTTACTACTTGTGAACTTTAGCTTCTGTTAATATGATTGAAGCAAGTGGAAATGGAAATTGTCAGGGCAATTTAACAAAGCGAGTCTGTAAAACTCATTACATCCCAGGTAGTAAAATCACTTTAGAAGGCACATTCTTCAAACTTGAGCTTTATTCAGTAAACTGCATTGGTGCCTGACCTTTTAAGAGCTTTCCCTTGCTTGAGAGGGAGGAGGGGAAAAGGCTCTGTTGTTCAGAGCTGCCTATCTTAAATTACAAACAGCAGCCAGACTTGACTCTGTGCTTTAGATCACACAGGATGACAAAGTGTGCAACTGCTCCAAACAGACAGTTAAATGGGCAGCTATTTAGATGAGTTTGATGTGTATTTCATGTAATTGTATACTCCATAAAGCAGTAAAAAACCAATGTTGTGTGCTGGCTGTATTTTAGCACAAAGTAAATCAAAGTACCAATCTCATGTTTGTAATCCAACCTAATCTTATCAAGAGCTGATGCTTTAAAGAAGCTTTAGATTGATACTAGGTAGTTGGGTGTGTGAGGGTTAAAGATGCTCTGGAGCAAATAATTCCTGTTAGGTCTGTATCTAATTTTCATAGCAAGATAAATTAGCTTCTTGAGAACTCTCTAAGACCATGGCTGGGTTTCTCCTGCACTGCAGTGTAAACATGCCCCTAAATATGCCTCTCTCTGCGCTGTCTCTGTGCATGTCTCCAAATAGATGACAGGCTTTTCCTGCCAAAGTTATGAATGAGCTGTCAACCCACCCTAGATAACAAATTAAGGCTCTATTTTTTATATATATTTTTTAAATACTTTATTCTTCCAATGGTATGCCACAAATTTTGATTAGTGGCATACATGAAAAGCAAATGTGTCCTGGGCTGTGTCTCTACCAGTTCATTATTTTCATTTTCCAGCATCTAAACAATTATGAGCTGTAGAGATTGCATTTTCTTGGAGCTATCCTTTGCCAGGCTCATGAGCACAAGTCAGGTTGCTCATTAGTGAGCCCACACAGAGTTTAGTCCAGTAACCTTTGAAGTAAATGGAAAGCTTCCCACGTATTTATTCAGTGTCAGGTAGACATTTGGTGTACACTGTGGAATTAAAAGACTTTGTCTAATTACATAATGAGCCTTTTGCCTTATCTGTGTATTTTGTGAAGTTATGGGGAGTATGTTAGAGCTGATTGTGGAAAGCTTTGAAAAGAGGAAGGGTTATCCCTTGCAATTTTCATGTTGTTTTGCCTTCTTTTTTTTTTTTTTTTTTTTGCCTTTGGTGCTGTGCAAGTTTTTTTCCCTACTGGATCTGTTACCATTTTACTTAGAGGTTTCCTGAACACCTTTAAATATGGTTGGTAAAAAACATAAGTGAAAAAATAAGATTGTTAAGGAAGGATTGAGAGTGGGGAATAGAAATTTTAAAAGGGAAAGTTTTTTGCAAGAATTGGTATAAACAGAAAATATTTATCTTTTTATTTTCTATGGGCAGAAGGATTTGCAAAGTCATGAATGGTACTGAGTCCTACATGCAGTGAGAATAGTCAGGTCCATAGGTGGCAGATAAAAAGCTGTGTAAATTCATAGAACACATGGTAAGAGTCCTCCTTGTGTATGTAATCCACAAAAAGTTTGCCAGCATAAATAAATGAAGGGAGGTGATATAGGTAATGGAACTCTGCAGCAGCTGTGGTTTTTTACCACAGAGAAGTACTGATCTTTGTGCATAAATTGTTTTACATCAAGGGGAACTTGGTGCTAAGCCAGATGTAAAGCCTAGGATGATGATGCTTCTTTAAAAATTTAGCCTTTACCCATGCAGGAAAGAACTGCCCCTTGCTTTCCAACAGGTGAAATTGATTCCATTATTGTTGTACATTGGTAGCATTTCTTCTTCCCTTTTTAAATTCCCTTTTCCAGTGTGTGGCCCTGCCTCGGGTTTGAATCATCAAAAGGGGAGCAATTATAGAAAAAATCATTATTGTTTCAGGAGGTGTTAGAATGTAAATGATCCACCATCCTGGGGAACAGGAATGCAGATGAGCTTTTGATTGTTGATATATGTGGCATGCTTTATGGCTTTCTTTCACAAAAACTCTCCTTTTCAGAAAACACAAATAGGGATAGTTGGGACCATGCTCTGTCCTACTAATCAACCTCCAGACTGTGTGCTGTAATGACACTGGCATAATACCTTTTTTAATGCCTGGTTGCTATGCCCAGCATTTAAAAAAAACTTATTTTAAATACAACACAGTGTGTTTCCTATCCATAGCTGGGTGATCTGTAGCTGTTGTCGAGGTAGGAAGCACTTTTGAAGGTCTGCATTTCTGGGAGGAAGGTTGACATGCACTGAAGGTATTTAATTTATTTAATTTGATGGTGAAAGAAAGTGTTTAAATACTCAGCTTGCCTTCATTTATTAGAGTTGTTTATGTTATCCACTCTGGGGCTCATAGAAATAATCACAAATTGCCTTGCCTTAGTCAAACATTTTTAACCAAGTATTTTCCCTTTGTTTCTGATATTTCAGATTTTTAAGGCAAATTGAATACAACGAATAATGCAGCAATCACTCCCTCCCTGCATGCTCCTCTACTTTAAATGCAGGTGAAATGTTGATAAGAAAAGGAAGAATAGAAGAAAATACGGGAATTTTTCAAATAGATTTGTGATTGATTAATAAACTTCAATCTCTATTTATGTATCTTGTCACTATTTTCTCAGCTTTTGCAATGCTGTGGTTACATTTCAATTTTTTGGCCTTTTTTCTCCATTTGCATTATTTAGCATGTGCTCCCTTTAGTGTCATTATCTTTTAAAGTGCTTTATTATAGGTAGCAACTGAATTACAAATCATTTACATTAACACATCTGCACAGCCTTAGCAAAATGTGTTAATGTAAATGCCTTCCCTCTTTTTACCAAATTCTATTAGACACTGCAACCTGGCCTTAGTTCAGAAAAATATTTTAAAATATGGTGCAATTCCAGTATTGTAATTGATCATATTAGTTTTCATTCAGAAGGTGAGCTTAACTATGTTTAAATATATATATATTAACTGCTGAGCCAGTTTTTCTGTCTGTAGCTCAGTTCTCTTCTAATCTCAGCTTTCTTATCTTCGTTTTGCTCAAAACATGGGCAGAATGAGTTCCTGGGGACGTTCTTACAGACTTTGCCTACAAACACAGCCTCCTTGAGGAGGAAAAGAACTGGCACTGCCCTTGGAGCACAGGGTCATTGGCACTGAGCTTAGTCAGAGGTTTCTAATAAACTGTCTTAGTTTGAATTGCAGTTTTGGCCTGGTGACTTTGATGTCACTCTGTGTAAGCAGGAGATGGTCACAGCCTCGCATATGTTCAGGCTGGCTGTGGTTCCTCCACAACTGGTGTGAGGGAAAATGTGTTGGCCTCTATTTAGTTTAACTTCCTGGAGCAAAAGGAAAATATTATTTTTACAAAGATGGTTAGAAAATCACATTTACCCAGGGCTTTTAGTACCCAACATAAAGTAGCACTAATCATAATTATTGGAACATTTTTCCCAGGAATATGGTAGCAATGTTTGAAGGCATAAGATTCAGGCCTCTTTGTCTTCTTAAAAAGTGTTTGTGTTGGAAAACAGATGCAGCTGTCTGGTATATACATAATTTTCCTGGTAATCTGAATTTATCAGTAGCAAAATGAAATTATGCATCAATTTTTTGGTGAAATGAGAGAAGTCACATGGAGAACACCTACAGTGACTCCTTGTTTGTCATAATTTCCACCCTAAAAAGATAGATGTAGGCAGTAAGCATGATCCCCTGTTAAACCTTTTGGGGTTTTTAACAAATCACTCCTATTTCTGTTAGTAACTGCAATTATTTCTTTTGTCCTAGTCTTTATTCTTCCAAGTCATAGAATAATTTCAGGATACAATTAATTTCCAGCAATTCTCACCAATTTTAGTGGGATTTGCAAGCTATCAGTTCTTTTCCAGATCACAGAGTGAAAATATCTATGCTCTGTATATGTATGTGTATATGGGAGGCTGGAGCTGTATTAGATAGTAACCATTATTGAGCTTATTATGTACAATCTGTTGACTATAAATTTGTTTTCTGCACCAGTTCCTATTTTGAATAACTATTTTTTCTTTTTCTCAGCATTGCTCATATTTTTTTTTTCCTGCAATTAAGCAAAAAGGCAAGCAGCAGGAAAGGCACATTACAAAAATATAATAGCTAGGTGCATTTTTGTGGGCCTTTGTCTTTTTTTCATGCAGTGATATATAAATGATTTGTTTAAATTTCAAGCTACACAAAGATAAAGAATTCAACACAGAGAAAGGACATTTAGGAGTCCTCATAGCAAACACAGTGATGCCTAGAAACAATACTAGTGCTTTCTAGAGACTTGGGGAAAAGACATTTTAACTCATTTTTAAAGTGATCCGTGATCCCTTTCTTATTTCCTAGAAAAAAATTGCCAAATTTTAAAAATAATATTATCAGTGACATAGAGAAGGTATGTAAAAAGTTCTTTTTTTTTGTTTGATTTTACAATTACTTGATCCAATAACTATTTCTGAAGTAGCAGCATTTTGAAAAAAAAAAATCAGATCAGTATTAAAGCAACTTAACTGGTTACATGGTGTGTCTGCACTGTGCTTGCTGCCTTCTGATGGAGGTTTCCCTGTCTAAAGCATTGCTGTGTAAGGGTTTGAGTAAGCTAGAGGAGTTTCTGTCTGGCAGGGTACACTGGATACAAACACACACTGTGCAAAGCAGGCCTTCCAGTAGCACTGGCTTAAAATATTCAACCTGGACTATTCAGAGGAAAATTTCCAGTCTGGTAACTGTGTCATATTTTCTCTCAAAACACTATTTGTTTTCTATAGACAAAGAGCAGCTTTTGTATAGGTAGTTGAAAGTACAAAGAGGTCTCTTGGCAAATCATTAATCTTGCTTATAATTGCTAGTCAGCAGTGTAGCTCTTTTCCATAAATTAAAAGAGGAGGGTTAGCCAAACATCTTGTGTTTCCTGAGGCAGGGAGCAAGAAGAGCTGATTGTCAGGGGCAAGGACTCAATTTGAAACATATATTAATGTGCTATACCATTCAGTAGGGGAGAAGGGAGAGAAGACAAAGATAGGGGAAAAAAGAATTAATTTTTTTACATCATTACAATGATGGAAGACAGACTTAACTTATCCTTGGCTTCCATTGTTTAAATGACTTTCCTTTTGCTCATGAGTAAATGATATAACTGCCCCTGTTTGCCTCATGTTTTGTTTGTTGTGAGTGCATTTACACACCTGTGTCAGTTGAGGAGTGGCCCTGCTCTCACACCCCACAGTGGACATTCACACCAGGGGCTGGCAGGACAAAGACCATGAGGAACAATGGTTTAGCCATATCCAGAGATGATCTATAAACATCTCCCCTGAGAAGAGTTGAACTGCTCTTCCTCCTTGATGATGTTCACCTAATTATTATTTTCTCAGGGCCATGGTTGTATCACCAAGGTGCAGTTTATGGTATGGGGTGAAAGCTGAGGGACCTTTTGAGAGAGGATTCTTCTCATTGCTCCCTATGCCTGCTATTTTATTCTTTCAGGGGGAGTGTCTGAGTTTTCCCAGTGTGACAGTCTAGACAGGGAAGGAGTAGGCTCTCACCCTCCTTGCACTGTGTTCTGAGCTGCTTGCTCATGGGATCAGAGCAGGTACAGAGGGACTGCTGGGATCCCCACACCCTGCTGCCCTACAAAGATTATGCAGGTGGGGGCTGGGCTTTTCATGTCCCTCTGTCTTTCCTTTTTGTACTTCTGTAATTTCCTCCTAACTTTTCACGAGAGAAAGCTCTTAATTAGCCTTTTCTTAGTTGGACTCTGAGTCCAACTCAGCTGCTCGTGAAGAGCTCTTTAGGTAAGTCAAGTGTGGGGTGTTTTTCTTTTCTGTGTTATAACAGAGCTTGTCAGCTCAGGGATTTCACACACCGGTATGGCAAACACTTTTCTTTGTATGTATCTCAGGACTGTTACTCTTACAAAGTGCTCTAAATGCATTTAAAAAAATCCCACACAAGGCAAAATGCTTGTCTTGCACAGCTTGTACAGTGCTGTGCTTGTGGATTAAATATGTACAGCATGCAGCTCTACTGCACTAGCAGCTCTTAGTACTGAACCATTCAGCCTCCTCTGATAAAGGCTGGCATATTTCCCACTTCCTTATAAGTTTCTGGATACAGCATAATGGCATTGAGGATGTGACCAAGAAAGCATGCAGCTCCAAACAATCACGCTGGTGCTTTGCATGCCAGGCAATATGGTGCTCTTGACATGGGGTGTTTCCCTTTCCCAACATTTTTCTGCCTTGTTTAGATTGAAAACTATTCTGGGAGTTTCCTTATGTTTTATTTTTAAACTGTCTGTCAGATTCCAATGCTTAACTATCATCATAGAAGAAAATAAACAACATCAATTACTCTCTAAAAATAATGGATGTTGTACTGAAAGTCCCACGTGCAAATTTATAGTATTACTCAGACTTTTTAAAACATTATACAAAATTCCTCTTTAGCAAAAAAAAAAAAAAAAAAAAAAGGCAAAAAGTACTGCTGCCTTCTGGGCAGTAGCACTATGACATTCCTACAGCAGATTTTCCCAGCCTCCCAACTGGGAGTACAAAGATGCATGCCCCAGGGGGACTGCAAAAACAGTATCACAAAATGCCTAAAAGCTTGGGAGGCCACATTTTGTATAGGAGCAGAAATGCTAATCATCTTGTCCCCTTGATAACCTCTCAAGGGCCACTAAAATGGCCCTGCTCTATCTCCAGTTTGAAAACTGCTGCTCTCCAGGCGAGGGATTAACTCAAGATTCCTGGTACACAAAGTAAAGGTACTGTTAATATTGAATTCTTAGGCAATATAGAAACCTGATTGCATGAAGGAAAGTGTAAAGACAATGTTTGTTGTCAGAGAAGTTAGTTCTCTGCCAACAAACAGTTAGTAAATGAGATAATTAGAAACACAAAATGCAGAAAAACATGAACAGGGAATGGAGGAGAAGTCAGAGCTTGAAGAACAGTATTTGCATAGTGCTCAGATCGCTGGTGTTTTTCTTGTTCATGTAAATTCTCTTTCCTGCTTTATACTGTTCAGTTCTTTGGTTAGTTTTCTGTTTAAATTTCAGTTGGAAGTATATGAAGAAGGACCAGATGGTTATACAGTTGGGATTGGTGGCAGAGAGGTAGCAATTGATTTTATAATATGAACAAACCAGGTTCTAGATGTTTGATCTCAGTAGTATCTTCCTAGGTTGGAAACCCATCTATTAAATTTCTGTTTCCCATATGGACACTCATAGACTGAGACCAAGCCACCTCTAAACCATCTCTTTGATGAGTTAAATAAATTGATCATCTTGCATCTCACACTGTGAAGCAAATGCTTTGATCCTTTCATCATTCTTCTTGCTTTTTCCCCTGCAACTGCTCTAGTTTTTCCTAGTCCTTTCTGTGAAAATGAGAACTTGGACCTCACTTTCTGTTCCTGGATTGCAAGCACTAGAGCCAATGTGTTGTACTTACTCATGCTGTATCCCCCTTTCATCACATCATAGCCTCTTAAGCAGTGCTACTCTGAGAATTCATGTTCATCTTCTCATTTAGCCTGACCTCAAGACTTTGACAGAGGTACAGCTCAGGGCTGAACTCACCACCTAGAAAAATGCTATTTCTTATTCCTAGATGAAAGCCAGTGTGCTTTTAAACAGTGCATTGTTTGGTTATGTTGATGCATGAGAGGGCACACTGATGTCAACTTTTGAATCAGTGTGATCTGGAGCTGTAGTGAGAATAGTTTTGCTATTTTCTTTGAAAATAGCATGATTGTAAGATGAATGATTGTGTATCTGGGAAAAAAAAAAAAAAGAAAAGGCTTCAAGATGCAGGTGAAACAGGAAAAGGATCATGCATAGGATTGGTTTGGTTTTGTGTGGGGTTTTTTAAACTGATCCAGTAATTCTATTAGCCTAATTAGTATCTTAGTTTCAAAAGTTAGAATTTAGGCACTATTTAAGATGGTTGTTATGCATTCCCATGTTTATATAAAAGACCTCATAACTGAGTATAGAGAGGGGGGAAGAAAATCCTTTGATCCTTCAGCAAAATGTTTTTATGTAAGTAGCCTTTTCGTGGTGAGCTCTGGAAGTCTGGACAGATCATTGTCCATCTGTTTTTACAACTTTCTGTGATCACCGTCCAGCAAGTGCTGTTCAATCTACAGAGAATAAACACTTCCAGAGTTGACAATGTGCTTCCCAGGTGCTGAGGGGGAGGGTCACACAGCCAGGCCATTTGCTGAAATGTAGGAAAACAGTTATCCAGAGAAAACAAATATCTATGGAGACTTTAGAGAAGAATTACATCTCTTTCATTTTCTTTTTCTTTTAGAAACCAGAGACTCTTTTGGAAAAAATGTAAAGGTACTGGTAACTTGTCTTGTGCTGGATGGATTAGTGCACAAGAAGGAAGAGATGCCAAGATCTTTAAAATCAGTAGCTCTTTTTTTTAAAGATTAAAAGAGTGTAAAGGAAAAATGTAATGTTGGTGCAGAAGGCTAATGAAACAAATTCCTATAACTGTGTTTCCATTTGGATTGCTGTTGATTGCTGGAAGAGGGATTGGAGGCCCAGAACTGCAGCATGGAAACGAGCTGCTGTGTCTGGATCATGTCATGGCAAGGAGCTTTAGCAGCTCTGAGGCTCTGCCCTCATTTGTGCTGGAGTTTAACATCCCCTCCAAAATGTTATGCAGCAGGCAGACAACCAGCCCTCATTGCTGCTCATCCCAGGGCTACATTCAGATCAGAAATTCTGTGCTATTTTTCTCATCCCAAGAGAAGGTTGCAGGGCTTGGGCTCCCTGGCACAGGATATAAGTATTGTACATATGTTTGCATGTATGGTTACAGAAAGGCATGTGCCACTGTCACTGCTGCTGCTCTAACTACAGCACTGCTAGCTTCTTTTTTACCTTGATCTCAGCTTTGTATGCTTTCATGAATGCTTGTATTTCTATTCACAGGATATTCCTTCATAGACATCTAAAGGCCATAAACAGAATTAATATTCCAAACTTCCTCTGCTGTAAAACCTGGCTTCAAGTACCCAGCACTTCTGAAATATCCAGAACATTCAGGGATCTTTCCTTATCTTTCTTAATAGTTCATCATTCTGAAGTGTACAAGACCCTGTAGTCCTGGATAATTTATCCCCCAAAATGCTCAGGGGACCTCAGCTCTGGGCCTCTCTTGTGATTTTTTTATTTGTTTATTTGGGTCCCTCTCTGTTACTAGGTGGTTAGTCAGATAGAGAATATGTGTATGAACCTAGTTTGGGGGCCTAACTAACTTTCCTGGCATCCCTCCATCAGGTGCATCACCTGTGTGTGGCAGGGTTTCAGAAGGGGGGACAGGAGAGGAAATGAAGCAATCTGACTTTTTGACTGCCTCTCCGTGAGCTGTTTGGAAGGGGTGTGTCAGGGCTTTACTCTTGATCAGTCCCCAAGTACATAAAAATAAATCTTGTCCAAACATATGACTTTCTCTAGCTGCAGTGGTTTAAAAGCAAGTTGCCCTCTGAGCTGGGATTCCTTCTGTGTTTTCTCATCCCAAATTTAAGGCTTGGTGGTTTTAAAATATAAGTAAGTGTTTCCCAGCTTTGCCTCTAATCCATTAATATTACATATCATCTAAGCTGCTGAAATTAATAAGTGTATTGAAGAAACCACATCCACACCCCAACTGGCTTCCTTGTGTGGCTGTACTAGGCCAACAGCACTGCCTGCCAGCAGTATCCATCACTGCCAAATGCGACTCTACTGGATGTGCAGCAATAGGTTCATGAAATATTTTTGCTGCTACAGGTCAAGCAATTGAATATGAATATTGGCAGGATCACATTGAGAGTGTTATTTAATAGAGCTGTTCCTTCTTAGAAAATGGGTTTTTAAATGGACTGTGGAGCTAGCTCGGGATGGAAAGGTCTTGTGTCGAACTGAAAGGCTGTATGAACTAACAGCAGCCAATACA
Organism: Serinus canaria; assembly: GCF_022539315.1. Lineage (NCBI taxonomy): Eukaryota > Metazoa > Chordata > Aves > Passeriformes > Fringillidae > Serinus > Serinus canaria. The sequence goes on from NC_066315.1 coordinate 40,648,642, forward strand.
AGGTGTAAAAGCTGGGAAAACTCCATGCCCTGAATGTGGCTGAGTCAAGTTCAGGGTCAGCACACTTCTTTTCTGGACAAGAAAAGTCAAACCCAGTCCTTGCCACCTGGGAATGCCAAACAACTGAGGTTACTGGGAGGTTTTTTGCTAATCCAAGTGGGACCTTTTTGTTTGTTGTTACTTAGGCTACTTCAGATAGCATCAACGATTTCTATCCTGCTAATTATCTGTAGTTAGGAAAGCTAGTGAAAATTTAGGAATAGTTTCTGCTCTCACTTTGTTACCTGTGTTTTTCCAGCCTGTCACAGTTTTCTGGTAATCTATTCACCACTGTGAAGTTTAAAAACAGTAATGAAGAAACATAATTTGTGGATTACATCATTTCAGAACAAACCTTTGAGGTTTAACTGCAAGGTCAAAGTCACAAGGCACTGGTTTTGACACAAGGTGCTTTATCATTTGCAGAGTTTAAGTTCAGTGGTTATTTGAAAGCTGGGGAGATGCCTGCTGAGAACTGGTTTATGTCAGGTTGACCTTACAAGCAATGGACACTGTGAGCAAAGATCTTAAAAGGGGGTGCGGATGACACATTTGTTTATTTACCTATCTGTCACTGATGGTACTTTGAGACATAACAGCCTTGCAGAGCCTCATTAGGTTCATGTAAAGGAAAGAATAGGGGAAAACTACTTTGTCTTGTCAGTACATATTAGATTTAATATGAACATATGTGTGCATATATACACACACAGAGCTCTAAAAAGGGAGGGAACTATTTAACCTTTTTTTATTAGATAATTTAAAATGGTGAAATACTTGCTAGGATTCAGGGCTTTGGCACAGGATATGTTGTCCCCAAAGTACTCTAAGCATGGCACATAGTACTGATTATGAAAAAAAATATCTAGATCTGCTGCTTCAGATTTTGGTCCTTCATTCTGGGCTGCCAGAGCATGGATGACACAGTAGATAGTACCAACCCTCAAGATTAAGAGGCAACAAATTCAGGGCAGTGTGGATACTCTTCCATGCTCTGCTGATGGTTTACTGTGTGACACTGGCCATGTCATTTCTTCTCACCGTCTTGGTACTCTCTCTAGCTTTATTCTTTTTGATACCTGTTGCTCTTGGACACTTTCTTACTTTTTATCTGTGCAGAACATAGTACAGAGCAGCCCTGTTCTTGTCACTGTAGCATAAATATTAGAGGAAAGAAGAAGAGAAGCCTTTTTCTCTGTTGTTCAGTGTTTCCATTGCACTCAAGGAAATACTGTGGCCAGGTTGACATAAAATTTGGAAATGGATAGTAGGAAAAAGGGCTCTTCACAAAGTGATCCTCCCACTCCCTCAGGATGGTGTAGATCCTGTTGTTGGGAAACTGGATGTCTGCTTCCTGTGTGTGATGGAGCTGGGTGGCTCTGCTGGTAATACACCTGCTTAAGTGGTTTTTGCTGGATCGCAGCCCGAACAAATTGTGAATTCCTTATCCTCTCGTATCTCCATTACTGCATGCTTCAGAGCTGCAGCAAGGCATTTCAGTGTCCAGGGTAACACCTTGTACTTGGCAGCTCTCCTGCTCCCCCCACGTGGTCTCCCAAGTGTCAGCACCTGGGCTGGGGGAGGCTCAGGAAGCGAGTCCCAGCCGCATGGCAGGCGGCTGCAGCCCACCTGCACGGCTGCCTGGCCTGGCCCCGCTGCCACCGCCGTGGCACTGCTGTCCCTGCCATCTTCATTTGGAGATAGTGCTGAGGGAGGGCACCACTCCTGACCTTGACAGAGCACTACTCTTGCTTCCTATGTAAAAAGGTTTGGGCAGTGGCCAGAGGCAGGCTGCTGGTTTATTCCCACCATTCAGTTTGGAGGCTTCTTCTGTCCCTGGCCTTATCTTCTCCCTGAAGGTTTCCCTGCCCTTCCCCAAGCCATGCTTCTGTCGGCATCAAAAACTCTCAATCTGCTTGTATGCAGTCCCTGCTTCTGAAGTTTTATGTGGCATGATCTTTTTTATTTAGGCTGGTCCCAAATCCACCGTTACAGTTGATCCATTTATGCAGCAGCCCTGTAACTCCTATAGTTTTGACAGTAAGCCCTTGTAGGTAGGTCTACCTCCAGGAAAGCCTTTGAGATGACTGAAATGTAATTAAAAAGTGAAGACCAGATGTTTCTTCCCAGATTATGTTTTCAAGATCACAACAGTCCTTTCAAAAGGGAGGGGAGAAAAGGGAAACAAGAGAAAACCTCTACTGCTCTGCTTTAGCAAGGGAATTTCCTGAAGTATATACAAGAAAAATCTGGATTTTGTTAAATCTTTTTTTTTTTTCATTCCACACTGAAGTCTGTAAGCAGCTTGAAATGGTAATAAAACAAAGTGGACTTTCCATTCCATTGTGCAAAGCCAGCAGATTTGTTTTTTCCCCAGTGCACCTGCTTTGTTGCTCAGCCTTTCCAGAGGAAAAAAAAAAGGCTATTTTTTTTTTCTGGAACAGTGCTTTACTAGTATTTTTTTTCTGTAATTTACCACAATCAAAATGTTTTCTTTGATATACTTTCGAAAAGCCTTCATTCCATTCTGTGAAGGCAAATAAAGATATAGAGGAGTTGGGGGAGAAAAATCCATATTCATCAAAAGCAAAAGAGAATGTTTGAATAGCTGCAAATCTTTATAGTAAACCTGCCAGGAAACACACAACATTAATATAATTATGGTGTTGAACTGGCAAATTAGAGGAGATATACTCCTGCCATTTTTAAACAAGACACTTCTTATACAGACAGAATGATTATTTGATAGGTTGGGGTTTCTTCTAAGTATTTAATTTTATCCTGTGATCTGTGTATTATGTTGTCTTTGTGCTGTCCTTGACAAGAAAAAGTCCTGTCAAAAAAAGTAGGTGTTTCCCCAGGAGAGTATGATGATGCTTTTTGTCTTGTAGACAGCAAATATGTGGGTAAACTTCACAGGTATTTGCTTGTTATCTTTCTATAATGTTAGATATGGATATGTTATTTAACTTAACAATTTAAGCTGACTTTTAAAATTCAAGTACTAGTAAATATCCCAAAAACCTTTTCAGGATATACTAAAACTACTTTTTATCTGGGGAATATGTTTTTCCTTGTCCTAGGCAGCATACACATTTACCATGACCATGAAAGGAGATCTTGTTAAGAGATCTTGTTTAATGGTCACTCAGGCTACATTGTTGTAAGTTCTGTTTCAAAGTGGGGCATTATTTTTTTTTTCCCACTTGTTTTGAAACTTTTCATAATGTGTTCATTGTAAAAATTATGTCCTCATTAATAAAACCAAATTTGATCATTCCATGTATCTATATATGTATATATGTGTATGTATGTATATATATATATATATATATATATATGCATATATATAAATGAATAACTATTTCAGTTTCACACCAACTGAAGAATTTATATACTTGAGCAATATTTATATGGAAGTAGCACTATTACTCCCACTAAAACTCCTCATGAAGGAGTTTTTAGGTATTTTCTTAAATTCATGCTGCTAAGAATTCATCATTTCTGTCCAGACCTGGGTACAGCAGTGGGCAGTCAACTTTCCTGTTCTTACCTCGAATCAGTGAAGACTGCAAGGTATTACTGCATGTTATGTTCTTGGGCATTGCTGCGAAGGACCATGCTGGAGTGACACAAGGGGACCAAAATGATGTCTGATTCTGAACTCTTCATTCACTTGCTTTAGCTTTAGATCTGCATAATCTGGGTGTATTATTTAACAGAGAGCAAAGTGGGTTTGTGGTTACCAGCTGGGCAGTTTGCTGAGCTGAGCTGAGAACTGTAAGACTTTGCCCAAGTCCAGAGCAGACCTGGGGAGACAAACAGTGCTGCAGAGCTGGCATCCACACTATGCATTTCATCTCTGAAATAAAACTGAGGTTTTATCTCACACAAGTTCTCCTCAGGCCCTGGAGGCAGCAGGCTTGGTCGTGGTGGAAATACATTGAGTGGAGTCCTGAACTGAACTTCTGGGTAAATTTGATCTGAAAATGCCTGAGTTCCCTGTGCTCCACAATGGCTCTGTGATATGAACCAGCTCATGTCAAGTGGGAATAATTAGGAAATTTGCATAAAAGATACATGCCTGAGTCACACTGAAATGCAAATGTAGATGCAACCTCTGTGAGCTTCGTGCCTGTTTATATTCAAGGTACTTTGTACCTCTTGGAAAATGTGAAGGAAACAAGTGAGAGCAGATTAGGATATGGGAATAATTACAGAGCGGATAAGTGGGAATCAAGGCTAGTAATTGTCTTAATTTATGTTGGAAATAGCTTCATACAGCCATTATTGGAAAAAGAGCCTAATAGAGCAAGTAGATTGCTTTATAAGGTTAAAAAGATATATTGGATTGTCTTTTGCCCATATTGTTATCTGTTCATAACAGTGCAGACTCTGTTTTTCAGTTACAAGTTTAGTCCCTTGAGCCTTTGTAACAAAATTTCTGCTCAGTATAGAATATTGCAACATGTACTGTCAAGAATAACAGTTATCTAAAAGCATGGAGAAGAAAAAATGCAATGCCTGCTATCATGTTTCTTCAAATAGAGTCTGTGCTGAGGAGCCAGAGTTCAAAAAGTGTATTGTGGTACAGCCTGAGCTAAGGCAATGAGTGCTCACATTGAAGAGGATTGCGGGCTCGGGGACTCAGGCATGCAGGGGATTTAGTACACATTCACCAGAGGATTGCTCTAAGGGTTTTGTACCTTAGGTTTTAAGCATTTGGGGAGTTTTATAAAGATGGGTATTTCCAGGTACTCAAAGGCTGGATCATGAAGTGCAGTGACGTGACCCGAGTTAAGATGCCCTTTTCCTCTGGCCTCTTTTCTTAAATAGACCAAGTTGCAAGTTGTAGCTATTTATAAAAGATTTTCATCAGAACTGTCTCTCCTTAGATTTTTATAATGGCAATCCCCTGGCTCCTGAAAACCTTGCTCTAATCAACCTCATTGACACCTCTATAATTAAATGGAGAGACAGGAGGGTGAAGAAGTGGAAAAGAGATGATAGAATAAAAAGGAAGCGTTCAAAACTGTGCTCAGAAGTCTCTGGAGCCACTCCTGACAGAAGATTGGCAATTCTTGAATTTTCAGGATTTAAAAATGAGGAAGGGAAAAAAAAAAGACTGGCTATTTGTTTGTTTATTTGTTTTATAATGTTTGGCCATTACATCTATTCTTCCCCTGGTATTTTATATCAGTGCTGTAGATTACTGTAGAGGGGAATATCGCTGTAGACCTCTGTGTCATCTGGATCTTCACAGTCCTATCTTTAAATGTAAAATATTTTGAAATGTGCAAAACCAGTCTGAACCTCCTCCCTCTCAACTCCAGTTATTTCTGCTCTACCTCCTTATCTCTCTCAGCTTGTTCCTTCCTCTGCAGCCTCTTTGAATGCCAGATGCTAAAATACCTGCTGAATAAATGTTGATTATGGTTTGGAAAAATAAATATTTTGTAAAGAGTTGAGGGAGGGGAGAAGGGGTGCTCTTTGTTAAATTTCTGGATGCTTTGAGAAATTTCTGGATGTTTTTTAGTGAGTCCCAGATACTTAAGGAAAAAAATACTGAGAGCTTCCAAATGTCCTCAGAGCCACTGGTTTCACTGTACAGGACAGTGCTGGTGTTGTGTGCATTTTCAGTCCTCTAGATGTCTTAACCTGCAGCACGAAACCTAAAAGAAATCAGAGTTGTAAGAAGATCCCTATTGGCCTTAACAGCAATAGCTTATGTATTTGTAGTAAATCCCTCAGAGGGAAGCTCTGGAATCCTCTTTGTACAGAACCTCTTGGGAGGTAGGGGACAGAGGGTGTCATGGGAGGGATGCTGGGTGCAGGTCCTCCCCTCTGGTGCTGCTGATGAAGTCCATGGTGCTGCTGTGGCTTCTTGCCTCTTGTTTCCCCTGGGACTGGGACAGCTGAATCTCCTTCTCCTACATCACTGCACAGGAGATGTGGCTCCTATGGACCTGCCCATAGGCCACCAGCTCTGCTTCATGGGAGCTTCAAAATACTTCACTGGTACCACATGGAAAAATAGGATTGTGTCTGACTTATTAGTCTGATTTGTTTGTTGAATTTCTTTTTTTTTTTTTTTTTTTTTTTAATGCCATCTCTGCAAATTTGAGAAGTCTTCAGCTCTCCTATGAGAGCTTTCCAGTAAAGGGCACAGGTGCATGGATGTGGAAAATGCTGCAGAGACCTCCTGGCTTTCCCACTCTGTTCCTGAGGGATTTTTGGGAGCAACTCCAGCTATTTTTAACTGTGTAGCTGCACAGCCTATCTTCCTGGGCCCATATTTGTACCTCTCACCAAAAGCTTGCTGAAGCTTTGGTTTCATAGATAGATAGACACTATCTTACTATTGCTACTTGGAAGTCAATAGAGGTTATTTAGGACAAGAGGATTTGTTCCCTAATTTTAAAATCAGGATTTTAATAGTCTGTGCTACAGGTTGACTTTTGTCACTTCCTGATTTTTCCTAGAGTCCTTTCCAGCCTTCAGCCTCTTGGTTACTCCAAGTCTCAGCACAGGGTTGTGCAAGTTTTCTATATTTTCTTTGAATACCCTGAGCAGGAACACGTGTTGGTGATTATCTCAGCAGGTCTAGTTTTAATCCAGAATGTGCAGCTCCCTGACCTCTGTGAGCACCATCAATACTGACCATCATAAATGGCAAAGCCCTTGCTTACACCCAAGTAGTATTCTCTGACTGCCAATACACCAGAGAAAGTACAGATCTAAACAAAAGGTGCATGCACATGTCTTTATGTTTTAGGAGAAAGCCAGATTCCTTCAGTCTTTCTCTAGTCTCTGCCATGCATGATCTTAAACAGTACCTGAAAAATGGCTTCCTGCTTCCTCTCTCCAATCTACAAAACTTTTTAAATGCTATTCTCTTTCTTGGTCTCTAAACTTTCAGTAGTCCCTTGTGAACTTGTGCTTGCCCTGGAGATGAGATACAGTCCCACAGAGCTGGTCACACTCCACCATGTATCTGAAGATGGCTGGTTTGAACCCTGTCTTGTGTTAAACTTAATCAGGCAGTCAGGAGGTAATTTTCAGCCATTTACTCTGATTTTATGGTTGTCACTGCCCATATTATGTGTGCTGTTCTCAGCCTTTTTTCCCAATGTCTCCGTGCCCATCATGGACCCGAGGCATTGCCTCTCAGAGCTGTGTACTAATTAGCAGATTTTTTTATTCTGATTGGTTTTTTTGGGCTAAACCAGTGATGAGGTTGGTGACTGCCATCCTGAGAGATGCTAAAGGAGATTTGTAAAATCAGCATGACATAATGAACGTACAGCTCTTCTGCATGGTCGGATTTTCAGTGTGCTGAAACATGGAACATTTTCTATTTATCTTCATGTGCTGTGTTCATTACCTGTGTAATACTGATCACAAGGCACAGAGCTTTCAGAGCAGTAAATTTTGCCAGAACAATGACTCAAAGCCTTTGTCTGCTAAAAAACTTTAATGAGTGGATATTTGTTTACTGTGTTAAATTATTATTCAGTAATGGAAGAAAATAGGAAATGACTCAGACTGTAATAAAAATTATTTTTTTCCCAATCACAGCAAATGCATTGCATAGCAGTTTGTGGTTTTTAGTAAATAAATAATGAAAGATGCTCTTCCAAACAGACCTGCTTTATTTCGTTTTGTTTTCAAAATGTCAGTGGATATGCACTAATAGGTAGAAGTACATGCAGAGACCTTATAGAGGGGAAACACAGGCAAGCTTTGATAGTCTCAAATTTTGTTTCTGATTTTTTTTCTTCCTGTGCTTTGTAATTTTCCCCTTTCAGAGTTCTTATCCATTCTCCTTGTTTAAAAGGGGATTTTTTGTTTGTTTGTTTTTGATTGCCTTGTGTTTTTCTGCAAAACATTACTGGTAAGCAGAAACTAATTGTCTGCACTGTGCAGCTCTCCTGGGATTTTTAGCTCCATGAGGTTCACTTGGTTATATTGCTGGGTTTCTTTCCATTTTCATAAAATTTGACTGTGATTGCAAAGGATTTGTGTAGGAGCCATAATGCAATCTATGTGACAACGAGAGTACTAAGGTCTTAAAGCAGTCGAAAAAAACTAAATGGTTACAGAGGACAATGAGTGGCTACTTTCTGAGGTGAAAAATATGAGTGTAATGATGAATAGCATGTGCCGATGTGTTAGCAATTATGTCTGACTTCAGTTCAACTGAAGATAATCAGCCTGCCTGATTTATTTTGCAGTGTGTTGTGTGAACAAATTATCCTGATTGCATGTGTTAAATATCTCTGGTATCACCTGACTACTTGCTGTAATCTTGGTTGAACTATGTTAAGTGATTTTATTTTTCATGAAGAAGTTCTATTTATCAAGACCCCAAAGATTCTAATTCTTTGATGCACTCCTAAAGTCCTTCCAAGGGCAATTTTCTGAATGCAATGAAACTTCAATTTACATAGGTTGTTTATCAGTTTCCAATATTTCTGCCTTCTTCCTTCTCTTCTTAAATACTTGAACATCTCTTATTTTTGTGTAGAAGCTTTCATCATGAGTCTCAGTGGACCACTTAACCTCACTTTCCTTTGCTACTTGCAACAGCAGATAAATATGATGGTGAAAAAGGCAAGGTCTTTTTTGACCTTACCCCCCAAAAGAAGAAAAAGAAAAGAGCTGCAGAAGTTTAATGCAGAAAGAATCTTTTTTTGGAACAGTTAATAATTCAAAGCTCAGGGAACTCACTTAGGTTTTGGTGGCTTGGCCTCAGTCCTGAGTCAGTCTAATTTGCAGCAGGGGCTCTAGGGAGGATCTCTTATGTCTCTAAGGAGGGTCTCTTACATGCCAGGTGATTTCCCCTCCATCAAATTATTGGCTGTCTTGAAAGAAGACATTCTCATTCTCTCTCACCCAGACCTTTCTCACCTTGCATGAATAATTGAATACTCATTGGGGCAGGGCAAGAGACTAAAGCTGTAACCTGCTAGGTATCAGGGATGTAGGGCCTTGAACTCATAGCTCTCTCATCCTGCTGGAGAAGCCTGGAATCCCTGTGGGGCCTTGTGCTGTCAGATTGTGTGCAGTGCTTTAATGTTCTTTTCTGATTTGGGCAAAGGCAGGGTAATCTACCAGTTATTCTTCCTGACCTGCATTCTCCTCAGTCCCTCAAAGCCCAGCAATGGACTTGTGGCCATCTCAGTATAGGTTTTCCTACTGATGTTTTGTGTGCTGTAAGATACACTACTTAAGCCATGGAGATACCCTGTTGCTCTCTCTCTCTCTCCCATTTCCTTCTTTTGCACAAAGCAAAAACCAGTGTATTCCCATGGTAAATGATGCTTGTTGTTTATCAGTAGCTTTGATTGTCTAAGACTTGTGCAAAAGCCTACCATCAGACCCATTTTGTTTACAGTTAAACCTAAGCTCATTTGTTGTCCAGGGAGTCTGAGGATTTGGGTTTTTTTCCTTTTTTTTTTTTTTTTTTGTACTAACTTAGAGATAATGATTGTAATAGCAATAATGAGAATTAATTTGTGCCGTCCTCCCTGAAATTCACTTAACCATTGTAGAATGCAGCCATGGAGGTTTCAATGATAAAAAGCAGAAATGCTAGAAAGGGAAAATCTGTGTTCCCATAATGAAAGGCAGGTGCCAGAGGCCCAGTGCAGACTTCTTGCTACTCGCCTTGCAACATGAGTTGTGGAGCTGGGTTAAGTGATAGCTTCACTAAAGATAATGGCAAAACTCCCCTTAGTTGTGTTGCTATTTTCAGAAAAGCTGCCTCTTCACTAGCTTTTGTCATTTGATCCTGATCATTACATGGACACCATGGAGATTTTGTGTTAGAGCCATCATGGATCAGGCCCATGACTCTACTAGGTCCTGAACAAATCAAGAGAAGAGCAGTCCTTGCCCCATGAGTGGAAGAGATTCATGTGGAAGACAGCAGGTGATGAAAAATGCAGGATAATACCATGTATTAGAGGGGGGCCATGTACCTGGATGTTGTGGCATCTCTGTATCTATAGAGAGATAGGGCTACACAAACCTGAGGCCATGCAAGGCTTAGGCAGGATTTTTCTTTCCCCCACTACTTGAGGAAATGTTTTGCCTGGAGGTCATTGCATTCTAAAAAATGAAGCTAATGAATAGTTTAGTAGGAAGAGAAAATCCTGGGTTTTAGGCTTTGCTAACTAGTGCTTTCACATGGCTGTGGCAAATTACTCAGCACAAAGGCACGAAGGGAAAATGTCAGTAGCTTGATGCTTGTTTACACAGCGTGTCCCAGCCAACTCTATTCCTTCCTATACATCCATTAATAAATAAATGCCTCTCAAAGCCGAGGACATAATAGAGATCAAACCTGTAAGACAAAACCTGCTGAACTCAGCCCGTTTCGATTCCACTCCGCCATCTCTGCCCCGTAGCTGGCAAGTGAAGTTACAACCCAAAATGTAAAATGAGAAAGTAAAGGGGCTGTAAAAGAGGCACTGTGAGATCATACCTACTGCAACACTCTAGCTTGGATATGCACCTAAGTTCAGTGTGTGCAAGATTCAGGTTCTACTTGGAAGTGTCTGAGTGTGGGTGGCTCAGGCTGCCCTACAGCACTTCCCTGAGCCCAGCCTAGCCTGGTCCTCCTGTTTTCACATCAGGACAGCCTCACTGCACTCATTTGTTCTTACATTATGGAAAGGGCTATTTATTACCACCAGCTCAGGAAATGACCTAATGTGGCCTTGTAAGGCAGAATTAATTTGCAATGACTCCAGCTGAAAGTTGGCCATCTTTTAACTTAATAACTGCAGAACTGTCAGCTTCCTTTGAACTTAATAGCAGTTGTGATGTTGAAATAGGAATTTTCATACAGGAAAGCAAACTTGACTTGATTTGAATTGCAGTATGTAGAGTTTTCCTCAGTGGAATAGAGGGAGAGGAGTGTTCAGCTGTAAAACAAAAAGCATTCCTTTTGCATTTAAATAGAACTCTTACTATGCTGTGTCTTTTGAATGCAAACTTAGCAATGATGTTTCGCAGGGAATGTTCAAGCTGGAAATATTTAAAGTGTGAGTGACTCTTGTAAGTTGTGTGTTTTTTCACAGCAGGGACCACACACTGCAAGTAAATGCGAGCCTACTTTGGCTCTAGCACATTTCACCCTGGGATGCAATTTCTGCAAAGGTGTTTTAATTAATTTTTCCTTAATGATCAGAGGAGCAGCTCAGCTGTAGGATGAATAAAGGATTTATTACTCTAAATGCAGAAGTTGCTGATTATTTTTTTTCACCTCTAAGTTACTTAAACTTTAATAAATTGGTAATTTTGGTTATCAACAAACAGATCATGTATACACATGTGAATGTGCAAAATGTAGCTGTTTCTAATTTAAACTAGAGTTTATTACAGCCACTGGATCTGCTTCATTGCTGCTAATGAGATTTTAGGGGTTTTCATAATGGAACAGCATGAATAACCTTTTGTTAAGAAAGGCCACCCAAAGTATGTGAAGTGGTGGATACTATTCTCATTATTGGTTTACTGAGCTGAGCTCTCACAAAGGGCCTGGATGATAGCCTTTCAAAATGGAGTGCACTCCCTCCCCAGTGCATGTAAGAATGTGATTAAAGCCCTCCTACTCCTAGGATGCTGGCTTTAATCATAGTCCCACTCCTTAATAGCCAAAATGTATTAACATCTGAGAGTTGTTAGACACCGTGAAGGGTGTCAGGGGTTTCTGTTCAGCTCGTGTTGGACAGGTGTCCAGGGAAGACTTCCATCATGGTGAGTGTAAACACACCTGCTCCTGAGCAAGCCTGAGGGTAAAAACCCAGGAAAATGGAGTTCCTCTGTCACAACTGCATGGAAAGGTTTCCTTCAACTGGCATTATCAAAGCAGCTTCAATGCATGAAGAGCTATAGTGAAATTAAGAAAAAGCAAAGTATTTCAAATATTAGGCAAGGTTTATGAGTGCATGACTGCGTAGACGTGTATCTATCCATCTCATAAACAGCACAGACAGGTGAAGAATGTATTTGTACCTGTGGCAGGATTAACTTTATATTAATCCATCTCTCACAGGTCATTTTCTGCCATTCCAAGTCCCCAAGCAACCTTAAACAAGTGCCATTTTACTTCTGTCAAGTAGTCAAAGACATTTTTCTTTCCCTTACTCAGACAAGAATTCTTTATTAAAAAATTACTCCAAACCCCTTTCTGTATTGATTTTAATCCCAGCCCCCTGAGTAGTGATCAGAAGCCATTTATACCCAGTAGCTCAAAATTATCCACCCAAGGTTCTGACTCATCAGCAATTTTCTTATGCATAGTTTTTTAAGAAATGTCATAGATCTGGGTTAGAAAATGGGTGAGGGTATGTGATAAATCATGGATACAAATCTGCCTAGCTCCATTGAAGCCAATGGACTTTTGAAGTTTTACACCACTTCTCTGTAAGACACACAAAGGCCCTAATTGTTGGGAATGTCAGTTTTCTGTGGGAACTTAGTTTTTTATAGCATTCAGAAGACATATGCAAATGTCAAGATTTCTTCAAGGCATTGTGTTGCTAATCTCATTTCTCAAGATAATAATTTAGCATGTTTTCACAAATAGAGTTTGTTAATACAAATATCTAAGCATTCCCTTTTAATAGTACTTTGATGGAGACAATCTCTCAATTTTTACTGTTCATATCAATTTGTGAGAGTAGAAAGAGTTAATTTGAATGTTTTCATAAAATTCTAGTTCAAGAAGTTCATTGTAATCCCTTTTCTGTTTTCCTTAGGTAAAGTGTCAGTCATTTCTTATCCAAAGTTGCTATTTGATGTTGCTGGGCACTGTAGATCAGCCAGTTAGCCAGTTCATTTCCCCCCCAAGATGGTTCTGTTTCAGCCATAAGTGAAAAAGACAAATGATTCTAATCTAGTTTTATAAAGAACAGAACCTGTGGGTGGAAAAAAAAAAAAAGGTTCTGTAGATAAGTATCTCCATATAGTTAATGTGATTAGTTTTGTTATTCTAACTCTTGCTGCAAGTCCTTGGAACTATTATTCATATTGAATATGATAAACATATATTAGTGTTGTAAATGCAAGCCATATAACAGTGATCTATTTTTTAATGCTAGCTTATGCTCTCTACATTTATAGTTTACTGGTTTAACTGCTTATCTACCCTCTACTTTATTGCTGTTGTTAATAACTTTGCCCCTTCCCCATTTCATTGCAGATAATCTCATACAAAAGTGTAAACAACTTATTCTGTTTAAAATAAACAAAACAAAACAAAAAAAAACCAAAACCAAAAGCCTTTAGAAGGCAGAAAAAAAAAAAGAAATGCATGTATAGATTTACACTTTTAATGTTTTTGATATTCTGGCGTACATTCTCAGAGATGTTTCACCTTTTCTTTGCCTTCAATATTCTCTTTCTTGTGCAAATTTCAAAAGATAAATTTTTCATCACATTGCATAAATTTGCCAGTGCGACCAGGTGAACAGAAAACTTTGCCTTTATTAATTAGCAGTGGCAATACTTCAAATAAGACACTATTATGTAATTTAAAACAAGAGGAAAAAATACTGCAATCAAGCTTTGTGCCTTGTTCCAAATAGCATCCTTCTTGAAATCCGCAGGAGCAAGACTGCAATGCAGCTGTGACAGCTCATGGGTGCCTCAGGGGGGAGAGATGGTTTGGTTTTGGGGTAGGGTTACAATGGGGCAGCAAAGCTCCCTGTGTTAGAAACCCTTTTTTCCAAGGGCTGTTACACTGTGCTCTTCGGGACGATGGGAAGCTCAGCACTGTTTTCAGCTGAGTTAAGATACTGGCTCAGGTTTGGCATGTGTCTGTTCTTATCTTTTAGAAGACTTTCCCAACCCGCTGATTACTTCAGGAAAAAACATCAAACTTATTGTTCCTTATGAGATTTAAATGTGTGGGTTTGAAAATGGTAGAGTTATTTGTGTATTTTTGGAACTAGTAGTTGAACTTTACAATCTGGTCAAATCACAGACTTCATATCAAGCTCTGTCAATGTCTTCATGGAAGGAAGAGAGGAGCCAAATACCATAAATATACTGATTATTGTTTTAACATCATGTGGTACAATACCAGTTATGGGACTTGAGGAATACAAAAAACTTTCACTTCCCACATTAAGCAGATGTGGAAGATCCAAACATACCTGCCAGCTCCTTTCTTGGACTGAACAAATCCCCATAAGGAGCGTGTGAATGAGAGACTTGTTTCTCTATAAGCAGAACTTTGAAATGTTCCTGCTTTATCCCCCATTAAAGCATAATTTGATTTTGCCCTCCCATTAAGTAATCTGCCAGATGAGTATTCAAAGCCCTGTGATTCCCATTTATCAAGTCAAATTAAATGTTTCTGACCAGGTTCATCAACTAGGTATGTTTTAATCAAATCTAATGACATTTTCAATGAAATAGTAAGTGCATTGAGCATTTTTCTGTTTGGATGCGTGGGGGTAGAAGAGGCATTTGCTTCCTTTGAACACGAAGAGACTTGGTGTCAGTCTCTGTTTATTATTGTGAAACATGACAGTTATCTGAAGAAAACCAGCAGGATTTAATCTGACAGCCCAGTAAGGGAAGAGTGCCACCAATCTAATTATCCAGTAATCTAGTCAGAATGGGAGTAATTCTGGGCCTTTCTCAAGTCAGTTAATCACATTTCCCATGCATTAGCAGCTGCACATGCAGAGCTTTTAGGGATGAGCTCTTAGCCCAGTGTAGCCCATGGAAGACACAAGAGAGGCATCATGTCATTGTCTTTGTTTGTTGTCTGGTTGTTTTTTCTAAATTTTGATAAAGCATTTCTGTTCAGACTTGCTTTCACTCTTTTGATACTTTCTAAGTTCACCACCAACCATTAAATATAAAAAATACTTATTAATTTTGGATGTCCCAAGATGTAGGAAAAGGGGTGTCACCCTAGGGGTGACATTGATGACATTGTCAAAAATCATCATTCCTCCTTCCTTTTTTCCTTTTTTCCTTTTTTCTGATGTCCTGTGGTAAAATGAGGAACATAACAACAAACCAAAAAAAAAAAAACAAAAAACTTTTAGTGCTTGGCCAACAATTATCAAGTTATCTTCAGGCCAGGTGTCAAACAATGTGACATATCTGTGGTATAGAACGTGGGTTGGGGGGATTTTTCATGGAGAAAAATTAATTCAGTTTGTGGCAAAAGTTCAGATGTTTGGGTTTTCTGCTTTTGTTGTTCTTTTTTTATTTAAGAGTGCTTAAGGCTTGATTCTCCTATTTGCACGTTGTGTGACAGGCACATTTGTCCTGCCTGTCATTTCTTCCCCCCCATTTTATTGTCAAGCCAGGGGAGAAATTATTTCATAACTCTGTCCTCAGAGGTATAACTTGCCAGCCTGAAATATCTACTTTGGATTGTAAGTAGTTGGGGCGAAAAATGCTGATCCCTGAATGTTTCATCATTTTTTGCAAGGGCAGCAGACCTCGTGCTGTCATATATTTATTTCTGCTGTCCAACCCACGGTTCTTGTAAGTGGGCAAGATATGTCTTGCTCTTACTTCAGGAGAAGAAGAAAGATATCTTCTAAATGTAGGCTTTTCCTACACTTGCATTTAAAAGGGAATTCTTGTGGGTTGCCAGAAGATATTTAAATGCTTGCTTCTCAACTCTTCCCCTGAAAGCAGGGGGCTTGAACTCACTGAAGTTTTAGATATCATCAGGTACCTTTTGCCTTGGTTAACTCCCTGCAATGGGACTGTAATTTTGTCTCTGGACAGCATCTTTGTACATGAAAAAGTTACCCCTACATAAAGCAGAAATAAATTTCAAATAGAATAATTTAAAAAGAGAAAAAAATGTCCATTCAGTTCCTCTCTTTAAGCCTTGCTTAATTGAAGGAGTGCTAAAGCAGCTGGCCTGCCTGAAAGACTGCTTGCTCTTACATCAGGCCAGAACATCAAGTCTGCCTGGAAAGATGGTAGGGAATTGTCTCCTATCTCTAGAAAACAACTGATTAATAAAATATTTGAAATTTGGTGGTCTTCCTATTGAGTGTGCTTTAAATTGCATCTTTGCTCCATTCTGACACTCCTTGTCTCTCCCTCCAGCAGTCACATAGGAATAAAACTTTGGATCCAGATGTTGCAGTTCAATTTAATTTTTGCTATATCTAAATTCCTTTCATCTTTCTCACCTTGCTCAGATTAAGGGAGTTGAACTGAGTGAAGACAGCTTGTGCAGCAGTGGAGATTGGTTGTGCATTTTTTTCAGCTTTAACTTTACTTGTGTAACTCTGGGTGTTGTCGCTGACAGCGGGAGCTGATTTAAATGGAAGAGCTGGTTGTTTTCCATTCCAGTTTGACAGGGAGGTGGTGGAGGTCAAAAACAGAAGAGCTGCCATTAGTGCTGTGGATTTCTCAGAAGGGCAAATGGCTCCAATTAAAAATAACAATAATTCCTTAAGAAGATATACCAATGTCTCCTGTGAGACCCTAGTGACTAAATAGAACTCACCAAGGAGGCATTATGCACCAAAAGGGAGAATGGGAAGAAGTGACCCTGTGAGAAGAATTGAGCTAAACTTCATGCCAAGTTCAGCATTTCACTTGCAAATTAGTACCAGATCTGAGCTGATCTTCAAAAATGCATTTGTAAAGTTTGACAGAAAAAGTCTGCAAGAGCCAGCTTTGCAAAAGCACAGCTCCTTTTTTAATTTTGACTTAGTTCTAAAAGCAGTTCCAGAGCACTTCTGAGAACTGAAGGTGCTTCATTCCATACCAGGGTCCAGTAGAGTCATGTAAGCAATTGTTAGTATGCCCAATGTAGTTTCATTTTTTATATCAAGTAGCAAGGAACAGCAATGCATTTCATATGTAAGTATAGTTCTTCTAAACACTTTTTTTGTGTTCAGGAGCTTCAGATCCCCCCTTTCTAGTTTTATTTATTTTCTTGGCCAGTATTCATCTCTAACTTTTGGAAATATTAGTGAGATTCTTCTGAAGTTCTTCAGGAATCCTCTTTGATTACTATTCCTTAACAAAGTACAAATAATTAAATTTCTACTCTTGGATGTGCTCCCTATGTGCACAATTTACTTATGTGATTGACTTTTTGAGACTACGAAACCAGTGTCTTGAAACAAGCAGGACTCGTTATTGTGTTTAGAGATTTGTGCTTTGACTGCTCCTTATGTGGCTAAATAAGATACACATGCTTTGCTTGGCTTTTTTACTAAAAGAATTTGTTAAGTGAAGTTACCTCTATCTGCAGATAGGGGCCTGTGGAATCAACTTCATTAAGCAGGAAAAAAAAACATCATCGAACTTCTGCTCCAAAAGACATAGGATAGCTGAAAGGCTTCCTTGTCTTTTGAGGTTCATTTTAATTAATTATTTAAATTGTGATTAATGATTGAGATGTTGAGACTCAGACCACCAGTTTTAAAACTCCTGCTGAGTGGGGCAGCAGCAATGCATAGGTATGTACAAATCTGAAGGCCCTCTCACAGCTTTACATCATTGGGTCTTGCATTTCTCCTGTGATGTTGAGCTGTCAGCAGACACTTTGATTTAGGTATTCAAATTAATATCTGCTGAATGAGCAGTGCTTTGCAGAAGTTGAGCTTTGTGTCTTGTTCATTCTTAGCAAGAGAGCCTGCTGCTGTCTCAGGAATTTCCCAGTGACAAGAAGGGCTTTGTGTAAGGAGTGAGGGGGAAAAAGACCTTAACTGACGTAAGGGAATTATCAGTCTGCCTTTCTGTACGAGGAAATAACTGTGGACTTTGAACTCTGGATAATGATGACGGAGTTATCATTTCAAATCTTGATATAATATACAGGGCCTTCAATTTTTATCCAATTTTCTCCTTGTTTGTTTCGCTTCACTTTTTCGTATTAATAAACTATGGTTGGGTTCCTGACTGATTTTATCCTTGTTGTTGCTATAGTCTTTCAATCTCTTTATGCCCTCAAATGAAATACTCTGGACTGAAAGTACAGCATTTGTATTTAACCAGACCATGAATTTCAACCTCATTTGAGTTTAGGTTTTGTCAGTCTTGCTTAATCCTACTGCCAGACCAGAAATATCATTGCTGATACGTGACAAATGGTATCATGCTACTGATACCATTGACGTGTGTGAAAAATTCACTCTCCCTTCTTCTTCAACACCAGCATTGGATCACTGTTTGGCAGCCTGTGTGTCCCTAAAGTGGAACAGCATGAGCAGGCAATGTTGAGAGACAGAAGTCTTTATGGTCTGTGTAGTATTTATAGGACCATAGGAGGAGAAAGAGGTCTGAAGAGCTTAAATCACTTGGTTGAGGCCATTATGTCAGAGCTTGGCGTTATAACCCATCGTTTTGCTCCCAGCGTAATACTCAGGTGCCACATCAGTCACAGGCTCACACTTTGCTACATCAATCCTTAAGCTTTTAGTGTCCTAAGAGATGCTGCATATAAAAGTGTTTGTACCAGGCAGCTTTTCCACACAACACAGAAGAGACCCCAGTAAAGCTCACAGGTTAGCCCTGAGGAGAAGGTCTTACTCCCATGTCCTGAGACAAAGCTGGAAATGTTCTGGGGGGCTATTTTTCAATGGGATTTCTTGTTGTTCTGTGTGTAGGGGTTTATTTTTACTAGTGCTGTACCTAACAAGTCATTAAATCATTGATTGAAAATGTTTAAAGAAAAAATATTGAAGTAAAAGAAAATACTATAGTAGACAAACCTAAAAGGTCAGCACATACCACAGAAAAAGCTGTGAGTGTTGGAAATGTGTGGCAAAGTCAAACTTATGCAATGAATAGAAAGAATGACCTTTTAAGAGTACCTTTCCTCTGTGCTCCATGTTCTTTATTTTGATGTCTTCTCATCTTGAGGCTGTCCCCTGCCTACGGTTTCCTCTGATATTTGTATTATTTTTCATTCTTTTAAAAGTATGTTAAATTCATTTCTGTCCTCTTTAATAATATGGAGGTTTTAATCAGTACTCCATTTATTTTGGGGTTTTATCCCTTCTTCTTTTCCACTTTTAATAAATAGCTTTCTCCCTGGTGTTTCTAAGTTTTCAAAACTGTAATCAACTTATATCCTTTCCTTCATTTCACTCTACTTCTGCCATCTATAAGAATGCTTTTTTTCTTTTGTTCTTGTCCTATCTTAACTCATTCTAAATCTAGAATGAAGGTCGTGCTTGAATTAAAATGCAAATGATGAAAATTTATGAAGTTGAGAGATTGAGAAAATGAATTGGCCTCTAAACCTTCCAAGAGTGAATGAATAAAGACTTTAGAATTTAGAAATTCGATACTCATAGGCTGGTGGAAAATGACTTTGCTAAATGTACCCATCTGTGCAGTCCTCCTTTATAAACCTACATATTTTAGTTTGTCAGGTTTCCATTGGTTGTCTACCATTATTTTAAACAGGAGAAATATGTGGAGTGCAAAGCTGTCACATTGTGTTTGTGAGGGAAAATGTTTTATCCTGGTCAAAAACTCTATAAAAGAAGTTGGAAGTTTAAAGAAGCTGGATCTCTCAGTGATATGATATCCATGACTTCAAAACTTTATAAATGAACAGACCACAGTAAGAATGCAATGATGTAAAAAATACATGGTCTTCTGTGAATAATAAATAGAATAACTTATTTATAAGGCAGAACTAAGTATTTATTTTCCTTACATGTATTATATTCATTATTATCCTAATGTGAATTACTCAAATATGTTAAAAATTTAATATGAACACAATTAATAATCCCAGTGATTATCACCCCAGGTTAGCTAAATTATGTAAATACCATTTTCAATGCAAATCAAGGTGGAGGAACAACACCCCGCAGTTCTGCAGTATTTTAGGGGAAATGCTTTCAGCCAAGCTTTGCTGGAATCTCCCAGTGATCACTTAACCAAAGCTCATGTAACATGCATTTGGTAGATATGCTTCTGGGGGGAAAAGAGTTCTGCCCTGGCTCTCCCTCACTTTACTCTCAGTGAGCTTCTTCAGAAAATTGCAAGAAACTGATGTGATAAGCTGAAGCCTGATTTTCCCATGGGACAGTCCTAATAATGCAGCTTGGGAAGAAGAAAGATGGAAACTGTGTTGACCCTTGAGACTGTCCTGAATACATCAGTGGTCAAAATAAATGGAGCATTTCCTATTAAGGATTAAGTGTTGTAAATGTGATGAAAGACTAGACGTGGGTCATAAAGGCAAACAATGACTCTGATCTGACTTAATCATCCTTATTTTACTAGACAGTCAGTCGCCCGTGCTGCTCTTTGAGCTCCTGGGGCCTATGAAACTCCTGGCATTGCTCAGTGAATCCAGGCAAGAGGGGAGGGTGTGGGCTGTTATTGTGGCTTTTCAGCCATTTCTTCATCTGGCAATCCCCAGTAGAATGCTGAAATATCAGAGATCTTTGGGCATCTCTGAATTATGGGGGAAAAATAAAAGGAAGGAAGAAAGAAATGTCATGGCTTTGGAAGTCCATAAGAGACTTATTTGGCATCTTGCACATGGCAGCCTCAGGGATCAGCTTTGATCCTTTATTGCTCATCACAAGAGAGCTGGTGCACTGCAGCCCTACATATATTTATGGCAAGAGCTTCTCTTCATCTCTGTTCAGAGGCCTGCCAAATGGGGAGAGATCTAGTTTGCATAGTAATGCTCCCTCAAACCATCTCCTTAACCTTGGTTTCTCCTCCAGCTCACTCATGTTGCTTATCCAGCACTTGAAATCAATCTTGTGCCCTGTAAAGGAGGGTGAGTGAATGTACCTAGCCTTGTGTGGGGTTGGTAGCTGGGAGACCTCTTGAAGACACTGCTTTACCTCTTTAAGCCTTCCTGCCACTGTTTTCACATGCTGGCTTGTTACTGGGCATCTCTGTGCTAGCTACAGGGCAAGGAAGTAAAAGCTGTCCTTCCACAGCCTTCTTTAATTATAGCACTTGACAAAAAAAAATTTATAAATATTCATTACCAAGCTGGTTTTAATCCAATATATGCCTGGAATATTGAACTGAATATACTGGATCTCTCCAGATCTTTGTTTGAAACAAAAAAGAGGAATCTTGATTTCTGTTTGAAAATGTTTATTACTGCATCAAAGAAAGTGTTATCAATCTGTCAAACTCACTCAGTAACAACTTATTTGGACCAAGTACAAATGTTTCTTTTGCCACAGATTTATATCCCACGTCAGACTAGGAAAAGAGAGAGACTTTAAAAATTTTTTTCTGCCATCATTAGCATAGCCTCCTTCAGGACAAATTGATTTAATATGTGGAGCAGTGGTGTTGTTCTCATTCTGGAGCTATTTAGTCTGCCTTCAGAGAACACAGGGCTACCTGGAAACAGGCACAATGGATCAGTACCCACACACAGGTCCTGTGCCCCCCTGCACTGCAAGGCAAGCCATGCCTTCCACAGGAAAATTTTCTCATTGCTTGCACGAATGCTGGCTTTTCCTAGGGAAGCACCTCTTGGAACACATTAGTGCAATGTGTTAGACTAGACCATAAACAGAGTTATAGCACACAATCACATCCAACTGATAGTTTTCTTAAGATTAAAGAGAGAGATCTGAATTTTCAGGCAGAGCACATAAAAATATTCTTATCCAAGCTTTTTCAACTCTCCCATCTAATTAAAAAACACACCTCTCTAGGTATAGGAATTTAAATGCCTTTAGATCTTCCTCTTTTTTTCAGTGCCATCAGCATTCAAATTGTAATTTACAGCCCAGTTCTTCCAGCAGATGTCTTTTTCTTGCAGATCTCATTTAAAAGGTGTTCTGCTGGAGGAGATCTAATGGGACCCAGTTCTAATACAAGGATTTAATTGCTCTTGCTTTCTAAGTGATGAGTTGGCTGATTAACTTATGGAGGCTGGATGGGAGAAAATGGGGCACTATTGGCCAGAATTTAAAATTTATTTTAGATATCTAAAGATGCACTTATGCTTGAAGGCAGATTTTTAAAAGCAGATAGATTCTTAACTCCTAAACATGGAAATTCCATAAAAAGCTAACCCAGAGTGCATTTTTGGAAAGTCTTAGGCTAATGGTATGCTTTGAATATCTTTCTCAGACAATTCAGCCTCTCATGGGAGGAAAAGGTGTCCAAAACTACAAGTTTTAGTTGTCTGTCTTGGCTCTGTTCGTGAGAGCTGTGGGTGTTTTGTTAGGTTCTTAACACCCTTAAGAGCAGTATCTAATCTTGTGTAAGATTTATAATGTACATATGTACATTTGCAGCATCTGTCCTGGCTATCTTTACTGCTGTGCCTTTACAGAGGAATTACTAGTCTGTAATCCAGCTCCAAACTATTGAAAATCACTTTTTATCTAAGTCTGCTCTTATCTGCACCTGTGTCTAAAATAATTTTCCCAAGAGGAGTCTAAAAGCAAAATTGAAATCCACAGGAGGTATTTTTTATAGTAAAAGTTTAATATTCATTTCTATGTGTGTTTCAGACACTTTGTCTCAAGGTAGTTGTTTACTTATGAGGTAAACAGGTTAAATCTAAAAAGAGTTTAAATTCATTTTAGTTCATTTCTTAATTAAAAAAGTTAAAATAGGAATTTAATTTTATCAAAGCAAGGTTTGCAAGAAGGCTCAGAAACATGGTGGCAGAGAGCTGATTTTGGGTCTTGTTCTTTTTGGAGCCTTTGGGTGTTGTTTTTTTTAATCAGTAGCACCTCAGTGGTACTGAGTTTTAGAAGAGGAATATCAGACTAACAGTTTTCAAAGCTTTCTTAACATCTGTGGGGGCATTTCACAATATAACTTCTGGCACAGATGAGATTTGGGCTGTAAGATGCTTGGGTTAAACCCCCTCTGGTGGATTTAAGAGAATTGCCTCGTGTTTCAGAGAAAGAAGAATAGCCTATGATTTACAAATTTATTTTACTATTAATTTTATTTTATTTTATGCTTCAGTCATGCAGAAAGAATATTGTAAGGCTCTGAAGGCAGCACTTGGAAAAGGTCTGGGATGCTCAGCCTCAGAGTAGCGCTGTGGAGTGAGAAACTAAAGGCTTATTGTTTGCATTTCCTCCCTTCCAGCCCCAGTGGGCTTCCACACTTGGCACAATCTAAGCATTGCATTATTTTTCCTGACATGAAGGCACATTGCTCAGCTTCTTTGCCTTTGGTCAGATATCAGCAACACAAAATGATGTCTTTGTGTAGCAGTTTTGTAAGGAGTAGCTGCTCTGGTCAGTATTTCATAGATTCATTTTACTGATCAAGATCTAAAACCTTCCCTTTTCTTTCCCCATATGAGGGAGGAACCCTTGTTCCACAGAAGACTGGTTCTCACAAGACAGTGGGACATTTATTTAAAAGCCAGATTTGAATCTCTGAGAACTTTTCTTCCTTCCTTGTTTTGTCTGGGACTGAAAACAAAAAGAGCAAAATTCCACCCCCCCAAAAAAAAAAAGTACACAGAGACTTGGTGGCCATACCTCTCTCAAAAGCTTTCTACTTCAAACTGCATCTTGGATTCTCCTTACATCCTTGGAAGCCTTACTGTCTTTCCATGGTTATGAATCAATGTCATTCAGAAAGAATTGACTCAATGCTGATGCTACAGAGTCCTTGCACTGGCTCATTGTCTTCTTCAGCACTTCAGCTTTGTGGTGAGATTGTTTCACATGTTTTGTTTGATCTTCCCATCTGCAACACCTCAGAATTACACTTGGGCTGGCTGCTGACCCACCCAATCCAAAGCAGAGTGTCAGAAAGCTTTTGAGAAGTAGTCTCTTCCCAGCATTTCTCCCATCCGCTTCCAAATAGTGTGCAATTGTTGTTGGACTTTAAATTCTCTTTTCAGGCTTGTGTATCTAAATAAGTTCCCACCTGGGCAGAATGGTTTTAAAATATTTGTCTAAACCAGATGTGGCAGCAGTAGATAGCAATTGGAATAGTTATTTATAGCTAAAAGAATGCTGTGTAAATCCATTTGAGGGTCTATCTTAAGATTTAGAGAGAATAGCAGTTGATCTTCAGCAGGCCTTTCTCTGGAGTTTTGTTTTCATATCCCAAGTTAAAATAAATGTGTTTCCTGAGCTGGTCATAGCATATTTGTAGGAATTCTGCAAGTTTTGACTT
This sequence comes from Serinus canaria, assembly GCF_022539315.1. Classification (NCBI taxonomy): domain Eukaryota; kingdom Metazoa; phylum Chordata; class Aves; order Passeriformes; family Fringillidae; genus Serinus; species Serinus canaria. The sequence continues at coordinate 40,672,795 of NC_066315.1, forward strand.
GCAAATTTGTATCTGAGTTTTCAGAGGTAAACCTCAGGCTCTTTGATTGGAACTTAGAGGATTAGTTTCTCCCACCCTGAAGCCAAGGGAAGTTTCACCACTAGTGTCAAATATGCTTGGGCCATTGGTCTTCATGGATTCCTGTAGTGGGATCTATTCTGCTAGCACAGTCCTTATAGAGCAAAGGAGAAGAGAGTTGAAAAGTGTTACCAGTCACCAGCAATGAAACAACACTAGGAAGAAAGCTGGGCTTTTTTCCTTGCCTTTGGGACTTATTTGCAGCATACCTAAAAATCCATCTGCACGTGTGGCTGAGAGAATTGCTGCCTGTCTGATCTCTGGCTGCCAGCCTCTGTAGTACCCTGGGGCTCCAAAGCAGATCCACATGGTAGCCAGCTTTCTGTGTAAGCTCTCTTGTGCTCATGTAATCAGAGTCCTGCTGAGGCCATTACATGATTGACCATTGATTTCTGTTGCCAGTATTTTGACCCTTTAGAGACACAGTGGGATTAATCATCAACTGATCTGACTTCATGTGTATTCATTTAGAGGGGAGATGAGGCCTCCTGAGGGAGATGCTGGTCAACTTGGGAATTGGTGAAGGAGGGTGTGTTAGGAAACTAAAAGTGGGCAGGCTGCTTAGGTGAAAGAAAAGGGTCAATAATACAGTAAAGCTTTGAAAGTAGTTATTACAAGCTTCCTTTAATGCTTCAGACCTCAGATCCCTCTGTGTCTGGTTTGACAAGGGTCTCTGCCTGGGTGACGTGCATCTATCTCTGTACAGGTGCACCACAGGGTTTTCATGGCACAGCAGCACCACTCAGTGCTTTCAGCAGATTGGAAAACAGTACTCAAATTAAGGTGTGCAGGGATCCAAACTATGAAAACTGAAATTTAGCCATGAGATCAGTTTAGATAGATGTCTGCTTCTCGGAAAATTATCTTTGGAATATCAGTGGCACAGTATAAACTTGGCTCTACAGCTGTGTTGCACTTGAATCCTTCCAATAGATGGAAAGATAAGACAAAATCACAGCCTGGGGCATTCAAAGCGCTGTTGTTGGGGTTTTTCCCAAGGTAGACAAGGAACTCAACCTCCCAAGCAACAGTAGGGTAGTGATTGCAGAAAACAAAACCCAGAAAGAGTAAGGCACTGTGACATGTGTGCAGAAAAGAGGAGCAGAGCTGAGAGTGTGCTGGCAGCAAGCTTGGTGTGCTGGGGCTGTGCTTAATGCGAGTTGCCTTCCTGGTGGGAATGGTGTGCAGGGACAATGGGAGCCATGGGTTAGCAGAACAAAGATGGAAATGAGGAGGAAATTCCTTTTTAGCACATTTTGCATGCTCAGCCACCCTGCAAGGTAGAACTGCTGGAGACGGTAGCTGGATATTAATAGGTGGCATTAAATAATTGCGAAATGTAAATGCAATTGAATGCTTCTCTCTGCAGCTATCTAAGTGTTCATTATGCCATAAAAACTAGTTGGTTTTCCACCCCTGTGTGTACAGAAAGAGCTCACAGTAGCAAAATTTGATTTACATGAAAGATGAGGAAAGATGAAATATTCTGTAAGTCATTTTTATTCTGTGTAATTTTGTTGTGAACAGATAAACTGTGTATATCTCATTGGTTTTGTTCAAGTTTACACTAGATGTTACATTATTTCAGAAGATGAAAGAGTCAAGGGTAATAATGCAAGCCCCTGTTTATAAATCTGTTTTGTTGAAGTCTCTGACATAAGTACATGAAAGTGAAAAATCAGAAAATGAAGAAAACAGCACAGACATTCTCATAATAATTGTGATTCACATAAAAATTAATCACAGCAGCTTGGTCACTGGTTGTATCCAAAGTTAAGTATAGCCTGTAGCTTGTCTGTAAAAATCAAATACTCTTTCAGAGTGTTAATAGAAATCTTTTACTCACGGCTGAGAGTGCACAAGTGATGCTTGTAAATAAGCTTCAGGTTTTCTTCTTTGAGTTGTTTGGGATTTTGAGAAAGCAAAGCACTCATTCCTGTTTGATAATATTCTGCTTCAGTGAGAGGCATCCTTGGGGCCTCAGCAGCAAATTTATTCTGAAAAGCAAAGTTAGTGCATAAATTATCCTGTACCTAAAAAACATTTTGATTTTTTGTCTCCTGCATAGGATGTGATTTCTGGCTTTATCCAATTCTTCCTTCATGGCAGGCTTTTTTTCCCCCAGCAGCCTATGTCATTAGCTTAGCAAAAAACCTGAGGAGAGGTTAGGAGTATTAGCAAAGAATAATGGATACCTTTTGAAGTAACTTTTTATTTCTCTAATGTAGTTTGGTGTGTCCCTGCTTAATGTTGACAGCTTCTGGGTTTCCAGTGGAATAATTAATTTGGGTCACTGTGTTGCAGTATTTTGCTTCCCCTGTATCCTAATGCCTGGAAATTTCTAGAGTCTTTGACACACATTGTTTCATGTATTCTTGTACTTTAAATCAGATGTCAAGATTTTAATAGATCCTGAGCTTAATTATTCACCCTTGTCTAAAGTAAGTTTAATGTATGTCCTGTCTGAAACAGGAGAAGTGGTTTCAGGTGCTTTTGTCTAGAGGCTGATAAATGAAGAAAGATTCAGTGTAAATGGATGTGTTTGCTTATTTTCCAGCATAGTAGCTCTGACTACTTTCCACTAGGTACAAATAGTATTAGGGCTCCATTCATTCTTGCCTCTTTTTAAATGTATTAAACTGGCTAAAACTCTTGTAGAAATTTAGTGGGTTCCTCTGGCAGGTGATAAGGAAAACCTAGAGACAGCTGGACAAAATGAAAGGAAGTACTCAGAGTTAATAAACTCTGATCAGCAATTTAATGAGACTGGGTGCATTTCAGAGTAGAATAGGCAGAGAACAAGCTGAAAATATCTGCTCTTTGGTGCATTGGGTCTGTGCATCTCCATTTGGCAGCACATTGTGTGCTGGTGTGGAGCTGAAGACCATTAGGAGGAAGCTGTCAGTGCATCAGTGGAGAAGGTGGGCTTGGATTGTGGGGGACAATACCTGCTGAGAGCAGGGGTGAGCCATGACTCCCCACAGGGCTCAGCAGCCCTCCTTCCTGCACCAGGGTCTCCCTGAAGATTAGGACTTAACCTGTTAAAAGGCTCTCTTCTGGGGCAAGGAAGAGGCAGAAAATGGCCATGCAGAGAGATGGAGGCTGCATGAGAGGGGTCAAAGGTGGCAGGCATCATCCCACCCCCTCTGCAAACAAAGCTGGAGCACATGGCTTGGGTTTGCAGCCTTTGGGTGCTTTTGAGTTAGGAGCAGTAGGTTTGATGGGAGCTGCTCTCTGTGGAGCACTGGGCTCTCAGAGCTGTATAAACCTCCTCACAGATGGGGTCTGTAGGAGGGTAAGGGGGCTCAGAATTGGAGGCTCACTCTCTGCTTGGGTCTGGTTTTGCACTCGAGAACTTGCTGCAGTAGAAATATTAATATAGCCAAGGTGGAGAGGCCAAAAATACAGACTTTACATTTGACACATGTATATTTTGTTGGGTGAGATGATTATCAGGAAAACTTCCATAAACATATTCAAATTATTTAGTATCTTAAACTCTCAAGGTTTCTCAGAAATTGCTGTGTGGCTCTCGAGGCACTGGCATCTGACTGTATTGCTATTGTTTTAGCCTAGTTTTAGAGTGGTAAAGGGCACATAGCAACCAAGTGGCCCATACATTTTCACCACATTGGTAGTATTCTTGTTGATAAGTAGAATCCAAAAATAGAAGATTGAGGCAAGTCTGCTCCTTTGCAGGGAGGCGTTTTTCAAGGTCAAGTTTGAAGGGCAGTTTAGAACTGATGGGTGATTTTGATCTATCTCTACCTGCATTACAGATGTTCTGCAGTGACATTAGGTTTGTTCTGGAAGCCTTTACCTGAGCTGCTGGCCTTGTATGTCACCCTCCTTCATGGGTGTCATGGACAGGTCAAGTCTTCTGGTGGAAATTTGCTATCCCATCTCTGCTGTCCACTGAGGTTTTGTGCTTCTTTGGGGAAAAGCCTAAACTTGATCAGCAGGTTAAATTTTAAACTCTTGGTGGAGGTGCCATAAGGGATGTCAAAGCAGATTTGATCTGTAAACCAGGGCATGGGGACCAGTGAATCGCCAAAGGGAGACAGAATTAACATGACAGGCAGAAGATCCTTCCTAAATTCTCTGCCCAATGGCCTCACAACATGGTTCTGGGTCCAAAATGTGAGCTATTGACTTCACATGCCTTTGAGCTTTGTGCAGTCAGTTACATCTGCAAGATCCTGGGAGAAGCTCTGCATCCTTGTCCTGGTCTCTGAGGTGGGTGAGGAGGAGGAGGAGAGCTGTTTCACTCCCTGCTTGCTTTCTGGCAGAGGGACACAGCAGAGCTGCAGGAACATGCTGTGCCTTATAACACTAATGGGGAGCCTTTGCTGGACCATGTTGTCCCCTCTGCCCCATGCAGAAGGAGCAGTGCCTGCTGCAGAGGCTCCCCTGCTGCCCTGTGTTCCCTGTGCCTCAGGGCTGCGACACCCAACTCAGGCTTCCCTTTACCTGCCTCTTTATTATCCAGTTTTCCTTTTATAATCTGGCTTTCTCTTATTTATGTCCCTTGTTAAAAGTCAATTTATTCATTTTAGAGTCCCTGTCTTTTCTTTGTCCTGGCGTTCATTTATTAGTGAGCCTCTTCCATCCTTTTCCTGCCTGGCATGAAGTATTTGTAAAAGCCTCTCTTACTCCCCTTAATCCCTTTGGCTAGCGTGAACTCCCCTTGCTATTCTGTTACTCTCTTACTTTCCCTGCAAGTCTTTACTGATCCTCTGTAGTCCTGTGTGGATCCTTTCTATTTCCAGTATGCCTGCTTTTTTTTCTTTAAACCCTCAGAGTAGTCCCTTGTGAAGCCCCACTGGCTGCTCTTTCTTTTTCTTTGAATTTTTCTCTATCACAGGGACTGTAACAGGCTGTGTTTTCATTAGAGTGCCTATCAGGATTTTTTTGCTGCCTTTTGCACTCATGGCTGCTCAGAAGAGGGGTTGGATTTTAAGCACCCCTTTGGGAGGAACAAGCTACATCCCTCCTGCCCACAGCTCCCCCTTTCAATTTGCAAATGAAAAGTAGCAATAAGGGACAGATTAACCAGCATCATGCCTGGGTGCACTGCTGAGAGAGGCTTTCAGTGGGCTTGTGTCCTGCTTCTTGCAGCATGTAGGGGCATGGTATGCAAATACAGATATATTTGGGTGTACCCCGACATCCCTGGGCTGGATTGCTTCACGCAAATGGGGTCTTTTTTCCATGCTTACCACTTTGTGGATGCACAGACATCCTGTGCCAGCAAGTTCTACAGTTTTATTAAATCTGGGTATCTGTTTTAGACCTTTGACAGTTTCACATGATCTCTACTTCTTTAGAAAGAACAGAGCACTACCCTTCTGTAATCACTCTCTCTGTGCTGTTTAAGATTGAATTGAATTTTATTCTAGAGGCCATTTGGTCTGACTACTTTAAATAAACAATATCTTTAAAAAAACCAGCATGGGGTAATTTTGTGCACACTCATTTTACCAAAGCATTTTTTAAGGTGGGCTAGCAACATTCCTGTCTTCAATTGATTTCATACAGATTGATGTGAAATATATGGAAAGATACATCAAATTTTTTTGCTTCTGCTAGCAACAGGTATTTAAGAAAAAAAGAAGGACATCATCTGTGTAATGCTGCAAGTGAAAAGCATATTCAGCATTAACTTGGCTAGCATCCACATGAATATCTACTGCAAATGAAGTAATAGGTGAATATTTCAGTGACCTTTGGTGATGACTAATTCAGTATCCACCCAGTAATGTAGCAATATAGAGGTATGTGAATAAGGCATGAGGTTGTGGCCGTCGCTAGAGTGTCTGTAAGCCCTAGAGCAATGCAGAACAACAGTGGGGAAACCAGAAACACCTTCCAAAAAGAACATGTGTCAGGCCCAGGGTCCCAGCCCCAGAGAATGATTCCAGATGACTTTCAGCAATGAGGTTATTGCATAAGTGCATAAAATGAGATGCCTGTGAATGCATGTGATCACCAGAGCTGTGTGACCAGTCGTTCTGAATCCCTCTGCTCCTAGAGGCAGAGCACCGCATCTAAAATCCTTTTCCCTCGCTGTAATTTCAAGCAGTAGGCAGGCAGAGTCAAGTCACGCTCTGGTTTCCAGTAATAAGGAAGCAAAGTGTCACAACCCATGTTCCCTTTTTATTCCCTCTTGTTCTGAAAACCCAGTGAGTTTATTAGTGGTGCTGTTTTGAAGGTAAAAGTGAACACTGGGATCAAAACTGCCTTGTCGTGTCCTTGTACGGGGTGGGAGCCGAGCTGTGCTGTGGGCTTGACAGCGAGACCTGCTGAGCTGCACTGGTGCCTGTTAGGCTGCTCGTGTGTTAAGAAATTGGTAGCACCAAGTGGCTTGTTGAAATTCATCCTTTGCTCCATGTGAGCTACTCTCTTAGCACATGAAGGAATAATTCATGCTCAAGACTTTTTGACATAGGTATTACTGTCATGATATTAAGTAAGAGTGAACATGTAGGTGGAGGCACTGGGGTAATAAAAGAGTTTTACCAACAAAATGAGGAGAAACAGGAATCTTTGCATGGATTTTATTTGTTAAAAACCCAGAAATACTGTATGTGAGATAGCAATGTAAGTGGCATGCAGGGGAGCTGGCTCAAGTGCAAGCAGTGCAGCTACAGTCCTGGTACTATCTGGAAAGGAGGAGACCATTCCTGTTGAAAAGAAAGTGGCTGAATAAGGATCCACAAACAAAACTGGGAGTACTATGGTGGTCTAACCTTGTGAAAGCACTTCTGGCTGCACACAGAGTTGAAAATGCTTAGTGGGTAAAAATTTTAAGCATAAATAAAAATAGGCTTACGTTTGGACTTTTACTAATAATTATATTAAAATGACACCATTCATTAAATAATGCAATACATTCACATCTCTAAATACACAGCAGCTGTTCACTTCTGTCAAACACGATTCCTTTAGGGACTGAATAGGGAAGAGTAACATGCTGGCTTGCATGGTAATGTCCTGATGAGCTCTGGGCTGCAGCCTGCCCCCTACACTGATTAACAAAGGGTGTCTCTCTGCCAGTGCCAGGTCCTGAAGGTGCCCCTCGGGCTGGGCAGGATGTGCCAGCTGGGCAGAGTAGGGTTGGGAAAGAGTGGATACAACACAGGCCTTGGAATTGTCCTTCTCAGGCTTTTGTAGGAACTGAGCATTAAAAGATGTTTCAGCCTAGGGCTATAAGCAGATGAGTTTGGCAGGCTGTGATGTGTTGGAGTTGAAGCTTATAAAAAGATTTTATTTTAAAATTAAAAAAAAAAGTCATTATTAAAAAAAACAGAGCTGTGAAAAAAGCCTCCCTCCTGATGGATGGCTACTTGAGAGAGGGAAGTGTCTGAATGTAGTGTCAACCTTGCCAGACCTTTGGTTATGGAAGTCCTTGGAAAAGCTTCTAATTCATAATAATTGACATGAAAATGCATTGATGCACCAACTAATCAGCCTGTAGTTATATTTTCATTGCTTTCAAAGCAGAGGATTTTATCCTTCACACCAAAACTGAGGTAATATTCTGAAGGTGTAGAAAATAGAAAAGCCTTACTGGCAGATGACAGGCACTTGTGAAGAGCCCAGCTTAGAACAGGATTTGAGTTCTTGTCATTGTTGACTTCATATGGTTCCTTATCAAAGGTAGTCAGCTGCATGTCTCCCTTACACTCCCATGCTGCATTTAGAGAAATCCCTGGGCATCCAGAAGTATAATTTGGACCCTAATTTCAAATCACAGTGAGAAAGTCTTTTAATCTTGTAGCAGTCTTTACTAAATTAAGGCATGCTACAGAAAAACATCCACTTGCTAGTAGAATGCTGATCCTGAAGACATTATATGTGACTTCTATGTTTTACCCTTTCAATAGATTTTTGCTTCTGCCAAATTTAATTTTCATATTATATTGAATCTAGTATCAGGAGGCTTGTAGTCCCTCATTTATGCAAGAAGAGAATTCAGGGTTAAAGTTGTCTCTCTGTGCCAACATCTGTAGAGAAAATGACAATAATCTACAAAATTAGAAGCTCAGAACTTGTAATTTCCCCCTGAATTATTCTTTCCTTGTTCCTTTCATATCACTGTGCTTGTATAAATAGATCGTAGTTTATTTTTCTTTCCTGGTGATGGATTTGGAGTGTTTGTCACCTGTGCTCTAATATGATTTGTTGTGATATACTGAAGGTTTTTATCTTGGTAAGGATTTTTCTCTCTTGTGCTTCATTTGGGATTTTTTCCCCCCTCTTCACTGTAGTATTTTTCAGGAACTAGGCTTTTATTCAGGATCATAACAGAAGTTTGATAAGAACACTCCAGAGAATGAAATTCTGTCATGAGAAGAGGCTTTAAAAAGAATACCCCAATTTTATTAACTGGTACACTAAATTGTGTGGCCCAACATTTGAAGCTCAAAAAGGTTTTATGTGCTATTGGTGAAACTGAGCATAAGCATAATGACATGGCATTGACAGACTTATTGTTTGGGCACAATATCTTTATCCACTGCTGGTTTATACTGAACAGATGAGCTCACCCACTCTGTATCCCCTGCATGCTAGCAAATGTGTGTGCAGAACATTCACCTTTCAGCTTAAATCCCCAAGAGTTCAGTCCCTTGCCTTTAGGGACAGGAAGAGGCAGATGCAACATTAATACAGCTTGTCAAGAGTTAGTGTCTCCCCTCTTTTAATTCTTGATATAATCTAGGTATTCTCTGTTGGTCTTCTATTTATCTGTTTTCTTTGTGCCTTTACCTCACACTGAGCCCACAATGTAATGTGATGGTGAAATTGCAATTGAGTGCACCTAAATCAATGGACAGTTTTTAAATTCTTCTCCTTTATGAACTGCATAAAGCCAGGCATCTGGAATGTAGTGGGGAAAAGCAGCAAAATCTATTTACAGGTGCCTTCTGGCTTAAAGGAAAGGGGAAAAAACAGGGCATGTGCATTCCCTTTGTTTATCCTCTCAGGATCACAGAGGTTATCTTTTCTATTTTGATGAGATTAAGTCTTTGCAGAGGTTACAGGAATAGGGATACTCTGGGTTAGATATTAGCATATTTCTTGCCTTGCTGTAAGACTTTAACTCTTTCTTTTCTAGGGTCACTGATAAGCACGGTATGAATTTTGAACTTCTGTATTTATCAATATTTTCTACACATTTTTGTATCTGTAAACTAGTAGTACAATAATTAAAAATAAATGGTTATATTTTGTTACTTACACTCAATTTTGTTTTTCCTGTAGGGCTTCTTTTAATTTCTGTTCTCTCCTGACTCTGTGCTCATCAAGTTGCCATTGCTTTCCCTCACACTGTTTTTGCACAGAAAAGGGCATGGTGCTGCTCTCCATGCTCAGACAGTTTCTCTCTGACTAAGGAGGTACTTTACCTCCTGCTGTCTCATGTCTGTCTTCTCAGATGAAAAAAATCCACCCAAAACCTCCAGAGAAGAGCTCAGGTTCTGTGATACTTTTTCAATATGTAATACAATCCTGTGCAGTAAAGGCTAAGCAGCTAAATTAAAGCAACTTTGCTGAAAATGTCCATCGAGCATCTTTCCTGCTGCAAGAGTGACAGCCCTTCACATTTTCCTCTTAATTTGTACTCTTTGGTTGACTATAGTATTGATTTGTGCATTAAGGATGATTTAATCTTTCTTTCACCCTCTTATTAAGAGGGTTTGAAACCCTACCTGGAGTCTTTATTAGCTTTTGACATCACAAAGGGAAATGTCAACACATAATGAGATAAATTTCAACATCACAGAAGACTGGAATACAACTTTCATGAAAGATGGATATAGGCAACACTTACCAAGATAAAAAAAAAAAGCCCAAAAGACAGAACCCTTCCTTTTCAGCATCCATCCATCTTTCTGTTTGTCTGTTGCTGCATTATAGTATTTATTAGAGTTTGTCTTGCTATACAATGGATTGCCAGAATCATGATTAAGAAGCTTATTCAAATGAATTAAAAATGTTTAAATGAAAAAGACCCGGAGAAGTAATTGCCAAAATTTAATCAAGGATTTAATTTGTAGCACAGACCAGCCAAATGGATTTTGCCGTTTTTCACTGCACTGTTTGTACAAGGAAATTAAAAAGTATAAAGAGTCAAAGACTCAGCAGTGTAACCCTTTAAGAATATTGCAGCATGCTCACTTATTCTCATTAGCCGCATTATATCAAACTTGCTCCTGAGGGCTTGTAGCTTGCAAAGCCAGACCACAGACTGGGGAAAAAAGATGATAGCATTTTTTCCAATGTCATAAATTACTGCCAGCACACATTAGATGATTTCTCCATGCATTGCTGTAAGCAATGGTAGGTTAAATATCCCCCTTCTTAATGCCACTTAGTAATAAATGCCCTCATTTTAGCATGTCATCTTTAGCTGAACTGAAATAACTGAGACTAAAGAGCTGTCGGGTTTTGAAACAGAAACATTTCCCTTGCATTTACTGCTGAGAAATACATACATGGCACCATTATGCTGTCTCTGTTTCATTGATGATAATAAGGTATCATCAAGCCTGGCATATCTGTTTGAACATGTTTTGCAGAAGTCTAATCATTAAGTAATATGTATCCCATTTCATCCATCATTTCCACACAAAGAGCCATACAGTGCAATTGAGAGAACAATACTTTATGAGCCATGAATAGCTGGAGCAATGATAACCTCCAAGTAGCATATAACAGACCCAGAACTGTGCTCTAAATTACAGCTCTGAAGAGGTAGGAGGAGAGATAAGAAGCCCCTGCTTGTGAGGAGGAGGCCGAGATCAAGTGTGCATTTCTTTCCCGTTTGTTGTGGTTGAAATAAACATTCAGCAGAGTGCTGAATGCTCAGCCTCTCGCACAGGCTGAGAGGGAAGCTGGTGCTGCAGTGCTGCACTGCCTTGCAGAGCCTGAGGCAGCTGGTGGGATGGGGTGAAAGGGTTCTGGGTCATTCAGGAGCTCTGAAGTCCCTTTCTTCCAAAACTGCTGACAAGGATGTCTAAAGAAGCCAAACGAAGAAAACATGCAAACCACAAATGGTGAATGGCTTCTAGGTAGGCCAGAAGAGTTTACAGATTCTCTCCTGAGACTAAAATTACATTAATTGTTTTAAAAATGGGAAGAAATAAAAAAAGCTTCACATTTAGTACATACCTGAGGTGAATCATAGGGACTGTAATAGCCCAGAATGGCAGATCAGTGTGTTGCACTGGCACGGGGGGCAGTGCAGTAAGGCTGTTCCCCTACTGCAGGAGGAAGGGTTTTGGTGTTTGTTTGCAAGTTTAAAGGAAATGGTGTAAAATCATGATTCCCACCCCTACGTGTGTCAAAGGTGATGTTTACTATTTCTTTATTTTACTGCTGTAGTCCCTGGTGAGTATTAGCTTTATAGCAGAGAGGCAGGCTTAGTCTCTCCCAGCAAGAGGTAGTGTTGGACACAATAAGGTATTTCTAAAGGTAAGGAGCCTTTCTGTGAGCAGACACAAGAACCAGCTGGGGTTTCCCTGTTTCTCTTCCCCTGCAATCCCTGGGAAGTTCTGCTCCCTTCACCTTTCTCCTTCCCTGTATGTTGGAAAAGGAGGGAGGCAGGGCTTTTGGAAAATGACAACTTTCTCCTCTTGAGATCTTTGAGCTCATGGACTCGCTTAGCTTGCTTCTGCTCTTAGTCATTTTTGGTTTGCATGATGCCTTTACACAGTTGCTCTCTTCACAGAGCATTTTTAATTTAAGGCATCTCTTGCTTGCTCAGTTAAGTGGTTATAATTTTATTTGCACAGCAGAAGAGTTGCTGATAAACAAAGTTAAGACACTGGAAAAGGAAGGAGTCCAAAATTCAGTGGTTGAGTTCCAAATATTTGAATTTTGTTCCTTATCCAGCCTTCTGAACATTCTAAAGATTGTGGCAGAGTAAATAACGCAGCTGCTTCTAAGCAGAACTTTAAAAGGTCATTTTGCTTCATGAGATCTGAGTTAAATTCATGCATGTTTTTTCTTGTCTCCCTTTTAGAGACTGACATTTTTTTAAACCATGATTGCTACGCCATGTAAGGTTCTTGCCTTTAAAACAACAACTAAACACTTCTGAAAAGTAAGAGCAAAACCATTATAGTACAAGATATCAGTGGCTATTCTCATTCCATATGTGCAACATTATTTTCACAATTTATTCTAAAACCAGTTTTATTTGCCATTGAATTTCACCTATCACAGATTTTAACGTCCACGCTGCAGAACTGGCTGGATGTTCATACTGTTTCCAGCTGATGGGGCCCAACTCAGTTTAGGTGGTTTCCTTGGTCATAAAGAAAAGCAACTTAGGTAACTTTTAGATTATGACTAAATGTGTACTTTTAAATTGTAGGTAAACCCATGTTTTCCTTTGATATTTTTACATCTTTTTTTGAGATGTAAAACTTTCAGTTAATTTTTTTTTTTCAATTCTGGTGGATTTTTGGAAATGTCTTCTTTACTGGGAGGCTTAAGAAATGCAGTTATTTTTCCAGGATTATTCTGAATGCCTGGATTTGAAAATGAGAATAAAATAAATTTGCCCCATACTTCTTCACAGGATTTTCTGAGCAGAAGTAACTGTGTGTGAGCTATTTAGCTGATGCGTTGCAGGTCTGAGACATCAAGGAAAACCTTGGGAAAAGGGTACTTTTTTCTTTTTTCCTAGAAAAAAATTCAGTGAACAAAACAAGCAAGTCCTGAGAAAGAGGAATCCATGGTAGTTGGTAGTCCTTGTCATTCTGCTCTTAACATGAGAGTCTTTCAAAATATGTTTATTTTAATTGGTTATTATAGAGATAAAAAAATATGTATATATATTTGAAAAAAAAAGTTGTGGTTGTTTGCTTTGGGGTTTTTTATTATTGAAAATTGGATTTGCTTCATTTTGGTTCTGTTTTTGTTTTTTTTCTGGTGACACTGTGACAGAACAGCATTGTACAAAACCTTCTCAGCTGTAGCATGGCTTTAGCTTCTCCAGGGACCCTGCTCAGATTGCTGTTGATTTCTCACCCTTGCCAGTTCCTCAGCAGGAAATAAAACAGGGAGTTACTGCCTTGATCCGAATAGACTCACACAGCATTTCAACAGGGAAACAGAGCTGAAGAGGAATGTTTAGACTGATAAGCATTTAGAAAGTATTTCTGGGAGTGCACTTTTTGAACTGGTGAGCAGAGACAGACTGTCTGTGTCGGGCACTTCTCCTCCTCCTTATCATGGAATTTACTATGAAAAAAAAAAAAACAACCAGCACCTCCTTGAGCACGGAAAGAACCTTTCAAAATGCTGTTTCTCTGAGCAGCTGATACTCTGGAGTCATGCTGGAGGTAGTAAATGAATAAAGCTGTTTAAAAAAAATGAATAAAGCTATAGCATCTCAACTATGTTGGAGAATCAATCATAGGCTTGAGCTCATTTGTTCCACTAGAGTGTAGTCTTATAAGAAGAGAACGGCTTGTTCCAGAAAAAAGTGTGAATAATGTGATAAAACAAAATGAACTGCAGAATATATTCTAGCCAGCAGCCAAGAAATTATTCACACTGACAGATATTACAGGTAGAGTACATTTTCTGTCGAGAATACCACCTTCTACTCTCTCTTAGCATATGCATTATGGTTGCTGTTTTCCTACCTGCTCTGTAGAAGTGCACCCAGCTGTATACATGTGATTGTGATGCACTTTCTTCTTGTATATCATACAAAGAAATCATTATCTAGTTAGAGAAACTACCCTTGCTTGTACAATTATTCAAAAAATTTTAGCTGTTTTGAAAATTTAAATATTTAGTGTTGAAACAGAAGCATTGTTCCTCATCTGGTTTTACCTTGAACTGATGCACATGTATGCACATTTATGTCTAAAGAAAGATGAATAAATCCTTAGACCAAAAGAGTAGATTTGCTGTAGTCTGAAGTGATAATTCTGTGGGCCACAGTTTTGCTTTAGCTGAGGTAAGGAATTAATGGATTTTTGGCCTATTACTTGAGGTGGTTTCCACTGTACCCCTGTATATAGCACACATTATAAAATGGATCTAGATAAATAAATCCCTGTATTTCTTTATCCACATCTTGCATTTTCTTAAACTCATTCTCACAGGGCTAAGGTAGTCATGCTGATGTCAAATGTGCTTTGTTAGCTATTGCAGCCTTTACTACAAACTCATTAGTCTTGCTGTGTGCCTAAACCAGGTGGCATCAAATATTAGTAGTGCAGCCCACAACAATAGGCCAAAAAATTTCCTGGAAAGAGGAGGGACAAGAAGGATTTTGAAAGGAAAGAGTAGCCTGGAAATGGATAGACCTAAGGGAAGAAGATAAAGGCAGGGGGGAAAAGATAAACAGTGATAACACACATCTAACTATTCTTCAGCTTATGAATGATGTGAAAAATGTCATGTTCTTTCTACTTCCTTTTCTTATTGTATTTACAACCTGGAACTTCATTCATATGATTATGTGACATGTGGTAGGCATTTTACTGTTGACACAGATACCTTCAGGCTTTTTTCCTAGTGAGATTTTTTTTTTGTTCACCCTATGGAACATATGTATTACACATGAACAGCTGCTAATCTTTTATGAAAATACATTTGAAGCCATATATGAAAACTAGGGAGTTTGTCATACATAAATTGAACTGATGACAAGAGTCTGTTTGAGAGAACATTGCAAATAAATTTTAATTTTTTTTTTAACTCATGGACAGGATTAGTACTAGCACTGCAGACCAGTGATCAGGTTTGAATGAGTACACCTTATAGGTCAATTCTCTGCTTTTGACCCAAGTGCACCATGGTGGGAAAATCTTTCAGGATGCTGGGAAAATAGATTTATACCTGTAGTAAAAGGACAAAAGCACTGTTACATTGATTACACATCTGCAATTTGCCTTTCACTCTTGGAAGTGACCTAGCCAACACTGGTTTCATATTTCACTCCATAAAATGTTTTGTTTGGTCTGTTTTCCTTTGAGAGCCTGACTGGGGAAGAATGAGATCATGCATTTTGAAAGTACATCACTGTGTGAGGATTTTCTTTATGCATAGCTTCTTTCTGAGTCAGAAGCTTATTCTGGCATGAGTAGCTGCTTATGCCATGTCCTATAAACTGTGTCAACTGAGGACATACACATGAGTAGTGGAAAACAGAGAGAGTGTAGTAACAAAGGACTGCAGCAGGTTTAGCTTAGGGTACGGATAAGCCTCTGCTTAACCTCTGACGTATACAAAAACCAAGCCAGTGCCTTAACTCATCAATGCTGTGTGTAAAATGAAGAAGTCTGTGAAAATCAGGTTCTTCAAAGTAACCAAGAGGCAGCCAGTGTCATTGACTTCAGACTGGCAGTGCCATCCACAGGGCTCCCCCACCAGCCCTGTGCTCCCGATCACACGGAGCTGCGCGGGAGTTCTTTTCCAAATGGCAAGGTAGTTGACATATTGTGTCTCAATTTAAGTCCCATTACCATTCATTAGACATGCTCCCAGTTAATTATTTTAAAAAATAAATGTAAATAACAAGTTTTAATTATACCCTCGAGGCCATTGATGTGTACAATGTTGGCATTTCGTGTTAGAGAGGCTGCCTGAAAATAGAATAAGGAGCAGTATAATGCAAGGTAGAGGTTTTGGGAAATATTATTGCGAGCATAATATTTTATAATAGTAATTTCATCAATTATAAGTCTTATATTTAAATAATGTTCTACTGAGAATCTGTTATGAAAAACATTTATGTGATTTCTTGGCTGCTATATTTCCCTGTGCATTTGAAAGGTTTATTTCATTAAAAATGGTTTTCAACCAGCTGTAACATCACACAGTGTTTTTGGGTGGTCATTGTTCATGTTCACTGATTGGTTTGTGTCCTGTCCCTTTTGAGCACTGACATCTTTCTAGAGAAATGTTATAATGGTTTGCACCTTGCCAGTGTCATTTCTTCTTGCTGTCTGGTCTGTGATTTCACTGTGTTCCCCAAGAAAGTTGTTTGGTTTTTTTCTTTTAACTCTTGTCAAAAATTTCTTCTTGCCTCATTACATAGTCAAATAAAGTGAGTTGGATTTCTATGGCAAATCCAAAAGTTTGGATTCTTTTTCAGATACCTTATTTTCTGGCATGAAATGTCTAAATAAAAATAATAACATCCCCAAAAAAAGCTACATTAGATGTGCATTTTGAGTCAATTTGTCTCTCTTAAGCTCCTGAACTATTTGATGTGCATCAAATTTGATTCCTTCTCCCTACAAAAGTGATCCTCTCTGTAGAGATAAGCAGTTGTATACTTTCAGATTCTTCTCAATAATCATTTTTTGTGAAATTACATTTAGGCCTGTTCTGAGTAATAGCCAAGGCAGGCTTTTCTTAGATGCAGAATTTTGTACCATGGAAGGATAAAACTCAACACATAGATCTAACTCAACACCAAAGGGGCATTCTAGGGTTTGCTCCAAAGCTTCTCCTGGTGGCAACTGCTGGAACCAAGCCCCCAACCTGTTGTTCCTTCCCAGTATTCTTAGGCCATGTTGCCAGTTGTGGCTGCCTAAACACCAAGGCTCCAGCCAGGCACTTTTCTGTCTCCAGCCAGTTTGCATGCTGTCAATAGTTTTTATGAAGCCAGGAGACAGATATTCACCACTGACTTCTTCATTCAGAGAATCACTGACAGTACTGGCCAGTTGTGCTGCCTGTACCCAAAAGTCACTGGCATTGGAACTTTCTGTTTGTGGAAGTTTCCGCTCCTTCAAGCAGAAGTAAAAGAAAATGAAAACTAAAGTCTGTTCTTAGGGGACACATTGATGAGAGGGACCAGCAGAGAGGGGTGTGGGGAGAGAGAGACAGGGGGAAAAGAAAGAGGTGAAAAAAGGGAAGGAGAAGGGAAAGGGAAAGGAAAGGAAAGGGAAGGGAAGGGAAGGGAAGGGAAGGGAAGGGAAGGGAAGGGAAGGGAAGGGAAGGGAAGGAAGGGAAGGGAAGGGAAGGGAAGGGAAGGGAAGGGAAGGGAAGGGAAGGGAAGGGAAGGAAGGGAAGGGAAGGGAAGGGAAGGGAGGGAAGGAAGGGAAGGGAAGGGAAGGGAAGGGAAGGGAAGGGAAGGGAAGGGAAGGGAAGGGAAGGGAAGGGAAGGGAAGGCTTTTCTATGTGCTTGAGGTTCATAGTTTTCAGCTTCTGCATCCTCTGCTGGTGGAACACACAGACCTGCAGCAATACAAGCTGGGCAGAGTGCAGTTCAAATCAGAGTGCATTCTGTGGAGCTGCCTGGCTTGTGCTGAATATTGTCCCTGATGCTTCCAGGCTCTTGAGGGTAAATATGAGGTGTCATATCCCCTGCTGATCCTGCTAGCAGCAGCTTCTCTTTTCCCAGTGCTGCCAGGTTCCATGCACAACCTCCCACCTTCCTCCACCACTTCTTCAGCCTTGTTTTTACATTCAGACCTAGGAAAAACTCAGGAGGAGTTGCAAGGCTGTCCTCTGTGATTTAGCATGGGTCTAGCATCTTCTGATTCTTAGGGTGAACATGAGGGCACCCTTCTCCTAATTACTGCAGATAATGCATCCTTTATCTCCTGAAGTTATCTAGTTTTCTGTCATATCACAGGCTGTCTTGGCTTCCTTGAGAAGGAAAAAACTTGAAAAAACCCAAACCAAATGAACAAACAAACAGAAAAACCCCAAACAAAACCCAAACCAGCCAAACGAACAAAAAAAAAAACACCAAAAAAACCCAAACAAAAAAACCCAACCAAAGAAACCCAAAACAAAACAAAAAAGCAACGACAACCAAAAAACCCCTTCCCATTCAAATCACTTTGTGACTTTCCTGTGCATACTGCTGCAGTGATACCCAACATCTGCAAGAAAGTAGACATGAACTTTTCCTCTTGCATTTTGTCATCAGGGTAATAACATGATAAATTATAACCTGAGATGTGTGTGTCTAAACTACATGGAAGCCCATTTTTCTAGTCGACTGCTCAGATTTTATATTGTCCTGTGATCTTTCCGTGAAAAATGGTCACAGGTCACCATGTCTGACTCCTGACTGTGTTATTGTTTGTCCTATATTCAGTAATAATTTAAGGAAATTCCAAGTAATTTTATCTTGTATTTGTAAGGAAGGGAATGTGGGGGCTGCTCTAGAAATTTGAAGCATTATAT
This sequence comes from Serinus canaria, assembly GCF_022539315.1. Taxonomy (NCBI): domain Eukaryota; kingdom Metazoa; phylum Chordata; class Aves; order Passeriformes; family Fringillidae; genus Serinus; species Serinus canaria. The sequence continues at coordinate 40,691,047 of NC_066315.1, forward strand.
AAACTGCTTCAGGCTTTTAAATACATTCCTCTTCCCGTCCTAATCAACCTAAAATTAACAATTTGAGGAGGGGCTATCAAGATCTGCCCCCATCACTACTGCTGCTGGTTGTGTCTGCATTAAAGTTGAGATTAAAATTATTTAGTTTTTAAATCTATTTTAAAACATGCACAAATGAACTTATGAGAAAATGTTGCCCTAAGCATAATTTTATGACCCATACATTTTGAATATTTAAAGCAGTACTAATAAAAATAAAGCAGTGAATATTCTCAGGGGTTTAATTTTGCTGGTGTGTGTTGATCTGATGGTTTGTGAGTTTTACTACATTTCATTAGGGAAATTTTACCAGAGAAATGGAGTTGAATACACAAAATAGTTTATCCTAAATTGGCAGCATGAATCCTCAGTAGAGCTTGTTTACATGAACTGATTCACTTGAACACTTACTTTATGAAGAAACGTTTTGGAAATAATTTTATTTCATGCAGCACTTAAGCAAGAAAGGTAGAGAAAGACTTGCTGAAACAATTCGTTTTGGATGGGAGTCTTTCAGATCCTTACAAATGTTTTATGCATTTATTTGTGTTGAACATTATTTTCCTATCCCTCAGTAGAGTTTTAGGTCAGTTCAATAAGGCTATTTTCAGATAACCGCACTGAATTTTTATTGATATTGAAGTTTGAAGTTCAATAAATTCCATGAAGTCACCAGTACTGAAATTTTACTAGATCTCAACCTCAAATGTGAAAATTCTTCTAAGAATAAAAATGATGGAGGCAAGCACAGTCTTTCCTGTAAAGTTTGAAAGTTTGACTAGACATGCCTCTCTGAAACTAAACCCTCTCAGTATTACTTAAATTGCTCTTTATAGTGCTCTAATAGTAATTAGCTAGAGGAACAGCTCACACATACATGCTTTACATGTTTTAAGACAAATAACAGATAAAGTGTATTTAAAAGAAAATTGTCATAGTGCTGAAAACAATAAGGAGAAAAGTGCTTTTCTTTTCAAAATCAAATTTCATTGTCCCAGGATTTGTCATTTATGCTTTCCCCTTTTTTTTAAATTTTGTTTTCATTTTGTTTGGAGCTGCTTTTAATGTTTACTGAATGCTCTTTCCCCCAACCCTCACTCTTAAAATTCAGCAGCAAGTTAGATTACTGTTTACTCTCCCCTGGAGAATGCTTGCTTCATACTTCCTTTTTGAGATAATGGAGGAATTCTTTGAAGTGAAGAATTTCATTGGAATTAAGTATTCTGTGGGGTGAAAGAATGATTTCAGATGGTGAGAGGTGAAAAGGAAAAGATATGGTTCTTTTTATTCCAGCATTACATTTTTTTTCCTTGATATTCCTAGTCTTTTTTTTTTTTTTTTCTTGGTATTTGAAGCCTGACTGCAAACAGGTATTGGAGAAAAAACATTTCTGTGTTCACACAAGACTTCTCTTCTTGATTCCAAGTCCAAAGAGATTTGGAGAGACGTTTAAACTCCAGACATTTCAGGGCTGACTTAGCTTTAATACTTCTGTCACGTTTCTCTACCTCTTGTGCAGTGTTGACTGGTATTTAAATGGTGCTATTAGAGGGTGTTATGCACTGCTCTCCTGCAGTCATGTTTTACAAGTTTAATGAGGACCAGGTAGGATGTATTTCTATTGTGGCCTATTGTATTGAATGGAAGCTTCAATTTCTCTCTTAGTCCCAACATGAGATAACTTTACAACGTGCTGAAACTGAGCGGTGCTTGCTGAGGTTGGACCTGCTCCTCACAAGGCTCAAGTGAGCTACAAAGCAATCCCAGTTTGCCATCTAGTACAGTTTTTTCTTATCCTTTTCTTAGAGCTTAGTTGCATTGCATTTATAATATTATGGAGCCAGTAAAGAGAGACATTTCCTGTTTATTGTTTGATCAAGGGATTTGACAAGTAACAATAAAATAGCATTTAGGTAAAAATTTAGATTTATATAAATGAAAGAACAGCAACCATAAATATTTAAAGAGGTATAATTTGTGCAAGTATACCTTAGAGTATACCAGTTACCAGTGCAGGGAATATTACCTCTACGTTTCTCTCTATTCATATGATGGCAGAAATGGCAGTACTTATGAAGTTGCATTTATAAGGTAAATAAGTGTAATTTTAAAAAAAGTATTGAGTATAGCAGCTTTACAAGATGAAATTTGGATATTTTGACCTGCATACTCCTCTAGTTCATCTTTCTTGAAATTTATTTCTCATATTTGAAAATTTTGAACAGCATAAAGCACACATCACTGATCATCTGAAAAGCTGAGGGTAATCTTTCTGCTGTGATGTCATTTTCACTTTAAAAAGTGTGGAAGTTGCAGCTTTGGACTGGACAAGGTAGATGCAGTTGTGCTGAACCTGGCCAAATGCAGTGTGGCTCTTAGCAGAAGCAGAAGCAACAGGCTGAAGCATTGTGAAAGTATAGTAGGATATTTCTCCAAACAGTACAATAATACTTTTTTTTTTGGTAGTTAGGAGGGGAACTCATTTCCGTAAAATAAAACTAGAAACACCCAATATCTCAGTGATCTAATATTTGTTTTTATCCCTGAATGACTTTAAACTTTTAAATCCTCATATTATTGCCAGGGAAAAACCCATTTTCTGTAAGACTTGAAAACATCTTTAATTGTTCTTATGCTCTGCACTTCTTTTACTGGACCCTTTTTGACAAGGAAAGCTTATCCACACAGGAAAACAGTGAGCAATAACAAAGACATACGATATGATTGGTGGAAGGGCTAACACATTCCTAAAACAGTAACCCCCATTTATGATGCTAAAGTCTACATCCTTGTATTTGCTCCAGATGTGAGGGAAAGCACTAAAGAAGAAGAAACCTATTAATAAGTACAAAGGCTATGTGGAAGTTGTCTGTGAGAAGCTACCTCTCTTCAGAGCTGGTCTTTCCTATCATTCATAGATACTGGTCCAGCAGAGGATTTTCTGCACAAAACTGACCTTAGAAACTCAAGGAATTAGTCTGCATTAACCTTGAAACCCCTGGCTGGGTGTAGGGTTTGACTCACCTCAGGGCAAGTGATGGAAGCAGGGAGAGAGTGTATCACCACTGTGTAAAGAAGGGCTGCTAATACCAGCAAGGAGAGTCTGAAGCCCATCAGTCTGTTCCAAAATGTGCACAAAGTCACAGTTTGCATGTTGAGTGTGCTTACAGTGAGGAAAAAAGTTGTTTTCCCCCAAGTTTTCATGTTGAACTCAAAGCTGTGATCATTGATGTAGCATCCACAGTGCATCAGGCACTCTCAGATGCAGTGCCCTGAAGTTTTCCTGTGGTCACCACCTTTATGAAGTCCAGCATTATCATTGCCATTGAAAGAAACAATGCTTCTTTATAAGCAATAGCTGTGGGAATTTAAGTGAAGCAATAATGTTTCCTTAGGCTTTGAGCTGTGGAAATAGTGACTGTCACTATTCTTTGGAGTGTTTCTCCCCTGCTAACAACAGTGGGAGCTGGATAAAGAGTGCACTGGACTTTCCAGGTCTTGGCACTCTTAAAATCACACCTTGCTCAGCTGTGATGTTCCTCATCTTTCAACTTCCTCTTTGAGGGAGTGTTACAAATAATTTCTTCACTAGTCTTCTGCTGGTGGGATGGCCTGTTTGTGCCCTCTTAAGAAAGGGCAAATTTAAGGCAGGTGCATTTTCTTTCTTGGGAGTACACTAAAAACAACGATGCTAAAGCTCTGAATTCAAGAAGTTTCTGTGGATTCTCAGAAGACGGTGGGACCAGCCTGGTGCTACCCACACTCAGCTGTTGACTTTGGGGAAAGTTTAGGGACTATTAAAGGACTATTTAGGAAAGTTTAGACACTATTAAAGTAAGAATTGCTCTTTTTTGTTTACTTTAACTAAAATAATATTGTTTTCCATTATGTTGTATCATACATATGTGGTGCATAAACACACTTGAGAAAATAAGAGGGACCTGAGAGGGGTTTTGGTGGAACATTCAGCAGCAGAAATATCCAATGACGTTGATCACTATGATGCTATAGAATTTAACAGAAACTCCTTGTCAACTAGCTGATGTCTTGAATTCACAGCATGAATTGGCATGCACATTTTGGTTCCTTCAACACCATATTTTACTACTGTTCATTGAGGTCTCAGCCTGTAGGAGAGGCCTTTTCTCCCCCTTTCTTCTCTGCTTTACACAAAGGAGATGCTAATAAATACAATAAAGGAATCTCTCAAAGACTTCCTTGCTGCAATTTAGCACCTCACTTTTCAGAAGAGAACTGCACAGGGCAGTGAGTGTTTTGGTTTGGTGTTGGGTTTCTTTTTTGGTTTTTTTGTGTGTTTTTTTTTTTTCTTTTTCCCTTTAGCCTATCCTTTAAAGCTGCCCTTAAAAAGAAGCTGATGGCAATGGCAGCCTTCCTGATGAAATCTTCATTAGGGAATGGGTTGAGGCCATCCATCATTTCACAGGAATAACTGAAATGGTTCCTGGCAGCAACAGCTCTGGCACTCTGGAGCTGGACTGAAACTGCAGCCTCAGGGAAAATGTACTCTCATCTTTTTTACCCAGCAGCTCCCCCAGCCCCCCAGTTTCCACATAGCTGCATCAAGCAGCCGATTCACACAGAGGGGAGTGGATGCTTTATATGTAGTTGCACATCAAGTCTCCCAGGGCTTTGAAGCATTTAACTCATTTTTTTCTTTGGGAAGGAAGAAAAGAAAAGCTCCAGATGTTTTGAGTTTTCTTTTCTGAAATGGGTGCATTGCAGACAGCTGCTGTGCCTCCCTGGGAAACAAGTAACCACCCAAGCAGTCCTCTTGCTTGTGCAGTGGTCATCTCTTGATAACCAAGGTAAAGAGGGGAGTTTCATAGAAGGATCATCACCCACTTTTTTCCATTAATTTCTTTCTTTTACAAACAGAATTGTCGGGGGGATTTCCAAGGCTTTTTATTTGGGCCGTATATGAGATCTTTGTTAAACTCAACTCCACTTTCACTGCCAACTATCTTAGAGTTCCCTGGGGCAGCTCAGTGCACTGTAGCCATGTCCACAGTGTGCAGATGTTCTGCAGCGTGGCTGAAGTCACTGCTCATGCACGCTTTGCTGTGTCGCAATGCACAGCGAATCCAGAGCGTTGAGCCATGAATGTGTCAGCCGATGATTTGTGGGAAACAATAATTCCAGCATTTGTTGCATTGGGATTTACATGTGGACGTTTTGACTGTTTGTAAAAAAAAACATATAGAGTATGATGTTGAGTTTACCAAATATGTGCAATAGTTGTAGGCATAGATTTTTCTCAAAAAATTTCTGGATGAAAATTGTTGGAGTTCACACAGGAGAATAGTTTCCTAAGGCATGGATAGAAAAATTAGTGTGGATGTTGATATTGTATGCTGCATCCTTTTTTTTTAAAAAAAAAACAAACCCAAAGTTTTCATTTGTTTTATTAATCTTTTCATCAATAACTCAACAAATGGTTGTCTTTCAAGACTAAATACTTGCTCCAGCACCAAAGATTTTCTGTAGGTGAAACTGTGCTTCATGTGAAGCATATTCTTTTGGAGTAAACTTTTTTTTCTGAGAAAGAAGTCAGTTGCTGTCATGCATTCTTACAAATTTTCAAAAATTGCTTTCAGTTGCAGATAGCACATTTTCCACAGCCTAACGTATTTGGTCATACTTGTGGAAACACTTCAGGTGTTTTCTTCAAAATTAATAACAATTAAAAATGACAAAATAAATTCCATGCCACTGGAGTTTGTTATGTAGCCCTCAGGAAGGGAAGACACACTCCGGCTTTGCCTGAATCCCTGTGAAATTAAACCTCTTTCATTGGACATAGCAATTACTTTAATTATAGCACTGGGGATTTGGAGAGAAGCTGGTCTGCAGGGCTCTGCCTCACACCCAGCAGCAGCGTGCTAGCTTCAGCTTCAGCTGAAATACAGCCAGAGACAAACTCAGCAGCTATAAAATGACCTTCCTAATGATAATTCTTGTCCTCTGGGAGAAGAGAACTGGGTGGAGGAAGGAGGGAAAGCACAGAAGACTGGGAAATGTTACTCCATGTCTAGCTTAGAAGTCAGGGGGAGGATTGTGCCTGGTGCTGAGCCCTCCCTGCACTTTTCCTTGCTTGGTGGTCAGACAGCTGTCCTTTGCTTCTCCTTGAGCTTGCCTGCCTTCAGGCTGGCGAGGTGACAAGGAGAGCTGCTTAAAGAGGCTTGAAAGAGTGCCTTAGCAAAATGGTCATGGTGCTATTGGCATTGCATTCAGCTGCCCCCTGTTTCACCATACCGTAGGTTTCTCTTTCCTTTTCATTTTGACTGGTAAAGGAGGAAAGTGAAATATGGTCACAGTTCATGTCTGGTCACTGTCCATGTCTGCCACACATCCCTGCCTTTCTCAAGCACAAAAACAGAAAGTGAGGATGTCAGTACTAGTAAACCAAGAGGCCAAACAGTCCAAACTGGATACCATGTAGTCATCAGAAATATTTGTGACTAGTATTCATAATTAAACTTTAAATTAAATTGACCTTTTTCTCTTTTCTTTTTAATTTTTTTAATTGTAGAAAGACAGGTCTAAAAGCTTTGCTTTTTCTATGTGTTCAAACCTAAATGGGGATGTATTTTCTTTTTTGTTTTTTAAATTATTAGCTTTTCCTGGGAAGAAGGTGTGCACATTCACTGTGATTTCTGATGAATGCATAACAGCCTCTCTGCTTGTCTCTGAAAGCAAGGTCCTAATTTTTCTGAGATGTAGGCTTCAGCCATCCTTTAGACATGCAGAGCAGGTGGGATCTGCACAGCCATATTGTCTCCTAATGAGTTGCCAGTTTCCCCCATCACACCAAGTCCCTCCTTGCGCTTCAGGGAGGGGAAGACAGAATGCTTGTTCCTGCAGCAAATTGTTGGTGTAATGCCCATAGTAGAAAATGAGACTGGCAGACTGGTCTGATGGACTGTATTGAAATCTCTAGGATTTTATGTGGTGTTCCTGTGTTACAAGGAATCCAGAATATGGGATATTTGAGGCTGAATTGCTGTTTTTACTGCCCTTGGCTTCCCTAAGGAGCAGCAGGTGTGTTAGTGTGGACTCTGCCTTCTTCCCCATCGTCTGCTGTCCTTTCTAGCTGGCTGGTCAGTGGCAGTGAGCTATGGATATGCCCAGGACCTGGTAGCATGGCTGCCAGGCTGCCAGGTTGTTGTGACAGCATGATTATGTGGCAAGTGGCATCAGTTCTGCAGTTTCTGCCACTCAATGTCAAGAACCAAATTGCATGAAGACCATAGTATGATTGAAATTGTCAGGAACATTTAAATTACAGAATCACTATGCTCCCAGGCTGTAAAATTAAATGTTACTGCTCACTGAAGTAATTGAGTTGAAATGGCTTGCAAGAAAGCACTCCAGTAATTGTCATTTGAATAAAGTGTTGTCTGTGCTCAAGCCTCCCACTTTCTGAAAGGGGAAGCCAGCCAAGTGCTTCCAGGATGTCCATCAGGAGCGATGCAGCAGCCAGGCTGCAGTGCTGAGCTCAACCCCACCTAAGACATGCCACAGTCAGTGGGAAGGAACGATGTAAGGATGAACAGTTTCACATGCTGAAGCCCTGTGTGCAAATGAAGTGAAGCATTTGGCTGCATGGGTGCAGGCTGATGAGGATGCAAACACAGAGGAAACTCAGGCAAGCTGAATGTTCCTGCAATGCAGCCTCCCACAGTGCAGGCCTATCACAGAGTGGAGCCAGCAAAGGATGCTGCAGTTATCTGCAACAGCATTCTTAACACATCATTCCCTTTTACACAGTCTTAACATGTCATTTTTTTCCCTTACAGCTGGGGGAACTTGCTTGATCTCTTATCTTCCTTTATGACAAAAAACATGTAGAACTGCAGTTTGTCTTTGAAAACCTTATCTTTCTCTTGGGTTTAGTAGCTATTAGGTTAAAAAATTATGAACACAAACAGCATGTTTGGTCCTGGCACCAAGCCTACCAGAGTTCAGGTGTTTGGACAATGCTCTCAGACAAGTGGTGTGGTTTTTGGGGTTGTCCTGTGCGGGGCCAGGAGCTGCAGTTCATGGTTCTTGTGGGTCACTTCCAACTCAGAATATTCTGTGATCCTATGTTTGCCTGATATCCCTGGGAATTCGGCTAAAATAGCCTGTTTACTGATAGAAAATGAAGTCTACTTTAGTTTTTCCATCATTTTTCAAACAGGGCAAGATAAAAGAAGGCAACTGTAAGCAAATAAGAGTGTGTGTGTGTGTGTGTGTGTGTGTCTGCATGCACATGAGGAGTGGAGCACATGTTGATGGGGGATGCCATTCCCATGGCATTATTCCCCCATTCTCTATGACATTCAGCAGGAAAAAATGCTTGCTCTGAACTGCAGGTTGCCTGAAAATATTTGGAAAATCAGTAGTTGTTGTTGTTAAGAGCTTAACCAAATAGGAGCAATTGCTCTATCCGCTTGAGAAATGAAGCAATAGCCAGGTGAAAGAAGAACAATGTGGGGCATAGTTAATGGCTGAGCTAATCCGGCTGCAGTGCAGCTCATGAACAGAGGAAGCCTTGAACAGACATGAGACTGAAAGCAAGTGAAAGAAGCATTGCAGTCACCTTGTGGAAGACACCACACTTCCACTTACCTTGCGCTAGGTAAGCAGGAGGGGTTTGAGAGTGGTATTTTTCTTTCTATTTCATATTCACCCGAAGTGCTTATCTGTCTTTATCACCTTTAATCTGAGCATTGATTTCTCCATGCTCCAAGCCTTCAGTAACAGTGAATCTGCCCTTCTAACTTGTTTTGAAGCATAATATTGCAACCTGTCAAAACCTTCTCTCCTTTGGCTAGCAAGAACATTTAAGCCTCCTCAGTGTAAGAGGAGACTTAAGTGTTCTTGCTAGCCAAAGGAGAGAAAAGTGTACAAATTCTCCCTCAAAATAAATTTCAGAGATTTTCTCTAGTGCCTTTTCTCTTAACTGGATTGCTCTGTGCTCTCAGTTAAGCAGTAGTCACTGATGGAGAGAAAAACCTTTTCTCTTGTTTTGTAAAGTGCCTTGAAAGATTAGGGGTTAGACTGAAATGCTTGCTGCTTTATGCTGCTCCAGTGATGTAAGGCAGCTGCTAACTCCCTGTAACCATTCTCCTGAACTGGATTTACAATGCTTTGCATTGCTGTGATGATGCAAGGCAGCTGGAAAAGACCTGAATCTGTTCCTTTAAAAGAAATAAAATACTTTGATAATTAAAAGTACAATACTACTTTTATCTCTTTGAAGTTTGTTTTCTCTTCAGCTCCTTGTTTATAAAGACCAGATTGTGCTCGTGATTGCCATGATGTGAAATTAAAAGGAATGTTTATGGAAAAGGGTTCTCAAACTGAGGAAGGGCAACAGAATTAAGGCCTGGGAGACATGTAAGGAATAGAAACCTTTAAGTGACAAACGTGTTTGAGTTGGGATGAAAACCTATTTAACTCTTGCCACAGGCCAAGCACACCATTTTTAAACAGGTATTCTGTTCATACTCTCTCTTGGCCAGCAGTTGATTGATACCATTTGCTGTTATTAAAATCCTTTCTTTTTTCACCAAATCTCTGCAACTCTATCAGCTCATTGCACTCCTGCATTGGTACAGAGCATTGAGGTTGAGGTTGCACTCCCTTTGAGCCTTCTTGCAGGATTCATCCTCACAGGACAGCAGGGACTGTCTGGGTTGAACCATGACTAAGTCAGCAGATGTATCTCTGTGCATAGATGAGAAAGGTTTTTTTATTATTTTTTTCCTTTTATTTTAACTGCTCAGTCTTCCACATGAGATAAATGTACTGCATTTGGGGAGGTTTGGCATTTGAGGAAGTGGTGAATAGATTTCTCTCCCTTTACTTATGCAGCCTGTTTGTTTGCTGTAAGAGAGGAGGAAACAATCTAATGCAGGCCAATGTATAATTTCATATGGCCACGGATGAGTGAAAATATAAACATTTTCTCCTTGATTTTAAAAACATCCCAATAATCCTGTTTGCTAGTGAGACATGGTGATGGTGGAACATGCACTCTGAATGTATCGGGAAAGGCAGACCAAAGTGAGCTGCTGTTTAACAGAATAGCTGAAAAATATGCCAATAGGGAAGGCAGTCCTGTTGTGTAGCTGCACAAAGGAGTTTGTGTATTGTTGTTTTGTTTCCCTGCTGGTGTGGTTTTGCCCCTTGGTTTGCCTGGAAGGGGAGTTGGAATGCGCTGGGATGGGCTGCCCCCCATGCTGGCGGCGCAGCGCAGGAGTGCCTAGCAGCAGGTCTGGAGTTGGGTGATTGATCCCTCCATTTAGGAGGCATAATGCCTTCTGAAGAAACCAGCAGATCAAAGACTTTAATGATTGACAGCGATTTATGCTGCTTTTGTTTTTAATTCCTTGACTCCTGACACTTTAAGATGGGACTTTATAAAAGAAGGATGCCGTATCCTAGGGTTACGCCTCCTTCCATAACAGGGAAAGCTGAAGGAGACTGATATCCAGATTTCAGATATATTAGTTTTTATTTAAATCTGAGCTTCAGAGGTTTGTGGGCATGCTGTTTCTGTTATTAAATCATTGTGCACCTACCTGGGGGGAAAAAAGCCAACAATCTTACCAGGAGTGCCTCTATAAACATTTCTTACTCTCCATAGTGTAAGGCTTGTATATTAAAAATTCTTTGAATAGCTGACCTCAACAGGTGTTTTATTTGAGCAAACAAAACAATAAATAGTAATATAATCCCTGTGGAGCTGGCATTAGGCTTTGTGGGAAATGCATAATTTCCTTTACTAAGTGTAGGAAGCAGCACAAATGTAATTTCTTCATTTTTGTCATTAATACCAAACCATCCTGGAGCTCTTTTCTCCCTGAGGCAGAGGTCCAAAACCTGTTGCATAGGCTACACGGAGGGATTTTCTGTGCTTTGTGTTAGGTTTTTCACTCCTCTGTCAGTGCAGGTGCCCTTGGGGAGTATGTGCCAGCCAGGGTGCAGCAGGGCTGAGAGCATCCCAGCAGCCCTTTTGCCTTGGGAGAGGCTGTTTCTCCATCCTGCTCACTGGAAACGGGGAGTGCTCTCTCCTCTGAGCGGCGCCGGATGTGCTGCTCTGCTGGCAGTCCCTGCACTGCTCTCTCTATAAAGCAATTACTGCACTTTTGGCTTCTTGCTCCTGGAAGGCCTCATAATTTAAGGGCTGGTTTGTTTGTTTGTTAGTTTTAATCCAAACCATATGTAGGTTGGAGTTTTAGTGGCTGTATTTTACATGTTCTGGAAGGATGATGTCAGCTTAAAAGATGTCCTTTGCTGAAAACATTTTGTTGTTTCTCCACGCGGCAGAAACTGTAGTGTTGTTCTGGGGTCCCCAAAGACAGGGACAGTGGATTTCCTAACCATTGCCACTGCCATGGCAGGCAATAGAAAGTCCAGGCAGGACCCAGTGTCATCATGTAGTCTAACCCAGCAGTTTTCTTATCCAGCCTTTCATTTTAATGGCAAACAAAGACAAGTCATGAAAAAACTTTATTTCTGAAATGTATCTTCATTTAGGCTATTTTCTATGTACTGCATAAAGCAGTAATGACTTGTATTTTCATTTTCCCATATATATGACTAAACTTCACTGTTATATTAGTAAGAGCTGCTGTTAGTCTTGCATTGTGATGACAAAACTGGTGTAAGGGATGTAATCTCCAGGTTAGGTAAGCCAGCAACCTCACCAAGATGGCCAATGCTGCCTTTTTATGCTTACCATGAAGCCTGAGGTCCTACCTGTTAAGAGAGGATGGCTGAACTGTGGAAACCATTAGAAAAGCCCATTGGTATATTTTATCATTCCCATAAAGTTCATGAATTAAGGTCCACATTTTCAGCATCATTAAATGTTAACTCCTCTATTAACTATTTAGGTATTTTGAGAAAGAAAGTGCTCTGGTAGCAGTTCTCAGGGGATTTGAACTATGCTTAACTTTTAACTTGCAAACTCTACTCAGCTTGCTAGGTACACAAATCTGTTCCTAGCTTTGAACACAATTGCATAAGAAGATTTCAACTCATTTTGGTCGTCTTTGTGTTGGAAAACTAAAGAATTTGTTTAAAACCAAATTTGTGAACATGGAAGTTTAGTAGTCCTAGTATAACTACAAGTTTGACATGTTAAAAATGAAAAAAAAAATTAGATTAGTATTTATTTTTAATAGAGTGGGCACAAGTGTAGAAGAGTCAAAATGCAAACTTAAACCCACAAAATTGAATTTTCGAAAGTAATTCAAAAGTACATTTCGTTTATGCTGATGCTGGTTAATAACCTTCCTTATGTTTAGGTATTCTTTTACCTTATGAGTTTAGTGACATGCAGTCTTTTATTGTTTCTCTAGCCTTTGATTTTGGGATTTACAAACAAAGATTGTGCTTTCGCTTGTGCACAGCCCATGCCATTCAGCACAACTTGTGTTAAACCTGGTTGGCCAAATTAATATTTACTCTCTGTTTTTTAAATTTTTTATTAGTTGGGCAATTGAGAAACTGCTTCACTGAAGTTGAATGAAAGCTTAGCTACTTTGTATCAAAATATAGGAAGTCTTTCCCCTCCAGATTTTCTCATGCATATACTATTTAGAGAAAAAGATGAGGAAAGATATTCCCTAATAACTTAATTTTCATTCTGTGGTTCTGTTGCTGCTAGAGATTTTATAATTTTATGTAGTGTCAGTTAGATCAGCAAAATGCTTGGCTGAATAAGATATCCTTGACTCATATACTAGAAACAGCTGAAAGAGAAATCCTTTTTTATTTGTTTGGTTTTGCTTCTTTGGTGAGGATTTTTGTTGTTGGTTTGATTTTGGTTGGTTTTTTGAGTTTTTTTTTTTTTTTTTGTGGTTTGATGTTTTTAGTGGGTTTTTTTTCTGTTTACTGTTGTTTGTTTTAGAAATACAGGTTCTGGAGTTCCATGTCTTTCCAGGCCATATTTGCACATTAGGTGTTGCTGAAGAAAATGAGCTGTTAATTTGCCCCACTGTGAGCCTTACACTCATCCTCCTAATGTTACCTGGCAATGAAAGGCCAGATGCTCGAAACCACAGGGGATTGCAGGGGAGAGTACTGAGACTGAATGAGGATGAGACCTGAAGGGATGACACCATTTTCAGCTGTCACAGGTGGCTTCTAGGATCAAACTGGAACTCACTTAGGAGTAAAAGCAAACACAACCTGAACTCTTAACCAAAAAAAATTCTTGGTCTGACCTTAGATACCGAAGTTTAATTTACTCTAGTCATTTAGAATGGCTTCTTCCTCTCATTTCCTTCTCTATGAGGGTAATCATAGGCAGTGCATAGAAAAAACTTTGAAAATCAGACACAGTCCTTGGGCTGGGGTCTGCAATCCACCCGGGCTTTGCCTGGATGTGAATCTTGGCACCAGATTCTTGGTAAAGCAAGGCAGTTTTGGATTACTGCAGTTGAGATCCCTTATGACAACAACCCAAGCTAAAATATCTCCTAAATGTCTCTCACATGTGTGGGAGGGTGTCGCTATGGAACACAAAAGAACACAGGCGCACACCGCTGCTCTAAGGTGAAGAACAAAAGGGAAGTTTATTTCCTGACTCCAACATTTATAGTTTTCCAAAAGTGACAGTGGATTGGAGGGTGACAGTGCCACCTCTCCAATGCCACTGGACAAACCAACAGTCCATCAGGTCTCTCCTCTTCCATAAAGGAATGCAAAACAGTGTGTTATCTAGAGAAAGTGTGTGAGAAAGTTCTCCACAAGAATGTCAACATCAGAAGGTTTAGAAAATCCTAGAAAATCAGGGCGACAGGAGGGAAACTTTTTGTAATGAGGTACCTACTCCCAACTCCAAAGCCAGATACTCTAAATACTGCACATATCTATTAATATTTCATTTGTGAGCCTAAAACTTTAGCAAATGCTTTTCTTTCCACAATGTGCAGTATGGACAACACCAGATTTTTTTTTTTTCTGGAAAGAACTTCCCACGTTAAGGGTCAAAGCATTATTAATGAAGAAAGCAAATAATTCAAACTGTTCTCAAAAGTTGGTTTGAAAAATAGAAAGTATTTCATGCTTGGAGGCACTGTGTTTGAAATCAAGCAAGGCTTTTTCCCAGAGCCAGAGTAGGATATAAAAAGCCAGGTGCATAATGCACATCCAATTCTCCATGATGGGCATGCAGACATTTGAGCTCATACCTCTGCCTTGGTGGGCAGCTCAATCACTGTTAGCAACCATGTGCTTTCAGCTCCAAATGCCCAGTATTATTCAAGTGAAATGATTTGGGATGAAGAATAGAATGTTTTGATTTGTAGTTTTAAAATAATTCTGGCCAAGATCTTCCTCCAGATGGGAACTTACTGTGTAAAAATACTGGCCCATACTCTAAAATGAATGAGATTACCATAGCTCTTAAGGTGTACTTGGTCACATTGCATAAGGAGAGATGCTTAATTGTAGTGCTTGGATGCAAGCATAGTTTTGTTATTTTCCAAGAGAACAAAAGCTTAGGCTAAATAAATTAAGGTAGTTGATAAGAATGTGATAGAAGGTTGGCATTCTGTTTTAAGTTTGCAAAATACAAGATGGCAAAGTTCGATTACTCTAAATTATAGGACAAGGAAAGCCCTGAGTTGTCAGCATAAGACAACTTTTACAGTGTGATTTCAAGGTGGAAGCTTGAGTTCTGTTTGACTTAGCAAAGGGGATGGATTCTACAGTGACCCCTTCCCTTTTGTTGTAATGAAATGATCCATCCAATAGAAAGAGTATGATGAATTCAAGAATGAAAGCCAAAACACTTCAAGGATAAAAAGTTGTTGAATAAGCTGCTTTTTCTGCTGGGCACTGTTTTCCTATTCAGATGGAAAAAACTGGCTATTGGTTATGTTTTGAAAAGCTTAGAGGTCTCCTTTCCTTCTTTTTATTGTCTCCATGCAAAATCAGTCCCCAAAAAACTGGCCAGAGGACACTGGTACAGCCCTTTTCTTACTGGGTTTTTTTCAGGAAGAAGTTGGGATTTGCCACTGCTGTGTCTCTTGCAGCATTTGGCGTGGAGGCAGACACCTCCTTTGCCCACAGTGATGATGGCCATGCACCACTGTGGGCCTGGTCCCGAGTGTCCGTGGCTGGGAAGCAGTTGAGGAATGTGATCCTGGAGGGGATGTGCAGGGGGTACACCTGTGTGTGCTCCTGTGGCCGCCAGCAGGCAAGTTTTCTTGTTCTCCTTACTTGGCATGCATTAGGTATCCCCAGCTGAACATATGGAGCCAGAATCATGTGCCAGCAGTGGTGTGTTTTGTCAAGAACTGTAGGGCTGGGGTAGTACTCTTCAGCTAAGCTTTGAAAGCTACATTTTTTTATGGCCAGTAACAAAACCATCTCAGCTTGTACACTATCAAAGCATCTTTTGCTTTAACCACATGCCTTGTTTTTGTCATACTGTAATCTTCCATCATAATGTTGCTTTCTTTGAGTCTGTTTGATGTAGACAGGAACTCCCATGCAGAACCTCACCCCCTCTTCTTCTGTAATTAATTCTGTGATCTTTATTGTGAGTATCTCTTGTTGAATCTTTCAAACCCACTTCTGAAATAGATAATCTTTTCACCAGTTTGGCATTGTACTTTCCTTGCAAAAGTTTTTAGAGGAGAAAAGGGAGAAACTTCCCTCTCTCAGGGAGACAATCCATTTGTTGCTTTAGGGAATAGTTTGAAATAAACAGACAGAGTTTGCACATAGAATTTAATGAGCTAAATAATAGTTCCAAGACAGTTTCTTTCAGTTTTGTCCAGCACCAAGATTATGATGAATCTTGTGAAATGTCTAGAGTAGTCTAGAGTAGTCACTATTTCCATAGCTGTTACTCTCACTTAATTTTTGGTTGCTTACTGACTTTTTTTCCTTCTGTTTTTCAAATACCAAAGGAAGCACAGTAGGTGGCTCAGTGGAAATTTACTTAGAAACAAATCCTTCAGCTGAAGAAGTCAGGCTGATGCACATTAGTGTTGATAAGACTTGGGTTTCTTTGCTCTGGGGGTGGTGAGACCTGTAGATATGAGAGGTGACTCTCCTGCCTGAGGAGACGGCAGAACATACCATTCCCAGACCAAAGGGAGGGATTGGTTTTAAGTGCTGTTTGCAATCACTTGGTGTGTGGAGTGGCTGGCTGGGAAGGGTTGGGCACTGCTTACCTTGATGCAGTTGGAGAAAGATGGAATTGTGTTGAATCGCAGAAAGGCGCTGTCTTCTGATCATCAGGACCAGCACTGTGCATCTGCTGGAGAATGTGTCAGAAATATTTATGGGGTGTCCACAAGTTTCCTGAGGACTTGGGCTGTTTGTTCTGGTACCACTTTGGAGGCACAAAATCCAACCTTTCAGTGATCAGGGCAGGAGGACATTTTGACATGAAGAGCGACCTTTTCCAGCTAGTGTTAGTGAAAACACCCACCCAAATGCTGAGTCCTGTGCTTTGGGTTCAGAAAAACGACACCCAAACAAACAAAGTCTACTTGGCACGATTTGGTGGGTGACTTGAGAGAAAAACATGGATTGTTTTCTGCCTCTGAAGATGTGTCTTTTTGATGGAGAAAATTGAATTACATTCTAACAAAGAGTCAGCGATAGCTGAGGTTTTTGTGCTGGGGGAGGGTTAGTACAGTATGCTTGTACATTTTTCTTTTCTGTTCAGAATATTAGTGTTATTGTGGCTTTTTTTTTTGTTTCTTACTTTCAATGAAAGAGGTTGACGGAGAGGTTAGATACCAGTTCTGCCTCAGTGATTCATTAAAGCGGAGCTGGAGGAACGGAAGTTGCCCTGTTCAAAGGTGTGGGGAGTGTTTTATTGTTCTGCACGGTGCTGTGAATGCCAACGATTTTGCAGCTGTGAAAAGGACTCTTAATGAGTTTCAGCATTTTAATGTACTTCAAGTTCCCAATTGTACAAATTTAAGAAGCTTAGCAATTCAGTATCTCCTGAATAATAGCATTTATTTTATACTCTAAATACACTTGGGGAAGTCTCAACAATATTGCAGGAAGTCTTGGTAATATTGTGGCTCCTTCCCGATGTAATAGCTTTAGAGGACCTAATTGACTTGAACAGTGGAATTGGTCCTTTAAAAAACATGCACACACAATTTTTGATTAATGAGCCCCATAATAAATCATTAATCTTTTTTGGCTCAGGAATTGTCTGAATAGTTTTCAGAGCAGAAGTTGTGTATGTGTTCCTAAACTGTCTTTGTGATATGGTGCTTGCATTTCAAATCTATCATCTTCAATTAACAAAAAAAAATAATCTACCATAATGTAATTTTAGAAAAACAAGTCTAAACTCTGAGCTACTTGGTTACTAAGAAGCCTGTGAAGAAATATCTAGAAAGGAGTACTTCCTCTTAGAATAATAAAAGCACTGTAAAATGACCATGTAATAAGTGTCCTTCTTCCTGAAGGATCCTAAAGTGCTTTTACACATTTTCTATAGTCAATGTGGGTTATTCACCCATCACTTGAATGAGACCAGTCTTTACTGACTGTGCTAAACAACACTTTTTATAGGAAGGAAATCACAAATAAGTCTTGCATTTGAAACTCTGGGGAGAATTTGAGGTAGGCAGATTGTAATTGCCCAATTTGGAAATGGGCCAGAAGACTGTGATTAATATACCCAGGCTGCACTTTAATTGTCCCAGAGTACTCAGGGCCTTAGTTTCAAGTGGGCTTTGTCTCTGAATAGTATTTCTTTTTCTTCATGTTAATTTTGGAGCTTATAGAATGGATAGCAGGTTTAGCAGAATTGAAAAGTGGGCAAATTTGTTGCTTACATGGGGATTAGCAACACTGGGACAGTACAACACAATTTTCTAGGTGTATCACAAATGGCAGAAGCTGGTTGTGTATTTTGTTTTTTCTTCTTGTTTCACTGCATGACCTGTGATTTGGTAGACTACCTCAAAATATTTTTTTTCTCATACTTGACTATTTTGAACTCTTTAAATTTTGTTATTTAAGGTCTTAAAATTAATAGCACAGTAAATGCAAATAGCTCTACTCCTTAGCTATTCACTTTCTCAGGCAATTGCTTGATCTTTTGAAACGATGTAATATCTCAAGAACCTGTGAAAGGCAGCCTAGCAGGTTAAGTTTATTGATCTTTAAAAATAGGGTAATGTAACTTGAAACTATTTCCCATAAAAAACAAACAAGCTGCAGAGGTTGTTGATGCTTTTCCCAGCAGAGCCAACCTCATCCGCTCCCTGGCGTGGAAAGGCTGGGAAACCTCTGAGTGTCAGATCCCATCCTGAGGCTGCTGGATGTGCAATCCATCTGTGGCAGTCACCAATCTGCAGGTCCACAACTGAGTCAACATCTGACTGAGACATTACTCAGTGGGATATTTATTTTTGAATATTTATTTTTCTCTTGGAGAATCTGAGCATTTTTAAGGGTTGTTTTGCTAGATTTAGGGGTTTGTGACCAATTTCATATTTAGCATGTAGATGTGGGGATTTTTGTGATTTGGTTTTGTTTTCTTTTTTTCTTTTTAAATGGTCCACAGAATACAAGTAATGTAGCTTGATCTGTTGACAAGTTGAGCTGCACACAGATTTCTCAGGACTGCATAATATCAGGTTTGCTCCCTTAGGTTTGAAGTGTTTACACAGCTAGTAAAGAAAGCTCACACATCCACAGCAGTATGTTTTACCATGTGCCACCAGGAATTGCTGCAGTCATGACAGGAACCTCACAAACAAACTCTGGAATTTCACAGGTATCTTTTTCATCTCACCTCCTTTAGGTAAGGTGAAACAACTCATTTTACCCCAGAAAAAAAATGGGAGAGGTTGTTTTGGTTTTGGGTTTTTTAATTTATTTATGTCATCAACTGATAATATCAGTATCAGCAAGGATAAGCACTGGCATAACAAATGCACCTCAGATAAAGCACTCCTAATTTGCATGATAAAATGTCTGTCTCTCATTGTACTTCTTTGCACTAGTGGTGTAATACTAGAGAGCTGAGAGTTTAAGATGTTCCACTTCTAAGCCTTCAGCTTTTCTTTCCACTAAAACTGTTCTGAAAACAAGTTATGAATACAGCACTTGAGAGAGGTAATCCAGAAGCCTAAAGTGTTCAGTAGTTCTCTTCTTTAATGCTGTCTTTTTCATCATTTAAAAAAATATTCTGAATCTGGAATAAATCTGGAATAAAGTCAGAGAATCATAGAATGGTTTGAGTTGGAAGGGACCTTAAAGATCATCTAGTTCCAACCCTCCTGCCTATGTGCAGGGACACCTCCCACTAGACCCGGTTGCTTGGAACTCCTCCTCAGGGACCCCAACCTGGCCTTGAGCACTGCCAGGAATGGAGCATCCAGAACTTCTGTGGGCAACCTGTTCCAGTGCCTCACCACCCTCACAGTAAAGAATTTCTTCCTGGTATCTAATCTAAACCTGCCCTCTTTCAGTTTTGAACCCATTCCCCCTTGTCCTGATGACTCAGATAATTTAAGGACCAGCACAAGAACCAGGTCCAGCTTTCAGCATCCTAGGAGACCACACTACTCCCTCTATACCCTGCAGAAGATTCTCCTTTGTCTTTAATTCCCAGCCATCCACTACATCCAAAATGCCCGACTGTAATTCCTTTCCAGTCTGGGACTCAAGGACTGTCTGTACATCTTGTCTTACAGTTTTATTACTGCAGAAATTCTTAGAGCTGGTTAGGATTTACAAGTGAGAAAGAGAATAAAAACATCCTTCATTTGTTGGATTGATGCAGCCATCACTTTTTATACCAACACTTTATACACATGTACAAGTAAATGTAAAATATGATTGCATGCAGATATATTTAATCACACACAAGCAGACCACCAGCTAAGTACATTAAGTGGCTATGCATGGGAATACCTACTTTTCATACACAGTCTCTTACACATATGATGCATAATTGCAAAAGTACATCCTTTTTTTGGAAGTCTGGATGTAGTCTTATATGTTTTTACACATAGGCATCTGTTTAGCCAGATCTTCAAAACTGAAAACATATATAAACTGGAATGCACTTTTATGTGTATATTTTGTTGTAATGTATATAATACAGCACTATACTTATGTACTCAAATACAATATTCCATTATTGATGGAGAGAGGCTATTTAGAGGAGCATGTAGTGACAGGACAAAGGGCTTAAATCTAAAAGAGAGAGATTTAGATTAGATATTAGGAGGAAATTTTTCACCATGGGATGGCAAGGCACAGGAAGAGGTTACTCAGAGAGGTTGTGGATAGCCCATCCCTGGAAGTGTTCAAGGCCAGGCTGGATGGAGCTCTGAGGAACCTTATCTAGTGGAAGGCCCATGAGTGTAACTAGAAGACCTCTAAGATCCCTTCCAGCCCAGGCCATTCTATGATTCCCATGCATGTACACACACATACAGGCTCACACACACATACATATACACCTTACCCACAGCTGAAATACTGTATAGACATAGGAACAGATGTGCATGGACCTCAAGGAACTTAATATTGGAATGCTAGTGCATTTTCTCACAGGCTACTTTAGTACAGCACAGCAAGGCATTGACTTGTGAGCAGTCACAGCCAGCCAAGTCCAGATTTCTGGAAGCAAAAGGAAAGATGGAGATACCATTTTCTTCTTCCATTTCTCCTTCTTGCAGGGACTGGTCATGTGCACTCAGGCTCAAGTATTGTGCTCTGTTTGAATTCAACTTGCAGTATCTTTCAGTCTCTTCTGTGCTGGTCTCTTGTATCATCTTGTGCCATCCTTGTACAGTTTGCCTCCTGGTCCCTGGGTTAGAAAGGCAATGAACTGCATGAGCTTCATGCAGCAGCACCTCTGAGCTTGTCCTTCCCACCCTGAACAGCCCTGTGCTGCACAGCCCCTGTCCAGCCACCCCAGTCCTGATGCATCTCACCAGCTGACCAGCTGACAGCTGAATCTTATTTCATGTTGGTGGCCAGATATATTTGCTTAATGGCTTTCTCAAAACTCTGTTTCTGCCATAAGAACAGCACAAGTGCCCTTTCACACCAGTTTCTTGAGCAGAGGGAAATTTTTTTTCCTCTTCACAATGGGACCAGGTTATGGCCCTTCATGGCTCAACAAAATCTGCTTTATAATTCTGTCTTGACCTTCGATAAGGGGATAGAACTGACCACGTTGTCCACCTTGCTATACCTATTTTAACTTCAGAGTTGCTTTCTGCTTACTTCTGCAGATAATTGTTGACTTTGTGTTCTTTTCTCTGTGAATATGCAACTGGAAACATTCATTGGCTTGGAAAACTTGAGTCAGTGTTTATTGCTGAGAAAACAGCATTCTTCTAGCTGATATGAAATGTGGAAGGAACTAATGAAAGGTTTGTAGGAAAACTCATTAAGAACTTGTGCTTACCTTGGGTTTTGGATGTAAGAGAGTTCATAGACTACTTTTTGGTTCACTGCTTCCCACCACCACCATCTTGCACTATGTTCTTTTTAGATTGAAAAGTAAAATCTCCTTTCCTCTCTGCTTTCATCACATGGCAAGAGGAGAACCATGTTTCTTATACTGCTCTCTCTATCCTTCCTTTCTCCCTTAGCATAGTAGATATATAGGAGTGCTTACTACTCTCTCCTGACTTTCCCCAAACCTCTAGGCAATGCACAGAACTGCTCAGATCCCACTTTTCCACTTACACAAAGCTTAACACACCCTTAAATAATGCTTCCTTTCCCAGTGGCACTTGGTTTCTGTGTCATGGAAGATAAGCTTTGACCCTTAGCCCACCTGCAGCATCAGGATACGCTACATGCTCCATGACTTATACGAGTTAACTTCCCTACACATCTGTGCCCATGATTGACTAAGTGCATGGTATTTCTGAAGGATTGTGAAGGGATATAGAAAGATTACTTTCTTTACCACTCTTCTAGTGAAATTTCATGTGTTTGAACAGTGTATAATTGGCCACCATGGGTTATCAATTCGTTTCCTGTCATTGCTGTGCATGGGCATGACAGTGATGCAGCTGTGGAGCAGGGGACTTCCCTGACAGGAAAAATTCAGACAGACAGTCCCAGCAGTGCTGAGACTCCAGCCTGGACACCATGGGACCATCCATGACTGCTCCATTTGGCAAAGAGTCAGGATGTTAACCCCATCTTTAACTCTTGCACTTTCCTTATGTTGGCCACTAATCTCAACTTCATTTACCAAGGCAATCTCATCACACAGAGCAAGACCTGCTCTGATGGGTGCTGAGGGAAGCACAGACAGCTCAGCAGTTCAGGACTGTGTCATGCAATGGGATTCAGCAGTGTTAATCATAGCAATTCAACCCTGCTTTTTTGTTCTATTTTTAGTATGTTATGCTTTAAATAAATGAAAGTTTCATTTTCCTCCCTTACTCATAATATTTCCTCATTTTCATCTGTGGGAGTGGAAACTGATTATTTCAAGGCTTTCTTGCTAACCCTCTGCTGGGACATGCTGACTCAGCTTTGGAAATTCCACAAATAGGGAAAATGTGGTAGTGTTGCATCTGTCATGCTTCTGAGTGATAGCTAACCCTTGTCACTTGTGAAACATGGCTTGGTTGCCTTTTTATATCTGATGCATTTAGATATAGTACAAGTATTTCTGCAGTGTATATTTTGTGAAGTGATCCTGAACTTAAATGGAAATGGTATTTTTGTCTGTGTTAAATACAGACAAAAATACCATTTCTCAAAATAAAGCTGTCAAGGCAGTGTTTTACGATGGATTTTTGATTTCCTTAAGCAGTGTCCATGTAGATTTTTTTTTTCCTTAGGTTTCTGTAGTAGTTAAAAGTATCCAGACTCCCTGAAAATTGATGCATCCTCAAGGACTAGTAGGTTTCTATTTCTGGCATGTGCATCAAGATGAATAACTGTTCTCTAGTAGTTTGTATGGACTCAGGCTAAGTAGGCCTCAACCTTTATCCCAACAGGAATTCCCAGACTAGAAAATTCTGACTTCATTTATGGTTTATAGGAAGTAACACAAAACATGACAAAAGAAAGCCTTCCGTTTTCCTCACAGGCAATCACATGGGACCTGTGCACTGCTTGAATTCACCTTTGGGTCAGTAGGTCAAATATTAAAAAGCCTTTTACTGTCCCAAAAAGTCCTCTTAAAGCTTTTAATGCTGTCCCAGTGCTGATAATTTACTAGTGTTAATAGCTATGGTCTTTTTCCAGTCCAAGTGTAGACAGTTAAATGTTAAGTCTTTGAATTTTAAATGAAGAAATCTGAGTTTCCTTAGATTCCTCAGACTTAGCCTCAAATCTAGAGAAGTTTCTCAAGAGAAACACGAGTTCCTACTGATCTACAGGTGGATGCAACATTGATAATAATTTAACCCTCTGTGCAAATCTGTTTTGTCTTTATATTTCTGGCAACTTTGAAATGAAATATTAAAGGAAACCAATAAATGCATTACGATCATCAGAAGAAATGTATTCACTGGGCTATTTGCATCTTTATTAAACTGAATGCAGTTCTGAAAATATTTTCCAAGCACAGATCCTGATGTTGCCAACTAAACCAAAGGGATTTTTTCTGTAGCATTCAGTTAGAGAAGGATCAGGCCGTGACAGAGCAAATACTCTGTCCTTGGCAAAAACAGCTGCTGAAAATAGTGGACAGAAAGTCCTAAAGCCACTGTGGCCAAGTACAGTACCACATTTGTAACTTGTGGCTCTGCTGCTCCATTATGACATCGTATAGCCTCTGGATGATCAGACAGCAAAGCCCTCACCTCTGCCAGGCTCCTGTTGTTTAAGAAGTCCCATTGCTTCCTTAGTCAGGGAAGGAGCATCCAACCTCTGCTCTAACACCTGCTACAGTCTCCACAGTTACACAGGAGGGGTCAATGCACAGGTTGGCCTAAATGCTTTTTATCTACAGTTTGAGGAATCCAGTTTTGTCCTCTGCAATGACACTGCACTCTGACCTCTGCACTGAGCAAGTGGTATTGTATCCTGAGACAGATTAGGGAGAAAAACATTTGTTTCCACTGCCATTTGCAATTCTTTTGGTCTAAAGTTACTGTCATGAGAACATAGGCATTCTGCTTTAAGCTTTGAGGTAAGGAAGTGGAACAGCCCAGTTAGCTCCAGGACTCACCACTCTTGAGAGTTGCCATCTTGACAAATGTAGACTAAAATGACAAGATCTAGAAATTCTGTAATAATTTGAACCTTTTACTCTGGAATCTGCATTGCTGTGTGCACAAATCCAGCTTCTGAGTATTGGTTATCATAACTCTTGATATTTCAGCTTATGCAAAGTAGAACTGTAGAATTCTTGTGAGAGTTATATTGCCTCAACATAACAAGAGTTTTGTCTGGAAATGCTTGGTGTTAATGTCAGGTGTTTGGGAGTATGATTTTAATTAGAGCAAAAATAATTGTGAATTTCTTTTTTATATATTATTGCAATCAGAATCTTTTTTTTCATTGAGCATTTTACATACAGACAAAAAAGCATTTCAACTAATTAGCGTCACTGTCACTGCAGATATTTTTTCAAGAACTGAAGTAAGCAGTACTACTAAATACTTATTATTTGCTGTATCATATTTTTCAAAATTACAAATAATAATCACAAGAATCAATTAAAATGGGATGTTTCAGTGCATACTTCTACATTCTTTTTTTTAAGAACACTTTAAATTAAGCTGTTAATTTAATGTTATTGATTTAGTGCATATGGAAATTTAGGTCAAATTAGTTTTATTTCCTCCCTTATTGATAATGGAAGGTTTATATTGTGGCCTGATTTCATGCTGTGTCCTCTGCAAAGCAAGTCATCTCTTCCATGAGCTCTTTGCTTTCTGTTGCACATCACAAATGCACCCTTTCTGTTGGACAGCATCATGTAAAACACAGTTCTGGGAGAAAGTGAATAGCAGGGTTAAATTGTGAGGTTCATTGAATCTCTGCAGGGAAAAAGGACTTGACTCTTGTCTAAATATCAGTAAGAGAATCCTGCAAAATATACATCAATCAGTATGTCATTAGCTCAGTATAGCATAAAGGAAACAAACATACTTGAGGCAATTTTGTCCAGTGGGCAACAGAAAACTGCCAGAAATTCACCAGTGTAATATTGATGAAAAATCAAAATAAAGACATCTAGGGTATTCAGCTTAGGTGGCAGCTCATCTGGCAAAAAAATCCTTTTGCTTCCAGAAGTTATAAGTGAGTTTCTGATTTCAGGTCCGTGAGTAGGGGTTAGTGTAGAATTTTCAGAAATTGCTACAGACAGTTATCAGATCATCTGAGGTAATTAATTGATTTGTACTTAACAGCAATAAAAATAGCAAGCCAGTCACTGAAACAGTGTGAAATAGAATATGGAGACAACTAAACATATTCAAAGTTGGAATGATACAATGATTTTTTCTGAGTTGATCTGCCTTTTTGGCTGCACTGTACTGTGGAAGTTGGAAGCTAGATATTTGTTTCTAGGAAGACTAAAAAGTAAGGAGTTTTAAAAATCTCACTTTGTAACAGCAAAAGTATGAATAAGAGATGTTTGCATCAGTCTTTGATAGTTCTGGTTACAAGTGTATTCTGTGGAAGGGAAGGGAGGTACCATGTATCTTATAGAATCTGAAGGCAGCATCCATAGTGCTCAAGCCCATATTTCCCATGGAAGACAAAGGGCAAATCAAATCACCACTGGCAGGTGAATTGCATGATGGAAGGTTCTGCAGCAGCTTTGTGCTGGACTGACCAATGACAAGTCAGTTCCAGCAATATTTAGCTTTAGCAAATGCTGTGCTGTCCATGAACAAACTTAATTAAAAGAAAGCTGAGTCCAGCTTACACAGCAGACACAGCAATCTGATAGTTTGCACAGAGAGAAGAAATCCTGGGCATATATAAACTGTGAACTGTTTGAAAGTTCATGGTTTTAATTAAAGTGGTACTTATAAATAACACTCCACTGTGGAGCTGATACAGGCATTTGTGACAAATAATTTCCTACAATACTTTTTGGTTTTGCTCTTCATCGGTTTGGGGTTTAGGAATTTGTTTGCTTGCAATTTTTGGGCAAAATTTGGTAGAACAATCTTTAGTCTGTGCCTTGTTTTAGGAGTAACTGCAAAGAGTGTTTCAGTGATGGCCCAGTAATGCTGGGTACCCAAATCACATCTTTTCTGATTAGATGACTCCAGGAAAAGGATTTCAAATGGCAGGAGTGCTTTTCTTGGGTCATTATAAAGTTCAGTAGTGCTTAAATTTATGTATGTGAATAACAATAAAATACTTTCGAAAAGCATTGGGAAAATGCTTTTCTTTAGAATAGCACTTATGAGTGTTTTCTGTGTCCATGTGCAGAACCACTGTCTTTTTAGAAGGTGAGCTTGTTAACAGACTTTTGACATGACTTAATGACAATCAAGCTTATACACAAAATGTATGCTGCAGGTTTAGTTTTAGCTGTATTTAAAATGTTTGATGGATTTGGCCTAATTATTGCTAAATAGTGGTTGCATAATTATACTGGGGCCAAATCTCCTGTTACTCTTTGGAAACACCACACTTAATAAATTTTGAACCATCATAGTGTTAACATCAGGTAGGGCTGGGGACAGAAGAAGGGTAATTTATGAAACATGTAGTCAGTACTAAGTCTAAAAGGCACAGCAACTACTGTGAAGTCGATATGTTGAGCGATTTAACATCTCAGGATGTTAAATCTTTGTGTTCTGGAGCCTTTGGAAGACCATCAAACAACACAGAGATTCTTTTGAAGGTACCTAAGACAAAATAAGCTGCTTTGAATAACCAAATGTCTTCTGTTCTTTAGTATTTTCCTTGTGGAACCATCCGTGTTTCGACAGTCTTGGTTGAAGAGATAGCTCATGCTTCAGACAATGCCTAATGCAAAAAAAAATTAAGTGGAAAAGGGATAAAGCCAGGCTCAGTAGAGATAAGCCTGGGGGCATCATGCCAGTGTGTGAGGGACAGTGTGCTGATCTGCTGTCTCAGTGGAGACAGGGGATGGACATCCATGTAGGAGGAAGGATACAGGGGGTTATTGATGTGTTAGAAACCTCAGAAGCACCTGAGAATGGTCATGTAATAATTAGGGCTTCTTCCCCAAAAAACGTTGGGATTGACAACCCAACTAGAAGGTAATCTGACTACTGCCATGAATGAAAATAAAATTTGCTTCTATAAATACATCAGCAATAAAAAGAGAGCTAAGAGAGCCATACATTATTGGATGTAGACAGAAACAGTGACAAAGAATGAGGAAAAGGCTGATGTACTTAATGCCTTCTTTGTCTCAGTCTTTAATAGTAAGACCAGCAGTTGTTCAGGGGAGCTGAAAGATGGGGATGGGATCAGAATGAAGCCCATATATTCCCAGGGGAAATGGGAATGGTGAGTGTTCTGTTATACATGTTCATGGGGCCAGATGGGATCCACCCAAGGATACTGAGGGAGCTGATATAGTGCTCATTGAGCAACTTTCAATCATTTCCCAGCAGAAGGGTTGTGGTTGACTAGAAGTTAGCAAATGTGACACCCATCTATAGGGACAGAAATATCTGGGGATCAGGTCTGTCAGCCTGACCTTGATGCCAGGGAAGGTTATGGAGCAGATCATCTTGAGCACAATCCTGCAGCACATCCAGTATAGCCAGGGCATCAGGCCCAGTCAGGATGGGTTTTTGAAAGGCAGGTCCTGCTTAACAATCTGGTCTCCTTCTATGACAAAGTGACACACTTAGTGGATGAGGAAAAGACTGTGGATGCAGTTTACCTAGACTTTAATGAAGCCTTTGACACTGTTTCCCCCAGTCTCTGGGAGAAACTGGCTGGTCATGGTTTGGATGCATGTGTTTTCACTCAAAAAAAACTGTCTGGATGGCCAGGACCAGGGCAAGGTGGTGGATGGAGTTGCATACAGTTTGCAGCTGGTCACAAGTGATGTTCCTCAGGGATCAGTGTTGGAGCCAGTGCTGTTTAATTTCTTTATAAATTATCTGTATGAGGGGATTGAGTGCACCCTCAGTCAGTTTGCAGATGACACTAAAGAGTTCTGATCTGCTGGAAGATAGGGAGGCTCTACAGAGGGATCTGAACAGGCTGGAAAGGTGGGAAAAGGCCAGTTGTGTGAGGTTCAACAAGGTGAAGTTCCTGGTCCTGCACTTGGGGTTGTTGGGTCACAACAACCCCATTGAACACTGCAGGCTCAGTGAGGAGTGGCTGGAAACCTGCCTGGTGGAAAAGGACCTGGGGGTGTTGCTTGACATTCAGCTGAACATGAGCCAGTGTGTTTCCAGGTGGCCAAGAAGGCCCATGGCATCCTGGCCTGTATCAGAAGTAGTGTGGCCAGCAGGAGCAGGGCAGTGATTGTCCCCCTGTGCTCAGCACTGGTGAGGGCACACCTGAAATCCTATGTTCAGTTCTGGGCCACTTACTGCAAGAAAGACATTGAGGGGCTGGAGTGCGTCCAGAGAAGGGCCATGAAGCTGGTGAAGGTTCTGGAACACAAGTCCTGTGAGGATCAACTGAAGGAGCAGGAGTTATTCAACCTGGAGAAAGGGAGGCTCAGCTGAGACCTTACCATTCTGCACAGCTGCCTGCAAGGAGGTTGTAGCCAGCTCGGTGTCCCAGGAAACAAGTGATAGGACAAGAGAAAATTTCCTTAAGTTGCACTAGGGAAGGTTCAGATTGAATATCAGGAAACAAAAATGCACCATAAGGATTGTCAAACATTGGAACAGGCTGCCCAGGGAAGTGGTGGAGTTTCCATCTCTGGGGGGATTTAAAAGACAAGTACATGTGTCAGGTAAGGATATGGTTTAATGACAAACTTGGCAGTGCTGGGTGGAGGGATGGACTCAGTGATCATAAAGGTCTTTTCCAACTTAAACTATTCCAAGATTCTGTGAAAGAGCTTCAGAAATACTCTTGACAAGGAGGCCTGCATTACTTTTAGTAGTTTCCTTCAACTGCATCTGTTATATTATTAATACATTGTGCACTAATAAAATCCATGTGAAGTTTAGGCTTTCTGTACATCACTGTAAGCCTTTTGGTGTGGTTCTCAACAAGAGAGCAAAACTAGCCAGGGATCAATAGTTAACTGACCATTGATTTAGCTTTCTATATTGTTTAAAATGTGTCCACACAAAGGAAAGGAAATAAGCAAGGAAAAAGTCAAAGGGAACCCTGGCTGCTGCACTTCATTCATTTTGTTCACCTTATGTTACTGCAATGATGGCTCAAAATATGTCAGTGGCACATCTGGAAGGCTGCATCATCTGGACCATTGGTATTGCAAAGGTTTTGTGAGAGTTTAGTTTGTTCCTTCCTTTTATAAAACAAACATGTAATGTAAAAAATCTTTGAAAGCAGGACTACTGTCACTTAATTCATATCTGTGTATCTTCATTGATTGGGAAGGCACCACATGCAGGTACACAGGCAAGATCCCCATCCCCAGCCCCTACACCACACCCTTCCTTCTCCTCCTCACTGAGGAGGAAAAGGATTTCCTGCTGTCACTTCTCTGATACCAGCAGGTGATGGAGTTTGGGGGTGACTTTCTTTTAACTTTCACATTACTAGCCCATATCCATCTTATCTAGCTCCTATCTAGTATCTAAGTTAGGAGCATCCTGCCCTGGCTGAATAGGTCAGTGAAGACAGAACATCTCTAAATGTTCCTTGAAGACATTAGGTATTAGAGTAGAGGTTAAACACCAGGATTATAAAATCAGTATCTTACTCTCTCTGAAGCCAGGCATCTTTTGCACATGTGAAAAAATATGCTATAATAATATGAAAGGACTAAATGGAGTACCAATAGAAAACTGGGGTAAAATCTTTTCTTTTCAAATTTGGGTCTGTGAATCCAACCAAATATGCATAAGATCAGCTTTTAAATGAATGTCTGTCTCAGATGTCCTGAAAAGTTCTCATGATCTGCAGTATTAAAACAGGAATATTAAAAAATAAAACAACAGGAGGAATTATTGAATATGAATCTACTGAGGGTAAATATTACATGCTTCCCCTAAATTTAATTTAAGCTTAATGGATATAAAGACTCCAGTTTAGAAATAATTTAATAAACTGAAGATGAGATTGATGCTTCCATACAACTGCAGTTTTCAAAACGGTGAGCAAACACTGGAAAATGTGTGAAATACCACACAAATGTTTCTGTATTAATGATCTGGTTTCATGTATATGGATCCACATAAATGGCTTTTTCTATAAAAACATGACTATTTTTATTTTGAGGGGATACAGAAGTTCAACCTAGATCTTTAAAGGAGACAAGGAGTTCAGTGCATAGACTGAAGATCTGGGCAGTACTCATAAGGCAGAGATGAACTAATTTGAGAAAAAAAAATTGCCTGAAGGGTGTTTTGAACCTGCATCTGAAAAATTAGAGCTTTGTTTCTAAAGGTGAGCTGTAATATTGACCTGTGTCAAAATGAGTATAACGAAGATTCAATCCATTAAAGAAAAGCAAATAAATAAATATTGATATATTGATAATACTATTGATAAATAACATATTGATTATATATCTTAAGGGAGGAGTTCAGAATCTCATATTGATCCACATGCAAAGTTGAATTCCCAGAATAAGTTTGGAAGATGGAAAAAGAAATCATTTGAACTTATAATCAGTGCTTGGTTTCCTAGAGCAAGCTGCTCTAAGGAGAAATAAATTAGGTTCATTAAAAGGAATTGGTACATAAGGTTTCCAGATAAACCTGACATACTCAGTTTCCAGTCCAACTGAGATCACAGATTAGAGGAGTTTTGAGTTCCTTTTGGGAAAAAAATAACATTGCCAAAAGCTGTCTGCCCCTCCCTACACGTGTCTTTAAGGAATGCATTACTAAATGTACTGTAAGGAGCTTTAGCCTCAGCTCACACAAGAAGGAATTGTTCTTTCAGCTTTTCACGCCTTGCTTCCAAAGATTATCTCAAGATGGGAGGGAAAATCCCATCTGAACGTTCTCCTTCCTTTCAAAAGTGTCTGGGAGGGCCCAGCAAAGCAAACAGCAAACTTGGAGTTGTAGCACACACCCCACTAGGGTTGGGTTTGGTTTTGTTTTTTTCTTTTTTTTGTTTGAAATGCTGCTGGTGTAGTGTACTTCAAATCCTCTGCATTATAAACTTCTTTTGCTTCCTTGGCACAGGCCTTAGGAGCTGAGTGACTGGCCCAGTTCTTGCTTAAAGGCAGCAACAGAAATTTCTGTGTTTCCCCAGTACAACAGCTCCTGACTGCTGAACTCCAGAGCCTTGCAGCAGGACGCCTGCTCTGCTGACCACTGGAGTTGGTCTGAGATAATAAAAAAATTCAGCTTGACCTTCTGCTGGTTTGCAGTATTCACAATATTAAACCTTCCAATTTTAAGATTGGATTTTTTTTTTCAAATTGGAATTAAAAAAAAATAAATTAATCTTCACAATTTTAAGCCTTTCTCAGTGTGGCTTTGACCACTTTGAGAGTGTCTATCACACACATGCCCAGCCAGAAATGCCCAGCTGCAACATATGCATGCAGCTAAAGCCCCTGGAATACAAGGACCGGAGGAGCTGAGGTATTATGCTCATACAATGATGGTGAAACAGGCTGCAGTGGGAGAAAAGGGAGCCATGCACTTCTTGCAAAAAGCCATGCACTTCTCTGGAGAGGAGCCTAAATTGACTTATTTTATTCTTTCTTCTTGTTGTTGGCTCATTCTCTGGTACTCAGCATACCCATGCAGACTGGCACACACCAGGGTCCCAGAATGAGCTTAGCCTAAGGTGTGAGTCTGTGCCAGGGTTTCCTGGGGTTGGGTCTGACTGGATAAGTTTATCCCTGCTTCTTTAGGGCTGCAGTGCAAGTGCAAACTGCATGTGGAAAATTCTTGGGCTGTCAAATGGGAGATCTTGGCTAAAATGAACATCTGTGAGGATAGGCAGGAGCAGGCTTTTGATCGTGCCTTGAGACTGCACCTGCAAGTTTGCATGTCTTGAGCACGGTTCTTCTGCAGCTGGCACACACAGCAGGCTGCAAGGTTGCTTCACCACTCTCTCCATGAAGCAGCAACTTGGCCTGGTGCTGTACCCATTTTTTATCCATGTTTGGCACAGGGCCTGGGATAGGTGAAGGAATGTGCTGCCACACTGCAGAGAGCCTGCAGAGACCCCCTGCTCCTGTGAGCCTTCAGGACAGTGGTCAGCTGTGGTGGCTGGCCCTGGCCCCCTGGGGTGATCCTTCTCACTTGTGGGGGATTTGGGAAGACTGCATCAACAGGTGTCTCACTTCCCCATGGTGCAGGGCCAGCATGGTTTCTTTTGTGTTGTCCAGAGGGATAAATGTCTTCACTGAAAGGGTGGTCAAAGGCCAGGGAGGTGATAGAATCACTGTCCTGGAGGTTTTTACGAAACATGTAGATGCAGTGCTTAGAGGCGTGGTTTAGTGGTAAACCTGTCAGTGTTAGGTTACTGGTTGGACTTGATCATGGAGATCTCTTCCAACTTTAGTGATCCTAGGATTCTGTGAGCTCGCTAGCAAAGCCCAGGCTCTGCATGGCTGGTGGCCCCACAGCACTGGCTGCAAGGCTGCAGCTGCAGGGCATCCAAGTCGTGGTGCTGTTGGAGTTGTTTGTGGTGAGCTTGTGGCTTTCTGCCACCCACCCTTTTGGTTCCTGCCCAGACTATTGGGGTCATAGGATGGAGATGCAGTTCTAAAGTGACCTTCAGTATCAAACAAAACACTTTCAGCTCTCTCTCACTGATGACTGGTCAGTCAGTGCATTTTGGGACTGGAGACAATATTATATTAGATTTTAGTGGCCCAAGATGGGAAGTAGCATTTTTTTAATGTCTAGTGAAAAATCTTAGAGAGAATTAAATGAACACAGGGAGCCCGATCCAGACTAACATCGCCATCAGTCCTGAAACCCCGGGAGCTGCTCCTTCACTGAAAGCAGAAACTGAGCTGTCAGCTGTTAGGATTATGAAGGGCAAGTAGTCCATGGGGTGCTCAGACTTATGGTTCTGGTTAGGCTTATCTTGTCAACAAATAGGCACATTTTGAACAGCAGGACACTTACCTTTGACAGTGAAAAGCTCAGCAGTGTCACGGGGATAGGGAAGAGAATATCTCAGGAGCTTGGGGAATCTGGGATGGATAGGCTTGGGCAAAAAGAGAGGCGTGTGTTAGGACCTCCACACTGAACATCAGAGATTTCTGCACAGCTGAAAAAGATCACAAGGAGCCTCAGTGCCAGAGGCTGGGAGTGGGACCATGCCTGAGAAATAGGAACTCATGAGGGAAGGTGGCAGTGGAGTCTGGCTCCACAGTGATAGGGCAGCTGGGTTCCACATCACCCCTATAAAGCCTCCTCAGCTCCCGGCTGCATTACTGTGAAGGCATTTCATCTTGTTTCAGTTGGTTGTGTGATATATGGCTTCTGTGGGCTGATAATTCTCTCTAAAAGAAAGGGGTATTTCTCTAAATGCTATATTTGTATAGTAAGGAAAAATGTGAATTTTTCCATTTCTTAGAAAACACTGTTATGTTGCAGAGGTAGCATGAGTGGCCTCATCTGTCTCTCTCTGTTTGCAGCATTTATTTATCACATTGATAAAAGATAGGCTTGGCAAATCCCTGTGGAAGACTGACTATGGTCTGCTAGTCTTTCATTCATCCTCAGAGTGTAGCTAACTTTCCACGGATATTTAAAACAACGACATTTAATCTCTAGCACAGTTAAAAGGCTTATGTGTTCCTGGTTCAGAAGTGAAACACATTGGCAACGGTTCTTATTTATTTTATTTGTACGACCCAGCTTGAAAACTGAGTAGTCAAAGGAGGAGTTCTCATTTTAATGTGCTGTGGGATTGAGTTGCTTCAGTGAAAGCAGAGGCTGTCATGAAGTTACTGATGCATAACTCCACTTTTCCACATTAGTCTGGTCTTTGGCTACAGGGATTTCATCAGCGTATTTTTTTTTAAATATTAGCGAGAGATGTTAGTCCTTGAGCATTGATTGGTGGATAAATCAAAGCCCTTGACCAATCAATAGGTAGAGGTTTGCATAATAATGGAATTATTTCTGAAGAACTGAGCCAATTGGAATTGCAAAACTTTCTGCTTCCACTTGCTTTTGAATGCCTCTGCTTTACCTGCCTCTATTGCTCACCCTTTCAAAGTACTTAGTAACAATGAAGATGCTTCCAAATTCCTACATCTTTCTTTTTTTTCTGTGGCTTTGGGGTGTGGAGGGTGGATAAGACGGGAAGTACCAATAAAGCTTATATAGCTTGCATACAGAAAAGGTGAAAAATATAAAGGAAAAAAATAAAAAGAGATAGAGAAAGAAAATTATTTGCATTCTTGTCTCCTTGCTTTTCCCGAAGCTAAAAGTGTGATCTGAAGCTCATATTCATTTTCTTTTCTTGTCTACCTTCCCTTCAGGAGTGTTTGCATGATTTTCCTTCCATTGTCGGTACTGTAGCAGTTCTGACCCCTCACCAGCATCTTTTGGTTACTGGAGAGGAACCTAGCTTTTGGATGTCTGTAAATGTAAATTGATGTGAGAGCAAGGAAGATGACTGCAGGGAAAGATAACTGGAAGGGGAAATAAGGTTTTTCTGTATTTGAGGTTTGTAACATCAGTTGAATTTGCAGTAAGTTCAGTGTTCATGTGTATGGTGCTCCTCTCCTCTCTTCTGCCCCTTTCTTAAAGATGTGGTAATAACTGGGTATATTTTTATGGACAGCAGCATGATAACATGCCTACTTTGGTCTTTTATTTTTTTCTGTTTTGTAAAACAGAATTTCATCATGCACAGTAATGTGTTGTTTCAAGGGGTAGTGGGTCTGGAGATGCAAAGCTAGAATGCAGTGGTCATTAGCCAGTATATCCATAAACAAGCATCCATAGCCCTGAGATCAGAATCCACATTAAACAGAACAACAGTCTTATATGCCTCCTGATTTTGGACCTTTTGGGGTGTCCATTTGCAGTTTTTTTGTCTCATCCAAAAGGGTTAAAATTTCCCTAGAGCCCAAGGAACTTTCTTCAGCTTCTGATTCTGATATTTAGCTACCTTAGATTTGCCTTAGTCATTCTTGACCCTGCAAAGATGGTGTGTGTGAATCACAGCTTGAAGCAATTTCTCTTTCCAATATTGAGGCCTTGAATGTAAAAGGCAGTGATGGAGCAGATATCTTGGTTCTGTCCCGTTTTCATACATCTCCTTGAAACAGAATGCATTATTGTGTTTGACAAGGCACATCCTCACTGATTTTAATGGAGTGAAATTTGAAACTAGTTTAGTTAAAACAGGGCAGATGGCTGCAGGACTGTGTGTAATTTCATAACAGTGCAAGGTTGCAGTGCTGCTGCAAGGTTATTAATCTGATTTTAGGACAACTCAGCAAAAAAAGGGTATTGCTGTTGACAACTCAAAGTTGAACAAGTACAAATTAATTCTGCCTATTAAAATGTGTAATACAAAGAATTAAAATCTCTGTCTCAGAATTTTCTCAGAGAAGGTGTTGTCTGGATTACTGCACAGTATAATGACTGCATCTTATATTTTTGGTTATTTAACATTATCTGAAATTATGTAGTAATGCCTGATCCCAGTCAGGCTTGTGCTGGCAGGTGATCAGATATTATGTAAAGCTTGTATCAATAAAAATGGACAGAGCCATGAAAATTTGCAAGGGCATAACTAAATTGATTTAATGCAATCAAGATCTGGTTGTCTGTAGACAAGGGGTTTTTTATTGCTTCAATACAGTTATTTTACATATGGCATCTATGTCTCTTTCATGTTTCTATGCAAGAGTTCAGCAAGCAAGAACAGGATTTGGAGCGGTTACCAAAATGGAAAGTTTAGCCTAAAGAGCTGCAATAGAACAAGAAAGCTGCTTTCAAATTTGTTTTTTTTCAATTATTCATGCTACAGGCTTTGTTTTATAAGATGTTTTCATTTAGTCTCAGAATAAACATGTGACCTACCTCACCCAGGACCATAGGTTGAACTGCAGAACTCCCACCTCCTCCCCCTGGTCCAGTTAGATCTTGTTGCTTGTTATTAAAGAAGACATTTTTAATGAGAAGAGAAAGAACAGGAAAAGATACTATGAAAGAACAGGAGAAGATATTATGAAAAGTATTCTGTGTTCTCAACCAACCTTTTTCATGATGAACAGGCTGATGAAGTGTTCAGGCTAGAAAGCACATCTGCTTAAAATATATGTTGAATTTTTGTTCTTTATTTATGTTAACATTAGCACATTTGGAGAAATCACGTTTTCTTCACAATCTCTTTGCTAAATTAGAACACAAATCCAAGAACACTTGTTCATGAGAGTAATTTTCTATAAATGAGTAGTGTCACTGAGTTCAATGAGAGCAATCATGCACAGAATTAAGCACATGCATGAGAGTTTGCAGAAATTTAGCAAATATGTTGCTGTCATGAAAAAGATTACCCAGCTTTTCTTCTAATGCAGCTATGAATTCTTGGCTTGGTCCTATTTTGAGCAGCCCTTCTTGTACAAGTCATAATCTATCCTACCGTGCTAAGCCTAACTGGGGGTATTTCTCTTATTTTGTCACAGCAACAAGAGCAAGATCCCACAAATCTCTACATCTCAAATTTACCCGTGTCCATGGATGAGCAGGAACTGGAGAATATGCTGAAACCCTTTGGACATGTCATTTCCACCAGAATATTGAGAGATGCGAATGGAGTCAGCAGAGGAGTCGGCTTTGCCAGGTGAAACCTTTGCTCTTACTTTTCATGCACATTTTTTGGCCTTTGGTCCTTTGCAATTGCTGTCTGTTCTGTAGCTCTGAAGTCTCACAGCTATGGAAGATGCAGAGTGGCACCTTTATCAGATTGTATCCATTCTTTCCAGCAGGAAATGCCAGTCTAGAAGGATGTTCATTTCATTGTTCTAAAAACTGGTTCATTCTGTGTTGGTATATGTAAATAAAAATGGCTGGGAATAGTGAGCTAACCATTCAGGATCAAGCTGGGGTAATAATAAATGTCCTACAGCAAAAAGCACACACTTGGTAAAGAAACCAAGGCCTGTGCTTAGGAGATCCTGGGGTGAATTTATTGCAGTCTTTCAGTACCTGAAGGGGTCCTGTAAGAAATCTGGAGAGAGACTAGATAGTCTTTAAAGTCCTTTCCAACACAAACCATTCTATGAAACTGTTTAAATATTTGACAAAGATTTTGCAACAGGAGAAAGCAAACTTAGCAGCTGGAAGAGCAAAGGGCAGGAACTGTGACTGAAGAAATGTGTCTTCCTTGAAGGCTTCAGCTGCAGCTATGAAAAGAGCTTAAGAAGAAATATTTGCATAGAAAAAGCCCTGATGGAGTAGTCAGGCATTTTAGACAGAATGGGCAACATATTATTACCATGTATTTCATTGTTAGTACAGATAGACAAGGCTCCATGTTTACTCTCAGGGAATATTTACATAGATTCTCTTCAGCTTGAAACATTCTCAAATCAAATAGTTTTCTTTTCAAAAGCCAAGAAATAGAGTGCTATATATAGAAAGGTATTGAAAAAACAAATAAGAAGAGAAATTTGCAATTCTGCTGCAAATCAGCCCTCTGCTTCAAAAGAAAAGGGAAAAAAACCATCCCAGATCATTGTTTCTACAGAATATTCATAATGCTGTGCTTTGTAGAGGAGGCAAAATAACTTCTTCATCTTGCAAATTTCTCTGAAATCCATCATATCTTGGTATATCATGGCACTTCTGTTAGTGCCATAATACCACTGAGTGAAATGAGGTACTGTGTGATAAAATGTTAGCTTTCAAGAAAAGTGACATTGTTGTGTTACCTCAGCCCTTGATGTGAAAGGCCATCATGCACAAAAAATGTTTAGATAATATTGTCTGAATTCAATGAGAAAAGGCAAAACATTTAGGCTGAAAGATGGCACACTGCATTCTTGCAGATAATAACATGATTTTTTCTAGCTCACTAAATATAGATTAGTCTAAGTCATGGATAAACTTGCATTTTTTGAAAATTGACTTACTTTGTGAAAATGTATTTAGTACTGAAGCATATTTCAGGGACCCTTTGATCTAACTTGTAGGTTGTGTAATTCAACATGTCAATGACAGTGGGGTAAAACCTTCACTCCATCAAACAATGCAGGAGTTCTCCCACTGATCTGAGTGAAGCTGAAGTTAATCCAGGAATTTAGAACCATAGTTGAATGCTGACTCCTGTCTTTGCAGAATTATCAATACAATATTTAATTACATAACTAGCTAACTTTTCTTTTTGTCAAGCAGTGCTATCTGATATCTTTTTCCTATATGTCAAACCAAACAGGTCGTTAATTTGTTTAGCTTTCTTTGTAGTCCTGAAGGTTTCATTCTAGTGTACCTGTGGTGTGAGCACATGTTGAGTGGGTACCAAGGCAGTAGAGGTAGGGGATGGAAGCTGGATTTCCAGTCCACATAAGATTTTAGAAGTTCAGATCAGCAGCCTAGGTGAGGATTCTGGCTATTCTGATTGGGACCTTTTATCAAAGCATGTCTTGCCTGCCTGTGGAATGTACCATGATGCTTAGCATAGCTCTAAACAGAGCTACGGAAGCACCAGAGAAAAAGTTAAGTTTGCATAAGCTGAAATGATGCAGCATCCAGCAATTTTGAAATGTGATGTTTCAAAGTTATTAATTACATTTTATGATGATTAAAAGTCACTTTCTGAGTCTGCCCAATCATGGAAGTAGTCAATCTCAAAATAAGTATATTAATTCAAAAAGCAATAAAAAGTAAAGACTAAAGGTAGGCAGCTATTGTCAGATTTTTCTTCTAAATGGGTATGATTAGCAGTTTTATAGTACTGCAGGTGGCTACTCAATCATTTATAACCTGGAGAACTTCAAATTTCTTGGATCAAAATTATCTTAGTTATGTCTGGTGACATTAACAGCCTCCTTTAGAGTATGTGTGTACAAAACTAGCTCTGAGTGAAAATCAAGCCATGAAAAAATTTCCTCTCTTTTGCATCCTTCAAAAGCAACTGAACAGATTTTCCTGAATCTTTCCAGAGCATTTCACTGTGGCCTGAGCCAACTATGCCTGGGTGAACCCCAGGGGAGATTTTTGGGAGGAGAGTTATGAGCAAGGGGCCAGAGAAGGGAAACTTTAGACTTCGACTGTGGCTTCATAAAAGCCAATCCATGCTATAAACTCTACACATCTGCCTCTGCCCCACCCCTGGCCCATGCTTTTTACTTCAGGGCCATATTACCTGCCTTCAGACTCTCCTTGGGAGCTGGCATTCCACAGGGCTCACACTGCTGTGGTCTTTGGCAGGGCTGGTTCTGTTGACACCGGCAAGCAGAAGCTGGGACTTAACACAGCCTATCCTAGGGCAGAGAGAGAAATGGGAAATAGGAGAGGACAGAAATGCTCAATAGAAGTAGGATATTGGAAAAAAGGTGGATGTGAAGCTTTGAGTTCAGTCTTTTGTAGGATTGCCTGTTAAAAGAGGGAATGACACCGTGATGCTGGTGCACACGATTTTGTCACAATACTTAAATTTGTAGGTGTTTCTCTTACATACCTGTTGCTGGGAGTTGTCTAATAATTTCAGCAGGTGATCTTTCATTTTAAAAGTGTAAATGTATTCTTCAGAGCTTAGAACAAAAAACATGGTCCTTCATCCAGAAAAAAGAAAATCAGCAAGATGAAAGAGAACAAAACAATACAAACTAACAAAATTGGAAAGAAATCCACAGAAACTGGATTTGAATTTTCAAGATATAATTTTAAAGCTGATATTTTATGAGTTTGGCAAACATTAGTAGTGTTGTTGATGGTATGAGTAAAAAGCAGATCAGAGATAGTAAGAAGGTCTTTGAGGGAGGCTGGAATTACTGAATAGGAGAAGGCATTGAGAGCATGGAGGGAAATACTTATCCTGGAGAAGTGTTGCCACTTAGGAAGAGGTAACTGTATGTGCTGGAAGATCTGGATTTCCACAGGCCCACAGAGGATGAATTCCAGATGTTAAGGTGTGAGAAGATAAAGGAATGACAAAATCACGGTGGAGGCAAAGCAGTGGTGCTGTTTTGCTCAGAGGAATATTTAGAGATTTCTGAGGATCAGTGATGTTGCTACTTTGGAGACAGAAGTGTCAGCAGCGCCAGGGAATAAAGAACATTCAGGGAGTTTAGGGATGCATTTGTGAAGAGAAGTGCTTTGTTCTTCCTTATTCAAGGGTTTAATTGAAGGTGGTTGAAAAGGTGCTATAATTTAGCTTGAATAAATCCATCATCTGTATGGTAGTACAAGCTTAGATATTATAAGAATCATTCCTGCTTTCAGTCAGAAGAATGATTTGTCACATCCTGCACCTTAGCCAGGAAATTGCTTTATAATTTAATATCTCAGGTGAAACTGAGATATTAAACTGATTTCAAAACTGATTTGGAAATCCCAAGCATGCTCCAAAGACTTTGTGTGATATCTGTAAAATATTCCAATGCCTGTGGTGATACATTTCCATTGAAAGGCCACCCTGGGAAAGCCTCAGAGCAACACTACAGGGTGGTGGGGAGATCTCTGTGGGAATGTATCTGTGAGACCCTCAGATTTCCATCTGCTGTTGCAACCTGGAAAGATTTTGCTGGACTTCATACACCCCTAAGAAAATTGGCAGGCATGAAGCTGCACTTTCAGGAAGAAGCAGGGAGAAGCAAACTTCAGGGAAGGACAGATGGATCAGGATCCCTAGACAAATATCAATGGGACTCCATAAGATGAAAATGAATATGCAGCTCTGAAAGGTGATGAGGGAGGAAACTGGAAAATTGGGAGCCATCAGATAATTTGGCTGAGTAATTTGCATAATCTAAGCCTGAGGT
The DNA here is from genome assembly GCF_022539315.1 of Serinus canaria. Classification (NCBI taxonomy): domain Eukaryota; kingdom Metazoa; phylum Chordata; class Aves; order Passeriformes; family Fringillidae; genus Serinus; species Serinus canaria. The sequence goes on from NC_066315.1 coordinate 40,732,058, forward strand.
ATACTGTGAGTTTAATTGAAGAACTTTTTGGGCTTTGGAAAAGGGAGCAAGGAGTTATTGGTAAATACCTCGGGGAGGGACTTAACTGGTACCACTGAATCAATGAAATAAAAATTGCTTTTTATAACCCCACAATAAAATACCATTCAAGTATTATTTAAGTGTCTTCCCTAAAGAGATGGTAGTGCTAATAATACCATACACAGGTTTGTCACACTCAGCTGAACAGCAGAACAAGCATTTTATAGGTCCTTTTAAATGATAAAGTGCAAAGAAAGAGTTAGAAGCCACTAACTTTTTTATTTTGTTTGCTGTCTTGTAACTTAAAACGACCTTGCAAGATTCCTCCCACAAGCGACATTTTACAACGAAGTCATAAGCTGCTGAAAACAGAAATTTATGATGGAAATGCTGACAGTCAGACAGTCAAGTATTGCACTGCTGGCAGGCACCAGTATAATACTTAACCTGAGACTGTGAAGACAGTAGCATCAATCAGCCTAGGTCTAGGTGGGAATGACTGTGTGTTCGTAGTGTTCTTTTCCAGTAAATGAGAAAACTTGTACGACACAAATGGTCATAAAAGAATGTTATGATGCTGTTCCCAGCAAATTCTTGACCAAAGTCAAGAGATTCTCAATTAGCTGTCACCTCAGAGCAAAGGTACACATCAGGGAGATGCTTCCATCCCTTTGTGACCCAGCTGGGGGTCTGTAGTGAGGCATTAAACACTCTGCTGCTGGGAGTTTATGCTTCATCCTTATCTTTTCTCTACCTAATTCTTCTGGAAAAGCTTCTAATGGGTTGCTTTTCTTTGCTTTTTCTATCTTTTTTTACTAAACTTATCTCCTGCTTGTCCCTATTTTACATGTCTTAAATTTAGTCTTTGGAAACAATATTCAACTTGGCAACTAAAAGGGAGCAACAAAAACTAGGAAACGAGATTTTGAGCCATCACAAGATCATTATTCTATTTATAGAAGCTCTGCATGGATTTCAGTAGAAATGGTTATGCTCCAGTTTCCACTGAAGTAAAACGAGAGAGATTAGCCTTAATTTCTATGTTTTTGGTGTTTTTTGTTTGTTTTTTTTTTTTTTTTCTTAAAGGAGGCTGTGTATTTTTCAGAGGTTTTCAGTATAATGTATAGGTAATGAAGTTATTTCTTCTGACTCAAAGAGGTTTCTCTATGGAGAGCTCTGTAAACACAGATACTGTAGTGCAGAGATACTGAGGCAGCTCACCTTGGCATAATGGGTGATGCTGCAAGGTATAGAATGAACCACATCTCAAGAGGAAAAGAGTGGTTTCTAGATTTTTTATATTTATCTGAGAAAGTAAACAACCTCCTGTTGTTCAAGCAGACAGTTGAAGAATTTACAGGCAAGACATGTTGGGAAAAGATATAATTTGTGAGCCATGAGGAGAACTTGTCAAAATAAATGTCTTCTTAGGCTGTGAGTGGCAAAGGGAATAGCTTTTTTCCAACATAAAATGGATTCAAACCAAAAAGCACAAACATCTTGAAGCAATCTCTTACTGACTGAAAAGTTGGGGAGATAAGATACCTAAATCTGTTACAGAGAAGGAGGAAATCTTGTTGCAGCCACATCAGGGGCTTAGAATGCCTGGAATTAAATTAGGAAACAAAATTAAAAAACTAGTGAGTGTTTTTCCATGGAAGGATGAAAAACATAGGAAACCTCATGCTAATCTAAACTATCTTGTAGCTTTAGAGTATTTGAGACCTGAAGATCATTTTGCCTCGCATCTTTTATATCCTAGGCAGTTGAAATACTACCCATTACCTAAGATTGAGATAATGCTCATGTCTTACTTAAATAAGACTTTCAGAAATTATTTTAAGACATCAACCAGAAAAAAAGGACTAGCAATTTTATATCTGATGTTTGCCAGTGGATCATCTTCCTTGCAGGTAAATGTTTCTCCCTAATTTCTCTTTTAAATTTATCTGTTTCTAGTCACAGCTTTCTCAGGAAGAGTAAAGAAGTCCTTACTCCCTGGTTTATTCTCTCCACAAAGCTACTTATGCAGTGCTGTCAGACTGCCCCTCTAGTTCTTTTCTAGATATGCTAAAAAAATTCAGTTCTCTGTATTCTCTCAGTTTTCTCTGTGCTATTCTCTCTGTATTCTAACCATGGTCTCTATTCTTTGGGTATAATACTGTTACTACCTACCTGCTTCCATCTTTGCAAAATGCCCTAAATAGTAAGGAAGCATTGTTCTCAAAGATTTATTATTCCCACTCTTGTAAATGTAAACAATATTATTATGTTGATCATAACATAAATGTGGTGGCAAAAATTTCATCTTTAAATATTTACTCTGGATATTTAAAAAAATAGTCCTGAATCTCATTTATATTATTATTATTCCTAAGCAAAGTGACTATAGGATATATGTAAACCAAACCCACACTTTTCCATTAAGCAGTAATTACATGGTACTGAATATTTCTCAGGTAATAATTATGTAATTACCATGGTATTCCTTATATAAAAATTGTATTAAGTTGTTTCTTGACACTGCATCAATCTTTATAATAAGCATGTATAGGACCTTTATGTAGGCAGTTAAAATAATTTTAATCTTCTCTTCTCTTCTCTTCTCTTCTCTTCTCTTCTCTTCTCTTCATCTTCTCTTCTCTTCTCTTCTCTTCTCTTCTCTTCTCTTCTCTTCTCTTCTCTTCTCTTCTCTTCTCTTCTCTTCTCTTCTCTTCTCTTCTCTTCTCTTCTCTCTTCATTATTTTTCATGTTAAATGTTCCCTATTACTTCTAGAAACACATAATGACAACTTTGGTGCCATTGTGGTCTGTAGACAGATATGTAATATAATTTTAATAATATAAAACAAATTATTTTAATTTTATTTTTATAATATAATAATAGAATATAAATATAATAAATATTTGATACCAAGATCTGAACATCAAATTATTTGGTTCTGATGTTTGTTTAAGCATCCACTGTTTAAGTTTGTTTGGATTTTTTTCTTTTACTTTTAATATTGAAGTATCTTTAGTTTACAAATAGCTAGAAAATATAGCTATAGTTTACAATATAGTTAGAAAAAATCATAAAAACATTCTTCAGATTTAAAAAAAAAATACTTATTTTCAAATTGGACAGAATATAGACAGTCTCATTACTTATTTTGTATTTGGGATCCTTACAACTTGGTTTCCAGAACTGGGAGATATATAGACACAAGTAAAAATAAATTGTCATGGTTTTATTAGTTCCTCTGGGTTTATATAATTATCTGTACCTTTTAAAAAAAATATAAAAGCCTATGGCTTTGATAATTGTTTCTTTTCTGCAGTGCACTCTCAGTTCAAAATAATATTCAGATGCATTATTGTTATCACCATTGTGTATAAAGATGAATTATTATTTTAGATCCTCTTAGGATCAGCACCAAAAATATACAATTGAAAGCAATTTGAAAGTGATCCTTCACAAATTATCTAATCAGACCAAATTTCTATTGTCATGTGAAGCTGTTTTTCTTCCCTTTCCAGCAAGTGTTGAATATCTATATGTTTCAGTAGAAAGTTTTGAAGCATCTAGGATCTTTATCTTTTATCCAGAACATTATATTTTGTCATATTTTTTCCTATCAATTATGAAAGGAATGCCAATATTAAAAAATTTATTTGTATTCTTCCCCCAAGTTTACCTGTGCTTAGCTGACATTCTTTCTCAGAAAACCTTTTAACATGTAACAATTCCACTAGTGATAGCTTTATTAAATCCCAGTCTCATGCAACGTTTTGAAACATTGCTAGCTTGTATAAGAGGAATAATTCAAAGCACATTCTACAATAGAGGAGTGCTGCAGCTTTCTGAAGGAAAAGTAGGAGGAATTTATTAATGTGGGCCTAAAGAAAGTGTATTTTTGGGACCTCTGCCCAGATACAGCTCATCCTTATGGATAAAACGAGAAGAGGAGTAATGTGTGGACAGCTTCAACTCATGTGTAGGTGCCTGCCATAAACATTGACTCATAAAAAACCACTTAAGTGGCTGATATTTGTCACCGACATGTTTTATGAAAAATCCTTTCCTTAGGATTTTTCCCCTCCTGAGAAACTGAGAGGCCTCAGGAACAAACTGTAAACAATTCTTATCTACTGCTGTGGAATGCAACAGGGGGAATCTCTGATTGGCCTCGTCAGGCTGTTTCCAATTAAGAGCCAACCACAGTTCACCTGTCCGGCCGGTCTCGGTCTGGGAGAAGACCTTTGTTATTGATTCTTTTTCTATTCTTAGCTTAGCCTTGTAGTGAGATCCTTTCCTCTATTCTTTTAGTATAGTTTTAATATATTATCTATCATATAATAATAAATCAAGCTTCTGATACATAGAGTCAACTTTCTCGTCTCTTCCCTCATCCTAGAACCACTGAGAACAAAACCACAGATATTGGTCAGAATTTTGACTGAACTAAAACCAGGTGGTTGTTAAGGCAAGAATCTGAGAATTTTGCTAATATATCTGGTTGCTCTGTACCACCAATTTTTCTCAGTCAGTCACTCAGCTAATTATTTTGAAGAACTCAATTTGAAAGGTTTCTTTCTAAGCAAAGGGGTGTTGTGGACAATTATAATTCATGTTTTGGTGGCCCTGGGGTGGACGCCTTCCTGATTAGTGCATGGCTGCCTGGCCAGCCTGTGCCTGGCCGGGGGGAAAGGCCACCCCCACAGGCAGAAGTTGCAGAAAGTACAGGAGGGCTCAGGTGGGGTGGGCAAAGGATGGATGCAGTTGTTGCTCAGCACCACATCTGAGGGGAGCGTGTATAGAGGGCTTTGTCTATTGTGCTGCCTTTTCAGGCTGAGTCGATAATGCCAGTGTCGGTTTCAAGCGAAGCGTGTGCCAGATTACAGATAGCCAGCAATGGCATTTGAGAGCCGTTAATTGTGAAACTTGAGAGGAAAATGTGCACATTCTTTTTCAGAGTGCTATTGGAATTATGGGCTTTTTATCCCAGAACACTGTGGGTTTCACTTTTATTCTCTTCCCACATAAAACGCATGAAGTGCACTGAGTCTCTTTCATTTGGCAGCTTATATATTGCATTCTTTGCAGGGATTGCTTTGGCTTGTTAAAATGTACCCCATGTATTAAAATGAAATTGTCACTGCTGTGTGGTGCAACATAACATGGTTTGACACCAAGTGCCTGCAGCTACAGAAAACAGACTTTTATTGCATTTATTCTTTCAGAGACAAGAGTCTCTAAAGGCTCAGTGCAGACATTCGCTTAGTTAAATGTGAATGAAGCCAAAGTGAACAATCTCAGTCACTGTCTTTGTGCTTGCAGAAATAGCCCAGCCCACATGCTACACAGTGATACTACCTGGAAGGGGAAAGTTTTAATTTCATCTGAAACAATTGGACAATAGACTGACTTCCTCAAACAATTAAATGGGAAAGCAGGATTTTTAGGATTTTGTTTGTTAGTTTGTTTTTTCTTTGCGGTGTGGGGCGTTTTTTTGGACTCTGGCAGAATTGTATCCTGGGAGAAAAACTGCTGCTGTGTGTGAACCACTCTTTCCCCAAACTGCGTGACAGGAAGAGTAGTGGATAAATTCATTTCAAATTATTTATACTGGTGAGAAGTAAGCAATATATATGTCAGCAGAGTTATTTTGTGGAGAATACCTGGAGGTACATAGTGTTGTATTGAAGGAGTGTTGAACATGGTTTTTAAACACAACTTTTCTAGGAAATGTCTAGCTTTCCATTTCTCTCTTTTCCTCTTTTCAAAGTTTCTAAACCCCCTCTGTAGCAAAGTTAACTCTTTTTCTGGACTTGTATGCAGGTAATTTAGAAGATCTGAAGCAGTAGTGAGTTTCCAGATGTAGTATAACCACGGTTTGAGATTTGACTTGTAACTTTGTATTCTTAACAATTCTTCAAAACTGCATTAACCAATTCACTGTTAGTACTTTAATGTCTCAATGCTGAAAGGTATTCTGAACTCATAGAAGATAAACAGTAAGGAATTTCCTCAGCTGGCATTATACATAAATTTCTGTCTTCAGCCAGAACTCAGCTTTATGTTGTAATAGTCATATATGCATTGGCTTTGGTTTTACTATAAAGCCTGTCTTTGCAGGTTGTTTTCTTAACTCTGTAATCCTTAATAATTGTTGTTTAATCCTCCGTGTTCTTCTCCAAATCCTGCAATTCATTTCTTTAAGCCATTTGAAGTTTTTTTGGGTGCAAAAGGAGTCTAGAAACGTGTCCATTGCTTTTCCAAGCAGCACGTGAGAGCATAAAGGATGTCCTTGTTCAGGGTGATGCCCTGGAGCCAGAAAGGGACTGTTCATTGACAGGGCTGTGCCTCAAACACAGCTGGGAGCACAGCTGCAGGCAGGGAGGGTGGCAGGTCCTCTTCAGGAGCCACACTCTGTCCTAATGGGCTCAACCAGTTTCTCTGCAAAAATCAGCAACAACAGCTTTGAAGGTTTCTCTCAGCATCTGTGCTTGTCTTTTTTTTCTCCTTCTGCTTTTTGTTTTTTTTTTTTTTTTGCTGACTGAGTGCTCCCATAACAGTCTAGTAACACAAATTTCCTCTACCCATATCCCACTCTCTTCTCTTTTCCAGAATGGAGTCTACAGAAAAATGTGAAGTAGTAATTCAACATTTTAATGGCAAATATCTGAAAACCCCACCCGGTCTACCAGGTAAGTCTGGTCATCATTGTGACATTTAAAATTCACTGAAGAGTTTACAATACAGAAATACTGGAATTTATCTTGACAGTGGCTTAAATTACTGCCCCTGCTAAGAGGGCATATAACCTCCCTGGCTGAATCCTATCTTTTATGAACCTTAGCAACTGTTTCTTACCCTGGTTTGTATGTTTTAAGCATTTGTGCCTCACAGCAGCAAATTTAAGAACATATAAAATTCATGTTATCTTGCTGTGTTTTTTCCTTTTGACTATTGTTTTCTTGGGGTTTTTTTGGGGGCTTTAGTTGGTTGGTTGGTTTTGCTTGGGTTTTCCCCCAGTTAGTATAGAGGCCACATAACTAAATGTCAATGTTTTTTTTAACAAACTAGGAATATAACTTATATAAAAGCTTGATTATCGATTCATTATCAATTATAGCTTTTTTATCGATTATTAAATATTCAGGATTTCAGGTAGCAGCTTTATATTCATCACAGTTACCACGAAGTATTGCTAGCTACTGTTACCTGTATTAACAGAAGTAGCTGTTAATACTGAAGATATTTCAAATATTAAGTTATTTTTTTCTTGCCATAACTTACTGAAGTACCGACACTCTCTCACAATGCCTTCAGAACACATTCACTGGTGTGTCTGTGCCACAGTGAAAGTCAAGTTCCAGATATTATTTTGCTTTTCAAATCTTTAGCTATCATCCATGTATTCATCAGCTGTGCAAAGTTTAGTGATCAGTTGCTCCATACTTACTGCTTGACAAGACCCTCTCCAAGGCCACAAATTTGCAAGGATTTCTCCTGAAGGGCTGCCTTAAATGAGCAGGAAATGCTTGCAAGATTTGTGTCTTAAGTTGTTATCTCCCCCTTTTTTTTCCCCCCAGCTTCCTTTAAACCATTTCCTTTTTTAGTTACTTTCATTAAATTTCTTCTTATTCATTGCCTGGTTCTTTATGCAGAAGATGTACTAAATACTCTAATTAAAAGAAAGCCATCTGCACAGCTACAGTGTACAGTAATTGAGTGCTGCAATGTACATATAAATTTTAGTCAGATCACCTTCATGAACGAAGATAAAGGTTTTAGTACAAGCTGCAAGACTCCATATTAAGACAGCTTTTTTAAAAGTAGTCACTGACTATTTTTCTCAGCACTAGCTAGTGAATTACACCACCAACTTTGTCAAGTACAACAAACTTGGGCTGCCTAGAACAATGGGCTGAGCAGCATAGGCAGAGAACTTTAACCTTTTCCTTGCCTTTCTGTATGCACACTTTGAGTCCCAGCAGTAATCTGTTTAATATCATAGCAACACCCAATGGAAAGAGTGTGAATAGCAAGGAGACACTAAGGCTGGCTTTGTCAGTATAAGTCTGTGTGCTCCATGGTCATATTCCCAGTTGTCTCAGAGAGGACACATCATTAAATCCAGTATCAAAGCAGAATATTCTTACAGAGCCTGCTTGAGACAGAAAGCTACGTGGTAAAGAATGACAGCTATAAAATGAAAATAATTTTCTTTTTTTAATTTTTAAATAATCAGAAATGTGCTGGGTATTCAGCATGAACAGTGTCGTACATTGAAACAGGGGTCTTGATAAGATAGCATGAATATTTGCTTCTTGTTATCTTGTTTCAAGAGATACACTGAAATTGGATTTTAATGGCTATAACTTTTGGTGCTTTCTTAAAGGACATGAACCGGTCTTAGTTTCTTGAGGAAGAAAAGATGTCCATGTGAAAATATTGTCTACTCTGTTTCTCCCATGATTGTTGTTGTCAGATGGAATTTAGTTGCAAGGATTATTTGGGAAGTGACTATATTAAGTGTTTTAATTTACCTGAGTGCTGTTCAGATGCAGATATAGCAAAGTGCAGCTTGGGAAAAAAGTCACAGAACCATTAACTGAACTCACTTAGCTATGCACGAGGTATCTGTAAGATCCCATTTTGTCCTCCAGTTTTGGGAGGCAGATTTTGTATCTCTGAACACAGGTAGTTAGAAGTAGTCACAGGGTATTTGGTCCACATAAAAGAGGCTGTTTGTGCCTTGTTATTAGAGTAGGTCACTCCTTAAATTCATAATTAAAAGATTTTTTTGTATTCATTCTTCTTCTTCTTAAGAAGCCAGGGCATAAACATGATCACCTTAGCAGTGGGGTTGATTCAAGGGATCAGCTACATTTTATCTAGTGCAAAAAATTATTCACTCCTAGTTTCTGGTTAAGCTTGTACTCAGTTTCTACATTGGTGCTATGAACCTGTATTTAAGCCTCTCAGCAAGACAGAAGTGTCTTGCATGAAGCAGGAAGGAAAATCAAGTCTCTTAATGTACTTGGAAAATCACAATTATATTTTGAAAAGGATCCTCCCAGCGTCTCAGTAATTGGCATGGAAGGAGAATCATCTCTAGTTTATTGCTGTGACCTCTTTATGGATATCAGTTAAAAAACAAAGAACCAGAGAACATTAATGGAAATATGCAACACTGTTACTTACTCTGCTGCTCAAAGGCCTGATCTTAATGAGAGTGAAAATGGATCAATACTTTTAGGGTTAAATTACATTGATTTTGGATTTTCAAATGGATTTCTTTTAGGTGTGGCAGTGAACTGAAAGGGTTTTTTGCATTTTTGTCCACATCTCTTATTCAAGCACTAATGTTCAGATTTAGCAGCTAATAGAAGGTTGCATGAGGCCCATCAAGAAAGAAATCAACTTGGCTGTTGGCCATGTGCTACTGGCCTGAGGCAGTGGGATTATGGACCAGACAAATCATTTTGGCAGCTCCCCTCCATCTCTGCTGTCTTCCCCTGCTGGGTTCCCTGAGATGTGATCCTGGTGATGTGTCACCATACATTCTGTGGGATGTATGTTTGTGAGATCAGCATGTTTAGAGGATAAAATGCTCATGTGCTGCAGGGTTTTGTCTGGTTGCCCAGTCATGATGGAAGATCTGGAGTAGGCAGCTTTGACATGATGTTGAACAGCCCATTAGAAAGACTGGGCACCATAGCTCTGGCTTTCATGCCAGAATAAAGTTATACCTTACCTGACTTAGTTTTACCTTCCAAAGAGTTATTTCAAACATTAATTTTGAATAGAGAGCTGTTTTTCAACTAGTTGTTTTTTCTTGACAAATGAGATGTAAATGCAGTTAATTTTTTTTTAATTTGGTTTTTCTTGTTGTCAGGTTTGGGGTTTTTTTATTGTTCTTGTGAGTCAGAAAAAATTTACAAGACATTAAGTGCTGTGTACCTGGATGTTTGAGCCTAGCCAAGAGTCACACATCTAAGCTAGCCCAGGCCAACAATGCAGCAGGAAAGCAATGTTACAGCTGGAAGGAAAGGAAGGCACACAGGGCACTTTGGAGGCTCTCTCCTTTGTACCTTCTGAAAGCAAAAACACTTCCATCCTTCTTTGACTTTTTAACTTCAATTACTGTTGTTTCTTAAAAATTGTTGAACTGAGCACTTGTAGCTCCAGACCCCTCTGCTTCAACCCAGCCACAATGTAAAGGTTATTTTCTGTCTCTTGAAACATTTTGATGGTCAGTTGTGTAGTGCCTAGGTAAATTGAGCATCGCTGTGTCTGTGTTAGTGAATCATTCTCATTAAGGGGCCTTTTCCATTCAACTCCTTGGCTTCATTCCACTCCAGAAGGAATTGCTCCACTCTCTTGCTTACTCAACTAATAAGCATTTCATGATGTTCAGTCTTAGACTTACAGTACAAAATAATTGGTTGTTCCATAAATAATTAGTTAATGTCTTTGCATTTCTTTCAGACTAAGAAAGCACAGTCATCTGCAGAAATCTGCAAAATCTCAATTCTTGGCAGATTCCATGTCAACTTCATAAATATTCTGAGTAGCTTTGAGTGATTGTTATTTTAGTGGGTTTTATTTGTGAGAGGTTTTTTTTTGTTTTCCCTTTATTAGTACTGCTCTCCTGAACTAAATAGACCTGCACAGCCCAGTGGGTGTATTTTCATCCTATAGAGAATTCAGCCTCATGTGAAACTAATGGTATAGGCCCTATATGGCCACGTTGAAAGCCAGCAAATTAATTCTGCATTGCTCTACATCTCCATCGAGATGTGAAGAGTGATACTAATAATGCAGGTAGCTCTCTCTCAGTCTTTCTGTACTGCATCTATTTTTTGATGGTGAATAGGAGACTTCATATGAAATCCTGCTAATTTTTGACATTTTGCAATCACTGGATTAAATTAAAATTTCCTAGCTCATCTCTCAGTTGGCTTCTGTTTAGATGGGCAAGTTTAGAGAATGATATTTATACAGTTTTTATTCATGTCCCAGTATCCTTGGATGTTTTTAAATAACTTCATTTTTCTCTTTCTGAAAAAAATGCAAAAATGTAACAAGTTCTTACTTTTCTCTCTGGAATTTCACAGGAACATGCCTCAATTGAAGTAATTATCCTCTACTGATATGTCCATTCTACTCCCTCACAGCATTTTCTAGTTGTTATAGTACTTTCTAAATTTCATTTGAGTTGTCAGAGGACATTGGGCCAGTTACTTTCTCAGAGAAAATTTAAAGCAAGTTAGATTCATGAATGCTACATTACATGGTCAAGAGCCTTCCTTTTCTTATCACTTATTTAATTACAGATACCTGACAAAAAGAAAGATAAGGGAATTATTATCCTTGTGTACATTAAGAACCCCACAAGTTCTATCATTTTTATACTGACTTTTACTAGAGTAAAAATTCTCAAATAGAAAGAAATTATCTGCTAAAATACAGATGTATTTGCAAATACCTCAAATCTTGTTTTAATCATTATTGGGCATGCTTTTTTTTTTTTTTTTTTTTTTTTTTGAAAGTGTTCCAAGCACTGCATTTTTGTGGACTCATTTCACCAAAATCAATTAATATTTTCTGCCTCTCTCCTTAGTTTAAATATTTCTGTTAGGACATCTCTCAGGTTCTTGCACCACAGAGAGTAAATCCAAATAGTCAACCTTTGCTTTAGAGAAGTAGACTTAGATCTTGGAATACTCCATTTAGAGCAAAATGTTTTCTAGGATACTGTGCCTTAAATGGTGATGAAGGAACAGTATTCCAATTGAGGGTTAACTGTGTACTGGACATTAACAACATTTTCCACTGTTTTTCTCTTAGTATATGAAAAAATACAATCTTGTTTGTCATTAGTAATGCTCTAAATTGCTTTTCTGAGTGAATGAACTTCAAATGTTTTGTTTGATAACCCTTTAGACCCTGCCTCTTGGTTTTTCATCTTTTTTATTTAATTCTCTGTTCATTTATATAGATAATACACTGAAAAACTCTTCCATATATTTCTTCTTGGGGCATTTGCATAGCTGTCTGTATATATGTATATGTTTTTGTCATTATAAACTAGATAAAACAGCAGCCAAAACTATAAATCAGGTATTGGTTTGTAGATATCTTAAAACATTTGTTGAATGCTACAGAGAACTCAGAAAAAAGGGGATTCTGCTAGATTTTCTACTGGTAATACTCAGTGAATCTAGTTTAAAAGGAGGGTTATCTTTTACATATTGTTATCCTCAAAAATTTTCTTTCCCAGATTTTCACACTTGTATTCTCAGTTCCTTTCATGTATATGAGTTAATGTTATCTGAATCTCTTATATTGTCTACCTGAATTCTAAGAATTAAGGTTTGTAAATACTTCCATTGTTGTCTGCTGACTGCACTATAAAAATCATTCCTCATTGTATCACAAAATATGATCCTTGTAAAGAACCTTAATAAGAAATAACAGTTTAACTAATTTTCTATTTATTTTTCTCATTTCCAATTTCTGGCTGTCATTTTTTATGGATTTGCTGTTATCTTTCACTTTTTGTGCTCCATAAATACACAAACTCAGCTCATCATTAGCAGAAATTTCTTTTACATCGCAAACCCTCTGAATATTCTTTTCATTTCTGTTGGTTTCATCTCCTTTGCAAGTCTTCATCTTTGACAAACAGTTAAAATCTTTAACTCCTGTTTGAGTCTTGGTGGTGACCATGAGGCCTCTGTAACCCCTGTCCTGCTTTGGGCCCCAGGTGCTTCCCATGCCCTCAGCAATGTGCAGGTGCTGTCCCAAGCTCAGGTCTCTCTGACAAACAGGTCTGTGCAGAATGGGCTCTGGGAACCTTTTGCTGGGGTTGTGTTGGACGTTAAGAGGTGTCTGGGTGGTGTCTACAGCTCTCAGAAGAGGGGGTCCCTCAGGAAATAGTTTCATTTTTCGGATATGACATCATGTTTAAGATCACATAGACTTTGCAGAAGATGGTCATAAAGATGGATTTTCTAACCAAGAAACTGCAGAATGGGTACTGAATTTATATTTTGGAAAATATAAAACCTTTTGCTTAGAAAGCAGTTCCCTGTTTAGATCTCAGTGACTTTGTTTTTTGGCCCATCAGGCTTCTATGATGTGGACAAAACCTCATGACTGCTCCATGTTCTGTCCTCCCTTCTATACTCACAGCTGTCAAACACCACCAGCAGGGTCTCCTGACTTTACCCTCCTTCCACTATTTGCTCAAACATCATTTGTAGTTAATCCAAGGTGTACCAACTCTTCAGCAATAGATTTCCAATAGCTTCTGACTTCACCTGAAATCAAGTGTTTCTTTGACTTTCAAAGTTTCCTTCCTTTCAAAGACAGCCTTTAAAATCTGATGATACTTGTTTTGCTTCATGGCATTCTTAAGAATTTCAAGGATGAAGTGTGTCATTTTGTTCCACTGAACAAGAAGGGCTTCTCTCTCTTTAGCTCCTTTGGGTTTTTTATTTTTCTTCAGAATAAGGTTTATGTAATCTTTAGTTGTCCTTACTGTGCTGACATTGCTCCAGGTGCTTCTGGTTCCATACCACATATTTTCATGTCATGATGCAAAGATACATTCCAATTTCCTAGGTCTCTTGGATCTTAAAGATTGTATATTCTTTAGATTCTTTAAAGGCAAGGGTTGTTTTTCTAAAAAGCAAAAAAGAAAAATTCCTATCTAGTCAAGATTTTATGTCATTTCCATTTAGTTCAAAAAAACCTCCCTTTGGTTAGGAGGATATGGACATACTTATTTATTCTGTAAACCCACTAGATGGGACACAGTAATGTCCTGGATGAATGAGGGCCGAGCCAACTTGTATTAAAGATATTAAGAAGTGTGTATCAGTGCTAAACCATGTAATTTGAGTTCATGAGGAAAGCTGTGTTAGAGAAGACAGAATGCTGCCATCATCTAAAGCCTGCTTTTCCAAAAAGACATAAAGTTGTTGATGATGGGGACAGTGTCAAAGATCTGAAGAGCTTCATATTTATGTTGGGTTCCATTTGATCTTGTCCTGGTCTGTAAGTTCCTAAGTAAAGAGCTGTATCTTTTTGTATTTCAAAAAGCTATATGATCAAGTACTGAGTTTTGTAATCTAGCTGTATAATTAGGGAGAAAGTCTTTTACAGTGTTGGGGTTTTTGTATTACTTTGTAACTAGAGATAACAAAAAATGCCTAAGATCAGTTTGTTTGTGATATCACAGTAATTCAGGTCATGATGTATAAAATAGCATTACTGCAGTTTGGATTAATCTTCCACATGTTTTATAAGAATGAAAGTTAGAGAACAATATGGCATATAAATGAGAAAAGATTATTCCATTTTTTTCTTCCTGCCACAGGAGAACCTGTCGTATCTTTCCTAAGATTTCTAAAAGTCTGCAGCATAAACAGAAATTGCATTCCCTTCTCATTTATAATATCAAGTCACAATGAAGTCTGCCACAGTTTATCTAAACTAATTTCAATACATACTTTTTTCTTTTCACTCATGGGCATTTTTCGCTGTTAAGAGTGACCATGTAAATCTTCTAATTCAGAAAATCCACTCCCTTTATGGGAAATGGTGGATATATTTGCTTAAGCATAAAGAAGTCCCTTCTGTATGCTACTGCTGCATACCCAGCACAGCTGAGAGTGTGTGCATTGAATTCTGTCTTGCCTCATACATCAGCAGGAGAAGTGTCAACAAGTTTGTGGTCCAGGGACAGTGCTGTTCCTTGGATGCGCCTGTAAAATCCAAGACAAGCCAGACGAGTTGCGCAGGTGTTACGGCAGGCAAAATTTATGAGCCAGAAAGATTCACAGCTTGAATTTCAGATTGTTTAGGTCTAAAGGGCTGGCAACTTAAAACAAAGCAATGCAAATAAATAAAAAACATGCAAATCAGAGCATGAAACAATGTGGAACATTGCAAAGTTATTTGTTCATGATTCAGATTTCAGGGAATAATTCTGCTTTTGCATCAGCTGTGGCCAGCAGTGGCACAACTCCTCTTGTTTCTTCCTCTCCTGCATTACTTTATTAGTCCCTTCAGGACACTTTAAATGATGGAGTACATCTGCTTTGCAGACCTTACTGCTGCAGTATGGTGTTGTCACACCTGAGCCAACTAGTTTAAAAGTCATTTAAAAAGCCAACTTGAGCAAGGCTGAGCACAGACTAACCACTTGAGATCATAGTGTGTTATGCTCAATAATAATAATACCCAGCAAGTGGTTTGCGTGATCTCATGTTTTGTTTTGTTTTTTTTTAACTGAGGAGAATTATTTCCCTTTTAGGCCTTTCATAGAAGAAACCTTCCCTTCCTCCTCCCTCTGTTACACTTTTCCACTTGCTTACACACTGAACACTTTTAAAATTCAAAGTGTAGAGAAATTTATGTCAGAAGCTTCAATCTCCTTTACCCTGTAAAGTCCATTTAAGCTGAACAAAAAAGTTTTATGGAAGCTTAACAATGTGCAAATAGATATTTTTTGACACACTCCTTTGTGCATCTGTATTTCAACCAGAAGTGGAAGCCTCTGGGAATGGACTTTTCAGATGTCCCAATAAAATTGGAGTATTGAATTTTCACATGTTTTGGAACACCACTTCAACTCAACAAACATCCAGGAGAGGTGCCTTGAAGTGCCCTTGGGTGCCAGACAGCCTTATGGAGGCTTTCAGCTGGGTTTGTCCCATCAGGGCTGGTACAGAGAGTTTTGTACAAAGACATTTTCATTGGCAGAGTACGTGAAAAATTTGGTAGCTGGAAAGAGAGGATTTGTACCCAAACTTCTGAGTACTTGCCTGAACAGAAAACATCCTGCAGGTGCTTGGTATGTCCTTAAGAATTTTGGGAAAAGTTTGGTGCTGATGCCTTTAGGAAGGACTTGGTAATGAGAAAGGGGGTGTCACTGGAAGGGGAAGACACATATAAGGGAAAATTACACAGGGTCTGTCCTCCCTTTGTAGTTATGTCTTTCTGCTACACTGTCACTCTCCCTCCAAAAGTAAAACTGTCCCTGGCACCAGAGGAGCATTGAGGACTCTTCTGCAGGCTTTCCCCCTGAGCATGAAGTGACACCAAGTGTGTGAAGTAGTGAGTGAAGATATTTCCCTTTGAGATTCATCCTGACAAAGTAAGATCAGTGGTACCACAAAAGCAGTTTCCATATGTTTTGAATACCAGAACCTTCTTTCTCCCTTCCCCATATGTTTTGAATACCTCAAGGTATTCAAATAAGTGTGCAAGGAGCCTCTTGATTCCTTGAAGTCTCTCTTTCACCCTTCTCCTCGAATGGTGCTGCAAAACACAGAGAAAAGCAATTCAGCCTTGAAAGCACTGGAGGAGCAGAAGGCTAAGATTCTATATGATTTTTTATTTGTTTGTCCCAGCAACGATGTCATTGTGCTGGTCAGCAGTCCTGAGGAGCTGTAAAAGCCCCATTTCTTAGTCATTTCTCTGAGCCTTTCTTTTTTGAATGGCAGCATTTGATCACAAGATCATAGAAAGGTCTTTCCCAGGTTCAATCACAGGAACTTGAAAGAAGGGCAAAGCAGCCTACATTTTACTTGGGCTGCCTCAGTGTCTATGATGTGTCTGCAATTTATCTTCTACAATGTAAGAGACATCAAGAGGGAGGGGAAAGGTGATGGATATCTGATTTTACATTTGTCCTTTTTGTTAAAGCTCATTAAAGCAGCATTTTATATGTAGCCTTTACCCTACCACGCAGTATATAATCTTTCTGTATGTAGTATTTTTGGAATTGCTGCTGTTCAGCAAAGAAGAAGAAACCAAAAAAAAAAAAAAAAAAGAGAGAGAAAAAGGGCAAAGGAGTAATTTAACTTTTAGATTGCACAGATATGATAGGAAAAATAACTTTCAAACGCCAAGTTTAACAATCCTTACTTCACATAAGACTTTTACATTTCAAAAAGTGCAAATTTTAATGACAAAAGAAATCCTCCCAAAACAACTAAAAAGGCATATATCCCAGTTGTCATGGGTGGCTCTTCAGTTACAGTACATATTACTGAATATAATCAGTATCCTTCTCTATTAGGTTACTGATTGCACAATGAATTCACTGATTCTGAGCCTTTTTTTCCTCTTTTTACTTCCTTTTCCCTCTTATTTTTCTTTTTTTCCTTTTTTCTCCCTACTCTTCCCTTTCTCCCATCTTCCCCTCCTTCTCCCTCTATCCCCCTTCCAGTAAATGCTGTAACTTTGTGACCAAATGTGAAGCTTTTTAGTTCAGAGCTTATACTATTAAAATATGAAATATGTATTCAAATTAAGAAAATGTGACCCAGCAGCTTCCTAACAGTATTCTTGTCTAGATTTCCCTTTCCAACCTCAGCCATGGTAACAGCATCATGAATGAGCACCTGCCCTTCAAAGAAATTCTTCATCAGCTGAATTTTGCATTACAGTGCAATGAAAACTTCAGCATTTGGAATTTTCAAAAGAAGCCTGGTAGCACAGGAGTAAATCTATTGCAAGAGCCTGCATTTCACTGATGTAGGAGTTGATGTCATTGGTTATTTTCATCTCTAATTTATCTTATTTCAGACTAGCCTCAAGGGTGGCTCTAATAGAAACCAGGGAGAACTGAGCTGGATTCTTTGAAAGAATTCTTCTTGAATGTGAGCAGTAGCACCACGAAATTTACTTTTGCCTTAAGATGCTTTAATTCCAGCAGGTGTTTGGTGGATGCAAGTTTAGGTTGAGCAGTTCATTTTCCATATAAATTATCTTTACTTCAGCATACTTCATGTAATGTAAGAAGAAATAATCATTAAAAATTATTAATCATTAAAAAAATATTTTTTGTGTGATTAACATCTTGGTAGGCAATTTTTAATTTATATATGTTTTGCCTGCCTGTAATTTCAACCAAATAGCTCTTTTGTGCATAACATGACCCACGTTGCTGGTATAGCATTGCATATTAGGACCTGCATCCAAAGTGGGATTTAGTTTCAGTGCTAAGATAGGAAATAATAGTTGAAGGTGGGAAATATGGAAGATATTGGGTGTGCCTTAAATTTAAAGTGTTTTTTTTTCCAAGACATTGCTTGTTTGTTGGCTTTGGAAGATTAAAAAATATTCAGCACCCCCAGCGTTATACATAAGGGGTGGTCTGAATCAAGATTCTTCTGTTCTGATAATTTTGTGTGATCATTGACTCCAGAAGGTTTTTCTGAATGCCAGAGTAGTGACATAAAGGAGGCTTATTCTGTAAGTGTGCTGCATATTACTCCTCTGGTATCTGTTACTAATTTAACACTTTGGGCATTTTTTGAATTAGTTTGAGTGATAGGTATGTCAGTCCCAATAATTTTCAGGGATACTTAGGTATTGAAGTCTTTTAGGCTTAATTGAAACTATTGACTATTAATCAACATTAATGTAACTAAGTGTATGAACATTAATAGATAGAGCCAAACTGTCAGACCTAGGAAATAATACTGTTTCTTCATCCAACAAAAAGAACCTGGAAGCTGAAAGCTTCTATTTGTCACACAAGAAAGATCAGCTCAGGGTCAGGCAAAAGATCCACCCTTCCTTTAACTCAAGAGTTTCAAAAAGATGCTAATTATATTGATTTTGATAGTGTTTTTTGTTCAACAGATGTTCTTCTCCTAGGAAATACATAGGGACCACCAACATACTTCAAACAGACCCCCAGAAAAGAGCAGTTACCACATAATGGCTTACAGTCATCACTGATGTGTCTGAATCAATGGCTAATTTGTTATCTCATTACCATTTCTCATGCATCAGATCCTGTACCTAGCAGTGAACATGAAAACATTTCTGCCTGATTGCTGCATATCTTCCAATAACAAACACAGACTTAATTCTATTTATTTTCATGCTTCTAATCTTTTGCAGGAGGAAAACAATATAGGCAGAGACTAGTGGTAACTGCTGTGCAAGATTGCCATTGTAATTAGCCCTTTTCCAGGGAGCACAATGATTCCCAAGCAGTCCAGTCTCAATCTGAAACCTGTAATAGTGCCCTGAGGAGGTATTGGGAAAGGCTTTAGCCAGCACAAGTACATTTAATAAAACTAAGTGTGGCTGTCAGAACTTACAAACACTAGTTAAGAAATCAAAGTAACTCTGTTATCTAACACAGCTGATAGATTCCAGACTGGGGTGGTTTATGTGCAGCACCTAAGAGGGATGTGGCAGGAGAAGATTAGGCTGGGGAAGACATGATGCCAAGTTCATTGGGATGTCAGTCCTACTGCAACTCTGAGCAGTGACCTTTGGAAACCAGACATCATGCTTTCTGTGAGGGAGTTCAGCTGTTAGGAATATAGTATGCATGGTCTTTGGTTTAATCTACATTTAAAATTTTTTTTAGTCTTTCTTATACTGCTGCTTTTTTGGTAAGAGCTGGTTTAGCTTGTATAAGCAACTACTCAGGAAACAGCTGACTGCATCTCACTTTCCTTGCACCTTGCGGAGAATATCTCGATTAATCAAATGGTTGTCCATCACTTTTCCCTGTTCCCAGCAGGCTTAGTGCAGTGTGTCTTCCCTGCAGCTAGCATTGCCTTGCTGTCACCATCTCTTTTATGCCAGCATTTCAAAAATTTCCACTATGGGTTTTGAGCAGCCTCAGCTGCACAGAACTTCTTGTAAATACAATCCTGCATCTACATGTGCTGTGCCTGCAGCACTAGATCAGACACTGTCTGCATCTTGTCACTTATCCTCTCCTGAAAGAAGGGTTTTGCTGGATGATGACACAGCACAGATTCCTCCACTCTTGGTAGGAAGACTGGGCACCAATGACTTTGACTTAGAGCCTGTCTGTTGTGTCCTTTTCTCAATGCAGAGTCAACACTGCTTAATGATTTAGCCTGTGACAGACAGCAGAAACCTTCTGTTTTCTGATAACCTCTTTTGGTAACAAGTTTTTGTCATTGGAGCTAAATCCATGTGACAGTTACCTGTGTTGGTATATCCCTTTTGCGTGGGCTTTTCAAGTTCTGATACATGTGAAATATGCTGACTTGAATATGCCTTGCAATGTTGCTTTTTGTAGATGAAGCTACAGTCCAACAGCCTAGGAAGATTTGAGTTGTGCTCCCATTTGTCATGCCAGAATTGTTGGCAAGCCCATTTTCCATTACAGCTGATTCTCTCAGGATTGTGTGTATGTATAAATATATATATATAGTGTTTATTTTCCCCCTGAAATCTCATTGATGACCTTGATTGAAAAAGGTTTCTTAGCACATTCTTAAATAACCCCTACTCAAATTTCAAGTAAATGTTTGATTTTTTAAATCTGAATAGCAGTGGTCTCCCGAGTCTGAACCTTCTATATGTAGATTAAAAGAGTATTTGGGTAAGAGCAAAGTTCATTCTCTAACATCTGCCAAGGTTTTGAATGACAGTTTTTGTCTTTCTCTTAAAGACAAACGAAAGTCAAAAAATTTGGATAGATGAAAAACAATTTGTTTGAATTGGTTGAGCAAGCCAAGAACTCCTCTGAATCGCCAAATCTTTAGATGCATATTGACATCCACTTACAGTAAAAACAGTTCTGTTCTGCTTTGGACATTTTTGTTTGTTCAATATGCTTCTCTGTTTCCATTGTGTTCAATGTCCCTAGTATTTTCCCATCTTACAAATTAATTAACCCACAGAATAATATACAGAAAATCTTTGGCCATTCTTTGGCAGCAAAGGTGAGACTAAACAAGAGAAGATATTATGCAGGAAGTTTGGAGTGCTAAGAATAATAATTAATGCATAGCTTTTTCATATACTTCATCACTAATGGAGCTCAAAAGAAATCTGGTTTTTAATCCTACATCTTAGTTCAAGCTCATTAACTCTTCTTAAAGTCAGATTGTGTTCATTTTGATGTTTTTGATGGATTTTATTTTGGTTTTAGT
Organism: Serinus canaria; assembly: GCF_022539315.1. Classification (NCBI taxonomy): domain Eukaryota; kingdom Metazoa; phylum Chordata; class Aves; order Passeriformes; family Fringillidae; genus Serinus; species Serinus canaria. The sequence goes on from NC_066315.1 coordinate 40,753,025, forward strand.
GATTATAAATCTGTTTCCTAGGTAATCCATTTTAAGGAATTAATATTCCTCATATTTTACCATTGTGTTCTGATTTTTGAGACAACTGCTGCCTGCATGTTTCTTCTGCATACTGCTTTTAATTTGTTGGCATATTCTTTTGTGCTGAAGTACCTGTCTTTTGGAATTAGATCTCAGCTGAGCTGGATAGGGAATTGAGCAATGAATGTTAACATTCACTTGCCTTAGTTCATTTTTACAGGCTTCTGCAATTGAGCTTAGCTCTTAGCAAAGGGCTTGTGTTCCTTTCAAGAGGATATCCTTTTGCTCTTGTGGCACTTTAAAGGTCTGTCCCTAGTATCTGCCAAAACCAAAATAACAATTCCTAAGGTATTTCCTGTTTTCTTGTGTTAAGAGCTCAAAAGCATCTATCAACTTAAAACAGTTCCTCCTCTTCCGTGCTAGCTTTTAAAAATTGTGTCCGTCTTAGAAACATCCAGTTTTCAGAAAGTCCCCCTGACTTTGACATCCTGTTAGATTTTTCTTTTAATATTTGGTCTTTAGTTTCATTTTTTTTGCTGTGCATTGTAATTTTTTCCACTGTTTGTTGCCTATTTGGAAATCTCAAAGCTCTATTCCAGAAAAAAAGATAGTCTTTAAAATGCTCAATCTCCTCCTTTGCCAAAATTAGAAACATGCTTAAGACTTTTTCCAGGTCCTGAATTTAATTTCCTGGTTAAAGGACTTCACCTTCTTTTTTTTTTTTTTTCCTAATTTTTTTACTCTTATTTGCCTTTAAATAGTTTGCTTCTTTCCCTATGCAGTGAGATGACAGTTCTGAGAATGTCTTTGGGCTTGTGAGCTCACAGGAAGTGGATGCTGGGGAATAAGCACTTAGTGGCATCATCCCTGCTTTCCCATGGCTCTTACTGCTTGGTTCAGAGAAAAGATTCTTATCTACTCTATTTATGTTCTTCGTTATAATTATTGGCTTTTTTCACTGTACAAAAATAAAAAGGGGTAAGTTTGGAATCCCTGACCCCTAGGTTCTAAGTAGTATCATTTTACAGCCCATAAAAAACCATTTTTCCTCCTGAGACTCTGCTTGTCAGAGCCCAATACTCTCTGATCTGGTTCCTTCAGACATTTCACATGAGAAGAGTTCCAGATTTGTTTAAAGATACTTGACATTATGTGGGGTTGTGATTTTGAAGAGCAATACACTGAAACTACAACACAATCATGATATGGCAATTGTTTTGCCACAACAGAATCAGAATAGAAGCATGATTCCCAGGGCCAGTCTTATGCTGCACTATCATGATGCTGAACACTCCCAGTCACTGCAGAGGAGCATGTGGCTCAAAGCCAGCTCAAACCTATTGCTTTTTTTGCCAAATTTCTCTTATTAGCTGTTTGCATGTTATACTTTACATGGGCCTGAAGTGTGTAGATGTTTCCTGTGTGGTTCAGAAGGACATTTACACCCTTTGGATTGAGTCAGGGAGCTCCATTTACACAAACAGGTGATCTACTTAACTGATAATTCTCTTTATCTAAAGCAAAGGACTCTTTACCTTGTGGGTGTCATTTGTGTTGGTTCAGCTTTCTTAACAAGGCTGTGGTTGCCTGTATATTCTTCACTGAACATCATGAGCACATACCTCACCTGTGCCCATCTCCTAGCCCAAGGATGATGAGCTCTTGGTCAGTGATTTTCTGCTCCCATCTCAGGCCAGCACTGGTGATCATTGATGTTGCACAGTGAACTTAATCCATTCATCACATGTATGACCAGCCCTCTTGCCTGGTCCCAGTGAGGGTGACCAGAGGTGACATATTCCCCACATATGCCTAAGGGGAATGCTGATGATCTCAGAAGCCTCCCTGGGCTCATTTCTGTTGGTTTGCTTTGTGGGGGTTCACCCCATCATCGTTTACACAAGCACTGGTGATAACTTCTGCACAAAGATGTTGTCTCTGGTGTCCCTTTTCTTAATCTGTTGCCTTTCTTTGCCAAGGAGAGTCCATGGCTCAGTGAAGTGCCTCTATGGCATGCCACTCAAAAGGACAGCAGCCTCTGCTTTCCTCGATCCTGCTTCCTCCAGGTATCCTTGCAGACATGGAGCATCAGAAGACTACTCTGAGGGTCATTGAGATGGTTGCCCCTGCACGTGACTGCCAGAGCAACCTCTTGATATCATGAGTTGCCACACTACCTTACTTCCTGAGCCCCATGGAACCACAGACCCCTCTTGCTGGCACAGAACTCACCAAGCTCCTCATCCTTGTAGCTCTAAGAAAACTTGGTGAGTGCCAGTCCTTCCTGCAAACTGTGACCAAATAAACTGTTAAATCTCTTCTGGTCTGAGGCAGCAGGACTGTTCAGTGTTCTAATGCCAAATGTATGGTTTTGAAGATATTTGATATTGCATTGGATTTGGATTTGTAACATTCATGTAGCAATATGTGGAAATCACAACACAAGCATGATAGAGCAATACACAGTATTGCTGTAATACGCAATATTGAACTACAATACAAACCTGATTCCAAATGCCCGTGGTTTTTTGCTCCACCATCACAAAGAGGGACATTTTCTCTTCATTAAAGAACTCCCAAACACAGAATAAAAAAGAAACCTGGAAATCTTTAGATGGCCTGCATATTGAGGCAGTCTTACTGTTTGTTTCCTAACAGTTTGCATTCTTCTGCTTATTTGTAAGAATCATTGTTGCTATATTTTTTTTTCCTATAGTAAGACATAGGTCTCATTTTAGCCACGACTTCTAAAAGAAAAGTTTTAAATTTCACCAAAATCAAGTCTTGAAGTTATTGGGGGAAGAGTAGAGCCTGCATAATGCCCGGAGTTATTTGGAGATTCAGAGTCAAAGACTCTAGGGTAATTGTGCATGACATTTCAGATCTGAGATCTGTCTGCTTCGGGAAGGGGGACAGCTCACTTGAAACATTTCCCAGGATCAAAGCTTTTTCTGGCTCCATCAGGAGTTTCAGGTTTAAATGGCAATTCAGTCAGATGTATTTTGTGCCATCAGCATGTGGATGCCAGCTCAGCTGTGCAGGGACAGGGTGGCTTTGTGTGCTCTGGTGGGAAGTTACACCGCCATGTAAGGCTGCCTGTGGTTAATAGCATATAAAATACTATATGTACTGTTGATTTTTTAGGCACCATGATTGAAGTGAGGCAAAAGCAAAGCCATGAAAATTAATTTTCAATTTGCCATGCTAAAAAAGGAGAGAGGGGAAGTAGCCTGGCTAAGATGTGGAAAACACAAACCGTATCTGTATGAAGCTATCCTAACCTTTGCTATACTTGTGAATAGTTTCTGTAGTCAGCTTTTAAGCTGACTAGTTTCATGGTCAGCTTTTAAGCTGCAGCCAAAATGTGAAGAGCAGTGGGCATGGTGCATTCCATTTTCTGTGCCATTGTGTTGGAGCCAAGGGTGTCTGATGAAATCTCATAATGAAACATGTGAATGCTTTGAGCAGTTGAACACAGTTCAGCAGAGCAGAGCTGAACTAATGTGGACTGCCTGTTTGCCAGTAAACAGATAATTGCTCTCTCTTGTTTAATTGAATTTTCATGAAAGTAAAATAGATTTTGGTAAAGTCCACCATGAAAATGTGTTCTACATGTTGATCATCTGTATAGGGGATCAAGATACATGGGGAGAGGGAGGGTGTCTATCAGATACACAGATAAGGCTTGAGGTTAAATTGTTACCAAAATAATACAATTTCCACATCTTATGCAATTTATGTTTTTACAGAGAGGGTTTTCCATTGCTGCTGGTGCTGTTATCAGTAGCAATCTCTTCATAGATGGATTAAAATCAGGGAACATTATTAGACCACAAAAAGTGCTTTTGTTTTTGCAGAACAACCTTGACATGTATCATTCATACAGGGTTAAGTTGCGTTTCTTGGCTTCCAGCCATTCTAAATGGTAGAGAGCATAGTACTGGACAAGATGAGGTTTTGGGGTCTTATTTTAAAAAGGAAAAAATCAAAGAATCCTTTTGATTCATGTTATTTCTCATGAGGTTATCATTTCAAAGGCTTGGCATTGCAAGTTATGTCATCATAACCTCCTCTGTTCTCTTTTACTTGCCTCAAGAACAATTTTCTCATGGAGGAGAGGCTGGATATACTCAAGAATATGCCTTCTCTTTGAAAAAACTAAAAATTTTCTGATTCCCTGAGGTGCTGTTGGCAAAATTACCAATTCTAGTTTGTTTCTTCATTCATAGTCACTTTCCATTGGGCATTACTGCCTAACTCTTATTTACAATTCTGGAATTTGACTTTGGACTCAGAATCAAAAGCTTGGTACTTGCTGCTTCTCTGTATGATGCACAGACTGCATTGAGGAATCAGGCAGACATATGTGTTCCCCTCATAACTGTTGCCAGTGAAAGCTGAAGAGCCTAGGCAGAGAACCCATTCTCTAGATTTGGGATGTCCTTTTGGAGTAGATACCTAAATTTAAATATCTGAACATGGTTTTCAAACCTGAAGACCACTGAAAGTTTTAGTGCTTAACATAAACTTCAGAAAATCCTGCTCTAGACAAGAAAACAGACACTGTTAATAACAGAAATGTGGGATGGAGGGAATTCTCATTTTCTAATTCCCTCATTTGGTAAAGAACATGAAAAGAAGGCAATTAGATGTTAATGAAGTTTCTAGAATTGTACTGTCACTATTTGGTATAAGTAAAAGCAGTGGTCCAGAATATTTTTGGACCAGTGGACAGCCTTGGTCTTCTATCAGCTTGTGAAAGTTCTTAAAGATAATCATGTCACCACCATTTAAATTGAAAACACCACATGTAAGTTTGCTGTGGAGACTTTGTTCTCTGGTCTTGTGGTCCATAAGAGGGGTTATAACATGGTTGGAAAGCACACTGTCTGTAAGGCATTCCTAAAATATCTGGCTGATTTTAATGGTTGTTCATAGAGTCCTGATTCGAATGCTAACAGCATATTTTCCTTAATAAAACCCTGTCCTTGCAAGGAAGTAATCCATCCCCCAAGTTAATTTTAAAGTTTCTTGTTCACTTTAAATATTTCATTACATTAATTTTTCAAAGCAACAAAACAAACATTCATCAAGTGAAACTAAGCATGTCACCCTTGGATCTGTACATCTGTTGCTTTCCTACTGCTTTTCTGCATAATTCATTTTAATACATTTATAGTGTACATCTCATTAAAATTCTTTACACACATTCATGTACACAATTCATATTTAAAAAGGAAAAAAGGTGGGAAAGTTTCATGGCAAGGAGGTTCATGAACATGACTCTTCCTTAGTCTTTTGACTATTGAATGTATACCAATGAACTGCCTTTAACACCTACCACAGCAGACGCTGTCATTTGCCTCTCTGAGTCTCTCTGACTCACCTCTTTAGTGCCTTTAGAAATTTCCTACAGGATATTTTCACTCCATTCCTAAAGCCTTTGTTCCTCTTTAAGTGCATATGCCCTCCTCTTCATCCTCTTGTCATCACTTCATGTAATTTATGTACACAATGTATTCGGCATCAGCCCTGCTATCAGCCAAGAAAACACCCATTAAATGCACTAAGGAGTTCTTGTGGGCTGGCTGGAGTGCTGAAAAGGATTTTTATTTTCATTTTGTTCATCATTTCTATTCCATTCATCATTTCTGCCAGTATTTTCAACCATTGCACTGTTTCATTTCATTTATTTTTGCATAGCAGGGTTATTGTATTTTTAAACCAGGTGTAGAAAACAGGTCAGTCTGATAGCTTGAGGTGGCAACCTTTCGAAGTTGGTGATTTCTTATTTCAGTGACTGCTGAAATTTGTTCCCTGAAAACCCTCTTAGGTGTTTTGGATTATGTGTCATTGTTAAAAGCAATCAAAAAATGTTATCATAACACCTGAAAAAACCTTAAGAAAAGCTTGTAACTGCATAAGAGGACTCAAAATGCTTTGTCAGGGAAAGGAGGACTGTATTTGAAAAGAAGAAAATATAAAATGGTCATTTAAGGATTTACCTTCCAGAATCATTCTTTGGCAGTGAATGGCATTTTAGGTAAGTGGTTGAAGGCTTTTTTTTGGAATTTCACATTTAGCTTTTGACATGTATCACTTAGAAACCTCATGAGAGGTATATGCTAAATGAAATTCAGAAGTAGCAGTTGTCTACTTGAATAACCTTTGTCCTTATTAGAAATAAGAGTTAAAATACACTGACTGGAAAAGTTTATTCAGAGTTTACGAGGGAAGCATCTCTTTGCTTCCTGGATGTGATACGTCAGTCAGCAAGGAAGAGGGATTGAAAGTCATATTTGAGCCCTCTAAAAAGATGAAGTCAGGTGTATTCAGCCACTTTGGTTTCCTTGAAATTGAGTAACAGAAAGTGCAGCTGTGAAGGGAAAATTGAGAGGGTTCCCTTCTGAGGAAAAGTTATTTCATTTTATCCCAATTACCGAGTTCCAAAGAAGCAGCACAGGTTTAGATTCAGCAGTGTCGAATGTAGGTTACGAACTAAGGGAGATGAGCTCAGCCCTGCGAGGTGATGGGTCTGGAGGCAGCTGAGCTCCTGTGTTCTAGAAGGCTTCTCCTTGCACCTGAGTGAGCATTTGATCTCTTTAGTAGCAGACAACCACAATTTTCAGGTGCTGACTGTTGTGACATTAATTCATCTGTGTTCAGCATCAAGAGGAAAAGAGTTTCATGTGGACTCCGCTGTCTGGGTTGCCCCTGTACATACAGGTGGTGTATGTTCCTGAACTTTGGACTAATGCACTTCTGTTATTATGGGATTTTATCTGGCCAATTATCTACTCCAAGCTTTATCATAAACACAACAAACATTGCATGCTACAGAAAAGGTGGAGATTTTAGAACAGATGGGGAGGACAGTGGACTGCAATAATTTATCTTCAAAAGATCTCAGTGTTAGGAATGACTGATGCAAATTTCCTTGTTTGTGCTTTTCTTTGGCAGTTGTATGTGCAGCAGGGTTTTGCATTAGGGGTGGGGACCATACCATTTGTTTCAAGATATTTCAGCTACTGGAAGCATGTAAAATTTAAAGGAGTGGAGTTAAGTTTACAGGTTGATTTTTCCCAAGTAGTGCTAGGTAATTTCATATGTATCTCAGTGAGATTAATGAGTGAGAATCCTGCAACATATTTTAAGAGACTCAGGATAACAGAGCAAATAATGTTTTCTCACTGTCCATTTGTTTCACAGATGTTTACAGTTTGCTTCCTGGAATTTTCCTTATATGTGTTTGATACAGAGCATTGTCTGTGGCAGATGGGGCATTGGCCTGATCGGGACATTTCTGGTTTGCCCCAACAAGAGCTCTCCTGTCTGGCAGCTGTGTTCATTTTGCTGTTCCATTTTGGCTTGCACAGCACTGCATATATGGAAAGTGGGACAAAAGCTGCCAAAACTCTTTCTTACTAGTTTTATAAGCTAGAAAACTAAACCAAAAGTGTTTCTAATTCTGAACTCCTAATTGAAGTCCTAATTAGTCTATGAACCCAAGTGATTTTATGCTTTTTGCCCTCTCACTACTCATAGTTCTATTTGTTCTGTTGCACCGGCTTTATTTAATTTCGTCTTAATCTATCTAATATTTTAATCTCTTGATGTCAGAGACTGGATTTGTCTATGTCGTGGAAAGCTCCCAGAAAAATGAGTCTGGGAACTACCAAGTGCTACTGCAGTGCAAGAAATGGTTGATTAGGCTATGGTCAGGTCAGGGGCTTACTCCTGATCAAGAGAGGATTTCATGTCCCCTTTTATTAAACTTCAGTGATGTGTAGCATACTTTGGTCAATAAATAGCATTTTGCTGTTCATGCCTGCTGGAAATAATACATGATGCTGCAAGTATTGATCAAAGAGCTCTACTCTGTTAATCCCTCTGCTTGTAGCAACGTTAAATATTTAGGGATTCTCCCTTAGTCCTCTGAAAAGTGTTTCAGCCCTGGAGAGCATGCTCAGCCTTTCTGCTTTATACATGTTTTACGTGTTACTCTTTTTACTTTTCTTCTTTTCCAAGAACACATGCACGACAAAGCATTGTAAGATGCTTGCACCAATTTTAAAGGTTTATTGCATAAGCATGTTGTGAATGTATACATTGATTGGGATGGTGTACTAATTCAGAATAAAAAAGCAGAAAGCCTCAGAGAGAAAAATCTATCAGTGCCTCATCTCCAAGGGGCTGAGTTACATTAAGGACTATGAGAGGCTTACACTGTGCAACACATTACTGTATTGTGGGATGACAGATAACAAAGAACACATATTCATACCAGGTTTATTTATCCAAATTATCTGAAAATTATCAGAGTACTAAAAAATGAGTTATTTCTCTGCTATGTGCTTGCTTATTGTATCTCATCAAAAAGTCTTAGAGTTTTGTAGCAGAAGGTACAATGAATCATGTAGGCTTCTTGTCTCCTGCCCTTGCTCATTGACCTCATGTAATCATTTATCCTCAATTTTTTATACTAATATATTGAAGGCAAACCTGATATTGTCAGGCATGCAATGGAATACACGCCAGGAAACCTTCCTTCCAGTGGTGAGGTGACAAATGAAAAAGAAAATAAAAATGGATTTTGCAATTTAAAACATTGTGTGCTCCGGGAAGAATGCATAGCAAGCTATAATGTGATATGATTCATTTCTATATATGCAGGAAAGGATTTTACACAAAAGCTTTACAGGAATTGTACAGGATATTTAAAGTAACATGAAGCCTATGCTGCATAATGGTGCTTGCTTTGTCTGTCACAAGCTAGAAGAAAAGTTTAAATACTTGTGCTTGCCCTCTTATCTTTCAGTAAGATGTCACATTATGCCTCATCCCATTATGTATTTAATCATCCTTTGGACCTGGTTATGTGTTTGGAGGGGAGGGTTAGCAAGGAGAGTGAAACAAATGCACACATGCTTCTCTCACTAAATTGATGAAGATCTTGTTGATACGATGTAAAGAAATTGCATTTTAGATATCTTCAAAGCTAGTGCAAAAGAAGTCAATGCTTTATGTTGAAAATTTTACATGGCTTTGAAGGATATTCTTATCTTCTAGGTGATCAATGCTGAGTGGATTTTAATGGTTTGAGCTTCTGTGATGCTCATTAAAGATAAAACATCCAGTGTTTCACATCCTTAAAGTGTTCAGTTTTAAATGCCAAAATGGATGTTAGAAGGCACAGGGTACTTTTAAAAAAGCTAATCTTCATTTAAGTGGTTTTGCAGGGTGAAACTATGAAAATCTGTCCATTACTGGTGATAGATTCGCTGGCTGATGGTGCCACCAGAGAGTGGCAGAGAATGACTACACCTGCCCCTTTCATTCATTGTGCCTCAGGATACAGAGGTGTTCATATTTAGGGCCAGCACAGGGATGCTATCTTCTTTCTTCTGTCACTTCTCAACAGATTAAGAAATCTGGTGTCTGTCAGCAGTATTCAAAGTAATAAAAGTATTCCTGTATATGAGGAAAACATCACAGTTTTCCCAGTAAAGATGATCTTTTGGAGTTCTTGATCCCTTTTTTACTTAAAAGTATCCTGCTCAGATGAGTTGACTTCACTTTCAAAGGACTCCTGCTTTTCCTGTACAGTGAGTGAGTCTCTGATGCCTAGGAAGAAACAGAGCTCAGATCTCCTGCTTTCTATACCTGTGTCCTAATTTTGAGACCAGGATGTATGTTTATAATACTCCTAAACTTTACTGGCTGCCCTCAAAACAGAGAATAGATCTTGGAATTAGTGAGAAGTGATTTTAGTGTAAATGGTTGAGCCCTATGTTTTTGGAGCATTTCTGCTGAAAATATATTTCACTGATTTCTATTGGTGTGTTTTCATTTGTGGCAGACATATCTGAATACATGATTTATTGTTTTCTATTACACTTTTGAGCTGATTTTTTATCATCTGTATGTAAATAAATTGTGCTGCCAAAGTCAGGAATTGAACAAAGTTTGCATAGCAGTCAAAACCGAGGTGTCTCAGGTGAATCACTGAGTGTTTAAGGCTCAGTTTGGATGGGGCTTTGAGCAGCCTGATCTGCTGAAAAGTGTCCATGGCCATGGCAGGGGTGCTGGATCTGGGTGATCTTCCAACCCAGGCAGTTCTATGATTGTGTTAGGACTAATGACTCCTTACTCTCCATGCAGGGTGGGATTTTATGGGAAATACAACCACCTTTTGTATCCTCCACAACTGTTTATGGCCATGCATCAGCTGAGGTAGGCATCCCTAAGTGAGCAAAGTTGTCTCTGCTCTGGGTACAATGATTCCTTTTTCTACACAAAAGATTTGAGGCTTGAAATTTTTCTTGAAATATTTCCTATTACTCCAGAGTTTGACACAAGGAAAGGCCCCAAGCCATACTGTGCTAGGGGTTCCAGGTTTCCACTTTCCACACATTTTATGGGCAAATAATGAAATGCTGGCTGCTCTGCCCCTAACCTGGATGGGATAGAAATATAGCACAAGCCAATGGACTTATTTGCACTTACTGGCTGGCATTTGCCCTAAGTTTCAGCAGCTGTTTAGTAACATGTGATTACTCTTGGAATTGAGTGGACTGCTGGAACAGTTGCAGACTGGTTTCACTGTGATGAAGTTGAACTAGTAACAGAGGAGATCCTGTAGTGGATGGCAGCTTGGGTACTTCATCATGCACAGAACAGGCAATGGTTCCTCTTTCTGGAGGGAGAAGATTCCCTTATTAAAATAAAAAAAAAATGTAAGGGACATGCTAAATCATAACATTAGGGAAAAAAGCAGAGCTGAGTGAATGTACACTGCAATTTGTGGAAACATGCTGCAGAGATTAAAATGCAGGGGCATATTATTTTTTACTTAGGGAACAGTTGTATGATCAGAACTGTGATGAAGAGCTTTAACTTTTGTAGGTAGATGCTTAGCAGAGTGTGTTTGCTGAAATATCTGTCCTTCACAGCCAAAAGCTCTTTTGTGCTTTGTAAGCCCTTGTGGCCTGACAGAGGTAGTTTTTTGTCAATGCTGAGTGATTGCATGCTTTCTGGGTCATTTCTGTTAACATTTTGATTACAGTGATGAGTTACAAGGGATGAGCTGCAGAAACTGTGATGTTGCATTGGAATGCACTAACTCAGATGAAGAAAAAAGACATTTTTCAAACTGCAAAGCTTTGAGACAATGTGAATCACATAAACAGATGATCCTTAAAGCAAATTTTCTGTTCTGGTTGTGGTTGTGTTGTCAGCTGTTGTCCTAAAATCTTGGTGTCCTTCAGAGTTTACTGTGTTTTACAGCATCTGTGATCCCAGGAAGTCTGTATGAAATTCTAAGATGGGCTCATTGATGGTAAGGTGTGAATTCTTATGAGAGCTCTGTTTCCCCCATAATTCTGTCTTGTGTTGGGAAAATATGTGTAATCCTGGAAAGCACAAAAATGGAAATTGTGAGGAAGAGAGAGGGGCATAATCCTGCATGGATGAAAGCACTTTGCATTGTAACCAGCTCTGTTCTGCCACTTAACCACCACCAGGAGACAAAAGACAAGAGTAAGTGCTCTGCTGTTAAGCCTAAATGTTATATCTTGATTCTTTTCTGCCCAAAGCACTTCAGACTAAGTGCACAGCTATACATTAGGTTTGAGAATCCCACTTGATTTAGATTTTTTTTCTGAATTTGAAGGTTTTTTTTCTCCTCAGTGCATCTATACTCTGACTTTGTGTCTATGCTGGATGTCATAGTCACTTCTCTTTGCTGGTTAGTGTACAGACCTGCATGATCTGCCTCCAAATAAAATGAATTCAGTGTTCCTTTAAAAGCAATGACAGGTAAAACACCACACCAATCTTTGGCTTTCAGTGAATTGTATAAAACTTGCAATAAATCTGCTACCAGTCACACAGGGCAAATTCACCTTCCATGAACTTGATTTCAAAGATTTATCTACCTCGGGGATCTCTGTTGCTCATTCTCTGCCCTTCTATGCATAGAAGTTTCATTGATCTCAACAGGATTTCTGGGCACTAGGCACTTTCAGGATGTACAGCAGAGACCTGTAGTGCAGATAAGAAATGCACAATATTGATTGGAAAGAAAATATGCATCAGAACATGTAATTCTACCAGAACATGTAGTTAGCTTTTCATATGGAGAGTGGCACTGAGCTGAATTTATGTGCAGTGTAATTTATGTTTCCCACCATTTTCAAGCTTCATTCATCTAATACTTCTGTGAATGCTCCAGGTCCCCCTCTGATGCCTTCAGGTGGAGGCTCCCTGTTTAAACATTTGCTAAAATGGGTATCCTGTGGCTATGAAGCTTGCATGTATATAGTACAGTCTGAAATTTTGTGTGGAAAAGGAAAGGGACATCCTGTGTTTTAGTAGTTATGAGAAGTATTTCTTTGAGGTAGAACTATATTTCAAAGGTAGTGTAAGGTGCTGGATTAACCCACAATCTTCTGTATACTCTTGCAGTGTCCCATGAGTGCTTTTGCAATCTTGGAGGATTAGCTTTGCCACGGAGCAAGTGGATTATGTCTTCCATAAGAAAGCATGAAAAAAAAATTAAAATAAGTATACGGCTGTCTAGTTTGCAAACTGGAAAAGAATAAATGGCTCTCTGTTATTATTTCAGCCAATGTGTCCTCTCATACTGTGCAAGGCCTCAAGTGTTTTGACCTTATTATTTTATCTCAGCAGGTCAGATCTAGGGGAGAATCCATTCTCCTTCCATTGTCCTTGTCCATGCACCGAAAATTTTAATAACACAAGGTTAGAGGAGCTTTTAAAAATCTTTTCCTTGTTTTAGTCTCTCACTATTCTCTCATATAAGCTTTAGATCTCATTAAGGTCTTTTTTTTTTTAATTTAAATTGTTTTTATCTCATGTTGCCAACGAATCAATCAGAGGAGCCCTCCCTATGAATACAGAACATCCATGGAGGCCAACATTGATTTCTCCTCAGCTGCTTCTTATTATAAAGTTCCCTGGTGTGAGGAAGACGCTAAATAGAAGCTAATAGACATTACATCTCACATACATTTTCACATTCTGAAAAATACAGCTTGGGGATTTTCCTTTTTATTGAGAATTTAGCTTTTCTTTCTTGAGAAAGGTAAAAAACCATTCCTCCAATTCTTCTTTCTTCTTTTTTTTTTTTTTTTTCCCCCAGTGCTGGAAAGTAGAAACTTGCTCAGATATTGGGAGTTATTCACCCTGACCAACAGAGTGTAATTGCCTTGGAATAATCACTTTTGTGGTAGAAATGTTTATATTTCCTGCTGTGTTAATTGGTGTTACTAGTAAAGCCTGCAAGATAGGAATTTCTCAGCTACCAAGAAGTCACTTGCTAGGCAGTCTGATTAATAAAGAAAATGGAAGACAGCCAAGTTATTTTAACAGAATTTTTAACTTTTCCAGGAAAAAATATTGCGGAAACAAAAATAGACCACTTAGAAACTTTCCACTTTTTCTTACTGACACCAGCCTGTTGTGCATAAATTTGTGAACTGCATGGCAGAATGGCCAGAGATGTGAAAGGCAGTTGCACAAAGATAAGAAAACCCAGGACAACATAAGTAGACCTGACATTGCCTTGTTGACAAAGAAGGTGGGTTACTACTCTAACGTCATTGTAAAAAAGTGTCCCAAGTCAAACCTCAAAAAATCCAGCTTATCCCTCTGCTCAAGGAGTGCTCCTTGGTTGGATCTCTGCATATGGTGATTGGTACTGAGGACTGTTAGGGTTAGCATCTCCTTCCACTCTCACAGTCACACTTTCCCACTGCCTCCTCTGCCAGCTGGAGGCCAGGGACCCCCTACATGACAGAAGAGTCACAATGGGCACAGTTGTCTCTCCTAGTTCAGATTTTGTGAAAATAAAAAAAAAAAACCCTGTCCTCCATGGATCAGAGCTGTTGACTCACAATGTTTGCCCACCACAGCTGGAATGTTTGCTGCATCTTCCACTCTAGCATCTTCTTTAATTCAAGGAAGACTCAGAGTAGGCTTGTGAATGTGAAGACAGCTTTTACAGAATCACAGAATCACAGAATGGGTCAGGTTGGAAGTGATCACAGTGGGGTCACCTGGTCCAGCCTTCCTGCTCAAGCAGGGCCATCCCAGAGCACATAGCACAGGATTGTGTCCAGAGGGTTCTTGAATATCTCCAGTGAGGGAGGCTCCACACCCTCTCTGAGCAACCTGTTCCAGTGCTTGGTTATCTGTGTAGTAAAGATGTTCTTCCTCTCATTCCAGCAGAGCTTCCTGTGCATCAGTTTCTGGCTGTTGCTTCTTGTCCTATCGCTGGGCACCACCAAGAAGAGCCTGGCTCCTTTGGCACCCCCCCTTTAGATACTGGCAGGCATTGATGAGGTCCTCTCAGCCATCTCTTCTGGAGGCTGAACAGGCCCAGTTCCCTCCACCTGTCCTTGTGAGGGAGATGATCCTGTCCCTTTGTTACCCACGCTGGGCTTGTCCAAGAGATACATGTCTCTCTTGTCCTGAGGAGCCCAGAAATGGACACAGCTTCAGATGCTGCCTGAAAGAGGTCACTTCACTTTTTTTCCTCTCTCAATTCTTATGCTGAAGGTAATTAGTTGTGTTGGTTAAACACCAGATTCAAGCCTGCTGGCTCTAAAACTCTATTTGGAAGTTTTAAGAGGGATTTTATTTTGTTTTCTTTTTTACTCTTACCTTACTGCTATCAAGCAGCTATTTCTCTAAACAGACCCTCTATAGGCTGTTGGCTTCTTTTAATCCTTGTATGTGGTGCTTTACCATGATTAAGAGAACCTAAGCATTCTTCAGATGTCTACAGCTTTGGAATTTAAATATAAATTACTTCTAACAGAAACAAATCAAACTTGCAATGCAGACCTACCAAAAATACATTAATATATATTAACCTGAAAGTTCTTGGTGGAATAAATTGAGAGGTTCAGTAATGTTTCTCTCAGCAGCGTCATATCCAGAGACATTTAAATGCCTTTTGATTTTAAATTGAGTTTCTTTCTGAATTCCAGGCCAGACCAGCCTTTCTCAGCATATTTAATGAAAGTATCTGCTATGCTGGACTGTGCTGTATGCAAGTAAGTGAATGGTTAAGAGAAGGAAGGAACTGAAGACAATAACTGAACCCAGGATTTGGATCAAAAATGAGTGTTCTGTAGTGTCTACAGTGTCTTCTGTAGGTAGAGGAAATGGGATGATGGTAATTTCTGTCATTATTTTTGTCTTTCACCCATCCATATGGTAAGGACAGTTTTCAAAGACAAGAAAAAAAGAGAAAGAGACTGGGTTCTTAGTCAAATTCTTCATAATTAGGTTCCCTTTTTTTTTTTTTTTTTTTTACAAAAGAAAGAAGACTGAAAGGAATCCTTCTCCCTGACCCCTCTCATTCACATTTGTGCATCACTGTGTCAGAAGTAAGACCTGTTAAGCTAAAGGATAAATGAATCTAATAGTAACGTAACACAAAGAAGAGAATGTCCTCGTGCACAGTTGATATTAAAGAGAGCTGATACAAATACAGACTCTCACCAACACATATGCACATTTGAATTTAATGTATAAGATCAAGGTTCATTTTCATTTTGGCTTTGGAGAAGGAATTCTGTTTACAGTAGGGCAGTGACATAATACTGCAGCATAAGTTACCCTTTGCATTGATATAAATCAATGACTTCAACTATTGCCATGTCATCAACAAGCAGCCAAGAAATTTTGCTTTTTTTAATCAGACTCACTAACTTCCATATGTAAGGTACTATTGCCCACTTTCTTAGCTGATTTTATGATTTAACTGTCCTTTTTCTAATCCTTTCTGCATATTTTTACCATGACCAGTACATTAAGTTCATTGTTGTTTTTATAGTATTGCTAGTCAGATTAGAAAAGGTCAAATCTCACTCCATTTTGGTAAGCACTTCTATGAGGAGGAATTGTAATCTTCAGGCTCAAGAGCCTAAAATTACCCACTAGAAGATGGATTTAGAAGCTTGCATCTCACTACATCACTTGGTCTCTTCTCGCAGCTAACAGAAGGAAATAGACATTTTCAATTCATGCTTGATCTTGTTCTGAAATTGGCTATATGTCCCAAGTCCCAAGTCTGCTTTTTCATCTCTTAATTGCTTATAGAGGAATCTCAGGAGGGGCAGCTCACATGTAGAGATCTGTAATGCCCCAATCTGTTTTAAGGAGAAACAATTCCATCAGAAAGGTAGAAGTTTGATAACATGGGGAGATCTTGCTTAGAAACCATAGGGTTGATGTCAAATTGTTTCTTCATTTGTGGTGTGGCTTCACCATTTGCTGTGTGGATGCTTAGATCCTTGTGCTGTGTTTTTCCTGCCTCTGGAGAGAGGACACGTATCCTAAGCAGGGTTTTTACCCAGCCAGTGAGTATATAAACTTCACAGGAAATGTGACATTACAGGAGAAAATTATAGCAGTTGTCCCCAGTAAAACCTGCTGAGTTTGTTTTATTCAGGCAGGCTCCTGCAGTAGCAAATAGTCACCATCTCTGTTGTGTTAGGTGATGCTTTGGGAAATCATCCTGACAAGCCACCCCCCTGAATTCTACTTCATAGAAAATGAGCTCTGATTCTGCCTACAGTAAGCGTTGGGCTGGAGGTTTAAGTGTGTTTCTCTTCAACAGAGCAAGGGAAAGAACAGTGTAGGTTTTTCCAGGTCTTTTAAAAAGAGATTTGTAAAGGTCTTAACCTGTCAGTGGGAGAGAAAGGTAACTTGTTCAAGGTTAAAGCTAAATACTGAATGCAGCAAAATATAAAAAATTACGTGAACTGTGGATGGCACTGCACAATCTTTTATTATGGACTTGGATGTAATGATTCTTGCAGTTCATTTTGGCAGAGAAATGAGACTCCCCCATCTCCTCCCTCAGAAAGGCAGTCTGCAGATCAGCACACTGAGCGTGGTCTGGTATCACAAGTTATATTAAAACATGTGATAACACAGCATACTTGGCTGGAAGTTGGTTTATCTGTAATAGTTTATCTGTAATAAACTTTCTTTACTTTGTGCTGTGAACACAAAACCCCTGGACTGAGTTGCAGTGTGCCACTATGGTGGTAGTGGTTGATTCACCAGATGCTGTACTCTAGGTAGTGCCAGTTACCAGTGTCAAATCAATACATACAGGGTTACCTTCTTACAGAAGGTGAAGTAAAGGAATAGTCAGGGTTATTATAACATATGCAAGTTTTCATCATTTAAGCAGAAAACCAAAATAGTATTTAGCAGCTTGGCTTAAAATGGAAAGGACAGCAGCAGATCTCAGCCTCGTTCTTAAACAGATATTTTAATACTAACATTGAATGTATAGGCTTCAAAGAATTTTGGATCTAGCCTCATTGTTCTTTTCCAGCTCTTAAACACATGCTACAAGCACAAATAAACACCTACGTAGACCTTTTTGGTGTCAATATATTTGCAAACATTGCGCTCATGCTGTAGTGTGATAAGATGTGACAATTTGAAGGAGTTAAAAAAAACCCAAACCAAGAAGTGTTTATATGGGATATGTGTTATTTTCCATTCATTTATGTGCAAATGTGCTATTCAAAGGTTCTATGCATTTCTCATTATGTTGTCTCCCTAATTTAGAGTGTACTCTGTGTGGCATGGATATTATATTGGTATTTTCCAAGGCAGTATGCACACACTGCTACCACCACTTTTAGTGATAATTGAATAATCAGCTACTGAGTCTTTTCTTATTTCTGTGATTCTTTCTATACAGAGGTGACACAAGTAGTACTTGACTACTGAATCATTCTGAGTTTTGGTATAAATGTATTTAAGTGCAATGAATGTATGTACTAACTTTGCTTTTGTTGTCTCCGGAGAGAATAGCAAATAGTTCTTTGTTCAACTTTAAAATTAAAGTCAGTCCCAAAGTGCCAAAAGAATGGAAAAAAATATTTTGAAAATGTTTCATAGCTTATTTTTTTTATTTCATATGGTCAGTTAAAACACAGATTCAGTCTTTTCATATCCAAAAGCTCTACAGCCCAATGTATCACAGATACGTAAAAGTGAAATATTTTGATTAAGAAAAAAATAGAAACAAGTAAAAAAACTATCTTGGGTGAAAATGGGAAGAGAAAGAATTCAGAAAGAAAGTGTCAACAACAACAATTCTGAACTCCAGCTACATTGATCTAGTTTTCATTTTGTCACTCAAAGCAGGAGAAGTTGAAGTCAAAGTTTAGTATCTCTAGACAATGGCACAAGTTGCAGAACTCAGGAGGAGTTGCCAGCCTCTAAAAGAAGTGCTGATTTTTTTCCCCTTTAAAAATGAGAAGGAAACATTTAAATTGAAATAACAAAGAGAGCTTAGAACAAGGACAGAAAATTTGAAAACAGACAGAAAACTTGGAATGAGAAAAAAGTATGGTATTCTATTTTATTCCAAAGTATTTGTTTTTCTGTCCAAAGGGATGTGATTTTTGTAGCATTTCTCTCTTGAATGAAAATCACAAAAATTTCCTTCCTCATGATCAAACAATGAAACCTCATATATTTCAATGGTCCTGAAAGTGAGTTTGAACTAATTTTCATTTGGATTTTAACACCTTTTCCTTGATCCATCTCTCCTGTAAAATATGCAGTGTTTTTCTTTTTATTTTCTTTTTAGTTTGTGTTGTATATGTCTAGAATGTAGAAGCATCTGAAAGTCCCTAAAACAGTTCTTCTCCTGGTGGTCCATTCTAAAAATTCTGTTTTCAAAGTCTCTACCTACTACTTGAAAACTGATGAGTTACATTATTTGAGCATGAAGAACAATGCCAAATATTGTCTTATGTGTCCTCTGTTTCTAGTTTGTACCTCAGCAGTAAATGCTTTGTGTGTTCCTTGTAGGCAAGCTAATACTGTCAACTAAACATACCTTGTGTTCCAGTAATTCAAGCCCATAATAATGGTGAGGGTGATGACAGGATGTTCAGCCCATTCTGCCATAGATTCATAGGAATAAAATGGCATGTTTTATCCTTCAGGGTGGTTTTCTTCTTTTCCTTGTTTTTCCTTTGCATTATTCTGTGAGTGTAATTGACATTATTGAAACATGAAGAAATTTTTGGCCAAGTTGTTTTTTACTTTTGACTCATTGAGTGTTGTAATACTCAAACCAATTAGATAGTCAAGAAGTGTAATGGAAAATACAGTGTCACCAAGTATGGAGTCATTCAGTGCAATACAGAAAACTGGACTGGTAAGGAATTTTATGAGAGGAATACACAGTGAGAACTGATATGAAATGCAGTAGAACAAGGTTAAAGTATAAAAGATGGTTTTATTAATTTGCCATGTGGAAGAGGGTTGAAGAGCCCAGAATCTTCAAATACTTAACTCAGGAGGAATGGAGGAGGGAGTCAGAAGAGAGCATTGAGATGAATATCTCAATTTTTTGTTTTATGCTTTGAGTTTTGTAAAATATATGTATTTTCACCAAAAAATGGGAAGCTTTATTGTATCCAGATCTGCATTTATGTTCAGGCTATGTCTAAAATGAAGTATGCATATGTCAGAGAGCATCTCATCTTTGGAAATGAGACCAGTACTGGCAAATATCCTTAGCTGTATTCTTTATTCCTTGCTTATTCTCAGTCCTGTGTTTGCATCCTTACTAAATAAGAAGGAAAAAATTAAAATGTCAACAATTGGAGGTGAGGAACAGTGGAACTGTTGCAGAAGTTACCTTTCACACACCTTTTTTTTGAAATACAAATTGTAAATGAAATAGCAGATGGCATTATGTAAATTCATTCCTCCATCAGCAATTTTTGCCAAGTAATGAAAATATAGTCAGAATGGTGCTTGGTGGATTTGCATAATTACGCATATGAAAGTCTTAAGTGGTAATAACCATTTTTAAATTACTTTGTGATATAATTTTTTCAAATTCAAACTTAAGTTTCAACAGCTACTAATTGAAGGGAATCAACTAGGCATGACTATTAAAAACAAACACAACCCATAGTCAATTTGATCTTAAAACTTAAATTGCATGATTTTTCCTTTTTAAAAAAATTTTGCTGGCTTCAGGCCTGTCACACTTACCTTATGGAGTTTCTGGGGCCAACGTTTTCATGTTCATGTTGATCATCAGGAAAGCCACATTACCTCTTATGAGAGGATCTGATGAGATCCAGCTTTCAGAAAACAATTTTTAGCCATGTGTTTTGATGGGATTAGAAATGAAGATTGCATTGTAATGATCCTGCAGCAAGATTGTTTTCAGCAGACTGAATATACCCCTGGGGTTCTCTCCTATGGACTGAGTGGGAGCACTTCACATAATGTGATAGTCCTGTACCTCTGAACATGTATTTCATTCAGGATGCCTCCTTAGTTTTGAAGGAACTGGGAAGACTGTAGAATAAGAGAAGGTAGGGTTAGAGGAAGGAATCATTATGCCTGATTCATGTGTCAGACACCTGGCACAGTAAATTGAAGCACCCTCCCTTGGGGTGGGCCCCATGTCATTTTCCTCATTTTCTTTAATACAATAATGCAAGAAAGGCAAATACTGAGAATGTGTCTACTGGTGGTTCCTTGAGATCCATGTCATGGAAGTCCATTCATATAAATGAATGCAGCCCACTTCAAATGCTGGAGTTCAGATAGGTCAGGAGCCATAGCAATTGCATTATTTATGGAGGGGCCTTGCAGACAAATAAACCTCCTCCATGTCGTATGCTAACAAAAAGAGCTGATGCTGCATTTGGGAAAGAGAGGACCAAGAAGCAGAAGATTAATAATGGAAAAAAAAGCAGCTGCATAAATTTTAAGCTGCTTGAAAAGCACATTTGCAGCAGGATTTTATTTCTCAAAACATTTTCACTCAAATCCTGAAGTTTTCTTTCTGACAGGAATGTTCAGATTCTGAGTATATCCTTGCATATATTCAGTAGAATGGTCTATACAGACAGTAGAGAAGAACTGTAGCCATTCCAGCGTGTGGAAAATAAATGTTTTTAGAAATCTGGATTCCTTCAGAACTTCAGGCAGGAGGCTCTGAAGGAATCCAGAGGCAGAAGTTGTGTGAGTGCACCATGAATGCATGCAAAGGAAGAGAAATCACTCCATGCCCTTTTTCCAGCATTTGTTATTTTAGGAAGGGGAGGGGCTAAAGCAGAAGATGGCAAAAGTTTTAAAGCTGTGTGCTCTGTGTGATTCTAGTTAATTATTCCTACCACGTGGCATGGGTTATTATTTATGAAATATCCCAGCAGACATGGCAACTGAGTCAAACCTATTAACAGTGAACCTCCAAAGAATCCCTACAGCTTCCCATCACTCAGTATCAGGAGTTAAGATTGAATATAGGCATCAACATAGAAGATTCTCCCAGAGAATGGAGACAGGCAAGTCATCATCAGGCACAGAATTCTCCTGCTCAGAATAATTGCCTATTTGCTCTGCATTCGAGGCCTATTCCTTGAGCTTAGATCTCCTGCACATCTAGTTAGAACTTGCAGAATTGATATCAGGTTTCCTGTCACCTCACTTATTACTTTTGTCAGTGGAATTCAAGGAGAAGAGTCAAAAACATGTTTTTTAGAGGCTATTTCTTAAGGACTTCTGTTTTTTCCTTTTGGTTTAAATAGAAACCTGTCTGTTAGCATGTCAGGTTATTTCTTTTGGCTACACTGGAAAGGACATCTGAATAAATTGCAATTTTACAATACAGGTATTGTTGCTTGGAGATCATTATTGTGTTATCCTTTCTAACCAGAGCCACACCTTGGAGAAAAAAAAAAAGTCTTTAGAATGGGAAAAATAGGTTAAATAGCAGATAGGATGTGTTCTCTTTAGACTTCTCTTTCAGAAGGCTTCTTCTATTCTGAGCCTTAGTGCATGGGAGCAATCTTTTGAATAGGACAGCAATACAAAAATGCATTTAATTTGTTTAATGCAGTGCTAGGAAATCTCAGTGGGTCTTTGTAAAGAATGATGATATACAGATGGCATATTGAGAATCTTCACTGAGAAAAAATTTTATGTCTCCTTCCTAGTCATGTAGGATTCCAGCAAAGGACACAAAAAGCTATTGTCCTCTAAACTTTTAAGTAGTTTCTTTAGAAAGATGACCTGCATTTTCATGCATTTATGAATGGAGTGGTGGGTGGACCTGCAGTGTTGTAAGACCAATAATCACAAGGTCCTGCTGACTTCAAATTATATTGGCTGAGGAAAACTAAAAAAAAAACAAACAGTGTAATTCTTCATCCAGATAAAATTTGAGTAAATTAGTACAATCCCAAAGATACACTCAGAACAAATGCTAAAACAACTTGCTTTGTTCCAAAGAGTGTAAATGCTGTTGTAGCAAATAAATTACTGGACTTTGTTTGTTACTCCCACTGCAATTAGTGAGTGTACTGGAATTCTTACTCTCTACTTCTGCTCTCTTAACACTGAGACTTTTTCATTGTCTTGTGCACATTTGTATATATCCCTGAAGTTTTAGCTGTTATTTCCTCTTCTGTGTTATAAAAATGTAAAATACATAATTTTCACTTCTTAATGATTATCTCTGTGATAACCCTAATCAATAATTAGCTAATATATCCTTGCAATACAGTAACAATGCTAGCTAGTAGCTTGACAGCAAAACATCTGTTCTTATGCTGAACTCTCTTGTATGGTCTTCACTTAAATGTTTTCATGTAGCAGATTTTTTTTAAAGTTAACATACAGAAAATTTTTATTCATTTCCATTATAATTTTGGAACCTTTTTGGAGAGAATGCATATGAAGGAGTTCAACATGACAAAGAAAAGTTAAAAATATGGGTTGATTTTGCTTCTCTGCTATCATTGATCTTGGCCTTGTTGTTGTTTTAAAATATCATTCTGTATATTATTAAAGTGAGGAAGATTCAGATCATGCAAAAATCTTCTGGAAAACAGATTTTTTATCGGAATTTGAAATAAAATGAAAATTAATGCAAAAAGAAATTAGGTTAAAAGGCCAGAAAACCCATTAGAAACTGTATGTTTGTGTATTATCTAGCAAATCAAATGTCAGGGGAAGACATTTGTGAAATAATTATCAATAATTTAAAACAAAAAGGAAGCAAACAACAGAAGCCTTCCTTTTTTTATGTTTTGGAGGGTAAATCCAGGCTGCAAAATCCATCAATAAAGCAATTATATGGCATTATTCTGATTTTAAAAGACGGTTGCATTGTCAGAAGGTTTGCTGGAAAACTTCCCCACCCAAACATCATTTTCTGTTCAGAGGTAGAACATTGTTGCTGAAGTGAGGGGTTTTGTTTCACACATGGAAAAGAGAGCATTGAAATGCTGCCCACCAGGGTTGGCAGCACAGTTGAACAATGCAAGTTGAACAATGTTGAGAGTAAACGTGGATTGAGACCTGGGGATAGACATAGGCCTTGGCAGCAGGAAACTTGGCTTTGCAGAAAGTATGTTAGCTGTGAAGCAGCAAGACAGTAAATTCATGGAAGAAAATGAATGGTTTTTTCCGTTCAAGTTTCTCTAGTGGTTTGTTTTTCTGCCTGCTGGTCTCTAAGACCCCAGTGAATTTTGTCTTTACTTATGCCTTACGTTGTTTGACATTGGGACATAGTAGGATAATCCCAGAGGTTTGTGAAGGTAGGTAACTTCGGGATAATCAGCTGTGCCTTGCCGTTCTTGAAATCAGGCTTTAGAACTTCTTGAGTATAAACAGGGACAAGTGTAATTACAGCAAATTTTATTAAGTGCAGACTTACTTCTGTCTGTCTTTGCAATAGCATCATCTTTGACTTCACATGAAGATGACAGGGACATGAGCACAACCTCTTAGGTGACATTGCCCTCTAGGGATATAGATATGAGTGTGAGCCTGGAATAGCTAAATATTGCAGAGAATAAACAGGTTTGTTTGAAGCTTTGGATAACTACACATTTACTGTTTGGATGTTCTGTATTCGATAACTTTCTACAGAAACCAGATAATTTAGATGTGTATATGCACATGTGTTGTGCACAAACATGTATAAAGAAATGTGTGTGTTTGTAGTTGCATCCAGTCCTTATTATCATTACAAGCTCAATTTGAATGAGCACTGTAGATCAGGCTGCCTTCTGATAAAGCACTCAGTGAGCTGATGGTGGCATTTCGGTGAATGAGATTTTTTCTGGCATAGATTGAAGTGGGAAATGAGGCTGCAGCTAGGCAGAGGTGTTTGATAAGGGTTAATTTGGGAATAAATACTGTACAGCAAGTCAGGAGATCCGTACTCAGTGACTCTGTGAAACTGGACAACTTCCATTATCCCTGTGCTGCATCTCATCCCTTTGTGAAACGAAGGAAATACTTCACTGCCTACTGGGAAAATGAAATCATTAGTGCTTGTAAGGTGTTTGCAAACAAAGTCAGTGAAAAGCACTGTAAAAACCCTCCACCTTATTTAGAATGAAAAAGTGGCAGCAGAAGTTACCTTGGAGGAGCCTGGCATGACATAGCTTGAGAACTGCATAGGCATGCTTGTTCCCTAATCCTGCAGCACTAGAACATGTTGCATAATGTAAATATTAATAGTTCAGTTTGTATGAGAAGACTCTCCTACAAGGGCATTACAAAGCAGGAATCAGAGATACAGGATTAAACCTGGACTAATTCTGTGCTCATTTTATATGCTATGTAAACTCAGTAAAAACTGATAATAAGAGTAAGCTAGTTTGGTCTAAGTTGACCATTTCAAATAAATACACTTTTCTTCTGGTACTATAAAGCAGCTCTTCTTGCAATGTTATTCTGGTTTGGCACATAGGCACCCTTAAAGCAAAAGCTTTTGCCTAAATGTGCTGTCATCTTTGTTTATCCACTAGCAAAAGCAGTCTGTTGCAAAAAGGCTGTGCTGAGGTCTGGGTCACCTTGATTTCATCCCATGTCAGATGTGCTTGTATTTCAATCTGGGTAATATATTCTGTCCAGGCCAGTTAAAAACCCCATGCATATACCATGTAGCCACCCAGTAAGTTTCCAGAGATTTCATATGACTCTGTACCTCTGAATGCACAGTTTGATAGATCCACATTAATAATATGACCCATGTACCAGAAATCCAATTCTTATGGCTCCTCAGACAGAGATGGAGACAAAGAAATCTTACATTTTTCATGTCCTGCTCCACCACCAAGTCCATGCTGGCCTTTTCAGTACAACTTCTTCCACCCTTTCCATAGAGTTTAGGAGTCACTGGTTATCAGCTTGTCCTTCTCAATTCACAGCTGAACTTTAGAGCCTGAGACTTTGTTCTTCCCCTCTGGTAACAACCCAAGAAGCAGAAGTGCACTGAATAGAAATAACAAATGTGGCTTAATGGCAGCTCTTTTAACCATTGGTTGTCACTCCTTTTAGGATCAACAATCAAACAGAATCCCAATGCTAAATAAAATCTAGGATTCCATTTTTCCTCTCCTCAACACTTCTGTTAAGGGTATAAAAGCACTTTCTACCATGGACTATTGTTACAACCGAGTCACATAAAGCAGTACAGTATTCTAGTATTGTGTTGATTCAGTAGAATTAATACTGACATTAGTCTGTTGTGGTTAATTAGCTGGAAATTTTATTTGTGTGCAGATCCTAGCTGAAGTATTTGGGGAACATTTGATAATTTGGGTAATATTAATATTTTCATTGCTCAATCTTTACCTCACCCTTCATTTAAAATTCCGTGTTCATCTTCTCACCATACTCAGGACTGGGATTTTCCCTCTGTTTCTAGTTCTGTATCAGAAGGCATTCTCAAAAAGGTTTTTTCCCTCTCACTTCAGTTTGCTTGTCTCTTGCCAGGTTGCAAGGTTCAGTACTCACCTGCCTTTTCATGACAGGGGAAAGCCATGAGGTCTCTGCTAGGCCTGCCACATCCCTTGAAGTAGAAAAGTTGTTGCCCTTTAATTCTTACTTTGCTATGTTGTCTTCAAGTTTTATTAGCAACCTGTTCTAGTCTTTGTTTTATGTCTCCAGGGAAATACTACATTGTAAGCAATAAAGCTGGTAAAAAGGAAAAAAGAAAAAAAAAGAAGAAAGAAAGGAAACCAAGAACCAGATTAGCATCTCTCTTAACAGTAGCATGAAAAATAAGCTCAAGTTTGCAATGAACTCTTCTTAAACTGGTGGAAATTTCAACCCAGAGGTCATATACGTAGTCAGTGGCAGCAGAATGTTGTCACTCCCTGCTGGCTGATTCATGAAATAATTTGCTGTGAAGAAAATTGCTGTTTCACATCAGCTGGAAATGGCTTTTTCCAGACCAGACTTTGCTGTTGAGTTACAATCATGCTTTGAATAGAGTTGCCCACAGACTCATCATGCCAGCATGGCTGCATCCATGTGCTGTAAACCAAAGAAGGATCCCACTCAAATGGGGACAAAACATTAAAAAATTATGTGTTTTGTTGGGAGCAACTATTACTATTTCTCATAATGTAATTTATCTGGAAGAGAGGTCCTTGCTTTTTCATCGTTGACATAGTCATCTCTAATTTTATCTTCTGTGGCATGTAAGTCTAAGTGTTGGCTCATCTATAGAGTTTTGAGATAAGCTTTTGAATTTGCTTTAATAACAGAGCCTTGGTATTTTTGTGTGGAGGAGACTCAATAGTCTCCCCCAGTTTCTTTAGTGATTTGATGCCAAACAATTGCCTTTTAGACCATCCACAGCCTTAGTGGGTTCCTGACAATGCAACAGAATAGGTCTTCCTTTCCTGTTTTCAGATAAAACTACATCTTTTATAAACCTCTGTCATTCTGTTTGCTATAGGCAGTGACATTTAAGCAGCCATTTCAGCTAGAATTTTCTTTTTCTGCAGTCTCTGTGAAGGGTTTGTGAAGGCCCCTGTTGTCATTCACAAATGGAGGACATGAGTTGCATTAGCTTTTCTGTAAAGCTAGAATGTTTTCAAGGGCATTTCAGAACCATTTCTTTCCCTCCTTTTCCTATTTTTCCATTCATTCTGTTAGAGTGTTTTTCTTTGCATATTTCTATACCTTTCTTTCCTTTTCACGTATTCTTCCTTGTGCTTGGCTCTCTCATGTTCTGATTATTCTAGGATTTTTAACTGAAGGATCAGAGGGCTGATTTCTTATTTTACCAATCTTAGCATTGAAATCCTACTCTTGTTGTAATTTTTGGGTGCATGGCAAAGTAGAATCTAGTATGATCTAGAATCTCTGAGCAATGTATTACGACATTAAGGATTAGTCTATCACTCAATCTCTAATATGTAAGTTTGCTTCCCTGCCTACCCTCAGCTGAGAGCTTTGCAGTTGAAAATTTCAGAAGGGTTTAGTGTTATCTGTTTAATATTCTAGGATATTGTCTCAGATGATAATAAAAGATTTTTAAGCTGCAAGGGATCGAATTTTCCTTATGTCATAGCACATTAGATTTAGTGTTGGTATCATTGACACATTTTGAAAAGAGCTAAGAAGTGTGAGTAAGGTCTTCCATTGTCTTGGGAAAAGATTAAAATTTCACTTTTTTGTCTTTCCCTTGGATAAAGTGTCATCATAAATAGGTGACTTGGTGGAAAATTCCCAGTGACTCCACTGTGCAGTTCTCTGTCATGGAAACCACAGGTACAGTTGTGCCTTGAAGGCAGAGCTTACTTCAAGCTGGTGCAAAGCCTCGATGTCCTGACAGGAGCTCCAGGTGGTCCTGTGCTACAGGGCCTTTCTGCCTTCTTGCCCTTCAAGGAAATGGGAGTTACTGAGAGGTTGTTTTTTTTTCCTACAGTCTTATTTTCCTTTTCTAGCACATAAATGCCTGTGCCACATCTGCTCCCTACCTTTAGGTACTTAGTGAGGGGGGCAGTAGCCATTCAGCACAGTTATCACCCAAAAAAAGTCTGTCTTTCAGACTCAGGGCTTGGAAGTTGCCAGGAGGAGCAGCTAGTGCATCAGGCTGGAGCTGCAAGGGGTACTGCAGTCCTTGCTCCGAGCTGTTGCTCGCCCCTTCTTCTGGGGAGAAAAAGGTAAGGGGTATCAGCATCCTTACTTCTGTATTGTTTCCAAAGTATTCCCTTCCTCCCTTTGGGCCCATTTACAGAAGAAGATGGTGAGAGCACACAGTGAGGTTTTGTGGTACACAAATTATGCTGTCCAAGGCATTTAGTGTGACTTGGTTATTCTCTACCACTACAAAATGAACTCCTGTCTTTAAGAATCAGCCAGACACTGTTTTTTAAATGCTTCCTGCTTTGGAACCTATACCCAGGCCTGGTTTTGTCACAGTCAGGGTCAAATCCACTTTTTAAAATGATTCCTGCAGTGAAGTGAGAAAGCTGGTAATGCTATCTGTTAGCTCCTAGTAAACTCATTCATTTTAGGGCATGCATATTATAACTTTCAGTGAATGCAGAAGAATAAAATGAAAGAAGGGCAATAAATTAAAAAAAAATTCTCTTAAGATTTTCCTTTTTTCTCAGACTAATGGCAAAATGATACGGCTGAGCTATGTTTTAGATTATCAGTGGTTGGAGTTTTTGCTGCTGCACCCAGCAGTTGTTATTAGAATGTGTGTTAATTAGAACTGATTTAAATAAAAGGATTTTCACTAGGCGGTCTGAGAAAAAAGGTCTGAATATTTCTGAATATTTTAAAACTTTTTAGCAGATTGATAGCTGGTTAAAAATTAACTTTATTTTACATTTACACTGGAATATTTCATGCATCTGCAGTAATCAGTGCTTTTAGAAATAGATTGTTTCAGCTCAGATGTCAAGAAGGTCATGTTAGTACTTTGACTACACACAGGGCATCTTTACCCAAACCAAATATTTATTGATTGTGTTTATTTTCTACTGCTACTCTTTAACAGGCTGTAGCAAAGCTGCAAATAGTGTTAGCATTATGCATATATATATATATATATATATATATATATATATATATGGTTAGACACAACAAATGTGCCTTTCCCTAACTGGGAAAAAGAAAAAAAGTAGTATTAGAACACATACATGTGAATTAAATAAGCTATTGGTCATAACTGAAGCTTTTTTTTTCCTCATGTATTATAACCCTGGGTTGCATAAGCTCCTCTGGACATTAATAGTGTGCATGTGTTGGAGTGTAAACAGGGAAACCCAAAAATCAACTTCAATTATTAAACAATTAATTTGTATGTGCAGGAATTGTCATTATGCTGGTGGAAAGAAGTCATTTCATTGACATGAGACATTTGTTCTGATTTCCTTGTTTATATTGAAAACATGTCTGAAGAGGTTTTCTTGTTTCTCTAGTGTTAGTTCTAGCAGTGTCATGCAGAGGAATATATGATGGTAATGGTCTGGCTTATCTAAATAAATACAAAGTAAAAACTAATACAGAACATAATAAAATTAAATTTAAAATAAATAGATTTTACATTAGATATTAGAGTAACACTTAAACAGCTACAAGAAATAACCTTTTATGAACAGAACCAGAATTAATTATTTTTACAGCGTAAATTCTGATCATTTCATCTCTGGACTGTCAGTGAAAGTAAGTTTTTCTCAGTGGGAATAGCAAAGTCTCTGTGATCAATTATATTTGTTTCTGAGAATAGTAAAAATAGATTTTATAGCAGAAGCATAGAGGTATTGTTTTGTGAAGCAGCTTTGGATAAAAGCTTTGCATTTATTCTTTTCTCCTGAGACTACTAAAGAGAACACTGAAAAAGTAAAAGGGGTGACCACAGAAGCAAGTAGGGTCACCCATTACCAGGGATTCATTTTATTTCCATTAGAGAGGAACTAGAAAGCATATCACACTATTTGTACCTGATTTTCCATTATAAATTATGGTACATGAGATCATTTAAAAATCACTCAGCCTTTCAGATGAAGCCGCCTCTGTTGCCATTCCTTAATAATTGAACAGTAAGAAATACAAGATCTCCATTTTCATCCAACTAAAGTAACTTGTGAGATGGGAGAAGAGAAAAAGGTATATGAAGTACAATCTTCCTAAAAGCTCACAGGGCAGTCTCAGAGGGGGATTTAAAGAGTGGTTTTGGTTTCACGTTTAGAGAGTCAGGTTTCCTCAGTAAGCTTCTACCTGCAGGTTGGAGTTCTGGGGCCCCACACAGCTGGTGTATCAACCAGACTCAGTTCAGGAGCACCAGTATGGAGTACATGCATGAAAATCAGGGTGCTGCTGGTTTAAAAGTGTGATACAAGTCAGACCTTTCCTCCAGTTCTCTGCCTCAGTGTATGAATTTTCAGATTTAATGCTTCTCTGGGATGACGTGCAACACAGTAAGACAGCAGAACCTAACTATGTAACTTTTTTTCCCCTGAAAACTGGTTCTGATGACAGGTTAGCCATTGTCTTCACTCTCTTTGCAGTTACCAATGTGAAGGGGTTCTAGCTTTAAGTTTAAAGACCAAATAAAACACAAAACAAAGTTTGTAACATGTATTTCAGCATAGCAGCTGTCATATTTGCTTCCAATGAAAGTGTTCTCATTAGCTTGACTGGATCTTGGGTTCTTGGGTTGGACATTGTTTGCCTGATCTCTATTAGCTCCTTGTCACACTCAGCAGAAATGTGTGTCTGTGAGGCAAATCATGCATAGTCTAGAAATTTACAGTGAAAGACACATAAAGGTTTTTAAATGATTTTTTTAATACAGGAATGTATTTTAGGTTTGGAATTTTTTTCATTTTATTTGGAGGAATCAGCTTCTGCCCATCATGTAGTCCAATGAGCATCTGATGCAGTAAGTCAATAGCATTAAAGTGGTACAAGCAACCCTTCTGGTTTTTTTCTTCTTTTTTCCTTTTAACTATATAAGTCAGAATCCCAGGGAATAATTAGTATTTGCAAAAATCTATAAAAAACCACTAAAATATAATTTTTGTTGTTTAGTTTGGTTTGTTTTGCAAAACTGTTCACAGCTGTCAGCTCTTGTCAATGGAAAGAAACTCTCTATAGGGGACCCATTGTATTATAATAAATCTTTATTCCACTGAATATTTGCATAGTTTTCAGAGGAGCTACATCAACTCTTCTTTCTTCAGTGATTAGTTGATTTGCTGGAAAGGCTCTTGGAGAAATTTTAAAACTGCAAAATAAATCACTCCTTCCACTTCTTTTTCATCCAGTGGTTAAAGGTTGTGAGAAGCTTTCACAACACTGGTTACTGGTTACTCTGGCAAGACAGAAAAACAGGGCAATTATAAATTCCACACAAAAAATTCTTCAGACAGGGTGAGTGGGTTTCTTAAACGTTCACCTTTTAACAGTGATGATTAAGCAAGACAGAGGCTTCTCTTATTTAGCATAAATTAAGAGGTCAGTACTTCTTTGTTGTCTATCTCACAGATAATATGTGAAATGATTCCAATGACTTGTAACAAATGCTCCTCTACAAATCATGGTACAGTCTCACTTCTTTTGTACACGGCTTTTCCAATGAGGCACAACTACAAGGGAGTCTATCAAAGTGTTTTTTGGAGGAGATATTTACCCAGCTGAATTATATGTTTTGCAATTAGAATTGGCACATTAAAAGCACGTGCCCTAAATTTCAGTTTGTAACAGATCCTCTTTGAAAGTCATAGAAAAAACCCACTGGGTTTAAGCATGGTTGTGTGAAATTATTTGTGCAAACTGATGGACATGTTTAGTTGGTTTAGTTTCACAGTCATTCAATAAGAGGGTCTACTTTTTTGCTGGAAAGGCTCTTGGAGAAATTTTAAAACTGCAAAATAAATCACTCCTTCCACTTTATTTTAGAGCTCAGAGCTCTAAAATAAAGGCAGAATCCAATGTTAAAATGCAGAGTATTTTATAATGATTTAATAGTTAATAAAATTAAGTAATAAAATTCCAAATTCTATTCTGTATTTGCCCACCATGCATTCATTCTCTCCAACAGAGACCAGCACTAGAGTTGTATGAGAAATAGAGTTTGGTGAAATAAAAATAGACCATCATATTACAGCATTTGGGCATGATTTTAATACTGTATCTCAGTTTTTCTATTTTGATTGATTTAACTTTCCATACCATATTGAAGCATCTGTTTCAATAACCTTTACAACAGTTCCTCCTTATCAGCAGATTGGAATGGAGCACTTTAATAGGCCTGAATCAGGCACTCCTAGTCTGCTGTTCCACTGAAAATTTAAAAAGGAAAATAGCTTTAAAAAAACCCAAACGGACTGTAAAATGAATGCTGCAGTTTCTCATAGAAAGGTGACTCCAGTTTCTGGTCTGCTCTAACAAATATTTATGGACATTTCAGTAAGAATAAGAATAAGCAGAAGTTTTCCACGTAGTTGCTTGAGTGCTTAGCTTGATTGCAACAAGATCTGCTCCACACTTCCATGCTGGCATGCTGTTTCTCCAGCATACACATACACATATGATTACCTGCTCTAAGTAATTTCTGTTTCACAGGATAAAAGTCCTAACTTTCTGCTTGGCACATTATTTCTCCCTGAGATTTATTTTTCTTTTCTAACATGTTCTTGCTATTTAGAAACAATTATTATCCAAAAAGATGAAAGGATTGCTTCCCACTTCTTAAGACAAGGAGGTAAACAAGAGATAATTACTTAAGCTCTGATACAATTTATCAAAAGTAGATCACATCTTTTTTCTTGTTTACCCAAATAAATGTTTGCTCTAAATTTTTTCACTTTGGTGTCCTTTTCTATTAACTGTTCCCCCAATTTTTATAATGATGTTGTAAAAGTGAAGATTTATAGAAAGTAAAATGCTGTGATAACTCATTGTTTTGCTTTCATAATCATCTGTACAAATCCAATTAATATCATGTAGTTAAGTTTAACTGAAATACTGGTAAATCTCCAAAGATGGAGAAGGGCCTTGAGGGGAAGTTCAATGAGGAGTGCCTGAGGTCACTTGGTCTGTTCAGCCTGGAGAAGAGGACACTGAGACCTCATCACAGTCCACAACTTCCCTGTGAAAGAATGTGGAGGGGCAGACACTGAGCTCTCTGTGGTGACCAGTGACAAGACTCAAGGGAATGGCCTGAAGTTGTGTCAGGGGAGGTCTAGGCTGGGTGTTAGGAAAAGATTTTTCACCCCAAAGGTGTTTGGGCACTGGAGCAAGCTCCCCAGGGAAGTAATCACAGCACCAAGCCTGACAGAGATCAAGAAGCATTTGAACACTTTCAGGTACGTGGTGTGACTCTTGAGGCTGTTCCATGCAGGACCAGGAGATGGAATTTGATGATCCTAGTGGATCAGGCTATTCTGTTATTCCAAATCAGGATATTCCGTGATTCCATGAAATATGCTGTATCTGGCTCAACCTCTGTTAAAAGCTAACTCTTGTAAACATTAAGAGTCTCTCCTGTGCCATCACATCCTGTATCATGGACTTCTGGGACAAAATCTATTACTCTGTCCTTTAGCAATTCCATGCAGGGCAGGATGAAGTGGTTATTTGCCATATTATTTATGGTTTCCTTACTCAGGTAACACTTTGTCCTTGCATGTCCTATTCTGTCACGTACCATCTTTTGTAATTCTTCATCTTCATTTCCCAAGAGCAGACTAGCTATGGTTTTGTTTTATAATCTTCCTTGAAGCTCAAGTTGTGTTTATTTATGATTTTGGGATGAAAAAGTATTGTAGGGCAGGACTTTCCTAGAAGCCAGTGAACTCACTACAGCAGAGGGTGACTCTTTTGATGGGGTCCTGGAACTTCTACATTTTCAAAGCTTACAACAGCAACATTAATTTTGTAAATAAACTCTGCAGGCTCCATAAATACCATAGTCCTGCTGGGTACATCCATCTGAGCCCAGATATTAAATCAAAACTTAAACTTGCTCTGTCCTGCCTTGCTGTACAGCTTTTGTGTCTGTCATGTCTCCCTGTGAAATACTGCCACCTTACAAAATGGATTTGATTTTACCATAAGGTGAAGTTTTTCTTAAAGACTACAAATGTTTAATCTATAACAGACAAAGAGTTTGGCTCTTACATGGGTGTTTCAATCAGATGTTCTGTGTGATTTGCACATGAAAATGTTACCAAACTACTTAAAATTTGGAAGGCAGTTAAGAATTAAAATAGTTATAAGAGCTTGGTCAGTATGAGTGCTTGATCTAATTGTGAACCCAATTATTACTGTGCACAGTTTTTTATTGTGGAGAAGGATTTTCCACGGCTAAAAAAGAAATTAATCCAACTTTCTCATTAAAACATACTGTGAAAAAGATCATTAATTGTGCACTGACCATTCTTTGTCAAACCAATACTTTTTAATTATTTTTCTTCACATTAACAAAATAGAGGTGGCTAAAGACATACATGAATGTTCACAACACACATGGCTTCTTTACTGAAAATGTTACTTTCATTGTTGCAAAAAATGAGGAGAGACCAAACTCTTCCTGACATGCTGAAAAATATTCTGTCTTCAAAAATATTCACAGAAAAGCAGCTAAAATGCATAAAAATGTCCTGTTACTGCTTTTTGTGTATGTAATTTTTGCCATTGCTGGACAGATGATGCTGTATGACAGTAAGGAACAAGCTTTTCTCAGTAACTCTTAAGACAGCAAAAGTTTCAGAGCACCTGAAATAATGAAAAAGTCTCACCAAATGCAAATGACAGCTTTCATCTTCCTTTATGAAGCACATGCTCATGCATATATACATTTTTGCACATGTAGGAGCTCAAGTGTATCTGCCTTCCGATGAATGAAAGAATACGGAAATTATGTACTCAGAATTAGTTAGGAGTTTGCTTTATTTTGTTGAATTCTCCAATTTAATTGAAATTCCCTTCCTGAGCTGGAACATTTCTTAGAGACTGCCAGATTTGAGAAGGGGGCACTGTTACCCCTTCTCCTTCCTTCAGAAGTTTTTGTGCTATTTAAGTACCAGTGTTGCTTTTGGTGATGCTAACAGCCTTTTGGCAGTTCTGTGCTGTTTGTCTGCACAATCTGTCCATCTAAAGTAGCAGAGCATGAGAAGCTGATCTCCTGAGGGAACTCCAACAATATTGACAGGCTTGATTGACATAAAACCAGTCTCTCTCTTTCACCTCCACTGAACTCTCTGAGTAAATTCAGGGCCTGACTGAAGTGAGATAGGGGTTTAGCCATTGACTTCCATGGGAACTGAATTTGAACACTAGCAGCTACTGCCCTCTCCTAAGGCAGCCCTGAATATCTTGGCAAATGCTGTTTAGAAGCACTATCAATTTGATTCCACTTCCTTCTCAAGACTGAAAGCCAAGTTCAGGACTATTTATGTCTTATTAACTAGAGAAGGCTTTGGATGGGAACTGCAGCAGGCATTTAAATCTTCACCCTGAAAAATGGGTTATGGCTTAATGAACCTTGTTCAGGTTAAAGCAGTTATTTATTCTTGATATTTGTGTTTGTTGCTGTCAGGTAGAAGTCAATGAAAGAGCAGTGCATTCTATCTTGAAGAGTTTATCAGGATGGAATAGCCTGAAATTTGTTTCAAGTGAATCAATTCTCACTTTTTTAACAGGAAAATAGCAACAGTAGATTTTCCAGATATGCTTCAAAATACCACATATGCTTGAAACTTAGAGTATGTCAAGAACCATATAAGATCTGCTTATCACTTCAAAATGTGAACATCTACAGATATCCAAATTACATTTTCTATTAAGTCAGAAGTACAAAAGGTGAGAGAAGAGGCAGAGAGAGACAGGCATTTATTTTCAGTCCATGTGTTCATACAGAGGAAAAAGAGAAAAGTAGAAATGCAGTCCATAAATTGAAGACTGTCTACACAGAATGGAAAAGAAAAGAAGCTGAAAAGTTTTAAATATTCCCTTTTTTCTTTCCCCTCTTCTGAAGTATTTGGGATAAAATATACTTCTTTTACTGCAGCTCATAAGTATTATTAATCTAATGTTGATATTGTTCGTCAAGTTCCTAAATATTTTCTTTTTTGAATTGATAACCATGGTACCTAATTGTGATCCTTTTCTTGGCTGAAGTAATGCATTAGAAATGTATTATTTTTAAAGCATGTTGGTAATATAATGAAACCATTAAAAAAGAATTCTACCTAGAAAGAATTATGCTCACATGGTGGAATGGGATGTTGTCTTTCTGGTATCTTCTGTTGCATTTGACCAGTTAGAAAGATGGTACTGTTATTTGGGTATATCTGATCTTGGAAAGCCTAGAGGACCTTTCTTACAAAGTATTTCTAGAGGGCTGAAGTAAACCAAGGTTTGAGTTCTTCTGTGTACTTAGAGCAACATCTTTGAGCTCTCAAGACTGTTACATTCTGCTTTATCTACTGAAAGAAAAGAGATTATTAATTTGGTTATAAATATATATATGTATGTATGTATGTTGGTTACCATAATTGTTTCCAGGTGTAAACCATTAGAACCGACACCACTTCAAACTTAAGATAATCTTCTGTCTCGTTTGATGCTGCATGCCTGTGTTTAGGGGGGAAAAAACCCAATAAACCCTGAAAATCCTCAACCCAAAACCATCTTATATAGGCTCTGTCTTCCTGTCAGAACATTTTGTTTTGAAATTTTTACTTCTTTGGATGTTGGTCAACCCAGACTGCTTTTATCCACAGAATTACCCTCAGTTTATCATAGAGGAATATAATTTCCCATGCAGAAACTTGCCTGTGTAGAGCATTGTTCTTTTCCACTTTCTTTCCAATTTCCTGAAAAGTCTATACAATATTATTTTCACTTTTTTTTTCTAGATGGGGTTAGTAAAGTTGTTTGGTAGCTCTGTTCAATCTCAATCAACCTTAGGAAGCCACTAATTAACAAAGATGAGGTTGTCAGATGGTAATGCTGGAGTGGGGAATTCTTTAAATGGTAACAGCTTCCTATTTATGGTTGGCTAAATAGAGAGAGATGATGTGTAGATTTCCTTGCTTGTTAAACCACATCACAGTACATGGGCTGATACCAGATGTGTTCATTAGCAGATGATCAGGGTGTGTGTAAATATCCAGTGTGCAGATGATTTTTGCATGGTCCTCCTGATGGTATCATATGTTGCTTGGAGGTTGTTCAGTGCTTAAAACAAAAAGCTTTTGAAGCTTCAGATGTGATGTTTAATAGGCCTTTCTCTAATGCTGGCTTAGCACCTGCTCCTCCCTCACAATCACATCAAAGTGAACTCTAAGTAACCACTCTGAAATCATGCAGCATCAGGCCATGGAGTAAAACCAGGGAAAGCACAAGGCAATCAGCCCTGTAAAGTCTCTCCATGTGCAGAAAGGATCTCCATAACCACCTGGATGCTTTTAAACCTTCATTATTTTAAATTTAAAATGGTTGGCTGAGCATTGCTTCTAGAAAAATCTGATACAGTAATCAAAGTTGGAGGTGGGAAAGAACTTCTGGGGTCACACAGTCGAGCTTTCTGCCAGTAATGGATTGTTTCCTGCAGTTCAGTTTCTAGTGACCTTGAAAATTACTAGCCTGTATAAAATGGTAATGAAAAAACAAAGCTGCTGTAGCTTCAGAAGTAGCCAAAGTACTGCTGTCCCAATGCGAAATTGAGGTTTTGATATGAGATTCTCTCCATGCATTGTTTCTTGGTTGCAGTTTTTAGGTGATCACAGTTTTATTCTATGCTTTCTGACCTATTTTCAATTGGCTATAATCAGGAGGTTGGTGGAGGTTAGCTTGTTTCAATACCACATGAACTTGTCCCTTAACCAAATCATAATTTTTATTACAAATAAATAAGTCAAAAACTTGATTAGCCCAGCTACCCGCAAATTTTTTTTGTGTCTCTGCAGTTGTGTTCTTTCAACATTTCTAACTTCCCAGAAACAGGAAATGGGAATGAAAAAAAACAGATTTCTTAGTTTTTCCATGAAAACTCTTGGTTAATTAATTACAGACTTATCATGCCTGGGAACTCAAAGATTCCTGAAGAGACTCAGATGTGACACATGATTTTTAAGTTGCTTTCAAACAGGCAAATATTGTTTTACTTCTCTGCTGATGTAGGCAATAAAGCTCAACCGTAGCATACACCTAGTGTATGTGAGTGTATCCTCCTTTTAAGGATTAAGCAGGAGAGACAAGCTCCCACCAGCAGAGTAATTAAAGTTGTGGCTAAAAAAATATTTTAGGAGCCTGTGAAAAGCTGGGTGGATGGGAAAGAGATCCCAATACACCAAGTTCCCTTCCTGCAATGCCCGTTTGATGTGTGTTAATTTCTTCTCCAGGGGGCCCTATTATGGGTTGCCTTTCGGGGTGTGCAGTGCTCTGAATATCCTTTCTTCCTGGGACTCTGGCCCCTCCTGACTATTGTATTCACACACTCCAGATCTCACTTGGAGAGGAAAAGGGTTTTCTCAGCTGCCAACTTGCTTAAAAGAGGGACTTAAGAGGAAGAAGAAAGCTGATTGGACCAGGCTTGGCAAAAGTCTCCATTTTATTCTGTTTAGTCAGATTTTTAAAGGACTGGATGTTGAGAAACACCAAAATAGTGAGAACACTTATTCCTTAAGCAGGTTCTTGCAAAGGTTTTTTACAATTAAAACCTGAAAGCTGCTTTAGTAAAGCAGTGTTTATCCTTGTACTAATGCTCGTCATGAATACGTGTCTAACTTAGCTGGAACTAATGCCTGACTATACTGTTCTACTACAGCAACTTAACATTCTGCGTAGGCTGATTATTTTTTCAAGAATATTTGCTAAATTCTTTTAAGGGCTGCCAGTATATATTTTTTGAAGCTTAGTTAATAAGAACAGCTGCCAGCGGAGTCAAGGCTAAAAGAGGCAAAAAATATCTGCAGAAGGCAAGATTTTACTTCAAAAGATCAGTATTACAAAGCACTACTGTTGCTGGTATAATCACTTTCTTTGGGGGGGATGCTAATATAGACTGGGTTTCTTGTCTTCACAGCCCCCACTGAGCCTTTGCTGTGCAAATTTGCTGATGGAGGGCAAAAGAAGCGCCAGAATCAAAGCAAATACACACAGAATGGAAGGCCGTGGCCCAGAGAAGGAGAGGTAAGTGCCACGTAGCAATTATTTTCCTGGGGTTTGGCAGAAGTCAGCGACAGACCTGGAAGTCTACCTTTCAGGAAATCAGATTGCACACAAAATGCAATGGCTTCATACAGAATAAGCTATGTAAGCAGTGGGGAGATGGAGGTTTATGATAATGTGCAGAGTGTAAAGTTACAGGAAAGGAGGATTTCTGAGCTTGGTGTGGAACTGTGCACAGCCTGGTCCCACTGTGAGTGCTCTGCAGGCAGACCTGAGGATTCTCTTACTGGTGAGCCATCAGCAACCAAGGTGTGCCTTTTACAAACCAAAGCAATTTGCCCTGAAGCAACTCAACAATGTTATTTCCTCCACATAGTTTCTGGTGGTAAAATATCTTTAGGGACTATGAGAGCTGTTCCAAAGAGAGATGTGCATCCAGATGTAGGGTCCATGTAAAAGTTTTCAGAAAGCTTATCTGAGCTGAGCTGAGCTCTTCATTCTGTTCAAGACAAAGCTATTTACAGTAGCCTCAGCTGCATCATGTGTACAACATTTTAAAATAATCTAATGGTTGCTCTCTGCTCTGCTGCAAGTAGTCTGTTACTGGAGTTTCTTTTCTGTGTTCTTTTATGTGAAGCGACTCCAAATACAGGTGAAATAGGAAGGGCACTTTTTGATTCCTCAAGAGTTTGTTTACTGTTTTTGAATTTTATTACCAAAAAAAAGACTTGAACAAATAAAGCAGATCTGCTCAGAGCGCCTTCTTATACATGGTGTTAGCTATGAAGGCTGAAGACTTGCAAGTATTTCTATCCTAAACAACTATTCTTTGTGTTTATGATTGACCCTTCAAGGAAAAAAAATATTGGTCTCAACTGTACTCCTCTAGAATACAAGTTGTAGGGGGAATGGGGGGAAGGTGTCTCTTTTTTGGGGAGGTGTTGTGAGTGTTGTTATTGCTACTTTAAATTTACAAGGCAAACTAAAAAAAAATAATTATTATTTGCTGTTTGAGTTACATGTTTCTGGAGTATTTCTGCTCTTTTGTAACTACTTGATTTTTCTAGCTGATCCTTTTCAGAGCATTAGTTTATGACATATATACCCTAGTACTATTGGTGAGCTTCCAAAACAAAGGCCTTTTGAAAGTGTAGAAATTTCTCCCACCATCCCACCATGGTTGTTCTACACTGTTCCAACAGTGAAGGGTCCCTTTTTAGCTCTGTGGGCTGAAAATCCCAGTGTGGCAGACACGTTTGCTACAGGACATTGCAGAAGTCTTCAAAGGCTCCTTGCAGTATTTCACATTGCATGTCTCTAAAAATGGAGTTATCTTCTCAGGAGCCATTATGGTTTGTCATGTTAGGGATCTACTGAGGAGCAAGTGCCCAAGTACTTCAAGCAGTAGACTCAGATCAGCCTATACATAGTTTGAAAAACAAAGATTTATGTGTAGGAGATGACAATAAGGTCAACAATCCATATTTTAAAGACCTCTAAATCCCTGTTTAAAAAGTAAATGCCATCACAGCTATTATCTCTGCTGTTTTATACTTCCTTCAGTTCAAATCAATAATAAAAGAGAATTATAAAGTTAAAGCCAGCAAGTCACCATTATGCCTGTGGCCTCAGGGCATCAGCTTATTGCATCTTGTGTAGTTCATTTGTTGCTAATGGAGTGGTGCCTATTCAGCCCAGTGATATCCTGGTGACCTGGAGGCAGGGTGTGGCTGGTGTGTTTGTAGTATCAACACTTAAAAACTGATTTTCAGTGCTGGAAGACATCATCCCATGTTGATGGTCGCAGTCAACTACAGAGCTGTTGTCATGGTATAATGTACAAACATGAAAAGATGGTAAAGATACAAACTCAGAAATATTTCAGGCTAGATTTTCTCAGATTTTCTCTGTTTACTAACATCTGGTTAATACCTTGTTGTACACTGGATATTTACTACCCAGAGCATCAAAGACAAGAATGCATGTTCTCTTTTAGGGTCCCTCATTTATTGAATTTCTTCCCCACTGTTTATTTTCTTATTTCCAATGTAAAATCTTTCTGTATAATTACTCTTATATTTCATATGCAATAATGTTTTTCAAACTCTTTGTTCTTTAACAACCTTATTCTAAAAACAATCTACCATTCAGTTGTTCTTTAGGCAGAAGCACTTGAGTAACCCTCCAACAGTTATTTCTGTAGGTTTTTATTTATTTTAATTTCTTTTTAAAAGAACAGGCAGTGTGAATAGTGAAATACAACTGATCTATAACAAGTGTCATAGTTCTGATGACAAATGGGATTTGGAAATATTCCCTTCACCTCTGCTCTTTTTTGGTTTCTTCCCCAAAGAAAAGTATTGAAACGGCATCCAAGAGATTACTCCATTAATGTTCCCACCCTGGCCAAATCCTGTGGTATCTAGACCAAGATGTATTTTGGCTATTGTTCAAATAAGCCTTTGCTTATTCTTGAACCCTTTGTATTCTTGAACACTTTAGTGAAGGGCAATTCTAAAACATCTGAGGTTTAACCAGCCTTAGCACTGAATGTGCAGAAGGATTATTTCTCGGAAGGGCAGATCCCAGAGAAATGATGGCAGCAGTTCTTTCACTGGCCTCAAACTTGAGCTGTGCACAGTACTCTGCTCTAGGGATGGAATTGCAGGAGATTTAGTGGGGAGGAACAGGTTTGCTGTGGTGTTATGTCTCTGGTCATGCTGTTTTCAGAGATTTTGCTCTCTTTTATGAAGACCTTCTATGGAATTTATAAGGCAGGGTTTCTTCTGGTTTTCTGTGAAGTTGTCAGGTCATACTGCAGAACGCAGTAAAAAATTATATTCCTATCTTACATCTTTGTAGGTTGCTTCATAACCTTAGAGAAATACTTTGATTGGCTGTTAAATTGCCTGCCCTTTTAAAGTCAAATATTTAGGAATACGCTGAATTTCTCCAGGGATTTTTGGGAGGTCTAGGGGGGTGGTTTTGGTGCTTGGTTATTTAGCCAATTGTAACCAGGGAAGAATGGCAGATCTTGAATAGTTCTTTTTAGTCCTTACCCCTGCATCTTGTTTGGAGTCTCAGGAAATGTTCAGCAGATTTGCTGAGACATTTAACTGACTGTTTGTGATGGTTGACCAGTCCTGGACTACAGAGCTGAGAGCTTATATTAGTGATAGCTTTATATAAGGCTGTCAAATTAGGCATCAAATAGACAGGTGCAATAAATGTACAGTGAAACCTGCAAGTGTTGGAAATGTTTGCAGTGAAATTCTGACCCAGCAACTGACACAATTTCTGCACAAAGTTCAGTAATTTCTTTTTTGGGCTAGCTTCTCCTCACGCTGGTTTAATTAAGCATTCTGTTTTGAAACTTAACCTGACAAGATTATATTGAGATGGTGATAGAGGATAATCATATTCAAATTCTGTCTGTAAAATATTTGATTCAATTTACCTTTAAGTTGCAATTGACAAGTCTAGAGGTGGGTGGCATAAATCTCCAAAAATGTTTTAGTCAAAAATGCATCCAGGGAATCAAGTGTAGTCACAAAATGAGATCAGATTGGATTAAAAAGTGCAACATAAATTTTGCAACATAATCTTCTGTTGCAGATTTAAACCTTGTTTTGTTATTCAAAAATAAAGTTTTTTGATAGATATATTTCAGAGCAGGTTTATTTGAAAATTACATGGTAGACAGGGAGAATTCTGCCTAAAGTTTATTACTGTTTTCTAGAAATTGTAGCTTTTCTACATCTGGTCAACCCAAAGTGATTAAGGTTTTTTTAATGGTCACAGTATTTTGAACTCCTTAGTATTTCATTCACAAGTTTCTGTAAAATTTGTGCTATTTAAATAGTTGCATTGTCTTGTAAGAGAGTACCACCTTTACAGTATTGTTGCATGTATCACAACAGTCAGAAGCAGTGCTGAATGCATTGAATTTGGTCTGATGTCTATAAAGTTATTCAATAATTGCAATTGAATTTGGTCTGATGTCTGTCATGACATTCAATAATTGTCAGTAATAATTCTTCCATTGATTGCTTTTTTGCTTCCATAATCTAAGTTACATTTTTTATTTCTAAAGAGCCAGTAGGTTACCTTTCTTTCCTTCCCTTTCTTCTCTTCCTACTTACTCTTTTCTCCTTTATTTTCTTTCAAGCTCAGTTCATGGAATATCCAAAGAATTAAGCATCTTTTAATTCTTTCTTAAAAATAAGACCGGGTAGTTTGGGAATGTTGCTTCTGTAACAGTTTCTCTTTTTATCCACTATTCATTACAACTTTGCCTAATGCAAACAGCAGTTTAGAGAGAAAAAACATACAACAGGTAAGACACTTCCCAAATTTTTTTAAAGTCAGTACCAGTGAAGGGGTGAAGCAATTGATCCTGGTGCCAATGGTCTCTTCTTTACCAGCAGATGCATTTAGAAATGATTAGTAGTTCTATTCCAGGCCTATTTATAACTCAGGCGTGGATTCAGTTTTTTTTTATTTTTTGTGCTTCTGAGGAAACAGTTGTGTTCTGTAATCCTGAGTGTCTAGGGCAGATGTATTTTATACCTAGACAAGTAACTTTTCTTTGCTGTGAGAGTCAATTCCCAGTTCTGTTGAGATAAGCACCAGTACCCTCATATGTAAACAACCCACAAAGACATTTACTATATACATTAGCATGCCTGTACATTAAACATTGGCACTTTGCATGCTTATTTTCAACAAAAGCTCAGTTTAACAGAGAGAGGCATTGAACCTGAAAAGAAGCCCTCTCTCCAGAGGGAGAAAGAGAAGGGCAAAAGATAACTGACCAGTAGATGAAAGATCTAGAATAATGACAAGGTGCTGTTGCTGTTGGCACCATTTTGGAAAGATGCCTCAGTGGATCAAATACCAAAGATTAGTTTGGATTTTGAGCTTATAAAGTACATAGAAATATTTTAAACCAATAGCCTACTTGAAATCACTGTCAATGCAATCAGGATTGTAAAGGGGCCATGGTTTGGTTAAAATAGAATCAGCAATGTACCTGT
This sequence comes from Serinus canaria, assembly GCF_022539315.1. NCBI lineage: Eukaryota > Metazoa > Chordata > Aves > Passeriformes > Fringillidae > Serinus > Serinus canaria. Next base: position 40,797,067 of record NC_066315.1, read on the forward strand.
CCTTAGAGATCAGTTTTCTTTGTTTTCATTTTAGCTTTGAATTTCCTTCTCTGATGAAAAATGTCATGCCATTTTCCCCGGAGGTTCTCCTGCAGTTGGGTTTTCCTCCAAATTCTGCTGCTAAAACAGTGTTTTCTTAGGCAGAATAAACAAATGTTGGGCAGAGTGAAAGGACATACCTTTTTCTGTTGTATGCCAAACAGATACCAGGGGTGCTGCCAGCCACCCCTAGAATTCTTCCCAACTCACTGCAGCACATACATGTAGTGTGCAGATGTGAGTGTAATACACAGCTGGTACAGCATTGGATCACAGTCATGGCAATCTGGGAGTACCAGATCCCCAAAATCAGATCATTTATAGACCTAAAGATGACATGGTGGAATGTATTGAGTGGCTGTGAAAACAGAATCATTGTGTTATATAATATATGTTCTCTTTTGGTTTTGTTTTGTTTTGTTTTGTTTTTTTCCAATTTTGTAGTCTTCAGCACTTGTATTTTAACTAGTAAGATAACTTGAAGTGGGAAGAAGGTGACTCAATCCCAAGAACAGAAGCTGTGTATGTCATTTCCATTCCAGTTCTGTAGGACAAAAGGGTTTCTTGTCATTCATTTGGGTATCTGAACTTGTTATTGTGTTTATCAGAGCAGTTTCTGATGTTCTGAGGTTCATAAATCACTTCCCACGTTTGACAACAATGGTATATACTTTTACACAACACTTTTCCCCTCAGAATCTGCAGCTTCTTAAGGAGCACACATCACTGGGAAATGCTCCATTCCTTTCATATGCATCTAGATGTCTAAGAGGTGTCACATTTATATTCTAGATTTCTCCTTCTCTAAAAAGGAAAGGTGGGGGCAGTTAGTCACAATTAAATTCAGAAGTCTTTCTAATAATGTTGAATATTTCTGTCAGAACTGTTTAAATAATCAAAGAAAGGAATTCTGCCAAGTTAACTTTACTGGTGACTGAACTTATTTTCTAAAATCAGTATTTTGCATTAATCTCATCTGGGTTGATGATTTCTTTTCCCTTCTCTCTTCTTTCTTCAAAGCATTTCAATAAGGGTATCTTCTGTCAGGGCACAAGAGATCCTTGTGTTGTGATGCCTGGCAGATATTAGTGATGGAAAAAAACAAGTACAGGAATCTGAGTGTTGAAATTTCAATTGATTCCACTGTAGTAGCCAAGAGCACACCCTGGGATGGCAGTCCAGCAGTGTGAAAGGGTGAAGCTCTGAGTCAGTGGAGATTCAGAGGACAGACTTATCTTGTAGTCTAACTCCCACATCAGCTCACCACAGAAATCCCTTAAGTGCAAGTGTACAACCTTACCTTTCCAAATCTCACCTTAAGGAAGACAAATCCAGGGGGCCTTCTGCTTGGAAAGCCCACCACATCCATGGATTTCACCCCTTTTTAATTTCCAGGCCTCTCCATTTTTTCCCAATGGACTGTGGTCTCCTGCACAGCCCGAGATCCTGCAGTGGCAGCAGCCTGCCCTTGCAGAGGTGCTCCAGCACTGGGCAGAAGCTGGCCAGGGCTGGTTTGAGGAGATGATGTGCAAGTCTCAGCTCTGAGGAGGAGGCATAGCTCATCTGTAGCAGGTTGATATTGAGGTGAATTTTTGCACAGTGCAGGAATGACATGTACCCTGAGAGGAGATATGGGGATGTGATGGTGAAGTTGTCCATGAAAGCAGCTTCCCAGCAACACAGAAGATGCTGGGCTGCACTGAAGATGCACAGAAGAAATTGGTCCTTTTTAGGTATTTATGTTTGCTGGAAGACAGATACTGCACTGATAAGTTTTTTTTCTTGTGAGACATCACCGGGATTGGGTAGAGAAATAATAAACCCACTTCATTTCACATGATATTGAAGATCAGATAGTTTATGTTCAAAATCATAAAATAGACGGGGAAAAAATCAAACCAGAAACAGAACATCCTGTCTTTGCCCATGGAAAAATTTTCACAATAAAGTGTTGAACAAAAGGCCTTCAAACTTCCTGGGGAAACCCTTGTTTTCCAGATGCTTTTTGATATTTCCTGCTCTCTATTGAATGAAAGAGCTTAAATTTAAGGGCAGGTACGGGCTGAATCTCTTGTTCTTAAAATCTCTTTCACTGATGTCAACAGTTAAAAAACTGCAGAAAAAGGTAACAAAAACTTTCATTCTTTCCACATGTCCTTTAAGTTCAGACACTTTGTTAGAAATAAGAGATAAATAGACTCATATGGTTTAAGTAATATTTTTTTAAAAATAAATATTTTTAACAAGCTGAGTTAATTTCTTTGTCTCCTGACTTTCTGAACAGACCAGCAGTCATAAAGAATGACCTTTATTTCAATTAGTGTGTTTTCATTCAGTAGCGCAGTCTAGGGCCATTATCTGGCTGAGTGGCATGAAAATTATGTGGTTCAGTTGTTCCTTAATAGAAGATTTATCTGACAAATACTTTCTTAAACCAGCATTCCATCATCAGTGCCACTCCCTCAGGTGCCATTTTGTCAGGAAGTGTCCCTACAAGAAGAAAGAATAAGACCCTCTCCTTCTACTGAGACATGAGCAAACCAGTGGGTGAAAAGGCCCAGAAGAAAACAGTCTCAGCACAGCAGAGGGCTGCTATAGAGGCATCAGCCAGTGCCTGGTGTAGTTCAGCCTGTGTTAGCACTCTGATGGCTATATTCAATTCTGATTTTAACAGAATTGAATGTAGCTCTCCCACAGAAGTCTGAGGCCAATTCTAATATTCTGCCTTTGGTATTTTTGGAATTTCTGTTTGTCTGCTATGGAGGAAAGTTCAGACAATTTTCCACTAAGTTATTATTGCTCATCAGTTTTTATTTTTGATGAATGAGGAAGCTTCAGACCTTAAATCTTTGACCAGTCCACTCTAAGCGTTGCCACTCCTGGGCTTCCAGCCAGCATAATTTTGTGGGGAGAAATTATACAACTTGATGAGGAAGAAGTAAATAGTCCTGTGTTAGCAGCTATTTGAAATAGCAGCTGTTTAAGGCTATGCAGCAACAGGGGATATTAGCAATATTCCTGGGCCAGCCGTAGGTGGTTACCATATGCACACATTGCCACACGCTGTGCCCTATTTGTCTAAACTGAGACTTTTCATTTACTGGTAAATGTGATGGTGATATTTATAGTGGTCACTGCTGAAGTGCTTGAACAGATTCTCGTAATCTGTCTGCATGCAGGATGGATATGGGATGTGCATAAAGAGGAGATGAGTGTCTAGCCTGTCATATTTTTGTACTCTTCAGGATCACAGCTGTGTCCCCCCTGTTCTTAACACCAATATAACGAACTGACTTTGTGCAGTTTGTCTGCATGGACCCACACACAGGTCTGGGAGTGATGGGATTGGAGGGTGAGCTGAGTGTCCATGACCATGTGCTCAAATATCCATGAGAAAAGTAAATGAAAGTGGCACAAACATGTTTGCAGGTCTCACATGGAGAGCAAGTGAAAGAGCTGCTGTAGGTTTTCATTCCTGCACCTTCATTCTTATTTATATCAAAGAAACTAAAATAAGACCAGTAGTTTATTTTCATTTTTCCTCCCAGACCCACATACTCTGTTACATTTTATCCCCCAGTCACTAATGCAAGCTGCAGGATATAGTGAGCCTTGATCGAGCACCTCTAAGGACAACTAAATTCCTTAATTTAGAAAACATGGACATGTCCTTTCCCAAGAAATTATAATAGTTTTTTTGTTAGTCTGAGTAGACATGAGATGAGAGGTAAAATGTAAACACCTCAATTTAAAGGGAACATCTTAAGTTATTTTAAAGAATATTTAAAAAAAAATTAGAGGTAATTTTTCTGTCCCTCAGGAGCTTGTATGTAATATTGAAGTTGTCTTCACTAGTGCAGGAATAGAAAAAGAGAGCAATAACCAATTTTATACATGTTGAAAAGAGAAAGGAAAACAAGACAGTATGTTTCCTCAAAAATGTATTGCATCCGGAAAGTTTTCTCTTCTCTTTTGTTTGGAAATTTCTACATTTCCTTCAGAAATTAATGCAACCTTACTAAACAGTATAATGTGCTGAGCATGCATAAGACATAAGAATACAAAACCAAGTTAAGTAAGGGATTATGATTTTCTGAGCTAATTTATTTTTTACATCAAAATAATTAGTGGTTTGAGTCTCCCTAAATTCAGTTCTCTGACATTTAAAACTTAAAGAAATAGCCATTTTATTTCTCTATGTATTAAATCAATACTTCTTTCAAAAATAGCCACATGTACTTGGACTTTGTCTCCTGAATTATCCTTTGCTTGGGAGAGACTACATCTTTTATTAAAACAGTGGCATTTTCATAAAGCAAAACATTTGCCCTAGCATCTGTTTAAAAGAATAAAGAGAGAAATATACAAATTTAATAAGGACACAAGCCTTTTTTTGGGCAGCACAAAGTAGCATGAAATCTGGTCTTTCACATCAGAAATTATTTTTTGGCCTCTGGAAATTTGGACCACCTCTTCTTAGACCAGTTTGCAGCTGCTGGGGTGGCCCAGCTCTTCCAGGAGTGCTGCTCACTCTCTGCCTGCTCATCACCAGTGCATTTACCCTGGCTGCTCACCCGCCTGCCTGGGAACCAGCCAAGCCCAGGCGCTTTCCTGACCTGTCTGTGCAGCCATCTGGAAGGGGGCAGGTGCCATTATTCAGAAGTGCTTTGGTAGATGGCTTTAGGGGCACGAAAAACTCCCAGCAGGAGCACAGACCATGCCACGTGGTTGGTAAAGCATCTGTCCTTGAAGAAAATGCTGCCTGTCTCAGGCAACAAGCATAGGATATGTGTGAAAAATGAAGAGAAATACAGTGTCTTGGGGTGGGATGGTGTCGTGGCATTTTTTCAGCTGCTCCCACAGGGAGAGCAGCACCTTGAGCAATAGAGTTTCTCTCTATTGTGCTTCTTACCCTGCACAAAGGACAACTTCTCATCTCTTGGTAGTCTTACATTGGAAAGCGTTTCACAAAGGGAGGGATAAAAATCGATAAGGAAGGCAAAAAGTCAAAGCAAATGCTGTGTGTGGGAGGAGAGATTGTCAGTTCCATGTCTTTAAGTAAATGCTGGGGGGAAAAAAAGGTCTTTCCTGCATGACCTTGACTGCTATGTTGGAGCATAAGGTAGAGTGCTTAATACTGTCTGCAGCCCTGCTCTCTCACTGCCTTTCCTGTGGTACCTGTGGATATGTCTGCTAAGGGTGGCAGAGAAGACAGTTGCTAGCTGGACAATGTTTTGACACTGCCAAATCCTTTTGCACAGGTCACGGTCTGCCTGGTGGCAAATGGCAGTTGAAAAGCTCTGTGTAACACATTAACAAATTCTTTTGCTGTCCAGACCTCTGAAGTATTTTAAAAGCTTTGTTTGAAAGCTCAAGCTTTTCTGCTTCACAGCCCATTTTTTGTTTCTTGTCTCATGGTAATGAATTAACTCTTGACTACGAGTTACACCTCACAGAAACTGAAGGCAGGGGTCATACAGGGTGTGACCTTTCTAGGAAAGATGAGACTCCTTCCTCTGAAGCTCTCACTAAGTTGGCTTTGGAATATTTCCCAATCACCCATCTCACAGGTGGCAGCAGGATTTGGGTCTGTCTTGTTATAGTGAATAATCAGCTGTAAAGTCATTAATATCAGTGGAATTATTAATTGATACTGGTGCAAAAAACCCCCATCATTTTCCCTAAATGTTGTGGAAAGATGGCAACCAACAGACTGAACAGATCTGTTTCTCAGTGATCTCTCAGGCTGAGGAGGTACCCAATCTGTCCATGCTGCTTTTGGCCATCTGAGCTTCCCTTGAGAATTTAGATTTCTGTTTAAGTTGCATACAGTTTTTATTCACATTGGCTTTGAATATGTTTCATTTCTTTTTTATTTTTTTAATTTCTTTTTCCCCTTTTCCTTCAGTAATAGTAAAAATCTGTTTTTCTTCCCTAACTATGTGCAGGCTGGCATGGCTTTGACTTACGATCCAACAGCTGCTATACAGAATGGGTAAGAAATGCATGTTTTCTTATGTCTTTTTAAAAATTATTTTGAATGTCATCTTCTGTTTTCTCTTTCTGTAGTGAAACTTTTTGAAAAGCAAATCCACTCAGTCATATTTTTTTCTGAAGCATATAAAGCTATATTGTCAAGTTCTTCTTTAGTTTTCCTTTTCTTTTGATGCCTTCTTGTTTGCAATATCCATTTGAATGGGAAGTTGTTTTTTCTAATAGTTCCCATCTCTATTTGGCAAATGATAGGAGATGTCTTTTTAATCTCTCTCTGTCATGAAGTGGAAACCAGTAAAGTTTCCCTTTACTGACTTGGCTTTTGTTAAAATAATCATTGAAGATTCCAACGTATTTTGAATAATGGAGCTGTTACTTCATCTGGGGTTCTTTCTGCAGGCTGGCTGCCTTCCATGTCATTGTCTGAATAAAAATGCCAGATAGGGAGAAAGCCTTAAATTAGTGTGTAAGCAGATGGGATTTAAGGGTAATATTCTGAGCAACACTCTTCTTTACTTCTCAGCTACCATTTGTTGACACGAGGAATTGCAATTTTTTCTCAAACCAAGAGGTGAAATTACATCATCATATTATTTACCTGCATGATTACTTTTCCAATTATTTCATAAACTAGAAAAAATATCCTCTTTTTTTAGCTCTCTTTTCAGCTAGGTTAACAACAATTTGAAAAGAGGCAGGAAGTTCATCCTTGAACTCTTTGACACTCACTCTCTGATCAGAGAGATGTATGATACAATTATCAAATTCCATGCATACTCCCACCTGTTCTCCAGCTGAAGGGGAGAATTTATTGATATTGATAAGAATGAGTTTATTTGTTAAACAGTTGTTAGGGCGCTGCTGGTTGAAGCATTTAGGAAAAAACCTAACATTCCCAGTAGTTTAAAAGAAATCAATAGTAATAGTCTATTTTGCTTAATTTTCTTTTACAAGGAGTAATTTTGTAGGACTTGTGATATTCCTGTGTTATGGAGGAAGAGGCCAAACTCAGAAGAAAAAAGAGCTTGTTTGTAATTGTAATTTCAGAATTCTCTGCTTCTATTTCCCTGTTCTGACCTCCACATGAGTCATTCTTCTCTCTTGTCATACTTTTCAGCTGGTAAAACATTATAATCTGTGAATAAAAACATCACTGGTTTATAATACACCAGTGTTTCATGTGGACAACTGGCTTTTTTTTTTTTTTTCATATAAGTTCCTGCTTGTCAGTGTTGTGAGTATTTTGGAAACCGTAGTTTGAATGACCCATTGAGATTAATAGGATTTTAATTCAAGAAGAATTCTTTTAAAGTTAAGAAAGTTATCTCACAATCAGACATTATTTATACCAAAGAACACCTATGGTGTTCAGGCTGCTCAGGTCGTTTGGTCACTCAAATGCTTGAGCACGCTGTCACTTATCATTGGGTAAATAAATTCTACTCAATGGAGGATTTCAGTTCTGCAGTTTTTTAAATGTTCTTTTATTTTTAAAACAAGAAATAAATTAAATTACAGTACCAGATATCTCTCTATGAGTGACCATAACTACTTTGACATATGTCTTTTTTCTAAAGTGTCAAAATATTTTCAGTTTTATCAGGACTAAACCATCATTCAAAATGCTCTTGTGGTGAGATCTTGATTGTGTGCAGTATCATAAGGATCACCAGGACCCTTTTGGTCCAACAGGATTTTTTTTATCTCCCAAGACATTCACACAGCAATCTCTACATATCCTGCATCTTTGTTTTTTCTGTTTTTCATAAACCTCTTTAACTTGCAAGTACAGTGAAAATCTAGCTCAGGAGTTTTATTTTAATAAAGTCAGGGAGAACCTTGATGATTTGCTTGTGAAATGAGTGAGTTTGATCTGCTGCTTGCTGACACAAGACGCAGGCATCGGTGTGTGGCCATGGGGAAAGAGACTTAAAGGCTCTTTAAGCTCTGTGAAGTAACAGGTTAAGTCAGCAAAGGGGCATCTTCCTCATGGGAAGGGCAGTGTGGCACACCCACCCTGTGCTTAAAAGGCTGTAGAATATTTTGGCTTTAACGTGGGCCAAGCCACTAAAGTTTGCATGGAGCAATGTCACCTAAAGATCTGTAAGACAGAGGTGATTTCCTTGTAGCATTCAGCTGGGGTCACCAGTGCAGAATGTAGTGAAGGTAGAGTCTGGGGATGAGAAATGTAAAGATACCAAGTCAAGGTGATGATTCAGAAGAGTTATGAACCACCAAAAAAACTTAAAAAGAAACTGCCCATGCTGATGTTTACTAGAGATCTTTCTAGGGTTGATAGATGTGTTTGGATGCATCTGTTTCTAAATCCACACAGGATTATGTGGAGGATGGAAGCCTACAGGAGAACCATGTCTCTGCAGCCGGTGTCATGGGGTGGTATTTAAAATTCATAGTTCCTTAAGAGGCGTGGTTTATATTAGGTTTTGGGTTGGGCCATGAGGGAAGAATCTGGACTCTTGCTTCCAAATGAAAAGGTAGGTTCTTATTGTTCATGGTGTCATACTATCACTTTTATTACCATATAACTGCATATTTGCCTTGAAAATCTATAGCAGAAATAAAACAGTGTGAGAGAGGCTCTCACTAAAAATGACTATGATTTTTTCCTCTGCTAAGAAATAGATGATTTTCTTCTGAGTCTATTACATTGTAAAGCTCAATTCTCCATTTCATTATATTGTTTTTATGCCCATGTAGCTCTGTTTAAGCATCCAGTGGAGTTACATCAGTATAAAACTGGTATAATGGAGTGGAGAACCCAGCCCATAGTGTACCATAGCATTGCAGCATGAGGTACTGAGGATATGGTAAGCACACACTTCAGCAGATAAGATCTTTTCACTTGGCAACCACTTCACCTTTTTTTTTTTTGTTTGTTTGTTTTGTTTTATAATCAGCCTTTTCTGAATTGTGTTTATAAAGGTACTCAGGTTTTATTTTGGGGAGCAGTGTGTGCCTGTTGTAATATGCTATTGATTTTTCGATTTGTGGCATTAACATTGCTTTAGTAGCTTTATGCACTCATACAAGGAGCAGGATAGAGCTCTTGTACTTGCACTGTAAGGAAGCTCATTTAAAATGTTCCTGAGGCTGGAGTCCTCCTGGCCATTTGACTAGATTGCGATGTGCTTTATCAGTTTAGTGCCTCATATCTGGGGGACAATTTTGTGTGTTTGCTGGCCAATGGGCTCAATACTCAGATAGGTCTTTTCCAAGTCCAACATCTGACTGTGTGCCTTGTTGCAACAGAAAATTGCTGCCTTGATAATGCTTGGTAATACTCTTACATTATGTGAGCCCCAGGATGCTATTTATGAATCTAACTTTTTCAGTACTGCCCGCAGGCATGAGGCATGAGCAAATGGTGTTTATTGCAGCGCAAATAGGATCTTGCTCTTGTACAGATTCTGTCTGGAAACTTGCACATTCCCCAATAGAATGGGAACCATATGGATTTTTTTTTTTCACCCTTTTTGGCAGGGAAATAGTGACCAGACACTGCAGATAATGCAGTCCCCAAATGCAAAGGGAGGGTTGGTGTAGCAGAGGAGTATGTGCTTTGTCTGTTAAGCAACAGAAACTGTTGTTAAAGCGCTGTGTCTGTGTGCCTGATGAGGTACTGGAAATTTGCTTCTTTTTAACATCGCTCCAAAATGTGTTCTTTTGAGCCCCTTATAAAAAAAGTTCCCTTCAGGAACTTCCAGAAGCATCTTTTCCCCAACTAGTGATGAGTTTCCCCTTTGCTTATAAAATCTAGGCATGCTGAAAAAGTCTATTTTTAACACAAGGGTGACGTCCATTTTGCCTTGCCCTTACCACCTGCATGCTTGTGCTCCTAGCATTGCAATTGCAGCTGAAGAGCAGGGACATTGTCTTGCACCTGTGAAAAACTGCACAGATCAATGTAAGGATGCAAACTGCATCTGCAGAAAATGCAGCTGAGCCTTCTGGAAAGCTCTCCTTAGAGCTCAGAGGCCAACTACATCACAAAACCTGCAGCTCTCCTAATGCCTAGTGCTCTGTACTTGATACACTGTGTGCATTTTCATGCCAGGAAACTTGGAGGCATAATTGAATATATCTAAGACGAATCAAAGCCAGTATAATTCATATCTCTTTCTACTCCTCTTTCTGATGTAGATATTCTGATGACTGAGAGTCCTGTATTCCCTTGAATGAACTTAAAACATTCATCTTCCACCTCATTTCACCTCTCCCTAAGCCTAAAGAAAAAAAAGAAGGCAAGGCCTAAGACTGAATACAGGAAGGTCCTCAGCTGCAAATCTTGTTGTCATGCTGTAGAGTTTGTGCCAGAGCAGGCTACTCATGTGTTTTTTTCCCCTTGTCTCTTATTAGATCCCCAGCATGCCACTTATGCCAGTTGCATATGAGGATGATAGCCCATTTGTATGTAGAGGGAATTTAGAGAGATGCCTCAGTGTCCCACAGGCTCTTTGTCAATGAGCCCTGCCCTGGCAGCAGATGACTCCAGCAGTGTGGTAGGTTGAGCATCCCATACCTCAGGGTGGCACTGCTTGAGTCCATCCCCAGCAAGGACACCTCTATCCTCACCACACCACTGTTCTTCACATGTGGCAGACATCCACATCCTTTACTATTAGATCCTTTTAGCCACAAGTGGCCCTGAGGAAAGAAAACAAGCCTTTGTCTCTTGATGTAAGAAATTCCTGACTGCAAAATAGTTTCTTTGCAGCCTGTTGCAGTGGCTGAGATTGTAACACTTGATATTATTATTATTATTATTATTATTATTATTATTATTATTATTATTATTATTATTATTATTATTATTAAAACTGAAATATATGAACTTGATTTTCCTGCGCTGTCATTTGCGGCATCAGAGTTTCTTCCTTTCTCTTCCTTGACGCCCTTGTGCAGGAATTTTCCCAATACAGCTGAATGTCCTGGTGGTATGTTTTATTTGATCCTTATTTGAGAGCATTCCAAATGGTGACAGATAAATGGTATTGGCAGGGCTGTGGGAAGGGCACATTATTTTCCACATTACCACAGTATATATTCTACAGGCTTGTGTACTATTCAGATAAATGCATCTCTAAGCTGAAACTGAAATGGCAAGCTGTCTGTCAAATTCTTGGCTTAGCACACATTTTCTGTAAATTTGTATTTGCTGGGATTTATTGGTGAGTTTGTTCCAAAGAGTCAGCACTATTTCCAAATGGAAAGTTGTTTCTTCCCTGTACTTGTCTTTGTCTGAGTGGTTCATACGTGGTTAAGGATATGAGCCCAGCATCAATGCTATGTTTATGAACAGAATGAGAAAAGAGTAAACAAAAATGTGTGGTTTTCTCAAAAGATTTTTTGGTTTATATTATTTTTTAGTTTAAAAGATTTATATGTATTTCTATACATTACACATTTTACCCATCGACTATTAAATTCTGTCAGTCTGCCATTGAGTATTTTAATTTTCTGCACACAAAATTTCTCAGTTGACCCACTTAGCAAGAGCATAGTCCAAGTGATTTTTGGTTAACATTAATCTGGGAGAACCTTGTAAAAAGGGTTAGAGAATATGCAACATGCTAGTGCCATAGATGACTCTGCCTAGTGGTATAAAAATCCCTTCTCCCGTGATGTTGTGTGAACTTAATATTGGGTATAAACATGGGGATACAATTGCCTCTTAGTTCTCATAATGGGATATATATAAAATTGGGCAAAGGCACAATTTTAAAATAGTCTCTGTGCAAGCATTGTGAGGGCTGATAAATGGTCCTAAAATAGCATTATATTTCTATTAAACAAAAAATCACTCAGATGCCACCTGCTGCTTTTGGCATTTTAAAATCTGATTTGGAATAGAAAGAACAAATGATTGCTTCTCTGTCTCCCTCTCCCCTCCTAACTTTGGATGTTTCCGCCCAGCGTTCAAAGAGAGCAGCCTGTTTTTCCAAGGCTATTGGTTGAAGTCGGTAGTTATTTGAGCCTGCATCCAGAATGAATGCATCCAGTCTGAACTACACTGATTAGTACTAAATCTGTGATGCCAGGGCGATCAGGAAATAGAGCACTTGTTTAAACACCAGTAATGATTTTTTTTTTTTTTTTTTTTTTTTTTTTTGTTGCATAGCCCTCATGGAAAGCTACTGTTGATTGCCTCAGAGTAGGGAGGGGAAAAATACAGAAAGAGAGGGAATGCAATTCACTTCACTGTGCAGAATCTTCTGTTACCTACTGGTGCATCCTATATGAGAAAGATCTACATGAGGTTTAAATTGTACAAAAGAGCGGCTGCACATGAGGGTTTTCTCTCTGAGTCCAAAATACAGGCATTTAGACAACAGTAAAACCACAAACATTCTTTTTTTAAGCAATTTTAATTTTCTGGCTTACAGTTAAAACTGCAAAAAGGTCAAATGCAAAAATCTTTACAAGCATACACATATAAAGTACTAACACAATCCAGCAGTAGTGATGATATTTTCCAAGTGATAATTTTATCAATAACCATTAACACACAGGGAAGGAGAAAGAATATAACATTTATTGCCATCAAGCAAGAGATGGTGCAGGTTCTGTTCATAGCATGCAACAGTGGAAATAAAACCGACTAAATCTGGGATTTTTAGTGCTGCCTGGGGCATTTAGCCTCATAATTCCTGATATATTTCACCAGAAAAAGGGGGTTTTGCTCTCTGCATAGATGAATACGAAAATTTCAGCCAGAGTTTTTGTAGCCACCCCTTAATAAAATAATTCAGGCATGTATATAGAATGTGTTATTCTCAGCACTGAAGCACTAGGATATGAAAAGAAAACAGTAACCTCTGTAAAAATGAAATCAGTAATGTTGTCTTCGATATTGTGTAAGAAATTTCCTTTCACTAGCTAGTGCCCTGGAAAATCAGCTGTCTTTGCATCTCAGATAATTGCTTCTTGTATTGTGAAGTTCGATATTTGTGCTAGTTGAAGTGAAAAAAAATATGCTTTGTGTAAATATTCCTCCTCCTTTCCATTTTCAAGATCTGCTCAGTGGAGCCATCTCATCTTTTTTTATTGTGGTTTTGGAAATAGATGGACATAATTACCTGGGTAGACTCTTTTTGTCTTTGCCCAGGAGGCAGTGAATTATTTAGTCAGAGCCTAAGTAGTCAAAAGGTTCAAAACCCTCTTGCCTTTGTTCTTTGTTTGCAGATTTTATTCCTCACCGTACAGTATTCCAACAAACCGCATGATTCCACAGACATCAATCACGCCATTCATTGCTGCTTCCCCTGTCTCTACATATCAGGTACGTCAGATATGCACTTGTCTACTGTGTTTCCCAGTTAATGATGTTTTGGATGTGGATGAAGGCAGAGTGTATACCACAGAAAGCTGTGAGTGCTTGCACTCTTGAGTCGCTCTTGAAACAAAGGGCTCTCTAGGAATATTCAGGTATCATTGGGTAGAGTTTTAAGTGTTTCCTGCATTCTTTACAGAGTAATGAAAGCCACTGTAATTCTTCATTTCAATCAGCTTCTCTGATAAACAACATTTTGCCTAATTTCCAATTGACAACACCAGAAGCTCATCATTCTTATTGAATTGTTTCCTCATTTTGGCTCCCCTTCATTAGCCAAAAGTTTTTTAAGTGTTTCTTTTTCATAATTTATGTTGACTGCATTATGCTTTGACCTTTTGACCCCAGCTACATTTTTTCTAGTAACTACATCTTTTAAAAGTACTCATTTTTGTCCAATAATTCCTGACAAAGCAAATTACTTGAGGATAAGTGTCCTCAAATCATTCTTTAGTCTGCTACATGCCGTGTCATTCAGAATTTCTCTTTTCAGCATATCCCTCTCAGATCTCCACTGGGAAATTATTGTCTTGTTTTGGCTTTCTGAGATGGAAGTCTAAATCAGATTGTGTATTTTTATTACTAGCCACTGTCTGGGAATTTATCACTTCACAGAAGCTGGTCACTGACTATACATTTTCCAATTTTACTTGTTTCTCTCCTGTGCCATCAGTGATTTTCCAACCCTGAGTCTTACCTGAAATAAGCTACCCAAACTTTCAAAGCTGCATGGTGGGTTGTTCTTAATGCTAAGGTTGTTTTTTTGGGGTGTAGGGGAGGTGTGTGCAGATGGTATGGTACTGCTTACAGGTAATTCTGAGAAGTTACTCTACTTTAAACTTGATCTTCAAAGACAGATGATTCTTGTAATTCTCTTTGTGTTATTTTGTTTGAGATGGCTATGTAGCCAAAAGTTGTTTTGGTGAAGTAAATTCAGTAAATTTCAGTAGAGTCAATGGCAGAGATATACGCTGCATTGCATGCAGCACACACGCCATTTCCTTGGTAGCAAAGCTGGCTTAAGAGCCACACTGCTTCCCATTCAGGCCACTGAGTTCAGGCCACCCCAGCCACTTACTTTCATCACTGCTCCACAGTTCACAGTTGCTCCCCTTTTCCCATTCTGGTTTGAACCATTGCATCAGTTTGTGGTTCATGCATTTGCAACAAAATCATTCTTTTTTATTTTTTTTTTAACCTGTATCATTTTCCTTAGATAGTTGGCAGTGTAAGCCCAAAGATATTTACCCTTGGCACTGTGAAGGAGCTGCAGTGGTGCAAGAGTGGGAGCAATGAGCAGCAGCAAGCTGTGGCAGCTCTAGTGTGTTTTAGCTCATGGGGATTCCCAGCAGAAAATATTGTTGTAGTAGAGGTGTGTTCACACGTGGGTGTGCTGGTTTTGGTTCCAAAGATGTTTTCCTGAACTTGCCTTTCAACAAAAAATAGACTTCAATAAACATATACAAATGTTGGAGCACACTGTTTTACACATAATTCTCAACACTTTCTTCATGAACAAAATCTCAAGGCGTCTGGAGAAGTGGGACCTTGTAGCTTTCTCCTTGTTATTCTTGGACATGCTCAGTCTGAGGTGCTGCACACCCATCTCTGGGACAGCAAGTGAGGTGTCCTCTGAAGGCTCTGGCACAGCTTCATCTTTTGTGTACTTGTGTGTTGTGGTGTCCAGACTGATGCAAACCCAAACTAAAATACAAAATTCTGTAGCGAGTGGGCCATTCACGCATAGCACAAAGCACATAGCAAAAATCAGAGATGCCACAACAAATATGCAAACACCCTATAATGTGTCTAATTCTTAGTAAAATTTTTATGTCCTTGAAATACATTGCATGGCAGTCATAAGGCAAAACAACAAAGAAAGTCTTTGGTGATGCATGTGGGGTTCTGGTGGGAACAGACCCCAGCTATACCCATGCTCTAGCTAAGAATGATCCTGGAGGGGCAGACTTCTTAAGCCAGCTTTGCCATGAAAAAAAGCTTTCAATTAGAATAATTCTCAAAAGCTCTGAATTAGATCTGCAGTTCTTACTGGAAACAGATCAAGTCATTCTGGGATCTCTGAAAATGCTATACCTTTAAAAGTTCATACAGATACTTTGGAAAATAAACTTTGAACATTTTCTGTCTCCTGCACTGTCGGTTGGATGACATGTTCATGATTACATTGATGGATGAAAGCAAAAAATGCAAATGAAAAAACAGGACAACATGGAATATCGAAGGCTTCTTTACGAGATAAAATGTTGTGATTCATAGCAGTGGTGCAATCACTCAGACTTCTATCTTTGGTGGAAAACATTATCAAATAAACTTTGAAAGCTTTTTCCTTTATCAATAACTTTACAAAGCGTAAATTAATTTTGGGTTGAGTTATAAGACTTAAGTCTTCTGTCAAAATTAGCACCTCAGTTGTAATAGAGAGAATATTTTTAAGTAAATCTTTAAGTTTTAAACTTTTCTATGCTAATTAAAAGTATTTGATGCGCAGGTCCAGAGTACTTCATGGATGCCTCATCCGCCATATGTTATGCAACCAACAGTAAGTGGATACTTGGTTCTATCTGGCTAAAAGTGCTTCCATTGTAGCCTTGCTCTGCTTGTCCAGCCACGTTGAAGTCCTGGGTCATGTAAGAGCGGGCAGCTGCTCCCTGAGACAAGAGGCCTCTGCCGTAAAGATTCTGTTTCTTTAAGGAGCACCATTTGATTTGGTGGAAAGTGGAGGATGGTTGATGTGTTATCTAATTGCATTGATTGTAAGAGAGTAACAAGTTCTGAAGTGTTGCTTCTGAAGCTGTGCTTCAGGGACTGCAAGATAACCGCATTCCTGCGTACTTTGAATTGCCAGGATCACATGTGACCATTCCCTTACACGCTTATCCATCAAAAACGTCCTGTGCAGCTTTATGTCAAGGATCCTCATTGCCTCAGTAATGAATTTCAGCCTGGTGGAAAAGGGTGAAGCACAACTGTCTTAGAGAGTCTCTGACAAATCTGAATCTACTTTATGATTTGGACAGTCAACTCTTCCCCCTTTGCCCCAAGTAAATTGTCATCTTTATCAATTTATAACTACTTAAAGCTGCACTATGTTTCTAATCAACATTCTTTAGAACGAGTGCAGCTGATTTTTCTTTACCTCACAGAGGACTTTGGATGCTCTTTACCTAAATATTAGCATTATACCTGGAGAAAACACCATACTGAATTCCACTATAGACAGATCACTGTAGTAACATTTCTACCTTTTTTGAGTTTGTCAGGTATAGATCCACTTGACAGTGCCATTAATCAAAATTTAAATGCATACTCCACGTAATCATCAATACATTGATTTTTTAGAAGAGGAGTAATATTAAAATGAAGGTCTGTAGCTCAGGATTGTTTATTGTTCATGTTTTTGTTCAAATATTTTGACTTCACAGAAGTGTAACTTCTGGTGAGAGTTAGCTGTACAGCAACACGGATATAATTACACTACATATCTGTTTAGTTGCGCAAGTCTCTCATCCCAGTTTGCAGCCCCCTTTCCACACCCCTCAGCTCTTTGGAGGCAAGTTCTCCAGTTCTCTCACAAGGCAGAGAGCATAGTGTGGGACTGACTGGGCACCCAGTTCCTCCTGCTGCACCTCTCTGCAGACCCTGGAGGAACTTACCATCTCAGTGGAGTAAAGCTGTTGCTCTATTCCTTGTACAGAGATAAAATGTGTTGAACCAATTCACAGATAACATCAGTCCTGTATTCTAATATTTGGATTTAATAGCATACCACAAGAAGTCTTAGATGTGTGTATTTGATGAGCTATGAGAATTGTGGAAGCCAAAGAAGCTCCAATCCTTGCAGAAAGATTCCCTTTCTAAAAGAAAAATCTAAGCACTCTACCAGATTTTGTGTATATGTGTGTTAGAGTTTTATTTGACAATATTGAGCAAAGCATTTTTCTGTAGTACTAGGAGAGGTATTATTATGAAGTAATTAAATGTGTTTCCCCTTAGTAAGGGCGTGAAGAGAAGACTTGTATTTTATAGTGAGTAGCACCCTCAAAATGCTGAGTTAAATTGGTACTCACTGTGAACCAGAGAGTCATGTCAAAAAAAGAAAGTGTGATTCTAGATGGAAAAGCAGAGGGACAGTGGATAAGTGGTGTACCATTTCTGTTCCAGTCTCATTGCTGTTGTGGGTTACTTCAGTGTGTTTTCTGTAGCAATCCTAGACTCTTCACTGACAGATTTTTCCCATATGTTTCCAAAGATTATGTTCTTAAGAGGACATGAGGCATTTAGTACCAAAGAAGCATAAAAAGCCAAAAGGCAGAACTACCATTCCCAAGGTTTCATTCAGAGATGAATTCTTTATTAGAAATGTCTGAAAACTTGTCAGAATATTGCCACACAGAGAATTCAGGAGACTTCAGAATTAATGGTCTGTTTTGAAAGAAAATAAAGAATCTGTGTTCATTTTAAGGTTCTGTAGTTCTATGCCTAGCTATATATAGGCTCTATTCTAGGCAGTTCCACAGCTAAAAAAAAAAAAAAAAATAAAGAAAAGATTACAGTAAAGTTGGGAGAATTAAGGGTGTGAGTTTTGGTAATCCTGTGAGCTGATGAAACTGGGAACTTTCCAATTTTGTTAGCTTTCTGTTTCTTCTTATAAGCTAGTTTTCCATGCTATTATCTAAATTGCCACCACTTCATATTTTATGAAGTGATTGATTGTGGCATGTGACGTCCCCCTGGACACCACTGCAGATAAATGTTACATTCCCCTTACCCCAGGAAGGAGAAATTTTGTTAAGCCTCTATTATTCTTTGTCAGTAGAGATGAACTCATACAGAAAGCACAGTTTGAATTGCTCAAACAGTGGTGGTTAATTCTTTGTTTTGATTATAAGTATCCACTAAGTTATGTTACTGGATGATTAGCTTTTAATTTCTGACAGAAAGTCCTACTTGATATTTATGTATAATTTAACAGCACATAGTGTCCCTCATGACAAAAAGACAGGCAGAACCATGCTGTAGAGGAGACAAAGGGGGTTTTTCACTCAGCGTGCTGTGCACAGACAGGGCAGTGTTCTCCCAGACTGGCAGCCTTGCTGACAGGAGGGAAGAGCTGTGCTGCACAGCACTACCATCCTGTGTCTGTCTGTCCCTCCTCTGCCTGCCTGTCTCATCTCCCTTCCCACCCGCCTCCCTGTGCAGCAAAAACAAAGCTCTTTCTTCAGAGATATCCCCTGCAGTAGGTTGGCCTGTCAGACATTTTTGTCCTTTTTTTCCCTTTGTATATAAATTTCAGCCACATTTTCCTGATGAGTGCACGTGCGCATTCTGTATCCATTTACTTGGCAGATTAAATAGCCCACTATTGTAAAAGATTGTATCTCCAATTCCTTCTGTAGCTTTTTAACTACAACAAGATAAAGTTTGGACCCTAACAAACAAAAATGACATATATATTAACAAAAAATATTTTACTATACTGGTCTCCCTTCTCAGCCTTCTGACTTCTTGATACCCTTTGTCTTCTTACTTCTGTGATGTTTGTCTTCTTACTTCTGTGATATCTTTAAAAACAGAAAACACCAAAGTTACATTTTGTAATAAAACAGTAGAACATTTTTTTCCTAAAAGGAGAAAGATGAACAGTCAAGGATGCTGCAGGTATAGAACTGATATTGTAGGACGTTGCTAATAAACAACTGCAGATACAGTTTTTAGAGGGGCTTTGTGTTTGGCTATCAGTGATTTTTGCTGGTCTTACTCCAAGAGACATGGAAAAATAATATCGAATAGGTTGAGGTGGCATTGCTATTTCTGAATAAGTAGTTTATTTCGTTTATTGAAAATAAACTTCTGCTGGCATGGTAGGGTTGTACATGAAAACTTCTCACATCTTAATGCTTACACAACCTGCAGGGTTTTGGAAAGCGCTATTCCTGAATCATGTGGACATGATGGAAAATCTACCTGGAGGTTCATGTGTGATTCAGACTCTTTTGAAATATGCATCTTTTGTGAATTGAACCTTCACCAGTTTTTCCCATATTGCTTTCACTGTGTCAAAGTAAGAATACTTAAAATTTGGCAGTTTCATTCCTTTGCCATGTGCCTTGGTTGGTCTCCACAGTTTTGATGGAAGACAAGCTCCAAAAGAGTTAAAGCAGTGTGAGTTTGGATTAAAATTGGCAAAACATTTAATGCCCTGATGATAGTCCAGGCTCAGTTTAGTTAGCTGTATCTTTCAAAGTACAGTGCTTACTCTTCCATGTTTGAAACAAGTCTTATTTTTCATTACTGCCTCAGGATAAGGATAGATGGATAGTGATGACAGAATCAAAACATAAATGGGATAAGAGTTATTCTGAGACTTATAACATTTGCCATATTACTGTGTGTTTCCTGTAGTCCCTGAAGGCTGTTTGAAAGTTATGGGGATACTTTGAAAAACATGTTTACACGACAATTCACATGTAGACAGCCTCATTTTTACTGATAAGGGCATTTGTAAAAAACATTTTAGTTCAAATCTTTATTACAAAAAATACACATACTCTTCTTCTTTAAAGGCAATTTTTTTAGTGAACCAACAGAAACGTGCTACCTTAATACTCAATGTACACACTGGTTTTACACTTATCCTCTTTTATTCCAAGTAAAACTGTGTGTACAGTCACTGGGTGTGCACAGATAGATGTTCTTGTCAGTCTGGAATAGTTTCTACATAACAGCTGGAGAAGGAGTATGCCAGTGGCAGCAGGAAGGCTGTAAGCAGAGCAGCATTTGGAAAAATGTACCATGATAAAGATGTAGATAAATTATAACGATAAAGTATGTTGGGGAGAACTTCTGTTCTGGAAGTTTCTCAAGCCCTTACAGTCCTTCTAGAGAGGTCATGTTTTAACAAACACCCTTATTATTTTTTTCTGTCATCCTTCCTGTGGCCCATGGCTAAATGGAATCCGTCTGTCTTTAAAAGCACCAACAAAAACATGTCTTTTTTCATAAGCAGTGTAAAACCCCTAGCTTGGTGGGAAGCAAGGCTGAGTAAGGGCTCCAGATTCTTGCCTCTTGGTTGTTGTGCATGAGTGTAGTAGCATAAAAGGTACAAATTGTTCAACTGGAGTGGATCAGTTTTCATTTTCTCACTAGCGACTCTGCTGCTTTGGATAATACCCAAAATACCACAGCAGTTTCAGTGTTTTGATTCCTACACTCTGGAACAAAGAAGTTCCTTGTGCTCCAGTCCACATCCCTCTCCCAAGACAGCTTTCTCTACCTCACGTTTATTGCTCTACCTTTTTAGTAAACAGAGCCAGGAATCTATCTTGAGTTTGCCTGTTTGAGTGTAAGAAAACAAAATATATCCTCTGCAGACAGTTGAGTCCTGCCTCCAAGATGAAATGTGAGAATTAAGCTAGCTGGTATGAAAAGTAAACAGGAAATAATCCTTAGAAATTGGAATCTTCAGCAAGTCTTTCAACTTTTGGCCGTGTATTTTTAAGAGATCCTTTGAACGTGAACTTACTTGAACTCTTAAGGCTAAAGTGTTTAGAGGTTGAAATAACTAACCAAATACCAATGACAAAGTTCTGCTGAGCAATTTTAATTCCAGTGTTTCCCGAGGCAGAAAATCGAGGACTGCAAATTCTGTAACTCTGATAATCAAGGCAGTAATTGGCAATGTTCCTTTGGGACAGGCAGGCTCACATGAGGTCAGTTCTGCCTCCCTCTCCCCCAGCACCCACTGTATACAGAGGTTGTCTCAGTGCTACCTAAACAGGTTTTCCAGAGGCTGGTGAGCATATGCTTGCTGCTCTCCTTTAGTGCCAGGTATTGTTGTTCTGGGGAGAGTACCTAGGCCAGAAAAGCAGTGCCTGAGTTCAACTAACTTAGACCTCTAAAAGAAAACAGGTGTAAGAGATTCAGCCAAGTTACATCTCCTACTCAAGTGTAGCAGTTTTTGAGTCTGATTATACAATGCTTCTGGAATCATATCAAAGTATTGCTCCAGCCCTTTGTTCTGCTGTTGTAGGAATTAATATGATTGCCAGAAAAAGATACAGTTAAGTTTGATTGCCAACATTTTTTGACACTCAGTTAGAGCCCCCTAGTGAAATGGAGCATTTTTTGTGATGGCAGCAAGACACACCACATATGGATTCACTTAGAAAACATGGACAGGAGAACCACAAATGTTTCCAGTAGACAAGCCCTTGCATTTGAGGAACTTGTGGTGTGCTGTTTTATCCTAAAAAGACTTCAAGGCTCTAGTAAAATTTTCTTTTCTTTCAAATATTCTACAGATAGCATGAACACTAAATGTATAAACCATCAGTTTGTTTAAAGACATTTACATTAGTGGGAAAAAACATAACATCTATGTTTCATATAAATCTATAAACATAAATGAAAAAGATATTTGGAAAAGAAGGCATCTGACACGAAATTTGAAAGGATCCCCAGAGTTTCTTGAAGCCAGGAAATTCTGGTTGAGGTTATGGAATATTGATTTCTTTTTAACAGAAAAGATGCAACCTTACCCATCAACCTTAATTGTCAAGAAAAACCTTAAAACAACAGCTGTTTAAAAGCAGTTTTATCAAAGGGGACTATTTTTTAAAAAGATACTATTAATCCATAGACATTAGAGTACCTTCTGTGGAAGAATGTGGTGCATTTTTAAAAAAATCAATGCCTAATTTTGTACAAAGCCTGCATTCTGCTTTCACTTTTCCCACTCTGTGTACATCGCCTAAGAATATCAGCAATACTTAATTTAGCTCCTATTAATATATGTAACATCTCTGTTTTCATGGAAATTTGCATTTTCATCAAGTTTTAGATTTACACAAAGTCAAACTCCTGAACACAAATCTGCAAGATTCATATGTTTTCTTTGCCATTTTGAGCAAAAATTCCTAATTTGGTGAGCCCTGGTCAAGTTATTTATTTACCACGTGGTAGATTAGTAAGTAGGCAGATTGTGGTAGGATCAGGAGAGAGTGGTGGACTGTGTAAATGTATGCTATTAATGATAGGCCAAGATCAATTTGCAGAGAGTAACAGGCTCAGCAGAGTGCTGAATTTAGCTCACCATCAGGTATTTTGCCCTGTGTGATGCATTCTGGTTATGCATGCATATATGTGCAGTGAACAGGCTGAGGCATGTGACATGTGTGCTACAGTCCTCTCAAATTTACCCTCCACCTTTCTCTTGTTTTGTGCCTAGCATTGTCTGCTGTCTTGCAGTTGATGCTGATGTTACCCACCTTCAGCAGAGAGTGCTCTGCTCTGCTGGCTTACAACAAATCAGATGATGTGCGTGTAGTAAGCCAGACCCCAGCCTGCTCGTAACAAAGGTGATGGTGTAGTGCAATTGCCAAACATGCAAGTTCTGTGATGGTGGAAGGGAAAGGCAACAATTTTCATCTGCCACAGACAGCAAAGAGCTTTGAATATGCTCTGTGGTCTGAGAGCACAGAGGTTTCACACTACTTGGTGGCAAGGCTGGGAATAATGTCTGGGTGCCTTTCCCATGATGGAGATGTGGTTCTCATTTCCATAGCACAGTTAAGAGTACAAGATGTTTCCAGAGGACTGTTCACCAGAAGAAGGGGACCTGTATCTCATTTCTGCCTCCCAAACTCCATCCCTACAACTGCAGGAAATCAACATTTCCATTTACAGAAGAAGCACTGAACAGCTTTGGAGAAGGAAACAGGTTCTGGGGTTCTGCAAACCCAGAAGAGGATTTTTGAGGAAAGCCTGTGATTTAGAAGTAGAGTAATGCCAGGGCAGCACCCTAAATATAATATCTCCAAAATAGGATTTTAAAAGACTTGCACAACCTGTCAAAGCTGTAGAGGTGAGTTCTTGTTAGTGAGGGATCAAGTCAACTTTTAGGCTATTGACAAGGTGTCCTTTTATAAACAATTGAATAGGAAGAAAATTATGTGTTAATCAAGGTGTAATCTTCAAGGTTAATTAATTTAATATTTTTCAAATATGGTATTTGTTTGAGGTTTTTTTCCCAGAGGCTTCAGCTAGTTTTGAAAGAAAATTCCAAATGGAAATAATGCAAACTTGTTTAGCTACAAGTGTGTTTTGTAACAATATTTTTCCTTGCTGCAGTACCTTTTTTACCTGAGCCTGCCTTTCCTCACACTGGCTTCAAAGAATACACATAGGCTTAGAGCACTTAGTGACAGATACTTTTTCATCTGCCACTGATCAGCTTTTTGGCCTTGGAGAAAACATCTTTCTCTTAGGGTCAGTTTCAGATTTTTCTTTTCTCAAATCCCAATTTAGATTATAAAACTGTCATAGTGCTAAATAGTTTTTGGTAGAAGTTTGTGAAAATCTGGTGGAACAAAGGCTTATATTGACTGATGCTTCTAAACACATCCTCATAGAGATACTACTAGGGTTCAGGGTTTTCATGTTAATTATTAAAATAAATATGTCCCAGCTACAAAAGGAAATATTGGATCTGATTTTTACCAGGATAAATTAAGAGTTAACTTCACTTAAGAAAATTGAATTGCATAGGTGTGAAACAGCAAGAATTAGAAGAGAATCATGCCTGCAGCAATAAGCTGATGAAGGAGACTCTGGCACCTTCTTAATCCTTGGAACAACAGCACTTCCATAAATTACCATTATGTTATGCCAAGTGTATTCAAGGACCAATTTACATAAGTAGGGGAAACTAGCTAATCTATGTATTAGTTACAACTGCATCATGATTTTTCTAGTGCAGGACTTGTGTAGAAAATTATAATAATGTACCCTAAGGACTTAGTGACCAGTTTATAAGATTCAAAATTCCTGTATCCAGAACCTTACAGAGTCACAGAATATTCTGAGTTGGAAGAGACCCACAGGGATCATCAAGTCCAGCTCTTCAGTGAATGGCCCATACAGGGATGGAAACCAAAACTTGGTATTATTAACACCATGCCCTAACCAACTGAGCTAATCTCAGTGGCATGTTAAATAATCCTTTGCAAAACCTGATTAAATACTTTGATTTTATGTCTCTTGATAATCCTATCAGGAGGTTTGTTTCAAAACACCTTTGCTCTGAGGCTTAGCACTCAGTTTTAATTTCCAGCTTAAAGGTGCTCCAATTCATTTTGCCTCCATCTTGTCTTGGTCAAGCATTCTTCCTATGTTCAGTAACTGTTGTCCTTTCTCAATGTTCACCACATTAATTTATAGACAAAAATGTTACCTGCATTTTCAATTTAGGTTAACTATGTTAGCATCACTTCATTTGCAGTAATGTAAGGATTTTATACCTCTGGCTGCAACGATGACCCTTCTTTGGATCTATTCCTCTTTGAATTCATTTTTCTGGGGTAGCCAATGCTCACAGGATTCAAGCCTTTTGTTCAAATAGCTTTAATACTCCCTTCTCTTCTCTGGGACAACCTTGCTGCATTGTAAAATATTCTTCTTCCCTTGTGCTCATGATGGTTATGCCATCCTAAATTCACTGATATACCTAGGTTTTCTCCTTCTTCCACGTTTCCAGCAGATTCTCCTATGTGATAAAGGAAACCACATGTTAGCCTGATTGACTTGATGAATTTGTGCCTTGCTCTGTTTAGTCCAGTCCTTCCTGTATGGTATTGTAAATTGCCACTTTACTTAATGTGCCTTACAACTTTGCCATTTCCCCAAATATTATTCAAGGGAATTATTAAAAACACTGAATGAGAGCAATCCTGAGGGAGATTTTAGTGATCCTCCCACTGAAGTAGTACAGCTTGTCTTTTAGCACAACCTGTTATCATTTCTGCTTTAGCTGATCCTTTATCATCCCCAAAGTTTAGTAATTTCTAGCTGTAGCACTGCCTGAAATGCTTTATTGACCTTCAGAGAGTTTAGATCTGCTGCATGTCCTTTGTTGAGAAAATAGGTTATTTTATTTTAAAAAATGAGGTTAGCTAGAACTATCTTTGATTTATCTATGTTCTATCTTCATTAATATCCTTTAGTCCTGGACCTGTGCTCATATGTTCCAGCTCTGCAATAGAGATGATCCAGTCCTGCTTCCTCAATTCACCTTGATTTCACTGACTTCTCTGGGTTTTTCATCTCCTTTGTCTGTATTCATTTTTCTGCCCAAACACTCATTCTCTTAGAGCTGCCTCTGCTGTCTGCTGGTTCATGTAGGAAATTGAGAGAGTGTCCTTATTCTGCTGGGGCTCCTTCTGAAACACCTTAATGTGTCCCCCATCCGCCCTGCACGGGGAGCCAAGCTCTGGGTTCTCTCCTTGGTTTCACTTATCTATGTAAGAAACCTTTTGTTATGTGTTTGAATATCATTTGCAAAGTCTCAGGTAGACTTATAACAAATTTTATTTTTGGTCTCTAAATGTAGCATTTTCTTGCTTTTTTTTTCTTCCCTTCTGTGTTTATTCCTGATATACTTATTGAGGGGTCTGAGTAAGTGGCTGATTAATTAACACCTTCTCAACTGTAACTGCTGAAACATCTTAATAACATAATTATTTTTAAATTATTTTTGCAGAAGCAGTGCTAACAATTTATTTTTTTATCTCAATGTATAAATGTAGGCTTGGTATGACACCCTGAAGTTAGAAACATTCAAGATACCATAAGCAGTAGCTTTTTATTGAAACTATTGAATGTAGTCAGGTCTAACAGTATTTGACATTCATTTCTAACTGTCATAGGTAAAACGCTTTCTTTTCAATTCAAATTAGAAAGAACATAATATTGACCTAAACTTTGCGGTACAGAGGCAAATCATGTGTATCTTTCCTAAACTGATTTTAGTCCCACTGAAGTGGAGTAATTGCTTAATTACAGTTTTCAGGTTGTAACCTTGTGGCCTTGTTTTGCTCTCAAAGCTGTGTGAATTAGGATTATGTCCATGCATTCAGCAGTGTTTGCCACCAAGCCTCTTGTGAGTCAGTGGTATCTGCAGTGCTGTTGAGAGGATGATTTCAACCTCTTTCTTACATGACTGAGAAAACAAATAGTGACATGTAATAGCGTAAACACTGAACATTCTTTGGCTGTTTCATAGTGGATTGATGAAGAATGAGTTGTGTAACACAGTGATCAACAGAATCTGAAGAATTTTGAAGGAGTGCCAAGTTGTTATTTAGTGAAATCACTATGTTTGGACTACCTGTCAGAGAGATGCACTTCCAGCAGAGTAGGTTCTCTTATCAAATGGCCTATTGTTAACAAGAAATTGGAAATTAGGGGCTGAAATCTCCCTTGTTATTATGTTTTAAATGCAATTTTTTATTTCTTGTTACTGACTACAGCCTCTTGTTAGAGGATGTCTGCTGGACAACCTTTCCCAGACTGTGCCTTTTACATAAGGGATGTTTTGTAATGCCTTGTTGCTGAGGAGAGACCCTGTCTGTAACATCTACCCCAAAGCCCAGGTGTAGCCTTTCACCACTGTGCTTTTCTGAGTGAGCAATTGAGTGGAAGTTATCTTTTCTCTGTTTGGCAAACCATACATGCCCATCCCAAAGCAGGAAGACAACTGTGTTCATTACTGGTTGTCTGCTTCTGCCTCCTAAAATGCTGTGAACTCACAGAGTGTGGAGTCCTCATGGGGGGTGCAGTCTGGGAGAACTTGGGTGATTACTTCAACTTCAAGCTGAGGATCACAGCACTGACACCCGGCTACTGATTCCCATGGTGGGACAAGAGGGTTGCATATGCTTCACTCAGCACACAGCCTGCTTTCAAACAGCCTTTGTACTTTTGCAGTACGGCAATCTGCAAATCATTATGCACCCCCTCTTTGCCCAGTCCACGCAGGATGTGAGTCTGTGTCAGTTCCCAGCTTGGTAGCCTTCCTCTTTAGCACTATCAATAAAAAGCTCCTTTTTGCAGCTGTGGAAATTACTGGTCTCTTGCCTGCCTCTAGCCAAGAAGGTGGGGGTGGATGTCACATTCACAGATGTCCCACATCTGACAGGGCTGTGGCTAGAAGTGGATTTTCCGTGGGCAGGTAGGGGAAGAGACCTACCACTGTAAAGCTGGTTCATCTGCACTGCCACAGCTGCTCCTGGCTAACCCAGAGTTCAGTGGTCCAGGAGAACAAGCAGTGTTCCAGGAAAAGCATGGTTGCATGCATTCCACCACTGACATTTCTTCCTGCTGGCAGGCCATGTCATTTTTGTGGAAAGGAGAGGATTGCTCTAGATGTACTTACTTTAAATGAGGATGAAGTGTTTGATGCAATGATTGTTTCCTGGTGCTTGTCACAGTTCTTTCTTTAGGGAGAGAAAGGGGTGGACTTTTGTCAGGAGCAGTTTGAGTATTTCTGATAGACAAGCAGATGCAGAACCCCATCTCCCTGATTTGTGTCTGTGGAAGTAGCTAAGCTATATCAGCTCCCTGGCTAACTCCACTCCAAGTGCAGCAAGTAAAGACACTCATCATGACAGCTAAAGCTGTGACAGGCCACATCTTGCCTCAGGAACAGCACAGGAATGAGAAAAATTTGAAGTGAAAGACCTGTGCAATTCCCCTGGTTTCATGCTGCTTTCTGCAGACAGTAACACCCTATTCACATCTTCAGCTTTCGCTTGATATCCAATTTTATAACACTTCAACCTAAGTCTTCACAGGTATTCAACACCTTGGGCTATTGGTTCTACCAGGAGATGACTACAAAGCAAATTTTAAGCAGCTGGTTAGAACATGGTAATGATGGGAGAAACTGGTCTTTGAAAGGGAATCCTGGTTCTGCTGCTGCCCAGAGAAGAGTTATGGCTCAGAGCTCAGATTTGGACTTAGATAGCAAACATACTTTCAATCCATGCCAGTTTTAAAAACATGGACCTGGAGTAAGTCCTGGGTACTCCATACTAGTTTGGTCCTTTCCTTTGCTTTGCCTCCACATTCCAGGATAGAAAAGAAAGATAATTTATCCTTGGATGACAAAGTTCAGGTTTGGCTACAACCCTGAGAAACATTTCACTTGGCCCACAGAGGTGATGTGCATATCTTTGAGATTCTGGACTTCACACTTCAGTGGGGAGTAACCATGGATATTTTCACTGGGATAATATAAATGTACCAATGTGTGTTACTGCATCCATTCAAGGGAAAAAAAAAAAATTGGACATGTGTGTAAGCCAGGTGAACTCATTATTAACATCTTGTAATAGAGCTTGGGAAGCTTCAAATACCACAATTGAAGAGAACTTTCTCACAATATTCAAAATGTGTACATTTTTTATTCTTCCTAGAGTTTTACATGCCATTCAAATCTGTCTTCCAGATAAAAATCAGTGATACAGGTCATGGCTCTGAGAGTGTGGGCTGTGGTGATTAGCAATGATCTGTTTGTGGTGATATTTGCCTGCTTCCACAATATGCAATGTATTGAATCCTGTCTGAGCTTCTTTTCATTATTTTGTTCAACAGACAAGTGAAGGAGTAAGTGGAAACATGCCATGAGTGGTGTTGTATCTAGTGAAGTATGAGACTGTGCTTTGCTGTTTCCTTTCATCTGTTTGGCCAAGCTGGGAAAATATGTAACCGGGCATTATACAATATTTGTTCTGCTTCTCACAGCATAAAAGGCTATGTTAACTCTTTTGTGCTGGTAAAAGTCTTGTGGATAAGTACAAGGGACAGAACTCTTTGACGTTAACAATTCCAATTAAGTCATAAGAGCATCACAGGCAATACTTTTGTATGTTATATGTGCTGAAGGACAATAGTTTTACTCAAATGTGGTGGTTTCCCTCTGAGACGTATTTTCTCTATTTCAAAGAATGCTATCTATCATTCTGACATTCTCCAAAGTGGAAACCCAAGCCAAACAAACCAAGCTACAGCAAAATCAGCAGAAGGCTAGAATGTGTGACAGACAGAGACTTAAAATCCCAAAAAAGTCTTCTGTCAGGCACCCATCTGTACCCTAGGTATCTCCATTTAATGAGTTACTGTGAAGTCAGTGAAAATTAATGTGAAATTCTTCAGCCTTGCTGTGAACAAGTCCATTTTGTTGACCTCTGAGTTAGGAACTACAGAAAATGTCACGAGCTGCAGCCAGCTGTTCATGCCTTCTGCATGATCTGCTTAGACCTTAAAGCAGCTGACCCCCAGATATACCCAAATAGCAAGTTTATAATAAATACACCTGAGCTGAAGTGAGAAGATGAATTACCGTCTTTAAAATACAGGACAGTTGCCAGAAAGTTTTAAAATTTTCTCTGTAGAATAGAGGGTTTCGGAATGCAACTTCCTGAAAGTGATGAATCAGTTCTGATGATTGATATAAGGCTCTAATTTTCCTGAAGGTTTTCAAAGGCTTCTGAAATGTTTCTGAAATATTCTAGTAATTGGTGTTGTACAATATTAAAAATCCTTCCAAGCTGTCTAATTAACTGCAGACATAGTTGCTTCTCAAAACCAAAATTAGCTACTTGGTTTGACGTATTGCGAGCCCTCTTACACAGGTGGATAATTCTAGCTCCACAAGGAGTTTTGGTCACCGAGTTTCTCAGTTCAGTGGATCTGCAATTGAATCATTTCCTCTTAATGGGTGACCTGACTAAGTGGTTTAAAAGTAATTAGCAAATACAGTGGACCCAGTATTGAAGTTTATGATCAGCGTCTTATCAGGAACTACTTATTTCCTGTGGAAAACTGCAGTCGACTTCACAAGAAATTCAGAAAGCAACTTGTTGCTCCTGCTTCTAAGGAAGCTAATCAAGGAATGGTTGCACCATCCCAGCATGTTTTGACTTCTGATGAAGTGATCCCAACTGATTCTAAAGGTGTTTTCAGAAAGTCTGTTCTTTGTTGCTGTTGGATGTTTTATTTGGTCACTTTTAAGAAAGCAGTAATTGTCTTCTTACAGACGCAGACAATTTTTTATCCACTAATACATTTTAATCTTGGTGCACAGCTGTTAATGGGATATGCTTCCACTCCAGAGCAATTCAGATTGATTTTGTTTCTACCTCAGAAATATATTACAGTAGAGCCACAGTATATAAAAGGTCTCAGTGTGTTGAGATGAAGTAGACTCATGGTATTTGCAGCTTCTAATGGGAGCTCAGTACATTTAGAACAGAAGTGGCGATTGATTGTCTGGTGCTCAGGCTAATTGATATGGCACTGAGTTAGTCAGAAGCTCTCAGCTCCATCAAAATCACACATGACATTGCTCCTGTGCCTCTTAATATTGACTGGGTAGTTCATATGATAAAAGCAGCATGTTTTGGAGGAGACTTCCAGAGCTGAGTGAATCCTCCTTCAGCATCAGTTACATTCTTTCCAGAAAGGCTTCCTGCCTAGAGTAGTATTACTCCTCCGCTGGAAAATTTTTAAAAGGATGTTCTCAGGTCTGTTTATTTTTAATGGGCTTGGATGCGGTCACTGAGATCCTGTGAGGTCAGAAGAATGGAATGAAAGTGGTCACAGATGACACTTGAGCTATTTCCACAGCTGGATGCACACCAGCCAGAGTAGGCGGTCCTACAGATGAATTAGTTCATTGAAGTACATGATACAAAACATCTGTTACAATGAGAACAAACAAAAACAATGTGCCTTTGAAGACTGGGATTTGTTGGGAGCTGCTTGCAAGGGTGCTGAATGAGGCAGTTGTCAGAAAGTCAGAAACATTTTTAGGCTTGCCCTTGTGTGAACTAAAGCAAAACTGAGTAGTAGAAACAATTAATTAAATTAAGCAAAAGACCGTTTTACCCAAATTTTGTTGCACTGATTCCTCATACAGCAATGGGGAGGGAGAGAACCCCTCTGGATCACATGTTTTTTATACCCTAAACCACTTTTAATACAATGGTATAACTCCAGCTGAGTGGCTGTTAAAACTTAGAAGCTACAGTGGTATAGTTATTCTGTCAGTCATTCCCCGTGCTGCTTTATTACCAGCTGTCTTGAAGTGCAATAGAAGTTTTTCATTGTCACTGCCACCTGATGACAAATAAAACCTTCAAAATGCTTTTGTTTGAAGGAATAACTCGCAGCTCCTAGCCAGAAGTAGACCTTTCACGTCACCTTAATGAACCAGAGCGATCCAAACATTCCCACCCCATTTTACTCTTACAAAGCAGTTGCTTTTGGCTGCCTTTGATTTTTTTTTTCCTCATAGTTGAGCGGGTGAGGAAGTAGGAATACTAAGATATTTGTAGAGTAAACAAACATGCTGTGTGCATTAAGATGGAAGACAGATCAATCAAAGCTAGGTGTTTATCAGTTATTACAGGGCAGCATTGTTCTCATGGACAATATAAAGAAAATGCAACACTCCTAAAATAATGTGTTCATTATTTAAGCCATGGTAATGATGAATTAGATGCAGGTATACATCAAAGCACTGGTTCTCCTCTTTTTTTTTCCTTTTTTCCTAAATTGAGCATGCTAACTGTCACACAGATTTGATGGATGAGAATTGTGCCCTAGATACATAATAGAAAAAGGTTGCACTACCACGAAATGCTCCCAAAGAGGTTTGGGTGCCCAGCCTGTGTTAGCACATAAGGTAGACAATAGTAGTAAAGAATAAAAAACCTAAATAGAAATAATTTCTTCATACCAAGCATGTGGTAGGGATATGTGATTTTGGACCTGGAAATCCTTTAGTTCATCCCTTGCTGGTGACCTGCCATGTCTGCACAAGGCTGCTATGTTTTTTTTAAGGCTCAACAACTGAAACAGGAACTTTGTGGACCTCATGAGTGTCAGATAGGCCACTGGAATGGGGGCCTCTTTTGTGGCTTTCCATCTGGGATCCAGTGGTGGGTGTCAAGAGAGGTGAGAAACTGCAGAGGAAGCAAAGTTAAACAAGGGTTCTTGTATAGTTCAATTGATTCTAGTTTATGCCTTCCTGATGAGTGGGGTGTCTGTATATGTAGTCATAATTTATTATAGCTGTACAAGACAATTATGTTAATCTTACTTTTATTTCCTAATATTCTTTGATCTCATACACATCAAAGATGTAAAATTTTAGTCTTGTTGGTAATTAGCTAGAAAGCAAATATGTTGTCTGTCAGTACAGAGGATACAAAGCACAAGAAATTGTCCTGGGGGAGTCTAGATTCTAGACTAATTTTTTTTTTTCTCCTCATCAGATTTTTATTTCCCTTTCATCAGTTCCCTCAGCCATTAAATAAATGTACTGGAAGTAAACTTTTCCATTGTGAAATTCATTCAACTTATTAAACCACCTAGGCAGTCAGTATGAATCCTCAGTTGAGGAAAAGCAGTTTGGTACATCAAACAGAAATGAACATCACTGTTTCCCAAAGTTGCAACAACCCCTTGCGGTCTGTACTGACGAAGGTTTCATGCTTGCTTGCTGCTAGTTTGAAGCAGGCACAGGCTAATGCTGTGCACAGTTCTCATTTGATTCACCCATTATAGTCCAAAGACTTTGATTTCTAACTTGTGATTACTGCTCTGGTCAAGAACAGCAAATGAGGATACGCTAAATTATTTGGCTCTGCAGTTGCTCTTCAAAGCTGTCTTTCTGGAAGGAAAAAACACACAGGGATTATTTTACAATTTCTGCAGTGAATCTCTGCATCAGTGCTTTATGCCTCCAGCTGGTGGATTTATACATCGCAGTTTATTCTGGGGATTGACCCCTCCCTCCACTTTTGTTCATGAATTGCAAAGAGATCATTATCTCCGTAAATTTGTTTACAGTCCAAAACTTCCATATGAATAATTTATGGCAACATTTCAGCCTAAGGATCCTTCTCAGTGTGCATAACAAGTATTTATTAGATGGTTTCTTACTGGAAATTTTTATTAGACTTGAGTCTTTCCTGTTCCAAAGTTGGTTGTCCTTATCTTTATTAATTACTTCAGCTTCTTGAAAAGATGGCTGTCTTGCCAGAAAGCAAAATTTTGCTCCTTGGTTAAACAAGTCTGCAGGCAGGATAGGGCCACAAAATTTACAATTGGATTACTGAAAAAAAACAAAAAAAAATCACTGAATTACAATCTGAATCTGAAAACAAGAATAGAATCATCTCTGTTAGACATAACTAATTAATGAAAATCTGTCTGTGCTATAAAAATATTTTGGATACCTGCGTAGTGATGTACAGATTGGCATCTTTCTCAGAGGATTAAAACAATGTGAAATACTGGTAGTTGATGACAAACCATGACTAATTTCAGCAGGGCCAGGATTTCAAGCCACATTTTTCAAATTCACTAAGATCTGTATGTTACTGTGTTGGATTACAGAAGTTTGAACCACTGAAATTGCAATCAGCTTCTGCTAAATTTATTGCCTCATCTAGCTCCCTCTTCAAGGTGTGTACTTCTGCATTACTTCCCAGAATTCATAATCATCTGCAGTGACCCTGAACTAAAACACCAGAAGATGGTCCTTTATGATGCTGCAGTTCCTCGATAGTAACAGAAAATACCACAGGAAATACTACCAGAAAACCAATTTATGTACTTTTCAGTCCCACAAGTGGATTTTCTGAGTGACTGGAAAAGTCACTGCAGAACAGAAATGTGGCTGCCAAGAGGTTGGTCTCTACTGGAGTTTATCAGAACATCTGCTGCTAGTTATGATGCATCTTTTGATGTCAAAGAAAAAACAAGAGTTTGTTTGGTTTTTGGAGGAAGGGGTTTCACATATAATGAAGATTCACAAGCATGCAGTGTACAGAACCCGGCCCTCGAGTTCTTGTCACTCTGGAATTAATTAGAGCACTATTTTTTCTGTCCACACAGCTCTCAACAAAAGATGGGAGTATTAGCCATTTGCCTATCATCTCATTCCTATTTATCTTCCTTTGGAAGTTTCTTGTTTCCTTTACCTCTGAGGCTACACTTTGCATCTGGCTAGGACTGACAGGACTAATACATATATAATACTCTGTGGATAATAAAATTTGGCTTTGTGGGCAGAATCAAATAATAGCTCTAAATTTTGTCTTCAAGCGAAAATGTGCAGAGGGAGAGAGTAGTGACATGGAAAAAGTTGTGCAAATGTTGTTTTGACTTCACTCTCAGAGAGAACTTAGTGAGTGGGGAAAGGGTGAGAAGAAGAGCAAAGATAAAATATCTATAATCTCCCTGTTTTCATTTCTGGGTTGTTGAACTTTTTTTTCCCCCTTCAAATTTAGATAAATTCTGAAATTATATGTCATTTTGAAATATGGTGGAAACACTGCTTTTTGACAGCTCAAATTTTTTCATTCTTTTGGTCACAGTTCTGCGCCACATGTGACCTGGATTCACAGGATGTTTTATTCTCCTTGAGAGTTGGGGTTTTTTTTCCAAATAACTTACTGTTCACCTCAGCAATATGTGTATACTTTCCAGCTGGCTTTCTCTTCTCTAGCTTCCTCTATGATTTGTTCCTCCAAAGCATCTTCTAACCATCATGTGAAAGACATCTTACTGAACTCATGGCAGACTCAGCTGCCTGATCAGTGTTTCATGGAAGGCTGGTCATCCAGTTTGGGTCAAAGACTCTCTCTGGTACATTTACCACAGCAGTGACTCACCAGCTTATTCCTCTATGGCTCCAGAGCAAGGCGTTCTCTGTTGTCTGAAGCATTTTCAGAGCAGTATTTGGTAGTAGGCAGTTCCCATCAGCTGCCTTGTAGCCTGAAGAATTTACTTCAGGTAGGGTTTAGAAAATTTCTTTGAGAAAAACTTGAACTTCTCTTTCTTGGCTCATTTGTGGAACCTCTGAAATTACTGCTGACCACAACGGTAGTTAATTTTTAGCTGCCAGAGAAAATAAACATAAAGATTTTTTTTTCCAGAGAAACTGAACACCTCTACAATACTAAAATAGCTGAAAGAAATTCAGGAAAGCTGCCCAAAATAATTTTTTGATTTCAGCCTAAACTTCTGCAAATCAGACAGCGTATGGAAACCACGAAGTCATAAAGAAGAAAAAACCTCTTTGTCGTATGTCAGGATTTGACTGCTTGCTGTACATTCCCATGGACTAGTACTCAGTGGCTGGTAGGAAATGGCAGTATAAAAAATATAAGCTATAATAAATAAAATCTTTTTGAAGACATTACTGCAGCATGTATGGATAAGTGTAAATTAGAGCAACTTACCTGATTTACTCCAGTAAATTCATTTGGAGAAAATGGAAGCAGCAGACTTTGACTTCATTTGCCCATGTTGCATTCCTCTGAAACTGGCAGTGTGATAGCATGGATGTGGTCCATTCACTAATGTGGGAAAAAGAGCAGTCTTTGGTGGTTACCATCCCCCTGGTAAAACTGAGTGCCTGAGAAGACCCAGTAGCCACAGGCTAGGGGTGAACACCCTCTGTAGGCAGAGCAGCATGCCGGCCAAGGACCATGCCAGTCTCTCCCCAATCAGTAACCTGTGGAGATGCAGCTCCCTACCTTTCCCAACCCTTAGGAAAGCTGTTGGACATCACAAGTCACAGTGATGTATCTCTGTGGTGGAGGGTTTCTCTGTGGGTTGCTGATACCTGAACAGAACTGAGCAGCTGCCACTTGATAAAACTTTCAGTCCCAGGAATGACCAAACCTGGTGACCCAGCACTGAGCCTCTGTTCTGTTACCAGGCCCCTGAGCCACTCTGTTCCCCCCACGTACTTTCAACATATTTAACATGCTACAGCTGTGCTCTCTGCTATACAATAGTTAAGAGGGCTGCCAGCATTTCCAGTATGAACTCGTATTTTAAGGATAATAACTCGGCTGTAAAAATGTGCTCTAGGCTGAAACTTTATAAGGAAGATTTCTGCCCAAGACTGACTTTATCTGGATAGAAAACAAAAGGGAAAATATATCAATTTAGTCATTCTTAATCAGTAAAGATATATTTTAAAAAGTAGAATAATCCTTGCTGGATCGCTTACTTTCTCTTCTTTCTAGCCTTAATATTAGCCAAAATCTGCACTTTTCTGAACTTTTCACGTCTGCTTCTTAGACTATTTGAACCATTTTTGCACTGAATATTAATTTACTCACATGAGTTGCTTTTAAATTGCTTTTCCTCAATATTTTCATTTGCTTCTAAATGACAATGGAGTGTAGAGCAAAGTAGACTCGTTAGCTATTTTCTCCTATTTATTTCAAATCTGCTCAGCATAAATAAAGAGTTAAAATATATCATTTTCTTGATCAATTTGGACTGGTGTGTGTAAATGGAACCACCTGTTCTCTTTGGGCCTGCAATGGTGAATACCCAAGATGTACCCCCCAGTCTGAGCACCCATGGACTTGAGAAGATGTAGATACAGATGTAGATCCAGATTCATCCCAGAACCCTGATAACAGATCAGCTTCTGAGTTCTCTATATACCACACAGCATTTAAAACACTTTGGGATCTTCGGTAGAAGGGAGACTTACAAATGTTAAGTGTTTAACACACAGACTGGTTTCACTGGAAGTACCTTAAAGTAAATAAGAACTTAAAATATCCAATTTTTAGTTTAAAAATCTGCTTACCCTCTCTGGACTCCATTTTTTTTTCTGACTGGTGACACATAGCTGAGGACTTGAATTTGATTTCATCTATATGACTTGTACCTTCATGGATGTAGACGTAGTTACCTTTGAAGGGCATGCTCTGTGTGGCTGCTGCCACCAGCTTTACTGGCTTCTTGAGGTCTCATGCATCTGGGAGAGAAATTTTAGGTTGGGACACTTCTGCAGCCACAGTTTGCCCAGATTGTGCCAATAGTCTCAGTTGTTCAAAACAGCATATAAAATGCAATGGTGTCATTGGGAGCATCATCCAAAGCAGGATGGATTGTCCAGGAGCAGCAAAAGCCAGGTGTTGGTGGCATTTTGCTTGCAGAGAGTCCAAGGAGGAACTGGTCTGGAGTTTTTAAAGTAAAAAAAAAATCACACTTAAAATTTGTAAAGGCGTGAGTGAGGCATAGTCTTGTGTTACTTTTAATGATGGAATGTAAGGTAAGAAGGCACTATTGGAAATACATGCCTCAGTCTTGGATTTGAGGACTGTCACAGAACTGGCAGTGCCAGGTAGCCAGTTTTAACCAGTCAAAGGACAAGCCCCTATACAGAATGGAGTGTATTCCATCTGTAGCCTCCCCTAAGGAGTTACAAGTCCAGAAAATGAAATGCAATTGGGATCTGTGTGGGCCAGGACACATGGGCTGTGAGAATTTTGGGGTTTAAATGAAAGGAAAGGCAGGCTGGAATGGTTGTCTTTCCATTATTGTGTAGGAAAGAGCTTTGTTTAACATTACAGGTTACAAATCTAACAAAACATGACAGAGAGACAGATTTCTGTATTGTCCTCTCTAACAAGGTGCATTTTTAGTTTTAAAGATTGGTATGAATCACTGTGATTTAGAACTGAATTGATACATAATATGAACAGTGGCTTAGTACAAGATTTCCCAGTCTATCATCTTCAAGTCTAAAATCTATTACTGACCAGAAGCATATCGTTAGAAAAGCATCCTTACTCACCCAGGGTTTCATCTATAGCATCTTCCGCTAAGATAAGAAGGATTCCTGGGAAGATTATGTGCATATTACTGGTCCTCATCAGCTTTCCAGAATTTTTAAATTTGAAAAATGGTATGAGGAGCGGAAGGACATAATTTTTAGACCCTCCATACCTTTAATCTTCCTTTGTGCAGGAGCTGCCAACAAAGAGTTGATACAAAGGCAGCAGATGGCAGTGCACCATAGTGCATCCTCATGGAGGATGGACATTGTGTTTGTAGCTGAGTTCAGGAGTGACACAGCAACATGAAGCTCAGCATTTCATGGGGTGGCTTCCTACCCACCCCATGCAGCTGTGTACCTGGATTACATGGTAGCCCTTACATCAGCATGTCTCTGAGAGTGCAGTCTAGATTTGAGCTTTGCCTAAGAATTAGCTCTGATGTTGAAGAGTTCCCTTTGGCTTGACATTGGAAGGGCTGACATGAAGTCCAGGAGGAACTGTGTGAGGCTGCCTTATTTGCATGGTCCATCACTAATAAACTCTGGTTTACAAGAGCCTTTCAGAATTGCAGGGAAACATCCTAATAGTAACCATTGCTAGACTATTGTTCCCATTGTCCTCTCAAGTATTTGGGATCTCACAGAGGAGCACTCTGTTGTCTCCCACCCAGGCACCTCAATATGTCTCCTTGGAACATCATTCAGTGACACCACCTCACTGTTTTGAATGCTGAAGGTATTTCAGATATTTCCATCTAAGTCTGGTTGTGTTAAGTCCTTTTAGTGTTGGGGAGTTAACACCACACACAGCCATAGCATTTCCTTCATTGTGTAGAGTGTAATTTTTGTCATCTTACCTCTAATATGACCTTAATACATAGGATTATATTACCAGTCCACTTTTCTGCTTGGTTTTGGGTTTATTTTTTTCTCTTGTTGATAGCTAGTTCCTAATAATTCCTGATGTCTCTCAGTGTCACTGTTTGTCCTTCTACTGAGTGAGTATTTTCATCCAGCTCAGCTGTTAGATTACAGCTCACCCAGTGCAAGTCCCTCCAGGTTTTGGGCAGGAAGCAAAACACAGCACATCTGTTGGAGATCACAGCTTCTGCCCTGTCACTGGCCATTGCAGTGTCGAGGCTAGAAGTGCACACAGAAGTGTCACTGGACTTTCCTCCCCAAACCCAACCAAGCACTCTCTGTGCTTGGCAAATGACCTATGCACTGAATCTTGCCAGAAAAGCAGAGATCAGCAGCCCAGTGTATCAGACACTGGCTCACATCTGTTGCCATGCCTTTGTGGAACACACAGACAGGTGGGACTGCCTCACCTTGCATGGAAAACTGGAGGCCCAGGGAGAGACCAGGCCCCACTACATTAAACATCTTACATGCTCTCATGTCACCAACCTTCTCTGTACCTCTACTTAAAAGCACAAGCTTCTGGAGGCATAATTTTCTGTCAAGCATTTTCTTGTTTTAAAAGCATGTTAGCCTGAGTAAAATAAAATTAGTAAGCATTTTCAGCAAATAACAGAAGTTAGTACTCGTTGCTCATTAAACATTGCTCATGAGCAAGAAGTTTAAAAACCAGTCACTGTTGCTCTTAGTTACATTTGCCATAATAAATCCTGCACTGAGAGTTTCAAATATTAAAGAAAACCTATCTACATACTGAAAAAATATTGTGGCCTGAGTGGGTGTAATAGAATTGGCAATACAGTTTGTCTTCCCGTGTGTAATTTTATGTGTGTATATATGGATATGTAAAGTCAAACTATTGAGGATACAAATGTGACATCCTTTTTGAAAGTTTCATTTGAACTCACTAAGACAAAGAAGTGAAAATATTAGCTAAAAACTGGTTCTGGCTTGTATTTTAATGTACAGTTTTATAATATCCATTTATCACCTAGGATGTGCCATTAAGTGAATTTTCACACCTGGTTATAGGCAAGAAGGGAGGGAATAGAACAAAGCTGTTTCAGGATAAGTATTATTTGGATTTAACTTTAACAGATAAAATTCCTTTCTGATGTTAAGAAAAACTAGTCCCCAGAAAAGGGACTCCTGGTTCCCATTTATTAGGATGGCACATCCGCTGCTGGGAGACAGTGGAGGAAGGAAGGATTTCATCCATATCAGAATATATATATAAGAATATAAACAGAATGGAATTGCTTGTTTTGACACGGATTGAAATCTTTTTTTATGAAATCTGATAGTGGGCAGGGCAGGAGAAGATTTGATCTATGTATTACAGTAGTTATGTCCCAGGCAAATTACCACCTTTGTGTTTCTTTTTGTGTTTTTCAGGGATGCTAAACCCTCTTTGAGTTGTGAGGATTCTTTGTGGTAGCTGTTCTTGACATAAAAAAAGCACTGATACATGGAGTGGCTGCATAAAGCCATCATACAGCCAAGTGCATACTATGCTGAAGAGTAGGGAAAAAAGCAAATGAGATTTCCCATTCCCTTCTAGAATAGGTCACATGAGGGAGCAAGAACTACCTATGGCCTCTCTGCCTTCTCCAGCAATTGCTGGAATGAATACTCCATGGCAACAGGTCATTTCCTAATTGTTCTGGGCTCTTTCCTGATAGCAGACGCCAGCTAAAATATTCACATTTATTCCTGCACATAATATCAGTAATTTTATTTTATTTCTGGGGCAAGTTGAAGAAAGGTATGAAAACTTCAGATTTTCAGTCTATGGAGAAGCACATGGCCTTATGGTCCAACCTGCATGGGCAGACAGTAAGGGCAAAGGTCTAACACAGGGCTCACAAAATCTGCTTCAGAGTCCCTATAAGAACTCAGGTGTGTTTTCCATTCATAAATATTTGTAAATATTGTCACTTTCTTGAATGGCCTTTCTCTTTAGACCTTATTTTGGGTGGAAAGATACAGGTCACCATGCAAAAGTCACCTTAGGCACAGAGTGACATGGGCAGCTTTTTGTTTGCAGCATAAATGCTATTTGTTTTTGTTAGGTCCTTTTAGATTAACAGACAGAGGTATGCTATTATATTTACTGATTTTTTCTACTCTGGTAGAAGCATAAGCTACTGACATATGGTACTGCCTGATATAATACATTTATTAACTGGAACAATATTGTTTCAGGTGTTGCTTTCTTTGTGCACACAGTTACCAGTATAAAACTCTTCCTATTGCATCAGCTTTCTTTTCCTTATATCTTCATGTTCCCATTTCTACATTCTTTTTAATCTGCATTTGTACATGTAGGCTAGTATCTGTGCATTATCAAAAGCTGAATTTCAGACTAGGAGACAGGAAATACAAGGCAAGAAGGACAATGGGAAAGAACCATCAAAAAAGTGTTGGCTGTTGTTGAAGAAAGGTGAAGCCTACACAAGGGTCACCTTTGTTCTTTATTTACCACACTATGTTTGGATTCTTAATCCTTTTAAAGCAGTTACTTCTGGGCAGTAACTCTCTTGGACCTATGATGTCTACTTTCAGCCAAAGAAAGAAGTTCACAAAGGTAGAGCAAAAACAAAGAAAGGGAAAGCAAATGTGCCCATTGCTCCTAGGATGTTCAGGTAAGTTATGAAGGTGATGTCAGATAAGAATTTGAATTAATGCCCAAGATTCAAAATATGGGGGATAAGTTCCCATGGTAATGTGAACTCAGTGCATGGTAATGTGAGCTTAGGTTTAGTACTCAGTGCAGAAGCAGGGCTCAGCATTGATGGTCTTTATCAGGTTTGCCTATTCCAAAGTTAAAGCTGCTTTAATTTAGTGGAGGGTTTGGGATTCTTGCTCACTTTACCACATTTTTAGCAAGTTTTTGAAATCAACAATGTAATGAAATCAAATCCTATGATTTGCAGAATTTACATTTTTAGATGATGTTTGCTATCTTCTTCACTATACTCAAGTCATGATTTAACCTCTGATAAACTGGCAAATGCCACAGCAATTGCTATCTTTTCATTGACAAAGGGAAAGTAAGTTTTCCTTTGTTTGAAATATCAACAGATACTCCCAGCAGAGGTGATGACAAGGACAGAGAGGATTTCAAAGCTACCTTTACCCTTCCTGCAACAGTCATGGGAGTTTGACCCTTACAAACCAGTAGACTCAGTTCTGACAAGGGGACTTGATTTTTCTGCTGCATGTGAGAGGTAGCCCAAGGAGATCATACAAGCCAGACTAGACAGAACAGTAAATCAATCTAAATATGGCCATCATTTGTTCAGTGTACAGAGAGTGTATTTCTCTGCAAACAAGCATGCATGTTGATTTTTTTCATATTAATTCTTGATAGATGTGTCTGTCTGATAAGTATAAGGAAAGTCATCCTTTCACTCAATTTAATAAAACCTCAAGGAACAACATGTTCTCGATAACATAAAGGCATTGGTAGTAAGGTAATAAATTTCCAGATGGAATGGCCTGGTGCTTATATGTCTGCACAAGATATCTGTAAACAAATTTGAAAAGTAAGTTTTCTGCTGTAAAGTTTATTGGCTTTACATTGACCAGTATTTACAAAGCATAACTTGTGCGTATGGTTAAATTGTTTAAACCTCTTAAATAAAGGAAAAGTAAATTCTAAAATAAACAGATGCTTATTGTAAGCTTTAAAAAATATTTATTCAGCTGGTGTTTTTCCCTTAAGTCCAGTATCAGTATTAGAACACTGAAATAAAATAGAAGCCTTTAATGCAGTTCATTATTGTAGAAATCTGTGACCAACTAATCCATCCTCCCACTGGACCCTGAGTGCATCTCTCAGCTAGTGAACTCTCCATTTCTAAAGCCTCCTAATACACTTTTTATTTCTGATGTCACTTTCCCACCCTTCAACAGACAGAAGTGGCATGTGTCTTTGCACCAACTGATAGACTTGTTCTGCTGATGCCTTTTGATATTGGCAAATATTTAAAGGTATTTTACCTCATATAATAAACTGTATTTGGTGTCCTTCCTGTAATTTGAGTTTTTTGCTATAGAGGGGCTGTGCAGTGTTCATAAAGTCCAGCTTCTCTCTTTGTAAGTGATAGATTATATTCTGAAATATATACATTT
Source organism: Serinus canaria (assembly GCF_022539315.1). NCBI lineage: Eukaryota > Metazoa > Chordata > Aves > Passeriformes > Fringillidae > Serinus > Serinus canaria. The sequence goes on from NC_066315.1 coordinate 40,839,969, forward strand.
ACTTTCTTATAGGAAAAGTATTTTCATAAAACTTAAAGCATTCTAAAATAGCAAGGTCTTTCAAATAAAGTGAAGAGGAAATCAAATGTGTATGTCAGCTTATCTTAGGTTTATCAAAATATTACAAAAACCATGCTTGTCTCTATCATTATTCCTTACCATTTGCTCTGGTAATTTCTTTCAAAGCCACTCTAGCATTAACAAAATTGTATGATAAATCATATGCTGAGAATATCTTGCCAAATTTAAAAGTCATTATAATCAGTTTCTTGTGGGAACTAAAAAAAGTAATCCAACTGAGGCAACAGGGCAACAGGACAAATCTAAATAATTGACAGGACAACTACATTTTGGCAAAGATAGTGGCAAAAAATCTCATGATAGTTTAGTTTCTTCTACAGTTTTTTTGCCATTAAAATGGGCTTTAAGTAATAGTTTTAAATGCTAAGATGCCTTTCTATACATTTACAACCTCAGTAAAATCTGACATCCAAACAGATGAAGACAAAACAATATGTTTGAAATAACCTTTGCCAGTAGCCAACTGGATGTTTATCAGCAATTACATATTATAGGCTGAAAAGAATCAAATTACTTTTAATATGATGGCAACATCTGAGGCAAGAGAGTTTTGTCTTCTACAGCTAAATAAATTGAATATGAATGGACTTGACAGCATGTAATATGAAATGCATTATGGTCTGGAGACTGGGGGTCGCCCTAACAACCAGACAATATTTCCTTAATTAAGTATAATTTCTTTCCTATGTGATCACAAGAAGATTCTTAACTGGAGAATTAATGATCTGGGAAATGCATGTAATTCTCTGCTCTAGGTAACTGTCAGTTTAAAACATGTTAAGCTGTCTTGGGAAAGCTGCAAATGTTTGATTTGTTTTCTTAGCTTCTTTTTCTAGTGTATTAAATGGTATATATTTAGGAACAGGAATATGTCTTTTTTTCAATTGGAAAATTATATGCTTTCTGTACCTGAGCAATTTTTTTGTCCTTGATATATTTTCTCTCTAGTCCATATTTTTTAATAGTTTGTTTGCAATACCTTTTGTGCTTACTTATTTGCTGAAAGACATTTGCTCTCAGATTTTTCCATTCTATGTCTGGCAGTTGCATTTGTTACACTAAGCCATAAGATTCCTTCACCACTGCCCCTTCTTTATTTCCAGGTTCCTGAATTAAACCCAGAAATAGTTATCAGTCTGTCACACATGTTCCTCAAACTGTATTTTTGCAATTAGCATCTTTACACAGGATTGCATCCAGAGGGTTCTTGAACATCTTATCATCCTCATGGGCCCCCTCTGGACCCTCTCAAACAGGTACACATTCTCTTTATGCTGGGGCCCCCAGAGCTGGGCGCATCTCTCAAAGTGGGATATCGTGGAGAAGAGAGGGAGAATCACCTTCCTTGTCATCACAAGTGGGAGCCCAACTTGTATGGAAAGCCCTGTGGCAATTCTGCACCTTTGAGCCAAAGGAGAACATTGCTTGTAGAGGGAACTGAAAACTGCTTATCAGTTGACAAATTTAATTTGAGCACATATGGTTTGATAGAGTAAAAATGCTGATCACTCTGCTTACAATGTCCTGTCATAACCAAAAAAGTGCAGTTGAAGCCCAAACCCTAGAACCTCATATGGCTGCATGGTATCTGAGGCCACTGATTTCAAAACCTAAACAAGATTAATTTTGTCGTGCATGACTCTTCTTCAGACTCTTGCATTGATTCTGCTCTGCAGGAACTGCTGGATGGGCTGACAGGTGTGTGCCCCACAGACTTGCTTTCAGACTCTTGCACCCAAAGGGAAGACTTCACTGTGTGGTGGTTCATTAAATGAGTTAATCAATAAATTAATCAATGTAAACCAGTGCAAATTAATAATAGTCAATAAAGGGGCAAAAGTGGGAAGTGTTGCAGGTTTGATACATGCATGCTGATCAGCGTGCTTCCTAAGCATTTCTTTGGAATCATGACAGATATTCCACAGAGGCTATGTTCTCTAATTTGTCAGATTTCTTTAGGGACTCTTGTCAATGCAATGTAAATCCACTCTGTGACATAAAGCAAGTGTGTATGTATTTCTTATGCTGAGGATATTACAAAAATGACTGAGCAAAATGAGCCTACCTTCTTCTTACCCCACTGCATGCAAGGAATTAGTGTGCAGGGACTGCAAACTCTATACTTCTCAGATAGGATGTGAATAGAAAAAAATATCCCTAGAGGGTGATGCAAAATTGAACTGGTATTTCCCCAGAATTTTGTATTTTTATTTACTTCTATTTGCAACTGAAAAATTGAAATCCTTATTTTCTAGTCAGATCCTTGGCAAAAATAGCTCTATATAAATGTGAGATAAACATGGAAGAACAGATATGCTATGAGTTTTGAAACAAGTTTGTTTTACAGGTTGTTTGTTTATAGGTGAATTTTTCTAGAATTCTCAAAGGGGGGGAAAAAAGTCAATTTTTTTGAAAGATACATTCATCTACATTTTTCACACTTTGTAGCAGCTGTAATGTGATTGTGCAAGTTTGTGATGTATGCACACAAAGTTGCATACAGAGTAAAATTATTATTTCTTATGAAGAAATGACTGGAAATACTGCCTTATGTCACTATCTGCAAGAAAAAGAGCAGACCACACTTTCTGACTGACATTCTCCAACCAACACAGGAAATGGCATTTTAAAATATTGAATTGAAGAGAGTCAACACTTCACAAGTCATGATGTTGCCAACATGGGACCTTGGGGAGTGGGAGAGCAAACACCAAGGAATATGAATGGCAAAGGAGCTCTCTCTAAAGCTCCTCTGGCATGTCTTTTGTTTCATATTTTGGTCAAAGTCTCAGCTTTGCTTTAGTACATATGGTCTTTGTTATTAATGTCTTATTTTTTTCATGCAGGGAAGAAAAACGCTTTTAAACACTGTGTGTGTGTTTTAAATGGGTGTCACTACCAAACTCACTGTCAATAGCTAGTCTTCCTTTATCAGCTATAAAATACCATGAGTAAGGGTTCCTAATTGAGACTGGAAAAATCCAAGATAATTACCCTAATAGGCTGAAGATCCCTGAGACTGAAGGCTTTAGAAGGCAGAGAAAATTGGGGACATATGTGTTCTGTCTGTAAGATTGTTCTATATAGGATATGGAAAAATGGAAATGACAGGCATTTTGCAATGTACAGTAGCATTCATCATAGAAAGAACATATGCATTTGTTTGTCAGAAGCAATGAAGTAAAAAGTGGCACTTAATTGGAGCTGACATAAAATGGTCTCATTAGCAGTACAAATAGTATATGTGTGTAGCTTGGTTGTCAATAGGAGCAAAACATAATTTTTCTGACAGATGTATTAGTGTCTTTTAAGATTCATGTCAAGTTTTCAGTCAGGTTCACTCATTTAAAGAATGCTTTTTTTATGTCATCTTCTTTTTTTTTTTTTTTTTTTTTTTTTAATGTAAGAGGTTGAACTGTGAATAATTTGTGTTTCCAGGGTGCTGTGATAACACCAACAATGGACCACACTATGTCAATGCAGCCAGCAAGCATGATGGGCCCTCTGACCCAACAGATGAACCACCTTTCCTTGGGCACAACAGGAACGGTAAGATTACTCTTTTTCTCTCTATTGCAAAGCATCTCTTGCTCACTGAGTTTCCTAAGGTAATTGGCTGCTCTTTTCAGTGGCTTTGATGGCAAAGGCTTCATCATCATACAGTAAGCATTAGTTATTATAGAACAGAAATGACAAAGTAGCAGGAGTAGTAAAATGGTAGGCCAACGAAACCTGATCTAAATTTAAGAGGAATTATCTGTACTAATTCTCATGCAAATATGGAAGTCCTGCTCTATCAATTTGTTTTTTAAATTGTTTGTCAGTCGAGAAAGTTTCATACCACTGGGATTAGGAGTTCTGGCTTTGTGGTAGGATCCACCACTCACTTCAAACCATAGCAGCCAGCCATATGTATTTTGTTCCAGGCTTAGAAATGGGATTTTTGGTCAAGGCCAGCTGTGATTCTAGTCTATTATATTTAAATATGCATATTTCAACAACTGTTTTCAAATTTTCTTTTTAAGCTGTGTAGGTCATACTCAGTTAACTCCCCCAGAGTCAGGGAAAGGCAAAACCCATTCCTAATTAAAATCATTCAAGCTCTCTGAAAAGTTCCTAAAATACAGCAACTGCAGACCATAAATGGTGGTTTGATATGTGACTGTGTGTACACTGCATGTAATGTAAATTTTTGCAAAAATATAGGCATGCATATTATGCTTCTGTTACTTTAGCACCCATGAAACATGTAATTGCATAACATGCTCTCTTTTCCCCTTCCCTTCTTTCACCACTGTTCTACTTGGTACTAATCTATAGGAACACAGTTTTCCAACTTTTTTTGTTGAATAAGATGCAACTTAATACAGTTGCATCTGTACAAAGTTATTTAACTCACTGTGTTAGCTCTCTTCCTGATCTCTTCTCTTCTGCTGCTTCTTCCTTATCTGTTGAATTTAATTGTAACTCCAGTGTCTCTTCCTACTTCTTAAAAAAAACTCAGTTAAGATCTAAGAGTTCTGTATTTTTTTATGACAAAACTTAAATATGATGGTTCATTGTTTATTCCTGACATTTTAGATGTTGCATTCAATAATCAAAAGAAGTAGGAATTACATGGCAAAGTTAATCTCAGCATTTTCCCCTTCGTGAAATCAAAGGAAATACTTGGTCTAGTGAGAATTTCTGCATGTGTAATTATTGTGGTTCCAAAGCTTGTTTAAATGTTAAGGCAAGGAAGTGGGAAACGAATTCTGATTGTTCTGTTAGGCAACTCCTATGAATTTCTTCCTCTGCCTGTCATTTTCAATTCCATAACACTTAATAGACGTTGTCTTCTGTGCTCATTGTCTCACAACCTTAATGCAGACTAGAAAATTCCCAGTTAATGTTCTCTTCTTGCTTGAGACCACTGTTACAGTGCTTACAGTAACAAATCCATCTGGGGAGTCAGGCAAAGGACTCTGAGAGAGAGTGGGTCATCCACTGGGTGACAATGAGATCCTGAACTCATATTGCTGCAACCAAATGAAAATCTTTCCTTTCTTTTCCTAGCTCTTTCCACAGTTTTATCTTTCAAGGTCACAACATTCCTTGTAATCATTTTTTGCGATACATTCAGAGGTATACCATAAAGGTTTAGGTTTACTATCTGCAAAACTCCTAAGTCATTTGTGGAAAACTTAAAGAGCAAGAAAGAGTAAATGATTGATGAGTGTTACAATATCCATAGTTTTTTCAAACATCTCAAATGACACCCTATTTTATCACATACAAGATTTCTCTTAGATAAAAACAGCATCAGCACCATATTCAGCCTAAATACTCATACAAGCAGTATAATCATGGATGTCATAGAGAAATTCTTCTGTTGAGAATTCCTCTTATCAGAAATCACGATTTGGGCTGCCAGTAGCAGTTTTGCTGGATGTATCCACCCAGATGTGAAATTCATTCTTCAGCACATATTCTGTTACAGAAAAAAAAAAAAAAAAACCCAAAAACAACATGGAGAATACAAGCTATTTAGAGATTTGATTTATTTAGAGATATTTTTACTTCATTTATTTGGAATTCTTAGTTTTGGTCCAGAGAGAGGAGCATTGAAAACATAAAGCATGAAGAATTGTGCCAAGTCCAAGCCATACTACTGTGAGTACCTCAGCAGGACTAGTTTTTATGGGAGATAAAAGATATAAATGATGTATTTCTGTTATGAATATATTTTTCAATTTTATCCTTAAAACTGTGCAACAGAGTGCGATAAAGAGCCACCAGCTACCTTTCAAGAAACCACATTTTTTTAGGCAAACAAGACAAAAAGTCACAAATAATTCTACTCAAATAATTCTACTCACTCTTGGCAGTAACTCTGTCCCAATTTAATTTAAAAGCTTGGAGTGTGCAAAGCAGTTTTTATTGGAAGGCTTTCATATGTTCACTTCCTTAGACAAAGCATTTTGCTAATTAACATATTTTTCAGCCGAAACAGACCCCTGTGGTCACTTAGGTGAGAGTTGACTTCAAAACCACCTCCACACTTGCCTGATTCAGGATGAATACTGGATTTCTAAAACATTGCTTCAACAGAAAATCTATTCGCTAGTGAGCAAGCTAGAGAAATAGTTAAAGGGTCAATGCATCTTCGTATCTTGTGGGAATTACTCAGCCTTTTGATGTTCCTTAAAACATTAAAATACTCTGTCCAGGCTGGAGCCATTCCATCTCCCTTCACAGAGAGAGCCATTCCATCTCCCTTCACTCTTAAGCTCTTTGGTGAGGCAAGTGACCTGAGTAACAGCAGCCTCTGCCATTCTGTGCCTTGACTCCAAATACTGGATTTGGGTTTTGATCTCTCAGCCCTAAAGCACACATTAAAGCCCTTGGGAATCCAGGTGGTAGCTGCCTCCATCCACTTCATTATTTGGTCACCAGCCCAGGTCAGGCTTCATGCTCCTAGGGTGTTCACTTCCATCTGGGAGACTCCAATTTGGCAGTCAAAACAAAGTAGCTTTCCTATAGACTCACTCATGGTCAGCTGCATTCCCCTTCTGCTGGGTAAAGCCTTCCCCCCAAAACCCAAACAATTTTGTTTAGGAAACTATTTGCCCTGAATAGAGGCAAGGAGTTTTCTTTCTGTCCAAACTCCCCAAAAATGAGTATTTAATTTCATTTTATTATATTTTTAACATTCTTAATTCTTATCTATTATTGAACTGTCTGCATAAAATCAGACAACTCTTCTCTACCAACCACTCCCTAATCAGGAGGATGCCTAAGCAGGCTATCAAGATGCCTGGAAAAGCTGTGGTTCCATCTTTGCTTGATTCCAATGCCAAAGGATGGTGGTATAGGGCACTGGAGGGAGGGAGGAGGTAAAGGTGTGCCATTTATGGCATCTCCACCCTATGTTCCTATGTTGTGAGAGAAATTGGTACAGCATTTGCATGTCCCAGTTACTGTGCTTTGTGCTTTATCCACCAAGAACATAATTCTTTTTTGCCTTTATGAAAATCAAATTGATTTTTGCCAGTGAAAATACAGTTTTTGTTGCTGATGAATTGAGAGGCACATGTACTGCTCTGATCACTTCCCCATTCTGCTTGAAATCTGGAGTTAAGCAGACAATCTGCCAGAGGGATGATTTCTGCTGTATTTATATGTATTTTTCATAGATACCTCTTCACTCAAAAGGAGCAAAAAGCATTTACATGGGTGTGCTAGCTGTGGGCAAATACATAAAGAAAACCTAAGCTTAAATTATGTCAAGATTACAGCAAAAAAGCAATAGCTCTGAATATTTTGATTAAGGCTGACAACCCAGTCTCAGCTCCTACAATTGTATTAAAATGAAATTTTAATGCCAGAAGGCATAATGTGAAGATAGACAAGACGTTTAAGGCTTGATTTTTTTTTTCCTAGTTTATTATTATTTATTATGGTAAGTCTTGTTTTTTCCTATGTAATATTCACCTACAATTAGGTCTGCTATTAAAAAAGGTACTGTAGAGGGAGAATAGAGTGTGTGAGTCTGTGGGGTAGCACTGAAAGAGCAGCATTAGTATGTGTTTAATAATGTATAGAGGCTGGAATTGTTCCATCATCAGCCTATCACTCAAAATGTTTCTGATACAGCCATTGATCTGACATCTCTTTCGTGGTTTAATAACATTGTGATTGATGCCTGTATTTTGATAATACAAAAACCTTTAGAAATGTAAAAACTGAGCAGTTTGATCACTGCTTTCAGTTATTGCTCCTTGGCACTTCCAAGTTTGGCCATCAGCAGCAATAATCTGCCTCTTCGGTGGGAAGCAGATTTGCTTTATTCTTTTTCCTCTGCTTGTCATTCCTGAAGGAAGTTTGCTGTTCTGCACTTTCTTGGTTGGGGTTTCCCTCCCCTCCCTGGTGTTAGTGTCCATTTCAGACACTGCTTGGGTTCCAGTTTCATACAATAGTTTGAGGCAGCCGTTGTTAGTCCTCATAGGCAGAGGGGTAACTCCAGCTTTTTTTCCCTCTCCTTTGGAACTGCCTTGGTGTAGCCTGGTTTCATCTTAAACCTTTGAGGCCCACACCAAGGGGAGAGTGAGTAGAATCCAGGTTTTTACCCAAGCAGGTAGTTCAACTGGGCTGCTTAATTGTTCTTCACACTTGACGTTCCCTCTGCTTTCAGTTTCTAATTTAGAAACTTGATAAGCAACTTACAAAATAAACCCTCCATTGCACTTTTCAAACAACAAAAGAAACAAACAAAAAAAATTGTTTAATTGTTCCAGATGCTCTGTATTAAAAACGCAGTCTGGTGAAAGAACTACAATGACATAATGTGGGATCCTGTTGAAACTGCAAACTACCTTAACTCAGCTTTCCTGGTTTATAGTATCACCAAAATTTCTCAGTGGAATAGCAGGCTTGTTATGCAGGTACATCAGTCTTATCTTTCACTTTGTTAGTTCTTTTTGTTGCCAGCAAGGCTTGATGATATCTCTAGAATCCTTCAATGGAACAACAAGCTTGTTATAGGTTTTTTATCTTTTATTTCCTTTGGATACTCCATGGTCACTGGTGGTTTAAAATGTCACCTGAAGGCCTCAGCAGAATAACTGCTTTGTTAGATAGGGTTGTGCTTTTTTCCTGTTTAATCTCCCATTCTATTTGCAGATACTACAGCTACATGGAGCTGAAACATCATCTCATTCCCTTCATGTTCAGATTCTTGTTCAAAAAGTACTCTTTGTTATTCTAATTGTATGTCACAAGGTCCTTGGAGAGCTACAGGAGCAAAGTTTCTTTGCAGTCTTGTGCCTTTCACGTTATCAGGTGTTAATCTTAGAGCTCTTTTATTTTATTTATTGACTGACAGTTTCAGTTACTTCTTGTGTGGAAAATATAGGACTGAAATAACCTAGTTCAGGCTGAAACTAAGATCTTCCTAATGCTTTTACTCAGCCAAAGTCCAAGGCAAATGTAAGTGATTAACAACATGGAGCTGTCTGGGGCAGAAGATCCATTTAAGGAGAATTGATTCTGGTTAGAAGGGAGAAGATCAGCATAAATTCTTGTGGGATTTATTAAAAAGAAGTAACTCCTCCTGCACCTTTTTTCCCAAACATTCTCTTGAAATGCAGTTCCAATTTACCTCATATAATTTGAGTTAAAAAGGGGCACTCAGTGAAAAGCCCCAGATTCTAAGCAGTCAACAGCAGTCAGCTCTTGTATAGATGAGACTCTTTCTGCTCATCTGTTTCAACAGGGGTTCCACAGTCTGTGTTTGACCATAGCTGTGGCTAGATGGTATTTTTGAATGAATAGAGTTTATAAAATCATATCTCTGTAGTGTTCCCCCTTCTCTTCTGAATTCAGCTCTACCTTCCTGCCATTTGTTGGTAGTGGCTCACTGTTTGCCTTTGTATGGAAGTGTTCCAATCTTCAAAGCCACTACCTGTCGTAGGCAGGAAGGCAAAATGTAAAAAGTGAATAAACATAGATGGAGGGAATTCCATTTTTGGTCCATGCACTGCTTCATCTGAGCCCAGCAGGTCAGTAGCTTTTATTCTGTGTTAAATTTTACCTTCACACAACACTTCCACAAATGAACAAAGAGCTTTTGTTGCTTCTCTTTGAGGTATCAGCTACTGACTCTAAGTGACATTAGCCCAGATTCCCTTTCAGAGAAGGAATCAACTCCCTGATTGTGGTGACAAAAATACACATCAACACAAAGCAACAGTGATGGATCAGCAAAGCAAAAAGTATCAGCCAGAAAAGCCCTAACTAATTTAACTTCATCATCAAACTAACCTCATTCATATAATTGATTTGCAGATGACTTTACATAACTGTAAACTAGAACGTTTAGAGGCTTGTTTCTCATTTTCTTAAATATGACTCCTGCAGTTCTTTTTGTGATTTCTAGAAGTGCCACCTGCTGAATGGGAGTGCAGTTCAAAGCCACCTCTTCCAAGCATGTTGTTGTTTTATTTAGTGATAGCCATGCACTGCATATGAAATTAACTTTTTTATTTTGTAGTAATGAATAGAAACTGAAAGCCATAAAACTACTAGTATCTGGCATAAATTTAGTGGTCCGCAGAATATCCCCCCCCAAAAGGCTTTTCTGTAGTCATACTGACAGAAATTTTTGTTCATATGTCTCCTACAGATGAACCAAGATTGCAAACTCATTTTGCTAACTGCTAGTAGGTCATTTACCTAAATACTTTGAATTTCAAGAGGAAAAATATAATGTTCACACATTTTCTTGTGAAATTGTGCTGATGCTGTAAATGACAGGGCAAGTTTTGGGGAGAGAAAGAATGTCTTTATTTAGCAGACAGAGAGGTAGAAGAAAGGAACAAATAATAAGTTTAAAAAAAATCCTGAAAATTATTCTAGGTTTGAAGCATCCCACCACACCTTACTGACGAACTCATTAAGAGGTGGAAAGAAAAAGTACTGTAAATGTCAGATCTGTCATCTATATTTTCTTGATATGTTTTCTCTTTTGTAAATGTGTTTTCCATTTTTCAGTCAAGAAGAGAACTCTTTGCCGTATTAGAATGAAACTTGTTTTTATTGTCCTGCCTGTGTTTAAACAAGGCTTGAGTTATTCTGACTGAAATGAGGAATATGGCTTTCCCGAGAAGTAATAAATCCAAATATAAGTGGTGAAGACAAGCTCTGTGTGGGCTCTGTAATACAAAGCAATTTTGAGGATCTTAGAGAGGTGAAGAGTGTTTTTCAAAACTGCGGCCGTGTGAAAAGCAATTGTCTCCCAGAGGTGCTGCTTCCACAGCTCTTCTCTGCCAAGAGCTGGGAAACAGATCTGTGGTCATTTCTCCTCATGTGCAAGTGCACACAAACACACCAAGAAGTCTTGAAATCCTTGAAGAAGAGAACATTATAAATTATATGGGAAACCAGATCATTTATCCTAAGTACTGGTGCAGTCCTTCCCACAATATCATTTAGGTCTAAGGTGAAGCAGCTGAACTGTATCATCTTCAGAGAGAGGTAAACTTTAGCTGAAAGAAAAGGGCTTGAAGATGAAAGACAACAGTGGTTTAGAACACAACATAAGTGCATTAAGGGTATCCGTGGAAAGGAAAAGAAATTTTAGTGGTGCTAACAACAAGGTTATGAAGGTAGAATAGGGAAAGCATAACTTTAATATGTTGCAGAAGACATTAAGAGCTAGACTAGGGTTTGGGATGAAGCACAGAAAGTCCATTGTTTGGGACGTCTAGAACTCAACTGGACTTTAAAATCCACAGGAGGAATTTCCAGGTGTTGACAGAAATCCAGAGCAGTGGCTAATAGCCTTTTTTCATCTCCAACCTCTGTTTTGCATCACAAAGAGAGACACAAGAGACATTGTTATTTCAGTTCAAAACAAGTAATATTCATTTAAATACCAAGACTTCAGGGTATTCTAAAAACTTTCAAAAATGTTTACTGAGCATGATGTACCAAGACTCAGAAAAGAGCTGTGCATCAAAATAACATTTTATTTATAATTTGTGAGGTTTACAGTCAAAGAGTAAACATATGTTGCAACTGACCATTCACAGTATTGTCTTACTAAAAATCCTTTGGAACCAAGAGGTAAGATTGAATCATTTCAACATGTTTTTTTTGATTAGTAAGTATACTGATGGATTATCTTTGGATTATTTTTTTGTCTTTCCAATAAGATGGGTACATTTTGTTAAGCAAAATATTTCTGCTCTGAGCAGCAACCTTTAAATTACATTTCCCATGTTCTTTCATAAGGGAAATTTTTTAATTCAAGAGGTATTGGGACTTCACAGAAACACTAGATATGCTAGATTGTAGGTGTTGCAGTGTTTTGGAAGGTGACCTGTTGCCATGTTACTGAAAACACATAGAATGGAGTTGAAAGTGAATTTCATCTGAAAGATGTTCAGTATGTTACGTATTTTAATCACAATGGAAGAGATAACCTTCGTATTGGACAAAGTCCTGGACCTACAGCTGCTCACAAAAATAATATTCCATTGAATTTCACTGCCTTTTCCTATATCATATGTCTCTGAATTGCAGCTCACAATGCATTTCACAGTTAACCCACATAGCTTATCAGATGGTTGGCAAACTGGTACCCCAAAGGTTTAAAGTTCCTGTAAGACAAATTACCAGTGCTTTTGAGGTGTATCTTTCTTGTTTTCTTCTGGAAAGAGCAGCCTGCTCAGGGTTCACTCATTTGTGAAGCCAGGTTAAATGAAGGAGCTAAAGGTACAGGCTTCATACATTGTGCAAGACACTGGTATCCTGTATAAACAATGATTTCAGCCTGAAGCTCTCAGAAAAGGATAAGCTTTGTTCAAATTATTTACAAATCTGTAGGGAGCTGCTGATGGCAATAACCTCTGTGCCCTCTGATGGTATTTTATTATCTATGAGTTATGGGTGTTTCTGTGTCAGAGCTCAGAGGCTGTAGAATCCTCTTGCTCCTGAAAGACTCAATTTGGGAGGAGATTTCTGCTATACCTAATATTTACTATGAAACATCTCGGTCAGCACTTTTCATTGAGCTGTAGCAAGGGGTTTGAGAGCAGCTGTGTTGTGTGAATTTGGGAGTTTGCTGAATTGAATTGTTTTTCTAGCAAGGTGATGAACTGTTGAACTCAGCAGATTTCTACTGTGTGGCAGAGGTGAGCAACACCTCATCGGGATGGGTCTGGGGAGCGCTCATATCCAGAGACACATCCTTTTCTGGTCCTGTGTAGGACTGCTCTATACTTCGTGACATTTAATGACTTTTGAATATATATATTTTGATATACTCACCTGTATGCTTCTAATTTTGCCTTTTTAATATTAGTAGTTGTAATACAGCAACAGAAAATTTAAGATTTTAGTATCTAAGTGTCCTAATGTTGCGCGTTTGCCAACCTCAACTCCCGGTTTTCCTTTGCTGTGTTTCCCTCGGGGCTTTCTCTTAAATCAATATAATATTTATATGACACCAACTGATTTCACTGATGCAAGAGCTTCATGCTGTTTGTGTTCTCTGGCTTGTGAGCCACAGCTGTGTGTAGTGTTTGCAATATAGACCAAAGGTGCTATGATTTCCAAAGTGATTTTTTTTTTTTTCAACCCCTCAGGCACCTGACTGCTCCCTTACTCCTGTGTACTGTAATGTTGCTCTGCTGCCAGCCTTTTCCACCTGAAACCCCTGCATTTGACTTAAAAATGAGTTGTATTTGTTCTTTTTTCAATTGCTGTTTTTGGTACTGCAAACCAGAGCGACAAAAGTCCGTAACAAGGGGAAGTATGAATTGGGCTATGACGGTATTCTCACAGATAACCTTGCCTAGTTTATCCATGGAATCAAAATTAGTGCTCAAAATTTTAGTGTTCAAAGATAACTTTTTAACAAAAGCAATTTTGCTGACTTTCTTTTAACATACAAATTCTCCTAACTAGTTTTAGTACAATTGATTTCCTCTGAAGACAATAGACTTATCTCAGAATCTTTAGTTTTCTTTAAATAAATGGCTATTCCAACAAAATGGCCATAATTTGATTGATTGGTATTATTTTCCTTTACACATTTTATAAGATTATTGTATTACATGAAGTTTATCCATAATTAAAAAATGCAAGTAGCAAACATTTCAGATTTCCTTGATGTCTTAGGGGACATAAGGAAATAGTAGCAAAAAATTCCACTCAGTGTGTGGCTGAAGTAGGTTTCCTAATTTTATTTGCACCTGAAGAATATTGAGAGCAGAAGACCACTAACCTTGCTGAAATCTTTATCCTTGTTTAAAACTGAGTGTAACAGAGTTGGAAATCAGAAAATGATTGATGTAAAAATTTAAAGTAATTAATCTGCAACAGAAGGCAAAGAAAATAATATGATTTCAAGGCTTATAAATCCACTTTTGTCTTTCATTAGTTTTCATACAAATGTCATGAGCAGTTTTTTTCCTTGCATTTCAAAACAGAAAAATATGGCTCAAGCACCATGGTTTCATCTTGAGCTTATTTTTAATATTAGGATTTTTACTTCATTACATACGCTATTGGATATGCGTTCCAAGGACTCTTAATTATATGATTGCAATTACAAGTTTGGCACAGAAGTGTAAAGTATTAGTGTCTCTTGTCTATAATTGTTACACAGAGATCTTTTCAGGCAGAGTTGATCCTATTGTAAACTAAAAAATGTCAGTATTTACTGATAGTTTGAAGCACTTATTATTTAGGCAGTTCAGTTAGTTCAGTTTATGAAGCTGTGGCATTTCTGTGGAAGTATTTTAACTCCATCTGCACACATCCTGCAGATTTATGGCAAATATTCCCTCTTTTTCTTTTTTTTTCCCTAAGGTACAAATTATACAGGAGGGAATCTGTAACATTTGCTTTTCCTCCCAAACACAACAGGACTCCAGTCTTTTCATAGACATCCTGAGGCAGAGAACAACTGACAAATAGCAGCAGCAGAACCTATAAAGCATTTTATATTGTCAAGGTGTTTTAAAAAATATTAATTAAACCTTATAGCATCACTTGAATAAATAATCAAATGAATGCAAGTTCTTCAATTCCCTTTGAGGTAAATTACCTCTGTACAGTGTAGCCATTCTTAGAGTATGGACAGCAGCTCCTGCTCTAAACCCAGGGATGCTCAGCTGTACATTTGAGGCAAAGCTCAGAGTCTCAGTGTGATGGACTGCCATAAGCTGTTCTGGTCAAGGCAGCTGAACTAATTGGCCCATTCTTCTCAGTAAGAAAAGAGAAGATTTTACCAGTTGAAGTTAGATTTGGCTTTACTGTCTAGCAGTGAATCTTAATTGCTTCTTGCTGAATAATGTGTAATAATCTGTCCTCTATATTAATAATAATGAAAAATATTTTAAAATAGAATTTTGCAGTTAATTCAGTGTTCCCATACCAAATTATATCATGAATGTCAAATGTTGGCATTTGTATTTCCCTGAGTTCACTAGCAGTGTGGACAGCTGTGTCTTGGTGGTTGTATTTAATGTTTTTAATATTGCTCTGTTTTCATCTTCATGTTCCATGTAGTGTTTCTCATGATCTTCACAACAAGCAAAAAAAGTTCCAGTCCTGAGGCAAGGATGACAGTTAAGCAGATGCTGTTTCAGTTCACAATTATCATTCCTTCCAGGCTGTTAGGGGATATTACAGCTGGGCAGGCTGGCAAACCATCCCCCGCAAACACCCTCCCATTTTAAGATTAAATTCGTTGTCCCTGACTTCAGCCACTAAGTGTGAGGAATCTGCAAATGCCCTTATTCAGCTTCAGGAATAGCCAGTTTTATACTTTCTATGTGTAAACTCTGTTAATTTGTATTTTAGCAGTGTGGCCTGTGAGTTCGGCGTAACACTTGTATGTCAGCAGCGATCCTTCTTTGTAAGGTGAATCATGCAAAGTCCTGTGGCTTTAAAGTGTTGGTATAAATTTATTTGACAGAAAAATGGCCACTTTGTCATCTCTGTCATATTCTTGGACAAGGAAATCTATGATGCAGTTAGGACTTTGTGCAAATATTTGCACAGCACTTAATCTTTTTCGTTTTACATATATTGTGTATAAAAGGAAAGGAGAAAGAGAACATTATGCTGATCAGTGAGTGTCAGTGCAGAATGAAGATGTCTGAGCTTTCCAGTCAGTCCATGTGCCAGAGCCAGAAGTGCATCAAAGAAGCAGAATGGACAACCTAGCCTAGAAATAGATACTCTGCAAGATCCTCCTGAGAAGAACAACTCCCTGACCAGGCTGTGGCATTTAGAAGAGGACAGAATTGCTTGCCTGTACAAGCTGAGGTGCCTTTGTGCAGTGTTTGTTCTTTTTTGCATGACTGGAGCAGAGGGATAAGAAGAGCTCACTGAGAACTCCTGTTAGGGCCTGTGTGGAATATTTTAAATATATGCCTTTAAGGAAAGCTGAAGATGATTGAATTTCAGTGTGATAGCTGTAGATGGCTTTCTCAGCTGTGGTTCTTATTTTTTTTCTGGCACTGTGTGTTTCATCCATGCCTTGCACCAATAATATTTAAGAGAAATACATCTCTCACCTTTGCCTTCTTATGATGAAGGGAAGGGTTGAAAATGTTCTTTTAAAGCACATGGTGGGGAACATATCACAGCTTTTTATTCTATTCCCAAGTGGCAGTATCTGAAACATTCCCAATTATCTGAAAAGAATCAGTGTTGTCCTATAGTGGAAAGCTAAATGCCCTAATACAGATTTGAGAGAGTACAGGAGTCTATCTCTCCTGCTGACCTTATCAGTTATTATAGTTTTGCTGGAATCTGGAATTCCATTTGAGAGGATGTAGTGGGGTAGATTTTTTGCCAGTTTTAATGTTCCGGAGTGATTTATTATGTGAAATTAATATATTATTTAAAGTATATCTACACCTCTGACTGTGCATTGTGACACAATCAAGGAATCTTGTTCTCTCTTAGAACACCCATCTCCAAGCTCTATTCATTTTATTTGCCATCTGGAGCATCAATCTTGTACCATTTTCAAACTGTTACTATGCAGCCACTGAAAAAGGGATGAAAAATTGTCTCTAAACTTTGTATTTCATTCAGATATAAATTTGAAAAATTATATGACAACATGATTAAACATGTAGGAATTGCATATTGAAACATCTTAGAGGATCCTCCAGACTATCCTTCTGTAAATTGAACAGTGCATCTCTTGGTATATTTTTTGTTTCTTTTCCTTTATGACAAGCTAGCTCATCAGTCTACAGCATTTCCTTTCTCTCTCTCTTGAAATGGTTTTTAAATGTGCACTGCTGTGAAACCTTCCTTAAAGCCAGTCATGGCTGGGAATTTTCTCTTTTCCCCTTTGCCCAGCCTTATCTTTCTTTATCTTGAATTTGCCTTTGGGGCCAGACTTACCCATGTTTCTGAGCTGGATGCAAAGTTTCTCAATCCCTCACTCCTAGGTCTGCTCCCACCCCAGGGAAGCACAACCTCGTAGTGCTTGTGAGTGACACTGTAATACATTGCCTGGATGAGAGCTGACAGTGCTCTGAGAAATATGACAGTACCTCTGCCCTTGATCAGGCTTCCCATTTGAAAGTTTTCATTTTGGTAATTACATCCTTCCCAGATAGTAGCCCTAGTCATTGATCATACTAATATCATTATAACTGATTCCTGTAAGTCACCTTTTAAAGACACTTTCTATGGTTTCTTTTCCCCCTATATCTCCTTCCTCTGCAGTCACAGGATAAGACTTTTTCTGTCTACCCTTCATCTGATTGATTGGAAATGCCAAATACTTCCTTTAGGTATGGCCTGGTGATATACACATCACATTTCTTCCCTTGGGATCTTAATCAGAACAAGTAATGGCCTTTAGCTTTTCTCATTAGCAAAATGGAAAAGCACCATACCCAATCCATTAGAAATACAGCATTGTAATATGAATTTATAGGAAAATGGCTTCATGCCAGCAGACACAGAGTGAGTTTACCTTAAAGGAAAAAAAAAAAATGAAAAAGTCACCCTTTCTGTCTAGCTTGCAAACATTTTGAGCCATTACTTATCATGCCTGTCTGTCAGGCATTTTGCTGTTGCTCCTTAAGTGCTGTTTGGACATCTCTGTCGTAGAAAGGGCATTCATAAGGAGGACATATGGGTGTTTGAACATGTATTTCTATTTTCCCCAATCTTGATTCCCTTCCTAAATTATTCTGCTCATAATCTCTATCAGAATTAGAGAGAGAGGAGGAAATTGGGAAGATTTTGTTATTTAGCATTGCTTCTAATTTTTCACAGAATGTGCTAACTGAAAAAAATGTATCAAGAGCAACCATTTCAGCATACTCATCTATCAAGCTGAGACTGCTGCTACACTTTTTTTAGCCCTGTCTAAAACTATTTACAATCACTACAGTGAGAGCAAGGACAAGACTGATTAAAAGATTTTTTTTCTCCAATGATGGGAATTGCTTCATACTTGGTCAGGTCTCTATTAGCCATAGAAATTATTAAAATTCATACACCAGCACTGAAAACTTTCAGTGCTTGTATTTTCCAGAACTGTAAGAAGGTGTTAAGGCACAAATTCATACCAAATGATAATTGTATATAATTTGAATGCATATGAAGTGATTCTGTCTCCTTTAGAAAACTAGCAGTGAAAGAACCCAAAGAACAGGCTTGGAATGCTGCTATTCTGCCAGCACTAAGACACATCTCTTTGACTGGCCCCTTCAAGCATTGCTCATGTTATTCCTGGTAAAATACTTACTAAGCATACCCATAAAGCTCAATTTAATAGTGTCTTATGAAAAATGAGTACTTGCACTTTTTTGTTTTTCAAACAAACCTCATGTTTGCTATGTGCTAAGTTGCTCAGCTGTACAAAGTGAGTTAGAACTGAGGCATCAAGCTTGCCATCTTGGCTACTTTGCTTGTGGTTCATCAGCTGTGTTGATCACACTTCCCCAACAAAACAGGATCTGATAGGTTAAGAAAATACTATAGGGAAATAGTATGGAAGACCTTCAGGGGTCCAAAAATGGGAGGCATTCTAAAGGGGCCTCTCTCTAGGAGAACCAATTACTGAGTACTTGATAAGACAGGAGGGCTTATGGCAAGTAGGGATGGCTATTTTTTGAGGTATTGTTTTTTTTTTTTTTTTTATTCTTGCATTTTCTGTTTTGTTCTGCTGGTTTTCATTTTCATGGGGCTTTTTAAAAATTTTTTTGGTATCTTCTCTATCTCTTCCACTTATCTTTTGGATGAAACAATGACAAATTAGGAGAGATTCTGTGTAATTTTTATCACACAAGTTTAGGAGTTCAACACTGTTAGCAGATCATTACATGGTAGATAAGCTGATGACATAGCAGTATAGTCCAGTCCACTCTGCTAAAGGTCAAGGTTTCTCCTTTGCTTTTGCAGCTGATATGATCCAATGGGTCTCAGAGTTCCTCCCACAGCTGATAATTAACATACCAAGGGGCAGACTGTAATATTCTTACACAATCACACTCTATCAGTAGGGCATTGACTTTAATTTCAAGGTGATCCATCTCCCACAAGAATTTCAAGAGTTTGTGGAAAGTGGAAAAACGAAAATTTCCCCAAAAATGCTCACTATTACGACTTTCCATAGCCCTGCTGTGTAAGCAAAGCTAGTGATCATGTAAATACATTTAAAAATTTTGACACAACAATTTTTATGCCAATGAGAAGCAATATTTTGTTCTGCATCACTTTAAAACACTTTAGGTGTACTGAAGTTGTCACCAGCCATTAAAGGTTATATTCTCTAGTATCCCTACCCTATCCAAATACAAATATGGCTGAAGTTGCAGATAGATGAAGAGTTGGCCAAGCAACACTCATGGTTTCCAGTTTGTGGGAAATCAATCTTATGAAATTTGGTTTCATTCTGATTCATCTTCTAAAAACTCAGAACAAACCAGAAAGATTCTCCCTTGAGCCAGAAATTCCAAACAGAATTTAATTTTCAGAAACAATGCCTCATGTTGTTCCCAACACAAAATCTAGTCTGCAAGACCTTGGCAGCTGCCAACTGGCTTAAATGTCCATCTTGGTTTCTGTCAGTTTTCAGGCAGCAGCTGCAAAACACTCCCAGAATTTCATGTTCCAGAGCAGCCTCAGCATGTCCAACGCTTTGGGCAGGCTTCCAGACCTCCTATTGGGTCAGCTTACAGGTCTGCTTACTGAGGGCCAGATTAGTCTGGCAGCCAAGTCAGAAAACCCCAGGAATGTTACTTTGGTGAGGCAACTTAGTGGGATTGTCCTGGAAAAAAAAGCAGGGCACTGGCTTGGAGACTGAAGAGGCACTGCCAGTTTCCAGATGTGTAGGAAGAGGTAAGGACATCCCAGAGCTTCACATGGGGGTCGAGATGAAGCAGGGCTCTTGGGTGTTGCAAACTCTCTACTCAACCACACCATCTCTGTGTTTGGCTGCCTGGAAGGCCTAAGTGCATGATTTGTGGGATGTTTATCCACACATGCCCAACAACAGGCTGATTTTCCTTGTACCCTTAGGCATAAGAGCCCAGCATTTCCCAGAGGGAATGTGTTTCCCCCTGCCTAAGCCTGGACTGGCATGTTCACCATCTATTCAGGAAGGCCGGCTTGCAAAGCATCCCTAATGCCACTGCTTGCTTCCAGGGTAAGCCCCAGAAAGTGATGTCTCCAAGGTGTTTCACTGGCAACTTCTCCTCCATCTCTGGATGCAGGGTACTGGTGAACAGCAATGTTTTTTATGAAGTATTGAAATGGTCCCTGCCCTCCCCTGGCCTCCCTTCCCACGGTGATATCTTACATGATACTTAGCCAAACATTTTGGATTTTAAGAATCTTTTAGAGATAAAGGACTGATGAATGTCATGCTTTAGCTGCTCTTAACAATGTCCAAGGTGTACACTGGTGCTATAATTCTATTATCTTACTACCTTTCCTCAGCCTGGCATGACTGCCTTTTCATGCAGGAGATGTTGAAATTCTTCCTGTTTCTAGGAAAACTGGAATTACTAACATTCATGTGCCCTTTTGTCTGTTTTTACTGTTCTTTTTTGGTTTGATTTAGCTTCCAACTAATTGTCCTGGCTTTCATCTGCTTCATTCTTGGACAGCTGGCCCATGAGCTGTCCACTGTTACCCCTGGTCTGAAAGAGCAATGGAAAGTGCATGTGATGATTGATGAGCAACTGTTATTTAAAGAGTCTAAGCAGTTCTTTTGTTTTACCCATACAGCACATTTACACACAGCAGTCTGCTTCTCTTTAGACTCTTCACATTCATGGAGATTCATTCATAGCATCTAGAAGACATGTTTACCTCTAGAAAACAATTATTTGTTCATATAAATGGATGTGTTATTAATAATAGCTCAGTGTGCTTATATGTTGATTCACTGACACATTTTCTTTTTTTTTTACTTATGCTGAAAATATTAAAATGTACAGATCAGTTTTCCTTTATCCTACTAGAAGCCATTCATCAGGGACTAATTGGCAGAATTGCAGTTAAATGGAAATGTCAAAGAATTTCCAACTAAAGGGGTGCATAGGGAATTTTTCAGTATCAGAAGCCACAGTTATAATTCTGCTGCATCACCCCTTTATTCTTTAGTATACAGGATCTGAAAGGAGGATATAAATGTGTGAATCTCACACAGAATCTCAGTGATTGCCACCCCTGGCTGACCAAAACTGATGCAGTATGATTGTGATACAGTCACTGTACCCTGATTTCATATAGGGTGCTGCAGACAGAACTGTAATAAATCAGGCACTAACCCATGCTCAGAAACTTGGTCCAGAGAGCTCATAATGTGCATTTATAGAACAGGTACATAGAGGGTATTAAAAAAAAAAAAAAAAAGCCTCTTTTGTAGAGAAACATGTAAGAACTGAAGAATTAAGAAAATACAACAAATTTCCAGAGTCTTGTTCTTTGTTTTAAGCACAGAAGTCTTCCTGTCTTGCAAATGTATCCATCAGACATATGGCATTATTCAAATTATGCAAACTTTCATCGGTTTTCACATCTTGGGGCTGTTCATATATGCAGTCATACATGGGGGATCAGTTTACATTTCTGTACAGTCTCCATGGTCCCCACCTGCAATGTCACAAAGGAGAGTGGAACTATCATGAGCCTGGGTACACTCACATGGACTGAACTGCAAGGATCTTTGGCACCCTCAGGTCAAATGCCTAAAGGAAGTTTCCAGTTAATGAAAGATGCAATCACAATGGGAATTTATTTTCACATGCTGATGAGTTTTCCTGTGTTTTTGCCCTTTTCACACATTGGTGAGATATCTGGAAGTGGTTTGAGACTTTTACTGAGTTCATTTTTAGTGCCAGCCTTTAGACTAAAAAGTAGTTAAAGGGAATGAGCCAGATTTTTTATTTATCTCTTTATACTGCTTACATTAACTACAGTTTTTACAAAGTGTATGCTAATGAGAGCTGGTGCACAGCTGTATGTGGGTATCTGACTGTTCTCATATTTATTTACTCTAAATAGTCTTTATCTGATTAGTCCTGATCACTGAGCTTTAGTAGCAGGACTGAATTTCAGAGAGAAGAAAAGACCTCTTAGCTATGGGGGGGGGGGGTTTAGCTCATCGGCACTTTTTCTTCTATACCTTTGTATTACTCTGATTTCCAAAGATAGGGATTTGTGAAGGATGTTTAGAACTCCTGAAGAGAAAAGGAGATTAGTTTGCAAATATAGTTCTTGAAGTTATTATTCTCTCTACCTTCATTTAACTTGCTCAGAGAATTAGGTAACATCTCATTAGGAAGGTTGAAAGGGAATTGATAGCCAGCATTCCTAAATACATTTGTATTACTGAGCAGCAGGGAAGGAATGTTAAATCCGGTGAAGATTTCTATTCTCTGCCTTAACAATGAGTGCAGTGGCCCAGCGATGGGATTCTGTTGAATGACAGAGCTGTTCTTGATAGGACTGTGGTAATTGTGTGGTAAAATGGAATTATATTATTATATTTTAGGTCTGGCTGATAATTATTAGCAAAATTATTGTAATATATGCAAAAACTTCATATCATTTATTCTCCCATTCTTTAATTGGGAGAAAGTGAAATTAATAACAGCCATTGAATAAGTACAGGATTGAGCTGGAAAATGAGAATGCTTCTGGGTAGCAAAAGATATTTTAAGTTTAAAGTGAAAACTGGCAGCTGGATATTGTATTTCATTGAACTGCCACTGGCACTGATGAACTAGATGGTCCTTTTCTCTTCCTGAGTTCCCATATCTCCATTCCAGACTATGGGATAAGAGGACACAGCAAGAACACAATGTTCTTTTCTATTGGAGGACAGGGTATTTTCAAATGAGAAGGTGGAACCAGAGAGAAAAAAGCAGTGGTTTTATTCTACATTTCATTAAAGTTTTAACCACCTGACAATGGTCAAAGAGAGATGCAGTTTTTGTTCTTTGCAGGGAAAGAGATTTGAAAGTGGAAGGGCATGTTTCCTTCATGGGGTTAAAAAAAAAAAAGATTAAAAAAAAGATAAAAATAAATTCAGCCAAAGGACTCATTTCCTTCAGTTTTTCAGCAATGCAAATATTTTCACATAATTCTGTTAGTGATGCAGTGTCTAGACTTCTCAGATGGTTTAAAAGATTAAAAAAAAATAAAGAAAAGAAAGCAAAAAACCCTGGCATTAATTCTGGGAATCCTGAAAAGCTAAGTCATTATCACTGTACTGTAGCTCATGCGGTGGTATGAAACCACAAACAGTCATTGAAGACCAGATTCTGGAATCCTTGCTTATTTTGGATACATGGTTTAGCATTTGTCTCCTGTTAGACATCCCATTTAATCTCCCTTTAGCAGGCAGGGGTGGTTGGTGTAAAGGCTTACCAGCACAGTCTGGTACAAGGCTTCTGCATTTTGGCTCTCACCTTGAGTGAAAAGGCTCCATGTCTTCTCAGGAACATGAAGGCTGATGACAGAAGGAAAGAGATCTTTGATTCTTGCAACAGATATACATTGACATAAACCAAAGCAAAACACCAGAAAAAAGCATTTTCATGTGGAATGTATAAAAGGCTTCTTAAACATTTTTTTCCTTGGTCATTGCCATTTGTCCTTAGCAAGTCTATTGATTCTGAGTGTTGTTTGAGGTTTCCAGATTTACTGTAACATATCTGTTACTATCTCATTTTGTAAGTTCTTTTTTGTTTTCTTTATACCGGGAAACTTATTCAACATTGATCAGATTATTAACTGTTGTCAGTCTCTAAAATCCCACAGTACTCATAGTGACCAAGACAGTTAATGTATCTGTAGCAGCCTCTGTCTAATCACAGCTGTGTTATTTTATATGCAACTAGGCCCATAAATAGAACTGAACTTTAGGGTGGTTTCTTATACATTCTGTTAATGATTCAGAATTTAAACAGAGTGTGCAGCCAAACTCTTCTGGTGATGTAAATGAAATAGTTTGGTCTTGCAAGAGGCACTCTTTCAGGCAGTGTCTGAGCTCAAATTCAGTAACTAATGGCTGGTGTAAGGGGTGTTTGCTATGTACCTCAGCTGTTAGGCAGATGCCTGACTCTGCATTAACCTGGGCCTGAGAAAAGCAGGCTAAGAGCTTATTAGGGCAGATGAATAAATGGACATTACCTGTGCCACAGTCTCAATGTAAAAGCTCCTGCAAATTCCGTGCAGGTGACTCAGCTCTACCTTTGATGGGTAAATCCTATTATCCTACTGCAGCATGCTCCCTCACTCTGTTGGGTACAGGCAGCTGCCTTCCTCCTGTTTTTTTATTTCCCAGTGCCTGCCACCTTTATGGGTTTAGTGTTTGCTGCAGGCTTAACACAATCCTTGCTGGAGCCAGGCTGGGACACCCTGCTGTTTGAGATCTCGTAGAAGTGACGCTGCTCTCTGAATTAAACATGATCCTTCTTGAGGGATCATATTTTGTCCCCTCAATCCACCTCCTCACTTGTTACCTCCTGGCATTTAACTTTTTGTAGTCACAGAGGGCAGTATCTGAAAGAAGTGTAAGTGTACATCAACACTCTCATTTTCTAGCTATATATTTTTCCACACATTTAAGTCGTTTCAAAATGGTAAAAAACAAAAACTCCATCGGAAAAGACATGAGTAGAATTCTTAATGTAGCATATAGAATTAATTGGTACCTGATCAGTCCAGTCTGAATTAAGCAGTTGGGCATCATAAAGCATGAATTATATTATAATACTGCACATCTTCAGTGCTGAGAACATCCATTCTCTGTACTGTATGAAGAAAACAATAGTTTACAAGCAAATTAAGAGCCTGTTGCCACCAGCAATGTAGTAGTTTTCTGTAGTAGAAATTACTGGCTTTTAAAGGATCAGACTGCTGAGAAAAGCTCCCTTGTAACCTCCAGATCCATCATCTCTGCCTGTAGAGTCACCATTCATTTTACTGTCAGAAATGAGCAGCCTATACTTTTAGACCCACAAAGCCTGTACAGCTGTGGAAGAATGAACGGTGGTTTCCTCTGCCTTGCATGTACCTTGTTGAATGACTGATCACATCACAGCACAAGAATCTTTAATCCTGATGGAAACACATGACAGAGAAAGGATGCATTTGGGTTTTTTCAGATTCTCTCATTTCAATGCTCATAATATTGATCTTTAGAGGATGTAGCTGGGTGCTGCTGAGCTGAGCATGTGAGTCATGCTGTCTCTGTTTCACACATATGTGTGGATAAAGAACTGTACTGAGTGTGGTTCACAGAGAAAATAAATGTGAGTGGTGGCCTTCTGACATTGACATCTTCTTTGTTTGCCATCTGCCTACTTCCAAGTTATATGAGGTTCTTGAGGTAGATGGGAAGCCATGTGCAGAGTATGTATATTTACAGGAGCTGTAATCCAAATTGAGCTGCATTACAACAGAGTCCCTCAGCTCAAGGATGTCCTTAGACTACAGTTTTCATCCTGGGTGGTCTTAAACTGAGTAGATATAAAATATTGAACTTTTCTTTAAATCTCAGAATAATTTCTGAATACCTTTTCCACCTCCTAGCCTGGACTCTACTCACTTTAACAGATCCAAAGCATATTTTTTAATAGAAGAGCTAGGCAAAATGTCTGGGGGAAGAGACACAGATTCCATGGGGCTCATTGTGTGCTGGATACAGAAGCTACTGAACAGCAGTGTTCAGGAAGCATTTTGCTAAACAACCTACCATGAATATTCATGACAAGGAATTCAACTCTTGCATTATCCAAACCCATTGTTGTAAGTATCAACACTGACATTGTGCCTTAGCACTGTGTAATCTTTATTTATCCTGTGAGATCAGAGAATTAGGATTATGTAGTTCACAAAGGAAAGAAATACGTGTAAACTTGCTTGAGCTAGTGTCAGTTATAAAAAAAATTAATCTGTCTCCTTTTTCATTACACTGTTAGTAAACAAACTAAGCTAAAGCAGCTTCCCAGCACTACTTCCCATGGTAGAAACTGATCCAGCAGGGCAGACACCTCCAGATTCATGTGGTCTCAGCTTGGACTCCCTTGTGCTGCATGCAAGGGGATTTCAGATACTAGGCACCAATTATGTGTCTCTGAGAATGAAGTCGTAGTTGTCCTTTATAGGTTGGTAAAGATTTTTACAGAAGCCTCAATGAACCCTTCAGTGAGATCCTGGAGCCAGAGAACCAGTTCCAGCCCACATAACCCCATGCCTAATTGCTGACCCAATAACTAGAAATGGTGAGTGTGTCTTTACAATTGTAAAGAGGAAGGCATTAAATTTGTTTGGACATTCCATAAAGGGCACAATATGTGTTCCTGTGATACAATCCACTGCTGCTGTGTGATCCAGGGCCATTTATAAAGCACCACTATTCTGTAACACCGAGCCTTGGCTAAATTTTCCTGGGACCAAAATCTTTGCCACAAGTACTTTGACTTTGTTTGTGCCATTGGTGGAACTAATTTGGCAAACAGCATTTTTCTTTTTGATTATAGAACTCTAAAGGATTTGTTAGAAAAACTGATCCACCGTTAGTACAGACATTTAGACATGCAGAGTGTTATATACAGGGGAAAAGTCACTCTCCTACAGTTCTCCAGGGAGTCTGGCAAATAACTTGATAGCTTTGGTCTCTAGTGCTTTAAATCATTGCTGTTTGGCTAAAACTTCTAAAAAAAAAAAAAGAAAAAAAAAAAAGGAGGTGTGAGTATCTGAAAAGACCAGGGCAAGCAGGCTTTGGCCAGGGCCACCAGTGACACTCAAGTCAACAGTACAGTTTTCCCTAGAGATTGTCTGGCAGTGAAAGAAGCAACATAAAGGAGGCTGGAAAGTAAGATCAGGATCTGCCTCAAGAGATAAAAAATAATACAGTAAGAAACTGCACAACTACTGAGAGCTGTGCTTTTAGAGACAGGGAAGACATCAGTAACTCCCAGACAGTTTCCATTGTAGTGCTACAGAACACAGTGCCAAAGGATTTTTGCAAAAATTGAGTAATCTGAATTAAAAGGCAGCTGAGTAATTTATTGTTTGTATATTAAGTCACATGGGTTTGTGTGTAAGGTAGGGAATGGCAGACAACTGCATTGTATAAGAGTCTGAATGTTGTTCTTCTGCCAGGTTCAAAGCAAACAGAGGAAGTTCAAGTTGAATGATACCACTTTATTATTTAAATTAACATTTTCAGATAAACTCTCTAAATATTTGTACAAGTGAAGTTAGACTGCATGGATGTTTAGAACCTTTGCAGGTTTTTGCAGGACTCTAAGAATGCCTGCTTCAGGTTAATGTTAAATATTGACACGTTTAGAACAATGCTACACAACAGATGTCTTCCCAACACGTTACAAGGCAGGATGAATGGAGCAGGAGGAGCTCTGCAACACCCCACTGTAGCATTCTCATTTGCTCTTAATCTGTGAGGCAGGAGAACAGCCCAACTGCACTGGGTACAATAGGGAGAGTTGGCCTAATGCTTTTGGGGGGTTAGCCTTTGTAAGAAACACCATTGAATTCAATTCTCTTCCTGAAGAACAAGGAAGAAGAGCTGCAGAAAAACATGGCCTGATACAGGCATACAGACACTGAGGGCACTCCTGTCTCTCTGCTCAAGTTCAGGAAATCACTGTGAATTTGGGGAAAAATACTGTGATGGTTCTCAACACCATATGCTGCTCATATTACAAGTATGCCTTCTATGTCACATGTAATCCTCACTTAGTTTTTTTAATAGAAAACAATTTCACTTAAATACTTTTTATTTTCTTCGACTTGAAAGAATATTTCAGGATTTAGCTGTGAGATTCCTACATATGCTGTTGTCATTCCCTTAGGCATTTCTCCAGCACTGCTGCAGTCTTCACCCCACTTTGCAATTTCACAATGCATGTTTGTGACAGGCATATCAAACCATCCAGTTAGTTTAGAATTGAGGTGGGAGAGTGCTTTAAATGTAAATTTTACTATAAACAGCGGAATAAAATCTTGCAAGCACTTCCTAGCTCTGCCAGGAAGCAAAGCTATATTTAACTCATTTTAAAATTCATCAAATACATTGTGGGCTGATTCAGATCTTTGGTGTGTCTTTGAAAATAACATGTAGTGGAAGTGTCATACAGTCAGCTGGGGGATTGGGCACATTCTGAGATTCTTGTCAGTGAAGACATGTAGTTAGGACTGGATTGTAGAAAGAAAAGTACATATAGATCTAAGGACTTAATATCAATACTTTATTTGAAAATTTAAACAATGACTGCTGCATTCAGTTCAAGAGGTTTTTGAGAAGTGCTGGGTATAAAGAAATCAGTGCCATAGCAATGACAAAATTCACTTGCATACATGAATTTTAAAAAAGATTGTCTTGTAGTACTTGGGAGAGACCATCTTTCAGAGATGCTAATACAAATTGTTGCTATAATAATTTGCACAAGTTTCAAAATGCATAGGAAAGATCCCTAGATAGTAAGAATAAGCCATAAGAATTTAGCTAAGGTACCTGTGTACAAAAGGAGAAACTCCAGATGGATCTTGCTCTTGCTTTATTTCTCCTGTCTCGGATTGCACCTATCTGCAGCTTTGTATCCCTGTAAACCCAACTGCTGCTGTTGATGGGGTAAATATAGATTGGAATAAACCTCTCAAATTTCATGCATCAATGTTTTGTAGATGTCATTAGATAAGGTCAGTAAGACTCCAAAAGAAGATTGTTTAGACTGCTTTGTATCTGTAACCACTTTTATTTATATATATACATACATATACACACACACACACACACACACACACACACACACACACACACACACATATATATATATATATATATATATATATATATATATATATGCTGCTATTATGTCTCCACTGAAGTTTTTTGTAAGTGCACATAGGAGTCTCTCAATTTTAGAGAAAAATCTGCTTCTGTCAGTGAGATGTTTACTATTGCCTATATTCAGATATGACCTGAGTTTGAGGTTCAAGATTACGATTTTTTATAGCTGGGTAAGTTGTACCATTACCTAAAGTCCTTACTTAAAGAAATAATATGCTAAACTCTTACTTAAAGTTCTCAATGGGAAATTGAATGTCATTCTTCTAATGTGGTTTTATGCATCTTAATTGTGGTTTTCTACTGTTCATTTGCTTTTGATTTGTTCTAGTACATGACTGCTGCTGCACCTATGCAAGGGACCTACATTCCCCAGTACACTCCTGTGCCTCCAACAGCTGTCCCTATTGAAGTAAGTTCATCTCCATCCATTAAAGTAGAGTGAAGGGGAAACAGAACTCTTACTTATTATGTCTTTGTGCACCTGTTGTTTGAAAGGGGCCTAAAGGTTCTTTATGGAGTGGTGGCTGGAAAATTCCAGCTTATTAAATGAGGACTGCACATCTCTTTCTCTTTTTGTTTTCTTTCTTTCCTTTTCCTTCTTTTTTCTAACCCCTCTTTTTTATTTTTAAAATTATTTGCAAGGGCTCTTGTTTTCCATTTGTTTTGTTGTACAGCAGGACACGGAATAAAAACATCAGTGATTATGACTATTTTTTCCCCATGTACTTGGGAGGGAGATGGGAAGAGACAGGAAAACAAACCCAGCAGGCAGACTGCGAAACCAAAAGAGATTTCAAGAAGAGAAGATTGCAAGAGGGTTTGATGCGGTCCTTAGCAAGCATAGGTAATTGCTGAAACATTTAGCCACCAGAAAAAGTGATTGAGCAATGGAAACCTTCCTCTTGTATATACAGACGTGGAGGATGCTGCACTGACTGAGTGCTTTTCATCCTTGAGGAAGGATTCGCTCCCTCCCTCCTTGGGGCTGAGTCATGCTGATGACAGTCTAATGAGTAAGTATTTACTCAACCCTGTAGACCACAAGCTGCTGGGAGAGCGTCAGCTTGGCCTCCACTTCTGTGAAGCTTCATAAGGGCAGCTGAGCACAGCGAGAGGAGGGAGCCTTGGCATCCTCTTCCCTGTGTGTTTCTCTTTGGCACTACCCTCTTTTATTAACAACTTTTGCCCTACTCTGGGGTAAGGCAAGGAGTGCCAGGGTCTCTGTACTTCTGTCTTCATCTGTGTGAACTTTGGATTTTGTGCTATTTCTACTCTGTGCTTTGAGGATGTGAGTTAGTGGTACTGCTGGCACGGCTTTGCCAGCAGTCAAGTGGGCTTATCTTGTGTTCTTCTAGTTCTTTGCAATTATTCCCAGATAAGGTCCCACAGGAAAGGCTACTGCTGTTCTGTTGTACTGAGCTGGTTATGTTTCAGTCTTTTTTGCCTCTGTATAATTTTGCCTTAAACCTCATTTGTTTGCAAATGCACTGTGAGTGAGTGCCTCTTTTCAATTGCCATTCTTAAGTCCAAATCAGGCAGATACAAATCTGAATTAAAAGGAGATGGTGGGATAGAGAGTGGTTCATATCATGGGGCTGTCTGCACACCATGCTGACCTGTCGAAATGAGAATTAAAGTTAATTTAAATTACTTGTCGAGTCCTCCTCCCTATCACTTGCTAGTACAGTCATGCCTTTTAAAGTAGCTCAATATCATAATTATCTACTATAATAATCAAAATGTTATCTGAATCTATAGCCTGTTTTGCTCTTATCCAGTGATGATGATTATTGTTAATGTTTATCTGTATTCATGTAGCATCATGAACCAGGACCCTACCATGCTGGATGCTCCACAAGCAGAGACCAAAAAATACAGTCTCTGCCCCAGAGAGCTTACAATCTCAAGATGAGGTGGACAAAAGGAGAAGGATAAAGACAAGGAAGTAGACAGAAAAAGATAACACTGGCAGTCTCCTAAGCAATAGAAACAAAGAATTTCTGAAAAATGAAACTGATATTTTAACAGACGCTTTAAAATAAACTACCTGTTGTTTACACGAGGCTCAAATAAAAACAAAGCAAGTGCTTTGTGCTCCCTCTTCTGGCTCTGTTGTGTGCAATAGAGTAATAGAGCATGTTCCCTGAAGATACTTGCTATTCATGAGACCAACATACCAAGCATGAGAGTAGAGGAAAGAAAATGTATCTTGCTTTGAAAGCATACAAAAAAACTTAAACCAAGTTTAGACTGTCTAAATAGGATAAGAAATTGTGCATAATATTGCATTCATGAATATAATCTTGTATGTGTTTACTTATCTACTTTTTGCAAATATATAAACAAAATGAAACTTCATTGGAGCTTTGACTTAACAGATTAAAGTCTTTAGTGGAAGGCAAATTTATTTTTGAAGGGAACATGCATTGAGACAGTGTGTAGAAGAGGGCAACATTCTTCTAAGGTGACTCAGGTTCATTTGGATGTGTAGTAAAGTGGAAAGTGGTGGGTCTAGATTTGGCTTTATTGCATTTTAAATCAACCAAAATAAATGTGAACTCACTGTGAAGTTGGGGTAGGTAAGCAGGAATCAGAAGAGGCATGTATACCTCTTCATGTTGTGGAAAAGCCAAGAAGTAAAACCCAGAATCCACCAGAATCAGAAGATTTGCCTCTAGCTTTGAATGGGCAGGGAACTGCCCTCAAAGAGAAGAGTGTTTTTCGCTGCAACCTGTGAGAGCAAAGTACTACTGGTAGGCTGAGAAAGCTTCTTGTTGCTGAATTAGCTTTCTGAAACTGATGGAGTTTGTTGTGTTAGCATGTGGTTCTGCTGCCTCAAACTCTCTCAATCTCTAGAGAAATGTGTGAACGGTGAGCTGGTGCTGAGCTCTTGTACTTCACTGCCATGAGCAAAATCAGTAAGTTTTTCATGTTCTCATTTGATTCCCTAGGGTGTTGTTGCTGATACTTCTCCACAGACAGTAGCATCTTCATCACAGGAAGCCAGTGGTCAACAGCAACAGATGACAGTGGAAACATCCAGTGAACATGCGCCTGCATATTCTTACCAACAGTCTAAGTAAGTAGGCATAGGCTTTGGAGTCAGAAGAGTTTGCTTCTTCATTATAGCAGGCCAAATTTGACTCCCTCTTTCAGAAATATAAATTCTGAATAGCTTTGTTAAGTTCTGATGAATTCTGGATATATAGCACTGTAATTAGCAAAAGGTTTTGGCTGACGTCCTCAATTTGGCAAAATGTCCTTGAACTCCTGCCCACAGTGATATGCTCTCTAACTGTCTGCTGCTTTTCTGGACTCAGAAGGATCCCAACAACTGTGTTAACAATCATCATGCTGGGCTAAAGCAGCATCTGGCATCAGAGGTTAAAAAGGGCTTAAATTTTGCAGTGGTGAAAATATTGGCACAGCGCACATTGGCACACGTAAAGGTTTCTCTCTGAAAGTGTAGTTAATGAAGCAGTATAAATTACCCCAAGTTGGTATTTGTGATTGTGCAAAACCTCCATGCAGATACAGAGTAGGCAGAACCTGGAAATGGAAGAAGAGGGATAAGAAGGAGGTGGGTAGAAGCACTGCTCAATGTCTCCATTCTTCTGCTCCTTTTGTTTACTTCCCACAGAATACCTTGGAAAGTTCAAACTTCATAAACTGACAGCTGTATTTAGAACTTCTAAAGAGTCCCTTCATCTTCAGAATAATCTCTTCAAACACAACTTCTCTTTGCTACAATAAAAATCTTCACAAAGGGAAGGTTTCATATTGACAGGATACTCACTGGGACTGATAAATGTTGGACAGATTCTAGGAAGAAGCACAAATCCAGTCTTTCATTAATACATGTATATTGAACACCAGCATCACTTTGAAAATAGAATTATACATGTTTTATCTTGGGGAAGAAAGTAGAGAAATAGCCAGACAAGAAATAAAATAGATATGTCAGTCAATGCATCATGACTCTGTACTTCCAGGCATCAGATACGAGCTGGTATAGAAAAGATTAGAGTTACAACAATTTGTCAATTGCTTTACTTCATTTTTGACCTCTGGAAGTGAAAGATGCATTTTTTTGTCTATCAAATGGTTTCAGATTCATGTGGTTTTGACCACAATAAAAGAGAAGACTATTTATTGTCATGTCTATATCTGTATGTACATATTGCAAAAACAATCAATCACAAGCTACCCAACTGGAGACACAGACTATGGATGCTTATCCTTTCTAGCTGCCAGTCTCTCTAGCACCTATAAATAAATTATTGCAAAATACTTACAGCACATAAAAGGCAAAGAGAGAAATATGTGTCTGTACCATCCCGTTGACTTGTTTTAATGAGTGTGTTCTGTAGCATTTGGATCTGTTGATTTCTGTGTCTCAGTTCCGTTTCTCTTGCATCTCAAAGAAAAAGGACTTAGGTCTAGAAGCCCTCATAAGGTAGCTGTGAGCTGCAGATTCTGGCATTTTTCCAGCACAGGAGAAAACTACATTGCAATTCTTTATTGAAATGGATGCTGTGTTTCTTGCTCATGTGGTGAATTCCCTGAAAATGAGATCCCTCATCTTTCCTTGTCAGCTACAGCCTTTTTGCAGTGATGAATATACTTGTAATGGCACTGGCATTTATATTCAGAGGACTTTCTTTCTTTTTTAATCAGACAGGCAGATCCACCACAGATTTTTTTATTGTGCTTATTTCAGTTTTTTAGTCTAAAATTTGCCCTGTATTTATATCTGCCAGTTGCAGGCAGAAATGCAGTGTGGGAAGCTGTAGAAACAGACCAAAATATACACAATCTCTGTCTTTAAAAATTAACTTCTGAGAAAATATTCCAGTAACCGTTAATATAAAACCAAGTGAATTTGTTTTAAAATTAAAATATTATTTTATTACTCCGCTTTTCAATGGGCACATTTATCAATAACAGACATCATGCCAGATATAAAACGGTGATTGTCAACGTGAGATATAAGAAAGTAATTAACATGACTGGACAATGACTTTGTCAGATATAGGTAAAGGAACAGGCAGACTATATAAAACTATTTCATGGGAGCTGATCAATCAGGAGAAAAGTTATAATGGTATATTTCCTTACATTTATTTTCTTTGCAACAATCATGAAATTGCAGGCAACGAAGGAGAGAAAATGTTCTAAGAATGAACTGGGTGGTATAAGGACTCTGTACTCTCTTTGTAAGTAAAAATAAACCATGAAACTTGGAATTTAAGTTCCACTTTCTAATCAGCATACGTGTTCTTTTATTTAATATGCTGAATGCTGTACTTGAGGATCCCACCCACAGAGTTCAGAAATGGTAACTTCATGGCAAAAACCTGGCTACATATTGTGTAGATAAAAAAAGCCCTTGATTCTGAGCAGAGGAATCTACTTTATGAGGAAATTGCCTTAATTGTTTTAGACCCTACTCCCCTTTTTCCTTGTAAATATTTAATTTTGCACATAAAAGCACGAAGACTATGAAGTGGAGATCAATGCCCCCAAAAAGTATATTCTCTTGCCTCCAAGCAAAACTCTGCTGGACAACATACTCTGATTTTAAATGTGGAAAGAATTATCTTTTTCTGGAGCCTTTTGTAGGCAAACTCAGTGCCAGGTTAGATTAGAGGGCGAGTGCTGTGTTGGTGATAGTGGACTTTCACACGTGTGGCAGCCACTCGACCCATAGGGGCAGTAAAATCTCAGGGGGTGAGCTTCCAACTTGAGTAGTCCTACCAGAAATTAAGCATAGAAAACCTGAAGACAATAGTTAATTGTTGCATTCCACATAAATCTGTTCTTAACTTTCAAAATATTAATTTTCAGGTGTCATGCAATGAAAAAGCCCTTTGGCAAATTTAATATTTAAAATTATAGCTCTGTGTTTACACTCCCAGACAAAAAGTTCTGTGGCAAATGTTAGGTCATCAACACTCTTCAAATTTAACTCCTAATTTTAAAATTTATTTTAAACTATGCAAGGCAAATGCATTAATGTTTGCAAAAGGAAAGGTGCTGGACTTTCTTGTGTTGAACTTTGGTCAGGAAAAGATTTTTTCCTTGTAAGCTTTCAAGACTCTGGGTAAAGCAACAGCTGACCCTTACAGATAGCCCTAGACAGAGAATAGAATTTTTATGTAGGTTCTGGGTCTCTCTTAAAGATCTCATACAGTCCTTTTCAAATAAGCTAGATGTGACATATCTTTAAGTGACATGAAACATCAAAAACACAAAATGAGAGGTATCTTCTGTAGGAAAAAGATTGATCATTTTCCTTATTCTTTGTGCTAAATTTAGGAAGATATTACACTATATGATAAAAAATATCTATTTTTCTAATTAATAGTGCTTTGAAGGTTTCTGCTAAGTTAGCCTTAACTGGCTCATTAAGCAGACTGCTCCACAGTGTAATTGTTCTTGCCATCAGAAAATGTGTTGTTTCTAGCAAATTGGTTGTATTCTTTAATTGTAATTTTATCTTTCATTTTATTATTAATACCCAAAATAAATAGAGGCACTGATTATTGTGAAAATATTCACCCTCTTATTGAATTACCTGTGAAAGATTTGCACGGTGTTAAGCCATGTATTCATCTCATTTCAGTGCCTATTAATGCCTAGCATTCAAAGAGTAAATTCATCTGCTTAGGATGTGTTAATGTCCCCAAAGTAGGAGTTCCCTATTTTTGCCTGACTATTTTCAGCTTTTGGTGGTATCATATTTAAACAGCTGCAAAGTTAGTTTAGCTTGGATAACTTTTAAAGGGAATTGGGTGGAAAAAAAAGGAGAGGAAGCTATTTCAAAGTTATTTTGACTTAATGACCACTTTAATTGAATTGTTTTTACAGACAATAAACAGGACTGAAGAATGTCGGTCTGAAATCTTTGCCTTGAATGGAGAAACTTCACTGAACAAGAAGTTGGCTTCCAGTTTGCACAGGCGTCAAATGAATGCTTTTTTTTTTTCTACCTTTCCCAACGAAAACAAAACAGTGTTTTTATGTGCTGTGCAAATGGTTCCGTCATGTAGTCTGACAATTTTGTTTTTGCTACTTTTTTTTTTTTTTTCAACTAAAGGAAAAACCCAGAGGAAAAATGCTGGGTTGACATTTCATCTGGACGAACATTTGAATTCAGAATTTACCTGGAGGTGTAGCTAGATTTTTATTTTTTTTTTTAAACAGAAAAACTGATGATGTCAAGAGGGAGCAAGTTGCGATGAAAACCAATTGTCTTCCTCAAAAATTAAGCTACTCTTTTTCTCTCATTTTCTTTTTCTTCTTGTTTTAATGTAGAGTATTTTTTGGGGTTTTTTTTGTTTTTTGTTTTTTTTTTTAAAGAAATGTTTAGGTAAGGTTTATCTTGAATCTTAATTGCCTTAATTTTAAGGACGTCAAAGGCTCTCAAGGCAAGCTGTCAACGTCTTGTTAGAAAACCCGAGAATGAATTGAAACTGCTCACACCGGTGCTGGTGCAGAAGTTTAATAGACTGAGTTTTTGGGGTGAACAAAAAATAAACTGTACAGTTTAAAAGAAAATGATTTTCTTCTTTTGAAGAAAAGTTGATGATAAAAGGAACTGTGGCAACTGAAAGGATTGGAAAAATGCTGGGACTTTTATGAACTTTGTCTTAAGTGTTGACAGAAAAAAAAATCTAGAAGGCTAAAGCATTTTACAGTAAAGTTATTGAATTGAGAAAAAAACTTGCTGCATTATAGAGAATGCAGGGTTTTTTTCTTGCAGAATGCAGATTTTTTTATTTACAAAGCGTGATCGCTAGCAAAAGCATTAGTGCTTTTTATCTGCAGTCTTTTTTATGAGCTTTAAGAAGTTTTTAGTCCGCTTTGCTTGTCACATTGCAAAAACCTAGCTTAAGAGCATTAAAAAAACTTAAGTAGATAGGAGCTTATGGTCAAAAAAAGTGCAAAAAAAGCAATAGATAGAAGAAATTGTTGACAATTTCTGTAGTCTTTCCTAGTTGTGAACAAATGCAGCCTATGGATGGCCTATTTTATACCAAAGATGAAGTGACACCCTAACGCAGTCCAGAAGATAGAGGGTTTTTTTTTCTTTTTTTTTAATCTTTATTTGACCTACATGGCCGGACCAGTTCTTACTTTCTTGTTTGTTTAAACTATCTTCCACTGGTGTTTTGCATACTGCATATGTTTATAGTGGAAATTTCAGAATAGTTGGTATCAGAAGCTGTCCAGGTTTTTGATGATATGCTTTGGAGAACATTCCAAAGCAAGGGGGATTGGGCTACCAACTAATCTGTTCAGGCAGGCTTCAATTTTGGGGAGTTTTTCTCTTTAATTACCTGATCTTTGGTATTTCTACTGAAACAACAGTCTTCCTTCTGAATTCTAACATACCAGTTCATTTCTTCACCTCAGTCTTTGTCATCGTCCAGCATGCATAGCCACCTTAACTGTGCATTTATTTCTCAGTGTTGCATTTGAGTTGCCAGGTAGATATAGGAGAAAGCAAATGTGATATTTGTTCTCATTTTAGCTTTCCCATACAAGCAAAAATTTTGAAAATTTTGTCCTATTGTCATGCAGGCAGGAAGTTAAAAATTGTTCTTCTCTGCTATGATTTCTTTTGTCTTAATATGTTGGCTGACAATCACTAATTAGTATGATCAGGCAAAAAAAAATTAAATTTAATCCACCAAAACCTATTTTAGGAATGACAGTTATTTTCCATACAGAAATCTTGATTATGGCCCTTGCTTCTTCCAAACAGACAAATGAAAAAGGTGAGAAGGAAGTCAAAAGATGATTTTTTTCCTTAAGGAGGCAGAAGTGAAGCAGCATTTCCATATATACATACACACACACATATCTATGTGTAAATATTAAACCAAACATTTTTAAACTTTCCTCCATCCAGAAGAGAGGGGAAGGCTCATCACATTTACTGTGGTGGATTAGAGACAGGGTATCCATTAAAAATAAGGAAAATTAAAACATATGTATTGGATCAATCTGATTCAGCTGCCCAATCTTAAAAAGAGGTCTGTGTTTCCCTAACCTGACTTTTTGGGGAAAAGAACACAATTATTTTTTTAAATTGATAAAACAAGATCGTATTTTTTAACATAATGGGAGGGGGGAGGGGGTTTCCCAAGTGAATGCTGCTAGGTATGCAACATAGAAAAGAGAGAAATGGGAGTTCACGTGGTTCTTCACCATAGGAAAAGGGCCTGATTTTCAGAAGTGATAAAACTTCTGCTTCCTCCAAAGTAGTTGTTGGTATTCAACACTTCTGAAAACCAGATGATGCCAAAGTAAAAGAACAACATCATCCACAACATGTTTTTTAATTCAAAACCCCAAACCTCTCTTTCTGTTTCATGTGCTGTCTCATTACTTGTTGCTTTTTGAGAGGGGCACTTGAATTTTGTCCTTGGATAAAGGTTCCCTCTTTCTTTAGAGGGCATATGAGGGAAAAAAATCAATCTAGCCTTATTTTCTTCCTTTCTACACATACTCTCTTTCTGTCTCTCTCTGAATTATTTGTACAAATGGAGATAACCCCAGGCACAAGTCAGTTAAATATGAAATAAAGACGTTTGTTTCTGTGTTAGTTCTAATGTGACACACAAAAAGTCTCATTTACTATCAACAATGAGGCTACAAGGTAGCTACCATGTGGCTGATGAATATGCTGAGGTACCTTCTTGTTTCTATTCAGAACTCTGCTGCTTTATTTATACATTCAGAAACATTTTTCTTATTTTTTTCAGCAAAGTTAAACAATCTCAGTGTTTTTTATTAAGCCAGGCAGGCAACATGATATCACAGTGCCTGTCACTTTAAAGTGTTTCAAGTGCATTCTGTATTAGGATTGTTCCCTTTCTTTTCCATGCTATAATGTTCAATGGTGTTTGAAATCAAAAGAAACAAAGCAAAGTAGAGGAAGAAGAAGAGGAAAGAAAATGGACCCCTTAAATACAATTCATCATCTTACTGATTCCAAAAAAACAGTGAACTGGTACTTGAAATCTATGAATTGTAAACACTGTGAGCCTTGATTATAAACAGTCATAGATCATAAGGTAAGAAAAAAAAGCTTATTTGGAACTTACAAAATGCTCAGAAAGTCATAACTCATTACTAAAAGTTAAAAATGAGGCAAAAATGAACAGTGAAATAGCAGCACACTTGCTGCATGGGTGTTGTCACTTGGTGGCCTCTGAAATCTTAAACTGGTTTTCTTTATGTTTGTTCTGGCTACTATGGTTTTTTGAAGGTTTATAGTTACGCTCTGTTTAGTTTCTGGTTTCCATTTTTTTGGGTTTTTTTTGGTTTTTTTTTTTGAAGACCTGAATTTGTAAAGTCAATATCTTTGTCTGTCTTGCCAAATTAGCTTTAAATATCAGGAGAGTTCCTGAAAGATTGCAGAAGCAACTCTAGATGTCTAAGGCAATGGTGCCTGGCCCAGAGGTCTAGAAGTAATATCAAATCCATAAACTGAACTGCGTACGTACTTTCCATCACACCTGAATTCTTGTAAATAATCAAATCTGGATGTTCAGGTTTGGTAATTTTTTTTTTTACCTTAAAAGATAAATACAAAAGGGGTGTCATAAAACTATGAATTATGGCTAGAAAATTCTGAATACCTGGGCTTGTCACTTAACACTGAGGGAAAAAAAAAGACACAGTGGAACTGAAGAGAGTGTTATATTTGCAGGTGCTGACCCGAGTGTAGATCAGGGCACTGAAAAAATTTCACTGTTCCCACTGAGATTGCAGAGGGACTCTTCTTCCTATCTGGCTCTACTGCTGGTTTTGTAAGCACTTTTCACCTGTGACAGTCAGGCCTCAAGTTGTGAATGTCCTCTTTTTGCCTTCTGGTGAAACAGACTCTTGAAATGTCCTTAGCCTGTGCTTACTTGTGTAGTTCTGTTTACCAAGAGACTGCCTTGGTCGTGTTGGTCGAGAAATCCACCGTAATGCAGAGTGAGGCATATCTGAGAGCAATTGCATCACATTGTATCATCTTCTGCTATGGATGCATGCCCAAACGTGGAAGATAAAGGCTGGCCATTAGAGAAGTGAGGGCTTAAACTTTCAACGGGCAATTGGACTGTAGCATTCGAATGGATTTTTACTCGAGTAAAAATCAAATGAAGGGTATTATTTATGTATGTATGTGTACCAAAACTCAGCAAATTTGAGGAAGCCTGCATTGTAATAAAGTTTATTTTTAATATGTCATAGTATTTGGATCTATATTATGTTGTTTATGGTACTGAAGATTGAGACTGATCCTAAGTGTTTAAAAAATTGCCATGCTTCATGGTTTTAAGCTTGATGGTGCTCCTCATGCCACTTCATTTTAATGCTGAGGTTGACATGAGCAAAACAGGTTTAGGCAGACTCACTTAACTCCACCTATAGCGAGAGTCATGCTAAAGAGTGATAATGTGCTTAAAGTAATGAATCAATCCATTTTTAGTGATGAGACCAAATGTGGTAGTTGAAGATAGTAATGTTTGATACACGCGTGGTCAACATTTCCTTTCAAAACTTTATTTAACATGAAATTGGTCTGGATATAAAAGAAGTGCCCTACAGTAGGGGATTTTCCTGGTCTTTCTCGGTAGCCCACGTGATCCAAGAAAACAGTCACGGTGTGATGGAAATGCAAAACAGAAAACAACAAAGCTGCTGACATTTGGTGCATTGGCCTTTTCTGTTTGATGACAATTGACTCTAGTAACGAGGATTCCTTTCATTTCTAATACCCACACCCACAATCATGCACGCACACTTGCTCAGAAGGAGGGCTGAGTGAGCAGCGGACTTCTCCTCCCCTTCAGTGGAGCAGATTTCTAGAATCTCAGCAAGCAGCAAAGATGCAGAGTAAGGAGAGTTATTTTCCTCTCAAAAAGAGCACCAACTTTTTTTATCTTGCTCCTGTCACCCAAATAGGCTAGAGCTCTGTATGTACTCTAGAGATTTATTCACCTTTGTGCCTCAAAGCAGGCAGAAGAGACCCTTTCTTCTCCCCTTTATGAACATGCTCTTTGTTAAAATTGAACAAAAATTATGAGAGTAAAGCTGTAAAAGAAATGAATCCCAACACTGGTTCAGGTTTCCATGATAAGAAAAAATTCTTGTGTTTATTGAAGTTGTTCAGTTCAACTGTTAATTCCCCAACAGTGACAGCTGAGTTCTTTCACCTTAGTAAAAATGTGGAATGAAGTGGAAAATGTCAGCCCTTGACAGGTTCACAAATCCATTTTTCCTTGTAGGTCCAAAGCCTGCAAGGTGTAAGCACCTTCCAAGATCTGGATCTGTTGTCCTTAAAAGAGTACCTGCCCAACGTTAATTTTCTGCCTTTAAGTGTCTTTCTCTTGGATAATAATTTTATGAATTTGGTGAAATTTACAGTCAGTTATATTTTTAAAGCCCAAAAAATACAGCCTAAAGAAGAGAACATGATGTTTATGTAATTGAAGTATTATTAAATATGATGTATTCCAGAGTGGAAGAAAATTCTACTATCTTTTTGAGGCAAAACAATTTTATGTAAAACCAGGAAGTGTACAGAATTCATTTAGGAATTTTTAATTGTTTTCCTTTTTAAAGGAGAATGAATAGATTCTATCTGTAAGAAAAATCAAAGCAGCTTTGAAAGCAGATGAACTTCCTATCAAGAAAACATGCATCACAAAAATGGGTCAGAGGTTCTTTACAGCCCTTACAGACTTCACTGCAGCCAAAATGTAGAATACAGAACCTCTGTGATGCATTTAAATTATGAATCTTATTTATATGGGCATCTGTGTGCTGATGTCTCAGAATGTCTCTGAAAGATCTGTACTGCTATGATTTTTTTTTATGTTTTCCATTTGTAACACAGTCCTAAATAGCTGCCATTTTCCCACTCCTGGGGCTTTCTGTAGATCAGTGGATGTTAGGTTTAAACTTCTGTTTTCTTTGATGAAGCTTTCAATAAAAAAATAAAGAAAGAAAAGAGCTGGGTGACTCTGTGTTCTTGTGGCACCTTTCTGGAGAGGCTTCCCAAGGCTGTGACTCTTGTGGCTGAGCACAGAGAGAGCAGAAAGGCTCTGCAGCAAAGTCTGCCTCCTCTGCATCTTCACCAAATGGAAGGGAGGAATCAGAGAGACAGGACAGCTCTGCTGCCCTGCCAACAGCACGGCCACCCACGTGCTAGGAGGTGATATCCAGGAGGAAGTGTTTCTCACACCAG
Source organism: Serinus canaria (assembly GCF_022539315.1). Lineage (NCBI taxonomy): Eukaryota > Metazoa > Chordata > Aves > Passeriformes > Fringillidae > Serinus > Serinus canaria. Next base: position 40,882,166 of record NC_066315.1, read on the forward strand.
GACTGCATGTACACTGCTGGTGGGTATCTGCTGTCCAGGCTCTCGGCTGTGCACCTGCTAGAAGAACATTGCCTCTGCTTCTGAGGTTTATTTTAAAGAGTGACTTCAGGGCAAAAGTTGCCACATGGAAGACAGAAAATCTTTATTTGTGGAATAAGTACAGCCTAAGCAGTGGGAGAGTGAGCCATACTTCATCTTGAAAGGAAAGTGGAAAGTAAATTGTCTCCTCAGCCATATCTCACAGGGAACAAGGTATTTGGTGCATTCCCCGTGGCTGCTTCACTCAGCTGCTCTCTTGTTGCCATGTGCATTTCATCCCACCAGGCAGTTTCTGTGCCAAAGGTGAGGATGGGGTGGAAGGGTCCAGCTCCAGTCTCCTCCCCAGCTAAACAAAGTGGCTTTGCTCACAGGTTGGGAATCACTGAGTGCTCCTTTTTACCTGCCTGTCTCCTTCAGCCTTATGCGTGTTTAGTGGGATCACCTGCACCCTTTCTTTTCACTTTGTTTTGCCCAATGAAATACACATCAATGAGCTTCTAATTCCCTTCAGCTTAATCAGGAAAGAACAAAGAAATCCTTAGAGGAATAAGATGAGGAAGCAGGTAAGAGGGGTTTTTCAAGTGCACCTGTACTGAAATGTGCATTACTGTTGGCCATGATGATGGTGAGAAAAGGAGGAAGGCAGGAGGCTGAAGGAACTCTGAGTGGTGGCTGAGGTGGCTGGGGAGATCAGCAGAAAGTGGGACACTGTGTTCCACTAACACAGATGGTGCAAAGGTGGTTTATAGCTGATGTTCTGGGGTCAAGTTCATCTTTGTCCCTGCCAGGACTGCTCCAATTCCAATATCATACCACTTCAAGCTCTACTAAAATGAAATTGCTAACAACTGTGGCATTCGTGTTTTTGGTTTTATTGTCTGTCAGTTGGCTTTCTGTGTGCATATGGAACCAGTTTAAGGGGAGTTTGCATCATCAGCTTCCACAAAAGTGCAGGTAAGAAGGCTTTATCTTCTCATCCTCCTGGGCCCACTGTCAGTGTCCAAAAAAAAAAAAAAAAAGGGTTAAATGGCAAATTGTATCATTGTATCTGTCTTAGCCTTAGAATTAAAGAATAAGGACAAATGGGGCTTTGTTATGTGTGAGGTGTGTTTGTTCCAGAGGGCAAAAACTGTTTTTACCAGTGGTCTGCATCTGGAACGGATGTCCATGACTTCCATGTGGAGAAAGCAATGTCCTTTGATTGTCACTCCTTGAGATTTCAAGTAGAGGGGAAGAGAAAAAACAAATCCATAGCTGGTATAGCATAAATTGAGGACAATTTCATAATTAGCAGGTTTATATAAATTTTAATTTTAATATTTTGGATGATCAGAGTTTGCCCATTAAGACTAAGGTCTCAGAGTGCCAATAATGATCAGCAAACACAGAAGCAAAGGGTCAAGAGCAGGCAGGACTGCCCAGAAGTTACTGAAAGCACCAAGCAAGCCATGATTCAAACCAAAGAGTCCATCTGACTGTTGGCAAAGTTGCTGTGGCCTTTGTCTGTGCCTCAGCTCCTTGCCCCATTCGTGTCAATCTGATCTTCAGCAGAACACCGTGCATCTGGCTGAGGCCAGCACCCACCATGGTGCTAATTAATGGCTAACAGAAGTGGTCCTGAGGCTGCAGGCCATGGGAGGATTTCTGCCAGGCAGATAACAAGCCTGCCTGGAGGGGAACGTGCTGCCCAGCACATGCAGACAGGAGGCTGCAGCTGCCTGCATGCAAGGCAGGCGTGGGGTGTCTCCCACCTCCGCAGATGTGAGACAGGCAGGACACAGCACATCCCTCCACTGAAGCCCTCCCAGGGCCTGTCACTTTGGGGAAACATGCACGGTCATCAAGGTTTGTTTATCAATGTTACAATGTTCCCGAAAAAATCCACTTTTTGGCAAGTCCTGTGACCAAACCACTTCCTTCTGTTTCAAAATTTACGTGTATAAACCTCTGCCAAAGCTGTCTTCGCTTTTAGCAGATGCTTTGCACTGGTACCTCACTGAACTTACTTGAAGGAGCATAAATTATAGCTAAATAATGTACTAGATATGTGCACTGCTTTGAATGGAGGAGTTGAAAGCCGATGCAGTTAGAATGATGCAGCTATTTTTAAAAGTTGAATGGGCTTATGTTTATAGCATGACTAGCTGAGGCTCTAGGTTCTGCTGCATGGAAGTGCTACTGAAAAATAGAACTGTGTGATAAAAAGATAGAAACCATTATTTGCACCTATTATTTGATTTATTTCACCATTTTTTACCAGTCAGTACATTCTCTGTCTTTTGTGGAATTCAGCCACTGACACACAGCCAACTGAAAATTGTGTAAGCTTCTTGAACATAATTCCTGTGGGATTGAGTTCCATTGATTGATTTCACTCAGAAATCATTTCCTCCTTATTAACAGTTGTGCTACATCACACAGCAGCTGACTAGGATGGTCTCTTCCTCAGGTAGAGCAACTTCTGCCTGGTTTTAATCCTGTATGAAATAGTTTTAAGTGGAGTCCAGGCTCCTCTGAGCTTTCCACACATCATCTTGCTTTTTTCTAGTTAGTCTTGGTGACATGCAAAGTTGTACTGCCACCACTGAGTCTCTTTTTAGTACTGAGAAAGGGGCAGAAGCAGGGAAGAAGACACATCTCCTCAGCTGATACCAAGACACAGCAATCCTAAACTGAAGGAAAAAGCAAGCAATGCCAGAAAACTGAGTAAGCCACCAAGAGAAGTGGAGATCTGGCCCAGTGCTTCCTTCCTCCATTTGTGATGCAAGTTCCAGGTTCTCCTCTTAGCAAGCATTCTGACAGCCTGGCTTTCTTGCTCTAAAGGTGAGTCTTACAAAAAATAAATAAATAAATAAATCATTTTTGCAATGTTTCACCCCTGTTTCTCAGTTGTGACCCTTCAGTATTATGTCCCATGTATGCTTCCAAATGAGCAAGTAAATATTTATTACAGTAACACACAGTGACTTCAGTCTCCATTGGATGCCATGCAAACATAGAAAAAAAGACATGTTCTGCCAGGCTTATGAGAGAGGGAAAAATGATCTACCTAATCTATTCAGTGATTCAGATTTCTGATTGACCCTCAGACCCACCTGAGTTTAGTGGGATTTGGTATTTCTTGTTACATTTCACAGCAATAGCTGGCTATAACACAGATTTCAAGGACTGCTTTCCAAAATCTGTTATCCTTTTCATATCCTGATTGTGCTGTGAGGGCTTTGGGATATAAACAGCTGTTTGCAGATGCTGGTTTTTTGGAGAATATCCAATTCTTTTTTTTTTTTTTTTGAGTAGGAAAAATGTTCAAAAGGAACATCTACTACTGCTTAGAAAAACAGAGTTACCCAGTAGTCTCAGTGCCACCAAAATCATCTTGAGGTGCATGATTCACCCCTGTGCAGACCTGTATGGCAAGGATGAAATATTTCTTCAATCCAAAAAGACGGCCAGACTGACCTTTACAAGGTACTAAAGCTTTGAGCGTGCTCTGGGTAGTGATGAGTGCTGTCTGTAGCAATGACTGAGACAGGATGCTCACAGCAGGGCTCTTTCTACCACACAAGGGAACTGGTTTGTCTTTGTAGAAGAGTGCCTCACCTGAACATAACTTTAATGTCTTGTGCAGTGAGCTGGCCATAAAATTGGCCCTTCTTTTGTCTTTTGCACTGGGGACAGAGTTTATGTTAGAAGTGTTTTCTGAAAATGACACTTTTTCCTCCCTTTCCCTTTGAAAATGACCCTTTCCATGCTCACAGCGTGCTGGGAACTGTGTCTGTACTTCTAGTGGGGATGATGCCTTGTCATGGCTGACCTAGAACAGAGGCCAGACAAAGTTAAACAATAAAGTAGATATTTATTAAAAGGCCTCAATGGATGCACCTTGGGCAGTAGAAGAGCCCAGCCAGGGCTACACCCAAGATGAACCCAAAATGGTCACAGAATGAATGACCGGTCACGAGGTCTCTCACCTTTATAAGTTCTGGTCCATTTGCATGTTGGAGTTAATTGTCCAGTTATAGCTTTAGGTTATGAAGTCCCACCCTTCTTGTTTTTCCCTCTTCAGTCCACATTGTTTATGATCTTGGGCCTAAAATTTGGATCAGTTATCATTGGTCCCAAGCTAGAAAAGGAATTGCTTTGTCTGCCTACTCTGTGAAGAGAGCTTACCATCCCTAAATATGAAGCTCAGAACTACACACTAAAGCAGAACAGAACTTGAAAAATACAAAAGCTAAAACCTAAGGCATCAAGGACTCTGCCCCTGCAGAGAGGCATGAGAGGCATCTGGAGAAAGAAGGTTTTCTTTCACACCAAGGGCTTCCCTGGACTGCAGCAAATAAACCATTTGCCAGTCCTGCCTGTGTGACTTATGTTTATTACTGTAATATGTTTCAGCTCTTGCAGCCAGCTCCTCTTGACAGGAAGTCCTGAGAACAAGTCCTTCGTGTCTCCTCTCCACCAAAAAAAAAAAAAGGAAGGTGTCAGAGACTTCCTCCAGCTGTGGAGACCCAGGATCAGGGAATTGCAACAGCAAAAACTTCTGCTCTTTGGCTAAATTATAGTTGGTTTTATTGGATCTTCCTGCTCCTCCCAATCCACTTCGAGCTTATTTATCTCTCCCTTCCCTATGACACATCCTGTCTGACATGCAGAGTTTAACTTTCTGAGGTGATTTCTATTACGTGCCTACACAGCACCAAAGAGAACTCTCCAAAAAGTATAGCTTCAACAAGCTACAACCCCACTGCATTCTCTGCTGGGAATTCTTCCATTATTTTTTCCCAAAGCATATAATTTTTTGGTAAGCTTGGAAAGAATTCTTATTAAAAAGTACTTGAGCATCAAAGCTCACTGTGGTAATGTGGACTGTTTACCTGAGAGAGGCTGTTTGTCTGTTGTGTAGGAGTATTAAATGTTCAAGATAATTGGACAAAAATGTGCAAAACTGAAAAAACTTCCCAAAGAGAAGAGGTAGGAAAGAATCTTCACTAGGCTTGGCAGACTTGTAATTCTCTATCCTATTTTTCCTCTCCTTTGGAGGCTGCTGCAAAGGTTTAGATATGTGACCATGAGCTACCCTGGTGAGTGAATTGACAAATAATTCTAATTAATTCTGTGCACAGATTAAAGGGAAAGAACTGAAGCAGCATGGATAGTTGAGGTGGACACAGGCTGTGAGGGAGTAAGGACACTTGAATGTTAAATAGCAAGACATCAGCATCTGGCCCAGAAAATTGTCTCCTCCTCACTGTGGCACAAGCAAGCTTTCCCTTTATTGGTAAAAAGGACACAGAAACACAGGATGAAAAATTTTATAGCAGGATTATTTTTTCTGGTTGTGATATCTACAATCATCCAAAATAAATTATTCACCAAAAAAAAAAAACACGCCCAAGTCACTTTGCTTTTTCAACTCCCTGTTTCCTGCCCCCAACCCCAGCACACAGAGACATTTAATCAGCCCAGCTACACCTGCCTACAGACCTTACCAAAAGCGCAGGGAGAGACACTGAGTATTTCAGACTTGTTTCAAAAAGATTTACAGGAGTTTCACACTTGTGTGATAACTTTGTTTGCAGACTAAAGTGCTGACCAGAGTTAAGAAAGATGTCTCCTTTCCATCCTTTGCAAAGTTCTGCTTTCCTCTGCCCCTTTATGAAGCGCTATTTAGGAAAGGCGTTGTGCTGTGGATATGAATGTATGTACGTCTGCATGAGCAGGTCTGGGGCAGTTTTATGTGATAACATTACATGGTGCATTATACTTTTCTTTAACTCAAAACCCATCCTCAGGACTCAAATGAAAGAGCAAGCTGCTGAGCTGACTACCTGTTTCTTTCTTCCTACAATAGTTTCAGTAGTAAATCTGCTTGGTAGCAAGGCACACGCGCAAAATGTGCCTGTCCATTTGATCCACACCCCTGCATGCCAGTGCCAACCTGGGCTTTTGCCACCCTCACTTTTAGTGGCTGCAGGTGCCATTGGGTGCCACAGACACAGCAGAGATGTAGTCTGTAGAGAATGAAAAGCAGGGAAGGCTGTGACTCTAGACAGGAAAAATCTTCCTGTGCAGAGGTCAGAGAAAGACCTAAGCAGGGGAATCTTTTCAACCATAATGAGCAACAAAAAAACCCTCTCAGTCCTCCCCCATAGCTTTACTTAAGAAGCCTTCAATCCTTCTTTTCCTGCAATAGAATTCATTACTGCTTCTTGTCGGCACAGTAGCTCCCTGCAGCACTGTCCCCACTTCCCACCCAGTGCAGACCTGTTCAAAACACTTGGTGTTCCTGTACGTGTGGAGCACTCAAAATGCAGGATGCCAGTGACAGCAGAGTGCGTGCTCGCGGAGCTTGGCCCGACACGCCGCGATTGCACCACGGCAGCCGCCTGCTCCAGTGAAACTCTCGGGGGCCTCGTGAAGTTACTGACATGAAAGCAGCGTTTGGAGCAAGAAACGGAACTCATTTTTCAATTGACATTAAAGAGGAAATCATTTCAGTGTCAGTTGATACTGCCCAGACACATTTTCAGCAATTAAGGCTCAGAAAAAGCAGTGGAAATACCTCTGAGGTGTTCTAAGAATGAAGCCAGAGGCAGCGTGTGAGAGGTGCCAGCTGAAGGAGTCCCTGCTCCAAATATGACGTGAAATGGTCATATTCCATATTCTCATGGAATATGACCATGGAGAGAACAAGGGCAGCCCAGAAGAATCAAGCATGGAAGGAGCCTTAATTGTGCTTTTGAGTATGGTATGAGAAAAGAAAGACAGAGGAGATTTCAGAACTGTGATGCATGTGGTTATGTAAGGAATTCTTGTGACATTGGGGTAAGGAGAAAAAACCAATCCTGTATATGCCCTCTTTCCTCTGCATTGAAACACATGTGAACCCATTTCTTGCCTCCAAGTTGCCAACACAACAACCACATGTCACTTGGTTTCCCATTTTTGTGCTCTTTCATTATACTAGATTTCAGTTCTACATCCAAATACAAACTTTGGAGGCTGTTACAAGAGTTTAGGTCTTATTTTTTTCCATATTATTTCTTTTTAAAATCAGAATCACTTCAGAGATGTGAAAATATCATGCACAAAAATAGGTGATATTCCTACCATTTAGGACCAAAAACCACTGAAAGTGAGTTCAACCTGCAGTATGAGAATACTTTCTTTTAATGTGGAGCCCACAATTCCCTGATGGATTTTTCTGCTGTATCTCTCTGATAGGTCTTGAGGCCCCAGGTGAAGTTTCTTTGGCTTCCCTGTGTTGGCCCAAGGCAGAGGTGGATAGCTAAACAAGGCAGATAGCACCAAATCCCAGGGTGTAAATTGTTGGTTGTTGATTACCTAAATAATTTGCAGATTACCAGACACTATCAGCCCCTACTTTCCACACACTTTTGTGTCACTTCCTATGCAGAGAGTTTATTGTTGAGTGAAGATGTGCAGCAGCTCCCCAGAGAAAAGAACACCTTGAGACCACAGAGGATAATGCCCATCTTGAACCTGCAAAGAAATCACTGGGGCTGGAAAAGGGGGTCTCTTTCCTGCTCCCCAAAATTGTGACATCATCCCATTTACTGTCAGTTTCTTCAGTCAGACATCAGTTTGGGTGTGTGTTTGTAAACAAATTGTCTTCACATTACTTTTTCAAGGTTTTATGAGGAAATGAATCAGCTCCCTCGTTAAATTCAAATTCCTTTTTGTGTTCTGTTTTTCTTATATCCACTAAGAGCCCAGTCTGCCTCCCATCTCAGAGAAAAGACAACATTCCAAGAACTACAAAGGGAGCATATCATGTTCACAGTTTGGTTATATGTTTGTTTATCTGTTAAGATTTGCTTTTTATGAATCTTAGCTATTTTCCTGCTGTAACACTTTATAGCAGAACACATTACTCTCTTACATTTTCTAGACAGATCCTGTATAAATTTATGGTTCGGCATCAATAATAAGAGTCATTAATCATGGTAACAATGCACATCACTGGGTCTTCCAGGCATTCACCACTGAACTTGCTGAACTGTCCTACAAATGAAACTTTCCCCTTCTAAATTATTTTCGAGCTTACAGAGAAACCGAGAAATTTTGCTGGAAAAACTGGGAGAAGAGAGATAATTTTCTCCCAATGGATTTGTTGAATGATGGTGGTGAGGAAGAACCTCAGCTACAGGAAGGCAGAAAGGGGGTTTATAGATATTAGGAAATGTTTCGTTTCAGTAGTAAATGGAAGTTTGTTTTTTAACCACTCATAGTCAAAACTTATGGACAAATATTTTGTTTAAAAAATTGTGTGAAAATTGTTCCCAAAAATAGCCATTTCTTTAGTTTGGTTTCCAATCTTCCAACAGCCATATTAGCCAATAAGTTCAACTTCTCTATATTCATTGTTTATTTACATACAGGAAAGAAATAGCAGGAGAAAAGTAATCTAGCAGATTAGCGCAATGGACAGTAAATTCAATTCTATACCAAGTCAATACAAATTATTCTGCTGAGTTCACTGGATACAAGAAGCAGCCTGTGATTCAGACATCATAATATAAGCAGTGAGGAACAAAAGAACACAAGACCAAAAAGCAATCGCAGAAATAAGGCAAGTGCTGGAACAGGAGTCACATATTTTAACTCTTCTTTTTTGAGTGAGCTTTAAGAACACATTTGGACAATGCTGAGTTTTGAAGGTCAAGGAATATATTTAATTTGGCAGCTATAAAGATGGTTCAACCACAACTCAAGTTCTGAAATCTTATCCAAGATTTTTCTCCCTCTTTATCAAGAAAGTCTGCCAATGGATTAGGATGCTATCTCAGCAGGGATGGAATTTTCATTTAGTCATATCACTTCTCTTCCCCTCTGCATTTCCATCCACTTTTTTGAGAGGGTTTGATGGCTGTCAGAGAGGTGAATGGAGCCTTAAGAGAGCCTGAGAGCTACATGGAGAACTGATATACAACCACTGAATGGGCAAAGGGAAAAGGGAGCCTGGGGAAAGAAACTGAAGGAAGAAGTGTAGGGGGCTCATTTGCCTCAGCTGCAGAAACTAATTACAGCAGTATATAGGCATGGATTTGTGGTTGCTCAGCTGTGTACTTAAAGTCTCTGCTCTCCAGGGTATTTTCTTTATGAGACACAGAACATTTGACAAACTTTCCAGCCTTTTAAGAAACAACCCTGATCATTTGTTTAATTCACTGATTCATTTCAGGATATTAATCTGAAAAAACGAAAGCTGGTGTTTGTCAGCTACCTTTTATTATTTAAAGCCACTTTATAAGAATATGAACATGATGTAATGTCACCACCCTTACTGATGGACATTTCAACTATTTGTTGTTTCTCTACAAAACTGGTTTTGCTGCATGTATTTCTGCCATGGAAGCCTTAACAATGTTATGCCAATCCCTAGTCCTCAGTATAATTGTGAGTACACAGTTAGAAGTACATAGCAACTCTGTATAAAAGAACATTCCCAAATGACCAAATTTTGTATAACCTAGTGAAGAATTAGACCTTACTCACATTGGGCAGGCTCCCTCAGGCCTTGATCTGTTCTGATGTGAGTGCCGTCCTTGAAGATATTTCTCTAAAAAAGTAACCGGTCCATATTTTTTTTCCCTTCAAAACAAAACAAAACAAAACAAAAAAAGAATTTTGAGAAAACAAACCCAGATCCTTCATATAAAATATGACTGCCTTTCTCTGTTTCTCTGACTATTGACAAACATTACTCCAAGAAATCTTTAAAACAAATGATTGTTCTTATTGTCTAGAGTTATGGTATGTAATTTGTTCCCAAGAGCTGCATCTAGTGATAGAAATGGAGACAACTCATGCCAGGTAAAGCTGACAGGGCCTCAGGGGGAAAAAATCCCAAACCTTGTATTCATGTAAGCATTTGCTCACTGTTAAAGGTTCTCTATGAGATGCAGAGGTCGAAGATATTGATGATGTCTGCTGTTCCATTAAGTCTGCAAGACTCCAACCCTTCTAACTCAGACAGAGTCGGGAGAGGAGACAGCTAGAAATGTGAAGGAGTATTTCTCTTTTTCCATTACCCATTCAAGCTTTTGTGGTTTTAAATGCTCATCAATGATTGCTGATCCATACCAATGAGTGTGACAGTCTGAGACAGCCAAGGTAAGAAGCTTTAGGTGTTAAGACAGACTGGAACTGATTGTGTTTTGATGAGCACTGCGGCTTCCATTAATCATGTGATGAGATCTTCCTTCTTTTGGTGTTTCACTCCTTCCTTCCTTATTTCAAGGCTACTGGTACCTTTATTTTCCTGGCGGCAGGGCCGCTGCTGACTTCTTTCCACCAGATGGCACCACAGACTGCGAGCCATAGCCGCGATCCATACGTGCGTGTGTGTGTGTGTGTGTGTGTGTGCGTGTGTGTGCATATTTGTATAAGTGGATGTGCATGTGAGCGCAGCCACAGACGTGTATTTGCTGATGAAAACACACGAGTACTAGACACCTAAACCCCTCACTTTCCTTGCCTCTCATCCTACCACACAAGGCAGAAGGAGGAACAAGACCAACCAACACCATGCATTGAGACCATGCTAGAAATAACGCTTCTGTATTTGACACTTTCAGGGTACAGGCACCCCAGACTATTTGAAATAAAAATTTTTAAAGAGGCAGTGCATTTTATGAATTTTACTTGCTAGCACAATTTGAAGCAGCCAGTTTCTTCTAAACTGAAAGACCTACTGCATGGTCATTCTCATATACACTTCAGGTTTAGAAGGATTATTTTATGGAATCCAAATGTGAAATCTTTTCAATCCAGCTGTTCCATATCCAATGTGGGTTGCCTACCCAATGTTTCTGTAGGAAATGGGAAGGGAATGCTTTCTATCTGAACTGGTTACCTGCCTTATCTTAGTTTGATTCTTCAGTAGTTTCATCTAACATGTTCCCTGTAAGAATACTGTAGAAATCTGAAAGATGAACAGAATTTGATAATGGACACAGAAAAACAGTTTTAGAAGAAACTGGCAATTAATACTCAAAATTTTCTTTATCTAGCAGGTAAGTATTTAAAACACAGGTGACAAATTTGGTTGTTGATCAATATTCCCTTCTTTTTCTTAATTAATTCTCAGTTGTTTTGGTTCATTTTAGAAACAAAACTTCTCCTTTATCTGAAAAGTCTTCAAAGGGGATTTTCTGCTGACTACTTAATGTCTGAGGTCTTGCCTTTGTAGACATGAGAAATAATTGAGAAATAATAGTAATTGTTTTGAGGACAATGATATTTAAGTTTTACTGTAAAGTCCTTGCTGAAAAGGTGGTGTTTCATGCTGCAATGTAGACTAAAGACATATGGCTATTGTTTACAAACAGCCTATCAGATGCATAAAGAGTTCTGATTTGTGATTAATTTCCAAGTTTAATTAATTTCTTAATTCTTATTTTAATTTTCATAATCCTGATGTCTTTCCCTCCATGCTTTTAAAGAGCTATCTTAGCTTGTGCTGTTATCTTTACTTTGTGGCAATTCTTATAATCTATCACAACAGTAAAAGGCACAACAGGAACTATACCATCTTAGTGCACACGGAAGAAAAAAAAGTTTGTTGCATTTTTCCTCCATCTGTTCATGTCCAGCTGTTCCTTCCCTCCCTCCTGATTAGGTGTCACAAAGGTGAAAATGCCCTCTTCTCACTCTATGCCTCTAAGACATTAATTTGCAGCCCTTTCAGAAATGGGGTGGCATCTGCTGCCTCCTGTCCCTGCAGAAGACATCTTCAGCCTGTCTTAGTCTCCAGTCTAAGCTAGGAGCCCAAGCAATCCTAAATGTCCTGAGAACTTGCATGGAACCCACCAGGGGAAAAAAATGCATCACTGATTTATGATGGGTGCCCAGGAACCAGCAGCAAAGAAGAGGAATAGTGACTGACCAGCAAACTCATAGTGCCAAAAAGCAAGTTGAGGTTCTCCACTTAGGTACCCTCTCTGAGAGCCCAGAGACAGGGAGAAGTATTGAAATTCCTAGGATCATTAAACCTGGATGAGGCTTTTATGTGACAGGAAAGCTGCTCTGCATGCAGAAGGCTGCAGTTCTGTCTCATAGCATACCAGTGCCTTTGCTCCTGGTGGTATCCTGCAAAACAGGTTCTGGGTGTGAGACCCTGAGCTTTGCATCCACACTGCAGATGTTAACTCCAGGCTGAGCCCGCCTCGCATGACAGGGGTGCTATATAAACTGCAACACGTGTGGGAGACAATAAATCATGCTCTTTGGAAATACTGCAATAATCAATGACCAGGGAAGATAGATAGCTGGCCAGGGAAGACGGATAGTTGACAAGGGAGACATGCAGAAATAGGTCTTAGCTTCACACCATGGACAGAAACAGGCTGAGATGCTTGTTAATTGTTTTCTTCAGCCATGAATGTCATTTCTTAAAAGCATTCTGTAAAGTACATTTTAATGCCTCACCCTTTAAATCTCTTCTATTTCCCCTTCTTCACTCCTCACAAATGCATTGGCTTGTGTGCTTGATGGCACCTAATTTATACATTTTTGATTAATTTGATGAACTGTAAGTGCTCTTTTAGCCTACTGTGAGCATTCAATAATCCAAAGTGGCTATGAAGTATATAAGCCCAGTTGCTGCTTTATAGTGCCTGATTAAAACAGAAATAATGTATTATAAAATCCTCACTCAAACATCTTTATCCATCATAATTCGGCATAAAAAACTGCCTTGGCTTGCTGATCTGTTTTTTCCCCTCATTATGAGTCTACATTAGTAATTGCAATAAAGTTAAAGAAGTAGCCTCCTCATGGTTCTCTGGGTGTTTTCTATTAACAAGCAATTTTACATTTAATTTTAATGGTAATGTCCTGATCCCTTCACCTGTGGCTGGCCAGTCCAGAGCTGTCTCACACTGCCTTTTGGGAAAGGTTCCTCAGTCTCCCCATGCAGAGAAATGGGAATAAAAGTCTTTGTTCAGCACCTGTTTGAAAGCATAATTGATTGCATTTGCAAAGAATCTGGGTCCTTCAGACACCTTTTTTTTTTTTTTTTAAGAATACAGCACAGTTTATTTTCTAGATTTGCCTGTATGAACTGTAAGTGACAATATTTTTTTCTACCCTCTCCTCTTTAGTCTCTCCCCCACCAAGCCCAGATGCATAAGTGTGATTAGACTTGTGACAGCCCGGATCTGACTGCAGCAAAAAACAATTCACACTTGCAAACTCTTGAGCCAAGCATAACAATCCCCTCCTTTATACCATGCATCGGGAAGGAATTCTATGTGCATTTACCTGCAAGGGCATCTTTCCTATTCAAATGCTCCCTTCTCCTCCTCCTCCTTCCCCTCTCTATACTTTTTTTTTTTTTTTTCCATTTTCCCTTTCACATAGTCCTTAATATCAGGATGCTCTCACCTACTTTTATTGAGAGGTTAAATGGAGCCGGAAAGCTCCAGAAAAATGTTCTGTCTCATCGACCTCCCCTCCAGGGCTGCGTTCCGTAATTTCTCCCGCTGTGCTGAATAGCTGCTCCTCTCTGCGAGTGAAATAAGCACCAAGGTGACACGCTGCCTTCTGAAGTGCCCCATTCAGCACCGAGGACGACAAACTGTCTGGCAACAGGGGTGCGATTCAAGGGCTGCAATACACAGAAAAGAACAAAAGGAAGGAGGTACTGGAAGAGAGGAGGAGGAGGAGGTAAACAGAAGAAAGGTGGGAGAGCCCTAGCTTAGGGAACAAAGGCTAGAGAGCCATGAAAATTAAAATTGTTGGTGTAATGATGAAACACCCAAAACAAAGCAGGTTTTTTCAGACAGACAGAATATGCCACGTGGGCTCACTAATGCCAGGTAGCACTGTGCAGTAAAAATAAGTCCCCTGAAAACAGTAGAAAACAGATTTTTTAAGTGAAGAGTGATTCTATTGCATGATAGAATAACTGAAATAAAATGCTAGAAAAACAGGAAGTTTGCCTTCCCTCCTCCCCCTCCCCACCCATGTATTGCAAATCTGAATTTTTTCCCCGATAAATACTTTTTATTTATTTTCATTTTATATAATATTAAAACATATTAACATTAAGACTCACTCCTATTTAAAAACATAAATTCCAAGTTTTCCTGGCCACTAAGATTAATGTCAAATACTCCTTTGCTAACTCATCTTTCTGACTCCATGAAGTCCAATCCAGGAGAATAATTTTGAGAGTCAAATTGTATCGATCCCACAGCCGGGCATGTAGGAGGGGGCTGTGGTTGGGCAGGCCATGGGAATGTTGCATAGAACACGGGACAGAAAGTCTGGAGAGACTGGAGGAAAAGTTTGATGCTGTTACTTGTCATCCTTTTCACATCAGAGTGACTGAAGAGCACGCAGGTGTCTGAGTACAAGGGCCAGCAGAGGCAGCCCATGCCAGCCAAGAGCTGTGTGAGGGAGCAGCACCCTGAGTAGCCATGGCTGGCTATGGGTACATCTCTTTCCATCATCTCTTCAGGAACCTTGGCCTTTCACAACATAAATACCATTATTTCTCACAAGGGTTAGTGAGCTTGGGCAGGACCAGCTTTTGCCCTTGCTGCTTCTACATTCATCTACAGCTCCTCTGTCTCAAACCACTCATTTCTGATCCCAGGGTAGACACTTTGCTGAGCTTATCTATCTCAAGTAGGAAACTGCTTTAAAAACTGAGATTTTATGAAGCTATTTGGGACTTCTCTTTTTATGCAGGGTGAAAAAAACCTCCAAGGCCCTGTCTGCTCTGCATCTGTTGAAACTCTGTCATTTCCAATAATCTAAGTCAAGGAAAGATCTGTGGTTAGGAAGAAAGGTTAACCTCTGAAAAAAAACCACCTAAAAATTATGAAAAAATGTCCAGTGAAATAGCAGAGGCACAATAACATATGCTTGGCTTTGGGATTTACTACCAAAACTAACACCTGAATGCCCTGCAAACTAGGCTATGCTGTGGGCAGGGAGGTGAGGAAGGGCACACACCTCCACCTTCAGGGCTGTGCAGAAAGGGGCGGCCATCCCATGCTGTCCCCTCTGACCACCTCTCACTGGAAGCAGATAACAGAGCTAGACTGAGTTTCACCTGGGTTTTGGGGATTAGTGCCTAACCCAGGAAAATTGAGTCAATCCTAGCTGCATCCACTTTTCCCAGGGAATCATGGAAAAGACCTATAAGATTGACTCCAGCCATTAATGTGGCACTGCCAAGTCCACTACAGACTGTGTCCCCAGGTGCCACAGCTGCAGGCCTTTTAAAGCCTCCAGGGTTGGTGACACAACCACTTCCTTTAGCAGCCTGTTCCAATGCTTGACAAGACTTTCAATAAAGAAATTTTTCCAAATATCTGATCTAAAACTCTCCTGATGCATCTTGAAACCATTTCTTCATCCTATTGGATGAAGTTGTTACTTGGAAGAAAGAACTGCCCCACAGCTGGCTACAACCCCCTTTCACATATTTTCCTAATTAGCTCTTTCAGAGAGCTAAATAGAAGTACTTGCAGCTGATGAGGAAAGCAACCAGGCAGAGGAATTGTGTGTGATTCCTTTTACCTAGCCCTAGATGCTGACCCAGCAGAGCTGACTGTATGATGCTCTATCCCATGGTTATTGTTTGAGTCCAAGGAGTGCAGCAAGGCAGCTGAGAAAGTGAACTGAGAGTAATAATTAAGTTGCTTTGAGGACTAACGTGTGATCCAACTCTCTTGGCAAGGTGGAGTAAGGTTGTGATTTTTCCAAGGTAGTTCATTATCATAGTCAGCAGTTTCTTTAGTTTTCTTGACATGTGGTCTCATTTTGCTGTTGCTGCAATTTTGCTGGTGGTTTTAGGCTCTGCATGTGCCCTTTACTCAGTTATGAAATTCTTACTTTCAGCTCCTTTAAATTAAACTTTGTTAGCACAGGGCTCTTGGGTTGCAATGTGCAGTAGTGCTCTGACTGCAGCCCATAGACATACACAGCTGATTGCGTGTGACATTTTCCCTTTACCTCCCAAAAGCTGTGGAGTGGTTCTGCAGTTCATCTTGCCTTTTTTCATTGCTCCTGAGCTCTGGAGTGTCTCTGTAAGGAGCACATTTACTGACAATTGGTATGGTTTTCAGTGCAAACTGAAATCAAGGGGAAAATGATCAAGAGACATCTGGGAAATCATTGCCCATCATCTTAGCATGCTAGGCTGCTTTGTGAGTGCTAATACCTGCAAGCAAGCCAGCCCAATAACTAGATGATTTCTGTAAATCTCCATTAAAGTTCAGGATTCTTCTTTGCAAGGGCAGGAGACTTAGATCAGGAAGGACGTGTTCTGTCTTTGTTGTTAACTCTTTGAGGGGCTTCTTTTTATGTTTTGTTGCATTTCTGCTGCTTAGATTTCTCATTTCTAAAGTCCCTTGCATCTGTTGGTCTCCTCAAAATGTATGGCACTGGCCGAATTCAACAAAAAAAAAGCCTTATCTTTGCATGTGCTTTAAGAGGTTCCTCAGCAGACCTGCAAGCCAGATGATCTATGCAATTTGCACTGTGTATTTCTTTGATGTGGCTGCAGCCCTGGCTTTTTGTGTACCACTTACACTGTGTAAGTACTCACCAGACATGAGCCCTTCAGAGCCTCTAGCACAGGCACAGCCCCTTTGGAACTGCAGCCCACTGTGCTTGCCTCGAGCACTTTCAAGGCTCTTTATTTCCTAAATGATTTGATGCTGCTCAGCCATTTGAAGTGAAAAGTGCATTCAAGCACAAAAGACTTTATGTTGATTTTTCTTTTGTTTTAACTAAATTCTTTGAGAAGAACAGGAAGGAGGCAGCTTTGTGAGGTGAGTAAATGATAGCTAGCCCGGTTGTGGGTAGGAGAGACAAGGCTGTATGCACAAACACATGCAGGGTAATAGTCTACTTCAGCAGTAGGTTCCCTTGCTAATTTGGAAAGTCATTCCAGTTCTGGCTTGATTCCATTTCAACATCAAGCTGTGAATAAGGAGGGCTTTTAAGCTGTCATTTTGTTAAAGACATCTTTAAAACACAAGAGGAAGAGGCATCAATTACCAAAGCAAACAAACCTATGGAAATAAAACTCTTTTCCTTGATATGTAATTCAACACTGACAGTGAACGCTGCAAGATTTTGCCTTTTCAGTTATTTTGGTTAGTTGTTTTTTATTTGCTTTGTTTTGTTTTCTCAGAGTTTATTCATAGGTTGTTGTGAGGGTGAGGACCTAAGGACCAGAAAGCTTGTTCTGGCAGGTGATCATGTTAACACATGACTGACTATGCAGCACAGGATTTGATTTCAAGGTAAGTCAAAATGAAGATAGTGGGTTAACTAACTGTAAAATGTATTATTACTGGATTTGTATTTACATGCTTAGTACCTGAGAAAAGCATTTCTGGGGCTAAAAGAAGGTGTGATTTAGTCCTTTTCTTTCATG
This sequence comes from Serinus canaria, assembly GCF_022539315.1. Taxonomy (NCBI): domain Eukaryota; kingdom Metazoa; phylum Chordata; class Aves; order Passeriformes; family Fringillidae; genus Serinus; species Serinus canaria. The sequence goes on from NC_066315.1 coordinate 40,899,633, forward strand.
GTATTTTCTCCAATCATAGAACGAAATCACATCAAAGCAGTGTATTTCAAATCTATCTATGACTCCCTGATGCATTAAGGAGCCGGGCAGAAAGGCAAGCACCATTTTTAATCAAAACCATAACATCAAATGAAACTTTTTTCTTTAACAGATTCTAAAGAATTTTCTCTAGGTAGCTAGAAGTTACAATCTGAAATGTAACTTTCTCAGAAAAAACAAATTAATTGAGAAATTAATAATAATAAATAGACTCTGTATTTAATTACTGAGTCACAGAACAGCAAGGTCAGAAGGGACCACCAGTGGGTGTTCTGGTCCAAGCTCCCTACTCAGGCAGGGTTTTCCTAGAGCACACAGCTCAGGATTTTGTCCAGACAAATCTTGAATAAGTTTCCAGTGAATATGTCCAGACTCCACACCCTCTCTGGGCAACATGCTCCAGTGCATGGTCATCTGCACAGCATAAAGATCTTCCTCCCATGCAGATGAAACTTCCTGCAACAAGGAACAAGTTTCTGCTTGCTTCTTGCTGGAGACACCCCTAGTGAGAGGTTCTAGCTAAACCCTGTGCCACTGATGATGACCCTTGGGGATGTGTCATTCTGCCAGTTCTCTGTCCACTTCACCCTTTGCTCTTCCTGAGTTTGCCTATGAGGATATATAGTGGGAGGCATAGCCAAGAGCCTTGCTGAAGTCCAGGCAGACAGTATGGACTGCTCTTCCCTCATTCATCCAGGTAGTTTATCCATTGTAGAAGGCAGTCAGGTTGGCAAGCAGGATTTACCCTCAGTGAACCCATGCTTATTGCTCCTGAGCTCATTCCTGTCTGCCACCCTTCTCAGTACATCCTTTCAGGCTCCATGGAGCTGCAGATGCCAGGTCTGACAAGCTGATCTCTAACCCTCTCCTCCTTGACCATGGGAAACTCTTCTTCACCTCTGGTTTTCCCTGGATCTAGGCCTGAGGTTCCTGAGGGCTGCCCCTGTCAGTGAAGCCTGATGCAAAGAAGGCATTCAGTATCTCTGCCTTCTTGTTCTACATAAGTGTAGAATACACTTCTCCTTCTGCAAGTGCACAAGGGCAAGTTATCTCTCCATGATAACAGAAACCATGAGTTCAGCTGCTATCAATTGCTTCATTAACAATAGCAGAAGTATGCCAGATCATCCACTGAGATTCTTGGCCTATAATTAACTAAACTAGTGGTTGCATGGTTATATTTTAGTATCTCTTAATGAATGAACTGAAAACTAAGCACATACAGTGAAATTATAGCCTATCCTTTTATTTCAGGCAGAACAGCATTATTTCCTCTCTGCTTTACTGCTTGTAGACTTTTAATGTTTCATTTGAATTTACACTATAAACAGGGGTCCAGGCTTGGCTTTTGTAGTCCCTGAAGGGAGTGGAAGCTCTACAGCCATGTCAGAGGAGAAATAATTCCCTATGCTTACTTAAAATGTCTGTACTGTATTGTGGTGTTATTTCTAGAGTGTGTTTCCTAGAAACAAAAGACATGGTAAAATATGGTCAGGATGCATTTTAAGTTGAAATTATGATATATGACTGCCTGTGAATCCTGAGGTTGCTGCATTTTTATAGAGCTGTAATTTTAAATTAAAATCAGTTTTATACAAAATAGATGCAGCACAATTGCCTGCTTACTTTAGAGCTATTTAGGAAGATGAACACATTAAGAAATATGCCCTCTTAACTAAAATCTAGTGTCTCTCCCTCTAAGAATAATTTCCAGCCATCTTTTATTTTTTTTTATGAGTGCAACCATAACAGAGTGTTGCATCAGAATTTGAGAGCATCTACACAGACATCACACTTTCACAGACCAGTGTGAAGTAACAGGTTTTGGCTCTCTCTCAGCCCTTCTTCTGTTGTGTACTCCTGAGGGTGTGGGAGAAGGTGGAAGAAGGATGTTGGGTCTGTGTGAGTGCAATTGTAAAAGGCTTAATTCATTGCTGTTGTACTTATTTTTAGTGGAGTCTTTCCTGCAGAAATAATGAGCAAAGCAGGAAGAACAAATGAAGCTGTCTTTTGTAATTCCAAACAGGAATACTGAGAAAAATAAATTGGTTGCAGTTGAATTGCTACAAATTTAGATATTGCAACCTCTTCATTTCCTACCTCCCTATGAGTTTCCTGTTGCATGTCTTCTTGTTTTCCTCACTGTGCTCTTATTCCCTCATTGTAAAAACTCTAATCTATCCCCTGTCAAGACTTCCAGACCTGGAAGTCCATCATCCCATAACTGGGTCACAGCTAAATGTGGCCTGACTGCCTGCCTGGCTGATGAGTGCCAAAAGGCAAGCCTGTCTAGGCTAACCAGCCTTTCAGTGCTTCATCTCTTTCCTGTTGGAACCTCCCTTCTGCCCCTTTTATGGGAAAAAACATATTTTAAAAAAATACACTGTTACTTTGAGATGTGTCTCACTCTCAGATTGGGTAAAGTTAACCAATGGGTTCAGAAATTATGTGCTGTAATCAATTAAACAACAGGAATGCCTTGTTCCCCGAAAAAAAAAAAAGATCCAAACAAGCAGAAAACAATAAAAAAATATAAAAAACTCCATAGTTAAAACAACCCCACCTCCAAAAAAAATCCCCACGGCAGACAACACGGATTATTTATCTTCACTCACCCTTGTGGCTTGAGGTATGGGGTGGTGGATTAAGTGTGTGGATCTTGTTTTTTGTTTTTTCTTTGGTATTTTGGGCTTGAGGGGGTTTTTGCTTTGAAAGGGTTGGTTGGCATTGTTGTTTTTGGATTAGGTTTGTTTTTAGGAGGTTTTTTTTCCCAAACTGAAAATATTTACTTACAACAGATTGTAAGGAAGCAGCTCATGTGAGTGCATGGTGTATTCCTAGTGTCTCAGTAAAAAACTGAGATCCCTTCAATAGGGTGATCTAAGAAAGCTGCTGAGGGCAGAGGACAAGGCATAACTCTGAGGCAAAGGAGCTCATATTGAGCTGACTGATATTGATACTGCAGCAGGATTGTAGGAAGGTGGAGGATCAGGGCACCAGCTGTGGAACCAGCAGTTGTGGCTCTGCTCTCTGGTTAAGGGAGGAAGCAGGACTCTGAATCTTTGAAATTTTAGTTTCATGCTAATGCCTTTGTTTCAGCAACACAATTACACCAGAGCAGGAATACCTGCTATGAGTCTGGCACATCCTTTCAATTTTAGGTAACAGATTCTGTCTGTAGTGCAAGGCAGAGAAGCATGTCCTCAGCATTCTTGAGTGGATATATTGAAAAGATGCTCCTTTGCCACCTCCAAGAATTCCTGTTGAGCAGGACTGGTGGGCACCCACAATATCCTTAGGCATGACCTCTGCATGCTTAAACTTTAGGTATTAGGTGTCTGCTTGGGGAGGAAGGAGACAATGATGGGATTTAAAGTAACCTTGAGGTGATTCAGAGGTCATGAAAGCAAATCTTGAGAGGTGCTTCAGTGCTGCACAGGTATGAAATGTGAACACTGAAACAAGCTGGAAAGCATCAGCATCAGTCAGACTGAAGTGTGAGACATGAGTGATACTCACTAAAAATCACGTTATGGGGTTGATTACAACACCCCACTATGATTTATGATTTAAAAAAAAAAAAGAAAAATCCCTACCCACAAACAAACAGCAAGGCTTTCCATCAGATCAGTGTCTATTGTGACTCTAAGCCACGCTTAGGAGCAGTTTGTAGATGAGAGCTAGTCATGTACTGTGCACTGCATAGCTGCAGGCTTCTCTCTTTCTTTCAACTGTCAGTCTGTCTCCTGAGATTTATCTGGAAATTACAACTGGCTTTGTGCTAGGCAGGAGTTGAAGGATAAATAGTTCCTACAGGTGAAAAATGACTCATTCAAACTACCCTAGTTGCAACAAAAATATGGTGTGGTGGAGGTCATCTATGTGGACTGCATTAAGACACTTAAAATGTGTCTAATTTAAAGTCATATGTATAGTTAGGCAGTCTGAAATGGATTGTGAGACCATATCTAAATGAAAGTATGGCTTAGTTTGATTATATCCAAACTGAAACTTAGGGGGCCTCACCCCTAAGTACCATTCTAAATCAGAATCTCTTTCAGATTCAGAAAGCTGAAATACAGACTATGGGGTTTAAACAACAGGTTTGTATAAACAGTAATTTTTTATCTGGAGTTCCTACTTTATCAAACTCCTCCTTATTTGCAGAAGCTTGCTTTGAAATCTACATTTCATCTGCTGGATTTCCTTCTAGTAAGTGGTGCAGTATAAGCTTAATGTGGCACTGTATTTAATTGCCTGCTCAAGCAGAGAGTTCAAGTAAAACATTGTACAATGAAATTACACTGCACCAGAAACACAAGGTGTGTGGTGATGAGGAATCAGCCTCTGAAAGTCGCAATCACCACAATGTGAAATTGCTTCAGCAGAGTGAAATAGCTTAGGACAGAGTGGGCAGGAGCAGAGCCAGTGAGAATCAGGCTTTGTGCTTGTGAGCATTTTCTCCCCTTTCTTCTCCCCCACCACCCAAGTAATTCACTAACTGTAGCCAGGGATTTTTTTTTTTTTCTTATTTCACATTTCTGCTTGTATTTTTGCCTGCAATTACCTTTTAAAGAGATTTCACTGACAGCTTCATTATTTCAGTCCCCTGAGCACTATAGAAGAGCACAAGCAAAAAAATCTTCTGGCACATACTGACTATTAATGACCTTTGCCAGGTGTGAAGACCAAGCAGGGCAAATAGCTGTCATTTATACCTCCAACATATTGTCTTTCCTAGTGGAAATGTGGTGTACAAATGCATGATTGCCTTTGGCTGCTGGCTGCCACATATAACTTGTGCATCTAAGCAATATGAAGCAGTCCTTGCAGAAAAGCAAAAGGAAACAAAATGCCTTTTCCCCCTTAATTAACTCTGAGAATATTAAAAACATCTTCAAAAAAGTAAAGGCAAAATATTCTCACATTGCAACAGTAACAATCATTTTTACAGAGCCAGTGAAGAGTTGTACTGCCCTTCCATCTCACCTTTGGGATAGCAGTAAATCTTGCTTGGCTGGTGAACCAGTATGGTCTAAAAATAGCCTGGGTCTGAGTGGGAAATACTCTACAAACAGCTCTGTTCCTGCAGTCTGTCTGTGGGACTTCTGTCAACCTGTACTGGATTCCAAATATTTGGGTAATTTCTTAGCTGAAAATGTGAATGTTCTTGCTTATATTTGGAGTGTCTTCTTCTCGGGGCAGAAGTGTGACTTTCAATAAAGTAGATTTCATCTAAAGCACAAGTTTTGGAGTGTGGTGCTCAGATAATGCCATTAAAACAATCCACAAAGCTCACAGACTCTGTTTGAAATGCAATTGCAAATTCTTCCTGAAAGGCTCTGAATTTCTTGAAAGAGTCATCCTATTCCATCTGTCAGTACTATTGATCTGTGTCTCTCCCTTTAGTCAGACAGAGAGAACTTAAATAGGGATTTAACAAAGGAGCTGCTTCAAGATTTCCACCATGGGTCTTCCCAGCATAGAAAAGGAGATTCAGCAATGTCAGCTATTATACATCATTGGGTTGCTGTTATCCTGCACTGAAAAGGGAGATGCTAAGATAGATTGTGGAGAGAGAAGCAGTGTGACTAGCAATTTTATCATGTTAGCATGTTACAGTAATCTCGCCACACTGGAGAAAAATACTGTCAGTGATGCAGTGCTGAAATAATGCCATGTCCTATTTTGGCTGAAGAGGGTGTTCTGACCCTCTACTGTTTGTGAAAACAAGCAGAATATGCTGTTCTCCCTTCCATTTGTCACAGAAAAAATATACTGAAATAAATCTAAAAGATGGAGAATGAATCATGCAGTAGATCTCTCTAAGTTATAAGCTTGTTCAGAGAAGCAGAGTGAAAGATGTAGAAGCCATGGGCTTCTCTCAACCTACCAGAGGTAGGCTGCAGGAGTTGTTCTCAAAGATGTACAATACAAAAATCATATTACTAATGTGCACTACTGTATCATACACTACTAGATTAATGCACATTATGTACTACCATTACTAATTAGCAAAAGAGAAAAGTCTATTAATTTAAAGTTAGGTGCTAGGCTGCTGGGTGTTGGTTTTCCCTAAGCTGCTTTAGACTTGCAATGGTTCACAGCCATGCAAGCATCTGCTCAATACTTTTCACTGCTTGAACAGAAGAGTGAAAGTAGGTCAGTAATTCTTAAAATACATTGTTCAGGAAGTGCCTTCCTCTGAGAAACCTGATATTGTAACTCTGAAAGGACATTTAGAGGTATTAAAAAACTAGTTCAGATTAATCTTACATTACATGGTAGTATTTTCCTAAGTATGGTATAGTCCAGCTTTTTATGCTGATGAATCTTTGCTGAATATTCTCATTGTAAATGTTACAGCAATCCCCAAACAAATACAATTTTTTTTTTCCCCCCACCTCTTATAGCATTAGAAACCATTAAAAAAAGCCTATTTTCCTTCATGTCTTGGGGATGTAGAGGTTTGTTATTGGGGTTTTGCAGGTTTAGGGATTTTTTCCCCATTGACTTTTATAATTTTCCTGTGATGTTGAAAATCCTGAAATCAAAATGGTTCTCTTAGGTCCTGTTTATAACTGTCCTTGATGTAAGAAGATCTGCAAAAACACTTAAATGCAGATTTAAATCAATGTCTAATCAGGAAAGCTCTTAAACATATGCTTAAATGAAAGGGTAAAAAAAATTATCATTTAACTCAAACTAACCTTGTGTGTGTTCTCCACAACCAAAACCAGGGGTTTAGTAACTTCAATTATTTTATAAGTTTCTCATTCTGCTTGGAGATTTTGACTCTAGTCTGGTTCTCTTCTTTGTAGACACAATCACATTGAATTCTTTAGCTTTTTAGAACATGTGCAAACATATACTTTTGGATGGGCCTGGATGTATTGGACCTTAAGAATGAAGAAAGTTTTTTATATTGTTTCTCTTCATCACAAAGATGATTGAGATGCTTTTTTCCTGAACTCTGCCTCTTGTGACACAGTAGGCAGGGGTTTGTCATCTCTGAACAAATCTGAGTATGTCAATAAGGAGTATGTCAAATCTGAGTGGTGTCAATAATCTGCTGAGCCAGATTATTTGTGCAGTACCTCAGAATTCTCTGAGCTGGGCCTTTAGACAGTGCTAAAACTTACCTCAGCCTTTTCTCTGTTTCTTGTTTCTTAATTTTGTGAAACTTAGTGCCAGTTAGCTTACATGATTAGCTGATGGGGAAGGTAAATATGAACAGAAAACTTTCTTCCATCCCCATCCTATTTTGAAATAGTGAAAAATATGCTGACTAGATTTATGATCTTGAAAACAAAGTGCTCACTGTGAGCCTTGATCACTCAGAGAGGCCTGTGCCTCTTCAGGTTCAAAAGTAAAGCATTCAACATTTAAAATTTCCCATCCTACTATGCTAGGTACCAATCTTTACTTTAGCACCTCATATTAGAAATGGTTTGATTCTGAGCTAATCTTCCCAGGTCTCTTCTAAAGAGATGAACATTGCAGGAGTCAATGCAGCTCCAAGTGAGTCAAGCTCTGAGAGAGGCCAGAAGGTTCACTCTTGGTAGGCATCTGCTCATCTTCCTTGGTTGTGGAGAAAGCCCTGGGAAACCACACTGCACGTAGAAGTCCAGCTTGAGGTGCCCAGGCTTGGGTGAGGTCTTACTTTAAAGTAATCAGAGAAAAAACTCTTTTCCTCCCTTTTTGGGCTGCTCTGTTTATGGCAGTCAGGAAAACTTGCTCACAGTGAGCTTAGAAGCACAAATGGAAGAAAAATAATTCCTTTGCATTTCTTCCTGTCATGTTACTCAGCATCTGGACAGCTCTCGCTGTCACAACAGCGGTCTCCTCTTTTTTCCATGAAAAAAAGCAGGAGTTTTGAACCTCTAGGTATCTTATTCCATCAGCTTTCATTGAGGGCAAAACCCATGTACTTTGGTTTGCCTGAAAAGGCAAAATTGCTTTGATTGAGGATGAGGGAAGAGTAAAAATTTGTCCATTTTTTTAGTTTAATTAAGCCACTAACTATTAGTGAATCAGTGGATTTATCTTTTATTCTTGGTGCAGTTATTTTATTTTTTATTTTGCCTTTTATCCTTAGGGTGCTAGTACTGTACAGGATATTAGCTTTGTATTCTAGCCACTAGGTGGAGAAAGCAAGCCTTCTGTAATTTAATAGCATTTGTCGTATTATGCTATTCTGACCTAAATTCCATAGATATTTTGAAGCAGAAAGGTCCCTTCTTTCCTGCAGTAATTCAGAAGGTAGAATAGCAATGAAGAGTGGAGGGTGGCTAGCTGAAATATTGCTGGAATAGGTTTTAAGAAAATATGGAGGAAAATCAGTTCTTAAAGGTAAAAGCAAGTGTATCACAGGCAGCCTTGTATAGTCTCCTAAACTGGAATTTTGATCATCATTCCTTCTGATACTTCTGTTACTGGAGCAAGGAGTTGTGCTGCCACTGCAAAAATACTTCACAGAGAGGGTGGGCCTCTTCTCTTAGGGCTAAATCACCTGTCACATCTTCATTGGGATAGAAAGGAAAACAGTGTACAGAGAGATTTTGGTGGCAACCTCCCCTTTCAGAGCCATTGGAAGCCTTTGTTCCAGCACATCTGAACACACAGGTGAAGTTTAGGTTCTTAGCTAGGAATAATGAAATCCATTTTGGAAGATTGAAAGATGCTCATTTTGGCACAGTTCAGTCACTGAGGCCCTACCCCAAGCTGGTATGGGTGGAAGTCGACCCTCATTCTCTTATCTTTTAAAACAGAGTCTTAATATGAACACATGGATTGGAAGGGAGGTGGTAGCACTACATCCTATTGCAAATGGTATCTTGAAGGAATAATAAATGTTTTGGTTTGTATTTGTTAAAAGGGATCCCTGCAGCATTCTTTCCTTTAAGTACATGCTGAATTTTATCCAAATATGCAAACAACTCCCCCAACTTGCCCTGTTGTCCTGATCCTACTATAACTATTTTTTCTGTGCTGTGGAGATCTCCCTTGGTCTAATTATGAAGGAATTTCAAACGTCTGTGTTGACAGCATGTTCCCATTTTTAGGCAGCATATATTCCCACTAAAGACAGTTTCTAACACTAAAATTCCTGGAACACATCTCTGAGCAGCAGTTTCTGCCATGAGGATTGACAGAATTCTTATTCATTCAAAGCCACTGTGAAAACCTGATAAATCTGTTCCTTCCCTGTCCATCCTGATCCTATCCTGGCCATGATGCCCAATCTGGGGAATGAGTTCTGCTTCAGAAGGAGTGGTTTAGATGTTCTATATGCTTGTAGCCCATCTTTTTATGCCTATTTAGTTGTAGAAACCCAATACTGCAGTTTGCGTTGAATTCTGCAGAAAATAACTTTGGCCAATTGTCCTCTTAAACTGCACTCAGGACTGCAGCACCTTCCACCATGAATCATGGGGATGCATTTAAGTTTGATCCTGGGCTACACTCACTACTGCCTAGAACCAGTTTCTAACAAATTGTCCTGTCCCATGTAGCAAAAGGCTGCACAGAAATGGTTCAAAAGAGACTACTCAGATGAAGGATCTTGACCAGTGAAGTCAGAACTCTTTCTCCAAGTAATTTAAAGACTTTTCACCTATTTTGATCTGTCACTCCAGCTGAAATGAGATGATTTTCCTGTCTAAGGTGCAGTATGGGTAACTCATCTTGCAGCATGCAGTGTGTGATAAATTCTGCAGGAGAAAAACAACATTAAGAAAGAACAACATAGAGAAAGAACATAAATGAAGAGGAAATGTGTTTATAAACAGGTTTCAAGCTAAGAAAAGGGTCTCATTAGACTCTGTTGGCTTCATTGCTTATTGCAGTTATTTGCTGGTTTCTATTTCCATTTAATTCTTCCACTACAGATTTGGATAAAGCTGTATAAAGCCATGAGGGTGTTATTCTAAGACTGTTCATTGATGTAGCTCACCCAATGGTGTCTGCAAATATTCAGCTTCAGTGTTCATTCATGGTCACTACCAGATAATTTTTTTTCATTCAGTTTGGTATTTTAGGATTTCTTGCTGCTGCTTTTGTTTGTTTGATCGTTTTAATTACCCTTTGTATATGGGTAAAGGCATGAGTTCAATTTTTATGTGCATTATCCAAGTGAAAGCTCATAGCTCTTGTTCTATTTTTTTTTCTTCTGCTCTCCTGTCCATATCTTATGCTTGGTTTTCTTTCTGGCTTTCACATATTTTTTAAAATGAAAAAATGGGGAAAAACCACTGATATTTTGATCAGTTCAAAGTCTTTAAAGTGGGTTGATTTAGCTTTTTTGTAAATTATTTTTCATTTTCAACCCTAATATACTGTGCTGATGATGGATGTTAAGCCTTATCAGTAGGCTACAATTATAATACGTAATTCATTTTCTTGACTTTGTGGATTGTGTAAACTAGGTTTTTATCAATTGAAGAACTCTTATATACTGCTGGACTAACTGCAAATCAGATCTCCAAGCAGGTTTGATTTGTGAGTTGATGACTTGTCTGAGCCTCACTGATAGAGAGGCAGCAGCACTCGTGAAACGCTGCTCAGAGAGAAAAGGAACATTGAAGTGTAGCACAAAAAGCAAAGCCAGTATGTGTCTGAGCCAAGATTACTGCTTTGTTCTCATGGGTTATCTCAGCTCCAAAGGGAATTACAGAATGTGTGTGATCCTTTTTTAGAAAAGAACCTTGGCTTTCTCATATCTTTCAGAATACCTGTAGTAACCACGCTGAATGCATGAGCTGCTGTGAATGGGATCTGACACTGCCCTCGTTGAAGGCAATGTGAGGAGTCCCAAAAACTTCAAAACAAGACAAATAGGGATCAAAATGCCTGTCAGACTTAGGTGAATGCATGTCAAGTTCCCCACAGCAGCTACTCTGTTACAGAGGCAAGCACAGGTTGCAAAGGGATGTGGAGAAGCCATCAGTCTTGAGAAAGCGATTGGACACCAGGGAAATTTGATCTGGGAAGATGCTCCATCAGATGAGTGGGAGGACACAACGTAGCAGCCTTCAAAAACATAAAGGGTGCTGTGTAAAAGGAAGGAAGGAATCTTCTTTGATTTCCTTGTCAGTGATAGATGAGACAAGAAGTGAGCCTAGATTTCTGTGAGATTTCTTTTCCAGCTCAGGAGAATGCTGACTTTAACATCTGGTGAGTACCCAGTCAGGCTAAGGAAAGTATGCTTCTGTGAGTACAGGTTAAAGAAGCATTTTGTGGGAATGATTTCCACTAAATATTGTGTTTGCTGTTAACTTAGTAGTCAGTGATCTCTGCAACTTCAGAAATTTTAAATAAATATCTAAAGAAGAATATTTATATCTATTAAGTCTAATTTGATTGTTAACAGCATGCTAAATCTTGTATCTCCCAGACAACTTCTGCAAAACAACAATTCAGACCCATTCTGTTCACAAAAATCCAGATTCAGATTGTGGATACAATTACATATATATGTAAGGATATAAATGTTTATAAACATACATATGGACATAGGAGAGAGGGAGAGATTCCCACATTTTCTGGGTACTCTTTCTAAAAAAAACAAAGAAAAATTACAGTTTATTTTTATACCACCACTCCTCCCAGTGACAAAGTAAGAATTTTAGCTAAAAGGTTTCACCCTTCAAGAGTTTAAATAATTAGAAAATATGATGGTCCTTAAAGCTGAAAGTTGAGTCTGAAGTATAATCTACAACTGATGTGTGTTGCTTTCAGATGTGTGGGTTTTGACCACACCTGTGATAAGATGGCAAACTGGCTTTTCCAGAAGCTGTTGTCAGGTGTGTGGGCTACGTTGATAATGACTGCAGGCACACTGACACTGAGGTTAACTGAGGGGAGCTGGAGGGGCTGACAATTATAAAGTACATTATTGAGGTTAGCAAGCTCAGTCCTATATCTTTAGTAACTGAAAGATGAAGTCCAGTAGGTGAGTAGAAGCCAGTAGAAGACTACTGGAGATTTCTAAACTGTTAGACCAGTACTCTTTCCTATAATTTACATCTCTATAGTATTTGAGAATTTTTTATACTGAATGAAATTTCATATTTACAGATGCTAAAAGGTGACTTCTACACTGACTTATTTAGTATTGCATCTTAGATAGCCAGTTGCAAATGCAAATAAAGGCAAGGAGGGCAGGCATGGATGGTGAAGTAAAAGTCAGCTTTTCCACTGTGAATAACAGGTACATTGAAGTTAGGCTGTGATCCGTGTAAAAAGAGAAGAGAAGCAGCTTGGATTAGATTGAGTAGAGTAAGAAAATCAGGGAGGGAATTAGAAAAGGTATGGACCATGAGATGAACAGGAAGGCAAGATAAGAAAATTATCTTTGAATGGCTAAGTGTAGGGCAAGTTTGTATTTCTCTAGGTTGCAGAGAGAGTGGTAAGGAGAAACTTGGTGAGCATTTAAGATGAGTGTGTCCTCCCACTCATCTGATGGAGCATCTTCCCAGTGACCAAAATAGGGACTACCACATCCTAGGTTCTGCAAAGAGAAGACCTAATTATTGGTCACCCTTTTAAAATGAGGTTCAAACAGATTAACTTTGAATATTAATAGGAGTGTGTCTAATTTTAAACATCTACATTTTCAGTTTAGTCTTTCGGTGCTTGCCCATTTAAAGAAGAAAGGACAAAATCCAGGCTGTTGGTTGATCCTGTGAAGGGATTCTACCTCAGTTGTGTTTGCAGTGGAGAGTGCTCCAGTTAAATCTGTATCTTTGTGCAGGAAACAGCAGCCAATTTGCTTGTCTAGATTACAAGTGTAGCTTTGTATTCTCACATGGTTGCAGGCTAGCCTGGACAATTGGGCAGTGTTTCAGGCCGGCTGGCAGTAGGCAGTCAGAATTCTGATTTTGAAGCCTGCTTGCTTCCTTTATCCAGACCAGCTACTTTTTCAAGCCCTTTTGGGGGCTCTTTCCCAACAGGGCAATGTTGGGCAAGATTGCAGAGAAATAAACTTTGATACTGGCAATGCTGTCATCAACCTGGATTGAGAGAATCTCGGGGAAATGGTGTGATAATGGAAGTCTGTGCACTGAAATAATTTTCAATTAAAAAAAAGAGAGGCATACTTCTCATTTATTCAAAGACACGGCACAGCATCCAGGGTTGTCAGGAGAGCCTTACACAGGCCAGATAGACTAAATTACCCTTGTAAGCATTTGCTATTCTGTGTATGTAGTCAGGGTGAGCTAGAGTACAGAGCTGTATATTTTGTACTGCTACAGGAACAGGGGCAGTGCCAGGGCAGAGCTAGACAGACTTTATGTTCCCAACAGGTGGGTGTAAAATTATAGCTGTGGTGATTTTTCTTTTGTTTTTGCCTGTGTTTCTTCTGAGATAAAACTTACCTTTAAGGAGAGATTAATTTCTTAGATGAAATATCTTCTCCTTACAACAGACAGCTGCCACAGGTCCTGCCATACAGCAGTTGACAATAGCTTATATTGTTCTGCAAGATCTTTCAAGATCTCTAATTCTTAGGGCTTTTTTTTTTTTTTTAAGTATTTATCTACTTTGGGCCCCATAAATTATTTTATTGTAATGTTGAAACTGGCACTAATGATGAAATTGTTTGATTTAAGGAGGTGAAGTAAATTAATTTTAAACCCTATGCCAGAAAGCTTGCCCTGCCTTTGCCTTCTATATCCAGGCAAACTTTTAGGGCCATGGGAAGAAGATATTCATTCCTTTAACTGACTAGTCAAAAGACTGCCATTTATGACAGGGTGACAGAGAGAAAGTCAGTGCAGATTATGCCAATTTAGTTTAGTCTTAGGTGAAAAGGGCATCTGTAACTGAGCTTTACAAAAGTTACATGTTGAAGATTATTCCCTAGGAGATCATATTTGTGCTAAGCAGTTCATATTGCACACCAAAGAATTGCTTATTGTCCATGAAGTCCAAGACATCACAAGCGCCATTTTCACAACTCCTTTTGGCTATTTTTCATTTCAGGATGCAATGGGAGATTTCCTAGAATTAGAGCAAGTAATGAATTGACCAATAACACTTCAGAGGTCCAGACAGGTTTGTGCATGCACTTCATGGCACACAGATATGTCAGTTCCAGGTTTGTTTGGGAGTAACTCTAATGTGTAGGAAATTTCTTTACATGACTCCCACTACTTTTTTTTTTTTTTTTCATTTTAAACATGAAGCTTTGATTCCTTAAACAATATATTTATTAAACCAGTTTTTGACTTCTGCTATTGTTTACCCTGGAGGGTCAAAGCACTCATTAGAGCACTGAACTCCCACCACCTGCCAAAAGTGCAATCCTGTGCTTTATGTCTTGTTACCAAGAGAAGCAAAACAGAAATGCAGACCAGAAACACAATTTTTGTAAATGCTATAGTTAGATCAAGATTCCCAGTTTCTGGTAAACAGAATTGTTTGCCTGCTTAAACTCCTGTGGAGTCCTAGCACAAGCACCTAAAGGCACAGAAGAGAGTCACTGTGGAGCTGTGTTCAGCTCTGAGCATGTTTATATACAAGCTCTGTGCCAAAACTTCTTTTTCATTGTACAAATAAATTTAGGTGTAATTTTAGGAGTATATGGGTAGGAGGGACTTCAGAGACTGTGGATGAGTATTTTCCCTACTGTGATAGAGGACAAAAACCCCTCTTAGAGTAATCTGAAAAAAATAATTTTAATAGAAAATAATTCTAAATAATTCCTTTTTTCTAGGTACTGTCTAGCTGTAATTCTTGATTACACTCAGAAGCTCAGAATTTTTCTTAGGCTTCCCATAGTAGCTTTTGATTTTTCTCCCTGGTACATACTGGAAAAGTGTTGCAATGTGTATCTGCAACTCTGTTTTTACTCGTTCTCTTCTTTTCAGAGAATTCTACTCCATCAAATCAATCTGCTTTTCTTAATTGATTATTGTGTTAGCCCTCACAGCATTCTTGTTGATATTTTCTTCCCTTCTTCAATTTTTCATGTCCCAAATGAAAATTGAAAGGTGCACCAGACAATTTTCACCAGCACTAAGTACAGTACACTGAGGAAAAGTGATGCCATGTTCTGGCCTCAAAATTTATTTATTACTTACTTCAATTCCCTAGCTTCTCTTTTGCTGTAAAGCAGCTTACATATTTTATCTCATATCTTACATTTGATCCTTCCTTCCAGCCTGTGGTGCTTTACATTTGTTTAGAGTTTTGGACATTTGTTATTTCAACCATATTCAGTTTTCAGCACTGTGATGAACCCTCCCCTTTTCAGTCCCAATTATTATCATTGCTGAATATATAAACAAATATTCTCATACCTCATTCTGGTCATCAAGAAAGCATTGAGTGGAATCAGGCCCAGAGTTCATCCCTTTAAAACCCAACTGGAAGCCAAAGCAAGTGTTTTTTCACCCACTGTATTGTGATGGAGTCATTACCTAATTTCACAGACTGTTGATGGAAATTCTATATCAAAATCAAGATTTACTTTTTCTAGTGGGTTTTTAACCCTCACTCCCCATTCCAGCCCTAAGGCAGTTACTGTAGCATAGAAGGAAATTTAGGTGGCAGGACATATTTTAACTGGACAATTTTAGGATCACTAAATAGGTATATATAATTTAAGAGCATGTTTTTATAATAAAGATACTTCCACGATCTCAAAAACAAGCAATTCAAGCAATTGCCTTTTCTTTTTTGCCTTTTTTTTTTTTTTTGTGACTACTTGCCATGATTCAGATTGCCTTCAGAGGATGTGTTAGAAGACAAAAGATTCCCACTGGGATTTATGAATTAGCATAACCCACAAGCTGTTGTTAACTTTGTCACTCTATAGAGTAGGAAAGTGACATTCTGCTTTGAGTAATGGAGCAAAATGTTGGTCATGAAACAGTTTCAGGCATTGCCAACTCCCTCTGCCACCTCCCAAACACTAGACGTGTCTGCCATACCTTTTTGCCACATCTGTTTCTGCTGCTAGATTTTGTGTTTCATTAGTGCTCAAGAATATGCTCCCTCAAATGCAGCACAAGATGGAGATCAAATTTTTTAGACTGCATCAATGTAGCTTTTTCTGCCTTCATCAAAGGGGGATAGCTGAGTTTATTGTAATCTCATTTCTACTACCTCTGCATTCTTTCTTCTGTGTTCCTCTGAAACAGGAGTTTGTGAATGCAGAGAATGCCACTGATCCTCACTGAGAGGTTAGGAGGAATGTTGTATGTTGGTGCTGAATTTTGATTTCTATCCTGCTGTCCATGCAGAATGCTTTTCCATTTCCTTTACCTTTCTTATCTCTATTAGCACAGTTTCTTTTTATTGCAAATAATAAAGTCACAAGCCAGTAATGGAATTTTTCAAACTCATTGCACAATCTTTTATAATAATTAGGAGGAGGCAAAGATGACTTCTCTCATTTTCAGATGTTCTATTGTACAAACTCAGTGTGTTTGTCAAACAAATACAAGGAGATCTGTCACAATACAATGGTGGATGCATTTCCTTTTTTCTGCAAAGTTCTGATTTTTTTTTTTTCTCTCAAGTTGTTTTCCTCACCATCATAAATGTTTTCTTTTAGTAATTGGGGAGGGGACAGGGAGAAAGAGATATTTATAGCCTCTTCCTAGGACAATTCTCTTAGCACTAATCATGTTGCTAGGATGGAAATGAAATGAACTTTAGCAAGATTTTCAACTGAAAGCTATTTTCTTTTTATGTCTAAGAAACATGTACTGAGTAGTGTTAATATTCACATATTCTGTCTATCATCACTCCTGGGATACAGAAACACCTTCTAAATGTCAAGATATCTATTTTGAAACTATGCAGTTGAGTTTGTAAACATCAAGGTGAATGCACATGCTTCAAGAAAAAGAGACCAGACAACACCCATGCACAGGATCCTGGATTGTCAGTATGAGTGCCCAGCTCTGCTTTGGGTCACACAGCTTGGTTTTCTAAGCCACCATGTGGGTACAGCTGTGGGAAAGAGCACACTCAAAGGGCTTCCCCCAGAAAGATGAGTGTCTAAGGCTGCCACCTGTCTGGTGGTGTTTTATGATTTGTCAATGTAAAGCCAGCAGGATCTACCCCTCAAGCATCCTCATAATGTGCTCAGGCAACACCCAGCTTCAGCTTAAAGCTGCAAGCTGTGATAGATTGCAGTACAGCCAGTAATCTCATTGGTCAGTCTGAATCCAGAGACTGAAATAAAACCACTAACTGGTAATTTTGTCTTGGTGCTGTGTAGGGACTACAGGGCGCTTGGTGAGAAATGATTTGTAGTTTTCACATCAGCAGTTTGCCACAGGGGGGGACTACCTGTGATCAGAGTGGCTGTGCCTCACTTATCAGGAGTGGGGAATGGTCACTTGGCTCTTTTTATTTCCTTTTTTTTAAACTATTGTTCCAGTGCTCTTTTTGTTTAACAACCTATGCACTGCAGGTGTCTTCTGCTAGTTATGATTTTCTCAGGCACTTACAGAAGCTGCCTTTTACTTACTGGCACATGACTGAAAACATCCTGGTAAGGGGAAACAGTCTTGTACTCCAATTCCTAGGAACAGGATTGACATGCAGGAGGTGTAGACCTGAATGAGCCCTGAGCTCTGCCACACGCTTTCTGTGTGACTCTGAACTTATCTGTAATCAACACTCAGTTGTCTGTGGATGCTTTAACCAGTTTGAGGTTAATCATATGATGGAAGCAGAAATACTTGAGCTCTCCCCTTACCCAGCCAGCACTGGGCTGCCCATATTGAATAGTTCAGGCCCAAGGCCAGAAAGAAGCAGCTGTGCTGCCTTCCCAGCCAGCTTGGGTCTGTGAGCAGTTTAGCCACACTGTGTCTCAGAACACAAACTAATAGCCCTAAAGACTCAGTCTCATTTTGTGGAGTCATCAGGAAGGCTTCAGTGCTGGGTTCCTGTTTCCCACAAGGAATGGGACTGCACAGAGGCAGTGCAAAGCCAGCCAGGGTCATTGAGTGCCACCTGAACATCTCCATACAACTCTGGAGGTTCCAAGAAGATTTAATTGCTCAGGCTCAATGCCAGTCTAATAAATTCACTTGTCATCTTGTCAGCATGCCTGCTTGTATTGTGGCTAGAGCTAGCACCTTATTCAGCAAGAACCTTTTGAACTCAGCATGAAGTTTCTGGTGGAAAGTATTGAAGTTTATGGTGTCTCTGTGCTCAGATCCCAATTTTGTTGACTTTTCTTACACTTTGTTCATGCACTGCAATGGGACACGGCAGCTTTTTCAATGAGATTTATTCTGTCAAGATACTTATAGGAAGTGAGAAATCACCTGAGTTGTGGATGAGGTAGAAGGAATAACCAAGTGGCTGCATTACCTCTTGCTTTTCTGGTGCAAGCTCAAGGAATTCACACAGCATTAGCAGATCTGTGACAGCTGCTGTAGAGGCTCTACCCTCTGAGAGAGCTTTCTGCTGCTCTGTAAAGGATAAGTCACCACAGACCATACAGAGGGGCACTTTTTGTGGAGTAGCTCATAAACTGTAAACTCATAGCCTAGATTCTTAGGTAAAGGCAAAAAACTTAAATATACATTTCTTTTCTATGAAATGAGAGGCAAGAAACCCTACTTTTTATGGCTGTTGATCAAAAGTCTTAAGAATTTTGTAAGGAAATGGTCATCACAGCTATCTGATTATTTTTAAACCAGTGCAAAAAGAAAGGGCAATTTTTGCCTGTTTTTCCAGTACTTTTTAATTATATTTAAGTCAGTGATATTCTACCAAGCATGTCTCAGAAAGAACTAAGGGGAAAGTCTATAGTGGAGGTTAATAAAATGATGCTAAAAGATTCCCAGATGTGACACAACCCATCAAATAATATTCCCCTTCGCATTCTCAGAAACTAGTTGAAATAATCTGACATGATATCCTACACTAAAACCTTTATATGTTTATATTTATAGGAAGAAAAAGAACATGCTGTTCAGTAGCAAGTGTCAGTCACAACCTGTGCAGCTGATCCAAAACCGAGCAGAAAGCTGTGTAACTCAGAAAGTTTGGCTCAGACCCCTTCAACCTGAAAGCTTCACTCATAGGCTTAGGAACATAAGCAAGTAGAACTCTACACATTATGTAAACATTATATAGATTGTCATGTCTCAGTCAGCCAGACACAAGTGCATGATAATAAACAAATATATTTAAGTTAGTATGAGTGAATCATGAAGACCAAGTAACTCATTTAGGTCTATGGGCAGGTCAGACTTATTTGTAGAAATGTGATTTACTTCTGTGTGGGGCTATAGAAAGAATCCATGATGGAAGGCA
The DNA here is from genome assembly GCF_022539315.1 of Serinus canaria. Classification (NCBI taxonomy): domain Eukaryota; kingdom Metazoa; phylum Chordata; class Aves; order Passeriformes; family Fringillidae; genus Serinus; species Serinus canaria. The sequence goes on from NC_066315.1 coordinate 40,918,962, forward strand.
TGCGTCCTGCCAGCATCACAGAGACACTGGTACAGCTCTGAACCCCCAGTAATTATCTCTATTTTTCAGCAAGCTGCACAGGTGTTGTGACACTGCTTGCAGCTCCTGAGGTAGCTGCTAGCTCGCTGGTAGTGCATTCACCAATGCAGATGTGCCCTAAGAGGGCCACCTGCTGTGTTCCCCCGTGGTGCTTGTTTGGGTTCTGCAGTAGGAAGTACAGCCAAAATAGTCACAGACTCAAGTCTGCACTTATATTTCAGAATCAATTTTTCAGTTTAAGTTTCTAAATATAGCTTGGGTGTTTGTAGTGGGATCTGTGCTACTAGCTGAGGCAGGTCCTTCTGAAAATTCACTCACAGAAAATTATTTGTAAGCATTGAAATGTTGGATTCTGAGTAAAATGGGACCTGGTAAGCAAGACAGTCTGTTTTCACAGGAAAAAAATAAAAAAAGAAATTTTTCTACCTCTTAGATTTTTAGATTCAATCTAGGAAGAAATATTTGGTTGAGTTCAATACTAAGAAATCCAAAGTCATCAATCTTGCTCATCCAATAAATGCATACAAATAAGAACTATATATAGATTGTTATAGGAATTAAAGCTTTCCTGGTTTACCCAGGCTGAACAAGTTTTGATTTCATTTGTCTATGTTTAATAAACCAGAAATAATGAGTCTGAATATCAGCTGCAGATTTCTGGGAAGGGGAAAGAAAAAACACGAGCAGTGGACTCAAGGGTGGGAAGGCAAGAGTTGACTCCAGAAGAGAGGAAGGCAAGAGAAAGGAAATACAGTGAAGGAATCTCTGAGATATACAACAGGGGAATGTGTGAAGGGAATGCAGGGTTCTTGGGTGCTGAGCCAGAGCTTCCTTTCATCTGTGGAAGTCTTTCCATTGACTTATGCAGATACTGAACAAGGCCCTACCAGAATGAGTTTGTGCCTCTGTAGAAATATCTGAAGCCAAAACAAAAATAATTACAGTACTGAATGGATTGCATTGGCTGACTCCTTTAGTGTCTAATGTTCTTTGGCAGGGCTTCATCCTGATTATTCCATCTGGAGATAATTGTGTGATATCATCCATAAAATTAAAACATAAATCAATCCAACTAGTGATCAGCCTCATGAGCTGCTGTTTAAAAACACACACGGAAATCTAGCGCTCCCTGCCTTTTTAGCAGGATGTGCAAAAAAAATCAGTGAAGTGGCAGGACAAAATAAAATCATGAAACCTACAAATCTTTCATGAGCTGTAAGAGTGTTGTCAACACAATACATAGAAAATAATAGAGGAACTCTGTTTCTCCTCATATTTTATTAAAACTATTACAATAGGCAATATTTGAACTTAAAAACTTTTCATATTTGTTGGAATAATGTCTTCAACTTTGTACAGTTGCAGTGCAGCAATAAATTGCTGACTTAAAGCAAAAAATCAATTATTAGCAACTGAGAAAAGATGTTCCTTATGGAAGAATAATTTTCTTCTGTAGGCCTGTAGAGTAGTATCCTCACACCAATAATGTCCTCATGCCCCCTTCCTGTCAGGGAAGGCCATTATATCACTTTATGTGATATTAACTTCTACCAGGTAGTCTTTGAACCATGAAGAACTAATTCAACTTCTATATTGCACAGTCTTGAGAAAAGATTACTAGCAACAAAGATTAACAACTATTCATTTTGTCTGCTAGCAATTGACTTTTGTTAAGAAAAATATAAGGGGTTAACTTAGGAAAGGGACATTTAAGAGATTAAATGATATCTTATTTCTCTTGTCTTATTTTGGAAGTTATAGGAAACATTATAAATGGAATTACTTCAATATTCTAGCCATCTGTAAAAACAACTGTACTATTTTAAATGTGACATGACAATGAAAAATTTAGTATCTTATATATGTTTATGTATATATGTATTGTATATATATACATATATATGCATACACACACACACACACACACCACACACACATATACATATACACAAATACATATATAGTGCACACAGGTGCTTATGGAAAGCACCCTTATCTCTCTTTTGGGGAATATTTTGCTTGCTATCCCTGTGGTAACAACTTACAATCATACACAACTTTGCAGAAAGCAGGCAGGAGGACATTATGGATGAAGTAATTATCCATAAATGTTCAACTGAATCTCCATGGCAAGATGCACATGCAAGACTCAATCAGATATTTTCACTGCAATCCAAATCCTAACAATTATTCATTCTGAATAGAAACCTGTTGTGAGAGCAAAAAATTTACTCAAAGTTTCTTTAAAGGAAGAAAAAGGCAAGATATTACTAACCTTCAATAAGAATTGTACATTTTTACCTCTTATCCATAGCAACCATGTATTATAAATAAAATAGAAAAATATAAAACATAAATATTAAAATCAACAATATATTATTCTGGGTTCAATTTTTAATGGTTTATACCTTGTTTTATCTAGATATTAGTCTCAGTCAGACTTGCACTAAGGGCTTCTGGAAAACCTAGAATAAATTGAATTAGAATGTTTCATCAGAAAATATATATGCCATATCTGGGATGTGCTGATTTTGAGTTCTTTCTTAAAAAGAAAATTAATTAGAATGACATTTAATACTTCTAATATTACACATATTTGATATACATATTTATGTTGATAAAATGCTTTATATATCTTTATATATTTATGTGGATTCAGTGTATTTATCTATTGCCTTTATACTTTTATATATATACACACACTTTATTTGATTAATAATTTGATAAGATACTAATCTAAAGAGCACTTGCCGATGATAAAATCATTTCATCTGGGAAAAGAAGAAAGAATAAACTTGATTCTTAAGTTATCCTGAAAGTCCTGCAAGGCATCCTGTTTAATGTGGTAGAGGAAAAAATAGAATGTGTCTTGCTGCTTTTAATTAAAGGTTTAGATGCTTCTTTACCAGTCTTTTCTGACTACCTTTTGATTGGGATTCAAAGATTGATCTTTCCTTTTCAAAGAAAGTGAAAAGATGGGAGAGAGATTTTCTGTCAAACCCAGCATAAATTTCCATAAAAACAGATAAGAGGCCAGAAGAATTGGTAGCTGGAGAAACGGTGACATCAGCTCAAATGTGTTGGAAATTCATTTGATGTTTGCAATTTTGCTTAGAAGTCAGTATCTAATTGACAATATTTCAACCATATCCATCACTCTGGCAGCATATTGTCTGCATTGGGAGTTTGTTAACACAAAATAAAGAACAGGCACAGCATTCAGCTCACTGGGTAACTGCAGAACAAAAGCTTCTGTTCTCCTAATACTTGGATAGTGTCTCAAGATTAGAAGACATAGCATTTTTGAAATTAGAACTGGCAAATTTCATTATTACAGCAAGAGAGAAAGAAGAGTAGTTGACATGAGATGGCATCTGCTTTTGAGAGTTATTAGACTATACCCTGAAGAAAGAAAACAAAATAGGAGGGACAAAATCCTCGTAATTTTGCAATGTATCTTCAGCACATGGCTTGTTTTTAATTTAAAACTTGGGTCAGGAAGATGCTGAAACATGGAAGCAAATCCAACTGCTACATGCAATACTGCAGCTGAAATCTCTAGGGGCTCTAGTGCTGCCTGTGTGCCTAACTAGCTGTACTGCAGAGGTATCAAGCTTCACCTCTGAGCCTTGGGAGAAGGTAGCTGATGTATATGACTTCACTTCATTACATGCTCAGGCTCATGACTCATTTAAAAACAGGAAAATTAAAAAGGAAAAGCAGTTCTGTGCCATCCACTTCATCCTCCTACAAATGCCAGCTTCCCCTTAATAGATTACTTGGAGTTTTGAACAGTTACAATGCTGTGGCTGGTGAACCCAACTTTATTTCCCACAGGGAACTTCACCATTCTTCTCTCTTAAAATCTCATCCAGAACATCACTTTAATTTCATTCCTAGTTGCTTACTAGTAATAACACTGTTCTGCTGCTTAACTAGTTCTCTTTCTGGTGCTTCCAGTTGCCAGGTATACAATCATCCAGTCCATCATCTCTCAGCCTACCCTGGTAGGAAGTAAGGTAGGATATGGCTCCTTACAGATTAGATGCTCCTGCCAGATTTATTCTGCCCTGTATTTTGGCAATGGTTACATTGCAGTCATAAACTGTTTTATATTAATCTGCTAGGATAAGTTGATTTCTATGGACACAGAGTGAGACTCATACCAAGGAATTTTTGCCACTGATTTTGTGCTTTCTGCAACTTGTACTGTTATGGCCTTTGGTGGTGTGCACTTGAATTAGAGTGTGGTGATCAAAACCACAGCTTTATGCCCCCCTCCTGTAACATGCAATTATAGTCTGCCAGTTGGCCACAGGTCAGTGCTTTATTTTTATTTGTGGCTTTTGTTAAAGTTGCTGAAAGCCATAAAAGTGTGAGGAATTATATCTGGGGCTGTATGAGAATCTGAGAAGGGCTCCTGCTTACCCTAAAGAGTCTGACATAAATACATAGGTGGAAAAAGAGTGGAGAGAGAAAAGGGAAACAAAAAACTGTGAGGAAGCAAGATTTGCCTGATGTGCATGGGATGTTTAGTTAAAACATATTTTGCCAAGTGTGTATAGGCTTTTACTGAAGCTATGCATGAAATTTTTATGCAAGGAGAAAATTAGCTTTGTAGTAAATGCAAAAAACCCCAACAAACCACAAACCAAGACACAAAGAGAATATTAAGTTCCTAGTGAATTGCACTGTGCTACATAATTGGATGAACTCTGTCCATGGATAAACCCTGTCATGGAGTGAGTAGAGCCTATTTCTCCTCAATGTTCTCTCTGCCAGAGTCTTGAAACTGAGCCTCCTTTGGGGGAATGGAGAGAGCAGAAGTGCTGACACCACAGCTTCCTCCTCGCCTTCTCTACGTTCAGATGGAAATTCCATTCTGTTCTCTTAATAGCCCTGTTTCTTACTATGCAGTGTAACCAAGTAAGCTGGGCAATTTGTTTACTGAATTTCAGTGTTTACATTTGTAAAAGTTTGAATAATCAGTGGGATCCTAGCCTAAAAACATCTGATTTTCTCAGTGGTCCAACTCTGCCTGTCCTTTCACAAATATACTTTAATTGAAGCAGGCCACACCAGGGTGTGCATTAATGGGCTGCTGTTGTACTGCTTGGGTGGTAGAAGGTAATTGGTCTCTGGTCCAGTGCTTCACAATGCTCCAAAGGCATGTGCCAATGCTCTCTTAATGCACACCCTGTTGTGACAGTGCCTAATTAAAATCTTGGGATATCAAAGGCAGAGAGCGCTAATGAAGAAGTTTCTTTCAAGCTGGTAAATACATGGTATGACATATTAACCAGTATAATGTGTTCTGCCTGGTCCTGGCCTGCAGAAGGCTCAGCTGAGTCTGTGAATAGGAAAGGAGCCCCATCCAGGGCTGTACCCCCCCTTGCTGAGCTGTGCAGGGCTGTAACCAGACTTCTGCAGGCGTGTCCAAATTGTTTTGTGCTTTTTTTCCTATGGATCTGTTCCTTGCCTGATCAATCTGAGCTTTATGCCACCAAATGATAATCAGACATGTTATGAGTTATTTTCTAATGAGTAGACAGATTTTAAATAAAAAGATGAATTCAAATTTGCTTATGTAAAGATACTCTTTTCTCCCCCATTTTCACTGAGTTAAATGAGATAAAGTATTTATAAATAAATTATGTTTACAGATTTCCACCAGGAATGCTGGTTTTTTCATACTGTTCATACCACTATTCATGTTATACTGCGAGTTTATGATCACACCCATGCCATCTACAAAATGAAAATGAAATCATGGGCCATTTTTTATGCATTTTACAAAGGAGACATACACATTTTGTCAGTTTTTGTTTTGTTCTTGAAAAGAGACAAGTGCAACCTGCCTGTGGTTTTACTGTGAATATAAAAGGAGATATGTATTTTAGGAGCTTGCCTGCCAAATGTGAGTGTATTTTCTCTAGGTATAAAAAGTATGGAATAAACTAGTCATCAGCTTCTTCATGGCATGCAGAGGATAGAGAGAGGGGTTCTGGAATCTCAGAATGCCAGTTTAATATGAGCCTCAAGGATACCCAAATGTTTGTTGCCCTAAACCAGTCTGTGGAACACTTGAGCATTGCAACTATTGAGGTGTGTGTGGAAGTCTTGTGTGTCCTTCAGCTGCCTGTGCAGGTACAACTGCACAATCAAGAACGTGTACACTGCACTCAAACACATCAATGAAATAATTTGTCTTGTTAATTCTTCTGATTCTTCAGAAAGTCTTTAAGATTCACTGTCAAGGTACCTGCTCATCTTCTCCTTTGTGCATTCAGTTATACAGCCTAGTTGCCTTAAGTCTAGGGCAGTCTTAAATTCCGTGGAGACGGAGCCATCAGAAGTGGAAGCTGAAATATGACATAAAGAACAATGCTGGAACCCTAGACATAGGCTTTAAACTCTCTTGAATATCAACTTCATATGATTTTCCTTGTGAGGTATGAGCAATTATCTATTCCCTTCCCTAAAGCAGCCAAAGAGCGACAGTGTCTTCCCATAAATTTTGTGGGAAAACTGTGTTTGAACATTCTGCAGTTATAATAAGCCTGTATGGATGCTCTGCTGTAGGTTAACTTAAAGCAGTTAAGTTTTGTATGGTATCGAGAAAGTCAATTTAAATCAAGAAGAAATGTCATTAGCTTACAGTTTTCTTCAGCTCAGATGAGGCTTAAGGAGCTCTTCGGGGAAAAAAGATTGTTTCAGATGGTTGTTTATAATGTTTTTAAGACAGATAATCATATCAGTTCTGCTGTTACTTTTTTTTTTAAGGAGAACTAATCTCTTTGGCCTCAATGAGCTTAAAATTGTTAAAACCTCAAGAATACCCAAGAAGATCCAGGGGAGAATGAAATGGAGGCTTCATTTCAATTAGAGAACAGGGACTCTCAGAATTTGTTGTCTGCTTTATTACTTGGGACCATTATCTGTGTCCTCTGCTGATATCTGCTTTCTTTCCGGTGTAATTCAGTAACATGTAGTGTGGCTTTAATCTGCTCTGTCCTGTCTGTATGCCGTGAGACAAGAGAGACAGATGAGTTGGGAAGTCAGGGGGCAGTGGAGCTGCAGCACACAGCTGTGTGCCTGTCAGGTCTCTTCAGGCATCCATTTGATCATGCTGCTTTCAAGGCCTGTGGAGATCAGAAAAGAACCCTGTACATGCCACCGTCCCCAGGGAGACAGCAGCTGAACAGCGTCAGAGACAGGCAGCAGAAGAGAGAAGGTCTTCTGAGAAAAACAATTTTTAGGCATTCTGCTGGTGAAATAAGGTCTGGTCTGATTTGAGGGGGGTTGCTGGTACAGTTACACTGGTATAACTGCAGCAGCAAGTTCTGCTGTGGGCATTGTGGCTTATGCTAGAAAGAATCTAAAGGCAGCTCTTAAATGGAGTGATCTGTCCTTTTATGTTCCTATAACTGTATTGCCTCAAAAGAACCTGCTGGTTCCTATAGGTGTTCTAGCACATAAATTTAGATGTGACATAAGCATGAATAAGTAGGGAAATTAATGTGCTATGGATGTGCTATCTGTAAATACAGAATTTTCCAGGCGGAATGCTTCTTCCTGTTGCCTTTTGTAGGGCTAGGCAGCGTGGAGACATTGGACAGATATACAGACTCAGGAAGGAAAGGGAAATTTTACAGAGCTTTGTACCATGGCCAGCTGAAGTGCAAGGACTGCCCTTTCCAGTCATGGTCTTACCCTGCAGCTAGATTGTCACCTAAACATACATTTTCCCCATCCTGTTTTCTCCACAGCAGCAAGGGCACGTTTTATGCCTTTAGGAAAAGCTGAACTCCTCTGTCCACAGTAGTTCTGCAGGATGTTATATAAAGTGTGTGCCAGATCTCGTGGTACCATTTGAAACTCGCTGAAATGGAGATGTGCCACATTGCAGCCCAGCCTGGGCTTTTTTATGCCTGTCCTTTTCTCCCCAAGGAATTTCGTTCTTTAAAGTTATATCATACATGTGCTAGGGGGACACAGTGTAGTTCTTTTCAACTTTTAGTGTTGTAAGGTGGTTTCTGTTAAATTTTAATGTGTTAGTTTTGATGGTCCACCTTTTCTTTTGTTACTCTTGATGCTGTCCTGACCTCCCTTGAGCCCTTATCCTCATTTTTAAAACATATCCCAACAAAAGATCTCTGAGACAAGATTCAACTTCTATAAATTCAGGACATGTGTACTTAGATACAGGCTGAGACATAAAACTCAAATAACTGTCTCTTCATTCTTTACAGCATTTCTATCAAAACTGTCTCACAAAACTCCAGCTGACACATGTGGTCTTATGAAGTTCCGTGTTAGTCTCCTAGGCTGACAAAGAGTAGGATTCTTCAACAGGAGAATCCTTAAAGCAATCTAGTCCTTCTCCTGTGGTGATTCCAGAAGCTCCTTGCCCAGCTGAGAGCACTGAAAGGAGCTGGTCATATCATGGCATGCTAAACTGATCCCCAGCTCCCAAAGGAATAATCTGAATTAGTACTTGGACAGAGGACATTTAAAAATTGTGTTGCAATTACCCCACAAAAGAAGTGCTGAATCAATAAGTAATTATTTTAGAGAGATTTCTACTTCTTTAACTGTTTCTGCTGAGAAAATTAGTGTGGCTAATATTGCTACTGATGGCTACTGAAGATCCCCAGGGTACTTCATGTCATGGTTATCTGTCCAAATTCTTGACTTTATTTTGATTACTTACGCTCCTCCTAAAATTTCAGCAACATTCAGCAGATTCTGTTGTGATTCTTCACAAACTAATTTGTGTATTCCAGATGTGAGTGATTCAGGAATACCATATGGAATGTCATCTCAGCCTCACTGAGTTGGTGCAAAGGAAAGGCATGTTTGTACAGGACTTGAGGCCTCCCAGCAGGAAGGGCTGTTGAAAAACAGTTCTTCAGAATATGTGCATTGTATGATTTGTCATGTTGCCTTTCCTGCTCAGACATCTGCTTTGCTTAGTTCAGAAGTAACTTCAATTGAATCCACGCTGGGAAGTTGTAGCAGGATAAAATTTTTGCTGGTCATCAAGCCATCAGAAGAACACCCAGAACATATCTGGGGGCTCATCAGCTTTACTTTATTAATGGAAAAACTTTGGCAATGGTTGCAATGTTCTGTTTTCCTTTAAGAGGTGGATTAACTTTGCAGCTATGTTTGGGAAAGATAAAGTAGGAGCTCGCTGTTAAGGCCCACTGCTTTTGACACAGAGACTGAGTTTGGAGTAGAGGCATTTTTGGGGGTCTGCAGCCAGAGAAGATTCTCTTAATACTGAATTCTTTTGCATATCTGGGTATTGCTAGGTTAACATGTCATTGTTTCAGGCTGGCTTCAGAGCCTCCTCTTGTTCTCTAAAGGAGAAGGGCAAAGTTATTTTGCCTGAGTGACAGTAACTTTATGTTGCTAGGACTAGAAGGAACCTGTTACATTTGCTTCCTTAAAGCTCTCTTAACATGTTCTCTGTGGTTTTTGGTGTTGGTGAATTCATAATATTCTATGAGGCTTCTTGACTACCTGTTTCTTCAGGCCCTGGATCCCATACCAGAGGAATGGTAGCAGGGAACCACAGGCTGTGTGTCAGTGGCTTCAAGGCTGAGCCTTGGAGCTGGCAAGAGGAGCTGCTTGTTGGCATGGTCAAGCCCCTGTGGTTGAGCATTTGTCCTGTCCTGTGGCCCTGTCCTGTGGCAAATCCAGGCAGACAGACGTGGAAGAAGGATTGGGAATGCTTACAGGCCAAAGGTCAAAGTGAAACCTCTGTCCCAAGTGGGTTCTCCCCTGGCCTCTTGTCCTGCTGCACTTGCTGTGGGATGCAGGGGCTGCACAATCTGCTACAGAACTGCTGGGTGGGGTCCAGTGTGTGTGCATGAGTAAACAAATCACAGGCAAAAGGAATGATGAAGGCCTTATTCTTTCCTGATGTTCAAGGGTGTTCAAGATGCAGAGACAGTCTCCAGTGCTCTGGAGAAGCCTGAGTAGGTGAGATATTTTTGCCTAGAACACCCTCTCCAGAGCAGTTGGAAGAGTGATCGAGTAAAACAATAAAGGTTAAAATTCTAACCAGGAATCTGAAGGTTAAGTCAGGAAACTTAGATAGAGGATTAAAAAACACATGGGCTTTGGGGTAGACCAAACAACGATGCTTCTCTGTGTGCATGCAAAAACAATTTCTTTATTGGCTTTGTTTTAGTATCAGAAATTGTGACTAGTACATTTGTCTTGTCTTGTCCCAGCCACCCCGGTGCTGTGGGGTTCCTTTTCCCCACTACCTGAGTGCCACTGTCACTTCACAATGGGGTTTCCTTTGATAATAACTTTCCCTTGTTGCTGGAGCACACAATAGCCATCTAAATAGTGAAGGAACATAATGGGGTACACTTTCAACATGGGCAATTAGATGTGCAATTCTCATTAAGAATAACAGGACTTGCAGTGAAAATTTTTCTCCATAAATCTACCAGCACAAAGCCTTTCCCCTTATGAGCAACAGATGGGTTTTCCATAATGGCTCATTACCTCCTTGCTTTGTCATGCTGCCAGAAATGAAATATAAAGTTATTTATGGATTGAGAAAGATGCACAAGTCACTGTAGATCATTCCTTGCCATATTTTATAGTTTACCTGGTTAGTACTCTAAGTCTCTCAGGACTAGCAAGTTTCAGAAGATGACAGAGCATTACATGAAAATTAAGATGAGTGTCCTTCTGTCTGGTTATTTATCCTGATGGTCTTGCATCTCCAGGGTGATGCTATGGTCTCCACTGGGACTGGTAATTTGGGTTCTTCAGTAGAAAGGAGGCCATTTCTCAAAAGAAATTTTGTCAGCTGTGACAACCCATTTCTTTGAAATTTTACTGTTAGGGGCAGAAGGCAGCACTGTTTTACCATGCATCATACATTTGAAAAGTTGGACAATTTACTTGATATTATTCCTTATTTGAAATTGGCGTGGGGGGATGGGATCATTGCTTGGCACATCAGTGAGAGATGTTATTCTTATGACAGCTGATGGTGGAGGCCAAGAAGGAAGGCAATTCTGATGTGGGGAGTTCTTTTGCTTACAGGCATTCCACAATTTTAAACTCTTTACATTGGAATTTATAGCCTGGGTGTACCCCAGATTCACTATTATTTCCACAAATCCTTGATGAAGAACAGTTTCTACTGTAAATGTATTACTCTGTCACCTTTCATAAGTAATATCTTTATGGTGACTCACAGGGCCATCAAGGTTAAGAAGCTGAGGGCAAAATTTAAAATATTGTTTTAACACTACTCAAAGCAAGAGTTTTTTCACAAAAGGATCAGCAAGTGAGTTAATCCCAGTACAGCTGCAAATCCTCTCAGAAATGTGGAGGTCTCCCACCAGTTTGAGAGATGTGCTTACCAGGAGTTCTTCCTGCTTACATTCAGGAGGGCATTTTAATTTTTTTTAAATCTAGTTGAGATTAGTCTGACCTCAGTAAATGTTAAAGTAATAATCTGAATTTGGGTAGTTGCAACCACGTGCTTCTGGACTGAAGCTTGAAACAATAAGCCAAATATTTTGCTTATCTTTTAGCTCAGGTTTTGATCTTATTAAGTAATTCTGCAATTTGAGGAAATTCACTGAATTAGTACAAGGAAAGTACAAACATCTTTTTTGCTCAAGAGTGAATAAAACATGTTGGAGTGGGCTGATGTATGTGTGGCCTAGCAAGACTATGGATCCCTGAGTGTTTCAATTTTCCAAATCTTGGCTATTTCATAGCTTGGCAAATCCAGTGACCTATTCATAGACACAGTAAGAGATCTTTCTCCTTTTGTAATCAGCCATGCTTTCTGCACATGCTCCCTTGGAATGCTGCAGTGCTGTTGGGTCCCAATCTGTGGGAAATGCCTCTGTGCTGCTCATTTAAGGTGTACTATAGAGATGGTCACAGGGCATTCTTTACGTCTTCTCTCAGTGATGTTAAGCAAAGAACATAAAACATGGGTGGAGGGTTGGTAATGGAAATACTCCGTGGCTGAACACACGCTCTCCCTTTCTGTTATTTACACAAATGATCTCTCGAGGTCGCATTCTGCCAAAGGTTCTGGCCCATGGACAAAGAGAGGGCTGTAAAACTGGATGCCAGCTAAAAAGGATGCTGTCTGTTCTCAAATGACTCATCAAGGGCTGATCCGTGGCAACCTGTTTACCAGCTAATACCCAGTGGCAATGCAAGGTACTACTAATACAAGAAATGGGAAAGAAAGGAAAAAGTGATGCTTGTAAAAACAAATCCTCTTATTCCTTTATTTAATGTGTTATTTCTTTCTTATTCCTCTATGTAACTAGTTAAATTTCTGGAATCAAAATTTGAGTCAGTTTTCAATGTCCATTTTTGTCTTTTTGCAGTATGTTCTCTTAATTACATTTAAAAAAAATTATATTTCCTATAATCAATGTACTTTTTAGTTAAAGACTTTTATCTCCTCAAGCTGTTGAAAACCACAAAAAAAAGGTTTACAAGATTTCATGTTTTATTATTCTAGAAAAAAAATTAGGTACTGTACAAAATTTTTTTTACTCTCAATATTTAAACAATTGGGATCCACCTTTGTCTTGCCAAACTATCAAGGCTACCCTATCTAACCTTTTTATGTGTGCAAGATACATGACTTGCTTGAAAAGACTATTGTCTTATTGTTGAAATATGGATTTTGGTCACCCCAGAGCATATTTTCTTATCCTGACTCCTATCCCATGGTTTGGAACATGTTCTTGTTCCACAGTTTAGCAAAGAAAAAAAAAAAAAACAAACCAAAAATGAAGGCTTATCTTTCAACTTCTCCAAGAGTTTTTTCTGCAACGTTCCTCAGCCTCAGTTACCTTGTGGCACCACAGATTGGGAAGCACATTGAAATGTGATCAAAGCCCTCTTAAGCTTTTGGATTATACCAGTAATTCATTATGAAAAACCATTTCACGATGAGATTTAAACACTGTTCCACACAGAAGGGAGACTATTTCTGTATTATTATATTCCCCCTTCTTCACTGCAGAATTATACTGACTTTGAAAATGCCAAGTCTGTTTAACATTCAAAGAGCATGTCAAACTCTTTGAAAAAATAATAGTATAAAAAAAGTGTGCCTTCCCCAGTGCATATTTAAAATGTTTGAAACTATCCCAAGAAAAGGCCACTGATTATTTTTCCCCCTCAGTTTTATTTCACAAAGCCTGTTTATTAGCCACCTGGTGAGCATTTCTGCACCTACAGCTTGTCTTAATAAATCACTGACCATTTTGTGCTGCTGAGGCTACTCAACCTCAGGTTTCCAAAATCTGCTTGCCTGAGCAAAATAAAGGAAGGAAATTTCCAGGGGAGGCAGTTAATAATTGTGCATGGTATTTTAAATCCAGATGCAGTAAAGTGGAAGCTTGTAATGCTTCCCCCATTCTTGCTGCTGCAGTTATAGAAGAAGCAGATGCTGACTTTGGATGACTTTGAAGTATTGAGTATAAGGCAAAAAATAAATGCCTAGGGAGGGTTTTCTTCTAGCAAGTGCCCTGATGCCATAGTTTAGGACAAGAACAGTAATGGTAGACCTGTTAAAATGATGAGTTTTTCTAGGTCCTTAGAGGTATCCTGGGAAAATAGCTTAATCCTGACTCTCAGAACTGAACACACAGGCAGGGTGGGTTCAAATAAAAGGCCTATTTATTAAGTAAAAAAACAAGGATATCAAGCAGTTGAGATGGATTCCCTTTGTTTTTAAGAATTGATTGTAGGACTGCTCCCAACACACACTCCTGTTTTAGCTTGAGTGGTAGCAAAGGATGCAGTGAAGCCTTTTCCTGCACCAAGATCTCTGCAGAAAGAGGCAAAGCATCACTGACCTCATCACATCTTTCCCCCCTCAGTCTCATGCTTGATGATCTTGTCAGGATGAATCTAGATAATTTACTCACAAAGAACACTGGCTGTAATTTTAGGGAAGCTTAAGTCACTGCTCTGCCTTCCTCCCTCCTCCTGTTATTTTAGTATCAGAAATTGTGACTAATGAAGTAATGAAGTCAGCTAGAACCCCATTATCTTAGTGGGAAAGGTTACCAAGGCTGATTTGGCTGGGATCCATTCCCTTAGGATAAACCCCCAGGGGTATTGCACTTGAGAGCTAAATGCCTGGCCACAGATCATCTGCTTTCATGTAGGTAAACTCATGTGAATGAGGCAGACTGTTATGAAGCTCTGTTTTCTAATATTGATAGCAGCTGCCTTGTGGAGGGGAGAAGTGGGTGAGCAAGGCTTGATTTCAGAGGAAATCTCTGATGCTTCAGCTGGATACTGCCAGGAGTCTTTCTGACCTGTTATAAGTTTGAGCTTTGAATCTGACAGTATTTCATCTTTGGATTTGATGTGCTTAATGTATCAGTTTTGTGCATCATCATCATCATCTTTCTTGGCTGAAAAAAACCAAAACAAAACCAAATCCCTTTTGACTTTGTGGCAGCTAATGCTTGCTATAGAAGCTGTGTAATACATACTCCTTGGGAGCTGTAACAAAGCAAACCCTAAGCATGGTTTGTAGAAGAAACACTGTTGTTAGAGCTGTCTCTGCAGGTGCACTGGGCTCTTCATTTCTCTGCACACTGCTCTAATCTTGCTGTTTGTCTCATTCGACCCTGTTCTCGTTGCTCAGCCCTGCAAGCTCCATACTCCTTACAAATTAAGCCAAACCACAAGAGATGACTTCAATGTGAGTTGCAGGTAACCAGCACTTCCTAAAATTTGACAGCTGGGTTGCACATGTAATGCCTCAGGTCATAATATAGTTGCATATCAGATAATTCTCTTCTCCCTCACTTCTACTGGGCACAACTCTGCCAAACTGCAATAGGTTCATAATAATAATTATATCACTGGCATAGCTATTGATTGTTGCTCCAAGTACCACATAGGGCTTTATTAATTTGTCACAAGTTTCCTGACCAGTGCAGCCACACATTTAAAGATCCAGGATGCTAAAGGTGCTTGGGCTCATGTAACTGATACAAGACTGTGTGGATTTGTGCTCTTTCCAGTCCAATGGGAAATGGTACTGGTGTGTAATGACTTGTTGGCCAAGATCAGAAGAGCCACAGGCTGAACAGCCTCAGTCATGTTTACTCCTGACATTACTGTTGAGCTGTGAAGCCTGTTCAGCAGAATTAATTTAACACAGGATGATTTGATTTGAGGAGGAGGGTGGGAGAAAAGGTTTTTCAAATATCTATTGAGTAGGTTTTTTTGGGATAAGATGGGCAAACAGCTAGAGGAAAACAGAATAAAAGAGTCAAATTCATTTTCACTGGCTACTGAAGGAAGAAGATGGAGAGTTCAGCTTTTACACTCAACATTCTGGTCTTACCTTCAATATGAGAGTATGATTAATAGTATAGACCTATTTCAGTCATATATCTCTGTGTCTAAAAAGGAAGAAGTCTGTGCTACTTTGTGAGCAGGGCTGATTATAATGGTGAAACTGGAAGAAGAAAACAGTGCAGGGGTGGGCTTATTTTCTGTTAATTTTTCTATCTTTTTTTCAAACACAGTTATTTGCCACAGACTTCATGCCACACACCCAGCAATGGTTACTAGAAAAGTGGGAGCGGAGGCTAAAATTCCCCTTTATTTCTCTGTAAAATCAATGCATGCTTGTATTCCATGCCCTATTTAATGTATGTATTTTAGCTTTTTAAATATTAAAATTCTGTGTTTGGTTTTGGTTCAAAAAGCATTTCAAAGTGGTTGTTTACCTTGTTTACAGAGCACAAAATAACCTCTCATACAGTCTGTGGTGTATATGTATAAAACTATATACATAGTTTTATACATATAAACTGAGCTCTTCCAAATGTGCCAGAAATATATATATATATAAATATACTCTTCCAAATGTTTCAGAAATATATATATATATATATATATATATATATATATATATATATATATATATATATATAACTGTGTACCCATATGCATGGATTGAATCCAGAAGTAAATTTTCTGCATTGCATAAGACAGATACCTTTGCTATCCTTTTATAAGTTAGATTTTCTTATTTAACCCTTCAAAAGGGTGACATTCCTAAAGACTTTGACAAAGAGTAAATTCCTTGAAATTGTTTGCCTGGGATCAGCTGTTTAATTGCAGTGTGGGTGCCCTGCAATCCAAAAATAAATCTCTTGGGTTGATTCATGTAAACCTCAG
The DNA here is from genome assembly GCF_022539315.1 of Serinus canaria. Taxonomy (NCBI): domain Eukaryota; kingdom Metazoa; phylum Chordata; class Aves; order Passeriformes; family Fringillidae; genus Serinus; species Serinus canaria. Next base: position 40,935,231 of record NC_066315.1, read on the forward strand.
GCTGGTATCTGATATTTTACAATAACAGTGCATAGCAGGTGAAGTTACCTTAACCTGAAAGACTAAGTATTCTAAAAGTGGTTACACAATTTTCCATGGTTAGGAAATCGTGTTGTTTGGGATAGAATCCGTATCCCTGAGTGCAGCATCCACTGGCAGGATTTTGGTGGCTCCCTCACAATCATTTCTCAGTTTAGGAATGTTGGGGTCAGCAGGCCTATCTTCACTCTTGGTTCCATTTCTCTGTTGCCAGCTCCTCTCGTTTGCTTTAAAATGACTGAACTCCAATACCCTCCTAACATTCTGCATTGGAAGGAGATGAAAAACTCTCTGTGTGTCTCGAATTAGACTGAGAATTTGAAAGGGGATGGACGCTGAGCTGTCTTCTCGTAAGTGCAGATGGTCTACCCAGATGAGGGTTGGATTGCTTGAAATTTGTGGAGAAAAACGAAAAGAGAAGAAAAGGAAAGAAAAAGGAAGCAAACTCTGCTTTTCCTTGCTTTCAAACAGTTCTCTAGTGAAAGGAGGTCAGCTGCCAGGACAGTCCCCCTGACACTTTGCAGGTGTGCTAAATACGCTTGAATAAAAGTTAAAGGGGAAAAAAATTGCACTTTTAAAAGCATTGCCTTTTAAAGAGTGTGGACTGTATTTAATTTCCTCAGTTGCAGTCAGACTTTACGCCACAACTTGCCTCCAGAGGTCTCAAAGCTGAGTTAATCATTTTTCTGACACTTTTTTTCTCTTCTGTTTGGAAAAAGCAACTTTGTTGAATCAGAACCTTCTGTCAAAGTTTTCAATGGCACTTCATTTTGGAAAATTTCTACCTCGCACTTTCAATGGTGCTGACATTGCCAGGAGTGAAATAATTTAATAATGCTTTTCAAATCAGAATTTCAATTTTTAATACAAATATTTCAAAGGTTATGCAAAATGAAACTTTTTAAATAGCAAAGACATGTTGGATCAGAAGCTATTTTTCTCAAGAAAATTCTATCCTGTAAGGAGAAATCCTCTGGTTTTGTGTTGGTCGGGTTTTTTTGTTTGGTTGGTTTTTATTCAAATGGAAATAGAGCAAATATTTACCTACAAAAGTTGTTTCCACAATAGAAAATCTGGGGACGTTTATAGCTGTAGTGCAAATTTTGATGTTTGTCACATTGGTGTGAATTCACCATAGGGTCTGGTGTGCTTTGGGGTGACACTCAGTTACCTCAATGTGCTGGCATTCCAGCCACAGGGAGTGGGAACCCTTTTTTTAGTGTCCTAAGGATGGTTGTGGCAGAAGGTGTGCACTACCCATATCCTCCAGTTGCCTGCTTTTCTTATGGCAGTATAAGCAGTTTTCCAAATGTAAAGTGATCAGTAGATCCATTTGCATATCCCAAGGCAGCTCAGCCCAATGTTCTACTCCATCCCAAACCTTCTGGAGCAGCAGGAGTACACAACCTAAACCACTTCTCTACTTCATTTAAAGATGTCAGACAATGGAAAAGTCACCTCATTGTTAAATAGGGATTTGATTGTTTTTTCCAACACAAAATTTCTAGCTTCAATTTTCACACATTGTATTTTGCGCATCTTCTTAATGAATTTTTTTTTCTGTATATAATAAACCACAGACCACTAAGTCCCTTTCCTCTGAAAAGGGACATACATTCTTTCATTTTATGGTTTATTTGCCATTCTGTAATGCTGTTTTCTGGACCATTGTCAATTTTTTAATAGGCATTAACAAGCAGTGGGAAAATTGTGGTACTCAGCATATGCTTGCTTATTGCTACAATTACAATACAATACCCCATTACAATAGCATCAATACCCCATTACAATAACATCAGGCTGTCTGTGAGCCTCTTTTGATTACAACTGAGCTGTGATGTCCCACACCACATAAGGGATTTGGCCTTTCCCTCTTACCTACTTCTGCACCTAGCTGCATTCCTTGCAAGGTGTTTGCAGGCATTTTGAGCAGACAGAAAAATGCTTTTTAGAATTATTCTGCACAACTGTTGAGTCTAAGTCCTTAGCTAACCAAGTGTTTAACAGAACAGGTCTTCCTTCTGCTGTTATATAGAAAATGTCATATAATAATAATATACTTCTTCCATAACAAACCAAGTCAGAGAAAATAAGACTTCCCCTAACTTTGAGTAGCTCTCTGCACAACTTCTGCAGGTCTTTTTGTAGCCAGCTGTGAATTGTTTGGGCAGAAATTGGACAGTAACAGCTGCTTAAACACCTGCTACAAGGCCTTTGATCTCTCCTATTCCAACAATAACTTTTGAGCCTTTGAAAGTTTGCTCATCTGGAGAAGATACAGTTGAAATTTCACTACTGTCAGAGCTGCTGCAAGGATGTACATGCCAGAGTGGTGACACAGTTTCCAGGTGAGTCTTTTAAGTAGATGCATAAATTGACTTTCAAACTGTTTATGATTGTGTGGAAGTAAATATCCCTTTAATGTTTTCCTGTAGTGAAATGTGGAGTAGAATGTGTCATATTCTGGGTATAATACACTCTCCCAGCCTGGCCAGTATCATACTTCCAGGCTGCTTTGCTCTAAGGTCACCATTGGATAATTGTGCTTATCACAGGGTCAACAGTTTGGACACACAGAGGGTTGTTGCTCTCCATGTTGCCACTCAGGAGGGATTGGATTGTTAATTTTGCTTTAGACAATGTATGGTGCTGTTTATGTGATGCTGTGTGCTCTTTGAGCTGGCATTTATTTTCACTTAAACAACCACTTCCATGGAAGTATGAGAAGGAGAGGTATGATCCCCAGCATAGAAGTTTAACAGCTGCCTTGAAATTCTTGAGCCTCTTGAGGGGTGAATAGCTGGTCCAATTATCCTGATATAAATGGAAGAGCTGTAGTGGGACACTAGATCCTGTGTGCAATTAATATTTCTATCATGTATGGGAGCAATTTCCTGCTTGATTTTTCCTAATCTGGAACTAATGAAATATTGATGACAGCATTTGGCATATGCACTACCAAACTTCACACTGTTCTTCATTATATACATTGCTGCAACACTGATACTTTGAAACCTCTAGCTTACATTATTATGAAGCAACAGCTAAAATTTTAGGTTTTGTCATAGTTCTAAAAGTAAAACAAAAAATAAAAGGGGAGTAATACTTCTAGGTCAATAAAGAAAAACTGGAACCAGTAGAACGTCTCATGTTTTTATCTGTTCCTGGATAGCTTGGTGTCTCAGGTGGCAAAACCGAGATAAGATTGACTGTGTAGTTTCTGAAACTGAAACCCCCTATGGCTTTCCCCTCTCTACTTATAAATAAATATATTATCAGCTGTTAATAAATCATTCCAACAGTAAATAACCTTTTAACAGAGTAGTTAATCTGTATGAATAATTGAGGTTGCAATTATGTGGGTTTCATGTTGGTTTTATAACACCCAGCTGGGAGAAAGCAGTTTTAGGGAGGCTAATAAAATGTCTCTATTACAAACTTTTGGAATTTCAAGAATACTGGAGGGTTTTCTTCACCATCCCTAGTCTTTCAGTGGAATTCAGTCTACTTTGGATTAGAAACATGTCCATGGAGAAACATATTAATCTTCGAAACCTACATGATAAAGTTCATCCACATCTCCAGCAATCTAAATTAAATGGCTTTCTTAGATAGGTATTTCTAAATAATGACTAATAATTATTTTAATTTTAAGAAATCAGAGTCAGAAGCTTAGTTGCTTTTGAAGAGTGGTGTTATTGCAGGTTGTCTTTAAAGTTTTCTGAAATTTATAGAAAACTGAAATTGGCTAATTTTATTTCCCCTGGCATTTATTTACCCTGGCATTCTTCCCCTTCACTCCCAAAGCAGATCTTTCTCGGAGACACTCAGTGGTACAGGCAAAACTGAGTTTTCTTGCTCTAAAGATGACAGGCACACTTTCCAGTCATAGTCAAGGACATGTGATAAGATGAACTGGAGATACAGATAGGAAAATAAGTTAATTTTTCTAGCTGATGGTAAAGAAAAGGTGTAATGGATTCACAGGGGGCAGTTGCTGCTGCTGAGATGGGGTATTAACTCCCTGCAGTAGCTGCTACGTCGCTTATTCTAAATTATTTGACAGAAGGAACAGCTGTAGTTCTGCTTTTTGTGATCCTGTCTGTAGAAACCTCCCTCATGGATTCCCCCGATGGGGAGACCCCTAAAAAGTTGCCTGCCAGTTTTGAGAGATGGATGGGACTTCTGGGTTTTTTTAGGTCTTCTTTGTTGTTTATTTTTCTCTTATTAGAAGTTCAGCATGCCATCTACATCTCAGACTTAACATACAAAGAGAAGGCACCAAAAACCACAAGGCATACAGATTCAAGGTCTTTTGAAGCTATTTTTTCCAGTTAACTCTAAGAATGTACTTTATTTCTACCTTTCTACCAATAACTAATTGTCTGTCCACACAACATCTGCATTGCGGTTCTTTCTAACCAACTACTCTGTGCCACCAACACTGCAGAAAATGGAGTAGATGAAGAACAAGAAGGAGATCAAACAACGCCCCAAATCCTCCATTTTTTCTTCTATCCTCCTCCATACTAAAAACCCCAGTCTTAAGTTTTTTACCCTGTAATATTATACACTTCTAACCAACTACACACCTGAATCCCAGCACTATCAAGAAATTTTGGGAGCTGGTTCCACAGCCTCAGGTCAAATGCAGTGCTCTCCTGGGGGTCAGTACCTGTCAGCACAGAAACTAAAATTCTCAGCATCCAGGTTCCCAACACTCTCTAGGCAAGGCAGAGGACAAGTCTTTTCCTGTGGTGCTGCCTCTGTGCCCAAGCCACCCTTTCAACCCTTCTCTAGCTGTGCACAGTAGGCTACCTTCCCTGTTGCTTAGACAGTTTTGCATTTTGCCCCTCCCTGTATATATTTGCCAAGAGCAGACAAAATGAGCTTTCATCAAGGGAAAAACAACAGTACTAAGAAGCAGTCTTTACAACTTGGTTAAGGCAAGAAAACTTACCGAAAGTTAGCTGTAACAGAAAATATGGTTTTGTGCTATCACACTGAAGTTTCCTTTTAGTGTCATTTACCAGGAGGAAGGCTGCTCCTAGCAACAGCAAAAAAAATCCACTTGGACTAGTTAATTTTTTAAATTATGTTCAAACATTGCACTGTCCTAGCAGCTTTTATGACTCTAGAACCCTGCAGACTGAGCAGTTTCAGTATAGATTCAGAAGACATCTGCAGTGAATTTTCAGGCTTTCTTAGCGGTTCTGAGGCGAATTTTTAAGGTCAAGGTCTGGCACAGCTAAAGAGGTTCTGTTGGAATCTGTGTCTGTAAAGCTGGAGATGTCTGAAGACTGGATGGGATTCACTGGAGAGCTGCCATCCCCTGACACCTCTTCAGAGCAGGTGGGAAACACATCTCAGGCCTATGCAAAGACTCAGCCCAGCCTTTGGGATGGTATAAAATGCCTCTAAGAAGCCATCCAGCTCTAGCTGGAGTATCACAAGAATCTGAGTTATTTGTGCTCTGTCCATACAAAACTTTTCTTCACATTTTGGCAATGTTTTTGCTGTCTGATGCTTTTATTGTGAGCAGAGCTATGTCTACGTAGCACAGTCACAAATGTTTTTGATAGTCACAGGAAGGATTTTTTCCTGTGGTCTAGCACTTAACCCCACTCCTGCCACACCAACCTCCCCCCTGCAGTTTTTACTAACCCTTTAATTGAGGGATACACTAATTTCAAAACAAAGAGTCATTTTCACCAAGGAAATGAACTGCTTTTGAAAATGTCAAAAAATAAGATAATTTTGCAACTGTGTAACATAGGTTAAATTTGGTCTTTCATTACAAACTGACTTTCCCATGACTTGTTTAGTTTTTTCCAATATTTCCTAATTTAAAAAAAAAATCACATCAAATTCCCAACCAAGTCTAACAGTGAATTTCTGAAAGTGTATTTGCTAGCATCTAGCAATGCCTAGCACCCAGGAAAAAGGATGTCAAGGAAGATCCGTGTGCAGCTGAACAGGGGAGAGAGGAGGATGAAACAGCTGAGTCAGATCCCTCAATGCCAAAATATTACCTGATGGTTTCTTAAATTGCCATTCAGCAATTTATGAAATTCAGCACTCAGCACATCTGTGAGAGGTCAGGATTCTGTGAAAGCCAGAAACTCTTTGTGGCTTTTATATCTTGCATTGGCAACTTCTTGAGGCACTAGGAAGAGTGAGGCAAGAAAAGGAGGAACACTTTCTTGTAAATCAACCAGTTTTATTTTCAGCCTGTGTTGCCATGGAGTATGGTGCTCTATTATGCAGAGTTCTGTATCTTTACACACACCAGACTGGATATAGTAGCAAAACTTCCCTTGCCAGACTCATTTTCTTCAACATTGATTCACATTATCTGAATACCTGGCACTTCATATTTTTCATCAAACTGAATTGTGTTTCCCCAAATGCTCAAAATATTGGTACCTATAAGAAAATACTAATGAGTGATAACCAGAAGCAGCCCAACATGTTTGACAAAGTGCAATGTGAGCAATCTTATCATTACAGCACGCAATGTAAGCAAGTTTATTTTGTAGCATGAAAATCATTCTAAAGTTTTACTGTACCTGTGATCCAAATAGTCCCAGTAATTTGAGTAAATAGTAATCTGAATGCCTGTTAAAATTCATTATGGTCCTATGAACAAAAATTTTGGAGGACACCACACTTAAATCCCTTATTGCTTGGTGTTATTTTAGGCACTTGTTATGTGACAAAGTAAATCAGATGTGTAATCATTATGTGAGTTACCATTATACTTTCAGGGAAGGTAACCTTTCTACTCTTCTTACCCACAGAGTTTAGGTATAATAATTTAATTCTTTATTCATATACAGTAGCATCTATGATTCTCAAATGGGACTTGAAGTTAAAATGGCTCTTTGTTTTGAAAGTAGTAGGTCAATTTCCAGACAAGCTCTCTAGTCTTAGAATTGACTGTGATTCACCATATCATGTTAAGGGACATCTTTGAAGGCTGCTTTGCTCTAGGATGTTGTGAACAACAGCTGCCATCAAATGCCCATGAGACGTGGAATCTATTTTGGTTGTTACAGACAGTAAACAGCAACGAGGCTGCATAGGTACTTTGACTTATCTGATTCTATTTGCAGTAGGAAAAAAAAACTTTTCCAAAGTCAATGGAACAATTTTGTGGCTCAGCCAGGAATTGCCAGATCTTCTTGATAGCCCTGTGACTCCTTAGCCAGACATCCCTACAACAGATCTGACTTTTATACTACCTTGCCAAGTTCCTTATTAAAGCTTTATTATAAAGCTCACTCAACTGCAAGACAACAGTGCTGGAGGTCCATTTTTTTTAGTTTGAGTTCTGGTATTAAAAAAACTCAAAACATACAGGAAGCTTTGTGTATCTACTATGTCTTTTCAAATGTTACAAATTCCATGTAAACAACACAACTTCCCCAGCATAATGATAGGATAAATTGTGTAAACTTACCTTGATTCGTTCTCAAAGACTATTTTAAAACAGGCACACATAAATGAACTAATCAAGTTTTTAATCTCATCTGACTCCCACTTCACTTAGCAAAAGCAGGATCTTTGTTATGCCTCACTTGTTGCATAGTAACCAGCCCACTTTGAGAAATGCAGCTATGCAAGCTGAGAATTAGGACTCATTATGCCTTTGCTGAGGGCTCATTAGGATTGCATGCTGAGGGTGCCATCTTAATTAGGAATGAACCTGACCACCTGAAAGTAATTCACACTGGCAGCCAACTGTAGTATTTTCCAATTTTGGATTTGTCTGGCTTCCATCTGCCAGCTTTGTCTTAGCCCTGACTTTCTGTTGACATCAACAGTGATGTTTCTAATATCATGAAATGCATCCTGTCCCTTGGGTGCAATCAAGTTGGACAGCTCCCTTCACAGCATGGCTCTGGGAGGAGGTGGGCTGCTAGCTGTAGAAGAGCTGTGGTCAAGAAGATGAAATGGGAAATATCAAGTAACAGACAAGACATGAAGTGCATGGCCTCGAAAAGTAAGAATTCAAAGCAAAATCTCCTGCTCCTTCTTCTAAAAAAATTAAGCTAACAAAGCATGCCCTTGCACTCTCTGCCAGCACTGAAAGTACTGAACTGATGCATGAATGGTGCACAGTGCTGGACTTCACTATGTTTCCTAGGACCAGTTTCACCTATTTCAAAGATATATTAAGGAGTCTGTGTTAATGTAACCTACCAACCAAGCAACTGGAGCTTTATTTTTATGCTTGTTACATCCTAGTGCAGCCACAGGACAAAGCAAGGTCAATGTGTGCAGATGCTATGTAATTATGTTTTGATGACAGGGAAGTGACATAAGCAAGTCTGCATAAGAAAACCCACAGACTCTCAGGAGCATGAACAAAATTAATTGACTTAGGTTCTGTGTGAGATGCTAAAAGGGGGGGGGAAATTCCCTCCTTTATTCCAAATACAACATGGAGCCATAGGCACACTGCTAGTCTGTTAAATATAGGGGGAAAAGAAAAAGTTAATTTAAACCCTAGCACCACGCTTGTGATGGTCCCACTGTACTGCAGGCAGGCTCATACCCCTCAGCAGCCAGGCTAATAGGAAGTGGAAATTGCAACATATTCAGCTCCACTGAGGTTTGTTTCGTTTTAGCTCTGACACAAACTTTTACTGCTATCATGGAGCCACATTTCCTGAAAGTTAGGGATTAAAAATTGAGACAGGTTGTGCCATGTTATGTGAGGTTAATGGAATGGTTTCCCCAGGAGATTACTTTTCCAATTGCTTCTGTAACTCAGACTAATAGAGGAATTCAGTACGCCTTACTTCCTTATATGTTGATTTTTCCTATTGAATAATAGCACTTAATAATGTATTTAACATTTTACCTTTCACTCAGGGACTTCCAGCATGGTTTGCTGCCTTTCTGTGTTCAAGGTGAAGCAGAGTGATGTTTTAAAAATATCTCCTCTAAGAATGGATAGATGCTTAGTGGCTCTAGAAAAAAATTGGCTGGATTTCAGATCTGCAGAGAGGTTTAACACATTTCCACCTGCACAGAATTTTTTGACAATTGAAACCTAAACCTCAGGGAAAAAAAAAAAAAAAGAAAAGGAAAAATATTGTGATATGTAACCATCCCAAAGAATGCAGACTTTACTAACATTCTGAGATTGAAGCCAGAAAAAGTAGAAACCAAAAATATTTATCATATCTTTGTGCATTTAGTGTCCCTCTCCAGCTCACACTCAAGCACTCAGTGCCCAGCTCATTTTGCACTGTATTTATGGGGAAACTCATGGAAAGAAGGGGCCCCACTGAATAACCCTGTAATGATGAAGTACACTTGAAGATCCTGTACTCCATAAAGTTTCTAGGTGACATCCACACCTCCACAGAAATCAGCAGCCCTGACACCACAGAGCTAAGCAGGGATATTTAGACTCCTACCTTCTTTTCTCTATTGGCTCCATAGCACACCTTATTCTGGCAAGATGAGTGTTTCTCACTCAATCTTCTTGGCCTGTGAGCTGTTTCATGCAGAGATATCACACTTAGAAAATTTTGGATTTCCAATAGTTGAGTGACTGCTTACAGAAATTGACACAAAGCTGTTTTCCTTGCTGTTCTCACATCTAGTGGTTGGTGCACTGTAGGAAAGTCAAATAATTTAGGTCATTGAATTCCCTAGCACATGCATTTCATATGGGTAAAAAAACAAATCCCAAGCCTAAGGAATGTAAGGCAGAGTACTGTGGTAAAAGGTTGACCACACCTGTAGTTAGTGTTGTTTATTTTCTGGATTTGTTCTGAATTTGGATAGAGTTGAATTACTAATGCTGACTTTTGTACAGCTATAGATTTCACTGAGTTTTTAATTGCTGTTTTACTTAAAACAGCAGCACCAATGTCATTTGCTCAACTAAGCTGTTTGCCTTGGATAGGTTTTTCAATATCTCCAGGAGAAATGTTGACTTGAACATCATGCTTCATTTGAACACAATCCTCTGTAACACACTGCTGTCTATTTTGATTAATTAATTTATATGCAATGGTCTTATTTCTTCCCCTCACCAGTTGCACCTCATCTCTCCTTGAGTGGGATAAACAACAGAACAGTGTAGACAAATGTTTATATAGAGACTTAGTTTGGCTGGAATTCCTGACTCTTAGAAAGAAAAAGTCTTGTACATTATGTACTAGTGGAACAGAGCACACAAATACTCTATTTTGTTGAAAGAAAGCCAGTTATGAATAAGCGTGAACAGCATTAATATGAAAGATCACCTCACTTAAGCTTAAAAATGAATACCATCTGCAAAACTGTTCACAAGCTGGAATAGAAAACCACAAGTGACAAAACAAAATTTCTATAGAGCAGTCAATATTTAAACATGACTGTTTATGGTAAAAAGAATTAGAAAATGGCAGAAAAGATTTTTAACATTTAAAAAATAAGTGAAATATGTAAAACACTGAAAGAGTTTGGATTTTCAGTCAAGTGGAGCATTTGGGGATTAATATAACTGAAGAAGTATCAAGGTGCAAGGCATGAGGCAATTTTACTTTAGTACATTTTTTGCAAGTTTACTGTTGGGAAAAACATAGATAATCTTTCTTTTAAAATGTAGCACTTAATAAGAACCAAAGGCAAATTTTAAGACAATTCTCTACAGTGGATCATTGCTTCTCCTGGTCCAGGATAAAATCACCCAACAGGTAATTATAAAGTTAATCCTAATAAACAGATCTTGTTGTTATTTGTTGCCCAGTTAGAGCCCCTAGAATGAGTTTTAAAGAGCACAGATTGAGAAGTCAAGGCCTCTTAGTAATCAAGAAGGTATCTAAGGACGTTGAGCCAAAATCACTTTGATCTTTTGGATATCTGGTGGCTAACGGAGCTGCCCTAATGCATCTCTTTTTCTATGCACTCAAAATTTCTGAGGAAGAGAAATCTGAAGAAGGTATAGACTGAAAAAGCAAGAGATCATTGTGCCCAAAGTGTTTACACTAGAACAGCTGCACTATTTGCCATAAGGGTATGTTCTGCTAGTCCATGGCTGTCCTCCTGCTGCTAATAATTTGTTCTTTCTGCTTTAATTCTTTCATCTGCTGGCAGCTATGTCATTTTTACAACTGAAGGGATTGTGCAAGACTTTTCCTTTGAATTATTTTGGCAAATGAATATAGTCTTGTGTGGAAAAGAGGTTTATTCTCTGTTGGGATTGGGAGGGATTATGGGAAGTACAATTTCTGAAGATTTTTTCATCTTTCTTCTGCAAAGTAGTTGTTGGGACTTAGTTTTGCATTGCTATTTTGCTGCTTTGTGTTCTAGCATTGTGCTGAGCCACTGGCAGTACATCAGGAAGAACAGTTGTAGCAATTTAGCCTGGTTAATATACAAAGCTAATGAAATTTGCTAGTGTTAAATATATTGGATTTGATACTCTACTACTGAAGTCATCATCTCTGTTGATGCAGTTTTCTCCAAATCAAAATGTGGGGTTGATCATCATGTCCTTCTTTGGTCATGTTCTTCAAGGAACTCTCATTAACTTCAGATTGTCTTTTATATATATATATATAAAATCTATATCTTAGATTGGGCACTTTTGACTGCCCAAAATGTATGCAAGGGCAGAAATTCCTCAAATATCTTGATGGGCTCCCTTGATCAGGTACTTTCTTTTGCATGTTTAGTTTTAGTCTTTGAATCTCTGCAGTGCACTGTCTCACAAGCCTCTTCATCTTATTTCTGTGTTGTTGTGTTTTGGGTTTTTATGAACTGATCTTCATCTGTCTTCATTCTTCTTATGCATTACACCTCCAAAAATGGCAGCACAGGTAGGAGAGACAGCAGTCACAACAAGCAGTACCCCAGGTGGTTTGTTGTTTAGCTTATGATTAGAATGACACCATCTCTTTTAGTGTTCCTTTGATTAAATACTCACCTTGAAAATAGTGTAGTTTATAATCAGAATTAACTTAAATAGATCTTCAGAGTTCCATTCTCCTTCAGTAAAAATAATTTTTTGACTTTCACTGAAGCGCTTCATTCTGGGCAAGAGTAGTCCAAAGTTGCCCTTTGTTTCACCAAGATAATCTGAGTGCCTGCTGAAAATCTTGACAAGAGTCCTGCTCTTAGAGCTGCTCAGCTCACTGGGGTTAATTTTGGAAATCTCCAGCTGTCAGTCAACACTTTGTTACAGTAACCTGAGGTGGGAAGTGGAGAAGACAATGCTCACACAGAAGTGATAATAATAATAGCTATAGTGATGAAATAAATATGAACCAAAGTGGATAAGCTTAGAGAGCAGTGTGGAATTTCTTTCTGTTTCTTCAACTCTTCTTTTATGAGGCTCCAGTGAAATGTACATAATGCAATTGTTTTGCTAGGCAGTATAGAAACCTTCTGAAAGCAGGAATAAGTGTTTGATATTGTTTCCATTTGGAAGAATTCAAGCCATAATTATTCAGTATTACAAAACCAGAAACCAACAGTTTTAGTAGTGTCTGCTTGAGGCTCTGGTCTAGGGCACAGTCTTTCACTGGCTTAGTACTTGTCTAGTGCCCTTCAAACTATACCCTCTTCTTCACCCTAAACAAAAAAACTTTTTAAGCATCCAGTAAATGCTGCTCTTCTGAGAGCTACAGAAAAGGCAGTTTGGTAACACCAAAATGGATTCATTATTAGCAGCTGTTTTCTACGGAGAGCGCAATAAACAATGCAATGGAGATTTGTGATGTACTCTCTTTGACATTCAGCTTTTAGATCTGAGTATGAGACACGTGTAAAGACTCAAAGGAGGGGTTTTTTTTTGTGTGATTGTACCTGTTGTTCAGAAGGCATAAAAATAAAAGAGGACCATTCCCCATGCAATTCTGCCTGTGAGTGCCTGGCACAGCTTACATTCAAGCTGATGTGAGCTATTTAAATCCATGCCTAAAAGCAGACTATGCCTTTCATGACAACATTTATGTAACTGATTCATATATAGGCTTTTAAACTTAGGAAAATATTGATTGCTTAATCTTCTCTCTTTCTACCCAAAAAAGTTAGCATGAGCATAGATTATTTCAACAAGCTCTCTTTGAAACTATAATTTTAGGGGGTTTTTAAGTATTTCAAAGTGGATTCTCCCTATGCCATTTCTTAATCAGCATTTGGTCAAGTACAGAATTTTATTTCCTGAATATAAAGTGACATGGAGATGTGTAATCCCAAAAAGCTAAAGCATCTATAAACTAATGAAATCTTGTAAATTGTATTTTTCCAATTTTACAAGCCCCATGCTTCTTTAAGATAGAGTTGTAAAAAAATCTTATGAATGGTAGACAGTACTGTCATTGTTCATATATTTTATAAATGTTGTGCAACAAACTCATTCAAATCCTATTGACTTCACTGGAGTTACAGAAGGTTTTGGAAATTACTTTCAGCTATAGAACCACACCTCAAAGTGCCACAGCCATTTTAAATGGTCATAATTTTCAATTTTTTGTTAGTGGTTCTGAAAATGGTAACACTTGGTAACTGCTTCAGTTTTTCTATTCTATTCTATTCTATTCTATTCTATTCTATTCTATTCTATTCTATTCTATTCTATTCTATTCTATTCTATTCTATTCTCCTTTTTTTTATAATTCTTTAATTTATTTTTGCTTCCATAATATCAAAAAATTGGGAGGGTTAAGGGAGAGGTGATTATTCATTTTGTAAGTACGGGGGAAGAGGAATTTGGCAGCTCTCTTAGACCTCCCTGTCGGACCACATATTGCAAATGTAGTCTGAAATGTATCCAAAAAAGACAAACATAGGAACTGAAATTTTAACTCTTATTGGCAGTGACATTAGTAGACTCAACACAGACTCTGGGGTTTGGATATATTTTTCTTGTTTTTAACTACAGGAATAAAACAACTAATACAGCTTCAGTCCTTTGTGGTATTTAGCTTTCATGGTGGAATATTTTGCTCTTGCCATCAGACCTGTCTGATGTAAACTGGAACTTGTACCTGTTTTAAAAGAGCAGAGTAAGTCCACCACACTGCACACATAAGCATTTATGTACATATTCTGGAGTGCACTCTCTACATTCAATTATTGGGAACTTGAGAAATCTCTATGTGTTTTTACTCTACCACCTTCTGCAGGGTGCCTAAGTAAAGCAAGAAATTTTTTTTCTTCAAAGTTATTATCTCAAGAGCTCTTAAAACTGTTTACTTTGATTGACCTTTAGGATGGAATTGGAATATTCTGTGCAGTGAATTTGTAAACAAGCTGGGAAAAAACAAGTACTAAAATCTGTAAAAGCTATAATTGTGCTGCATGCCATTGGTCTGTGGCTTTCTCGCTAATTCTGCCTCATAATGGCAGCAAAGTCAAATCTGCCCTTCTAATTTCTTCCCCAAACCTGTTGAGCTGGTGATTGGCATGTTTTCCTTCTGGGCAGTGTGAAGCAGCAGCAAAGGCCAGGAGAAGGAAGGGACTGGGGCACACTAGTGAGGAGGCAGCAGGAGAGGGCTAAACAGCTGTAGTGGGTGGAATGGTGGCAGCAGTTAATGAAAGCAGAAAGAAGAGCAAGGGCCAGGCTGCCAAGAAGGTTTCAGGATGACAGAAGGGATTTGCATAGACCAGTGGTTCCTGTCTTTTCTGTGGCTTAGACGTACCTTAGAAATTTGGCATTGTGTTTTGTTTGACTGAGCTCAGCTCCTCCTTTCTCCTCTGTGTGGAAATTCCTGCTGTCTCTGTGTCCCCAGCCCACCCTGCTGCTGTTTCCATCCTCAAAAAGGCCAGGAGACACTGGACATGGCTGCACATAGAGAGAGTGTAGCTCTGGCAAACTTTATTCCCTTGAGCTCTGTTGCTTGTCAATTATATGTTCTCACCTCAGCAAGAACTACATATCTCCTTGGGAGCTGCCAGGAGAGACCACACTCTGTGGCTTTGTCTTTTCTATTAATAGATTCTTCTGAGTGGATGAAGATGGTGCTGTCCTCCTTTACTGAGGACACATCCTGTTAAGAAGCCAAATTGTTTCTTTTTGTCCCAGACACTAGAATCCCACGAGAAGAGTGCACTACTACGAACACTAGGTGTCCTGTCACAGGCAAGGTAATGGAATATGGAATATAGCACAGCAGCCAATGTTGGGAAATTGAGAAACATGTTCATAAACTGGGGATGTCAATGACAACCAGAAGAGATAATGTTATCACTGCTGCTCCTAATAACAGAGACACTGGCAACAAAACTAGGATTAGCCTGCCTCTTCGTTTCCACAGCTGTACTTTTGTGCAATTTCACCATATCAGCTTTTTTGTTTCTCTCTCAGTAAATGTAAATAGCTTCAGTGTGTGAGCTGAAACCCTGGGTCTCACTATAATGGTATTTCCCTTGATTTACAAGCATTCAGAGGGCTTGAGTTACCACTAGATCAGGCAACAGGATCTGCATCTCCTTAAAGCCTGACTTGATTTATTTTTATGTGTCACATTTCCTCCTCTCTAGCCCACCTTTCTTGTTTTCATCCTGAATTCCACACTACTTTCTAATATGGACGGTGTGTAGTGCATTATCACTGTTCACTCATTGCCTGCTCCTTCAACGTGCAGCAATGTATACCTTGGAACTGGACATACCCTAGAGAAGCACATCTGCCTTCCACAGCTTCAGTTCAAACTCAGGCAGTAATAAAGCTGTACTGATTTTTCTTGGTCTCACAGAAATACTATAATTTATCTCTGTCTCTTTTGATCTGACATAAACAAGAGCACTATTTCTTGGGAAATGTCATATTTTTTTGTTGTCTGGATTTTCACCCAGGTTGCAGTTCTCCCTTGTAACACACGATCCAGTTTCTATCAGTCAGTCCCAACTATCCAAATTAAACTAAGCAAAACGATGGACAAATTCCCTTCTTTGAAATCTGACATTCAACCTTCTTTTATCTTCATTTGAAAAAGCACAAGAACCTACTGACAGAAGGGGAGAGAGGGAAAGAAAACTTGTTTGGCTCAGTTTTTCTGTTTCTCAGTCAAGCATTGAAAACTGTTGTTCAAAGTACGCTGAGAATTAGGGAACAGCAAATTTGTGCAATTGAAAACAGTTATGTAAATTGAAATGCCAAATTTCCTGTGCCAGATGCAATATGAATTCACTGTAGGGCAAGAACTATCATTAGAGCTCCCTAGGAAAGGAACTAGAATAGCAAAGTAATGATTTTAGGGTAATATGCTGATGTTATTTGAAAGCTGGGATTGGGATGCAAACATTTGTGCAGCATTTTGTTTTCTGCAGCCCCTTGTTAATGCATCTGGTATTCATTTTAGCACCACTGATCCTAATGGATTCATTTAGTACTTATGGATGTCACAGGCATTTCCTGTAGGTGTTGTGCTGTGATGAAGTACTCGATACTGGACACTTAAGGTGTTAGCACATTTCCTTTGATTACGTATTTTTTTTCACAAGCTGTCACAATAAAATTCCTCCTGGTATGTGTTAGCAGGAGCAGCTGTAAGCAGAGACCATTGTATCAGCAATATTTGAATAATGCCATGGTCATGGGGATTCAAGCCTAATAGGTAAAACATTCAGTAATCCTGGCAGTAAGGGGAATTTGAAAGAGTTTCAGAAAAACAGTCTTGGTTGTATATAGAGATAGAGCAAATGGGCAGGTTTTGTCAAGGTGGCAAATTTATTTAAAAAAAAAAAACAAACTAAACCAACCTGCAGTCAGTCAGCATTCACTTTATCCAGATGAAATTTGTTTTCTGGCTTTTGTGTGGAGAAAAAGGATATGAGTGGGACAAGGGGGGCAGTGTAGTTTGTTCAGCTGGATGCTCGCTCATTCTCTCTCCAGAAACTGGCCTGCCTATCCTATACATTAGCAGTTTGTAGTGGCATTTATTCAAGAATTAATATTGTCTTGAAAGCTTTCCAAAAGCTTAACTTTATAACAAAATAAAAAAGCTTGCAAAGTTATTACCTTCAGGTTTTTTGGTGGGGTATTTTGAACTTTTGTTTTGTGGTTTTTGTTGTTTTGGGTGGGATTTACAGTATGGCTTAGGAATGTGTGATGGAACTAGATCAAAATAGATTGCAACATTTGGTTATATGGTTTGAATTATTACTAGACTTTGAAAAAATACTTTTATAGTAGAGTTGTAGCTTTTAATATGTGGGTTTGTCTCACTGCATGCGATCCATAGTATAGTGCCTTCAAATTTAATTCTATAAAAATATCTGCTACTTCTTTTCTCCACTGCAGTAAAATAAATTCAAGAGACTGTTTCACAACTCTGTCCTTGTCTAATATGTCAGTATTGTAATATCCAGTTCAATAAAATGTCTCACCAACAGTAAATGTGAAAAGTAAGCCTTCAGATCAGTATTGGGATAACACAGACTCAGAATACTGCAGGTGATGCTGGGTCTTAAAACATTTTATCCTGATTCAGCTGCATCCAATTTTTCAGAATGTGTTTGCATTCATCTCTTCCTGTCAGAAAAGTAAGGGAGTTACTTTGTAAGTATTGGTCATGTATATAAGCCTATTGAAAGCTCACAGCAAGACCAAGTGCTCTAAAAGGGTCAGAGAAGATAGAAGTCTCTTTTCACAGCCCTCTATCTTTCAACAGCTGTACTAGCTTGTGGAGAAGACAGGAACACTTCTCAGAAGGGTGGACTTAAAGGGAAGTTATTCTGACCTTGTATCCTTAGTCAGGACTGGGGGAAAATCCAGTATCTCCAGTGGCAGGAAAAATCATTGCTACAGATGAGGTATTTTTGGTGGCTTAGTTTGTCATATAGGAGATGGTATGGCTTTCTGGGTAGCAAATCTCTTTGTCAGCAACTACCATGAGTCCAGCAGGAGTGTCTGGGAGCACAGCTGCAAGCAGCAGCCTGCAGCTTCTCAAGGCACCCTGCGTGCCAAGCAGATCAAATCACCATGAAAGAGACTCATTCTCTTTAAATGTCCATGATATTGCTTATATAAAATAATCCTAAATGTGAATTCTACTGCTTTTGTCACTGTGACTGCTGAGAGCTGAACTAATTTATCATCCCTGCAGTCACTCATTTATCTGTTCAGAAGGGGGAGTTAAGTGGACTCTTGCAGGATTGAAATGAGTAGTTTGTGCTCTCTGGTTCTCGTCAGTGTTCCAAGTTTGTTTTTCCAGAAGCTCACAGAAAGGTGGTCCCCTTCAAATTAAGGTCTCACTGTTTTACTTCCAAAATCATAAAACTCCAGCTGCCTTCACTCATGTCTTTTTTGCTAAACTCATACTGTGAAAAAAGATCTATAATAATGCAGATACAGCCACTGATGACCCAACCAACCATATAATGCACAGCTAATTCATTCCTCTTGATATGAAATAATGGCTTTTCTGAACATGTTATGCATTTCTTACAGAATTCTTCTTTGGGATAAAGGATAAGTTTTACTCATAATTTTCTATCTGTCTTTACCTTCCGTCTCCAACTCCAGTCTTTCTTTTAGTCCACATTGTAATATCAGAAAGCAAATCTAATGTAAACAAATTTCTATTGAGACATCTGTGGTTTTGTATAACTACTTTATGATTGTGACTCTCACCTCCTGCCTTTCCCCAATTCCTTGATTGGAGAATACAGTGTGCATAGGTGCATTTTCACTTGAAGAAATATTATTTCTTATTGTGCTGTATATTATTGTAGCATTGAGATAATGAGATGCTATTGCCTGCTAAAAATCACTTTTTACTTATAGACTACTTTTCACCCTCTTGATCCCCTGGAAAATAGCTGAGGTTGTAGAAGAAACATGGCTTACATTTTCAGAGGGGAAAGTACCTATCTTCTTTTTTCTTTTATTTTTTTACTGAGTAACAACTCAGGTCTCCTGTTAATGGGCTGTTGCCAATATCAGCTCTGACTTAAAATATGTGAAATAATTAAAATAATTTCTTACCACTGAATTTCATCAAAATTATTTGGAGAGAAGGGACCTCTTTGTGCCTCTCAAATTTTCCTTTCTGTTCCAATCCATCTATTAAAGTGATACCAAATAAAGGATCTTCCCCATCTTCATTTACTTGGGAAACCCTACACAATACAGGATTTCCATTGAGTAATTTCAACAACTCAACATGGGTTGTTTTCCACATATGAAGTCTCATGGACATTTTTGCCACCTTTAAGGCCACATCATAAGAATGGGCTAGGCTTACAGGGTTGTGTTTCAGTATTATATCCCAATACATGCAGATAGAAGTAAAACTGATGTTGTCAAGGAACTCTTTCCTTTATAAAGTATTGCTTCTCTATTGAGGTACATTGCTCTTTCTTACACATTACCACAGAGCTAAATAAAAACATTTTATGTGTTATATATTAAAAACTGTTATTAGCCAAACATGTTTTAGACACTCACAGTATCATTCTTTTTATAGCACTTTCTAATGCTAACAATAAATTTCCACTATTTGGGCAGTTACAAATATATGACTTTTCTCATAGAATGTGTTTCACTTAATTCTTGGTATAATCAACTTTTCTTACTCAGACTTCCAAAAGATCTCTTTGGAAGCTCAGTTCAAAGGTAAATGTCGTTCCTTCCACCATAGTAGAATGGACCCAAGATCATTATTAACTACCTGTAAGACAGATTGATTACATGCTGTGTTCTGGACCTGCAGTGTGGATTAGGCCTGGTAGTTTTTTACTGCATAACTATTTTCTGGGTATGTTTTTTCTTTTTTTGGCCTTCATATCATTAAACATCAAGGCACGTGATTGACAGCTATCCTGAGTTTGTCAGAAGAGAGATTGTCAAAGGAATCCTGTCTGCTTCAAAGGAACAACATTTACAGCTTGATGCAAAATGATTCACGGAGTTCCTTTAAACGAGCTGCTATGGGAAAGTTCTTTAGGAAATATTGTCTGTCCATGAACATCAAAAGCCACAGGCAAAAGCTCAGGCAAAGGCTGGACAACTCCTTTGTGTTCCAGCTTTGCCATGAAGGTCATACCACATACATGAGTCTTTTGACTCATGTACCATTGGCTGATGTTCCCTTTTTAGTACTTCAAACACAATACAGGATCTGTGTATCTATTTCATAAACTCAGGTGTCTATTTAAGCTGTTAGAATTTGTGGAATATACTACATAGCATTTGCCTACAGATGACTTTAGAAAAGCTTTATTTTAATCACAGAAAAAGCATGGACACTCTTCAGAAAATACTGTATTGTTATTGTTGCTTCATCTAATTAGGAGGTGAGTCTTTGGCTTTATCTGCTAAATACAGCAGAAGTAGCTTCACTTCTCTAGGTAGAAAAACCTGTCAGAGTAGTGGCCTGAAGCTGAAAAGTGCTACTCAAGTATCAGCTGTCTGTACTAAACCAGCTGGGAAAGGTAGAAATGAGACTAATCTTGTGTATTCCTCTTTCTGGATACTCAGAATTCAGTTCTCCTGATAGCCATCATGGTCTAAGGAAGATAGAAATAGGTATGATGCCAAATAGCATGAAATACTATGAAATATCCAAGCACTTTTTCTTCCAAACAAAATAATCTTGCTGTTACCTATTCTGGTGGCATTAGGAGCTTCCTGGTTGTCCTCGCTGGGGTATAAATTGAAAATTTTTGTGAAGTATACTTAATAGAAGTTACTTTCAGAAAGCTTTTAAATTCATAGGTTCTGAATTATATCCAGAATATGTTGTGGACAGTATAATATAATGATGTGTTCATCATGCCACTGATTGGATTTCTTTGTGACCAAGGCAGGACCTCACTCTTAGAGACGGCTTGTCATATAATTTTCATGAATTTGCCATCATTCTGCATTTCTTCTTTGTAGAAGGAATACACACACATGCATTTCCAGTTTCACGTTCACAAAACACACTACAAAGGTAGCCCCACAAACATGGATTAAGAAAGGATATCAACAACTGTACTTTAAAGCAGGCTGCTCTCTTTCATTATGAGTCAATTGGGAAATTATAAGAATTGATTCATTGGAAACAGCTGTGTTTGTGAAGGAAAAAACCCAACAAAACAAAACTAGCTGTGCTGGCAGGTATCCACTGCATGTCAGTAAAAGCATAAACATGTGCTAGCCACCAGATCTTAATTAGCTTTGTGTTCCTAGTTTCAGCATGCTAGCATTTTTTACAGCTTAGATTATTTTTCTTCATCATTTTGAAGTTATGTCTCAGCCCAATAATCAATACAGGATGTGGAAATAAATATTAATCTTATAAATTTATTGAATAATAGCTGTTGTTAACATAGTCGGTAGTGATAAATTGTTGAAAGAGCCAAAATGCTTGCATTTATCATTTTTCAGTCCTTAGTTAAGAAGATACAAATAATTAATATTTCAAAAATCAATCTTTTCTTTCCAGTCTTGCTAGCAACTTGAATTAAATAGATGTTAATTTAAAATGTGAAGGTGAGGCACAAAAGAAAACAAGGATATGATCCCAGCATGAGACACCGCATCATGTGGATGTTATTACAGTGGTACTGACACTGGGAGTAAGCACTTGTTTCCACCTTACTCTGAACCTGGTTAGATATTTTTAGCCAATTTATTTAGATAGAGGATTAAATAGAAATAGCCCTGCTATTGAGACTCATTTGGATTGTAAGTGACCTCTGAAGGGCAGAGAGCTTAAAACCTTGCTCAAAAAAGGTCAAACTTCAGGTTGCTCATGGACCTGTTCAGTCAAATTTTTTGAGAGTCCTAAAATTAACTGAGAAAGAAAATAAAAGTATTTTAATGTACACAACTTTGTTACATAATGTTTTTTATTCTTTCTAAAATTGTCTGGTTTCTTTGATAATGAAAGAGCAAATTATAACTATTAGCTCATTAGATTTTCTTTACATTTGTTATTTAAAAATTGAAAACCAAATACCTCAGTAAAACTCTGATATTTTGTATAAAAATAGCTTGTATTTTGCCATCTTAATTTAAATAGAACTACATTTCTTGTTTTTCAGTTAGTTTTTTAGGTAGTTTTTCTGCAATTTTGAGATTTGCCAAATAAAACCACTACCAAAAAATGAAGAAAACTTCGATCTCAAAAGCAGCAGTAAACTCTGTAAATACTGGGCTTTATATATCATAAAAAAGAATCAGACAACTGCACCTGTTCTTTCTTTGCTTGCATTTGTAAAGAATGGTAAATCAAGTATAATTAAAGGTAAATACTTTTCAGTAGCATGAGCATGGTTTTTGAACACAGGTTCATAAGTCTCATTTTGAGTAGTCCTATCCAGCACAGTCTCTGCTTTGTAGTGTTGGTTTTTATTTTAGACTAGAAAAAAATGTACACATGGGAAAATTACCCTGATTGATATTAATCACAGGAGCTGGATATGGTGAAAGGGAAACAAACCCTTGGGAGCATTTTTATAATCTTGTCATTCTCTGCTGCTTCAAGGTGTGGGAGTGGTGGATTGTGGTGGAATACATTCTTGTTAAAGGAAGCATGGAAAATAAAATAACCTCTGTCTTCCATAACAAACAGTAGGCTAGCAGGTATTTGCTAATACTAATTCACAGCATTGGAGACAAAATTAGGAGTCTGAAAAACCTCCAAAGCTAACTTCCAGGTCAGAACCACTTCCTGGCACTTGGAAAGCCTCAAACTGGAATGACTTTTGATGACTCCCTGGGATGGGAGTAAGGGTGGAAAGCATCCTCTGCTTACTGAGTTCACTCATGTAAGTGAAGAGCTGATTTTGTTCTGCCTGGTTTCAAACCATTCAAGAGTTATTTGAAATTTCTGTGTTAGGCATGTGGGCTGTGCACAATGGTATGTGTGTTGAACTTGCTGCTCTCTATTCAAGACATGTTCAGCTGCATCCTGCACTGTCAGAGCACAAGTCACTGGAGACTGCCAATTAAAGCACATCTCTTGTGTTTACACCCTGCACTGAAACGCTCTGGGATGAGATTCTGAAGTTTCTTCAGTCCTGAAGTGTAAACTGTAAGGAATTAGTATGCAGGGGAAGCAGGTAGAGTACACTCCTGAATGCTCAGGTGTGCAAAGTTTTTCATAAGACACAGTGACATTGCAGTTCCCTCTCTGTCACAGCCTTTCTTAAAGCACAGGGTCACCTACTGAACTATGAAGACAGACATTTTCTACAATGGTTTTCTTAGAGTCGCCACTCTTTTTTTGCTTATTCTTGCTTCTTTCCCATATTGTACAAA
Organism: Serinus canaria; assembly: GCF_022539315.1. NCBI lineage: Eukaryota > Metazoa > Chordata > Aves > Passeriformes > Fringillidae > Serinus > Serinus canaria. Next base: position 40,958,476 of record NC_066315.1, read on the forward strand.
CATGTCTTGAACACACAAGCTCTCACTGCAAAAAAAATCTAGAAAGTCTGCCACAGTTTCTTCTGGTTTTGAGGAAACTGTTCTACTTTGAGTTTTATGAGCCGGTATTCAAGGTTCAGGAATTTGCTTGTTATTTTTCCTTGTTGCTTGATGTAAGTTAGTAGAATTTTTTTTTTTTTTCTAGGAAAAACACTTTGCCTTGGATAGGTTTCCCTGGAAAATAAACTTATGCTAATATTTGGCAAAATTGGAAATAAAATGACTTTGTTCTGAGAACTTTTGATCTCCTGATATGAATAGAGATTTCTTTATTGGTTGGTATTTGGCAGAAACCAGGGGTCTCTCTTTCAGGAATACAGTCATTTTTCTTAGAAACTAAAAAGCTATTAGAAAAGTTATTTGAAGTTTGGTTTGGGGTTTCTTTTTTCTGGTTGGAGAGACTATTTTTTTTATTTTATATTGTTGTGAAAATAGTTGGCCAGATTTATCTCTGGCATTTCTTCATTGAGAGCAAACTCTCTTTCCTCCCTCCACTCCTTCTAGCAGGTTGTAGAGAATTATATCTGACAGTAAGTTTATGGAGCTATTTTCCCAGTTCAGGGAACTTAAAACATTCTTTTTCCCAGTTTAGCCAACCAGCACAAGGAAAGATGATATGCTAATTAGTAAAGCATGAGCATCCTCACAGATTTTGTGACAGGATGATGGAGAGAAGTGCTCCTTTCTGGGAAATCTATTACTATTTAAATGAGTCTGCTATTGCTGAGAACTTTAAGTATCTTTTTACTAAATCACAACAAACAATAGGGCCAAAATGGTGGGGAGGAAAGTTAAATATCTGTATGGCTTTTTTACATCAAGTACAGTTGCATTTGTAACATTTAATTTCATAACAATAACGCTTTTTTGTTGTCATTTTTAGCAAGCATAAGAAATATAGTGACAATTTTGACCCCTTTAAAATAAATTGGATATTTTGGGCTTCTGCATCCTTCATTATTTAGATTTGTAAATTTGTCTGTGATTCAAAGAGTACATCAAATCCTCTTACTTCATTGTATTTGGAAGGAGCATGATTAGATTATTAACCATTAGCAAAGCAATTGCTGTGCCCACATTGTTACTTCATTTTAAATTCCTCCTATTCAAATTCCATGTGAGTCTATTCCATGCTAATCTATTGCATTAACAAACACACAGGAGAAAGGAGTGAGGGAAGCCAGCCAAGAAATATTGGGCCCGAATATTATCTTTTGAATCTCATTATTATTCAGGAGTGGCATAAAGTAAGATTGCATAACTTTATGTGCTAGCTCTAATGTTTTATCCTAGCTAGTAGGTATTCCATGTGAAATTTCAAATTTTTCTTTACCTCAAGGAGGGAGGACATCAGTTGCTTTTTTAAGACATAGCCACATATCTCAGCAGCTATGGCACCTCACCTGCAAAACTGTTTCCTTTCCACAGAGATGGTCTGGTGCCCCTCCAAGGGAGGTTTACTGACTCATAAACCACAAATGCCAAAATCATTGCTGCAATGCACAGCTAATCATCATCTTTCTTCTCTATTGATGCTACAGAAACAAGAGTGGTGCAGAAATGTTTGTCCATATAGTAACAATAGAGGAAAAAAACACTCTGTAGCAGGCCCAAGAATATTTGATAACATTTGACCAGAAAGAATTGACTTTACATAGTTCAAAGAATTATAGGCTTCTGCACATAAACAGGACAGCCACATAGTTGTGCTTACCTGATGATTATTTTAAATCTTTTGATGAAGAAAGAGTGATAACTGGCTTTTTAAAAATAGTTTCATAAAAGTCTACAAAGTTTTCCTTGTGTCATGTGGATGAGTTATCAAATCCCTCTTAAAAAGTTGTGTGTGTCAACTCTATGCCCTCAAAGTGTTCAATCTATTCAGTAAAAGTTATTTTCTTTGTTTGCTCCCTCATACTACTTGGCTTCCAGTCATCTGAGAGATTTTTTTGATCACATTTTTGCTTGTAATACCTAGCCTTTTTATAATTTTAGTGGTTGCATGCATTGGTGTGGTTTTCTCTCTACTTAGAAAATCATCCCCTTCTTGAACAGTAGATTTTGATTGTTAGCCAACCAAGTTGTTCAAAACAAGACTGATTACCTTGTCTCTAATGTCCATTTTCAAGAAACTGCCAAATAATTTTCTTTGATTCTTTTAATGCTATTATTTGATTACAGAGGAAATTTGATTACTCCCAAAGCCTTACAAAACATCAGTTTTAAGAAAATTGTGATTAATTTTTCTCAGCTTTTCAAAGATGTTGTCTTGCACAGCAACAACTATTGTTATATAACTGGACCAAAAAGTACCTTTGGAGAGATTACAAGTCAAAATATCTGAACTGCTGTGTCTCATATTCTCTGTGATGGAAATCATGAAGAGTCTGCAGCAGATAACAATAGTAAAGGTATAACTGTATTTTTACCTGAGAGGGGAAAGTGGGATTTAACCACAGATAAAAAGCTTGAACTGTGGTATTTCATGCATCTCTTCCTTTCAAAATATCAGGAGATAGACCCCCTACAATTTCTCCATAGCCCTCCTCATATGGCTAAGCCAGTGTACAAAGCTAAACAAAAAAGATTTGTCTGAATAAGTATATAATAGAGCTAAACAAAAAGATCTGACTTCCTTTGAGAAAGTGTTATAAAATCAAACATAAAGTAGCAAGAAAATAAAAATCTCCTCTAGCACAATCCAAAGCTGACGTGAGATTATAAAATTACTCATGTATTTAGCCCAAGACTTTTACTCTGGTAATAAAGTAGCTTTCTTGGTCCATGTCAAAAGTTGAGCTTGAAATTTTATTAACTTTTACCCATTGCTTATTCGTTGAATGGGCAAAAAGAAATTGAAATAAATAGAAGTCCAAAGAAACACATTCTGCCTGTGTTTTGCTTTGGTTTGGATTTTGGGTTTTTTTGTTGGTAGGTATAGGTAGGTATATATTTTACAGATATTGGCAATACTGTAAGACAAAGGTGATAAAACTAAATGTGGAAAATTGCTGCAAGTACAAAAAAAGTAAAATTGGAATTGTTTCTGTGACATTATTCTTCCAGTAATGTTCCACATGAGCTTATTTGAAAGCTTTATTCTCATTGCAAAGCTTTTAAAAATGAATTACATACATACACAGAAAAAAAAAAACAAAACATTTTTTGTGAGCAAACAATGGTGTGAACTTATTTAAAATTGCTTCATGCTGGAGGAAACTAATAAAAACATTGGTGATGGTAAGAATAAAAAGTACGAAAGAATGAGAGAAATAAAAACTGTCAGGAAAATTTGTTGATATAAGGCTCTTTTTATCTTTTCAATGAGATTGTCTTTGAAAAATTGCAAAACATTTGGCTTTTCTGACGTTTTGGCTGTTCTTAAGTGGCAGAATTACTTTCTCAGTGCTACTCATTGGCTGCACATTGCTCAGCTCTTTCCACCTCGTTGCTGAAGAAGTAGGCTTGGCCATTAGCAGCCTTGGAAGAGACAGGGGAGGGGTTCTTCACTTGTGCAAGTGCTTTTCCTAATGACAGCAGCATAGGAGAGCAGTTCCCACGACAAATGTGAGCAAAATGCTCCCACAGCTGTATCCAGCTTCCAACACAACGTGTGCACCTCGGTGTGCAAACAGCCTGTCCCAGAGGGAAGCAGCTCTCTACACTTCTGCACATAGAAGGAGCTCAGAGGCCCCTCTTGCTTTCACTTTCCCTGACATCAGAGCAGCCTGATTTCATAGCCAAGCTGTGGTTCTGTTTGTTTGCCTTATTATTATTGTTTTGAATGTCCTGAATACCAATTTTTGTAAAGGAGCTCTTCAGAGTTCTTCAAAGCCCCACCCCATGAATTCAGCTTTCCCATCCCTTAGTGCTGATGCTGACTGGCAGAGCAGCCTCCTGCCATCATGGTGTCTGAAGTTAGTCTTGGCAGGAGTTGTTATAAATTCTTAACTGAAAATGCAGCATGTAAGTTTCTGAAGAAGCACTAAAGGCATACTGAAAAATGTCATGCCCAAATTAAAAGGGAGTTGTGCAATCCTAAGTACCAACAAGTGGAACCCCACTGGGAATAGCCAAGAAGAAACCATTGCCAACATTATTGTGGAATTTACCATGATTGTTGCCTAAGCCTAAATATGAAACCTTTGAAAAAGTAGGCTTGTGTTACAGAAATTATAAGACTATATAAGAATTTAATATCAGAGGGGGAAAAAAATGTATTTAATAAACAGAATTAAGTTTCCCTGCTTCTTTAATCGAAGAGTCATGATAGAAACTCAGCAGTCTGTGAAATTTGTAAGTCTAGTTTGATGGAATTGGCATAAATTAATCAGTGTTGGCTTTAACACTGTTTTTAAACATATTTTTAATATTTAAATAGTTTTGCTTTTGATGTTCCAAATCTCTTTTTCATGAGGCAACTGGAAGAAATATAAATTACGAAATGTAGAGAAATTTGAGGATAATTTTCCTACCAAGCTGGAACTGTCCTGTGTAAAACTTGAGAAGTGAGAGTTCAAGTACTTGAAACGTGGGCAGAGGATGCTGGAACAATCAGTGTGGGTTTGAAGTGGCAGTTCATGAGTGTGTGTGTGAAATTGTAAGTGTTTTGCAAGAAATATAATATGCCTTCCATTTTTCACTGAATTCATTCATTCATTTCATGAATACTTGAGGGTGGAAGAGTGTAAGGCAGCAGTGATGGTTGTTTGGGGTTTTTTAATACCAGTCTCCTGTGTCTTTCAGCCAGTCAAATCTTATCAGTGTGGTTTAGTTTCACTACCCATTAACAGTCCCACTCACAGCTTATCTTTTTTCTGATGTTTCAGAGAATCAAAGAGTGGTTTGTGTTGGCAGTGTAAGCAAAACTAAATAGACACTATGCAACACAATGAGGGATTGAGAAGAGTGCTGCTACAGTGGCCATGAGAAATAACACTAGGACACCTCTAGCCATCATTTTGTGGTTAAAATCACACTAATTCATCATGAAAGATGCTCCAAAAAATGAAACTTCCAACGCTGACGTTATGGAAGACTCCATCACCACTGTTGAAGCAGCAGTATTTTTCTGAGGGAGTTTGCAGTCTATCAGTTAGAGTGTTATTGAATCAATAAGAATTAGCCTTTATTTGTCTTGAGAAGAGATTTTGTCTGTCTTCATAGCTGAACAATGAATAGATTACTGTGAGTAGCAGAAGTGGTGTCTTACATGTATTTGAATTAAACAAGCTTGTGGGACTACAAGCAGACCATCCACCCACTGTAGCTATTGTGACTGTTTCTCCTTGACTGTGGAAAGTGTCTGTCTTTGACTCGTGAGGCCTGAATCATTCATCATTCTCATAACACCAAACTTAAGGTTAAATCTCTAGTAGTCATAGAAATATGCTATGGGTTTAGGAGAGTAATAAAGAACATTTGTAGAATAGTTTGGGTTGGAAATAACTTCAGGGATCATCTAACTGTAACTCCCAACTTCCACTAGACCATTTGCTCAGAGTCCATCCAACTTGGGGGACTTCAACTCTTCCAAGAATGGGAGAACTACAGCTTTTCTGGTCAAGCTGTGCCATTGTTTCTCCACATTCATAGTAAGGAATTTCTTCCTAATTTCTAGTCTAAAACCTGCCCTTTTTCAATTTGAAGCCATTCCCATGTGTCCTGTCACTACAGGCCATGGTAAAAAGTCCCTCTCTGGCTCTCTTGTATTCTCCTTTAGGTACTAAAAGGATAAGCAATGGGTGAAAGAAAAGCGTTTCTAATTCTTTATGTGAAAACCTTCTGGAGACCTTGACAGATCATTCTAGAAGTAAGAGGGTCATTGCAAAGACCACAGCAGCAGTGCTATAATAATATCAGACAGTTTTTGTATGTTTTGCATTCGTTCTTAAATGATGGTGATGGTGGTGGACTGAAGACTACAAAGGTTAAAATTTTGCCACAAAAAAAGCAGCAAGAACAGTATAAACCAAGAGTATCAGTCAGCTCTATTTTGAGGTTTTCTAATCCCATTCAGGATTCAAACACCTCTATGGAGAATGCTTCCAGTTAGCAGCAGTGTCTACTGATCCTGATATTGTTAATGATGCTGTTGATGGTTAAGATATGTGTGCTAACAAAGGTGTGCTCCCAGGGGTCATGGAGCTGAAAAATTCTAGAAAATGTATATTTGGGTGAACTTTTGATGTCAATCAAAAACGTGTCTTTCAAACGCTTACATTCAGATTGGATAAATTTTATTATATTTTGAGGACTTCCATTTAGATGGTGTACTGTAAAAGTAAAAGCAGAAAGCATGGATTATAGTAACTTCCAGCTCTGCTGGTCTTTGTTTTAATAAATAACAGTACTCTGAAAATTAAAAATATGGTAAGAAATTCACTGTTGCACTGAAAAAACAGTTAAAACTTTTAAAAAGGGTCCTTTTTTATGTAAGGATGTGGTGGCTCAAAAAGCACTACTTAAAACAGCACCTGGACAGCATTGACCATGTACTGACAGCCCTCTTCAGTCTTGTCTAAGATGCAGTTCAACTGTTACAGAAAAGTAAAATATTTTTCTTCTCTTTTTTTTCTTTTTTTTTTTTTTTTTTTCTCAAATCAGCAATGTCACTCTGATCCCCAGGGTTACTATTCTCACTAATCTGGTGAGAAGAACAAATCTGGTAACATACAAGGATGGGGAAGTTAATAGTCTGTCCTGGACAAAAGAGAGAAATAACTTGGGCTTTGAAGCATCCATTCCCCTAGAGGAACAATCTTTTATATGGCTCATAAAAACAGACTATCACTATCCAAAGAGTGTTACTGGTCTTATGGAGTTTTAAGGGGTTTCTGAAGCAGAGACAGAAAACCAGGGAGAATTCAGAAAGGGCAATTTTGAAGCAGCAACTCTTGATATAAACAAGTTGGAGGAGAGGCTTGGGCTGAACTTGATCTTACTGTAAATATCTTTGGTTATGCACACAAACCTCAGAAAAAAACTGAGGCCTGACTTAGCTTAGCACATTGAGAAGGTTTTAAAAAGGAGGTGAAAAGTAACTGCTCACAGATAGCACAGTGATCTGTGATAATTTGAATTGTAGTGTCTGCTTCATGGGAAAAAAAATCTCAACTCTCTTTAAATGTAAGATTTCTGATAATTCGCAGGGAACTAAATGCTCCCCAGAAACAAACTACAAATTTTTAAAGTCTTGAATTCAAGGTAAATTCCATACTTCCACATCACACTTCTTGTGATTGTTGATTAAAACTGCTCAATGTTTTAATTAAACCCTTGAAAAGAATCCCAGATAATACCACATACTAATGCAACTCCAAGAACACTGTTGTAGCTCACTTCAAGGTGGAAGGGGAAAGGTATGGGGATACTCTGGAAATAAGGCTTTCTTAATGGTTCTTTCCTCAAGAGGAATTCTGCTGTTTTAACCCCAGAGACTCCAAGTGACCTATTTGTATGGCATAATATTGGTGGCTGGGAGTGGTCAAACCTTGGAGGGCTGTTTTGAGTGGCTCTTCAGGAAGCTGCTTTGAATAGTGGAGATACTGATGGTCCATGGTCATAAAAGGAAACATTCAGTGCTACAGCTCCTTGGCATTTTTGCCTTGCTGCCTCTCTGGCCAGCAGCCTCACAGTTCTGGGCCATGGCCTCCAAATCTGCTGCCTCTCAAAGCAAAAGATGCTGCACAAATTGTAGATGGTGCTGTGTATCCTGTGCTGTATGAAGTCAGAGCGTTGGCATAAAATTGCTACAGGACTTGTGATTTATAGCTGTGAGCACTTAATAGTGCCCAAAGCATTTTGTGAATTAGGTGGAAAAAATGAACCAACAACTTGCATTTTGCAGAGTGGGCAAAACTGCTTCAACAACAAATGGTTTCAGAGCTTATTAAGAGAGAAAACTGCAACTTAAAGGGACAAGCAAGTGGAGACAAGAGTGAGTGGAAAATAATGTCTTTGTCTATCTTTAAACAAAATAAAGTGGGAGTAAAAAATGAGTAAATAAGTAAAATGCCATGAGAAGGGTCAGACTTCTCATAAGTAACCTGCAAATCACGTGTTTGACCTCTTCTGCATATCTGAATTAATTAATAAAATGTTGTAATTCAAAAGTACTAGGCTTGAAAAAAAAACAACTAATAAAGCATAGTTTAAATATCATAGTTTAAAACTCTGGACTTGAGTGAGCCAAATTTATCCTTCCTACTTTTAATATACCTCCTCCTCCCATCATTTCCTTCTCAACATATGATGGCAAATGCAGAAAGAATACATTCAGCTTTTAAAAGACACAGCTCAATCAACCCTGTGCAGAAGCACCTACTGCTGTGTGTTAACAGGAAAATGTCTTTTATTAAGCATTAAGGAAAACATCCTGAACTAGGGAGCCTACACAAAATCTAAATATTTCATCTGATTTCTGACTGATGGGCAAGATCTTACCCAGACCTCTTTTTAATCTGTTTTGATTCTCTTTCCTCTGGATTATTTTTTAGACTAGCATCTCCTTAATAGTTATTGGTCTGTCAGCATGGACCTTATAAATTTTTGCAGGGCTTTGTAATTCATTTGGGTGAAAACTCATATCAGTACAAAATGTGACTCCATACAGTTGAGCCTTTGGCTTTCCACTGCCTTGCTGCTAATCTCAACATTTATTCTTGGAGCCTCCTAGGTTCAGTTGGCATCAAGGAGTTAAGGTCTAGACTCAGCCTGGGTAGAAAAACAAATTTTGTCAAAAATATATAGTTGTTTTAGTATGCTGCTTTAATGCTTTGCTGGATGCATGCCCTTTTAAAATTAGTGAATTAGCATGAATTTTCATTCTGTGATGATTTTATTTAGGGCTTTCTTATTTCTCTGAAGTGCTGAAATTTGTCTGCTTTTCTGAAAAGTTTAAGTCATCTTATGAAATAGCACAATAGAATAAGAATAATTTACTGTAGATATGTGCATATTTGTAGTTTACAGTAACTTTTATTATCTGCATTCATGGATGAAATCATTAATGTTTGAGGACATCATTGAGGAATCTCTCAGGAATTTTGCACATTCAGAATTAAATCATCACTACCATTTCTTTAGTTCCCAATTTAGTGTAGGCTCCAGCTTTTTAATAGCACCTAGTATTTGTGCCAGGGACTGAACAGAGATTTTAGGGGATTCAGAAGGAAATTTCTTCCTTGGCAATGTTGCTTCTTATATTTTCTATCCCACTATTAGGGGGAAAAGAGGATCTATTTTTATAGTAAGGCAGCTTTTCCAAGCCATTTCCAGTTCAATGCATGGGCCACTGTTGAAATCATAGACCTGAAGATCCTTTATATACAAAAGCTACCATGTTTTATATTCTGGTGTGCAAGGTGATGTCCAGAGCCTCCTACTAAGCACTGCTAATTTGTCAGTGTACAAGCAGTAGGAGAAACTATTTTTAAAAAGGATGTGACATACAAGTCAGAAAGAGAGGAGACTGATAGATGAGTTATTTTCCCCACTATCAAAAAGAGCTGGCAGTTGGTTGCTGCAAAATGTGGTGCAACTATCTTCTGTCTCACTCCCTACCACTGCTAGGTTTCCAGTTGTTTGCCCTTTGTCTGCCTGTGCCAGGGGATTCAGCGGGGTGGTGCACCCAATTAAAAACCACCACCAAGACATGGAGACAATTCCTGTCTCAGGGCAGCGAATGCACAACCTCAACTCTCTAGACCAGGGGCTGTAAAACAGGAAAGAGCTTCCATGTAAAGTACAAACAATATCATAAATTGAAATGCAAGACTGCTTAGTGGTATTCCTCACAATCTCTTACTGGCTTTCTCGTTGTCTGGAACCTCCTTCTGCTGTCACTGACAAGAAGGAATTCTGCCAGTGGCATTGGTAGGAGACAGTTTGCTTCCTTTCTGGTGTGGAAATCAGTCCAACAGTATTTTGAGTTTTGTATAGTGCTTTGTCCTGAGAGTGCCCTTGAGCATTTCACAATCTGTGAATGCAGTCACAGATTTGCCACAGGCCTTGGGCAAAGCACAGCCCATTGTGTTCATGGACTCCAACACAACTCAAGCTGAGAGTTACAAACTGAGGCTTAGGTTCCTCCTAGCCCCCAACAAACACTGCCTGGGAAAGACAGGATGCCTTGAGAGACTTAGGCACCAGAATGGTCAGCAGAGAGTCACCTGTTTGGTCTAACAGGACTATGCAATGCTCTGCTGCGTTACAACTTAAAACCTACCCCCTCCATCCAGACAACTCCACAAAGACAAAAGACTCACTCCTGGGAAGTGCAGCCCACAATATCTTCCTTTCAAGGCAGCTTGCCTGCAGCCTGTCAGCCAATGAAGAGAGAGCCAATGTTTCCTCTCAAGTGTAGCTTGGTATCTGTTGTAGTAGGGCAATGTCAGTGGCTGGAACACTGATCCAGGACAGAGGAGACAGCAGCTGAGTCTTGTCTTTGCCTGACTGCTGTAGACGCCCACATCTTGCAAAAGTGAGCATTCCATATGGCCACTGACTAGTGAGAACTCCATATGGCTGGTGCTTTCTTTTCCCTGAATATGTTCCACTTAAGGGGAATATGTTGCACATTCACTGGGCCAGTGAGGGGAAATGTGATACTCGGCATAATTTTTGGGTACTTATGAGGGAAAAGGAAAGGACTGGGTTTAAGTTGTTGCTTTGCAGAGGGTTTGCATTGACATAAACCAGCTATGAAGTATGTGCTGACTTTGGAGCAAGACCTGGAACTTGGAACATTGTCTTGCCTAATTTATTGTCGTCATTACCTAGAGAAACGAAATTCTAGTTTTTCTCCACAGGCAGCATTAAAATTGTTGTTCTCTGCAATGTGTTATGTGTTTGGGGGTCTTCTGAGAATTAGCCTTTCCAGGCAGATGGGCCTGGTGGAGATCATGGATTTAAGGACAACAGTTTTGACATGATCCATGTTTAGGCATGAAACATCTCATTTGAATGCATACCTAAGCAAAAGAAGTTTGATCTTCTCACTTCAGAACTCAAACCTAGGTGCTTCAAGCCTCTGACCAATATTGAAACATGAGGTCACCCTTCCTCTCCTGCTGCTCCTATTCACTGTTGAAACCTTACTTCCCCAGTAGATTTGCAGATTTTTAGCTAGTAGGGCAACATTAAACAGGAGGCAGGATATTGTATCTGTTTGCTTTAGGGGTGCAAACATCATAGATACTTGTGTGAATAGCATAGTGGGCTGTCCCATCTTTAAAACTGTTTCGGTCCTAAATTTATTCTTCTATTCAAAAGACACCACAAGAAAGCAACATAACAAAAACTGCAGGTAGCCTCCAACCCCCTCACATCGTGTTGGGCAGAGATTCAGCACTGACTCAGACCTTTCTACCGAGACAGTTGGGCTATTTCCTGCTGCAGGAAAGAACCTGCAGCAGGAAATGGGAACCCTACAATTCCAGGCACAAAGTAGTGGCCTTGGTCCCCCTTTGTGCTTTTGCAGAAGGTCCCATTAACATCAATCAGGGCTAGGGACAAAGCAGCTGTGGAACAGTTCAGCAAAATGCTCCTCTTTGTTGGTTTTGATGCCTGCTATGGAGTTTTTTCCCTGGTGGATTTTTTTATGGTCATGGGGTTTTTCCATAGGAGAGGAATGTATAAGCTGTTGCCAAAGGAAAGGGAAGGGATGATAGTGCTTGTAGATCAATTTGAAACACGAGTATCTGCAAAGCAGTCCCTGAACTGCACAGAGGGGGTGAGCTTATGTGTCCATGGCTAGGGGATTTGGCTGATTGTGGGCAGTTCCAGTCCCTTCTTCCAGGACTGCTTTTTTCCTACAGTTGTAACACACTTGGGAGGCAGGGCAGCAGCTTAACAGAGCTCTGTGCTTCTCTCCTGGCCCTGGGATCATTATAAAACTCTGCAGAGGGACATGGTACCCCTGAAAGGGGGAAGTAAGTATTCTATTCCTCTCCCACCCACACTTTGTCAGGCTAGGTGCTTTTCTAGGAGCCCAGAAGTTGTCTTTGAGTTCTCTAATTTCTATATAAGGCTACTGTTTAAAATCTGACAGCTCATACTATTTATTTTCTTCAGAAGCTAAATCTTCAAAAGCGAGCCTTGCTCAACTGCTTGAGAGAGACAAGCAGGGGAGCTTTGTAAACACCTACTCACAGGAGACTCAGTCCAGAGGAAGTCCAGACATCTGCCCAAGCTCTAGCTCAAGCCTTAAAGCTCCTAAGAGATGCAGGATTTCAGACAGATCCTGGGTCTGGTGCTTTTTGCTGACTCTGTCCAGAAAGCTCCACCTGCATCTTGATGCCAGGGGTTATCATTCTGACTGCCCATCACTTATAAGGGTCCCAGTACTCAAGCAGGAGCTTGGTCTATGTTTTGGAGGGGGCAGGCATCTAAGCATGAGAAGTTTTACTTACATGCTACTACATCCCTTATTTGATCTACCCCCCAACTCGATATATCTGTTTAGAGCCAGTAAATAGGAGACAGAACTTTTGCCAAACGATTTCACATGTGACTCAGAACATGTGACATAAATCCTTTCAATACCTCAGTCTGTCCTCTGCTTTCTTGGATGCCCTGCTGCTATCACACCTAGTTTCCATTTCAAACTTTTCAGTCTGAATTGAATTTTTTTTTTAGAAAGAGACCATCTTTTCTGTGTTTTTCACTTGATACACAGTAAATGTCTATCCTCAGATCTTAACTACTAACAGTGCTAATTGTCCACGGGCATATCCTGAGGGCATAAATGCCACTGAGCTTCAGATCATTTGCATTTGAAATTTTCTTTAATAGTAACAGAAAGCACTCTACCTTTTGGAGGAACAAATTCACTTTCTAGGATCACTGTTAAAAAATATGTGCCATAAAAAATATGTGAAATTCCAAATAGTTGGAATTTCATGTTGCCAACAGTCATTCTAAGCTGCTGGTTCTGGTTAGCACATGTAAATGCAGCAGAGCACTCTGCAGTTCCAGTGCCTTTCCTTGATGCCTTGTCATTTTCTGTAGCAAGTCAGCCTGGCTACTTCACTTTCTCTGCAGTCTTATCTTGAGGAGCTGTTGATGCATCACCGGTGATAACCTCAGCACCATTCCAGGGAAGAGCTGTCAACATTTTGTTTTCACCTTCTTCTGACTAACTGCAACTTCAGGGCATTTTACCCAACTTCCTTGTTTATTTTCCTGATTAGCATCAGGGTTCACAGTGAGTCATTCATCAGTGCAGCCACCCAATAAGCTTTTCCTGGGTCTGCCTTAATGTAAGTCAGAAAAGCATGAGTGCAGTGCAGCTACTCACCTCATCTGAGAAATTATCACCTTATTCTTTGAGTAGATGATTAGTCTTGATTTGGCTGTGCAAAATTAATATTTGCAGTACATAGTTTATGGCATTGTGAAGTGATAAAATTTTGCTACTCCTTTGTTTGGTTTTTTTTTTTTTTTTTTTTTTTTTTGTCAGCTTGCATGGCCTACTGTGCTGTCTTTATGGTTAAGATATTAACTGTTTAATTTTTCCTATCCTCCAGTGCTTTCCAGACTTAACAAAATAAAGCAGCTTTGCTTTATTTTCCCATTGTGTTCCAAATACCTTTGTGAAGTTTCTTCCTGCTTCTCAAATACTCTGATTTTGTCTTGAATACTCCCATGTTTTCAGGCTAATGAATCTCTTTTCCACTGATCTCTTTGTTCTTTCTCTAATTTCTACTGTCAATGTTGTGAAAATGTGGTTTCCTCTGAACAGAATTTGAGGCACAGAGTTGAAGCAGAATTTGAGTGTAAATCTTTTGGCCATGTTTCTACTTCCTTGAACACAAACTTTGTTTAGGTAAGGAATGATAGACTAAAACCCTGCATTGTGCCTTTTCTGCACCAGTGCCATGTAAACTGACCTGTAGCTGTCCTGTAAAGTTTCAACATACTCCTGATTGGTCTTATATAATAACAAAGTGCAATTAGGTGCCAGTTATGGCAAAACTGAAGAGTTGCACAGAACAAAACCGTGTCATATAGTGCAAACAAACTGTAAAAGTGTTAAAAATAGCATAAGAAAGACTACAAGGCTGTTGAGATTTGAATTGGACAGATATTCAAAGACACTAAAGCCTTTTGTGCAAATTTTAGAGGCTAAAACCTATCCTCATCCAAGAGTGCCTGTTAGCAAATTATTTCTCATTGCCCATGAGTATTTTCTGAAGCCTGTAAAAAAAATTTACAAGAACTTATGAGCAAGATCATTTTGATAAAAAATTTTAAATGGAAGCCTCAGTTAAATACAAAAGGATTAAACCTGCTCCTTTTGTCCTATAAAAAATGGTATCTTATGATTTTACTGCCAAAGAATGAAGTGTTCTGCAGTTAAGCTGACACAAATTCCTTTTGTAAACCTTAGTTCCTGCTTCAGATTTTTTAAAAGGAAAACCTCAATTTAACAACAATTAGTATAAAGTGTTAATGGAAGAAGGTGAGCAAGTAAGGGAACAAACAGCAGCTTACTCAAGCTTAAGCAAATGAGAAAGATGGGGTATGTGTTCTGTGCAGCTGGGCTTAGCCTGTAATTTGTCTGCCTTTTTTCACTTAGGCTAAATATTAATAGTGTTAGCCATGTAATTCCCCATAAAATAATAAACTTGGAATGGGAGCCTGAGATATTATTAGCAGTGCCTTATTTTTTCTTCCTGTTAATGTTTCCCAGACTCTCTCCTGCCTACATCCTCATTAGTCAAAACTGCAAGAAAAGCAATGGCAACTTGCACTTTGTGAATTTGTAGTTCCACACACTTTCCTGCACAGCTCTCTTTGCTTACTTCAGAATTCTCAAATTACTTCAGCACAAGTGAATCTGCCATTTCTCTATTTATTTAACATTGGTTTGCTGAGTTGTGGATGGAATGAATGGTATCAAAATGTGTAGCTTGTGGTGGTTGGAGGCATTTTCATAATATTTTCCTAGTTTTATGAAACTCATGCTTTTTTTTTTGTTGGTTTGTTCTGCTTGAAGCAAATGTGAATAGTCCTAAGCTTCTGAGTTATTTGAAAATTAAGCAGATGTTCCACTTTTAGTACATTTAAGAATCCTTTAGATCTTTTTTAGGTTTTGATTACGTTTCAGGAGTTGTGTGCTTGGACAGAAATTAAGGACAGAGTGAGGGAAGAAGCGCTTTACAGGTGCTGTTAACATTTCTTAGAGTGTAGATTTTTCCTGTTCATAAGGGCCATAAGGGCCAGTGTAGAATGCAAACTGCAAAAGCACAAGACCAATTATTTACATGTAGTGCCACAATGAATTTCTAACCTAGGTATTCTTCATGGGGACATAGCTGGGAATGGCTAACAGTGTTACCAGTCCTAAATGAATGGCAATGCTGCTCAGAAATCCACTCCTGAGGCAGCAGTAGTTCTCCACAGTGCATTTTGAAGCAAACCAGTGTACAAGTTTCTGATTTGACTCAGCAGCCCAAGAAGGAGTGAGCAGAGTGTGGGAGCCCCAGCAGTTGCCTCGAACTGAAACAATGCTATACATGAATCAGAGCTGTTAGAAGCACTGTTATTCTGGAAATGTATCAGAGAAACAAGGGATTAAATGACTGGGACAGATCTTTCAGACAGCATTCCTGTTGGTGATTAGGCCTCCTTGGAAAATCTTCTGACCAACTCTATTTATCAGGGAACAAAGCAAGTGTTGAAGAAGACAGATAGGATTTATATGAATACCATCCCAATAATTTCTTCTCCATATTATGTGCACTGAGGCAATACATCAAGGGTTCAGAAAGGGAGGAAAAGGCCATGTAGACATGTAGACAGAACATTCTGGTTTTTTGGGATTTCTTGCCCAAAACACAGTTATTTAAAAGTGACAAATTTTAGGTTGTTCTGCTGAGGTGTCAGGTCATCAGAGAACAGTGAGGAACTGGGGCAGGAATAGAAGAATGAAGTGGAATCTCAAGAGGAATGAAAAGGATATCACATGTCTTAGACATCAATAGAAGTGAGCTGTTCAGCAGCAGGGATGGAGAGGACAAGCAGCTTTTAGTAATGCAAATAATGAGGTAGGAGGGCTGTGCTGCAAGCCAGATAGATCTGAGGAAGTGCCCTGTTTAGAGGAATGTGTGTTGGTACTCAGTTAAGAGCTCTTTGATTATTAGAAATGGTGCAGACCGTGTCTGGAGTTTTCACTTCTAGCTTCAAAGGACATTCTTCTTGGCACAGAGGAAAAAGAGGTTTATTTTCAAATCAAACCAAAACAGACTTTGTAGCAAAAGAAACCACAATTTGCTTATTTACTAAGAAGGCATACATAAATCTATTCAATTTGAAAATGGAGATAGCCTCCTGACTATACTGTTACAGGCCACCTATTGCTGCTTTAATTGCTGCTACCAGTCAGCTTAATTGGGAAATAACTGTTGATTTACACAGCTGATATTCCTAATATACTTGCATAAATAAACATACAACCTTGAGTGGTTTTTTTTTCAAAAAGATGTCAGAAAAGTATCTAGCCATTTTGTCTGGTGATTTGGATTAACTCTACAAAACAAAATAACTCTCTCCAAACAAAAAGTGAAGTTAGACTAACACAATAATAAAGAAAATTACTTTGGGGTATAAAATTGACAAACACAGGAAGAACATACATTTTCATAGTTCACCTAAACTGCTTTTTCACTGGCTGACTGTTGCTGTTTTTAGGCTTGTACCTTGTCTCTATAGCCCTCACCTGCTTCTTCCAGGAATTTATGGCTACTCAGACAAAGCCACCCACCCAGCTAAGCAATCTGACCATGTGTTCCCTCCCAGAAGTTGTTTTTACTACCATTTGTCTATCAATCTGACTTGCTTTAATCAAAGGGGGTTATCTCATTCCTAAATTGTTGGAGCATGGCTGCAGGTTTGGAGGAAGGTGGACAGCACCTCTACTCTACCAGTAGAGTACAAATACAGAGCATCATTCCTATTGCCATGTGCAAAAGGGAAATGAAAAAGCCTGGTTAGAATGAAGGTTAAATGTTTCTAGAGCCTGCATTTGAGCTAGCTGCTCTTTTTTTGTGCATTTCTGAGGCAGTGTGAATCAAAGTGCTAGACTGGGGACACAAGACACGATTCAGGACTTCTTTGTGTCTGTTGGCAATTAGACAGATTGTTCAGAAGACTGAAGTCTTGGTCAGAGAGGCTCAGGAGGAGGATTTCCATGCTGGTACAAAAGGGACAGTGTTGCTTGCTGTAGTCTCAGGACTGAAAAAGCAAACTGGTCACTGAATTCACCAAATTTCTTTGGGATGTGTGAACATGGCGGTAACACAGGAGAATTTTGGGAATTGCAGGCTTATTTGAAATGTGTGTTGAAAGGAAAACGCTGCCCTCAGAAGCTTGGATCTCTCCACTTTAATTGCACACAAGTATAGCACTCTCATGGAGGGTCTGATGGTAGTTCTAAAAACACTAGATTACTACACAAGAAAACTGGATTACAAGTTTCCACAGTAGGAATTCTGCTGCTGATGCTAGTATTTGTTCAAGTCCATCATTATTCAATTGAAGGGCTTGATGCTCCTGAAGAGAGACGAATTATTACTTTGAAGAGCAGTGCTGGCAATGAAGAAAATATCAATGCTGCTGCTGGCTAATTATTCTCAAGTCATTGGCAGGGCTGTGTTATTACTGCAGAGAGTGAAATACAGTGTTAAAGATGTTCCATTTACTGATGAGAAGCTCTTCATTCTGACAAAGAACTGGCTTGCTGGCAGGCAAGCTTGTCCTGCTGCTAAAAGAAAATTGGTAGTGCAGAGAGATTGTTTTTGAGACCTTCAAGAGGTCTAGAAACCATTTAAGAGATTTTCTCTAAGGCAAACTTGAAAAATAAAACCACAATAAAGAAGCCTGCTCCAATAAATAAAACAATAAACATTCCTATTAAAACCTGCTCTTGCAGGATTTTTTTTGAAAGGTGGGGACCCTTGAACACCACTGGAAATTTTGGATGGGTTTAGGGTTTATTATTCATCTTAAATTTGAGTTTGATTTATTTTCAAGAATGTTCATTCTATGAGAACTACAATATAACATTTTTGTCACTTTGTGAGAGGGGAGGACAAAAAAAAGGAAAATGAGAATACAAAAAAGAATAATATTGCAGGTAATGTCTTAAGGGAGACATTGACAAAGGAGAAATAGATCAGACAAAAAAAGGGACAATAAGGATTAAAATGTTACAGGATGAACGGTTTGAGAAAGTTTGAGGTAAAAGGAGGGGAAGTAACAGCAATTCAGAACAGTAGTGATAAGCTGGAGAACAGTCACCCTTGTAGAGGATTTGTTGTCATGTTGTGTAGTGGATTTTAACAGATTCCTTTTCTCCTAACACATACTGAAACTTTTTGTTTATGGTTTTAAGCATGTGGCTGTGCCTGCCACTGGGTTTTTTGCTGAGCTTTCTAGGTTTACTGAAGCACATAGTAAAAAAAACTTCCAAGGAAGCCCACACATGGATCAGTATTTCTTGTTATAACTCAGAAAAACTGAAACACATGAAGAAAGGAGGTATTTTTCAAAACACCTTGTAAAAGTGATCATTCTGGCTTACATATTATTTGCTGACTATCCCACTTCAACAAGAATTTGCAGAGTGGCATACTTTGACTAAACCACTATGCATTTATTCAAAGTGTTCAATTTGTGATAATACCAGGGCCTCCCGGTGTTTGCAGAGCAATACCTTACCAGTACAAAACCCCAGAATTGCCCTTTGTTGAATTTTCATTACTTTCTCCATTCTTCACGCTTCACAGAATTTGAGCTGGCTTTAATGTCTAAACATATCTTTAAACATAATCAAACTTATCCTGGTGAAAAGGAACTGCCAGAGGATGATAAATAACTGTGGTTTCCTTGGCTAATTCAGTCCAATACCCCTTTCTGCTTTGAATGCGAGCATGGAAAGGAATTATAGGTCTCCTTTAGGCATGAGAGGAAAAAACAGTTTGCCCATGACAGCATGGGCAGGTTGAGTGTCTCTTGCTGTATTCCTAAGAACTGTATATTCAGTAAGTACTTAATTTCTGAACCAGATTACATTTATTATACTAACCCACACAACCAGGATGTCTTCTAGTGACCCAAAATGCCTTCATGATGTGGCTTGCTGCCTTTATTTAACTTACTATTTAAAATAGAAATGAAAAATTTATTTCCATGTATTTTTGCCATTTTTTATTGTCTTTAATGGTTGAAATTTAAAACTTAACTTATGCTTTTCTCCTTCCTACTTTACTGCTTTGAATTTAAATTCATTTTATTAAGCTATGTTGGCTTTAATATTTACATGTGTTGTATAATATGATTCTCCATTGCCAAAGCTAAGCTTCTAGATAAATTGATAAATTGATAGATAAATAAATAGTGCACTACTGGAATAAGGTGTTATTCTGTCGCTCAGTTACATTACAGTGTTCAAAATCTGAATTAATTGGAACAGCATAAATTTTACAATCCATTTTCTAGCCTGTGGTAAAATGGAAACTTTGCCTACCATTACTAGTACATTGCTTTTCTACCATTATTTTGTTAAATAGAGTAATAAAAGTAGCAGAAATTGCTTCATGAGTAATGCAATAAACTGTTTATAGATTATCATTATTTTTTATTTCTTTTGGGTCTTAGACCTAAGACTGACAAAGCAATAAACATATGTGGTTTCCTGTCATCACAGCATCTATCTTCCCTACATTAGGTGGATGGTTTCTGCCCTCTGGCTTGCAGGCATGTTGTTTGTGAGATGTTCCAATGCTGGTCACAGCAACAGGGAAATGCCAACAACACATCCACATCCACTTTATTGCTATAACTGGGTCCATCAAATGCTCATGATTGCTGAACTGAGCTGTAAATTTACTGTGAGTTCCAGTCACCAGAGGGCACTTGAATGGTTTTCACACAAACCATCCTGCAAATGACAAAAGCACAGACCAAGCTGTCTGTGGGGGGTGCAGACTGGGCACAGTAGCCTGTGATGGACCAAGCTTTATGTGAAAAGGAAGACACCAGTGAAGAGAAGGTAGTAGAAAGTAAAATCTTTAAGAATGTATCAGGAAGTCACTGATTTTCTAGCTAAAAAATGATGAAGCGACTTTTTTATTATTATTATTAAAAAGATGAGTCAGATTTATCTGCTGCAAGAAGGAAGTAGAGTTAGGTCTTGTAATAGCTCTGCTTGAGGATTTTTAGTTTCTTGTCAGTCTGCCTGTAAAGCTCATATCGTGTTTCCTTTCTGAAATGCCTTTAATAGCACAAAGTTTTCTGTTATGGAAGCCTTCTTAAGCTGATTGAAGATTTTTTTCTTTTTGAGCTAATTCCTGCAGAGAAATTTAATTAAGATCTAGAAGGTGGGGTATACTTTGGTTTAAGTTAAAAGACATGTTTACTTCTTTTTCCCCCTAATAATTACTACTCCCTTTCAGAGCTATTTCAGTCACATACCTATATGCCAAAAGACCCAGTCACAGTCATGGTTCACTCACCTCTAATTCTTTTTTTTTCTTTATTAGAAATAGGGTTTTGGTTTCTCATTTATTTTAGTCTGCCAGAATACAGGAAAATAAACCTTCTAACATCTGTGAGTTTAGGGATTTCTTTAACAAATTGAAAAACAAGCTCAGATTGTGGCCCTTGAGGTCGGTTCTGAGCAAAAGGGGATCTGAAGTGCACTGTCTGAGAAATACCCACTCCTGTCCATGTTTCTTGGTTCCAGGTGTGTTTCAGAATGGTCTGTAATAGCAGTTAAGCCCAATGAGGGCTCCAGACCACATCAAATATGATAGTCAGCTAGTGGGGCTTCCTGCCTCTCTTGCTGCAGGGTGTAAGAGAGAAACACAACCACACTGCCTGTGTACAGCACACAAAGCTGAGGGTTGGAAGAAATTCTACTCCAGCCTGCATGCAGCCAAACTCACCATCCAGTGATTCACCAACCTCAGAACCATTTAGGCTGGAAAAGACTTTAAAGATCATCAAGTCCAACCGTAAATCTGCCCAGACACTAAAATTTTTGGAGATGCTACCTTTTTGCCACTCATGGAAATCTGGAGCTCTCCTAACAAGCTGAAAACCACTATTCTTTTTGGCTAGACGTGATACAGACAGACTTTTCAGTTTTGCAAAAAAAGACATCTTGGCTTTCTTGAGTTCCCTTTTTAAAATTACTTGTTCTGTATTGACTCTGACTCTTAGAATAGCCACAGACAATGAGCGCAATGCAAACAAGTAAGGGAAATTAGAAATGTGTGAAAATTTTCCCAGAGTTTCATGCTTACCAAAAGATGGTGGCAAAACAATTTTCAAAACCAGAACATCTATATAAGGCTCTCCCCACATCTGCTGCTATTTGAGAGACCCCTGGGAAAGTGACCAACGCTTTCTTTTTGAAGACCTTAGAAAGAGAATAACAGGTGAACATACTTTAAGCTATGCTCTACATAAATCAGTCATACAGCTTCAAGTTTTGTTGTACTTTTCCAATTATGCTTTCCACCTAACAGTCACTTTTTCCATTAGGGAAATGCTGGATATTCCCTTTGGCAGCTCTGCCTGAATCATTTGGGATTCACATTTCTGTTTTCCTAGTGTGACACATTCTGCTTCCAACATTGATACTAAAACTTGCTTTGCATCTCTAATTGCTCCCTTATTTATGCTGTAACCCCAGGATATAAAAGATGAGACATGGAGCTGATAGCACAGAGATGAGTTGGAGTAACTCCACCAAATTTAGAGAGAACTCTTCTCAATGATGTAAATGGACAATTTGTCCTTGACTTAAAAAACCTCAGGATGCTACCCAGCGAATTTATTTGGACTGAAAGGAGTGCAAATGAAATTAAAATATGGTTAGTTTTAGACTGTGGAATAATAAAGAGTGCACTGGAGTCACTAGTTTTACAAATTTTACAAGGTGGATTGTGCAGGCAGGTAAGCCATATGAGCTGCAAGAGAACATGACAGCTTGGGGCCTCAGGCTTCTTCAAGTAATTCTTGGGTTACTTTATTTTTCCTTGGAAACCATGTCTTTCTCTAGTGGGAACTGGATTCTTAATGGTGCTTCCCAAATGAACTAATTAGTTGCATTAGTATGTGTTCAACAAATTAAAAAAAAAATCAATCTAAGCTAGTAGAAAGGCTGGACTTGTTGATTTCTATGTTTGCAAGTTGCTGTTTCCAGAATACTGCTAAATTATCTTGGGGAAGCTCTACCTGATTAAAATCCATCTCTTTATTGATTTTCTTCAGCCATGGGGTTAACTCTAAGTCTTGATTTCAAGTCCCAGTTTGTGAATTTCCGTGTTGTAAGTCTTACTTGTCTAATTCATTTAGGCTTTACCACTGGCACAGGGTCATATCCCAAGAAAAATGTAGGGAGAGACCTCAAGTTAGATTTCTGGTCTTTGAATCTGAAATCTGTCCACAAAATTTGCTAAAGTACTTTAAACTTAAACAAAAAAGTGTGGTTTATATTTTTACCTCACGCCTCCATTTAATTTGGCTTTCTCATTATTGAGAAAGATTTTAATCAGAGAAGTTAGTGAACTGGCTAATCTGTCATTATTTTGCTTTTCATTACCCTCCAAGATCATTCCTGTGCAGCTCCAGTATATTTAACTAAAATGAAGATTTAGCATTCTAAGGCATCAGCTTGTAATGATTCATTATTTCTAATATATTCAGTTCATACCAGATAATTTAAAAGTAAATCCTTTTAACTAGTTCCCTCCAGTGGTCCTTATGTGAGCATTGTGCTCAGAAGGACTTCTGGAATCACAATCCATTACTATGTCTTGTGGAACTGGGATTTTGCCTTAAAAAGAAAAAGCAAATTATTTCTGTTTAATGAGGTCTGCTCTAAGTTCATTGACACTGAGTTCCCAACAATATATAACATCACTGTCAGTCCCTATATTAACTGCATATTATGCTATTAAATGTCCTGCTGTTTCTTATATAATGGGATTCTGTGCCTCTGGATTGCCTTCATTCAAATATTACAATGAAGTGATAGAAAATTGATGATGAATATTTGATTATCACAAAAAAAAAAAAAAAGTAAGTTATAAATGTAGGACTCAACAGCAGGTTCTTAACATTTCCAAAATATTCATATATCATTGGATTTGTGCAGTTTGGGATGCCAGGGGAATTATCCAACAAAACTCTAGAATTATAAAATTACAGGTCAAAGTCATCCCAAGGTCACACCTGTGTAATTGGAATGAATTCAGGGAGAATGTGTGGCTCTAGTTTTCCTTCCCTGCTTGGACATATCTAAGATAGTCAGAGATGAAATTCATCTTCAAAAGAAAAAAGGAAAATACAAGTGTTTTTTTCTTTAAGATAGCATCATGGGAATTTTTTTTTGAGATATCAAGTTTTTCTGAATATTCAACATTTTAAGCAGGTTCTGTAGCTACCCAAGAGCCATTTTTAGTCAATGTTTCTTGTCATCAAGTGTAGTAAATGGAGAAAGCTAGAAAGAGAAAGGGTAAATTCTGTGCCTGCTGGACACAGCAGATAAATTGTTGCCTTCCTAAATGTCCTCTCAGCTCAGAGTTTGCCTAAATCTTCCAAATGTCTGTAACACAAGCAACCTGCCCTCATTTGGCCTCCTCTTTACCATATTTGATGCCAGCACCACTTACCAGAGTAAAATCTGTAGCTATGTTAGGTTTAATTAAGATATTTAAGTTCATAAATGACAGCTTTTTGGTTGGGGGGGGCAGCCATTCCCCTCCTATGGAAGGGACAGTGACCTCCTATGGAAGTCAGTGACAAGCCTACCTTGGCATTCTTTGGTTTAGGAGTGGGCCCACAACTGGAATGGTTATATCCATCTTATTCAGTGAACCAGGTTCCAATGAAATCAGCTTATGGATTGGTCCAAAGTGCAAGGGAATCATAGAGGGGGAAAAATAAGAGTCTTCAGTGTGCAAAGGACTAGCATGTAAACAATTTTTATTATGTAATATTTATGATTTTGTTTTCCTCATCCGTATTATGGAATATTTTACTAAAGCTAACTTGGAAACAAAAGTACAGTGTTATGAGTATTTCTTCATAAAACCATAGGGTTTGGGGATTTTTCCCCATGAGAAATGCCAGTATCTAGATGGCTCTGGCAACCAGGTGGAATATGGGAACTGCCCATCCAAGTATTTTCTCTACATGAGATGGAACAGCCACTTACACTTCTGTGTCAGTGTGTGACTCTTGTGGTTCAACCCTGGCCCACGCAGCAGCTCCAACTCTCCCCCAACAATGAGATTACAATGAGAAATGGAGGTGTAAAACTTGAAACTTCTGGGATGAGATGAAGGAAATTTAATAGAGAAAGCAAAATCTGTGCATGGAAGCAAAGAATATCAAGGAATTAATTCACTGCTTCCCATGGTCAGGCAGGTGTTCAGCCATCTCTGCGAGAGCAGAGCCCCATTACAGTTACTCAGGAAGACAAACACCATCACTCCAAATGTTCCACACTTCCACCTTCTTCCCCCCATTTTCTACACTGAGCATGATGTCACAAGGTCTGGAATATCCCTTTGGTCAGCCTGGGTCACCTGTCCCAGCTTTGTCTCCTCCCAGTTTCCCATGCACCACCAGCCTCCTTGCCAGTGCGGCTGTACAAAAAGAATAAAAGGCCTTGGCTCTGCATGAGCCTTGCCCAGGAATGACAAAAACATCTCTGTATTGCCAGTTCTGTGTTCAGCACAATCCCAAAACATAAGCCTGTACTAGATACTGAGAAGAAAATTAACTCTACCCCAGCCAAAATTTTATCTCTGATGTTCAGCCTCTTTTAAACCTCTCTTGTGGATTATACCCTTCATCTGGGTGAATCTAAGGACTCAGTGGGTGAAATTACAGAGTTGTCTTCAGCCCACATAATAGACCACTCACTCAGGAGACAGCACGTCTTTAAAACATGGATCTGGAATGACATCTCATCCAAGTGCCAAATAATTAATTACACCAATGTGCACTTTGTTAATCTTGAAATTTGTTTCCCATTTCTGCTGTTGCCAGCAGAGCTCCCCTAGAACCTCTACATTCAATTGGTCGGGGGTTTGCTTTACTGACATTTTCCAAAATAGGAGTCTTTTGCTGAAAATAACTTTTGAACAGCATTACTTATTGAATGGAAGTGTGAGCCAGCTACAAAAACATTTTAGAATCAAATTTAAAACTTGATTTTAATAGATAATATATAGTTTAAATATTAATTAGAGGAAAGAGAATATCTTTGAATTACCTGTAATTAAAATGTTGAAAGCAGTAGGCATTTTATAAGTGAAGCTTTTCTGTTGTTGTTGTTTTTTAATTGTTACCTCTGGCCTTCTAACCTTCTCAGTAATCCAAATTAAATCATTCCCAAAAGACCTAATTAGATCTTTTCCAATAAAACATAGCACAAAAATGTCAAGAATAACTTCTTCAATTTGTCGGGTAAAGGACAAATACCCTTGTAAACAGGATACCTGGTCACAGCCACAGATCACTCAGCACTCTCCTTTCACACACATTGCTGCCCAGATTGGAGACAGCCAGGAAGTGCGTGTTGTTTACTGGGAAGCTGGCATGAGAATTGCACTGATGTTCCAGCTCGCCAGGATGGAGAGGGGACGTAATAAAGAATGCAGCAATCATCCACAACTTCCCTCCCTCATCCTCCATGACTTTTTTGCCATTAACTTAGTTTACGTTTAACAATGGGGGGAAAAAATAGTCGTGTCATCCTAATATTTTCTTTGTAATGGGCTTCAGTTTTGCTATGCTTGCTTGGATGGATTTTTTGTGGCTTGGTGGGGTTTATTCTCCAGTTAAATTCTGCTTCTTTGGACTACTTTCCTCTGCCTCATAAAATGAGGTTGATTGGTGCTGCATTGTCAGGGGATCAGCATCCTGTGTTTGGAATTGGGTACAATGGCAGTGACAATGTGTGTCCTCTGTGAAATTATGGCAAAATTCTATATGAATTGTTTCATATATTCTCACACATGGCCTGTGAATTTACTCTGTAGAAAAAGCTGCAGGCAGAGAAAAAAACAGCCCTACAAAGGCCATGAAAATAACATAGTCTATAGGGCTGGAAATCAAAGACTTTGAAAGGCAAAGCTGCCCTTGATGGTCACTGCTCTGTGGTCTATTACTGTCATGGGTTCTGGAAGCTCAAGGGGTGCACAATGCCCTGAGCAAACAGCCTTAACAAACATTTTCTAACACCACAGAACTGGGCCTAAAAATAGTGTGCTTTTACCTCCTTGTGCTTCTGGGTTCTGTCTTTTTGATATGTCACCAAAATCACCCAAACTGGGCCTAAAAAAGTGTCAGGAACATTTTCTTAGTTGTTACATCTGCATGGAATAGACCCACAAGTTTGATGGTAGACCTATATAAAAATACTTGGAGAGGCAGTAATTTTTCTACAGTGGTCACTTTAAACAAACTTTGAGGGAAAAACCTGCCTCATGTCAAAATGCCAGTAACAACAACACAACTGTGCTTTGAATGACTAAAATTACTGAATCTTCTAGAAGCTGCCACAGAACGATGCAAGTGACCTGATAACAAATTTTCAGCTCTGAGAGCCATGACTGGAGCAGGAAAATACTTTTAAAAGCCCTCAGTCCACTGTTTCACTGACTGGACTCCAGCAAGACTCATGACCCAAAGACCTAGGGTTAGATTTTCAAAAGAATCTTTGCCCAATGTCTTGTGATGGCAGCAAAAAAGAGTCTTCTTTTGAAATCTCATAATGCTTCTATTTCACCCAGAGTCAGTGCAATACTTAATTTCTGAGTTTCTGACACTATTAACATACAGAACCAGGGATGCAGGGTGTCTAATATGTCATGTATTCTCTTCAGCAGAAGAGAAGCTTTTGAACCCAGAGTGTTCAAAACATGTTTTTTCTTTCATTTTCAAACCAGAATATTCAAGTATTAACTCTTTCTTTCAGTGAGGAAACTCAATGAAAATATTAAAAAAATACATATTTTGGGCTATAATTCACAGGAATAAAATGTCTCCATAGAACTTGGTTTTCTTTGGGTGGAAAAATACTAACCCAAAACCCATTAATCTATTAAAAAACATCTATAGCAAATAGTTGCCTTTATACCCTAAAACACTACTCATGATGAAGTATGTTCAAATCACTATGACAAAGTGAGTTCTGAGCTCAAATCATCTCTTGTGAAGATAAAAAGTTTCAAATGTGCAAAATGCCCGCTGTATTTCAGGTTGTGCAGTGCACGTTCTTGGTTAGGCAAGCAAAGTGCCCTGGCAGCTTAATGTACATTAACATGGAAACACTCTAGAGGACAATCTCAAAGTTGAGTTTTAGCCTCGGCCAAAGTAAGGCGTTGATGGGATTTCCCTGCTTTGAACTTGTACTTTAAGGGACATAAAGGAAAATAGAGGATTTACATGTATTAACTATTCTCTGGGCAGTTTGAGTAAAACTAAAGATGGAATTTCAAAGCCACCTCAAGTCTCTAAAAGTGTGTCTACACAAGAGATTATTGTGCCTTAAAAAGGAATTCTGTGAGAACAGAATCTGATTCCTAATCTGGTGATCTAAGTACTTACTCTTTGTGCAGGAAACATGGCCATGTTACTTCCCTTAGTCTGTGATTAATGGGATTCAGTCAACCTGGCTTAATAAAAATTGTTCATTCAAAAGCTGACCTCTTCTAACAGCCAATTTGAAGAGAAATTTGTGAAAGTTTCTTTAGAATGTCTTATTTTTGAAGAGGTTAAAGTGAGATGTTTCATGTCCCCATTATTTGAAATGGACATGTTCTTGACTACATTGCCAAGTATAACCTGCTCAGGTTCTTCTTTCTACCTGAAAAGCTGTAAGGCATCATAATGGGTGGATGAAATGTGGGGAACTTTGCAGGACCAAAGTTGGAAAACATTCGTTCTCTGCTTTCTGTCTTCTCTTAGTGAGATGATGGAAAAACAGATTCTTGGGAAGCATCAGGATCAGAAAATTACAAAGCCATTCCTCAAGCCACATTTACTCACCAAACAGAGAATATTTAGAACTTTGAATTATTTCCACTCAAATTCTGAAGTATTGTCTAGAAAATAAATCAACTCTTTTTTTCATATCACTGCAGAATTTTCTCCTTTAATAAGGATACTAATGCCTGTCTTGGTTTTTTGATTGGTTTGTGTTTCTTTGGTTTTATCTTTTATTGTAAACCAAAGCAAAATGAAATACCATAATAATTTCCACACAAATACTACTTTTAGTTTTGTTTTATTCTGATAACAAAGATTTATTTTTCTGTAGGAGCATTTTATAGCTCCTTTTCAAAAAGCACAAATAGTATTTCCCTCCAAACCAGTTGTGTAAATTAACTTGAATAATGTGTAGGAAGGGAGCTGTTTTTGATAAATAAACTAAATAATTCTTCTCACAAAAAAAAGTCTCTCTACTATCAATATATCCTACCTAATACCAAATAACAATTCCCGGAACAAGGAACACTGATGCTCTTATTTAATTAGAAGACTTGTTTCTCATGGGCACTTGTGCTGATTTATGAATACCTATTGTTCTTAATTTAACTACACATTCAGTTTTGCACAATGGAAGACATATATGCTCTGGCCTTGGTTCATTCAGTGTGCACACAAAACTCGAACTTCTCTGTTTTACTTTTAAGCACCTCCCAGGTTCTTAATTCTAGAAACTCTTGAGCCATACTAAATATAATTTTATCCAGCAATTTACCCAGGAAACCGGTGAAGAATGGAGGAGGAAGCATTTTGTTCTTTAAGTTGCTGAATGCCATAAAGTCTAATGAAGAGAGGGGTTTGTTTCAAGTGTTTTAATCAGAGAAAATTTAAATAAGCATCTGAAACTCAGAGGCCACATTCTCCCATTATTAGCAATTATATGAACTTACTGAATGTAATAGTAACAGCAATTTTTCAGCATGATTTGATTGTATTTATACCTCTTAGATCTGTGACACAAAGTCTCCTAAAAATAAAGATGAGGTACTGGGGTTAGGATTGTTCTTCACCCTTTCTTCCTCTCTTCTTGCTTTTCTCTGATGTCTTCTCCTGCCTCTTCCTCTCCTCATCTTCCCTCACTGTTACTCTCTCTGGTCCATACAGGTGAAGGCTTACTAAAATAAAAAGCCAGTCTGAAGTAATAAATACACTTTGATTCTTTAAGAAAGAGTGGATTTTGGCAGTTGAGAATGTATTTGCAGTAAGCTTTTATAATTCTAGATAATGAAAGTCAAGATCAACTACCATATGCCTATTTCTTCAAGGCATATATATATATATATATTTAAGCTGTGAAAAGGGAGAACAATAGTTGTAAGATTATTTAAATATCTCATTTTAAACTTTGGGGTAAAATATTTTTCAGCCAAAGTTGCAAGAAACAGCAAAGCAAAAATCACTTTGAAGCAGTATAGGCTTGGGTGCACCAATCAAAATGTTTCTGGTGCATCACATGCATGATTAAAGCCAGGTATGATTTACCTGTTAAGACACTCTTTAACTGCATTTTAGTGTTTCTGTCAACACAGCTTACAATGTTTCCTTCTTCTTTGCGCATGAGATGGCTCTAGACCATGATTTTCTCTTTGCCACCCTTGTTAGCTTTGAGCAAAACTAAGTGTCAAACTTGATCAACTTCAAACTCATTCTCACTGGTTTTGATTGCAACATCCACAACAGAAACTTAGAACCCTTCTGAGAGTAGTGCCTGCTTCCAATTCCCCATTTTCCTGCTGGCACTGTGTTAATTGAGAAGTGATTTGTGGACTGGGCTCTGATGGTTTGAGCCCATTTGGTCTTCTTGGATCCTCTCCGTCTTTGACTGGAAGTTTAGATCAAGTAATGAAATCAAGCATTCTCTATCAGGAAAAATTATTAATGCTGATATTTCTCTGAAATATTAAAGAAATGTAACTTAGAAGAATAGGATCAGAGTCCCAGGGAAATCATTTACCCGTCTCATGTCAATGTCATTCCTGATAGTTACATATCTCACCACTGGTGGGAAGATGGTAGAGCTTCTTGCAACTTACTGCAGGGTTTTCCTTTCATGCTGTTAGAAAACTCTTCCCAATGCCAATCTTGAATCCTTCTTATAGAACTTTAGGCTGTATTAGGCACAGGGAATGCATTCTCCTTCCTTTTTAGTAGTCTTCTCTATGTTTGGCAGATTATCAACTCTGCCTTCTTCCCTACCCCACCCCCTTTCACTATTTATTGACTCTTTCCTTCAAGGTTGTGTTTTGAGAATATCTTTTCCTTTTTCCCCTCTCATTTCTCGTGGCTCCTGAGTTGAAATTTGGGCACAGGTCTACCACTTCACTCAGCACTCATATACCAGCAGCTGACAGAAACTGAGGGATGGCTTCCTATGTCTTGAGAATTGCTTTACATCTGTCCCCCAGTATCATATCTATAATTTTTCTTCCAAACAACATGACACTGTTAACACAGCTTTTGAGGCACTATAAACCCCAAACCCTAAAAAAGCCTCATCTAATGCGCTACTCTTCCTATACTATTATATAATTATGCAGTTAGTTAGTCTTACTTAACTGTATGTCCTCTTAGACTTACATCGTATGTTTTTCAGGTAATTTCTCCAACTTTGGATACTAATCCTGTCCTCCAAGGAACTCACAATTCATGCTAGCTCCATGCCACTCAGAAATTTAATAAGCATGTTCCTGTAATATATATTGGCTATAAAAGAAAAAGAGAAGATTTTCCACAGTTGTTAATTATTGATGACCTACTTATTCATATGAATATTGCTGGGTTTTTTCTATAATTGCTGGGTTTTAACTAATTAGAAAAATGATACTAGACAGGATTTTTTGTGGGTGGCATGTTGGTCTAGAATTCCAGAAGTCCTGAAATACAAGTTCATATTTTACATCAAGTTTTTGTGAAAAGTACTGTATAACAGATTCTTAAATGGAGTAGCATTTTAGTTCCATTTTCCTTCAACTGTCATTACCTGAGGTATTCAAAATTGAAATTGGTTTTAGCTGAATCTTCTTCTTTTCCAGGTTCCAAATGGACATCTTTGCATGGAAACTAAATGTAATAATTCCTATTCTCCACAAAGAACCATTTTAGGCATTTGCAGTATTGCAGTTTCAGCAGGGACTTTGCTATTAAATGTAATATGGTGCAGGAGTAATAACTGTTACTGAAAAACACTCTAAAAATTCTTCCTGCATTTTGCTGATTATTCTTTCCAAAACAACACCCTTCCCATGAGTTATGATCCACTTCTCCGAGTGAATGCTGCTATTTGTTTTAGAAATCTACATCTATTTAAAACAAGCCTCAGCTCAGTTTGATTTACTGAGCATTTAAGCCCCAAAGGATGCACAGTCAATGCATTCCATTAAAGTACAGATACACAAATCTACTGACAGTGACCAGAATTTGTTTATTGCTTGTTACATTTACAGCACAGGTCTGGGCATTTGGGCCTTTGGTTTCTGCTACTGACTGTGTGTGACTGTCAGTAAATTATTTAACCTTTCTGTGCTCAAGCTCCCTTAGCTGGGCATTTTACCAGCCTCAGAAGGGTATTACAAAATTGAACTAAGAACTGGCCTTTTGAGTTCCTCAGATAAAAAGTGTTGTCTAAGTGCCAAGCAGTACAGAAAATCTGGAGGGACCATGCTGACATTTAGGATGTGGTTCTCATTTTCATTGCTGTTGAGCTTCACTAACTTCAGCAGTTATTTCTGCTATTCATTTGCAGACAAGAATCACATCCTTTGTATTTTAAGGGGCAAAGAAGAACTGTTCTTCCAACAGGCCCATTCTGTCAGTGGGTAAAAAATGGGCAAGCCTTTTCTGTTTGGTTTCCTAGTGAGGAAGAAACAGTTGTAACAAAGTATATACATATTTCAAACCTGAAATTTTATTCCTCTTTAGTTTAAAAATGAATGTACTTCTTGAAGCAGAGATGGATCAGGAAGGGCAAGGGCAGGCCCTTCATTTTGCATAGCAGTACCTTCACTCCTCTGCATTACCTTAGGGATATGGGAACAGTCTGCTAGAAGCAGCTGCTGAGGGCAAATTTAGGCACACTTCCATTTGACTCCTCTTGCTTTCTTCATTGAGCAGCAGAAATGGAGGGCATGGCAGGCTGCTCTCCTTCACAGCTCCATGCTCTCATAGAGAATTCTTTAGGAACCATACTCAGGAAGAGATTACCCCTTGGCACCCCTTGCAGCATATCAGTTACAGCAATCAAGGCCTTACTTGAAATAAACTTAAACTTTTTTTTGTCCAAGATCATATTTCTATTAACTTCAGTCTCCTAGTAAGGTTTCACTTTTTATCCTCCACACCAGGCTAAAGGCACTTTTTCCTTTTAAAGCCCTTTGTGGTTATTCTTTTGTAGTTTCTCCCCTCTTCTTTTACTAAAGGTGTGCAAACACCTTTTAACTTTCTCCTGTAGTATTGTCCAGCCACATTCTGGGAGAATCTAGTCATGCATTTACAACAGTAAGATTTACTGAACGATTGCAAGGGGGTTTGGTTTTGTTGTCTTTTTTTATAACAGTTTGGGAAACCGTGTGTCACCTTCATTCCTCAGAAACTTCTGGATACATTTGTATAATTTTTAGTTTTATATTATTTTACTGTTCTTATAGTTCCATGATTTTTTTTAACTTGGAGGAGAAAAAACCTACAAATGTGAAACCTGTGATTTTATTCAGCAAATCGCGAAATACTTGGAAGTTCACATTATAATTGCTAAATTTGACAGGGGTTTGTTCTTCTCAAAGACTTCTCCAGTCAACTCAATACATGAACCCTTTAACACTTTACTGTACACCAAATCAGTGCACATTTATTAGCATTTTTTCAGTCATACCTCTCAAAGCTATAGTGTTTCTGCCCCACACGTTATCACAAAAGTATTGTTGTCCATATCCAGCTAGATCATAGGTTACTGAACTTCTTTATAAATGTATGTGGTCCTGAACCTGTTACTGGAATTCAGAACCAAGAATAGCAGCAACATGCCTTCTTGTGTGCTAGATATGAAGCTGAGGGTGGGGAAGTAGACAAATATTTCCCCCAATTAGGGAGGAATCTTTCAATAACTTACATTCTGTTTAACTGTAACGATTTGTGTGTGTTATTTGATCCATGCCAGTGACATTTCCTCTAGCCATTGAAATGCAAGATTGATTGGATCAAGGCTAATAATATGCTCATTTATATAAACATATACTCAGCATTGGTCATTGTCATTTTTAAATGGTTCTGAGCCAAACCAGGAGCTTTTAGAGGCAACAAAATACATGGCTTGTCTAAATAATGCAGTCCTTGCAAAAGAGTTGTCCAAAAATATATTTATTTATTTTGTTTACAGTGAGTTCCAAACAAAGATACCCAACCAATTATTATTTTTGGCAGCTGACATTCAGATACTCAGAGACATTAGCATTGCCAAAGAGCTACAGCTTAGCTTAAATATAAGTTTAAATAATAAAGCAAGGAAAATTTTATGTTCTTCTCCACAGCTCCAAATAGACCAATCAGTTTTTTCACCATGATGTCATGTGCTATTTAACAATCTATGAAATAACTGCAGTATCCTTGAGGAATGGCAATATCATAGACCACAGAGAATAATCATGAATCCTGTCACCACTGACAGGATTCTCTGTGTACATTCTTTACTACTGGGACTACTATTAAAAAAATCTGTGCATTTTTTCAATATTGACTATGTTTTCTACCCGCTTATAATTTACTTCTAGGTTCTTCTGTGTTAAATTGACCTAAAATCGGAATTTTTTTTAACACAGTACTTGCCAGAAAAAAAATCAAAGTATTCTTACTTCATGTGGAAAATCTTCTTCACATGAATACACATCAGTAAATTGAACTATAGAAATAATCTGTGTCCCTGCAGATTGTAAGATTACCAGACAGAAAAAAAAAATGTATTAACTCATTTCAGCTTCATTTTTTTAACCTCAACCTTCAGATGTATTTCTCTTTTCAAAAACTGCTAATAAATGCAGGTAATGACCTTGCTTCAAATTAACTTACAGGGAGTGCTGGCTGAAAGCTCTGTCTCATTTTTATCACATGGAGTTTCAGTGACTAGATTAGTCCTCAATAAAACTTTCTAGGATTTAGAAAAGATGAGCTGGGTGGTACAAAGGAGAAGCAGTTGAGTTAAGCAGCAGCTCAGATGGGAGAACTGTGACAGCCAGTATTAGAGGAGCCTGACTGTGCAGGCTGTGAAAAAGACTTACAAAACTGCATCCACTGTGCTGATTCTCCCATCCACTGAGCTGTGATTAACACAGTTCCATATGAAGCTGGGGGGGGGAAAAACAGGATTTAGTAATATCTGCAAAACATATTGTTCTGAAGGAAAAATAGTCTAGTTTGGCTGATGGGTCTAGGGTAGGTGCCAAGGCAGCTAAATCATCAGTTCTCAGGCACTCCTGGGAAAGAGTGTGGAAAGTTCCCTGATTTTATACAGTGTGTTAAAATAGTTCTTTTGTTTGCATCATGTTAAGGTTGAATAAGATACCATCTGTGTTTAGTTTTACATCTTATGACAGGAATAATGACCATAATTGGTCTGATATCAGCTACTTCTACTCATAAAACAGATATAAAAATGGGTATAACAGCAGAGCAGTCCTGGATAGGTGCCCAGTTTTGGGTCTTGCCTGTAAAGGTTCAAAAAATGCCACAGGACCCTGCACAGATTGGAGGAAAGAAGCAATGGTCTCTAATAATTACTTCAAACTTTCTAATTAAAAAATAATTAGAAAGACTTTGGAATAGTAGCACTTGTTTCTCATGGTAAGAAGGCACAAATAATCACAGATAATGTACATATGAGTCAATTAAATGTCCCCAGGATTGGCTTTGAGACCAAATAGCATGGAAGAACCTGTCCATACTGTTAAATTCTCTGACTCTCCAAAGCAGGTGTGCCCTCCAAGCTGCCTTTGGGAATTTTCCCTGGCCAGTGTCAACTTCTGAACAGGGCCCAGGACATTTTCAGGATGGGCTATCAGCCTTCAGCCAAAACTGTGCCTGGAAACATTACAAGTCAGCAGCATGGATGACTGAAGACAGAGTGCCCAGGACTGTTCCTGGCCCTGCTGCATTTATTGCTGTAGGTGTAGCCTCTGTGCTCAGGTGCCACTCTGTTTCTGTGTCCTCCATGTGTGACATATGAACCCCATCAATTTAGAATTTGATGCAGAGGTAGAAAGATTGACCACACCAGGTACCACAAGGGTGGCAAAGAACAGGTAAAATAAAGAGTGTTTAAGAGACAAAACCAATAGTGTGAGTTACACCTCACATACATTCTAATATTCTTTCTCTCTCTGTCTCTCTAGTTTGGGCTTTTTCATTATTATTGGCTGTACTGCTTAGAGTGTTCATGAGCATGTATTTGTCATTCAGAAGGTTCTTTCACTTATGCCAAAAATGCAGTAAGTGAAAAGCATACTCTTAGTGCACATCTTCACCCCCTCCAAAATTTGTTACTACAAACATCTCACCTTGATCCTGCTTTTGAGATCCCTGAGTATGTAGAAACTGAGTTCACCAAGCTGTAGCTTAGTCCACATATCAGTATGTATGAAAACATTATGTATGACATCAATATGTAGAAATCATGATGAAACACCACTATTAACCTCTGATGTTCCTTTTGCAGTTGTTGGATTTTCTGTTGGTTTCTGTTGTTGACATCAAGCAAATGTCTTGGACATGGCTGAAGAAGGCAGGGTCATTTTAGCCAGAGCCTGCTTAGGACTCTGAGTAGAAAGCTACATTCACATGGCAGAGGTAAAGGGAAGAAATAGGCAAAACTATGGGAGGGGGATCAGGTGATTTGGTGATAGGACATTACTGCCTCATGTAAAGCAATAGGCATATAGGCCTTTATTGATACCTGTCAGTTCTGCCAGAAATGGGATTGCCCTTGGAAAGTTTCCCCACGTCACTTTATGTGTCAAAGCTGTATGAAAGCACTGGCAGGGAGCTGTGTCAGGGAACACATTTCCAAATACCCTTTGTGCTGGCAGGCGGGTGGTGCTGGAGCTCCAAGTATTGCAGAGGAGTGGAGGCTGCCCAGGCACTGTGCCCTGCCTCCTCCAGGCATCTGAGCAACCTGAACAGCAAAAGGGAGGAGCATTGTTCAAGAGACAAATACGTGTTCCATGCCAGTGCAGACAGGAATCCTTCTGTTGTAGGTAATTCCATGTCATCCCCAGACTACAGCTGTATCTGTTCCATCTCAGCTCTGAATCCTCACATTTCTACTGGCACTCTTTTCCAAATGGGAGACAGAGGAACAGGAAGCCCACAATTTGTCTGAGTAGTATGGACCATCTGTACTAAAAACAGGAAATGAACTGGGTCTTCAGAGCTCCAGAACAAGGCTGTCATCATAGGGTCATCTATTTTCCCTGTGCCACTATGCTTCTTGTGAAATAAAATGCCTTTCCCTGCTCCCCTGGGAATCTGATTCTGTGTACTGAATAAATAAAGCAGTGAAATCAGGAACAGGAATAATTTTCTTTCCCTTTTAAGAGTTTGCAGGCTAATTTATTCTGTGTTCGAATTTCACTTTTCTCTATCGACCTTGCACATTTTCTGTATTTTCATCCGTGTTTAAAACTGTCTGTTTCACATGTCATTCTTTCTTAACAACATAATACTTGACATAATCTGCCCTCTGGATCCTTTCTGTGGTGTAATTATATTATCTTGGTTGCTATTGATTTCTGTTGCTAGGGGATGAGGTCGTGCCACTTCTGGACAGTTCTTTGCAGTTCAGCTGTATACTTTTAACTCTTAAAGATTTTCCTCCTGAGAACATGGAGTGCCAAGTTTTTGAAGTCCTAAAAAATGACAGCAATCCCAGAGGATGATTTTGTCTGAGGAAAGATTGCAAGATTTAATTATAAAATAGGAAAACAGATAGCAATTGGGAGAGATTCTGATCTCAGCTGTTCTTTTCTGAGTGCAGAATTTGGCCAATGAACTTTGATTGATTTCTTCAGCCGTGCAATGTTATTTTTCAAAAGTTTGAATGCTTCCAAGTTAAAGTACTATAAGATTTCTTTATCAGTTGTACACTTCCAATTGAATTTTTAGAAGGGGCATGTCCTTTTGAAATTCTTAAACTACTTTTGCTCATCACTGAGTTTCTGCTTTTTTGTTGTTCCCCTTTCCTTGCAAAACAGAAATTTGGTTCCATAAGATTAAAGAACAGGTGCAGAATTTTAAACATTTGAAAAATAATTGAAACCAAAGAGAAGGCTGAAATAGCTGAAGGAGGCTTTTTAAAACAAAATTGCTACTTTCAGTATAAACTGGGATTTATTTTTTGTCTAGTTGGTTGGTTTCTTAATGCAACTTCAGACCGTGCTGTGCTCTGCTCCTGGGTGAGACTTTTATAAGGTCTTGGGATAAAATCTTAGGCATCAGACTTCCCAGTTAATCTCTCACAATCCCACTGCAGTATTTCTCTATGTACTTTGACTTCTGCCTGCCTCTCTGAGAGCCCACAGTACCACCCAAGGATTTTTGGATGTTGGCACCTCAGCTGCTGTAGCCTACAAATGGTGGCTTGCTTATCTGTGATCTGCCAGGGGGGTGAAGACAGGCTGTGCCAGACCCTTGTCCCTGGTCTACTTCAGCCCGCTCTGGGCTTTGCAGCTGGGCAAACTGCTGAGCCCCAGCTGATGAGTTTTGTGGTCGGACAGATCTGCCATACCATCATGGCAGACTCTGCAGATACCTAAAATTGTTTATGTCTCAGCTTCAGAAAATATTGACTTATAATAGCAGACTATTTTGGAGGATTTTTAACACACTGTTTCACTGTATTTTTTCTATTGTTTGCTTTCTTTTCGTGAGGCTGCCAGATTCCACCCAGTATGCAGAAATTTTAACTCTTGAGATTCTGTAATTAAAAACAACTCATTTGATATGTAGCAAAACATGGAAGATCTTATTTCAAATCTTTTATTCCTGTTTGCCCTTAAAATTTGGATTTTACAGAGCTGTCTCTTGGAGAGGTTCTCAGAATTATGTTCTCTTGTACAAAATAAACGTCCAACTTGTAATGAATGTGTTATCAGAATCTGAAGTTACATTGAGCTCTGTGTCTGTGTTCCTGGCTTGAGCAGGGAAATATCCATCTCTTCCCTTTACCCAAGATCACTTTTCTTGCAAATACCCTTGTGCTTTCATTTTAGTATGCTTTTCAGCCTGCTCTTCTCACTTTGGAATGAACATGTAGGTGAAAACAGCAAATGTATCTGCCATTAAACTGCATACTGCAAGGGGGAGTAGTCTCAGAAAGTGACTTTTGAACTTTGAAACCCAAAGTGTTTACACCAGATACTCTTTCTTATTCTAACCTAATCTGAAGTGTGTCCTAAGCTGAATACAGTCATGCTAAGGCAAAATGCACTACTTGCAGCTGGGGTGGTTCTTGAATGTGTCAGGAGCATTGTGTCCTTCAGTGCAGAACCCTACCCTGCAGATACACATATGCACACCCTGCTTTCCTCCTCCTAAAAAGACACTGGTTTCTGCAGCAAGTCCCAGCACGACCCAGGTTGGAAAGCTGGGTCACAATGACATGGCTGGGCACATGAAGGATAAGTGTATGAACACCAGCACTTCACTGCTGGCAACCCAGAAACAAGCCAAATGGATACACTTGGTTTTGCCCCTCTGACTTTTGCTGTTCCCAGATCCTTTCTGTCTGTCTGCTGTATGTGGTGTAGTACTCATATTTAGTCAGACAGGCAGCAAGGGAGATCATACATTCTGGATGCTTGTCCTCTTTCAGGTATATGCAAAACATGGATATGCTACATGAGGTAGAAGCAAACAATTACTGAGAAAATGATTTATGATGACATCTCCTAAAAGCATGGCACAAAGGAATTGGTGGGCAAGTTTTATGTGAGCAAAAGTATGCCAAATGCTTGTGAGAGGAGCTAAAGAAAGCATTAATGTCTGCAGAGGGCTCTGTCTATTTCAAATGCAGAGTTGCATAGTAAGTAGCAGTTCTTTTAAACCTCGTAAAGCTGAAGCCTTACTTTCTGTTAGATGTCTGTGGTGTTGCCAGCCATCCTCTATGAGCGCTGCAGGAAAACCATCTTTAGTTACAGATGTCAGAGACAGACTCTTTGCCTTCTCCTTTTCCTGCTGGCAGAATTCCCAGACTGGGCTGTCTCCTATAAATTTGTTTGCTTGCCTCAGCCAATGGTGTGTGAAGGCATCCCAGAGGACTTGACTCCCATCTTCCTCAAGGTGAGAGTAGCTGTGTGACAGACACTCAGCACTCAGAGTCTCTCAGCACCAGGGGGTGCGAGCTTGAGATTCCCCTTCACACTGTGCCCTCCTGACACAATCTGCAGTGAGGATACCCTCCAGCTGCCTCCTTAGTGCTGGAGCCAGCCAAATCACTGAGTACTTACCTCAGCAATTTCTGTTCCTGGTGAGCTTAGTCCTAAGCAACTGAACATTTCTTTCCAACCTGTAATATAATAAATGCAAATAAGGGATGTGCATGGGAGGAAATGGGGTGAAGCAGAACTGTATACATATTTGTACAATGCTTATTTAATCTGCTTAAGTTATCTCCTGTTTAGAATGATCTTGTTTGTTTCAGATCAACAGTATAAGTATAAATCCTCACTGGTGCTGTGATCTGAGTCTTCAAGCAAGCCCTTTGAGGAGCTTACACCCTGAGCACTCTTGGTTATATATTCATTACCTTTTACACCTTAATTTACACCCATAGTTTATACAGCAATAAGAACATTTTATAATATGAAATCTACATCCTTGGGTAATCCCCTAAAAACACTTATTTACAGTGAGAGCAATACAGAAGGGGATTACTAATAGCTTTCCTTTCCCTACTACTGCCACAGGCTGTAAAACAATGGAATTAAATTTAGCTTTGTGTGCTGTCTAATCAGATGATTCCAGGATTACTGACTCTCTCTGGCTGCTATGGCTATGAATACATAAAACTGGTCAGTTCTGCAGTATTGCATTTGCACTCCTGCCATTGAATTAACTCAAGGCAAGCTTTGTGAGGTGGGAAGAATAGGACTGCAAAGGGTTAGAAGTCAAGGGAAGGATGTTGGACAGCTGGGGTTGATTTGGATTGGTACAGTTCCATGGGAGTCAATAAGACTGTCTGAGTAATGACTCAATACAAAATTTGGCCACAACATTTCGATCCAAGAAAAACGGTGTCCGCAGTTCTGTGGAGACCAAGCAGGGTCACATATTGGTTACTTTCTGGAACATTATCATTCTCTTTCTGGGAGAACTTTTGGCATGATATTGTGTGTTAGTAAAACCAATCTGCTTTGTACATGTCCTATACCTGCAGATAAAAGCAGTCATCTGTTTTATTGTAATTGCATAGTGTACAGTAGTTTCAGTGAAAGCTTTTCAAATCCAGTCCTTGGACGTAATGAATCAGGCATTGAATTCACTGAGGTAGGTGATATAGGCATTTGGATTACATCCTTGGACAATTGCTTTGCAGAATGTGTCTCCAGTCTGATTTGGAATCCTGTGGTGTGCTCAGAGGAGATGTATGTGTACAACCTTGTGCTTCAGAGTGATTTTGAAGAGAGGAATGTGTCAAATTTGTAAATGGCTCTATTTTAACTTTGCAGCCCCATGGCTGCAACTGCCCAACCCCAGTGTTTTTCTCATTTCCATGGGGTTTTAACAGCTCTGTTGTAGACTCCCAATTCCATGAGCACCGAAGTCCTCCTGCTTGAGCAATGGGAAGTGCTAAGGGGTACTTTTCTTTTTTCTCTCTGTGCTCTTTTGGTCACCTGGGATTGCACGGAAGGCATTGACCTAATCATCAAAGACCCAGGCTTCAAGCCCTTCCTTGATTTCTGCTCATTACTTACTCAGGCAAGGATCCAGTTGACTTCCTTGAGTTCAGTCTCAGCAAAAAAACAAATTAAGGACTTGGCCTCAGGTCTGATGTCATACTCCATTTCCTTTCACTTTAACTCTTCCTTTTACCAGGTAGGGAAACTGAACTAGAGAAGGCAGAGAGGGATTGTTTTGGTTACGGATTCTTCAAGTTGCCAAGCATTTCTGATGGGTTTTTTTTTCGCAAAACAGAAGGTAGATTTCAGGTCTTGAGAGATCTCTGAGAAAATGTCAGTGGTGTCACTGGCAAGAAACAAGTGGGGAAATCAGTACTAGTTTCTCTGAATGCACAGAATATAAGCAGTTGTTTGAACAACTGATTTCACATAAAGGCTCTGATTACTCATAAAGACCCTGCAGCCCTCTTTAGAGCTCTTTATCTTATCTGCTGCAGGTCATGATGGCATTTCCTGGCTCAAAGAGGACCCCAAAATGTCACAGGATAAGATAAGTGCTGTTTCCTGCCCTGGCACACCCAATGCTGCCTGCCATGCCCCCAAGGGCGAGCAGACTTTGTCTCTCCATTCCATATATAGATATAGAGATATATACATGTAAACACACACTCACATATACATATGTATGGTTTTTGTAGTAGACAAAAAACATCACTTCTTTACCACTCTTTGTTGATTCAGTTTATTCCCCATTTGAGAATGAAATTGTAATGCAAATAAATTAATAATGTGGAGTGCCAATTCCATTTCCCCTCCTCTTTGTTGTCAGGGAGACTTAGCTGACTCCGAGTTTTCCATTTTGAGGTCAGGGGCTTAGGCATGAGCAAAGCCTCCCTCAGGGCTGTGCTCTGTTCTTGCATATTTAGGGTCCAAAGAACAAGATGGAAAAAAACTTAAGTCTTCTAGAGCTCCTACTCCCAACTGCTTCATGAGTGCTCTGAAAGGGCCTTGCCCTTTCCAGTTCAAGTTAGCATTTCAGATTGAAAAGACCAGACAAATGCATGATTGTTCCATAGATATGTCTGCCTCAGTTCAATGCCATTACTGGAATGCTGTCAGAGTAGATATCCTGTAGTTTCTTTGAGACAGATGCATTCTGTCGGTGCCAAATATATTGGCAAACACACAAACGCACCCGAGTACGCACTCACGCCAGTGCATTTGTGGAGGGTTCCCAAGCAGCATAGCTGCATGCAAATATGAAAGATGGCTGGGCAAGCAGGGCACTCAATAATCCTGGGCAACCCCCCCAGATGATGTTAGGTAGATCCTGACAAAGAGTGGACGGCAGTGAAAGTCTCTGGGTCCCTGTGTGAAAAAACAGCTTACAGCTGCAGAGCTCTGTGGGGTGAGGGAGGTTTGGAGCAATGTGAAACTTGCACCTTCCCTTCAGCTAACGGGTTTCAGAGTGTTTTCAAGCTGAGTAAAATATTCACAGTCACAGACCTTTCAGGTTTCTTCTGTGCAAAAAAAGCACTTTGGTAATTTCCAGTAGGAGTAAACCAAAATTTATGAAGAACAACCATTTGCTCGGAAATGAGTTTCTGCATCTCTATTTTTGCATGTGTTTGAATTTTGATAGGAAGTACTCTAAATGGCCTTGGTTGCCTCGTTGGTATTTGCCACGTGGGTTTTTTGCATCCTGTTTCACATTTTTCAGCTTTTAATTAACTTTACTGAGGGACCAAACATCATGGGCTTCCTCCCACCCCAACTGCCCCATGTTATTTCATTTATTCTTCAATTTTTCACAGCTCGTTCTTCTTTCAGAACAATCATCCATTTGGCTATTGGCTTCTCCTCTTTTCACACTTTCCCCTGAGTACCTGCACGTTGCCTGGGTACAAAGAAAAAGCATCTCAAACATTCTGAGCCTGCTCTGTGGTATATGGGCTCTGCCTTTCCTTCCAGTTTACCAGAAGCAGTTTGGCAGAAGAACTTCAGCTGGTCTGAACTGCTGAAGCTCCATTGCCCTTCAGTGGAGCTGCAGAGCTGTATAGCAGCAGAAGACCTGGTGGCCTTTAGCTCCTGCTTGTTTCTTCAGCTACTTAAATGATCAGGGGACCTGTACTAGGACACAGATGGAACAATGAGCACTATTTTTATAGCAAAAAATTCAGGATCCATCTTGATGGAACAGACTGGAGCATCACTGTGCTGTTGTTATTAATCACACTGTCAATTTGGAGCTCAGTCCCAGACCTCCCC
This sequence comes from Serinus canaria, assembly GCF_022539315.1. Classification (NCBI taxonomy): domain Eukaryota; kingdom Metazoa; phylum Chordata; class Aves; order Passeriformes; family Fringillidae; genus Serinus; species Serinus canaria. The sequence goes on from NC_066315.1 coordinate 41,001,738, forward strand.
AGAGAATCAATCTCAATCAGAGAAGTCTCTGTAAGCCAGGATCAGACCCATCCTGAGAATGGGAATAAATACCAGCCTAATTCTTTAGTCAGTCTCCAGCTCATGGATTCTAAGTAGTTTCAGTGATGTCAGGGGTAATGATTGTACAGTCAAGAGCTCCATCTGCAATGAGCACAGCTACCACTAAGAATGGGGGGAGGGGGGTTCATTGAAAAGCAATTAATCTTCCTCATCAGAAGTTTGCCTTTAAGTAGATGACTCAGCTTTTTAACAGAATTGAAGACCCAATGCTATGCAAATAATAACAACTTTCATTTGTATTCAAAGGAAATCTGAAACCTATTTGGTCCAGGGGTTTTTTTTTTCTACCCTACCATGTTCCTTAGCAAACCCTAACAAAGAAACAAATAGGCTACAGAAATAATTTTTATGCTACTCATGTCCCTAACTGGGGATAGGTCTATTTATCTCTCTCTCTATATATATATGCATATACATACATACATATATATATGTGTGTGTGTGTATATATATACATATATATATATATGTATATATATACACACATATATATAGTTATATATATGTATAATATAATATGTGTATATTTATGCATACATACAGCATATAAATAAATATATATTTAGATATATTTATTTACATAAATATGTATATTTATATATACATATGTATAATATAAATAGTTATATTTAGTTAAGTTATATTTAGTTGTATTTATCTATTTAGTTATAGATATTAGTTATTTAGTTATATTTATCTATTTATTATAGATATTTAGTTCTATTTATCTATTTATGTTTATGGCTTGTGCACACGCACCAGCCCACAGAGAAAGGAAATGGATGGATCAGAGAAAAAGAAGGTATCATTTCCATCAGCAATGTAATGGAGATATAAAATCTGTGGACTTGACAGTGTTTCAGGAAAAAAAGGACAGGCCAAAACTTTTTGAAAACATGCATTTGTAGAAAGCTTAAAATTGTTATTTATTGCAAATACTTCTCAGCCATTGAGAAAATACTGTGTATTCCTTCGACAGCTCCAACAAAGGCAAGAATTGTATAAGTTAACTCCAGAGAAAAGGAACAGTTTCTTGAAACAGCTCCTTTTTCCTAAAGTGTCAGACCTCTGGCCATAACTTACTTTGAATGGTACTTGCAGACTGGATCTTTCTGCTGTTACCTTTATGCAATACTTTCTTGACTCTGGCAGTGCTTGGGCACAGATTAGGAGGACATGGTTGTGGATAAGCTGGTTCTGTGCTGCATGCTGATCACCACCACATCAGAACATCCACCTCTGCTCTTTAGCAAAGTGACTGGCACAAGTGGCTGCAGCACCAAGTTGGTCAAAAATCACAAGTTCTGTTGCCTTACAGCAGGCAGTGACAGACAGAAACAAATGCATTCTAAAATAACCTCAGGAATGCACAGCTTTATTATTTTTTTTTTCTGTGCAAAAGAATATTTTTTTCTTAACTACTTGGCCACAATTGAAACTAAACTTCTCTCTTAAGCTTTTTGCAAAGTATGCCTCAGGAATAGTGCAGCATAAAGGCAGGATCAAGCACTTTATCTATGGGAATACTTTTAGAAACAAAAATAAAAAAGCACAAAGGTTTTGTGGGTTCTTCAATTTGCAAGCAGCATCCTGTAGAGCTTTATGGCTCCACCTTGTTTGCAGCAAACAATAGAACATTAGAAACACTGAGAAGGAAAAAGTTTTTAGTTTCTCAAACATCAGCATGGCTTTGACTGAGCAGTGGCAGGGCTCCTTTCAGTGGTTCTGTGCTAGAGTTCATATTTTATGGATTTCCATTTAACATAAGCATCCTACCCATGTTACAAAGGGAATTTCACACCACACATAGGTGGTTTAGTTTCTTTAAGAAGTGTTTGCTTACCTAAAGAATACCATGTTCAGTACCTACCTCCCACTCCATATTCCTGGCTCTTAGTCTTGCAGTCTTCATAGCTGAGCATCCCTGCCTTATCTTCTAGAGGTCTTTTTCAGTGGGAAGGGTAACTAGAGAGGCTATGTTCTTGTCTGAGGGTGGATACTCAGGTCCTTCTTCTTAGCTTTCAATTGTTCTCTGCCTTAAAGTCAACACTTGGAAAAGTACAAGTGTTTCAGAATGTTGCTTAACTTCAGCATAATTGAGAAAAAATATTTTGATATCGGAGAGTTTGGAGATTGCAGAGACCAGTAGCTAAGAGTTGCCAATAGCCCAGGCCAGTTAGTATGTGTATTTTAGACCAAACAAAGGTGATACTCCAAATAGGAAAACAAGGCTCGAATTTTTCAAGTTTGCCTAAATAACTGTAAGAACAAAACTAGAATGCTCAGCCTTAGTGAATATAGCAAATCAATTTCCACAAACCTCTGCCTTTACAGTCCTGGTTAATGCATCCAAACCCACAAGTTCTTAGTTATTTAAATCATAGCTATCAAATTGTATTTCACTTTTTTTGATAAAACCACAATAAAATACATGATTTTAACAAAGGGAAAAGCAGGTGGAGAATGAAGATAGAGCTAATTTTTACCAGCTGGAATCCCAGAACTTTTTCCTTATGAGATTTTTATGTGAATCAGGGCCACTGAAGAAATAACAGCCCATAAAATTGTATCAACACTCATTAAATCCAGAAGGTGAAGTTAGTTTACATGTAAAATAATCTGCAAAATCAATGACCTACACAGTTTCTCTCTGGCTGTTTATGTTAACTGCATTCATGGTTAGAGAAAAATTTATCTCTTGGTAGGTCAATATAATTTCCTAGAAGTTAACTGAGCTATTCCCACACTGAAATTGGTCCTTTATGTTTTGAATGTTAGTGGTTCAAACTACAGTTCAGAAAGCATTGGTAGCTACAAAAAGGGTTTTCCATTTGCATGTTGCTGCTGTGTCTCCTGGCCCACACAATGGATAAGAATAGCATCTGATAGGACCCATGTGTGGCTCTGAGGTCTGAGCTTGCTGAGGAGTTGTAGTGCAGGAAAAGCCCCAGGGAGAGTTCTGGCTGACTCAGCCAGGAAATCAGCAGTGTGTGCTGCCATGCTGGGTCTGCATCCAGCACATTCACTGTGGACACCCCACATCCCCCTGGCAAGCCAGGAGCCTACACCCACTCTACTGCAAGGTAGGGAAATCCCAAAGCTGCCCTCACAACCTGGCAGAGGCTATTCAGCAGTTCAGCCTTAAACTTTCACAGGGAAAGTATCAGTGGGTGAAATGGACTGTTTTGTGATAGCATGGCAGACCAATATTTTTTAGAGTATCATTCATTTATACTGGCATTGTTCAGATGTGGATTGCAGAAGAAAAAATATCTTAAACTGATTGTATGAAAGCTTCTTCATTAACACATCTCTATGTTTCCACTGTCACCACTGTGTAATGTCATAAGCTTCTAAATGCTTTCTGTGCCCTCTTTTCTTTTATCACTCATTAGGTGATCCAAAAAGTGTCTGGGTAATAGTCTGCAATGACCTGTGGTGATAGGCAGGTATCTATATCTGTAACTTCATTATCTCTTCCTAAAGCAGAAATTACTACAAACCACTCCACACCAATGGTTTGGATGTCAGTATGGAACAAAAAGACTTGGGTCAAATTTTTCTTCGCTTGTCAGCATGAGGAATGTCTATAAGGAAGAAAGCCCTTTGAAGGAAAGGAGCAAAATCATCAGCACTGGTGAATACAGACCACACAAGCACATTCTCTCATGAAAATTTGTTTTTAAAGATGAAATTCCCAACATTCATCAAAGCTGATGTCAATTATTCACAGCATACAAAATATTCCAGTTATTACCTGTATTGGCACAAATGCTTCAGCCTCAGCCACCTCAGGGTCTCTCTGCTGAGCTGCAGTTCATTGACAACCTCCATGTACTCAGTGGCCCAGAGATGAACCCAGTATTCCAGAGACAGCCAAGCAAATGCCTGGCAAGAAGGAATAACTGCTTCCCCCATTTGCTGGCTGTGTTCCTGCTGACCCAGCCCAGGGCACTCTGCCTTCATCCCTGCCAGGATCATGCTGGCTGAGGTTCAGCCAGGTGTGTGTGCCCCAGGACCTCAGTCCCTGCTCCACAGAGCTGCTCCCCAGCCAAGCAGTCCCAGCCTGTTTCCTGTTGGATGTTAGCTTGTTCCAGAGACAGCAGGGCAGGTGTCCTGACTGAATTTTGTGAAGTTTACTGTCATTTCATGAAGTTTGCTTCATTTCTCCCATCTAGCTCATTCTAAATGCAGCCCTGTCCTTGAACATATCAGCTGCATCCCCCCACATCCTTTCTCCTACAGGTGGTAGCAAACTTGATGAGGATAATTCTGTCTCCTTCTCCAGACCGAGGCCAGTGCCCCTGAGCAAGGCCCTTGGTAACCATTTACAAACCTTTGCGTGGATTTTTTTTCCATCCATTCTTAATTACAAGCAAAAATTGTTGCAAGTATTGCACAAAAAACCCCCCTTGGACAGTAAATCAAAACATGATGTTTCCAGCAAACTTGTTGCAAGATGGTCTAAAGAAAATAAAATTAGCCTGCCAAGATATTTTGTAAGGCAACAGGAATTGATGGAGTAATTTAAAACATTATTTTGGCATTTTCCTATCTGACAAATGTAAGGGGTTGGTGAGAAGTGACAGACTTCACTTATAGGTTAGCTCTAAAGTACCTCCAGAAACAAATATGGAAGAGCATCAGCACGCCCAAAACTGAATTGAAGATAAAAAGGAAAACATGTGAGTGGCAGGACACTGTTTGGGGAGAAAAAAATCCCTCTGGTCTAATTGTATTTTTGTTTAACTTTTAGCCCAACTTTCTGATGCTCATGCGGCCCTGACTTCAGAGGTTGTTAGCAGGGTATTTAATTGGAAAAAAGCAGAATAAGAGGTTCTATAAAGTTAGGATCTCTTTACACTACTTAAACACACACACACAAAGAGGCAAAATGCCAAAAATGACATATTTAAAGCACAAAAGATGCAGAGCCAGAAATTCCCTGGCTTCGTTAGAGGTGTGAATATTGCTGTGTAGTTTTTACTCTGAGTTTTGGCTCAGTTCTCAGTTGTCATCTTTATTCATAAGCTCAGAAATCCTGCTGAGTGTGTCAACTGACTCCTTGCTGCTGTGGCCAAATGTGTTTTCTTCTGGTTCAGAATATTTCTAGCAGCTCCTCTCTCTGGCAATATGTTCTTGTTCATTTGTTGGCTTGATTTTGCTAAAAGGATGGGACAGTAGGCTTGAGAAAGTAAAGAATTCTTCCTCTTAACCCTTCCATAGGCATTTGCCATCTTCCATGCATGATTAACAGGTTAGCTGATATGAGAGTTTTTCTTTTTTAAGACATCCAGTGAGATTTTTTGTGATTTTGTCCAACTATTCCCACGAGAGGTCTGTCATCTTCAATGCAGCTCTCTGGGTTTGTATTCCACGAGATTAAGTGTTGTGTAAGAGATACCTGGCTACGCCAAGTAACTTGCTTTGTACACATAACACAGCTTAAATTCCAGCAGACACTAGCCTCAGAAATGGAAGCAGCAGAGCTGCATCAACCCAGCACTAAACCCAGGCTAGTTAACCTCCCTGCAAAGCTCACCACACTACCTAAATCTTTACAGCATCTTTGGTCACACCTTGTTTTACCTCCTCATGAATACATGGTGTGATGTCTGAGCAGCATTCTTGAGAGCAGCACTCTTGAGCATCACTCCAATTAGTGAGTGCCCTCACTAATTATATGGAACTGGGAATTAATTAATTGTAATAAGGTTTCCCATTCCTAAAGCCACTTTCCTTTTGGTTTGAATGAGTCAGTGCACTTGGGCAGCAGGATAGAGACACACTGAAGCCATTTTCAGTAGCAAAACAGCAACAGCTCTGTTATCTGTAGACTGGAATGGGAAAAGTACAACAACTCTTAGGGAGAGAGGCATGGTACAGCATGGCAAAACTGCCTCTGAAGATGCTATCAGCACAAGTTCTTCAGCTTGTACTCTCTGTCTACAGGCAAAATAATGATGACTGAGCCCAGTGAACTCTTAAAACCCACCTGAAAAGCTGGCTCATGTTGCTGCCTTTGTTCTGGTGTTTTGAGGACTGTCATTGAATTTTGATATCCACCAGGGCAGAGGCAGCTCCAGGTCACAGCATCCAGACAGGGTCCAAGAGGCCTCCCTCACTCTGAGCACAACTGGTCTGTCTCTCAAAGCAGCCATGTGAGCTCACAGTATCCAAGCTGCTGTCAGTCCTGTTCCAGTGGCTCTTCCATGTGGAAAAAACCATGTATTTTGCTGTCATAAAATATCAAGTGAATAGCCTTAGCCAATGTCAATAATTTCTGGTTAATACATATTTTTCCAGTCATAAAGCAAACTATAGCCATATACAACTAAGCCATTTTTATTGTTTACTGAAGGAGGCTCAGCTTTGAGACAAAATCTTGCTCCCATGCTTATCCATCTTTCCGTATAAAGCATGTGTGGTCCCAAGAAGTCTTGAGATTTTTTTGAAGACAAAGGCTGGTGCAGATTTATATTGTTCATTTAAATCAGGGGAGCTAATGTGATGCTTGCTAGCTCAAGATCAAGCCTCCAGACTCAGTGAAAGATTTTACTGTAAACTAAAAACACTAGCTGTGTTACTGATGTATCTCAAAAGTGCTTGTAAATAGGTGGCAGAAGTTAAAACATTCATGGTTTTCAGTGTCTGAGCTGAAGATCCAGATACACACCACAATGTCAAAAGTAGGATAGGAGTAAGACAAAACTGGGGCATGCAGCATGCTTATTGAAAAAGAAAATATTACCAAGGAAAGGACTGAGGGAATAGTGCAAAAGTGAATCATAGAAATGGCATAAGAATTTTGTGACCTTTGAGGTGAGAGAGACTCATCTTTGAAACAAGGCATTTAGCTCGCTTAGCAATGCTAAGCAGTGGCAGAAGCAGCCTCCAGTTTTAACTGATTGTCACCTCTTTAAAAATGTTTAGGGTGAGCAGACACGGTACTTCCTTAAATACTGCATAAGATACCATTTATCAAAAAGAAATAGGTGCCATTTGGCACCTGCTGTAATTGCTGTGATGGAAATAGTAATACATAAGTATCAGAAGAATGGGTGCCACATTTTTTAACAGCTCCCAGCTATTTTATGTATTTCTAATGGCCAATGACTAAATGAGGCAACATACATTTTACATATCTGTGAAGTAATGAATCTGAGATTAAATCATACATAATGATTTTTAGGTGCCAGATACATTTAATATACTGCAGGGAAAATTTATTCGATGTGAAGCATGAATATAATTACAAGTATGTTGGAGAGTTTGTGGGAATACTTTTTATACCAGCAGAAAATTATTTGGCTCTAGCAGTAGACCCACCATAATACATGAAATACAGACCCACAGACCTCACCCCAGCTGCCTTGGTCATCTTCTAAACCTCCAGTGTTTAATATCAAGTGTTAAATATTCTTGTTTTAACTGATCTTGCCCCTGCTTGCTACTATAGTCAAAAAGAGCCACTAAATGACACATGAACACAGCTGAGCATTAATGAGTGGTGAAGAATTTAAAAATTAATCATAAAGAAAAAATTACATGAACTTCCTGCAAAAGAACCCCCCTCTCTTAATCAGTAAAAAGTGTTGTTCAAATTGTAAGAGAAAAATTCATTTTTCCTTCCAAACAAAATGTCTGATTTTTTTTTTTTTTTTAACTCACTGGAAGGAAATGAGATAATCTTTAAATAATGGAATTTTTTAGTCATTTTTTTGACTCTTAAGGAGAAAATACATTGTCTGCCAGGCAGACGAATCTTTCATCAAAGAATTTCAGATGTGATTTTTTTTTTCTTAATGTAATAAGACAGTATGCATTTTGTCCTCAGTTCTCTGGAAGAGATCTCAAAGAAGCAATTAATATCAAACTGAATGACTGACCAACCATCTGCCAATTCCAGCACATTCAATACAACTGATGCTTTATTCAAATACAGAGTACAGACTCTGCCACCAGAAGAATTGATTTAGGTCAGATGGGAAGGGAGGAATAATATGTAATTATACATACAGTGAGATCTGATCCTATAAGACTTTGATGCAGAAAAAGTGTTTTTTCTTCTACGGTAAAGGAGCAAAGATAACAGGAAACTTTCAGTATATTGTAATATGTAAGATTCAAGGCAAGTCATACTGAATCTTTACTTGTCATGGAGCTGTCTGGTGAAGGGGAGGAGTTGTCTTATTACAGAAGGTTTTGCTGTTTAAACCCACATATTTAGAGATGTTAAAAGGATTAAATGCTCAAATCTGGTTTATTTTGGTGGACTTGGGCAACATAATCCTCAGGCAACACTTAACTCTCATGTTTTGACATCACAGAAGGCAGCTGCAGGAACAGGAAGCCATCCAACAAAGGGAGAGGAAATCCTGGGTTGTTTGGTTCAATAGAATATAAATGAAGAAGACTTTCTGAATAAGGAATCAAAGCTTGCAGAAGACATTTTGAGTCAGCTTCTGACCACTGATTTGGTGACAGCCTATAAATCAACCCCAAATTCAGCTGCCAAGTTATGTGAGGTTTTCTACAACCTTGGGATCTGTGGGTCTGCACTATATTTTTCCTCAGTTAATTTGCTTATCTGTGGAGGGATGTGTTAGAATCTTTTCTGGAAACAAGGACAAAAAATCCTCACATGTGTTAGCATCCCTGTATTTACACAGAAAATATCCTCAAGTCACTCTGCAGGATGTGAGGGGAAACTAGAGAAAATGTGATTTCTCAAAGAAGGATTTTCATGGCTGGTTGTACAGATCCTAAGTTTTTGTAGAGGAAAAAAAATTGTAACAGTGGTCAAAATTAAAGAGAATAGTTAAGAGAATGCCTACCTTTTCCTTTCTTTTTAAAAATTATTCCCTATTGAAATAATGCTACTCTGCTACATGACATGGACAGAAATCAGGAAGAATCATATCAACCAGGCTTATCTATACAGCATGGAGTTCTGAAAACAGGCAAAAGGCACTCAAACTTTCACAGAAGTGAAAGTGCCAGCTTATTTATTCTTGAGACTCTTAGAACCACTGCTTTGATATTGCACAGAGCCAGTCAGAAGAAGTGGTTTGTGAGTCACCAAGAGCTCTAAGATATCAGTGAGTTGCAGCACAGGACATTTATGAGTAAACTTTGAAAACCAAACTTTACTTCTTGACCCAAACACTTGGGCCTTAGGATTAGCTAAGTACTTTCATTACTCACCTATTGATTCCTATGGGAGTGTGAGACACCTGTAGAACACACATAGCTGCACAGTTCAGCTATCATAGATATCTCAGATAGTTAGTGCTTTCTCCTGAAAGGTACTTCTGAACTCAGCTACTCCCACAGTGCATCCTTTGCCTTTAATAACAATTGGAATTGATAAGCAGCATATGAAAATAATTGCAAACAATTAAATCCCTGCTCATATAGCCAGGCCCATTGTAAAGCCAGGATAGTAGGTTTCCTTTGGTTGCTTACAGAAAACTTCTGATTTCATTTTTGATTACTAGTAGTGTTTAAATCACACCTTTGCCTGTTGTGCTATGTATTTCAAAGGTCAGTGAAGATTTATTTGTTTGTTTAAAATAAGGAATATAAATTTACTTTAATTTTCAGTCTCATTGAGTTAATTTGGTGTGAAGGAAGGAAACTTTCTGCTTCTAAGGAAACATTAACTGCTTTTATGTAATCTGACACTCTTGCTCTATCTGCCATCTCTTCAAATATTGCTGCTGACATTTCTCAGCCTAGTGAGTGCAAGGAAGTGAAATTTAGTGAACTTAAAATAATTCAGATTCTTTAGCAAAAATCATGCCTGCTGCTTTTTTCTGCCACTGCTGGGGGAAAGGGTAGAAGACCTCTAGCCTAAAGTCAAGCTTGTCTGCAGCCAAACTTTCTTCTTGTTAGAGGTTCTCCCTCTGAGCATTCCACCAAGCTGCATCTCCAAGCTGGCCTGCAGATAATGACACCATGGGAAAGTTGATTGGAGCTCTTGGCATTAGGCTTTGCTAACCCTGGTGTGCAGCTGCTAGAGAGGGAGGCTCTGCTTTGCCTTCCTCAGCAGCTTCCAGGGGCAGCTCTAGGCCCTGTGCTTAAGGATCTTGCTGGGCTGGCAGAGTGATGGCTGTGATCCTGCTCACAGGTGCTGAGCTAATTCTGTTTCCCTGTATTTCTAGACACCATTTCCTTCTTCCTGTTTTTCTGCATTTTATCTCAACAACTCAGAGCATCAAAAAGACCAGGTTTTAACCCAGTGTGATAGTTCTTTAGGCTGCCTTGCTCAGTTCTACTCTGATACTGAAACCTGTCTTGACTGAAGGACAGCCCCTGTCCAAGCCAGCCCACAGCACTTTCATCCCAGAAGGATTTGCTGTCTGGGAGGGAAACAAGGGCACAGGCACATCTTCTGGCTACTTTCACTTATATTAAGAAGTGAAATGCAAACAGATTTCTCTGTACCAGTCTCTTTCCAGCAGCAGAGAGTTCTATGAAGCCTTACTGATTCAGCTGCCTGCTATGAGGCATAATATATGCAACTATCTCCCAGCAGATTTCTGCCCTAGAAAATATCTTTTCCATTTCATTCTTTTCATTGTTGTGCCATCTAACATGAAAGTAGAAAGGACAAAAGTCATTCTTTTTAGAGGCATTTCTTACTGCAGGTGTGAAACTCTTAGTGGCCCTTGTAAGTTAAAACACATTAAAATAGATGATCAGGCCATCAGACCCTGAGTATCCCAGGAACAGATGGTGTATTGACTGCTAAGGGCTAATCTTCATTTTAGGTACTCTGATTGCAACTGAATCCAATGAAAAGGTATGATTCTCAAACCCCCTGCTGCTTAAAATGCTCTCTTTTATTTCTGTATTATGCTTCTTTTTTTTCAAGATTGGAAAGATTAAAAGATGAATGAGATCTCAAAATTGGAAGACAACGTGTAGCCTCATGAAAATTAGATTTTTATTTCTTCCTGATAGCACTAAAGTTAAAAATTATTAACCTTGTATTCCAATTCCCTTCTCTGGGTTTCCAAATCTGTGTTATGTCTTATGAATCTTTGCTTAATAAAATATGAAAATCCTGTAACTCCTCCATCTACAGTGATGCTTAGTATTTTCTAATAGTAAAAAACAGAAACCATTTTTACAGGATGAATAACTAAATATCTCTGTATTAATGCAAACCAAATTGCATTGTATATTTCTTAGAGCTGTGAGCTGTAAGATACGTGGTTTTACTTTAAAATATACAATTTCTTTTTAAAAATATGATCATTAACAATGGTATTTATTTTATACTTAACAATTGTATTTAAGTAACGCTCTGACTACTACTTCCTTTTATGGACTTTTCCTCAGGATGCATTCTTATATTAGTATTTCCCCTATGGGGTAGGTTTGTAAATGTTTTTAATGTTTTTTAATCCCTTTTTAGTCCTGCTACTTTGCTTCGTCCTCTAATTTTTAACTAAGTATTTTAAATGGAACTTTTAAATATTTTGATGCTTCTGCAAGGATTTGATCAAAAGTTTTTGCCAAACTTTGTGACTAGTGGAATAGTTTCAGTAATGTCATTGCTATTTTTCTTTGATAAATTTTATTTCTTGTGAATAATTAATTTATGTCATTCCTGGGGCTGTCCTGTACAGGGCCAGAAGCTGAACTTTGATGATTCTTGTAGGTCCCTTCCAACTCAAGATATTCTACGATTCTTTGATTTAAAAAAAAAAGTTTCTTAGTTCTTTACAAAGACTTCTTTGTATTTAATACAACAGAAATGCAGAGAATGACTTGGGTGAACTTGGTGATCCTGAATGTTCACTAACAAGGGAACATAAAAACCAGAATTGTTTCTATGGTTTATATGTAAAATGGATCTCTAGGTTACAGTGAGAAAATAATAGGAGTATTATTTCATCACAAAAGGAAATACCACAGTAGGAAATGAGAAACCACGCAGCCAAATGATAAAGTCAGTGCAGTTTTGCTGTAATGCAGTTGTGGGGCTGAATACATTTTAAAATATTATCTTTTTTTATTTAATTGAATGTTGTAGTTACTGTTTCACAGTCAATACCACAGAAATGATTGTACAGGCTGCATATGATTTGAAAATGCAAACCTTCACCACTTTTCAGGCTTGAAAAAAAAGCTATGAAAAAAAATTCATGTATCTTCCAAAGAAACAGGTAAATGTAAAAAATGTGATACAACCTGGTTCAGACTCACTGTAAATTAAAAAACAAAATTATGGATGCACTTTTCAGTGAAGTTGTGTGTTCAGTCTCTTTGGTATTTAGATCAATAGCATTTGAGAAATGGGGAGAGAAGAAAAGGCAAGCAATTGCCCTTCAGTCTTACCTCAGACCCCTAGTCTGAAACACAGTCTGCTGCTCTAGTGGCATTTTCAGGACTTCACACAGTACTTGGCACTAGAGTAGCTGAGTCTGGATTGCAGCTTTCAGGGGTCTGTTGTAAGACTTGTGAAAAGTAATGCTTGGATTCATCTACCTTTGAGGTCTTTTCCAGCCATAATGGTCCTGTGGTTCTGTAGAAGATCCCAGTGGACAGCTCTGCACAGTGAGCTCTTCTGCTAATTGCTCCACAGATAACGTGCAGCAGCTGATTCGAGGTCTCTGCACTTCAGAAGCACCAACCTGCAGAGCTGTCTGGGGGAGCAGGAGGAAGAATCTCATTTCCCTGCCTGTACCACAGCTGGGATTAAAGGTATTGACAGTACCCCTTGTGAAAAAGCCTTCTGTGTGCATAAAAGGAGAGCAAAGGGCTGAAGCAAAGGTACTAGAAATGATCTATGCCTTAGCAGAGGTGCTTTTTAAGTGAAAGCAATTTGGCTTTAGTGTGAACTCAGTGTAAATTACAGTACAACACCCTGCAAGAATGTTATAGTTAGCAGAAAGGTATTTATACATGGATTTTTTAAAGCCTGGGGAATTCAGAGTTAAGATTAAATTCACAAGCCGTCTAACACCTGAAAGTTTGAAAATTCATAGTTAGGGTCCACAAATTTATTTGGCTTGTTATCATGGATGATAGCTGTCTTCCCAAATTCCCTTTTATCTCTCTTGTAGTAAATAGTATTTTTTTGATCAAGGGTTTTAAAATACTTCAAGAAGTTGGTAAATTTGAAAGTATTGTACTTTACTTGCACAGAAGATTGGGGAAGGGATCAAAGTGTGTGTATGGTTTTGGTTTTGGCTGTCCCTTCTCTGAGCTGCTGATGAGCTAATATTGGAACATCAGGATGGATTGCTAGGAAATCACTAATCAACTCTGGATGTGTGAGCTCAACTCTGACTAATACATCCATTGAATCATGATGGATCTTGCTTTTTTTGCCATGAGAGGGCAAAAACTGAGGAAGTGTTGGGTTTTGGTTTTGTCTCATAAATGATGAAAAATCTGCAAAAAAAATCTAAAACTAAAAAAGCCTTTGAATTCCTGGAAGTTTACAAACGTTGTAATGATTATTGCATTCTCTTTTCTATAAAAAAACCAAGTTGAGGGGAAATTATCTTTCAGTCCTTGCTTTGAAACTTGACTTGTGGATGTGAGGGAATTGTGGGGGGGCGAATTTTAGAATTAGGATAAAATTACTGATAACTATGAAATCTGTAGGTGACACATCATTAATGTATGGTGTTGATGAGTATATAGGAGCAAGGAATCTATTATGTGTTGAAAACACAACTGTTATCCTTGCATAAATATTTCATGCAGTTTAGTGTTGAGCTTTTCAGCTCCAGTACCTGTGTGCTGTTTGAGAGTTGCTAAGCCTGTATCTTTTGTACAAATCCCAAAGTAACAGAGGCACTGCAGAGCTGAGATCAGAGCTTCCAGAAGCTTAACCCATGTCAGACTTCACTGATGCCCTTTCCAGTCATGTGCATCCTGCTAGCTTTGCTTCTGAATACAAGTCAAATATAGCAGTCTGTAGAAGTAATGAAGAAATGCATTGCCAGTGTTTGGTTTTAATTCTCCTTGTGACCTGGACAGCTTATGAACAAATTTGGAAGCCTAATTAAAATAATGCATTGAAAGCTGTCATTGGATTTGAACAGAGTGAAGAAGTAGTTACACCTTTTTGATTTAAAAACAAAGCAAGCTGAGAATAAGAGAGAGAAATAAAACCCTCTTTGTTTGATGGCTCTCAGGGATTGAAATGAGTAAAGAGTGGAGATGTTTGGAGGAGTCTCAGCTTTTCCATTCCTCCTCCTTGTGTATTGCAAATACTGTTACAAGAGAACCACAGGTAATTTTGGCTCTGTGAAACAATTGGCTGGCAGTTTTTTCAGGCTAGCAGCAGAGAATCCCTTGCACTACTCTCGGCTGGTGAAGAAGACCAAAGTGTTTTCAGTAGCTCATGGAGATAGCAATGTTTTGATTTAGAATCAGCACAGAGTATACCATTCCCTGCTTATCTACAACAAGCATCTGTTTTAAGATTACAGTACTTTCTATAGAGCTGCAAAAATGTGTTGACATGTTGTAAGTTAAAGGGAGATGGAGCCCACAGTGTAATCACACAGGATACTGCTCCCACTGGAGCCAAAAGCAAAGCTTGCTGTGACTTCATCCAGTTGAAGAATTTGGTCCCAGCTTCTGAAACAAACACAGTGGAAAGACAAGGCAGAAAATAACAGGGCTGCGTAGTAGCTGAGTCAAGCACTTAAGAACAGTCAGCCAACCTCTGACCCTGGCCAGCCAGCAGTTCTAAAGTGCATAAAGGCCAACAGGTTTCCACAACTTCTGAGGAAAAGGAAATATGGATGTCAGAATTTGGCTCTGTAGTCTCCCTAGTGATGTGAAAGCAGGTACATCATAATGCAGTTTGTTTAGCTGTGAGAGGACCTCTACAAACGATGATGTCCCACAGCCACCAGCCTCTTGTCATTTTCTTACAGATGTGTCTACACAACAGGGATTTCTTATTTAACATCATCAAAATGATGTGCAGAAACATGCATGCACACAAATATGCTGAGGAAGGAAATGTTCAGTTTGTATCCTGCAACATCCAAGGTTAACTATTGTCTTCTACTCGAGTTATAAACACCAATTAAGGTTTTCCATTATCTGATACTAGGATCTCCCATACTTATATTTCTACAGACATATTGCAAAGCTATTTGTGTTTCTCTTGTGGTACTTTAACAGAATTAAGGCTTTGGATTGATTGAAAGTAATCTTGAGGAAAAATTTAATAGCCTTTTTTTTTCTTAAGCACTAGGTTAAATTTAATGGCAATTAAGAGCTTGGTGTTTCATATGTTTTATTCCTTTAGAAATATCTATTGTCTTATATTTCCCTATTTCATCAGCTTTATATTTTACATTTATTTTGGTTTTGTAACCTTGTTTACCAAGAAGATAACTGGGAATGCAGGGAAAAATTGTCAGCAAAAGAGTGTTCATGTCTTTTGAAGGGCTGTAGGAATGTTGGACAGATTTAATAGTGCCTTTCAATCAATGCAGACATAATCTTCTTAGTGTGATCCAATTTGATTATGTGCATTTGTATTCTTGTGTGCTTTGAGAATACCTGTAGAGGTGCTTCTGTTGGAGGCAAAGGTAAGCAGCAATGAGACCTTTGTGAAGAGCCCATGTGATTTACATGGATTAGTTAAAATAGGGAGCTCCTACCAGATACCACATGTCAGTTGTAGTTTGTTACATAAATATTTATAGGACAGAGATATTAGAAAGGAAATCTCCCATGTTTTTCTTTCTTTAGTCTTTATGCCTAAAGACATTGAAAGTAAAATCTATAAAAAAAATTCACTGTACCCTTTTTCCAATTCCCATCTGAATAATTTGTTCTCCTTCCAGCCAGACCTAGACAAGCTCCCTAGTCAATTGTTACCTCTTGAATAGAATTTCATTTGAGCAGTAAGACTCTCTTGTCATTTTTCTCTCGTGTCTGTGGGTCTGTGAAGGCTGATGCAACTTCAGGAGCAGAGCTGACAAAGGAGTACCTGCTGGTAGCTTTGCAGATACTGCTGAGCACCTCCCTGCCTCGGTGTCCCACCCAGGAATTCCCTTCTCTTGTGATTCCCCTCTTGTTGGGGTAATGTTGGAGGTAATTGCTGCTCCTCAGGGTTCAGTAGCTCCAGTGTGGCATATTTGGCTGCTGTGAATGAGTGAGGAGAGAGCAAAGCTAAGTTGATGGCAGTCACAGGTGAAGTGGTTTCACTGGTTGTCATGAGCCCAGTCATGGGATCTGAAATACCTGACACAAATTTAGTATCCTTGTTATTTTCCTCTACAGCAAACAAGACATTTTTCCTCCATGCTTGCTAGAGAGGAACATAACAGAGAGATTAGCATATTTATTGACTGAAGTAACAGAAATTGGGGCATGGCGGGAAATGTTGTGAATAAGAGTCAATTATTACTTTCTTGACTGAAAATCTACATAAGAATGTACCTTGAGTTTAAGGCTTGTAAAATAGCAGATGCCTCTACTGAGGCTGCCACAAATGTTTTGTGAGACTTGCTTGTTCTGACCAAGCAGTACAGATGTGAGGAAAACAGACCACATCCATCAGAAAGACAAAAGAAAAGGGGCCTTCCCACTATTGAGCTCACTGTATTTGGTTCCTTGAGGTTTGATTCAGATCGGTTTGGGGTTTCCACTCCTAATGTGTCTGTCATGACTAATCACATAATTTAAAGTTTTAAGCCACTTAGGATATGGAATGGCAAAGCTCTTACAAAAGGATGACCAACAATACGTTAAACCCATCTTAATTACATTGTTGGAATCAAAACCACTTGCATGTAAGCATTAGCTGGATAAGACAGCAAATTGCAGCTCTCTGTAAATGTTAAACCAACCCTAGGAAATCTTGCACTGTTATGAAATTTTGTGATTTATATCAGCTATTAAGAAATATTAAAAGTCTTCAACTATGCAGAAGTGCACTATTGCTCGAGGGGATCTGGAGATGCTTGTATTGTGAAGTGATCCCTTGTGAGAAAAGCTCTTCTTTATTTGACAGCTGCATTGTTCACCCCATGATCTGCTTCCAAAATATTTCAAGTTGAGGATTAGCTGCACTGTTTTAATTACTAAATACAGGCTTTTTTAATCAACCATGCTTCTAATGCTTGAGGAATTTGCCTGATCCTCTGGTAAATGTTAAGTCTTTCTTAGCAGGAGGCATTTGAAGAATAGCTCAGTAGTCTGAAGGCTAAAGAAAATCCATAAAAAACAAAGATATATTTTCCTTTTTCTAGTTCTGTATATGAAAAAAAATGCTGATATGCTATAAACTATGTAGCCTTCTGCTATTTTTCTAACCCTTGGGGAATGCAGTGCAGAATAGACACTTGTTCACTTACTAAAATTTCTTTTCAGTCTCACAAAGACTTGGCTTCCCAGCTCGATGAAAACATTCTTAGGAGTTTATATATAGCACTGACTCTTTGAGCAGTATTGTTTAGTGACAATAATAACATTATTGTTTTAGTTTCTCAAAAGCTGCCTTCACAGCAGTAGTTGAATAGTAGCAGACTAAATGCCACAGTATGCTCCTACGTGTTATACCATTTTCTTCTGTACCCACAATCATAGAAAATGCAGGTGTTTGCTTCTCTCACCAAATATTTTATATTGTTTCATAATGTTTTTGGCCATAAAAGTATTACTGCATGAGCCACACCTTCACAAAATGTGAACACAGCTTCATGATTTATCAAATAGAATGAAAACAGAGATTTTTTTAACATGTCTGTCCCAGCTGGTATTGATTAAATCAGCTTTGTTGAAGTAATCTTTTTTTGTTTTGTTTTTTCAAATGCCCCTATGTAGTTTAAGGGAAATATTTTGGCACAGTCATTTTATCCTGGCTCGGGATTTGTCTGCCTAGAGAATCTGACAGCCCTTCCAGTGATATGAAGTCAATACAGAGGTTGAGAACTTTTTTGCTCACTCCATCAGGATGCTTTCATTTAGAAGCAGACTTTTTTTTCACTGAAGTTTGCACAATAGAATATTTGAAGTGCTTTTAAGGATTTTTTTTTCAACTTCAAACACTAAGCCTAAGCTTTCAGAGCAACTCTAGACAGATAAGAAAAAAGAGTCCTTGACTTGCTCAAGAAGTTTAACTGCATATTTACTTGGTATATATTTGTGTTAACATAACTCATTTGTGTAAAAGTAATTTATAAATCAGGGGATCTTTAGGTTTCTAATTTACTGTTCAGCACCCATTCTTGTAAAACTGCCATTTTGCTTAGCCAGAGCTGTGAGAAAACACCCCTGTCCCAACCCCAGTTTTCCATTATGCTCACAGATGTAGCATAACCTCATGTAATCGAGACAATCCCTTGTGACATGCTATAATATAATATAATATAATAGGCCAGCTGGTAAAAGTGGAATAATGAAGAAATGTAAGTAACTGTTGATGTCAAGATAGGGCTGATGTGAATGTTGTGCTCTGGCCAAATCCCAAATTAGAGCAGAAAACAGTCAGCTGAGATAGGTATGGTTTGAAGCAGCATTCAAAATGTTAGAAAACTGTAGCAATGTGCAAAAAGCTCACTAACTCACTTATTTTCAGAGGAACTGAGGATTATCAGCACCTCTGAAAGAGGCCCCTTCCTGAAGAATATTTCAGGGTGAAGTCAGAATGCATGAGAAAAAGAACTTTGCAGAAATCCCTCAGCAAGAACCGTGGTGCAATTTGCATCAGTCATAGCCATACTTTTACTATATATTTGGTAAAACTCAGGCTGTGGAGGGTGCAGAATGCACATTCTTACAGCATTGCTCCAGAAACATTCAGGCAAATCATATCAATAAAAAAATGTGTTGTATTTGTTTGATTGTGCTCAAAGATACAGGATGTGCACTGGCTAAAAAATCAGAGATCCTTATCACACTTGGCTTCTTGGGAACAGAGATATACTTGTATGTACAGACAGTCAAAATTCCCTTTTTCATAAATGTTGACTTGAGCACAAAAATATTTGAGTTTCTTGTCCAGAATATTCCTGAGAGAAGAAAGGGAGAGTTCATTATCTAGAAAAACAAATGTTTTAAGAAAACTTTAAAAGAAAGGACCATGCTCCCCAAAATGCAGATGTTTTTTTCCCTGTTCCTCCAATCCAGCCCCTTTTTTGCAAATATTTCTGATTAATTAGAAATTTACTTTTGGATTTTTCTTTTGCATTTTTTTGATGTTCAGGCTTGGAACACACCAAATCCTTTGCCTGTTGTACTGATAATATTACCAGCACTGGAAGTTAGAGCAGCCCCCTGGGGACAATAATTTCTGCTGGTTTTTCACTCAGTGTTTAGGAACAACCCTGACACCCAAAATGTTTGAAGTTTTGCAGCTTCTTTGGACTCACTCCTGTGCTAGTCTTTTGAGGGAGTGGCTTGAGGTTTCACATTTAAGTTTAGCATCAATCTTGCAATATGAAAAATTCTCTAAGAGGCTAATAAGCTTCTCTTACATTGTTGAACAAGTTCAAAATCTGACCCATAATATTTGATGGTATTTTGAGGATGAATGAGCTCAGGAATGTTTCTCAGGATTTAGAATTTTTTCACTTTGAGTTCAACAAATACAAGCTCTATCTCTTCCACACTTGTTTTGTTCAAACTACTGAAGGTTAGATGGTTTCTAATTTGGTACCAAATTGATCTTGTCAGTGGAAATAACCAAGTGCTTAACATGTTCAAATAGGCTCTAACTGCAAGAGATAAGGCTTTGTAAGCACTGAAACTCTTATTCAGCTATAACATATCCAAAGCATAACTTACTGAGATAAATTTACTACATGCCTCTGTTTCCAAGTGGACTGAGATGACCAGCAAAGGACAGAAATATCTTTAAAAGGGGATGTTGGAACACACAAGTTTTTCAGATGGAAGAGACAAGTTAATGGTCAGGCATCCAAAGCTGTGTTTTTGTGTTGGGGAGGGGGAATACAAAGACATCTTAGAGGAATGGCAGTCTGCAATTATTATAAAACTGAACATGAGTTCAGCCTCTGTTCATGTCAGTCATAACCAAGCAAGTTGTTCTTGGTCAGTTCTGTGGAGCAGACAAGGAGAACATGGAAGGAGATGCTGTCAAAGTACAAAAGCATGGAGATGACTGCGTGTTCTTTTCCCTACATGTCACATAAAATCCAAAATTTCTGGAAGTCCAGGAACAGACTGAGATGGGAAAGGGAAGAAAGACTGCAACAGCACACATATTTTAAAGAAAATTGAGACATTGAAGACAAGGTGATTTGAGAACATTCAATTGCAATCGATGTCAAAGTCTTGATTTGCATTTTTTCATGGCCATCAAGCAGTTGCTTGGTCTTTCCTATTTGAGAGCTATAAAAGCCACTCAAGTTTATGAGTTGAGACAGAAAAGAATTAAGAAAGAAAATAAAAATCTTCCTCAAATTTCTTATTGTCCCCATATGACCAAGTGTAAATCCTCAATGAATACTGGTTTGAAGTACAATGTGGTAGAGAAATGAACAAAACAAAATACAAGAATTCTCTAGTTCCAAATACATGCTTGTAAGGGAAAATCACTTCGCTTAAACAACTCTTTACTTTTTCTGTGTAATTGAAGAAATATTTACCTACCTCAAAGGAATTTATGGATTGGATCCTGACTCTGGTTTTATAGTCACATAAATGGAAATTTTAGCAATGAGCATTTTGTCTGGTAAAAAGACCGATTAAAAAAGAGTCTTTTTTCAAAAGAGCCTTTTGCAGGTGCAAAGCAGTAAGCATTAGTATTTCCTTAATAGAATTTGACACCACATAAAATTGTAAATAGCTGCCCATCTCTTCAGATTCCAAAGCCAGTGTTAACAGCGATGATACAAATAAAAGCTGGTTTATTTTGTGTCATGTTTAGACCATTAGCTCCATATGGAAATTAAAAAAAAAACAACCTTAGTGTGGCTATATTTTCACTACCTGGAAAATAGTGCATGGATTTGAAAAGATATGCAGCATAAAGGAAGTTTGCATTCAAATCAGAATTAATGTGATGAAGTTCTGAGTTCCTTATCTTTTGAAATTTGATGTCAGAAGTACTGCTGACTTGAAAGTGCCTCAAATATCTGTCCATACCTGGTAAATTACTTTCAAAAAATCATAGTTTTTCACATCCTCAAGCTTTAGGAGTCTAAACTATCACATCCTTGTTCATTTGCTACTTCCTCTCTTTCCTGCAAACCTTTACACTTCTGGTTCTTTGTCACAGGCCACGCTTGCTTTGCTGTACTTTTAGACATTTAGGGCAAGATAAATAGAGACAGCAGCTCTGTGCTTGGGGTAGATAGTTGTGTGCCTTGAAATTGTTGGCTTCAGATACATGTATTCAAAGAATCCAAGACTGGTTTGGGTTGGAAAGGACTTTAGAGATCATCTAGCTCCAAGCTCCCTGCTATAGGCAGGAACACCTCCCACTAGATCAGGTTGCTCAAATCTCCATCCAGCCTGACCTTGAATACCTCCAGAAATGGAATCATAGTCACTGCTCTGCTTCAAAGATGGCTTTTTGCTGTTTTATGAGTTGTTTTCTCCCTGATGTCTTGGTATATTCCCTTTTCATGAAAAAAGTTAAAAATTGAAATTTAAAATGCTTCCTTGCCCCAGACTTTATGCTACTGGCAAAGGAGTAAAACTGGAACACTGTGTCAGTAGCCTTAAAGATGTTTTCAGTCAGACTTTTGAGTAAGTCCCAACAAAATCACATAGGTCTCAACATAAAAAGCTTTACAGTATTGCCAATTCCCTCACAGGCCTGATGCTAAACTAAATTATTTGATTGCTTTGCACATTATAAATTATTGGGAAGGATATTTGCAAAAGTTCCTAACTTCTGATGTATTTAGTCGTATCAGCCATGACCATAGCTCCCTTCCCTAAAACTTTTATCCCCTAAAATATAATCTAGTGCTACCAGACTGTTCTGTGCCAGCAGTTCTGCTACCATAGTGGTACAAGCAGCTGTGCTGTAACTTCAAGGAGGTCGAAGAACTAACCAGAATCTGCTCTAAAAATTTTCTTCATCAAGAAGCCCAAAATGCAGATGAAAATAGCAGAATCCCTTGCTCATTTGAGCAATGCAAATGCAGCTGATGGTTGCTTCACTTTACAAATTCTTAATCTTTTACAGCGGTGCACTTAATTTGAGATGTGAAAGCTTCAGCACCTTTGAAACAGCTGCAGTTTGTCCTTACGTCAGAAGATAAAAATATTCCACTCTAAATGTCTAATTCTGTTCACTTACAGTAACACTGGTGCCACATTTAGGGATTCTGGCTTTCAGGTTACTTAAAATAAAAATTTTTTTAAAAATCTGATAAAGTTGCATCAACTGTGACTTTTCTAGAGTCAAAATAAATATACTTGAATGGCAGAAAGTGACACATTTTCCTTTAAAAGGTTTCTCTGGAATTCACCTTCTGTTCACACAGTCTGCCACACAGCATATACATCTCTTCCTGTTCATGACTTCTGTGGTTTACATGTGCATTGGTTAAAGGAGTATCTCAAATAGCTTTTTATTTGTGCACTGAACTCCATGTGGGACCATATGTAGCAAATTGTAAATGAAGTAATGGTAAAGTTTCTATACACTTTCCTCCTGCCTTTCTGTCTCTGTTATAAAACAGCTCCTTTTTGCTCAGGTTTACATGGCTACCATTAATATCATCATGTAAAAATCAATTTTCTAAGAATTTACAAAATACTAACCATTTGTAAAAGCAGACACTAAGGATTTGCTAATTATACCTCTAATTAAAAAGAAATCTCTCTCATGGAGCTGTAAATAATTCATTTTAGGTAATACACCTGGGAGGAGTAGACTCTCCTTTTTAGGGAAAAGGATTCCGAGTTTTCTCTAAATGTTACCAAGTCAAGGATAGAAAATACAATTAAAAATGACATTTTGATCATAATCCTCCTTTCTGATATGGTATATAAAAGAAAAGATATATTTAGTAATGGATCATTTCACAGAAAGGCTTAAAATGTCAATGCTGCTCATATTTTCTACCTTTGCTGCGTGTGTGTTGATAAGCACTTGTTCATTTGCCACCTACACACTGATAAAGTTTTAAGCCCCCTTCTCTGGGTGAAAGGATAATCCAGTGGTAAGACTGAAATTTGAATTTGATGAGCAGCTTTGCCATGAACCTATATCTGGTCACCTGCCACAAATCCCTCAAGGCTCTATGCAAACAAAAGGCAGTAAATTTTGCAAGTTTAGCTATTTTCTGGTGCGGTCTGGCAGACTTACCAGGCCTAGCTGGGTTGGTGAGACACCTTGCCTGGAGAGAGCCACCTTGAAAGGTGGAACCACTCAGTCTGGGGAACCAGGCTAACTCAAGTATGAGCTAAAACACATTAAAAGACTGGCAGAGGATCCTTTGCAGCACCTGATTGATCTTCTATCATTTCACTGTGCTCATTAGTGGGACTGACTCCTGAATGTTTCACCTTCTTGACTGTACCGTACTGTCTGCTTGCTAGACCAATCCTGAGATTTTAGCTGGAATGGGATAACTAGATCTCTGTCTGAATAAAATTAGCAGTTATGTAGGATTTGAGCAAAGATCATTCCACTGGGCAGGAGGGTCTTCTGGTACTGGTCCTCCAACCGGTCTGGTCAGTCACCCGCTGCCATTCCAGAAAACATCACATGGGGACACGCCCTTCTGCAGCAGCATGCAGAGACTCACACTTAGAGAAGCTTTAAAATGTGTTTGAGATGTCTCAGCCCAAAAAAGGGACCACAAGGGAACTGGAGCAAAGATGGGATATTTATACCAATATTCCTAAAGCTATATCCCACAAGTCAGGAGAGTTCACAACTATGATGTTGGTCACCTACAGGGATGGGGAGTGGCTTCATCTGGAGGGGTTTAAAACCAGCATTGAAATTATCAACTAACTGTACAGTAATCTATCCTAAGGTTCAAGGCAGGAAATTGACATGCTGAGCACAGGACAGGCAAATACTTTGCATGCAATGAGCCATGGGCTAGAAATGCCTTTGACAGAGGAAAAATGGAGGTGTGTGGGACAGCTATGGAGCCAGGATTTTCAGTTAGGGGTGTGTATTGTGGAACTGACTGGGTGATGCTGGGTGTGGATAGGCAAAGCAGTGACAACATGGGCTGCTCTGGACACCTTGGCTAAGGCAAAGCACCCACCATCGGTGGAAACAGCAATTTGAGAAACTTAAACACTTCAGAAACAGAAACACTTCAGGTCCCCAGCGCCAGAATGAATATTTCACTGACACGTGTGTGTGTTTGAAATGAGTATTTCAGAGATGCTTGGACATTATTAAAGAGATTTGTGTAAGCAAGAACTAGATATGCAGTGGGTAGCTATTGGCTACACTGGATAACTATAATAGTTATCCAGCAATGCATAACTATTGGCCCTTGAGTTAACAACATTTATACATGCAGCAGAATGTATAAATTCTCCTGGAAGGATTTAAACAACAGCACAAGGTCAGAGTCCCCATTTTGTTACTTTTTTCTCTTGGATTTAGACCTAACAGCATCTGCTGCGCTGCATCATCCTGCTAAACATATCAAAACAGTCAAGAAACACTTCTGAAAAGCCAGTTGTCATTTCATACTAATTTCCTGACAGGAATGAAGCTAAATTGGTTAGAACATTTTTTTTTTAAAGAGCATCAGCGTTTGGCAAATAAGGATGCATAAAACTAATTGAATACACTACACATTTCAGTAGAACAGGCTTGAATAGTTCCTGCACTAAATTACATATGTGGATCCCACTGTTTCATCTGAGATCATCTCAGCAGGGATGACTATGGAAATGCAAATTTACACTGCTGCTGAGCCCTTGCAGATTTTACACTGTGTGTCAATGATTCATTTAAGGATCTTGGCATGGTTTGTATTCTTTCTTAACATTCAGCAACTCAAACATTCTGCTCTCCAAATTAGACAAAATTATTTTAAAAACAGTAGTATTTTCAGTATATGATCTGGGCCTCTTTTTGCTTGAAGCAAGAAGTTCCACAATTGCCTACCTCTCCTTTGTGCAAGGTATGAGTACATCCATCACTTCATCTAAAATATAGAGGGCGCTTTATGGCAATAATCTTTCATAAAATGACAAAACGTTAATTTTTCCTATTATTTTCTAGTTTCCCAAAACTGGAGTCAACATGGTTGGCAATTTTGCTGCTTGCACAAAATCCTACAGTTATTCTGCCATCTATTGTTTTTACAAAGTTTCCTTCAAATTCACTGGAAGCTATGCCAAGGTAATGACTGATGAAGCATTCCCTGTATGGAGGTGTTAAATACCCTGTTAGACTGGCTGAGAGAATTGTTAAAAGATATCCAAGTTTTTGCCTGCACAGGCTGTTTTCACATAGGCTCACACAGACTATCACAGCCAGTCTGACTCCAAGTCTGTAACTATCCAAAACTGGCAAACTCCTAATTGCAACAACCCTTGTGCTAAAGAAGAAGCAATGACCAAGGAAATGACCAAGACTGGCTTGCTGAATTTAGGAAAGAAATTGCATCTCCTAATGACATTATCTTGCTTTCCTCCATTAGGAAAAAAACTGTCTGTACTGTGAGCATCAAAAGGAAGAAAACTTACTTTATTATGAATTTCTTTGGTCCTTGACTTCACAGTCTAAGTTTTCCTTAAGCCTTACCAACAGCGGAGTCATTTAGAGGGGTTTTTGACATTGCAGACTTCCTGGTATCCTATAAAAACTGCACTGTTTTTCCCTTGTGGGAGGCACTGATAGCCTGACTGTGCCCAGCCTTGATGGAACAGGTAGGAACTCCATGTCTCTGAAGCTGCTGCTGCTCTGCCACGCTCGCTCGAGCGTATTATTGGGGACTGAATGGGCAGGCAGGCACAGCACTCAACAAGCCACAGGAGAGCATGTACCTTACTAACAAGTGTGGAAAACTGCGTGGGGAACTTGTAGCTAGGCTAGTCAAACCCTCATTTTAAGATGTACCTGATTGTCAGGGGATTGTTAACTTTCTTCCAGTTTATAGTAAGACTCTGATATGTGCTTCTCCAGCTGCTAAAATACACTTGTGGGACAAATTTAGGGACATTTAAAAAAAGAAAACCCCAGTCATTCTGAAAAGTCTACTGGATTTGGAAGAATTCTCTGTATAAACAGGTCTTTCTGTTACCTGTGTTCTTTAATGCGGATTCTGAGAGCAAAGATTTTTGGCAGACACAGTGAAAGGGATAGCACACTTCTGTGGCAGTGCTGAGGTGAAACTGCTGGTATTCCTTGGCATGAGAGTGGAAAATGTGCTCAGAGACCTCACTGACTGGAGCACGCTGCTCTGGTCTTCTTAGCTCAAAGGCTGTGTTGTCTTGTAGGTGAAAGAACAGGTGGAAGTCTGGAAGTCTAGCGCAAGGGAATTTCTAGCCATCCCAAGAACAGAATGGGTTGGATATTCTCCAGTCAAACCATCCTTTTTCCCTTTCTCCCCTTCTTTTTTTTCTTTTTATTCTTTTTTTTTTTTTTTGGTCAGAAAATGGTGACTCATCACGTCTGGAATGATTTGTGGAACTCTGTCAGTTTAGCAAACTGACAGAGAACTGTAAGGAGGTTTTCAGTTTTCACCACTGGACGCTGTTTCCTGGCAGGAGGTTGTAGAGCCCAGCAAGTCATTTCTTCATCCCCACAGGCCTTCTCTGGGTTTTTATGGCTGTCAGGATCTCTCACAGGCATTTGGAAGCCAGAAGCCCAAGGAACTTATGGTCCCACTTGGAGTTTGGCCCACTGTTGTGCAGCAGCTGAGAGATCATGCTGGGAAACCTTCCCAGGGCTTTCATGCAGACACTGCTGAAATTTCCCAGAAATAAACTGCCTTTTTTTTTTTTTCCTAAAGAAAAAGTAACTGTTTATATCTATACAAGAAACGTACAGATAATTTGGGTGAAAAAGAGAGCCAACACATTTTTTTTCTTAAAATGACCTAAAATTAAATTTTAAAAATACCAAAACCCACCAGAAATCCTTAAACTGCAGCATTTCATTCTGCCCAGAACAATCTTGTTTTCATGTTTGGAAGAAAGATAGGCTGAGACGTTGTTTTCTAGTTTTTGATGGTGGTTCATGTAGAAAGCAGGACGTAAATAAGCCAGTTTAAAATCCTGCTCTGTGTCAGGATCCTCCTCTGGGCACCTTAGCCAGTGAGCTGAGATGTTGATTCCTGTATTCCTCATCTGCTGCTTCAGTTGTGGAATCTCAGGGCCTTGACTCCCTGTTGCTACACAAGGAGCTGGGCATTAAACAAGAGTCTGTCACAGTTTCCAGTTTCAGTGTCATTTTAGGTATTTTGAAACAAAATATTTGGGAATTTCTCACTTCCATAGGAAACACTTGAAACATCTGTATTTTTGTTCCAAATAGGGGAAAAAAGAAGTCTAGAATTTTCTACAGAGAAGAAATTCCAGCTCTTAATGCGTTCTCTTCAGGAATACCCTTGCCAGAGGCATTGCAGCTTTAGGAGCAATAGAAGCTGGGCAAACTAGCTGGAGGCAATCTGAAGTGTCCATTTGTGTGATGTCATTTTATATATATCCAGGAACAGCAGAGTGCTAATGCTTTGACAGCCACAGTCACCATAAGCTCTGGATCTAATGAGTGTAGGGATGCAGGCTTGCCTGCAAATCATAGGAGGTGTGAGTTTTGGATGCAGTCATCTGTACTGCCAAACCTTACCCCTGTGTTGTTCTGTTCTCTCACTGGGATTTTTCTACTGTTGCTTCTATTAAGAAGTAGCATGGCTCCCAGAAATTGCAGAAAATGGTGCCTGCTGCCCCCTCCCCAACATCCCATTGTCACCTTTTCCATCCATAAATGTCTTGGAACAATTCGAACTTTTTTGACAAATCTCTTTGTCAGTGAGTGACACTAGAGCCCTTCAACAGCAATTATTAGCAGGGGGACATTGATTAGCCAATCACCCAGATATTTCTTTCCTTTCTTGAGCTTGGAAAATGTTCATGGAGAGATTAAAATTACACTGAGCCCTTTGGCTCCATGGAATAAGAGATGCCTCTTTGGCTGTGCTGTCAAAGCTTGTCCTCTACACTCCCAAATTAGTATGACTCATTTCTGAGAGCACTGAATATTTGTCTGCTAGTGAGGCTGCAGGTGTTGGGTGTTATTCCCAAAGTCCTCTTCACGTTCCATGCTTGCTGTTGTGCTCCTCAGCACTGCCCTTCACTCTTTGCTTGTTTAACTGAAACATCCATTCAGTTCCTTGCTTGGCCTTTGTTGCAGGGAAGCATTGATCCAGACCTTTTACAGTAACTGCTGACACCAGAGATGTCTGCATGCTCTTTTTGAAAGCAACCACAAACTTGAAGGGGGAAGCTGTTGTGTGCATTAGACCAGCTGAAACACTTGGAGAACAGAGACAAGTCTTCACACATGCAAATGTTTCCTCTAGCCTGAAGGAAAAGCATCAGGCATAGACTCAAACTAAATAGAATTGCTCACAGCTACAAAAACACCACATTATCATACTGTAATGTTGTTTGTTAAGATGACAGAGAAACAGAAAATTGAAAGCTGGGGAGGGGTACTTTAAATTTTTTGTGTTCTGCATGAGAAACTGTTCCCCAAACTGAAATGATTTTGTATGGCATTTTTCCTAGGTTTGTACTTGCACAAATCTGACTCTTGAGTGAATATAATCACTTAACAGAGTCACATATTTATTGGCTGGCATCTTTAGGATTGTCTTCCTCTCTTTTGCCTTCCTTCAGTCATCAGGACACTCCCTCAGCCCTGCAGTGCTTCATTTTCCTTCCAGCCTGAAGAATGATTCTCAGGTGTTTATTCACATGCATAAAAATGTCATATGTCTCAAAATATCAGGACCAAGCATGAGACTTTTCAGTTTGTAAAAAAGAGCAAAATCTATTAGGTACACAAGGAAGCAAGAATTCATCATTTAAACAATGGATTAGAAACAATGGGTACAAAAAGATGCTTGAAACTGTATCCTGCATTTAAAATAAAATAAACCCTGTAATTTACTCTTCTTTTTTCTCTCATGCAAGGAGTGGGCTTCAGCACATGGATCACACTAATTATATCTTAAACTCATCTATCCTAAATATCACCCTTTAAACTATGTGAATTATCATGGTCCTCTCTGGAGATGGAGGAACAGAGACAGGCAGCTCCTGAGACTCATTCAACCCAACTCTCTGAAGAGAGAATGAGTAGTCCTGTGGCTGGCTTGGACTGCCTGTCTTGAAGACAGCTAAAGCTAGCTGAGATGACCCCAATTTCCCAAAATGGAACCCTAGATTTCCCCCCAACCCCTCATTCTACTAATTGATATGTTTTTCTCAGAAGCACTAAAGGAAAAAAGAGGAGCTATCGAGTCAGTTGGCAGAATCCCCACAGGGTGATGCTTCTCCTCTAATCATATATAGATTTAAAAAAACTGCAGTTAATATTGTACAATCTATAAAGAGTTCTCTACATTTGGCAGAAATAAAATGTAAAACATTCATCCTTATATTGAAAAGGCCCCTGGAGCTGCAGCAATCAACACTTTGAACAGCTAAAGTGGTGTTGTAGGAGATGTGCTGTAAAGCAGAGCCAGACACTCTGGCTCTGCAATCCCATGTCTGTGGTGACTTCGATAAAGAAGGAAAAGTGGAGATTGTTGTTCCACAAGGAGGTTTGGAGAGCTTAATCCTTGGAATCCTAGGGGTAAAGGCAATATGGTTGGAGAAATTTATAGTTGTATTAAAGCCTTGGGAGCATTTTCCATGCTGGTGGAACCAGTGGGACACAAGGAAGCTTGTATTTTGCAGAATCAATCCCTCATTTATTGTTCTACTCTGTAAAGAAAATGTTATGAGAAAAAATTCATTTTTAATACCAGTGAAAATGATCAGAAGAGTCCACTAAGAGGGGTGTCTTTAAGTTCCCAAAAGCAATTACCACAGTGTGGCCTGACTGCAAAGTGAGCTGGGGAGCAGTGGCCCTTCAAAGTGCGTGGAGATTCCCCATGCAGGGGTCCTGTGTGATCTCTCTCGAGTGGATTTCATTACCACCTATCCGTGGGACTCTGCAAAAGTGTCTCCAGTCAATGCACAGTACAATGTTTATTGGAGAGAAGTGAAGTTTTCTGGATTCCATCAGAAGGCTCTTTCCTTCAGCCTTTATCAGAACTGGGGACTGACTCATTTCAGTACCTGACTGGAGCCTACTCTGCCATCCCACAGATATTTAACCACTTTCCAGGAGCCTCAAAACCCACAAAAGTGATTTCTGGGTAAACCTTAATCTAGAGGTTTTGAAGCAACTGAGCTTTCTCTGGGGAAAAACATAAAATTTAAAAAAAAATTAAAACATTGGTTATTCTACTCCACCTTTGCATTTCTCTTTTCATTAGAAAAGTCTGTAACTTCAACAATTAAACTGAGGCTTTGAAGAATAAATTTACCTTAATCCTACAAGTAGGAATTAGATTGTGGCCTTTGCTCCAGACTTTCCCAGGAAGCCATTTCTTACAGTCATCTCCAGGCAGGAAAACCCAAAACTGTCATATAGACATATTCTGCAGCTGGATGGAGTGCTTGAACCATTTATGAGTTTTGGGCCAACTCTCATATTCAGTGGTTACTCCATGTCCCTCTATTCACTCTAATGGATTTGATGTGGAAAGAAATGGAGCTGATAGAAACTCAGCCTTTGCTTTCAAGCCAGGACTGCAGGCAATAAATCCAAAGCACACTGATTTAATGTATACTGATAAAGCAAATGTCCTGGTCCCAAAAATAAGTAGTGGGGGTAAAAGAGCAAGACTAGTAGGCTAATGTCTGCATTGTTCATTACAAACAATTGCACCTTATACTGGAAAAGCATGACTTGTAGGAATAAAAAATTCAAATTCTGGTAAGTAGACAGACCAAACCAATTTTATACTCTGTGATTGTATGGTAACAGAAAAGGAAGAAAATGCTGTCCCCTGAGATGTTCAGCACAAGTCCTGCTTAATTTCAAGTACTCTGATCCCACAAAATAGACAAAATTAGTTGCAAATCTGTGGGTAGTCACATGGAATTAATTACCTCCATTACATTTCTTTCAAATGGATAATCAAACCTAAAGTTGATGCTTCTTTTCTGGCTGAGACATTCATCTACTCAAGGGTCTGTCTGTGAAGGTACTCAAGGTCTTCCAGAAGGCCAGTCACCTAATACAGGTAGTGAATATTCTTTCAGTTCTGATCTTCATTTAAATGCCTGGATTTGGGTGGAAATAAAGCCAGCTATAGCCTTTTCAGGAGGATATTAAAAGCCAACTATATATATATATATATATATATTCAAGAGGCAAATCTCATGGTGTCCAAAGTAGGTGTAGAAAGCACAGTGACAGTTCATGAGTGTATGTGACGTGCCCTTGAAATTTCTCATGCAGAAACATGATCTGTTTCTGAAGAGGGGAATGGTGCTGGGCAGCAAGGCTGCAAAACTACGTGGCTGAAAGAAGCAGTTAAGCTGTCGTGTTGACTGAAAGGCATTTGGGAAAGGATGAAATGGGGATGCCTGAGTGTTAAGTGTGAAGTTTTACAATTGTAAGAGGAAGGAAAATAGACTCTGTAAATCTCTCCACTATGGTGGAAACACATGTAAGAGGAGGTCAGTTTTCTGGAAGATGGTAATTTGAAACTCATTCTCTTCTCATTTGAACTTTACTTCCCCTTTGCTTCCTGAAATGAGTGAAGATAGTTTCCAAAATTGAAGATGGGGAAAAAAGGCTCTGAAAATCTCGTCACTTGAGTCTTTTCACTGGTAGAACTATTGTTATATTATCAGTATTGGAACAGAGAAAAAAAATCAAATGGGGAAGAGACCCTTGGAAGTATTCTGATTAAACTATTGCTCCTAAAAGGCTAGCGAAAAATTTCAGAATTTCTAACTTCAGAATCTTTGTTGGCAGTAGCATAAACTGTGTTCTTTGATTTTGGTCACTGTGGTTAGTGTAGAAACTGAAGAAAGAGAGAGATTTTTTTAAAAACTCTTTGATTTGCCTGTATTTTTGAGCTCTTAGGTCTGACTGGCTCCCACTGTAAATTGAGACCTCTCTAAAGTGTGTTTTGTTAATGGACCATGAGAAAGAAAATACAGATTTAGCATTCCCTCCTCTGCCTGTGTCTTTTGTTCCCATTTTAGAGGACTGACTTTTCAGAGGGAGCTGAGAAAAGAGCTGTAATAGGGTCATCCCCATAACCTGTGCTGATGGGGGAGGCTCCTTCGCCTGGTCCCGCAGTACCTTTCATGCTGAAAGATAAAATATAAACCTTTTTCATGTCTTTTCCTGTACTCCAGGAGACAATACAAAGGACTCATGTGTTTAGGTTTCAAATAACTGTGTTTGCTAATACACAGGGCCCAGCTGCATACAAACCTCTGATCTTTGGGGAGAGTTGGAATATACCCACTTCTGCTGAAATTCAGAGTGGCACTTCATGTATCTCTCAGAAAAATAATAAGAGGAACATAAAGAAATGAGATATATATTTCACATCAGATTTTCCCTGTAATTAGGAATATTTCAAGTCCTCTTTTACTGTATCAGTTATGTAGAGAGGAAAAGCTCATCATAAGCAAAAGGCAAGAGATTTTCTATCTTCATGCAAGACATCGTTTATCATGAGCAGCTATGAGAGCATGGCCATTAAATTTTTTTCTGAAGTCTTTCATATCTTGTGATTTCTAACTCACTTTTGTATTATGTTTTTGAATGATAGTGTTCAATTCACTACTTAGGAATTGTTCTCAAACTCTTTAATATAATCCACATCCATACAACATTGAAGGATCTGACTTACATTAAATCTGCAGAAGAAGGGATATTCAAACTTCTCTATTTTTTGAGTGTATCATTCATCTGTCACATCAATGTGGCTCAGTACAGTAAGACTGTGCACTTGTCTTGTCCATTCTAAATTACTTACATATCCTTGAAAAGCCAGAAAAAAAAAGATCAGAAGCAGTGAGCATTTTGTCATCAACTTCATGGAACCCAGAATTCAGCTTTTAAAAAAGGAGTCCTACTTTTAGGGAAATCTTTGCTCAGTCACCACAGAATATTAAGTATCACTTGAGAGAGGCTATGGAAATGATGCTTTCATTAATTACACAAATGTTGATCAAAACTATTTTGATTTAGTGGATGACTTAACTCCCTGGATTGAAATGGAGGTGCAACAAGGTCAACCAGCTGCCAGACAAGAACCGGGTTCATTAAGTCTTAAGGGAGTCACTTCCACCAATTTTCCAGACATTGCATTCTCCCGTATCATCGTAGGGTGAATGAAAATCTATAGGCAGCAGTAGATAATAGAGGAGAATATGATAAAGTGGAGGGAAGGTTAAGGGTAACCTTCCTGTGGGTTGTTTTCCTGCCATGCATTGCTTTACCCTGCAATTGGTTTGCCAGTCCCAGGATGTCAAGCCGTTGCAAGGCTGTTTCAGGCCCATCTGACAATTCTCCAACCAGTGTTTGTCCGATCCGTGGTGTATGTGCAACCTGGCTCCCAGCTACTGTCTAAAAAAGCACAACTGCATAGGAACTTGAAATGTTGTTCATAGAGACCTTCAGTGGTGTGGCACCCTTGGGAGCCCAGTAAATCATTTCATATCCATGCACCACTTGGGTCGGAATTTACTTCTGAGAACACTTTTGGTACTGGAGTTTCACTTTTAAAATTTATGCCTGATCAGAAGTAAGTCGTGCAGTGTATATGCTCCAGAGAATATTTACATGCTTTTGGTGTAGTTTATAAACAGATTTGCAGAACAAAATACAATCCAGTATAACTCAGCAGTAGTAACCTGGCCAATTTTTAGAGCTTAAATACTTATTCCATTTCTTAAAGTGAAAAGGCTTGACTCACTTCCCTATGCCTTCTCTTATGGAGAAATGCTATCATGCATAGGTGAGGATGTCTCTTAAGAGCTCTTTTGAATTTATTATTACTATTTTTTTTGTAGGCACTGCAATTATTAGAGTATTTTATTGAGCATTTTTGACTTTTTACTAATTTAAATAAGACAGAATTTTCTTCTTGTTTGTGCTGCTGTAACTCCATTGTTTTTAGTGCTTCAGGAGCCAGTACAATTTAGAGGATAATTGGACTTTTTTTGATATATATAAGTTCATAATGAAGCTAATATAAAATTTAATTTCCCTTTCCCTTATTCCCAAATAAGCTGTCATAGGAAAATGCACTTCAGAGGAATACCATTTGGTCATGCCATATCTTAGTAATTCAAAATCTTGGATTTAAAGTGAAAAGTAGGAACTGGAGGTGAGGGGTTTTTTACTATTCCCTAGTATGTTGCTTCTCTGCACTGGACACGTGGGTTTTTAACATTCTAGTCTGGACACCTGCAGCAATTTTCTCTGTTAACAACTTTGAAGGCTCCAAAGCCACAGCAAGAAGAAATGCCTGGCTGCAGAGCTGTGTCCTTGCTGCCCAGCTGGGAAAAGCTCTGCTTGACTTTCCCATCTGCCTCCCTCCAGCACTTCTGGGAACACCGTGCAGTGGGGTGGAGCACTCTTCTGGGAAGAGTTAGCACAAAATACAAGGAACCTGAAAAGAATGAACTCACAGTGTGGTTGGGGGGAGTGTGCATGCATGAAATTCAAACCAAATGTCTTACAGAATTAAGACTGGTTTGCAGAGAGACCTCCTGTGTTAAGATTGTAAGCTGAGTGTGTTCTGGCAACAGAAAGAGATGAAAAATGGATGTCATGGACCCTGCAGATTTGCAGTCACCTGGGAACCTGGGCTTGTGTGAAGCTTCTGACACATAAGCAGCCACATTGAAGTCAGTGCCCACAATTAAACTTCCTGAACTGGGACATGGTTATGAATTATTGGGTTAGTTCTAAGTTTTTCCTCACAGATCTGCTTTTAATTCTGAATTCATTCATTACTGTTTATAAGGTGCACTGAGATCTTCCAACATGCATGGCACTATTGAAATGCTAAGTGTTGTTACAACTCTTGCTTGCAAAAGCAGCTGAAGATGAATTTACTTTAGGTGGCAGTCGGTAATGGCTCACTTGGAACAGTTGCACATTCTATGGGGTAAATAACAGGGCTGATATAAATTGGAGCAGTGCTATGTTTACAGAATAGGCAGCAAACACTCCAGAGCTACCATAACAGTCAGCTTGATAATAGGCATTTTTAAAATTATGTAAATACATCTATATGTGAGGAAGCAAAATGGCTGTAAGAGATAGAAAGCTGACAGTTCCTAGTAAACACTGCATGCTTGCAATGTTTTCAGCACTTTAATCTTTTTATGCAAACACGTCCATCTGTTAACCTAACATGATGGCAGAGCAGAAAAGGGTTGAGTTCCACAGGCTGCCCCTAATGTACACACCAGTGCTATCAGATGCACTAGAGATGGACTGAACTGTGTGCTGCTGAGTTTGCAAGTCAGGCAGTGCTGCTAAAAGTTTTCAGGCACATTTGTTCCCCAGGACAACTTCCTCCATCTTCTCATTCCCCTTTTGGCTGTGTACCTTCACCTAAGCTTCCTCCCACACTTTAAAAAATGCAGCTACTTCTTTTCTGGCAAGCACGTTGCCTGTCCTTCCAACTGCTCTGTGCATCAGGGGGACAAGTCCTCCCAGCTTTGTTCTCTGTCTCTACAGCAGTTACCTGGTTGCTTCTCCCTTGTCTTGCCTTAATCTCTAATAGTCTGGGTAGTCAAATTCTGGTAAGGAATGCTGCTTTATGAAGCAGTGTGAAAGTGTGTCTGCCATATCCCATAACCACGCTGTTAATGGTTGTACTTACCATGGAAATTACACCACAGAACCAACTGTAAGAATGAAACCCTGTTCTTGACTGGAACTGTTCTCTGGGTGATTGCAAAACCCTTTTTCAAGAAAAGCATTGGGAAAGCATATTTTGATAAACATCACTCATTTTGGAAAAGAGGGACCATATGAAAAACGCATAATTTTAATTTTTAAAAAAATTATTAGGAAAATTGTTACGCAACTTTTTTATTCCCCAAAATATCCTGTCCAAAATGGTCATACCTGTGTTATTCCATAGCCTTGATGATACCCCTACCATTACATATTTCATATCAGATATTTCCCCTTGATTCTTCCACCATTTTAAGAAAAATCACTCTGTATCACTCTCTTTGGATTCCCTGACTGTTAAAAAAAATATATATCGCTAATAAATTTTTAAGGATAGACTATTAAGGATAAGCTAAAAACATCTAAAACCTTTTTTTTTTATTAAAACAATTTTTAGCATCCAAAAATAACAAGCCTAAAGGCAGGAAAATTTGTCATCCAGGAGTCCTGTTAATCCTGTACTGCAATGGCTGTATGATAGTCCAGGACTACTGTATTCTTAGTAAGAATCATTGTAGTCTTCCCATATTTTTCTGGCTCCTGTTTCTTCATAAGCCTGTGCAATTTGTACCCTTGTGACAGGTTTCCAGTGGGGCAAGCCACATGAGGTGCAGAAATCAAGCTGCCTTTTCAAATCTAAGTAGCGCTCTGCAGGGACACAGCCAATTTGTGTGGCTGCTGAGCTGCACAGGTGGCTTGGTGTGTGCCAACCCTTCAGCCCAGCTTGTGCTGAGGGGGCACAGCAGAAAATCCCGTCACTGGCAGAGCTGTCCTCTGGTCCTCCTTGCCCTGGCTGACACAGAGAATGGGATTCCTCCCATTGGGTCATCTGGGGTGACCCTTGAGGAGAAAGAAGTCTGGTGGAGCTGGAGTAAGGCCCTTTGGAGGTATAGCCCACTAACAAACTGGGATAAGCCTGTTACTGTTATTTATTTTTTTAGCAGTAAAAAATGGAAACATTTCACTGGGGAGATTGGGCTGGGGAAATGCTTCACTCCACCAGAGCTCTTAAACATCCAGTTTATTCATTAGGCATCTCAATGAGAGGATGAACCTGGACTGCAGTTTTAATACTCTTGCAACTCACTCTCAGGATATGCTCCTTGCTTTCTCCTCTCTGCCATGAAGTTCTCAAGACTCTTCAGCTGCATCTAGAAGCCAGAAAAGCTCTGGAACAAAAAGATCTGGGCATAAACCCAGTGACAAAGCTGAGCAAGTGGAGTAGCTTTGAAGATGATATGGCTTTCCATTTTCTAATAAGGATTACTCAGATTTAGACTAAAATTTACTGTAGGGATTTGATTTGTCTATTAACTTATCGTCCTTCAATAGTGTCTACGAGCTAAAAAAATTTCTATTATTACCTAACACTGTTGACTGTTTTAAAATCTGAGATAATACTTTGATCCACATTTATCCATGGTTCTATAAATATTTCACATCCTTGAGAATTCTGTTACCAATTTACAAGTAATATCTCAGCGTTAGAGTACATGGCAGATCTAGAGGTTTACAGTCAATAGGATGAAGCCCAGGGGAGGTGGGGAGTCTGGATTTCATTCTTATCTGTGTGTACAGAAACTGGGATAAGATGAGGACATTCTCATGAGATTGATTTTTCTTTTCCTGTAAATACAATGGAGGGATGAGTCTTTACAACTACAGAGAAACACACCCTGCCATAACAGGATCCCCACCCTGTCTCTGCTCAGTCCTTTTGATAAAAGCCCCATGCTGTGGGCAATCCAGATTAGTTTTAGATGAAGCAAAGGTTTAGGGGGTGGGGATGTGTGTGTCCAAACCTACAAAGCTGTCCATTCTGGTTTTCTAGGAAAATGCCTAGGACCCACATCTCATCCCAGCAATTGCTAAAATCTCTGTGTCTTCTCAGTATCCACTGTAGCTGTAGGACTGGGACAGTTCCACTTTTCATTTGAAATGGTCCATCTCTTCTCAGAAACATGGTTTTAACTGAAATGTGGTGTTTATGGTTTATCATTTTCTCATTTATTTTGCAACATCAACTGTCATTAAAATAAGACATTTACAGGAAACATTAAGGGAAAAGGCAAAAGTACAAGAATTTTCATCAGCAAGACACTCACTGGGAAAGTGAGAGACACACAAACCAAAAAGAAAACAAGACATTACCAAGCAAACCTAGATAACAGGGGCTGACATTATTCTTTTGAAAGTCAAAATGTCATGGGAGTAGAAAGGAATGATATGTACAGCATGATATTTTAACTGGGCTGATTTATGGTTGACTCACAAGAGTTGCACAGAAACAACCCCAGTGACAGATGGATTTTAATCAAGATATAAGTGTTTCTCTTTCCCTCTTTATCCTTAACACATGTCATTAGCCTAAAGAGTGACTTTTGCTTCCTTTTGCTTCTTCAAGCAGTAAGAGAAGCTGGATAGGAGAAAAAATACCTATCTATAGAACAGACAATGCTCTTAAAATTTAGGTTTTGGAAAACATATTTGGAAATGCTAACCAGGGGACAAACTGTTAGAGTTTTTTCTTGCAATCCTTTAAGGTCATGCAGCAGCTCCAATCAGGTTGTTCTGAAGAACAGTTTCTCATAACCAGAGATTCTCAGTATTCAGTGAGTATACAGTGTCTCAGTCTCAGCAAGCAGTGGAATTGGCTCATGCACTTTAACGCTTCATTTTAATTAAAAAAAAAAATTATTTCTCTTTCCTCTCTTCCTAATACCCTTTGTGTGATAACAACTTGGTTGTAGCCCAAATTTTGTTTGTACCATTTTCACTTGGGAGTTTCAAACAGCCCAGGCAAGTCTGATATTTCTTGCTACTGCAGAGCAGGGTTAACTGGGAATCATAAGTATTTTTATTAGCTTCAAAAATCTGGTCTTTCAGTTTTCCATCTGTTATTAATTTTTTTTAAGAGATTTCATTTTTTGAGGTGTGAAAAAGGCAAACAGATTTTATTGCTTTTTTTTCCCCTGAAAAACCTAATTAAAAAGTATCTTTCTGCACAGAGTACACTCAGCCTTTGACACTTGTTGGTGTGGGACTCTTCTGAATCATGACAGGAGATAGATTTGGTACCTAATTCACATTTTAGTAGGGAGTATACTTTTCTTTCCAAACTGCAGCTTCTTCTTATAATTTTGGTGACAGCATTTGTCATCAAAAGAAGTGTCTGCATATATGTATGTAATTCTGCTGTGCTAGGGAGTGTGGTGCTTTATCCTGTCTAAAGGTACTGATGTCTGCATTGTAAAATCTAAAAATAAATTTAGCCACTGTGACACGGAGGGGGCAGCTGAGTAACAAAGTGTTTTCTTGCCTGCCAACCTGCATAAAAGCAGCAGGGCTGGTGTGCTGTGAGACTGGGTAGGACCCTGTGGTGGTGCTGCTGCTTAGTTCCTCAGGAATCCCCATCTCTCATTCCCTTTACTTCTTCCTGTGTGGAGTACATCAGTTTCAAGTTTGGATATTTTGTCATCTTCCTTTCAATTTTTAGAGGCATTTAAATAAGTGCCTTTTGAAGAAACTCTTTGGCCTGGCTTGCAGGGATTGTTCCTAAGAGGAAGACAGCCAGTAAAACACATTAGAAACAAAAGCAGAAAATGAGAAAACCAGCCCTGATGGGAATCATTTACAGGCAATCTCGTTGAGATTAGCAAAAGTAATAAAAGCCAAGTCCACAAAAGGAGAAATGAGATACTGATCTCTTTGCAAGAAACACTGTCCCAGAATTTAGGTCAGTTCAACTGAGCAATAACAACAATAAAGCCAAGTCCACAAAAGGAGAAATGAGATACTGATCTCTTTGCAAGAAACACTGTCCCAGAATTTAGGTCAGTTCAACTGAGCAGCAATAAACAAACAAACAAAAGCCAAGAGGGCTTACAATATTTGGGCTCACGAAAAGCTTAAAACCATTCTGAAAGTCATATTAATTCTAAGCCAACAGGACAAACAGCAAAAATCTTGAGTAAGCTACAGCACACCTCTTTAAAAAATTGCCTTGCATCCCCCTGAAGATCCAACATGAATATACATTATAGGATTTACTTAGCACTAGCTGACCATATCTTGGTATTTTGCAAAGTACTTTACATGCTGTGCCTTGTTTCTGTTGAACTATTTTTAGTTGTCAATGCCTGTATTTACTTACCATCCTCATCCCTTCTTGAGAAATTTGTCCTCCAAATCCACACACTCAGTTCTGCTCTTGCAAGGTGGTTTGCAATCTTCCACCATTTTTTTTTCTTTTTGGTAAAATTTAAATTTCTAAGGATAATTTGTCATTTATGATAAAATCTGAATTGGAAAATGTTTTTCAGTTCCAGGAACTTGCCGTCCAAGTATAAGAATAACATTGTTTCAGTCTAGGTTTCAGTATCTCCCACTAGAAAGAGATCCCTGGTTTTCCACATCCCTGTTTTGTTTGGGTTTTTTTGTTTTTTTTTTTTGAGGCATGGCATCAGTTTGGTTGTCCTGATCTCTTAGAAGAGTCTGACAATGGCATAGGAATAACAAGGAACATACTTTAGGCCCCTTTATGTAAACTGTGAACATGAATGAATGATATATTAAAAAAATGCAGTCAAGTCATCTAAAGCAGTAGTTGGTGCAGCGCCGTGATGGATATTTCTGACCTGCCTTGTTCTGCTCCAGATCCGGGCCCTCTTTGCATATGACAAATTCAGGCTTTGTAGATTTTTCCAGGGTCCAGGTCTATTATGATCCAGATCAGATTTCTGGATCAGATTTCCACACTAATAGCCCCTGCCCACTGATCAGTGCTGCAGCCAGCTCTTGAAGAGTTCCAGCAGTTTGCCCAGTCCCTATTCGTATCATGTAGGCAAATGCAACTTAGTTATGCACAAACAAAACAGATCCCCACTTCACAATCAGCACATCCATTTTATGTTTTAAGAACAGATTGTTCAGTGCAGCAAAGTGCTATTCATCATGGAGGCATTTCCCACATTACAAGCCAGGATCTTTTTATTAGGCTCCAGGGATTGTTGCTCCCTGGCCTGCATTTCTAGCTCGAGGGTATGGTGGAGAGAATTTCAGCCTGAGAAACCTTTGTGGCACCTCACGTTCACTGGCAGATCTGAAAGCCTCACCTGCAGGGTCAAAACCTGCTCTGTCTTTGAGTCAGCCCTTCCTCCTCAGTTGTCTGCATGCTTGAGTTAGTTCAAAGACAGTTACGTCATAAGGCATAAACGGACACAAAATCCAGCTTTTTCTGGTTGAGTTGGAAAGGACTTTGGAGAACATCTGGTTCCAACCCACCTTTCATAGATATCATGTTTTTTCTTCCCTATGTAGTGTGGGAGAAAAAAACAGAAATGCATAAAGGTTAATTAAGCAGTTATATAATATCCTAAAATATAACATGGATTAAAAAATCAAAACATGGAGTCCTTTAATGTTCACACTTACTGCTCTCCAGTAGCTGGAATTGCTGTGAATCCATGTTGGAAGTGGGTTGAGATTATTTAAAAACAACGGGAAAAGGATAAAAATCAATGAAATGCAACAGTTTGGAAAGATTTGTCCTGAAGGAAAGATGACCTTTGTGGAGGTTTCAATTGCAAAATCAACACAACCTTTTAGGATATTCATGACCCAGTGTTAATTCTACTGCTCTGATAAATGACCTTTTTTTGCTGCTTCAGAGTCCAAGAGAGAGCCACTTTCTGGAGTGAATGGAGCTGGGTGAATCACATGGTCTATGGCAAGCTCTGGAGTGCTTAGCACATGAAGTCATCCAGACAGGATTAAACACAGTTATGTCTCCGTAGCAGAGCCTTGTTTATGGAAAATGAGTTTGGGCAATTGGCTTAGCCTAAGCACATACTGTTCTCTTTTACCTAGGCACATAAGACTTTCTTCTCTCCCAGGCAGAACACGTTCCTGAGTTTAATTCATAGAGATGGAGCTTGGAAGAAGGAGGCTGGCCTATCTGTTCCTCTGATTTCTCACAGGCTTGGCAAGCTCCTCAATATATACAGCAGCCTGTGCTGCTTTTTTTTTTCCTAATGAAATCCTACACTTTTTGAGGTTCCTGTGTCTTTTCCAAATGAAGCTGCCAAGAAACACTTGAAGCATATATCAGCTGCAATTAGAAAATGGTGGTTTAAAATTATGTTGGTATTTTAAAGCATAAATATTCCTATTCA
This sequence comes from Serinus canaria, assembly GCF_022539315.1. Classification (NCBI taxonomy): domain Eukaryota; kingdom Metazoa; phylum Chordata; class Aves; order Passeriformes; family Fringillidae; genus Serinus; species Serinus canaria. The sequence continues at coordinate 41,043,954 of NC_066315.1, forward strand.
TATGCATCTAAAATGCAAAAACGCACCAGCTGTGAGGTCTTTCCTTTACTTCAGCTTATGAAAAACTCCAGGGGATCAGGAAATTTAGAGCACAAGAATAGTTTATTTTTATACCTATTTCCCTTGTCATTTCCTTTTCCCATTCCAGTCCCTCTGAGAGGAACCAATTAACTTGAGACATTTTCAACATTCATTAGTATCTTCATTAAAAAAAAAAGGGCAGAATTGTTTCAAGACTTGTATCTTGTCCAGCAAACTGTGATAACATTACCTGTCAGAGTGTAGTGAATAGCAAAACTGTTCGAGATATAAAACCTGTGATTTAATAGAACTGTTACATTTTGCATCTGCACTTGTATCAAAATGGAACAGAGACCACTTAAAAAATAGCAGTTAATACATAAAATGAACTTTAAGAAAGCAGGGTAGTGGCCATAAGTTAAAAGGTGATTGTCAATGCTGTTGGAGTTAGTTGCTGGAAAATAACCTGATTAGCACTTTTCAGTAGAAGAACAAGGTGTTGTGACTCCAGCAAAAGGCTTTAACACTATCAGACAAATAAAGAGTCACCAAAATGTCACCTGGGCTACATGTTAAAATCAGAGAGATGGGGTTGCCCCATCTGGATGCTTCCTAGGGAGTCCTGGACCCACAGAGCCCCTGCTGCTGGTACTGGGGCATGTTTACTCTCCTCTCTGCCTCTCCTCTCTTTTCTCCTGCCATTTAGTGACACCACAGCCACCCTGCCATGATTACAACCAGAAGCACAGGCAGGGGATGGGGAGAAGCACAGTACATGGAGGGGCAGGGAGAGCTGGTCCCTTAATATGTGTGGTCCTCTCATCTGATCTGGCTGGTTGGGGATATTGCTCTTGCCCCAGAAGGTTTCTCACATGTCTGCTTTGATTTGGGCCTGCTGCTGCTCCATTGCTTCTTGGCCTCAGTAGAAAAACAAGAGGTTGGTAATAGTGTAGAAGAAAATTACTTTTGCTGGTATACATCATTCCCTGCTGTTTATCACTGTATTTCTATGGCCAGACCATTCCTTTTTGCATACCACCACATCATTGCATACCACTTTTTCATTATTGTTATTTCTAGGGAATACTAGAATACTAGCAGGTTCTTTTCTGCTGCTCTTTTTTATTTTTTACTACTGAGGGAGCTGGAATTGGCTCAAGTTGTCCAGCCAAAATTGCATACAATATTCAGAAGTCCTCAGATTTCATAAGACCAAGGTAGATGGTTCTTATAACCACTTTACTTCTTTGCTATGGAGACATGAAATCCAGAGCAGATTTTTCCCATCCTTCAAAAATCATATGTTGTAGGGTCAACATCAAGCATTGAACAATAGCATACCTTGGAGCAACTCCAACAAATTTTCATGTTAGGGTTAGGAATTCCTGTGTATCAGCAACACCTCATGCTACTCTCCATACTCTTTGCTTTTTGCCACGCTGAGAAAGTTGTCACAGAGTTATCAGTTCTCACTAGCAACCCTTCTCTGAGCCATTTTCCACAAAGAACTCTACAGTCTCTTGCAGTAACAGTTGCCCAGCACACACACACATCAGACACTATTTTTGGTGAAGTTCCAGCAACTTGCTCTGTAATTCCTAGCTGAATCTTTTTTCCTATTATTAAGGTTTTAAAGTTGCCAAGCACAGCCAGCATTTAAGACCTAGGTTTTGTGGCTAAAGGCAAATACAGTCAATTCTGAAAGCAATGAGGGTCTAGTTGCTGCTTGAATGAAATGACTGAGTGTTTGTAGCTCCATCTCAACTACTAAAATTAGAGAAAGAAAGTAGACAGAAGGAAAATTGAAGCATTTCTGATGAAGCAAAACTGTCAACCCCAAAATAAAATGAAGGAACTTTTCATAGTTCTTAATCTGATCCCCCCAAACTTGTCGTAAGATTAGAGAGGCTTTTTAGTTAGAAGTCCTTAGTCCCCAAGCTCCTGTGTCTTCAAGACTTCACTCCAAAAATTCAGTGTGCTTCTATGTGAAGGATTAAAGTTTTCCTGACTAAATTGTCAACTGCTTGCAAATTTTTGTTTCTCTGGGGAAAATAAAAGACCCTCAGTTTAGAGAAAGGGCTTGCATATGAATGGCAGTCTGTAGGTTCAGACATAGAAAAGAGATTTCTAAAAGCAAAATTTAATATGGGAAATATAATAACTGAGTTCTTGATAAACACAATATGACATCATAAACAGCCCTGAATATAACCTCCACCTCTCACTCATATCTGCTGCTGTAATTTAGTATCTGTTATCATGTTGCTTTATAGGCTTCATTACACACAGAAGATAAACCTGAGCCAAGTATCTCAAGCATCTTTCAGAGTATGCAAGCACAATACGGTGTAATAGAAAGTATCTCGGTTTCAGAGTGCTGAAAAATTCTCATGTTCAAGAATGTTATGTATAGGACAGTTCACCTCAGAAATTATGTTTAGCTTTTTAAAATAACATTTTTCTGATTTTAATCAGCTTAATTCTTCAGTCTCCTGTACCTAAAATACAGGAAGCAAGAATTAGACAATGGATAAAAGAGCTCATAATAACTAAAACAAAATTTCCTCCCATGAAGTTGGAGATCTGAACCTTGCAGGAATATCAAAGAGCTGCATTCATTTTCTGTGCACTCAACATTTTTAAATACCATAAGGCTTTTAAAAATAAACACCTTAGAGCACTATTCCTCCTAAAAATACTTTTAACAGACAAAATTTTGGTTTTGGTTTCTATATTTTTGAAAAGAAGAAAATTATTTCTGATGTAGTGGAAACCAGAAAACAAAGCAAATGCTGTAGCATTCTTGTAGAAAAATAAACAAACAAACAAATAAAAAACACTGTAGGCAAAGATGTTCTGAGCTATCAGATTATGATGGCAATGAAGGGAATCACAGCAGACTAGAAAAGGGAAAATACATATAAAGCCAAGTTAATCTCACTACAGAAAATAAAAAAGATAACTAAAGCATGTGCACTGGCTTTACTTGTCCTTGCCACACATCTATGGATTTCAGTTGTTGATTAAGGATATAGGAGGGTTTTACATTTTTATGTGTCTGCTACTGGCTTGAGGATATAAACTGTCTCCTTGACTGTAAAATGCACATGAGAGATGGAAGCTTGCAAAAACAAATGCTAAGGGTCCTCAAGCCAAGCTCAGAGCTGTGCATTTCAGAGTTTTCCGTGGAGCTGGTTGTGCAGTACTCAGCCCCCTCTAGTCATTAGGGATACCTCTGCCTTTTCCACAGGTTAAGAGGGAGTCATAGAGCCAGAGCACTTTACATGATGAAAACTTGGGTAATAATATTTGTGAATGCTTTCTAAACTGTTGAATAACAGCTGGGACTGTTCTGACAGAGCAGGTGCCTTTGCAGTGGAAAGGTCAGCAAAATTTTTATCCACTGATAAGTGACAGAGTAGCTGCAGCTAAATTTTGTGAGCCTTTTGTCTAATGAATTATGATTTCAGTGATATGATCATTGATCCAGCTCCTACTGAAGTCAACGAGAATATTTCCATTGATATTCAAGAGAAACTGGATATAAATGTTCCTACAAAGTCAGTAGTCTTTTGGAAATACTTCTTTGGCTTCAGACAGAGAAAAATGCAGCCCAATAAGGCTGTAAATATTTCAGGATAGAGTTATATACTTCTGCTGGCACAGCAGACAGTTTCTTTTTATCTGGACATAAAGAGCAGTTCAGACAGCTCCTTGATTTTAGCTGGTTAGAACAGTTCTAAAGTTCACAAAATACTGCATTATAAGTGGCAGATGTATTCCTCACTGCTGTGGGTTAACAGTGGGAAATTTTTGAGAGAGCTTGAAAGAACTCGCTGTTTGCCATGTTGATGGACGTTCATTGATTTGCTGCACATTCTTGGGGGTTAGTTGCAACTTTAGATGTAAGCATTTTGACACATCCATGGATCAGCAAAAACTCTGATGCAGCCCTTCTTGAATTATTGCAGGACTGAACTTGCATGGTGTGGATGATTGAGTCAGAGAAGCTGAGCCTCCTCCTTGTGCCTAAGATGATCCTTTAGAGAGCCATTTTCCATGTTTGCTGAAGTTCCCTGAAGAGATTAAATTTATGGACTAAGGCTAATACTAGAAGTAGTGAAAGGGGGGTAGAAGAACCTCACAGACCTTCACATACAGGAAGTTGCTATGGGATTCAAGTTCTCCATCACAAGAACGTGTTAGGAGTGGGCCAAGAACAAAGATGTGAACAGATCTCTGAAATCCTCAAAGAGACCAGAGGGAGTTTAACTAAATGGACCCTGAGCTACCTACATCAGAAAATAAACATACTGTATGGGGAAATAGAAGTATGTGCATAGTGGGGATGGAAGGAAATTCAGTTTCCTCTATTAGAAGTTCTGTCAATATGTCTTGCACTGACCAATATTAATGAAGCAGATGGTATTTTCATCCCTACCTGGTAACTCAGGCCGTGCCAGTGTGTTTGTGGGCTGAAGTCTGTGTGTGTGTGAAAAAGGACTTTTTTTCTCTCTGTCTGCACCTCCTCTTCCCTTCAGTAGACAAATCTGGCAAGAGGCTACTCTCTTTACCTCTGCTTCTGCATGACCTCCCCTGAGAACAAACACTGTACACTAAAGCTTTTGCCCTGAAAATTTTTATAGCTCCTCTAAAAATATTGTACACACACTTAAAAAGACATCTTATCAGAAAACAATTATGTGGAAGCCCTTTTAGAGTAAATTACTGTAGGAAAAACATATCCTTCCTCTCCTCAGACAGCATCAACACATACCATGATTACGTACGTGTTCCTGTCAGGAGTCCAACCGTGTATACTGCTGCATATTGAAATGTCTGTACATTAGACAGTTACACCCTTTGAGCAGCTTCAGAAACTGCAAGCAGATTTTAAGCACATTCTGTGCTTCATCCTTATGGCCCAGTTCCTGTTATCCATCAAGCCTGTTTTAAAATAGGACGCGTTTTTGGTACTGCAAAGTCAACAGTGCTGGAAAGTTGGCAGGTAGGCTTGTTTAAACAACATTCCCAAGTAGTCTCCTGGCAGGTGTTTCCAGAGTACTTTGAGCACAATTCTTTGGATGGGAGGTCTGCCAAAGTACATAGCAACAGGGAAAGAAGTGTTTTCCTTATACCACAGTTGGGACAGTGCAGTGCTTTAGATGCTGCGCTGTACATCCATTTCGGGAGCTTATTTTGGCACCGAGTCAGAACTTATACAATGGCAAAATACACAGCATCTTCCTGCCTGTTTAATGCAAGTGACTTCCAGAATATCGACTGGTGGGTTATCTTCCTGGCAATGGGCCAGCCTCTGACATGCCTCTTGCACCAATCCAGTCTGTCCAGCTTGACAGAAACCTTTCTCCTTGGAACTGCTTTCCATAGACCATCATGCTGCAAGGGTTTGTGCAAGTTCAGAGCAAATGTTCATCTCATAGCTGGCCAAAAGCAGAAAATGGGAAGTTTGGGTGGGGCAGGAGAGGGATCAGAGAAGCCTTTTCTACCTAGCATTGATTTCTGTTGAAGTCAAACCTAGCTTTGCTTAATTGAAACCTGTCCTTTGGATTTGAAAAACACACGACTGGTTTTCTAATCCTTCTGGCAGCCTGTCCACTTCTCAGTATGTGTTCTGGACCTAAAATTACCTTCTATACCATCCCTGTAGAAATAGTCTCTTAGATATGTGTACTCTTACCTACACACAAATGCCCTCTGACCTAAAATAGAAACAGGTATGGGGAGGAGTAAACAGACATCAAAGGCTAAAGGAAACATTAACTGAGGGATATGCTGGTTTGAAATTTAACCTTTAATGCTGTACTGAAATAAGTCCTGTTCAAAGACATGGTCACAGCATGTTTGGTTATTAAACAAGTTCTTAGTAGTCTAATACCAGAGCTGCAGCTACAGGTGACTTGCACTCATGCAGCCTTGATACAGCCTCCATAGCACAAAACTGTTTTCCAATGTAAGTGCTTTAATCTAAAATCCAATTCTAGTCCTTGGTTGTAAAGGAAAAAAAAAAAAGAAAAAATTGGGTCAAACCAAAACACCTGTATTTTCCTGGATATGTATACAGCATAATGAAAAATTTCAGATGTGACTTACTCCCATCACTTGAGAACCTTCCACCACTGAGACAACTGTGTCAGCATCCATGCTGCCAGTTATTTCACTTCAGCTGATGCTGGGCATGTGACACACTCCTCTGTACCCACCCCCTTACTCTTCCCCATGCTCACACACCCCACTAGCTGTACAGTGAGCTAACAACACCTTCACCTTTCTCATTCTAACTCTGCAAGCTGCCACAGGGACAGAAACCTGCAGTACTTTGTAAGGTGCAAATGACAATACTGTGTGCTAAAATCTGCAGGAAGAGAAGCAGAGTGGGCAGTAACTTTTTTCTGTTTCACTTTGTAAAAATCTTCATTTCCCTATTGAAATTGTTTGGCACAGAATTTTCAGGTTTGGAGCAGTCTGCATCAAATCCAGCTGGCCTGGCTACAAAATATGTAGACTGGCAAGGACCCTTCTTTGTCCTCTGTAACTGTCAACCTTCCTGTTTCACTGAGCCTGTCCTCTTTCCCACCCAAAATTCACCTTGGCCTGAGCTAGCAGCAGGCTCTTCTCTAGGGGCTTGGCGTCTCCAGTGAGTTGTGGCTCCTCCTGTCTTCAAAACTAACTTCAACGCTCTCCTCTTATTAATATTTTATATGTGACTACTTCCATTATTTTTCATTGTCTTTTATGTGTAAGGAAAAGGGAATTTTTTTTTTATATTGTATCTTATGTAAGTGAGAAAGCTTAGGTATATGCTTGCAGACAGGGACTCTGTGGGATCAGGCCCTGTGCAAACACAACACAAACACAGGCAGCCTGGCATCAGACACCTCCTTGTCTAGAGGTAGAGGGTGGATGAGCAGGAGAGCACGAGGACACCACAAAACACTGCATGGTGACATGATAGATCTGAGCAGCCCTGCTCTTATTGCACTGTGGCATGATAAGCATTGCAGCAAATAGAAGTTTTTGGCAGAATTTATGATAAAAACTGTCCAAAACAAAGCACAAGGGATTACTTCAAGGAAGCCCAGCCCAGCAAGAGAGTTAAGTACTATATTGTAGGGGACAGCCTGCAGTATCTTCTTCCTAGTATGTTCTTAATAAATTGTTCTCCATTACTTTGTGTAATAACTGTTTTAATAATGAAACAAAGAAAATGTGAAATGGATCCAGGGGAATCAGCTACTCTATCCTCGTTTTGATGTCTGACTTACAAAACTACTTCTCAGTGATACACATTGATACTAGAGTAATACTGAGGAATTACAGTGAGAGTAGCTAAGTTTCCTTTTCTCTTGTTTTTTAGAATAACCTAATTATCAATCATTAAATATTCTCAGGGGGTGACATTTACTCTGATGTTGGCTCTGACCCTAGGGGAAGAGAGTAATCCAAGAAAATAAATACCAGTGCTCTAAGTCTGGGTGAAGCAAAATTTGAGTGACTATTTCCAGAAATGTTTATAGTCCTTGCCAGTCTACGTTGCTCAGATAAAAAATAGAGTGAATAATACTAGTATGGCTTGTAAAAAAAATTAAAAAATGCTATATTCTGAGATGTTATTGGAATCCTAAGCATTTCCAGGTGTTGTGCATGGCTTACAATAGTAAGGATATAAATTTTCCCAGCCTCTTTTTCCTTTTTGTTGACTTTTTCTAATGTTGTAAAGGATACTAGACTCACAAGCCTAGAGAATATTCATTTGTCCTGACGCAGATTGTGTATGCACCTGATGATTGGGCTTTTCCATTCTGATCTATGATCATGTTTCTTTTTTGACTTCACTCTTTTATGTTGGAGCTGTCTGCCTTCTCCAGATAGTTGAACAAGACCGTCACCATTTTCTAACCAAAAAAAAAAAAAAAAAAAACAAGGCAAAAAAAACAAAAACTTAGTCCATTTAAGTTGGATAAACCACCACAGACACCAACATGAACACAACACCACTTGCAGTGATGATAACACTTTTTAGTCATTACCAAAGTAGGTGTAGTCTAGTGACCTAAAAACCTCAGATTTACTTTACAGATCCTACAAATCTCTGGATTCCTCAACCAGAAGTTGGATCTGTTGCATCTAACTGATTGTCAGACTGATAGACATGCCTGTTCACAAGAATAAGGAAATTTTAGTTTCCTAACAATTGTGACTGGGCATATATTTTCAAACAACTTGCCTTTAATTTCTGGAGTTTGCTGATAATTGTTACTCTTAGCTAGGAAATGCTCCTGTAGGGGAAGATGCAGTATGGCTGTCACTTTTTAAAGGAAAATATTTAAACCTATGTGATCTCAGAGATCTGCATCAGTCAAACAGGCTCTTGGAAATAGAGCTTTGGAAAAAGAAGCAGAATTTTTCAGAGCTTTTCCAAAACTCAGGGGACATTGCCCGTCATTCTCACCAGTAGGTTTTGAAAGAGGAATGTTCCTGGGTGTTTTACTTCCCTTACAGTTCTGGCTGTAATTTTACTCCAATGCTGGCATAGCTTTCTCTAGTGTGGGCAAAGGTCTTGCAACCAAATGGAATTTCTGTGAGTGTGGTTGCAAAATGCTTCTAGAGAACCTGACAAATAAAACACAGAAGAATGTGCTGAGTTATCAGTGTGGTTTTTGTTTTTTTTTTTTTGAAAAGCATTGTAATGCCTGTCACCCTCTTTGAACAATCACTTCTGAAATTTTTGAGAGTTTGTCTGTACCAATGCCAAATTGCCAACTAGGATTCTGTATTAAATCAACTTTTCAGAATGCAAAGAAATCACATATTTTCCTCTGTTGGGTGAAAGGTACATAGCAGTAATTCAGTGGAGATTTTCCTGCAGAAAATAGAAAGCACTTAAAGCCTTGGAACAAAATGTTTTCTAAGACTAGCTGAATGGTTACCAGGCTGTTGATTTGGAGCCAGCTTTCAGATCCTTGTTTGTTTGGACCTGTATCTAGGCACAGCTGCTAAATCAGCTTACCAGCACACCTCTGTGGAGCAGATCCTCCATCTAGTAACTCTCAGCAGGGTGTGCTGCTACAGCATTTAGCTGCCAGAGACCAGAGTATCAGTTCTGACACATCCCATTTCCTTTACTCACCTCAGTAATTGAAATGTGTCCAATGCTCTACTCTTTGGATTTTGTGACCAATTAATAAAGGGGATAGAGGAGTTTAGCTGGCTGATTAGTTTGTTCCATTGCACAGAAGACAGTTTAGGAAATCCCAGCCCATGCAGGAGAGGAATATGGAATAACAAAATTTAACTATAGAAGAACAAGAAACAAGTAGCACATTAGAATTGCCTGTTGGAAAGCAACTCACCTTCTAGCAAGACATGAGGACAACGCTAGGAAGGCAAAAAAAATTGCAGATTCTTTGGAAGGATGCTGTTGCCAGGACTCTTGGGGAAGGATTCTCAGTGGAGAAACTCAAAGACCATGGATGTAACACAGGCTGTTTTCTTGCAGGGTGGTGTCTCCTGAGCTTTGTCAATTGACATCTCACTTTGACACCTATTGTGTATGTGTTCTGTTCTGTGACACCACCCAGTTCTAACTACTCCAGGCCTGTTTTAAAAATAACTGGCAGAACTCAAGGGTTTGTTTGCCAAATAAAAATCTGAGATTATCTTCAGATTTCAATATGCAAGTGAGAATGGCTATATTTGAAATGACCATTCCCTCATAACATCTTTTAGACTGGAGACAACCAAACAATTTTCAACCTTTTGTTTGAGCAGAAATATAATGGGAATAGCAATTCAACCTTTCCTTTTTATTTTTCTAACCTGTTGTTAGTTCTGTGCCAATGCTCAGCTTCTAACTTGCTGAACAAAAGTAGTGACTGTATTTCCAATACATCATTCTGCTCTACATAATTTTTTTCAGGAATATTGCAGCAAATAAATTCACTAATAGTATTCCTAGAAACTATGAATTTTAAATGCTTATTAGGGTTCATCTGCAGAAAATATATTTTCAACTCATAAAGCTTAATTTTTAGACAAGATAATTTCCATCATATTTCAGCATCTTAAATAATTCCATCTCAGCTCAGAATTAATGCCATGCAACTGAGTCATTGCAGCAGACCACTGCCATGCTTTTTAAACCAGTACCAAGTAGAGTCAAATTAGTTATTGCAAATAACCTCTAGTTGTATTCTGTCACAGAACAGGAGAAATATTCTGTGGTGAATTAATCCAAATCAGACTAACCCTCAACCTTAGAATTTTAATTTATTGAATATTCATACCCAGCTGTCTATAAAAGATGCAGTCACTAAATTTTGAAAAGCATATGCCTTGGAAGAAAACTGGGAGGTGTTCACTGTTTATTTTCAAAATTTTAATTTCATTGAAGTACATGATTTGTTGCAAATTATTTACCAGTTCCATTAATGAGAGAGAAAGAAAAAAAAAAATACAACAACTTCAAAATAGAAAATGGAGGTAGTGTTGTCTGTCTTTGAAGGATAAAGACATTTCTCCTTCAGAGCAGGCTTCAACTGGTGTGGGAAACCATGTACAATGGAATTCATATCACTTCAGTCATCTGGAAAGTAGATGTTTAATTTAGTGGCTGCCTCAATATGCTCTGTAGCCAGCGGCAAGTAGGCACCTCCTGAAAATCCTCATCCACCTCAGATGGGTTGAGTGCTCCTCCCCAGTGATTACAGAGGAAGCATCAGTAACCCAATAGCTCAGACAGCTGCCTTTCAGTAGGTCAGTGTCAAGTGAGATGAATCCCCCTTAGGGAAAGGCTAAAATTACAGGTCAGAGTTTATTGTGCGCTCGTTTGTATTTTGCCACAAGGGCCTGTGGCTGGTGAGGGACAAATGTATCCATGACACTGTTGTCCTGCTCCTGGAGTGGTTCGCGCTCCGTGAAACACAACAGCCCTGGGGCTGGCAGCACTGGGAAAGAGCAGCTCAAGGAACAATGGGCTCGCAGCTGAGCTGTGCGCAAATGAGGAAAGGAAGCCATTTGTCATCTGTAGGCCTTAAAGGAGAGCCACTTCCTATTAATTAGAGAAACACAGAAATTGAAAAAAAAAGAAAACAAGAAACTTACGTAATATGATCTCAGAGCTGGCTGATTTGCTAATGTAAAACACAGGGTGGAAAAAAAAAAAGGTTGATAATGTGGAACAGTAGGGCATGACTGCTGATCTCATAGAAAAAACATGCGGAAAATACTATTCAAAAACACTGGCAAAATGACTTCATGTGAAAGGCAGATTTTTTCTCTTCCAGTGGGCAGAATGTTCCAAAGGAACCTGCATGCATCTGCATGTGTGCTTTTTCCATTAGCAGGCGTGCAGGAGGCTTGGCCATGGCAGCGTTTGGTTCACAAGGTGAGTGTGGTTTTGTCCTGGATTAGGGCGCTGTTAGATTTCATCTGAGACTTTTCCCACTTCAGCCCCACATGCAAGGCTAGGAGAATTTTCTGAGGTTTCAACAAATTGGGGAGCAAAAGAAAGTTACTTATCAGATGCAGTCATTCACCTCTAGCTCTCCAGACTCAAGTGGTTAGGAAAGCAGAATTAGCAGCAGGACATGCCTAGTCCCTGCTTTTTAAAACTGGAGTCTGGAGCATGGGCAAATGACCCAAGACACTCCCTACTACTCTCATTTAAACATGTAACATGTACACTTTTTATTATTTTGTCAATTATCAGTGACTGAAGAAACAGGTATTTGTTCACAGAGAACAAAAAAACCCCAAAAAACTAAAAACAAAACCCTTCATTCATGATACTATAAAAAAATTAAAATTTACCAGGCAAAACTTCCCTTCTCTTTCACATACTGTAAAAAGGGTTTAATGGTGACTGCTTTAGGAAGAGATTGTTTGCTGTGCTAAAAATAGAAGATTCCCTGTATTTTGAATGAAATGTGATGTTCAAAATCATTAGTATTTACTAAAATTTTAAGAGGGATTTCTCTGAATGCTTATGAATTATGACTCCCACTATTACACACTCAAGCACTACACTCTTTTGCTTTTATTGGCAGGAAAAGGAGTTTGACAGGGGCTGATCAGAGACTTGAGAAACAAAATTGTTGGCCTCTGTTTCTCATGCTGTTTTTCCTTCCGTCACGAAATCTATAATAAGCCTGGGCATTGAATGAGATTCCACACATGCTGAAAAATGAACCCAGATGTCCCTTTGGAGTAGAGCATGGTCCTCTCCCAAACAGACATCTCTCCATCACTTCCCTGGAGGTCAATGTGCCATATCAGCACTACTTGTGTGAGCACAGTCTCTGTCACCCCCTTCCTTCATAGCAAACCTATGTTTCTCATTCATGTATTTTTGGAAACATTGCCAAGTCCTTTACCCGGGGCATTTGGTGCTTGTCTGTGCATTGGTGTATTATTTTGTCTTCTCTGACAACTGGTGTTATGACACCTTTTAATTCTTTGAGAAGTGCAGTGGCAAAATTAGTTATTTTATTGCTCATAACTGTTGCATGCACTGTCTTGCCTTAGTAGTGTTCTTGTCTGGATTAAACTAGTCTGCTTCAGGTAAAATCTACTAGGAGTGCCCATTTTTAGGCAACCGTATTTTTGTTAGGTCAGGCATTGAGCTGGTTCAGATGTAGCTTACCTTCACTTAGGGTTCTTTTTAAAGAGCTGTGCAGATGCCATGGCAACTGACCCAGGCTCAGAGAGGCAGGCAGGGCATTACTAAACGGGGCTTTGAGATTTTCAGTGCAGCTCACTGCAGAATAACCTGAAATCCATATATATATATATATATATATATATATATATATATATATATACATACACACATATATGTGGCACTCGCCTGGGATTTTGAAGCATTTTTCCATTGAGAAAATGTTTTTGCATAATTTCTGACCTTAGGCAAAACAGCCTTGGTATTTGCAAAGGCTCTGAAGATAGTTAATATTTGACTAGTCCCTCTAACTTCAGCAAACCAAGCATCAAGTGTCGTAAGGGAGGGTAACAGGAGTTTGTCTTTTTGTTATTCATGTAGGAAATATACATTATTCTGAGTCATTGCATTTACCAAGAATAGATCTAAGAGCTGCAGTAGTCCACAACAGAGGGTAAAAAGAAGGGTAGGAAACACAAAGATGGCACACAGGTATTCTGTCATGCTGTGTGGTCGAGAGGTAGGAGCAACATCCTAGAAGAAAGATCTGTGAAAGGCAACATCTCCCTGCTTCTGTTTAAATTTAAACTGCACTGCAAACCATTTTGTCATAAAGAATTGAAATAACCATCAGCAAAACATTCTGTCTTGGAGGTGCAACACATCCTGGATTTCTGGTGATCTTTTACTAGGCAGGTTTTTATCTCTATTTTGGGGGAAGAAAATTACATCCTGATGCACCCCTTTCAGGTAGGCTGCTGCCACTGGGCAAAAGACTATATTACCTAGATAAGGGGATTTTTGTTATGTAAATTGTGTCCCCCATTTTCTTTTAAAAAATTTCCTTCACTCTCTCTCTCTAATTTTCATAACAGCTGAAAATTTGTCATGTGCCTTAATATAGGGCTGAAATCTTAATCCCAGTTTTATGAGTTTTATGAGGTCTATTAAACTGATATGTGCTGTGCTATGTGGGAATTAATCCCAGGTGGCCTCCAGGAAAGCCTGGTGTCTCCAGCTCTCAAGTGATTGTCTCCTGTGTGTGTGATCTGTGTGTTTTCCAGTGTGCACAGTGCATTGTGTATTACAATTTAATGAGATAAAGACAAGTGGAACGTGCACACTTAATCAGTTCAAATGATAGTATTTCCTAACCCATATCACCAAGAAAGCCTCACAGCTGTTCAGGCTCATTCCAGTGAGTAATAGCTTTCAAAAAAAAAAAAAAAAAAAAAAAAAAGAACCATAAAAATAGTAGAAATCAAAATGCAATTAGAGTTAACTAGTAATATTTCTGCCTTAATTACAGCATTGTAATTGTCCTTACTTCAGAGAGAGAACTCCCGAGAGAATTTTGCCCACTGGATTGTTTAGAGGAAAAAATCAAAACCCTGTAATTTTTTCTCTCTTGTATGGTTTCTTCCTTTATCCTATAAACTGTCAGGTTCACGTATTTTTAATTTCATTGTCTGGGAACATGTTAGCTGTGGTATAGAGGTGACAAAGAAAACCTGAGTGTTTCTGAAGGTTTATGGAAAAACTGGGCAAAGTTTAAAGAGATCATCCTCCACATGGCTGCAGAAATTAGTGGTTGGTCTTCCTCAAGGAAAACTGCTGAAAAAATACTGGAAACTACTTCCATGAGACAGGGTCAATTACTTCATGTATTTTGAACTTGGTGGATTGTACATGTTCCTCCAAATTAGTTCTACCTCCCTCTGCTCCTCACTCTCCATATCCCCTTTCCAGAACAAGTTTCTCTAGTGCCTGTTTTTGCTCCTTGTTAGACTGTCCATATTCTGAACAAAATTCTTCCTTTTTCTCCCCCTTTTCATCTTCTTTCCTCTTATCTTGTCTTTCCTAGAATAAGCTGTTTAATCCCATAGGTTTTCTGGAAGAGAATGTTGTGGGTATACTCTGACTGTCTTCTTGAGGCCTTGTCCTTCCACCTTAGACATCTCCCTGCTCACCAGAGCCCTTCTGCTGCTTCATTTGGTTGTCAGGGTGGGATCCACTCACGTAAACATCGGTGTCCAGAGACCTTCCAATGCTTAGTGTATTCCCTAAGGCTTTCAGTTGTCTGTCTTGAAATCTATTATAGGGCCTGTGTCATTTGAGGCTGTCACAGCTATGTTTAGGTAACTGAATTGTTCTCTCTTAAACCATCTTGCTCTTCTCTGGCATAGCACCTTGTTCTCTGTGACAAGTACAAAGTGTGTAGGCACAAGACAGCTTGTCAAACGTCTCCTCTCTGGCATGTCTATTTCCTGGGAAGCTCCAGCTGTTGCTCCCTTTGAAACTTTTTTTCACAGTATCAACTTCCAATACTGAAAGAGTTCTAGAAAATGGGGAAGTCACTCAGTCACATCAAGGTTTATCCCTTGATAAACCACATTTGCCAGCAGGATATTGAAGAAAGACAGACAAATTATCATCCGTACTTGAATCTACATCCTGATTTATATCACTATATATTATCATAGGAGGTTTGACAGAAGGAAATGCATTCAGGTTTTTATCCCACTTGTACCACTAAATCCTTATTTCTCAGATTATGATTTTCCCTTGCTGGTCTCTGATAACCCTTCTTTTTATGATTCTGTCTTGGTTTGGAAAGACAGGTGCCTGCTAAAGAAGGCTGGAGCCTCCCCTGAAATGGAGAATGCAAACCCTCCCCACCCCTCCGAATTGCTATGAATTTTAAATTAAGGGGATCTCAGTTAAAAAAAAATATGGGAGCAGGAAATAACAGTTCTTTCATAAGGAAGAAAAATAAAAGGATAAAATAAAACAATGGAATACACTAGAACAACACTGCCAGAGTCAGAACTCAACCTGACACCCTGTTGGTCAGAGTGTTGGTAGCAGTCCAGTTTGAAAAGTGGCCTCAGTCCTCCTGGAGTGTCAGGTGTGGTTCTGTTAGAGCAGGGGGTCCTGTAGAGAAAGGGTGTATTCTTCCTCTGCAGATCCATGGAAGGAGAAGCAGCTGCTGTTCCTCTGGGAAATCCAGTGGAGATGCCGTGCTGGTGTGTCAGAGTCCCTAGATTATATCTGGGTAGCAATGCTTGGCTCCTCCCTCTGGGCGGAGCATCTAACAATGGGATCTATAGTTCTTATCAGTCATGCCGTGACATTCAACGGCCTCTTATCAGCAAGTGTCTCCCCAGAGGGAGGGGTGATTATGATCACTCAGGGAGAGAGATAAGGAGAATTGCCCACTTGACACCAGACAACTGCCATAGAGATGGTAATAGAATACATCTTGCCTTGCAATCTGGAACAGTTTCCCGCATGAGTTCCTGTGAAAATGTAGCTCTGTCAGGTGTTTTGGGTGAAAATCTGAAAGACTGAACAAGTGCAACATGGGCCCAGAGTCTGATACCCTTTTATTTTCCCAAACCATTGCTCCACACAGGGCCTGAAGAGTAACTGTGAAGCTCAGCAATACTTCAGACAAATAGACCTCTGAAAATGGCGGCAATACCTTTCTTTTCCACCCACTAATATGTTTTAAAACCCCACTTAACATAATTCTTCCACGAATTTGACTAAATATTTGGCCTTATGTGTCAGATTATGAAACAAATTACAGAAAATGCAATGTTTTTCTAAGAAATTCATCAAATGGAATCATAGCATGTGTCTAATCAGTCTAGAATCTTGTTGTCTTGGGATTTTATTACATGTGCAAGTATTACTGGAAGGAGTCTAAAGAACTGACCCTTGGGAACAATTTTTTTGTGGGGGGAAAAAAAAAGCCAGAAAACATCAGTTTGCTGATAGGGTTGAATGATTTTTCTTAAAGACATTCTTCAGTGAGGTGGGAAAGCATCTATCTGAAAATCAGTTCTTTGACAAATTTTGAATCTCCTCCTCAACATCTTTGTAATGACAGGCTGGGAAATCTGTGGGCAGTTGTTACCAGCAGTAGTTTTGCCTTGTGTCCTTTCAAGAAAAAAAAAACAAACCAAAAACCCAACCAGAAAAACCTCCCACCCCTGTGTTCATTTTAGCCTTTCCCACTTTCAGACATAGTCTGAAATTTGATGTAAGTTAGGATCATGAACTCTGACAGGTATTTAATGTTGTTAGCCAGCTATGTACACTTAGCTGGGTACGTAACATAGTTCTTGTACTTGCACGTGTGACAGGATTCCCTCTTGATCTCTCCTGAAGACTGACTGAAGTAACATTTAGAGGTCACAGTCTGATCTCAAGGGTCAGTATCACAAGATGGTAGAAAACACTTGGATGTGAGCAACCCCTTGTATCAGTGCAGGCTGGGAATGAGCAGATGGAGAACAGCCCTGGAGAGAAGGACTCGGGGGTGCTGGTGGGTGAGAGGACATGACCCAGCCATGGGCACTCACAGCCCAGAAAGCCAAATGTCTCCTGGGCTGCATCCAAAGCATTGTGGGCAGCAGGGCAAGGGAGGGGATTCTGCCCCTCTGCTTCCCTCTGGTGAGACCCCACCTGGAACACTGCATCCAGCTCTGGGGTCCCCAGCACAGAAAAAACATGGACCTGTTGGAGCAAGTCTAAAGGAGGCCACCAAGAGGATCAGAGGGATGGAGCACCTCTCCTGTGAGGAAAGGCTGAGAGAATTTGGTTTATTCAGCCTGGAGAAGAGAAAGTTTCAGGGGAACCTAACAGATCTTTTAGTACCTGAAGGGAGCTCACAAGAAAGGATGGAGAGAGAGTATCTACAAAGGCTTAGATCAGATATTAGGGAGAAATTCTTTACTGTGAGGTTGGTGAGCCTCCATCCCTCTATCCCTCAGCCTTCTGCAGATCACTGGCTTTACTTGGCAGCTCAGTGACACTTACTTTTGTGGAGCATCTCCCCAGTTTGTCAGGTGGCCAGCAGTCAGTCAGCCCTGTCTGAGAAATGGCAGAATTGTGTCTCTGCGGGGTTTGATAACTGAGACGTTTTGCAACAGTACCCAGAACCATCAGGGGAAGTGTTTATAAAGCAATTGGAATACCTTCCCTGTAGTGCTTTCCCAGAGTTTTCCAGCCTCACAGCTCTTTCAGATAACTTTTCCCCCTCATCCATTTTCATTTTCTCGGGTACTTGGGTAGCCACTTCTAAAGTCTATTGCGCAAAAAAATTCTTTCTGATTTGCAGGGGGTTTATCCCGGCACATAGTCGAGAGTCAGAAATCAGTCTCCAGTGAGGGATAAAGTCTCTCCCTTAATTGCCTTTTAACCCTTTCCTTAACTTGGACTTAAGTGTGTGTGTAGAGGAGATACAAAGAACCAAGCTGTAAGCTCTTAAAAGAGTAAGGAATGCAACTTTTCTGAGAAAATACATTCTAAACACATCAGCTCCAAATACAATGATTAAGAACCAACAATATGTTTTTTATCCACTCTGACACAGAGTTAGCTAATACCATTTAGTAGGAACTTCTATGTTATTGATTGTTGAGTCAAAATATTTTCTGTGACAGGTCACAAAATGGTTTTACAGCATTTCCACACAGCTGGAGAAATAATCATACAAGCAAAAGGGCAGCAGCTGTGACATTTCAAAGTCTTACCAGGAATGGAATTCTGGAAATGTAACAGATGTTTAAAAGTCCCCATCATCTGTCCAGTCCCTCCCAACCGCTTTCCCTTTTTTGCCTACATATGTATTAAATAACAAGTAAAAGAAATTACTGATACAGTATAGTTCTGGTTTCCAATTTATATTATCTGATATTTAAAAGAAAATATATCCATAAAAAAAGAAAATGAGGTATTTGTCTTAGGGGTTGGATGTCTCAGCTTTAAGTATTAAATTGTGCTTTAAGAACAAATAATTTGTTGGCATCCATTTGAATCCAGTAATTCAAGGCTCTGCTGTGAAAAAAAGGTTGAAAGAGAAACCTCCAAAACTGTAAGTTCACAGCAGTAATTGACTAACTTTCAGCCCACCAGACAACGGAATAGACAGCTTGCTTTTTCCAGCATTTACTTGAGTCTCACTCACCATACTGCTTGCAACCACTGTGAAAATTATTATCTTGAGATTGCAAGTTTGAAGACTATGGATGAATTGCAGGAAGAGAAAATGACATAGTAGGCAAGTGTAATCAGCATAGTGATTTTTAGAGCAAATTTTTTACTGACTTGCTCTCTGCCTTTGGGAATAGTTTGTGCTTGCACAGATTTTCTTGAACAATTCTATTTTAGAGTGTTTTTCCTCATGCAAAAGGGACATTATTTTCAGTTTACAATTCTTCAGCTAAAGCAAAAGATCAATTTATTTAACATTCTTAAATGTTGGTATGTGTATTTCACATAACAGCATTTGTATTTCACCTGTATTTCTTCCTCTCAGTATAAGGCAGCATATGCTTAGCTGTTTTTAAAGATTGATTTTCTTCTTTGATTCGTTATGAAACATCTTTGCACTATGGGTATTCACTTTAACAACTTCTGCAGGTAGTTTCTCCATGGTCACCTTTAACAATAAACTCTTCTTGACTTCAGTGGCACCAAGAATGTATGTTAGGCAGAACCAAAAAAGAGCACACAAGCACTCAGAAAGCAGGAACACTGAGCAGATGGCAGTTTCAGATTTGCAATCTGAGAGTCTTTAATATCATCTAAAAATAGCTAAAGGCCGCTATTGGTGATTTTTCAGTACCAAAGTATGAGGCTGCAACAATGAAGGATGTATTCTGAAGGACTTAGCAGCCTTGTGCAGAGCTCCTGGTCCTGGAGCTCAATTCCTTTGGGCCTTCTCAGTCACAGACTGTCCAAGGTTCCTATTGCTCTCATTGGCATCAGAGTGGGTTTTGGTTTACTCAGTTTGCAAAACTTCTTTCTGGCTCCTGCATGAGCGCTGGGGCTTTTGAAAATCTGGTCATTTATTTGAGACGTTCAGACCTCCTGAATGGCAAGTCTGTACTTGCATGCAGTGATTTGCAGGCATGTTTATAAGGGGACAAAAGTGTGGGGGGGAATCTCTCTTGGCCAGCACAACCTGTTTATAATCTACTGAGAACACAGAGTAGGCATAGCTATGCTGAAGTAAAGGAAGTCTTCTAATGTACTTTGTGTCACAAGGCTTTGTCCAGAAGGGCTCCAGTAGGAGGCTCTGCCAGTTGATCCCCATTAGCACAACTCAGTCCAGTCTGGACCAGTGAGTTCCTAGCAGGAGACAGGCGTTGGCACCTTTTCCTAAGTGCTCAGAGTGCCTGGTGAGGCTGTTGATGCTGCTAAACTCTTAGTGAAATGCCTAGAAGGGAATTCTGCCTTAATGTAAGTTATCTCACAGTTGCCATGTCCACACAAACTTAAATTTTCTTCTTTGTCCTCCTGTACACCCCCTGTTGAACAATGCAACCATCACCACTTGTACCACATCAAAATGCCTACAGGGAAGTGTGTAGATGAAGCACAGTCAGCTCAGGCTGAACCCAGGCAATACTGAATTGTGTCTGGCTGAAAGGAGAAACACTTTGAAGAGCTGGCCAAAACATTGTCACCACCTTTCCTCAAAGATATATAGCCTTTATTCATCAAAGCTATGGCTGACTCCTCGTTAGACAGGGGTGATCAAACTTGCAGGAATTCCCAGAAATACTTTCTCTCACTTTCAGCTCACTAGGAAACTCCGTCATTTCCTCGTCGATGGACATGTCATCCCAGTGATTCATGCAGTTGTCACCTCCATCCTGAGCTCTTGTAGCAGAAGTGGAATCAGAAATCTGAGAATAGATCCAGAAAGTAACTGCTGACTTTTTCCATGGTGTAAGGTGATTTAGCTCTGAATGTCTGAGCTCAAGTCCCTCAGCTGGCTTCCACTTTCTCTCAGTACCTGTTTACAGCCTTGGCCACAATTCTCAAAGGAATTAAAGAAATTTCAGAGCAAACTGGGTACTTCTGATGTGCTTTAAATCACGTGGTTCAGGAAAAAACGTGCAAGAACTATTTGCAAAATCAATCTAGTTTTGCCTTGTAATACCTGTACATCTTGCCAAGGTAACGCTGGTATGGAATGCTCTTCTGGATTCTGATCATCTTGATGAAATATTGGTGTTTTCCCTATGTGACTGGGTGGGTGAGGAATAGAGCTTATTACCACCTATGACACAATTCAACAGCTGTTTTTTTTTCCATAATCCCCTCTTCTTTTGCTCCCAAAAAACAAAACAAAACAAAACCAAGTCCAGAAAGCACCCTTAATTTAGTAAATATTGATACCATAGGCCATATGCAGAGGTAACCAAGGACTTTACTATTGCTTTTGATTGTTCTGTGAAAGAAATTCAGATAGTGCCTTGTTCTGTTTAGGATTTTAGGCTTAGAAGCTCATTCTTTTTACCTTCAGGCTCTTTCCAGCTTCAGTTACATTTATTTCAAGGGAGGCCATAAAGCTTTTCAAATACTCTGGGGTTTAAAAAAATTTGAATTCCAAAGTTCCATGAGTGAGACCTTCTGAGTGCAAAAGTCAGTTCATGTGATTTATTCACATGGAACAGAATTTGTTTCTGCTTCAAGACTGAGAAGTTCTCTGCTGCTTCATACTCAATTTTAGGTTTTTGAGACAGTTTATTTCTTAAGCAATAATAAAAATGTTGGAGTTAGTCAAGTAAATCAACAGTTTCATTCAGAATGAAAACATAGAAGGGTGGAAGGAGGTTGTATTTAGAAACTGCTTTTAGAACAGAGAAACAGTTTAATATTTAGGTTTATTTTGACAAGTGACTAAATACAAGGGGATACAGGTTAAACCACTGTAGAAAGGGTGGTTTTCATATGATAGCAAAGAATGTGAACAACATAAATTAAACTGAAAGGAATACTCCATCAAAATGCAAGTTTTCCTTTGGAAAAGCAGAATAGTAAAGGTTGACACAGAAAGCTTAGCTGAAAGTGAGGATACACAGACTGTTACTACACTGAGGCCCAAAGGCTTGCAAGAGTAAGTAAATTGCATAGGAAAAATGCTTTTGGTCTTCAAAATATAAATCCCCCTTGAGTTAGTATACGTGTCACAAGGAGAATTCATGGGCAAACTGGCTTGCCTACAACTTTTTTCATTCTAGAACATCTCACAGAGCTAAGAGGCCAATGACCATATGTTTTACCTAGCTGTAAGGACCAGACTCAGGTCTCAGAGATGTGTTTGATCCTAACTTGTGAAGCACCAGCTGGGAAATGGGCTGCTGCTTTGAATTAAGCTGAGCAGTGGACCTGACTGGAATTCATGACAGAAAGCCAGCTGTAAATCTGTGGTTAGCACACATTTCTGTGGAGAAGAATATTGAAAGTTCATTTGCACCAATCATGGGTTGTTGTCTTGGTTGTTCATATGACCAAGAGAGCAGTTGTGTGTCTATAAAGTTCTTTCCCAATTTCCTTTTCCACCACCTTTCTGGCTGCATTCATTGCTGACTGTGAGACCTACGCTGGCCAAACAACTCCTTGCTCTGCTTTGAGACAACCTTGCAGCCTAAACTGCACATCTGATGAATGTAACTAGTTCACTGAATAGAGGAGAAAATGCTGGTAGAAAATATGTATTTATGCATGACTGTCAATCTTTTGGGAACAGAGGATGCCTTTTGGCTCCATGCATTCAGCGAGTTGGGCTAGATGATCTTTCAAGGTCCCTTCTGGCCCAGGGTGTTCTGTGATTCTATAATGAAATTAACAGTTCACTCTATCTCCTGTATGCAACAAAAGCAAAAAAAGGGAGTAATTATCATTCCAAACTGCCATTCTTGTAGCAAAACTGGGGAGGCAGGCAGGAAGAAAGGTTTAACACAGATGTTACTGGTGGGAGCCACTCATGGGAAGAGCCATTTTCCCATTCATTGTGACCACTGCTGGGGAAAATGGGCACCCCACAGTGTAGAGACAAGGCATTAGATGTGCAGTTAATAAAATTCACACAAGTACTTCAGCATAAATTTCCACATTCCTGTCAGACTGAAGGTAGGGATGCTTGTCCCCAGTAGACCCCATGAAGCTGAAGCCATGGCTCTTCCCTTCTGCCATACATGGAGGAATTTCTACAAGAAATCCAAATTTATCCATGTAAAAAGAGCCTGGTAGAAATCGCAAAGAAGCTCAGAGAAAAAGACAGATTAGGTCAAAACAAAAAAGCTAAAGGATCTCACTTTCCTAATTGCCATGGATTAGAGAACTGTTCTGAACTGAGCCCACAGCCAGTGAGAGAAAGCAGCTGGAGCTAGACAGAGAGAGCTGCTGCCCACACTTTTCCTATGATTTTCATACTTTTTTTGGAGATTGCTGTAATTTATGGTCAGAAAATATGATTAGTTAACTTAGTCTGACCCATGTTTTCTTTAATTCTGACTTAGTCCAGTAACTTGTCTTTAGTTGCAACACATTTCCTCAATCTGAAGATGTCAAGAAATGCAGAATCTGCCATCATCTGGAACAGGGTTTTTTTTCCCAATGATCAGCCATCCTTCCAATTTTCAAAGGAATGTATGTCGTTTCATAAGCATCTCCCTTAAGCTCCCAGTCACTTATTACATATGATTTTTTTCTGGTACTTTCTCTAGGTAAGCATAATTGATGGAGACATCTCAATCTTATTCTTCCCAGCTGAATTAATCTCTGGCAACATAAACCAGGAGTAAAGCTGTCTAACAGTGTCCATGGAGAAACAGCATTGGTTTAACTCAAATAATTCATTTTAGTGTTGCATTTTACTAAGCAAAATGCAACACTAAAATGAAGGAGACTCTCTACCTCCACCACCCTTCTTTAGGAACCCGAGGCAGTCACCTTAATTATTGCCAATGCTAAGACCCAAAAAGGTAATAAAAAAATAGATTGCATATTTCCTTTAATGATGCATTAAAGGAAATTTTTAATTATATTTGAATTATTTTGAAGATTATATTTTTATTATTATTGTTCAAATCTGGAGATGATTCATCAGAGTAGACTGAAATGAAAATTTAGAGGTTTTTTACTAATCCCTTAATTTGATCATTTTAGTGGCAAACTGGGATGTACCGGGGAAGAGGAGTGGCAGTAAAAACAACAAGATAAACAATAGTGAAAATTCTAAATATTTTTGAAGTATTTTAACAGAATTGGCTTAGGGAATGAAATGTCATTCCCTTTCAAGGCTTACAAAACATGTATTTCTTTAGATTTTCTGAGAAGACTTCACCAAATCTTAGCCCTTTCTACTGTCATGAGTAGGGAGATCTCCTGGGAAATATGGAACTAAGCTGGTTTACCCAGCAGATCCTCTTAGGGATAACATAAAGAATGTTTCTTGTGCAATTTCCTCAGATCAGGGAAAGCTGCTATATTTGCAGCTTCCCTCTTTTCCCTCCTTTGTGGGGCAGTAACACAGTGGAGTCATTTCTCAGGGGGGTCACAAAAAATGAATACATGGATATAATGGCTATAGTTCACACTGAAGAAAAACAACATTCCTGATGAGCCATATGAATTGTTTAAGCTTCCAGCAGGAGAAGAGTTCCTACTACCCAATAAGACTTCAGTAGTTTAGGAACAGTTACACTAGAAATTAGAAAAGCACTCAGAGTAAAGAGCAGTAATATAATTATAGCCCCTGGGGAAGGGTTTAGAATTTTGCCTTAATCTTAAAAAGAGGACCTTGTTAGGTGAGCAAAAGGAATACTAATGCCTTCATCCTTTCCAGATGATTCACACTGAATCCTGATTGTCCAGTGTTGTTTGACATTAATGAAGGTAAACAAATCCATGGGTATTTCTCTCACTGATTTCATCTAATTGGTTCTGATTGCAAATCAAGAACTTCTGAGAATGTCATCATTTGTTCAAGGAAGAAGGTTGGACACCTTTGAATTTGACTGCCTATATTTTATTCTTGGCCACAGCTCAGAGGTAGACCCAGTCACCTGTGCTAACTATTTTGCAAAATTGTTTGATCTTGAACATTAACCCCATTACAAATACCAGTCAGCTTTAAACAAGACATTTGTGCAGTGCTCCACCTGATCAAGGGGTACATGTGCAGCACTCTCCTCCTTCAAAGGAAGGCCAGGTGGCACTGTTGCAAAAATACTTGCTCACTCTGTCAACCTATGTGTAAACTGGCAGGCCTTGAGGAGCTGCTTCTTGTCACTTGTGAGGCATTGTTTTATAAATCTCCCCAGTAAAAATTGCTTTCCTTGCTTTAATCTCTCTGTGAAACCCTTGTAGGTAGGTTTGCTGTCACAGCAATCACACAAAATACTGTGCAATGCCATGACACTACGCTACACATGAGTTCTTACCACCTTATTCTACAAGAACTTCTTTCCACCCAGTTAAAAAGGGGTGTCACTTTTTCCTTTCATTTCCCTTCAACAGTCTCTTCAACAACTACTTCAAGTAATTCCATTGTGGATTATTTTGCCTGAAATTATGGAAAATCTTAAATCTCTTGCTTACACTCATATGGTAAGAGCAGTAACAGAACTGAGATGGGACCATAAGTAACCACAGGAATTTATTCCTCTTTCATTCCTTACACAGCCTAACCTACATGAATAACAGCTTGACATGACAGGTGCTGCTGCAACTGTGGATTTTCCCAGGGCTCTGTTCTGACCTCTAAGGTCTGATAGAGTCTTTTTGCTCCTGCTGGTTTTCCAAGCACTTAAAAAACAGCTGTCATTATCAGCTGAAATGAAATTCAGATAGACGAAGATTTCCTTCATCCAGCACAATGAAGTTTCACACAGAGACTGAGCTGGTGTGTTTGAGAGGCTGACAAGAGCCCAGGAGTAATGCAGTGCTAGGTTAGTAATCTAAGGTCACTGAGACTGCTTAGCTGTGACCACAACCTCCCCCTGCTACTGTCTCTTTGTACACTGCTGGAGAAGCAAATGCTTATACAAATAAACTTTATCACACTTTTACAAGGAAACTGCCCAACATATCAGAAGGTGAGGGTTTTCAACTCGAGCTCATTTCATTTCAAGCCAACTGCTGTTTCTGCGCTGCTCAGTGAGCACAGCCCATTCAATTTTAATTTTATTACAGACAAACAAAGACAACTAATAACATACCCGATAGAAAGATTCTTTTTCCTAGGGCAAGATGTTTGCCAAAACCCTTTGCAACAAAGAGCTAAGAGCAAAAGCTTCTAAAAACTCATGGATGTCCCTGAGGAATGCTTACAGCACTCTCCTTCCCTTTGGGCAGCAGGTGTTCTGAGCCACTCAGTGCACCATCAGCTCTCACCTACCCAGATCCAACCTGGGTTTTATACAATGGCAGGAATACAACAATCATTGGAATGGGTTGGTAGTCCACTCCAATCTGTTATCCTAATCTCTAAGAGGAAACAGCCCACCCCTCCAGAAGCAATGATTGGAAGGTATAAGGTCAAACTAAACAAGGACTGTCTTTTGGACATGTTTCTTGAGTTAATATTAAATAGACATGCAATGTAATAAAATGAGATCACAAATTTGAGAATTCTACAGGCCTAGGGTGGCTGATTTCCAACCAAATATTAGACCTGTCAGAAAAATTTTTAAACATTCTAGTTATTATTAGTCTAACCTATATGACCTAAGTGCCCTTTTTCAATCTGTTTCAAGAAAGCAAGGCTCTACTGACTTCAATGGGACAAATGTCTGGCTTTAAATTTTCTACATACAGAGTTTTCTAAATTAGGTAGAATTGGAGCTAAACCAGAGCTGCAACCCCAGACCCCAACACTTGGAGGAAGTTTTGGTTGGAATACAAGTTCTGCAGCTGGTCTTTGATCTTAAAGGAGCAAGCCCAAACCTAGGATAAGATCTCCTGTGAATGCTGAAGAAAATTGTGTTTGGATCCAGATTCAGACTTTACAAAGTGGGGCCATCTCCTAATGGTGCAGATGAAGGCCAGAAATGGCTGCCTGCTGCAGAGGAAGGCAGGAAGGCCCCAGCAGCTGCATGCTCTGAACAGCATAGCTGCCTGTGTACAGGAGCACCAGCATAGCAGGGGTGAGCCCACAAAGGAGGGTCTATGATAAAATGCTTTGCAATAGCTGAAAGTGGTGAAGCTCTACAAAGCTGGAGCTGCTTTGTAGAGCAACAGCAGAAGGTCATCCTGTGGTGCTGCAAAACAACCTCTAATTCCTGTCAAGGGCTGCAAATGCTGCCTTTGCAAAATGCGTGTCAGTCTTTGAAACTAAAGTTCGCACTGGTAGCTGCTTATCACATCTTGGCTTGCACACTCTATCAACACCTGCAGCTCTCACTTGTCACCACTCCTTTCACACCTGGAAGCTCATGTTGCTAGTCTGTGATTGTTACTCAGCTATAAGTACTAAGTGGTGATGTTAGCAAGCCTTAGATGGATCCCTTTTGATACTACTGACGTCTTGTTAAGAGTCATCAACATGAGCACTGGAAAGAGATAGATGCTTGCACCTGAAAGGCCATGTAGAAGAAAACATATTAGAGTTATGAAGTACATATATCATTTATGGTGTTTTACACCTGGGAAGTGAATTCTGCCCTAAAAATCCTAATAGATAAATCCTATCCACACTGTGGGGTAGTAGTTATTACTTGCATGTTGCATAGAAAAAAACATGTCCACAGAGTTATGAGTTATCTCCAATTTGTCTGCTCATGTCCCATACACAAAAGTAAACAACAGAAATGAGAATAAATATACTTTGTTTAAAAACCCATTCAGTGCTGTAGGCATAGCAATTATTTTTTTAGGTCATTATGCTCATTCATGAGAAAAGAAATGTTCCCGTTCTTCCCAGGAGCCTCTTTCTCCATGCATTCCAGCTGAGCATCTTTGAGCACTTTGTTGGAAGCAGTGTCTCTCCTCATGTATAAGAATTATTGGGTTTCCTCTGATTCTTAGAAAACTTTTATGCCTCCCTGAAGAGAGGAAGACACTGTGGTCATGAATGGTGCAATTGTGATAATTTGCACTTTGAGTGGTTTATTCCAGTGCCAAAAAAAAGGGGGAAAAAAGCTTTTTACAAAATGTAGCCGTGAAAATAAATTACTCAGGTTCTTCTAGTGATTACCTCCAGTGGAAGGTTGAGTTTTATTAACTTTTGCTTCACTAGCAGTTTGAGGGAGGTCTACATTTCCATGTAGAAGAGGCCAAATGGTACCTTGCTCCCTTCACCATCTCCATGACCTGCCTGCCTGCTGGCTGCCAGGGAAACCCTTTCCAAGGTGTGGTTTCCTTTGCCATGACATGGGTGTACATCAAGCAGAAAACAGGAAGGCCAGGGAGCTTGGCTCTATGCTCCAAGCATCATGCAATATGAACTGGCACCATTTGTCACGGCACATGGAAGGGATTGTGACTTTCAGGAGATGCTCTGTAGGACTGGAGACTTTTGGAGCCTCTGCTCTATATGATTGGGCTGGCAGCCATGTCTGGCTTAGTGTAGGCAAGGGAAGGAACAATACCTGAACTGTCTGTGTAAAATTTGGTCCTTGACAGATTCTCATTGTTGTCATCAACACCCAAGAGGATGAACAACAATCAATAAGCATCAGCTAGACGTACAAGTTCTTTAAGAGTCCAAGACAGGACTTACTCCACATTTTTATGGGTAGAAATTCAGACATGAAAACCGCCTTGTCAATCATTACTGACAGTATGACTCTGACACCAACAAACTTTAATCACACCACTGAAGTGCTAAAAATCTTGTTTTCCTTTTAAATTCTCTTGCCCACTGTAGCTAAGTAAGGAAAGAAATTAAGAAGTGACCTAGTAGGTGTTTCAGATAGCATTTTTCCTTGAATCTTTATTGGGTTTAAGAAATGGAAATACCACATAAAATCTTTCACAAGAGCCATGGAGGGTGACCCACACAGGATAGACAAAGGCATGTACCCCAGCATTTCTTTGAAGGGCACACAACAATGTCAAACCATGTCAGCCCTGGGGGCTGCTGCCTAGCAAACCAGGCAGTGTGCTGAGTGGGCTGAGCAGGAGATGGCAGCTGTCAGGAACTCAGAGGGGCTAGAAATAGCAGCAGGGAGACTGTGAGAGGGGACTCAGCAATTGGAAGGACCAGGTGAGAATGCAGTTAGTAGGATCGCTGCAAATTAGACACCTTTTTACAGTGAAAATAGGAGCTGTTCTCCCCAACATGCCACTAAGATCCATAAGTGGATCAGACAGGAGTGGAAACAGGTTCTGTACAGGAGGCCAAGCTCATTCTGCTACACCAACCCCAGCTCAGCTGCCAGCGCCACATGCACATTTATGATTGCACTGCTGGAAAAGGTGGAACCCCGTGCCATGGTGTTTTCACAGGATGTTACATATCAGCTTATCAGCACATCTGAAAACAGCTAGAAATCTTTGAGGGTGGTAATGAAATGGAGACCAGCCTGGGCAGGGACTCTTTATTGGGGTTAAGAGGGCAAATAAATGAGCTATGAAGTCTGTTATGCCCACTCTCATTTCCCTGTGCCCTTTATTCAGGGTTTTGACTAAAAAACACTATGTGAGGCCCAGAGGTTTTACCACTGTTTAATTAAGAGAGTGTGGTAGTTGCTAATTGTGAAACTAATAGGCATGATTTTTTTAGATGAAATGTTAATGTGCACACACAAGCAAAGACAGTTTTGAAAAAGCAGTTTGTATGTCTAACATTAGCACTGTTTGACAGACATAGTAGTAAGAGCAAAGATGTTAAAAAATTAAATTTTATATAGGAGTCTGTCATTGACACTCAAAGGAAACATCAGTGGGGATGGATTATAACCCTCAGAACAAATTAACTGAAAGAAACAAAGGAAAGATTTAATAGAGAATAGGAGAAATGGGAGAAAGGAACCCAAAGAATAGAGGCAGAAATAGGCAACAAAATGAAGAAAAGAAAGACATGCCAATTCAGAGCAGCATGACCTTTAAAGGAAAAACATTGAAATCATACAAGAGTAATGTCATGCACACAGCTGTAAATTATTTTTCATTTGTTATGGAGATTATTGAAATTGATTTTCCATCTTTTCTTATTTCTGAAACACTAATATGCTTCAGAAATCATCAAAGAAAGGTAGAGATGAAAACCAGGCTGGTATTTATGGCAAGCAAGCAACTCATGCATCAAATAAATAGCAAGAACTATAAAAGCTCTTCAGAAAACTCAGTCTGACTTCAACAGGATACTTTCTCTCCCTAAGGAGCATCACTACACTTCTCTACACAACATCCCACTCTGCTGCCTGGCTGTCTTGTTTTGCTCACCATAAAGCCTACAAAATCCTCAATTTCTGAGCATTTTTTTGCTGTAAGATTGGCAGAGATCTCTCAGGACAGGAAGGCTCCAACTGCTGCATGATTCAGAGATCAAACTGTGGTAGCACTGGACAAGATATCTCCTTATCTATACTTCAAAGCATGTGAAGAGACATCAAATATTCACTCACACTCTCATCTTTCATAGTTGTCAATTGCACCTCCATTTGTAGGCAGAAGAATTACCAAACCTCTTCCTCCAAAGGCAGAAATATCCTTACAGACAGGGCAAAGTTGAGCGAGAAATGTGGTACACATTTTTATGGAAGGGAAAACTGACTTTGAACCAGCAATGTGCATTTGTTCCCTCACAGAAGTCAATATCTGGGCATAGAATTTGGGAAATTGACACTCCAGGATTGCCAAATTGACAGAAAATACTGTGTTATTTCTCCATAGACAGTAGAATCAATGTGAATCTTTTATTAACTTCAAAGCATTTAATTCTCAGTTAAGGACTATCTATAACACTTTAATACTGAAAAAGGTAACAAAATGGGTGCAAATTACATTAAAGCTTTCTCTAATAGTCCCTGTGTTGTTCTAGTGATGCAGGGAATGTTGAGTATCACTGAAGCTGCTTTTTAACAATCTTTGCCTCATCCTTGCAGAGGTCTTTAATGCCCGAATGTTTGTCCCAGCTTAACAGACAGAGTGGGCATCCTTCACATCTGACAGTCTGAGGTGAGCACAGTGTAATTTTCACTGCTTAGTGTTAGACTGCTATAGCCAGGAGTTGAAACCACTGGTGGCAGCCTGGCCACTCTGGCCTGAGATGTGACTGGAAATGCTTGCCCAACATTCAAGGCTGGTAGGATTGCGTGGAGACCGCCGTCCAGCTGGGGAGATGTCGCCCTGATTTTGTAAAACTTTGTAAAGCCTTCTGATGTTTATATTCTCTCAACAAACTTTCTCACACACAATTCTGTAAATAACCTATGTTTTGCATTCTTTCATGGAGGTGGAGAGAATTGATGGACCCTTGGTCTGTCCAGTGGCATTGGAGAGGTGGCACTGTCACCCTCCAATCCACTGTCACCTTTGGAAAACTATAAATGTTGGAGTCAGAAAATAAAGGTCCTCTTTTTTTGTTCCCCTCGAGAGCAGCAGTCTGTGTCATCATTTCGTGCCTTATCTCAACAGGGAGATGTCACACCAGTTGGAAGATGTGGGGCACTGTGAGTGCACAGCCTGAAAATGGGGCTTGCAGGCTGCTTTCATGAAGCTCTTAGTCACAGAAGAGGAAAACAGCAAAAGTGAACTTTATTAGCTGAGTTATTTGCAAGCCACAGTTAGCTCATTTGTTATGGGGTCAGCTCTGTTGGAACAATATCCAACTCCCAAGGCATTCTGGGTCCTCCTGAACTGCTTGCTTTTGACCTCTAAAGCACAGTAGCCACCTCCTGTGACCACAGATCATAAAGTTGCCTTGCAGATAGAAATTATGGAAGCGTGCATTTCCTTCCTTAGAGGAACAGCTGTGCTATCGCAAATAAATTTGTTTAAAGATCGCGGTCAAATGAGCCACTTCAACATCATCAGTGTGCTGCATTCCTGAACAACACAGACATGATCTTCTGCTTGGTGGGGTGGGAGGAGGCTTTCCTCAGTTCTGGGGCTTTGTGGTTGAAGTACTGAGATTCTTTCAGATTAGATTTAGGGATATATTTTATGATAGATTCACAACTCCCTTTTGTTCCTGTGGGAAAAATGAAACAGAAGGGCCTCTGTGTGATACTACTGAGATTCTTTGATAGTTTCAGATATTTTCTGAGGCTTGGCATTCAATGTTCAAATTCTTTCTAATGAAGAGCCTATAAAAACAAGCTTTGATGATAGTAAATACTACAAATTATGCGGTAATGAAGGCAGGTTCCATGGGTAACCGTATTTTCGAGCAACTTAAATTATGTGCAGAGTACATCTGTAATAATTTGTTTTCAAGTCTTTTAAGAATGCCGCATCATCTAAACTTAATTTTACAAGTTGTTTGTACATGTAAAAGATTCCACACAAAAATGCAACACACTTATGGAGGCGTGCAAGTTTCCCTCCAGCTCAGATACTCATTGTAGAAGCTGAAAAAAACAGTATAAAGTCTCCAAACATCCTTTGCTTTTGGAAAAATAAGATGGAAGTTTTCATTTAAAGCTTGTGTGGTGACATTAATGGTGTTTCCTGCCAGAAGCACTGCAGAAAGATATTTCTTCTGACACTATTGTAGTTCTGCTTTCACTGTTGCAGGGTATGTACACAGTCACGGCAAACACAGAGCAAGCCAATTCGGTGAAGCTCAGAAATGGTTGATTTGCATTCTAGCTAAAAGTCAGAGATCATGTGAACAGCAGTGCCCTAAGAATCCAGTGCTAATTCGAATAATATTTCAAAACCTCATTTTGATAAGTGTCATTCAGGAGATTTGTGCAGAAAGCTTTACTAAGATAAATCTTGAAGATAACACTATTGTTGTTTCCTCTGATGTATGCAGGAGTTGATAACAAGCTGATTTCCTTTTTCTGACGGATGATTACACACAACAGATGTTTTAATTTGATTATATCTATGAGATAAGCATAAATGCTGTGTTAAGTCCAAACACATTTTATAAGTTTTGAAAAACATTTTACAATGAATGTAACCTTTTGTAAATGTCCTTGCTTGAGGCTGCCTGTGTTCTCATAATGGTGCAAATTATCAATAACAAGTGGAAACCAGTGATTATACAAAGTTAGAAAATTGCATTTAACAGTAGCTGCAATTCTGTGTTCTGTGATAACCTAAATTAAGAGAGAAATATGATTCAAATGGTGATACAGGGCACAACAGTTTGACACTGCTCCAAAGAGGACAATGTGTTCTTCAGCCAATGATACACAAGACAGACAGAGCTCTTATCAAGGATGCTGAAAGGCTAATGCTCCATGCCAAGCACCCTCAATTTGAAAATTAGCAGGCAAATGTCAGTTTTGTGAACAGAGTGCTTCAGTGAACAGAGGTTTTGAGTTTCAAATAATACAGGCTTACAAAATTTGACTTTGATTTGAACTGAAATGCCAAAATTTCTCTGAAAAATAAACTTCTTGACTAACTGTAGTGAAATCAGTGTCAGATCTTGTTCCCATGTCCGTTTTTATATATAACATGGTGAGAACAAAAAAAAAATTCAAAACTAATAGTGTGCTTCAAAACAAAAGCCAATCTGTATCACAATGAAAACATCAATATGGGACACATCAGTTTTTCGAGCAGATTTCCTATTTTTATTTTGAAAGCAGTTATGACAACACTTGTCCAGAGTTATCAATGTTTTTATTTGGGTCAAACTATTTATTCCAGTTACTTCATAAATAGTTTCAGTAAGGCAATATCAGCATTCTATATACCTGGTTGCCTCGTGTCATTCCAAATAAAAATCACAGGCATTAACTCCAATGACTGCCAGTAAAGCATCTTGTAGCTTACTTTATATGATGTATACAATTCAAAGAGCATTTTCTTTAGGATTCATGTCATCTAACATCAGATACCTCACAAGTAGAAGTCTGGGCAAATTATGCTCCCTATCATCAGCTCATTGTGTTTAGAAGGTTTTTAAAATATCTAGACTCCTTTCCCTCCTTGGATGACCAAGGGAATGTGGGTGATGCAATAGCCTGCTGCCACCATAATGGCAGTTCTGTTCATCCAGCATTTGTCCTCCATCCTTTGGTTCTTGAATCCAATCTGGGACTATCCCACCACAGTGAAACAAACAGGACTGCTCCATCAGATGGTGAGGAAGGGTTTTCTCAGCCATCTCCTGCAACTTCAGTCCAAGGCTAACTTTTAGGAAGCTAAAGTAACTTGAGATGTTTCACCCCACACCACATATATCAGCTTTACAGAGTCATGAATATTATGTTGTGTTAGTGCAACTGTATAGGTCTTACTTAATTCTGCATCTGGGAACTATCTTGTTCTGGGATTGTAACACAAAGCAACACTGGAGTTAATAAACTAATCAAAAGAATTGCTTTATTGTGGACATCAGCAGCTTGTGGCTGTGAGCACAATGGTTTTGAGTTGAGTGTATGTTAAGTACAGTGAAACAACAGCCTTTTAGTAACAATGCATGTTTTGTAGAAGCTTGAAAGAGTTTTTCTACAAGGCTAATACTGTAGTTCATGTGGGATTTGATAGAAATAAGATATTGAAATCTAGAAAATAGTTAGAATAACATAGAGAGATCATTTATACTTGGTGGTTTTATAGACTGTTTAAAAAGCTGTACTTAAAACTTGCAGCAAGGACCAGTTAACATGTTTTCACTAGGGGACCCTGAGATACAGAAGGTACTAAATTGTTTGTGTTCTCGGTATATATTTCAAAGGCTCAGAAAGAAAACACAATATTCAGTGCTTTGATATTTTGCCTTTTTAAGTGAGGAACTGAAAGTAGCTGTGTTCCCTCGCCCTGTCAGGCTGGAGATTATTATTTACACCTTTAATCTTCCACTCTTTGAAGAGGACTCTTTCTCTGCTTCAGTCGGGCTGAGGTTAAATACTCACAGTTTCAATCTAGAAGAAATTGCTATCTGAAAACAGGGAACTGGGAGCTATGAACAAGGAAATGCAAAGAAAATACCAGCTTAGTTTTGTTTTGTGTATTTTGAATCCTGATTAAGCTGCCTTTGGGCCCTAACAGGGAGGCCTGTAGTACTCAAAAAGGCAAAATATGAATGAGGTTTTGCTAATAAGGCTGTCTGGGATAAATCTGTGAACCAAAATTGGCTTTGCTTCAACTTCCACACAGGCTGTTGGTGACAAAGACACACTACTCTTCCCCTGAGGATATCCAGGTAAGATTTCCCTCCACACAAAATCTTTCTAGTAGCATGTCTCACTCTCATAGGTTTTCTGAACACCCAAAGCATAGCTGAAGCACAATCCTCACTGCACAATGCATCTGTAAAAATAAAAGCAGTTCTTACATGGAAATATCAAATACCTGGAGTCCACTTGTAGTAGACTCCTCACTTGCTGGCTAACAGGTGCTGTATGTGAGAGAAAGGGCAGTGATGCCTGGCTGCACTCATGGATTTGAGACTATTGGAAACCTGTGTACAACCCTTCCCAAAGCCTCCATCTCCTGCCAGCCCCTCACCTACTGCCAGACCCTGGATGAGAGAGAGTGGGCAGAATATGCCTATATTGGAGAAAAGCCATAGCACTCATGTGAGGGAGAGAGATGCAAGTGAGACAGCGTCAGGCTTGCCAAGTCACACCTGGCTTGTGACAGGTTTGAATAGTAATACTAAATCTGTACTTGTTTGCTTTTAAACTTCTTTTTCATCTTGGAAGGTAGTCACCAGAAACTAACAGGAGAGTTCAGCACACATAGCCAACTTTCTAAGCAAACAGCAACTCTTTGGCAGCTGCAACTTGACAGCTATGAGGAGAGAGCAGTGTACAGCACACAGTATATACCTGTGGGAATTGAGAAATGCTTTTGTTTAAGTGGATACTGCAAACACAGTCGTCTTCTAGCACAGAGCTGGTGCACAGGAACTGATAAGAACACTCCAGTCTGTGCTCAAAGGGGAGTCTGCAACTTTTCTTACCTCTGGAGGGTGGTGACCACCACCTGTTTGAGTGAATCTTGACTATATTAAATGAGGGTGAGGGAGAGGCAAATGCTCTTGGAGAGAGGTTTATGAGACTTTGTACTGTAAACTGAGACTTCATGGTGAAAATATGCATTTAGGGAATGTTTAAAACTAAATTTACATAAAAGCACAATGATTTTTTTTTAATGTCTGTTATAGGCCAATTAAATTCTTTATGCAAACATTTTCAAATTCAAACCGAGGTGATCTGGGACATTCAGAGTACGAATTACATATATTCCCCCTAGGGCTTAGCCCTCTTTTTGAAATACCCAGATCTGTATCTCTAACCAGTGTTGTAACTGAGACAAAAGCGAATCAACAACGTTGGAACAATCGCTCTCAAATTATCCCCATGTACATCAGTTTACTCTTCAATCAATGCCCAGCCATTTAAATCAGAGAGGAAGGAAGACTGTGAACTGAAAATGGGTCTCAATACAACTGCTGGCTATGCAGTAGTTGGATTTATACTGGCAGAGAGCTCAAGCCTTATTCAGGTTCAAAACTGAATGGTTCTTACTGGGCCATTGAAAGCTGGCATCACCCATCACCGGTGTGATTCTATTCTCTGAATCCTGGGTGCAACTTCCCTCTTGCAGAGAAGGCAGAGATTTTGCCTAGAAAAAGTTCCTTTGGAGAGGGATGGAGACAAACTTCATTTGTGTCACATACACAGCATTTGAGATAAAGTAGTGCACAACCAGCCTGTTTGGGAGCAAAATAAGCAATAAGGTGACAAGTTGTTCCAGTCAGCTCCAACATCTGCAAGCTGAGTGCCCAGCTCGTCTGTGTGAGTGTTTCCTGCTGTTACCCTGCCTTCAACCTCCCTTGCTCCCAGCTTTAGTTCATCTGGGGACTACGTCCTTCTTTCCGATATCCGTTCTGCAGAGGAGGAAACAGGCTGTTGCAGCAGCATCGTTAAGGTCAGGGATACGGATGCGAGGAGGAGCTCTGCAAAGTCCCCATGTCCCAAATGACTCGACTGGGTCCTTTTCAGCTCGCAGGGAGAGAGAAGTAGCCCTCCGAGCTGGCGGTTTCCTGTCGACCTTGAGGCTCCTCGCAAGCCACGGTGCAGCTCCGGGCGGGTGCCCGTGCTCGGTCCCCGCCTCGGAGGGAGGCAGGCGCAGGGATCCGGGCTGCACGTCGGGGCTGGCCCCGACGCGCTTGTGGTGGGAGAGCCAGACCTGAGAGGGGCTGGCCTCTGGCAGATGATTGACACCAAACTGGGTGAGGTTTCATGTTAAAAGGAAAAAAAAGTAAAAGGAAAGAAAAAGGGCGAGAGCAGGGGAGGGGGTGACTGTGGGAAGGGGGAGAAGGAACTACTGTAAGAGTAAGAAAGTCCTGCCCAGCTGTTTGCGAAGTTTAAGATTTCCTGTTTCCCCTGCAGCGCCGAAGTGAAGTTTCAGTGAGTCACCCGCGGTCCCGAGCAGCGGAGCGGCGCAGCCCCGCTCCCTGCCAGCCCCGCCACCGCCGCCGCGGCCTCCCCGCCGCCCCCGCGCCCCGCCCGCGGCTCGCCGGCCGCGCCGATCCGGCTCCGCGATGACTCCCC
Organism: Serinus canaria; assembly: GCF_022539315.1. Lineage (NCBI taxonomy): Eukaryota > Metazoa > Chordata > Aves > Passeriformes > Fringillidae > Serinus > Serinus canaria. The sequence continues at coordinate 41,081,097 of NC_066315.1, forward strand.
GGCTGCCGAGGAGCCTGCGGCGGCTGCTGCTGCGCCTTTCCCTCTGGGTGCTCATGGGCAGCTCGGTCCCCGCTCTGCTCCGGGGTAAGTGCGCGCCCGCCCGCGCTGCCGCATGACAGCTGCCGGGGCCGGAGCGGGGCGGGAGGGGACGGCGGCAGGCGGCGAGGGACAGGCGTCCGCCGCGGGAGGCGGGGGACACGGTTGCTAAGAAAGTTTTGAGGCTGGAAACATTTCGGGAGGGGGGTGAGCGTGTTTGTTGATGGCCCTGCGGGAGAGTTAGAGGGAAAGAAAGGGCTGGGAATCTCGGGGTTCCGCGGCCAAAACTGAGGTCCGTCCGTGGAGGGAATAGGGGGCAGAAAGGAGCGGATTGGGCAGGAAATCAGCCGGGTTTGCTCGGGCCGGAGGAGCCCGGAGAGGGCATCTGGGGGGCTGCTTGCAGTGGCCGGGGGAAGGGCTGCAGGCCCTGGCCGCAGTTGATGCGGCGGCTCCCGCAGCCGGTGCGGCCCCGTGCGCAGGGCCGGGCCGGGGACCCCGGCCTTGGCAGCGCGCTCCGGCTCCGGCCCCGCCGCCCGGCCGGGCACAGCGGCTGTGCTGCACCGCCGCGGCCACACGGCCCGAGGTGCCGCGGGTGGCTCTCGGAGAGAGGGCCTGAGCGTGGCCACAGAGCCCGCTGCTGCGTGGGTCTGCACTTGGTTACCAAAACTTGGGTTTGGTGAGAGTTTTGCTAAGAGCGGAGTTTAGCCGTGGCTGTGAGCAGTTGGACTGAAAAGCACTCATTCCTCCAGCACTGACTGTGCACGTTGTTTGACTCACTTTAAAAGTGACACTTTATAATCCTTACCCTGCTTCTACCAAGACATCTTTAGATAGATTTTTGGGGTATGCAGTATTCTTCATATCATAATTTATAATATACTATGAGCCTAAAGTTCTGCTGCAAAAACAAGATTCCTGCCCTGAGCAGCTTTCCATCTCTGTCCTACCAGTAGTTACCCACATCTGTGACTTAACATCTGCAATATCAAGGTTAAGCCCTAAATCATGTTGCAGAACAAGTGGTGAACCTAAAAAGAGGACAGGAGATTGCAACAAAGTGCATCTGAAACACATGTGAAGAATTAAGTAGCTTTCTAAGATGTCTTTTAATGCCACATCAAGTTTTAGTCTTCAGGTAAGGTGTGCGGACACCTGGGCTTCTACAAACTTTGCCCTGGGCCCTCTGATTCTCCTGTCTGGTCCATTCATGGTCAGCAGTTGATCTCAAATTTAACTTAAGCATAATAACATAAAGTGGATAACTCCTGAATAGCTACTGCCTTTAGCTATGTGCAGTTTTGACCGACTTCATGCTTCATTAACAGCCCTGTCAAAGTCAACAGGTTTTGCATACCTGCAAAGTTACTCATGAAAACTTAGGGCAGAAGAAAAGAACAGTGTAAGAATAAGAGACTAGGGTGTCCCACAACTCAAAGTTATATTAAATTTGAGGTGTGTAGCTTCTTTTCAATAATATATATATTTTTTCTATAATTTTTCATTAACATAAATAATACTCAACTAGTGATGGCCTTAATTTGACCCCAGCCTCAAACTTTTGCAGATTCCCATCACAAAAAACTTTAAATGGAGAAGCTCAGCTTTTGTTAGTCTTGTGTTATTTATTATTATAGTTTTTCTGGGGTTTTTTTCCCACTCAATCAGTTACAGACAGTCTCAAACTATGGGTCGATTTTTAAAAGCAGGCATGGCTCAAGAGTTTGTTTCTTTCTTGTCATAGGTCCAGTAAGGAAAAAGAACATAAATAGTTACAATTCCAGGATTTTTCATACTCATCTTCATCTACAGCCTACAATAACCAAAACTGAGTAGACCTGTTGTCAGATAATCTATCCCATAGCTTCAAAAGCTGTTTTGATAATCACCATAGGACTCTATTGTGCCATGGAATTCTATTAGGGCAGAAGAGTTGATCAGAAAGCAACAGTTCTGTGGAGCAGAAAGTGTGAGGTTTGGATGTTAGTAGTTATTTTTGCACCAGAATGAAAATTAGAGCTGCCAAATGCTTGGGAGAAAACAAAATAGAAAAAAAAAGAAAAGGTACTTATTTTGTAATAATTTGTCAATATAGTGAGGCTGAAAAAAAAAGGAGCTATATCAGTCTCAGAAGAGCTTAATTTCCAGGTATGCCTCGTAACAACTAACCAGATGGCTAGTTAAAAAAGCACCAGATAAAATTTTCATTTTAACATCCTTCGCAGAAAAATATTAGACAAGAATGACATTCTCATAAAGATTCTGGACAAACCAACAAATTCATGAACAGGTTCAATACGTATTATCTCCTTTGCAAAAGATACTCTCATGTCCTGTACGACACAGAAGTTATTGACTTTTTTTGCATAAAGGGGCAAGGTGTGATTTTTTTTAAATGATTTTGAATGATTTATTGAGCATTTTATAAATTAATGGCAGTACAAAACAGGATTGCCCATGTAAGAAATTGGTGTTAGTTTTCAAGTGAATATGAATTTGTAGTTAATCTTTGGGTTATCATAACCAGAAATTTGTTCCTTGGAATCATCCACGTAATAATTGTTCATCTCTGAACATCAGGAACTTAATATCTCCTTTCAGCCAAACTCCATTTGCATTATTGTCTATTTCTTGAAAGCCATATCAGAGTTAGTTAATTTTATAGTGTGAAAATCAAATAGAGCTTCAGATATTTGCAAAAGGGAAGTAGGAGAGCAAACATCTTGTAACGGGATGGAAGACGTTTGTAACAGGATTGAGTCTAAAATGCATTCCTGCCCCCCATTAAAAGTGGCATTTTTCCAGGTGTTTCAGGAGGGAAGTATCAGAGATGATATTGCATTTTCTTCTGTTTATGGGGTATCCTTGAATTGTGAGACTTTTTATACCTAAGACTTGGAAAAACACTTTTGTTTACTTGCTATTTTTTGTTCATTGGCATTAACAAGATTCTCTGATACTCAGGTGGTGAATTTCATATCGAAATGGTTTCTATTAAAAAAATTATGAGCCAGATCTTAAGCTGCTGCAAATGAACAGAGTTATAGCAGGTTTCCTGAAACAGTTTCAAAAGTAATTTCAAAAAAAGGGCAATGGAGTAATTCAGAGTTTTTCATATTCATAGTATTTTTTCACTTATATTTTATAAACACTTACTATTATATGACCTATATTTAGTCAAACAACATTGCTTTAAAATGAAATATTCCTTTCCGGGATGAATTGTTACAGTTTCAAAGATGCAGCATCCTATAATGGTGCCTAATAAAAGTTGTCATTGTGACAAGGTTAACTCTGAACATAGGAGGAAATATGGTGTCAGGCTCTTACCAGAAGGAAAATTTCTCGTGGTTTGGTTTGTGGGGGTTTTTGCAAGTTTTTTTCAAAGGCTTTTAGAAAGCATTTGCTCTTTGAGGGGAGGAAAAAAAGAGCATAGTGATCTGTAGCACCAGTTGTTGGAGTTTCCGATGCTTCTATTTTCTCTGCAAGATATTTTTAAAGTGATACTTTGTTGATTTGGTTTTTGGTTTTTTTTTTTGGAACTCTTTTCTCAGTAATGTGTGTATGTGCTACATGCACTCTGCTAACATTCACTGCCACTTCTCTGACCTCAGAAGAGCTGTGCCTTACTTCCAGTACTGCCAAAATGAGCAAAACAAACAGGTTGTGCCCAATCTGCTGGATCTTGCATAACAGGGTGCATTTATATCAGCTAGGTATGAAACATGCTCACTCGTGCAGTGACAGATTCTGAAGAAAGTGATCGTGCAATCTCCACCCTGGCTGGCATGGCCACAGTCCAGCCCACATGAAAGGCAGGGCTTCCAGCCACCTCTGTGGTCCCAGGATCAGCAGTGAGGACATGGGCTGCTACATGCTGATTTGCCCATGGTTCCCTCAGCCCTTCTGGCACCTGACAAGCAGAGGAATGAAAGGGTGCCCTGAGGCAGGTGGGAGACAGCAGCATCATTTCCTTGGCCACAGAGGAGCCACTTGACTCAGGGGAAATACCCAGGTAGGCACATCCCAGGAACATTAGATATTTTGTATGACCGGAGCATTGCAAACTCAGTAAAATTGACTGAGGTATCAACCAGGCTCTAAAGATGTTGTAGAGTACAAAGGGTTCCCAGCACAAAGCAGTGGACAGCCAGTCCTGATATAAAAAAGAAAGTTGGCTGAATCCTACTCTAAGAAAGTGAGCGCTGAGATTTAGGTTACTTAATTGATCTTAGCCTTAAATTTTGTTTATTTTTTTGTTTTGTGGGGTTTTTTTTCCCCTGTAGGATAATGGGAAATGATTTTCAAACCTTTATAAAATGGTTTCAAGAATAAAAGGCAGAGAAAAAATACTTGTGCCTTTCTATGAACTCTTGTTCTGGAAGGTTAAAATAGACTAAAATAAATCAGAAAGAGTATGTCTTGGCTTTGACAGCCAAGTCCTTTGGAATTTTAATTTCACTGGCAGGTGTTGTATTAAGAAACAGCAGAGAAGCTCCTTACTACAGGGGATAAATTGCTTTTACAGCAAGGAGTGGGCGTACACACTGAGACAGGGCAAATGCCACTGTAAGCAATGGGTTGGCACTAAACATCTGCAGAATTGGGTTCTCAGTGACCCAGCTAAGCCTTCAGCAGTTGTTTTTCATATTATGTCTGCACTCTGGCATAGCAACAGAGCAGCAGCACTGGCATTTGTTGAGTACAACATTTTATATCCTACTGCCTGAAAGAACACGGTTTTAGTTGTGTACAGATGTTTAGGGTAAGATATGTAAAGAGAGCAAATCGCTTCAAACGCCCTCCACTGATGGAATCTCTCATCTGTTAGAACTAACAAATCTCACCAGGCATTGCTTAATTCCATTTTTTCCTGGTGACAGCATGCTCATCATTTGTATGTGTCCATTAGTTTCTAGAGATTTAAGCAGAATTGAAATTGAAGCATGTTTTAAGGGCCCTGCCCAGCAGTTCATATAGGCGAATGTCAGCTTCCTTGCCTTGCTGCAAAGCTTTAGCAACTGTTCTAGATTTTAAGAAATGATAACATTAGCAGTGTCAGGGGAAGTACTAGTTGCTGATTTGTCCATGTCCATGCATATTTTTTTAATATGCCATTTCCTTGCTCTTTCTCTTGCTGTGAATGCCACTGTAGTTGTTACAGCTGGAACTACCTGTCCTTTTTTCATTTGGGTTTTAAAGCCTTTTCACCTCTGGGAAGATTGTCTCAGGAAGAAGTAGTTTTCCCTTGCTCAAACAACTGGTATTTAGCAAGAACTTCCTGCTGGCATTCATTCCTGAGTTAATCTGGTTGGAATTAGAGCTGGTTGAGAGTTTTTGACACTGTTTTTCATGGGAAAATGCTGATTTGTCAAAACTGAGACAATTTGTGGAAATGTACAAGTTTCCATTAAACTTTCATCAGGAAACATTTCCTTTTTTTTTTTTTTTTTTTGGTTCTTCCCTAGTCCACAGTGGAATTTCTGATATAGAAAGATAAAAAAAAAAATCATTAATCAATAATTAGACTAAACACTGGTCGGTGGAAAAAAGGTGGGATTAGTGCATGGCCTGACTCACAAAATGCACATTTGAAACTGGAGCTCCCCCTATCCACTCTCCCCAGGATATTAGGGCTGTCACTCTCACTGGGCATGCAACACCTCAAATGATTTTGGTTTCACCCTATTGTGAAAATGAGAATGTATGAAATATTGAAGCATTTTGTGGGGAAGGAAAAACATTCCCCTGACAGCGTTTTTAAGGTTGACCTGTAGCCATGTGTTCATTTGCTCCTTGTTGGGTGGGAATGGCAGTGCTCTGAATGGCTTGAGTCTTCTGGTCTTTGTTTCATGTCATAATAACAAGCTGTATTCAGAAATTTGTGTCATGCAAAGGAACCACAATTTTAATTATTAACAGTCCTGCTAGTCTGATTCCAGGATTCCAATTCTCTGCTCACCCAGAGCAGTGTTTTGGCAAAAATTGGACTGAAACTAATAGATTTCAGGACCAGATAGAAGAGTCTGCTTCCTTAAAGCATGCACGCTTAAAGCATGCTTCAGTTAAGAACCCAGCAGTTACATCCCTACCGTGACACCTGGGATTAACACTGTGCCTTTCTAATGGCAATCTGAAACCACAGGTATTAGAAAGCATTCTTCTATTCCTCCTCTCTTCTGTTTGTACCCAAGCACTTCAGCACACACCCTCAAATGAGCTGTTTGCCTGTTCTCTTAAGCAAATACCTGAGATTTTAAGGTAAAAAAGAAAGATTTATCAAGCAGCCAAAGCTATCCGTTTAGCCAGTGATTTACAAGTCACACCACATTCTTTATAATGTGTTTATAGTTACCAGTAACACAAGTTTTGAAAGATCAATTCTGCCCTCTCTGCAGCTGATCAGTTCTTCCAAAACATTGCATTGATATTCCCATGGGCTTCGCTTGATGCAGCATTAAAGCTCAGTTGAAAAAACTGGTCTAGGCAGGGGACATTAGAAAATGCAGATTTGTTCCCAAGGTCATGGTGGCTCTGTCAGGGCTTAGAGACTTCATTCTGTGAATTTGAACAGTACACCCAGAGAGCAGCAGGAAGGTCTCACAGTTCTATTCCTCAGAGCAACGTTTTCCAAGTAAAGACCCGAGCGTGGTTCTTACGTGCCTGGGGCACTTTAACAGGTCCATTTAAAAACTAGCATTGTGCAAGTGGAGCACGTGCACCAGGCTGTCAGCTGGCATAAATCAGCTTCCTCTGTTGAAGCAGAGGAACCTGCCCTGATTTATACCAGCTGGCAGAATCTGGCCACAGAATAAATAATAGGCAACTGTATGTTATGAGGCTGTAATTCCCTCGAGGGGGCTTTTGTGGTATCAGCCTTACAGGAGCCAGAGTGATCTGGTTCTCTTTCTTGGAGCTAGAGAGTAATTTGACTGCAGTTTTTTGAAGTCCTCAGAACATTAAGAATGGGAGATTTCAGAAAGGGAACACTTCCAAACTTTTTGTAAGGTATCATTAAGGATTTTTGCCCAGGAAGAGTCATGGTAGGGGTATTTGGGAGGATGCAGATGAATTGACGTGGGATAGGTAGTCCCAAAAAAAGATAAAAAAGAAGGATGATTTCTCATGAAGACCAGGCCCTTCCTCTGAAAACATTTGTGTGCATTTCCAAAGATGTATGAAAACTGAAGCTCCCTCATCACTGAAAAGCTTCTAGTGCTGGTGTAGTTAATAAGGAAGAAAAGTGGAGAATGCAAAATGAGGACTAAAGAACAAATGCCTTCTCAGAATGTGGATGTTGTTTTTAATTTTGTTTAACATTGTACCCAGAAGGATCATAAGTGAACTGGTACTCAATTTATTGACTTAGCAAGAAAAGGCAGTTCAGTTAGATTTATCAATTGTTGACCTGTAATTCTCCTGGATCTAAATATTTTAGATGTGAAATGCAGGTGAGCCATCTCCCTCCAGTTTTAATCCTGCTATGGATTCTGCAGCCCAGAATGGGATTAAATTCATCATGCCTATACATCACCTGTTGGCATGGTTTGATGGTGCCTGGGGCTTTTGGATGATAATGTGGCAATTTTGTAGATTTCATCTCACTAACTAATATAAAAACACCTTTAATGTTGCTGTACAAGGGGCTGAACTTTGAAGCAGACCACAGATGATTAGTAATGGGTTATCTCTTCTGGTTATTTCCAGAGAAGAAAGCAGAAGCAGTTATCCAGGATTCTTGTGTGTCTTGAGATACTGATCTGGTCTGATCCCTGAGCCTAATTAGCAGCTTAGATACTGTTGAAAACTTGTTGCATAAAGTTGCAGTACATCAGTAGTTTGGGTAGCACTGCTTTGGCAACAATTTAAGACAGGTCTTAGTTCTTAAAGGAAGATTAAATTTCTTACTCTTTTGGCTGCCCTCCTGATTTTAGCATTACCAGGCTGTCCTGACCAACTTCCATATGCTTTGGGAGCTCTTTGGCTGGAGCAAATGTGAAGCCATAGTTACATCAGGACTCAGCATACCTTCAGGTACTGCAGCCAGCAGTGTACGTGAATAACTTCTGGCCACTGAAGTCCGTGCTTGGGGAAATAGGATAGATGTAACTACATCTTTTTCCTTTCCCAGCTTTTTTCCTCCACCAGTCTAGTCTCTTGAAATATTTCTTCTTTATGCAGTTAGTATCCATTGTGCAAATTCAGGCTCCACTTGGGATGCTCTGCTCTCAGCTCTGTAGCTATCTTAAGCTTTCCTTTAACGTGACTGGGTAGTGATTTCTGTGTCCTGTTCTTGACAAACTTACAGAAAGGTTGCAGGAAGTAAGGAGTAAATCTTTGTGTGTTTCACTAATGGGAAACATTTCATGAGATTTTGAAAGATTTTGAACAATCTGCAGTCAGGAGCCAATGGAGAAGAGCTGTCATTTGCAGGTGGTGGATGATCTTTTATTCCCTTTGACCGGTTCTGCCCACCAGCATGCAGCAATTACCCTTCTCATTTGTCTCTGGCATACAAGGGGATCTGTGATTCTGCAGTGACCATGCTGTGGCAGTAGGCCAGCTGCCCTGCTGTGTACCTTCTACCTCTCCACAGCTCCTATTACAAATTTTCACGGTTGCCTTGCCTTCTTTTCCTGCAGTGGTTAGAGCTTTTGCCCTGAAAGTGGGAGACCCGTGGTCATGTCACTCCTCAGTCTGAGAGTATCTAAACTCCATCAATGAAAGGCTCTAGGATGAAGGATCCTTGCTGGCTGAGACAGGGAAAGGCTTTAGAGGCAGCACTTTGCAGAAAAAGGGTTGACATGTGTGTGGGTGGTCCTCCAAAGCATGTCACAGGAGAAGAAAGCCGGTTCCCTGATGGATTCATTCATTATTCCAGCCCCTGCAGGGTGACTGATATTCTCTCCAGGGAGTTCACAGCACAACAAAGAGACACTCTACATACAGAATCTTTTTTTCCTTTCTAAACTGAAAACAACCATTTCTCATCCTCATGAAAAGATCAGAGGGGACCATGTAATAGTCATGACTTTGTAAGCTTCTTTATTTAAGCCTTCACAAAGTAACTAGGTCAGCAATACATGCTTCTGGGCTATTGAATTTCCCTTCTTCCCCTCAGTCTATTCTTCCATTTCCTCACCCAGTTTTACCACAAGGGAATGCCTTAAGTCAAAAATCTGGGAAGCTGATCCTTTTATTGCATTTGTAGTATTCTCATCTGGTAAGTAGTGCCAGGCCATGAGGCTTTCAGAGCTATCATAACCCAAGTTTGCATGTAAACAGGAATACCACACTGTCTGGTTGTAACTAAAGCCATATCTGCTCTCTCTTTGCTCTGAATAATAGATATGGGAAGACATTCAGCAGGAAGAGTAACTCTTCTGGAAAAGAAAATAGAACCAAAATGTGTTTCCTTTGTTTTTTGTTTTTCTTTCTCCATCAGCTTCTTGCTCACACACTCGCATTACTTCTCACATTTTATACTTTTGCCTTAAAGTTTCTGGCTGGCTGGGGTCTTTGCTGTTCTCACTTTTCCCTGAAGCTGTGTTGGTATGATGAATATTTATTAGTGCAGAGGCAGCCTAGGGATTCTTATACATGTATGTCCCCTGATTTTAATGTTTGTGAAGGAAAATAAGAATGCGATTCCAGCTAAACCCCAATATTCAGGAAGTGGGGTTCAGAACGAAGAATCAGGCATATCCTGTTATTAAAAAAAAATATGCACTTGACCCTAAAAGGATTTCTAAGTACCTGTATTAGACATGAGTGTTCCTCCTATACAGACTGGAGGGGATTAGAGGCTCCTTATTTTACATGGGAGAAAGAGACAAGATTTGTGGGTGACTTACAGCTAAGAACAACTTTTGCATCTAAGCCTATGGTTAAAGCAGTGAACTAGGAAATGAGAAGCCTCAGCCTTTAGAGACTCAAACACAGGTTTCCAGCTTCCCATGATTTCATCCATTGTATTTTTGAGGCCACCATTAAACTTCAGTACAATCCTTTATATTAGTATTTCCACAGTTTCAACTTGTGTTGTTTAATATGTGACAAAAAGTAATGCCATGATGTGCTAATTACAGTTTCTATAGACAATTCTAGAAGTTGTGGGAAATGAACAGAGATTGTTTCAACACTTGTCTATTGTGATTGGGAAACTGAGGTTCAAAGAGAGTCATAACCCCTGTTCTTTCTCTACAGAAATTCTGGATTAAAGCCTTTAGAACATCCAGAAATTCTCAACAGTCTCAAACACCCTGTCAAGTTCAAGAATACATTAGCACTTTTTTCTTCCCCTATTTTTTCCCGGTTAAGAGGCTGAGTGCCAGGAGCTTGGTGTGGCACATGGAAGCTTTGGTAATTTTCTTCTATTTGACAGCCAAGGGCCTAACTTTTCCCCAGTTGTCCACATATATATTATTCATGGGTCAGCCAATTTGCACATTCCCAAACCAGGCATTTTTCTTCTGGTGGCTTATAGTATGGTTATCAGGCTTGTACCTACTGGTGGTTTGAAGGCAGAAACTTACTGGCCTTCTCATGGGTGAAGGTGGGCAGCAAATGCTAGAAGCAAACCACTAAGATTTGAAGTATCTTACTTTTGAAAGCTAATGACAAGGCACATTTACCACTATCATAACCACATACCTGGAAATCAAAAGCACTGACACCTGCTTTTCCAAGCTGTTGCTTAGTGTGAGTACTTAGACTACCCATACAATCATCATTTTCCCTTTAAAAGGTGGATTTTGATTTAAGTTTCCACTGTGCTTTTGAAAATGAGATATAGTTTGCTTCTACCAGGGCATCAATTTCTACTCTACTGTCCTTAGCCTGCAGTGGGTAAGGAAGGAGGAGGTACTGTTTGTTTGGAACCATGCTGTCTTTTTCTCATTTTTGGGTGAGAGTTTAATAATTTCCTGCTTTTTCTACATGATGTATTGTTGTGGTTTTGGGCATAGGAAGAGCTAAAGAATTAGGAATAGTACCCACAGCTGCTGTTCTCTGGCTGGATATGAGATATGGTTGGTCAGATTGGTCAGATATGCAGGCACTTTGCCGTGCCTTGTTAAGTTACCATAAATAACATAAACACCACTAACTGGGATAATTTGCCTTAAGGCACAGTTAAGGTAGTGCAGCCTAGCTGACTGCTCTGCCAGAATGCTTAGCTATAGGTAGCAGAGCTCACATGGAAGTTTGCTACAGTTAGTTGGTGGAAAATAGGGTTTTAAGTGTGCTAACTTGATATTCTAGACTCTTTGGGGGGCGATATTATGAAAGGTGAAAAAACATCCGTTCTGAAAAATGGAAGCTGTAGGTGAGTGAAACCACCCCAGACACACGGTGTGCATTTTTAGCAAACAAGATACTTTCATTATTAGAGTACAGCCAAGGTGTGTGATGGACTTTCCAATGCGAGTCTCTAAATTGAGACAGGGTTTGGCTTGCTAAACACACACCCAGGTGAGTTAGGGCTTTGCAAAACCAGCTGGGTGGAATGGCTTCACTTTCAGAAGGCCAGACTGGGAATACCATCCATAGAGTCATAGAGTTCTTGCAACCTTTGAATCTTTGATGCAGCAGGTTTCCACCACCAGGCTGATATCACTCACATCCCTCTCAGAGTTAAGACTAACATCTCCAGAAGTAACAAAACAGTTAAACTGTTCTGCTAACTAATGTTGTACTGGGATATTTCAAATATGCATGAGTTATAAAATTTTACATCCAAGGAATTCAAACAATGTCTCTATTGCTATGGAACACTTTCCTCTGGTATAGTCAAAGCTATTACTATGTTGGGAAAGCTTGGAATTGTTTTGCCTTATGAGAGCCCTTTTAAAAACAAACTGTGTTCTAGATGAGTGCAGTATTTGTGAGAAATGCCAAAGTGACTGGTTTAGAGAATGAGCTGCCCATGTCACTGGGCAGTTTTGCCAGAAACCATAACAAAGCATGTAACTGGCTCGTGGTGTTTAAAGGGATGCTGAGTGGCTCGGCTGCCATGACCATGTTATGCACAGCTTCCTCAATGGCAGTTGTTCAAATAGTATTTTCATGATGTAATTATTAATCCACTTGGCATTTGATTAAAAAGATCAAGGCATTTCATAGAAGCCCTTAGACATCCTTCAGACTCCTACTGATTTGTACAGTTGAATAAGTGCCCTCCAGATTAAGGGTGATGATGACCAATATCCAGAAACATTTGATGACTCTAAAATATTAAACATCAATGAGTATAAGTTGACATAGCAGCACTCAGAAATCACAGCATCTGGTGAAGATCTTATCCTATTAGATTTAACTCATATATGTGACAATAAACATCTTCTGTCCTGTAGTAGCAGGAACATTATGGAGTAGCAGAGGAACATAATACTGTGCCAGAAATTACCTGCACTGGTTAAAAATTTATCAAGTGTCATTTTATATTGCTTTTCACAGTTCTTAGTTGTTAGGAAAAAATGTTTGAATTGGATGAAGTTTGAAGTATTCAGATGAAAATTGAGAGGTGGTGGTAGGTTCTGAGGCACTGCTTGGCAGACTTGCTCTTGTGATTTGGTTTTATCTATTCCCAGCTTTCTCTTCAATAGAAGAAATTGTTTCTTAGAGACTTAAATTAGTCTTTTCTTTGTAATGTGTCTTTTAAACAAGCTTGCAGGTGCATATGCTGTCTTGGAGTCCTGGTGAAAGATTATGGTTTTAAGAATTACTGAAGAGATAGCTGGAGGACTGAAATAGGGGATTGAGAACAAACAACTATTACATAAAGCAACTGGGAGGGGAAAACCCTGGAAATCCTACTTGATGTGTACATTTCAAATTTACAATCATATTCTGCCTCTAATAAATGAAGTGTAAGAGCCTGCAGTCCCTCACAAATCTTCAGGCAGGTAGACTAAACATTTTAGATTGGCAAGTCCCTTCCTGCTGAGCAGCACCTAATGTGGGAATGTCCTCCCCTTACATTGTAATGCAAGCCCTGGCAGGGGCTGGGTGCTGTAAGCAGTGAGTAATGTGTTGTTGTATGGAATGAGAAGTGTTGTATTCCTACATGCAGGTCTTTTAGTTAATTTTTTTTTTAAGGTGGGTGGACCATGCACTCATATAGATGAAAGTGTCCTTAAAATACTCAGTTTTATGATATAGTGAATGAATTCTCTTTGCATGTGATTTAGAAATAATGGCAAAGATAAGGACCTTTAAGTGAAGCTCCAAGAGAGGTATTTAAGGTGTGTGTTTCACCTATTTATTTCAGAATGGGCAGGTTTCACTCATGGCTTTTATTTTCCTTTGAGCCCAGTAAAATTTCAAATAAAAAAAATTCTGATAGAAATGAAGGAGCCCTTATTTTGTGCCCTTATTTGAGCAGGGTGGTATTACCAGCTAGTGATTCACAGTCTCAGAGGTAACTGAGGGGAGTAATTTGCCAATGCATGAAAAGGAGCAGCTAATGCCTGGGGGATATGCTAGCAAAGTTACCTCTGGCAGACAAAGGAGATGCTGCTTTGTTGAGAGAGATAGTTCTTTACCAAGAAATCTGATGACTCACTAACAGTGTGCCACAGCAGTAGGGTCTTTGCATCAGAAGTCTGAAAAAAAAAGTTTTCCTAAGGTTGAATATCATTAGAAGTGTGTAGTTTTATGCATATGCCCTTTTCTCAATATTCAGTATATAATTCCCATTAATAGTTGTGGCAGTTAGATGCATCTATCAAGATAGCATGTCCCCAGGGTATTGAATTCTATTATTCTGCTTTTTTGCATGTAACTTGACAGAGACAAATATAACCATCCAAGCTACTGAATTTGAGAAGGATGTGTATTTTTCTTCAATTCTATTCAAAGTGATTCTTCTCCTAGGGGATTACATTTGTGTCTAACTTTTCTCTGATTTACTATTTTAGCTGAGCTGATGGATTATGAAAGAGAGTAATTTCTTTTTAATACTGTTTTGCTGAATCTGTCATTCAAAACTTGCTGTGTGGGGACAGAATGGTTCATAAACACCATTTTCCTGAAGGAAAATGGCTTCTCACAGTAAAAAGGAGCTCTGAACAGAGCTTCCGCATAAACATGTTTGCCCATCAGTAGCTGACAGAGGAGCCTCTGTGCCTGTGTTGAGGATGTGGACTTGTTAAATGAGTCTTCTTATTTGGAAACAGTTTTGCAAATAGACTAGCAATGATGGATTATACTCAGTTCTAGAGAAAGAAATTGCATAGAATTCTGTCTTATCATAATCAGTAGATTATCTTATAAACTAGTTCCATAATAGTGTCCTCTAGTCATGGACTGTGCCTTAACTTTAATTCCAGATCTCTCAAATATTCCTCAAGTTCAGAGGTCTTCAAAAACCTAAATAAAATCGGGTCTTTCATGCTGCTTACATTAGGAAGTTGTCTTTTTTTATATTAAGCTTAAACCAAAATCCCCAAGTAACAATTTTAGAATTGTTACTACAAGTTTTGCATGCATAACATCCTTGTTTTTGTTTTGTTTGTTCATTAATGGCTGGGAGGGACAGATAGTGGCAGTGAATACACTTTAAAAAAATCCCGCTAATATCTTCCTTTTATCTGCAAAAACAAATATTTATAAATCCCTCTGATTTATGTAGCTGCGTAACGATTGCAAGTTTGAAAGAACAGTTGTCTGGTTAATCCATTTAAATGCTTATTTTGATTGGGCAGCTGTGAGCCTTTGTGTGCACGCAGCTTCTCCCCACACTTACTGGAGTGTTACAAAATACCACGGAAATTCTGGTTTGGTTCAGCAGCACCCAGTGCACACACACAGAGTTTTCTGTTGAGCAGATAGAGACTCTTGCCGTGCAGACCTCATCCTTGTTTAAGGTGGCCTCAGGAGATGTGGCCGAAGCCAGTTTGCTCTGTCAGCTCCAATCCTGGCTGTTCAGGTTGCTGAGATCATGCCTGAAGAATGTGGGTTCTGTTTGGAGGCACAAAGCACCCCCTAACTCACAGCTGGCACAAAAGGTGCACTTGTGAAGGGCCAGTGCCGAGGCTCACTATGGAGCTGTGCGTGGTTAAAGAGTGAGAAACTTCTGTTCAAATATCTCTGCCTAGGTGAGATTACAACACTGAATGGCAGGCCTGCTATTTATGTGCTCCAAACCATGCCATTGGACATAAAGTCTTTTTATGTCTTACTCATGCTATTTCTGCCCCTTGTGCTTCATAATTCTGCAGTGTTTCCTACTTGCAAATGTGATGCTTAAACTGATATTTGAACAGATGCAGCCTATTCCAATTTCTGTGTTGTATTTTAGGATTGCTTTTGATTTACTTTTTTTTTTTTTTTTTTTTAATCCCTAATCCATTATTTGGGTTTGGCTTTGTTTGACTAAAGTTTTTTCTTTGGTCCACGGGCTCTGGATTCCAGTTTAGAGAAAGGAATTGCAGTTAGAAGTAGGATATTTGAAATCAGAGATACAAGTTGCAGTTCAGCAGAAGCTTCAGAACAGAAGGTAAAACTTTTGTCTGGGTTTACAGAGTGTTTTCCCAGACTTGTGGCAGTTTCAGGTAAATATTCATCACACTTCCCCTGAAACAAAGCAGAATTGGGGTGACTGGTTAAACTGTAGTTTTTGTGTTCGCATTACAGAACTGCAGCAAAATCAAATGTTTCATGTCAGACAGAGGATATATGTCCTTCACATACTCTCTGTCCCTTTAATATCCTTCCTCTTGAAAAAATTGTATTCTAAAAACAAGACTGTTCTGACTCTTCCAGCATCTTGTGAAGAGGAGGCGTCTGATAGGTCTCTGTACTGCTGAAGAAACAGTCACAGAGAGTAGTACCTGTCTTCTCAAATGTCTCCTGTAAAATGTTAACTTGAGACACCAAAAGTCCTTTTTCTATACTTCAAAATCAACCTCGAATACACATTTGCAGTGGATTTAAACAACTATGAGGCCTGAGGTGCTTCAGCAGATATGTTTCTGGGAAGAAACATCAGTCCTTGGAATGCTCCCCAAAGCATCATAAGCCATGCTGATGAGTCCTAAGCAAATCCCATCTGTCCTTGCAGTGGTGATACCTGGCAGAAAAGACTAACTGCAGAGCCCCTGTTTCCTCTCCTGGAAGGGCTGTGGCATCTGTCTCAGGGTATGTAACATTTGAAAGTAGACTGTGGGTTGGAGACAGCAGCAGAAGGCAGGTCCCCCATGTCCCTGGCATGCTGGGCAGCCTGACCTTTCCCCAGAAGTAGCTCCAGCCATAGCTCCACAGAGACTTTTCAGCCTTTGCTGCTGCAGCTGAAATATGCAGTTTTGCCTCACCCCAGCTGTGGGCTGCCACTCCTCATACCACATTCTTCATTGTGTTTGTGTTGTCAGATAGATGTCTAGACTGGAGAACTCTTCTGGGTCAGGTTGGCCTTTGGAGGGGGAGGGAGGTGTGCTAGGGTGCAGTCTGATTCCTCTGGGAGGCAGAAGAAAGTGCAGTTTGGGGTGTGAACAAATAACGAGCCGGGGAGCATGACTGATGTTTTTTTCAAAATTCTTTGTCCACATTTTCCTCTATAGCCTCACTAGAGAGACAGGAAAATTGGGGGAAAAGGGGAGATCTGTTGTGTTCACAGTGCTTTAGAAACAAATTTGTCATTTTTCTGAAAATGGTCTGAGTATTTCTCCATGAGGCAGACAATTGTTGTTCTCAAAATATGTTGTTTCTTTGCATCAGAAAGGAACATTAAAATGAAGATGTCAGACGTGTGTGTGAGCAGGCCTTTGCAGTGGCATCCCCAAAGGAGGGATCTGATAAGGGCTCTGTAAAGCTGCATGTGGCAGGAGACTTTCAAAAGGGAAGATGGGTATGGCTTTCTGACTTCTAAACCTGTCAGGAAAGTGTGTGTCAGTAGTTTTTAGGGCACACTAGTAAAGCTATTAAAAATGAGAATTAAAAGTGTAAAATGGCAAATATGGGAGTGATACTTTTTCTGATTCACCGTGCAACCTGGCTGTATCAAAGGGAACCTGTGGGAGTCAGACTTAACTTTGAATTTCCTGTTTTGTGTGATTTGTCACAGTCTTTATGTCTGTGCTTCATTTTCACTACTTTAAAAAGCAAGCAAAAGTCTTCCCCCAAAGTAACTTATTCTCATAACCTTTCCTGGAGGTAGGTCTCTGAGACCAGAGAGGGTTTGGAAGTGCCTGCCAGTCTTCTGAATGAACAAATAGTATTGATAAACATCTGCCCACCTGTATTAACTCTCGGCAAGCCATGGCAGCTTCTAGTTATTGTTTTCACAGTTTCCTCAATGTTTTAGTTATCTTAGTGTGCTCTTTTGAATACAGTGTAGGATATACGTTTGGCAGGTGTTTAGCTGTAGCAAGGGTTAACTAGAGAGAGTTAACTGCAGTTTCAGCAGAAAGATTTGGCTTTTTGCCACCTGAGTTTCTATATACTGCCAGTGTAGAGAACAGTCTTCAAATAATTTCCATTTTGCATTTGGAAGAGATTATTTTCTGCTATCTATCCAGCCTTCCTTATTACTGCTGAAAATGCTGCAGGTAGATAATCAAGTAACACAAAAGCTTTTTTCACGCACAGAATTCAGACCTCTTGAGCTTATAGCTGATTTTAAAGTAATTGAATAAACCACAACAACTTTATGTGTGGTAAGTCTCAATTTTGAGTCTGACTAGACTTGTTCCTAATACAACCTGCATTGAGGAAATTTAACAGGATCCAGTTTTAGCAGGATTTGATGAAAACCTTAAAACCCCCACCCCTTTAATTAATTGCAATGGACTCGTGTGATGGTGTGTGTACGCTAGTGCTTAGTTACTTGTAGCTATTCCGAAAGTTAGGCAGGATGAGACCTTGTACTAAACAAGAGTAGAGTCTTGTAGGAGTGTCATTTGTGTTAGGCCGGGCAAGTATGTTACTATTTTTAATTTCTATGTGTCTTTGGTGGTACAGTGGTCTGCGGGAGTTGAGGGTAGGGCTCCCTCTGGGCTGCATGCTCTGCAGTCACATGGAAGAGCCAGCACTACAGTAGTCATTGTAAGGGAGAAACAGGAACAGTACCAATGTGCCCACCAACTCTGTCCATCAGAAGAACCACAGCTGCAATTCCCCATGGGAAGGATGGCAGTGTTTGGCAATACAAATAGACAGCAGAAGCCCCTAACACTTGAAATTTGCCTCTTTGCCTGAACCATGGATCCTAATGCATTCTAGTGCCCAGAAGTTTAGCAGGAGATGCAGTCCCTCAATCCAAGACAATGACTTCAAAACTTCTCTGCTTTCCTCCCACCTGTAGCCTGTCCAGTGAGGATGCACCTAAGAAGGCAGACAAGATTGCCTTTGCATTAAGCAGATATCTCAAGACAGGCATTTAGAACTGCTTGTAAGTAAGAAAGTGATGCCTCCCAATAAGCAGCACTGTTACCTTAAGAACATGATCAATTTCTTTTATGATCTCATGGGCCTTTCAGTTCACTTGTGACATTGAGCACATTCAGTAGCCTTGCAGATAAACTGAAGTGCCAGGGTGTGTCTCTGTGGAATACTTCATGGCTAATAGAAATAGCTTAGCCATAGTATTTTTAGCAAATAAATTCCGTTCCACCTGTACTGGGTGGGCTTATGAATTTCCCTGTTGGAAACTGGGAGTTTAATAAATAGACCCTTGAAAACAGTGTAAATGGCTCTTAAAGATGGATGTCCCTCATTACTTTTGTCATAAGAGACATAAGGGGAAGAAATATAAATTAAGATTTTGGAGGCAATATGTGCCTCCATCAGGACAAATGATTCACCCTCCCCTTTGCTATTATGAAAAATTAAGAGCTCTATCATAGTTAGAAGCAGGCAGGCAGTGGTGTGACTACTGAGGGAACAGGAGAGGAGAGAAGCAGGTTATTATAAACAGACTTTCTTGACTGGCTGAGGGAAGAGATGCAATGGGTTCAGAAAATCCATTCAAGGTACATAGAAGGTACAATTGCATGGGTTTTTGGAACCTTGCATGGGCAGGAACCTTGCATGGGCAAGGTTCTTCTGTAGCAGACAGTAGAGGCATATTTGTGTTTTTCTGAGTCAGAATTGTTCCTAATTATGTATGTTCTAAATGTTAGAGGGTCTTCCACAGTGGTTCATCTGTCATGAAAAAATATCACAGAAATAACTGTATTATGCTTGAGTGACTGCTGTCTATTTTCAGAACATATAAGTTGGAAAAATAATATTTGTACAAAGCCGAAGTGTTTATACTCTTTCAGCTCTGTTTCAAGTGAAGTAATGACAGCTTTCACTGAGCAGAGGAGAATACAAAAGGAGGTTTAGATGCAGAATATGCTTCTTAGTGCACAGGTCAGAGTTAGTTATGCAAATGTCAGTTCTGAACCATGAATCATGCTTATTCCAACAAAGCAGGAAAGCTGTTTTTGCTAATCTTGAGAACCAGATGAGCATTGCTGTGCTCAATGTCCATTGTATAGTTGAAGTCCCAGGAGGGGTTAACCACCGAAGACAACTTCCAGTAAATTCCAAACTTAATGCTTTATGCAGAAAAAAACCTAGACCCTGTAGTCATAATTGAATAAATTGAACTTGCTGTTATAGCACATATGGTTCCCCATTCCTGTGTGCTTTGTTAAGGAGGCTGTGAGTTAAAGTCAGGAGGAGATGAAATGTCCATTTAAGTGCCCTATGGGAAGCCATCATTTAGATTTTTTTCAGCCTCTTTTCTTGGAGACAGTATTCTTTTGTTCTGCCAGCCATGGAGTGCTAAATAGTGGCCAGAAAATGCACTGCAAGTTAAAGATCTGCAGGTGAAAATCTATCTCATTATTTGAGGTATCACATAATGTTTTCAGAATGCTTTCACACTTCTATTTTAAGTGCTGAGCTGGAGTCTCCTCTCACCTGCACTGCTGTCAGTCAGAGTCACGACAGCAAGCTCTGTTCTTAGGCATGTTTGAGGTACTGCTGAGCCCTGTACCAGAGAAAAGAGCCTAGCCCATGATTAAAACTGCTAATGATCACTCATTTTGGAAATAGTGGATAAAAATTGTGGCATTTTAATGCTTTTAATACAAAAATTATCTTCATCTTTAGGATCTCCAGTGTGCTGTTCCCTCTCTTATTTTCTCTGGTTGTGTCCCTTCCCCCAGCTCCTGTCAGATTTGATTCTGTGTCTGTGTCAATGCCTGAAGCAATCCCTACAGCAAAGTTTTGCCAGTTCCACTTGCTGTTAAAAGCCAGGCACTTCTACTGCAGAGGCAAGTTAAATGAAGTTTTCCAACTCCTGCTCTTTTCCTTTTGTCTTCTCCCTCTGCATGTACCTTCCCCTATACCTTGCCTGCTGGTAGGTGAGAAATGGTGGTTTCCCAAATTCAGTGCAGTTCATCAGTGGTTTTCTGGCTTTCCTTTCTTCTGCCTTGGCATTCCTTCTGCTGGGGGTGGCCAAACCACTCTTGCCTAGGTCTAGCAGGTCAACATGGCTTACCTAGTCTGCTCTCTTCTTTCCTAGCAGACTTCTCAGTAATGGCTGAAGAGCCAGTCACACAAACCTCAGAAAAGCCTGTGGGCCCCACCCCAAATCGTTCTTTGGTGTAATAGGCTTGACTTGCATTTTTTTCATACAATGGGCAAAAGCCTTTACATGACAGGGGGAAGCCATGAGATGCATCTCCTCCAAGTTCACAAAGTACTGTGCTCAAACAGGAAGTTATTTTGGCTTTTATCCATTGCTGAGCCCCTGAAATTTGCAAAAGTGCAATCAGCATTCTTAAAGGCACAACTTTAAGTACTGACTAAAGCAGCTGTTGTGCTCTGTGGTAGTCAGTGACCTGTGACTGCATATGATAAAGATCGAGGCTGAGAGATTCTGCGGAACAATCCATAGGAATGTTTCCTGGAGTCCTGCCACAGGGGTGGTTAAACATTCATGGAACCTGTTTTCCTCTGGTATACTTTAGTTGTACATAGAAGATAGTGCATGTTTGGCCTTACAGAGGCTGTCTCAGCACTCCTGATAATCATTGTTGTTAATCTTAATAGAAACAGTCACAAAAGCATAAAAGTCCTGTGCCCATGGTAATCCTGCTGGGGTAGCTCATGGTTGAGATAAAGGACTGCACTCAAAGCAGTGTCCAAGATAGTGTGAACATTGTGAGCTCATACTCACATGGTGAAACCAGTGACACTCCATTTCAGTTCAGATGACATTAAGCTTGGAAATGGCAGCAGCAACTGAAAAACTGAAAAAGCATATTTCATAGGGTTACCCTGAAGTAACCCAATGAAACCCCCCTGTTATGATGGGAGTTACTAGGTGATCTGCAGTGTTGCCAGCTCCTGTGATTTTATGATGAGTAATAGAAATACAGCTATTTTTCTTGAAGATCCACGTCCTGGATCCCAATGATTTATTTTCATTTTATTGTGTCTTTTTTTCTAGTTAGATGGTAATTCCAACCCTCCTGCCCATGGCCAAAGTTTCAAAACATCTCTCAAAAAGCACTCTTAAGAGTACAGACAGCAATGGCAAGTAAGGGAGAACCCAGCAGTTGTTTTTTGGTTGCTTGGGGTTTGTTTTCTGGGGTTTTTTTTTGGTTGTGTTTTTTCCCTTCCTTTATTTCCATGATCTGTCTGACAAGTCTTGTGATTTTGTAACTCATGAGGGTTTTTTTATCTTTAGGATTGATTATGTTTCCATCTTCACTTCCTTGTATTACCACACTGGACACAATCTGTATACTTAAGAGTAGCCATCAGGATATACACCCAGGTCTTGAAAGCAAAACTAGGGTCATGCATTTTCCTTGACTCTGTCACTCCTGCAATTAATTCATCAATATGTGTAAGGCAAATTTAATGAAGCTGGCAGTGTCTCCATAACTGGGAAAGTTCCACTAGGGCTGTAGATCATGTGCTGGGGATAGTAGTCAAAACAGAGGTCATGCTGTGTTTAGTACTGTTCCTGGCAAAACTTGGTGTCTTTCTGTTGGATGAGAAGACAATACAGTTTGGATGTTCTTCATAGCTGCTACTGTGCTTTCCCAACACAGATATATGATGTCATGGAGCTATGCTCTTTGGGAGAATGAGGACAACCTGCTTCAAGGCTCTCTGATATAGACATTGTCTTCCTGGCAGATATCCATGATGTAGTGGAGTGAAATCTTCAAATCTCTCTCATCAGGTGGATTTATCTCACAGTAGCTAAGTAGTTGAGTTCCTATCCCAACGTCTCTCTCAGCATTTTTTTGGGAGGGGGATGGGATCTTCCTGCTGTTTTATAAGTATACACACGCCAGAGACACTGGATGAGAGAATAGAAGTGCTGTGACAGGATTTTACAAGATAAGAGTAAGAGAAATTGGCTGCTGTTTCTGAAATGCATCCGAAGACTTAAAATGTTTTCCAGTGTAGATATTTCCAAAAAGACAGCATGTTAGTTTGGACTTTATTTAATGTTGTTAGCTTGTGATAATTCTGTAATGATACTAAAAATAGGAGAAAAGTAAACTACAACATTAGGCCTCAATAGAAGTTACATATCTACAGACAACAGATGCAAAGCAAACCACTTCAAGTAAAGTCAATAGACTTTGGGTGAGGTGTCCTGTTTATGATGTCATAAGAAATCATAAATAAAGATGTGAACCACAGAAGAGAAGTGATATTTTGCAAGCCTGGCTCCACCAGAATCCATGGAGTGGACATTTCTAATGTGACTGCTCTAGTGTCTCTTCCATAGTGTCCAGCCCACATGTTGGCTTGCATGTTCCAAACATTTTAACCACGGTGGCTGATCTCTGCTGAACTGGTTGGCTGAAAGTTTCATAGTCAAGAAAGAACAGTCTTTTTTTTGGAGCCCTCTCCATGGACAAAGAAGCGAGGAAAGCTAGAATTAGGTTTCCTGTAGAAGTCAAAATAAGAAAACTAACATTAGACAGTGGGTGGCAAATTCAAATTTTAGGAGACAAGCACACACTTTAGGATGGCTTCATTCACCTTTGCAAATCTGTGATTTTTCTGTTCACTTTTTCATTATATCCACTTTTTTTTCCTTGCAAAATCAAAGGTTGCTTCTGTCCACAGTATTCAAGTGACTTTGGTTTTCCTAACACGAGAAAATCTTGAGATGGTTTATGTGGTATGAGGTGTGCAGCAGGATAGTCAAATATTTTTAGAGGTGAACATTTAAGTGACTACAAGAAGAGGAGCAGTCTGCTGGTCCTGAACCACTCCTTGCTTCTGAGTCCCTCAGGGAAAGAGTGAATACACTTTCTTAGGGAAGAATCCTACCAATTTGTCATTCTCCAGGCAGGACTTTGTTGATTAAAGATAGGTGTGAGTTCATGTGACTTGGAAGAAGACCCATCTTTTCAGGATTTCTAAGTTCTCAGAGTCTAGTAGCAGTCTGTAATCAAAGAGTGGCATCAAAGTTCCTATCTGACTCCAGATTTCCACTCAGGCCATCTGCAGGGTGTGGTTTCGGCATCAGATAGAAAAAATCAAACATGGCTTTAGCTTGGAACGAGATGGATTATCACAGTGGACAAGGCCAAGGAATAATAACAAACAACAGACCAACATCTGCTAGAGCATTATGACAGTCTTAGGGAAAGTAAACTGCAGTCCCAGTTTAAACCAAATGTTGAAGCATGGAATAAAATTTGTCCACCTGGGCAGTTTAGACAGTTTTTTGAACTGCCAGAGGCATGAATATTCACTGATCTGTCAGCCTCTGTTAGTAAAATTCTGGGGAGAAAATACAAGCGTAATCAGTTCTGGAAGTCCCAAAACCCCATTAGCTTTTGACAGTAATTAAACCTGATCAGAAATTACCTGGTCCTAACTGGCCAACCCTTTGCTACTGTTGCTAGTGATTAAACTAATGCCTACCTTAGAAACTTAAGGTTTGTTACCTTACAATCTTACAGGGGATTGCTACTTTCCAGATGTCTTTTTTTTATTTATTTCTTTTCTTTTCTTTTCTTTTCTTTTTTTTTTTTTTTAAATCAAGTAGTTTGGGTCGGATATCCCTCCTTGGAAGAGGCCCAAACATATTTATTTTCATCCAATTGTTCCAGTGGGTGAGCCTTTGTAGAACCTGGCACAGCCAGGGATGGCATAGGAACCAAACCCTTTCTCTCAACAAATATAATCTGCTTGAAACAGTTTACCTAAGGACCCACCTTCATGTGGCTCTTGGCTGCAGTGCTGTGGGCACTGGAGGAGACTGAGTCATGTTTATGGCACAGGCATCCATTGTGCCACAGCTGCCATGAGAGATCAGAGCTGAAAGCAGCATAGATGCAGCTGATGCCTTTCCCCATGCTCAGTTGTGAGATGCTTGGCACCCCTGCCACAGGTTTCCTGTGTACATTTGAGTGAGTCACTTCACCCTCCCTCAGTATTTGTCTCTGTTTTTCTTCCAGGCTTATAGGACCATGGATTGGGGTTTTTTTCTCTGGGTAGAGGGACAGTCCCTCATTATCAGGTTGTTTCAATCATTACTGCAACCTAGATAAGTTGTGACAGCTATTAGTTTCTCTTCAGCATGTGGGAAGTAAGAAGAGATGTACACCATCCAGAAGAGATGTATCATTTGCTAGAGTGAGGATTGTGTTGACGTGTGTTTCATAGAACACTGCATTCAAGACCTTCTGAGTTCCTACCACACCTGCTTCAATGAGGCTTTGTTCCTCTACATGGCTACTGGGAGTTGTTGCAACACAACAGAACGAGAAATGTTTACCTGGGGCTTAATTCTCCACCCATGTGAGAGCTCCCAGTGTTGCAAATGGGGTGGCACACTTCCCTTGGAAAAGTAGCAATGTTTATTTTGACAAAGTTTGATAGTAAACATGACAGTGCTATAACAAGCTTTGATGGCAACATACACTTGGTTATTTACTGCATAGAGAACAAGGTGGGACAACAGTGTCAGAGACACCCTCATGTTGAGTCATGAGGTTCAGAAAGGACCCCCTTGCAATCTGAACCCCTTTCTCAGGTGGTTTCCAAGCATGGCTGGTTCCAGACCTAGTTCCAGGCTAGGAACTTAGGTCTAAAGAATTATACGTGCACAAGCAGTCCTTTATCTCACTTAGCTAAGATTTCAAAGTTTCAGTATGCTTATTCCCCTTTCACTTAGTGAGTATTTAGTGCAATAAGTATTCTTGCAGCCTCAAGAGGCATCTCTGTTCAAGGGGAGATCCTGGCATGCAGCCCACAGCTGTGCAGGAGAGCTCAGCAGACCCTGGGCTGTTCCCTATTTATGGAGTAAGATGATTGACTTATAGTAGTATTTGCATGCCAGCTGTATTTTGGTTGGCAATGCTCAGCTAGACCTCAGCTGCTGAGTAAGTTTTATGGCTCTCAGCTATTGTGTTGTTATCTGCCTTCCCAGAGTCGAGCTTTAAACCAGGTGCAGCCCCACCACTGCTAGCTCTTGCTTGAGCCAAAAGCAGGGAGGAGCACACTGCCACACCCAGTGAGGTCATCCTAACCACCCCTCTGTGTAGCATCTTCTTCTATACCATGAAACCATTGGAAGTTTTGCCACTGAGTATAGTGGCTGTTAGATCAGAAACCTTAGGTCAGTACCAGAGCATGCTAGTGATGAGAAAGATGTGTGGTTTGGATGAAGAGAGAAGACCTTTCTCTCAGTCACTCACAATGGCTCAGAACTCAATTGAAAATGTTAGCAAGAGGCTCTTTTATTTCCTCCTGGAAAAATCTTGTATTTTTATTTCCTGCAGTAAAACCGTCTAATGGTAGTAAAAAGTGAAGTTCTAGAAGGAAAAATTTGATTTCTCAGCTAATTGAGTAGAGAGGGGGAAATTATGAATCCCTGGTTGCCTATTATGGGTTGACTACCAACATTTGGCTACAGAAAGCAATATTAACAATTTTAACATGCAGGTGGCTGCAAGAGAAGGGCTGTGCTGCATGTAAGCCCAGCATCTCCTCAAAGTGGTTCACCCTCCTTTTCCAATCACATTGCAAAGTGAGTCAGACTGAAACCGTTGTTGATTGTCTGCTCCACTTCAGATAGTTGCATGTTTGTTTTAGCTTTAGGAAGAATTTTTTGTCAGCGTTTTCTGTTCCTTGTAGTTACACTTTTTGTCTTTTCAAAATAGTTTTTGAGCTAAAAGTGTGTTTCCTGAAGTTCAAATACTGGCACAAAAAATATCTCTTTCCTTACTGCTGCCACACTGAAGCAGATGGTAAGTACTGAGACTCAGAACCAGCAAGCTTGTAATTATTCAATTACTGGGTGCAGAAAAGTAGCTGTTGGGTCAAAGCAGACATCTACAAGACAGGCTGTCATTGCAGGTTAGTTTGAGTTCAAGTCCTTTGCAGTTAGCCCAGTTAGACTCCTGCAGTAGATCACATGAGCTGCACAGATGCCCTATTGCATTTCTAGCTCGAGTTTCACCCACATCCTCTGGCAGATCATCTACCTTAAGCTCAAAGTCTGTTCCAGCTCTGTGGTTTTTATGTGTGAACAGTAATCAGATTAGGGATGACACCTAGGTTATGCCTCAGGTTAGTAAAGACAAAATTGCAAAATTCATGCTGATCCATGTTAAAATGATGTCACACAGCTAGTGTGCATTCTCAGTGTGGAACCCACTGTTACTGTGGCACACAGACCATGATGCAGTGTTACACATGGGGGACAGATCCACTGCCTGTGAGTGCAGAGGAGCTATTTCAGTGCAAACTGGTTTTGGAAAATGCATAATTCTGCAAATTACGGAGCAACTTTTGCTCCCTCTGAAGTCAACAGAAGTTCATTTCACTTTCCATATTCACTTGATTAACCTGGTCTTGACATCGTGGCACTTACCTTGTTGTACAGAAAATTGGCAGCCGTGAAAGATCAAAGATTTTCTTATTTAAGGTAAGAGGAAATGTTTGCTGCTGATGAAAACCTTATCTTCATAATAAGCAGTAATGCAATCTGATCATCTACCATTATTGAGTTTCCTTCTTTTTTTTTTTTTTTCTCCTTAAGCTGAATTTACATCACCTGTAGAAAGAAATAAGGAAAGTGGATTGAAAATGTCAAACCTATGCAAATTTTGTGATATTAAAGTAACAACCTGCTCAAACCAACATCGGTGCAAGAGTAACTGCAACATCACTTCTATCTGTGAGAAGAGTAGTGAAGTCTGTGTTGCTATATGGTAAGTTATTTCTTCATACAGGTGGGGACAGGATCACACCCTCATTCATCACTGCTAAGTACTTTTCTTGATTGCTCTGATATTCAGAATGTGCCTGCTCCCTCGCGAGGCTTTGCTCTCCTGCTTCCAGCTCATATCTCTGCACAGCACACTGAGAGTTGCCTGAGGTTAACAATTCTGATATGAAATGTTCTGGGGACTTTTTTTTCCTAAAACAGTTCTGTTCCAGCTTACGCCGTTATTGGAAAAGAGGCACGGTTTTGTGCAAGCCATTAAGCTGTACCCACCCACAGCACTCAAAAGTAGAAACAGATTTGAGGCTCAAGAGAGGATTGTAGTGACAGTTGCTGAACAAAGACAATTCTCTCTCAGGTTTCAAGGGAGCTAAATTATGTAGATTTATCACAAGAGGTTTATTGCCATGTATAGGTAGAAATACTTCCTCTTAATGGAGAAAAACTTCTGTGGAGGTATAGACTGATGTGGGCATGGTGGTTTTTATATAGCTGCTGCCTAGGTTCAAAGATATCAAGAGTTTATGAAAATTACCTGTAATACTTTTTTACGATTTATTTGCTTTAAGCTTGTATTCCAGTCTAAAAACTGGGATTTTCCTTGCCCTTTCATAAATGGGAATCCAAAGAAAGCCAGAAACACTCTTAATGTGCTAATAACTGGACTAAAAGAGCACAACTGAGTGTTTGCAGCATTGCTGTTGATTTAGTAAAATAATTAGAACCGCTTACAGAGGGACATAACTAATTAATGTACTGAGGGGTTAGTTGTGTCCATTGACTTGAGATGTTCAGCATAATTGGAAGTAGGCATTTCAGTTCAGGATCAGTCCAGGGTGCTTTTCCATATTTCTCCTGTGATTCTTTAGTAAATCATCAGTGTCTATTATTGCCATAAAAAGGAGCTGTTGTACAATTTAAGATACATGTTGGATTTTTCATGACCATTTATCCAAAAGGCAAGTAAGTTGAGAAATGTGAAGTGCTTTTTACCTACAAGTCTTTTGTCAATGAATTTAAATCTGTGGACCAGAAAAAACACAGGAATGTGGTCCAGATTATCAGCTGTAAATATTTCCCTGACTGTGAGGCAACTCTAACTTGCATCAGTTTTTATGGTTGGTATTTTGCTGGGGTGTTTTTGGTTGGTTGAGGGGGGTTTTTTGCACATAATTCCTTCAGTGCACAAACTGTGCTGATTGTAGGCTTCAAAAGCAAAATGAAAAGACCAACTCGCTAGAAATTCTCTGATTTTGAGGAAATAATTCAGTTTTTATCATAATTTCCCACAGATTTTTACTGTCTGCTCAGTCACCACAAAAACCAAAAGTATGTTCTGAAGTTCACAGCAGTTCATTGAGCATTAGCTTGAGTAATTCTAAGTGAGATTTTCAGAGGCACTCTTGTGAGCTTAGCAGGGATATGATACAGGAATAGCTGGTGCCATTGTACAAATGTGAGGTGCCCAGATGGTGCCAAATTTGCCCCATTCAGGAAAGACAGAGAAAAATATACGATGCTCTTTAAATGCCATTTACGTTCTCAAAAGAGGCAAATTTTGGCCACGTTTGGTGCTGTCTGCTCCCTTTATAGGATATTCCTTTTTTGATATCAATTTTCCCCTTTTCTTTTTTAGGAGACAAAATGATGAAAATGTGACATTAGAAACAATATGCCATGATCCCCAGGAAACACTGTATGGTCACTTTTTGGATGACTATAAATCAGAGCAGTGTTTAATGAGGGAAAAGAAGGACGATGGGGGATTGATGTTCATGTGTTCCTGCACAGGTGAAGAATGCAATGATATGCTCATTTTTACTTCAGGTAGGTTTAATAATTTACCTTGCATTCCTACATTCCTTGCAAGTAATATTAACTGTGTCGTACCGATGTCCTTTGGAATTGCATTTCATGAGGAAGAACTTCTAATGGCAGGTGCTATTTTAGTCTTTCTTGAACCTTGCAAAATCTCAATCTTTCTTTTCTGTGTTCTGAGGGTACTTCTTCCTGCCAGGCTGTCCTCATTTTGAAGTAAGTCTGATATTCAGCTAAAGATATTGCACTTAAAAACTGATGGAAGATGAAAGCAAGATGTTTGCTGTTGTTCTGTTGGCACACCAAAATGCTACACATGTTAATTACATTATGAAATCTAAACTAAAGGCAAATGCTGTTTTTAAGGTCCTACCTCTTCTACAAGGCTGTATTGCCATAGTGTGTTTTCTGCATATAGAGATGTTACTGGTAACCTGATAGGATGTGAATTTTAGGTCAGCTTCTCTGGTGTAACTGACCATCTGCACCTCTTCTGTGGTGGGTGTGAAGAAGCTAGGTTCCTTCTCTGGGGAATATGTTCCCCCACACCTGTATGGCACAAGGAAGTGTTTCTGAGTTCAGGTAAACCAGGGAAATGTGAGTGCAGACCAAACCACAAGTGCATAACCCATCCCCATTCTACTTCATCAGCTCTGCAGCCCAGTGAAGGCATTGCAGGTGTGTGCAGTGCTGGTGCACCTCCTGCTGCACACCGGGATGTGTGTGGGTGCACACACCCCTTCTGCTTTATTTTCTCCTACCTGCTGTGATTATTTTACTGAGACAAAGTCGGGTTTCTCACAGGAGAATTCTCTATGGAGAAATTTGTGTACTCACACTTCTGAAGGGGTGTGGCACACCATCACCCATATGTTCCTCAGAAAAGGATATAATTAGGTCCTTGTTACCTCAGATAACAAAGGCTTGGGATGCTGTTTCCACTCCTGGGAAAAATGGTGTGGGACTGCACTGAGGTGAATGACTATGTGAGCAATTATAGCTCTCACCTCCAAGCCTCCAAGAAGGTGGAGGTCTAGTTTAATCAACTAGTTTAGGTCACAAAACCACGCCAAATTAGCCAAGAGCAAGCTAGCATGTCTTTGCTTCCCTTGGCCCAGGCTATCCCTTTCTGGTGCCAGCCCTCATCCCCATCTTCCTCATCCCCTCATCAAGCTTGATTTGAAACCAGACAACCTGACTGCTCATCCATGGTTGTGTGACCAACCCTTACTTGGGTGATCTTTAAAGGATTTGGAGTATATACTGGTATTGGTATGAGCACAAGTGGTAGACCCAGGTAGACAGATTGCTTGGTTTTATTGAAGAGATGTGTCCCCAGAGAAGAGATCTTACTCTGTGTCAGCTGTCTAGTGTTTTTGTACAATAGGAACCACACCCTTGTGGATTTTGGCTAAATTGTGTGTTAGCCACTATTTAGCTAATATAACATTTTTTCCAGGTTTTTCCTGGAGCTATGTAGCTGAATGAAATCACTGATTAATGTGTGTCTTTGGTGTGTATGGTTATGAAAGCTATTCTAAAATTCAGCACCTATGAACTCTGCAGCTTGATTCCTATGAACTCTGCAGCTCACTCACACTTCCAGATCAACCTACAAGGAGTAGTAGAACTTTAAACCCCATCTTTTTACCCAAATTCCTTTCACTCTTCCAAGTAGAGCCTTTCCTTCTAGGTCACGTGCTGTGAGCACTTCAGATGACTCATGAAAACCATGTGCTGCATTCATATGTATTAAGTGAATAACTACAGATAAAAATTAAAGTAATCTAAAACTTCACTTTGTAACATTTCCAGTTCATTCACAAACACAGGCATTAACTCCAGTTGGGAGGGGGGAGAATTGAGGCTTTGTCATTCCTTTTTTATTGTTGTGGATTAGTGTTTCTTTTAAATGAAAACAGCCCCTTTGGGTTGCTTGCCTGGTTAGCCATGGCAGGAAGACAAACGATTTTTACAGTATCAGACATGCGGTTTCCTGTCTGTGTTTAACTTTGAGCAGAACATCACAGCCAGCTGGTCCATGGCTCCTCCAGACAACTAGATAATAGCCTGTAATAATTTTGCCTTTGGAACGACTGTCATCCAGATCTATTCTGTACATTGTTCTTGCGGGTTTTGTTTTCCTCTACATTTCTTGTACACCAGAGCAAGAACTTTTTTGCAGTGGTTTTGCACATTCTAGTTTTAGAGAGCAAGAGGAGAGCTACTCTAAAAA
Organism: Serinus canaria; assembly: GCF_022539315.1. Classification (NCBI taxonomy): domain Eukaryota; kingdom Metazoa; phylum Chordata; class Aves; order Passeriformes; family Fringillidae; genus Serinus; species Serinus canaria. The sequence goes on from NC_066315.1 coordinate 41,112,392, forward strand.
GAGACTGATCAAACAGTGATTTTAATAAGTTATTAGCAGAAATGGAGATAAAAAACATTGCAATTTTTCACGTGTTGATCACAGTGTTTCCTTTCAATCTACTGTTATAAATGACTAGTGTTTTACCTCTTCTTCCTGTATGCACACTTAAGACAGACCAGGTTTATTTTGCTTCTGGTGTTTCTGAGGAAAGAATGAAAACCCTGGTTAAGGCAGCAAGTTCTAATTTCCACCAAAGGTTAGTCACTGGATTCCAGTGATTCACAGCTGAGCTGTTATTGCTTGTGGAAGAATTGGTTTATAACACTATTGGCTCGCATGAGTCTTGACTGTGAAGGGCAAACTTCCTGACTCCATTTTTAGACACAAGCATCTAAAGGTTTTGGGTATTGGAGGTGTTGTGACTCACTGAAGTGTGACTTTAGAAGTGTTTGAAGTAGATACATCAAAATCAAATGCCTGTTTATTGTATGGATTTTCATTCAAATTGCCAATCTGCAAGATAAGCAAGACACAGTCAAACATGTGCCTAAATATGCCTGTAGTTCTGCTGTGTCAGGGGGCTGACCCTGATTCAGATCCCTGGCATTCCAGGCCACAGGCAGCTGGTGGAAAATACTGAGTGCAAATCACTCCAAATAATGTTCTGTAGTTCTTGGAAAAATAACATACAGGAGACAGGTAACCATTGTAAATCTGACTACTGTGTGTTTATTTTTTAATCGCTCTCTTTTTTTGCCAAACAAAATTGTGGGTGACTGGCAAACAGCTTTCACTCCTGCGGTGGAAAAATGCTTCTCACAGCAAATCTCAATGCCAGTGTTTTGTAATTATTATTTATTCAAAAGTCTAATGTTAGTGTTACCAGAAGGCAAAGCCAGGGAGCAAAACCACTGGAAAAGTTTAGCCAGAACTGGGGTAAAAGGCCTTGGGTGGCTAGAAGTTGGCTAGGTAGAAGACAGAAGCCTGGTCCTTCTGTTGTGGAAAAAATGAGAGCAGGACTAGACTATGAGGGCTTTTTGCACCCTGATGTCAGGTTGTGTCTGGTGAATCTTGCTTTATCTTCTTCTACTTTGATCTGCTGAGATGAATCAGGTCTGTCTGTAGTTGTTTGCACGGTCCCAGTCCTCCTGTGACGTTTGGGCTGCTTTGTTCCTCAGCTTTCCCTTCACCACACCTCCCAGTCATTAGCCAGTGTGGGCATGACAGCTGCCTGGCAAAGCTGGGCTTTATTAACAATCCCAAGTTCTTTGTTTGAAGTTAAGCCTGGTTTGTACTAAGGGACCAAGCAGTACCAAGTGCCCTTTCCAGCCCCAGATCTAACCTGTTCTCCATGGACAGAAATTACAAGGTACTTATTGTAGACAAGAGGATGGGATTCCTGCATGTTACTTGGGGCATGACCTACCTACCTACCTACCTGCTGTGCAATGGAACCCCTTCCTCTTGTGCAGCTCATTTAGGCACAGTCATTTATCAATCTGCAAACCAGCAGTGGAGACTGCAAACAAGAAAACAAATCCTTTAAATACTGTTGCCAATATATATGCAGTTTTTATCCTGGGCATCACATTCAAATCCAAGCAACGGTACAGAGAGCTCAAAAGTTGGAACCAGGATTTCAACACAGTTCTGTGTTGAAATTTCAACACAGTTTTGTTTATAGTTGTTTCATCCTAATAACTGACATGGTGTTAGCTTTTTATCCTCACCTGTCTCTTGCTGTTCTATGCAGACCTCCATGCAGCTTGCAACCAAGGTGTCTGTGGGATTGTTTAGGTAGACTGTGTTTAGTGCTCACCTACTGCAAGATGAAGTCATTATTTTGGGCATTCCTACCATGCCCAGGTATGGGAGAAACCTTCAACAGCAACTCTGAACCATCCAGACAGTTGCCTTGAAATACCAAAACCTCAGTGATAGATAGAGATGACTGACAGGTCAACAAGAGTTTATGAGAATAATGAAGCTAATTGGGGTGGAGGGAGGGAGGGTGTTGTGCTGCTTTTTAGCAGTTTTTTTTAACTTTACATTGATCATGGTTTTACAGAATTGGCTAATTGAGAGTGTAAGAGACATGCCTGTTTGATTAATCAATTGTGGCTGAGTCATTTGCCTGAACAGATTACAGCCTGTGGATTTGCAGTGCTCCAAGTGCTGTGATTGCTCACTGTGTACAGTTGTTACCTGGGAGAGCTGGTGCTGCTCTGCTGCCTGAACCACCACAAGCATGCCTGTGTGATGCCTTGTCCTGTGCCCAGACTGCAGGAAATATGGATAATGTTTCAAAATGTCCTTAACTTTGTACCTCTCATTTGTCTCTAACATGTTGATCCTGTCTTTTCCTTTCTTTCTCTCCTCTTCCTCTCCTTACTAGAGTCAAAGTGTTAGTGATTTTACTTGACTACATAGGAGGATCTCAGACTTAAGATCTGTGTGCAAGCAGTCACCAGTCCATAAATACTTATGTGATGAGTTGTCCGGTGCTCAAGGAACATCAGAAGGGAGATGATTACAGCTGGACTGATTCCAAGTGAATTTTAACAAAGGCTTTCATTAATCTCTCTTTCTGTTGTCCAACTAACATGTTCAGAAGGTAACTGTCTTCCAGCTGCCCCATAAAAGAGGTCAGTAACATTACATAACATTGCACAGAGCCTCTCACTGCTTGTATATTGGCTTTGTTCTCTATGTTTCCTCTTAGGTATTTGCAGGCACTAGAGTCCCACCCAGCGCCTGCAGCTGTGTGTAACCAAAGGAGAGGCTGTGTAATGCTGAACATCTGATTCACTTAATGGGATAGAAAGGAAATAGAATGAAAAGAGGCTATAGGAGCCAAAAATTTGTTTTGCTCTGTATTATTTATATTGTTTGCTTCTTAGGAAAATAACCATGCTCGGTTACAGATTTGTGTAAAAACAAACTAGGCAGTGCTCCTCCAGTCTGGTTGGCATATTTGTTACAATTTGCATCACTTGAGAGCTTAATAAGTACGGGAATGTGGCCAACCTTTTATCAGGTTGTCATGGAAGAGACTTTAATAATTACAGACAGAAACAAACTGTAACTAACACTGGCAACATAATATTTTGGGAAAGGTTGGAGGGGTGAAACTGAGGCTGAGAATAAAAATAGTGGTTAATGTGTGGCATCTGTTGAAACATATTGAAACTGGAGAGATTGATTTGTTCCAGAAATCCACCGGCAAACAGCCGCAGACACCCAAGCTCTATCACTGAGCCATGTATCACAGAAACTCAGTCACATCATGTAAAGTTAAAATATGTTAGCTTTCATATTGCTGAGTAGGAAAGCTCAGCTAAAAAAGTCAAAGTGTGTGAGAGATGCCATGTACACACAGTGAAGGGACCTATTAGAATGGGAGAGATAAGAAGGGAATCCATTAGTGGTGTGGAAGATTTTAAGTAAATGGGTGCTGTGCCAGCAAACCAAGGAATTATACTTTCTAGCCAGCAGTGGGGGAATAAAAGCAGCAACAAACTATTTGTTCTGTCTTAGAGCTTAAGAGTTTCTTAGACCTCCTGGGTGCTGAATAGCATACTTAGCAATCAGTTGAAAAATGAAATCCTGCTTACAATAGATGAAATATCCATTAGGTCATTGCTGCCCAGCCTTTTTGCTGAAATAAGCCACCCAGAGGCAATCAAGTTGCCTGCCTCCCACCCCTGTGACTAAGATGCAGCCATTCCCATGAGGTGACAAATGCAGATGCATGACTCTTCCAACACGTAACACATGGAACTGGGTCATGGAACTGGGGATTTTCCCTGAGCATTACAGAGAAGTCTTGAGTCCTGATCCCCTAGGTAGTCTTGTGCCAAGGCCAAAACTGCAGGTCTGCAGGGGAGAGCAGCAGTGGGTGTGCCACTGGTCTTCAAAATAGCTCCTACTTACTGCCTTTCAGGAAAAGAGATAAGTAGTGGCACTGGGCAGTGACATGCATTAAGTGCTCCGAGAGCTGGGTCTGGTTTGCCAGCCATTTGTTGACTGCAGAGCAACATTTAGGAAGTCAAATACCCAAAAAAGCAGATGAATGAGTTCCCATACCTTTAAGTAATCCCTGAGGGCACAAAGTGCTGGAACCTGTGCTTGGGTCGCAGCAACCCCATGCAATGCTGCAGGCTGAAGGAAGAGCGGTAGCAAAGCTGCCTGGAGGAAAAGGACCTGGGGTTGCTGGTCAGCAGGGGCTGAACACAAGCCAACAGTGAGAGCAGGTGGCCAAGAGGGCCCATGGCTTCCTGGCCTGGTTCAGAAAGAGTGGATCCAGCACAACCAGTGCAGTGATTATCCCCCTGAACTCAGCACTGCTGAGGGCATGTCAAATCCTGCGGGCCCCTCACTACAAGAAGGACATTGATGTGCCCTGGAGCATGTCCAGAGAAGGACAGCAAAGCTGGGGAAGGATCTGGAGCACAAATTCTGTGAAGAGCGTCTGAGGGAGTTGGGATTGTCTAGCCAAGAGAACAGGATGTTAAGGGGGAACCTTTTTTGGCTTTCTACTACTATCTGAAAGGAGGTTGTAGGAAGGTGGGAGTCAACCTCTTCCCCCAAGTAAGAAGCAATGGAACAAGAGGAAATGGCCTCAAGTTGTATAAAGGATGTTTAGATTGGATAGCTGGGGAAATTTCTTCACCAAAAGCGTTAAGCACTGGAACAGGTTCCCCAAGGAAGTGGTTGAATGAGCATCCCTGGAGGAATTTAAACGATCTGTAGATGTGGCACTTAGAGACATGGTTTAGTGGTAGACTTGGCAGTGCTGGGTTTACAGTTGGACTTGATGATCTTAGAGGTCTTTTCCAACCTAAACAATTCCATGATTCTATAGCAGGCCAGGCAGACCTGCCAACTGCAGGAGGTAGTGCCTCTCCAGGAGAGAGATCCTCTTTTGGATACCCTGGTAATATCCTTTTCAGACTAAAAAATGAAGACATACAGTTCAAGCACAACTTACTGGCCTTTGACAGACTTGGTTTACCTAGTCCAAAAAAAGATCCTGTCAAATCCAGGAACTTGTTGAACGAATTCAACCTTCAGGAAACTCTGCAAGAAATGCCAGGGTTTATTTTTTACTGGATGGTAAGATAGAGCCCACTCTGTTTTTAAAATCTAGTAATCTCTCTCTCCTGCCATGAGTTGGTTCAGCACGGAGCTGAGGGAGGGATGGAACTGATTTCCTGCGCAGCAAAGCTATTAAATTGAAAAAAATATCATCTCCAGCAAGTAAGAAAAATTAAAATGGTTCCAAGAAGCTATCATGTTTTTAAAAAAGCAGGTTAATTTGAGATGTGGCATTTGAATTTTATTATTACCAAGTATTTTGTTCAGGAATTTTCCTGAGGAAACACCCTCCACCCTGAGTAAAAAAGCTCCCCACCCCACAGCTTCAAACCCCCCCAAAACAATGCCTGTAAAACTAGCAGAAACTTTTAAAAGATGGATCAACTTTCAGACCACTTTTTTCCTCGAGATAGGGAAAGTATAGGAGGGAAAACTATAGGAGTGTCAGAAGCAGAGTTTCTGTTTTGAAAATCAGTATTTCCCACCAAAAAATGTTTTGCTGAAAATTTCCAAGCCATTTTAATTCTAAAAAGGCCAAAATCAGGAATGTACATGAAACACTGAGCTACAGAATTTCATTTCCACTTTAGGAGTCTTCAATAGAGATAAACTAAATTACTCCAAACAGCTGTTCAGAGTAAATTTCATTTCACTGAAAGTGAAGCATTTTGTGGAGCTAGTTTTCATCCAGACAGTACTAAAGACATGGGCAGGCTTTTCCATATTTTGTTGCTTAGTGCCTTGCTCAGAAATCACTGCACATGCAAGATTCAAACTCCCATTTTGTAAAAAGCTCTCCCTTGATTCAGAGCAGGTCTTGAAGTTGCTGTACCCCACCCACACCAGTCCACTCACTGCTGGGGATTCAGCACTCACATACATCTCTTGCCAAACTGCAACATTTGAACAGAAATTCTGTTCAGGCAAAAGCATTCGAAAAGTGTTGGTTTTCATTCCAGTGTGGGATTCAAATCACACTTTGAAACCTCAGAATTTCTACAAAATGGAGTTTTCCTCCAGTCAGCTCAAAGGGCTGCTTTGTGTCTTGGGATCTTGCAAAATAACTAGATCACAGTTCTGTGTCTGGGACCATGTTTTGTGACTTTGTGTTTCTGGGAATTTTTAAGACACTGCACAAGCTTGCAATACATCGGTGTTGATATATTTAACTTGAGTTCTGCTAATATCAAATGTATTCTTTCTCTGCTCAGTGGCTTTGACTAGCAGTTGAATAGGCAGCAGCTTTAGAGCTCACAGGAGCAGCAGACAGCAAGGAAGTAGTTCTGTCAATACTGGCTGGGCATTCTGCTGCCCTGCCATTCAACTGTGTGTCCTCATTTCACTGCCATTGTCTTACTTATTCCTTCCTAAGTTCAGTGACACTACAGTTGTATCAAAGCATGAAAACCAACCTAAAGAATTTGCAAGCTCTAGGGCTTTGAAGCTCCCTGACTGAACAGGGGCTGTACAGTGTTTCCATTTTCCTTGGCACCTGAGCCCTATTCCCTCAAGGCTTAGGTAGTGTTAAGGGTTATGCAGATGGTTTGTGCTTAGTTTAAACCACATACAGGAAGCATTCTTTTAGCTCAACTTCTCCATTGTTATGCTATATTAATAGGCTCTTTTGAAGCTTAAGAAAGGACTGATCCACCCAAATAATAGTTGTGGGTGGGGAAAGTTATTTAGGAGCACGTTTGCAAGACATGAAAGGCTGTTTCATTTAACCATTTCCTTGCCTGCCTGTACAGCCAGGTTTTGCTCAATTCTAGTGCTCAGAAAGAGGAAGCTGCACTCCCATTTTTCAAATTACAGGGTTTCAGTCATAGGTATTTATTTATAAGTGAACATATTTATTCTTAGATTCCTGTAGTCAAGCCATAAAATGTTGGCTAGCCGCTATGCAAACATACAGCTATGCTCTGAATTTTGATTCTGTCCTCATTTTGTACACAGATTTTGCAGAGAAGTACCCCATCCTTAGTTTGTGCTGGAATGGCTAATTTGATTCTGCTCATATCATTAGGCAAAATCAAAGGCAGTTCCAGAAATTTCTTGCTTGGGACACACCTCAGTGCCACCAGCTCTTTGCTCTTGCTATCCCCTTTAATTCTTCTGCCAGGCAGCTTGGTCCCCTCCTAAGCTTAGAGGTTAGCCTTGTCAGTCCTTCCTCTCAGTTTTCCCTGTGTGCTCATTCTTGCACTTTCCAAACATTGAGTGGGATTTGCCTAGTGTCTTAAATACTGAGAATTAGCAAGCCTCTGTCCCTGCTGCTTTAGGTGGGGTTGTGCAGCTGTATGCTTTTCACCCCCTGCTTCTCTGCTTCCTCCAAGCCACCATGCCAAAGAGGATGTGTCACTTTGCAGCAGGGCTGCAGGATGATACAGTGCTCAAGGGGAAGTGGCCAAACTGCTCAGCTTCTGCTTTGATTAACTTTTTTTTACATTCTTTTTCAAGTAACATTTGCAACATTGACAGTTTTTTTCCCTTCTACCCAGAAATTCCCCTGCACCACAAGCAGAGCTTTCTCTTGTGCAAAAAGAGGAAGAGCTGAAGGAGCTGAGAACTCTGCTGGAGAGTTCTCAGCTGTAGGGCAAAATAATACAGCCTGCTCTAGGACATTGTAGGAATGATTGGAGACCCTCACAGAGTCCACAACAGTAAAGGAGCAGGGTGTGTTTCTCCTCGGTTAGAGCTGAACGTGCACCAAGCTACCTCCAACTGCTTGGACTCAGGGGAAACAATTTGAAAGACAACTAATACATCTTAAGGCTTTTGTCACTCATTTTGAAAGATATTTATGTTTCAGATATCTGGTCTACATGCTGCAGCTCTGTGGCAAAGAAAAAGGACTCAAATGCCCTAAAGAAACATTTTCATCTTTGTGAAAGGGTACACTCTATAATATAGATGACACGTTACTCGTTTTCACAGTCAGAGTCCAGACTTAAGTATGCTTTTCTGTGGTCAAGAAAAAACATCAAAAAAAATAAAACCAGCAAAACAGAACCCCAAATATTCAATAAAATTGCTTTCTCTGATTGTTACAGGTCACAGTTGTGTCATGTAGTCGTGAACTGCTTGCAGTCAAAACTCCAAAACAGCCATCCCACAATGCAGTCAGTTTTCCTCCACCAGGGTGTTTCCCAAGTTCTTAATAAAGCAGATTTTCTAGAAGCAAAGAATGCACAAGGGAATAAGCAATGCAAATCTATTTACTGACAGTGACATTTGACTTTCTAAATATATTCCTCCCGTAAGAGCCATACAAACACAGCAGGTTTTTTTCCCCTCTTCAATATGTTTAAAAACAGAAGAGTTGGTTTTAATCTGTGATGAACTTTTAGGATTGTTTTGATTTAAAATTTAATAATTTTAAAATTTACTAACATTTTGTTGTCAAGAGAAACTACTGGAGAACAAGGATTTGTGGTATACATGGGTCTGGAAGGAGGGATCTTTTGCATAAATAAAGGAAATATATTTCTTTAGGTACTGCTAGTGCATGTCATTGACCTGTGCTAGGCTGGGAATGACAGTGCTAGAAAGGCACTTCTTCCTTGAAACCCTGTGAGAGGCTAGGGTTTAATTACTCACTTGCATCTGGTTGATGAACCTTTTAAACAGAGGAAGCACATCCTGTTTCAGGATGCAAGCCTTTTTCCAAATAAAAAGAATATACTTTTCAGATGTCCTATCACCTGCCTTTGAACAGCTGAGGGCTCCTGCTATTTGCCAGCTGGGTTTACAATGGAACAGTGATTACAAATGAAATTGGAGGGTCAGAGGTAGTGCTTGTTCTAATTGCAGACTTTTTACCCTTATCCGTTTTAGCATTGCTCACCTTTGTTTTGAAAGGCACAGAGTAGGGGAAACAGAGACTTGTGGCTCATTAGCTAGTGACAGCTTCCCTTCAGAGCTTATTAAACTTTTCCTTCTCGTGTTGACTTATTTGGCCTGGTGCACAGAGCCCGAGTCAATGATGTGGCTGTAAGCATCCGCCAGAGCATCATGCTGCCACCACAAGCCACTTGCTGAACTGTAGCTGCAGCTTCATTTGTTTCAGTCCATTCAGGTTAGGCTCCCAGAACTTCTTCCTAACAATTCCCTCCCTCATGCAAAGATGATACAGTACATTTTCTCTGACTCAAAGGAAGAAAGAGACTAAGAGAGTAAATTTCCATTTGTTCCATCAAATCAGTTTCAGATATAAACTCTGGCCCTCCTTTAATCTCTTCTTGGAACAAAACTGTTCCCTTTTAAACTGGTTGTCTTCCCTAAGAAATACTGAACAAGAAGGTAGTTTTTAGAGGTGGCAGGGCAGCTCTTACCTGTAGGATAATAATCTGTACTCTTCCTAGAACACATCCCTATTCTAGAATAGTCCCTGTTGTTCTTCTTGTCCTTATATGTTCCACCTAAGAATATGTCGGTGTGTGCAGTGCACCAGGTATGGAGTTTGGAGTGAACATCTTCTTTACAGCAGAAAACCAGTGTACAGCCAGCAAGGAACTCACAGAGGAAGTTTTCCAATACATAAATCCATATAGAAGTACCTGGAGGGTGGTGGTGGTGACCATTCTGAGCCTGTTTACATGCAAGTGTTTGAATTCGTTCTAGCAACATTCACATACATCAAAGCACGAGAACGAGTTCTGGTTTTTGGGTCTGTATGCAAGCATACAGATTTGTGCCTAAATATTTTTGTATGGTGTGTGAACAGACTTCCTGAAGATGGCTTTGCAGGGATCCTACTAAAATATACTGGATCTGGAGTGATAACTGGGCAAGTGGGAGTTCACAGGCTTCATTATCTGTTTATTTATAGAAAAATTAATGTGTTCTAGTAATTAGTGGTTAAAGGAGCAGTTCTGTCAAGAATATATTGACAGAGTAACTACAGAAGATTTGGCTATTTTATTCAGGAAAGTGAAGATGTCAACCATTATGTATTAAAGGCCTGCGAGAAGAATAAAGCTACTAAATTACATTAGGTTCTTACTTGTTCAGTTCTGGCTTTTTATAAAGTAAGCAGACTGGGAAGTCCTGGTAAGCAGAGGCCAACATACAAATCAACATTTTGAAGCGAGAAAGTAGTGACAATTTTTATTATTTGCTGTTAGTGGAGAAGATAATGTATTGCATTCTGGATAAAGATTATAATTATTGACAGCCTTCTGTATATATCAAACTATGATATAACTTCATGCATGCCCTCCTTCTGTTCTTTACAGATGACCCCCATAAGCCAGAGGAGAAAGATGAAATTTCCAAAGTCACAATCATAAGTCTTGTCCCGTTACTGGTGATTTCTGTAGCTGTGATTGTTATCTTTTATGCCTACCGCACTCACAAGAAGAGGAAACTCAGCAAGGCATGGGAGAAGAATGTTAAGCCCAAGAAGCACAAGGACTGCAGTGATGGCTGTGCCATTATGTTAGACGACGACCGCTCAGACATCAGCTCCACGTGTGCCAACAACATCAACCACAACACAGAGCTGCTGCCCATTGAGCTGGACGTTGTTGTTGGCAAGGGAAGGTTTGCTGAAGTGTACAAAGCCAAATTGAAGCAAAACACATCAGAACAGTATGAAACTGTGGCAGTCAAGATTTTCTCCTATGAAGAGTATGCTTCCTGGAAAACTGAGAAAGACATATTTTCAGATGTAAACCTCAAGCACGAGAACATACTCCAGTTCTTGACCGCAGAGGAGCGTAAGACAGACCTTGGCAAGCAGTATTGGTTGATCACTGCCTTCCATGCTAAAGGAAACTTGCAGGAGTATCTCACACGGCACATTATCAGCTGGGAGGACCTCTGGAAACTTGGCGGGTCCTTGGCCCGAGGGATTGCCCACCTGCACAGTGATCACACACCCTGTGGTCGTCCCAAAACACCTATCGTACACAGAGACCTAAAGAGTTCCAACATCCTGGTGAAAAATGATTTAACCTGCTGTCTCTGTGACTTTGGGTTATCCCTGAGGCTGGACCCTTCCCTGTCTGTGGATGACTTGGCTAACAGTGGGCAGGTAAGTTAGAAGGTTGAAAGGGGGGTGGGCAATGTACCAGCTGCTCTGTCGGTTCCTGGGCTGAAAAGATGAAAAAGACTTCTATGGCAACTTTGACTTAAAATAATTTAAAATTATTGTGTATGTGTTTATAAACAAAGAGGCTTTAAACATTAAAGCAACAATGAGAGAAGTGCAATGTAGGTTTTGTTATGATTGGTGACCTGCACGTGTGTGTGATGCAACCATCCTCTCACTTATACCAAGCATGTATGAGCTTGTTAGCAACTGTTCATGGTGCTGCTGCAAAGCACACACACAAATACAATAAGGATCTGCTTCGTGTTGTGAGCTTTTGACACAGTTTTCATGCCTGATGGCATTACACTTCTGTGTGACTTGACCCAGTCCTGGTCTACCCCAGCATATGTGAAGTCAGTCTTGCACCCTCAAAAGCTGGAAGCACGTAACTATTGATAGATACAATTTTAAAATTCAAAAAAGAGATCTCTTTAATGAATGGTACATTCTCCACATGTAAGCAAATGTAAGGATGTCAAAAAAGAATAATTTTCCTGTTGTGATTTTTCAACTAAGGGGCATGGATAATACTCATCTACTTGACAGGGATGTTTATGAATGTCTTGAAGGTTACCTACATCTCTAAATATTTTCTCTTTTAATGAAAACTCCTATAGTATAAATTCAGATAATTTGTTAACTTTATTCATAATAGTTTAATTATACATATATTTGTGTATTTTTATATTTATATATTTATACATAGGTCACTCAAATCTTGTCCATTTAACCTGACTTTTACCCCACATGAAACTAATATTTTAGCTTAGAGCATTTTCAGGGACAGATCTTCAGTCTGTGGTGTTCTGTTGAGTTCACAGGAGTTTTACTGTTGTTTATCAAATGTAGATATGCCTTTGGAAGTCTCCTTACTGAAAAGCAACTGTCCTGATCTCAGTTTTATAAGATCTATTAACCACAGCCAGGAGTGAATGTTAATTAGTGGAGCCACATTTAACATGCTACAAACAGCACTCTGTTGCATATAATTTCTCTCCAGCATGCCAGATCTTTTTAGAGTTCAACGAAGTCCTACCTGATTGTCAGTAATAAGACTGGTCCCATTTGAAGCAAGACAAGAACCCTGAAATTCATCACCCACAGACACTTTGCTTAAAGCAGACCCTTATTGCAAGCTGATTTCTCTGGCATTCTCTGTCACTTGGAAGTAGGAGGATACTGCCGCTTCCACAGTCCACACCAACACTGATGAAAAAGTACAGGGCTGCTCAGATCAGGCTATGGCTTTGGGGTTGGTGTCCTTGGGCACTGATGTTGAGGCTGACTGTTTTATTTTTTTTAGCTTCAGTGAGTCTGTTTGGGGGTGACCAAGCTGATGTCATTCTTCTCTGTGACTAGGAGTATGAGTCAATTGATTTGACTCCAAACTCTACCTTGTTCTTTTTGGGCACATAAAAGCAACCTACTTTAATTCCCTAACATGCCAACTTCAGTGCTGTAGCTTTTATTAAAGAAGGCTTGCACCAAGATTTGCTTTATGCATAATTTCTAAAATTTACCCTTTGACTCAAACCCTTGCCACCAGAAGATTCGATTTTAGAACTTGTATAATGGAGCTGACCCAATTTTTAATTCAAGAAAAACTCGAGCTTTCGATGAAATAGATAAGAGTGTAAGTATTTAACCGTTTTTCTGGTCATCCTTAGACACTAATATTGAAGGCAAGTTGTTGGGATTACAAAGCCTTCTTTCCAATCTACCCAGCTACCTTCCATATCATGCAGATATAGCCAATTATTAACTACAATACCAGGCTGGAAACCACCTTTTCCCGCTATAGAACATTTGCAGTCTTTTGAGTTTGGTCATCCATGATTTATATCATGTCTGTATTTGCAGACATTATATAAATCTGGACCTTCTTCCCACTGTGATCAGAGAACTGGTAGGTGCCTGCAAGGCCAGCAGTTCTGCACCTCAGCAGCATCAGCACCCTTGTAACAGATGGTTTCCCATATCAAATAAAGAGAAATGTATACTGCCTCTCTCACACCTCAGGGCATCTCTCAACAGCTTGAAAGAAATGTAAGATCTCCAGTAAAAAAAGATTCAGACATCACAAAAATGAAGAGAGATGGTCCCTCACTATAAGTTTTGGAAAATCAAGAACTGAAAGCAGACTGGTATTTGCAAAGAAGAAGCATATCCAGACTCTAGAGGGGCAATCAGCTTGGAATTGCCAGAGTTTAAGTACCTCAAAATGCCTTTGAGACTCAGGAGTCACTTGTTTTCAAGATACATAAGCGTCTATGACCAAAAGACCTAATAATCTAGATGCAGATAAAAGGACATAAGCAGAATGGAATACATGATAGATTCTAAGCAGGATGGGTATAAGATTGGCTTGATAGCATTCTTCAAGTCAATTTTTGCCTGTGCTTTCTTCTGTGCACTTTAGTTGTAGGCCTTCATCCTCCACTGTCCCACAAAAGTGCAGAATCCTTTTCATTGCTGCAAAGAGCAATGTTAAATGCCAGACCAGAACAGAACTTTATGGCAATGTGAGTGACCTGTGTTTAGACATCATTAACTCTTGTTATAATCTGCAAGGCTTACAGATGTTTGCCCATGTGCAGAAGTAACCTTCTTAAGCTTTGGATGGGATGTGCTTGAGAAGAAATCATGTGCTAGGGAGTTAGTAGTGGGTAGCAACAACCTCTGCTGCAGCGTTTCCATATGTACTTTTTAAGTAGGGAAAGGAGTTGGTGCTCACCTCGTTGATGCTGAGACATGAGTGTCCCAAGTACCTCTTCAGAGCTGCTATTCACATGCTAGGCCTTAAATTCATCAGTGTCAGTGTAGCAGGGAACTTAATTTTGAGACTGCTCACACTGAATTATTTTCCTGTCCTGTGTTTATAAAGGCTTTGATCCTACAACCATTCGGATATTTTTGACGCAGAGATTTTCTGCTGTTGCAAGGTCCTATGACAAAGCTATGTACTTGATCTTTCCTTTTTCTTATGATACTTTCCACTCTTTGTGGAACATCTTCCTATTTGCCCTGAGCCTGAGGTGATAAGACATGTTTAGAGAAGCTTATAAAAAGGGTGTCACTGGGCTCTCTCAAGACTGCACATTTACTATGTGGCTGTCTGCAGACCCAGTTACTGAAATGATCTTTGAGGCCCTGCTTGCCTCTGGGCTCTGCAGTGATTGCTGCAGTGTAAACAGCTCGTTTAAATCATATGTCCTACTGCATCACCCACTTGTGTTTGTTCATCTCTGCCATTAAGCACTCCTCAACCTCAAGCTGTCTTTGCCTGATGAAAGACTTCTGTTTGCAGTTTTTCAAGGGGAATACGTTATTTATACCCTGTGAAGAGTTTGCCATTTGAGAGCAACTGTTGAGTGATCCCAGAATTCTTCCTTAAATCCTTTTTTGTGATGAAAACAGACTTTTAAACTTCACTTTCTGTAATGTAAAATCATATTCTAGATCTCGGCAAAGCTGCTAAAGTCATTGCTGAAAATTGCTCAGTATGAATAAAGTTTATGAGAATGTTTTTTTCAAAGGGGCAGATTTTTGGTTTCGATTCAAATGTGTGGTTCTGTATTCAGTATTTGTGTGTTTGCTTTCTTCTCCCAGGCCTGCATTTACTCCCCTTTTAAGCCTGCCCTGAAAAGAAACAGCTAACACTGTAATATGCTGTGCAATATAATACAATGTGTTTCTTGCTCATCTGAAAGACACTTGGTCAGCAGCAATTGCTTCAGGCCCAAGGGTCGGAGTGTATCTGTGAATGGCCAAAGAGTGAGAAAATTTATCAGTGTCAAAATTATTTGCTTAAGGAACTAAAAAGGGCTATTTTTTTTTCCTCACCGGGAGAGGTGCAAGTAAGTTGGTAGTCAGGACAATGCCAGATTCCCCTGGCAGCAGAAAATATGGCCTGTGCCAAGTATAGCCTGAATTTTTGGATGCATGTCAAATGGCACTGTTTCTGTGAAAGCTGAAGTTAAATCACAGTGGAATCCAAAACATGAATTGCAATTTCAGCTTGTGAGCTCTCCCCAATC
The DNA here is from genome assembly GCF_022539315.1 of Serinus canaria. Taxonomy (NCBI): domain Eukaryota; kingdom Metazoa; phylum Chordata; class Aves; order Passeriformes; family Fringillidae; genus Serinus; species Serinus canaria. The sequence goes on from NC_066315.1 coordinate 41,127,599, forward strand.
TCTTCTCCTGTAGGTTGGCACAGCAAGATATATGGCCCCTGAGGTTTTGGAGTCCAGGATGAACCTGGAGAACATGGAGTCCTTCAAACAAACAGATGTGTACTCCATGGCTTTGGTCCTCTGGGAAATGACATCTCGCTGTAACGCTGTTGGAGGTAAGTTCCATCTGTCTTCTTCTCTCTAAAAGTATGTTGGACAGACATGCTCTCATGGTTGTCTGGGGAGAGGGCGATTCTTTTCACCTATCATAAGGTTTTCTAGTGTATATGGATGTTGTAAATTAACAGTCCTTCAGCAGAGTGAGATTCACGTGTGCACGATCAGGCTTGAACACCAAGCACTGAGCACATGAGTAAATTGATCCTCAGCTGGTGTAAGGATAAGTTTGCTGTTAGGTAGGTCACTTCTAAAGGTTATTAAATCTGGTTTCCCTGTGACATCTTGGGTAGCCATGGATTGACTCAGTCTGGTTGATCTCATTCAAAATAATTGGAAACATAAGTCAATTTGAAATATTAAACTGAAGAAGTGATAACTGCTTCCCATTTACTTTCATGGAATGGTAATTCTCAAACTGAGTAAGGGCCAGTTAAGTGTCCCATTTACGAATTGGTAATTTCCGTAAGAGGCATCATAGTGGGATGGAAAGTTTCCTGTTTTCCCAAAGTCACCAGCTGCTGCACATCATGGTTTTGTGATTTTGCAAGAGATCATCCATATGAGAAACCAAGGGATGTTTGCAGTATAAAGTGTCATAAAAAAATAAAAATTATTTGAACTGACTATCAGAACAACTCCATGAACAGCTGCTATGCTTGTTCATATTCAGAATTTCTTCTGAAACAAAACCCTCAATTTCTGCTGTACCTAAAGTTGACCCAAAATTCCCAGTGTGCAACACTGGTATGTGCTAGAAATCAGAAAAGTTGCTGTTGGGATATCTACAATATATATAATGCCATGTTTGAAGTTTTTCACCTTTCTTCAGGAACTAAAGTAAGACAAAGTTGCATGTCAAATTCTTCAGCCTTCTGCAATTGTCTTAAAGTCATTCTAAAAAACATTGCTGCACAGATCAGGGCTCACACAGCCAGTCTAAGGAGCGGGGCTGCAAAAGGTAACACTAATGTGGATATTATAGTAGATATGCAACTGTGATTTGATTTGTTATCCTTCTTCCAAAACCACAGAGGCTCCCTTTTCATTGGACTTGGCACGGTTCCACCTTGAAGGGCTGCCATAGACACAGAGACAGGACAGTCTTGCAGGCTAGAGCACTGTGCTATGAGGAACACAGTGTACAGGAGGGAAACCAATGTCCCAGGGGAAGATGTGCATAGCTGCTCCTTGTTTCTCTACCAGCATCTGTGGGATACCACAAGGGAGGTCTCTGAAGCCGCTCTGTGCAGTGACTGTGTGGCTGCACCACGATGTCCATGTGCAGGAGGGAGAAATTGCCTCCATCTCAGTCTCCTGCTCTGTCTGACCAGCATTTGGTCTTGCTGGGTGGGCTGTATTGCGGGCAACAGATTTGCCCCTGTTTGCACCCTGCCAGGAAAGCTACAAAGTGAGTATGTGTGCTGAATGTGCTAGCGTAAAAGCATGAAAAAAACACCAAATTCTTTTCTAGTCAAACATTTAAGGGTAAAACATTTAGTGCTTCAGGAACTGAACCTCAGTCTGACATATTACAAGGCAAACCTGTCCATATTTAATGGATCATGGCTGTGCCTGTTTCTAAGTGCATTGGCACAACCTCAGCCTTTCATTAGCACTTTTGTAAATATGGCAGAGGAGATTTAAAACCTGAAAAAAAGGAACTGTGCCCTGTCTCATGATCGGTCTGTTTCTTGCAGTTAGGAACTCACCTGATTAGTATAAATATGAGCTGTTCACGGTGGAGTCTTTCATCTTTGGTGATGCCTGAGTCCCTTCCTGTTCAGATTTGCTGAGTAGGGCACAATGAGAGATTGCAGCAAAAGCAAACCTTATTGCTGCTGTTCTCAGAAGGCAACTGCTAAAAGAGGATATAAAGGGAGTTTCATGAGGAAGGAAAATCACCAGCATGTTTAGATAGAAGAGATTGACCCCTTATAACCTTGAGAAGAAGAGCTGAAGTCATTTCAGTACAGGGAAATATTTCTCTAGCCCGGCATCCCATTTCAAGTGATGCTTAACCCCCACTCACATCCTGGTTTTCCCTATTCATTTCATCTCTCAGTCATTCTCATCTCCAGAAACATATTTCTTGAATTTTATTTCCCTATTTCAGTCATCTTTCCTGAGGTGAGGTCCCCAGCAAAACCCCAGGAGCACTAGGGCAGATCTGTAGGGGTTGGAACTTGCTCTCAGCATCTCTGGCTAAGGCAGTTAAACACAGCTCCCAGGATGTAGATCCCTTAACTTGTCACTGGTACTGAGCTGCAACAGCAGTGCACCATTACTCTCATTTCCTTCTCAGATTTTCCCCTGGTTCGAGCAGTCTGGTTATCTTTGCAGCCAGCTGGTGAAATACCCTTACAGTGATTCATGACTACAGCTCCCACTCTGCTTTCCTTCTCCATCTGTCACTTGTGAGACTCCCTCCTCTCCTCACAGCCTTCCTGCGGAGCTGCCTCTGCTCACGCAAACCCCTCTTTTACTCCTAGACTGTTTGGCAATGAGAAAAATGTCTTTGCGTGTGAGGCAGAGTAGGCTGACCTGATTGCAGACAGCCTTTTCAAAGGAGCCTAAAAGATCTAGGCTCTGTCTTTGCAGGGCAGGCTTGGCTGTGGTGTCAGCTCAGGGCAGTTTTGAGGGCCAGAGTGGGGAGTCTTAGCCAAGACAACAGCATTAACAACTTTATTTAGGGAGGGAAGCACACAAGGAAGGAGGGCTAATTGCCATTCAGCCCCACAGAGGTACAGGGTCTTATTTCTTTTTCAAAGGGAGCTCTCGGGATTCATTTGTCAGCGTGCAGGTGTTCAGTGAGTGTGGGAGGGATGCAGGCAGGTCCTTTCACTACAGCCGCTTTGTCAAACACAGCCTCCACGCTATGCCAGGCCTCTTCAGTCAGCAGCCTTTTAAACAAAAATACCCAGCAGCACAACCCGTACTGTGAAGCTGCTGTAGTAAATAAGCAGGTGGGGATTGGCTTTTGTGAAAGGCCATGCTGTTCGTTGTTACTTTGTTGTGCTAAATGTGGAGAAGCAGAAATGGGGCACAAGGGAAAGGGAGACAGAGGCAAAGATCGAGGTTGACTGATTTTTCACCAGAGTATAATTTAAGAGGCATATTTAGAAACTCAGCAATACTACTTTGGGGAGAACTTTGACTGTTCCACGCTGCCGTTAACTTGGTATTTCATTCAGCACAACAGCTGCGCACCAGATGCTGCACGTTGCAAGAAATATAATTTTCATCTCAACCACTTGCTTTCAGAGTGACACAGCTTTGGTGACTGAGACAAGTGTAATTTCTCTGACAGCCTCCTAGAAAGAAAAGAAAACCATCTGGTTTGAATCACAACTGCTATGGGTGAGGGACTATTGGGGGTGGCAGGGGAGAAGGAAAGGAAAAGGAACTTTTGGATACACGGGTTTGGTGAAGAGGGAGAAGAGAAAGCCCTCAGAAAATGGCGATGTTGCTTGAGCAGTGCTGTACTGCCTGGAGTGGTGGCTGGCTTCAGAGCTGCAGAGCTTTGTTTAAAATGTCAGCCTTGCTTTACCAGAGCTGTGTTTCATGTGACTAAAATCAGGAGTAACCTTATGCTCACTTGGAAAGAGTCAGCCAAGAGCCACAGTTTGACAACTACACATTTGTGCATGCTGTACCTCATGAAATGCTCAGCTTCCATCACACTGATGTGGAGCAGTGACATTCCTGGCAGCAGGGAGCAATCAGATGGCCCATGCAGCAGGGCTGTGCCTGCACAGTGGGCCCTGAGGTGGCTGGGGACTGATTTAAATTTCCTCTTTCTGTGAAGCAGAGCTCAATCAGGGCATGTCTGCACGACACTGGCTTGTAGCGGCAAACAACCCTGCTTGGTAGATCCACATAGTGCAGTGTCACCCCAAGACAGGCACCCCTGTCCTGGAAATTCTTCAGTGTCACCACAGTGCTCCATGTAAGGTGCTGTTCTTCAACAAGCCCATGTGGCAGTGGATAAGGTCTCTGCACCACACCCCATGCTGAGCACTGGTGTGCTCTGTGTTTGCCACTTTCCCACCTCAGGATTCCCTGTGCATTGACTGAGTAGCCCTAAGCCTACTGATGGCAGGGCTCGTGCACTCCCAAATCTTTAGAAGGGTGACTGTGTCTTGATCATCAGATGTGAAGGAGGAGGTATGTGTGCACAATGAGTTCACTCATCCCAATGCATCCTTCCCTCAACAGGGAAACCTAGAGAAATTTATGAAGTAAGCATTCAACAGCATCTTAAACTTGGCCATGAAACAGATTTTGGGTCTCTGCTTTGGGCATTATTTTCCCTTTATGCAACTAGTGCAAGTTAGCATATTCACTACCCAAATTCCTCTAGCATGAGGAAGATACTATCTGAAGGACTCTTACCTGTGTTTTCATCAGCTGTCACAGTAGCTCCACCATCAATTGATTTATCCCTTCTCCCCTCTAATAAGCTCTAAATAAAGGGGCATTTCAAAGGGACCTAGAAGCTCCCAAACACAAGCTCACTGCTGTGGGCTGTGCCTCACAGTTGACTTCTGCTGGACTTTCACCTCACTCCTGCTTTGATCCTGCAAATAAAACATCATCCAACATGAGAAGCTGTCCCACAGAAATCAGTAAGACAGATCACATAAGGGAGTGTCAACAGGGTTTGTGGTATGCTCTTCTGACCCAAAGAAAATTTCACTGCAGAAAGCTTAGAGTAGAAAAAGACCACAAGCAGCCAAATTTTCCAAGCTTTCAGCACACAGAACAAATAGATTTTCAATAATGTCTCTGTTTGGGGCTAAAAATCCTATCGCAGCCATTCTGAAAACTATAGCTAGGCCAATGTCAAAAGAAACCAGGGGTACAGCAGTTAGTAGTGCAAGTCAGCTCTCAACCATAATGCTGGAGGTTAAAGTTAAAGGAGGTCTGCCATTTTTGAGTGCTAAACATTCTGTAGTTCGTGGTTCCTGAGTATTTATGGTGCTTCATCCAGTTGTCTAACTGGACTAAAACCAATGAAAAGAAACATATAAGGCATGAGAAATAGAATCAGCATCTGTATACAGCCACACACAGGCATCTAGCCACAAACATCTTAACCTACCTCAAATTGACATCTCTTACATCTACTGCAGCACGTAAACATGATCCATGAATAACACCAGCTATTACTGCAAAATGTGTCTGACACTTGAGATTCCACAGCTTTAGGATGACTTACTGCATAAGGATTTAGTGGGCTTTTTTTTTTTACTTTCCAAGGGAGAGAGAAGCATGGTAATAAATAGCAAGGAGATGCCGCATGCTTTTCAAACCGAGGGAAGGCATGACTATATTGGTAGAAAGTCATTACAGGGAATTGGCATCTGGCCTAAATTTCTCTTTCTTTACCATAAACAAAAACAAAGCAACAATAAAAAATTCAAACCTGAAAACTTATTCAATATATTTTTATTTGGAAGAGAAATGCTCATAACTTACAAAAAATTTCTCAAACAGAAAAAATGTATTATGAACCTATCAATTGCCAGGAAGGGTTTTCCCTTCTGCTTGAACCATCTCATTAACTTGAGCAACCTTGAGATTAAATTAGCGGGAGGGAACAAGAGTACCAGCTTCCCTCTGTTGGACATTGAGACCCTTCTGACTCCTCACCCTGCATGATCACAGAGCCTTGGCTGGTGTCCATTACCACTGCCACAACTGATGGAGGTGGTGCAGGAAATGGCCATCTAGGTCGTGTGATTTAAATTCTCCTGGTGAACTTCAGTATTTTGTTAGCTTTGAACATATAGGTATGTGCAGTATAATCATTGTGCATCCACTGCATGCTAACCCAGGTCTGACGAGCAACATGGCAACTTCCCATTTCTAGGGCTAAAGTCTTATAAATTTACTTTGGCTGAGTCACCTCAGACTCAGATTAATGTGGGTGAAACTGGTTTGCATTCTTGCATAGGAAAGAGAGTGAAGCAGACTTTGGCCCTTGAGTCTTAGAAGATGGGACTTTTGTTTCTGGACTATAGCCGTTCTCCAGAGCATCTTGTGGAAAGTGGCCAGCAGCAGGTGGCTAGGGAGAAGGAAGAAGAGCTCTGCAGGAGGCATCTATGGGGTGCTCTGCTGCACTGCATACAGTTGTTTGCAGCTGAATCTCTAAATGCAGAGCATTTGAAGCACAAGGTTTCATATCCCTTCCAAAATGTTTGTTATTGTAACTTGGCTATTCTTTTTAAGCATTAGCCTGATAAAGTCTTCATCTCATGGCCATCACATGCAAGTGAGATCTACAGCCTGACTTCAAGGCTTTGGAGAAAAATCTAAAGGTAGTTGTCTTCAATACCACCTTGTTTTTATCCTGAGACATGACAGAAGGATCTGACCTGTATTATCTTGATCCTTAGTTATTTTCAGTAGCGTATCATATGACCCCATCCTTACCTTTCTCTCTCAAAGTAAACAAACCCAAGTGTTAGAAGTTCTTCCCATTTCTTTTGGACCTTTAATCCTTATTCACATTTCTCAGCACTTTTAAGCCCTTTAGGGAAGTGAGCAACAATGGGCACTGCAGATGAACTTGGTTGTGGCATCATGCAGCAGTGATTTGTCTCTCTGCTCATTTGTCTCTGTTCACACATCATCTGGGCATTCACATGCATTCTCCAGACTGCTTTGTAGATTATACTTCAGCTTTTCTTGCCCTCAATTAATTCCTAGAAAGAAATAAGAGGCAGCAGAACAGGCCAGCTTCATAAATCTTTATCTGATAGCAGCAAGTCATTAGGCCTGTGAGTAAAGTCTCCATCTGTTCCCAAAGAAACCACAGCATTTTCTACACTGTGTCAGCATCTACTATAATATTTCCGCTCTCAGAGATTTCTTGAGTTTTCTCCAAAGGTCCCATATGTCTGCCTCTTCCTTTCTCTCTCCAAAGAAAAGCAAAGAAAATATGCAAGATGCAAACAAAAACTAGAGTGGCAGCAGCCCCTTCAGAAAGCTGTGCCCCTGTATCACAGGCCAAAACTGATCCATTTTGGGAAGGAAATCTAAAATAAGAACAGACTACTACTTTCTACAAAAGAATGCAGCTTAGGAGTAAACAAGGGCAGTATGGCAGCTTCCAGCATTGCTCCTTAACTCTATCTTTGCCCTTTCCAAGCAACTGTTTTGTCCTAGCAATCCACACATTCACATCTACCATGACCTAGATAGATTTCAGTTTATATTTCACCTGATAAGTGTGTGTGGACTCCAGGAGAGCTAAGGGTGACCAACTGCTCAAAAGCTTGGCTCATGCAAAACTCACCCTAAACCTCCTGTGCATTTTACCTCAGCAGAGATTGAAAGGCTCACAAACCATTATAGATTACTCTGCTTCTTGTACTGCTGCTAATACTATTATGTACTAAAGGGTTTAAATGAGAATTGTTTTGTTGGTTAGGAAACAAAAGGGGAGGGAGGGAGGGAGGGAGGGAGGGAGTGTGTGTGAGAAACACATTTGAAACATTTTTGAAAATGCCAACAGGCTTTGCTTTGTTTGGAGCTGGTCAAGCAGAACAGTGGCAGCGAGCAGCTAATCAGTAGCTCCTACTCCTCAGAGAACAACCAGCTCCCTTCACTCCTGGCACCAGCACAGCCCATCTAAATACCCTGTGTTTGCTTCTTTCCCAGAAGTGAAAGAGTACGAGCCCCCATTTGGCTCCAAAGTGCGAGAACACCCTTGTGTGGAAAGCATGAAGGACAATGTCCTGAGAGACAGAGGGCGACCCGAGATCCCCAGCTCCTGGCTTAACCATCAGGTAAGAGCACCACACGTGGGTGGTGCGAGCTGCACTGCACCTTTAGCTGCTGCCTGAAGCCTGAGCCTTTCCTGCCCAACAGGCTGCACCTCCCTCTGCATGGAGAGGTCTGTCACACATGGAGAAACTGCATCACAGAGTGGCACTGGTGCTGATGTGGTGCAGGCACCACAGTTCTCTGCACCATGCCTGCCCCAATGTCCCGGTATTCCCGCTACACACCAGTGTAATCTAAAAGCAATCAAAACAGAAACACTGGAAGCCTGAGATCCAAAAATCATCCAGAGAGGCACAGAATAGTTAGGCCCCTAAAGCACACTGCAGGTAGGCTTTGAAAGGGCAAAGAAAACAACTTCACACGTGGGTCTCTGTTGCAGGCAGAATGGGAGCTTCAGACAAAATTTTTTAAAGACCTCCTGTTGAGCCATGAGGTACAGAAAGGATCCCCTTGCTTTCTAAATTCCTTTTCAGAGAGGTGTCTAGGTATGGCTGGGTTCAGTCTTAGCCTCAGATTTTGTCAACAGTTTACATTTTAAGGATTACATAGGTGCAATTGAGCCATTATGCAACTTTGTCCCACATGATTAAGGTAGCCAAACCAGATATAAAAATATAAATTATTTAATAGGATAATGACTAGACAAAAAGGTCTTAGAGTTATGTACTACACAGTGTAGGAGCTGTAACTACTTGTATAGTGTGCACTATGAAGCAATACTGAAGCAATCATATTAAAGCAACTGTACTAAAGGCAGCAAAACCAATTATTAACTTAAGATTAATGTCAGCCACCATGCCAACAACCTTAGGCAAATCTCTTCCACTCAGCCTCGAGGAGGAACCTTGAGGGCATGGGAGTAGCTTGAGGCATTGGACTCCTCAAGGGAGTTATGTTAGAAGATGCTGTTGTTGAAAAGTGGGACTGGGCTTACATAATATAAAGCAATTGACTGTCAGTCAGATGTCTCCAGGCCAGCTCAGTCAGCTCAGCAGCTTTAGATAAGTTATTAGTAGTATCACTTGTTTGTTCCTTTGTTGGGCAGTTCACCTCTACCACATCTTCACCTCACTATCAAGATGTTTGAGTCAGGCTGGTTTCCACATTATTCAACACCAAAAGCAGCATGATGCCCTTCTCCATTCTCCACTGGTAGCTTTGCAAACAGGGCACTGTTCAATTTGTTTTACCCCATTTCCAGGGAGACCATCCTACTGCAGAGGATCTTCAGCAGAGAAAGCAAATCTGAGTACTTTACCATGGAAACCAGTCATAGTTGTATCCCAGCTGTTGACAGGTTTAATGAAATAGGAAATTAGTCTTCAGCAAGCCAGTCTGGTTTTATTCAGGTTGTGCATTAGCAGTCCATTTCCCTTGCATATCACAAAGCACTTTGTCAGCTTCCTCCATTCCCGAGCACCAGGGTTGCACTTCCTAGGCAATAGTAGATTTTTCAGTAGAGGAAACTGAATGGAAACAAGCCAAACATATGCATTTCTTCACCTTTGCTCTCAGTAGTTTTATCAGTAGAGATAAAATGCGAATCATATTAGAGAAGTGAGGCTTGGTCATTCCACTTCTCAATGAAAGACACTGAGTGGTCTTTAGTGACAAAAGGAAAGTGTCACAAACTTTTATAGAAGCTCAGAAAACCAAGAATATCATCTATTTCCTTCAGGAACAACGTAACACTCCCTTTTTAATTTCATTTGGGAAGTTAAAATCAGTCTGACAGCTATTTAAAAAAGACCAAATGAGTGGCTAAAATCAATCACCTTTCCAACCAAGAACACCTGCCACCTGATGATTATGGCAGAATGCAGCCCCTTCCTGGAATGCAGGAACTTGCTCCTTATGTACTCAGCAGTGAGGAGTAGGGCTATTGAGGAGGGGCTTTTAACGAGGGAAGAAAGTTGAATTTTGAGGGACACCTGGATATCTGATACTGCCTGGATATCTGATACTACCAGCACTAAAAGCCCTTGAGAGCAAGGCTGAGTGTGAGGAGAGTTGCAGCTTGAGGTACTGGGGTAGAGCTGTAGGATACACTGTGGATTTAATCACCTCTGGGTTTTTAAAGCAAGTAAAATGATCATGGATTTGGACCTAGGTGTCCTGCATTTGACTTCAGAGGTTTCTTCCCGGCATAAAACCCACACCTCGAACTGCCCCAGCACAGAGCATCCCACCCCAACTGGGAGGGCCATGCACTTGTGCGTATGTGTCACCAGAATGGGCACAGCTGGCCCCAACAGGGTTCACCTAGGAGTCTAAGGAAGGAGATGCCTGATAACATGCTTAGAGGACATTCAATGAAGGTGGATTTAATTCCCTTTGCCTGAATCCCTTCCGTGTTTCACATTGTGCTAAGATGCAGTGATGCATCAGTTTCCACAGTGCTGTGACAGTTTGCAGCAGCTGAGGATCTGCTTTGAACTCCATAGAATTTGTTCTTACTGTAATGGCTCTTCCATATTCATTTCCTTCCTCTGCAGTTGTGTTTTTGTAATGAACTCATTATTCATCATGATAAAAATTCTGGAATGGATTTACATATTACAATTACCCCCCCACCCCCCTTAATGAGATTTGTTGCACTATTGATTTCAAGTTAATGTTTAATATTTAATTTAATTTACTGCTTGTAATTTCAATGCCAGCAGAAAACTAATGTTATTTGTATACAGACAGTAACATTCTGCTATTAGCATTGACATCAGTCAACATCACCAATTAGGTAAATTATACAACTAATGCAGTGTTGTGAAATGTTATTTTTTTAAATAAGTTTAAGATAAATCCCACTTAATGGGCTTTTACTATCATAAAGCAAAACACAGTTTCCTGAAAAATACTTCATGTTTATAAAATTCATTACAGAGATGCAACTTGTTTTTTGCTCCTGAAAACATTTGCATTGGAATTGAAATGAAGGTTAAACAGTTACAACTGTGAGTGATCTGCTTAAGTGTTCATGGCACTGTGACCCATATTTGCACATAGATTTAGGTAGTCTATGAGGAATTCATAAAGAGCTGATGTACAGCCCAATATTGCTGGCAATCAGAATTTTGTTTGAAAAACCCAAGCAGAATTCAGGCATGCAGAGGCATGGGTTTAGCAGGAGGTCATATTATCCAAGAATTTTGATCATATTTATGATCAAATAAAGCCCTGCTTGATTCTATATCACTAGTCTGAAGCATCTTTGTTCTTGTTATATCAGACCACATGCCCAGAAATGACAGTTCCAGCTGAAGCGCTGAAAATATTGTAGTAGGGTTTCTTAAAAAAAAATAAAACCAAAAAGAGAACAATGCCCCCATGACAGAAGCAGCAGATCCCATAAAGAACCCCCAGGACAGGCGTCAAATAACCCCCAAAATTCTGAGGGCACTGAAGCAGCTCTCTGAGAGAGGCTTTGCCGGTGGCTGGCCCCTCACGGGCGCTGTCTCTGTGCTTGCTGCAGGGCATCCAGATGGTGTGTGAGACGCTCATCGAGTGCTGGGACCACGACCCCGAGGCCCGGCTGACGGCACAGTGCGTGGCCGAGCGCTTCAGCGAGCTCCGGCACCACGACAGGCTCTCGGGAAGGAGCTGCTCGGAGGAGAAGATTCCCGAGGACGGCTCCGTGACCACCGCCAAGTAGCGCGTGCCCGAGAGCTCCGGGACGGAGGGAAGTCGCTCCTAGACGTGTTCACCTTGGCAAAGGGAGAAGTCTTGATCAGTGCCTTGACTTGCTTCCTGGAGGACTGAGGCTGTCACTACTCCCTTTAGGCTCCAGCTCTGGACAGGGAGATGTATTCTGGGAATTACAAGCTGGGGGAGTAGCAGTCGTACCCTAGCACTGGCGGCCAGCATCATGTCGTAGGAGGAGCTATACATGGTAGCACTTCCTCAGGAAAAGGATTTGAAAATAGCCAATAACATTATGCACTTTAATAATGCCTGTATATAACTATGAAATTGCTATTTTTATATATATATATATATATATACATATATATATATATAAAAATGTGTGTGTATGTATATATATATATGTATATATATATATATATCTATATATCTATGAACAGCCATGTCCTGGGAAAAGAAAAGTTATTAAAAGAAAGTGCTTCCAGGAAATTACCAGTACATTAGAAATCCCACCCCTTAGGGAAGGAGCCTGGGGGGACTGGTATAGCACCACACCAGCAATTGTGCACTAAGCATTCTGCCAAAAAGTAGGAATAATATGCAATAAGAAGATGAATTTCAAAGCATGTGCTGTGACCACCTGGCTGTTATCCTGCTGTTCACAGTAGCAGGAGCAATCTCACAGCAGACAGGCCAAGTTGAATTTGCAGTTGTACTTGCATGGTCCTCTCTGCAGCACATTGTGGAAAATTCAGGAATGCCTTTTCCCTCTCATCTTAACCCCAAAGTCCTCAAAGTGTTCCAGAACAGGCATGTGAGGAGGTTTGGTCCTTCCCACATGTTGTTTTGTTATCGAGTTCATTAATGTTGTATGTTAATTGCTTGAATTCGTGCTGCTTGCAAACAGGTTGCAAAATAACAGCAGGATCCGTTTTCCCCTCCTCCCATCCCCACCCCCAACCATACAGAACAGGACAGGGCCAGCAACAATCCAAGCAGATGTTTTATATTTGCTGTGCATTCTGAGTGTGGGCAGTCCTATTATTTCCCCCCTGTCTTTTACTTTGATGGTGTTGCTATAAGAACAAACTTTTTTTTTCTTTCCCCTGTACAGTGTAGGCAAACATTGCTAGGCAAACCCCAGTGTGACTGTTCCACACTATCTAAAGTAAGAGGCAACAGCTGTTGCCTTTATTTTTGCAAAAAAGACCTTGGAGGTGAGGGAAACCTCCATAGCAATAGGTTAATGGCATATCGTGCCTTCAGCATTGCTTGTATTTACGGCTGCCTCAGCAAGTCAGCAATTCACAGAATTAAAAAAAAAAAAACAAAAACAAAAACAAGGAAAGACTTTTAAAACAGGATCTTTCAGACTTTGCTTGCATTCTTTCAGTTCCCCAAAATGCTTGAGACAGTTGACATCATATTGGGCCTATATACATGACAGCAATGTGTTTAAGAAGTGCTAAAATTTTTATCTTTAGGTGTTTTACAGTGATTTATCCACTTTTCTCTTCCTCATGTCAGCAGGTCTTGCAATTTAGAAATTTACCAGCACAAACCAATCCTGGACACATGTATCTGGTGTGGTTTATTAAACACCTTTGGCAGATAAACATCCATATTCCTCTCAAAAATGTTGCCATGCAAGTCAATAGGAATCATGCTTATTCAAATAGGAGTTAAGATTTATGATGGCCAATACTGTATTTGAAATGGTTAAATGGTTTTGTAACTGCTTTTTTTTTTTTCATTTTAACCAAACTGCTCAGAGATGTTAAAACAGAGCGGGGCAAAACCTCCACACCTACAGTGGAACTTAGAGGATACTATGGCATTTTTTTTAGGGATGGAATGTTGTAAATTCACAGGGCCATAGGCAGAGGTAGGAGATGTGGGTGGGGAGTGCACCCAGGCTGGTAGAAGGGTCTCGGCCCATTTCTCTTCCTCCATCCACACAGAAGGTCAAGGAATGGTGACCAGTAGTTCCTGACAGTACTGACGTTTTTATGGGGTTTTTTAACACTACATGTAAAGGAAAATTTTTATTCTTTTAAGGAATACTTCACCTGTACATCATGTATGAAATAGGAATGTGAGCAATATATACTCTTGTATATCAAAAGTTTCAAACACTTAACTTGCTTTGTAAACTGTTTTGAGGGGGTTTTCATCTTGTTTTGTTTTGTACAAATCAAATGTTTATTGGAGCAAATAAAATAACACCAACTCAAGTTCATCTCTGGAGCATCCAGGATGGGGAGAGGGCTCTTTCTAAAAAGAACCCTATCCTAAAATGATTCAAGTCCATTTCTTCCCACCAGGGGCCTGAATGTCACTCTCAGTCTGTGCAGTGTGCTTTGCTAACGACTCCTTCCCCTAGTCTCCACCCTGCCCTTCAGCAGAACAGCACTAGCAGATGGCCAAACTTGCTGGCCCCTTAGCCCCTGCACTGTTACACCTCCACTAGTCTCAGAGGAAGGGAGGGAGAAAGGGCTTACAGCTGGTGCTTTTCTACTTCTGGATTGCTCAGTGTGGATGTGACTCTTACAGACACCGTTTAGTCATGGACTGGGCAGTTTTGGGTTAGCAGTTGGACTCCGTGATCTTAAAGGTCTTTCCAGCCTAATGGATTCTGTGGTTCTATGACAAGGCCATAGTTGGACCTCAGTCATTTTGGTGCTGATATTCAGGTGAGCCAGAAGACAGCCCACTAAATCTGTGTCGCTGAGAAGTGTGTGGTTAATGTGCTTGTGCCTTACAGCTACTGCTCTCCACAAAGAGCTTTCACCTTTTTAAGGTGATACCCCTCCCATGGAAGGCATGCAGAACACAGATTTTTAAAAAATGAGCAGGATACCTCCCTCTGCCCTCTTCAAATTGTCTTGAATATTACTTGGGTTGAATCTAAGCCTTTCCACAGGGTGCCATCCATCAGCGTCTGATACTGGCATCTGAGATGTTCCAGGCTTCACCATTTTTTTCATGGATTGTATTTTCATGCCAAAATCTCCACTGGCCCTCATACTTGGCTGCACTGACTATCTCCTTTTGAACCTTCAAGTGTGGATACCTCAAAGAGGAATCCACATTGTCTTCATTCATGAGGCAAGCAAAATCACAGAATAACTGAGGCTGGCAGGGGCACCCGAGTCTGTTCTGTGCTTGTTTGTCATCTGGTCCAGTGTCACGTTCCAAACAGGCACCTTAATTCAGGTTGCTCAAGGCCTTGTTGAATTTTGAGCATGTCAGTGGTTTCACAGCATGTCAGTGATTTCACAGTCTCTCTGGGCACCCAGTGCAGGCTTTGTGAAAGAGGCCTTGCCTAGGTGCCCCTCGAGCATCCAGCCACAGGTGAGCAGCTCTTCCTTCAAGCCAGCTGCCCTCTGCCAAGTAAAAGCACAGCCCTCATCTTCCCGACAGGATGCAAAGGCTCACTGCCCACACCTCTGTGGTTTCCAGCAGTGCCCTGCTGAGCCTTGGCAAGCCCAGCATCCCTGTGGCTGGCCCTAGCATGTGCCAGTGCTCTGGTGGCGGTGGCCAGCCCTCAGCAGTCCCCACCACTGGCCACAAACTGGCACAGACCTTCAGGCCCCAACATCCTGTTTATGCTGGCTCAGAGTCTGAGTCCTTTTGGCAAAACACAGCAAGCAAGTGTTGCAAATGCCTTTTAAAAATGTAGCAGGCAAAATTCCACAGATCTTTTAGTCTCGAAGTACATGATATCCTTGAAATAAAGTATATTTTATATACCTCTAATTTTTTTTTTTTCAGTTAAGGTTTTGCCCACCATTCTTATCCTAAATATTGTATTGTACATCCTACTGTGAGCAGCTCTTAATTAGTGTGTCAGTCAGCATTTTATCAGCAGGGTGCACAGCAAGGAGGCTCCAGCTGTGCAGTGCAGAAAGCAGTCCTTGGCTTTACTGCTGAAACTAGCAGTGGTCTCTACTGGATAAGGAAGTTTCCCAGTGCAGCTTCCTGTGTCACCAGTTCACATAATTTCCAGCACAGTGGGGATTTCACCCCCTTCTAGGGTATTCCAAATTGCTACTGGAATAGACATGAATGATAAAAGAAGGAAAAAATAATGACCCAGCTTCTGGGGAGAAAAAAAAAAGAAATAGAAATGCATTAAGACATCGTTATTCCGAGTGCACCTGGAAACAAACTGGGCCACATGCAGAGCACCTGCAATATTGTCCTCTTGTCAAGCCAGCTGTACTGGGGCCCAAGGGCTTCCTTTGCTCCCAGAGGAACACTGCTTAATTTATTTCCCCATCCTTATTCCTTTCTCTCTCTACTCCTTGCTTTAAATTTTTTATTTTTTGGCATTGTTTTTTTAATAAAATTCTGCCTGTGGCAATTTTTCCCTCTGGCCACAAAGAAGATGGAGTGAGTTCAGTTCCAGACTGTCTGCCTGTTCCTGAATGCAGTTTGGATGCCTTCACCCTGCTTATTACTTGGCAAACACTCCTGCAAGTCGGTGCACACCATGTGTGTGTTGAGAAGGCTCTTGCTGTGGGGGGGATGGCAAAAATTCATCTCAGCCTGGGTCAAGGTAAGTGATGCACCTCATGACAGGATTTTGGTGCTTGGTTATTTTTTTCTTTCAGACACCTGTGTCCTACTGGGTTACATCTCCCAGCACGACCCACAAGAATCAGTTGGCCTGAGTCCATGGTGCCCCAGCCTGGTCGTCTGGACCCCATTTCCTCTCCATGCCTTGACCTACTGTCTGCTCTCACCTATTTTGGACCTCTGGATGATGAATGGTGTTGCTCACGGGCAGAAAGCTGGAGACAGTCAGTGGTTTGTTGAAATACAGCCAAATTGTGAGCCTCCTGAGAGGACCATGCCCAGGAAATAGATTTAAAATTCTTGACTAATGAATGCTTTGAGCACCATCTAATCACTTCATGAAGAGGCAAAAGCAAAAGGCAGCTCATAAATTATTTGTTGTGAATTATTTGCTCAGCTGTAATGGAAATAAAACAATCTCTTCTGATAGTTTCATTTAGGTAACTAAACTCGTAAAAAGATTAGACAGTCACCTGATCAAGTTTGGCATGATTAAACCCTCACAGCTAAAATGTCTCTCTTGCAAAGACGTTGCCATGTGAAATCAGGGAGAGCAAAGATCCCTGGCATTTCTTCCCAGGCTGACCCTGTCCTTTGTCACAGGGGGGAGCACTCACAGCTGAAAATGCTTGTTCTCTTTCTCCTCTGCTGCAGCAAGGATTTTCTGTGGAAGAAGAAACAAAAAGCAATTCACCTTGCTCTTTATTTTTTCATCCATGGCCTCAAGCCCAGGCTGCCAGCAGCCCCTCCCAACCACTCCTCTTCCCCAGCACCTTCAGATGCCCAGCAAGGGCTGCACAGTGACCTCCCTCTCCCCCAGGTTTTGGATCATAGTGCTGGTCTTCCTCTCGTGAAAACTCCCCTCTGTGTTTGTGTTTCAGAAATAAAACCTGCAGCAGATATTGCATGACCTCCCAAAGGGCACCTCCCCGTTGTTTCTGATCAGTCTGTGGGGGGCTGTGCCCTTCCTCCTGCAGTCCTCTGTGCCCCCCAGCCTCATCTTTCCCCCAGCAGAGACTGCCCTGACCACCAGGGTCTGTCCTCCAGAAACAGCACCTGAGCAAGCAAGCCCCCTGCATGCACCTGTTTAACACACTGCCCCTTGGCTCTCTCCGGGCAGAAATGATACAGAGGAAGCAAAGCCCAAGAGAGCCACACATCAGATGTGTATCCAACAGGCTTGCATGGACATGGTGATCAGGTTTCCAGCCAGGTTTGCTGTCTTTCTGCTCCCATGAGTGGCTGCACGAGGCTCCCTGGACCACAGTTGTCTTCTCTTTCTGAAGGAGCAGACAACCACATAATCTGCTCCTGGTACCGCTGGGGTGAAGCTTCCATCAGTTTGTAATACACATGAGCAACTTGCACTAGGTCCACCAACCTCACCCTCGACTCTCAACCCCCTCCACACGAATCCCAGGTGTTGAGCCAGGATGAAAACAGTCCTACAATGCTTCCAGCCCTGCTGGAGCAGGGATTTCTGTATTTTACAGCTCAGCCACCTGCCAGTGTAACATAAGGCTCTCTGAAACGTCCCAGTTTTTGCAGAGTGCTTCAGCCACCAGCTGGCAGTGTGTGGGGCATAGGCAAGTGCTTTATTTTGGATGAACTGAACCAGCTTGAGATGCAGGACCTGCTACCAGAGCTATATGCTGAGCTACAGAAATGGAGCTTCCCCCCCTCCCCACCACAATAAAGCCTGTGTCACACAAAGAGCTCCAGAAATAGATTCCTTTCTCTTAAAAATACGCCAGGGTCTTCATGATTCAACCTTTCAGGAGACCATTTAAGGTTATAAATTTTTTTTTCAGAATTTATTGATTGCATCTAATTCCTGATTTTGCTCGAAGGTGAAAACTGTCTTTCTAGTTCTCACACTGAAGCCAGTATAAACTTCTCCTCAGATAAATATCTGTCTGTCTGTGGCTGCAAAAGTTCAGCTCTTAAGGCTGGGTTTATCTGACTTCCTTGTACATGTATGGGAGTGCTCTGCACTCACTGATCAAGGCTGTCTATGCTACGACTACTCAGTAAGAAAGGATTTGAAAGATATCCATATTAAATTGGAATAGATTGTTTGGCAACACATAAGAAATGCTTCCTCAGAGCCAGAAGTGCTGAGGGTTGTTGCTTCAATGATTGAGATGGAAACACAAGGCCTGTTCTGGGGTCTCTCAGAGCATTCTCACGTGACTTTTTGAGAATCGTTTAAAGTAAAGTAGTATTTTTTGAAAGAGCAAGGCTTTTTGTATGCCTAGAATGACAAAAACCAGTGTTTCATCTTTGATCCAACAAAACTGAAATAAAGGCTGTCAGGGAAAGGATCCAATGAAAGAAAACACAAAGCCCATCTGCTCAAAACTGCTGCCACCAAGGAGAATTTGCAGCACATGGGTTAGCAGACAGCATATTCAGGAGCAGACCATCAATAAGACAGGCACTAAGCAAGTTAAAAATAATAACTGCTGATACTTGAATCCAGACATTTCTGGAAAGATGAGGTTTCCTCCTTTCATCAAATAAAGTCAAACTACTGATTCTCTTCAACAAAAATACTTGCTTCCATAAGCCATCTGGTATTTCTGGAGGCAGAAGAAAATAGGCTATACTTTTAATTAGCTAAAAAAATTAAGATAGGACATAAATTTCATACCAAGACTTTTAATTTTACAGTTAGTAAGTCCTGTACAACTCTATACAGACTCACTCATATACTTTGGCTACCACCCCTTTTGCTCATCTAATCTCCATGTGAGCAGCAGGAGCAGTGTTTCTGTGACTGAGGAAGAGTTTGCAAAAGCAAATTGCAGGGGATTGGATAACAGGAAAAAGTTCTTCACCCAGAGGGTGGCTGAGCACTGGAACAGGCTCCCCAGGAAAGTGGTCACAGCACCAACCTGACAGAACTCAAGTGTTTGGACAATGCTCTCAGGCACATGGTGTGACTCTTGGGGATGTCCTGTGCAGAGCCAGGAGTTGGACTTGATGGTCCTGATGGGTCCCTTCCAACTCAGCTTATTCTGTGATTCTATGACTCCAGGTATTTCTTGTAATGCTTAGAATGCCACAGTGGAATGCTCCTGTGTTTTGAGCATAAGGACATCTCCCATTTAGCAGCAGGTTGTTTAGCTTGTGTACATCTGGAAAGGACATGTAAGCCTTATTAAATAAGGAGGACGGGGGGAACTGCCATAATTTCATTTTAATGTAAGAATGTTAACAGTAATTTTCTTGAAATAATTTCTGGAACAGTTGCTTTAAGAACCTCACCTTGTGAAAGCTGTAGGAAATGGAGGAAAGAATTTAAATTAACTTGTTTAAACATTTCTCAATTGTTTAGGTTAATCACAGTAAACCAAACAGGATCCAGCCATACTTAAACACAGCCTTTGCCCAAGTATAAACTGTTTACTCTAGACATGACACACAACCAGACAAAATTAATTCCTGATCTTGGGAAGAGTCTAATTTGCTTTTATTAGGTCTAGATGAAAACATTTTGGCAGAATAAGGTTTGATTTTCAATGTCCTGAGGGCAAGCAGGTGATGCAGCAGTCTCACCATCCCCACCACATCCACAGCTTGGCCCAAATGTGGCTCCTGTGGCCAGTTTGGGGCAGGGCTGTGCAGGGAGCCAGGGGCAGCCTGACCATGAGCAGCAAATGGTCCCACAGCTGAAGCCTGGAGAGGAGAAGCCTGCTCTATGTGCTTTCATGGGTGTGCTTTGGGACCATCCCTTTGCTTCACCAACACTGCTCAAGTCAGTAGATTTGACTTCATCAATTTGACTTCTCGTGTCCATGGATTGCAGGCAGGTTTTCAGCACTGACACAGTGCTTTGCCCACCAACACATGGAGAGTTCTCACAAAACAGCTTAAAGACTGGTTGTTCTATCTTTTAGGGGCCTTCACATTAATACTAATAATATAAAGTATTTAGCTCAAGCAAGAAATACAATGGCTTTTTACAAAAACCTTTTGCCTTTCAAGTTTCCAATGTGCATTTTGATAATGCTTGTCAAGGCCTGATTGCCATGTGGGATGGCCAGGCTGGAGCTCTGTATTTTTGCACTACTTGTCCTGATGCTCAAAATCAATCATATCAGCTTCTAGAAGAGACGGAAATTTTTTCATGGAAAATGCATGGAATAAACTTTGGCTACAGGGTCAGAAAGGTCAAATACTGATGTTCATGTTTTTCATCTCCTTTTCCTTATGCACAGCCAATGCATTAGCAATAGGAATGTATGAATGCTTTCGAGTGAATGCCTTCTCTTTACCATCATAGCAACACACTTCCTGCTTGAACCACATATCTTGTCAATCATAAAATTATTAACCTGAGGTCATGTGCTGGGTTTGGCTGAGGTAATTTTCTTCACAGTGGCCTGTATGCCTGTATGTTTTGGAGTTGTGCTGACCACAGGGTTGATAATATGGAGATGTGTTTGTTGTTGCTGAGCAGGGCTTGCACAGAGCCAAGGCCTTTTCTGCTTCCCATACTGCCACACTGGCTGGGAATTTGGGAGGTTGAGAGGAGACACAGCTGGGACAGGTGACCCAGACTGACCAAAGGGATATTCCAGATTAGGGCATCATGCTCAGTTTATAACATTGGGGGAGAAGGAAGAAGCGGGAGACATTTGGAGTGATGGTGTTTGTCTTTTTAAGTCACTAATATATGTGATGGGGCCCTGCTTTCCTGGGGATGGCTGAACAGCTGCCTGCCCATGGGAAGCAGTGAATTAATTCCTTGTTTTGTTTTGTTTGTGTGTTCAGCTTTCACTTTCCCTATTAAACTGTTCTGGCTTGATGCTGGCTGGATGCCAGGCACCCACCAGAGCTGCTCTATCACTCCCCTTGTCAGCTGGACAGGGGAGAGAGAATACAGTGAAAGGTTCGAGCTGAGATAAGGACCAGGAGAAACCATTCATCAATTACCATCACAGGCAAAAGAGACTTGAATTGGGGAAATTAACTTAATTTATTACTAATAAAAATCAGAGCAGCATAATGAGAAGTAAACCAAATCTTAAGACACCTTCTGCCTATTCCTCTCTCCTTCACAGGATTTACCTCATCCCCCACAGTGGCTCAGGGAGACAGGGAGTAGGGGTTACAGTCAGATCACCACAGGTTGTTCCTGCCATTGCTCAGGGAGAGGAGTCCTTCCCCTGCTCCAACCTGAGTCTTTCCCATGGGCTGCAGTTCTTCACAAACTGCTCCAGCATGAGTCCCATCCATGGTGTGCAGAATTGCATTTTTAAATGACTGCTTTAATTGTCTTCCAGTAGTAATTAAAATGAAATCATTGGTATTGTGAGCTGCATGTTGTGCTTCCATTAAGACAGTAATTATGGGGAAAGAGCTCTTAATTGGGAAGGGAAATAGCTTTTTTTTTTTTTGAATGCCCTACCTCCTACATGATTGTCTCATCAGGTTCAACACTCTGGGTTCAGAGCAACAACTTTGTCCTCCAGTTCTAAAGAAACCTTGCAAACTAAATGCAGAGGGTATGCTTTATGAAGAAAAACATTAACAAAAAAAAAAAAAAAAAAACCAACAAAAAAAAACACACAGAAAATGAAACCCACCAGGAAGAACTTAAAAAGAGAAAAGTATCTGGAAAGGTCAAACTGTTTTGCACTTGTTTGGCTATATTATTCTTTACCTACAATCAGACAACAAAAGATTAATTTCCAAAATAGCACACGAAAGCAAGAAGGTGAAGAATGCTTAGTGTATTTTATTGTTTCAGCCTGACTGATCTAGGTGAACTGCATTCCCACCATCTCATACCTAGCCACGCTTCTCTTTGACTACTCTGACTTTCCTGCATAAAATGAGAGCACATGTCTGGCTCCAAATCCAGATGCAATCCCAACTACATCGTGACTCTGTACCAAGGCATGATTCCCTCATCTTCCCCTTTCCATGTTCTTGCTTTCCCATGGAGTCAGCAGCCAGGCACATGGCCTCGATAGGCCTTCCTGCACCTGCCAGCCTCAGCCCCATCCACATCCAACCTGAGGTTCAGACACTTCAGGAATGAATTCTCCAAGTTGCAACATGTCCCCAGATGTGCAGCTTCATGTCTTGCCCCCACATTGTCCAAGGGGCAGAACTGGCACTTGTCATTTGAAAGGGTGCAAGAGGAGCTGGGGAACCCATTCAGCCCCTTGTATCTCAGATAATTACCAGGGCTAGGAAGAATCAAACTATTTATTGACAACTGGAAATCAATGAGAGAAGACTAGGAGACACCATGGATTTAGGCAGCATTTGAATATGGTTCCACAGTGACTCTATTTCCTATCCATTGTTTTAAGAAATAGCCTAGACGATGGACAAAAATATCAGCTTATTAAATCTGAAAACTGCATCATGCTGGGAGAGGCTGCAATTGTGCTGCAGGACAGACAGAATGACAATTCAAATTGTTCTTGGCAGATTGAATAAATATTTTGAGAAAACATTATTCTCTTTAGTGGAAACACTTACTAAAGACTAATTAAAGGTACAGATATCTAATGGGGAAAAGCTGCTTAGAGCAGTTGGCCAAAGAAGCTCTAATGCCCAGGGAGGATCACAAACCTGGTAAGAATCAATCATGTCTTGCTGTTACAAAGGATGTGATGGATCCATCATCCACTGTGATGGATGAACAGCAGTGGCTGCTGAGAGATGTACAGAGTGATCCTGCCACTCTTTTATAACCTGGTAAGGTTCCAGAGCACTGCTCTGTCTTGTTTTGGACAGAATAGTCAGAAGATTTTAAAACATGGTCTCTGAGGAAACATGAGAGCAATTACTGCAATGCAGGTTTAGACAAGAAGACAATTAAGGGTTAATAAGAGTAGAATCTTAGAAGATGTAGAAAACACAAAGGGGGAAAAATACTTGTAGGCCGTAATCATGGCAATTATCAAGGGGCTAAGAAAAAATCTGAAACATCCATTACAAAAACCTCAAGGGAAGGTTGCAGATTTTCCAGAATTTTTGGTCATGATTTATAGACTAGAAAAAGGTTGAACACGAGTTCCCTGATATCACTGATCCTGTTTCAGGATGGAGGTCATAGTTTCTCAATGAGATCTTGAGATCTTTTCCTGCCGCAGAAGTTCCAGGGCTGTGTTCAATCAATGCCTCCAAATGTCTGAGTTCAGAGTGGCCAAGAAGTTGGAAATTTTGTTCTGTGGGAAATTGCAAAATGTTCTGGAGCATGGGGGCAGGACATCCTCTTTTGCAACTCCCTATAGGACATTGATATTTCTCACAGAAAGGAAAATATAAAAAACCCTGACACTTGGATTGCTTCAGAATAAAGGTCCTGCACCACTCTGGACTGGTGCAGACTCATCTGGAGTTTTGGGTGCAGTTTTGGGCACCACAATGTAAAGAAGACATTAATCTATTAGAGAGTGTCCAAAGGAGAGCCATAAGGATGGTGAAGGGTTTGTAGGGGAAGCCCGGTGAAGAGTGGCTGGGGTCACTTGGTCTGTTCAGACTAGAGAAGAGTAGAGGGAGCAGAGATCTCATTGTGGTCTTCAGCATCCTTCACTCTCATGACCAGGGATGGAACAAAAGGGAACAGCATGAAGCTGGGTCAGGAGAGGTTTAGGTCAGATGTCAGGAAAAGGTGTTTCACCCAGAGGGTGGCTGAGCTCTGGAACAGGCTCCTCAGGGAAGTAGTCACAGCACCAAGCCTGGCAGAGTGCAAGAAGTGTTTGGACGATGCTCTCAGGTACATGGTGTGACACTTGGGGCATCCTGTGAAGGTCCAGGAGTTGGACTTGATGATCCTGATGACCCTTCCAACTCAGCTTATTCTATGATTCTGTGATAAAATCAAGCCTGGAGTCTGAGCATTCTGGATCTATACAACTTTAAAATGGTTTATACACTCCTGAACTCCTTTTCTTACCTTGGTAAAAGCAAGGGTAAGGAATTTCTGCTTGGCTGGGGGGATTCAGAATCAGGGAACTGAATTTTTCATGTTGCCATGAATTCTCCATTGTTCATCTTGGATGCCTCAAATACACCAGTGTCATAATATGTTACACAGCATGGAAACACATTCTGGTCACTACCAGGATAAAAAACAAATAATCACAGGTCTGCATATTTTTCCCCAAAGTCCATCGAAATTCAATGTCTTTAAAGGAGACTGCTGAACTCAAAGCAACATTTTCTGGCAATTCATTTTTGCAAAAAAAAAAAAAAATCCCAAGATCTTTCAATTCCATTCCCTCCTCTGCCTCATGTGAGAGGTCCAGGAGTGCTCTTTGGAAAAGATCTCCTGGGTGTGGTGCAAGTGGGTTGCCAGAGGATACACCAGTAGATGGAGCACACGACTCTGCAGAGCTATGCTTTGGCTCTGTAGCACCAGTTAATATTCCCACTGTTCACAGCTTGCAGCCTGAGGTACAACAGAGCTGGACCAGGCACTGAGCCTGCTGCCCAGCCCGAGTTTCCTTGCTGCTGTTCTCCAGATGAGAGGCTAGGTCTGCTTTGATGACCACTGAATTTCTTGGCTGCGTGACTTTATTTACATGTCATTTAGGCTTAATTCATGACTGCTTTAACACTGCTTTTTATGCCATCCTTATACTGATCTTCATAATTTTCTGTTTTGCAGGTGTTTAGTTTGTCCTACCTTAAATAAAAAAAGTGCTTGCTGCTTTTTGCAAGTCCCCAAAGATTTTACGCTTTTTTTTACTGTCTCCTCTGACACACATACTTAGAAATCACCAAGTTCTCCATGCACATCAAACTCTAAAATTTCCAAAAAACTTCATCAGCAAATTTTGTGAACATATGTCTGATCTTTCTGGAAAGGTTAGTGATGACAGTATGAAATTAGATTAGCTCAGAATCAATACCAAAGTATCATCCGGTCCCCACTACTCATCTTTCACTAGTAGTCCTATTCACTTTACATTTTCAGTCCTGCTTCCCATCTTATGTAGATTGACCCAAATGATGAAACAGCAAATACTTGAAGAGTCTAGTCTAGAAAAATCAAGTTTTTATTCCCATAAAACTATCTGGCTAGTCTAGCAGCACTCCCTCTGCCAAGCCCATATCAGAGTATGTCCCATTTTTCACTCACTGCTGTGTCCTGTTAGTGACATCTTCCACAATTTTTCTAAAGCTATGGCACAAGTTTTCACAAAAATAGAAGTTTTAAGTTCCTTGTGTATCATTCATCTGTAAAAGAGAGCAAGTAACATTTCTCTCTGCCACTCTTTGTCTTAATCAGTTTCTCAAGGTCTGGTCTCCCAGTTTTGATTTTGGTGTTACCACAGTTCCAGCAGAAGCTGTGGCTGCTCATCATCTGAGCATCTGGACAAATCCATCACTGAAAAAAGGATAACCTGAGCACTACATTCGCTTCAACTTTCAATCTTAGCCCTTATGCTACTCTGGCATTTTTTTCTATAGCTCCAAATACTGGAAATACCCCTCTGAAAAATAACTTTACAGGCATGAGAGAGGGTACAAAAACAGAGAAAGAATAAAAATCCATTATCAATTAGCATGAAAAGAAAGGATGGATCAAGCTGCCAGTGTCAGTGCCTGACAGATTTAAGGAGTCACTTCCCAGAATGACAAGCTGGGTGAGAGTTTCTTGGAAGAACAGTGTTGTACACAGTCCTACAGAAAAATGTTACTTTTCATGGGTCTGTGCTGTTTCATGGCAAGTGTTCCCATCACACTTTCCATTTTTAAATAGCGTTGTACAAGTTATAAGAAAGAAATTACTTCATCAAAACAGAACATCTGTGTTTGAAGGAATTATTAAGAGTCCATATCTTTCACTTTCTATTATTTGCCTTCATCTTTGATAAAATTAAGGATTTTACAAGTTTTCTTTAATGAATTTTAGAAATGCGATCTATTGTTCTTTAGTTGCACATGAGCTACCAAGGCTGAAAGTGGCCCTCTCTCTTGGACTTTTTAAAGATTACCCTTCCAGTGTCACTGCTTAAAACAAACTTTACCTTAATATATATATAAAAATCATCAGTGTACAACAAAGTGTCCAGATTTCTGGAAGGGCTTCTGTAGGATATTGGATGGGCATGGCATGCTGGGGCAGATTGCTGCAGTGCCAAGGCATGTACAAGTTCTTTGATGACTCCATGACTGGAACAGCTTCCCTGCTCCACTCCAGCAGCACAGGCACACAGCAATTCACTTAGCAGAGGTTAACCATTCACACAGCCATTCTGCGGGCTTGCCTTGAAACCTTTGACATTCTCCTTTTTTGTTCCTCTTGCAGAGCAAATTTCTTTGGTTTGTTTTATTTCTCAAAGTAATTTTTTTGTTGATTATTATGCAGTTACAGAATTAGAGTAATAACATCTAATTGTACATCTGAAGAAAAAACATGTAATTGTGGGAGACTAGATTCAATTTAAAGAAAAAAAAACCCTCCACCAGGGTTTCTTGTGGTGTGCACAGTGCATTTCCAGGCAGTGCAGCTTTGATTGCATGTAACCTGCAATTAGCGTGAGCAATTAAGACAAAATTAACCTGTGCAATTGTATTATTTCAGGATTTAACAGTAGCAATATTTGGCAGTAACTGTACTAGATACAGTGCTCATAAGCTCAAATAATTACCAGCACTTACCAGTTACACCACAAAAAGGAGGACAGGAATGAGTGGGCCGTACCTGCCACATCTGATATCCAACAACTGATTTTCCACGTTACTCAGCCACTGAAAATCCATGAAAGTAGCCAGCAGGGAAGAGAGGCTGGGCAGATTTGGCACAGTAGAATATGTGGGACTCAAATGTCACTTTTAGCTCACTTTTGGCTTGCCACAGAACTCCTCTGTGACTTAACAGAAGAGATCAAACTCAACATCTAGTAATTCTGAATTACTCTCCTCTGCCTTCAACATTTCATATTAGTTTTCTAAGCCCTATCACAACACTTGGAGATTTAAAAATAAAAATCACTTGAGCATGAATCAGTGCTGTGGGCTGTGTGTATGAGGAGGCCACAAGCACTTAACAGGTTTTTACATACTCTTATTTGGCATTCTGGGAATGTAACTCTACCAGTTCTATTAGGCTTTTCTTAAAGAACGTTTCTTGTTCGTTAAGAAAAGCCTAATACAACTGGTAGATGCTTTTCAAATGATATTTGAAAAGCATCTTAATGCATCACTGAAGGATACAAATGAAAGCATGCTTCAATTCAGTCTCACAAAAATAAAGATAAATCTGAATCTCTAGGGCACAAACACAGAACAGATAAACTCAGGTGTTCAGAGCGCCAAACTGGTGTTGAAATGAGACATCCCAGTGATAAGATGCAGGGTCCAATCCAGCAAGAGTTTCCAGTTAAATCAGTGGGAATTAGAACTAAAATCATATGTAAATGGACTGTGATGATTAGTGCAGATTTATCACAGAAAATCATACTTATGTGGGTGATTTTGCACATGGACACATCACAAAATGCTCAAAGTTCTCACAAGGTGCAGCCACGCAGCTAAGAGTAAAATCTACCTCTGTATCCCTTCTAAATATTTCTTTCCTTTTCTATTGAAAAAATTATTAGAGGTAGACACAAGAAATTACAGACAACAAATGGATCAGCTTCTATACTAATTTATGCATGTACCTCACTACTTCCAGAACTTTGTTTAGCATCCTGAGTGATGGAGCCTGCCAGTAACTAGGAGAGGGAGCTCATGGGTCAATCCCAACTAGCTAGAATAGCAAAAAAATGATAAAAATTAAACATTTTTTGCACAGATAATTTAGCTTCTGCATTTGAAAGCAGGACTAAGATAAATTGTGACATGTTTTCACCCAAAATGTTTATTAAAGATGATGTGGGCACAGCACACAGATAAACCACATCCTGAGGCAGGGTTAAACTAGGTTTTACACTTTAAAGCTGAAGTGCTATTTATCTGGAGTGCTTAGAGGTACCTTCTATGTTTGTATATGCAGTTTTAGATTGACAAATGACAAAGACAGCCTGTATTTATAAGGGTGTCATTTACTTCACTTTTTATTAAAATCACCAGCTACAAAATAGACATTTTTTACATACTATTCCAACATAAGTAATTATGAGAAAATTACATTAGTCCTGAAATGAAACCATCATATTGTGCACCTGGAACATGGTAAAAGGTCAGAAACAATGGAAAATATATGGAGATTGGATAAGGTACTCACATCACACTGGAAGGTCAACCTATAGCTTCAAAGAAATCAGTGCCCATGATGATCAGACTCATTTTCTGCAACTACAAAAAGGTTCCAGTTTACTCTCATTTAAAAATATTATAGCCACTACTGCTACAGAAAGAAACTGTGTTACTTCTGCCTGACATGTGCCATAAGTGCCACAGTGTCTGGAGAACACAAACAGAAACAAGACAGTAACACTTTTTTGATCATGGTGGTGTCACAAAACATCACGGACGAAATTCTTAGCTGATGAAAGGTGTTATAACTTCTCCATGAATCAAAAAAATCAGGTACTCACCAAGAATCTGGGCCATAAACAAAACATCCTGACACTGTATTCTGTCTTTCCCTTCAAGGTGAAAAAAAAGAGAAGGAGAAGGGGTAATGGTCCTGTCTAACTCAAGATGAAAGAGCAAAGTCGTCCCCTTCATGCAGCATTCCTTGTGCACTCTGCACTCCACCCTGAGTGACTGGGAGGCAAAAAAAGCCTTATGGGCCCTGAACTTAGGCTTTCCAAGATCAGGATAACTGGTATAGCCAGAAGCACTCTCCATCAACAAATGATAAGAGTGATTTGTGGGTATTGAAGAGCAAAACCCAGGGGCCACATTGTGATATTCATTTTATTATCAACATGGGTTTTGCTTAAAGTCTGGTGCATCACTATGATAGCACAAGTATATCCATTCCAGGACACTCTTCAGGGCACCTGTCAAGGGCTGCAGGTGACCCTTGCTTTTAACCACTGCTCTGACTGTGTGACCCCCCTAGTCATCATGACCTTGTTCAGCTTTGCTGAACCATCATCCTGGAGACTGGAAGTAGGAATTTCATGCAATGTTGGATCCTAGTACAATGTAGGAAATGAAAACAGGAAAGCTTTGTGCTTAAAACCAGCTTTCAGGAGGACAGAAAACATTATAGCAGGAAGGTTCATTGTGGTCAGTGCTACCTCAAATACAGAATAAGGAGCAAACAGCAAAACATTAACAAGTGAGCAGATGTTGATTACAAAGTGAAAGAAATGGCTATTTCCATTGGTTTGCTGCAACAACTTCATCACAAGAAATACATTTCTATCTTTATAAAATTGATTTTTTTTATGGAATAAAAAATAGCTGAAAAATATAGTCTAATTCTCACCACAAAGACAAAGCACAGAACTTAATTTTGTAATTGAAGATTGACCAAAAATGTTCAAACTGTTCATATCCTAAAATCACAGGAAGACCTTCTCTGATCACCACTACTGTAATAGCAGAGTAAAATTACAAACTATACACTGATAACATAAGATCAAGTCATCTCAAATCTGTAGGAAAATACAAACAAACAATGACAAATAAGCAATTTTGTTATATTATTAATATAAAGTAATCATGCATAAAAATATGTATCTTCCAGGTAAATATATATTTTTTTCTCTGTTAAAATTTAAAGTGCATCTAAAAGCTTCTAAATAAATCTTTACACTTTAAAAATAGATGAAGGTGAACAGCAATTCAGAAATTATAGATAGCTCCTGTTGACAAAGAAGTAAGAAGTTCTAAATGTTATTCCAATATCTTCAGCTTTCCTAAGGTGGGGATATTTTGGATGGGCAACACTGGCAAACACTGACTGGACCAAATGACTTTCACAGAATCACAAAATCCTATGGGTTGCAAGGGACCTTAAAAGGTCATCTGGTTCAACCTGCTCCTAGCAGGGTAAATATTGGTTACTCAGGGCTTTGTGCAGGAGGTTTGTCCTGGTGTGATGTCTGCACTGACCCTCATTGCACTGCCTGCCTGTGCTCACAGTGGAAAACCTGGACAATGCACCTAGTTAGGTAGCCTTGAGGAACTCATTTCACTTAACTTCACAATTTCCAGTCTTATCATGTTAATTACCAAACTAAAATATTGACAGAGTAGATAAGAGAATTAACTAGCATATTAAGGCTTACTGACAAATCCACTCCTAATAGCAACTTCAGAGGAATTTTGCCTGCATGCATAAGTGACCAGTTTGAGCTACACTGTGCACAGGCACCCAGTAAATAGCTGCCTTTCCTGGGGCACAGACACCATTCTCAGAAGCACTCCCTTCTTGAGGAAACACTTCCCAGAATGGCAGCAATGGTGCTGGAAGCACCAGCCTGCCCCCAAGCCCCTGTCAGCAAATGCTTTCCTGTGAAGGGGTGTTCTACCTGCAGAGTTCTCAACACCAATCTGTAAAATGACAGTTTCCAAACTATTTGTCAAGCTTTTTACTACTTTCCACAAAACAGCACCAGAATGCTGCTGCCACTTTCTCCATAAATATCACACCTGAGCAGCACCTGGTGCTGTGGAGCTACAGCTACAAGTCCTTAGCGAGAAGCTCGATTTCATCCAGCAGGAAGTCCATGTCCTCTCGGCTAACCTGTGGGCTGATAACCACCTGGCGGAAGAAGTTGACTTTGCCCCAGTGAGGCTGGTACCCAAGCATCATGCTGCCCTTCTTCATCATCCTCTCCTTAATTATAGGAGCAACCTGAAAGTGGAGACAAAAAAAAAAAAAAGGTTTGATGCCACACTCAGAAATACAGGCTGTTTGGGCAGGAAGGGTATTTTGTGACTTACAGAGTTTTTCTGAACTGTCTGAGTTTTGCAGTCCTTGCCTGACTTCCCCACTGCCTGCCCCAAGGAAAGCCAAGCTCAGACCTGCAGGTTTAAAGCATTGAGACCCTTGTGCTCTGTAGTTCCTGAAAGAATTGGAGCAAGATCTAAATCCTGGTGCTTGAGGCACTCATCAGTGACATGGGAAAGGCTGGGTAAAGGTCTCTAGTTTCCCTGCTTTAGATCAAAGGTTTGAACTCAGGAAGAGCATCAGCTGCAGCTAGTTAAAGGCAGGGTTTGTCTCCCTGGGCTAACCATGACTTGTTGCCCTTCATGACCCTGCTCCACCACATCTGCAAAGCAGCTGTCCCCAGAGGACATTCTGCATTGAACCCCTGTGAAACTCAAGTTGCCAAAGAACTCAGTATGATGCAATATTAAAGACAAGGCCTGAGCCTGGCGTGTTAGATTTCATCTCGTAGATTTATGACATGAGTAGCTTTTGGCTACACCAGTCTTGTGTTGCATGGGATGGAATCTTACTGCAGCAAAAAACCCATGAGATAGACTGGTAGAGTCAGGTCCTTATAGCAGAGCATTTGATCTCCTCCCAGCAGGGCTCTTAACTTGGGCCAATCAATCTTGTGCATAGCTTAAAGCATGTGAGTAGTTCTGCATTGTCATGCTTGAAATAGGTCATAAGCCTAAATGCATTCCTGGACTATTTCTTGGAAGGCAGAACTAAGTATTTTGACAGGAGTATTTTTTAAAAGATCTTGCATTTTAATATATTAAAACTTCAGACCATGGTATTTCAGAAGAGTGAGTTCCTCTTCTTCTCTTGGTGATGGTTTGATTTTGAACTAAGAAAATAGGTTTGTGACCTAACCTTGCTTTCTGCGTGAATTTATTTCAGCTCTAAAACTTTGTGCCTGATTTGCAAAAGAAAACTGATGATGCTGAACTTATCTAATAGCTCCATTTTTACATTACATATTTCAGTGGTCTTTTTTGCTTAGATAGAAACAGATAAAGTTTTCAACACTAACAGCCTAGCTTTACTAATGGCCAAGTCCCCTGAGAATGGGTCACAGCAGCAGAGGAGCAGCTGTCATTTCCTCAGAACAACGTCCCAACAGCACAGATGTGAACTGCAACTAGTTACATCAAATTGTATTCATCTAGTTTGCTTGTGGAAGTAGTGTGCAAATTAGTAATAAATTTAATTTAATTTATTTCTTAAAAAAATAAAATAAAATCCTCTCCACTTCAGACCAAACGTGTTCCAAACTACACCTACACCAGCAGTATCCTGACATTACCTTGACATTATGACCTCGTGCCCCAGAGGTGGTGTGCTGGACACCATGTACACACAGAAAAGAAAAAACTCCTCCACCTCTGTCCTTGACAGAGCCCCCAGGTGACTTCTGCTCATGGAATAAAGACACTACAAGTGCAAGGGGAGAAGTGAATTCTTCTTAATACACTTTCTCAGGCTCTTCTTTAAGATTCAAATCCCTATGGCAGCTTTTAGCCTTTATTGATGTTCCATCACAGTTATTTCATCTTTTGTATCACGCTATTGATTCTTTTCATCCCAACACCTGGCGCTCCATAATCCATCATCCCAAAATGTGCAGTAGTGCAAACAGAGGCCATGAAAGCAAAAACATTTACAGCTTCAGTAATTTCAGGACTGTAAATATACTACATTTCTGTAGGTCTGCTCTCGTGGAAAGGTAGAAAAACCTCACTTTCACTATCTCATTTATTACCTCATTCATCCTTCATGCTAATGAATCTGTCCTCTTAATTTGAAATGTATTCATCCCATTTTGAAAGCAAAACAAACTCTTCCTATATAAATAAAAAAAAAAAAAACCCCAAAAATTATTTATAAGCATGTGATGGGATTGGTTTTGGAAAGACTTTCCATCACATATTTTGCATATTCTTTTTGCTACAGTGATGCAGTCAGTGTAACAAAACTGTCAAGGATCCTATCCACAGAAAACACTAAGGAACCGAATCTATGTTCAAATGTTTAAGCACACATATCATTTAATGGTTCTTTTGTGAGACTTGCATGCTGAGGCTTGGACTTGATTGGCACGGGGTATGACTGCTAACAGAAGGGAAAGGCAGCTACCACTTTGCAGCAGAAAAAAAATAGACCTGTAAGAAACTAATTGCCTAGTGAGGAGTTCAGTGAGTTTAATTCTTACTAAAGTCAATGAGAAATGAAGATGCTCAAATATCAGAAAGAGCTGCAGAGCCCCATTCAGGATAGGGTCCTTGGAAAGCAATTTGGTGAGAGTGAGATTGCTTCACCAGTCCAATTATTTTCCTACAGAACTTTGTTCAAATTGCAAATCTAATTCTTTATGTGGCCTATCTGTGGAGCAGTCTCAGAATTTTAAGTGTAATATATCCTAAACCTGAAGGTCTCTTCTCTGCTTTGCTCCCCTCACCTCTTCCTTCCCACTGCTAGCCTCCCCTGCCAATCTACCCTGGGGATTATTGTTTCAAACACTCACGACAGCAGAATAAAAGTTATCAGACAGGTTCTTCTTCCACCTCAGACTGTGGGGAGGAGGTGCCAAGGATGCAAGGCCATTCTACACCAGAGTTTCCCACACTGCACTGTGCAGCCAGAGCCAAGGGAGCTTTTCCTAAAGATTGATGGGTGCATCACAGTCTGTCTGTGCAGAACTACACAGCAGCTGTAACAGCTCATACTTCCCTTACTCCTGATAGCAGAGCTTTTTAAAACAGAACAAAGCTCCTTCTCTACCTACTTGAGTGACAGGGTAGTTTCTTTTCCCACTCTCAGCCAGCACTCAGCCACACTACCAACAATAAAAAGTTTTACCCCTAAACTTTAAGCTATTTCTATCAAGAGCCCAGACCACAGCTGATCCTCATACATATTTACATGGAAGATGCCAATGCTTCTCCCCAGCATATATACACACAGAGCAGTATGATAAGTAGCTGGGATCATCTTAGACACTACAGCTGAAGTATCTAGTGCACCACAGGGACCAGAAGAGCAACAGATGTCCTTCTCCATATCTCAAGTATCCTTGAGAAAAGTGATTCTGCACAGTCACACCACAGTGCAACATTTTTTTTACCTTTAAACCACTATGTCCTACTAATCAATGACATTTATTCCAAATTTCTCCAGCACTATAAGAATTTCCATCAGGCTCAGGTTATAACAGCATAGCAAACTTCAGCAACCACCATTACAGTCTGACTCAACAAAAGGACTAAGCACATTCTCCAGGAGAAACCCATACCCAGTGTCTCCAAGAGTTAGTTCCCAAATTTGGACCATAAAAATCTATATCGAGGAATAGATGAAAGTCCTATTTGAGAAAATTTTTTCTTCCAAATAGCAAAGCCTCCAACACCATTCTCACCTTGGCAAGGTATGCAAGCCTTGTTCTTAAGCCAAGAACAGCCTTCTAGAACATGGGTTTGTGGTACAAAGGGAAACAGGCAGAGCAGCTCTGTTAAATAGGTAATGTTCTCAGTCCATTAGTCATGGCACAGTATTATGCTTTGGAATTCATTCACCATTAGCTGCCTTTTGGTGAACACTATGGACTATTGTGAGAAAAACTGTTTTGTAGATTTTAGTCTAATAACAAAACAAAAAAGAAAAATCACAATAAGATAACAAAGTGCTTAATTTGTTCAAAGCACATCATCTCACTGACTTCTAAAACACATACCCCACTACCACCAGTTTGTAGTTCAAGTTGTACACTTGGTCCAAAATAGCAGATAGATACCTTCTGATGTGAAAGAACAGAACAGAGTAATCTGGCTCCTTTGCTCACACGAGGTAAATGCACTGAGCCCCCAGCCCCAACTGCACTGGTGCTGCTGGATATGGATAGCTAAGTTGTCCTAAAGAGAAGCAGAATTCCCCAAAATATGCTATCTTGGTTTTTGGGGGGGTTTTTTGTGGGTTCGGTTTTTTTGGGGGGGCGTGGCTTTTTGGGTTTTTTGGATTTTGGTTTTGGTTTTTTTTCTGAAGCAAAGAAATCATCACGTCCTAGTTTTAATCAACCCCCTGCTTTTCTACACTAAAGTTGTCCCTGGCAATTGCAATTAACAAATATGCTGAAAGTGCAAGAAAGCCCAGGCTGGACAACTGCAGACTGGCTTGCTGATAATGGAAGACCATGTCTACCTTGATTATAAATTTCTTTCTCTAGGACCCTCCTTTAATCTGTAAGTGACCTCATTTTAGACCTAATTGAGTATTTTCAAACTGTCCCATCACAAATTATATTCCCTGCCCCTGACACATCTGTTACCTGGGTGCCACCAGGTACTGCCCTCATTCTCACAGACCCCAGCTGGATTTCTCTAGTCATGCCTGATGCTAAATATCACAACAGTTTTTTTCCAAACTGTAGGCTAGAGGCAATAAGTTTTAAAAACAACATCATGTTTTGGTTTTTTTTTATTTAAACACTAAGGCAAAAGGAGCGAGTTGCAAAATTTCTAACAATACTGGGTAAAAGTATTCTGCTAAGCAATGATTTTATGAAAATATATTGCTTCAGGGGAGGGAAAAAATGTGAATTTGAAAAATAGCCTAAGATATAATCAGCCAGAAAAATTAAGAAACCAGAAAAGACCAAACTTTTTCTAAACTTTGGAAACAAGCATATTTGTTTCAAAATACTGTTTTCAATTAAAACTTAAATTCAATTGAAAATTGACCCAGTTTTATTATACCCGTAGGAAAGGACTGAGAAAATTTAAACTATGCAAATTGCTCCATTTTAGCTTGCCTGAAAACAACTTTCTGATCAACTAAAACCAAGAATTTCTTCCAGTTTCTCAATTCAATGGCCAAGCAAAAAAGAAATTCATTATTTGTACAACCATAAACATGTGGGATCAAAAGTGCTGACACTGCTTAAATAAAACATCTGTAGAATTGTTGTTCTTTGGAAAAGAGAAGAAATTATGAGAAAACTCATCTGACTGCCCACTCTGTTGGCCAAACCTGTCTGGACTTCCCATGTGAACAGCTTTGAGTAGTGTGGATGAGTCTAAATGTGCTGACCCAGCAAAGACTATAAAGACAGAATGCCTACAAAAAGTAGTGCTAATATTGGCAAATGCTATCAGAAATGTTTTTCCAAATCCTTTGAATAGTTCCCAGGTGGTTGAGCATCTCTACAACACAAAGCTGAAAAGTTGCTCCAGTTGCTGGCAGCAGTAACTCCCAGTCACAGGACCCCATTCTGCTTCCCCGGATATTAATTTCCAAAATGCCACAGACTTCAATGGAAACAGAATACAATTATCTAAATTTCCTGCTTAAGCCTCTGCTTCAGGTGGCAGTTTGCACACAGCCTTCAGCTTTTTCTACAGAAAGTCACATTCACAGTAAATCAATAACCTTTCTAGGGATCCATAAAAGCAGGCTAGACAGCTTTGGAAGAACAGGAGCATATTAGCAGCTCAAACTATTTCTCTTCCTCAAATACAGCCTTGATTAAATTTTCCAAGGTACAGAATACCACATGAGGAACTGGCTGAAGATTCATAGCTAAAAGAGAAAAAAGCTGCCCTTTTGACAAAATGGAAAGATTACATTCTCACGATTTCACAGATATGGGAAACACATTTTGTGTCCTCATCTGAATTGTTCCTTGCAATGGAAGACAAGTTTATACAGAACAGTCCCTCTCATCTGACCACAAAAATCTATTTTGTCTCCCCCAGAAGGGGCAAATTTTAATTTGAAAGTTCATGATTTTTACTTAAAAGGCAACTATTGGCTGTTCAAAGTCTGACAAGTTATTCTTCCTGCTAGAAATGACCAGTTTGAATGCAAGCATTTTCATAACAAAACAACCCTTTTACAGCAATTGCTACCAAAAAGAAAAAATCCAAACCAAAAAAGAGTCAACAAAACCCCAATTTAAGAATTATTTGGACACAATCTTAAATTTTTACATAATGATCTATGGATTTCAGGGGTTTTTTCACAATACAGTTTCTTATCTTGCTTAAATGATAGACTAGGGGTTTGAAGTACTGGATACAGATCCCACAAATAGGACTGGTGTCAAACCCTGCCAGAGGCTGTTTGGACAAATGACTACATCTCTTTTGGGTAACATGCTTCTTTTTTCCTATATAACCCTTCATTCCAGTGAAGTCTTTATGTGGTCATACATTGGTGAGGGTTGGTCTCTTAAGTAACAAGCAATAGGACAAGAGGAAATGGCCTCAAGTTTTACCAGAGGAGGTTTAGATGGGATTTATTGGAAAATTTCTTCACTGAAAGGATTTTCAGGCACTGGAGGAGTCTGCCCAGGGAAATGATTGAATCACTATCCCTGGGTGTATTAAAAGCCATGTAGATGGTTTAGTGATGGACTTGGCAGTGCTGGGTTAATGGTTGAACTATATGACCTAAAAGGCCTTTTCCAATCTAAATGATTCCATGATTCTGTGATTCTATCTTTTGCAAATGGCCAACCCACTACACCCTGATGCAAGTGGGCAGAGCATTCACAAGGCATGATAAATGCATTTTCTAATTTCTGTGTTAAGCAGGTCTCACAAAGACCTGCCACAATATGCCTGCTGCATTTCCCAGCGTGGCTGCAGAAGATAAGCTTGATATCAATTATACCAGTCAGTATCAAGTAACAACAGTAGCTGACATTTTAATATCCATCACTGGATTCAATACAAATGAACAAAACACTTTTCTTGGTTGGCTGTAATCACAAAACTAGCTAAATACTATAAATACTTGGAAATAATAGTGCTTTCATCATATTTTAACCCCGAGAAAGTACATTCCCCACTGTTAAATATCTTTTCTTGCCTTTTGCTGCAACATCAGTTGCTGGCTTTAAAACAGGCTTTTCCCTCCTGGTGATAATTAAAAACAAACTCAGACCATTTTTCAGCTGTCACAGCAACCAGGACAATCGAAATACCAAATATTTGCACACCCAATCACAGCTTTGTTCCCGTAGCCAAGGCTCTCTGTAAAACCCAAACATGTTTTTCTTTTGTCTAGAATTTGTTCTGGGCCCACATCCCTAAACCACTAATAAATTATTGCCTTACACTATTGCGCCAGTGTTCCCTTGTGCTACACCACGCAACAAAAGCAGAAATAAGTGCATTTGTCAAAATAGCAGTAACCACTTCCACGTTCTTTGGGCAACTAACATTCCAAAGAACAGATGCTGCTGCATTTTTGTCCCAGAACCAACATTCTCTGTGCACCTTCTACTCACACTCAGGGCTGTACAGTATGTCCACACTACCATATATTAAACATCCCCTTCCCATCCACTGCTTTTTGCCAGAGGACTTGTTATGAATCCCACAAATCCCCCAAAACTACCTGAATAATCAGAGATGGTGGGCTGGCTTCAGATTTTGATTGTCTTCAATGACTTCTTTAGGCTGGTCATTTATAAAGAGATTTATATATAAAGGGGCAAGAGAAAATAGCCTTCAGACAAAGTATTGGCCTCCAAAAAGGAGGAGCCAAGACAAATAGCCCCCAGAACAGAATCAGAACTTTGTATGTATGTGGTTTTACTTACAGCTAAATAGCAGATTGGTGAACAACATGGTTTTCCAGGTCTTGAGTCCAATGTCTGGTTCTGTCTGAGCACATGTGTTTTTTTCAAGACAGTTCACATGGAATTCTTATTATTTTTTCTGTTATTTCTGTGTTGCTTTACCAAGATCTTATTAACAAGCCACGTAGAAAGTGCAGACATTAAGAAAACACCAGCAGCTAGCACACAATACTATGATTCCAGCGTTGTGATCTGTTCAAAAGAGTTGAGCACTACTGGTTTTATAAAAGTAATTATTTTAAAAGCTTTTGCAGCTTACACAAGGCTCTTTGTGCACCATTTTATTAAGTTCCCATTTTAGTGACTAGGATTTTAAGTCTTTCAGCCCTGCCAAAGCTTCTCTTCTCCATCCAGGATGAAAGGGTAACATGTTGTCTTGAAAGCGAGAATAACAAAAAAAACCTTATCCTTTTTGATTTGCACGCACAGGGCTTAGATTCCCTTCTACTCCATTGAGGGGAAAAAGAAATCATAGTGCAATGTGAGTGTCTCGGGCTGGGAGAGACACTTTACAAGAGGAGATGGTTACATTCTGTGGTGACACAAGTTGAGAAACTCAACATGCTTCTTGTGTAGAAAAAGGAATGTCACTTCAGAAACTTGGAATTATTCCCCACTGTTAAGATCTTATTTACTATTTGCACAAGTCAGCTTCTGGTCTAAGATATCAGCACCTTCTTTGTTTTCAGTACAGTAAGAATCACAGACCAGCAATGCATATTCTTTAACCAGATCTAAAGAAAAATGGGTATTTCAACAAAATTAGGTAACTTTCATACCTTCTTTTTTTCTCCTTAAAGTCATCTTACTGACTTTCTCAGAGACTGCATACAATTCCTTAGGGAGCATGAGGGGATGGTGTCTACCATGACCCAAAATGCTAACACAAAAAGCAAGGTAGTTTTCTAAGTTAACAATTAGGTAGTCACCTAATTTAACCAAGTAAATGATCCCATTTGCCCCTCCACACAGTGAAATACAAGAACAATAACTGTCAGTCATCAAAAATGTTTTTTCTGCCTGAGACTCCTTTTTGTGAAGCCTGATATGGCTATGAAATAAAAGCCACCAAGCCCTGTCAAAGTCAACCCAACATTTTTCCCATGTACATCTTGCCCCCAGAAAATGTTCACTCCAGCTCAGCCTTGCTCCTCTCCTCATTCCCAGTGAGCTGTTTTATCTTTTTTTTTATCCCAAATTGAAACCCAACATATGTTACAAACCTCTGTGATTAATGCATGGACAACCAGGAAACTGAAAGAACAAAGCAGGATCTCTAGGGTGTCAAAAATGTGCAATTCTATTGCAGTCTGAAAGGGTAAAAAATGAAAGGAAAATAATGATTTGCACCTATGAGTATTTGCAAACTAAAGAGTCAGAGTATAGGTAATGATGATTAATAACAGTCTGAGGTAAGTAGAACTAGACTGCAGTCAATCCCTGGATAATTTAAGGTCAGTTGAAGGGGGAGCAGCAGACTGGGCACAACATTTAGAATCAATTTTCCAAGGATTTGTTACCTCGAAGGAATACATGAAATAAAAGATCTGCTAACCTTGGGCCTAAACCCTTAGAGTTATAGATATAGCTCAGTATTCAGAGGCACAGATGAAATTTTCTAGCTCTGTACACCAAATTGCTCTGAGGACCTTATTCTTTCACCAGTCTGACCAGGTATTCCCTACTTACCACGTCAAATGACACAATTTCCCTTAGTGCCACATCTACCGATAAATCACACACAGCCAGAGAGAAAATAAAAGCAGGGTAAAGTACTTGCATGTTTTTGTCAGGGTTCTACACCAGCATCAATAATCTTACAGAGAAGGAGAGAGAGCAAGAACAATGTTTTGAGCTTTGAAAGCAATTATGATCTGCTACACAAAACTTATCCATTGAAGTCTGGTAGATTCCACTTCCTTTATTGAAAAAGTTCTGCAGAACTCAATAAATACAAATAATCATCCTACAAAAATTTAGAAGTTTTCTGATTGGTCAGTGTGTCTGGAAAAGATTCTCCATGTTAATCAACATTCACCTACAGAACTCTGCCATTGAAGTCACAGGGAGTTTTATAGCTAAAATCACCTGTGGTGGAGTTAAACTAACCCGTGTTTCTTTGCAAACATCACCCATTAAATTATCTATTAAATTTGAAAGGAAGGTCTGTGTATATGCTGAATGGATATCAGTCTCAAGGATTTTCAACTAGTTTAGAGGAATGCTTCTCAGTTATAATTTTCTTAGGCTTGTTGATATTTCTAACCATACTGACCCCTTTGGAGAGTAACAAGAAATCTCTCCCTTGTATGCATGAAAAGAAACATATTCTGTCTCTTTCCTCTTGAAACTCTTACAGCTAGAAAGGAATCTGTACTTAAATATCTAAAGCACAACATGAAATCCAAAGTACTAGAAACAACTTTGTATCTCACTACACATGAAGGAGCAAGGTTTCCTCCCACTCATCCCCAAAAATATTTTTGATATCACTCACATCACACAAGTATAAAGACTGTTTAATCACACAGACGATACAAGCTGTACACCTTTTCTGTGGCATTAATAGCAATTGATTTTGTCTGAATATTTCTGAAATTTCTTATGAAGCAACAGCAAGGAAGGACAGTTTTACGTGAAGAAAGGACAGTTTAGGGCCCAGACCTTTCTACTTCTATCTGCAAATTCAATGTTTACCTTCAGTTCCTGAAAGTGTTTGATGCAGCAGGAGAGAAGTGCAGCTCCCCTCTCCTCCTAGTGAAGTTGGTGATAGGAAACAGAAGAGTGCTAATGCAATACGTAGATACTAATTTAAGTGGACACAAGTTTAAGATTTATTGACCTGAGAGCAAGAGGTCAATATTTATTCAGAGAACAATAAATCTTTATACTTTGTTCTAACAGATGTTAATCCAATGTATTATTAAATCCATCCTATTAAAGTTAATTAGACTGTGTGTCCTCCAGAGCCTTGTTGCCAATAGTCATTAGTATTGCATAGGTCATTATTACTGTGCTTTGATAATTAAATCATATAATATTCTATAAAATTAAATATATGTGCGTAGAAATATTTATTTTTCTCTATCATGACTACATTGTTGCACATTTCATTAGGTTCTCCTTCATGCTGCTATAGACCTTTCTTACATTCTTTTGCAGGGACCAGCACAGCTAAGCAATTAAAAGCCATTTCAAACTATGTCATTTTTTAAACTTTTTCATTTGTCTTAAAAACTGATGCTCTTAAAGCCACAGCAATCTACTTGTCATGCTCTAGGAAGGTAAGAAGGAGAGATACAAATCAGTAAGTAGCTACTACTAGGGGAAAGAAAAAGAGAAAAGGAAAAGGAGCCGTACTCCTAAGTATAAGTGAAAAATTCCTTCTATTTTGGAGTTTTACAGTGCTTTCCATCCTCACATTTCAATGTACTTCTTAGATAAGAAGAAATACTATTATCTCCACTTTAATCTCTGAAAGGAACTGAGTCACACAGAAAGGAAATAATGACTGAGATCTTAATCACAAATCTATGCCAAAGCTAGATGTCACTCAGGTACATTAATGAGAAGGACAGGGTATTTTTAGTGCAAATTGGCCTTGCAAATATTCTTGCAGAATGCACATAAACTCATCCATTTCGGGTGAAAGAGGTTTCCTTCCTGGAGGAGCCTCAGCTGAACAGCAGCAGCAGGATGTGATGCAGAGTGCCCCCCTTGCAGTGCAGATGCCAGCTCTGCCAGTGGGTAGAGCTCCACAGTGCACACCCAGGGCTGCTGACTGCTGTGAGCTTCACTCCTGGGGAAGGCTTAGTGAGGGATCACAGAAAATCAAATCCTGGTCACTCCATCTTCTTTACAGCACACATATCACTAACACAGACTGCTATTTCCCAAGTTCCACCTCTGTATATTGACTTAGATTGATCTTTGACAGTATTTTTCCTTCAGGACCCACACTGTTTACAGACTGTAGCTGGTTATTTTTGTAAGAGCCTCGCACATAAGAGGAGCAACAGCTTGAGAGGAAGTGTTAGGTGCATTGAACTTTACAACATGTTACCCAGACACACAGCCTTCACCACTGAGGATAAAATGTGGAAGTAGGATTCTATTCCCATCATTTTGGCAGTGTAAATGCTAGACATCTAGCCTATGCTAGCCATCTAGGCTTTGCCTTTAGTTAAGGGAGAAAAAGAGGCACTGCTAGGGAGTGATTTATCTCATCCTAGAATAAGACAGGCCTTAAGATAGATGGGCTCACTTTGGAAAAGCTTCTCTCTCCTACATGGGCTCCAGTGGAAGACCTCTGCCCAAGTTTTAGATGGCTAAAGCAAGGTGAGATGAAGTCCATGCAGACGTTTGAGCTTGAATCAAAGCTTTCTAAAACCCATGTTCCTCTGCTGTTTCTAATCTAAGGTGGTATGCCCCAAAAGCTGCACTGGATGAAACACTGAGGGAGGATATCTTGAGTACAAGATGCGAGGGGAACCAAGTGTGAAAAATGCATTATACAATGCTTAGGTGAAGAATCAAAGGTGTGAACAGAGAGGGGTCAGGAGGTCTTTTCCAACCTAAGTGATTTTGTGCATTAAAATACAGAGAAAATACGATTAACACGGCAGATACAAACAGACAGATGGTCAACACCCGTACCTATCTCAATCCCACACTTAATCACTGCAGAATATACTTTATTCTTATTAAATCAAATTTCTTTCTTCTGTGTGGGTGTGTGAACATTAATAAACTCCAAGATGGACAACCAGATGGCAGGACAGGAGGTCTGAATACCTGCAACCAAGGTGTCAGCAACTGGAGAGACTCAATTTCCAAACCAGCTACTAGAGAGACAGGAATGTTTGTATTTTCCAAGACTTCAGTCCTTACCAGCTGAAGAGAATATGATTGTCTGCAGTGCCCATGTCTGTATGACATGATTTTAGATGTGTTCATGGGGATGTTCATGCCAGAAAAAGACACTGCTCTCTGTGCTGATCTCTGCAGCCAGCTGTGCATATATCACATATTTTTTGTGTGTCTGTGTGTGCATGCACACATGTGTGCACATGGGCACCTCTTGGAATTTGTGTACTTACTGGACTTGAGGACAGGGGAAAACAGTGGTCTCACACCTGTTGGGCTGAAAAAGGAGGAATGTTGCTGGGCCCCAAGGCCAGACACCTTCTGACATTATACTGAATTGCCTCCACTCTGGAGTCTTTTCTGTGGCTGATAACCCAACCCAAATCATTCAATGATTCTGTGGTTTTCACTAAAATGGTAGGGATCTGTGCTTTGAATAATTTTCTGTATGTAAGAAATAATTTTGCATTTTATCCCAAGGGCCTCCCATTGGTCCCATGAATGCACACTGATCATTAGAAAACTCTGGGGTGGAGCATTATTTGGCATGAAGTTGAAATGGAACTTCAGACTAGGATTAAATCCACATATGTTTTTACCTCATTATTTTATCATATGTTAAGTTCTCT
This sequence comes from Serinus canaria, assembly GCF_022539315.1. Lineage (NCBI taxonomy): Eukaryota > Metazoa > Chordata > Aves > Passeriformes > Fringillidae > Serinus > Serinus canaria. The sequence continues at coordinate 41,171,724 of NC_066315.1, forward strand.
AAGATCAAAAAATTAAACTGCACAGAATGAGACAATGTGAGTTTTGCATTTCTGAGGCTGTTTGAGCAAGAGCCATCTTTAACCAAGAACAGTTGTGAGAATACGTGCAAACACCATCCTAAGGGTGTGCCTCAACTCTCTTGACGCTATTTCCCTTCTGTGTTTGGAGCCAGTTTTTATAAATTTAGCACATACAAATTCCTTTGGTGCATTGCTGCCAAGCTGGCCATATGTACATGCTAAGATAATTTTTTTTTTCCTGAAAGCACAGATTATTTGCATGCATATATTACATATATGTATACATGCAGCTGTGTATTGCGGGACCAATTTAGAATGAAAGTCAGGGTTGCAGTGAATGCCTCCAAAAAACACAAACACAAAAAACAAGCCAAAGGAAAAGCTCCATCTTGTACATGGCACAGCTCTCCAACAGGCTACAGAGCAAATGACTCTCACATCTAGCATGGCTATAGGCTAGTGCCCTCCTACAAGCTTCAAACTGTGGTTATTTTACTCCACTCAGATGATTCTCATTATAGCTGGGATGAGTGCTGAGTGAAAAAATCATTGTATGAATCATATCATCAATTCAGATGTCTGGAATTTTGCTTTTCCATGCATTTCCTCATTGCTACACAGATCACCAGTGTAAAACACGTTGTAGCTGCATCAAATTTCCTTTTGCTCTTTTAACCCTACAATTGCCTGTGAGCAGAGATGTATTTGCTGCTATTCACCCTCTTAACCACCGATGATCTGTGCCTTCATTGCCTGCCTTACAGAAGTCACAAAGAGTTACAAATATTTACACTGGGGTTAAATCTAAGGTGGATCTCTTTATCCAGCTTCTGGGCTAAAAACCCTGCACTGAATGCCTGTGTTCTGCTCAGAAGAAAAAAAAAAACAAAAAAAAAAAAACAAAAAAAAAAAAACAACCCAGATGTTCAGTTTAAGCCTAATTTAAACCATGCCATTGATCCCTACACCATCAGATCTCATCCATCTTATCCATCTTTCCATACATGGAGGTGGCTCCAGAGCACTGCATTTTTGCCATAGCCATCACCCATGGCACCTCCTCCCACACTGGAGCAGAATTAGGGTTCTTTCCACCAGCTTTTAGCCTTGCCAGAGGAAGAATGTATGCATGTGAGTGGCTCTGAGCTCTTGTCACAAGACAGGCTTCTGCTTCCTTACAGATTTACACAGAGAACAAAAAAAGAACTTTTCCCTGCTATTAACATTTACTGTTCATGTGACACGCTCCCTCTTTTAGCTGTTTATTTGAACTATATTTTTTTGGCCCATAATAGCTATAGAACAGTCCAGTTTGTGTTGTACATCATCATCTTACAGTCCTGAGCTTTGTACATTTCCCTTTTGCTATCTAAACACTGCACCATTGATATTTTCTACCTACAGTCACTCTGCACTGTACTGTACAAGATTTCCCCTTGTCCCAGATCTGTCTGGGTCAACTATCAGCCTCCATTCCTGAATATATACCTTGCCTTTTGCAGTAAAAGAATATTTTTGACTGATTCTCTTCAGTGGAATGCCTTTTTTCCAGCTACAGAATCCAAAACCCATCTTGCAATCTTCCCTTGAAGCCAGTAGTAATCTGAAAGAACAGGACTAGAGCAGGTTCTATACTTTCAGGGTGGGCAGTACAGAAATGTTTTTTCCTTGGTTTGTTTTTAATCTTATAAAAAACTGTAATCATGTTTTTAGAGTAATGCCCCACTGCTTTTTCATTACCACCTTGTCTTAGCCAATGGTAATCAATCTGCAAATTCAGAGATTTAAGTTTCAATCCATAGCAATTATTTCAAGAACTAGTATATTTGAATTCCTTTATTATGGAAACAACACTAACCTCAGCTTGAAGTTATGGAATATTTGATGAATGTTTTACGATCTGACAGAGAGAAGCACTTCCTACAGTTTTATCCAACAAGTGATTTTAAAAAAATCACAGTTAGAACAGGATATATGAATTTAGCAGCACCTCTACCTTTATCTCTAAGATGATTCTACTAAATAAATTTATCCTTATGGACAGCAAGAAAAGTTTAAAAGCTTGGCAGGAAAAACTGTCAGTTTTGTGCTTTCATTTTCCAATGTCAGCTGTGATTTTGGGAAGAGAGAACACAACTTGGGCTGCTTTTGGTCACCATCTAGTGCATGAATTAAAGAACTACACAGGCTTAAGGACTGATTTACTGATCCAAAGTTAAGCAGCAGCAGGATTAACAATTCTTTTCATCATTTCTAGAAGACCTCAAATAGGCTTAGTGAACTTGAAAAAGCAGGAATTTCCAGATGCCCCTAGGTGCCTGATGAAAGTCAGTTGTTTCATGAAAATACTGTTTTCTGGTAGTCTTGACTATGATGGTCTAGGGATATAAAGAAAGCAAGACCTGCATGGTGAAATAGTGTCTTTTTCAGTCCAACTCACTTAGTGAAAAGGAGCAACATGGTTTCAAGCAAGGAATGCCTTCACCAAGCCGCTTCCATGCCTTTAAATGCTTCATTCATTTCATTGTTTTCTGATTTTTTTGTCAAGTCAGAAACACTGTTTGCAAAACTCTTCACTTAAAAAAATTAACTGTGTGCATTGTTACAACTAAAACCCACATTCTGATTGTTCTTCAACATTTGTCCATGCAGTGGGGAGGATTTCAAGCCTGGTAAACCAGGAGGATGACTGGACAGAAGAAGACTACCAGTACCAATGGGGATAATAAGTGTTGACCATTGTAGATGACTCAGGACAACTTGGACTACACTTTTCAACAGTACTGGCCAACCAAGGCCAATTCTTGGATAACAGACTTGCTTTTCAGAAGTCATACTGTGGTTCCACCCACAGAAACTCAATATCTTCACCCTCAGGAACTTGCTTAAAAGACCAAAACAAAACAGAAAATATGTCTTTACTAAAACAGGCTTACACCATCAATATTAAATGTTAATACTGTGAATTCCCATCAAAGATAAGCAGGAGTTTCAGGAGACACTGGGAAGATGACTTTAGAGCAGTATAGCCTTCTTTCTAAGGGAAAAAAATGCTTTCTTTCCCCCACTTTCTTATGAGGCCAGGTGAAGGGGCAGTCAAAGATGTTTCAACATTATGACTTACCGGTAGCCTATAGACACTGTTATACAATATCAACCCATGCTAATAACCTCATACAGCATCAAGACAGAAATAATGTCTAGAGGTATCCCTTTACATCTGAAAATCAGACCGTCAGCTGAACTCTCAGGGAAAAAGCAAAAACAAAACAAACAAACAAACAAACAAAAAAAACCAAACAAAACCAAAAAATAGCACTCAACTACTGTTAAAAATGTATACTAACTCCTCAAATATTACTGTGTTCAGACTCCATATAAGGCACTCAATGCCAAGGAAGAACTGTAAAATCCTTACAAGTTTCACATTTTGTTAGACACTGATCTCTCAATGATAATTATTTAACATATTTATCTTATTCAAGGTAACTTTTTAGTCTAAACCTTGCAAATCAATATATAACTTTAAACAAAGGATTGAAAGGGAGAAAGAAAAAAAAAAAAAAAGAAAAAAAAGGAAAAGTTAGTGCTGCCGGGAAAGTGGGGGATAATTCATGCTTGCTAGTTTATTCTTTAACTACTCATGCCTTCAAAACAGAGCTTGCAGTATTACTGAGGAAATGAAGTTGATTTAAGAAGTGGGAGGAACTTCTTGCCCCACTCAAACACGGTTTTTTCGCCGGACTGCACCGAAGAGACGCTAATGAGCAGCCGGAGCGCATTGCCGTCGTTCTGGTGCCCCCCGATGGTCTCCGCGCTCCAGTGCTGCCCATGGAAATCCTCCTGGAAAAGCCGCGCTCCAGAGGGGACCCCCAACTGCTCGTGTCGCTCTTCAGCCGACCGGACCCGAGCCCTGAGCCCTAGCACAGCTACGGACACAGCAGAATTCCCATCCTTGGGATCCAGAGCGGGACATCCAGGGCAGATCCTTCAGCCAAGTCCTAACCACCATCCCTAACCACTTCCAGCAGAGCACCTTGGCAGCTTGGGCAGCGCAGTCAACACAGCCACCTCATAACTATTGTTTATTGTAAAAAACAGCCGGATTCACAAGCACAAATGCCACACAGAATAGTCTGAGTTGACCTTTCAAGGTCATCTGGTCCACTAACCCTGCAGCAAGCAGGGAAACCTTAAACTACAGCAAGGCTGTTCAAAGCCCCATCCAGCCTGACCCTGAATCTTTCCAGAGAAATCCACATTAGATTTTTGTAGAAATCTACCTTAGATTTCTATGGAAATCTACCTTATATTAATCAAACTGAGGCATCATTCAAGCAGCCAAGACACATGGATACCCAGCACTGGCCTTGTCTCACCTTCCTTCCCCAGCATCCACCCCATCCCATCACCACACATCGACCAATCACATCCACAGACTCTCATTCATACAACAATCAGTTTTGCACACCCTGTCCCAACTCAGCAGCAGACCCAGTATGATACATCTTCATTTCCAATTGTATTGTGGCCCAAAGAAATTACTCACCGGTCTATAAATCAGCTCTTCCCCCCGTGAACTCATCACAACTTAACTATACTCAGTGAAGCCTAAGGAAAAAGATGGTCATAATCACAAAGACTGCTTTAAAAGACCTAATTTCCAAGAAACTTCAGGTGGAAAAGATAGATGAAGGCTTAAAGCTCTTTAAGAAGAGATTAGATGGCCAAAAGCTGCTATCCTTCAATCAAGAAAGAAGACAGCTTTATCTAAAAGCCCATCCCGATTTATTGGCAAAGGGAAGATAGCAAAGCAATATTTAACCAGCTGAAAGAGGGAAGCAGATCAGATAGCAATCAATACAAATGTGACATGAAGAAAATTTATCAGAAGGAAAAGAAAACCTTGATTGACACAACCAAGGAAAGAAGAAGCAGTTCAGTATGTACATTAGGGATGGCTGAAGCCCTATGCACGGTTAAATCATTAAAAATGCAGGCAAGGCAGAAATGTTTAATAAACTTTCTTTTTCTGCTGGGAGGGATTCCTACCACAAATCTGATGAGCTTTCCAAGCCATCAGCAGCCAACAGGATGTTAAAGATCTACTGAAGAGAAATTTTTAGGGCTGCAGGCCTGGATAGCAAAGATTAAAAACAGCTCACTGAAACTGTGGATAATTTTTGAGAATAGTGTGGCAATTTCAGGAAACAAGCTCTAGTTAGAAGTGGTAAGGAGACACACCTAGTGAAATAAGGTTGCTTAAGTCAAGGTGAACCTGAAGGTAAAAAAGAGAAGATCATGCTGGATTTAATTTATAATTAGGTAAAGGTAAGAATACATATAAATTCTAAAATTTATAAAAACAGATTCAAAATGTAGTCTTTTGTGTTGTTATATTTATATCTTTGCCAAGCACCATTTTTTTGGGTCAGCCCACCTTCATTATTTTGCTGATATTCCAAGTTTTCTTGATGATTTATTTGCACTTAGAGCATTAATAGGAAAGCCTTACACAAGCCATTTAAATGAAAAATAGCAGGAACAATTCACACAGGAACAGCACAAAAAAATTAGGACCACACAATAGGAATGAAGTAGAACCAAGCAAGATTTGAATAACTAGCATATCTTCCCACACAGGAAAAAAAAAATGTCAATCAAACATTACTGCTAGGGAGGCTCCACAGAGATCAGGATTAACCTTGATGCTGATCCTCACTGTTGGTTTTCTGAAAGTCAGTAAATGACAGCTGATACCATTTGCAAGTGAGAGACTCACAAAGGGAGAAAAACGAAGAAGACAAGCCATTGCACAGTCCTGGACTGCTCAAACTCACTCAAAAGGTAAATTATGCATGCAGAGAAAAAAGCAGAGACATCTCAAAATGGATGACTACCCCAAAAACAGTGACTCTGAAAAGACTGTAGCAGTCAACAATAAAACAAAATTCATATGAGCTTCCAGGTCACACATCAGAAGCCAAAAATCCTTCCTGGTAAGAAACTGACTTCTCTGCAATTGTTTTCACTCTACACCCAAGCCAAAATCAGCTTTTGAAAGTTCTGTCAAGAGGCAGACTACAAAGTTTTGTAATTAGGTCATTTATGTGAGTGCTTTAAAACAGTGAGACTGCTCTTAAACAAAGATTCACAGATCATAAGACCACTGGTTTATCTGGGATGTCAGTTTGTTTTCCATAGGACAATGGGAAAAGTAACCCAAGCTATCCAAGATGTCTTGACAATTTATTTTGTTTTCAAATTAGTAATTTATACACAAAAGAAAAATTTCATTTTAGCATTAATCACCTATATTTTTTTTTTTTACAGAGCATCCCAAAGAAATACAGTAGAAGAAAAAATGTAATATGATCCACAATTTTATAAACAAGTGCACAGGCATTGGGGAGACAATTTTACCTCCACATACAGTGGTGGAAACAGAGGTGCTGGCAAGCAATACATAGTTCAGATATTTGTTGGGGTTTTTTTACAATAATGAAAAATGGGAAGGATTATGATGACAGCCACAGAAATAACTCAATAACTAATGAAGACCTAAAGATATGAATCTATTTAGTTTAGAAATAGAAGAATAAGAGGTGACTTGATGATAACTTATGAGCAAAAGGGAAAAAACACATTAGAGAAGGCTATTTTTGTGTGGATAAGCATTTTTCACCACCATTTTGCACAGGAAGGCTAATTAGTGATTGAAAGGAGGTACCAAAGAATGTGTTAGTTTTACCATTCCTTGATGTTTTCCAGTCAAGAATAGATGCCTTTCTAGAAGATGTGCTTATACAAAAGTCACTGGTCTACCCAGAGAAGAGTCTCCAAAATACAAAGCTGGCCAAGTAGACAATGACAGTACCCTAAAACAACCTCTAAACCATTTTTTATTGAATATTTGGGAACTATAAACTATGATTACAATTCTTTTTTAGAGATGCTGCATTTGCCCAATTGTCCACATCCTTTGAAACTCCACTGACATGGGATTCCCCACTTATGCCTCATATAACAAATAGAGTGAAATATTTTCCCAGATAGGCTAAGCCAGTGGTGAAATTGTCACCCATGTTTCAGATTACAGTGAAATTTACCTTTACTGGGAGGCAAAAGAAAGACTTATTCTGTCCAGCAGCTGCTCTTTTCTGGCTGATAAAGCAGAAAAAAACACCTTATTTTCCATCAAACACATAGTAACTCATGTTGTAGCACTCCATTAATTAAGGGTGAAACTCAAAAGATTTTATTTTCCTTCTGTCCAACTCACTAGAAAATGACCCAAAAAATCACTCTGCTATTTATCTTATGATCACTATTATTGCACTATGGTCAATTCACTGCTGTTATTTATTAAACATGTCAACCCCAACAGAACACTAGAAGACACTTGTTTCATTCAGAAACCACAACAGGTACCAGCTGGCAGGGCTGGCACCCCCACCAATACCACCAGAAAGATTTGTAACCAGAAGGAACTTTAATGAGCAGTATAGAAATGGTTCATTTAAAAAATCACCACCAACAGGCCATGGTGCTACTCACTGTTCATTCATCCACCTGCAACTTCTTATATTCAAGTACCTTTATACCTAAAGCACTCAGAGAAGGTCCTGTTACCACACCCTTGAAGAGCAAAAGGCAGCACTTAAGAAGGCACTAAAAAATGGTGCCTTCCATTCCACACTGCAGTTCAACTAGTGCAAAAGCAAGACAAAATAACAATTAAAGAACTGCCAAGAATGATTTTTGCTTGGCCACACTCTTTACTTTCATTCAGTGAGATTCCTCCTATGCACAGGAGCAACGGGAGGGGTAGATATTGCTGTTGTCCTACAGGTACCCTTCAGCATTGAAATACCAATTATTAGTGAGGTTAATGAGTACATATAACCATCATAAAAGAATATATATAGCCATCATGTATCAAGCCAGTGGCTCTGGTGGGCAGCTCCCTTACCAGTCCCTAGTGCACCGTAAAATGCTCACCTAAAAATCACTTCAGTCATCAACCCCATTCAGTTCAAATGCCCACTGTAAAACAGATCCTCTGAACTGCATGCCAAAATCCTCCCAGGGCCAGGGAGCCACAGCTTGGGCAGCTGCAGGAAGGCAGCTCTGGGAGCAGCTTACAGGCACAAGGTGAAACAATGCAGTGAAAACCTGATGGTCCTCGAGGAGCACCATTAAACCCCATGAGAGGGGACTGACCTGAGCTGCACGGCTGCCTCACTGCCCCAGCCCTGAGAGCTCCAGATCAGGCAGCACAGCCTGCACCAGCCCAGTTCTGGCACAGTCACACAATGCAGCCCCAGCACATCAGCCCTCTAACACTCAGTAAAGAAAGGTTCAAGGTTCTCAATCTTGCCAGGATTCCACCTGTTTCATCCCAAGTTTTTTTCTTCCTCTATCAGGGTGCTGCAAAAGTCAACCTTCCTTCTCCCACATTTGAAAAGGAAAAGAATTTATCCCCTGTGCAAACCACAGAGCAGCAAGTCCACAAAACCCTTCTGTTACTGCTGTTTTTCCAAGACAAAACTATACATCCTCACCATACCCACACAGTACCACCTGTGCAGCTTCAGGCTTGCAAATGATTGCTTTTCCATCACCAGGAGACCAGTTAGGATCCTTCAGAGAGCCCCTGAGGCTTCTCATATGAAAGGAGTAAATTCAGAGCTGGCAGACAGACAGATCAGCTTCACAGACCCAGAGAACATGTTCAGTGCTCCTGAGGGACCGTTCTGCAGACACCCAGGACAGAGAAGAGATAGCCATGAGTCAAGCGTACTGGAGATACTCTGAAATGCTGATGTCTCTCAAGGACTGTTTTTCTCATTTGCAGAAAATTAGGAGTTGTAAGGGGCTGAAAAAGTAGTTTATTGTTCCCCTGAATATCAGATAAAATAATTAAAGTCAGCGCATTAAAATATTATTAAAATTTGTTATAAAAAATAGATGATAGGGCTTTTATTCAGGTAAAAAGAGCACAGGATGAAGCTTCTAGGGATCTCAGCACTCCAGTACTTAGACATTCCCAGAATGCTTCAATTATTGAGTTCCCCTGTGATATATACTGGGTTTCATTTTGATCCACAGGCTATTAAACATGATCTATGATACTTTCAGAAAAGCAGTAGTTTGGAGTTCAACCTGTAACTCGAACTTTTTTTTCTTCTATCACTGGTTATTAATGTGCATATGGCACCAAGAGAGCAGAATGGAGGGATGCACAGATATTCAGGAGCACAGTGCTGCTTTAGGAGAACAAAGTGCATAAGGTCAGGCAGAACAAAATGTGCTGAGTGTCTTCAAATTCTGCTTTCTTGCTAAAAGCAGTTCTCTTCACAGAGAGGCACAAAAGGACATTTAAAATATTAGCCAATATGTTCTAACTCCAAAATGAAGCAAAGGAAGTGTAATTAGTCCCATTTAAGCAGAGGAAAAATACATGCTGATTGGGCAAACAAGTGCTATGTAGTCAGGAGTCTGAATGTACTTTCTCATTATCAGGGTGATGAAACACCTGCCCAGGGAGGTTATGGAGTGTCTCATCCTTGGAGATATTAAAAAGTCACCTGGACATTGTCCTGGACATCTGACTCTAGGTGTCAGGAGCTCAAAGACCTACAATGCTCCCTTCAAACATCAACTGTTCTGTGATTCCTTTTACAAGTTTTTTTTTTCAATGAAGTTACTTGAGTAACACTTTATGTTATTCCATCCTCTCACTTTCAATAATAATTTTCCTTTATATGATCCAAGGGGGTAAATATACAGCCATATACATGTGTATGCATAGGAACACACATGCATTTACATTAAAACACTTCATATGGACAGTTCTAAAGAGTTTCACAGTGTTGCATTACAAAATATGAATTTTTTTTTTCATTTCTGTAGCAGTAATGAACAAAAATGCAATACTGTTCTGTGGAGCAACATGACTCCAAGTAAGAAGTACTTATTTTTGTTATGCTATTGGGAAATGATGAAAGGTACCAACAAGGATGGCATTGAAGTGCTTTTAATGCAAACAAACAAACAAAGAGACATGATAAACCCTTACATTGATTACAAATTCCCTACTGTTTTCTATACTCAGAAAATAGTTTAATATTTGCTTTCAAAAAATGTCACATAGTTTTCAGATTAGCTTTTTCAATTGTGCCCAAACACAGAGAAAACAATTTTCTATTGCCAACTAGCTGCTTAATTTCTACAAATTGCACCTTTTTCACAAATCCCCCCAAGCACTCACCTTTCTGGCAAAGAAATGGGAAAGACCTCTTGCTCTTTCCACAGTTTAAGAGACTCGTAACAATGGGTGCAAAGCATCTGCTGCTCTGGGTAACAGGTTCTATCTATTTGAAAGCCATACAAACTAAAAAGTACTGTCTTTGTTCACACAGAAATAGCAAGGAGCTCTTACACCCTGCTTAAGTGCCCTTTAGTAAATTGAGTCTGTGTAATAAAGCAGAGAATGCAGTTCCACTGAATCCCCACCACCTCTGTCAACCTATCAGTTACAAAATTAGACTTTTTAGAAGCTTCCTGTATACAAACAGAAAGATTCATTATATGTGAATCTTTTAACAATGCAAAGATTTGAAAACAGGTTCTTTTCAATACCTGAACTGAAAGCTAGAGTGACACTCAGGTCTAAGGAGGCAACCTGCAAAAATTTTAAGATTTTGGACAAGTGGAACCCATGATTTCCCTGTAAGAAAGGAGTACACCTACACAAAACATACTACCACCACCACCACAGGTGATTTGCTTTGGTCCTGAAAGAACAGTCATGTCAGCTTTTCCTTTTTTAACCTGAATTAAGTACTATGTTTAGCCTGTGGCCATACAGCTCCTAGTACTTGAGCCAGCTAAGGTATCATCAAAGAGCATTTCATACTGTGATAGAAACACACCTTGCAGTCATCTCCTTGGAAGGTTTGGTCCTTTACTTTGAATCTGTGGGTCTCCTGTGATTTTATTTCCTAAAAAGATTTCTCTCCACTTTGTCTACTGCCCCAGCTTCATTTCATGCCATTATGTGTATTACCACATAGAGAAATTATTGGACCCTCCATTATCCTTAAAAGGATTTCAAGCAAGAAATGTCTAGCGTGAAACCTACTTCATCTCTGGAGATCTGAGCAATCTTGCTCTGCAGGTGGCGTGGGGAAGATGAAATCCTTGTTCAGCTTGAATGCAACATATGGAGCTGCAGCAGACCCCCTCCCACCAGCTTTGATTGTTTCAGTAGGCTGAGCACCAGGGATCAATAGACCCCAGTCCCCAGTGTGCCTTGAACATGCACAGCTCAATGTTAAGTCCCTGACAAAAGTTGCCCTGCACTCTCTTCTAGTAAAGCATTCAGCATCAAAATCATTGGGGTTTCTTCTCTTTATTTTTTTTTCCCTTCCAATAACTGAGGTGTAGTTTTAGCAGCTGTGCAGCAATGCTTTTAAAATACAGTTGTTTTGCTGCCAGATGTATTATTTAGTGATGTTGATTGCTGCCTGTTTGCATCAACTGAGACAAGCACCACTAGCCTAACATATGTAAAGATTTCTGCATGAATGAGACTGTCTTTCACTGGAGCCCAACTGATACTACACATCCCTGAAAAGTCAGTCTGCAATAAGGAACGAAGTAGAAAGCTAGAACAGAAATATGTCTGAAATATGTCAGAAATATGACTGTCATGTCATGAATTACTACAGTTACCACTTAGGACTATTATAGAAAGCAAGGTCTGGAAGCAGTTCACAGCCTTGTCTTATCTACTGTAGTTACAATACAGTCATAGAAATATACTTCTGTTCTAGCCCCATACACAAACTTGATATGCCAGATATCCCACGAAAGAGCAAGTGTAAGATCAAGTCTCTCTCACATACCATTATATGTGGCTGAACGTTTGGCAGGTGTACAACCTCACCAATGTAAAATATAAACTGAAGTGGCCCTAACACCTGGGTGGAGTCCTAAGGTGAAATGGACACTGTCAAGTGCATAGACTCCTACTTCTCCTGATGAAGACTTCACCAGCCAATTCAGACCCTTAGACTAACACTACTACTTCAGTAATCATGCAAGGATAAATACAAAAGAGAAAAAAAACCCCATGAATTCCAGTTATAAGCAGATACACACTTAGAAACCAAAATATTTTACTCTGAATTAACAATTTTTTTTAAAAAGCATGTTATTTTTGTATTCTTATAACCCAGTTCTATGGAGAATATATTTAAAACAAAGTAATGTTAAATACCCTGTTTAATTAACAGCTACAGTCACTTTTGTACTGATGAGTTATATAAAACTGCAGAAGAAGACACATATTAAAAGGGAAAGTGTGCAAATCCCTCATTAATGAGCTACTGAAACAGTGCTGTAATTTTTCTCTGCTATTATATTATGCTGTACTGTTTTGTCTCATTTATCAAAGCTCAGATCTTTCTTCTTAACAATAACAGTCATTTATATGCAGTCAAACTACAAAAATTTTATTCATCTGCTACAGGATATTATGCAATATTAGTTGCAAAATAAGAGATGTTGCTACTTTAAAAAATTAATTCTTAATTCATTATTAAACTTCTAAGCATCACCTTCTGCTGAGGAATGGTCACACTGCAACCTAAATCCTGATTATTATCTTGTGGCCAATTCTGTGGCTTCAGTGCTTTTTGTGCCTTATTCTGTGGCTTCAGTGCTTTTTGTGCCTCTCTCCCCTAAGGTCCCTGCCTGCAGCCCTGCCTCCACAGGGCCCCCTGATCTCACCTCTCCTGGAGTGCTGCATTTCTGCCCCTCTTGAACACAATACTGAGAGTGCAGCTAGGTCCATTCAATCGGGAGGAGATTTTGCAGCCCTTCTCTCCAGAAGCCTGTGAAATAGAAATCTAAAACAGCACACAGCATGCTGAGGATTTAGTGCTAGGTTCTTTTTACCTGTATTTAGAAAGAATGTAGCCAATCAAGGATCATGGCACCTCTTAGGTTCCCCTTCTGACTAATGAAGTCTTTCCCAAGGGTGCTTCTGACTGCAGGTTGTCTATGCCAAGATCTGGGAGCTCCCTTTCTTGTTCTCCATGTTAAAGGTGGTGGGAAACCAGCCAGTTCCTCAAGCAGCTTCCCTGGGTAAGTGCCTTAAGTTTTACAGGGTGAATTTGAAGTTTTTGTTGACCTCAATTTCTCTGAAAAATCAAATTTCCTCAAAGAGCCCCTTCAGAGGTCCCATCTGATATGCTGGAATGACAATCCACCAATCCCCTGTCTAAAAGAAAGATTGCCAAAGCAACTTCATCCACCTGTGGATTTTTGTTTCTTGAAGTCCACAACAGATTTGAAAGGTGCTTTAAGAGAAAGCAAAGACCTTGAGAGATGGCACTAGCAAAGTCTAGATGGACAACATCCACAGCCTTTCCTTCCTCACTAAGCTGGTCACATTGTTATGGAAGCCAATAATTTGGCCAATCTAACTCCTGTATATTTCTGTGCAAATCTTACCATATTTTTCCTTGTCATTTGTTGCGGCCTTTCACCAAAACTGGTGTCAAACTGAGCTAGGTGCTAGAGGCAGTAGGCTACTTGCTACCATAAAAGTTACTTAGATAAGGAAAGTTCACAGAACTTTGTCTCTGCCATTACTCTTCAAACACACATATTAAACTATCATTTAATTGTTTCCTTCTTCAAGAGTAAGAAAAACACAGGGATGCCAGCAAATCAAATAACGTTTTGCACATAAATCTATTTCAAGTAGAAATACACTTGCAGTGACATATTTAGGACCTTTCTTATGCATAAACCTGATTTCACTGCATTTAATACTGTGTTTATAACTCAAGTAGTTTTTTCTCTTGTTCTTCCAAAATGCAGAGGACAAACTTTGTCAATATAACCAACTGGAGGTCTTGTTTTCCCTTCCCATTCAAATCTTGTACCATAATCAATAGGTATTTGAAATACATAAATACTGCTGGATCTGGTCCTTGATTAGGGTTTTTTTTTATTTATACTACAAAGATCACAAGATTCAGGGGTTGCCAAGGCAACACCTCTTCAACCTCCTTACATTTATGCTTTGATATGAAATCTCTCATTATACAAATGTATCACAACACCATTCAGGAAGACAGGCTATTTTACAAGTATGCCTTCAGATAACAGATATCTTCTTCTCCTAAATAGGAGAGACAGGCTGGAATAAGGTTACTTTTCACTAAGGTGAAGAGGGGAAAAATGGCATTCCAATCTATACAGGCTTTAGTAGGACATTACTACTTTAATATGACTTTGCATCCTGAGCCTTCTATTACAGCCAATAAATTTTGTATTTCTTGGCCAAAAATCCTCAAAGGGAAAGGAAAGAAACAAAACCAAAAAACACCTACTGCATCACAGAAGTGGAGTCTGAGACTGAGATTCTAGAATTTGAGTTACTGAATCTAACAGCTGTCTATAAAAGCTTTACTGAACCATTGGAAAGCTAATACTCCAGCATATGATTTTTTAGAACTACAGAGCAGGCAAAGTTTAGTAAACCACAAAAGGCTTACTAGGAACCTACTGCTGCTTTTTGAACCTAGATTTTGAGGTACTTAGCAATAAACCACTAGCCTTCTTTACTGAGCAGTATTCATTACATAGTACTCTACCTACAATCATGCTCCAGGATCATTTGGCAAGGCCAGGGTCCTGCCAGAGGAGGGGTCTGTTAAAACATTTACTTCTGTGTTGTCTTTTAGTCTGCAAGACCAAAATCTGAGCTTCACTGGACTACAAACTGATCCAGAATGAGTAAGACATGGCTAGCTGGCTGGGTTAGCAGCAGGATGGCAACAGGACAGTTCCAAATGTATCCCTCCAAACTCTTCCTTGTGCCCTAGCATCCTCTGTGCTGCCAGGAGGCTTTCCAGAGATGCTATCACTAACAATCAGCCAATTCTACATCATCTGCATGCATTTCAGTATAAGCTGAGAAAGATGATTTTTCTAAAGAGAAGATAGTTACAAGAATATGCACAGATATTTGTAGGCATGAAGAAAATACGAAAATTGAAATTATATCTGCTTATGTTCTTTTACTTCTTCCCTCGCTCCCATTTCTGACTTGCAATTTCCTGTTCAGCTTTTCTCACCGTGACCCTGTGATACACCGACCATTCTCAGCAGTAAATAAAATAAATCCTACGGTGTGTCACCAAAGGAAAAGGAGCGAAATTCCCACTGGGGGGCGCATACAGCCCTGGCAAAGCCATCGATCCTTCATCCTGACAATTATGTCAGCTCCAGGTCAGAGACAGCAGCCCCCAGTCTGCAATGATAAAATAACACCCCTGACAGATAATTCCAGTTGGATCGACCAGCAACTCCTCGATTACCACAGAGGGCCTGTTTGCAGGGATTCCACAAGAAGAAATCTCTCCTTGCTTGTGAAGAACAGCACTGGAAAACGCTTTACCCCGGGTCGTTTATGGGCTATATGGGGTGCATTGCCTGAGTGTGCTGCTCAGGGTTCAGGGCATGGACTGTCTTGGACCATCTGACTGCACCCAACGCCTTGCTGCACTGTTTATAGAACTAGTTTCACTACACAGCCAACTGCTGCTGTAATCCCAAAAGATCAAAGCGGTGTCAGACTGTGGATGTGCACAGAATTCCCAATTTCACACATAACAGAGGAAAGTACCATTCATGCTGTTCTTTACTTCCCCCACCATCGTGTTGTTTTCTCACTCCCTAAACTGTTCAGGTGATGAATCAAATGACCAGTTAGCGGCTGTTCCAAATCCTTCAGGCTTCTATCACCTTTCTGTTTTGAATGCAGGAGATTCTGAAGAGCCCAGATTTCACAGCTGAAGGCTCCAGAATTTAAAAGAAACAAACAGCCTACACCCCCCACCAAAAAAAAAAAAAAAAAAAAAAAAATTAGGTTTCTGAGAGACACATCTATGTAGGACAACAAGAAGGCTGACATCAGAATCAGGTATCACACCATAATCCAGTCAGTCCTGACACATTTCCATATAAAATGGGCCATGCAAACTGGAGAAGAGCCAGTACAGCAGAAAACCTCCAAGGTTATTTTGCATAGGACTATGAAAATTCTTCACAAAGCTCGGGACTTTAGATCTGAACAATTTGCTTATCAACTTTCACCAGCACTAAAACTCATATAGCTAGCTTTAGAAGACAGCATGTTTTTCTGAACAACATTGCTGAACAAGTAATTTAATAAAATCAATTTCTTGCCCTAGGGATTTTTAAGACATATGTTTCCTTAATTATTGTCAGTTATGCAGGTCAACAAAAAGGAAGATTGATTTCTGGATAAACAGAATAACTGATGTTAAAATGTGGTGTGAAAAGAGAAATTGTGAATGAAAGCATTTTAATGCTTATTTTAGCAATATTATGGAAATATTCAGGGACTGCTTGTAATCAAGAAACTGTCTCAGCCCCATCTGTCAATCAACAGCACCATGTAACAATCTCTCCAACCTTAATGCTCTTATCATTTATACCTTGCTGATCAGGATGGATTCCTTCTTGTCCAGCAATATATTTGTATTGAGTAATGTAATATAATGACCATGATGGTTGCATCAGCAATGTTAAAACAAATTGATCTTAGCTGAAAAAGTCAAGTCAGTCTCATTTTTTCTGACCCAGTGCTGTCATCCTATCTGCTCACTGATACATGTTGTGCCCCAAACTAGCCCTCAGCATCCAAAAAGCAGTGTAAACCCAGACCTACCCCTGTAGAGAATCAGGAAGGTGAAATAACATGTTTTTACTGTGAAACAGGCTCACTTCTGTAGTGTCAAACTACTTCCCAGCAGTGTCTAAAATAACACAACTAACAATAATCATCTGTTGTCTCTTCTAGGAGGAAATTTGTGCCATTTCCTAGGGAGCTTTTGTCTGTTTTGCACTAGATTTTTTTTTTCCAGGCTTTTATGGGGAAGAGTGAAATAGTTTATGTCTTAGAATTTGGGATTTCTTAGCTTTCCATCAGAGGAGATACAAGAATCAAGAAAATGTCACCCTGCCCATGAAAAGAGGAGTTAAGATCTGCAGCAGTGGTCAGTTCTTGGAAGAAATTGCACGCAATCTTCTTTCCCTCCAAATTCTTTTCCAAAAACACTGGCTAAGAAATCTGTGTTTCTAGAATCAATCTATCTATATTGGTACATAAAATAAAGGCATGTGTCTATTCTCCACCCTGACTAGAAGCTCCACAAAGTAACAGAGCAAAGAACCAGTAAGTTACACTCCATAAGCCACTCAAATATACGTGCTCAAAGCCATTTGTTGTGCTTCATCTTTTCCCTCCTTTGTCCCATCTGTAGCCACATAAATCAAACAAGTGACACTTGCAGCGTTTTTTCTTCTGTGACTTCCAGTTGCTCATTCCCAAATCCTCACTGCTCCATGAGTAGATGAGCTTTTATAAAGCTCATCTATATATATAGATATAGATATATAGATATGTAGATAGATATATATATATATATATATATATATATATATACACACACACACACATTTTCATATAAGCCTTCTACTCTAAGGAGAGGACAGGAAGCCCCAAACAAAAGGAACACAACTTTGTGAAAGGATGGTAAATGCCAAGCCCTTGCATCCGTACCGTGGCTATGCATGGATCTGGACTACAAAAGTATACTTTCCAAAACAATACAGATGAGGTTAAGGAAGATTTCTCTCCTAAAGACACTCCAGCAAAAATTGAAAGCGATTCCTGTGAAAGCTGCTGAAATGAGAGCAGATGTTACAGGAAGCATGTATATAAAGTGTGTATGCCTGTTTACACAGTATGCTGATGACATACACATCTATCTTCTAGTTTTAACTTCCAGTAGCAAATTCTATGAAAAAATAAACACAGAACACCACAGCTCTTCCAGAGATGAGCAAACAATGAATTAAATTCAATTCCTCACAGAATAACTTATTCAGTAAAAACATAATACCACAATGTCTAGTGGTTTCTTAATTAAGTCTTAACTAATGATTCTCCACTAGTAAATTCAAAGTTTTACTGCTGCTTTTTTTCTAAGATGTTCATGATTTTCTATCAGCATGGCAAAGAGTTGCCAAAACACTAATTTGTGAAGCTTTTCCCACAGCATTTTCCCATTGTATTCCTGTTGCCATTTATGTTTAACATCAGAAATATATTCTTAAGCACTTCCTTGCTTGCATTATCACAGATTATCACAGATAATGCAAGCCAAGTTCCAAGGACAGCACTAAGTATATGAAAGAGGTAATGAATAATTTGTCTAGACAAGAGGTGCGCCAACACTGTTCTTCTTCTCTCAGCTCTGCCAGCTGCTAACAGCTTGGATAGCAAGCTGAATACTTGTTTATGTTTACATCTCTTATAGTAAGAAAAAAAATTATTAGATTTGTCTAAACTAATAAAAAACTTAAATCTTACCAACATCCAAATAAGGATTAAATCCCCAGTCTACTGACTGGTTCTAATGGTGAGCAAAGCCAAGGGCTATTTCCCATTCTTATCTGGCACACAGATTAATCAGTAAGCCTCAGGTAACACACAACACTCACCTGGTGCAGCTTTTGCCAAAATTCAGGTCCATCCTCCATTTTCCTTAAGCTTGGTGGAATGTACCAAAAGCAGACGTTTGCATACTCCGGCTAAACAAGAGACAAGTGATTGTTTATAAGATGCAATAGGGATACATATCACAGCTTTTCAAAGAGTTCTGCTTTATTTTTTGAGGGTGAAGCCTTTGAGTTTATATCCTTTTCTTTAAATCTTCCTTCTCCAAGTCACCTTTTCTTTCCTTTTTTTTGAAACTAGAAATAATTTTTCATATCATCCATTCCTCCTCCTGCTGCCGGGGGCTCCTTTTTAATTTCTTCTTCCTATATCCTTCTTTAACTCTGTTTTACTCAGTAAAAAACTTTGGCTAGAAAAAGTATAAGAGAGGTGCAGAAGGTAAGTTACAAAATTCATATTTGAAGCAACTTTAAAGAATACATTTTCTTTTTAGTATTTTGGGGTTTTTAAATGGAAATTTCTAATTATGCCTTTTATACAAAACACAAAAACTCAATTTTTGTGACCATTTAATACTTTCACACCTCAAAATTTTTCTACTGAACAATGCCAATCTCCTCTCATATCATATAGCACACTTTACAGTGCTGAATGCTGAATTTCTCAATTTCCACATCTTATAAGAATCTCAAGACCCATTGGTGTACACCATATCCTGAATGTATCCTGTCTAATATCTAAGCACGCCTTTTGAGCAAAGACTGAGACTTCACATGTCTGCTTCTCTCCAGGGAAATTCTGCCTTTAAACTCAGCAGAGTTTGCTGCAAGGCTCCCAGCAAAAGTGGCTGTTCACCATGCATTATAAAATAAGGCATTTTGTGCTTATGAGGTTTCTGTATCATATATGATTGAGAAAATGTTCCCAGCAGGCCAGTCCAATGTCTATACATTTCCTGCTAATTTGGAACTTGTTTCTGTTTACCTGTATAGAGAACAGTAATTTGAGGAATAGATACACTTTGTGGTGCCATCCCAAACAACCCATACATCACTAAGTCAGTCTTGACCTCCACTATTTGCAGCACAGCATTCAGATGGCAGCTAGATTATAAAATGGATTCTGATCATTTGGATTGTGAACTCACACACCCCGCTCCTCTCCCACATGCCATCCTCATCAGTACCAGAGGAAAGAAAAAAACACTGTTAAAAGGGAGCTTGGTAGCTGAGCCACACCATCTCTTTGTCCCACTGTGGATGTGGCTGCTATTATAATCCCAGGCATTCTCCTGAACAAGGAGATCCCACCAGCTGAGACATGTTCTTCCATGAAAGGCCACTGAGATCTGCTCATATCATTTTCTGCTTCATTCAAAGAATGCATTAAAGACAGTGAAATCATCAAGAAGAATATCATTGTCAGCAGGAACTGAGCTGCAAACCTGCCGTGTGCTGCTGCTGAATGGAATAAAGATCAGGTCCTAAAGTCCCATGTCTTCCCCCATAGAGCTTGCAGAGTACACATGTAAACACAGACTCTGAAAAGGCAGTTCCTTCCCCATAAGAACAAGGACTAGCTCAGTGTTACAGGGTTTACTCCAAAACTATTTAAAATCAGATGGCAGGAGCAGACAGATGGTACACATTACCATACTGCCATTGTCTCTACTGCCTCCTTGATTATCTCAGTTTCCTTTCACACATCAAATACATCATTACCCTCTGAAAGCACCATTCATCCTAGAAAACAACCCCCAGCCATTCTTCATACTATTTCTGGGTATCTTGTCACAGGTCTTACTCAAGCAGGTAAGCAATTTTACCACAGAAGAGTTCAAGATGACTCAAGCACAAGTGGCATTTCCAGGCCATAGAGGAATTCTCATTACAGGTTTTTCCTCACTGCATGTATCAGAGGATCATCTTCTTAACCTCCTTGTGTGAAGCCCATCTTCCCTTCAGAGAGCCCTTGCACAGCTGGGCCTTGCTGCCTCATAGAATCTTTTCTTTGAATTCTCATTGCTTATCCCCCTGCACTCCTGAAAACTTTCTTAACCCTTTAGCTTCCCAACTCACAGAAAAACTCTTAGGACTCAAGAAGCTCAACTTCTTTCTCATAGTCCATACTACAAGACTCCTTTTAAACCCACTTTAAATCCAGGTGTCCCATTCCTGCAGGAACTACACAGCAGCCTCTGCTCTTAGCAAGAGTTTTCACATCTACAGGAGACCTGGGCTCTCGGCTAAGGTCTACAATAACAAGAAGTGGACACCTTTTTACAGACTTGCCACTTTACTGACCCCATCCTGTACTGCTGCCTTAAAATTATTCAACTGATCAGCAGTTTTCAAAGTTAAAAAGTTTATATTGTATGAATAGTATGAAATAATTTTCACATTTTGTATTTTGTCTAGCCTAACCTGGAATGCTCATGGTGGTACTTACTCCATTTCCCATCCTCCTCCATGTACTCTCTTCCTCCTGACCCTACACAGCTGCCTGTCTTTCCTACAAGCACACTTCCAGAAATGCAAAAGGCTTTTTATAAAATTGACTGGTCTTTGCAACATCCTCCAATATCAGCCTCATTAAACAAAGAGCTGAGGGCAGGTGGAAAAGCAGTACTCAAGCTCTATTTTCTACACCCACCCTCCCCCCAGCAAGCCCTCCAAACAGGATATAAGCTGACAGGTTTAGTAAAACAAGTGAAACACACAGCTTTTGGATAGCTTTTAGGAAGATGGGAGTCGAAGTAGAACTAGGAGAAAAAATACAGATTTTAACAATGAAAAGCCCATTTTTAGGATCAAACTACTTTTCCATCCAGAACACAGTCTTATTTGTAGGTCTGGAAGCACTGCGTTTTTAGAGCCAGCCTCTTCACTCTCACAGGAAAGTGAGACCTCCATCTACACCCCCTGAGGCAATACAGGACCAGAAGCTAAGAAATCAGGTAGAATGATGGTAGAGAACACAACCCATGTTATGTGTGTTCAATCATATCTGTGGACCTCTAATACATAAACTTACTAGACTACATTCTTTGTATACAAGTTGGTAATTGACTAAGAAAGAACAAAATCAAACAATTGATGCTTCCTAACAATATCAATAGCTCAGTTCCCATTTTACTTACCTCTAAAAGAAGCTGGAATCCCTCTCTTTTTTTAATTTCCTCTACTAGATATCTGTAATTAAAAAATTAGGGATTTAAAGCATAGAACAATACACACATAGAACAATGCACATAGACAACAGCAAAAAAACAGGGTCTTGAACACATATTCCTTTTTCAGGTCTTTTTTTCCCCCCCACACTTAGAAAACAACAGAGTTAAACCTCATTTCTACCTGCTGTGAAAATGCAATAGCTATCAGTTCCTGGAAACAAAAGAAGGCTACAGCCAGCCAAGGAGCACTAAGGAGAAGCCAAATTCTGTTCTCAGGCACAGATTTTCATCAGAGCCACATGGCACAAATTGATCCTATTTGCATCAGGTTGTGCACTTTCCCACTGCAAATTAATACCTCCATCCTTTGCTCTCAAGTGCCAATGCTGGGCTGCCATGTTATTTCATGGTCACTCTGACACCTCTTGCATTCTACTATCACCAGGATCTCTTAGCTCAGCCCAGAATTGAAAAATTTGAACATACTTCAAGCTCAGCAATTTTCCCAGTACTTCCCACATTCCACATAATACAACAGCACAACTTTCTATTCAGTGGGCCACTGCTTATATACAACAATCCCTGGACCTTCCCTAAAATGGGAATTTCTTTTTTTTCTCACCTGCCACAGGTGAAAAACACAGACACCTTCAATGGAGAGGTGGGTTTAAATCAAAATTTTGGATAGAAACAGCTCCAATTTGCAGATTTTTTATACAACATGACCACAGCTTTTCCATAGCACATATCCCACAGGAATTCTGAAGCAAAGAGGACGTAGACAGGAATTCTCTTTTCTCTTCTCCCCCCCTCAAAGCTTCACAAAGAAAAATTTCAACAAATTCACTGCAAATTCACACTGCTTTTCCATTCCAACAAAATTAAAGTCTTCTACCTGAAGATATTGCTGTCTAACATGAATAAACCTGACACAGTTAAACTACTGATTGCGCACAAATCTGTTCTTCTCTTGCATTCCCTATTTGGCATTTTCCTGTCTGAAGCTGCATTACTGGTCGTCACACCAGTAATTCTTTTTGGTGAGAAATATTGGGAGAATAACCTCCCTTGGTCCTATCCAAACACCTGAAACTTGCTTCCAGCAGGGACACCCCATCAGTCGTCTCTGCACTGCCTTCTCCTCAGCAGACATGCTGCAGAAACAGGCTGGCTGGGCGAGCAATAAGCAATACCCTAGATGGCACACACTTTTCCAAACAGCGCCTGGGGACTTGTCACGCTGTTTATCATTACCAAGTGCTGTGCCTGTGACTCATTGCCTCCCAGCACACATCCCAGCACAGGCACTGCTGCAGTGGAGGGCCAGTACCCACAGCACACAGCTCAGGAGTCGTGCAATGCACTGGGGAGGGGTTTCCTCTCCCTGGAACAAGTCACGGTTCTGGTCGTTTCTGCCATCACCGTTCAGATCCTCCTGTGTGCACTTGTTTGTTATCTGGCTGTTAATGTCCACACTGCTGCTTAGGTTGAGAGACATGATTATCTGTAAGGTAATTATCTTATGTCAAACAAGCTTGCTGCTTCTGTCCTGTTTATTACAAGATGCTTGTCTGTGCTATAAAACCAATATTCAGCAACATCAGCAGGCTATTCATATGGCAGTGGCCTTCAATTAACTTTTTTCTTTTAATAAATTATGAAAGGGAAACCTATGCATAATCACTTTCCTTTTTCTTTTTTTTTAAGATCTTGGATTGTTAGAGCAATTTTGCAATGCTTAATATCTTTCCCTCTTACCTCAAGAGCCTTTATTTTATATCACCTAGGTATACAACCTGACATAGGCTACCTGGTGTCAGTCAGGTTCACAACATTGTTAATCATGTTCTTAACTACACTGCCAATAACCTAAGAAGGCAGCTGTTAGAAAATCCATTGCCCATGATTTATCTTTCCAGGATCATTTGATGGCAGTGGAGCAATTTACTTAGTGCATCTCTCCACAGTTGACAGTGAAGTTTTATTATCATGTCACAATTGTAGTATGTTAGAGGGGCTTGAGTCTGAGTGAAGACCAAAGTACACAGAGAAATGTCATTTGCTGTGATTAAGCCTTGCAGAAAATGAGTGGTGGAGATCTGCCACGGAAGTAGACATATGTCTGCTAACAGTGGGTGTCAGAAGAGGAAACAGGCAGAAAAATTCCAAAGCAGATGAAGCATAAAATGCAGAGATGCTTATGTAGTAACTATAGCTGTATTGTAAAAGCAGTTTATGTCTCCTTTCTTTTTAGAAAGGAGACATAAACTACATCAAAGGTAATTGGGGGGAACTATATCCCTACATCAAAGGTAATTGGGGGGAAGAAAATACACAAAAAATCCTGAAGTAATCAGCAGGATGCTCTACTGTACATATTTTAAAAGCAAGCCTTTCCAAAGAGACATCATCACAATGTTCCTGGGATATTTAATACCCTGAAAGCATGATTCATCTCCAGAACAAGAAGATACTACTGGAATAGCCAATAGGCAAAGTTTGCTGCATCAGAAATACATGCCTGCAATTACCCTAAAACTTTTGCAGCTCTGCTTGGTTACAAGCAAACAAACAAACAAACAAACAAACACCAAAAAAAACCAAAACAAACAAAAAAACCCCAGAAAAACCCCACCACCTACACATCTTGCACTTAAATTCTATAGTGAATGGACTAATTCCAGAATTAATCCAGGTCTTTGTTCAGGAACACTGAAATGCTACCCTTGCAATTGAAGTAACATCTAATGTAACAAATGAGAAAAGCTGCATGGCTGAGTAGTTGGTAAACCTGGTACAGTGCCCATGGCCATGCAAACTCAGGATGGCAATGCTACCACTGTGAAGAATCTATTTCATCAGATAATGTCTGAAAATTAAATTTCTTCCTAATGGAAAAACAAACCAAAAACCAGAAGAGACAAGCCAGTCACTCCTTAGAAGTGTTACCATCTGAATCCTAATGTAGAACAGAAATATCGATCCCAGAAAGGTCATTAATCACTACACAGTCAGTCAAATGACCTTGGCCAGTGACCTTGATAAGGCTGAATTCTCCTCCTGATAGGGGAAAGAATTACTTACTCTGAACAGACAAAGAACAGTACAATGCTTTGTAACAAAAACAAGGTGCAATTTAACCAGAACATATTAAAAAAGACATAACCAGCCAAAAAACTGATTGGCTTTAAGGAAACAAAGCAGAGAAAAAGTCACAATTTTTTTTGGTTCCACTGGTTTTGGTTCTTTCTTTTTATTCCTTTCAAATCCACTCTGGGTTTAGGTCAGGGGCATTTTTTTTATTTTTATTTTCTCTTTAAGTAATTTCATTAGAGTCAGACTATTCCTTGAATTTTGATTGAAGTAAACATTCAATACTTTTCTACTTGTTATTTCATATATAAAGTAAAATGTCAATACCAATTATTTGACTTAAAGCTAGCTTGGTGTAGTTCTCATTTTTGTGTAGCTAGCTTGGTGTAGTTTTCATTGTGCTTTGTCTTCTATAAATTCTGAACAAATATTTTACTTAAAGTGAACTTTTTTTAATGGGCCATTATCTTATTTCAAAATTATTTCTTCTAAGAGAAGAGAAAACCACCTGTGTATGGGAGTTTCTTCCCAGAAACGAAGACATAACCATCACTTTATAAACACCTTCTACCAAGAATTTTGCTGAATTCACTTGTGAAACTCAGATCTGTGAGACCAAAAACTTAATGAAATTGAAGTGGACGGGTTTGGGGAAGATCACAAGAAAAAGCTGTTTCAGTCCCTAACAGAACATAGTGTAAGCATTAAGAACTTGAGCAAACTTGAGAAAATCCGTTCAGTATGTCAGAACAATATTGCTTACATACACCCTAATATTAACACAGTGTCCTCACATGAGTTTTCCATGATCAGTTTTTTGCATTTCCTCTTTCACAAGGAATGACATGAACAGGAAACTTTGGTTCTTGCCAGACACAGCTTGGATTCTGGCACATAGAACTTCTTTCACACCAACAGCAGAACACACAGTTGAACAGAAAGTGTTGAAAGAAAGTGTTTTAGTAACTCTGTCCTATGTGTGTAGTTCAGGTAACATAAATGTTCCACAACACAGACTGACAGCCTAATTTTGACTTCCATGTTTGCCAACATTTATGCTTATTGCTAGAAGCGATAACCACTATTAAATATTGTAGAAAATGTAATAACACTAATTATTATTGTTATTACTTCCACCTTTTATACACAAACAAAAGGATAGAGGCAAAAGTAACAATGGGGTCTGTTCCAGGATATGGAGTGTCAGCAATGCCAACGTTTCAGCCAATCAAACAGACTAGACATACTCAAAACTGAAAGGGGGTACCTTGCCAAAGCCAGTGCCCTGTTCACTCTCTGCTCAAGGCCTGCAGTTCCCAATGCTTTCCACATCAGCCAGAATTTGAATGCATCTGGACGCCTGCTGCACTGAATGGACTTGTCCCCAGTGTCATAGCTGACGTCATAGAACTTGTCCTGCTGGAACAGGTAGGCAGCCTCAGCAGAGTAGCACTTCTTCAGGAGGCCCTGTGAGGAAACAGAATAGAGACTTCCATTGGTGATAAGCATTTTCAAACCTCCACACAAGCCAAAGCCTTTCCTTTTTTGTCTGTATCAAATGCTGATCAAACAGATCTGGATATGCAGGATAACATCCAAAGCTTATGGTGTGGTTTAAGAACTCTGGATGAGCCTAAAGGCAATGAATTCACACTGACAACCAACATTTATTTATGATTTTTTTTTTCTATAATATCATGGAAGAGCGGCAGGTGGAAGTGGAATTTTGACTCAGATCTCAAGAAGTGGGTACCACAGAAACAGTTGCCCTAAAACATATATGGATGTAAAAGAGAGAGAAGAAGGAGACACCTGTGTCCACTGCTCCAGTCTTTAGATCACAGAATCACAGAGTATTTTAAGTTGGAAGGGACCCACAAGGACCATTGAGTCCAATCCAAGTGAATGGCTCATACAGGGACTGTACCCACAGTCTTGGCATTATAAGCACCATGATCAAGAGCACCCCTGAGGAACTTCCTGCATCTTCACAAATGGAACGTCCTACATGTCCACAAATTGCTCAATCCATTCCTGCTTTGGTTAGTTGCAGGTAGGGAAGATTTTAGCCCAAAGAAATAAATGTTTAGCCTTTACAGCCAAACAGTCACTGTGGATTTAGCATAGGCTGGCTGTTTGAGCAGAAAAATCACAAGGAAATTAGTACAATCCAATTTTTTTCTCTTTCACAGAAATTTCAGACAAATGTAACATTTGAAAATAAAGCTAAGAAAAAATACTTTCATAAATGCTAATCATGATTTCTTAATAAAATTATTTTTATTCAGCAATCTCCAGCCTAGAGCTTCTGAGGGACAACCTGGGCAGAGATGAGCAGCACAAAACAGACAAAGACTAATGAGTGATGTGGCAGGTTCCAGCAGAGAACAAGTCTGGGAAACAGAAAGCACTGAGGCTGTTACAGATTTAAAGGTGCAGAGGTAGAGGAGACATAGGACTGGCTGTTGGTTGAAGAATGAAATACCAAAAAAGAATGAAATATCAAGAACAGAGATGAGGGTGGCCCTATGAGGGGCCCAGGAGACAGAAAACGTGGATCTGTCAGTGATAAGAAGAGCACTACTCATTTTCCAAGTCAATCTCACTCTTCTATTTGAGCAAACAAAAAAGCACTTCTCATTTTGCCCTTTTCTCTGCGTCTGCTGCAATTCTGATTTTAAAATGGTACAGTGTCTGATATCACTCTTAATCAAAGTTTCATATTTTCACAACAGAGGTACAATTCTTGTTCTACATTCCAATATCCTACTTATGACTTTGGGACTGGCAATAAAATGGAGTAAAAAGGTCAAGACAAAAAAATTAATGAACTGGCATACACGGAATAACTCTCTCCTAGACTTTTCAATCGCCTCCAAAAAAGAAAAGCAAATAAAAACTCCACCTACACACCTATTAATAGAGCATTAAATGAGAACACCACTAGGGTTTCTCCACAGCTTCTGTAGGGGTTTGACAATTCCATTATAATATTTGATAAAAGTACAGTAAATTTGGTCTAAACACAGCAGCAGCATGTTCAGCCTGGTGAAAAGACAGTTTTTATGACAGCTTGGGGGAAAAAAGAGTCAGGTGTCTGCTCTCCCTTTGCAGAGTGCTAACGTGCAGCTGCAGCACAGGATAGCCACAGCTGGAAAGTCAATGATGGATGCAGTGTTTTGCAGCATATAAGATTCTAACACTTACTTTCCAATTTTCTCAAAAGAAGCAAGGCAAGAAGATGACATTAGAAATGAAAGAATATTCAAGCACTGAGGCATCCATACTTTTGTGGGTTTTACAGCTTTTTTTCCTCTGGCTAGCAGCTGCACAACAAAAAACAGGAGTCATTCTGTCAAGACATTGTGCTCTATTCATTTAGACCTTCATTCCTTTACTTCCAGGAGAATAACAATTTTACCAGACATAGTGTTTAAAAAAAGAAAAAACAAGCAAAAAAGCAGCAACATCCACAAATTTAAACTAATTACTTTGTGTTTTACTGCCTTAAAGTGTTGAATGATGTATCTGCAGTGTGTGTACAGCAGGGTTGATCAATGTGGCACTATCTTCTGCCTTATCAGAATGCAATGCAGCTGCACAATAGAGGATGTCACAGAACAGTAGTTCCCATGCCTGTCGTCTGATAAATAGTAACCATTGTTTATCACAAGAAACCTAAATGCAGTTGGCAGTATTACAAAAGACTGAGAAGTTCACTTAAGATCACAGGGCATTTGCAGAGTTACATAGTTTTAAAAATATCCTCTAGAGTGAAAAAGCAATAAATATTTTGATGGCCACGAGTCAGCTTGTGTTGTTGGTAATGTAGTTCATTGTAAAATACAAGAAAAAAAAAGGCAGATACTGTCTTCATCTCCTGGTGCATCTGAAGCTGACAATACATGTGGCTTTATGATCCTTTTCCACCTGCTTATCTTACTAAGAATGCAACATGCTCAAGAAATCCTGCTGAAGATACTGATACTATCAATCTCCAGAGGCAAGTACAGTGACATCCTCCTGCACATCACTAGAGTGAAGAGGAAAACAAACAAAAATCATCCTTTGAGAGAAAGAGAGAAATATTCAAGAAGAAAGGTGGAGGAGAAAGAGAAGGAAAAAGAAAGGGAACAGAAGACAAAATGCCATCTCAATTTTTCTAGTCAAACAATGGAAAAGTAGAAGAAAAAATAATGGAAAGAAATATTCTTTAAATATGCTTTCTACCTCGGTGTTCTCAGTCCCAACAAGATCCCAACAGTTTTCTACAGAGTAACTGAGCTGCTACATCTGCTTAGAAGAATTGCAAAAGTTTCGTTAGAACTGCCCCACTGGACAACTTTGAGTTTCTTTCTTCAGCATCTTTTATCTTTTTACCCTTTTTAATGCAAGTTCTCAGCCTTATCGTCAGTCTGTTAAAGTTTAGAAAATGGAAATACTATTTTCATAGAGGCCCCAGTCCACTATGAAGTTTCAAAGAGCTTTTGATTTTGATGAAGTCTATGAGGAACTTTTGTGTGTTCTAATTAATAGAAAATTGATGAAAAAATATTGATACTGAAAGCAAGAGCTCCAGTTTCATAATTCAATATATTTTTCTCATTGAAGAGACTTACCTACAGCAAGTCTTCTGACCTCTTTCCATTTCCATTGCTAGTTAAAAGTGAATTTCAATTTCATTAATAAAATATCTTTTTCCCCAAGACAAGCCTTTCCCTGATTTGCCTTTTCTGAGGCAAAAAGGACAATCTTTTGAATAGCATACTTGAAAATTGTCAAAGGCGGTGTAGTGTTAAAGGACACTATAGCAATGTGTTTTGAGAGGTGAGGAGTTCTCAGATGTATTAAACCCAAGCAAAAGTGATGAGAACAGAGCATTTCCTGCAGCTGCTCTGGAGGGGAATCAGGGAGGTAGATACCCCTATATTGCTAATAATGAGGAAGAGATTACATGTGGATGGCTGTCATCATCACCTTAATCAATTATATTCTGCACTAAAATGAGATTTCTTTAGCTACATTGAGACTTCATTCTTAACTAATAAGTAAAAATTCTGCTTATTACCAAGAACTGATTCTTAATCACCTAAACTAGTGCTTCACTCTGACAAGTCACAGAACTTTGGCACTGGTGATAAACAGTAGTTCTCTGTTAATATGTAGATAATAGTCACACAGGTATGGATGACAGTAAGGACAAATTGGAGTAGCTCTGTGGTTTTTAAGGGAGTATGTACAACCCAACACTAATTCCTAGCATTTTGAGAACGTATAAGACCAAAACTGGCTTCACCATTGTTTTGAGATTATTGGTCCATCTAGTTTTGTGTTGAAACAGTCACTGCAATTCATGATTCAGCAAAATCAGTGTTTTCTGACTAAGACTATCTTGGACAAG
The DNA here is from genome assembly GCF_022539315.1 of Serinus canaria. Lineage (NCBI taxonomy): Eukaryota > Metazoa > Chordata > Aves > Passeriformes > Fringillidae > Serinus > Serinus canaria. Next base: position 41,201,982 of record NC_066315.1, read on the forward strand.
TGATGAAAGTTACTCAGGGCATGGCAGTGAAAAAGGAATTGCTGAGCACTTCTTGAGTACTTAAAGCACTGAAGAGCTACAGCCATTGATCTGAGCTTTTACAAAGGATTAGCCAATCTTTCTTTCCCTTTGGTGAAATTGCTTCTCTCCTCTAATCAAGTCAAACACTTATATCTATTTTCTATGTCTACCTTCCTTGGAAATATTCCAATTTTGTTTCACTAAGGCTGGAAGATACTCTTTTATCAGCATTTCACTGCAGTTAATCTCTTTTTTTTCAGGTTTTTTAAAAAAAATTTTTACGGAAAATATTTAATTACAATGTTTCATTCTAACAAGCCAGTTGCAGTGTCTTAAATATACAAACACTGCTAAACCCTATTGAAGAAATATGGCAAAAGAAAAGCCCAAACCAAAAAAAAAGCCACGATTACCTATGTTAATGGGAAATTACAGTGTTAACAAAACAACTGAAATGTGATGACATCCTCTAAAGATTATTTTTCATACAGAAAGTATGAAAGAGGACAAGAAAAACTGAAGGGGATTAATTTGCTCACTTACAACTAGCTAAGCCTAATTTTGAAGTATTCAAAATTTCCAAATGGACCTCATAAAAAAAAATGGGAAGATGGGCTAACAAAACTTCCTTAATCAGTCTTTCAAAGGGAGATAGGGTAATCCACAAATGGACTTAACATTCATAATTAACATTTTGCTGCTTTGGTTTCCTGGAGAATTCAGAACTTCAGAATCTACCTGAGGTTCCTACAACATTCACTCACAGAGCAGTGTGTGCCAGACTCTTCCAGCTCACATCTCAGCATCCAGTTCCCACTGATGCATCCTAACCACAGTGTGAAGGAATTATGTTCACAAATAAACATGTGTTTCATCTTAGCCATAGATATTTATGTGCTTTAGAAGTGGAACGAGCTCCCAAGTGAGAAAGTGATACCTGTACTTTTCTCTTCTCTCACTGGTGCAAAAATAGCATTTTTAATGGGAAACTGGATTCAGCTGCCTTTTCTGGTATGGAGAGGATCAAAGAGAAGCAACACTTCTCTGTCAAAGTGTCTCAAATATGCATTTGATCTTTTTTTCTTAAGGATTTATATTCCAGCTAGTTAATAAGAAAGTACTCAAATCTGTATGTGTGTCTGTTTGCATATAAAGACTTCACTGGCACATACACAGAATGAGTAAGAGCCAATTTCCCAGGAATTAGACACAGAGTAAAACAACCTTTCTTCCCAATGCAGACAAATCTTCTGCATTCCAGAACATGTCTCACTGTACAACAAGATCTGATGCTGCGATCCATAATACTTCTGTTTTCACCCCTCAAAGACCTAAGAATCAACTTTACAAGTATTACTAAAACAATATTGCCAGCTGTGGTTTAAAAGGGGAATGGGATCACTCTACCAGACCTTACATTGCACAGAAGGAAACCACAAAAAGGCTGCCAGGGCCCTGAAGTTGGAACAGTGTTCATAAAGTGACTCGAAAGGCTAGAGCAGCTAGAACAGTTCAATCCTCTACATTTCTTTCCTTTTTCTTCCTGAGAAATTTCTACTATTCAGTCCAAGTAGCCTAATCATTACCTGGGGCAGTATCTATGTACTGGGCCTAATTAGTTAAAAATACAGCATTGAAATCTTCCCAAGCCTGCAATTAAGACACTGCATTAATCTTAGTCAATAACTTTATTCTGTTTGTTTTTCAGCTCGGAAAAAAGTGATGGATGGTAACCCTGAAATCTAATCCTCTCCAATGCCACAGGCTCTGGGGCATAAGGAAATGAGGTGGCACACTTCTCCTTGCTGTCCTGCCAGGTCTCACCCCTGACCTAGAGCAATCAGCTCCAAGAGAGTGCTGATTAGCAACTATGCACTTTGGTCCTCATCAGCTCTTACCAACAGAAGTTCATAACAAATTGCACGGATAGGTAACCCCAGCAGCTGAATAGAAAATATCAGTTGTTTTGACAGAGATTTATAAAAGCAATTTACAAACCACGGCCAAAAAATAGTGATGCAAACCTTAGAGGCTCAATATCATTGTGAGGTTCAGTCTGTTATAACCTATGGTGTATAAGACAAAATTCAGCCATAATGGTGGGCAGTTGGCATAAATTTTAGCAGGTCTGATTTTTAAATGAAGGTTGAAATAATTAACTTCTTACTGTTTGTTTGTGGGTTTTTTTTGAGATAAAAGAATGCCACAAAGATGCAAGAAGGGATTTTTGCTACATTCCAGAGTCATCTTGAGATCAGAGCTCTATTTTTTTCATATTAGATCTTTAAATGAATCATGGCTTTTGAGAAGTCTAAATCACCCTGCTGATGAGGAAGGACTGGTAGAGTGTGGACAGAAGGCTCAGCACCTTTACCTGGATGTGCTCTGACTCCCACCCCACTCCTAGTCTGGTGCTCCCCCTGTACAAGGGGACATGCAGATGAGCTCTGCCTGCCTCAAACAGACGCAGCACTGCTGCAGTCCCCATGGATGGCAGCTATTCTGAGGGCTTTGATGAGCTCAGTGTCTAAGTGTGCCAGGCCCAGGTGACAACATACTCTATTCTGAATGCAAATTATGTGCAGAAGTTAACTAGCAAGGGCACCAGCTGCAAAATTTGACCACTTGTGAGTACAGTCATTTGGATTGTTTTTATCCTTCTCTTTTATTCACCCTTTATTAATTAAGTGGTGAAATTCAAAATAATATAATTCAGCCTTTGTACTGCAATATAGTAAAACTGATTTTCAGCTGTTTCCTAATTATTTCTGCTTTCATATTACAGAAATGACAGCTTATTAGAATACCAAAAAAAAAAAAAGGAAAAAAGAAAAAGAAAATTAAAAAAGGTCAGGAGAGCTTACAGAATTGTCTTTCACCAGAAGAGCACAGCACTGGATTCCTGCCAACAGCATTTTATGGGGATTCCAGGCAACAGAATCAGCTCTGCAAAAATCATAAATGGAGAAAGGGAGGTGAAAATTGCATCTATAATCATGGGTACTTAAGAATCAAAAAAGACCAAATACAATCCAAGCAGACAAATCAGATTTCCCATACACCCACACCCACCACAGGTTCAGAAATCTCTCCAACTATTTTTAAAATGCAGCACTTATGGAAGCCAACAGGGCACATGACTTCTACCTCAATCCCTAGTAAGTGGATTAAATTGATTTACCTGTGGATACCATGAAGAAGTCTGCGATGCTTCCTTGATATCAAAGCTGAGCCACCCCAAGAAGCCTGTTGGAACATTTATAGAGCCAAGAAAATATTATTTGTATAAAGTTGTTTTCATAGTACTTCAACTAATAATTTCTAAAGGTGTCTTATTTAAAATTTTGATTACTGCACAGTCAGTGGGCTAAATTTTGCCTTTAGTTACATCTCCTGAAATAAAGGAGGTTGTGGTCTGTGCCTGAACATGAGCCACAACCCAGAGTGACCCTTCTGTGTAAGCAAAGGCAATGGACTGAAATGTCCTTGCATAGCCAGACTCACTCCTGATACCAAAAAGTGTTGCTTCCTTTCCCCCAGCCTTAAACCATCAGGGACAGCAGAAAGCCCCACTTTGCACATCTTCCTCCTGCTAGCCAATTCCCTTCTGAGAATTTCACAGGGGAAACAGTGGGCAGAGATAATCTCTGCCAACTGCAGAGGCCAGGCTCAGATTTTGCAGAGATATGAAAAGCAAAGTCTGTCAGTGGGCAATAGCAAGATTTCCGTCACCAGCAACCCAAATGAGCTTAAAATTACTGAAGACTCCCTCAGCTCACCTTAGACCTAACTGTGTGCTCTAAGAGTCACTTAGACCTCCTCTGTAGTGAGGAGCTCTCCACTGAAACTCCTTTTTTACTTCCATCTAATTTAGACACCTATCTCTGGGTGATACCTTAGGCAGATGTGTCTCTCCAGGGACTATAGAAGGAACCCAGACAACAAGTTTTTTGTTACATATGTTTCATTTCTGGACAATTTGAATTAGGGAATGTGATACTTTTTCATGAATTCTGCAAGGATCAGGTACTGTGAAGCTTCAGCTCCCAAACAATAGCATTTATCCACAATGGAAAGGTGAGGAGATCATGCAAACACTAAACATGTAACACAGTGCATTTGAGGAGTAACTGCTGGATAAATAAATATATAAAATGATTTTCAATATTCATGAAAGCAGAATGCACTTAAGCAAACTACCTGTGAAGGAGGCAAAGCTCTTCAGAGACACACAAAAGTCATCAGTCCACAAAATATTTGGACTCAGTTTATTTAAAAATAAAATTGTAAAGAAAAAGAAAATTGCTGATGTAAATATTCCTGAGCTAAGCATAGAAAATATGCTTGTTTGGCTTTTGGGTTTTTCTTCTTTCTTTGAAATAAAAATATGTGATAGCTGATACATGAGTTTATCATTGGTATTTGCTTCACAGGCCATACATCAGGAATGAGATCAGCTATCTCTGGGAGACAGGATGGCAAAGGCTCACAAGGGAGAAGAAAGTTATTAATTGTCTTAAAAATTCATCCTCATTAATGCCACACATTAACAGATCACATCATATTTTACATTGTCATGCTCACAACATCCTTCCTGCTGCACAAACTCCAGGTGGGAACTAAGATAGGAAATTATTTTGCCTGAAATTTCATGGTAATCCTGCAGCACCATGACTTGCAACTTTTTTTCTCCAGGTAGTCCAAATTTGCCATGCTTTGGGATGACAATCAAACTAAACTTCCTATTCAGAGACAAATACTACTCCTCTCATTCTATGATTCCATAAAGTCAAAACAGTCACTAAGTTATTCCCTGATTCTCAGATATTATTAACAACCCATTAAAATACAATAAATTTTTACAAAATTTGCATCCAAAATTTCCATGTTTGAAAAAGTTTACATTCTCACTCTGTGAAAAACAGGACTGGAAAGGCAGTTGAGAGGTGATCTCAACAGTCTGCTACCCCCAAAGGCAAGGTCAGCCCTACTCCTTTCATTTCTCTCAACCACATCTCTTTTAGAGATTATTACTCAATGAATCAATTACACCTGTAGTTAGCACTGGAGTGAAAAATAAAATGCAGAGAGAGACCAGCAATTGCTGCCTCCACAGCATTGTTGGCCCTACTTTCTGTCTTTTTTTAAAAAAATACCACTGTAGATCTAGATGAGAGAAATTATTTTACTCTACTTGAGCCATAGTAATACAAGATGAATTTGTGATCCACGATTCTTTACACAATTCAAAGAGGAAGTGCTTAAGGCTGGAAACAAACAAACAAAAACCAACAAAAAAAAAAAAAAAAAAAAAACCAACAGCAACAATAACAACCAACAAATACACCCAAAAAACCACAAAATCAACCAAAAAACCCACAAAAAAATCCCACAAAACACCATGAACGAGAAGGCCTTTAAGGGGACAGAGAATCACTGGCTTTGTCTGGTTTTAAAGGTCTCTCCAATGATGGAGGCTGCACAATTTAACCACTTAATTTGTGTGCAACAGGAATAACACCTTTTTAATTTAAAGTGTCAGTCCTAAACAATGTTACCATTTGTCACACCTCCAGTAGTCAGGGAACAGACTAGTCCTTTTCTTCTAGCAGCACCTTTTGAAGCTTCTGTAGCCTATTATGTTCTGTTTATTTGTCTTTTTTAGTTTAAATAACATCACTGCTTTCCATCTTTCCTCATTGGTCATAATTTCTAAATATGATTCTGTTTATCTACATTGTTTCCCATTTTCTAATCTTTCTCCTGTAGGGCCTTCTTGAACTGCATCTTTTTATTTGGACAAAATTTAGATAAAGTAGATGTCGTGTGAAGCAGAAAGAAAGAATCATTTTATGTGCCTCCTTTATTCAATTCTGAAAGGTATTTAACTCTATTTGAAAATATCACTGATTTGTGAACTAGGAAAATATCTGGGCTTTACTGTAAAAGATCTACTATCCAGTCAACCCTCCCCAGACTGTCTTTGTGTACTTGATTACTGCAGTTTAGAATTCTACCTCTATTGAACTGTAGCCTAGTTTTCCACTTTTTATCTCCAAATTGTCAAAATCCCTTTGATTTCTAATCCTGTTCTCCCACTGCCTTTGTCAGAAGTCCTATGTCATTTTCAAATTTGCCAGCACGTTCTTTTTCATCCGAGTGGTTTAACAAAAATACCAGATAATTTCTACCCTCAGACAGACCTTTGAGGAATCCTGCTCAAATGTTTTTCCCCCTTCAAAGAACCACTGGTAACTGCTCTGTGGGAATGGTTTTCCAGCCAGGTTTTCACTCACTACCAGAACTGCAGCTTGGCAGGTTTCTCTGGCTTTTTGATGAGATATTGCAGAGACACAGTGAAGTTGACTGCTTCTCCTCCATCCAAGGGACTACAGAAGGAGGGCAGATTGATCAAAATAGAATGACACATTTTGTTTAAGACAAATGCAGCTGAGACCCACACAGGGTAGGTCAAAACACGACTCTTATCAACCTGTGTCCCACACAACGTAATTGGTAACAACGTATGAGAAAATTTCTGTTTCATATGCAAAAATCATTTACAGCTGAACGATGGGAATCACAGTGGGCACTGCCTGATTCAGCTAATTAGCTAAGCATGGGCTAATAGGTCAAGCCTGATTTTCTCTACAGGCCTAATAATAGGAGAAAAAAAATTCATCAAAGTCAGGACCACCAGGGAAAAAATACTTACACATAGCATTTAAAGCTACGTGAAGACAACACATGGCATACACAAATGCTGGAGGCATATTGATGATACAAAACAAGTTATTAAGAAAGGCATCAAAGATGGAGGTTAAAATACAATAAGCAACTGGAATGCTGTAATGTGAACAAAATAAGCTTGGTATAGCCTTTGCTCTTAGGCTTGACCGAACAGCTTGACTGCTAGGGCAGTTTGGACCTACTGGTATTATCTTCTTAAAATATTTTCCTTAACTCACTCTTCCTCTCTGGTTTGTCTTCATGTCAGAGCTTATCTACTATTTCTGGCTTTATTGAAATTTATCTTCTTGAAGCTTCGTGAATTTCTGTTGACATTCTCCCTTTTGCCCTTCCTAAGAATCACAAGCTTTATCATTTCATATTTAATGAAAAGAGTCTCCCTAAGGCAAACACATCAATTTTTAGGATCAGAAAATATTCTGAAATGAGATAAATCAGTGTAAATCTGGAAAAAACACCACTGACATTCATATAAGATATCCTTAGTAACAGCTTGTGAGAGCACTTAGAGTAGATAATCCTGATGCCTATTAATGATACATGAAAAGTCCTACATTAGACAGCACTTAACCTGGGTTTTATTCTTTGTTTTAATTGTACTGAACTTTTTTTTCCTTCATAGTTACAGCAGGCCTAAACAGCAGTACACACATTATGTTAGACCACATAATGTGTAAATCATTCAACAAGAAGCCAGGCCTTTCAGCAGACTGTAGATTCTCAAAGATTTCAAAAATATTACATTCCATCCTATAGTGGTAAGAGACATGCTTGCTAAAAAAAAATAAATAAAATGTAAAAGGAAAAATCCAATCATTCTCTGTGTTTCTTATAGTCTTTCTGAATGGTAGAGACTCAGTCTCACCGTACCTGCTCAGATACAATTTCAGTAAATCTCTTTCTAGTGGTGCTGTGAGGGAAAAAATGTTACACTAAGAATCACAATCTGCTCATTTTACCATAGCATACTTGTATGTACATGTGTGCCTGATGTCACTTCTGAGGAAAGCTTTCAGTCTTTCCCTATATCCTGTCCTCTTATAAATTCAGCCAGAGATTTTTAACAAAAAAATAGAGAAGCAGCCATCCACCCAACCCTTTATATAGTGTGAAAAATGGAGAAAATACTGACAGAACTTCTGAGAACCACTGAGACGCTCTCAACACGAATCACATCTTAAGAGAACAATTGATGTTCCAGACTGCAAACCCAATTTATTACGGGATATTTGTCCTCCTACTGGGAGACAATTAACATCTGACAACTACAATCATTTCAAAACAGAAAATAACTTAAAGATGTTCCTGGACATTTTTACCTTAGTTTAACTTGAGGCAATATCAGAAGAATAAAATTAGTTCTTTTCAAAACAGTAACTCACTAAGGTTCAGAACAGGACCCAGGCTTATCCCACCGTATTTTAGTTCAGCCACAGAGAGACTGCTCTCTGTCCTCCTACAGCCACTGGAGATGGCTCCAGCCACATCTGTTTGACTCTTCTAAGGTCCAGCACAGATTCCAACCACATCCCTCTCTCCACCAGATGTACACAGACACACAAGAGAGTTGTGTAACAGGAATGTTGCACTCCTGCTGAAAATCTGATGAGTTCTCAGCAGCACACAGCCCTGAGGAGGCTTAGCAGAGGTTTTAAATATTAGGGCTCAATTCTGCATTTTTGTCTCCAAGAATAGAAGAAAACTCTCTTGACTCACACATACAGTGACTTTATTTATTAATGTCTGTGAGACATTTATTTGAAACATGCATCACTGCCTACGTGATCTTTCTTTAGATACTCAACACTATACAAACATTTCAGATATTTAGAGCAGGTCTGGAAATCTCCACAAATATTGCTCCAGATTCTCTCATTGCTCCATCATTTTTAATCTAGCCATTCTGGATTTTTGGCATTGCAATTATAAAGAAAATGAAATTTTAGAAAATATGAAGTGGCCTATCTTTAGAAAAATACATTTACAGCTAACTCTTTCAAGTCATAAAAAGGCACAGTGATTATTCAAAAAAGATTCATTACGGGATTTTAATATCCAAACCTAAATTTACAAAGAATTTTTTTAAAATAGAGAAAAATTTCTGAACAGTTTAGGAAAATGTAAGGACATATACAGGAAATTCAAATCTGTAAATATGAAAGAGAATAATTTATGACTGGTTGAGTCAGAAAGCATACCTTTATTTTAACCTGTATGAACCTCACACCACAATTCTAATGTGTCTATTCCCCAACAGAATGTGGGGAGAATCAAAACTTATGTTTGTATATCACTCTTGAAGCATTTTTAGAAGGTAGCAAGAAGAAGAAATTGGTTATAAAATAATTTTGAAATATAACCTGATAATAACAAAACAGTTTTGGCTGCTTGTCAGAACAAAGTTATTTGCTGTTTTGCAGCATATGTAACAGAGTCAAATCAGAATGTATTTCTGGTCCCTATGTAAGGAAAAAGAAATGTTATTAGAGCCCAACTTCCAAAAAAAAAAATATCAACAGTCAAATAGCAATTATAAAAAAAGCAAAACCATGCAGTATACAAACTCACATCAACATGAAGCCAGAGGCCATGCTTTTCACAGATATCAGCAATTTTATCCAGAGGATCAAATGCTCCCAGCACAGTTGTGCCTGCTGTAGCACACACAAGAAACGGTGCTGACCCCTGCAATAGGATTGAAAACAGAAAAAGTTATCATTTGCACTGCTCATCTCTTCCTTGTATACTTGCAGAGCTAAAGTATAAAAAGATCTAGGAATGTAGGACAAAGATGTGACAATCCACATTTTAGTTTCCCAGCAGAAGGTACTTTATTTATAGTACAGGATCTCTTTCTTTTTTTTTTTTTTTTTTTTCATTTGAAAAAAAAAGGTATTTTCCATTTCTACTTAACACCATCCCAGGGCAGACTTCTGCAGCTTCAGACTGTTTTGACAAATGCTAGTTTTGTCAAAATCAAAACATACCAGTTATATGACATCTCTCTTTATACACTGATTTTCAATTCTCAGTCTTTCACATCTCACTACCATATATGCTGTCATTCTGACTGATAAAATGAAGCAATTAGCCAAGCCAGCAGACTACCCATGCAAGGAAAGGGCTCATCCCTTTAGGGCTTCCACCTGCACTGTCCCTACAAGACCCCTGCTCTCTGCCTGGTGAAGAGGAAACATCAGCGATGGAACGTGATTTGCCTTCAGCCACACTGGTGCGCAGCATGACAGGGACAGTCACTGCTGTCTGATCCCACACCTGATCTGCAGCTCAGTGCTATTTCCTTGCTCCCACTCCTGTCTGGGAAAGAAGAAGGGCTGTAGACCATAACTGAATGTTAGGAGAGAGATTGCTGGAAATCTCAGATGGTGTTAAGGTCAGTCAGGTGGGATAAGGAAAGCTTTTGTCAGGTTGGGGTCCCAGACAGCCACTGCCAGCCATCCACCTTTGCTTCCCTTCAGCTAGCAGTGTTGCAGCTCACAGACCCTTGCAGATCTGGGTCAGGTCTGCTTAGGAGCAGAAACTGCAGCAAAGAAAAGAATGGGGGGAGTCTGTAGCAACTACATGACATTGAGGGCTTCTGCCCAAGCTGTGACTGTGCAGTTTCTGCTGGGAAGTGCCTGCTGAAAGAGCTGCTCTGCACAGTTCAGCATCTGGCCTGCAGAATGACAGCACACCTACTGCAGAGGCACTCAAGGGGTTATTGAATTGTGCAAGCTGGGATCACTGAAGTTCATCTGCAGTGAATTAGATCTCTCAGATGATGTAAGTGTGTAACTCAATGGAGCTTTAGTGAAATCAGACATCAGCTGAAAAATCAAACTCCACGCAAGTCTTCCATGTATCTTCACCCAGCTGAAATACAATATCTTCTTTTTTTTTTTTTTTTCATGTTGCCACTTTAAGCATCTACAGAGACAGACAGGTTTATATCACATTTACACTCTGACAGTTTTATCCTTCTTTACAGTGTAGAGGACTGTTAGACTGGTACATAATTATGATTTATTTGTATTTTCAATTTTCTTTACAAATGGCTAAAGCAGTGAAAAGTAACATTGGAATGAACTTGAATTAATCCCATACATTCACAAAGACTTACCAGCCCTTAATTCATTTCTTTGTCATTTATTCTGAGTACAAGCTACCACAATAGTTAACCAAACAAATCAGCATGAGTCTTGAGTACAGAACTCTTGCAACTGAGGCCAAGATGTATCCAATGCATCTATTTTCTATTAGTGTTCCCAGCAATTTTGCCCCACAGCTACATCAAAGTCAAAAGTTCTCAAGCAGCCAATTGGTAGCACAACTGAATACAGGCCAAGCCTCAGATATCTACAAATTCCAGTAATTGCTACCATTACACTTTTCCCACAAAGAAGAAAATTACATTTTTATTACTCTTGACAACAATATAGTTAAACTAATATTCCTGCCTAAGTTCTCTAAAACAAAAAGACTCTTGCCTCTCATACTCAGTGATCATTTTGTGCTTCAATCACTAGCAAATACATCCTCTGTTGTATAGAGTCATTAGAATATTTACTGAGATTTACTGAAGTGTCCTTCTGTAAAAGTTGTAACAGACACAGCTGGACAGACACACTGAAACTCCGATTAAATTAAAACCTTCCAATACACCTGTAACTTTCTTTAAAATGCAAGTGAAATGGTGCTTTCCTGCAAGCAGAGCATTTTGGTTCTAAATTGCAGGCTACCATACTGAGGTAGACCTTTTTTAAAAAATCATAAATGCTAGATGATGATTTCTTTCAAATGACTATTACAAGAACAAACAAGAATACTGCTTTTGCAAAAGCAAGGAGATGATTCTCCTGCAAGCCTGCTTCTCATTGCTTTATTTTATTTCAGTCCCTTTTTCCCCCCCAGCTTGCTCAAATGAGTAAAGTACAGGTTGTCTTTCTTAGAAAATGCAAAGTAGAGAAAGAGGCAAAAAAGAGAGTTTGCTAGGTCATTTGGGCTCCCATGTATTAATAGATATGCTCTCCAGCATGAAACTCAAATAAGAGATGGTTGTTTGGCAGAAAATATTTCCAAATCAGAACTTACTGTAAGCTGTTGTGGCCATGCCAGTGCAAGACAGGACAGGACTGCCTTGGCTTTTCTATCAGGCACAAAGGCAGATTTCCCAAGATAGAATTCCATGGAAGGTATCATCCATGCCATGAATATTGCACTAGCTGCTTTGTATTCACTCATCATGGACTAAGGGCTGAGCTTTGAATTCTACTGCTCTGATGCACAAATTGGAAATGAGAAATAGGGTGAACTAACCAAGCCAAAAGAAGATCCTTTTGGAAGTCACATTCAGTCCTTCAAGCTCTCTAAAATAAACTATGTTGACTATAGGTAAGGACTGTCGTACAGATTGTGGGAATGTGTGTTAATGTTGTCCAAAAGCACATCAGTGCCTTTCCAAATTCTTGCCTTTGACTTTCTACTTGGCCAAGTCCCTAGGGGAAAAGAGGCACTTCTCTGCACTCTGGCTAGAATAATAGAAAGGACAGAATTTAGTATTTGAAGCTTGTAAGACAGTTTTAGAGACTAAGCCACATGTTACAGTTGTTGCTCACTGCAGAGGTAATAGAGCAATAGCTGTTGTAATTAACTGAAAAACCATTTTAGGAAAACATACTGCATCCATTTAAAAAAGGATCAAGGGCAAAAGAAATCCTATAAGAAATGTACTAAACACTTCAGAGCAGCATTGTACTCGGGACTTTCATTAGCAGTAAACACCCTGTGGAATTTTCCTCCCTTCTAAGAGTGTAGAACCCATAAGCCTTGGCTTGTTCCACAAGTTTGTGGCAAAGAGATTGTACCTGTAAGAAAGACATTGTTAACATTAACTGCCCTACTTTTAAGATTTTGGTCACTCTTAGTTTTCCTTCCTTTCACTCAGACACAAGCACACAGTCTGCATACACTCCTCTCTCCTTCACACTCTCTCTCCCCCTCTCACCTCTTTCCTGGCCCGCTGGACTTGTTTCTCCAGTTCCTCAGGTATCATCTTACCTCTAAGGGACACAGATTTAAAACTTTTTCAGTTACATTCAAACAGGTTAGTTATGTACAGCACTACTGCATTTTAAAAAGGCTCAGATATCAGTCATGGCTTTTGCTTTCTTACCTTTCATCTGTTTTGATGAAGTACACATTCTCTGTACCAATTCCCAGGAAGGAGGCTGCCTTCTTCATGGAGTAATGGCACTGTAAGTGAGAGAGGCACAAAAAAAAGTACACATACAATTAAACAAGAGAAAAAAATTCCTTAACATAGGGAACAGTGGCAAGTACAACAGCACCTTACAGCCATGACAACAGCATATTCTAACACAAAAAGCAAAATGATAAGGTATATATGACAAAGCCCACCATGTACTTGAAACACACAGAAAACTGGAGAAAATAAGACAAAAGAAGTTGTGCACCATGTTTAAAATGAAGGCTTAAGAAAAAAAATAGAAGCTCTATTTCATACAATTTTTCTTAAAGCTCGTTCTGCATTAGAAAGAAAAGTAGAAACATTGAAGTGTCATCAGAAAAGAATTATTAATTGTTTCAAAATGTTTTAATAGAACTAAGTCAAAAGTATCAATGAGTGTAAGAGTTAGGAAATGCATGAGGAAAAGGGTCTAAAGGCTGTCTAACTCAACAGCCTGGAAACAATTAACTAGGTCTGAAAGTCCAAAAGCACCACTCCTTGGAAATTGGACCCTTAGTTAGGATGTGTATTTGAAGCTTCTACTACTTTATGTTGGTAACAATCCTGTATGCATTCTCTAATCCCCTGCTGATGGCCCATGTCAGAGATAAGATCCTCTGCTAAACTGACCCATGGCCTAATACAGCAACCCATGTTCATAGGATCAAGGAGCTCAACTCCAAAGACCTACGAAAGCTTCTGATGTGGTAAAATGGGGATTTGCAAGGCTTTCAATGTCCTGTCTCTGCAAAAAAATCTGGAAATCATGGTGGTGTGTAGTTCATATGATTGTGAACCTTAGAAACTACTGTGAAAGCAAGCAGATTTTAGACAGGACTCAGCACATCTTCAAACTTTACTGAGGATTTTGCAGAAGGTTCCAGTGTGGACCAGCCTGTATTTTTCAGAAAATTAAGTTGGTATTTTAGCGAAGAATTTTAGCTAGGTCTCATCACAGAGACATATCTGAATGAGTACACAGACACCTGCAGCCCACTTCTCACTTTGCACTGAACAAAGGGCATCAGTCTATGAAGCCTGTGGAGTGCAAAAGAAGATTTTAGAAATGGGTGTTTATTTAATCAGAATGTGGTGAAATGACTAAGGTGAGAATGCTACTCAAGCCCACAGACCACTGTATAATTTTTACAAACTTTTTTCTTTTCAACAATTATTAATGGTTTATCTAACCATATTTCCAACATTCACCTTTATAGGGACCTGCTCTACTGTGGATACTGTTATTCCAGCACAAGAACACTTTGGCTTATTCCAGAACAATAGCACACTGATCTCTGCTTAATTTGTCTTCAAGATTAGCCTGGGAATTCAAGATACAGTAACCTTCTTAACCCAAAGGTATTTAGACATCAAAACTACCCACTTATAGCAGTGGAGCCACTTTTGACAGTACACCACATCCCATAGGAGTAGACAGTTCTTCTCAGAACAAAGACCATCCAACCCTTGGATTATCTCTGCCCTCCTCACAGAAATAAAATTGTCTCTTTTACACATCATTACTGAAGGGTTAAAATAAAGCATTCTCCAGCAAACACAAAGATGTCTGGAATTGCTACTTTTCATACAGGAGGTGAAGCCAGCTGATAATTAATTCCATTTTATTCCTGAGAGTTCACACAAATGCAGTTTCTGCAGAACATAATTAAGAAAAATGTACAACATTTTAATGTGTGGGCACGAATATATTAAGGGTATTAAAGCCTGTCACGCTCATTTTGATGAGATGGATGATCTCAGAGGGCTCTTTTTCTTTATGACAAAGAGGTTTCCCCCACCATCACCCACTTTTTAAACAAAGGCATAGAATGACATGGTGCTACTGAGTAGTTTTAAGAAAGCTCAATTTGTGACATGACACATCCTCAAGGCCTTCAGGGCTCAGTCATTTAGACTGTTACAATAATAACATACATAGGTGGATAATTAGTCTTACATTACATCAATAAAGGTAATAATGATTGTAAGTGGCTGTGTGTTGTTCAGCAGAAGTTTGGAGATGTTTTTGACTGATGAGTGAATCATTTAAAATACAAGTTGCCTCCATCACTGATTTCTAGCTACTACTTTTCTCAAATGAAAGGTATGAATCACCAAGAATAATCAGATCCTTCTAAACTGAATAAGGCCTGCAAATTCAGTATACTAGTAAGCAGACAATCCGTAAAACATATATTTTATTATAAACAATGATATGAGAGACTGGAAGAAGGATAAAAGAGGCTTGGGTACCTGAGAGATTATACCAAAAAGCAGAGGAAAAGAGAAGAAGAACAGAGGGAATACAAAAACAAACAGGCTGCAAGAGAAATTATTTTTCTTCCAGAAGAACCTCTGTACTTCTTGGAAAATTCTGTCTTTCACTAGGACAGAAAAAGAACAAGACCCACAATACTACACAGACTTGGAATATGCTTTCTTTGATGAAAAAAAGGTTTTTCAG
This sequence comes from Serinus canaria, assembly GCF_022539315.1. Classification (NCBI taxonomy): domain Eukaryota; kingdom Metazoa; phylum Chordata; class Aves; order Passeriformes; family Fringillidae; genus Serinus; species Serinus canaria. The sequence goes on from NC_066315.1 coordinate 41,217,464, forward strand.
TTACATTGACTGAAAACATGTAAGAATTTCTTCCCCCCTCTTCATTACTAGAAGCCATTATGCTAAAATGCATTGCATCATTTTAAGAAAAAATATATCAAAGAGCATTTAGCAGCTAAAGTCACAAGAGCACCAATGAATTCACTTTTCATAGTTCCCTTTCCAAAAAAAGGAGAAAGAAATATCCAGATTAAAAGTATTATTTTAAATACTGTGAGTTCAGGTTACTCTTGCCATGTCTTTCACAGTTTAGGTTGTTTGGACAAATTGTTGAATCTGTGGCCATTTGTAGTAAGAACTTACCATCTTAGAGCACAAGATCAAATTGGAACATTGGTACATTTAAGATGTGCTGCTGTACTGTTTTACCTATATCTAGACATAGTTTTCATTTCCTAATGATGTTTGCAAAGACAAGGTACTTTTTACCTATGCTCATTAAAACAGAAGACAAATTTGTATTTTCTCGATTTTAAAAAGTTTCCTAGAAACATGATTTCATAAAGCAATTACCTTATTATGAGATTGTTTTATTACCCATTTTTGTCTGTTGTAATTTCAACAGGGGACAGCATGTTAAGTTAATGTTGTGTTCTCTCGCTTTATTACTTTCATGATCAACTTGCACTGGGGAGGAATTTAGTTTCATTTCATCTAAAAAAACTGCTCACATCAGCATGTACATTTCCACTGTTTACACATCCTCTTCTACCCTTACTTACCTCAAACTTACCAGATTTCTACCTTTCAGATCAATGTAGCACATACTTGTGCCAGAATAAAGTTAGATGGGACTCAGATAGGAAAAGGGAATAAAAAGGTGGGCTGATATCTATAACTAGAACAGCATTTATCTCCTACAGAGCCACAAATCATGCCTCCAGAAAGTAGGATAAAACAATTACTCTTCTGCTGCTCCGGTCTCAAGGGGAATCACATTGCTATGGTCCAGCAAAAGCATTACAAAGTAGCAGCATAAACAGTGTTCACTGCTTATCACCACAGCTTTGAATATCTCAGCATTTGCTTACAGGATGAAGGAGCCTTTTATTCCTGAAGGCCAAGCAGAATATATGAGGACCTTGGGTGGGCCATGCATTAAATATACATCTTTATATTATCCAAGAACATACAAAAAATACATAGCCCCAGATCACATAAGTCATTGAAAGTCTGTGCATTTCCCTGCTTTGCAGCAGGGCAACTCTTTCAACTTGACAAGTGCCAAACTGAAACTTAGAGACCTAGCAAATCAAGGCAAAAATCATTTTATTTCAGCCAAGCCCTAAAATGGCACAAGGGCCTTGAATAGGCATGTCTTTTGACTCCTTATCAATACTCAGTTCATTGTAGCCTCATGGCTTCTCCATGCCAATGGTCATGCCTGATTCATGATGAAGATAAACCCAGGTGGTTAATTTCTCCAAGTTTTGTTTTACTCTTTGTTTATTTGTTTTATTGGGGGTGGGTGTGACAATTTGCTTCTCCAGGTACGTCTTCAGTTAAAACAAAACCAACCAAAAAAATCCAACAAAAACGAAGGATGTTTGGATGAGGGGATTGAGTGTACCCTCAGGAAGCTCATAGATGACACCAAGCTGGGTGGGAAATTGATCTGCTGGAGGGTAGGAAGGCTTTGCAGAGGAATCTGAACATGTTGGATTGATGGGCAAGGCCAAGGGTGTGACATTTAACAAGTGAAAGTGCCCAGTCCTGCACTTGGGTCGCAACAACCCCAGGCAGCACTACAGGCATGGGGAAGAATTGCTGGAAAGGGGCCCAGTGGACAAGGACCTGGGGGTGCTGGTTGACAGCCAGCTGAACACAAGCCAGTGTGTGCTCAAGTGGCCAAGAAGGCCATTGACATCCTGGCCTGGATCAGCAATAGTGTGGCCAGCAGGAGCAGGGCAGGGACTGTCCCCGTGTGCTCAGCACTGGTGAGGGCACACCTCAAATCCTGTGTTCAGTTCTGGGCCCTTCACTACAAGAAAGACACTGAGGGGCTGGAGCACGTCCAGAGAAGGGCCACAGAGCTGGTGGAGGATCTGGACAGTGAGTCCTGTGAGCAGTGGGTGAGAGAGCTGGGGGTGTTTAGCCTGGGAAAAGGCTGAACAGAGGGAACCGACCTTATTGCTCTCTGCAACTGCCTGGAAGCAGAGTGTAGCCTGAAGGAGTCAGGCAACCACTGACAGGATAAGAGGACACAGCCTCAAGCTGTGCCAGGGGAGGTTCGAGTTGAACAGTAAAAACTTCGTCCCAGGAAAGGTGAAGCACTGGAAGTGTGCCCAGGGAGGTGCTGGAGTCACCATCCCTGGAGGTGTTCAAGAAACAACAGGACACAGCATTTAGTGCCATGGTCTTGTTGACAAGGTGGTGGTCAGTCAAAGGTTGAACCTGATGATCTCAGAGGTCTTGCCCAACCTAAATGATTCCTTGGTTCTGTGATTCAAAGGTGCAAAATGTCAAATAAGACTCAAAATAAAAACAATAATAAAAGAACTAGGATTGTATGACACCATACTTGTCTCAGCTTCCATACTTGTCTCAGCTGTGGGCTACTGATTACATATATTCTCAACATGGCTTATCTGAACAAATGTTTCCAAAAAGTCATCTAGCTTGGACTCAGTACATGTGGATCTGAAATAATTATAAATTAATATGCCCATTTCCTCCCTCATAACACTGAATAAACACTAGTGATCATAGAAAAGAGTCCCACTATCTGGCTATTAAAAGCATCAGTTTTACAATCAATGATTATTGAGTACTAAATACTATGTAGTTGTTTGAAGCAAACAAAGTATTAGAGATAAAAGCAAGGCCTTACAAACAATTTTTTACAATTTATTTTTCCTGGTCAGCTTTATGTTTTATGGTTTTGGTCTTCCTGATGAAGAAAAGGCATAAAATAAATTTATTCTGGTAGACAATTAAAATTTCTTTTGACATTAATTTAAATGTTTGCTTACTTCAGAGTAAGAAAACACATTGTAGTTAAACCATGTAATGAAATAAAACATAATTTCATGATGAAAGTTTCATGGGCTTCACTTCAAAAGCACTTATAGAACTTGCTTCAAACTCATTTTTTCCTTCTTAACTATTTTGAAGATGTAACATGAGGGATTAAGTATGAACTAGCATGTATTTTCTTACACACACTTTTCAGAAAAAGAAAAGAAAGCAAACAAGAAAATATACATTTTTGGGGGGAAAAAACAAACAAACCACCTTTATTTAGAACGTGTGGGCTCAGTTCCAAAAGACATGTTATCTTGGAAAACTTACACAGTGCCTTCATCCCTCAGGCTTCTTCAAAATAAGCCTCTCATCTATTTACACTGCAAACTGTTTGGAACATAAACGTCTGAGCTAAAATTATCCTACTAAGTCCACATTTTCTAATACAGCAAGGTTCTGTGCAGGCTTCCACTGGGGCTTTTATATAGTAGAGTCAGAATTAATAACAACTCTACACGAATCAAATGATAAACTCTCAAAACTGAAGGGATAGGGAAGAGAAAAAAGCCTCCAAAATCTACCTTCAGAAAAAATGTATGAATGTAACTCAATTTCCCACAGGCATTTTGGATTGATATTATTCAAAAACTTTAAAAACTGGCCAGGTATTTTCAATTATTTAATGAAAAAACGTCCAAAGGTCCAGAATTTTTTTTTTTCTGAGAGGCATATGGTGGGTTTGACTCTGTACCACAACCAATCTGTATATTCAGACATAGGGCAAAATGAGCTGCAGAGAGCCATCTCACAGGCCCAAAAGTACTGAGTTTAGTACAAATTAAACATGCAGAAAAAAACCTTTGACATCCAAAAACCAACTACAGTTCCTGCTAGACTTCATGCTGTGGGAAATCAAATGCTGCAGACCTCCACAATACAGCACATTCTGCTTCACGTTTGCCCCATGTACAACCTATTCTTGTATCAGCAGTTTTCAAAGCAGCAACATCTGTGTTTGTTTTCTGAAAGCAAGAAAGCTTCTGCAGGGAAATTTACCATCAGACTTCTCCACTTCACTCCAATATTCCACATCATACACTGATGTCAGAATTATTCTACCAGTGCCCCATCAGATATGCAAATGATATAATTTTGCAGCCAGTGAAAAAATAAAGTTCAAAAAGCTTTTCTTTGTTTTTCTTTTACCTCTTCTGAAGCGAACAGAACTAGTCTTGGCAGACTTGAGAGCCCTTTCTCCTTTATCTCAGGGCAAAACTTGTACCTTGCTAAGTTCATAGCATACATATTAGAAATAGAGCCACCTGCAAAAAGAGACATACAAATATTGTATTAGCCACAGTATGAGTACCTTTCCTGCATCTGAGTGCTTGACCTAGAAGGGGAAAATAAACCCCACAGGCATTCTAGTGATGCATCCATCACAGTTTATTTCCTCCCCTGAAGGCTGCATCCATAAAATGAACCTTGGGCTCTGCAGCAGGCATGGAAGCAGAGCCTGTTTGGATGCTCTTTGGGGATATTTTCCTCTTTGAGGAATAAGAGCTGTGCCCAAGCAGTCCTTCCTGACAGAGAAAACCCTGGCACAGCACCTTCCCCTCTACACTGCAGCAGAGCAAACTCAGCTGCCTGCACCAAGCTCAGAGCCTTGGAGATCTCTTGGGCAACCAGGCCTCAGAGGACTAAGGGAGAAAAAAGGTCTTTGGGGGAAAAAAACAAAAACAAAAACAAAAATGAACACAGTGAGTGGGAACTGAAAGATCTGCAAGGTAAGATCTGGAAAAGTTTTATTCACTTGGGACAGGTTTTATTCACCTAGAAGAACATAACCAAAGCAGTAAGAAAAACCCTTGCATAAAACTAGAATCAAAACAAGGGCAATTAATTTATCTTCTCTCAGTAGATCACTAAGTACTAAGCCAGAAATTCTTCTGGACAAGCAAGGCTTCTTGCTTGTACAGAAGAAAATACACATCAAATTTGATGTGAAAAAAAATCCATACCAGTAATATATTAAAAAATAGGGATTTTTAGCTTATTTATTTTTCTACTACTCATGTGTAGGCTAGAATTACTGACCTTGTTTCAGTTTTGGAGGGGGAGTTTAAACTCATGTACTCATGTAATTTCTCTTCTGACCCCCAAAATAGATATAAAAGCCTCACAACTATCCCAATTATTTGTTACCTGAATAATCTGTGAAATATCACAATTAAGCTTCATTATTTCAGTGTCATGGGCTAAAGCACTGCCTTACAGAACATTTGAAAAATATGTTTTATCAAGCAGCTTAAGAAATATCTATTTGGCCTGCCTTATCATAACAATTAATAAAATTATAAAAATTGAAAGGAGGTAAGAACATGTAAATTCTTGCTCCCACAGTTCATAGGCAGGATACACAGATCTATGCCCTCGGGCACCATGGACTGGCATCCAGCACATAAATCAGCTCCCTGTCTGTCAGCTCAGCTGACTCCTTCCAATGAGGCTGTTGGTATTGTTAGTAAGGTCAGGAAGGGCATTAGCTACAAACAATTAATTTCAAATAATTCCACATAATTATATTTAATGTAGAAGTGTTTTCATTCATTCACTGGTCAGAATCACCGAATTATTATTAGAAACACATAAGATAAGCCTAGAAATAAAAAGAAAATAGTTTTGTCTATCACTACACTTTTGCATGCATTTTCAAATATGCAATTTGTATGACCCCAATGTTTGTAGAATTAATGGCACTAGGCAGCTTATAATGATTCAGCTCAAGGTCTGAACTGTTCCTACCTGGATTAAATATACCATCCCCTTCTTCCCAGCCTATAAATTCAATCATTTTCTTGATGACTGCTTCCTCCACCAAGAGAAACACAGGGGATACTTCATATGTGTATCTAAAGAGGAATAACAGCATGATAATTAGAATCAAAACTACATAACTAGTGGCACAGAGCATTGCTAAAACTAGATAGAGGCTTATTGTACCTTTCTCTAATCTATCAGCAGCTGATCACCACCAGCAGTAGGACTCCAAACTAAAAACATTATGGATCTGATACAGTAGAGCAGTTGCTTAGTTTCTGGCAGCATCTCATTGAAAGTTCCACTCTTGAAGTAATACACCAGAGTTTTCTATTAATGTAGGTCACATGCTTAAATATCAGCTTTACATTTGCAAGCCAACAGTAGACAGGTAACCATTTGCATTCAACTTTGTGCAGAATGCCTCAAAGGAATGAACAACTAAGTGAAGTCTGATTAATTTATTTTTATGGACTAAGTGAGATAAAACTCTAGGTTTATGAACATTGAAAAAAATTTTCTCATCATAAAGCCCAGCTTCAGCCAATCTAAATTAGAGGGTTTCCCTCTCCCAAAGTCTTGCACAATTCCTGCCTCTCCAGTAACACTAAAAACAGAAGTCAGAAGCAAGGAAGCAAAAAAGCTGTTATTCCAAAAAGCATACTACTTCAGCATCAAGAGGACAAAGAGCCACACTTACACACTGGGGTTCAGAGCTTCTGTAATGAAACGAGCCACTAACGAGTAATAATCTATTCCAGCATACAGCTGATTGAAAAATCTCGGATGATCTGGAAATAAAGATGAAAAGCAAGTGACAGGATATACCAGAAAAGGGAATACATCACACTCCCTCTCAGATGAATGCTGATCATTGCAAACCACAATTGACTCCATTCTCTCAGTATTCTCTGGACTTGCTGTCCTTTCCTAAAGGATTTGCTGTCTACTCCTTTGAAATAAAATTTAATGGGTACTTTCAAACTTCAAAACATGTCTTGAGAAATGCAAGTAGTGCACAGAATAATTGTGAGCTGTTCACAAGTTTTATAAAGCAAAAATAAAAGGGATTGACAATTGAGTATACATAGTGCCTTTAAACAGTGGTTTTGAGAGGCGACAGTCGATGCTCAGCTAAATTTTGCTGAGCCATAGAATACAGGATCCCAAGCAGCTGTGCCTTTTCTCCCACCAGAGTTTCAACACAGAGAAAGGCAGTCTAACAGCTTGGAAAATTTTGCTCACACTTAAAATGAATGAGAAGTTAAGAGAATTTATTTACTCTCCTTTAAACACTGAGATATAACTAATTTTGAAAAAATTCCATACTACTGCAGACTGCAAAAACTACTCCATTCAACAGCAGGGTCACTACCTAAATTTTAATCCATAGCACACAGCATTTTTACATGCAAAACCAGGTAAACAGAATGGCTTTATTTATATTATAACTAGGGCTTCAATAAATGTCTATACTCAAATTAAAGACTATTTTGCACAGCATATTTTTATATACCACGTCCTTTCTAAGGTGACATATTATAATCTAAAGGCAATTTGCAAAAGTAAGATAAACAGAACATCTTCCACTAACTCAATAATTATATCTGCATATTATTAGTACACTACCCCTGTAGACCAGTATCACTACTCTTCAAAAGTGTAAGTGGTTTTAAAAAGTGTAAGTTCCCTCTCAAAATTATTTTACAGTTTTGCTCTGCAGCAACAGTGATTGTAGCAGTTAATGCAGCCCAGAAGTGCACAACTACATCAAATGTCTTTCTTACCTAACAAAATACAGCCTAAGCCCTACAACATCTAAAATCCTGAGCTACTGATTCACTGTGCCATTTCCTGAACAGATGTTGTTCATCCCTTTTCACCAAGATTGAATTACCCTGCACATGCTGCAGAAAGGTTAGCTATAGAGAACTAATCCTGCAGAGCTGTGGTGTACTGTCTGAAACACTGCAGGCTCTCTTCTCATGGTGCCTGGAACAGGAATTACTACCCATCAGCAAATTAACAACCTGCAAGACTATTGCTCAAGTAGAACAATAATAAATGGAGGGGAATCATCACTTAGAACATATGAGGTCAATGATGGTGACTCCAAATCTCATCACTCAGACAGCAGGAAATCACACAAAAAGATCCTTCTCCTGCCTGTTTTTCTAGACTGTTATATATCATTTGTCTACCTAACTTTCCCAAAACTTCAAAATGACAGAATCTACTATTAATTCTAATGGCATTACATTAATTACTTTTCAATTAGTTTGCCATTATTACATGTATTAGTCAAGCCTATGGTGAACAGAATTCAGTCAAACAACTGTTTGCACCCTTGTATGGGCAGGAGGAAACAATCATTCACACTCCCAGCTCCCTGAAAGGTGACAGAGGTTTGTAAACATTATCTCATCTAAGTAGCATGCAGAGCATCAATGCTTAAGACCCCATTCCTACTGGTTTTGACGCTGTATTTTATAACATCACGGCACAGCTGCAGGATCTTCTGATGACATTCTCCAGTGTCCCTCATCTCCAGGTCAAGAATCTGCTTAAGCTTTTCGGGGGCTTGCCATTCACAGACCTAATGATGGGGAGCAGGGCAGACACCATCAGTGAACAGCTTAGCCAGGAGCAAGAGGTTATAGAGTACAAAGTAATCACCCCGTTCAGCTCTGCTTTCAGACACCTTCCCGTGGCAGGGCAGCGTGCCACCAGAAAATATATGCAGTAAGCTGGGCTCATGGGATGTTGGTTTAATCATGTCTCAGGCAACACTCAAGCATAAACATTAGAGTGGGAAACGCTGAAAGGCGGAAAAGAGAAGCCTGCAGCTCAAATTCTGCCCTTAGCTAAGGATTTGTAATCACAGCATTTCAGATGCTGTTCTGCCAAGGGGTGGGAGCAAGCAGTGCATGCCCAAAGGCAAGCACGGTTTATTTGCAGGACCCCTTCCCAGACAGCCTCTTAAGCAGGTTCTGCAGAACCCACAGCAATTTTATAATGTTGCCCTTCCACAGCGGTACCACACCCACTTTCCTCCTTCCCCAACACCAGGGCCTCTGAGGAGAAAACAAATAACCCCACTCCACACATGAAAAACACTACAGCCATTTATGATCTCAAAGAAAATTATCTTTGTATTCTGAGATTTTAAAAAATTAATAATTTTCTGGCAGATATGTATGCTAATTATGTTATTGGAAGGTTTTATAATACATTCTTTATTAATTTGTAAGGCAGTATTTTATTTTGGAGCCAAGCACAGACTAGAAACAATTTTGAGGCTACTTAGAGTGCAATAAAATAAAGCTTATAAAAAATTGATTTATTGTTCACTACCTTCACTACAAAGTCTCAACAACACTCCATGGCTTTACCTTTTCTGTTACATCGTCCGCTTTCTGGACAACTTCTTCCATTATAATCTTACAGGCCTCTTCCACAAATTTCTCTCCTGCTTTTGAGTCCATTATTGGACCATTTAGGATGACCCCATCCACCAAAACAGCATTCTTCTTTTGGAGCATCTCCTGCTTGCAAACACCAACTGTAAGAGAAATAACTCATCATTAAAGCAAGGATAAATAAATAAACTAAAAAAAAATATTCTTTCACTGCTGGAGATTTAGTCAACTTAAGAAAAACCTCACATAGACTTTTTACCCATACAAAAATCCTAGATTTTGGTAGAAGAATCTTTACAGACAAAAAAACCCCACATTACTTCAAACATAGACTGTTATTCTGCAGGCAATAATAGCCTACTTGTATTGTATCTACTGCTTTCTCTAACATACAAAAGCATGCAAGGGACCTTCCAAACACAGAGGAAAATACAGTTCTGGCTTAGAACATGTTACAGCTTACAAATAGAAATACAGAGAAAGATAATGGGCATTTTTCTTAACTGAAAATGTTTCCCTCCACAAGCCATCCCTCTGCTCCCACTTTTTCATGAAATAACTTTTAGCTTTGTTTCCTGTATTTTTATGCTGCTCCTTCCCAACAGCCAGCCCTCTTGCTCAGAGCCTTCTGCATTCTTTGTAGAGTGCTTCACTGACCCACACTCCCTGAAAAAAAAACTTTTCAAGGTCACATACCTGCACTTCTTTCTGCTCTTATCCCATTAAGTGCCCTCAGTCACTAATTACAATAATCTGCTGGGCAGATTATCTTGTTTATTCCTTTCTCCAGTGATGGTCTCTTTCCCCTCGCTCACCCTTACCCAGGAGATGTACTCTCCCGATATGTTCCGTGAACACATTTTTACTTCCACCTTTGCATTACCCCTGAGAGCTCATCCAAGATGCTTGTAAGACGCTAGCCAGCAGTGGCAACTACGTATCTCTTTCAAGTATTGATTTCATATGGCATGATCAGGACTCTGGTTTTCACCAGCATGAGGATGAAGATGAAATTGAGACATTTGGAGATATGGAGGGAATAGATATTTGAAACAGTAGTGTGCTGAAAGGGGAAGCGGTAACTAATGTAATCAAATTATCTGGGTTACAGGCACTATCTGTTCACTGATCTGCTTTAGAAGAGTTGAGGTCTATAGAGCCAGGCAGTGCTGCCACCATGGCTTGTCTTCACTTACAGTGAGGTTGGGGTGAGGCTGGGGTGTATGGAGAAATGGGTGTATGTTCTGTGCCCAAAACAGTTTTATCTTATTGCTTCACTTTTTGCTCCACTTGCAAAGCAGAGAAGACAGGGGCCTCTTGCACAGGTCTAAACAACTGAATTTCCAGAGGACAGCCAGGCACTGCAGTCTGACACATTCATCATGCTTATCATAATTACAGCTCCTCATGCACAGGAGGACTTAGAAGAGCAACAATGATGCTTAGAAATGTGCATCACTTCAAGGTCCATTGATTGAAAGAAACCCTGCTAATCCCATGAGCTTTTATTTTCTGGTGACTCAGAGAGGCTATTCAGTTCACTTTGACTTATCAGGAGAAATATGACAAAAAAGACAAAATTCTAACATGAGATGGGACCTCACACTTCTCAACTTGCTGCCAACACACCCCCTCCCCCGACCTTTCTGAAATTACTTCTATTTTTAATCCAAATGGGCAGCATACTAAATTTTTCTGAACAGAGTAGCCTTCAGCCCATTGTTATAGGAAAGGCATAGATGTTCCTACTGGACAGATGGAGAACAAGCAGGCAAACAGTATTAAATCTTCAGCAGGCAAAGAGGGAAAATCACAGACATCAAAAACGTCAGTTCTCATCATGCTTTCCAGCACACCACAGCAGAGGCACTGTAAAGGAACTGCAGCTTTGAAAAAGTCTCAGATGTTTATCTCTGGAAACACAAGCTAGTAGGTCAGCTTTGTAAGATTTAAAACCCTGGGTATTACCAGGAAATGGAAGGCATCAGGGCTTTGGGCAGAGAGAACAGAGACTAGTTTTGTGTTGAGACTTAGTTATTTGATGCATAAATAGCTGCCATAAGTACTATTCAGAATTTAACATAAATACAAAAAAAGCATTTCAACCTTAACATCACCTGGAGAGTCTATGATCTCTATATATGCCAAAGGTGGTTTGTTTCTATGAAAAATAGGGCAGGATCTAAAAAAACTCCATGGGAGATAAATATCTATTGCAGAGCACAGATATTGATACTTCCTTTGGTTACAAGCAGAATAGATGGCAGAGCAAGAGAACTCACTAACTCTTTAACTCCTTTTGTTTGCTGGTTTGGGGTATTTTTGTGGTTGTTTGGTGGATTGGTTTGGGGTTTCTTTGTTCTCCATAAACTCTCTGCTAGAAGCAGAGTTGTGAAAAAGATTTCTATTGGTAAATCCCTTAGCCCTATTCCTGTCACTTTTGCACAGAGATAACTAATATTTCCATGACTTTACAATGATCTTTTTACAGGAATTCTGCAGCAGCAGAATTTTACATTACTTTTTCTACCAGGTCTTTAGAGAACTGAGTCATAGGTCTAACAGCTTCCTGTTTGAAGCAGGTCTGTGCACCTCTACACACAGTTTTACAATCTTCCTAGGATTCTTTGTGGATCCTGAGGAAGATATGATCTGGAAAATGGGTGATGGTCTACCCTTAATCCCCACATCTGTTTCAGAACTTGGGCACAGCCTATGAAAGAAAGGCAAAGCAAAGAGGTTAGAAGGAAGAGATGGAAGGCAGACTTCATTTCAACAGCATTTCACCTGTGTAAAGCTCCAGCAAAGAGTTTGTAACTCTGCCCATATTTTAATTCATGGAATAATACTCCTTGCAGTTATTTACCATTTCCTCAATAATTTTTTTTGTTATCACTTAAAATTTCAATCTGAATTTGTTGCAAATTCTGCCCTGGAATTTACCATAAGACTATTACCTTATTAGCAGAAACAATTACTTCACAATCAGGTGTTAAATCAAGGCCCAAGCACACACATTTTTCTGAGACAGTCTTCAGGTTTCATAAACCACTACTGGATACATACACTCTTCTCAACCCTCATGATCTTTCTGCAATTGTTGATAATTAATCTTCTACTTGTAGTTATCTGACTTCTGGAGTCCTTATGAGATGATCAAACTCTTCCCTATCAAAAAATTATTGTGTGTCCTCTGGGTTGCCATAAAACTCTGAAGAGGAAAACTAAGTAGATTACAAGCATCTGAAATTCCATAATTTTTTTTTCTTTTTATCACATTTTTAAAAGAGGCCAATTATCAATTTATTATGCTTTAGATAGATAAACCTCCAGAAAAATTCCAGTTTACTTTCTATGCCACAATTAAAGAGATGCCTTTAACACATTCTCAGAGCTCAGCATCCAAGCTAAAAAACACACACTATGCTGATGATACATATTGTGTCTTATAAAAAAAATATCATTCATCAAATGCTCACATTATTTTCCAAAAATTTTGGGCCTTTTATATATCTGTGACAGACGCATCAGATTGCACTAAAGGAACTTCACTTTCTTTGAAGTGGGAAAGCCCACTTCATAGAAACAGCATCTTGTCACATACACCTCTTTTGTTTTCAAATATTATAGGGAAACCATCTAGAGATGTGACTGTAATAAATATGCTCTTTCCTATTTGAGAATTCAGAAACATACTCTGCAGCAGACTCAGAAAACAGACTTCCAGAAAATACATCAAATACAATTTCAGCCAAATGGCTCCAGGCTTGAAACAGAACTAAAAATTTAGCAAATGGAAGTGCTTTAACAAAAAGATTAAGAATTACTGACTGTTTAAGATATTTTTCTGCAAAAGAGAAGACTCAATTCTGCTCCAGTTGAAGGCAATTGGGCTTTCAGCCACTGGCTTCAACAGCAGCAAAATCAAGCACATAATTCTCATATTTCATCCTGAAAGAAATATTCTATTACAGAAGCCTAAGTATTTCCAACCACCATTTCATTTTTATGATCAATATTATTTTCCCAGCAGCAAACATAAATTAATTGGAGTTGGAATAATGTACAGAAAAAAATAAACATTTTTTCAGATGCTTCTATATCTTTATATAAGTACTACATATATTTTAAAAGCTTCATCTGTTTCTATATTTGACTGCTAAATCCTTGCACTATAAAAAGAAACTGAAGCATTGTACTTGGCCCATTCTAACAATATTTGGGAGAGTAGCGTGAAATTATCAAAAAGATTTACTGCTCACATAGTGAATGAGGAAACAGAAGGGAGTTCTTGTGAAAGAGTAGCTTGTGCTTGAATGCCAGAGCCAAATCCTGTTCAGTTTATACTGTATTAGCCCCACTGACTATTTGAGGGAATGCAAAAATCTGGCTTTGACCAAGGGCCTATTTCTATTTTGCAACAAACACAGTAGTAATTGCCAACATTAATCAGAGAAAAAAAAATTCTCATTCTGTATGATCTAGTCATGGGTCTTCTTTCAGTGTGTCTAGCAAAACTAAATAAGTGCCTTCAGTATCAAGACTCCACCAGATTTAATGAATTTCTGTGGTGCCAGATCATGTATCAAAGCATTAAAACATACTTGTCCCACACTATGCAGCTATTTGAGTCCCTTGGTATAAACAATCTTTAAAGCCACTTCTGTTTCTTTAATCACTGCTTTCTGTGCATATGAATAAAGTAAAGCCACTCCAGTCTAAGGACAAAGCTATATTGTTTCTTCGTAAACTGATTTCCCAGGCTTGTCGCCAAGAAAAGGAGATGCAGTTTTCTTAAAAACCAGTATATAAAATTACTTGTTGTCCTGGAAAAGCTATCCATAGGAAAAAAAAAAAAAAAAAAAAAAGGAGTAGGCATGTGTATGGTAGGGCTTATGCAATTCACCCTATATTACATATTCTTGTTTTGCAGATTTATGGACCAGACCTGTGGACAGAGAACAAGTTGGGCACTTCCCCTCAGAAGGTCGGCAACAGCCACTCCCACACAGGAATCCTCTGACTGTGGAAAGGCAAATGTGACCTTTATAGAGAAGGACCCAAGAAAAACAAAAGTGCTTGTGTCTGGGCTCCAAAACCCCTGAATAGACTCATTGAGCTCACTGCTAGCACTGAACAGTAACAGCACAACAAATGGATCCTATTCTCTATCCCACACCTGAATTTCCCTTTCCTAAAAAAAGGGTTGGGAGAATGAAATGAGGCAAGGAGACACAGCAATGAATATCTGACAGGGAATGTGAGGACCATGCCAGGACAGAGGTCCTGCTTTCAGAGGTATTTCCTGAGTTCTGAGGAGGGACTCTTTCAAGTTGAATTCTCACAACATGTCATGTTGTACCCTCCTAGGTAGGATCTGCTTAAAAAAAAATTAAAAAGAAAAAGGCAAGTAAAAGTTAAAATATAAGATTCAGACATTTTTATGCAGCCAGTCCATGGGAACTGATGCTGATTTTTCATAACAACTCTGCAATGCCCTAACCAATAAGTGCGGGAATGATTCGTGCTGTAACATTTCCAATTAGGAAGAAAGGCAGCGGAGAATCGGAATTCACCTTGCTGCAAAACTGAGAAACGGCAAATGCCAGCTATGAAATGGAAATCCCAACTCCCTGACCCCAGTGAGATTCTTTCTCACATGTTCTAACACTTAACACCTGCTAACAGCATAGGAAGTAACTGAGAAACAGAACTCTTTTCATTTAATTAAAAAGTTGTGTATTGATGATGAACACCTAATGAACGCTCCTTTTTCAGTGGAAAAGTGACTGAATATGCAACATTCAATCAAACCACTGTGTATGGTATAGAAGAGCTAACTTTAGGAGGCTGAGTTCAAACAGAAATGATGAATACAGGTGTGATCCACATAGAACATACAGAACCCCTGAGACTTTTATTGTCCAGTGGAAAAAAAATATTAAATGAAAACACAAATGGTTTTTTTATCCAAATGGAAGTTCTACAACTTGCTTTAAAAGGGTTCCTGACAGCCTGCAATTTCTTGCAAGAACTATATTTTTAATCATAATATAAAATCAACTAAAAGTTCCAGTCTTTCAAAAATCAACTAAGAAGGCAGTAATTTACTAAAACTGAGTTTTATGGGATTCAGTGGAAGTTAAAATGTAGACACAGACGGAAAGTCTAAATTTCATTTTAGAAAGTTTTACCAGAACATTCAAGTTACAGCCAAAACGAGTCTTTTCCTCTCACTTTTTCATATCATAAACACTTCCATATTTCTGCTTCCTACAAAGGATTTCCAATTGCTGTTCAATAACTCATGCCCACAACACAACTCTGAGATATGCCTTTATTTAGGAAGCTAGTGCATAGCGAATCAGGATATAACTTTCCAGACCACTAGGTGCTCTGAACTAGTTCCTACATAGATTTTCATAATTTATTAGCCTATCAGTTCAATGTAAAAGAAGTTTAAAGTAGCTCAGTGCACTTTCAAAACGGAGCAAGTTGCCTTGCCCAGGCTGTTATAACGCTGCTGGTCACAACAGCAGAGATTGGTCACACGGATGAGGGACCCAGCAGGGCTCTGGACACACCATTTCAGGTTGTGCCTGCCATGGGTTCACTCCTTGATTTTGGGAAAACACTCCTGAGAGTGCCAGGCTGCTGCATGGCACTGGCAGGAGCCATCAGAAGACCCTAGCAGTCCTTTTCTAGAGCATCAGTCTGGATGGTGCTTGGTGGAAGCCCAGACCTGATCCTGCTATGCACACTAGGGCTCAGCAATGGCAAGCTGAAAGAGACCCAGACAGAGCCACCACACTGCCTGTAGTCTGACTGCACCCAGAAAATGGATACCTTATTTTGTTTGGGGTTTGTTTGTCTGGACCATGCCAAAACTTAAATCAGTCATTTGACCTCAGCATTAGCACTGCAACCAAATACCAGGTACATGCAGCATTTGTCACTTGCTCTTTCCCCTTCAGGCTGGTGCCAGAGCTTTTTAATATGATATATTAGCCCCAAAGAGGGCTCAGTAATCCCTGAACAATGGAGTGGGGCTGCTTGCAAAAACTTAGTTTAAGCAGCTCAATCAGACCCTGAAAGCTGTCTTGCAGTGTAACCAGCAGAGGGATGCCAAGCCACTTAAAGACAAGCTTTCTTGTTGAAACCCTGATATTTGCCAATGGACAAGATCACATTTATAAGGCTTTTCAGCATACAGAAGAGGAGATGTGATAAAGGGAAGAGACAGCTAAGCTTTAGAGACTCAAGCATTTCCAAATTATCTATATTTAACCAACTACTTTGTAGAGTCATTGCTACTTTGCTGACAAAAGACCGTGGTCACTAAGAACCACCTTTCTTGTGACATTCATGAGACTGAAAAGCTTCTGGTCCAGTGGCTTTTACTTTGAAAGACAGTTCTATTTGCTGACACTTGACAAGTCTTTCATTAAAAAAACAAAGATCACGTATACTCAAGAAATGGTAACAGAGATGGACATTCATACATTTGAATCAGCTCAAAGACACCTTTTTTTACCCTTAGATGAGGCCTGACAATAATTATTAACAGAAATAACCACTACTGATGCGCTACAAGGCAACAACAATTTGCCTTTTTAATTTATTATTCCCTCATTGCATATGTATAAAGCCCAGAAATGCCAAAATAAGATTACTTGTGTGCACAGATGGGAGAACAAAAGGGGGAAAGTGGCCCAAAATTAGCCATGTCCTGATGAGTATCCTGGACTTATCAATGCTTTCAACAGCTGCCTGCCACAACCTCTGAAGTTTTTGACACAAGACAAAGCAAAAAAGGCCAAAAGAAATCTAACTTCCGATTTCTGCAAACTTTGAAGAGGTAAACATCTGGGATGAGCATAAAAAACTATCTCAAACTGGACCACAGAGTAGGAGGAAGTCAGAAATACAGACATGTACTTCAGTGTGTCCATTTTTTCTGTCTTGAATACGTAATAAATGCTTATGCAAATAGAAATGATCTTTAAAGAAGCAGGCAGCTTAAAATAGTCAAGAGCAGGGAAATTAAGGCAAATGAAATCTAAACTGTTTAATAGGCAATAATAGCTGAATCAGTATGCAACAAGATCTCATAAGTGACAATTCCTGGTCGTATAAGTGACAGTTTAAAAGATGCCTTAATCAAGAAAAAAAGTTATTTATTGAACTTCTCAAATGTCAAATTAAGCTTCTTCACTAAATGTTCATTAACTGCCAAGAAAATTCTTATTAATTTTAAAGCAGCATGAATGCACTCACTCAGAATGGTTTTATTTGATGCAAGCTTCATTTCTTGCAAAATGATGTCTCCCTTCCTTTGATGAAGTGATATTAGGAAAGATCCAAGTACCTCTTTTATCAGGTCAGGTTTTAAGACACAGGAGAGATCCTATCCCCCTGCTCTGACCAAAATACTAACCTGAGTTTCACATTACCAGCGCCTTGAAGTCTCCCTGACTCCCAGGGTGTTTCACCACGCTTCACATTACAGCTGCTTGAGATGGCAACATGGCAACACCTTACACAAAATGTTTGCCAGCTCACCTCCCCAGTCTGCTGGTGGCATAAAACCACGGAACTCCCCATTCATACCAAATACACACTGAGCCACCAGCAATTCAGAAGTTTAAAAGCAGAATATTGCACAAAAGCTGGCTGCTCCCTTCCTCTCGTGATTGCCAGCTCTGACTCTGTTGATGAGCTAGCAACCTGCTTGAAACTCTGCTTAGCACACTCAGACTTATGCCCCAGGGAAAACAGCTCACCTATTTATTTTTTTCTCCAAATACAGAATTTGCCAAGCTTTCTCCATGCCATATCAACCTTGGAAAACTACCCTGATGCCAAATGACTGAACTACATATGCAGAGAAGATCCCTTTCTGCAGCTAGGAGTAGGAATTGACAACTTGGCCCCTTGTCATTAATGGGATTTTGCTGTCTTTTGTGTGAATGAAAGCATAACAAAAAAAAATCCTCTTACTCATCCTTGCATAGTCATTAAGGCTTCCCTTGTGGACAGTGGTGATATCTGAGAGAAATTAGGCTCAACTAGTAATCAGCAAGATGGAATTCAAATGGTCACTTTCAGATACATTGAGGGGTTTAAAAAAGGGAAAAAAAAAACAAATAAGAAAAAGAACTCTGAGGGTCACCCCTCAGAGTGCTCCCACTGTGCTCACCCCAGCAGCTTCTGCAAGTGTTAACTCTGCATATTCAAGTCTCCACTCCACTTTTCCATCTGCTCCAGCTGTGCAAAGCAAACTCAATGCTAGTGCTGCAACAGGCAGGTGCCTTCAGCCTCTCTCCCAGATGCTTTCCAATAGGACTTTAAAAGATAAGAGCCCATATAATATAAGTACTGAAAGGAGAACTGCACTGATCAGCCCAGAAGGTCTGGTTTTAACAGTGGACTCACATTTGCTTATGAAAAAAAAATAAATATTTCAGCAGGCAGCCAGGTTGTACAACCTCAAGGACCACAGAGCCAAATTTCTACAATAACTTGAGCTTCTAGAGGAGGCTACAAAGTAGCCTAAGCTCATTCCCCATCCCACTTAGGAGAAGCTCATTCACCAGATAGAACCTGGCAGAAAACACAGCAAATCACCAAAGACAAAGGAAAGAGAGGTCTGTGAGAGTAAAAGATTCCTCATGAGAGGGAAAGTGCAAAGAAATAACAGATGCTACTCATGAATAAGGTAGAGAGACTGGAAAACCTGCAGCAACATGGGTGGAGATCACATTACCATTAGACACATTCTGTCTTACCAGCCAAAGCCAATAGTTTTGGAAGGAAATTAGGAAGGAAATTAGTACTTTTGGTAGCATACAACAGGCAAAAGAACAAGAACAAGAACACTACTACCCAGCTAAACCACCAGGATCCCAGTCTTTGTGACTGCTGGCAGAATATCTTGGGGGTTGTTTCGGCAGAGGATATAAATATAAGCTGCATCTGAAGCAAATTACTTTGGGAGCTACTGTCACTCATACAGTACTGCCCCTGCTACTCACATAGTACAGCTGTCCTTACAGTACAGCCTGAAACTACTATGGACACCAGAACATATTTACTACACACCAGAACTGTCATGTAACTTTACAATGCTCCTTCAATTCACATCAAATAAAGAGAAAAGGGATCCCCTGTTTTTAAAATATTAAGTTTATGCAGTTTTCTTTCAAAAATATTATTTTGTTCAGAGATTTTTTTAACTAATATAGTGCTAATAATTTGGATGACCACAAATGCAAGAGACTTCTCAACCTGGGAATAAAAGCTTTGTCGCTGTTTCATCCATGTTTAGGGTAAAATACAAAAGACACTTATTAGGTTTCAATTTTGATGGTTTTCATAAGAGAGTCACAACTTGAGATAAGTTAAGAAATTCTTATCAAGAATATTGATCTTGTGGGAAAGGGAGAGAGCCATCTGCAAACACTTTTTCTATTTTCTGACTTAGCAATCAACTTCCATTCACAACACCAAGAACTTCCTCCTTTCCTAACCTTGCAAATTTAATCTCTGCATTTTCTAAGCTCCTCTGGCAGTGTCATTATTGTATTAGCCATAGTTCATCCACAGTCGCAGCTTTTATAAACATATGGTCAACGTTCACTTTTCATTAATGATGCAAGGCCTTCCTCTTCATGCGGGCAAAGAACTTGATAACACCTTTATAAAACAGGATTAACTTCTCCCTTGCTGAGACCTTTTGTTCCAAAGCAAATCCATATATTGCTATATATCCCTAAAGTTATTCTGGCGCCTGATGAAAAAAAAAAATTAAAAATTTTAATTAAAGGCACCGCTCTTTAAAGATCACTTATTTCAACAAAAAAACACCGCTCTGCAATGTTTTTATGACAACTGTTACAAAGTCTGTACCTTCTTAAGCCATCCTGGCGCCGCTGCTGCTGCGCTGTAACAAGAGGAGGTTACAGGTGGATGCCCAGCAGGCAGCCCTGCCCCTGCGCTGCGGACCGACCCTGCCCTCTCCTCCTGCCCCGAGGCCCCTCTCCTCGCCAAGCCCGGGTTACCCGTGATGGGGAGGCTGCAGGAGTCCCCGCAGGACGAGGAAAGTGTTAAACGCCCCGAGCGGGGCACAGAGCGCTCCGCTTCCCTCCTCCCATCCCGTCCCGAGCCCCTCCGCCCTCAGCCCGGCCCAAGCGGGGCCACAGGAGGGACAAGGGCCGTGTCCCCAGCCTTTACCCTCCATCCCGGCGTCGCGCTGGCCCCGGAGAGGAGCGGGGGCCGCCCGGCTGTGCCCTGGCCGCTGCAGCTGCCTCCGCTGTGCCCGGGCTGCCGGGGCCGCTATAAATACCCTCGGGGCGCCGCGCCGGGCCGGGCCGGGCCGGGCCGCCCCTCCCGCGGGGCAGGGCGAGCGGCGCGGCCGCCAGCCGCGGGCACGGGCTGCCCTACGGCGGGATGCCCGGTGCTGCCTTCCTTGCCAAAGCGAGGGGTTGTGGCAGCCGCTGTGACAACGGGCTTGTGTCGCCGCCTCTAAAGCCTGAGCCGGTGCCTCAAAGCCCCGCCGGGGCTGCGCGGCTTCCCTGCAGGCAGCCCGGAGCAGGACCCGTCCTGCCCACTGCCCGCAGCCCGGCCGGGCACCGCCGCCCGCCCAGGGGAATTGTCACACAGTCACAGAAGATTCTGAGTTGGAAGGGGTCCACAAGGATCATCAAGTCCAACTCTTACCGCTTGCTGCACAGGACATTCCCAAGAGTCACACCATGTGCCCAGGAGAACTGTCCAAATGCTTCTTGAACTTTGTCAGGTTTGTGCTGTGACCGCTTCCCCCGGGAGCCTGTTCAATGCCCAACCACCCTCTGGGTGAAGAACCTTTCTGTAATATCCAACCTAAACTGACACAACCTATTCTGACACACCTTCAGGCCATTCCCTCGGGTCCTGTCGCTGGTCACTACAGAGGAGAGATCCGTGCCTTCCCCTCTGCTTCCCCCACGAGTAATTTGTAGGCTGTAGTGAGGTCCCTTCTCATTCTATTTCTCCAAACTCAACAGACCAAGTTTTAAGGGCTCTGGACAAGTTGTGTTCAATGAGCTGTTCCAGTTCATTCCAGGACATGTGCCCAGTACAGAACAACATAGGCCTTCTTAATCCTCATCCCTTGATTTCCTCCTAATTACTGCCTCTTGAAATAAATTTCTTCCTAATAACTACCTTTTAAAAGAAAAAGGTAAACAAGCTTTGGTTTTGAGCACTGTTGTTGCAGGAAGGTCTGAAAGTGTCCAAAAATTAACAATCAACATCCCCAAAATGTTATGCCTCCCCTTAAAACTGGATCATGATTAATATTTGACAGAGATGTTTGGAAGTAGTGAAATATTCACATGTGAATTGAATAACTATTCTCAGTAGTATCCTAATTTTTCCTGTTTGCTGGGAAACAAGTGTAGCCCTTTTGTAGCTTAACAGTAGATTCTACCAAACCATTAATAACTTGTACAACTGGAGAAGATAATTTTGTAGCCCAATAGATTTTCTACACTGCAAGAGGTAAGTATTTGAACCTCATTTTGATAGATAAAAGGGATTGGTATTGCTAAATTAGGAGTTTGTAGTTGCCTGGGAACAAGTAATTGTGGTCTGATTGTATTCATCATGGGTAAGAGAAAGACAGCCCCAATCAAACCTGTGCATTTCTGCTGTTTCAAAGAGCTAATTTCCCCAAACTGCAAATAACAGTAGGGACAACTGACAAGGAAAAACATATTTAGTGTGAATGTCAAAAGAGGGGCTCTCATAAAGCATCTATTAAATGGCCAAAAGACTGACTTTGCAATCACAGAGAGCAGTAACTTTACCATAAAACCTCAAAGGTGGCAATCAGAAAACAAATGGAAAACAAAGAGAAATTATATAAATTACAGTTGCTATAAATTGCAAGTTGCAATATCAGAAATTAATAATTTAATAGGGAAGAAAAAATATCCAATGTTGTGACAACTTAAATTGGAAATTTAAAGTGTGTTAGGAACAAAAGAAAACCTAGTGATGATACTGGCCCACATAGTAAATGTAGTTCATAAGTGGTTTTGTGCTGATGTGTAAAATGTAAACATGTTCTATAAGTACTTCTGTGCTACAAAAGAAACAAGTAGATGTATCTCAAGGGGATCATGAAGAACTGCTCCAACCCACTAGTAATTAAGAAAGATAAGAATAATGATTTGTGAAATTCCAAAGGGGTGTTAATCTTATACCAGTAGTCAAAAAATGAGCAAGTGCAATGAGAAGAAAATGCAGGCCAACACTGGCACCCTAAATAATAAAGGGAGAATAATTTATTTAAAAATATTTCAAAGTAATTAATGGAAATAATTCCAATCTTTTTTTGTGAAAACCAGGTCTAAGAAAACTTCTCTAAATTCATTCATCAATGAATTTTCTTGTTTGGTTACATGCATGCTGATGGTTCAGATTTTAAGTCTGAAAGAAAACATGGTACCCCATGATACCATTAAAGCAGATGTTAAATTGACTAGGCTTGCCTAAATGACTGATGAAAAAAAGCAAAAAAAAGTAAAGGAACCTTCTTTGAATGGGTATTTTTCTGTGAAAATTACCCCAAAAGGAAAAAAAAGGCAAAGGTACCAAGCAACCAAGTGAAGTAGTCTGATCTGAGTGGCAAACTGGATCTAGTCAAACAAAATACATCTTCTGTAGCTAAATCCCTGCAACAAGCCTGAAGGATTGTAGGTGTTGTGCTCTGAGCAGGTGATGGCACTCCCCTGGAATTTAGGGGCTGTAGCCACCAGCTCATCCTAAACATTCACTGTGATGTTGCTAAAAGGAAGGGCTGACCTGCATCAAGGGATTTAGGAAACAGGGAACACAGCTTTCTCTCTGGATACGTCACTGATTATACCAATCTTGCAAACTGTGTTCCTGCCCATGTTTTGGAAAAAAAAGTTGGAAAATAGTAGAGGGGGCAGATTAAGAGCTGAAAATGTGATTTGAGAGTTGAAGAAAAATGCTGCTAAGTGAGACGTAAAGAGCACAATCTGTTTATCGTATCAAAAAGATTGACTTGATTACAGCATATAAGTACCTCTATGCAGAAAAAAAAATACTGGATTCTGAAGGGCTCTTTAATCTAGTGGAGAATGGCATAACAAGAAGCTGTGGTAGAAACTGAAGTCAAGCAAATTCAAATGTAGCACAAAATTTTCCTTTTTAAGGTAACAGCACATCACTGGAGCAGCTAATAAAGGCACCAAGAAATTTTTAATGGTTTTATGTCCCTCATCCAGGACAAGATGCCTTTCTGAAAGACAGGTTTTAGCCAAATGCAGGCTACTGCTACTGCTCTCACTGCTTATACATGTGTGAAATTTAATGACACAGGATACAGAGGACATCAGACCATATGACTAAATGGTCCTCTGTGTCTTATTTAATTTTTTCTTCTTATGCTAAGTAATTATAAGAAGGGTTGGCTTCTGGTGAGCATCTGCTCAAGATGATATTCTTTGTCAACTGACTGCAATCAGTCTGAAAAAAATGACTACCCCGAGTGTGTAGATTCTAAATGATTGCAGTACATAAGACATTCTTGGCAAGCTGCATATGAAATACCAGAAGACAATCAACATTAGTCACCTACTTTTATTTGTCAGTGCACTAAGCTGACAAGATCTCAATTCATTTGTGTCAAAACGGAGCTCAGAAGAGCTTAAGGAGAAGCTGAAGGAAAGGGCAGCAGTATGAACCCATTAAACAGACTGGCCATCAGACTTAGGTAACATGGTAATTAAACACAAACTTTGAAATGCTGGCAGGCAAACCAGACAACTAATTCAATATGCAATATTGCACTGGTAAATATACATTTTCAGTTTTAAATATTTATGGATTTCTTGCCCAGTTTGTGCATAAATGAGTCAAGTTACCTCACCTGAAGCTATGATCCCCCATAATGAGCTGTGGTATGCAGTGAAGACTAAAAGGTTTGACACGACGAGTAATGCCTACCTCTCTGAAAGCAGCCAGGACCACACAACTGAATTCTGCTGCACATAAACTATTGAGAACTGCATTAAAATATTAATGAACTAATGTTCTTCTTAAATTGTTGTATTTGCCAGGATGTGAACTTGCATCTTCTCTCTGCTGCTTACCAAGCTGATATGGCAAAGTTACAACATACACTTGCTGATGTTACAAAGCTGAAAGCTCTCAGTGGCCTTTCTGATCTCATTACCAGTCCCCCTGCCAGAAGTTTATTCTCTGAGCACAAAACCTTTTCAACAAGTCAGGAACCTCCTCTAAACTATGCAGAACCCAAATACTGCAAACAAATGGTTAACCAGAAGATTACAATAACAATTCATTCTTTACTGAAGGAAGAGAGAATTGTGTTGAAGAGGGAAAGTTCATTTTGGAGATCAGACGTAATTTTTTTTTTCAAATCCACTACTCCAAAATTCAGAACAAGGGTGCTTTCCAAACAAAAACTTAATTTTATCCAAAAGAGGCTCAAAGATTTTGTAATATCTAATATCGGTATGCAAATTCTAATACCATGTGATTGGTCCTGACTTTTAGAAATTACTTAGAAAATGCCAGGGCCCTTAGATGGTCTTAAGAGATTGAAGCTTTTAAAATTACCGTATACTCCACAAATCTAACCTGAAAGGTGCATAAATTAGGGTCTCAGCTCTTCCTCTGCCTTTTCCCAAGAAGATGTGGGCTTCATTTTTAGAATGAAAAAGAATTCACAACTACAAACGGAGGGGAAAAAAAAAGCTGCAGGATCCCTGAGCTTGTGAAAATCAGACCCAGATCCAAGGTCATTAATAATTGAAGTGTCATGGTTACCTCTGTTGGTGTCAACATCACCTGTGGAACTCAAACAGCAGTAGCCTGGTGCAGGTAACTGAGACAGACAAGAAAAAGCATTAAGGAGCTGAAGGGCATTCATTACCTTTTTGATGCCTAGAGGAATAATGTTGCTGTGCTAGTGGAGGCCAACCAAAGGTGAAGACTGATCATTCTATACAGTAAAGCGAAGAAGTAGTAGGTTCTCGAGTTGCAGCATCTGATGCCTTCAAAGGAACAATATGGCATTAGATGGCTGGCAAAACCCATGGTTCAGAACATCAAAGCAACAAAACATCAGCTGCCAAGGTTTGGACCCTCAAGGCATCAGCAAAGACAACAAAGCCAGCAGGAATTTGAGTACTGCATTTAAGCTCTAGTACAGGACTCTTTCTGGAGATTATATTTTGCTAATTGGAGATTAACAAATGTCATTCACTTGACACAAAAATAGGCCACATATTCTTTTGGACAGCACATCTGCAGCTGCCCAGAGGTCACATATATAATAAAGACTGAATGGAGGAAACATGGGGAGCAGTTCACAAACAGCAAAACCTCCTGGATCATTACAAGGCGGGGCAAGGACATGACAAATTCCAGGAATCAGTGCTGTCCCTGCTGGTGGTGCCAGGGGCAGGATGAGCAGGAAAAAGCAGCCTAAAAGAGTCAGAAGAACTGGAAGGACTTATCAGCATTCCACTGGGCTGGACATCAGCTCAGGCATGTGGCAACCTCATGCTGCTAGCTTTATCCCAATTTACTGCTCAAATGGAAACTTACTCCAGCTCTTGGGAAGTCTTTCTTGGTTTCACAGACCCAGCTTGGATAACCATGTTGTGCATTTAAATCTGTATAATCGCATCTGTATTTTCTCAAAAAAAAAAGTAGGGTAATCCAAATAGGTCTGTTTATAACCTTTCAAGGCTGGCTGTTGTTCATTCAAGTCAATAATGAGAATTACAGATCTGTTATTATTCCTATGTTTAATAAAAGCAGCCATGCAACATATATTATTAAACAGTAGACTGCCTACAGTTCCTGATCTCAAAATTGAAATACTATTCTTGAATAACTGGTATGTCTTGTACATTGTCCTTTAATCAATCTTGGCAAACCAGGTCATGTCATATCCCTTCTCTAATGCTGATTTTGGTGGGAGGTAAAAGAATTTAAAATATCTTAGGAGAGGAACCTCTCAAGATTTGGAAATCAGCAAAAATTTTCACATCTTCATGGTGAAATAATGCTTAACAAATCTCATTACTCAGGTTTATGGAGTTGCTTGCCCCTTCTGTAATTCAGAAGGATTAAATCACTCCTGCAAATTAAAAATAGGATGAGCAACCGATTAGAACAAGGCTTCTGTTTGCCATTTGAATCAGACAAAGAGGGAAGGCCAATAAGGAAATCACAGCTGAAAATTGCAAAAAAGTGAGGATATAGAAATAAGACCCTAATTTTATCTGAAGAGCTCACTGATTACAAAGAAAATGTCTACACAATCTTCATTCCCATGGCTTACGATATTACCAAAATCTTTTCATAGATATATAACCCATTTTTGCCTATTTCACTGTGTTTCACTAGACAGCAAAGCATAGGGGAAAGTAGCTAAAAGAAGCAATGTAGTTTCACCCTCATTATGTGTCTGTATTTGAAAGAATTATTAAAGAAAAATATACCATCATGCACATAGCTTTTGTCTTTCTATTTTTAATGCAAGAATCTTAACCTATTTTAAGCCAAGGGGATCACAGAGAGGGGTAGAAAAAATTAGAGAAACAGTAGGTATCACTCTACTGTGGTCACTGCAGCTAGTGTGGGCATGTATGAGCTTTCTCTAAATTAGAAGGGTTAGGTATTTCTAAAGAGGTACCAAAGGTACCAGAATGCTCAGGGCAAGCTGCAGACTCTTGCCCAAAGCTGGGTATTTAGCTTGTGGCCCACTTGGAACCCCACATTGCTGCAGCTGGAGTGCTGCCTTGCACAGGAAGGTGGCAAAGGATCACATGGGCTGGCTGAACAGATCTAAGATCAGCCCTTAGGTTATCCTGGAAGTTAGGAGACAAAAGCCATAAATGGCTTTACAAACATTACTAAAGTTGAAGATTAAATTAGTAAATGGACAGGGTTTCTCTTCTCAGTCAGCTACATCCTAATTAGATTCTCCCACCATGTCTCTTTTCCTAAATTTTTCACAGATACTATTGAATCAAGTCTCACTAGATATTACTGAGACAATAAACTCTGAAGGGCACAGAAGTAGAGATGATAAAGCAGACAACGGGCAGTTCTCCATATTGACATTTTGAAGTGTCAAGAATCTTAAAAATACCTACTTTTTACACATAAAGTAACTTACATGTTTATTCCACATCTAAAAAAAATTAATCCTTTGTGGTTGTCCAAAAAAAATGAAACTGGGAAATTTTGAGAAGGCTAAGTACATGCCACCCTGAAATACCTTTGCAGCAAAGTCTGCAATTTTCACATTAGCAAGCCATAAAATAAAAGGCATGAGTATTGTTTCTAGAATCAGGATTTATGTCCTTTGTAACACACAGCCCCCAGAAGGTAACACGAGTCCAAGAAATGCATTTAAACAGGTCTAGCACTCCATCCAGTGCAGCTGATGGTGTGGAACCTTTTGGAAGCAGATAGAGACACCAGACTGTAAGTGAAAGACACATCCATTGTCTTCCACAGCATGTAACCATGCTAAGGAGAGTTAATGCTTCAGCTTCCCATCTCTGTAATCTCCAGAAAAGAATTAAGTCTGTATCAATTCAAGACAGATTTTACAGGAATTCTCTTCTGTTGCAAAACAAGCGTCACAGACCACACAACATTTTAAAAGGATGCAAAGCAGCAGGCGATTTCAGAACCACACTGAGCAATGTTATTTAGCAAAAAACTAGCCTGTGGGTTCTGCAAATGAAATTACTCCCAATTCTCACTTCCATGGAAAATGTAGAATTCTGTGCACAAACAATGTACACACCAAGCAGCATGAAACTGCATCTGAGGACAAAAACCAAGCTTCTTTGAGCCATCTTCAAACCTGATTTGACCTATGACAATTTCACTGCAATGAGTACAATTTCTTCTCTTCATGTGAACACCTGTTATGGATAAAGAAGTCTGAGGTAAAATAAAATTGCTGCATGCAGGGATTATAACAGTTGATGTCATGGCTGGGATACAAAGACTAGGAAGAAACAAGAAGCAAGCAGCTGTCACCATCCCACACCCAGAACAAAAGGGTTTTTTAATGGTGGAATGTTTTAGATCATGTAAATACTGCATGTAGATTAGTCAGACGGTTTCAGTTAAGTGGCTTACTGCTTTTCAGTCTTCCAGGAGAAATGGAGCAGCAATAGGGAAAGGCTTAACTTCAGCACAGTATTAGCTTTGTGAAACCAGAAGGCACTTTTGCCCTATGTCTGCTTCCTCATGCTAGCACAGGCAGAAGTATTTCAATGGCTCTTTTTTGTCTAAGTATACAGTTTGTTCAAAAGCACAGCTACACCAAGTGACTGTGACAACTAAAAGTGGTTCTAATATCTAAGTCCCACACGCAGAAAGAGAAGTGTCCACTTATTTCCAGTGGGCACACGTTCAACTGCGATTCCAGTCTGTCCTGTTGCATCTGCTTTTCACACAGTTCTCACAACACTGAGCTGTATCCCTGGTGCAAATAGATAGCATATGCAACAAGCTGACCTTGAAAAATCAAACTTAAGACCAGGAAAGAGATGACTGGAAGCTGGACACTGTACAGTGCATATCAGTAATATTTGCAAACCTTTTTTTTTTTTTTGGCTGTTATTTCTACAGCAGCTTTTTATTAGCAAAAGAAAAGTTTAGTTGGTGACAAAGCATCTTTTCTGAGATCAAGGAGAAAAACAAAAAATAAAAGCACCTCTCAGGCCAAGAGTTATGCTAAGCAGCTCACTCCTCTTAGCATTATAAGCTCTTATATAACTTGAAAAGTCCCCTTTGTTAGATTAAAGAAAACAGGCTTTCATGCAGCCAATACAGGGGACAGGAGAGTCAAAGCAACACCAATGTGCTGCTGAAAGTTAACTTCCATATTCCTGAGCAGTCAAGGATCTGAACTCCCATC
Organism: Serinus canaria; assembly: GCF_022539315.1. Taxonomy (NCBI): domain Eukaryota; kingdom Metazoa; phylum Chordata; class Aves; order Passeriformes; family Fringillidae; genus Serinus; species Serinus canaria. Next base: position 41,246,660 of record NC_066315.1, read on the forward strand.
TTCTGCATCCCTGCACAGGGAGCACATTTCACACTTGGAGCATGGGAATGAGCCAGTGAATTTACATTATGACAGGGCAAAAAGAAATGGAAGTCCCAGCCCGTTACTAGGAGAAAAGCCAAATTCTTGTTGCCGAAACACTATAATCCCTCTTTCTGCTTCTCAAGGACTCAGAAGACCACTTCTTCCAAAGAAAACAGCATGGAAAGTGCCAGATGATTCTGCTGATGGAGCTGAGACAAACCTGAGACAGATTTACCTGAGGAAAGCGCTAATACAAGATGTGGCACTTAATAAGTATAGCACAACTTTACTCCTGGACTGAATCTTTCTGACATGGATACCTTTAGAGACCTTTTGTAATATGACTGTTATATAAATGAAAAAGAAACTGGAGTTTCTAGGTAAAAATGGCAGTGTAAGCATGAGAAAATAGAAAAATATTGAATAAAAGGTTGTTTTCAGCTACATTCTCAATTTGGCAAAGACACAGCTGAAGGGCTGAACTGGAGCCTGTGTGCTGTCATTTCTTTCACCATCAAATGCTTTTGGAGCACTGTTAGATATTAGGATTGTGTGAATTGGTCTCCTGAAACCAGAAATTCATACAGTGGTTTTGAGAAATTTTAGGGAAAAAAAAATCTAAAAAACTTAGCTGAAAACCAACAACTACAATTTGAGGGAAGTGTTTTAAAATCCTGGATCTTTCAGTTATGTAGACTCCTTCATGGGATGTGCTGGTATTGGGCTGCTCAGACAGGAAAGGGGAATCCTTTTTCCCAATACTATTTTTTTTAATTTAATCATTTAGAACTGATTTTTTCCTGAGGCATAATCCATTCAAACTTCAGTTGCATTCTTTGCCAAGACATCTTTTCTCTTGGGACCTCTCTGGACTGCACAGGTAAAGAAATGCCAACAGTGACTGCTCACTCAACCAGTTGTACTAAAAATAGTAGAGATGACAACACTGCAGTCTTCTGCTCTTGCCAAAATGGAAGGATACAAAGACTTACTCTACAAGCACATCAGAAGGAATGGAGACAAATTAGTGAAAAAATACAAGGCTTGTCAGCAGTAAAATGGAAAGAAAATAAAATGAACTTCCACCTTGTTTTAGAAAAGACCCCGGTAATATTTTACAAATAAACTGAACTGCAGGGAATATCTGACAAATATATAAACCAAGATGTATGAAAACACTATTAAGAATTAAATAAAGAGAAAATGCATAATTTTAACATATTCTTTCAGTATCTACTTACATAAAGCAGTACAGAGGAATATATAACACCTTTAGAGAGAAAGACACCATTATAATCTATACTTCCCAACCAACTATAGCACATTAAAACCATTGCATTCCCTTCTGCATCATAACCAGCCTCAAACATTTAATGCCAAGAGCAACTTAATACAAAAATATGTGATTTTACATCCTCTGTGTTGCATCCTGCACATAAGCAACCCATTTTAAAAGGTTTGTCTAGATACACTTCTGGTATCTGTGTAGCAGTTCAGACACAGAAAAAAACAGCACAACCCCTGAAACAGATTCTCTTACTACTGGTATTTAAAAGTGTTAAATCACTAGATTAAGCCAGCCCATTTTAAATTAATGTTTTTTAAAATAGAGCTACATATATTGACACAGATAATTCTTCTTAATCGTGTAGATATTTGATTTCATTTCAAAGGTCAATCCCTACAGTTTAAAACTTCTCAATAAAGATTATAGCTCCCTAATATAAATTGACTTACTGTAGCAAAATTAGATATCTCAGATTACTCCCACTTTTACAAGATTACTCTTTTAAGGCCATTTGCTTTTTATTACAGTGTTTGGCCATCATAAGACAACACTGCTACTATTTTTGACCCTTCTCTGTAAATGCATGAATATACTCTTTAATCCTAGCCTCTTGCAACTCAGTTCATTTACAGGGGCAGAGTGACAAAAAGAGCTTTTGTTCCATTCTAGATGCCTTGGTTTCTTTACAGATGTCAAACAAACTCCTGAGTATCCTTAGTACTAGAATGGATGTAGTAACTGTGCCATTGGAGTTTTCAAGAAAAATCTTTGTTGACAGCAAACAGGACTTTTTGCTTGACAATCCCAGCCCTGAGTATCTTGCACATTTTATTGTTCTCATTTTCTCAGAGGCTAATTTTAAGCACTGGTTTAATGAAAGAAATATCCCAAAGAGTACTTTCTTTTTCTTTCCAAAGCATATATAAGTTTGTTAGAAGAAATACCTAAATGTCTGACCCAGTCCAGAATCATTAGGAAAAACCATGTTTATAATTTTGTTACTCTAAGGCTTTTTTTCAGTATTCTAATTCTCACAACAATAATAATTAGACACTAAATTGTTCCATAATTAGGCAAACTATCAAAAATTGAGAGAATTAATTAGTATTTCTCCCTTACCAGTGCAAGAAAAAGTTCTATTCAATAAAAAGGTTGCAGCAAAATGGTAAATAACAGAACTCCATTCAGAGAGTTTCCAGATTCTAGTCAGCACTAAAAGGAATAGGAAACTTTTGGTATATTGAGGCATTATAAACCAAATCTTTCCCACCTGTCGGGAATATGCATGAGACTTTTCATAGGTTTGCAACTCAGAGTTGAGTTTGTCTGTTTGGGAACTACCTGGTGATTTGTGTGCTGCAGTGCCATTTTCTAAGGACAGCATAACTACTAATGCCTCTTTCACAGTCTCCTCTGAGTCCTGCTCCAGCGTGAAATATACAACCTCTTGGTGTAAGGAATGTGCTGAAGCTTCCACTAGATTTCTTGTTTACAATGTCAACACTTCTGCTTTCTTTTCTTTTGTTTAAAGGCTAGAAGCATATGGCCCTTAGTAGCCCTGAAACACCAAAGGGTAATTTTAACAGATATTGTGTATGATAGAGACTCTAAAAGTTAATCTAGTTTGACAGCAGCCCTACCTGAAGGAGTTTAATTTATAAAAAATGTATAGGAAAGGACAGATTTTCCATCTGATCCGTGCTACAATAACAGAGAAAAATAAGACAGATGCATAGAGTAACAACACAGGGAAACAAGCCTACAAGACTCCTGTGCTAGTCTCTAATGAGCTCCTTCTCCCTCACCCTGCAGAAAGATCTAACAGAAAAACAAGCAAGCATTAAAAAAAAAAAAAAAGTTAGCTTGTTTTCAGAATATTGTTTTTATAAGGTTTGACACAGCTTCTCTAAGAGTGGGTTATCGGCCAACAAAAGATGCATCTGAAAGTCTGTGTCCAGTTTCTTGTGTGTCTCACTATCACTGAATCTGAGATCATCAACACTAACACAGAATCTCATTAGCTGTCTCAGAAGATAGAGGCCACTAAGAACCAGAATGGACATGGAGGATGAACAATTGTCCAAATCAAGATGCATCTTGCTCAGGCACCAAGGGTTAAGCTAGTCCCCAGGAATGAAGCCAAAAAATCATTCCAAATTAGATTGGAAAGAAAGGCTTGGAAGGTTTTGGTCTCTATCAATAACATGATGGATTGTTTACTTTGTAGGACCTTCTAGACTTCTTTAAAGGACAAATTCTCCTGGTACTTTAGAGTCTGAACACACTGGTATTGCCCCAATCTCTTCTGCTTTTTTGCTGTCATGTTGTGTGCTTTTGTGTTTCTGCCTTTTATATTATGGCCTTTTGTTATAACAAGTTTGGGGGATGTTCTGTGGCTCCCAGGATGTACACAGAGTAGCATTTCTGTTGCTTACTTGTATTAAACATTTATCACAGGACTGCCTGCTACTGCAAAGAACTATATTTGATGGCTGAGGTGATTCCTTCAAGATTCTTCTTCCTTCAAGGTGGTCTTTACAGGTTATGCATTAGGCAACTTACTGTGCAGCTCAAAGGGAGCATACTCCAAACCCACCCTGCCCAGCCAGCAAAAAGAAAGTTAGGCAGTCTCCAGAGCCATCAACACAGCATAAACTCAATATTGCTGTTAAAATAAACAGCAAAAGCAGAGATTTCTCAGTCTGACTGCAGCTGCTGCTGCTTCCACCATCTCCTTTCTTACCCCAGGGAATTAAACGTCGCACTGCAGATATTTCCACAAAATGTCCTCCTGCCCAGCTGCCTGGTATGTTAACACCAGGCTCAAAACAATACATGGTGTCCATCTACCTTTTTCATTGGGTGATTGTAACCCTTTGGCTGAAGATTTTAATCCCTTCCCTCCTGAAATTTTCTCTCTTATTTTAGACATTTTTTCACCTCAAGCTGTCATTTTCACATGCACAATTCCAGAGCCAGTGCTGAGGGCAAACAGCATAACCAATGTGCCTAGATCCTGCCCTCCACATGTTCAGGAATTACAAGGAGAAATGCTGTCGCCATATGAGTCAAGAAAATAAACTACTACTAACTCTAACGGAGTCAGATTTTTCAGCCTTGGTTACTGAAGCTCCAGGTAAAGCACTTTATACTGAAAGCTTCCCCTGTGGCTGCCACCAGAGGACCTGAATCAATTAGCAAGGTATTTGTAGGAAAATACAAAGGCAAAAGTGGATTCACATTCATACAACACCCTCCTTCATCCATTCTCCTTCTCCAAACCATCAATATACCTGACCCACTTTCTAACTCCCTGTTGCTGCAGATGTTGCTGATGCAAAGCCAGCTTCAGCTTATTGGGAAGACACATTCATCAGAGAAATAATGCAGTGCAGCAGTGTCTTCTTTTGTCAGGAGCAGCTGGAATTATTGCTTATTTGGTGTCACCCCAAGGCATTCATAATTAGGAGCAGAAGATGTGTGTGCCAAGATAAGCTGTAAAAGACACATTTTATGCCAAAAAGCAGGTTGGGAATGTCCTTGTAAGTAAGGCAAATGGTTTCATTTATACCTTAATGAAGGCAGTTTTCTTGGATTTCATTTTTGCCATTCGCATAGAAGAATTTGATCTGCTGCAATAAAGATTCAAGTAGCATGCATCTATGATGGTGAAGTACCAAAGTCCATTATTTCAGTCTGCAACAAATTCATAATTCTATGATTAAGAAAAAAAAATCTCCACAACTGCTCGCACTTCCAAGTACTTAGATATGAATCTGAGGATTTAATTTGATAATGAAAGAGCATTATTTTGCATGATTTTCAGCTAATTTAAAATTCATTTCAGCATGAGGTGTATTAGTTTCAACCCTGCTCAAAAAGTTTAAAACAAAATCCCATGATGTACCAAGACACCTGATAGCTGGCAATACCAAAGAACACTTGTTTCCACTAAGATGATACACTGTGGGTGGAAATGGCAGAGGCATGGGTACACCTTTCTTTTTGCCAGGTTTCCCACTGCAGTAGCAACTGCTGGCAGAGTAGCAATCAGCAAGGGAGCTATTGTCAGAAGGGACTATTGCTACTTATTACTAAATAAGTCCTGCCAAACCTCTGTGCAGGACTATCCCTACACATCCCAGTCATTCTATGGTGACAACATCAGCCATTCTTGTGAGCAACTCAGCTGGGATAAATTGTGTTACAAAAGTCTTCAGTGTGACACATTGCAGACTACTGACTACCAACCTTTTTAGTCCAAGCCTCACTCCAGTGAATCTTTTGTCCACCAGTCATAGCCAGGAGCTCTTTGGCATGGTGGTTTGGTGAAGGGCTCTGCAGAACACTGGGTGAGCATCTCTGCATCATCTGCATGTGTGAGAGCAGAACAGTGATACCCCAGAGGTCCGAGTGTTGAGTTTCATTTCTTAATACACAAACATCCCCCATGACCTCAAGTGCCTCTATACAGTACTCAGATAAATCCCTCTGCCAAGATCAAGTTGCAGGGGCCAGAGACAATCACATACTACACAATGCCATAAAAAGCTCTTTTCTCATATATCTTCCTGGAGAAATAAAACTTAACCTCCAAATGATAAAATATTTTTTAAAATTCTTAAATCAAACAAACAAACAAAAAAATATTTATTTCAAATATATTATCAATTTCATTCTTTATCAGAAACCCTTTTAACTGGAGCTTTTCCAGAAAAAAATATGACCTGGGATTCCTAGATGACTTTCTATTTTAACCCAACTTAGTGGATGGCCATTATTCTTCTAAAAGCAGAAAAATAAATTAACAGTCACAACACAGAGGAGGAAAACACTGATACATTTAGACACTTATGACTTGCAGATCAGAGACCTATGAAAACAGTACTGTCCTGTCAAGATTTAAAAAAATTATCTGGATGAAAATCACATACAGAATTCTAATTAGACCTATGCTTTTCTGCCCATCCCTGACATGCCACAGGTTGAACTTCTGCTTCTTCCCTCTGCAACTGAAAGTCAAAGAGTGAAAGGTCTGACATTTGTTGCTGCGCTGTTCTGACCATTAAACAAATAAATGAGGTGATAGGGGATGTTTTTGTTGGGTCACCTTATAACTGAGATGAAACCCATGCATTTTTAGGGATGAAAGGGAAAGCATGCACTGAAGCACAGGATTAGGACCACATGATCAAGATTGTACAGGACAGAGAACCTCGAGACAAAAGCCTGAAAGGACTTGGCTCAGAGCAGCAATGTGAAAATGCAGAGTTTCCATGGGAATAAACTATTTTAGCCCAAAAAGAAGCTACTTGGAATTCAAAGTGGGGCAACACTTCTAAGGCAGAAGGACCATAGTTTTTTCTCCCTTTAAGGAACAAATGTTTTCCAATCTTACTCCACTTACACTTGCATAGTCACAGAATATGTAACCCTTTCAAAGACAATGGACATTGGGGGTGGACTAAGTATTCACACTTTCACAAAGTTTCCTTACTGTTGCTGGAAATTGTTAGGCTTTGATAGCAAAGGATCTTTTTGTTGTTGGTCAGCCCTGTTGCTAATTGGCCTCATTATGGGACTACCATCACAGTGATCATCATTACAATGTGTTGCAGTGGAACATGAAATACTCAAGAAGTTCAGTCATAATAACTAAATACTGTAATATATAGACTGAAGAAATTCTTTACTGTTGAAGCTGGCCTGGCTCTGGACACATTTCCCAGAGAAGCTGTGAATGCTCCATCCCTGGAAATGTTCAAGGCCAGGTTGGATGGGAGATTGAGCAAACTGGTCTAGTGGGCAGTGTCCCTGCTGATGGCAAGGGCTTGGAACAAGATGATCCTTGAGGTCCTTTCCAACCACAGTGTTGCAGTTTTTAGCCAAGTAAAAATGAGCTAAGCTACACTACCTGGCCCCAGCTTTGTCTAGCTTTAGAGACACTGCCCCAATACAATATTCACAGTACTGTGCAGCAGAGGCCCATCTTAGGGCCAAATTTCTGAACTAATTGCCACCTGGAAAGCCCTCTCTGTTTGTTGGTGTTGAATCCAATGACAGTCAGAGAGGGAAGCTGACCTCAGATGCATCTTAGGCTTTGCAGTACTCTTACAGGTGTGCTTATCTACCAGACTAAGGGCTCTGATCTCACTCTGAGCTCACTAAGTCTCCTCAGTGAGACTGAAGCAATTTTAATCATTGATATGTGGCCAAGAGGAGCTATTTTTAAAAAAGTTCTCTGAAATAGAATAGGTATATATTTAAGTGTGATAAAACTAGAACATTTTTCCAACAATAGAAATCATTTGACACTGCTCACAGAATCTGTAAAACTTTCTCTGGAAGAGCTCAGATCATCAAAGTTTAGTCACCTTTTTTTTTTTTTTTTTTTTTTTTTTTTTTTTTTTTTTAGGAGGAAGAGAAATCAAAATAGCTGTTGTATTTTGGAATCATTAATGATCTCATGATGTAAATTTTTTCCACAATGTTTACTCCAACAAGGACAATTTCAGCTTCAGCAGTCTATGCCCAAGTGCAATGGGCAAATATGGATGCAAAAGTGATTTTAAAAACAATAATAAGGCAGTATTTCACTATCTTGTTTTGATTCATCTTCAGGAGATGCTCTCTATATGGATATTTTCCTAATGCTACAACTGAATCAAGGACCTGCAAGACATTTTGAATTGTTTCAACATCATCAAGTAGATAAAATGCTGTTGAAGTTGGCAAATTGTGAAGTTGCATGAGATATTAAATTGAGGCCAAGAGAAAAAGGAAGACGCTGAGTACTTGGGAAAGGAAATGGAAAAAAGAACATCAAGACCAAATTTTCACAGGAATCACCAAAATTTCTCATTCTCTGCAATATTAGTGACCTCTGCAGATCACAGCTAGGTCAGAATCCCTCCAAAACTAGAGTACAAAAGATGAGAAAAATCACAGAGCTCTCACAGGTTGCTGAGCTAAAGGCAAGTCTCAGGAAAGAAGAACATACCCCTACAAAGGCTAAAGGCCAAAATAATAAAGCAGAAGGACAGCTTCAGGTCTCTCTGCCAAGAATCTAAAAGAGCAAATTCCAAGTCCCAGAAATGTTAGACAGCAACCCCTAAACAGAGATACCAGTTCAGAGCATATAAGGACATTGGGTATGTGCACACAGATGGAGAGGCCAAGATCATGAAGTTCAGAATCAAATTTCTAGAATTCAGTGTTCAGGGTATCAGCGCTCAGGTATAATAGGAAAGAGACATGGTCATGAATCAAAGAGCCTGGATTTAATTTCCGGCAGCTAACCAGAGGAACTCAGGGCCTCAGCACTACAGTCTCTGGACCTGAAAAAAAAAAGTATTTTTGAGCTCTCATATGTCAGAGAAGTTTGCAGGATGGAAATATAAACTATATTCTCTACAACAGAGATAATCAGCAGGGATCTGTACAAAGAAGATTAAGGAAAGATCTTGGCAAAAGGCTCCTGAATACTAGATCTCATGGGAGGGTGTAGCTGTGCTCCATGCAGTGCTGTGGCTTTGCCTCTCTACCAGCCCACGCATCAGGTGCCACAGCACCAGCAGGCACACTGCAGGTCACACACTGGTCATGCACATCCTCCATCATCAGCCTCCACAAAGCAGGGGAAAGGACAGGATGTTTCTAGTGGATGGCTAAGGCAAAGGACAGTCAGGTGAGAAAAATGAGATGCAGTGCCATGGCAGGAGCAGGCAGAAGCCTTTGAGCAATTGCAAGATGTGACAGGTATGTGATTTCCTTAATGTAAAATAAAGAGAATAGGTTATCCTTTTAGGAGGAAAAAAGCTTGGGGCCCTTAATCACAGTGACAATCATCCTAATAACATCCTAAAAATAATCCTAATAACAACCCACAATAACTGAAAGGTCAAAGAAGGATTGCTGCTAGGTTTAGCTAAGGAAATTCACTTGTGGTTTTAATTAATCATATCCAACTGGCTTAAAAACTGTTCTTTGGGCTCTTTTCATCATGTCTCCCAACACATTCACTGAGCCTAAACTGCAGGAAAGGAATTTATGATTGTCACTGAATAGTTAAAGGTGCAAACACCGTCATAATGAGTCTGTCTGAGCTGCCTAAACTTGACTGCATCCCTCATGTATGTGCAGCTATGGATATTGTGGGGGCTGGTTCTCAGTTTCTCAGACCACTTGCCAAGCAGGAGATAGTCCAAATGAAGCATACAAAGAGAGGAAACCAGGACAAGAGGCTTCTCCTTGATGGAAAATATCTGATCAGATTTCTCCAGTATCAAAAGCATACAAACAGATCTTTCCGCATTCATCTTGTCAATAATTTACAATTAAATTTACATATACTTAAAATCTCCTACACACAGGTGGACTGGAAAACTTCCATGAAGCATTACACAATCAAGAGGACAAGTGGATGTCAGATTCAAGAGACCAGGGATCAAAAGCAGGAAACTGCAGCCAGTACAGACAGGAGGGTCTAATAAGAGACTCACACTAACCTTGACTGAAGCTTCAGCTTGCAGTAGAGAGCAGCACGAAGCCACTACTTGCTTTCTGGTGTTCAGCTAAGAACAGAGACAGCTGACAGGACTGAAATGGGCTCTGTCACAGTTAAGGGACCAACTTTATTCTCCCACTGGTGCTATAAATATTCCCTTGATTTAACTGTTTTCCAGCAGTTAGTGCACATGTCAAGAGAGAGATAATGCTTATTTTTTTAGCAGTATTTCAAAATTGCAGTCTCATTGACTTGCTTTTAGGGGGGCACATAAGTGCCAATCCAGACTGAAAAATCATGTTTCCAAATGGCCTCCTTTGAAGGCCCACACTTAAAAGCAGCACATCTTGACAAGCAGAAGAGAATTATAGCATTTACCAATGTGCAAAAACTCACAGTTGCTAGAAATGTGTATACCAACATTTTTGCTTTATAGTGTATGGATGGAAAGTGAAAAATACCAGGCAGTGCTCAGTTAGCCTTCTGCACTGTGAAATGCACTGTGGCCTGTTCTGTTTTCTTGTGCATAGCAGGGTAACAGCTTCCCAGGCAAAGCACGGGGATGTTCGGTGCTGCCTCTGACATTCTCACCCACCTTGTACATTTGTACATTGTACTGACCCTGCTACAACTACTCAAGATTATGGTAAACGTCCTGTAGATTTCTATAGTGACAAATTCAAAAATAAATATGATGTAAGAACTGTGTGAAGAGAAAGAAGTCAAATGTGAAACTTTCTGGCCTGCAACAAAATGGGTTCCAATATCCAAAGCACCGTGCATGAGCTGGAGCTGTCTGAGGAAGTGCTGCTGGATATTTCAACAATTTCACTATAACATCAAAACTTGCATTCCATTAAAAAAAAACCACCTGTCTCAATGCAATCCAACATGTTTTCAAGCACTGTACTGTTACAATCTGGAATCCTACTAATTAAGCCTTGCAGGTGAAAAAAAAATTATCCCCTCAAGAAATCATTCAGATCTTCTAAACTTTCTTCTGCCTGGTTTTCTTTGTGCAACTTGTAGAGCTGGCACCAAACATATATTACTGTGGTTTTCTTGGCAAGAGGCTGCAATGGCAGAAGGCCACGTTGTTCAAGTGAAATAGATACTGAGTACCAGAGGCACAGAAGGGCTGGGGCATATACATTTCACTTCTCTCTGTATTTACCTCTCTACCCTGAAGCCTGGACACATAAAACTGCTGCCCGTCTCCTTCCCCTCTTGGCATATAAACCCTGAATTCCCTCTGGGGACTCAAGCGTAAATGTGAGTGCTCCCTGAGACTCTGGAAAACTTCTGGCCATGCACACAGACACTTAACATCCCTTGGCAGCCAAGTGCCGAGCCCTGCTGGGTTCCACCAGTTGTTGCTCCATCTCAGGGGTGATCCAGCTGGTGGACTATCAGCATGTCCAAAGGAGGAGTGTTATTGTTGCCTTTGGAGGCACAACTAGCAGAGAAACCCTGCTCCCCTTTCTGTACCACAATCTAGTGGTAAATTCAGCAAGTGAAAACATGTGTTTACAGCCATCCTCTGCCTGATGGGATTCAACTGGCCCCTCAAAAAACTTCTCATACCACAAGTGCTTGCCTGTTTTATGGGGCAGAAGTCCTTACAATCTCTCTGGCTGAGTTAGCTTCAATTTGCATGAAAAATTAAAAGCTCATTTAGTGAAGGAAAGTAACTTAACTCTGTCCCCTAGTGGTCAGGATTCTCTCCATGGCATTTGCAGCCCCAGGTCAAAAGGAAAGATTACAAATTTTGCAGTAAAATCTACAATAAACGGTCAACATTGGTGAAGGGATGATGTTCCAGAACTCCACATGGAAGAATCATTGGATAAAAAATACCCCTAACAGCTTTCATTATTAAAAAAAAAAAAAAAATTAGGGAGTGTCAAACAAGTACCATTCCTTATCCTCAGATAAGGGCAGTCTCAGTGAGAAAGATGGGTTACATTCCACACATCAGAGCAAAACAAAGTGCCCCAGTGTCTCTGTGTGCTGGTTATTGCCTCTGAGTTGTTTTGCTGCTGTCTCATTCTTCAAACATAAAGGATCAACACAAATCTGGGCTTAAGAAAAAATGCATCCTGCAAGCTGAAGGGTGGCTGAAACACAGCAAATCACACACTCTCACAATGTACGAATTTGTATTCCAGCACTTGTACCCAGGGACACTGGGAGCCTCTGAGCTTGGTTAGTTTGCCATCCAGCAACCATTTTACAGGTGCAAAGGACACCTGGAGAGTCACTGTGCTGTTCTGTTTAGACAATCATCTTCTCCTTGTTTTCTTCCACACGGAGAAATCTCTGAGTCATCAGCATCATTACTGCCTCCTTTTTGCTTACCTAGCCTCATTAAGAGGATTAGACAGATCAGCAAAGGGGAGCAATTTAACCAGCACATACTTTACAAACAAAGCAAGACCAATTTCTTCCACTTCCTCTGATATTTTTTTGCCACATGAAGAAACACTGCCTGATTTTCCCTATGCAGGACTTCTGTTCTTGAAAAGGCAGTGCTTTTTATTTGATGTCTCAAATACAAAATGCCCACATATTTTAATTCTTCCCATCAGTTGAACATCTCTATCTATATTAAGTTGAAGAAGCTTATCATTCTATTGTCCAAGCAATTACCCCATACACAGTAGAGAACATTAAATACTCCTTAAATCCCATTACAGCCAGAGGAAGATGAGTCACTGGATGGCAACTAAAATAACCATGGCATTGAAGTTGTTTTCAGTGACTGCTGCACAAAGGCTATGGAAAAAGTCAGGATGAGTGACATCAGGAGTCTACTGGTAAAATCTGTCTCTTTTCAAAATAGGATAACTTTGGTTGAGATTAATGCCTAGAAGATCACAAAGTGTGTGTGTATATATATATATATATATATATATATATATATATATATATATATATATGCTCACACTGAAGTACGCTGCAAATATCTGAAATGCAGGGAAAGCCACTTTGCAAAGCTGTCACAGAGTCCAGAGCAGTGTTAGGGGACACAAGTCAAGTCTTCCACAGCTGAAGCTTAGATTTGGCTAGGAAGCATTAAAGGTGAGGCCTATTCTGCCTCAACAACAGAGCTGATATAACAGTCATGGGCAACAACAGCTCTTCCCTTCAGTAGGGAATTCAGTCTAATTCCCTTTCTTACTCTGCTAGGGCAGCATTTGGTGCTGACCAGGAAAGGGGAGTATCACCTACTGCCCTTAAAAGCACCGCTCCATTTCAGAGGAAAATTATTTTCTTGCCAGTTTGCTGTGTGAGCAGGCACCCTGCTTGTCTTGCCAATCTACCCATAAGCAGCTTGTAAGCCTGATGTGATACCAATATTTATAGCTGAGGATAGGAGCAGAGAATTCTTTATCGGTGGTTTCTGACTAAGCTGATACCTGCTACTCTCAAGTGAATGTCCTTATTCCTCTCATCTCAACAGGATTTCTGCCAGCGAGGTATCAAGGCATAAGGATGCAGTTCTTGGGGTTTCTGCTGTTCTCAGCTGCATCTTAATATTCTACAGCTATTGTTAGAGAAAAACTAATGAATAGGACTTGGCACAAAGTAACAGAGCAAGCTTTAGATCTTCTGTTTATTGCATTTCATTTAGTGAACTTCCTTGCATGGGATTAAAGATTTGGTTTTCTACAGCAGCAGCAAATATTTTGATTTCTAATAAAAAAAATCATGTTGATTATTCAGGCCAATGGTTCCACAGCAACCGTGACATTACTTGTGACAAGTGATGGGAACAGTGGATATTTTTTGCTAGAGATAGTAAATTGGAAGACAGCTGAAAAATGGAACCAGCACTGGAAGAGATTAATGAGGAACTAAATGATTTACAAGTACCATGTCCTCATTTGACTGGGAATTAGATAAATTAACCCCCCCCCAAAAAAAATCAATGCATTAATGAAGCTGAAGGGCAACTCCACAAATATATTACAAATGGACTTGGAGACAAAGAGGGGGAAAAGAGAGGAGGGAAAAAGCAAGCAAAGGAAAAAATGACAGCCTACATGTAAAATGTGCTTAGCAACCCAATGGAAATGGTAACAATTCAAGCAGAAGCCCTCAGTGATGTTTCCTGAGGGTGACAGACAGGGAAGGAGAAGCTGGTATAAAACAGTTGATACATCTGTTAATAAGAGGAAACCTTGTATGTGGGGAAATCTTAAAAGATAACTGAGTCATGCTTCCAAAATGATAGAAGAAGTTTAATTTTAAGCATAATAAATTGGATGGATATAGTGTTGTAAATGCCAGAGGTAGAGGGAAATTCAGCCTATATTAAGGAACACACTTTCGAGGATCTTTCAGGATACATTTCTCTGGCAACAAAAAAATGCAAAAGCCATTTGCAAACTTGTCCTACTTCAGCAGACTTCCATAGCCACAAGATGAAAAATATTGATTCTGCACCAAAAATAAATTCTATATGAAAAGGAATACTTCTTGGGAACCCAAAAAACATTACCACATAGCAGGATTGTTACAAAGGAAACAGCAATGCTGTTTTTCAATAATTATCACCACCAGTTCCATTACTTGGCCACTGAATTCAATCTTATTTTTGACAAACCAGAAAAGGGGCTGCAGCTCAACAGAGAATGACTAGTTATTTACACAATAATGGTCATCCTTCCAGCCTGTTGTTTCAGTAACACAATTTTCACTGACTCTTGAGCTGAGGGCTGTTCATACTTAGCCAGTTTAAGCATTTTAACAGGCCTGGTTATTGGTTTGTTTCCAGCATTCAGGTCCCTGGAAATTGAAAAGGATTCACAGAAAATTTTTGCAGGCCAAGTTACCCCTGCAATTCAATAAGGTGATCCAGCTATAACTTGGTAATAAAAACATCTATAAGATTTTACATCAGTTTTAACTTTGGTGGGAGTTTGCAACTGCAACAGCTGTGTTTGCATAACACAGTCTATACTGTTTAACCTGCTTAAAGCTTCCTGCTCTAATGCTTAACAGTGCACATATTAATTAATATGTACATTACCAAAAGCATATTCTTCTGAAGCTTTTCCCAGTTATGAATAAAACTGAAAGAAAAATGCAATTTTTCTGGTTCAAACTCCAAACCAAGAAATGGGAAAAGTATTTTAACACCAACCTATTTGTTTTCAATTTGAATATTATCTTTAGCATAGACCATATCCAAATATTTCCTTGACCAGAGAGGGACAGTGAAAATTGCTCTGGACGGCTTCAGGCCCTTTTGTAAACGAAGCTATCTGACCTGTCTCATCTCCTGCAATATATGCACACTAAAAACATTACATCAGTAAGAGTCAATACACACCATCCTAGAGGTGGATAACAAGTGCTGTTTCAAGATGGGAGAACCACTGCTGTAATCTGGGTTGAGCCTAGATTTAACACTTCCTCATACAAAGTCCAAGCAAGAGCCACTGGATTTTGGGCTATTAATGGAGAATGGGATGATACCTTCCCTTTCTTTATTGTTGTAAGCTCCTTTCTGAATGAAATCTCTGATTAATGGTTGGGGTTCATGATCTTGGAGGTTTTTGCTAGTCTTAATTATTTCTCTGATTCTATGATTCTAATCCTGAAAATACTCATGTTTGGGAAATATTAGAACTATTCTTGTCAACATTTCTATCTCTTCTTTTTAGGCTTGTTGTTGTTGTTGTTGTTGCAGCCAACAGAATTTACTGAATTAATCTCAAATTCAAATATTGTTCTGACCAGCCAAATATAATCTATTTATTGTTGAAGGAAGGAAAGTAGGAAGCAGGCAGGATGCAATTTTGCTCTGGGTAAAGATATTTTATAGGCTGTGTATGTGTAAAAAAAGGTTAAGGACGGGGACCATAAGATGAGCTGTCCTTTTAGTATGACATATAGCAAATTTTAACAGCATCCTTAGAACTACAGGAGAATGAAATTCATCTCTGTGTAGAAAATTGCACTTAAGCCATCAAAACAAGGCTATAAGTGAGAGATAATGGTCTTATATACTTTTTCCTGACTTATGAATGGAGTTGAATTTCCTCCCAAGAGTTTAGGAAAAGTATGAATACTCCTCTGAAAAACTGCAGAAATGCCACAGGTAAGCACAAAAAATTTGTTTTCATGAAGGCTTTTAGGGAAACAGAGAGGTGTTGTGAATTCCTGCACTCTTGCAGAAGTGCCCTTAGTGTACATGATACTTCCTGATAAGTGTGCTCATGCTGTGCCACTTCACTGCTTGGTAGGCACAGCCATAAAAGCCATGTGGATTTTTTAGTATTTACTCTTGAGGATTTTCCTTTCTATTCCATTTCACTGCTTAGGTGGTACAGAATGGAAACACACTCACCAAAACTATCATGTGTTACTGGTGCTACTTCAAAAAAGGGCAGTTAAAGAGAGAATCCTCATTTGGTTAAAGAGTTATGTTAATTTTGCTGGACATACAAACATAATGCTTTCAGTGGGGCATTCTTAAAAGATTCATAACTCCTCTAAAAGCAAGATCCAGTTTTTGATCCAATCATCTTGCAAGCACATTTTTTTTCAATGATTCAGATATTAAAATAATATTGTCATGGAGCAGCCCAAAAGAATATTTTCCCAAGATAACATCAAGTGCCCATTAAAATCCAGTTTTGCAAGGCAATGAGTAATCTGATGAGAGCCTAAGTTGTCTCCATGCTTTGCATAAAGGTTCTCAGACTGCAGCAGCAGGATCAAATTGAAGGAAAAACAATACAAAGATGATAAGAAGAGAAGAAGAAATACATTACCCTTCTGTTCTGCCTTAAAGATATTTGCTATCAATGTTGATAATGTTGCAGTGAAATTAAATCTATTCTATGATGTTGTATTCTCAAAACAAACATGTTTCTCAAAACAAACACATATTTATTTATCCTCTTCATATAAACAGTCATGCCTATCTGGAAGAATCAGAGTTGTAAAAGGAGTAACTTCCAAAGCACAGGGAACTCGTTATGCTCTTCCCAAGTCTCCCTGAAAGTACACAATAATCTGAACTCTTGGTCTTAGCAGGCAGGCAGTGAAGGAGCACTAAAGCTTCTGTGGTAAGAAAATTCCAGATCTCTGTGTGCAGGGGCAGCAGTGCCTCCTCACCTGCCTTTCAAGAAGGAGCCCTGCCTGCCAGGGCCTGCCAGGGCACACTGGGCAGAGAGCAAATGCCTCGGACACAAACCACCCCAGGTGGGCACCTACTGCATCCCTGGAATGCTGGGGAGATGAAACAGTGGCAAGAGAACATGAGTGCATGTGAAAAGGAGGCAGGAGGAGGAAGAGGAGAAAGGACAAGATCATGTACCAGGTCAGAGGTGTAAAAGGAGACATGTTTGTAGCTTCACTTGCAATACTTTTGTGACTCTTCCCACCAAAACCAGCGGGACTAAAATGTTTCCTGGTGTAACAAATTGGAAGCTGTGAGAGAAACCTCAACATGAAATCGCTCTGATAGACTAGTGAGCTGTACAAGGAAAATCATGCTCTGAATGAGTGAAAAACTCCAGTTGCCCTGCCATCAATATGCTAAATGAGTCATCCTTACTCTCCACTGGCCCAGGGACAAATGACAGACATGCTGGCAGATTCAGAGGAGTGCCAGCCACACATAACACGCACCTGTGACTCCTTTTCCTGTGGGGGACTCGGGACTAATCTCTGCACTACTGGGTGACACTGCTGAAACTTCATAAACCATTCCACCACATGACAACAATTTCTTAAAACAAAAACAGAGATCAAGAGAAGGAGACCCCAAGGACAAATTATTTGAAGTATTTCAGCACCCCACTGTATTCATACTCTAATGAAGATCACACAAAATATTTGATGGAGCAACCAGAAGTGCCAAAGTGTAAAACATTCACTTCAGTATTGAATTTTAAATCTTTAATTATGAAAATGTCTGACCAGCTCTAACTGGCACCTTTACATTTATGGTAATGAGAACAAAAGCAATGGAACTTGAGAGAATGAACTACTCTTTCATTTCTTTGGATAAAGGCAAAGGCATAAATCTTGTAATTAAGAGAGAGTTTGAACTGCCAATGGTTGAGCCAGACAAACTAGATCTGTCTTGCACGTAAGCAGGGGCTTATAACCTTGGCATGAGAGTTAGGACACACACTCATTAATGTCTGTCTAGAGCTATAATATGAGTATTCCTTTACACATCTGTGCCTTTCATTCTCCATTCACAGGCTTTAAACTATTTTTTTTTTTTTTTTTTGGCTTGCCACCTGCTTCTCATCTATTCAGGAAATCAGCTCACTTTGTGGACTCAATGCCAACTTCACGGCGAGGGCTGGCACATGGTCTGTGGACTATTTGAAGCAGGAAGGGAGATCAGATCATACAGAGTCCTTGTATTATTTCTCCAAACACACACAACATCAATCCCTTGTAAATACACCTGAGAGAACACTAAGAATTGTTCTTAGGTGGAGCTAAGGAACGTAGTAGCAGGTGTGTCCCAAGGTCCTTCCTGCTGGAATCCTCTGACAGGGGTCAGAACTGGATGTTTAAGGAAGAAAAAAACAGAGATAACATGTAGAGAAACCATCCAAAAGTGGATGGAAACCACTTTATACAGCTCCCCTAACTACTGATGATGTGTTTTTATTTTTCAGTCCATGCATTTCTCCTGTCACTGTTGAAACCTGCACAGACTTGTCAGGTACAGAATGACACTTTGCCCAGGCAGACCTAATTTTTATCTAACTTTTGTTGTATAGGTCTTGAATGTGTGGTCTAGGCCATTTTCTACAGTTTCTCTATCAGCTGGGAGAAGCAGAGCTTTCAGAGGGAAATTCTACTCATCATTAGATTAGTTATTGCAGATGCTGGGGATGAGTTACTGCATGGAGATGTTTTTTCCTCCATTAAGTTAGAAGGGAGCCTGATGAAAGCCTCACTTGTGACAGCTATAGCTAGGTGACACAGATGCATTGCCAAAAGCATGCTTCTGGAAGGCAAAGACACCTTTGCTCTAAAGGGGTGATCCAAGGAACACAGAAAATAGAGTTAAAAGGAATCTTGAGAGGGTCCCTTTAACTGTACAGAAATTCTCTCAACATCTCAACTGAGTGATGCCATTGCTCTTTAGGATGGAGGGAGTTACTGGAATGACCTACTCACAGAATGTGTTTTCTTAATAAAGTCCAGGGCTCTGACACAATGAAAACTGAAATTAGTACAATATTTGACAACATAGTTGACCTTTCCAAGAGAATGCACTACATAGCAATAACAAAAACAACAACAAAATGTTTCAGAAAAGCTGAATCTGATTATGCAGTGAACTGCTAAAGAGGAATCTGACCAGAATCTTTAGAGGGGGGGAGATAATTAGGCAAATGTTGAGGAGACAGAGCCTCATAAGAATGTCAAATGTCACAATTACCCATTTACTTGATAAAACAAGTGCTCTGTTGATTAAATTTTATTGCTCTCACTGCTTCCTGCTTTAAAGATTAAAACATCAGAATCAATTTTAAGACACCGTTTTTTTGGGAAAGGAAAGAGGATGCTTGTGTCAGCAGAGGTCCTCAGACAAATTCTGAGCCACTCCTGAGGACCTGTAACACCTGCTGCCTACCACAACCACAAAACCCTGAGTTCTGTGGCCTGTGCTGGTGGGAGGGACAGGAGGGACTGCAGTTTTGGTTTCATCAGTCCTTCTTTTGGGAAATCTAATCCAGCCACCAACACCAAACATTCAGTGTAGCAGTCCTCACCAGCCAGAAAAGCTGGCCATTGGAGGAAGCCAGGTGAAGAACATGGCACTTATACTCTGCTTTTCTGGTTCACCAGCAATCATCTGGCTTTAGGCAAACATGAAAAAGTCCCAACCATTTGTGTTCCAGTCTGATTCACCACGGTATTTCCATCCCAGTGTAATTTTATGCATCAGCACAAATGTGGAGTGACACAGGAGTTATTTCAGCCCTGGCTATTTAAAGTTTCCCAGAGATGAGCTATTACAGTAGGTCTGTTTACATGAGAAGAGGGACATTGTGATTTACAGCTCATGACAGAATTTGGAAAGGCCAGCTGCTTTCACTCTGTATTACACTATCGCTGGCTCTAGCATGGACCTGACCCATCAGTTTTGGAAATCCCTCTGTTTCTAGACGAGGTTATTTTCACATCTTGTTAATCATGTGTAGCAACAACAGCTACTGCCTCTGCCACCAAATCCAGATGCATCAACTCCAGGCTTGTCTCCTGCTTATTCAGCATTGTCACTGAGCTATGCCCCGCATGGTGTGGAGTGGTGCTCTCATACTATGTTGTCTCTGAGCTTCTTGGCTCAAGCTTTCAGTGGACTAGAAGCAAATTTAAGTTTATGAAGGGTCTTCATGCTCCATCCCTACAGTGGAAAAGAAGAATGGGAACAGCGCAGCAATAGCAGCTGAGCAGCAGCAGCTGCAATCATAACACCTGCAGGATTCCTGCAGAGATAAAGCAAATATAAGGAAGGGGAAGGAGAAGGTAGGAGCTCCTTCAATGGAATTATCGTTTGATACACACAGATGTGCAGGAGCTGAAGCATGCTCAGCCTGACCTGTTGGTATTACAAAGTATCTGCCAAAGGACAGCAAATACCATTATCTCTGCTGTGCTAGGTTTTGTCCTTAGCAGCACAATTATAAACTCCCCAAGACTTAGGCCAGTTTTCAGAAATAGAAACCCAAAGTTAGAGCTACATTTAGATGCTGGCATCAAATTGTGAGTGGCAGCTCTTGCAGGCTCAGAACTTTTCACAGTTAACCCACCCATGTCTCAACATGAACTTAGCTGTTCAGGTCTGTGCTTCTATTCCTAAAATCCTTGTGTGGTGAATCCACTTTCACCACACCCCAAATCCCAGCCCTGCCTGCTCCTTAGCTTCTGATTCAGTAACCTGCCAACTAGCCTTGTGTTCACCATCCCATCACAGCCTGCTATCACCTCTCACTGTGATTTCAACTGCTGACCAGATTAACATTCAGAGGACACAAACAATAAACATTTTGCTTCATTACTTCTAACGAATAAATAAAATGGATTCTAGAAGTCCTCCCAACCTCTTCCTCATTCTTTATTGGTTTTGATAAACTAAGCCACAGTGTCCCAACCGTGGCATATTTCTTTTACATTCCGCTTACTTCACCGTGAAATGACTCAATTCAGCCAAGAAGATTTGAAATACACACTAAAGGCAGTGTAAAACAGCACCCTTACCAAGTGTGAAAAAAGAAATATAGTTCATAAACAGAGCAGAATGCATATTTAAAACAACTTCTAATGAACTCCAGAGGCAGCAGAGCTTGAACCAGACAACATATCCCTGACATCAGCATTGGCTTTCAAAAAAATCACATTGTCCACAGGTCATATATTTCACTGCATCTCTGAAGAAATGCTAAATCAATAAAATAGCTAAAGGTTGCCAATGAATCAGGCAGTGTTCTATAAAAAGCCAAGCATTATTGCTGCGGGGCAACTTAAGAGCTGAAGAAATATTTGCAAGGAAAAGGCCATCCCTCCCACTGGAGCCCATTCATATTCAGTCGTTTGACACATTCCAGCGGACACCAGTGAGCAGTACCAGGAGCTGGAGTCGTGTTGGCCTGCTTGCTCTGCTGCAGCAGCTTTTCTTGATGATGTGGGGTTCCTTACACACTGTCAGTTTGAGTGTCCCCCCTCCCTGAGCCTGGATTCTAGCACCCCTATGAAACTCAAGCTTGCGTTAAGACATTCACCAATTAATGTGTGTGTTAACTCGGCACCCTTGTATCCAGATTGCACATTCCACAGCCAGCCTTCAAAGGGCCACAAAAACACCCGCATCTGGTCATTGTGAAGTCAGAGCTGGGAACTTTTTAACAACTCACAGTACATCGTTGGTTTAGTTGTTTCTGTATATACTACAGGATACAAGCCATCTTCTTGCTGAAGGGAATATACAGACGAGAATAAAATATTAGGTGGAAGCAACTTGGTATTCTACTGCAAACCCAGAAACTAAGCTTATTGGTGTTATAGACTACTCTTGGGTTTTGTTTCCTTTATGTGCTGACATCCATCTTATGGAGTGGAGTCCTTAGAAAATCAACTATCATACTCATCTGACTTAGTTTTCACAGAAGTAAAAATAAAGATGTGTCCATTTCCTGAACTCACACAGAACACTTTGATCTTTTTAGGCTATCAATTTTAAAAGAGGGAAAAGCAGTCTGAAAGCCAAATCAGTGTTGATGGGGAGGCTAAGAACTACTGGAACTAAGATTATCTTAATTTCATGCAAAAGCTGGGATTACAACTTTTACCTCTCAGTGTAAACATTCTAAAAAGTGCTCTCTTTTCAGTCATGTGGACATACGGCTTCTGCAGTAGTTTCAGAAAATAATAATCCATTCCAGAAGTATATAGTACATATATCATGTCTTGGCAACACAGTTCTCTATTCTGCTTTCCTGTTGCTAAAAATAAAGGTTTTTCACAACCATATTTTCAATATGCATTTAATATTTACATAGAGCTTGTTTTTGAGAAAGCAGGGCTTTTGGATAAGCTTCAGTGAGCACTGTGTTCAGCTCCATTACCTACAGTATCACAGCCCTCCCACTGTTACCACCAACACTGACACAAAAAAGGGGTCTTATTCTCCTCACAGTCACTCTCCTGAAAGCTCCACAGTTGGGAAAGGCCAATCTCACCTACATTTCATTACTCACCTCAAAGAATTTGAAAGTGCAGGGCAATGTCAGAGAGAATTTAGGCTTTGTGCATGTTTTACTCATAAATGTTTTTCAAGTTTGGCCCTACATCTATACCTCTCTTCCTCTACATGCTTGCATGCTAGATTCACTTCTCATAGGCACTTAGCAATGGCAAAGACAACATTTTCAAGCAGATGACTTTGTGGGTGACCAAATGCTCACCAGCTAAATACACATCAAAATTGTTTTCCTTATTTTTTAGGAAGGCAGCCCAGAAAGACTTATGGATTCCAAAATGTTTACCACCATGTGTATTTCAATATTGTGCTTGCTGGCAGATGGTGATTAAAAACTTCTTTTCAGCTCCCAGTTCTGTTCTGTATTACTTAGAATACATCAGTTGGTTCTTTCTCCTCTGGTAGATCTGCTGGATCCTCACAATGTATGGGTTACAAATATTTTCCATTTCTTCATACCTTTCTGATGTCAGACTCTGAGATACTGGGCAATGAGAAGCAATGTCAGACAGTATATGCCTAATTAGCCTCCTTGTAAATTCAGCAGGCATTTCCATTTATCATTGCTGTGATTTTTATCCCCTTGAAATTATCTGTTTGATTCCAATTGCTTTTTATCATTTTCCTGAGCAGAGCATTTATCTTGTAATATTTTTAAATGTATTTCTGCAAAACAGTTGTCCTTTGAGCCCTAATATTAAAAAAAAATAAATTCTCTGCTGCACAGTATTTTTTGTCATTATGCTGCATCCCTTTTGTACAACACTGATTTCTTTTTCTTATTCAAACCTGACAAAAGTGGCATAAGTGGGTGGGATGATGAGCAAAATTCAGTCCATGTATCTTCAAGCTCAGAAAGATTAAACCAAAAATTAATTAGGCCTAAGTAAGTAAAGCTGTACTGCAGGAATGACAAAGCAGAGCATCTCAAACGTTGAATTTGTTTCTTACAAGTGAACATTTACAGATGCAGAGGGTACAGATACAGATCTTTTCTTTTCCACAAATTCTGATTCACAGAATGTCATTAACAACACCAACTCACTAAGTTTAACAAAGATAGGTGTTCTTGAAAAATTCTCATCAAATGCAACATTTATATCCTTCACCCATACGAGTCTTTAGTATTAACACAATAATTATTCCCACAAAATAACCTCAGATTACTTTGCATTGTTGAGTATTTATCAGGCTCTAAAATGAGCACAGAACATACCTAGAGTGAGACATTTACCCCTCCAAAGTTCTGTGGAGCGAATCTTGTGGCTTTTATTGTGGTAGAAGGAGAAATCTATAGGGAGCACCTTAAATATCGTATTTTTGATGAGCAGTATATATGTACAAGCTCCTAACATCAGGGTGAATCTTACCACTGATTTCCAGAGCTGGCAGGCAAACCCTGAAAAGTGCACTGAACATATTCCCATTTCTTTCTCATGAGTGCAAATAATGCTGGGCACAGCATGACTCCCCCTGCTTGGGTGTTAAATGGAGGCTGGAAAAAGCAGATGGCTTTTTGTTACTGGGATGCTGAGGGTACCACAGGGAAAAGACAGTTAAGGATCTAACTAAATCAACATTTCTGCAGTAAAAAAAAATGAGCCAGTGGTAGAACGTGTGCAACTTTTATAGCATTATTTGTGTTTCTTTAGGCTTGGGATATGGTATTGTAGTGGCATCACCTCTCTGGCTGAAGCGTGTCAAATCTTAAGTGTACGGGTTCTGAAAGAAACAGACTGTTTAAAAAGATATATGAATGGTGAAATCTTTAAACAGTTGATGACTATGCCTACAAGACCTTTTCAGATGATCTATTATGGCATGGATCTCCATCTTTTTCTCCCCATACAATTCAAAATGTTAAAACTGTCTCTGATTACGATTTGTGTCTGAGCTAAGAATACAGACTCTGATCAGCTACAGCTGCTTTATCATACTTCTCAGTAGGTGTAAACTCAGATATTTCTACTGTATTTCTCAGGCTGAGGTTTGCTCTTTTCACCTCCACAAGAACACTGGCTTTTGGAAACCTGCTCTGGTATCAGGATCAAGGAAAAGAGTTCACAATTGCCAACCACCAAGGACTGTCCAACTTTGGACCCTACTCCAGGAATGAGCTGCCCAAGCTCACACACTGCTCCACTAGACAGGCCACTGAAGGCTTGGCTACCACTGGATTCTCCCATTAGCTTCTTCTGATGTGAGCATAAAGAATTAAGTGCTCCAGCACACTCAGTCAAGCAAGGTCAGAAAGAAGAAAATTAATGTCACGTTACATTAGATATGGTGTCAGCAAGGTTCATTTTCAATAGAGGTTGTGTCAGTGGGGCTCAGGTTATTGAACTCTTCCAGCCACTCCTCTTGTCTGATTAATTTTGCTTATTATTTGATAGCTTTCAGGTGTGGTGGAGCTTGCTGAAATCCTCTGGCCACTGTGGAGTAGAATAATGCACTGTAATTTTGCCATTTCATTTTAAATCTCAGCTGAAAAACAGCTGCTCCCCAAGTCTATAATTTGCTGTGGCTGACTACTCCTTCTGCTGTTATTTATCCGGGTAGCTATATTATTTAACTCTGTGAAGCACATTGGAATACAGTTTACCTGGGGAACACTAGTAAGTAGAGAATGAGTAAGTGGGACTCTTAAATCAGATTTCACTGATGACTTTGAAGAGCTTCTAAAAATTCTCACCTGGTGCTTCCCAATACAGTCATTCTTTATACATCTATTCCATAATATGACATGAAAGGAATTTTTGGCTTCAGTCCCACTTTCTGACTCCAGCAGCTCCCAAAAATCTTTCCGATCAAAGAACCGATGGCAGTTTGTCATCTTTGCAATGATGCATTTTTAAAAGGTATAGCTGGTGCAAGAAGTTACATGTACCTTTTCTGCATCAGTGCATTTTTCCAATTAAGTAGGATTCCCTGTTTCTGCAGGCTCGACTGGTCAGATAATGGACTGCAGTGAGATTTGCCCTGAGCTGAATGCTGCAACGGGGACAAAATTAATGCTGGGAGGAAAATGACATGAGAAGCAAAATTAAGTGGAATGATTGGAATGATTGCAGTGCAGCTATATAATTCACTTCCAAATTGTTAGAAAAATTACAAAAGTGTTAATCTTTTAGCAATTAATGTGCCAAATTAATCCTCACTTTTAATAGTCCATTAGAATCTAATAGAAAAGTGGAAAAAATGTTGTGAAGAACCTTTCTTTAAGCAAGCTGCAGAACTTGGTTGAAAATTATATCCTTACTACACTACACCACAGGATTTTTTATTCTTAGGTATAAAAAAAAGGATACACTTTATAATGACAGTCTGTTTTTGCAAGGCTTTCATGTTTAGGGATCTCTAGCCAACCTATTCCTGCCTTGTGGAGACAGGATCTTTATTTGGACCCTGCCTGCTGGGTAACATAAAACTAATTTTGTCACTGTCTGCAATGTTTTTCTTTCTATCCTTCAGATACCTGGTCAATTCAAATTGAAAATGAGCCCAGGACTGTCACTTACTGCATGCATTCACAGTAACAAGGCAAGTGGTGTGCTCATTGCAACTTGTTCTTTGGTTAATTTTCAGCAGGGATAAAAAAAAAATAGACAAATGTGAAAAACTGTTTGACTTTTACTTCAGCAATGTGGGTTCATGATGAGTAAATCAACAGAGGTGTAGGTCTTGGGCAAAGAGATGCAGAGTAACCAGTGGCCATAGAATCCCACAAGTGTGCTGCAGAAAGGCAGGCTGCCCAAAAACCCTGGTCAGCTTTCAAGTTGGATTTCAAAGTGCTGTACATGCCCATGTGACAGCAGATCATCTGATCAACCACGAGGATCAGTAGCTTCTCAGATATGTAGCTAGGCACAGATTTAAAGACCTTATAAGGAGCAAAGGGTCTTACTTAAATATTCTCTGTGGGAAGGGAAAATGCAAATGAATGAGTCACTGCTTCAATTAACATCAAGTGCACTCCAATGGCCAGCTTCATTCTCTCTGATTCATCATGTAGAGCTACATGCACCCCTGCAGAATGTATAACTAGGGGATTACTAGTGCAGTCACCCAGCTCGCAGAGTTCCTCTGCTGGTTCAGGGCATGGAAGTACTCTAAGCCCATGACTGCCATGACACACCAAGATTCAGGGTTTATACTTACACAGGGCAGCACTGCATCCCCAGAAAGTCTGTCCAGAAAGATGTGGTCATGACAGATAACTGATAAAGGTAGTCTGAAAAAATAAGCCTCTTTGCAAGAGTCATAGAGCAGTGAAATGCTATAAACAGAAAGAGAACATAATCTACATAGAGAAAGGTTCTCATTTAAAAAACAGTATGGAATTACTCAATACATCTCTGATCCTGTTATCCCCTTATAGTAAGGTTTTGGCATTGAGAGGCAAGGAACATACTCTGACACTGTCATTAGACTATTTCCTCTTATCAATAAACCAATTGTTTTAGATAAATGATTAATGAATTCAAAATATTAAAACCAATAAGATTTCCATTTACTAATTTTGCATCAAGACCAATGATTGTGTGCAATCAAAATTGAAAAAATCTTTCAAAAGAAAATGTTGAATTCTGATTTTCTACATTAGAAATTTTCAAGAACCCGACACTATTCTACATAAATGATTTCCAGTGATTAATTATCCTCCTTATTAGAAAGGCATGCCTTATTTCTCTGAATTCCAATATCCATAATCATGAATAAGTACTACAAAATTCCCTTTTTTTGGATCATTCCAGGACCAGAAATAATGCTAGAAAAACAACTGATATCTGGTACTGGACAAAAGGGATCCCACACAGCTTATTCCTAATGTCTGAACTGGAGATGGGAAATCAGTTGCTACAAACTTTTTTTTTTACGAAGAAAGATATTTTTCTGCTCTAAGGAGCAAAACATAGTGACTGAAAACCTCAGGTTTGATTTTATTTTTAACCAACAATTACTCACAAAATGGGACAAAGCTGAACACAGCACTTGAGTAACCAAGGAAGGGCTAACAAGGTCCACCACAAGGAGAAGATCTGATTCAAGGGATGGGGACAGATGGGAATGGATTTTGAGTATGCCACTTTTGAGGAATGCTCTTATGAGCCAAAACACAACACTAAGAAACAATGTACATGTGTATATTACATGACATTGCAACAGTTTGCTGAGCTATTCAACAAAATTATCTGCCAATTTTAATTCCCAGCACAGACTGTGGCTAAGATAGGCAAGCTTCCACCAGTTGATGTCATAGCCCATCTCCTAGAAACAAAGAGAAATGAAAATATTTTCAGGTACTGCATTAAAACTTAAAATTACCATCCTACCTTTCACCAGACTTGAAATTCTTGAGCATTATTTGTGTTTCTGATTTTAAAATCTGAAATAAACAAAAGAACTTTCCTTAGAAGTAAAAGCCATCCATGGAGAAAGATCAAATCTGAGAAAGAGAATGCTCAATGGTGAGCCAAAAACTTCCTTGTTCATCCTTGATGCTATAGTAATAGGGAATACTGAATGTGTTGGGAAACTGCAAGGTTTACTTCCCCTTTGCTGAACATCCTCCCACTCACTGGACAGCTAAAGGGATACTGTCATTCCTTCATTAACACTGCTGACAATCACCTTCTCCTTTGGATGAAAAAGGCACAGGGTTGTGCTAAGAGGAAAAAAGCCATTTGGATCAGGTTTCCAAACCAAGACATTCATAAAAATCACTGATTTTATCCCAGGCAGACATAATATTAATAAATTCCAGCACTCACATTTATTCATCCATTTCCTCATGGACTTCTCAAGGATTCATGTGATAGGAAATCAGCAAGTAGTCCCAATGAAATTTACTTTTAAACCAAGTATTACTCCTCCTCAGCTCCTTCCCACTTATCAGCATTTTTAACCTGCTCAGATATTCAGCATTCAGAGCAATCTGTTTTAAAAACAAGATTAATTCCTTTATTTCACATTAGAAAAAGACAAGTTGTCAAGCACAATCAAAATAGTCTTCATTTTCCAGGAATAATAAAGCCAGCCTACCTAGGTTTGCACTGTTTTGCTTGTGTGAGATCCAGAGGGGCTGTCTTCCACCTTTGGCATGGAAATTCCAATGCATCCTAAATTTTATTAACACATGAGACAGCAAGACATTGTTTGTGGCTAAATTCTGCTAAGATCTCTGCTGCTAGGCAACCTGCCTTAAGCACAGTGTGAATAAGGTCAGTCAAGTTTCTAGGTCAGCAGGATGTATTTTCTGTGAGCAAAATTTGGTGGCAGACTTGATCTCACTCTTGAATCCAAGTTATCCCTTACTCTGCATCCCTCCCTGTCTTGTATTTGGTCAGGTCTTTATCAGCTTTGAAACACTGCAAGGATCAAGCATCTCCTCACACAGGCTGGTGCTCTAACACAGGCATCTTGGGGAGGCCAGTGTTTGCCATGCACTTTAGCCTGGAAACCTGCTGAACCTTCTGCCCTGCTGAAAACACACTCTGCAGACCCTGGGCAGATGCTGGGACAGGGACTGAGTAAAATATGCCAAGTGCAAATTGAATGGCTGCAACTGCTATGAGATTACACCTCTCACACCAGGTCACATCTGAGGACAGGCTGGAGCCACTCCAAGCCAACAAAAAGAAGCCCCTCTGCTTTTTCTGCAGCTCCCCAGAACCTCCAAGTCTGCAGGAATCCATAACTCAGTGCAAGGAATACAAGCAGTGTCCCTGCCACAGCAGAGACACACTGGCAACAGAGAAATTAAGGCTAAAGCTAACTTCAGGCCCTCCACTGAGGCATCCCATCCCTAGGCTTCCTCTGCACCTGCCCTTCATGGTGCAGACCAGATGGTGTCTGCAGGTAAGTTGGATGTTTTAGCCCACGTGCTTCAGCTGAGTGTCTCTGATGAAATGGAGTGAACAAGGAGCACAGATCTCTTTCCTGATAACTGACCAGCTGCAGGAGTTGCACCACAGCTCACTACAGCCTCACTCAGCCTCATTTCATGATGTCCCCTGACTCCAGCCAGCAACAGCTGTAGGTCTGAATTGCTGGAATAGCTAAGAACCATATTAGAAAAAAAACCCAAACAACACTTTCCAGTTTATATGTCATATTTTCCAAAACACATTTGTCCTGAAGATATGGGTGGTTAAGAAAAATGGATTACCTGCCATAATTATCCAAATTCTTCTTTATTTTGACACTGGATCTAGACAAATATTAAGTAATGAATACACAGCATATGAACATATATATGGTTGAATACTAATCCTTGCTACTGTGTGACAAAATTCATCAAGAAGAGTTTTGATCTAGCTTTAAAACAGTGCAAGCAGTGAACTGTGTCTATGCATTTTAAATAGCCTGAATGCCTAATAGAGTGATTTTTTTCCCCATTATTTCTTTCATGAAAGACAGGTGAGGGGAACACACATGTAATACACTAGTGTGGGGGGTTTTGCCTCATGTATCGTTATGCTACGAATAATATGCCTGAAGTTTTATTCAGAGTTTTTGCCACTTCAAACAGAATGGTCATATTCATGTTTAAAATAAGTTTGGCCATTAAATCTTCAAGTAAAAGCCAAACATTAGCTATCCTCACTAAAAAGCTGCACCTGGTAGACTTGCATATCAGAAATACTTCCTGAAAGACAATGGACCAAATGGAGATGGCAATGAAAGTATTTTGCAAAACAAGAACAAACAGTAGCAGGCATAAAATCCCTGTTTTGATGGCCAAAACAGTCACTGTTACAGTGGGGGTACCTGAAATCTTCATGAAGTCAAACAAAGCACTTTGAGCCATTGACTATGTGCTGTCTAAATTACATCATTCCAGGGCAGAGGGTTTTTTTACTACCAGATGGTTGTTGCTCCAGTTGTGGTAGCCTAGATATGTGCTGACATCTAGTGGGCCTTTACAGAATAAATACAGCCCCAACACTTATTAATTAGCGAGAACAATAATCTCAGATCCAAAAACTTATTTTCTTATTTTTCTTCCTTTCCCCCCACGGTGCATGGAATTGCGTTCTAGATAACTGACTTTTAGTGATTATTGTGTTTTTCAATATTTGTTCAAGCTGATGTTTTCTAAAGCACTGTTCCCATTGACACCATGCTGCGTCCTTTGGGAAAATCCACCTGGAGGCATTTCTTGACTGACAATCACCATGTGTTTAAGCAGAGACTGTAAAATTGAAAAAGAAATAGATGGGAGTGCAGTTCTGCATGTCTGGAGCCACAGCAGGATCTGTATTACACCTGATTTGATCAGAGGCTCCTTAAGCTATTCCTACTAAATTCGGATCAAAATTTGTCTTTAGGAGTTGTTTATCTATTATTGTAAGCAAATGGCTACAAATAGCCTTTAAATTATCATTTAGTTTACTACCATCTTGAAAACACCTTACTGTATTGTAGACATCAATGAATATTTATGAGATAACAGTCAAAACTCTGCTTAGAAACCCACTTTCCATAGTTTTTACTCTATCTTCATTTAGTACATATTTCTGTTTATTTGCAAAGCCATGCATGCAATGCACTCCTCACACAGGATAACTAAACTAAGGAGGAACTACTAGAACCTTAGCTACTGATTTCAAAGTAAACTGAAAGAGGAAACACAACCAGAAAACCAACTGCCTTTAGGAAGAACTGATTTGGGATACCAAAAACTCCTGCTTGGGTTTCAGTTGGAGTCCCCACCAATGAGAAAGGCATTTATTACTTGAGAAATAAGACAGCTGGAGGTTTTACAGTGATGTATATGGTGAGAGAACCCCAGTCATATTCAAACCCTAAAAAGAAGGTCTATACCACCTCCAAGGGGTCCTTGAGGCTGTCTTTTAACCAGCTTTGATATCCAGGACATAGCCTTTTAGGCTAAAGGAATAGGCTGCCACAGAAGACCCCAGGTCACAGAAAGGGAGAGGAATGATGTGCTGAACTAGCACTGAAGAGATTTATTCTGAAGGAAGAAAATGGAAAACACCCTCATAGCTGGCATATATGTGCTGTCGCTGTTTCACACATTCACTGGGGCCCCTGACATGAATCCACCAGTATCCCTTATAACCCAGCATGGCCAGCTCCTCATGAACAGGTCATTACTTATGACTTGCATGACATTCATTTTGGGGGTATTACAATTCAAGTGGCTGCTCAGCTGGTACCCAATAAAGAGTCTTGCCACATAATGCTATTTTTCATTTTTCGCCTCAGTGTAAGACCTGCTCGTGATTTATCAGCTGTAGCAAAGCACAAAGCCATAATTTTCTTTTATTGAACTCGCTCTGGGTAGCCATCACTCTGCAGAAATGCAGATGGTCATCTTATTCTTATTCTTAGCAACGGGATGAATGCCACAACTCTGCTGACAAAGACAGCAAAGCAGCCATTTATAATAGTAAGAGAGGCATTCAATTTAATATCTGTGTTAGCTGCACATAGTTAGGCCTTTTGGACACAGTTGTTATAGGATCCTGCTCTGCTAATACTTCAGGACTTTACAGCATTTAGGCAAATTTGCATAGCATGTGTACTGGCATCCAGGTGCGACTTCTGTGCTTATGGCAAATGAAACTGAGCTATACCCCACTATATATGTAGCTGGCCTCCAATTGAACTCTAGTCATAATCAGGCTTTATGATATGTATTTGAGATAGTGCAGCTTCGTAATTTGTCCACCTCTTCCCTTACTTCAATTTTCAGGGGCATCCCCACAGTGCAGATGAAATTCTGGTTCTGGATCAGAACCGATGAGCTTGAGTGAATTAAACATATTTAACTATTTCATTGTCAATGGAATTAAGGAGATGACTTGCAGCTTCCCTTCTGTTTCAGAAAATATGGATTTAGGGAATTTCTGGTGCCAGCACGATACACAAAACACAGTTTCTCTGTTCTAGGGTGAGAAGAGTGGCAGTGAATTATTCACGGCAACTAGTGGAGTGCCCAGAGACTTGCCCTGTGATAACCAGCGAGTTTGTGGAGACCAAAAATATGGTGTTGAATATTAAACAGAAAGGGGCAGGTGTTTTCTAATAAGCACCCTGCTGGATCCTGCCAAAGGGCCCCCATACAGACCTTAACAGCTGAATCTGGAATGTGCTTCATTTCATCACAGAACTGGCTATTGCCACAGCAACGACTCTTGACTAATAATTCAAAGAAACAAAACAGAGATGCAAGTCAAATCCAGAAATTAGAGTATTTAATAGTTTAGAATAAGGGGAGATTTACCTAGCATTTTCAGTGAATGGATTCAGAGCAAAAATTCATCCAACATCTGCTAATGCCACATTTTAGTATTGCCTCTTCAATCAGAGTAAATTATATAGCTTAAGTGTTCATATTACCAATTAATCTCTTTTGAATCAGATCTGCATATTAGTTGCTTGAAATAGGCTTAATATAGCCATAATTGTACAAAACATGAATACCATTTTTCATAATAATTAGGTAGTCACTTTGCCCTTTTTTCTCAATTTGTCTAAATGTTCATATTTACATTAGAAGTTAGCAGTTAATTTTATCTATACAACCCTTCTCAATGACTCCATTGGTCTGTCAATAGAACCTTCAGCTTAAGGCACCAAACCTGTGCAAAGTACAAGTACTCAACATTCACTGCATCAATTTCCTAAGAGGTCCATTTGAGAGGATTGGAACTCTGCTCCAACAAGCACATGGCAAGGAAGCAAATAAGATATTTCCCGCATTGGAAAAGGCTCAGAGGGAGGAACCAGGCACACTGACCATCGGATCCTTTCCTCCTAAGCTGAGAGCAGTCCAGGAGCTTGCTGTGAGAGGGCCATGGAACCTTTCAGAGCAACTGCCTTGTGCCAAAAATACCCAAGTGCTCTTCCATAGCACATTCTGAGTGTCTCATTTGCTACAAAGACCCCAAAAGTGACTAGGAGATAATTACTCTGACCTCTGCTTGTTGGACGTTGACAGAGAGAGAGTTGATAGCAGCACCACGAACCGTCCTCATGTTTCATTTCTTGATGTGCTGTAAACCTTTGACTTGCTGCCAAAATTTAAGGTTGCTTTATGAGATAATCCCAGCTAAGATGTTCAGTTTCTATGCATCTTCCTGCCCTTCTGCTGGAGACAGGGGCATGATGTAGTTAGCTAAGAAAAGAAACACAAAAGCTTAAGGACTATGAATAATGATCTTGAATAAGTTCTTGCATTTGCAAAACAGAGATAATACTATTTACCCTCATATTAAATTTATAAAATACCTCTCCCCTGCTGGAGTCTCTAAATCCCTTATTAGACCACCAAGAATTCTCATATACATTTCCTGCTGGTTTTAATCGCCTACTCTCAATTTCAAGGATATTTTCCTAAAAAAAGAAACAACAAAACCAAACAAACAAAAATCCTGCATTTCAGAAACAAACACAGCAGCACTCATGAAGAGCGTGAGACTTGGCTTGCAATAATAACTTAAAAGATACTCTAAATGCTTTATTAATCCATGGTGTTGACAGCTTGGAATGCCAAATTATCTGTGTTGCACTGAGCCATGAAACTATCCCATGAGACACTAAAGTCCACCTTGAGACAGCATTGAAGCCAAAGCTTTGATCCTCAAGGCTGACTTGAGTAAATCATTATTTTTAAACTCTTTAATCCCTCCTGCATCCGTAGCACATAATTTTAGTAATGCATTTGACTTAAAGTTCTTATTGCTTCAGAATTCAATCAAACTTCTACTGCAAATAAAGTCAGAGCTCCCAGGGGCTCCAGAGAGAAGAATTATTCCTGCTCTACTGACAATTCTCCATTGAACTGATGAGATGACAAAAACTGTATGTCATCAGGAACCATTATTTTACATTCTTTAGGTGTTTTTACTCTTTTACTGTATTTCAGTGCAGCATTTTCTGCAGAGGAGAAGCACAATAATTAGAAATCCAGAGGTCTTTCATTTCAGTTCTTGCTCCCACACAAGATCATGAGATGATGTTAGAAAATAACCACAGATATCACACTTAGTAGCAAGACAGCACCTTCCATCAGCTCAGATATACCTAGTTAAAGTTTGGGACCTTACCCACACTGCTAAATCAAGTTCAAGCTGTGTGGCATTGCCTCATCACTCTGCATAACGTTTGGCCAAGAGTTCCCCTTTTGGTCCCCATAGCCTGATTTCATAAACATTAGTTAATTGTGCATTATTCTCAGTTCAGAGCATTTTAAATAATGCTATGGCAGTGTCACAACTCATCAAAACAACACTTTATCAGTACGAAATGCAGGCTATAGGTTGCATTATCTGTGGTTTAACAGAAGCCTTGAAGGTGCAAAACATCTTAGTATATCATTAGGGAGAGGGGAAAACAAAACTGGTCCTGACAACACAAAACAGTGCCAGACTGCAAAATAAGCATTAGCAGCCCCAAGGGTTCATTCCCTGTCCCTAGTCCCTCCTGCAGTAGAGACACAGCCCTGGATCCCTACACACTCCAGCTGCCCTGGCCCATTCTGTGGGCTCTGCCCTGCACAGGGCTGCCTCAGGCTGCCCCTCCCTCTAGGCATACCTCTTGTGCAGCCAAATGCAAGCTCAGTTTCTGCCTGTAATGCAATGATAATAACTTTTACTCAATTTCTCTCCATAAAGTTCACACCTTATCAATGCCAATATACCGTTCATTGTATTGAAAAAATATATCTTCTTTGTGAATACATATCTTCAATAAAGAGAGTAAACAGAGAGATGTTTTATATCACTGCAATTGCAAGCTGTACCTGTGATTTAGGCAGTTATTTGCCAAGTGCTGTAAAACACACCCACTTCTGAAACTGCCCTATCTATTAACTGTCAGCTCAAAATCAAAGGCCAAAACGAGCTCCTGCTGGCAAAAATAATTAGTGCCCGAGTATTGCTGCAGCATTCTGCTCTCTCTGCAGTTCCTGGAAGGACAGGTTGGAGAGGGAACACGGGGTGCTCACATGCAGGATAACCCCTCAAACAGAAGCTGCCTCTGGAAAGTATCACCAGCAAAGCTGAGAGGAGCTGTCTGTGCAGGAGCAGAAATCCTGCACACTTACTGCTTGGCTGATCTATGTGTCTGTTAATTTTCATGGTGGTGGTGCTGTAACTCAGACATCATTCCAGTTGAAGGAAGCTTGTTTTGTACGATATGCAGTGTCCTGAAATAAAGCCTGTCACTGCTGTCTGAAGCTTACGTTGCTACCAGGAGTCAGCAGATCTCAGTGAACTTGACAATGTCTTTGGAAAACAAATTTCTTGCTTCTCAGAAAAACATCACGTGCCAAGTGTGAAAGGGGGGGATAATACAATCCCTTGCTTTGCCTGCTCTGCTCTTTTCAACTCGCTAAGTCTTCAAAAATCTCCTTGCTGGAAAAAATGAGCTGAAATGTGGATGATCTGGTTCTGTTTACCAGAAGTATATATTGCACATTTGTGTCAGTGAACCTGTTTTCTAGACAGCATTTTTAAAAAACACAATCAGCTAAATGTTTCAGATTTTTGCTCTTGCTTTCAGGGGATGAAAAATACAGATTCAGGCAGAGAAAAATAATAATTTTTAAATAGTCAGACCTTACTAGCTTAAAGCATCATTATTATTCAGGGAACACTGTTTTCATTTAGTACTGCACACATGGCAAGGGCAACAAATCCACTTAGATAGAGAAAGGGAAAGGATGCTTTCACCTGCCATCCTGAAAAAAAGATGAATGCTTGTCCTCAGGGTTATGTCAGGCAGACATCATCCCCTTAAAGCAAACCTGTTTATATCAGCTGCAGAAAATTACAGTTCTTCTATCGCCACCACCACAAAGTGCTGAAAAAGTGACCCTCAACAGAGGGTCAACCAAGCATGTGCCAATTTCTCAGTGAGCAGGTCAGTGTGCTTGCTTTTAGATGTTTTAGATGCTGTACATCTCCCTTTTTACTTGAGAAGGACCTCATTTTTACCATAAGAGACACTTCAGTATAATTTAATGCTTTTCATGGACTGCCTCTCAGTTGGTTCTTCTGTCACAAACTTCTCCTGTGGAAAATGCAGAAATCAGTGCTAACAAAAATTCTGACATCATTTCAATACATTCAGACCTCCCTGCTTAGACATGTGTGTCTTAGCAGCACCTTTCAGTCTAGCTTTGCAACAGCAGATTAAAAATATGACCTCTGAATCCCATTTGGTTGGCTAACAGACTGAGGGCTAAGAGGGAGACAAAAATCAGAGCTCTCCAGAAGTTTGGCATGCTGAGTTTCCATATTGGTGATATTGAAAGGATAGAAATAGGAAGGTAAAGAAAATGTAATGAGACTCTCCTTTCACAGCTAAAATGAGCCATAAAATAACTGCTAATGAAGAAATTCACTTCCTATGAATACAGAATTAGCAACTGTAATTCTTATGTGAGAATCAATTAAAATCACAATAATGGTAGTAATATATAAGTTTATATGACAAAAGAATTATCTTTAGCAGTTCATTAATATTAAAAAGTGTCATTAAATATTACTTTAGAAAATGTTCCTGACATGTTTGTAGGTATACATTTTTCTATTTTCTGTGTACTTATAAGTTTTTAGCACTATAGAATTTGAGCACCTTACAGCTTCCAAAGGAAGTCCCTTGTTTTTCAGGATGGGGGAGTGTAAAGATCATGAAAAACAGTCAAAATGCTCTACATTTTGTCTATAGCTTTGCATATTCACTGCAAACACAGTCCTGGTCTTCCTAGCTTTATAATCTCAGTCAAAAGCTTTGCTATTTCACAAAAAGAAATCCACAACCATCAATGGTTGAAGCTAACTGAGAGAAATTATTGTGGCTCTAGATTCTACAAACTCTGCCACTAACACAGCAAGGAGCAAGCTGAGCCTGACCCAGAAATGATCGTGCTATTTGTACAGGGAGGTGCTCACCAGTTAACACACAGCAGAAGCTTCATGCTCTGCATTCTGTGCAGCAAGGGGATACTGCAACCTGCCACCCAAAAGAGTCCTTGGAACTGCAGGCAGCTGTGAGATTGGGGGAAAGCAGTGAGGTTGTGTAAGGCAGTTCATTAGCAAAGGCAAGAAAGAGCCTGTGCAATTATCTTAACAGTCAGACAAACTATGGGCTCACACCTGTGAGAGACCCAATTGCAGCCACAAGCTGAATGGAGAGAACTGAAGGCTGGTGAGACATTCCTTCTGCTGTTGGAAAAATGTCAATGACTATCCAAGAGGCCTGAAGGAACAGGGCTGAATATCAACCAGAACAGGAAGACTAAGCTGGAAAGAAGTGGCAAAATTTCATAATGAAGAAGTGTGAACATGGGCAGCAGGGAAAGAGATTTATAAAATTTTTCTTCTTTTCTTTATCATCTCCATCATCCCTACTTCCTTCACAGTTTTGCTTATTTGAAATACCCTCTTCCTCCAGTCACTGCCCTTCACCATTCTCTTAAAAATGCTTGAATCTTTTAAAGTCCACAGAATCTAACCTGAGCCAAGATGTTAAATATATGCATCTTGAAGATGAAAGAACAAGTGAGAAGCCAGAGACAGAATAAATTAAATAATGGTAAAAATTCTGGCCATGAAAGCCAAAGGTGGGTGAGCTTATCCCACTCTTAAAAATTCATGCACCTTTCCAACACCCTCTTTAATTCAGATTGCCTTTTTTGTCTTCTCTGTCCATAAAATAAACTAAAAGATCACTCTAAAAAATGTTGTCATCACTCCCATGAACCCTCTCACATCTGCAGTAGCTTCTGCATTCTTTGTAGGATGCTGCTTAGAAAACAGATGTGCTACATCAGGTTACTTGGGAAATCAAAGATAGGGTGAATAGGGATATTCTTCACAGTAATACTTGGTCAGCTGAAGCTAAGAAATGTACATGCAGAAATGCAAAAAAAATTTTTGAAACACTGACTTTTGAATTTAAATCATTACAGGAAGGGATGTGGGACTGTAGATTTTCTCCACTGACTTGGATACACAGATAAATAAATCACACTGCTCTTTCAGAACCACCCCATTAAAAAAATCAGACTTAGACTCACATGTGCATCAAAGTGCCTTATTCAGAGTCAAGAAGTTATTTAGTAATAGCTCATTCTGAGGTGTGTGAACTCTTCAATAGGCAATATACAGAAAAAGGGTAATATCCTTTTAAGCAGTCCATGAGCTCTGTAACAACCTCCACTCTTGTTCTGTGTCCAGAAGGCTCATGAGAGCAGCTGCACACAAAAGGAGCTAGACTTCACCTGCTCTGTGTGATTAATAAATGCATTTAGTGGTTACTGCTATAATTATCCATATAGGCAAAAAACTGTTCTGTTTGTGCAAGTCCTGATCAGGATTATATATAAAAAGACAGCTAGATCATGCTAATATAGCAGAATATAGATAGCATAACTATTAATATATGCTAAATTAATTCAATTTAATTATATTATAAAAGTACATTTTTAATATAATTTTATGACAAGCACATATTATATTGCAACTAGGCCTATAAATAGAATATCATCCAGTTCCAGACATCAGTGTTTGCTTTGAGCTCATGTTTGCTTGGAAAGGATGTTCCTGAGCCTGCTTTAAACTACAATCTCAGGATTTTGCCTCTTGCTCTTTGGTCTCCTCACAGACCCTTGAATCTCGAGCAGACCACAGGATTCCATACTCTGAGAAGATTTACCAGTTATAGTTAAAAGGCACCTTAAGATAAACTGGACTTTCTGCTTAATTATAGTGCAGTATGGATCAATAATTCTGCACACCATGCAAGTACAGACAAGTATTAGTGGAATACATTGTCATCTTTTAACTACAAAAAACAATATAATGGAGAATGGTCAAGTCTCTAGTTCTTTTTTAGATGGATGGAAACAAAGTGAGGCATCCTTTGACATACAGGAGAAACACATCCTGCAGGACTGTGTAGGTATTCAGCAGCTTGCACTAGAAATGGATTGATATAACATGAGTAAATGGCAGAATTGTGGTCAGACTGCATTTAGGTGAGTAGATGGAGAAGAAAAGCAAAGTTGGGGTTTTAATGGTGTTTGTGGCATCTTGGAATCCCATTCTGTGAACTGTGTGTTTGAACTTGAACTTCCAAAGCTTTATTAGTGCACTTCTCATCTCAAAGCAAGGGATGACCTGTAACAAATAACATTCAGAAGACATTTATACTCCCACCTGCAGCACGCACAGATAAAACTGATGTAAATATAATACCATTTTTAAGATTCTAATACACACATCTCAAAATTGAGTTCTGTAGAAAAGAGACATATGGGTAAGAGCATAATTTCTTTCAAATGACATAAATTCTTATATTGGAATGAAAACATGGCATGCTGTCTATGCTAGATACTAAATTAATTCTATTTTTTATATACACAAATATTTCATAACCTTGCTAATTTAAAAGGTTTCTATCTTTCCAAGTTTCCCACTTATTAAAGTAAATCAATTACTTATGAAAGTTATACATTGCCAAGACTGCTCACACAGGACTTAGGACTGTGTTCTTTATTTTATTAAGCATCAGCCATTTTCATGTGGGCCTGGGTGGCCTGAAAACAACAGATGTGAGTTAGAAAACCTCTCCACAAGCTGGGATATCTCTGTGGTGCATCCTGGTGCAGAGATGGAGGCCACACATACTTTGTCCTCTCTTTTCCTATGGAGGTAGCTGGTGCAGTATAGGTTCTAGCCCTGAGCTGGTACAGATGTTTGACCAGCAGAGTTAAAACACTGCCCCAACAGCTATACTGCACACTGTGGTATTGTCCACAACCACAAGGGTCCCAGGATGAGGGAAGAGATGAGAAAGTTGACTCCATGTATCAGAAGCTTGATTTATTATTTAATGATAGATAATACATTAAAACTATACTAAAAGAATAGAGGAAAGGATTTCACTACAAGGCTAAGCTAAGAATAGAAAAGGAATGAACAACAAAGTCTTGTCTCTGACCGAGACCAGCCGGCCAGGTGATCTGTGATTGGCCCGTAATTGGAAACAGCCTGATGAGGCCAATCAGAGATTCCCCCTGTTGCTTTCCACAGCAGTAGATAAGAATTGTTTACAGTTTGTTCCTGAGGCCTCTCAGCTTCTCAGGAGGGGAAAAATCCTAAGGAAAGGATTTTTCATAGAACATGTCGGTGACAGCACACCTCTTCCGAAGAAGAACTGTGGGAATATCTCACAACATCCACAAATCCAGCACTCCACAAATCCAGCAGCACTATACTGTGGGTTTTGGACTGGAAGCATCAAAATACAGGAGGAATTTTAAGCATGTGAACTAATGAGATCTATGCATAGTTCTCTTCTAGGTGAAATATCAGAAAGAAACTTACAGTGTAGCAAAAATTCCCAAACCCTCTCTTGAACATGTCAAAATTTTGGCATAGAGACTCTAACACAAGAGTTATTCAAACTCCATCTGTATTCAACTTTGTTTACAGTTTTCACACAACTCATAGTCCTATTAGCATTTCATTTTTGTTAGTAATTTCACTGACACCATATCAGTCACTACCAGACACCAAAAAAATTACAGTCTCTATTCCTAGGCACTGGCAGGAGCCATCCTTTCACTGGCTTTAATATGAACGTCTCAGGTTGTTCTGTACAACAGCAAACACTTCATCAGACCCCAAACTGTTCACCAAAGATGCATTTGGAATCACAGAAGAAACTGCAGCTCCTTCAGAAACAGAAGCTACATTGCCATAGTAGGAATCACAATGCAGACAATGCTGAAAGAAAGAGGAAAAAAAAAGCCGGTAGGGTTAAATTAAAAGTTCAGTCCAAACACTGCTTAGCAGTGTGAATACAATTGTCTGTCAGAAAAGGAGCATAATTTCCAACACTGTCAGTCATTTACCATGGAAAACTACAAAGTTGTGTTTTGAACTGGTCAGAGCCCAGGAGACTTCAGATGAAATGAAAAGCGGAATGAAGAAATGCCAAGGAGGCAGCGAACTGTTTAAAGATCTTTCTGTTCAAGGAAAGGAAAAAAAAAGGCAGATTGAGAGATATTTAAAGGTAAAAATAAGAAAAAATCCTAAAATAAATATAATTTTAAATAATTTCTTATGTGCAAACACTCCAAGTGGCCTTGTGCAGATAGTAATCTCACAAGTGCTGTCAGCAGTCAAACTACTTTCCCAAGTTTTATTGCAATTCCTTAAATTTTATAGAGGCAGTTAAAAGGGATGCGAAGCAAAGGCAGCATTCTCTTAGCCTTTTATGATAGACCTCACAAATTGCTTTATTCTAAGGAAATAGTTATACCTATTTCCTACTGTATACAATAATGGTGCTTAGGAAATAGTTACTTGAGTAAAATCAATTGTAAACCAGTTTTGTTTTTATTTTATATCTGAATTGAACTCCAAAGATACTGCCAGCATTAAATCCTCGACATCTCTTGGCCATGTAGAAAATTAGCAATGGGTAGGAGTATCATGCTGTTTTACTTCTAGAATTACTGAAAAAGTTTTTGTGAGACTGGGAAACAAAAATAAATTCTAAGGGGAAAAAAAGCTATTTAAGCCAGAAATATAATCAGAGATAGAGTTTGGGGTTTAGAGGAGTGATTCAAGATTTAGTCTTTCCTTATATTTAGCTAGTCATTAGAAAAAAAAAGGCTTCTGGAATATCATTCCATAAAATCAAAGCACAGGTGAACAGCAAATCCAAACAAAAGGAGGAAGTGTTTGCTATTCAGATCTGCATCTCTGTGAGGAAGAGGCACTCACTATTCCAGGATGTGTGTGTCAGATGAATGTTAATCTGCCTTGTTAAGATACCTGGCCAGGTTTTCTTACATGTGGCCCAAATAATACGGCTCTAATTCGCAGATGCAGCACCATGCACGGGCATTCAGTCAAGGATTTCTGGAAGGTCAAACAAAAAGATGCCAACTTCTGCAGAACCTTAGCAAGAAGGGGATGCCTAACTCATCCAGGTGCCTTGGCAGGCCCAGACTGGGGCAGAGGCAACCCTGAATGCTGATGTTTCAGTTGTACATGGCAACAAAATATTTGAAAGGGCACATCTGAAAAAAAAAGTTAGCCTTTTAAACTTTTGCCTTTATTTCTTCTGCAATCATTCAACAGCTATCTAATTTGTTATAAAAAAATGCATCTGCCCTCATAAATGCTTTTTTTTTTTTTTTTTAGAAAATTGAGTTTTTTATCTAGATAGAGTTTTTCATCTTAGGAACAGAGTAAATTTGTCATTTCTAGCAGTGATATTGATTCCAGGGTACAGGAATGGAAAGAACAGCTGCACCATGCTGGATCTCTGCCACATCATCAACTCTGCCACTGGCCAGTACCACTCTGCCTAGACCTGAGTGTAAGAAAATAAACATTTACCCTCAATACTGCCCCAGCTTCCTGCAGTTTATTGAGGCAGATGTGAGAATTTTCTTTAGGCAGCCTTGCTTAAATTTTCTTTCATGAATCTGTCAACTGCTCTATAAAACCTTAATATTTTCCAGCATCTTGTGTTGATAGCTTTCTTGGCTGAATTACCCATTATATTCAAAAATGCTTCTTTTTGCTCTGAAGCTAACACCTTCTAATATCATTTCAGGTCTCTATGTTTTGCACTGGAAAGGATAATGAACTCGACTCACCTTTTTTATGTCAAGCTTCAGGGACTGCAAGCTTGTTGTCCCTTAGCCAGCTTTTCTCCAGACTAAACAGTGTTAGCATACTTAACTTCTCATTATGGAAATTTTTCAATACCCATGATTATCTTTGTTATTCATCTCACTAACTTTTTAAGCTATTTTACATTTTATTTGAGACAGGGGAACCAGAATTGTTTAAAGCATTCAGGACCCAAGCCTAATGCGGATTTATACAATGGTATAATAACATTTCCTTAAAATTGTGAAGACAGCTTGCTTTCATCATATCAAAATATAGACATAAAGCATCAGAACTCAGAATTCAGTATCTGTAAATAGATTTAGACAATATTCTTAAATATCCTTGCTGTCCTTAGGGCAATCTTATTTTCATATATATCCAAGAGAACCTACAAATCACTCCAATCCAATAACTAACAGAAAATGACCTGCATTATTTCCTGTTTTTTCACAAGGCAAGGATCACGGTCCTTCTGTTAATATCCATATTGTAGTTGCTGCTAATTTTTTCAAATTATTCAGTGATGAGATAAAACAATGATCAGCACATTAGAAGAACCATAAAATCAGGCAGAAGACAGTAATAACTCAACTTGTTCTTCACCAGCCGGTGCTGAAGTCCAGCGTGGGACTGGCATGGAACAACTGCTTCTCCTGCAAAGAAAAGTCAGCCAAGCTGATCAAAGACTATAAGCTCCATGAGTAAATTTCCCTTAGCAAAGCCCTGCACCCAACAGGTGGCAAAAAAAAAAAAAAAAAGTGTTTCAGTTCTCATTTTATTCTTTCAGGTATTTGCATAACAGAAAAAAGTGTTATAGGACTGTTCCAACCTGGGCCCTGTTCCAACCTGTAGCAGCTCCTGGCAAATGGCAGAGCAGGTAATGCTCCATGCTGACGTGCTCTGGCTGTGGCATTCCTCATGACAACCTGATGGAAGTTGTTGTTATATCTGCTCTATCAAGCCTGGAAGCAGCAGACTACATCTTCCACTTTGAATGTTGTAAAGTGTTATTAGGTTGAATGGAATATTTCATTTCATAAGCAAAAGATGTTTGTGGTAATACACTGAATCATAGTGCAGCTTCTCTTCCCTGCATCCCTCCCTCACAGCAAACTGCTGAGTTGAGTGTTGACAGGCCTCTTCAGACTGAAACTTTAACATCATCCTTCAGTTATCAAGCCCTCAGCAAACCACAGAAGGAATAATCAAAAGCCTTAAGGCTTTGTGCTAGAGGGAGAAGACAAAAGAGCTGCACTAAAATACACATACAGATGGTGCTCACACATTTATAGCACATCCAAACTGAGGTTGTCAACTGGTCTGCAAGATATAACACCAGACTGTGATGTTCCAGGTTGCAAGGTCAGCCTACAAATACCCTGGGAGCTCAGGGTAACCCTGAGTACCCTGGGTACTCCTCAAC
This sequence comes from Serinus canaria, assembly GCF_022539315.1. NCBI lineage: Eukaryota > Metazoa > Chordata > Aves > Passeriformes > Fringillidae > Serinus > Serinus canaria. Next base: position 41,291,327 of record NC_066315.1, read on the forward strand.
GCTGGAGAAAATCAAAGAGAAAATTAACCAGCATTTCTCAGCTTTTGTGAGCGGTTCAAAATTGTTTTATGGAGGGACATACATCATTCCTTCTTGTAAAAAATATCTATGATACCAATTTCCTACCAACACTATACAAACTGAGACAAGAAGCAAATACCTGGAACTAGATATATATTGCTTGGCTGAGCAGACTAAATGCAATAAAACTGAACTGAATCCCAAGAGTACTTTAGTTATTGTGTATATACCACCTTTAACCACTTCTCAGTCCTTCTTCCAATAATTTAATCTATGTTTAAAGATTTGTGGGTCTTTAAAGAAATAAAAAAAGTTAAAATTAAACCTAGCACTATGAGAATGTTTTCTAAAGAAAGAATAGTCAGGATATCTATCAGGATGTTCTTACTCAGATGTCTAAGAAATAAGGATTTATTTTTGGATGAAGCCCTGCACTGGAACTGAGAATGCTTACATTTAATCAGCAGCACTGCCATCAGCTTCTTGCATGACCTAGGGCCACTCTGTAAATTACTCTTTTATTCAATTCTTGTCAGCAAAGACAATAATAGCTAATTTTTCCTACTTGTGTTTATTTAGCAAGCCATTTGAGGCAGAGACTCTTTCCACCCTCTTCTATATAAAACACTTATTGCAGAAGAACTCTGATCATTTGTGCTGCTGTAATAGGAGTAATTGTACATATTATTTCCTCCAGGTATTCCCCTGTTCTTGGAAAGCAAACTCCTGGACCTACAGGATCACTATGTAGTCACCAGGAGAGGCAGGGTAAAACTCTGCACAGAGGAAGAAGCCCTGAGGCAATGTGAGTACTGAGGAACATTCCCAGTGTATGACTGAAGCACATCTTGGCAAGATATTCCAGTTCATTTAAGCACCGCATTAGCCTTGATTAACAGTCAACTTCTGCTATCAAATACCACCTATTTAATTAAGTTATCCTGTAAATTACCCATAATAAGAAATGTTGTGGCTTAGATACAAGATGTAGCAGCTGTAGAGAAACTCTCTTAGACTGGTGATTGCAGAATGAAGCCTTGGTGTGTGAAGATACCACAGTTCCGTGGTGGCTTTTATATTATTTTTATGCATTAAAAACAGAAAGCAGGTCCTAACATTTACCCACTGTTTAAATTACTGTTCTTGCCCTAGAGTATTTCCTTTTTCCAAAGTATAGTCAAGAAATGTCTTCAGGGGTATATTTTTAGATCATAAACAAAATTTAAGAAAATGTTATTCTGAAGGATAACTACTACAAAATATACTCTTGATAGTCAACACAAAAGAGCAGAGAAAATTGTTCAAGAAACTGACCTATCACTGTTTTCTCTATCTAGAAATTGAGATACATGTGACCAAATGTCTTAGACAAAAGACTGGAAAGCAAAGGAAAATGGATTCTTAAAATATATCAGCATGATTCTGACTCAACTGCCTTTAACTTTTTTCCCCCCCTCTCAGATAAGAGGGGTAAGGCAGATCCCCTTCAAATCTCTGAAAATCATGTGGTCAAGTAGTTTAAGATCCTGTCATCTATGCTTAGAATGTTCAAAAAATTTTCTGTATGGACTTTCTGTTGTCATCAGCACAAACACATGCCCTGGAATGTTACTGCAATGTCAGTCAAAATTAAAAGAGAAAAAAGAAAGCTAAAGTAAAAAAATATATATACGTAATTTAAAACTATGGAAAATATGGCATGATTTAATCTTATCAAAAGTGTGCGAGACTTTCATAAGCATTTTTACCTTGACTCATAAAAAAAGTATTTTGGTTAACACAAAAGATTGAAATTAAAATACACCTGACAGGATATCAGAGATTACATGTTTGTCAACTACAGGACATATTATCAACAATTGACCTCTCGTATTTATATTTTAATGATCTCTAGTTGTGCTGATTCATTTCAGAATCCTAGAAAACTGCACTTGCATAAAATCTTTTTTCTTGGGAATTATCACTAGCTAATACTGAAAGCTGTATCCCAAGAGTTTTGTTCCATTGCTTCTGTGGATTTTCAACCTCTGTTTGTAATTGACTCTTTTGTCAGAATTTTTGTAACCTACAAATTGGATCTAAAAAGTGTGATATCGCACCATATTTTCTGAAACCATTCCTAAAATAACCCTTCACTAGGATATTCTGTGTGATGAGGGTTTATGATATTATTTTAGATTGTAAGTCGTGAAATGAACTTCAGCATTGAAGCATTGCTTCTATATCCTATAAAGGGCAATGTTTGGAATATGAACAAAATTATGGTCTGTCACTACAAAATGACATTGTGTTATCAAGTAATATCTGGTAAGATGAAACAGTTGGATGGAGATCTAAACACTTTTGATATTCATCCAAAGTGAAGAAAATCATATCTGTTCTGACTGGTTGAAAATTGTTTTGAGCAATTTATCAGACTATCAATGTCAAAGTTAGTGTTGTGAAGTACAGATTGAGACAGTAATTTCAGTCTCAAAGACAAACTTTAATTCCAGCATTAAGAAAATATAATATTAACACACATTGTTGTAATTTAGACAGCTGTCAAATCAGTTGTGCCATGAAATGAGCTTTGAGAGTCATTAACATGCGAAGATACTTTGTTAATTACATCAATGGTAAATGATGCACTGAGTATGCCTACCAATGAGAGCATCCTTAATGGAAAGCTGCAACATGTAAGCTAATGCTGTTTGTTTCATCTGAATGGCCCTCTCACTGGAAATAGCTGACATATAAAGTCACAATTTGCCATCAGAAAAGTTGCTTCAGCTGTTACTTATCCAGCTCATCACAGGCCATTTTATGGAACTCTGGTATTTTATAAATTTGTGTTTATTTAAGAAAGTAGAGCAATAATCTATGGGCAAACCAGATTTTGGTACAAGTGGTGACTTGGTATCCAAAAAAATAAAAGAATTGCCTGACCCCAAAGGATGTATGATAGCAACCCTAAAAGACACCCATTTTTACACTTTCTCTAGATCTGTCATAGCTATATACAAACTGAAATGGGTTTAAATCAGAAGATTTAGTGTTACATGCTTCGTAGAAAAAATGAACTGTAGCTCATGCGATGATAGCAATCATAGAGTATTTCACATCTTTGACATAGCTATGCTTTGTACAAGCTCCTTTGGCATTTACCAAGCTTTTCCTTGGTGCTGTGGAATTAAATTCTCTGCTTTGCTCTCCAGTTGTGCTCACCACCCCTTGTGAGCTCCTCAGACAGTCCCATTCTACAACTAGATCAAATTTTATAATTTCCAGCCAGCTGCTTTGCCTGCCTGTATCATGGTTTTCACTATACCATCTTTTAAAATTTCTTTCCATTTAATGCACTTCTGTGCATTCAGAAAAATTCTGTAGTTCACAATATTTTTTCTTTTTTGTCCTTCTCTGTGAACCCACAATCTCTGGGCCATTTGTCCTAATGGTTCTCCACACTTCCTCATGCCCAGAATGTTAAATCCCTTCTATCATGCCAAAGGGCACCATTTGTTCTTCCTAATCCCATTGAAATATCCCTTCTACTGCCACCATCTACCCATCTCATCTGCTGTTTTCTCTCTGCACCACTTAAAATAACAATCACACACAGAGGACAAAAAAATTAAAATAATGCCTCAAAATGAACAGGATGTGTCCATTCACCTGCATGAATTATTACATTTTTATTTCACCCCACAAAGCTGCTTTTTATAACCCCTTTCTGTTCTGCCACACAAAAAGGCAAAGTTCAACCAGAATTCCTCTGTCACCACTAGTAGCTCACTTTTCACATACTAATTCACACTGCAAACCCATTGGAACAAGGGTTGTTCTGTTTAAACACCTTTAAAGGCCTGTGGAGCTTAATTCCTCTCTGCCATGCCCTGATTCTCTGCCCTAACATCACACAGCCGTTCTCTTTTACCTGTGAGAAGCTACAGCACTGCTTCTACCATTGTCTCCCTCTTCCTTCTCAGAAGCAATGAAAACATGATGCTTGTTTATTCCATGAGCAAAGGTGAAAGAGGATGTCTGTCTACAATCAGGGTGAGGAGAAAAGACTTTAAAACTGAAAGATCAAAAGGGTAGGCATCTCATTTAAAAGTGAGGGCTCATTTCAAAGCAATAGAGGTCTCAGCTATAAGCCTGTAAGAGATTTTAATTGACAGGGACCTAAGGAGCTGGGGAAGAAATCCCTCCCTTCAGAGAAACTGAAGTGTCTAAAGGTGCTTGCTTATTTGTGTTATCCCCCCAGTAGGATGGAGGCCAAGCACCACAACATAAAAGAGCTGCAGTATTGGAATTACATAAAACAAACTATCATAATGCTCCACTAAGTTATTTATGATTCAAAGATTAAAAATAATGTACAGAGTAACACACACACTTCTGCACAAAGCTGGCCAGATTTGTGAGGTTAGATTGGTCTGCTGGAATTAGCTATATAATTCAAGGCTCTCTGGGATGAAATTCTGGCCATCTTAAATATGCAAATTTATATCAGATTTGGAGATTGGGTTCAATTTGTATCACTAATGAACAATGAGATGAAGTGAAATAGATTAGAAATCATCTCCCACTGAATGAGGTGTTCTCATTCTTGTGTTTTTCCTTTCACATTTACACTGGAAACACCTCACAAATTAACAGCTACAGATATAATGATAAAAACAAACACAGGAAAAACAAATAGAATGGGGTCAGTATACAGAGAAATGTACTGCACTCAGTGTCTCCTATTTTAGTGTTATATTTTAAGTTTCACATCTTATATCCACCAGTGCATTCTTTATCTCATAAATGGAGTGAGAACTAGTTCTATGTCTGAATAAATTTCTTAGAAATTATTTTGAAGCATAAATTACAACATACTTTTTCTTCAGACTAGCTCACTATGTCTTTTAATTTTGATTAAAATAAAACAGTGCCAAAGAAAGTTTATTCAGCCTGGAAGAAAACTGAATTCTATCAAGCCTGATGAGCATATGAGACCTATAACCTTTACCTGTTCTAATCTCAATTTCTGATCTATAAAATATTGTACTCACGAATTCCTATTGATTGCTAACAATGTTTTTCTCCAAAGGAGTTTATTTTCAGCATGCCTTTAATGGCAATATTCATGCACACTGCAAGGACATTGAGCACTCTGAAATCCCCAATTGCTTTTTTCTTTCTAGGCCAGTCCTGTAGTGATGTTCTCCAGAAAAGCTGAAGAGGGGTTTAAAAGAGAGAACATTTTTCTCTGTTGTTCAGGCTTTGATTTTTGTCTGCTCAGTAGAATCAGTAATATGCCTTGTTTCACGTATGTTTTGGGGAGCTGAACATCAGAGTTCAGATTTCCAAGCACAAAAGATTAACACAGACCACTCCTATTGAACTCCTTCTGTAGGCACCAGGCACAGAAGCACAGCAGGACGATTTGTTCTCAACAGTTCTCAGAGCCTGTTTATAGACATATGTCTACAGATGAGTTTCAAAATATCTAGTGCTTTTAGATGTTTTACTAACCATGGGGGACCATTCTTTTCCTTTTTCCCCAGAATGAAGAAAAGCCCCAACATAATATTTTATATATGTATAAGAACTTACTGCAAGAGGTAGGAGGATCTTGCATGAGAATTTAACTAAATTAGTCTCCAGTCTTGCACCTCCTGTCTCCAATTGTCCTGTGTGCTGTGTGTGTCTACCCAAAGGGATGCCAAGGGACAACTGATGAACCATCACCAGATCTAGAGGCTTTAGTAATGCATGTATTCTTCTGTTCTGTTTGTAGAGTGTGCAAAAGTGACTTCACTTCCTAAAATGGAAGAGATTTATAGAGTATTGCCTCAAAAAAAAACCAGGGAATTAATTTGTTTCCTCTCCTGCCCACTGATATTCAACATTGGACTAAACCCAAAACATTGAAATAGACAGCTACTTTTAGCAAAAGCAAATGCTCAGATCACTAGGTGTAGATTACAGACTAGCAATCCAAGATCAAAAGGAAGAAACCAATAAAATAACTTATTACTCTGTACTACTTTCCAATTTAAGTCTGCAATCCAGTACAGCTAATTTATCAAAGCATACAGAGTTGTGACAGATGGGGCAAAATGCCATCAGCTGCAGACTTTGTTGACAGACTCATAGCTAGGAATTCTAAGAAAAAATAACATCTGAGAAGCAGGAAAAAAATCAAGCAGTGGCAATTGGATTTCTTGTTCATAGGAGAGATGCTGAAGAGAAGTGTCATGGGAGAAACAAGAGATTACAAAGCATGTACTCTGCATAACAAAGTCCTTTATTTCCCTGGAGTAAAGACGCCCGTCAAAGCTCATTCACCAATGACATATGGTAAGCCGACTCTGTGACTCCATTTCCTTTGTCAATAGAGGAAATATAGGCAAGAAAGAGAAAGTTACAGATAAATATACCACAGGATTGCTCCTCTGAGCAAAATCACCAGAAGGAGATGTAGATGTATTACCAAAACATGATGTGAGAGGAATCACGCTCAGTTTGTAAAACTTCCCTTCCACCTCCCACACCAGCAAAGTTTTGGCGCAGGAAGAAATTTGCGGATTCAGTGGAACAGAAGAACTCTAGTGTCATTGTCAGCTCTTCCCTGACCTCTCCAGTACTTTTCTTTATTGTGAGGGCAACCCTCTGCAATCCTGTTATCTTCTTCAGTACAGCCAACCTCCTGCCAAGAAAGTTCCAGGGACAAGGACAGGACCTCTGCCTGAATGCAATAAAGAACGACAGGAAAAGTTTTATCCTGTAGCCTGAGAATTCATCCAGGGGAAAAAAATCCACTGCACTCCCTGATAATGAGGAGCTATCTCTCTCCCAGTGCCCCAGACTGAACCAACTTGTTTCCTCAAAAAAATTCTCAGTAGAGTTCATTTCAGGAGCTACTTTGCGTAAGTAATGCTGACAAGTCCATATACATTTGGCTCCCTTTATCCACTCATGTCATATTAGGGGCTTGCAACACAAATTCTTTGTGCCATCATACAAATTGAGAATTGCAACGGGCTGTAAGGCTTATTATGCAGTTCTTACATTGCTTCATGGTATTTGAATCAGGGGGAAAATATCGGGCTATTTCCTGGAATCTAGGAGAGACCAAGACCAAGTGCCTAGCAGGATGAGCTAACCTTGAGGGGAGCATACTCAGGATACTCTGTACAATATGCTACACCTTCTAAAATGCTGAAGAAACACAGAGCAGTGCTTCCCACAGTTTGGGGAGAGATTTGGCATGAATACATGATTCCCTGAAAGGCTGGGGCAGACTGTGCTGTCTTGACCACTGCCCATTCCTGCCAAAGCCCCTCACAGTGCCCACATAACCCACAGCCTACCAGTACTCCAGGCAGCACCTGGTTGTAAAACATAAACAGGATTTAGGAAGCAGAAAAACGACCTGGATGCTCCCCATTGTTGCTACACATCTCTGCAAGGTCAGGCAAGCACAGTACAACCTACAGACATTAACTTTGTGCCAGCTGTTCTCTTACTCCAGGAAAATAATGTTGCTCTAATCTCATTTGCAAGAGTCTGATAAAAGTGAACCATTTATCATCCACTTTAAATGAATAAATCTCATTTAAAAATCATTGTGATGCAGCTTATATGTGATCTATATTGCTAACTTATCACTGCAAAAGCTGACAAGTCTAAAATAAGATCTTCCAGATGCATATGGGGAAGTAAGATTGAATGCCACACTGCCCCTTTGCTTCTCTGGTGGACTGAAGTCAGAAACAACAGCTCTGCAAAGCAGAGAGCAGGATCCTTGAACATTTCAGTCCTTTGAAAGGTGTTTCATGGCCCTCCTGAAACAAAAGGAAAAGATGCTGTGGAAAGCAAAAGTCAGTAGTGTGTATGAGTGTGTGTCTGTGTTGGTGGCAATGGTAAATTGTCCTTCTGAGAAGCTACAAGTGTTACATGTTACAGCCTTGTTTCATTCGTGTACACAGCTCCCACACTCTTCAGGAGCTACAGGATGAAAATTGTTGGTCAGTTTTCATAGGGTCACAGGAGTTTTAGGATTGCCTAAATCATTGCATATTGGACATGCAATGATGCCAGTCAAAGCTCCTTTATCATGTGGTAAGCCAACCTGGTGACTTCACATTTCTTATGTAAATAGAGGCAACATGGGTAAAAAACAGAAAGCTACAGACACATCTACCACAGGATACTCAGCCTTGAAAAAGTTGCTACAGAGTGGCATGGGAAACAAATTATGTATCAGGACCTCAAGACTAATAAACCCATGGACTGCTAAATGTAAGGGTTCAGAAGAGATAAAAACATGAATTTCCTACTAACCAGACACTTTATTCAGAGATCACATCTTGTTTTCAGACTTGGTAGAAAAAATACAATAAAATATGACCTGTAAAACCCAGGGACCTTTACTGAGAATATGATGGTAAGGATTAAAATAATTTGAGTTCCTAGTGGCTTGTGTTCTCCGTGCCCTGAGCCTCCCTCCTTTTATCTCGGGTGCACACACAAGCACAGAGTGGTTGAAGCTGGAATGGGTGTGTAAGTGCACTACAGCAAGTGTGTGTACAGGCACCCTCTGTGTAAAGGAAATGAGACAAACAAGGATGCCAGGATGTCAAAGTGTCCAGAAAAGCATTATGTATCCCTGTTTCAACCACTACACTTGTAGAGGCTGCTAATAATCCTATGTACAGAAACATCTAATCAGTATTACAACAAAAAAGAAAAAAAAAAATAAAAAGGAGAGGAAAAAAACAAACAAACAAAAAAAAAAAAAACCCAAAGCATTGAGGATCTATCTGAAAAATCCAAGGATAACAGTCTATGCAGTGTTTTGAACCCAGTGCAAAGACAAGCACTGCCTCATGAAAGGCCTCTGTGTCTTTATGTAGTTCTCCCTACTGAGGAAGCTAATGGAGGATGCTTAATGCTATATTTATCTGTCTGTAAGATGGGAATTCTGTGCAGTCAAAAGTTACCAGAGAAAACAAAGGAGGTTTGTAATGTAAGAAGAGAGAGCTTTGGGAAGGAGATAAGAGAGGAACATTCTTTTTTAGCAGGAATGGTGGTCTAGCTCCAGGAAGGACTGAGGTTAAAGAGGAGCTAAACTGGGAAGATTCAGCAGCTTGAGAGACCAGTCACAGACTACAAAAAGCAATTCTGGACCATCCCAGTGGGACAGATCCAGGAGTCGAAAACACATTTCAGAGTAGTAAGAAAATTGAGGTATAGAAACATATCCAGGATTTATTGTTTTCTGGCTCTTTTTTAACCCCCAAGCAATCAAGGGTACTGTCACTTCCAAAAGGCACATACATAGCCCTTACCTCAGTTTCCCAGAGGAGTTATGGTCCTACTACATCTACAGTTGAAATTGTGAAAATGGGTGCTAGATGAACAGAAATGTTTGGAGATGCTATGGCCAATTTTAGACCTAAGCTAAGAAGTCATCAGAGGCACAAGGGAAGAAACAGCGTTACAGTCCATTTGTAGAAACAAAAGCTTTCAGCAGGTGAGCTCAATAAAATAGCAGCAGTCTCCCAAGTGTCAGTACTGCAAAGACTTGATTAGGTCCCTGACAATCATTAGATACATCTTCTCAAAAGAAAGATGCTTTGGATTATTCAACTACACAGTTAACCAAGACTCAGAAACACCCTTAATTAACTTTCAAGGACATTGCATGTGCTTGAACCACTTAACAATGCCTCCTGTTCAGCTTTTGACATGAATATTTTCTGTACGTGTTATGAGAATATTAGGAACAAAATAAAATTATGCAAATGTGTCTCTGTGTCTTTCTATCAGTACCTGTGTTACCAATTTCTATTATACAGTGGAAACAATACAGTTTCATTGTTTTGGTATTACTTCTCATGCAGTCCCTGCAAGTCATTTTGCTCTTCACCCAATATCTGCACCACCCCATACAACAGTGTATTCTAAAAATCTAGAGAACCAAAGCATCCAGCCACTCTAATTTTGCACACAAATACAGCATGCAGTACAGATAAAATCCCAGCTCCATTTTCTTAGGTGTTTCATCATGCTCTGTGCTGGTGACAATGAAGTTTCTAACCAAGTTCACACCAAATAAAATGCTTGTCAGTAAACTGGGGCTTTTCTGAGTGGATGCAGCACAACGGGTACAAATTCTCAGCACAGAAGCCACTCAGATTTAATTGCCTCTACAGACACTCTGCACAAAGCAGGAGGTAACCTTCTCCACCTCACAAACCAGCTCGTATGAGCTGTGCTGTTGGTGCACACTGGAGTGGTCTCACAGAGACAGCATGGCATGCCTAGAGCACTTTACACTCAATCTTCACACCAACTTTCATATAGGTAATCTCTAAGAGACACCTGGTACAGACTAGAAATAAGAGAAATAACTTGACAGCAGATTATCCACAATCTAGACAAGAACAGGTCCATAGAGAACTTGAGAGATCTACTGTACAACTTCTCTAATCTGCTTAGGGCAAGATAAACAGCTGTTAGCAAATCTCTAGACAAAAGCTGACCAAAAAAATGTTTTTAAATATAGGATAGGGACTTGTTTATAGCCCACATACATAATTTAAAAAAATCTATAGAACAAGGAAGAAGACAAAAAAGAACAGTATGTCTTCCTTTGTCTTCCTTTCCTTTAAGAGAGGATGAATGTTATTAACTTCCTTATTATGTTCACTGTTTGAATCTAAGTTCAAAAACAGCTCTTCTGAGATAAGGTCAAGGTCATGCTCCACCTTATTGTTATGGAAACAGCACACCGGGTCAGGACTCATGTCTTGTTGAGATTTTGCTTTCTCATTGCAAGGTCCCTATTAGCACAGCTTCTGATAGCTTAATGCTTCATAAAGAAACTACTGGAATGATTGCACACTGAAATCAATAACATTTTTCTCACCACTGATAGAGATGTTGAATTAGATTTCATAGAAATAATTGATTGGAGGGAATGTGGAGCAGTAAAGATTAGAGAGAAAGCAAAAATTTTATAAAGTGCCACAATCTTGGCATGTACAAGAAAGATCATTAACTATTCTTCATCATTCTCACTAATCAAAAACCGAGGTCAGAAACGCAACAAAAGGTAGAACAAAAAGTGCCCAAGCACCCCAGCCCTCTGCACCATGTTGAAGACACAGTAACAAATACTTTTGCTGTTATTTTGTTTTCACTGTTAATTAGAGACTGTTTACTGTTATCATCCAAAATGATTTGAAACTTTTACTAGATACAAGTTTAAAGTTTAAGAACATGATAGAGGCATAAATGAAAAGAAAAACTACTTTTGGGAAATCTTTCTTAGGTGATCTTTTAATGATGCATTAAATTTCTGCATACTGCTGAAAACTGGCAATTAGTCAATTTTAGATATGAACAGATAAAAATGGGGTTGTCGTGATGCCAAGCAACACTGACACTGAGAACACAAATACCAGCATGACAAGCTTTATAGTTCTGTTATTCTTATTATTATTCCACTCAGTCTTTTCGGTCTATTGCACCTAGGCATGCAGGTCAGCTTTACATGATCATGTGTAAAATGAGAAAAAATTCTTATAAATCAAAACCACAATAATTTACAAGTGTTGGGCCGAAAGGCTGTCAGACATGTTTTTCTTCTTCTGAGCAAGACCACTTAAATGAGCTCCAGACTTTTCTACACTCTAAATAAACTACTACTAAACTACTCTGCTCCCAATTCTTAGTTTTAATAAACTTATACTGTAGGACAAAACCAGCAACCACGGGAAAGACAAGGCACAAACTGATGAACTAGAGCTCCTAAAGCAGAAATTAGCTGCTGGTTTTGCAGACATGCTCATGCAGCCCTAAGCAAGGCTGTGAATGAATACATGAGTTCTTTTTGTTTAGATACACCAGCAAGGTTAAACAGCTCCTGGCAAGTTTATACCCCGAGGTTGCTACATTGCTTCCAGTAGCCCAGTAACTCATGATCCCACAGACACATCCTTATGATACCCTCAGTGAGCTCATTAGAAAATTGCCTCATTCTGTGTGTTAAATAATATTCAGGCTGCCGAGCCTCAGGCCTGCACTACACCACTAGTCTTGTTTTGGAAGTCAGACACTGAAACGTGCACTAGCCCTTATGGTAAATGGGCAAGGTTTCCTTTGATAAATAAGAACCTTTTTCTTCTGCTGGGACTACCTAATTCAGGTGCCAGATGGTTCTCATCACCACACAGCAAGGAAAAATCTAAACATAGGGGAACAAAAGGAAGCACTCAGGCAGGATATAGCAGTGATCCAAAAGGATTGCCAGCCACTGTACTAAACAATGTCCAACTGGTACTGAGAGGCAAAATTTAAATAAAAAACAGATTCCACTTAGCCCCACAGCAACACCTTCAGAAAAGATCTCATCTTAAAAAGAAAATGTTGAAAGCACAACCAGTTCAAACCTGACACTAAAATCCTGTGAAGAAGTTATATGTAAGAATAAGCAATAGGGCTGGAATAATTTGGATTCTGAGCCTGCACTCTGTTCCCTGTTCTTAAGGCTTTAAGTGAGGACATCCCTTGAAAAGAAATGGCACTCCCAAAAGGCAGGTGTCTTGCCATGTGACTATAAGATTGAAAAGAAATATTATAAAATTCAAGTGATCTGAAATTTGGTACTGGGGCAAGTAAAAGGTCTTTTTTGAGGAGAGAAAGAACCTGTTTATTTTCTTCTGACTCACATGGTTCAAAGAATGATCCGTGACTAAGGAACCTAATGTAATTAGGGAACTGAATAACCTAGTAGCAAATGCATCTTAAATGGAGTTGAATGCTGAATAATGGAAAGAACAGGATGAGCTCCTTGCATGCTCTGATGGCTTGTGCCCATAATCATTTAGAAAAAGAATTAGACATCTTTCTGAATAGCACAAAGTCCAATGGCAGTATGAAAATCACAAATAACCTCTTAGCCTTCATTTAGAAACAGATAACAAGCAATCTGGAAAACATCAAAGTGCCATTATATGAAATCAACAGCACAATCACATTTGCTTTCTGATCATCCAATATCTTCAAAACCAAAGCACAAGTAGTACAGAACAGGGAAGGGCAATAAAAACAACTACACACGCAGAAATACCTCCATTTTGGAACAGATTGAAAACAAAGAAAAAGAAATACAGTTTTTGTTTGAAAAGCAAGAGACCTCAAAACCTGGGAATATAACACACCTATGAAATAAGTAATGTATAGAGAATAGCAGTAACTGTAATCCTAGCTAATAAGGAAACATCCTAAAACAAAAGAGATTTTTAAAACTGATAAAACACGTGAAATTCAATTCCATGAGATACTATTGAAATTTAAAAATATCAAAAGGAAGCTACCTGAAAAAAATACATTTCAGTAACACCAATCTGTTTGCTTTCAGATATCAGTGTGCGTTGAGGTATAACTGCAAATCTTCCAATGAAAGATTAGATTTTAATCTTTCTCTAAAAGATGCAGTATTGGATACTGCTGGTCTTAGGAAATATAGCTCTAAATGGATCTTGAGGCTGGTCAAGACCCCAGTGTTACTTGGGAAACTTAACAGTGTAATGTGTCCACTAATAAATTAGAATAATTTGGAAATAGTAATTTGGAAATTACCTATTTGCTTCAGAGGGAAAAAAAAAAAAAAAAAAGCTAAATGCAAAAGATAACTTCCCAGTGAATTCTTTGTCAAAAAGGGAAATTAACCAAAACAAACAAATAAAACTCCCACAAAGAAAAAATGGGGATCATGATTCATATCCATGAAGTCTTGTTGCTTTGAGTTGCTTAGCACAAATAACTTTTGCCAATATGTTCGAGACCTACAAATGCTGAAAACTTCTGAAAAATATGATTTATAAAACCTCCTCAAAATGCAGCTTTTAGCTAATTGCTAAAAAGGTTAATAGTTTCTCATGTCTCCCCCACCAAGGTTAGCAGTTGATCTCACCTGTAATTGAGCTACTACTTCCTGTAGTGAAGCACACTCTCAAGGTATTCAACTTTTTATGAAAGATCAGAACTAGGTTTAATGATTCCAGTTTTTCTACCCCCTTCGGCTTAATGTAGGAAGCTTCACACAGTATAATTGAAATAAATGAGATATTAAACCCTAAAAGTCAAGGTACATATAATTAAAAAGTAATCACTGCTCACTTCAGCTACCTGCTAGGACATCATCTTGTAAGTCTCAAAAGACACATCATTTTAAGTGACTCATTTCTGTCTGCCCTTTATTTACAAATTACCAGCACTATTGACGTTTGTCTACTTTGATTATTCCACAGGCACCACCTAATAGAGAGGTTTGAGCTTCCCAAGCTCATTTGACAGAGGTTCACAGATCAGACTCAAACCAAGGACTCAGAGATAAGATGCTGTAAAGCCATCTACTGGAAAATCAATATCTCAGATGTAATGAGTTGTAAGACAAGTAAATTAGAGTACAGATTACTCTATCAATTGGAACACATAACTTTTCTCTGTAATTAAGTATTTCATATGTGATGCACTGCATTTGGCACTGGTTGCTTTGTCTAATTACTGTACATTTTATTTTAAATGAACAAGAAACTTCCTAAAATACCTTGGCTTCCAACTCCAAAGGTACATGAGCCAAAAGAGGCTCTGGAGTAATGAGAAACATTTCCTGCCCTAGCAGGAGCTGGCATTGGAAATAAAGTGTTTTGTATAATTAATGTGCCTGTCCTTTCTCACTTCAGCCCTGCTACTGATATGAAAACAGTTACTTTTAGAATAGCTCTAATCATCACTTACCCAAATCACAAAAACAGCATGAATATGGAAGGCAACATGAAAAATTATAGCTCAAATCCGTAACTCAAGAAAATATTTCTATTTAAAAGTAGAGCTAAGAGGAATACACAATTCCTTCATGTTATTCTTAAAACACTCATTGTTAAAGAGCTTGCAAATCCTATTCCAGTTTGCAGTTGACTAAGGCACCTAAAATCTGTTACACCTGTACTGGCATGGGAATATGCTGTGAGCGCAGGACATGCACAGGCAATAACATCAACTTGGGAAGCAGAAGATCTTGGGGTGGGATGGGATTCTGGACAAACAGAGACTACTCTGAACACTTGAGATACCTATACCATAGCTAGAGCTTTCATACTGTTGAAGAAAGAATTTGGAATTTGTCCGTGTCACAACAGAAGTGTGAAGGACCAGCAATAATCTGAGACTGAGAGTTCTTATGTTGTGCAAACCTTTGGTTTCAGAATGGAGACACCAGAGATTATATGGTATTTGCATGCCAGGAAGTGCTCTGAAGACTTGTGGGGATATGAGTAGTGCCTGAAATCTTAGACTTGAGTCTCAAAGTTTTCAGCTATCTCTAATCAGATTTAAACACAGAAGACTGATAGATAGGATGCTGGCATTTGAACAGATTTGCAACCTGCATCTGTTTTTCAAGAAGGAGCTAGGAGAGAGCAGATGCATGGGTGTGGAGGGTCATATACCAGGAGGACCAACTGGAAATACCCCATCACCACGTATGCACTGATACATACTTTTTACAAAAGACATTTCATATTATTCTGTGACTTTAAGGTACTGTATATAGAAAGGTTTTGCTCACTCTAAGAATAAAAAAGAACTGAATATCTGCAGTTCTAAAGAACATCTTTGTGGACAGAGATGAAAAGTTCACTTTTTTGTGTTGTTCATTTATTCTTTATCTCCTTTCTTCTGACTGCTGCATCTGATCCACTACCCAGAGAAATCAAAGTGAGGTTTTTCTGATCAGTGCTCTGCTGTTGGTGACAGATGTAATCAAAGCCTGGGAGTTTATTGCATTACAAAGTGTTGGGATTTAGTAACAAATCAGATCAAACCAGTTAGGGGAAAGTGCCAGAGATCATCACTTAAAGTGCATTGCCTTCTTCTTGAGTAAAACCTGGCCACTTGTCAAGGAAGAAAACTTTTCATATTTTGATACCCACTTTGTCCTTTCAAACAAAGTCACATAAAAAAAACACAGGTGCCTGAGAAAACACTTGGTAGACTCTCTTTTAAGAGGGAATTATTAGATTTTATTTAACATGCACTGTAGAGAAGATTTTTTTTTTTTTTTTTGTGAAGGAACCAAAAAATATTCTAGACCAAAGCCCTCCTGTACCACCAAGAATAGAGAAGATCATCTGTGCACTTTTGAGCTACAATTACCTTCCTTCTAAGTTCATTCTACATTCCTTGAGTGATGTATAGAGGTCATGGTGTTAAGAAAGACAGGGTCATTTCCCATCTTTAAAAATATTTTCAAACATTTTCTAAACACCTAATTGGGAGCTGGTGTGTCTCCTTCAGGCCTAGCTACACCATGCAATGAGGTAACACACACAATTTTCTAGGAAGAAAATCTAAAAGCACGACACAGAGCTGTGTGTGGTAACTAGCTCGGGTCAAGAAGATGTGTCTGATGAGCTCAGGCACCACACTGGAACAATGTGCCCATCTTGCTGAAACATAGCATGACATGTTCTCTCAAACATTTCACAAGGCATGTGTCTTTCTTACTTTTTCAAACCCCCTTACAATCAAAAATAATCTGTTTCCAGCAACAGAGACATAAGTCAATAAAGTAAGGATAGCTTTAGGATGATTTTGAGAATCATGGTTTAAAGGATCTAAAAAAGCAGCAGCATAATTTTGCATTGTAATTCAGCTGACAGGAATCACGACTTCTTCATATGACAAGTCTCACCAAAATCAGAAAGATCATAAGGATTTTAAGCACTGATATCCCACACAAGAGCACAGGGACCAACTGCTGAGACTACACGCTCTCACACTAAAAAGCAATAGATGTGCTTTCACAGCCCCCTTTCTACTCTGGTGCTACCAGTCATTGAATTTGAGTTACATATTGCAATCTTGTAGTAGGATATTCAAACAGCAATAAATACACAGAGAAAAAAAAAAACTTACCTGCTCATGCTTTTAAATAGTGGTGATGATTTTCTGCAATCCTGACCTTTAGTCAGTAAGCTGCATTGCACACCAGATTTCAACAATAAGCATTTTATAGCTACATACACACTCTGCTAAAGAGCTGATAGTGTAATTTTCAACTTCATACTGAATATATATGTCTTCTTTTTAGAGTGAGAAAGCTAGTTTTTTATTACTGACCTGAGGAAACAAACAAATACAAAATAAAATGAAAACAGCACTGTATTTTTCTTTCAACCACAGCATTGCTAAGCAAAGTCAGACTGGCCAGATCAAATGCACAAGTTCCCAGTACTTTGTTCCCACTGGGGTTAGACCAACAAGAAGTGGAACAAGCCACACTCCTTAGAGTGAAACTGCAGGAGACAAAGTTTCTGCCACACTCATGCAAAAGCCAGGGAGCTGGGCACACAGAGTGATCTCTCCACCTGAGCAGACGCCAGCTCAAAGTCAAGACACATAATAGAGAAGAACTTCAAAACTTTCCCAGTCATTCAGCACTCAGCAGGACTTAAGGTACAACTCACCTGCTAACCTTGAATAGCAGAAAATCAGATTACATAAGGAGGATCATAACACCTCTGAGTACTGTGATCCTAGAACAATAAGAATTCAGGTGATTCAACCTGCCCACCCCTTATGCTACTTCCATCCAGTCTGCTGCTAAAATTAAATGCCTTTGTCACTGCATGTTAGCTTCCACAGTACAAACACTGTTGGAAAAGGGAAGATGCATAGCCTGGAATGCATAGCCTTTTAATTTTGCAGATCAAACTTCATAAAAATCTATTCACTTTATTCCTAGCAGCCATGTAGATATTTTCCTGAGTATTAATCACAGGATCTAATCTTAGTGTCAGGTTCAACCAAGCCCTGAAACCCTGAAGAAGGCACAGGTAAAACCATTTATGTTTTAATGCAAAAGAAATAGGGAGAGCATTCAGGAAAAGTAATCCTAATTCACTTTTTAATAAGATTAGTTAAACTGCATTAAGTTGGCAAGTGGATGCTTTTACTCAGAATGAAAGTGGCCTTAACTTGGTTTAGCTTAATTGTCTTTGGAAGAAGTTCAGGAATTAATCTGTTTTAACTAATCCACTTATTAAATCCATTAATTACTTCCAATTCTTGAGTTTTCCTGTGCAGACAAAACCACTTTCACCTTAATTGTCAGAGTCTGAGCTTGAAGACCTAGATGGAACAGCTTAAGGAGCACATTCCAGATACAGATTAGTATCTCCATGGCTAAACATCATTAAATAATCCTGTGATCTTAATACAATTCTATTGCACAACAAAGGAGATTAATCACCTTCAGTGGTCTACAGAACAGATCATGTGTACACTAAGCACGAGACTCATTTCAGGCAGGCAACAGATATTCTGTTGCTCAAGGTCCATTTTAGCTGACAATGGTTGGAGTTTTTATGGGTGAGACTGTAGTATCAACTGAACTGGTACATTGAAAATATTGAAAATGGACCTCAAAGGAAGAAAATATACAACATTTCTCTCTGACTTTATATTCACCTCCTTTTCATTGGCCTCCTATCAGGTTTCTAAGAGTTTCTCCTAGAGCAGTTGATGTGCAAGCAGGATAGATACTCTGAGGCAGAAACTTCCAGATGGCCCTGGGGCAGCAATACATCAACTTGCTCAGTATTTTTAAAGCTTTTCCATCTATCACCTGAAGGAAGGTCAAATAGATTGATTATTTTGCCATTCTTCAGAGGATGGAAATTACCATTAGATTAGGGGAAATCTGAACAAGTGACACAAATGCAAATGGAAATTCACTCAAGGAAAGGCATGCTGCATTCAAGCCTGCTGCAGTTACTCATTTGGGTTTTGTGACACTTGTCAGCCAGGTATCACAAGCTTGCTGCAGGGAACATGCAGGCAACAGCCTTACTCTAGCCAACCCAGCCCAAATATTACCTGCAGCTTTCACCCGAAAATGCTTCAAGGAGAACTCACATCTGCACATTTCTCATTTTCCCAGCCCTCTCAAGGAAGGGCCTCTACTCTCACTGCCTTACATCTTCACTGACCCCAGAAGGCAGGACTGGGTGAAGCTGGGGCCAAGCAACTTTGCTTTCCAAAGGACCTGTTTAACCTGGATATGGAACAGAATTGTGGGGCAGGATATACTGAATCCATGCTAGTGTTCCTTCTGGCCACCAGAAAGAGGGACTGGGAGGTGCAGATTCCAGCACAAAACTCAGAAAAACACAAGGATATGGGAAAGACACCAAACCAGATCTACTCTTAGCAGGATCAGTGTCTCAAACCCATTCATGGCATGATGGTCTCAACCTGCCTACCATGCCTACCATGTCACAGAGCCAATGAGCTGATGCCCAAAACACAACTAATGACACACTTCACTACTCAGAGGAGTGTGGGACCCATTCAACCAGAGACTGAACAGGGTCTGTCCTCTCTGAACATTGCCAGATATTTGCCAGCTAGTTAAAAACATCACCCTTCAGTCTGTGTGGTTGTGACAGACTGAATGGGAGAAATCCTCTAATCCCACCATGAGCTCCTAGATCATCACCAGGCCAGGGAGATGCCTTGTTCCTGGTTTGCTGAATATGCACAGCACCTTCTTTCACTGCAGAGTCTGCCTAGGTGCTCTCTGAAGGTGCAGAACTGATGCAACAGGTCACCTTTTGGCTATATACATTTGCCACAGAACTAAAGCCATCATGACATAGTCGCAATGAAAGTAAACTCACTTATTCATCTAGGAAGTTAATTCTAGAAGGTTGTACCAGACCTGGAAAAGAGCTAGTTTGGTGGGGTTAGCCTTCTCCAAGATTGTCAAACTTCTACAACAGCAAAATGCTGAATTTAGCACTGAAAAGACTTTCTATTTTAAAGAATATTTGTGACAGAACAAACTACTATCTTACACACATAAGCAAGTGCTATTGCTGGGGTTTCTTTATTGGCTTAGAAAAAGCCACATTTTCTGCTAGCCTGACATTAAAGCAACAAAATAAGAGCCTCGCCTACCCTGTAAACAAAATATATTGACCGTAAAAGCCAAGCCCTGTGATTAATAGAGAAATAAAATCTTATGTCTTAATCATATTATTACCTGACTGTCAGTTACAGCAGTGGGCTGCAGTAAAGTTAATTTTCCTCACACTAGATGGTGTGGGGCTGGGGTTTGGACTTATCCTGAAAACCATGTTGATAACAGAGGGGTGGTTTTACTACTGCTCAGGTGTGCTCACACAGGCCTTTTCTGCTTCTCACACCACCCCCACGGTGAGTGGGCTGGGAGTGCACAAGGAACAGGGAGGGGACACAGCTGGGACAGCTGGTGATACAGCCAACAGACCAAAGGGATATTCCATGCTGTATGCCATGATGTTCAGCATACAAAAAAATAGCGGGGAAGAAAGAAGGAAAGGGAAAAGAATTGAAGCATTGTTGTTTGTCTTCCCAGGTAACCATTAGATGTGATGGAGCCCTGTTTTCCTGGGGATAGCTGAACACCTGCCTGCCCACAGGAAGCAGTGAATTAATTCCTTGCTTTTCTTTGCTTGTGTGTGCAGTTTTTCTTTACCTATTAAACTGTCTTCATCTCAACCCATGAGTTTTCACACTCTCACTCTTCCAGTTCTCTCCCCCATTGCACTGGTGGGGGGAGGAATTAGTAAGTGGCTGTGTGGTAGCAGGAGCCACCTGAATCAATGGAGGATAAGCCATACAAGAAGTGCAAGTGCAGCAGTGACAGGACCCAGGCTGGCTTAGTTGCCCCTTAACTCCATGAAACACTTCACTTCTCCTGTCCTGAATGACCACCATGAGCAGCAGACAGCAGGAAAGCAATGCTCACAGTCTACAGCAGGCTACAGCAAAATATTGCTGTAATTACGTGCAGGTGAAAGGTAACAGGGTATCTCCATTACCCTCTAGTGCCTTGACAATCTCCAGCCCATCTCCTTTAGCTTTGGGATGGAAA
The DNA here is from genome assembly GCF_022539315.1 of Serinus canaria. Taxonomy (NCBI): domain Eukaryota; kingdom Metazoa; phylum Chordata; class Aves; order Passeriformes; family Fringillidae; genus Serinus; species Serinus canaria. Next base: position 41,312,313 of record NC_066315.1, read on the forward strand.
AAGAACAAGAAGAAATCTGCAATTAACAAGATTTTGGAAGCCTGGTGTTGTCTGTGTTCTCTATCTTCTCCACAGGAGAGAAGAATAAGGGTGAAGGTATTTTCCATGAGAAAGAATAAAGATGAGGGAAGAACCTCTCAAAAGTGCTGTTACAGATGGATAATTCACCATGCACATTCTCATCCACAATTTGTCTATGTTTTCATATACATTGTATGTAGATATACAAAAGATATTTCCTGACAACATGATGAAACACAAGTTTTCATACTAAGACCACATAAAGCAAGAGAGAGATATACAGGAATTTGCAACATTCAGTAACACAGATACCATGACTTTTCCCAAAGTTTAACAGAATATAAACTCAAGACACAAAGCAAAGATTTCTTGTTTGTTGCTTTTTTCTGTGCCAGGCCTGAAGGCCCACAGGACCTGTGGTTGTGGAGGCACTGGGCTCAGCAATGCAAAGAAAGATCTTCACTCAAACTGTTCTTGCACTCTCATGGGAAGGGTAAAAAACAAATTACTCACAACTGCCACAAAATCTACTCCTGCAGAGCTTTGAAGCCAAAATATATGAACACGAATTGAATCTCAGTACAAGTCCTGGATGACATTGAAGCTCCTTTTTGTGAAAAAGTCTTCCCTAGTTACCTCCTGCCTTCTTAGCAGTAGCCTCTATCTTCATACTTTGATCAGCCTTAGCACTTTTCCCTATAACCTAAGGACAACAGATCAGCTCCCCAAAGTGCCTAATCCCCTCAGCCACCAGCCTCCTTCCTGCCTGAGCCTAAACTCACTGGAGCTTCTGAGCCTTTTCTTCCATTGCCTTTCTAGATCTCAGATTTGCAAAGCTATCCACATAGCTTCTAACCAGATATTTTCCAGGCTTCCTCCCTTCCATTACAAATCATACCACTCATACACCTTCTCATGGCCCAGAAAAATCCTTTTTCAGTATCTCTTGCAACTGTATTTCCTTTATCCTCAGCTTTTCCATGTTCCATTAAAGATGCTACCTGCTTCCTGACTCTCCCTTTCTCTTCTGCACTTTTTGTTACTTACAATTTCTTCCTTTTCTTTCCACAAATGGTTCAATATGCCCTTTTTTCCTCTCTCTCAGAGACTGTGTATGCTTCTGTTCTCCACTCACCCTGCACTCTGATCTTCCTTTCTTACATTTGATTTTGAAGCTTCATTCCACAAAAACCAAAAAAAAAAAAGGCAGAAAAGAGAGCAAGCACTAGTAAAGCCCTGCTCAGAGCTCCCTACATCCTCCAACAAAATTTAACCCTAGTGGCCTTTAAGGAGGGCAAACAGAGCCCACTGAGGTGACACACCTGGAAGAGGAAAGGACTGCCCTCAGCTGTCTTGGCTCTCACATCCCTGTCAGACAGACACTGCTGTGCTCCACGAAGCCAGGCATTACTCTCAGAGTAGATTATAAACACCACATAAGCAGAAAAACCTTAACACAGGACCAAATATCTTACTTAGTATTAGTAAAGCATCCTGGAAAATAAATTCCCAGAAGACTAATGCTCTTCCAGGTGTGTGGCCTGCAGCATGAGCCCTTCAGGTATCCAGCAGAGGCAGTCAATAAGAGCTTTGAAAGACGCTCCTGCCCATGGTGAATTATCGCTTAATTAGATGGAGCCAGGATGTTCCATCACATGAGCAATGCTTTATGAATAAAATCAAGTATATCCTGCTTTCTAAGCATTCATCTCACTGCAGCACAAAACCTGGGAAGTGACAGTTTGCTACCAGGAGGAAATCTACCCAAAAGAGATATGTCTTGTGTTTCAAAAAAGAGTGCAGCTATAAACAGCTCAAACAACTCAATAGTCTGCAGTGCTGTCAGTCATAAATGCTTATGTGGTGCAGGAGCAGAGAAAAGCTCCAGTCAATATCAGGGCCCTACTGTGATGAGCTGTATCAATGTGGGAAAACAGCCTGGCCAGAGTTTCCCCACAAAAGCAGCTCCATGGGCCCTCTCCTCCTGTGCTCACTCTAATGCCCCAGTAAGGAGGCCTTTATACTAATCCCCTTCCAAACTAGCTCGAAGCAATTTCAGAAAGATCCTCTGTTTGGATTAAGAATGGCCACATGAGGAGCTGGTGCAAAAACAGCTGGCATGCTTCAAAGTCACATTCTAGATTGTTTTGAAACGGCTTTCTCGTACAACCGTACACTTTAAAATAAATTTTCTGCCTTGAAGGATTTACTATCCAAAAATCCAATCTTGCAAACACTTATATACCTTCTCAGCTTGTGATACATAATTAAATCCTTCTTGTGTGTTTCAAGAAGCTTGCATAAAGTTTCATGATCTGAAATGCTATGAACAGTTTTTAATTTCTGAGTTAATTGGAGGTGATCTCCCTCATGTCAAACTCCTAACAACAGGTCAATAAATTCACTAGGAGGTCTTTTCAAGCAACATTTAAATTTCCAGTTCATAAGAGAAGGCTCTAAAATCAGCATATACTTGAGTGAATATTGCACTTCTCAAGAGGATACTTCCCCCATTTCAAATGCTTTGCTAGATCAAATACTATAAAGACACATGTTAACACTTTAATTATTTGGTTAGTCCAATAATTACCGAGAGCTTTCTATAAAAAATTGGCACAACATTAATTCCCTGGTTAATTTAACTCTTAAAAAGGTAGTGCAAAGGGTGAATGGGAGGATGAAGGAAGATTGTAACTAATACTGCTGTTGAAAGGTTTAATAACTTGTGCAACACAGGCAAAGTCCTACAAATCACACAGAGAGAAAGATTTTGGGAGGGGAAGGGGAAGGGGAAGGGGAAGGGGAAGGGGAAGGGGAAGGGGAAGGGGAAGGGGAAGGGGAAGGGGAAGGGGAAGGGGAAGGGGAAGGGGAAGGCGGGAAGGGGAAGGGGAAGGGGCCAAGGGGAAGGGCAAGGGGAAGGGGAAGGGGAAGGGGAAGGGTCCCCTGGATGCAGGCCAGGATAGGATTGGCTTTCTGGGCAGCAAGCCCACGTTCCCAGCTCATGTCCAGCCTCTCATCCACCAGCACATCCACATCCTTCTCCCTAGGGATATAGAACAGAGACACTGATAGTGAAAAATTATTCCAGCTTCATTCAGTACAGGGTTGAGAGCATCAAGTGCCACAAATGGGTGGCACCATCCAGAAGAGGAAGTAACCCAACTGAGAGCACAGATGCTGCACTAATTCCAACGAGCAGCTCTCTTGGTAGCTCCCTGCCAAAGGTGCTGACTAGACAAAGCTGCACTTCTCCAAAAAGAAGCCCTGAGCAAATGCAGTCAGAGGCCCTCTAGTAATGAGTGGGACATGACACTGAAGGTACAAAGACTAAAGGGAAATGTGGATGACATGTACTGGACTATTTATCTTCCTGTGGGGACTGTCACCACTGATGTGCCATGCGAAATCTCCTTTGAAAACTGGTAATAAACTGGAGACCATGGATTTAGAGAATGCATGGGTAATTCATCTCTTCCCTAGCACTAAATATGTGACATTAATAGCTCCCACAGGATACTAAAATATAAATTCCTCAGCCCACCCTGGAGAAGAGAAGAGAAGCTAGCCAGCCAGCTGGCCCCCATGTCTGTCTCCAGATCCAGCCTCCAAGCCCCCACATTTTTATTCCAAACCTCAACTCTCAATTATATAGACCATGGGGGATTGAAGACACTCAAGCCTTTGTAAAAGATGAGAGTAGATTAAGTTCCTACAGAGAAGAGGATGAGAGTCCTGTTTGCTAGTCAGTGCAAACTGAAGCTGAGGCAGTAAAAGTGGGGAGTGACAGTGGAGGGAGACTGTCCAGAACACAGACACATTTAGGCTCTGGTAGAGAAAGGATAAATGTGGCTACCCACTCACTCAGACTAACTGGATTGTGTCTGTGTGTCTGTTTATAACATTTCCTTCCTTACTGGCAGAAAACTGTATGGCCTTAAATTTTGTTTGGCCCTGTTTGGCTGGATAAGTCTGTCTAAAGCTCTCTACAAGGTGGCTTGGGGAAAACCCTCTGAACTGAGCAGATAGTAAAAATTTTAGTGTGACAATGACAATTGTGGACCTGAAGGGATTTTAAGGAGACCCAGTGCTGAAGGTACCTCTTGCTACACTGATAATGACCCTGATTTGCAGTTGCTACTATTACTGCCAAGCCTTGGAAAATGTGTTCCCTGTGGCAAACACAAATCTGCATTTCTCTTGCAAAGAACAGATGGATGAGAAGTATCCTGGGACTCTAGGCAAAGCCTGAGGCATCACATCTGGGAAATTTCCAGTTATTTTTCTTTTCCCTGCTTCCATAATTTAGGGACAGCTTAAAAGAAGCCAGGAAAACACTGACATAACCTAAGTAACCTTTCTGAAAATCATATGGTTACACTGCTTTACTAGTAACACTATAAACCAAACTTCTTTTGTTAATAGAAGCAACTGCTGATACTTCTTGTTTCCCTTCAGTGGTGAGAAATGCCTTTGTTTTTCAGCATACTAATTCATATTGAACCCTCCAGAGCAGTGCAGATAAATCAGCTGGGATTGCAAGAATAAAGAGGGGCAAGAGCTGCTGCTCTAGAGGCCCCTGGATTTAGCATGGTAGTCTCAGTCCTGGTTTGCATTGAGTGATCTTTCAACATTCATGTACACAGTGGGAGACACCCTGGACAAGATGGTAATGAAAATAATTGAGGTTTTTATCTCACAGATTACAGATGCCCATCTTGGATAGAGAACCACCACTCTCCAAGTGAGCCTTACCTCAGAACAAGCTTTTGTTATTTACCATGTGTTGCTCCTCATCAGCTACCATCTAGGTTCCTTTGGGTTACAACAGCTCTGCCAGGCATGTGCTTTTCCTGGGAACTTGGTGCCAGCAGCCCCACAGAAACAGTCTGCATGAAAAATTCATTTGCATCAAATCTCTGCAGCATCTATTTTATCAAAGCAAGTGCTTGTATGTTCAACCAGCACAAGCCACAGATGGGAGGTTTTAGGCAATCAGCTGCAAGATTAGGAAGAAAACCAAATACATATCCTGCTTATGCATTTCTGAATGAAAAAAAAATAAAACTAAAAATCCAGTAACTTAGGAACAGTAAGAAGCAGGTCACCAGTGTCCATCAACTATTCTATCTACTTCAGTAACAGAACATGGATATTTATCTGGGATGAAAACACATTGCTATATAGTCTGCTTTGAGTAATTCATCACATAAGTCCTCTTTTACAGAAATTTTCAAGAGGTATTGAAATCATTATTAGAAATGTCAAGGCTAGAACTGTCAGGAACTACAGTGTGGGGAAGCCTCAATTGAACAAGGCAGAGTATAAGAAGTTAAAAACCCACTGAAACAAAAGTTTTTTACTAATTTAACTTTCTTTTAGGAAATCAGAACTATAATTTGCTCCTAATCCCCCCTCTTGCTGATCAGAAAAGCATCTTCCCTTTAGAACATTATTTTCATTTCATTTCTGGCAATGATTTCCCCAAATACTTTTGTTAGTTGGATGTCTCAGGTCAGACAGATTTTCAAGAATAACTGGACTGCTGATAAACTTAAAGCTTCTTTTAGTGTTAATATTGTCTCAATAATTATATATCCCTCACCAATCCAGAAATAAACATGATTTTTTCACAGAGGTGATAGCATACAAAGAAAATCCAAATCAATTTGCAGTCCTGTGGGTGATGAAAGGATATCCCACACTCTGAAGAAGAAGCAACACTGTTTTGGAGTTCCTAAGAAACCTGCAAAGACTGTAGAAACACCAGGAAGAGCCATTAGACCCTTGTAAGAAAATAGAATTTTATGTGTTGTTGCCACTAATAGACCAAAATAAAAATGAAGTAAATTAGGAATAAAGTTTTGATAAGATGCTCTTAGTTTTTATTTCAAATTTCTTCCAGTTCCTAAATGTAATTTTTGTGATGCTAAGCTATATTTTAGCAGCTACACAGCATTTTCATTAAACAATTTCCTGTCTTAAAAAATATTTACTTCATGTGCAAGATAAACATATCAAAAAGCTGGAAAGGTCTCCATTTTTTGTTTATGTATGAAAATATAACTCTTTTATGTGGTTGTTTCATTACAATACCCCATGGAAGCTGTACACTGGTTGCTGAATGCCCCCATTCCCCCCACACATTGCGCTCCCTATCTGCATTTTCTCTTCCATCATTAAAGATCTTCTCTCACAAGGGATGAGACTGTCTCAGTCCCATTATGAGGAAAGGAAAATATGAGCCAATAGGGAAATATTTTTTAATCCAAAATAAACTGATTTGAATTAAGTGTTCCATATTCAAGTGTTTTGACAAAACCTTTTTTTTTTTTTTTCAAGACAACATAAACAAACTAAAGCCTCCATAGAACTATACTCTAAAATTTTATCAATAACATATCTGGCAATGTATCAACAGTGTAAAGTATCTACAAACAAGGTGAAGCTTTGTCTGCCAATAACTAAAGGTGGGTTGCCAAGAGGATGGAGCCAGGCTCTTCTTGGTGGTGCCAAGCAATAGGAAAAGAGTCAACAGCCAGAAAATGATGCAAAGAAAGTTCCACCTAGCACAAGGAAGAACTTATTGGCTGAGTGACTGAGCACTGAAACAGGTTGCCCAGAGAGGATGTGGAGTCTCCCCCACTGGAGATATTCCAGAACCATCTGGACACAATCCTGGGCCATGTGCTCTGGGATGGCCCTGCTCAAGCAGGGAGCTTGACCAGATGACCCCACTTTGATCCTTTCCAACCTGACCCGTTCTGTGATTCTGTGAAGGGCAAACAATTAAACACCACAGTGTTTGCCCATATAAAATGTCATAGGTAAGCTAGAAATCCCCAAATTCAGCCATAATAGACCCAGATATTCTTGTAATATCAGTGATACTACTGAAATTCTGACTTGTATAACCTAAGTCATAGTAGGTCATATTTAGTTTATTCAGGCAGAATTTGTTCTTCCCATAGGAACATCTGTGAGAGGGACTGATGGAAAGAAACAAGTATCCCATTCCTTATTCTGTTTTCTTCTATTAAACCAAATATATTTACCTAAGGTAGGTAAATATCAGCATAGTAAAGCCAGAGAGCCACTGCAGCCAGGGGATGCTAAACTCTTTGCCTTCCCCACAAAGAGAGCAAACAGGATCTGTGAGAAACAGCAAATGAATGACTCAGATTCTCCAGCATAAAGCAAACATTCTCCCTAAGTGTGTCCCACAAGCCTTTTGGGCACTGAAAGCTTTCTTCACCGCAGCATTCCAATTGAGAAAAGGTGCAATACTACACAGAGGGTGAAGAGTGGCAAATTTTGAAGGAATAATGTCATAATAACACCACTAAAATTCCTTTCCTCTGTTAATGCTACAACCACGTGTTCTTAAAAAGATGCATTTGTTATTCTCTTGTGGTTTTTTAACATATACACTGCTTGTTTCTCTCTTCCCACACAGTTTGGCAGGTAGTTTCTTTTCCTTATTGTGTTTCTCTTTCATCTGTCAGTTTTCAGGAACAAGAACTGTGTTTGTGTTTTGAATTTATAGCACAGTAAGAACATATTGAATTTAAAGCCATAATCTAACGTAAAGACATTAAATCACCACAAAAAATAAAAGGCTGATATAAATTGTCCTAGACTGCATAGCTGTAAATGCAAGAAATATGAGTCAAGATTAAGTTGTAGTGGCATTTTGGCTGTCTCAATATAGGCTAAAGAGAGATGGAACACCTGCTCTGATCTTCACAAACAATTTCAGCTCCTCTGAAAATTTTGAGCTCTCATCTGCATTAGCAAAGGACACCATAGTAAATGTAAATTGGACATTTATTCACATGGCAGAGTAGAAAATGTGCAATATGCCTGCACACAATTAGTGCAAGCAACTGTGCTACCGACAAGAAAACACGAAAGACACCCTAATTACAAGAAGCTACTACTAAGTAACTTCCACATCAATGTTAAACTTCTCATGCTTAGCATGCATTCAATGACATTTCTTTAACACTTATTTTCAGAAACTACCAATAATCCAGTAAGGGGGAAATACTAATTGTTCAGATACAAAACAGTAGTGAGATGACAGTCATAACTCTCACACTGAGACGGTGGGAAAAGCAGAGATTGCTTGACTCTGTATTTCTGAAAGTAGTTCTGAGAGCCCTTGCACTCCAGCAGACCTGAACTGACATCTTTTCACCATCAAAGATCACTCACTATTCCCTGGCTACAGCAAATCCTTGTCCAACATCTTTACATGTACATGTATGTAGTTGTGAGCAGGTAGACAAGCCAATGTGAAACATATTAAAATTCCTGCAAAGCAATTTATCCTTTTGCTTCAGTTATTCATCCAAAAGTAACAAATACATGAAGACTTCAAACACATCATGCAGGTTAGAATTGGCAGGGAGGCTCAATAAGTGAGTGAAACAGCAAAAAAAAAATCTTTTCCAGAACAAAATCTTATCTTAAGGTAACTTCAGAAGTATCTTTCATATCATCTTGAGATGAGACACATTTCTTTACTCTCAATTTATTTCTCTGTGGTGGGTCCATTCTGAAGCACAAGCGAAATAGCAGCCCCACCGAGAGAAAAGGAAAAAGAAAGGAAAAGTAAGTGTCTCATTCAAGGAACAGAGACACTTTAACAATGACCAGAGCATCCCTGAATGAATGTTGAAGGCACATTTTTGATCCAAGTTATTTAATCTTATTTAAGAAAGATTGATACAGCTATCAAAGTTATCATACATAATAACTGTCATTTTCATGGAAATAAAGAGTGCTCATCAAGCCATTTGACTCTGCCAGTCCTTCTTTACTCACAGTGGAAATGAGTTAGAACATGGTTTAACAAAGAAGAGAAGCCTCTCCCCACCACCACCAGACTATTCTGCACCCCGACAGGTCTACGCACACTTTTGTCTTTGCACTCCAGCAATAACACAGCTGTTCCCCAAATGTGCTCAACAACTGTTCCCTAATGCCATCAGTTCCATAGTGTAAATGGATCCTAAAATAGCTGGAACATTATGTCCTTTACCATTCTATCTTCCTGCCTGGCTGCCAGATTGTTCTATTTCCCTTTTTTTGATGGATTAAGTAGAATCACAGCAATTTGTTGATTTGAAAACTAAGCAACTCCTTTAAAGTGTCTCTGTGCTCATCCACTGCTATCACTGACTCTACCTGAATTCATTCTGAAGCCTGCACTACAAAAGCTTTATTCATGAGGGATTTGCATATGCAGGCAGTGTTGATGAATCCAATAAAATAGACTGATTTCACATCCAGAGGCAACTCTGCAGATTCACTTTTGGTTCAGCTGCTGGCACTGACCCTCTTTCTTCACTTTTCTTCTTGCCTGTCTTTTTAGAGGCATGGATTGATTCTGCAAACATTTTATTTGTAAGTGATGTCCTTTCACAAGTTCCCCCCTCGGTGGACTGTGCAGGAATGCCAGCAATTGCTCTAGCTTTACATCCTTCCAAGTTTTGTCAGCAGCAATGGGGCTCTACTCAAGCTCCGGTGTGATTTTTCTTGAAACCAGCAAAGAAAATGGGCCCTACTCCATTGTCAGAAACCAGGAAAAAATTATTTAACAGGAGACTTGACACTTGAAAAGCATTCTTCTCTGTGACTTACAAGCTCCCTTCTGCTCCATTGAGAGGTGTGTGGGAAAACAGGCCAGCTGTTAAGCTTTGTCTATGACAGTTTTTCAGACACGGGGCATAACTACAGTCATGTTGTGCTCTCTCACACAGAAAGTTGAAGAAAATACAGGTTTGTTACCCCAAAACCCCAAAATGATACAAATATTGCACTGGGTATGGAAGGGAACATCAGCAAGGTCAGATCACTCTGCCTCTTCCCCTCATTCACCAATAGATGGTGGCAAAGGCCCCCTCCGAAGCTGCCACTGGACTTGCACAGCTGTTTTTTCAGTTCTCATAACATAGAAAATGAGAAAGGCAGATGTAAGCATCTCCTTTGCAACAATCACCAATAAACAAGTTAATAATTTTGTCTAACATACCTGTAATAATTACTCTGCTAATGCCAGCTTCCTTTATCTTCAGATATGAACATGTTTGTTTCTTCTTTTGTAAAGTAACAGTAGGGTTTTGCTTTAATTTCATGCCACAGAGCATTGAGAGGAACATCAAAACAAGCTGTTCTAAAATAGGTTAAGAAATGGTGCTTGCTCCTTGGAACTCAGCACATATCTGCCTGAAAGGGAGGAAGGACTAGAGAAGAAAGAAAATTATTTCAAACTCTCGTTGCAGAATGCGGCATTTTGAAGAGCAGGCTGCTCTTTTCCGAACTGCCAACAGTCAAGGCAACCTCACATCACTTCAAGAGACTCCACAGAGCTGCCTGACACCTCTGGCCACCCGTGTCAGGCTCCACAGAGTTCTGATGGCTCAGGGGAGCCAAGTATCAGAGGCTTGCAAAGCAGTACTTGGTGGTAAAAGGAGCAAACACTATTTTATTTTGATTGCAAGGCTTTTGAAGTACCATGCTTGTGATTCAGGGAGTTGTGCAAGAAACCTACCTCCACCTGACCCAGGAAGAGAGCAGGACAGGTAGAGCACTAAGGGTGGCTGCAGAGCCACTAGCACAGGTGATACAGAATGCAGGAGCTCTGGATGTCTGTAAAGTACCTGCCATGACACCACCTGAAGTAAACCAGATGTGCTGGCCCAGTTCTATACCACACAATAATATCCTGCCTATCCTAACGTGACACTCTCTGCACTTCATGATGATATTCACCATCTCATCTCATGAACCTGTGTGAGGCTGCCAGCAAAATGACTGTCACATTCCACATCAGCTCTTAAGAGACAGCCAAGGTTTTTTTAATCTTTAATGTGAGAACAAAGAGCTTTGAGTTCCTTGGGTTCAAATCAGTTTAAAAAAAAGAAAAGTGATTTTAATCTGTTTGCTGTCAGGTTCACCTCTGAACACTGTGTGCTAGTTTCTTTTATCACATACCTTTGTAGAGCACTTCACAAAGATTTTTCTGTATTTATATAATTCACACAGATTCTTTTTAGTTCTTTGGTTATTTGCAGTATCTCATCTCCAAGCTGGAGATCTCTGATCAGCTTATTTGTTTAAGTACCAGTCTGTAAGTATAAACAAACCCTTGCTCATCAAGTTTTCCATCTTGAAAATAATGGCAAAAAAGATATTCATATATCATTTTCCTCCTTGCAAGCACACTGAAACTTTCCCCAATATTTTGCCCAGTTAATAATATTTTTATTTTTGTGTGGAGGCTCTAAACCAGTTTTTCTAAATTATAAACCTTTCCCTTCTGAGTTTGAAATATAGGTGTACAGAGAATCCAAAAAGACATTCCTAGTGACCCATGAGGCTCTACTTGTTACCAAGAGACAGAAAAAGCTTTTGTGTTGGATTAGAAAAGCTTCAGACATCCCTTACAACCTAAATTATTCTACAAATCTATGATTCTGTAATTCATTCACTTATTAGTTTACACCTCTGGATTATTTAAGAGAGAAGGATTATATTCAAAACAGAGAAGGTGGAAAAGTAGTTCAATTTCTGTTCTTATCAGTCTTGAGCTGACATAAACATAAAAACTTATAAAATACTCAGGTTCCCAAAAGGCAGTACAGTGCAGGTATTAAGACTTTGGAAGGAGATCATCACAGATAACACACAAATCTCCTAACACTGAAATCCAAGACAGATCCTTTTTTACCTCGGTAAACTATTCCTGTCTTACTGAGTCTTAAATGTGAATTTTTCATTGTCTACACAAGGTAAGGTGGCATCTCTACTGACTCAAAAAGTGGATGCTTAGCTGTAGGATACATTGCAGTGGCTTCATTCATGCCCTCCAGAACCAGCTTATGCTCTTTGATATTATCATGCCTTTATCTGAGACAAGAGGATGCCAAGAATTTGAACCAGAATTTTTCTAGTGCTGTTAGTATTGTGCTAGTAGCAGTAGTAGCACAGCAGGTTGGAGGGAATCCAGTTATTTTCCCAGGCACCATCCTATTTATTGTTCATTGGCTATTACAGATTTTTGGACAGATTTCTGATGATAAAATGTATTGCTGAGGGTTTCAATACACATCAAAGGGAGCAAGAGTAGCAAAAAAACTAACAATGGACCAGTCACTAAGGAAAAAAAATCAAGTGTTCAAACAGTTGAGGAAAAAAACAAAGAGGTTAGGGGCAGTGCACTGGACTGGTCACAGTTTTTGCCACCGTGCTTGAAAGTGATTCCTTGGGAAGTGTGGATTAGGGCAGTTTTGGGGACAAATAACTTGCCTGAGGGCAAGTGAAAATACACCTTCAGAAGTCCCATGGCTTCCAAAGCCACCAACTGTGCTCCAGTAAGATGATATGTCACAAAGACATACTTTACACTTGGTTTTCCCACCCAGCAGTGTTTTCTGAGTTCAACCTAAAAAACTTCAACATCTGCCAGCTGGTTGGGGAGTAGTGGTGGGCTTCAGTTTGTGTAGGTAGGAAAAAGAGGAATGCTCATTTATTTTTTTGAAGTCAGGGCACACAAAGGAGGGAACAGCATTCAGCCTGGAGAGAAATACTGGTAACTTCAATATAGTGAGTATAATTATTTGTAAAAGCTCAGCATTCAGACCAATGCCTATTTAAGTCAATGGGCGTTTTCCATTGACTTGGGATGATAGATAAAATGGGCCATTAGTGCACTTTTTAAAAGCTCTGCTGAACAAATACATCACTAGGTGTTTCAGGACTTTTTTATAATGCCTTGCCTTCTCTCTCAAATAATGCATTTATTTCTAGTCTTGTCCTTTACTGCAGCTTGTATTGTCACACTTCCACCTGCACCACAGGAGGAAAAGAATTCTCAGCCTCTTTTCCTCCTAGTCATAACAGAGAATCTGTTCCATTAGTGGCCTCATGCCACTGCAGCTCTGAATGGTAAGAAACTTTATCAGAGTACACAAAAGTAGTTTAGAGAACATCCTCATACTGTATAATTTACGAGCTTTAAAATATTCCACTTTCTTTAAAATTCTGATTAAACTGTTTTGTTACAGAATTTCAGTTACTCTCACTTTGAAGCACAGCAGGGCGAAACAAGTGGGCAATAACTCCAGATTCATCAAATGAAAAGCATTTGGAACTTTTCTACTCATGATGGACACTGCCCAGAGGAGGAAGAAGAGAAAAAGAAACAACTTCACGAGAGTCATCTGCACTGTGCCAAATTTGCCATTCCATTCAGCCTTCTAAAAAAGGTCTTGTTATCTGATAGTATTATGATTTAATAGCTACAATTAGGTGAAAGTAGATACCATGGAGAAAACACAGAGCACACAGCAGTAATAAAATTTAGCAGCAATAAAATACAGCTGTGGGTTGTCATTTGCTGCCCACATACTGCAAATTTGTTGGTAACTCCATATGTCTTGAGCACCCTGGACTCAATTCACAGAGAAACAGAGCCAAAAAAAAGCCACTGACTGTAGCTGTCTGGACCAGGAATGCCTCCCACCTGCAATGGCACTGACTTCTTTGCTTTCCAATCTTAAAATTTTCTGTTTACTTGAGATGCAAAACCATTGTCTATAGGAGGGAGCAGAGCATGAACAGACAGGTCAATGAGAAATGCAGTTTACCCACCTGTCACTGCTGGGCTAGACTAACAAATACAGATTGCTGAAACCTGTTGATTTACTTGACACTGCACCACTGGAATAGAAATGCTCTAAACTAAGTAGTCCTTCTGCAGCATCATTCCTCATAACAGCTGGAATTCCTGCAAAGGAAACATTATTATTTCTTATTAGTACACAGAAGAGGTAGGTCAGCATTTCCAGAAGCATCTTGGATAGTTAAGAGCCTGCGTGCTGGTGAATACCATTTTTACTTGAAACACAATATGCAGCACTTAAAAGGAAAACCTTTGAACTGAAGAATAATTTGATTTTCAGGAACATTGACTGAAATGTTACTGAAAACAAAATGTTGGAAATGAGAAATTTTCAGATAACACTGCCTTTCAGCTCCCCTGTGCTTCATGAGGCAGCAGTGAGTCACAGCACAAAGACCTTAGTGACAAGCAGCACTTGTTGACACAGCAGTACCACAATTCAAAAATGTGTGGCACCACATAATTAGAAAATTAATAGCTGCTGGTACTGCCATGGGGTCTCTATTCAGTGCTAACTGTGTTTCTGCCCCTGTTTTCTACCCATGTGAGCCTGGGGTAGTAGTGGCAGATCAGCAAAGAGCTGGAGGAACTGGGGTGGCTCTGCCTCCCAGTTATCCGGATGCTCTCCTTTCCTCACCCAGGATGACCACCAGTGCTGCCCCCCTTGTGACCCTGGGAGGACCTAAAGGGGAAGAGAGGAGGGAGGGATTTAACACTTTTGAACCCTGTTCTGGCAGCCTGTGAATTTCTCTTTTGACAAGTCCCATCTCACCAGTTTTTCTCCCCAAGCCTAATTCCTAGAGTGAAATCAACTGCATTGCAACAAATTGTGGCAGCATATTCCTTCTTTTATCAGTATTATTATAGATTCCCTAGGTAGGTACTGCCCCTCCTTAAGCCACTTATTTCCTACATCAGTAGCAAAAGAATAAAAATGGAGAATGTGGGACTCCAGGAAGGGTGACAGCAGGTGGGACACAGCAATGCAAAACACCACTTTTGTAATTAGTGAAAGAGAATACTAATTCATCTTGAATTAAATCATGAGCCTGTCTCTTTGCCTGAATCACGGCTTTTTGCTGATACCCTCTCTACTCACCATGTCAGGGTTTCTGATTTTCCATCTGGGAATTTAACAAACAACATAATTTGCTTCATAAATCTTTGTTAAGATTTTTTGAATGCTGGCTATATCCCCACACACAGGCACACAAATGCACTCCCATTTCCACAGCAGAGCACTGCATCTCACAGCAGGAGAATGAAGGGGGAGAAAACCAGCTGTAGCACAGTCCTCAGAAAATGAATGTTACCAAAGCTGATATATATTCTGCTTTCCCGTGAATTTTGTGGTTTCTCAGAATGAAGCCAGCTCTACCTACCTTGTCAAGGAGCAAAAATAATATTTTTACAGGAAATTAAATATTTGAACTGTTCTGAGACCTCCCACTTTCAAAAATCCTTTGCTTGAAGTCGAAAGGTGAGCGTGGGAGGGCTTGTAACAGCAACAGGAGGAAATCAAGATATTACCCATTCTTATTTAAAAACTGTTGCAAGGTATTCCAGAGCAGCATGTGTTTTGCTCCCTCTCTCAATCCCCCTCCCCAGCTCCCATGCCATCATTACTGAAATCAATCACAACACACTGTCTTATCACAAAAGTTAAAACTCTGACCTTCACACTCTCCCCCACCGAGGACAAGCAGCTCTCAAGGCAAAACTGTCAGTGTACCCTTATAAGAGTACATAAACAAACTAAGGATTACAAGCTCCTAATGAGGTCTTTGAGGCTTTGCAGACCAGGCTTCTCAAATTGCTGTTCTCTGAACAAAGGAATCTTGCTAATCATTGGATTTGCGCTTTCCAGTTTTGAGAAGTTCGTGGGTTTGTTCAAATTATATTATCTGCTTTTAGATTTCTTTCTTAAAAAGCTTAAAAGCTTAACAGAACTATCTATCTGTCCCTTCTCTTGGCCCTGCTCCAGGAAAGTGTTTGGTCACATAGTAAGTCAGCTCTTATTCATAAATTCATAGGCATGAGTCTGAAAATATTGCATGCAAATCCCAAAGGAATTTCAGTATACATTGCCTGAAAAGTAAATTTCCTCAACCAAAGCTTTGCAAATGGATTCAGCAAGTAAAAAAAAAAAAATTTCTAGAATATGGAGAATTCTGCCTGCTGGACAAGCATCTAAGAAGGTGTTATTTTGACAGTTTTGTTCTTTCCCTGTGTTAAGTTTCCTTCCCTAAGTTTAGATATGCTGAGGTAGCAGGTCCCTATAATGCTGTCTAGAGAGTTGCAGAAATCTCTTACTCTTGCTGTGCTTTGACCTCATCTGATTTAATTTACATATTCTGCAGATTTTCAGCTTGGCCTGTCAAATTTGCTTGATATATGCCTAACGCTCTCCCTGGGTTCTCCTCCAAGGGTTTTATCACCTCTGTTTACTTCAGTGTTCCTACTTCTCAATAACAGTTTCATTCTTCCACAGAAAAAGAGTTCTTTCCTTGCCCCTCCTCTTCAGCCCAGCTGTCCTCCATAGATGAGGCTGCTCCCAATTGCACAGGAATTTGCCTTTGAGTAGACAGGGCTTTTTTACATCAACAAACACCACAAAGTGTGAATCAAACCCAAAGGGTGTTTGACTGAGAATTTAGAAAGTAAACTGCTGAAATATGTAGTTTGTAATTAAAGTACTGAGAAAGCCTTTACTGAAGAATCACTAGAGCAACACTATAATTACGCTGTCCTTCACATCCTGCCATTAGCATTTCTAGAAGTGGCATAATAATAATGTGGTCTTTTTTCTCTTTAGGAACTGTCAGCTTTCTTTACAGGATCCAAGTAAGTTTATAAAGAATATGAAGTTCTTAAATGGAAAATGCAAATGGTGATTTTTGTGGAGAGGACATGACAGTAACATTAGTAAGCTCATGAATATCATGCCCATGTATGTTTCAAGTCTGCAGAGTAGAATCCCTGTTTCCTTTTCCATTTTTTCCCCTATCTATTCAAAGTTCAAGAAAATAAAAAGAAAAATGAAAAAAAAACCTAAAAATCTGTTTTGAGCTCTCCTGTTGAGTGTTCAAACCTTATATTTTTGTGGGAACACAGACTGCCTCTACTTCCAGGAGCACAGAGCAAGAGCCCATTTCAATCAATTAGAATCACTGAATGATCAAGCACGGAAAAGTCCATCTCAGATCATCTAAACCAAGCATGAGAAAGGGAGATCCTGATCCCAGATACAAAAAGACACTGTGGCAGGTAACAACCTGCTGAAAATAATAGAAACATTTTGGGGAATGTCCACATCCTTTAGGCTGCAGCTGCCAGCAGACCCTGTTTCTTCTCTCATAGCTCAGAAAATGCTGCAGCAGCAGCTGCAGCTGGGGAGTGCTGGGGAGCCTAATTGGACACGTATCCTCTGACCACTCCATCTCTCAGGAAATGTCATTTGATTGGCATTCCTACACCCTCAGAAGAGGTAAAAGGCTGTATATGGCCCTGTGTTACTGCTTTGGGGACTGCAGTGACCCCGCTGATTCTGAAGGAGAGCTGATACAAATTCAAAGCACAAGCTCTCAGGAGTTGTGGCTCACATGAGGCCTTGGCAGCCAGTTCTGTTCTGTTGATTCCCAGTCATTTCCAAATGTTGATACAAGAGAAACGTGTTTATGAAAAGTGCATTTTTTGTCAAGCAAGCAGCACAAGTATAATGGAGTTGAAAAGAGATACTTGAATGTTTTAAATCTTTTCTGGCATGTGGAAGAGAAATAACTGCTAAAACAGATCTAAATGCATTCTCTAGTAGATTTTAATAACTGACTGCTTGAGAATAAATTATATTCAAAAATAAACTATGTCATCTTGACTAAATTGCATGAAATTATATGGTTAGGATATTTCAAGATCATCAGATGTTACACTGAGGGCAAATATATCTCATTATAACAGTTCTGGGGGAAGGCAAGTGTTTTATGTCTGACACAGACAGATAGCATTTACCTGTTCTATATGTACATATAATATACTGACTTACTAAGGATAGGCAAGATTGAGTAAAGTAAAATTACTGGGAAAATGTGAATTAGATGTGAACCAAATCTCCATTTACCAAGTTAGTGTAGCACCAAGCTCATACCATAAACTTTATGAAAGTCAGTGTATACTTGTTTGAGTCTAGTACTACCTAAGTCTAGCTATATTTCTTTCATAAATCAGTTCTCACCAGCTGAGAGCAGCAACAGAAATAAGTCACAGCTGAAAAAACATGCCAGGAAAAATGCTGCTGATAAAACCTTGTAGTTTTTCCTCTGTTTAGAAGCCTGGTCCAGAAGTAGTGTAATGAAAGTGGCCAGGGGCTCTCATTCCCTTCCAGCCAAAGCTCTTTCTTCCACAACACAGCTCACAGAGGTAAAAGATGGTCTTCTGTGTAAGACTCTTTCAGGCTGTGTACAGTGGAAGAGATCATTTGTCTTTATACCATAATTAAATCAATTTGCAGCTCAAAAAGCTCAATTTTCTGTATATAACCTGAACTTCTCCTTTATCACATATGTGACAAAGGCTTTAAATTCAAGGTAGTAGGCTTTTAATACCAGGAAAACTCAGATCAAACCAGGAGAACTCAGTTGTCCATCCAGTCATTCTGGGCTAGACTACATCAGCTGGGAGGGGAAAAAGTGAATATGTGGCTTGTTCTGGTGTTTACAGTTCTAAATCCCTGCAGCTTCATGACGGAGTTCTCCCAAATGAATGAGCCAGTTTCTGCCAACTGGAGAAACCCTTCCAAAAGGGCATCATGATGAGCTGAAGCAGGGGAAGGAAGAGTTCACATGGTTGTATCTATACATGTCAGATGTCACTTTTTAGATTTTATCAGTCTTCCCACTGCTGTGCTGACCTTTGGTGTGTCACACCATGTCAGGTTTGTCAGATTACCTACCTGCCCTGTGGAGCACCAGAGTCAAGCTGACCAGCTGCTCACTCACTCTTTTTAAAAGCTGGTGTGCAAGTCCATGCACTCCACTGGTGGTCACACACTCCTAAAAGCTGATTATCCTACTCAACATCACAGCAATCACGGTCTGTGTAACTGCCTAGAACGACACAGGGACCCCAGATTTCTCAGGCACCTAAGAGAATAAATAACTTGCCTTTAAAAGCTGCCACTGCAACACACAAAATGCTGTGAAGTACATGTAAATAAAGGCAGGACAAGTTATTTGCCTAGGACACATCTTAGGTAATGTCAAGAAGTGCTACTTTTAAAACAGCACAGGGGAGATGGAGGTCTTCTGATAATTGTGCAGGTTCTCATCTTACTCCAGTTGGGCATGATGGAAAACACTGACACTGATGCTGAAATTCAGCATCAGAATTCTGACAAGTTAGAGACAAAAGTTAGAATAATTTTGCCATGAATGAGCCAAAATATAACACAGAGAGAGGAAGAGAGTTCCAAAATCAACAGGATTGTGGAGGACACCTGGCAGTAGATGCTGCATTAAAGTGCTTGAATGGTCGATCTGAACCAAGACAGACCCTCTGTGCCTGACAGAGGCTGAGTTTCAGGCAGGTGTTAGTGAAAACCCTTTCTGAACCTATTTGGCTCTATCCCCATATTCTCACATGTATGCTGGAAAATTCGCATCAGCAGCAATTATTTTCCTTCTATTTTCAGATCCCACAGCCCTCGGCAGCATTAGCACTTACCTCTCAGCTGTCTCCTCTCATTTGGCTGGCATCCAGGGCACACTCCTTCTGCACTCCAAGTGCCCCGTGTAAGGCTTCCCATGACAAAGCAAGAGAGGATAAGTTGGAAAGCCCAGGATCAGTCATGGATTAATGAGCCTTTGGCAGCCCTTTGCACCTTCTGTTTCGAGTGCGAGACGAAATACTTTGATCTTCCCTTATCTCCATATTTGCGTAGAAGCATGTAAACTGAAAAAGAAAACAAATAAATAAAATCCCTCAGGTCCATCAAAATAAGAGACCTAATTGGACAAGATTTGTCTCCTAGAAGAAGAATCTGACAATAAGTATGTCAGAAACAAGTAAGATATGTGGCTTAATGCACTAATAGAAGGCTGTCATGTGCCACAGGGATGAGCACGGTCTAACAGCTTGGGAAAATGGATTCATTCTTAGTAGCAAAACTTCCAACATATACTAAAATCTGTACGTGCGTTATATATTTATAGATATACAAAAATATGTTTGTTTCCTCCTTCTTCTTCGCTAAAGGTATGATTTTTCAAAATTGCCTAAGTGACTTTCCCACTTGAATTTAATTGAATTGCATAATTACTGAAGCTGACAGCATGAGGCCAAATGCTGCTTTTGAAATCATTGACTGCTCTGGGAATTTTGTGTGTTCAAAAGATCACAGACTTTTGCAGAAGCTGAATCTGCAATGTCTGCATAAATGTAGCAGCCTGGGCTGGCCTTTTGGAGCCAGCCATCATTATTACACCCTCCCAGGGACTGTTGACAAAGCCTTCAACGTATACAGCATTTGGAAAAAAAAAAAATCTTTTACAGAAATGGTCTATTCTCTAGATATCTGTTCTGTGATTTCCCCCATCACTTCTCCGTGGTCTGGAGAGAGTGTCACAAACAGGGCAGGTGATCCACTGAAAAACAGCAAAATTTCTGTTTCCTCTGCCTTTCCTATGGCAGTACCATTTTCAAATCACAACCAACACATTGGAGAAACACTTGCATGGTCTGTGACTCTGATGGTACTAAAAAAGACCACTGAACATTCCCTTCTGACCATGCAGCCATGTGACTTTGACAGGTATCAGTCCAGAAGGCCTTTTTGCAGTGAAAAAAGTGGATGCCTTGTAGACTTCCACCAGGATTCATTTTTCCTGAGGTGGGAAAACTGGTTGGAAAACATCAGCTTTTATTAGGAAAGGACAGTAATGTGGTCATGATAACAGAATCCAACAGAAAGAAAGAAACAAGTAGATTGTGCCTTGCTTTTGGAGGGTCCCCTGCATCTACTTGTTTATGCATTCCCTAACCTGCTTTGGCCACAACACCCACCTGAACATAAACAGTTTACATTGCAAATGTAGATGCGCAGGATTCATTTCAATAGAAGAGGGTTAGGCATTGCTGTCGGCCCTGAATGACTGATAGCATCTCACACCACAAAGGGTGGTGATAAGCAGCTGTGGCATGAGCTTCTAATGGTATCTGCTTCCTACTGCATGCAGATCACAGCACCTCCCTCTAGATTTAAGAGTTAGCCTGTTGAAAACTGGTAAAACAGTAGTAATTATTTATTTTTATTTAATGTAATAGAGCACAAAACTGATGCCAGCACTCCCATGAGCCAGCAAGTAAGAGAATGAAGAGCAGACCCTTGGGTTACACTACATTCTTCTAGGCCACAAAGACTGGGGGAAGGGATTCAAGCTGCTGAAGCATCTGGCAATAGCATTTGTGGAGTATGAATGGGGAACCAAATCCCAGCCTGCTTTACTCGTGTGAGTAGTTTTGTGCAGATCTGTTCTTAAAATAATCATCAATTCCCGCTCAGTGCTTCCCCCCATAAATTAGTTCCTATGATGTATAACAGCCACTAAAAGAAGAATTGAACAGGGGAAATTAACTTGCTTTTCAGTAGCAGAAATTTATCAAGGCCACACTTTTTACTAGGACAAAAACAATTCATTTAAGCCTTGTCAAGATTTCTAATTAAAAATCCTCCGCTCCCAACTGCAACTCACAAATACTGTGCTTAATTTGGAAGTTAATAATATTTCCATGCATTTCTGCTACACTCTGCTATTGCAGCTATGACTAGTCTGACAACAAGAACATTGTACCCAAGCCAGCAGCAAATGACTTTCTTCATTTCTATGTAAAAATGAAGCTTACTTTGTAAAAGGGGGATGGGGAGGTTTGAAGCTGTATTTATTGTCTGGATTTCAGCTCTAGTGTATGAGATGAGAAAGATTTGTCTCATTGTATGTAGGTTAATGCATCAGATATTGCAGATACTAAAAGATACAACTATTTATTGGGACTCAAGCACCTTACACCAGGCCACCTGCTGCCTGGCAGGTCTGCAACCCTGAAGTGTTTGTGTGAACAGCTTGGGCCATGGATCACAGCAATGGAAGACCAACGAGCCCACAAATAGAGCTCAACTCTGCTTTTCATTAGCTGTGAGTTGGAAGAGGTCTCTTCCTTCAAAGGCTTAGGTAGTATAGGCCTTCATCATGTTCAAGGACCAATTTTCTGTTCTAGTAGAATATGAGTAAGATTACTCTGTTCTGTGATGAATTACTACAATTTCATAGGTGAATTCAGGCCTATGAACCCTTTGAGTGGGTTTTTCATGAAAACTACAATATGAATGTGAAAGAAATAAAACTTTCAATCTTCACCAACATGTAACAGCTCATCTTAACTTCCTCTAATTCTAGAGGACTATAACACTAAAGAACTCTGTGACAAGTCAAAATTCAACACCTCTCTTTCATGTCTTAGAAGTGTTTAACTTTGAAGCAATTAATATTCTGTGTTCATTATACACCAGTAACATCATGTGTCGACACCATCTCCGCTTTGCCTGCCAGTTTTATCCTTGCTTATAATCTGTGAGACAAGAACACATATCAGAACATTTGCTGACCATACAATGAGAGCCACAAACATTTATTTTCCTGTACATTAGCTCCTTATGCCTGCAGCCAGTATATTGCCAGAGGTCTTAGGGGATATTGCCTTAAAATAGACACTTCTAAGGAGAAATATGAGAGAAAAACAGGAGGCATTTTCTGACACCTACAGGAAAGGGTTTTCTAATTATCAGAATCAAAAACAACAGGAGCCATGAGTTAAAAAAATATCAGACTAGATGTAGGGTAGGATGGGATTCCTCATGACCACAGGGCCATCATTAAGTTTGACCCAAACCATACCTTCCAATATAAAAACTAAAAGCCAGACGTCATTTTCCCAATGTTAAAAAAAGAAGCATGAAAAAAGCCTCTTAAAAGAAGGACCAGACTTTCTGTTCTTAGTTTTATATAAGTTGCCTATAATTACATCCAACAGTGAAAAAGCAACTAAAGAAATGGCAGCATAAACATTAAGGAGGAAAAGCCTCAGCACAATGATTTTTTCCCTTTTTTTAAGACAAATTTAAATATTATTTTCTGTCCTTGAAGTTTCAGAGGAATTTTGTTGTTCACCTTTCAGCTTAACCACCTTAGGAATCATTAAGAACTAAAACCAAGTTAGAACTAGGTATTAGTGAGACTTTTCTTCTGTACTCTGTGAAGACTGGCATACACACCAATTTTTGAACTCAGAGTTCCAATGTACACATGACAGACAGGGAAGCTAGATCCTTCCCAGCTAATACTGCTAATTGTCTCTTTAAAAATCATTAAGATACAAGATAAGAAAACTCCTCATGTTGTTATCACCTGGACTAAAGCCACCTGTGGTTTCCAATGGTTTCAGATCAGGCTGAAAATCCTGAGACAGCACCATCTCTTGAGTTGGATGAACTATGATTCTTTAGAACTTATGGCAACATGCTGTCACTGTGAAAGTCACATCAACCATGAATTCCAGGCAGTTCTAGGTGTCAGCCTGCCTTTGGTGGCACACGAGAAACTCCAATGGACTATGTGGCTTCTGCTGTTATCAGTTTGCTCTTAATGTACAGGGAAAGAGAGGAAAAGAATCAGCCTCAGCTCTGCCACTCTACCTGATATTCTCTGGCTTTTTTTCCTTTCTTTTTCTTCCAATTTAAATACTGTACACCTCATATGATGGTTATTTTTACTTATTAAAATTCTAAGATGCATTTTCTTTTTCCACTCTGTGAAAGAAAAATATTAGGTGTCTTGGGCTATTGAGCTGATATTACTTGTGTAAATAGGTTTATGTTGGGAGACCACAGCTCGACATTCTGTGTGCTGCTATGTAGTTTCTAGGGATGTAACTCTGTTAGGTAAAGCATGGCTAGACAGTTGTAATGAAAAAAGAATTATAACTGACAGAAATAGCAGAACTAATTTAGCCAAGAGCATTTACCTAGCAACTTACTAAAACATTGAAAGAGCAAAAGCTCACAACTGTCCTTCAGCCACAAACTTCAAGCAATCTGGAAAATGCTCTCCACCTCATAACACTCATTCATCTCAGTCTAAAGAGGCTGCAGCTCAATTGTTCCTCTGGGACAGCCTGACCTTGAGCTCTGAGATCCTGCAGCCGACACCAGCACACTTAATTCTCTATTCCTCCTCTTGAAAACTCCTGCTCAAGCAGCTGCTAAACTGGAAGTGAAAACAGCACCATTTCTGTAACTCTGTGTTCTTCTCTATGCATTAAGAATCACTCTTTCATGTAGACAATAAATATCCAAATTTCTTCATACACTTCTAATTATTGCATAGTATTTGATAGATACCTGAGTTCCATCCATCCTGACCTAAACCATAATCATAGGAAATGCACTTTGAAACTCAATAGTCTAACTGAATTCATATTAATTCTGATGAGCATGAAAATATGCAAGATTGCTGCAGAAGGTTCAGAAACTCTATAAAGGGTTTCATTATGTATTTCAGCTATTGTAAAACATTAAATTAATAATTGCAAATCTTCTTCCTACATATGAGATCCCATTAAAAAGAGCTCCAAAATTTGTCACTTCCTCTCCTGCTGCTGTTTGTTGGGGAGCTGATGCCAGAAATTCAGTTTCTCTGGAGCTACAGGTTTATCTTCTTGCCACAAATGAAAGACTTACTGATACTGAAACAGCTTTAAAAAAAAGAGTTTTGTTCAAAACTATAAGCAAACTTGCATATATAAAACCAGCAAAAATATCTAGTTTCCATAAATTTTGTGATGATGTTTATAATAGTAATAATACATTTTCTGCTTTTGGACTTAGATCTGTGTCTAAACACTACTCAGAAAGGCACCTAATCCAAAGAACACATTAACTCCATTTCTATATGAAACAGGTGGTTGCCTCCACCTTTCCTCTGAAACATCTGGTGCTGGCCACACTCAGAGACAAGTTTGCAGAGCAGATTGATACCTAATTTGGTATGGTAAATCCTCTGAGACAAATTCCACCATAGCATGCAGATGTATCGTGACTCTGAAGTCAACAATTTGGCATCATTTATATCATTATAGATTTGTCCCAGGTTGGCTGGATATGGGTTTTGAGGTTTTATTGCAGTCCTTCTCCTTTTTAAGTAGGACTTTATTGGGTTTTAATAAAAGAAATAGACACAGTTGTGTTTTCTTTAGCATATTAACTCCTGAATATACAAATGGGTTTTACAGGGAGACTGAATTCAAACAGGGGGGAAAATACCCTGTCTTTGAGATGGCCACATTAGTCATGTCAAGCAGTATGGTGCAGTACTATGGCCAGGAATCTCATAGATCTGTAAGTGCCTGTTCTCTAGATCTCACAGCACAGTCGTCTCCCCTTCACCAAGTGCTGCCCTGACCCACAAACAAAACAGAGAAGTGGTGTCTCCAGCTGTATTGCTCAACGTAAGAACACTTCATCACTAAGAATGCTTTTGGCCACCTGCAGCCTTCCCCAACA
This sequence comes from Serinus canaria, assembly GCF_022539315.1. Classification (NCBI taxonomy): domain Eukaryota; kingdom Metazoa; phylum Chordata; class Aves; order Passeriformes; family Fringillidae; genus Serinus; species Serinus canaria. The sequence continues at coordinate 41,337,629 of NC_066315.1, forward strand.
CTCATAAATGCATCTTTTCCTTCCTTCATACATGCCCAGAGAAGGGAATTTAAAGCAGAAGCTGTGATTTTTTTACCTGGGAACAATCTGAGCACTCGTGACCAGTGTAGACAGGAAGCACACAGATGGTCCAGTAAGTCCTGGGAACAAAGAAAGAAAGGAGAGGAATTAATAGCCTTGTCCTCATCCTCCTCTGTCTTCTGGGAAGGCACCTGTAGATTCTGATTTCTTTCCCAAATAGAACTGATTTAATTTTATTCATTGCCTGCTAAGAAAGATCGTGTTCATGTTAGAATTAGCAAATACTTTTTTTCTTTTATGAGAACTATAATCCTGTTTCTCAAATTCCATTAAATTATCTGCTTTCTGGAATTTGGGAAATAACTAATGGTCACACAACCATTTCCTCTGCAGGCCTTTGTTTACACGTACAGCTGGCAATGATAACACCACAAAACAGCTGTCATACAAAGGCAAACTTAAAAACCAAAGCGTTTGTAGAGTTAAGCTGGTGACAGACCACTCAAAACTGAAACCAAGCCTCCGTGAATTCAATTGCAAGCTGTAGATACAATCAATCAATCTCTATTTTACTTTTGTTTCTGGATTAAAAATGGATTCCTCCATGCATCCTGCATACAGCAAATACCAAGTATTTATTACAATCAATAGAGTGTATTATATTGTGACCTCTCAGCTGTAGCAAGATCTTTCACCCAGCAGAAATCATTCTATGTGAAGGGCCCTTGAGCACAAATTAAATGAAAGTAGACTGCAATCGAGGGAAATTATAGACATAACTGCTGTAGAAATGAAGTCAACTCTTTCTCTGCATGATCACAGCAAACAGTGCAGATGCTCTCTACAATCAGCATTGATGTAGGTGCCAAAACTCCTTTCTGCTGAAGGATACTAATAAAAATTCCTTTTTCCCAAATGGATGTGTCATCAGTACTACACAAAGACAAAAACAAGCCTTGAAAATATAATAGGAGCCCAGGAGCCAATTTTATCTACTATTGACATTATATTACAAATTAGTGTCTAATGACAGACACTTCAGTTATGAATAAGAATTCACACATTGCCTGCCTATATGTGGAGTTGTACTAAGTACACTTAAAGGTCTCCTGCTCCAAGAAGTTTGACAGAATCACACTTTTAAAAACCCAAAACATACGCTTGCTTAGGAAACTGAACTTCTTCTGTTTCCTTCCAACTGCTTTTTCAACATAGATTTTACAGCATTTCTTTTTTTCTACAAAGCCAATAAAAACAAGTCACTGTGCAAGGCAGTAAAACATCAGAATCCAAGCTAGCTTGACAACAGCCAAGTTAAGAAGAGATGATGGAATTTACCAACAGCTACCAATTAAAAAACCAAAATATTATTGCTTATGACCGTGTTTATCAGAGAGGACTCGCTAGCTGGTAAAATGTACTACAGTTGGGAAAGACTCATAAGGGCAGAGATGCTGTTCTTTTGAGCAGAGACAACATCTTCAGGGCTCTAAGCCTTTAAATAGAAGATCTAGTTTAGCAGAGATTTTGAGCTGTCTAGGAGAATAAACAGGTCTTTCATGAAGGTAGAAATCTCTCAGTTTTCCCAAATAAATGAATGCAAAATGCACAGTTCTCCTCTAGGACTCAAAAGCATTAACTTTAGATCACTGAAGGAGCACAGGCCACTTTATTTCAAAGACACCAGTGAATAAGTAAAAAAAAAAAAAAAAGGCAACTTTAGAAAATGGTTAAAATCTATTTAAGGCTATTTCCATTTTAAAAAATGTACTTCACAAACATATCAACTAAAAGAATCCTCCTTTAATGCTAACTCTCAGCACGTTTTAAAAATTAATTTACAGTGCTGACTTCTTAAAGAGAAAAATGCAAGTAAAAAGAAAACATGTTGTCTTAATTGAAGCCCTTCAGGAAACATACTCATTTCCATCAATAAAAAACAGCATGCTCTGGGGACCAGGACAGATGGATGACAGGCAAATGGTGAGACGTCTGAATTGATCATCTCTAACATCACTTTAGGATTCCCTTCTCTTTCCATTCTGAAATTATTAAAAACTGAGAAATGCAGAAAAATATCAGAGGAACAGAAACATCGTTTTGCCCATGGAAAAATAAATGGGAGAAAGTATCATCTTTTTTATTTATGACCCCATTTCTTTACTGATTCAGGAAATATTTGCATACATATATATAATTTTTCCTATTAAAGATTTTGAAAAAATGTAAAGGAAATTCAATTTACTATTTATCTTTTCCTGGCTGAGTCCCTTTCACGGGGAATCATCAATCTGCAGTAATTGGACCCAACAGTTGCATCCCACACATTTCCAAGCCAGCTGAAACTGGCAAGATTCCAAATGCTGCCTTTACTCTGGATCTCTCCAGAAAAAATTCTGGATATAGAACTCCTGTATAAAGCCCTTTGAAAGGGATATTTTAGTCCTAGAGCCCAGGACCAGGAACCAGTCATAAGGCCCAACTCAAGTCTGCTGATAGGCACATTTTTCCAGAATTACACCCAGTTGTAGCTGTTCTGGTTCATGTTAAAAATAAATAAATAAATAAATAAACAATTCTATGGAATTTCCTACAAACACTTGAATTTTAGCTAGTGCCAGAGCATAGCAACATTTGCAAAAAATACCCCACAAAAAATACCCCATTTTTTGCACAACATTTGCAAAAAATACCCCACAAAAAATACCCCATTGCTCCAGAAGATGATGTTGCAAAACATCATCCTCTGGAGCAGTGATCCCTTCCTTTGCAGAAGGATGTTGGACTAACCCTCTTTTCTTTTACAGATATGTCTCCTTTACAGCATTGGAGCACTATCATTTTTCTTCATCATCTACTTGAAATTTTCCCATGTTGGTCCTGTCTCCCCTTCTTTATCAGTAGCTGAGCAGGGATCACATAAAAATCAGTGATTCTGCTGGTAGAAGCCCTTCTATCCTACCACAGTAGAAACATCTGCTGAGACCTTGATTGGCCTCTTACTGCTTCCTAGATGCATTCACCACTACCATAAAATAGACACTTTTCCTCTACATTGAAGGTCACAGTCATAAATGATGCTCATAAAACAAAGAGAAGTTCTTGTCCTGGCAGGGGCATGTTCCCCACACTATTGCTCCTTCTTTCTGTACCAGAGAATCAACAGAGCCTGCTGAAGGAGAGCTCCTGCAGCAGGTTATAAATAGGTTCCTTCAGCAGAGCACAGGCTCTGTGTTATCCTAACAGCACCAGGCTGCTTCCAGTCTTGGGGTCAGCCACCTGTGGCACCCCTGTGTGGTACTGCCCAGGTGCTTTCTGGCCACCAAACTGCTGCTCCTCCCTGCTTTGGCTAACTGGAATTTAGGGGAGCAGGATGTTGCATGCAATTACAGGAGCATCTCTACCTTTGGGCCTGCAGTCCAAAAAAAAATCATTTAGTGCTAATGTTTCCTTACAAAGGGCATTGTCATACACCATAATTCATCAGCACAGTAATATAAACATGAAATTAAGGCATAAGGAGGCTCTCTAATGTAATGATCTGTGAAACAGATAACTTCACAAGATATTATTGAGGGCTTTCAGGCTAGAGAACACCGATACTCCTGCTTGAAACAAGAAGTCAATACTTATCCCTGGGCTCTTCATTTGTCAATTTCCTTCACAAATCTCTGTGCAGCCACAATGTGGGTCCCAGCTAATTTTAAAACACCTTGTAAAATGAACCTTGTCTGAAGCTGAGCTCGGCAGATCAGGTGCTGAGGTCAACTCACCAAACATCCAAGCCCCCAGCTATATAATCAATCATGAAGTCAGGATTTCAGGTTGTGTGTATTTTAAAGAGTGTTTTAAATAAAACAGTACTGAAACACTCTTAGCCACCTGACCTGCTGGTCCTGGTAATAAACAGATCCATTCAGCCAAACCCCGCTGTCACAAAGAGATTAATTTAAATTAAAATAACCCTTTCTTCCTCTTCTCATCAGTTACCACCTAATAGATCAGCTTATAAGACATAAACCAAAGAGCAAGTCAGAAGCAATTAAGGAAGATTTTGTGCATGCTCAGAGGTGGCCACACATGACACCTGAGAATAAAAATTCTGAAAAATTGATTGCACCACAAGTCACAAAACCTGTAATCTGAACATCACAATTTCATTTTCTTCCCCACCAACAAATCAGTTCCTTAACATCAGAGAATTATATCTTTGTCTATGAATTACACAGAAAATATTTGCACCCTCTATGCATTTTTTCCTGAGCTACACCTTGTTATTGGCTCCTTTCAGATTGCTCAATACTTGCACCAATTGCCTCCATTCCTTGCTGCTGACTCTCATGACTCTTGCCATTAATCTGTTGCCTAAAGAAATCATTCTGGAAACCTCCTGAAATATCTCACTTTCTTGGTGCATAAAATTAGGCACTTCTACAAAAAGGGCTGCAGCTTCATCAAACAGCCAAGTTCTATACAGGATTACTTGAGTCTTGATTTGATGCCTTTAGGCTCTACACTGCCATGGAAAGGAATCATTAATAAAGCAAGTGTAATTTTTACACCTAGAACAATTCACTCTTCAGTTGGGAAAAAAGCATTCCAATTAATTCAAGCTAAATTCCCAAGAATCCCTGGGAAAAGGGCCAAGTAGTAAAAATAAAAGCATTTCAGCACAAGACCAAAGAAAGCAAAGTAGAACAGGTTTTGATCTTATCCTCTAGACAGCTGTTGACCTACAGCAAAACAAATTATAATCACTTTTAACTTATCAGATTGCTGCCTTTTTTCAGTTTTACTTTTTCTTTATCTCTGCAAATATAAGGAGTAGGTGGAACACTGGATTCCTTACTGTGGTCACCTTGTCCCACAACTTAAGAAAAAAATACAAGAGCATTTTTTTCATCAGCAATCAACAAAACAATATTAACTAGGAAAAAACTTTTACCTTTACCAGAGACAGGAGAAATTTCACTCTACCTTCTCCATAGTAGAACTTTTAAATTGCTTCAGCTGAGAAGATTTGTGACTAGAGGACAGCTTGTAATTTGCTTAAAAGGAGTACAAACTTACTGAGAAGCTTCCTTAGATGGTCTATAACATTAACAAGCTACCAAACAAGTGCACTTAACTAAGTATAAGTTAAGTATATCTGGAAGATGGGACATAGGAGGTGTCAGAAAGAGAAATCAAATATTCATGTCTTAGTATTTCTTCACTTCAAGAAGCTACCAAAAGGATCCTGTTAATATGTCAACATTTTTACTTGGAATGAGTTTCAGCCTCTTCTCTCTCCTCAAACACTGTTGAGTTTGGGGTTTTTCCTGGGGAATTGGAAGAACAGGTCTATAAAATTCCTTCCAGGCTGAACAGCAAGAACAGCAGCTGCAGGAGGTATGAGTGGCTTCTTGGCAGAAAAGCATTCTGTCATACATCAGACCCACACTCATTAGTATTAGTGAGTGTTACTGCAGTCAGAATTAACTGTTATGCCCAGGACTCAGGGATATTTTAGCCCCAAACAATGAGAAAGCATACGTAATTTAACACTGAAAGCAATGGTGGCATCAGCTTAGCTGCACTCCTAATCCTTTTGAACAGGATGCAAAACTAATGCCCTCCTGTTAGTTTAGCTGAAGACTTACAAAACATTAGATAGAAAACATAACAGTCTTGTAATGGGGCAAAATAAGAAAAACCTGATGTGAACAAAAAAAAAAAAAAAGAAAAAGCATCATTATTTGGACGTTCATCTGCACAGTACTGAGCACAGGCTGAACATTACTAAGCAATAAGAGGTGTCTCATTACCATTCAGGTAACATCTTACAGAATCAGGCCTTTTACGAGGGGATAGTAGCTACAGAAAAGGTCATAGTAGCATTTTTAATCAGTACATCTCAAAGCACCACAAAAAAGATGCTGGTGTCATTATGCCTGTTTTACAGATCAGGAAATTGAGGCAAAAAGCTTCATCAAGATTTGACAAGCTACTATTAGAGCTAAAAACAGAACCCAGTTCTCTTAAATCCTCATTTAGTCTTGTCACGAGCTTTTCAGGAGAAAAAGGTGACAGTTGTTCTTGGACAATGATAAAGACCTGACTTTTCAGAGGTGCAGTCAGCAAGGGAGACAGACACTTAAAGCCTACAAAAAAAAAAAAAAAAGCACTTATTTTTCCCTTCTTACAGCCAACACAGTCACCAGATCAATAAGCAGCCTGGAGTGCTAGGACAGTGTTTCTTGGCCAGGTTTCAGATGGCATCCCAGACAAACAAATCCAACTGTCCCCAATGGGCTGTTCTGGAGCGAGTGGGATTCCCTTCAGACAGAAAAGTTGTATGCAGAGGACAAGTTATAGGATCAAGGCATAATAGCAAGATGAATTATTAATTTTAGAATGTTTAAAATTGCATCACCCCTTTAAATATAAACTATTTCCTACTTAGTCTTGACAGTACTCTCATTAAATGCTAATAGATGATTCTGTAATAAACAGAAACTTAAAAATTAATCACATTTATATACCTTGGGATGTCATGAGTAACAGTGTTTTGCAACTTAGGAGTGTACAGAATCTTCTTTTTATGATGCATTGACAACTCCTTCTTGGTGTCAAACACCACTTCACTATACTTCATGTCACAAATTTTTTTTCTTTTGTAGCAAAATTTGCAGTTATTCTATAGATTTCAAATGCTAGTTGTACAATTTTTCTTTATGAGGATGCAAGAAAATCTCTTCAGATTGACCTTTTTGTTATACAGGCAGAGCAATCACTTCCATGTGAGCCATAACAATGACAAACCTGAGGTATTTTTTCTTACATGCTAAAGTGATATACCACTCCCTTTATTAGAAATGCAAATATGCAGGCAGAAAAGAAAAACTGTAAACAAGTAATGATTTCAGAAGGTCACAGCCCACTCCAGGTGCACAGACCATAATTTACTTCAAGCAAAGCTGCTAGTAAAGCTTGAGGTAGTGGTTAATTAAATTTGTTGTTTAAAGATACTTTGAAATCCTTCAATCAAAGGTACCATGCAATCTCAAAAACAATTACATCCAAAAATCACTGTTATCAGCTACTACAATAATAGGAATTACATTAACACAGACTGTAGGCCTATCAGAGGAAACAAATTTAAATTTCAGAGTCCTAAAATGAGATCCTGGTGTTGGGACAGAGGCAGATGACTCAGCCATTAAAAATGCAGCACTGGCTCAGCTTTTCTTTTTTCCTTTGGAACAAAACCTTGGAGCCATACTATGGGGTACATCTCAATTCTGACACAAAGAAAAAAATGCGTCAAAGAAGTCAACAACTTATTATCACTGCTGTTCACACAGTTCCAAGCTCATCATAGTCACTTGCTAGGGAAACCACATGATTTCTGCACATTCGTGGTATTTAAGCTGGAAATAATAGCAGAGCAAAACAAAAGGTTTCACATGAGTTTTATATTTGAGATGCCAAGGGAAAGAAAACAAGATGAGAACCAGATTACTGGCCTAGGTGCAAAAGGATGTGTATTGAGATCCATTTTTAGCAATAAGGTAAGTTACTACCCTCAGCTATGAAAAAAAGCAGACAAGCATATCATGGGAGCTCTGCAGTTTAATGGCAATGTTGATTTTACTATAACAATGATTAATTACCTGATTTAATTAGTAGTTACCTTGCATGCAGGACTACAGCCCAAACACAAACCAGAATTTCCAATCTCTTTACATCTACATTCACTAATTCTGTGCACTGTGGGGTTTTGCTCAATGGTGACACACAAGTGTTGTTATAGCCAGTTATGACAATATCTGGATCAAATTACTTATTTATTTGCTCATTTTGATTTTAAAAACTGGCAAAACACAAGTTTTATATTAACTATCAAATCACTGCATCACAGAGAAGGAGTTGCAGGAGTTGCATCACCGCAAACTCCTAGAGGCATGTGCAAGCACACAACTTACAGTGATGTAAAGCAAGAGAAGTATTTAGAGTAATTCTAGATCAAAGCAGTGAAACCTAATTTGAGTACATGCAAAAGAAGAAAATGATCCTATTTAATTTAGGCTAACAGTGCAAAAGAGTTTACTGAGGTACACAAAAAAAAAAGCCGTCTGGAAACCCCCAGAAATTGCTGCACAGACAAATTGCAGAAAGGGAACAGGCTATGGAGCATCAGCTGACCCATGGCCACAGTCCATGTCAGCTTTCTTAGACCACAGCAAATAGTGAGGTAATCAAAGGTAGCCTGGCCATCTCTCTATGAAACCTAAGCTGATTCACATAATTTATCATTCTCCTTGGACAGGTGCACAGCCACAGTACATCAGCTGATGCGCAGTGTCTTGTCAAGGTGCGTCACCGGATGAGGAATGGGAGAACAGAATAAATTTGTCTGGCCTTGCACAAGAAAAATAGCTAAATGACCAAGGTAAAATGGAATAAGCTGCATTTTGTTCCAGTTGCTATGTTTTTCAGGGACCTGTGCTGGCATAAACCAAGTGGTAGGGGTGCCAATTTTCTTTACATAAATGAAAACCTACAGAGATGTCCATAAAATGTAGCACCAGTTTGATTAAGTGTGCATTATAAATTACTGCATGTAACTCAGTTCAATCCACTACATTTAAAGTAGGATTGTTTTAATTTGCCTTAAACTGATTAGGAATGTGTTTGAATTAAACCAACATATTCTTGGATCAGAATAGCACCACAACTCTGGTATAAATCTTTTCTATTTTAAAATAACCTGTAGGGTTAAATACTTTCTAACATTCTCATCGTACAGGCCAAAATTAATACTTCCATTTGTAGCCAAGCTTTTAACTCTAATATTAGTTTTTTGCACCTACAAATGACCCAAAAATGGAAATATTTCAAAATGGGAAAATATTTAATATTAAAATATTATAAATATCTGATTTACTCATGTCTGAAATTTAGTCCTACCTGAGGAAGTACTCTGAGGTAACTCAGAAATAATTAGTTATTATCCTTGGAAGAAATGAAGTATTTTTACAGCTTCAGCAATCCAAATGGAAAATGTAAAACCTTTTGCTCCACAGATTCAAGGACTATAGCTAATTAGACTGAATTATAATGCTCCTTTAAAACCAATACATAATAAAAGAAGCATATTTATGACTAGAAAAAAAAACAACCTAAAGTAACAAAAACAGTAAATTGTTCATGATTCTGCAAATCAGTATCAAAGGGTTTGCTGTCAGTCTCTTTTAAGATCAAACTGTATAAAAGAGAATTTCTCTACATGTTTTGACACAGGAACATCTCAAAAGAGTTTTACCAGGTTTATTGCTTTGGTTCTAAATGCCAAAATATACAGAAAAAATATTACTGTCCAAGACGTCCAATTTGATTTCTAAATAAAGCAAGTAATAGCTTGGGTTTCATCCATTACAGGAATCCCAGTGGTTAGGGAATCAGACTAAAATTTCAGAGCAAAACATCTCAGCACACACAGGAATAAACAAAGCTTGGATCCAGGAAACTGCTCCCTGTTGAGACTACTTGAGATCAGTTGGATTCAGCATTGAGATGGGACGTGGCTTATTCAGAGCAGTTCACAAGCCTGAGGCTAAAAATCTAAAATAAAACAGAAATTCCTCTCACTTCAACAAAAAGCCCCTCTTGCTTCTTTTTCAATTTTCCATTTCAGTTGCACCTTCTAAATCTTACAGTAGGATATGAGGATGACCAAGGTTTATTTTATTCTTAACATTTTTCAATAGTAAAAAAGGGGGCATTATAAAAGTACCAAAAAAATTGAAAGAAATAATTTTACATGTATTGCTAAGATTCAGTAATTACTTCATAGGAGGCAAGAATGTTTTGAAGGGCTAAGAAATTTAGTGTGCAGGTATTCCCCCAAAGTCAGCCCATAAATTCTTCTCCTTTCCTCTCCTAGTGGCAAACTTCCAAATATATTTCATTTTCATTAAAAAGTTTCTCAGCTCATCCTTGTGGGTACAGAGGATGTAAACTGCTGGTTATAGTGAAAGGTCATTCTGAGCTGTTGTGATTTGAATGCTGGCACAGGTTCTAAAATAAAGCAACCTTCTCAGTGCTGTGATAAAGGCTGAGCCTTCAACATTTCTAGTTTAGCTGCTATTGAAGCTATTGCTGATGCACAAGTCAGTTAATCTCAGCAATTCATACTTCCCTTGGAAAATTTGCAGGGAAAATTGAGAGAAGTCACACTGTACTTAAAAATTCACACTATATCTACAGTTTCCATCCATTAGCTTAATAGACTTTAATTTATTTAAAAAAAGAAAAAAATCTGCTCCACCATGGAGCTTGTATGCTTCTCCAATTTTCACTGCAGTAAGTGAAAAGCAAAAGGCGACACTCGTCCCAGCAGGGAACAGCACTGAGATATTTCATGGCTTTGTAAAGTTTTAAATCAAAGGATACCATGAGATCATCCCATCTGCTTAAGTTTCATCATAATCTATTATTATGTTTCATCTGGTCACCTCTGCACTGAGCCTCCCCTAACCCGTGTTTGTTGATTGACTGTCTGCCCAAGTAGACACCAGGGGTTTTGTTTCAGTCATTATTAGCTAACCTGTGGCCTCTGTGGCCCCTGCCACAGCTGCAAATTAATCCTGGGTGAACAAAACAGCAGAGTTTTGTGTGGCACTCTCTGCCAGGGCACCTCCCACACATTGCAATTCTTTGTGTGCTATGTGCTGTGAGGATGTCCCTCAGTTCTTGGCACTTGAGGACTCTGACAGTAGGAGTGGCAGGTACATCATGGTGTAGAGACAATATCTGAAAAGATACCTATTCCCCCTCTGCTGGTGCAGATACCCACCAGAGTGTGCCTGACCATCAGACTATTTCCTGAAAGACAGATGTGAGGAGTTCCAGGACTATCAGCCCAAAATTGACCAGAGGGCTGATTGAACCACAGCATGTGATCAGGCAGGAATAACTACAGAACAGGCTTTCACACACATCAGAGGGCTCCTTCATGCCTATGCAGATGTTTGAAACCAGGACACCAGTAAAAACATTTATCTATACTGCAGCCCCAGCACAACTGAGACCTGCAACTGGCTTGGGATAAACACAGGACATACTTCCCTGCCTGTTCTTCCTCTGTCGTTTGACCCATAACTAATAGTGCCCTTCCTTCCATTTGAACTTTTCCTGCATCACTGACACTGGAGTCTGGATTAGGAAGTATATAAACTCCCTAGCATATACTTGGAAACCTTTGAAGGCAGCCTCTACACTTTTTCAATCCAATTTGCAATTGATGTAATCATGCCCAGCACAATACAGATACAGCCATGAAGAGGAGTATGTCCACCAACAGCAGGTGGAAATGGAACCATATGATCATGGCTGTCCAAAAAAAAAAAAAAAGAAAAGGTGAATCAAAAGATTTCTGAAGAAGTTAGAAGGGCTTAAATGAGTGGATGTAGTCATCCCATCTTTTTATTCTTGAATGAGAACATGAGGAGACACAGCAGGGGCATATTTGTCAAGTGTGAAAAAACTGAACTTCCATGGGGTTCAAGGAACTGAGAAGCCCTGATGCTGAATTAAAAAAGAGGTAAAAGCACAGATGTCCAGATAAAGAGTCCCATGTGATTCCTTCAACTAATTAATTCTTCCAGTAGTGAGATGGAAAACAGCAATAAAGAAGAACCACATTTCCATACAGTTTCACTTTCTAGTTCTCATCAGCAGCACTGTGACTGCACTGCCAGCAAGCACAGCAAGGGGACCTCTCTTCCTCTACTTTTTTCCTGAACTCAGCCATTTCTGACTTTCCTTGAGGTGCCACTGAATCCTAAAACTCAAGGAAGAAATTAGTCAGTGAGTGGGTAGGAGTGTAAAGGAAGTCAGACCAAACAAGCAAAGGAATCTATAGCACCAGTATCAAAGGAGCAAGAGTCACAATGGCTGAGAACCTGAGGCTGATGTGATTTACTTGCATGCCTTAGGACATTCAGTTCCACATAATCCACTGTCAAAGTAAATTATAAGTATTACAGTATCTGCTACTGGAACGGATCCAATTCATTCAGAAGGAAACATCAAATGCTGCCTGTAAGGTACAGGAGCACTTAATGATTTATACCAAGGATTTATACCAAGATACAATCAAAATGAACAAGCTGTACAAAAGAGCAAACCAAAGCTAGGCTGCTTGCATGTCTCTGTTTTTAATAGCTACATCTTATTTCTCAAGGGATTATTTTAAACTAACGTTCTTCAAACATAACACTATTAGGGAACAAAGGAATAAATAACCTTTTTTTTGTAACATTGGCCCATAAAGTTACTTTCCTAAGCCCATATTCATATATCAAACCAGACATAATTATTCAATTTTTCAGATTTTTCAGATAATTATTAGATCTTTTTAGATTATTCAGAGCCTGGCACCTTCTGTTGAAATCAGTATCAGAATCTATTTCTCACCACATGGCTTCACCACAACTGTGAGGATGATCCACTCCTGACTGTGATGAAGTAGTGCTATTTCAAGGAGGAAACTGTGCTGGTAGGCATAGAGAAATGCTTTGAAGAGTTTGAAGTCAAAGTACAGTCTCATTTTGTCAAAGATATACAGGCAGAGCTATTATTTAGGACTGGAACTGCTCCATGGATCTTGCCCCATTTTTCGGGCAGACAGTTGAATAACAAATTTACTGTGTCTGCTTGACTCAGAAACACCATCCCATTCTGGCAAAAGAGGACCTTGGCCACATTTACTTCTGTCTCTGACCTTCCTTGACTTGTGTACAATTTCCATGTATTTCAGCACAAGCCATCCAACATTTTGGAAATCCCAGCTGGCACAGAGAAGGGCAGCATGCTCCCTCTGGAACACGTGCTGCGAGTGCATCCAGTCCATTCTCCTCACCTGAAAGTCGCTTCTCAACAGGCAACAAATGAAGTTCTACTTCTACCAGATGTCAGGGTGTCTAAAAGATCAATAGAACTTCCAAAATTTACATGATGATTAACTCCCATCATCCAAGCCGGCACTCTGGGAGCAATCCAAACCGCAGCACACAAGTGCAGGCTTTCTCTCACCTTCTCCTCTTTCTAGCATAAAGAGGCAGCAGTAGGAACAGTCCAGACATTCTAACCTTAAATTCCATCCACATACCTCATAAGTCCTCGAGGAATTATGGGGAGTGCAGCACGGTCAGGTAGCTGGCGCCCTGACATGGGACCAGGAGGTATAAAGGCCATACCAAGAGGTGACATGGGTGGGAAAGGAGTAAGGGCTTGCTGAGCACACCCTCACCCAGGGTACAAACTCAACAGAGGCAAGCAGGGCAAGTGAAGCTAAACAGCTGGACCTGATGATCTGAAGCATCCTTCTCCAACCTTAACAATTCCACGATTCCGTGGAAATTTCTAGAAGGTGGACAGACGTTCTTTCATTACAGAGAAGAATCATGCAATCCTACTGGAAAATCAGAAGGTAAAATAGGAGACTGAGCAGATCTTCGTTTCTAACTTCCAAAACCTCATGGCATCCGGCCTGGACAACGATGGTGCCCTGCTGCAAGAGTGGCTCACGGGAAGCAAGCTGATTTACCAGATACAGTTTGCTAAGAGACAAACTGCTCTAGCACAGGCAGGATCTGGGAAAACAAAGCCACAAGAGCAGAAAGAATCCCCTAAGGTGATATTCCAAATAGCAGTGAATATCCCTTATGAAGAAAAATTATACTTCTACTGTTCCTCTAGGAAACAGATGCAAGTTTTGTTTCCAGGGCTTTCATTTGACTTCTCTTGATTATGTCAACAATGTATTCCTATATTTCTTACTTCCCTTCAGGAGGAGGACTTCACCCAGAATTGTGGAGAGCAAAAGAGACTAGTTTTAGACCTTTTTACCACAGCAAAAATATTTCTACACTATATAATTTCTTTTGCTACAATGAATCATTATAAAGTCAGCTGAACTTCAAGATAACATATCTTAAGAACCTTAACAGAGGGAAAAAAATAGTATCTACCTAATTATACATCAAAGAGTACTTCTGGAATAAATTCTGTTATCTGCAGAGTTAGAATTTTTTAAGTGTTCTACTTTAGTAATAAGAACAGTGCTGCTTGAATTAACTATTCTGCATAACTGTGCTCAGATATCAGGGGTGTCCAAATGTACTTTTACATGTCCACTCTATTATTATCACTAGTGATTCTCAGTCCATATTTCTCACAAAAAATATTCAATTCCTAATGCAGAAGTACCTTTACTATGGTCCTTTTTAATAACTTCAGTCTTGCCACAGTTGAGCATAATATTTTATAAAGCTTCTTTTGAGTTAAAGGGCATGAAGTTTCAATAATAGAAGTAATGTATATTGAATTTGTATTTCAGTTTTCAATTATTTTCACATTTTTATTATAATATTCTTTACAAAAATGTCTCCATGGGGGCAGTCTCATTTTCTACACAAGAATATATCTAATTCTGTCATCCATCTGTCTGGAATTTTTTTATTGTATTTGCCACAGCATATTTAGAGGTAAACTTACTCTGTGACATTTCAAGATATTGCAGCATTTTCTCATGCACTCTAATGAAAATCCTAAAAACCTCCTATACTCTGTTGAGAACTTGCCGTAGATCAAAGATATCATGTTTTTCAATGTATTTTAAATCTGCATGTTAATTTTCATTTAAAACACATTCTTAAAGATGATCAGAATGGACATTGGGAGGGAGATCATCTGGAGATTATCTCATCCAAGCCCCCAGCAAAGCAGGGCCACCTGGAGTTTGTTGCCCAGGACCATTTCCAGACAGCTTTTGAGTATCTCCAATGTGTGAGACTCCATAATGTCCCTGGGCAACCTCTGCTGGTGCTGTCACCCTCACTGGGAAAAAGTGGTTTCTGATGTTCAGAGGGAAACTCCTGCATTTCAGTTCATGCCCATCAGCCCTGTTCCTGTCACTGGGTACCACTGGAAAGAGCCTGGACCTCTCCTCTTTGCCCTCTCCCTGTGATTATTTGCATACACTGGTGAGATCCCCCTCAGCTTTCTCTTCTCTGAGCTGAACGGTCCCAGCTCTCTCAGCCTTTACTCACAGGAGAGATGTTCCCATTTTTTAACAGTTTTCATGGCACTTCTTTGGACTCTCTCCATGTCTCTTGCAATGGGGAGCCCAGGACAGGACACAGCACCGAGTAGAGAGGAAGGATCACCTCCCCTGACCTGCCTAATGCATCCCAACAATAAAGCAGCTTTTCTGCTGCAAGGGCACATAGCTGGCTCATGTTCAACTTGGATACCATCAGCACTCACAGGCCTTTTTTTCTTCCAAGCTGCTTTCCAGCTGGGTGGCCCCCAGCATTTGTTGGTGCAAGGGGTTGATCATCCCCATGTTCAACATAAGCCAGCAGTGTGCCCTTGCAGGGGAAAAAAAAAATAAAAACCAAACAAAAAGTAATGTTTCCTTGGGCTGAATTACTGTGTTGCCATCAGGTCAAGAGAAAAATACAAACACTTCAAGAGAGGGTATTGGATCCATATCAATCATTGGGACACATTGCTTGTTACTGGCCTCAAACTAGATTTTGTGCCACAGATCACAACCCTCAGGGCTCAGCTGTTCACTCAGTTTTCAATCCCCCTCATTGCCTGCTCATGTAGCCCACACTTCAGCTCCTCAGTGAGCATCTCTGGGAAGTCAAGGTATACAGCATCTACTGCTCTTAAGTGTTCCAGAGTCATGATTTCCTCTCACACTCTTTTATTGGTTATTTACACATCAATATTCCCAATGTGCTGTGGTTAACATTTGTAATAGAGAGTAGGTTAGACATTTGGCATTTATCAGTTAGTTCATTGCCCCTGAAATCAGTATTTCATTACTTCTTACACACTAGACTAAAGGAATTAGCCTTTAATACTGGGAAGAGAGAGCAAGAAAAACAGAAGCAACCAAGATCATGCTTTCTTTCTTGCTGTGTTAACCTTTTTGCTTTATAAATTCACTTCTTTGAGGTATCCTTGAGGATGCGTCCATGAGATGTCTGAAAGAACAGAGAATTATGGGCTGGTAATTGGAATGTCCTGTACCCCACAGTCCTTGAAAAAAAAGAAACAAAAGAGCAGGACATGAAAAGATAAAGTCACTAATAGAACAAAAGAAAGAATGTTGACACAATAAAAGACTAGTCAGAGACAACAGCCACCATTGCTACTTAGCTTTGAATAAATCCCAGATCAGGACCATCTTGTTTAATGAATGAACCAAGGGGTCCTTTGGAAAAAAAAAAAAAGGGAAAGTTTTGGTGACACAGAACTAATTAAAAACAAATGGAAATCATATATCAAATGAGAATTCATTAAGAGCAACTCAAAACTGTATATTAATTACATATTTTATCCCAGTGCATTTCTTTCTTTCAGACAAACCTCATATTCAAATTTAGGTATGTACACAAATGATTCACCTCTTTACATGAATATCCAAAACCTTCGGAATATCTTCCTTTAGAATTAGAGTTAAATTCCTTCTTTTTTTAAGATGTTAATTCTCAAAGCAGGAGTGTCATAGGAGTCAATTATGAAATATCAAAGTAAAATCCATCTTTCAAAGGGTAAAATGTAGTACAGTTACATAATTCAAAAGGTAGAGTAATAAAATAATAATAACACAGGCAACTTCTTTCTCAAGATCTCAAAAAGCTGTACAAATATTGACGTAGATGTAAGCATTATAATTTATCTGGAAATAAGGAAACAGTTTCATTTTCATTTCAGAGATAAAAAAAGGTACATAAAAGTTAACTTTTTAGCTCAGGGCCACTGTGCTTGGCCACTTTTTCTGTTTTCAAAACAGAACGGAAAATTGCTCCCAAGTCAGATGCCTTGCTTGCTGGATTGCATTCCATTGAGGAGTACTGTCTATCCGGAAAATAGATCACCTTGTGCCTTACACTGATAAACAAGAAATTATAAACCTGTGAATACAATACCTCAGTAATGGAATGCATATCACATACAATATGGAACAAATAAAAAGGTAAAGTTTTGGAAATGTTTTTTGGGTTTATTTTCATTTTCTTACCTGCTTTTGTTACTGCAGGCAAGTGTGAACAGGGTTGTGCAGAAAGACTTAATTCTTTGAAGAAATGCAGAGCAGAATCACCAGGATAAAATTAAATTCTAGTTTAAAAATGTGGCTGATAATGAAGTGAGAGCAAGAAGGTGAATGCTTACATGCACTAATTTTTAGTCAGTGCAGGACTGGATCCATTCTACAGCACTACATCCCAAGGTGAGAAGTTATCATATTCTATCCCACATCTCTAATAATGGGGTAATCTACACACAGGGCAATACTGCAACACAATCAGCAACATCCTAGACTGGCTTCTCTAAAGAGATATAAGAGAGCCATTCACTGGCATTATGCTGAGATATTTCCATAGAAAAAAGGAGAAATTAAAAAAAAATTAATAGAGAGGTGAAACTCTTTGCTTAATACGGTATTAGTCACTGTTTTTATCTTTAAAATAGGATAAGGGATGAGGCACATCTAATGTTGGTTATTAACCTGTTTGTTACCATTACACTCAATTTAGCAGTTTATTTAACAATCAAAGAATTTTAATTTCATTCCAGTGTGACTCCTAAATCTAATGGCACTTGTGTGAATCCAATCTGTTGCTGAAGAAGCACTGCTTGTTCAGGTGACATTTGTGTGGAAGTAGCTTTAAATTCACCATTCTGTTATTTCCAAAATGTCATGTATTTCTAAGCAACAACACTAGATCCATGTGATTGTGCATTTTTCCCAATTACCAGTCCAAAACACAGTGGGAAAAATAAGAGATGCTTGGCACAGCCTGAACACTGAATATCCCAGTACAACTTGGACGCTATTGCTTGAATGGTTTTGCCTACCATCAATGATGAACACACAGTTCTTTCTAGCCCTATAGATCACGTGTTTTGGTAGCTACTTTGTATTGCAGAAAGCTAAGTAATATTAGAATGATTCAGTGGAAAATGTTTTGATTTGTTTTAAAGATAATGTAAAGTTTTGACAGATGTCAAAAACCAAAGCCAAAAGGGTCTGTATTTTAAAAAGCTATACCAAATTTTCATTTGCACTAACGTCAGTCTGTTAATCTTTATATCAATTCGTCATTTCAGTAAGACATGTAGAAGATTAACACACCCACGTACATTCCTTTCCTATAATTTTTAGCCATTCACCTAACCAAAAAGACAGATCCTGAAGTGCACTGCAGTTGGAATTACATGGATCCTAACAGATCTAGGCACATATTGGGATTGCCAGATAATAAGGAATTAGAAAACAGAGCTATAAAGGCTATCAATGTAGAAATTTGAAAATGGAGATGTTTGGTTAAGGCAGTATCAGGAATTATGGGAAGGGAGGTTAATTTTATTTTTTTAATTTGCCCATATTAGAAGAGGTGAATTTGTATCTTTAAAAATAAACAGCGACTCGAAGTACATTTTTAGAAGTTCAATACTCTAAATGATTTCCTTTGTGTGTTCTAAATGTTGTACAGATTCTCCATCATGCTGTGTTTTCTCAGTTCTCTTATTTGTTCCTCAGCAGAACAGTGTCAAGGCAAATCATATCAAGACACCTCCACAGAAAAAAATGACCATGTATATTCAAAAGATATTAATAAATGTTACAGCCTTGATTTACACAAGGCAGTGGCAGGGATTTTTTACATCTTGCACACAAAAGAGCAGTTTATTATAAAAATTCCAACTGCTTTCCGTCTTATGACAGCAAGACCTTTCTTATATTTTGAGGAAAACCTTAAACTAATATCTCAATGCATTCCTTTATATGAGATTTTTGATAATGCCAAGGCAAGAATATTCTCATTTCAACACAAATGAAAAATAATTTGGATCATCTGAGTCTCAAAGCCCACACAATCTACTAGAAAAAATTCATAAGAGAAAATGGAAAACAGGAAACAACTTCTGTATCAGAGCTAAAATAGGTGGCATTTAGAAACAAGAACAAATCAGGTGCTTTACTTCAGATGTCATAGGAGTGAGTATTTTTTCCTGCACAAGTTACAACATCATTAATTTACACAATATTCAGAAGCCAGAATTCTGAAAGAGAAGCATGCAAGGAAAAGCACCTCCCAATCAACATCCTGCCAATTAAGGTAATAGAGCTTTTACTATAGCTTACAGCTCTATAGAGCTGATAATTAAACCAGCTTATGCCCCTGAACTGTTAGTCTTTCATATCTCAGATAAGTGCCATCAACTGATGAGGGAGAGCTGAGTCTTTGTCTCTGCACCTGGAAAGCTTTCACCCAGCAGACACTTCATGAAAATGAGCATTTTTCTGCAGAAAGTTCTAGTTTTACTAAGTGACCCCTTTTTTTGCAAAAGAATGTTTCATCAGAGAACCATTACCCAAATTCTTGAGCGTCCTTAGAGAGGTATTTTTTCCCTATACTATTTTTTATTAGGGTCCTTCCACAGAAAGATTGTAATATATTCTTAATCAAACAGTTACCCAAGACAGACAGAAGGACAAATACTTTAGGGAACATGATAACAGTGCACAAAGAGGACTTGGGAGCCTTCCTAGGAATCCATATTGAGCAGCAATCAGTTATCCACAGTATGCATTAAACAGTTTGTAGATGGAGACTTAGGAGCACTGCTTAATTTGGTCAGCTATGGTCCCAAACCTGATCTCCCAGGTTTTTGAGTAGGCTGCATGGACAAACAAATCTTGCAGACCTGAAAAGTATATACTGAATCTGTCATAACTTTCTCATTGTTGAAGATCCATCATAGGCCTCCAAATCTTTTTTTGGCACCTAATTGGAATGGTTAAGACTGTAATGACATTTAACATGTCCAGAGACTGTTCTCTGGCAGCACACCCCACAGCATTTGACCCTGAGTCCCTCTGGGCCCCACAAACTGCCCCTCTAAGCACAAGACAATTATTTTTACTGTGGTTATTTTTTGCTCAAACCACCTGAAATAACATGTGAGCTGTGAATGCAGCACCTCCACTTTTGGTTGTTCTCTGTCTGCATAATTCTAAATCTAAAAATAGGACTTAAATAATCCTTCCATAATGATATGTCACAGTGAAAGAGCAGGCAAAAGAATGAGTAGGTATTACCATGTACTACTGCCATGGCTGGTATCTGTACAGTAATTAAAAATGGTTAATGGTTCTATTATAAGTGTCTAATTCATAGATTTTATCATTTAATCTTAAAAGATAATGCCTTCATTTTAGTTCATTTACTTGAGTGAGTAATCCCAACTTGTGAAAAGAGTCTTCTTAATGAGTCACATCAATAAAGAATTGGTCCCCAAATGAGAATAACTTTTACAGTGTAAACTTTAGCTGAAAGATACATTTCTTTCTTTTCCCCCTCTACCTCTAAACAAAAAAGAACAGCATCACCTGAACCAAAACAAAAACATGTAGATGCTCTCAGTTAATCTCGGATCTGTTTTCAGAATGAAACAGGAAATTTATCAAGTAAGCAATCATTATAGACTTATGATTTCTTTTGAAACAAACCTTTGAAATGTAGTTCAGGCAGTTATCTTTTCTCACAATCAGTGGTCATTGCTCTTCTTAAGCAAAATCCAAAAGTTCTGATGGCTAATCTTGCACGAAATGCTGAATTTATACTCACACGACACAAACCCACACTCACTTCAAATCCTGTAGTAATTAGTTACATCCAAAAGAAATGTTTGTTCCTGCA